>NC_045563.1:54500010-56915010 GCF_009819795.1 Aythya fuligula
TGCGGGACTGGCTGCAGAGCTCATCACAGGCAGGGAGAAGTGAAACACTGCTCCATTTCTTTTACAGATAATAATGCTTTTCCATAATAATGAAATCGAGAGCAACTCAAAGTAGGTAGGTGGAAATTCAGTAGGACGTAAACAGAAGAAATGAAGCAGCTATAAAGAGAGGAAGGGGAGCAAAATAATTATTGGCAGTTAGTTTTGAAACCTTTTTGAATGCTTCACAACGGTAGTTAGTTTTTTTTTGTTTGTTTGTTTTGTTTTTTCTTACATATATACACAATTTTCTTATGACTGAGAGACTTTAAGTATAGTCACATTATAGAAAGTTGTTCATGTACCAGGTACAGGCAGATGAAGGTAGATATTGGCAGATAAAAAGATAAACAGCAAAAAAAAAACAGAAGTTACAGAGGCATATGCCTCAGCTGCATCATTCAGTGATGAAAAATAATTCCCCTGACAGCTGAAGGCATGTAATTAAAATATTCAGGGAGTTACCAGTGAAAACTAGTATTTCTCTTGCTGTAAATATGGAAATCCAACACAGAGCATGCGGTGCTCCTGTGGCTAATGAATTCTAAAGCAAAGCCAGGAGCTGGAAACATGCAGAAACTCCCCACTGCAGGGATCTTTAGCACCATTGTGTGCCTCTGTAGCTGAGACAATGGGAACAATTTTATGCTAATCAGCGGAAATAAAATGCAACATTTTGGTACAAGAGAAATTAGCTGACACCAGCACTTGAACTTTTCTAAGCAGAAGTCTTGGTTTGTGGGTTATCAACGTGGATAACGCTATCAGGCACTTCAAACCTGATGCAATTTCTGGCAACTAGAATGTTTGCAACTGATTTATCTTCCTTTTTTATTATTATTATTTTTTTTTTCCCATTTTGTCTTTAGTATCTTAAGGGATATAAACCAAAACTTCTTTGCAATAACTTATTTCTCCTTTGGGTGGAAGGATCCACTACTTTCACACGTTTAGGTTAAATGTCCCGATTAAAGGTACTTAAAAGTGATTGATAATATGTCCTCAGAAAACAAATACAAAATCAGAGGCAGTGGCAGAGAGAGGTCAAAGGCAAAGGGCCGGTGGAGGTGAATGTGGTCAAGGAATAGGGGATGATAGGCAGAGGAGGCTGCATGAATGTGTGTGTGTAGGGATGTATTCTGGGGAAAAGTTTCTGTTGGATTGCCTGTCTGCATTTTCAGACAATTCTGCTGCCATACCAGAGCTTTTCCAGACTTCTCTACGTAACTCCTGGATAATGCATGTGAAAATATGTTAAATGAATACTGTACATCATCATTCTATGTTCGTACTGAATGTTGTATTGCAATTTAGGGGGGAAAAAAAAATATTTTTATATAGAATTTTTCCTTGCAATGAGAGTTCTGCCGCTTAAAGTAATAGTGAAATGAGATAGGTCAGTCAAGGTGTTGCTTGTTACAGTTTATATAAGCATACTACTCTAACTGGGAGTCTAATTTTGACTTTGGGAGGCAAGTTAAGCGGGAACTGTGGGCTTGATGCATTGGATTGGAATGAGAATGAAGTCAAATACGACTGCTTAAATTGTAGATCTGATGAGGATCTCACAATGAGGATTCTGAGAAAGAGGATTTTCGGTGAGAGAGAGCAGACCCCAAGGGGAAGTTACACAGCTTCTGTGAAATTACTGGGTGCACAGTTCTGTTTTTCACCATCCAGACACACAAATCGATCTGTGGAGCTACTTTGGATGTAGATGTAGAAACACGGAATGAGGCAGTACCTTTGATTAAAGAAGTTATTCACTGTCTCTGTGAAACTGATACAATGGGTCTGTCTCTGGGGTAAATACTGTTTGTCTAACAAAGCCTTTCTTGGATAATTTGCATTAGCTTGTGCTGAAGTATTTACCGCTACTCGTGATTTTTAGTAGCCCAAGTACTGCAGAATTGCTCTGATTACATGGTAATAAACTATATCTCAGTGTCCAAACGAGTGCAGATGTTCAGCCACTAGTCTTGCATCTCATTCATTAAAAATATCTGAAATAGCTTTTCAAATGAAAGCTTTTTTTATGGCAAAAATAAGGGCTGCCTTAGAAGGCGACGGAGAGGGAGAAAGCAGCTTGCAATACCAGCATCACAAAATATACTGCAACTGGTTGGAGAGCAATCTTAAAATACATGCAGCATTTGTATGTAGTCCACAATATTAAAAGGTCTTCTTTTCCCAAGGTAGTCATAACTACTCTTTATTATTTTACCAATACAATGCAAAATACTTAAATTGACAAAGCACTGGAAAAACAAAACAAACCACTATACGCTTTTGATGCTCTCCACAGTAAAAATGATTTCTAGAAAGTCTGTTTTTATCAAAAGCATGCCTTTCAAACTACTTAGGCCAACTTACACATAATGAAAAAGACACTTTGTAAACACTAACAGAAAAAAATTGACTGTGCTAGGAAGTAGCTATACTTTAAGTCAAAGTTTGTGTTCTATATGTTTTGATAAATTCTGAGTATGAGAAAATTTGTATTTAGAGTGTAAGCCGAGCTGGGTTTTGCAAGACTGTAGTTAAGATTGTTCAAAATATTTAGATATGTATATATATGTGTGCGTCTGTATTTACATGTTTATATATAAATATAAAACATCAACCTGGGAAATGTTTTAATGTTTTCTCCCCCTAGCTGCAAGCTGAAACAAGTGGCAGTTTTATTCTGACCCTAGGGCAGGCCCCATACCAGGCACAAGTATATTATACTATTCAAGGTAACACCTCTCAGATGAGAAATATTTAGGTTGCAGTATGTGGGGTTATTAAAGACCATATTCTCCTTTTTTGTCCATTAAATATATTAATCATGCCTACCTAATTATTTCTCAAGTGAAATGTTTATTTTATTGAGGCTTCAGCTGACTTGTTCGGGCTCACAATTTTATTCTATATGCGAGCGACTCTAAATTCTTTCATTGAGGAACCCTCTTTGCAGCTTAGATAGCCTTGGGTGCTGATGTGATGGATGTATTATGTGAAAAGTATCTCTCGCAATCCAAATGAGGTAAATAGAATCAGAGGTAAGAGGCAGGAAATATGTTCAAGTTTACTTTTTTTATATTGTGAAATTAATGTTACTGAAAGTTTTTGTAACCTGCCAAGGAAATTAAGGATTAAACCTTCAGGTTTAAACTTTTATGAATCCCTTAGGAAATTCAGAATTTTGTATGTACCAGTGAGTACAATGCCTTTTGGATCTTGGATTTGCATCTTACTAGGGATGTTTTTCAAATTTAGTTTCTTTAGATAAATTGCTCATATTTTCACTTGCCTCATGTGAAACCTAACTCAGTAATCAGAATGGCATTTATGAAACCTATCACATCCTCATTGTTTCTACTGTCCTAAATCTCACTGAAAGAAATGAAAAACGAACCCTTTTTTGTGCTTGCTGTTGCACAAAGCTATAGAAGGACTGTGTGCGTGAAGGGGGTAACAGTTTGAGCTTTAACTTTCTGGGGTGGTGAGTTCAGACATCCCCATTTCTGTTCTACTTTATACCACAATCTTTCTGGCCCAGAACTTTAAGCAAATCGGCACAAAATTACCCCTGCCTTCCTAATGTCTGAATTTTGCCTTGTGGTCCACATTTTCTAAATATAAAGCGTAGAAGGAGCAGAGCAAGAAGAGGTGCAAGAAAAGGGCAAGGTCAGCAAGTGAAAAGAACACAGAGCTTCCACATTGCATCAGGTTTAAACCAAATGCAGCCATCCCTGCTTTCTGCCATTGTCTTCTCTCTTGCTCCCAAGGCAGTTTGAGTTTATTGGAACCTAGTCCATCACACAAATAAAGACAGCCCTCATATGTTAAAGAGGTGTCGAGTAGCTACTTGCTGCTTCTAACCACCTACAGGAGAAGAACTGGGTTCTCCTGGGCCTCCTTCCCCCTGGAATAAAAAGGGGTGGATGTGGATATATAAAAATACATGCACATGTGCCTTCTGCATCCTGCTTTGTCGGCACTTGGCACGCTAATACCCTCCTGTCTATCTCAGTGTCCTGCAGTCAAGACCAAGGGAAGGTGTGAAATAAATACAGGACTGAGAAGTTTTTCGCTTGTGCTTGCAGTGGTGTAGAAGCCGTTACTGGTCCAACAGCAGAGCCTAGACGAGAATTTCCTTGTGTTGGTTCACTACATTATTACAACTTCCTTTCGTAAAAATGGGCTGCAGAAAATAGATGAAGGGTATTTATCCTGTCTAAGACTGATGTTTGCGTTATAGAGAGAAACTGCAGAGCAATAGCTTGGTGAAGAATCTCTTTGGACTTAGAGATATCAAAATACATTATGTATCGTTCTTTTCAGGGCTACTTCAGGCTTCAGAAGAATTGCCACTTTTGCAGTCAAATCCAAGTAACATCTGCTCTATGCAACCAGTCAATATTGTGGAAAAGTTCAAAGAATGAAGATCATTAGTAGTGTCAGCTTTACAACCAGAAGGTAATGGCATTAAAGTGAGCAAGTATAATACCCAACAATACCAGGCTCATTAACCAGTGATTTATCATGATGAAAAGACCTGTTTAACCTTTAGTCTTCACATGCTTTCTGTTTTTAACAAAAAGACCTATTATTTCTAGTTGTCAAGTGATAATTTGTGGGTTGTTAAAGGGATGTATTAAATTATACTTTAAATGATTATACACAATTACACAAATATTACATTTGCATTAGGGTAAGTGGAAGATATGATTTTTTTCCCTCTCCTTTTAATTTTGTTCAGTCACTTGGAAAGTAAAATGAAGGCATTATAAATATCGAGGGTATCAATACACGGCTTTCAAGCAAGTGAAATCAAGTCTGATGTATGCACGAAGTGACAACGGTTTCACAGAAGCAGCAAGATCCACAAAATATTTTGAGGGCTGCATATGCTAGTGCAGGAAACTTGTTATTGCCTCTGAAGAAACAGGTGCCTATAGCTGACTGTCTTGGAAAATCACGTTTCCTTCATCTGTCTGCTGGGATATTTCACTAGTTTAGTTCAATTTTTCTTGGAAAGGGAACACTGCTGATTCTAGACAGCTTTGCCTGTTGCCATTTAACCTTGTCTACAGCAAATCTGCCAGTACAGTTTATTCTGACCTATAACATCTGTGCCTTACCAGCAATAAGCCTCTCTGAAAATGTCAGTTCTGACAAATTGTGCCAAAAGGTATTGTGGCTTTTGTGACATAGACAAACGCCCATCAAGGATTGGAAAGACCAAGAGGCTCGTTTCAGATCTCATTACATCATTTGTGATCTAGTTCAGGCTGCAGGTCACTTGCAGCACTGTGTCATCTACTGTGTAGTTTCCCAGTTTTTCTACCTAACCATTTTGTTCTCTCTCCTTAGCATAACATAAGGATTAATTCTTAACTGTTTTGGTAGTTCTTCATATATGTCTGTAGACAAAGAGATGCTAGAGACATAAACTAACATGCAAGAGCAGGTGAAATACAGTGATTGTGGGCTCCATAGCTGTTTTTACAACTGTCTTCTGAATGTTGTACACAGTTTGTTCTGAAAATTCGTATACACATTGAAGAAAAGCAAGTCAGAATTTAAGAAGTTAGGTTTTTTTTTTTGGATGCAGTAGTAGAGATATCATATACAATATTCAAACGAATGATGCAGAATTAATTTCTAATCTTTAAAGTGTTTTTTAAAGGTTCTCCTGATTTTTACAATGCAAAGGCAGTGCAGTGATTTACAGATACTTCCATATTTGTGACAGTTGTTCTGAAGTAGGTATGCAATCAATATCTTTGAAATGAGAAGAGATGTAGGGCGTGTTATCTCAAGACATATAGCCACAGTGTTTGAGATAATACAGAGAGATCTAAATAAGTTAATATCATTTTTTTCTGCCTCCGTACAGTACTAAAATATTTCTCTTTTTCCTGCTGTGAAAATGTTTTAGAAGATTTTTTTCTTTTTTTCTTTTTTTTTTTTTTTGGGGGGGGAGGGGGTTAAAACTCTGAGTGTTTCCTTTTTGGTGATACTTACCCTCGTTTCCTTAGTTGCCATTTTTAGGTCTGGAGAATTTGTTTTGTGTTGTATTACTGTTTATCAGTTTGGCTGCCGAATAGTCCTGGTTGTCAAGAAATTGTTTGAAATGCTTGCTGCACTTGAGAAACAGTTTTCACTGAAAATAAGCTATGGTGATCCCTTTTGATTCATCATTGTGTGACAGGATACTTATTCAGGTTTTTGGAGATATTTTTTTCTTTTTATTAGTCCAGATTTTTCAGTATTCTCCTTGATATGGGAAAAGCAAATCCGTGTCTCCCTTCTACGTAGTGACTGCCCTAAGCACCATGGTGTAAAACAATGGAGGGGACAGGGGAGAGGAGGTGAGCTTCCCTTCTTTCTTGTAGGTGGTGTTTCACTGTGTATTAAATGAATATTGAGTGAGATAGGAAATGTAAAATACGAATTGATGAACCTCATGATTAAGACACTGGTCTCAGAGAATAGATACTCTGGATGCCAGCTTCAAAGGACCATTGATTTTTTTAAATGCATAATAGAGTTGCATTAATATGAGCAATTGGCAATCACAGACTCGTCATACTGCTTGGTAGTTTTAGTGCTTTTTTAGAAGGCCTTCAGGGCCTTTCAAGAAAAGGAAGAATTTAAACTGAGTCCTCTGAGGGACCTAACCACCAGGTTACTGAAGGGGCTGTAGACATATATCAACATTTCTCTCAACACAGCCTTTCCCTTTTGTAATCTCCCCCTCCACCCCCTCCCTCCTTTCTTAAAATAAATAAGTATTATTTTGAAATATTTCATTTTATCTCTGAAGATATATATATATATATATATATATATAGTAATGAAGAAGCTAAAAAAAATATTAATCTAAATTGTAGTCTTTGTATCAATTGAACTGAAAAGTCAGTTACTTGCTTATTTGAGAGGATCAGGCTCCTAGCAGAAAAGCTTTTAGTATGAGGAATTCTCAGTCCTTTCCCAGCAGTCCTGTAGTAAATGGGGATCCTTTCTTCCTTGGGCAGCAGTCCCTGATTTCTCTGGTTGCTGCAGGACTCAGCAGCTCGGGTGAAATTCAGGCCCCACAGAAATTTTGCCTTTGACTACTGCAGGAGCAGGGTCTCAGCTTTTGTCTTTCCTTTGCAGTTTGATAGCAAGGGGGAGGGTAGCAGGAGACACACAAGTCCCCAAAGGAAAGAAAGAAGCCAATTTTTCTCCTTTTTTTCCTATTTTTTCTTTCTTTCTCTCTTTTTTTTTTTTTTTTTTCCTCTCTGCAGTTATAAGATTTGAGTGATTGACTACAAGACGTTAAAAAAAAAAAAAAAAAAAAAAAAGGGAGGGGGATCTCTCTCCCTTGGTTTGCAGTTTTGCCTGAAACAGAGCTTTCAGTACAAAGCTCTTGCCTGTGGAAAGGAACTCAAGATGCAAATAAGAATATGCGTTTTTTTTTTTTCCTTTGAAAACGTGGAAAATTATGGAATTTTCTGCTTGAAAAAAAAAAAAAATGAATGGTCCAGTTAACGAATTCTCACAGAAAGGAGGGAAAAAAAGCAAGCCAGAAGAATTTGGCAAGTTTGGCTTTTGCATGCAAGTATTTGTAGCGCTCTGGTGGTGATACCAGATGAGTTTTGCAGCTGTAAGAAATATTTGCTCTTTCTGGGTTCAGTTTTGTGAGTTCCCGAGTGTTGTCTCTCATGGACCAGGCTGTTTCAGGTTACGTTATCTCCGAGATAACCCACATGTTGGAGTGCTTTCCTAAATGGGGATTGAAATAAGCACCGCTGAAGCCTGTGAGGAATTGCGGTGTAGGAGATGAGAAGCAGCATGGGGCCTGCAGTGAGATTACTCAGAAACTGGAATGTGCTTGAAGCATCATCTGGACTTTTCTTTGGGGTTATCTATCTGGTTAGATGGATTTCTAATCATTTGGCAACACTGAAAAAATGGACATTGTATGTTTATTCGGGAAAAAACAAAACACACAATTTACAGGAGTTATTTTATTAGGTTGTTTCCAGTCTTACTTGCTCTAATAAGCCAGAAAAGTGCCATAAACATATTTCTTTAGTAGTACCCCCCCTGAAAATTAAAAGGATGGATATATGTGAAAGGTACATTGTGCAACTGCTTTGAAAGAGAGCTTAAAAGCAGCCCGGCAGTACGGCCAGAACGGGCTCAGCGGCTCGGCACATCGTGTGGTGTATATCTACATACACATTAAAATGCACTCAGCCTCAGAACGGGCTTTCTGCACTGCTTCTACCCCGCTACCCCCCCATTCTGTGCTGCCTGACAAAAGGTTTTCAACAAAAGAAATTCTTCCTGGTTTGTAAAACAGTTGTGTAAAACTTGGACTGTAAAGCCACAGTTGACTGCTTTAATGTGGAACAGTTGGGAGGGTGGGGAATCGCTGGCAGGTTGGGACAGGACACAGCAATGGTGCCCCTATTCTGTTGAGGGTCTACTTAGTCACACCACCTGCTCCCCCTATTCTTTCAAAGGCAAACCAGTCACGACAGTATGAACAGACGGATGTTTAGCCTCAATACCTTGGACACACGGCACCAGACGGAGCAAGGGGAGTTAAGAAAAGATAAATTAAGTGATCAATAAAGATAAGGGACCTGTTTAGCAGTAAATGGTGGGGACAGAACTGGCAGAACAAGGGGTGAACGTGTGTTAAATAATGCAAGTGTGTGTTCAGCTAAACTCAAACTTTTCAAATCCGTGTATTGTTCCCCAAAAAGCCTTTTTTCCCCCAGCATTGGTTAATTCTGTTTTAGGTAGATGCAGTACAGTGTCTGCGGGTGCATACGAGCTCCCCAGGCCCACGTCTCCTCGGAGTCAGCTGCACCCTTTGGCACTTGGCTCGAATGCAAGGAAAGGGAAGAGAAAGGGGTCTGTGTCTGGGGTTGAGTCTGCGACCTCTTCACACCTCCTATCTTCCCTGTAAAAGGGAAAGTGTAGTAAGGAGCAATGAAGTTCTGACAGAAAATAACTAACACTGTTTTGACAGCTGATTGACAGGTAAATGATCCAAAACCACGGGCTTGCTCTAACTGGCTATCCCACTCTTTGTCTCAAGGGCACTCCTCTTGTTCCGTCCTTCTGCTTAGCATAGTCAAGGTCTTGACTTCAGGCTTAGACTTCAAAGCGTGACTGTAGTTTAATAACAAGCTATAAAATCAACCTACAGTGTTGATTCACCTTTGGGGTTAAAAAGCATGCAGTTGAATAGCTGCAGAAAAACTGTGTAGTTTTAGGTACCAGTGGCTGCACCCCAGAAGAGGTTCTTCCACTTGTTGATGCCTACGAAAGAAGCTACTGATGTAAAGGGCCATGCACAACCCAAAAGAGTTGCTTGGGGTTAGGAGAACGTTTGTTCTCCTCTAACACCCAGTATCACTCCCTAACACCCAGTATCTCCTCTAACACCCAGTACCACTCTCCACTATCAGTCTCCAGTATCACTCACTAATTCCGGAACCTGCACTTACTACTAATCTTAAAGTGTCAGCAACCAACAGGTTCAGTGGGCCCTAGCCTTGTGGCTGTCACAGCTGTCGTGTTGTGGTTAAAAATAAAATGACCTACCTGTTCCAGACTTTTTGGCTAACAGGAGTGGTGGGAAAAACCTTCAACTGCTAGTTTCCCAGAGTTAGCTGGACTGTCAAAACAGAGAGGTGTGTGTGTGTGATTGAATTTCAGTTTCATAGGTTTCATTTTTTTCAGGAGAAAAAGCTAATCACCTGCTTCCAAGAGTTTTTGGTTGTGGTTTGACGATTTTTTGCATGCATATGAGAAAAGCTGCTGATAAGAAGCTGTGGCCTGAGAGGGTAGTCCTGAGCCCAAACAGAATTAGCTGCAAACCTCCAAGAGTTGTCCTTTTACAACCACTGTTAGCAAGCTGACTAATACCTACTAATAACCTTTTCTGCTTGTTGTTATCCTAATATGATTCAAGACAGTGTAATTCTCTTTAAATGGTTAATTGCCAGACCATGTTAGACTCTCCAGATAGTACTGCACTGAGTAGATCATATGGGTCCTGTGTCCTCAGCTCCCAACCTTTATCACTTCATTTGTTTATAATGCTAAAGCAATGAAATTGTGCAAGAAATAGAAAAGTACCGTGAGGTTTTTTGGTGACACTTGCCAAAATATCCCAGGAAGTGAACTTTACCTTGAAGCAGTGTGATGGGATATTAAGCCCATTTCTATGTTAAAGAGTTACATACAAACCCATTCCTTTTCACGAGGTAAAAGCAAACACAGAGCCCTGAAAGTCATTGGTGGGGACTATCACTAAAGGGACAGGGAGAAACAGTCAGCTCGAAGAATTTAATGAGCCACGGTGATTTGGTGATGGCTTAAAAGTGAAGCCGAGCCTCAGCTGTTCTCTCTAGTGTCATCCTGAACTGACACTTTGATTTTTCTTTTAGAGCTGAAATGATTCTCACCGAGTGTCCTCCCCAGCTGATCCTGAGCAGCTGCGGGCACTTGGGCAGTGGGAACACCCTTGCTGCAGGGAGGGAGGCCAGCACAGCTGCACACAGACAGCTGTCAGAGTTGGGTGACTCGAAGATGGAGGTGCCCTCCACAAACTGTCCCAGCACTTCATGTTGCAACACATGCCTCCAGCCACCCTGCCTGTCTCCCTGTGAACTATTCATGAAAATAAAATGCAGGTCTGTGGGAATACTGGCTAGCTCAGATGAGGAATTTTCCTGTGCTCCCAATAGCGTGCTATCACAGCCTTTCTCTGTTGGCCACACGAGGTGATGTGGGTTTCAATGTAAGACAGCTGTTTGAAGGCCCTGAGTGGTGCAGGGCCCCTTTATTTTCACTGTACACAGGTTTTACAGATAATGAGAGTTCCAGCACAAGGATGGAAAATGAGGGTAGCATGGAGAATGAGCCTTTTAGATGGGAGCTGTGTGTCACACTAGGGGTACCTGGGTACCTGCAGTAGTGATGGAAAACTGGGTAAGTACTTTGAATTACTCCATTGTATGGGGGATTAGTGGTTTTGGGGCAATGTCCTTGATGCTACTCTCTTGTCTTATCCACCTAAACATTTTTTTCCTTTTCATGAGGCAGCAGAGCTTTCTTTTCACGTGAGCTCCTTGGTGGCCTGGAGTTGTAGGGCTCAGCCATGCTCAGAGACATGTTTAGATGGGATTTGGTAACACGCTTTCCCCACTCTTTTTAAAATGTTTTTCTTGGGGAGCTGGGGTATAAAGGGAGAGGGTATGAAAAAAGCAGGGGGAGGGAGGAATATGAATGGTTTCTTGCAGTGCTGTTAAACTCTAGTGCTGTGTCACAGCGGTACTTGGAAATGCGACGGTGATACTGACTAGAAACAGAAAATGAGTTGTGGAAGCTGGCAGAAATGAAAAATATTAGCAAATAATTTAATGTGAAAGGTTTCCAAAATGTCTAAAACTGATTTCCGCCTTTGTACAGAAAGGTTTTGAAGAGGGGAGCAATGTAACCCCCTGCCTTCGTGCCGTACTTGACTCTTGTTATTCACAAGGAACTCAGTCTGTGGCAAAGCCCAGGATTGGAATTTCTGAAATGAGGTTTTTCACACCATTGGGATGAATTAAATGGACAAAAAGACAACGGCTCTGTGTGAGTCAGGCCCTTCCAATTTCAGAATTGGGCCCTGTTAAGTATAAGCACGCAGTGAGGGTATTTTTCTTGTTCTTTCCAGTCATCAGTGTTGAGATGTTTGCGTTTGTGCTAAATAAAAGTGGCAGGAAAATGTTCCATGCTGGCAGTCTGCTGCCAGTGCTGTAATGAACGTGGTTTGGCTGAATATCAGCGCTCTGTTCGGACCTGACGTGTGCTGGTACGGAGTGATTTCAGCAGCAGGCAACTGCTGCTTGCTTCGTGCAGCAAGAACGCGATGTAACCACAGCCCCAAACTCCACAGAGCAGATCCCGGGGTTGGTAATTACCTTGCTACGTTCTGTGATGAATGATTTGCATCTGTGGGATTATCGGTCATGAGCTTGGCAAGAAAGCTGTTTATTTTTATGAAACGTTTTATAATTCCAGCTCCGAGAATGGCATGGTACATTAGTGTTGGTACATCAGCTCAATGTGCACGCAGCGCCGTAAGATGATTCAAGCAAACAACTGGGAGCATTATTGTGTGCTCTGGAATTTACCACAGCGCGGCCACAGCACGATTTGCTTGGCAGCCTTCTCTTACAGCTTATTGCTGTCGTTTTTACAGGGCCACTGGTCTATTTTCCACAGAGTCAGCTCAGTAGCAAGACGTATCCCACGAATGAAGCGTGTGACCCTGAATATTAACAGTAAGAATAACCAGCTCCGAAGTCATTATGGATTCTTAGCAAAGAAATGTTGAAGACAGGCAGAACTTCCTTGGCTTCATAACACAAAGAATACTCTTATTTCCCCGAAGTAATTTTATTAACTTAAATAGTTTGTTTTTCCAAACTCACTGAAGTGCTCATTCTGGATTTCAGCTTTTCTTTTCTGGAAAGGTACAGCCCTGATTAGGGGGTCTGAGGCCTCTCTCTGATGAAGGAGGCTGGTCTCTGCAGGCAGTGTCCCGTTGCTTAGGCTCTTTCTGAAGCTATCAAGTACTTTTGAATTAACTTCTCTTGCCAGAACGCTCTGTATCATTCACAGCCTGCTGACTTAACTCTTCCTTTCTACTACCTCACTGGACGTAGTGCGAGTGCTGCTGTGCTGTCTGTCAGCTGGATCAAAGCGCTGATCCATGAACATCCAAGGAAACCCCATCCCTGAAATCCCCAGGTTTCCTTTGAGCTGGATCAGTTCCTCAATCCAACCAAACACCTGAGCGCAAGTGCCAGAAGCTAGAGGAGTGAGATTCAAAGGGTGAGTTGGAGCGGGAGCTGGAGCGAGCTGTGGTTAGTTGGGTTAAGGCAGCAGTGAGACTGCAGGTGGCTGTGGCGAGCTCTGCCAGCCCCATGTATCACGTCTGGGCTCTGTTCTAATGACTCCATTCTCTTGTCCAAATCCAGCTTCTCACGGGAATTTCACCTGAAGCTGAGCTAGTTGCCTTGTCTGGAGGTGGATCTGTAGGAGCAGAAATCTCAGAGCCTGAGGCCCCAGGAGCTGAGCCTGTGGGACTAGGAGACTGGGGCCATGGGAGTAACATTAACATATTTATTAAAGGTTATGAAAGCTGAGACCATGACAGTGGAGGCCCCATGACCAGAGGCCGTAGAGCTGGAGAACGTGCAAAATAAAGCCTAAGGGAGCTGAGGTCACAGGCCCAGAGGCTGTGGGATTTGAGGCTGGGGACTGGAGTTCAGAGGATCAGAGGCAACGAGGGCCAGGCACACAGGAGTGGAGGCCACAGGACCAGAGGCCATGGAAGTTGAAGCCGTGCGATGGGCATCTACAGGAGCAAAGGCCAGGGGACCAAATTCCATGGGATTGGGGGCTACAGGAAGGGGAAGGATGAGAGACAAGAGGTCACAGAATGGGAGAGCATGGGGCTGGAGGCTACGGGAGTGGAGGCTATGGGAGCTGAGGCCACGGTACCTCTACCATATGTTTCATATTCTGCAGTATAACCAGCTCTAATTCAAGAGGTTACATTATTTCACTAAAAGCTGTGTAATAATCCCAAGGTGGATTTTGTAGGCAATGCCTTCTAAAAACACAGGTGCTTATTTCATTCTCTCCCTTTCTTTATGTAATCCACGAGGAGATGTTAGTAAGCTAACGATTTAACTGGCTTCTTTATGCTATCGCTGGCAGTGAGATGTTTAGATAGTAATTTGGAGTAAATGGTGAAAACACACCTGAGCATTTGCTCTTATATAAAGAAATGAGAAGGATATTTGTATTTAAAAGTCACAAACAATCTCTATGAATTCCTGAATGAGTTCCTCTTGCAAGACAGGAGCATCAGTCTGGAAGAGACAGAGCCAACCCCAGAGTCTGGTTGCAATCCCGTCTGGTTTTGCAGTAGGTGCACAACGTGTCTGAGTCTCCAGCACAGCACGACTGGCTCGAGGAGTATTTATCTTCTCAGCGCCCATTCTGTTAGGGCAGTGAAAGTACTTGTTGGGATGCTAAAAGTAAACTTTTCCTGGGGGAGTGAGAGGTAGGATGGGAACTTCTAAAGCTCCCTTGTCCTTTGGAGCTGGGACCTTACTGGATTCCCCCAGCAGCAACACGGAGCAGAGCACCTAAGGAGCTGTTGAAACACCTACAGCTCCAGCACAGCCTCATTCCTCCTTGTCACTAGTCCTGGCTGAGCTAAAGTTTCTGGAAACATAATATTTAGACAAATGTGCGTTGTTCTTTCAGCAGCAGTTTGGCAGCCGCTGCCCTTTCATTAATCATCCACGCGGTGTAGCAGTGACCTGATTTCCCACAGCCATGGGGTTGGGCTGGGTGTTACGGACAGCAGTACCCTGCAGGCAAAACCAGGGTTGTCAGAGCCCCTGCAGAGGACGTGGCTGGCTGCGTGTGCCTGCTGCAAGGAGGAGAGAGTGGGAAGAAAGGAGATGAAGGGTGCTGCCATGGAGGGAGGCAAACAGTTGCTTACAGAAGCTGCTGGTAACTTGTGTAGCTCCCTGAGATCCCCACGATGTCAAAGGCAGCCTGCACAAGTCTCCCATCTAGCCAGGGACGTGTGGCAGCCATAAATGAGAAGTGGGTAAAGCCACAGGGAACTGCTTGTCTCTGAAGGCAGACAGGCTTTAGTCAAAGCAGGGAGGAGACGGAGTGGTACTATGAAACCTTCTAGAGATAACTGGGTGCAGATATCTTTTTAATGCAATTCCAGCATTTATTTATTTATTTATTTTTATTTGGCGGTGCAGGGGAAGGATGCAGATTTTGGTTTGGCCTTCTGGCTGCTGTCTCAGTTGTTGTTTTACATGAGAAACAGTCAGAGCAGGAGTCCTTGTTTATACAGACACATGCAGAGGAACGTTGTATGGGATATGATTGTCACCTACAGAAGGCAATGGAGATCATCGAGTGCAGAGGCACATGAAAATCAGCTCCCTGTTCTGTGGGAATCCTCACTGTTAATGCTGGATCTCACACTGCCAGTGCCTGGGCATGGGTATGTTCCCATGGACAAAAGCTGTAGCAGGAGAGTTGCTGTTCCCATCTAGATTTTAGGGGCTCCAGCAGCCAGGTGGGTTGGCCATGCCTGTCCTTGTCCTCTAATGGCTTGGGAGAAAGATGCACTCAGGTGTGGTATCTTCTCATACTCCTGAGCTTCTCATGTCTTTGGGGCAGTTCACAGCCTGCTGCAGGCATTAATCAAGCCCATGTTACTCAAGTACGGATCATGGAGTAAATATTGGGCTGTCTCTGAGTGAAACGTTCCCCTTTGGATCTAGTGAGGAACAGGGCATAGTCTCACCTGGTAAGATACGGGTGAAAAGCAATAAATGATCAAAGTGTCGTAACTAAAAATTACATGTTGAAATGCATGTGATTGTATTGACTGTGTACGGAGTTAGATCAAATCACTGCTTGATAAATAGGCTCTGTGTCATTACAGTTTCATGCTGATAAAACTGTTCCAATGAGGAGATCCTGAAGTAACACAAGGGCAAATCAGACATTATTCCATAATGCTGTGCTTTTGGCTTTTCTAAATATTACGGTCTTTAAGGATAAACACATAATTCATTTTTTTTTTTCCACATCCTTAACTAGAGGAACTTTTAGTTTCTCTTATCCCATGATTGTCTGCCATTGTCTAGGATAAAAACACTAAATAAAGTGCTTATATAAAAGAAAAACTGACTTTACTACCAAAACGCAGGTAGGTGTAATTAGAGAACGTCAGTGTTAAGCTTTAGGTACAGAATAATATTTTTAAAAATCAAGGAACTGTTGTAATTGTGCGTTCCTTCAGTTATTCCTTTTATATCTGAACACTCCCGTCTTCTCTGTGCCCTTCAGCTTTATTTGCATGGTGGTTTCGTTAAGCTATCCTGAGCAGAAGAAAGCCTTCTCCAGGTAGTTGGCGGAGTGGTGTGGCCATGCTAGGATGTTTAAAATATTCCTCCCCAAACTGCTGTTATTTCTAATCAATGTCTATTGTGTTCAACTTGTGGCTTCGCATCCTGTTAAGACTGTCTTCGGCATCACGCTTTTCTGAACTGTTTAGCCTGTTTTCTCATTGCTGTTGCTGAAGGTGCATTGTTGGCAGTATGGGAGAGACAATCTTGTTGTGATTTTTTTTATCATCATCTGTCACACGGAGCGATTACTCCAGCTGTACAAATAATGTAGGAAATGGATTTTTTTTTCTTTTTTTTTGCATCGGAATTATGCAAGCCCAGCAAATACTCTCAACAATTGCTCCTTAAGTCAGTGAAATTTAAAGCCATTCAGTTTGCTTGTAAGGAGCTCAGGGTCTCTTTGATGATGAGGTTTGTTAAGCCCAAATGTGGAGAACTAATAAAATAATAAAAAGGCTCCAGAGGTGTTTATAGATTCCAATTATCTCTTGCTTTCTCTCCCAGGATTGGGCTAGGCAGGATTGTGCTGCCCTCAAGTAGTACTTGAGTCCGGGCTGCATTTTATGCTGCCTGTCTCCGAGGTTTCTTCTTTGTGGCTGAATCGCCTTAGTGCGGGTAGTGTACAGAGGTGCTAAGGGCTCGCCGAGACAAAGCAGACATGCTTCACAAAGGCAAAGGAGCAAAAGGAAGCAAAATTGAATCTCTAGCACCCAGCTCCTGGGCAAACAGACAAAACTAATGGATCCACTCTCGCTCCTCCCATCCAATTACTGTGATCCAGTAGAGAGAATATGGCAACATTGGTTCACACAAACTCTAATGCTCTTAATCCCTTCCATACATATAAACCTCACATTCACCAACGTGGCTTCATTATCGAGCCACCCAGGCAGACGAAGCGTTGGAATGGACCCACCGGCTGCAAAAACCTGCCTCCTTCAGGTTTTAATCAGCTAATGAGGGATATGCAAATGACGAGCTTATGGGATTACGGCTTGTCTGACAGCAGCCCTCCCCACAGTGATACAGTACTAATACAGGTGTTGGTAAACTGGTTATTAGGCGCTGGCTAATTTAGGGCCATTCACGCTGTGATTGCGCTCGCAGCCCTGCCATTTGTAGCGGTGTTTGTGGCCCAGCAGGAGATCTATTAGTGCTGCGGTGGGTCCCACACGAACTCCTTGCTGCCAGATATGAAGTTAATAAATCCCGTCGGTTTGGGGTTGAGCCATACGCAGCAACCTCTGGCTGAAACGGGGATCGCTCCTCCGCCCCGACTGCCTGGGAAATTGCTGTGGGAGGGCAAAGGGGGAGTTTAATTAACAACTGCTTAACATTTATATGGGCTGCTCGCATACTTTTGAATAAAATGTAGAGCGCAGCAATGTGGTTAACCTATATTTTCCCTTGGACATGGCTAGCTAACTGTCTTCTGTGAACCAGCAAGCAGCCTCAAAGTATACGGTGAGAACAAAACACACCACTTCTAGGGATGAGCAATCTGTCTGGGGTTTTGGCTGCTTCAGTGGTTCACTGCAACATTGTGCTTTTTCATGTTTCTTATTCTGTAGCTTTTCTTTAAAAAGATCCTTCACTGTACAAGGAGTTGTGCTTTGCAGTTCATTTACTGTCCATGTCAGTTTTGGCAAAATTTTATATTGTGGGTGCTATGCCTAAAGCAGAGTGACATCGGTACCGTATCGGCTTAGCACAGCACGCGATGTGCAGTTTGTTGGCTGATAACCCTGCTATTTGTCTGTCTGAAACTCTCTTAAGGATACTCAATTCAGAAACAGCAAATATGTCATACATGTAAATATACGATGCCAAGTCTATAGTGATTTTCAGTATTTGTCCAAAGCACTTTTGTACAACCCTGCAGTAGAAATTAAGATAGGATTAAAACATAATTTCAAAGATTTCTTCTTCGTGAACAATGAGATGTAGAAGCACAGCTGTGTCCAGGCATGGGAGACCCAGACTATAGTAGAAATCCACAAATGCATCATTTAGAGAGTGATGAAGTTAGACAAATAGAAGATGCCTGATGAATGGTAACTTTTATCTTCTCCATTCATCAGAGGGAAAGATGGATTTAAAAGTAAGTCCTAGTTTCAAGTGTATTTGAGGATTTTGCCAAAAAGATGTGATTCTCTGGGGCTTTGTTTTGATTACAATAGCGTCTCCAATTACTTTTTGCTTAATTGAAATATTGCTTAAAACTCAGGGACCTCAATAGGCTGTTGAGCTGTCCTCGGAGAAGCTGGATATTCAGGTAGCCTTAAGTGAGTTAAAAGCTTTGAGTTCATCTTCACAACTTCTGAGCTGGAATTGTTGTCATTATACGTGGGGAGCCTGAGACAAAGGTTTAAAGGGTAAAGTGTTCAAAAGTGGGCCCACAAATGTAAATACTCAAAGCCTCTTAGATTTAATGCATACATAGCTGCTGTTCATCTGTTTGTTCTGACTGCCCCTACCTAAATGTATATCTTTAGAAGAAAGTTCTGCATCTGAACCCTTTGTGTCCCTTTCTACATTAAGATGTTTGAAAATCAAGCAGACTATATTTGTGCGTTTTGGACAAATGATAGATCCATCTCTAGAGAAGCCAAGGATTTTGAATAAATGAGGCTGGCTTGTCTGCTTATATGGCATTTATTGGAGTCGTCTTGATCTCCTAACCTGTAAGCTGTAATGACTAACTAAGAAAAGATCCCCTCAGCAGGCTGCTGAGGATATACAAGCGTGGTAGGTTCCTGTGCTTGCACGCACACTCCTAAATACAGAGGAAGCGCAACAAGGAGTCTCCCATAGCTTCCAGCCCAGGGGAGTCCTGCCAGTGCAGCTGGCAGAGTGTTCCTGTGCTGTTTGTGGGTGATCAAGGCATGGTGGTCTATTTATCATTATGCTTTTATAGCTGTGTGTTATTGCTTGGAATATAGAGAAGATGAGGAAAGCTTATCTAGTTCGGACCTATTCAGAATCCAGTATCCAGCGTCCTTGACTGTTCACAAAGGACGTGAATCACCAGAAAGATTAAAGAGGTCTTTAGAAAAGGATATTTTCCTTGTAATGGGTATTTCAGTGGCACAACTATCTCTCTGAATGTTGCTAACTTTGTTTTACTTGAGAGCGTAGATGGTGAAAGATGCTGAACTTGTGAAATGCAATGGAATTGAATGAATGCAGAAGGCACGGCAGAAAAAAGCCTACTTGTGCTTTGACAGATCAGACCAGAGGTATTGTGGAAACTTTACTGATAAGCGTTGATAATCCTGTGAAATCGGTAATAGTTGCTTATAAGCAGGAGCAAAATACTTGTTTCTAGGAGTGCTGAGGTCCACAATACAGGTGTTGTGTACATGGTGCAAAGCAGCCCTTCAGGCTTCCTCCACAGCCAGGTTCCTCAGATCATCTTCTTGACTCAACAGACAGTGATTGCTCGCGGTAAATAAATTAGCGGTCATAATTTGCAAACAAAATCAGTACTGCTACCAGTCAGCTTTGCATGCCAGAGGAGTAATTTTTAAGCAACTGGAGGAGAAGGGATGTGTGTACTTCTGTAAGGGATATTGCAGCTTCTGTTCAGGGACTCCCGTCGGCCTAGCGGTGGTTCAGTTTGCCCGGTAATGTTCATTTGTCTTGGGGAAGTGAACCCTTCGAATGGCAAGCGTTCTCGATTTACTGCTACGGTGTCACCGTAGGACTGGTGATACTGCTGCTTCACAAATTCTGCACAAATTGTGCAATTGCAAACGCCCTTTGAGCTCTATATCTTGGGCTCTAAGACAGAAACAGCACAATGGTAGTGCCAGGGTTCACAGCAGTCTTAGCGTATACAGCAATCTCTTTGAGATTGCAGGAAAATGCTTTTTTCAGCTTGTCCTTTTTACTTTTGCTTTAGATAGCAGATCTTGTCTTGGTCACCCTCAACATAATATTTTTTGCCAGTACTAGTTAGGGGTAGGTGAATCCTGTATTTGTTTCCAGGGTTCAGTAGTTGTTGGTGTCTATTTATTACCGCATTATTTCTATTTGCAAAGGGAATTCTCCACCTGACTGATGACTTCCTAGCTCCACTGAAGTCAACAGCAAAACTTCCAGTAAGTTCAGCAGGGGCACGATTTCACTCATGCATTCAACAGAGTGGTTGGAAATGCAGTTAAAGAGAAGGTGAGACCAAAATATACGGATGGTATCTTCTAATATGAAGTGCCAGAGCAAAGCTGTAACTCTGCATCATATGTAGAGGTCTCACAGCTCCTTTCAGCAGCTTCACTATTGCAACCCAGGAACAAAATAACTGATGTTGGACTCTTTTTCTTATTAAAAGAGAGTTTAATATGGTGTGGTAGAGCTATAAATGCCTTCTTTTTTTTTTTTCTTTTTTTTTTTTTTTTTTTTAATGTTGCCTTATCTGCCTGCAGCAGTGACATTCTGTTGTTTGTTCTAGATATTTGGTTTGTGTTACATAAAAATGTAATGGCATCTGTCCATGCTATATGGGTTGCGTTTTGCTGCATGCCTGAATCAGGACTATACCTAACTTTTCACCTTTCCCCATGAACTGACTCTATTATCTGAAAGATGAGTTGTCAGATAAAGTTTGTTCCCTGTCCCAGGGAAAGTCAATACAGCTTCTTCGGCACTTCTCAATTCTAAATTATTAGTAACTTTTTTCTTTTTTTTTTCTTTCCTTTCCTTTCTTTTTCTTTTCTTTTCTTTTTTTTTTTTTTTTTTAATTTTTAAGACTTATTGTTTTTCACTGCTAAATGGGAACACCGAAAAAAAAAAAAAAAAGAAAAAGAAAAAAGGACCATAAAAGTTGTTCAAAGCATTGTTTGCAGTTGGAAAAAGATGTGAGAAAGTTGCACGCAAAAGTTACCTTCAGAAAATCCTGAGGTCAAATAGCCTTAATGCTACTTCTTGTGTATCTTTGCAGGGAGAATTTTAAGCGGATTCCTCCTGCATGGCAGTACATAGGGTTAAAGGTTAACAACTGACCAATTCCTCAGACAAGGTGTTATTCAAAATCAGGTACTTAAGACATTTGCTAGAGGACTTAGCCATTATAGTTGTTTGGAATCAGTGCATTTTCCTGCAGGGAAAGTATTTAGGGGAACAAAAAGGACGTAGAGATGTGGAATTCCAGAAAGCCTGTCACCACATAAACTAAAAACCACCATTAGGAGCTGAGTTTTCTTTACAAAAATCTGACAGGATCCAAATAGCTTGTGTGGAAATCGTGGTCACTAGAGGACAGGAGAGCTTTCTCTGCAAATAGTTTAGCTTGGCTCTGTTTAAGCTCTGTTTTCAGTGTACGCGAGTTCTCTTTTCCCATGTTGCTTTCCTTTGATGTAGTTATGCATCGATGAGATGCAGAGTTTGTAAAGCAAGAATAAATTTACAGTCAGATGTCAGTCAAAAGAAAAAGCTTGTTGGAGGCTTCTGGTCCTGCAGTGTTTGAAGCAGTATCTCATATGGGATTGGAGATAAATTGGGGGAATCCTGAAGTAATAAAATTTGTACAGGTCATATTGTCCTGTTTTGAAGAAGAGTCTGTAAAGTGGGTGGCCAGAAAATACTTGCATCGTTGAGCCGGTGAGTTCAGTTGTTAGATCTCCTTTCTGGTCTGGGTTGCAAGGTTTCTCTTCTGATCTTGTGGTCCTGATCTTCTGGTTCTCGAAGAGGTTGGCCATTACAGACAGCATGGCTGCCTTCTTTACTGGCTATGTAAATGTGCGCGGTGGTTTGGGGCAGGGTTTAGGGATGAAATGACGGGCACTTGCACGGCTTTGAAGTAGTAGCAAAGTTCTCAAGACTAAAATCTTGTGTATGTGTGAGGGTGAGCATTTTGGAGTCCAGTAAAATGTTTACAGCAGTACTGCTGCTGTTGTGTTAGGGACTCCTCTGTTCATTCCACTTTGTGCTAAGTCACTACTTTGATTTAGGGAGACAGACATCAGCCATGCTACTGTTTGCTTTTAGGTACAAGACAACTGCGAGTTAAAAGCATCATGTTTGTGAGGAAGAAAAGAAAGTGTTATATTTAGATGTCTTGGGACAAGAACTAAAGCTAGATAGTTCTCAAACATGCCTGTGTGTTGTATTGCTGAATTTATAGTTAAATGGGTCCCTTAATGTGCTTGCTTAATGTATTTTCATACTTGGAGGAATTTTGAAACTCCAATCCAGTCAGTTGTGTCTCTAAATAGAGTATAAGAAGATCTCAGTTCAAGTGTAATTCAAAGACTAACCAAAGATAACCTTGTGTAGCTTTCAAATTATTTTTTTTTTGTCTCAGACTCTTGTCACGATGGTGATAAAATTTTCAATACACATTTCAGTGAGACTTTTTAAACCTCCTTATCTCTTCTGATGGCAGGTGTGGAAAAATGAATAGAAGCCAGCCTTGGATTTGACTGCTGGGAGCTGCTGTTGTTCCACTGGGCAGTAACTGATAGTCGATATTCATTAACTGATGCACGATATCCATTAAAAAAAAAAAAATAATAATGTGAAAACCCTAGAACAATTGTTTGCAAAATACTTACTTTGGGGAGCACTAGTAATAATATTTAGCTTTAGTTTCTTAAAAATCCTTAGTAGAAATGGACATTCAGACAAAGAAACAAAGATAAAGATAGAGATACAGCTTAGCCCATGTCATATATATAGAAAAGCAGTGCTGGCACCAGATACAATAGGTTGGCTTTTATAGTGTGTAACTTACTCCTTGTCTAAACAGTTACTAGCAGAGTTGAATGAGATCAGTGTGCCCCATCTTCGCAAACACAGCAGAAGAATTAGTGGGAATGCGTGTAGAGCAAAGATAAAAAGAAACTTCATCTATTAAGTGTTAATTCTTTCAATCTATGAAGTAGGACACAGATCTCCCAACTCCCCAGACTTGGATGAAGGTTTGGGCTCTACCATATAAAACCATTTTTTTTTTTCTGTTATTATGATCTGGATCTTGGTTGAGGTTTGTTTTGCTTTCTTATTGCTGAAGAATGGTCCTCTAGAGCACTAGTAGTTAAAAAGTTTTAAAATCTGTTTTTACCCCCCTGAGTTATGAAGATGATGTGAAGGAAGTTGTGACCTATAGTATAGCTTGACAAGATCAGCAGACAGGTTAAGCAGAATCACGTAACATAGCTAAGTCTAGAAGAGGCCATCTCAAGTGGTGGGTGGATGCTCCTGAGTTGATGGGTTTGCTGTTGACTTCAAGACCCTGTCTATGTATGTGAGATTGTTTTTCTCAAGTATTTTTACTGCACCCTGACCAGATTTTTAGATCAGAGGGGCATTGCAACAACGATGTCATTCTCCTAGAGGAAAACTAAAGGATGCTGTAGTGAGACATCTGCACGTAGCACACCCTGCGCTGCCCTGTGCCTGTCCTGCAGCATTCCCGCAGCCGGCAGGGACAGGAGCTCTGTGCCAGCTGAGGCTGGTCCCACAGCAGCGGTACGTGTGGATGGGGTGTAAGGGTTATCACACGTGTTGTCGTGAGGAGCATCTGGAAGGAGGAATTCTGCAGGAAGGTGCTGCTTGTTCTGAGACAGGAGCACTGGAGGTAGGCTGACTGCAGAGGGTTTGCAGAGCAAGTTGCTCACGTAGATGTGCTGCCCCTGCTTCCCCACTGTCTTCTGCTACCTCCCCTAGCTAGTGAGGTTACAGTTGAACTGGCATAGAGAAGACATGAGACTTTCCAAACAAATCTAATTCAAGCAGTGCCCCAGAAGCAGTGTGTGTGCGGGCTATTGAAGAGCTCACTCTAGGGAAAGTCATGGTTGCAGGCCTTTATTTGTATGGCAATTGGTTTACTTCTCCTAAGACGGTTGTCGAGCTGGAGAGTGTGGTTGGAGAAAGGTGACTTGAAACTGGATTTGTAGAGAGCACAATGCCTCCTGTTGCCAGGGAGAAGAGAGCTAATATGCATCCTCTACCAGCATTAATGTTTGCTTAGATTATTTGGATGTGTATCATCTAAGTATTTGCTCCACTGATGAAAAAGATGCCATCCCAGCTGAATTGTTCTTTGGTTGTTCCTTCAAGTAAAGCTATTTCTGCTGTATATTTGTGATGACAAATAGGCAAGACACAAACAATTTTGTATGTCCAGAACACAAACTAATGAAAAGTAAGAATTATGTCACTTTGCAGCTGAGGGAGGTTTAGATATTGCTTCAGCACAAGTCTCCAGGGTGTTAACTAGTATGAATATCATCCTAGGTTGAACTTTCCTTTAGATGTTTCGTGGTGCTAGTCATATATTAATGTTCCAAAAGTGACAAGAGGAAAAACTACGTGCCTTACCAGTGCTGTCCGGCGTTGTGCTCTGACCTTGTTAGAATGTCTGTTTGCTGGTATAAGGCACAGAACTTGGCCTTCTCTCGCTCCGTTATTTCAATCGAGACAACAAGCAATAAACTGTATGCCCACATGCAGGGATGAATTTAGACATTTACAGTTTGAGCACATAGCTGTGGAGGTGACACATCCAGCCCAAACTTCAAAGCTGTGCAGATGGGCAACCCTGTTCGACAGCCAGGTCCTTCTGTATTTTCTCCTAAACTCCCATTGATGTCTTTGAGTGCCTTGAAAAATTATGTAGGAGATCACATATTCCTGGTCCTAGTCTCGTCATGGTCACTAGTTTCAAAAGACTGGTTGTGCAAAGAAATTGGAGACATCCTTGGTTGAGGTGGGACCAAACCCTGCAATGGTTGGGCCAGGTACCGACTGTCTGCAGCCTGAGCACACCACACCATTTGCTAGTGCCTGTGCGAGTCCCATGCAGCACTGAGCATACTGTCCTTGCCCAGAAAATGAAAGGGAGCATTTCCAGTTGTGCTTATTGTCAATGCTATAAGAAAACATTTCTTTGAGGCCACTGTGAGAGAGTGGTGGTGGCTAGGTGTTAATTTTGCAGTCTATTAAGACCAGTGGAATTAATAAAGCCAGGTGAGTTTCCACCGTTTGGGTCTTGCAGGTATTTTGTCTGCTTTCTCTGTTGTTCTTCCACATTATTAGGGGTATTTAAACAGGTTGGTGATTTTTCTTCCCTCCTGCAGCTCCCCTGCTCCCTGCCAGAGGAGCTAAAATTATGTATTCTCTCCTGCTTTCTAAGAAGATTACCGAGCCAGCTGACCCAAACAGCAGTGGCACCAATTAGACATCATTCAAAATTAATAACCACTATGATGATAACATAAAAAGATTGATTCTTCTGATGTGAGAATCATTTTAATTAATTTAATCCATGTTGAAAGATCAGCTGTGCCCAGTCCTGCTCACCAGTGGGGCCCATTTGTCCCTGTCTGTCCCCGTCACCTAAAGCCAGTGAATATGATCAGTAGCCAGCACTTAGGGAACAATAAGAAACAGATTGTACTGTCAGGCTTCATTAAAGATCATCATTAGTATTCCAATTTGGAAACAGTCAATCTATCCCGACCTTTTACCAATTCTTTTCGGCTGCTTTTGTGAAGTTTGGTTCAGCTGCTAAATGTAAAAACGCTGCGCAGGCTTTTTTTTCGAGAGCAGGCTGGCTCTGGCTGATGCCTGTCAGGCTGCAGCTTAAGGACAAAGCTCGGGGGAAATACGCGTTATGCAACCGCGCTCCAAATGATATCATGTGCAGCTGCTTATGATTTGAGTATTTATGGGCAATGAAACTTTCTTAAACTGAAGCTTAACAATGATGAATGGAAATGAAATTGATATGGCACTTTCTTTCATCCCGTTGCTGAGCGTGTGGGTCACAAGGGTGTTTGTGCAGGGCTGGCTTTCTGGCTGTGCTCGCTGCTCCTCTCCCGAGCGGGCTGCAGAGGGCATTTCGAGCATGTTGATGAGGGAGAGGGAATTCTAGATTTGTTTGCAGTTCACTTTATCTTTTTTGCTAAGGTCACATTGCTTTGTTTGTTTGCTCTCGATTCTGATGACTGGAAATAGTTATGGACAAATGGATTATAGGATTTCAAATATATTTCTGTACGGCCATCCCTTTATCTCGGCCGTACCCACTGGCTGCACGGTATTATATGTATCTTGGATTTTAGTCTTCAAAACACTTTGTCTGCCAGGCAATGATCTCATTACTTCAATATTCTTGACATTTATTATTTGCAAACCTTCACAGTTGTCCAACCAGCTTCCCGAAGATGGTGGGAGGGCATGGCTCTTTCAGGAACGTTTTGCCTGAAATACCAAAAGAAAATACAGTCCTGTCGTTTTGAATAATATCTTGCATATTTTTTGAAAGAGTCTCCATGCTTTTTTCTTTCCTTTTTCTTTATTTTTTTTTCTTGTTCTTTCCTGAAATGTTCCTATTTATCAGGAGTGATTTCGCAAAGATTATGAATGAAAGAAAAAGTAGGCCAGTACAATACGGGAGGAATGTAAGATGACTTTTCACATTTCATTAAAAAAATAAAAAACAATAGTTCTTTCTCCAGGTTTGATTAGCAATTACAAATATTATTATGATTAATGTAACAGAATGACAAGAAGCTAAAAAAAAAAAAAAAGTATGAGTCTGTAGCCTCTGTAAAAGCTCTCATGGTTTTCTGGAGCTTAGTACTCTTATTTTTTGAAGGTTTTATGCAGCTCAGCAACATACTTGGATCAATTACTTCAACTAGCTTGTTGCTCGTTACATCATCATGAAGACTTTGGCTATTTAATTCCCCAAATAACTGGGTCTTTCTCTACCAAAAGGGGAAAAATACAAGTTGCAGTAAAAGTATGTTGAAGGTTAAAAGAAGCTACTTAGGAATGATGATCTAGCCTGAAATGTAGTTCTGCCACCTTGCCATCTTTAAAGTTTTCCAAGAACAACTAAATAAGTTAAAACATTTTCTCCCCACAGTCAACTATATAAATATGGAAGGAAAAAAAAAAAGTCCTTTAATAGCTAATAGCAAATAAGTGAATGTTAATGAAGAATCCGCATGAGCTGGATTTTTATTTATTTATTTATTTATTTATTTATTTTACAAAATGTTGTGCTTGCTGTCTGTGAAGAAGAGCTCAGAGACATCACCTATTTGCTCTAAAAACACGAAAATTTAATTTTCTGATGAAATATGATACAGAGCGAGCTGAATTTCAGATGCTTTGGTGTATGCCTTTTGCAATAAGTCTTTGTATAATGTAGCTTAATTTTATTCTACCAATATGGCTTTAGTCAAAATTCAAAGGAATTATAGCATCCTACTGAGAAATTATGTTCTTTCAAACTACTAATATATTGTGGTTCCTTCCTTTTTTAAAGTTGTTTTTAATTTTCCTGTGGCTGTTTTGATTATTTTGTTCAATTTGCACGTTACAAACTGGTTGCAAAAGGGAAGGCTGGGGGAGCTGCTCCATCTTTTATACTAGTGAAGCTGACTTCCACAGCCATAGGTTCCATAAAAGTTCTTGGGTTGTTTCTTCAGATATTATTTTTGACCTGCATAACTGCATCTTCTCAGTTTATTTTTTTTTGTTTGTTTTTAAGTTCTTGATGTTGCTGTGATTTTTCTTTTACTACTTGACCTTTAGCCATTTCTTTCTGTATTTTTTGGAACAATACATGTTCAGGAGAAGGTAAATACGCTGTATTATTACCTTGATATTTTCCAAATAATTGTATTTGTGGATCAGGACTTGATGAGAAACTGGTCTCAGGGTTACAGCAGCCAATCTGAGATGCTGCTTGTAAAAGCAGTTTGGCGCTCCCCTGCCCACCCTTAGCAGCACTGTCCCCCCCTCTTCCCCTTTCCTGGCACCAGGACGTTTTTAGCCCCATGTTGAGGCTGTGCAGAGGCCAACCTGGCTGATACATTCTCTGCAGGTTTTGTTTTCAGGTGAATTAGGTTCTCACTCCTACTGGAGCATGTCTGGTAGGAATGTGTGAAGCTTGGAAGGAAGCAGGGAACCTCCTCTTTTGTTAGAAACACAGAGATCTTGGTTTAAACCTTATGAAGTGCTTGTTTCTCAGAGGTTAAATCATCTGAAGGCAGTGGGAGCTGTGTTTTTTCTGTAAACAGCAGAAAGAGGATTCTTGTCACCACCAGTCATGCTGTACGGTGTCTTTGTAGAGATGCAACGCTATGAATTAAAGCTTTGCTTTTGCAAACCAAAACCTGGCTCCCTGACAACCGTCCCTTTCTCAGCCATGCTGAATGTAGGTTTGTCTTTTAAATGAGCCACTGTTAGCATTTCCACACTGTGGATCCTTGTGGTAGATGATTGAACTGTGCCCAGTGCTGCAGGTGAAGCATACCCTACTGATGTGCACTAAGTGGGCCCACTACACCGCAGGACAGAGCACGTGGGTACTTCAGGCCCCAGCTGGGTATAAGGCTGAGCACCTACGGTGCCTGAGAGCTCTTAACTCCACGCTCTTGCTCCTCCAGGGGGTTCTCTCAGAGTCTGGCCTGTAAAGATAATCTGCTGTTCTGGCAGTGCGTCTTCCCTTTACCCCCTGATCTGGGTAACTACTTGAAACTCCTTGATTTATTTCTATTTGCTGTAATTTTTATTATTTGCCAGAATCATAATGCTGCTTCACAGAATCGTAGAATTATAGAAGGGACCTTAAAGATCATCTAATTCTCGCTTCAGGCTGGCGATGAATCAAGGACACTTCACTCTAAATAGTTAGTAAGCTGAAATTAGAAATACAGATCAAGTACATGCAGAAACATATATTAAGATAAAATGTAGCTGGCTGATATATATATATATATATTTATATATACACACACATAAAATGTAGCTGGCTGCTGTAAAATAATATAAAACTGCAAATATCATTAATCATTTCTAAAATGCCTGTAAATTTCTCTCTGAACATACACAATCCCAAGGAGCAAAACCACCCATGCAAAAGGTCAAACAGAAAAAGCCTAGGAAGTACCACAAATGGATGAGCTTCAGAATTCAATCGAAACCTTTTCCTGAACAAGAATTATTTCAACACAAATGCGTCTACGGTGATGTGGCTGCAAGACAGTCTGTGAGACGCTGCGTAATGCCAGAGCACGCTGTGCATGCTCTGTGGTGCTGCTGGTAGAATGCCACCCTGCTCATGGAGCTGTGTGCTGTGGCCTCGAAGCGTTTCTCAACGCTGCAGTATGTGCCAGGATCCAGACCGTGAGTAGTGCTGTGGAGGTTTCAAAAACACCGCATTCCTCAGGTTCTGCATGCGGCGATGGGGTTTCCCACAGAGCCTGGTTAAAGTCAATATCCTGCTAACAACAGACTTTTGTTCATACTAAATAGTAGTTTCCTTTGCCTCAGTGTGCTGGAAAAAAAAATGTTCTTTTTAAAAAAAAATCACAACAATCAAAAAAATTATTGCCCCAAACTACCCAGTGACTATTTTGTTTGGGTTGCATTAGGTACTTACTTTGCAAAATGCCTTTTCTCTAAGGTATTTGGTTGGAAGGAACACTGTAAAATGAATAAACTTACTTAAACACAATGAAATACATTTTACAGAGGAAGTTAGAACTTGCTAGCTGGCCCACAAGAATGGAGAACAAATCAGCTCAAAGGGCTATCAGGAAAAAAAAACACTTTTTTTTTTTTTTTTAAGTGGCTATCTCTTTACTTATTTCACACATTTTAAAACCATACAGCTACTGCTTCTATCTCAAGTAAAATTTCTAAAATATGTTTACACATCAGCTTGTAATCCTGACTGACTGTTTTATGATGTCTTTGAGCCCAGCAGCTTGTTTATGTACTAATAATAGGTCTAAAACACCAAATGAGCACGGCGCTGGTATGTGACACTTCCAGAGTGAGACACACGAGCAAAGCTTGAAGAGAGCATTACGATGAGAAGTAAGTCTCCACTGATGTAAGCAACAAAGTCTGTGAAAGCAGACTGCCTGTGAAAATATGCTCTCCTTTTTGGTTTGGTTTACTATTCGTAGTAATGGCTTTGTGACCGGTAACAGAAGCTTTTATCTCCTCTGTAAAGATGACATCAAATTGTCGGCAGAACTTTTAGAAGCAATTAATTCCATTAGCAACGAGGTTTTTTTTTTAAACAAACAAACAAACAAAAAACAGCACACTTGCATCCTGAGAAGCTCTGCCTCTGTCTCTGTGTAACTCATGAGGGAGTTACATGGTTGTTTTAAGATGTTGAAAAAGGCTGAGGGACGTGTGAGAACAGGACGTGATTTATTTCCCATTCGCTGTCTGATCGGGACTGGCTGCAGGTGAAAGGCTCCTGCTGAGCTGTTACTTGGGGCGTTGAAAAAGTCAATTTCAGATGTCCTCAGCCTGCTTTTGGGTTCTGACACAGGAGATCTGAGCACTTGGAAGTGGCCTCCAGAGAGATTGTGGGTGATTGGCACCTTCCAGGACTTGGTTCCCAGTAGCACACCAATAGATGCACTTCATTGCATTTAGGGAAGAAGAGTGTTTGTTGATTTTTATTTATTTATTTTTTTTTTGCCCTCTGGCATTAAATATATTTGGTGCAAATGTGGAGGTCGAGGAAGACATCTTTATTTGAAAAGGTATAAGTACTTGCGGGTTGCAGTGTGCAGCAGTGAGGGAAATAGTAGAAATGATCCTTTAAATGGGATGGGAGCTTTTCTCGGATTTGGGCTGAGCTCGCTGTATGTTAAGCAGACCATCTGTCTAATAGATGTTTGAATCCAAATTAGAGCTGCACTGCCCCCCTGCGTCCTCAGAGGAAGACTGTGTGTGAGAAGGAAAGCGATTAGGGAAAGAAACACTTTCAGGGTATGGAGTCCAGTTTAGTACAAAAAATGCTAAAAAAAAAAAAAAAAAAAAAAAAAAAAAAAGCCCAGCGATTCCTGCGCCTGGCTGCTTAGGAAGACATCTAACCAAATCCATTTAGTCTGTTCAGGGCACATTCTGCTCTCGGTTTCACCCACACCATGCAGAAAACGGGAATAGTCCGATCTGACTGCTTGCAGTGTTAACTCCAAACCTTGTTTTCCAAGTACGCGTTCCTTGCTGAAATATATGTATTTTGGAAGTTATGCATGATATGCTTTTATGGACAGCAAATTCTGGCTACAATGGAGCCTTGTGTAAAGACCTCGGGTATCCAGATTGCTTTCTGGCTGTTCAGATTGTAAAGCCATCGCTGACTATGTGCAGAGGTAGGAAGCTGCTGGTGTGAGGTTGCCTGGTTGTATCTCATGATGGTCCTAAATGCTGTGTTCAGGAAATTTGGAAATGTCCAAAAAGTAGAAAAGGCCGAAACCTCTGAAAACCAAAAATGTACGACACAAAGGCAGGTGCTCAAGCAGCCTCCAGGCTACCGCTGCCAGAGCTGGTAGCCCACGGGGTTTAGCCAAAGCACTCCTGTGGCATTCACCCAGGCTGCGTTCGATGGTCCAGAAGCAAATGGCTTGGACCATTGCAGCTCAGGGCAGAGCCACACAGGAGTGTTTCTGAGCATTTAAAAAAAAAAAAAAAAAAAAAAAAAAAAAGGGGGGGGGGGGCTTTATAACACAAACTTGACCTTTACAACAGATTTACAGTCTGGTCCTGAGATGATAGGTGTCAGAAGGCAGGTACCTCATTTTAAAAAGGCAGGTAGCACACTTGCAAGGAATCAAAGTGGCCTGCAAGAATAAGTAGCTGTTATGGGAAAATCGATGGCAGTATATAGCAAATCGTTGCTTGTTATCTGGTGCCCTCTGGTGCTGTGTACAAATCGGGGGTTCACTGGAGGGTCACACCCTCGCTCCTTTAAGTAGCTCAAGCTGCATATTGAGCAGGGCTCTCCTCCTTCTTCCTGTGCCTGTATGTTTCAGTAATTTCTCGTTCCAATGAGTTGGGCTCCCAGAAGGCAAACACAGAGACCTGTATCTAGCAAAACAGAAGTAACGACAGCAGACAGCGAGAGAGGGAGGCAGGAGATGGAACGCAGGAATCTGGTAAGGGGCTACAGGCTGCCGGGGAGAGAGGGCACAGATTTGGGATAAAAGAGCAAAGTATTGGTAGTTAAACAGCCTTGTACCCAGTTTGCTGTAATGGTCACATAAAAGTGGCAATTTTCATTCTGCTGTTGTTTTTTTTTCCAAGACAGATTCTTCCATGTTGTTGCAATCACAGTTCTTTTTTTCTAGGCGAAATATGTGAAAATAACATGAATAGAATTATTTGTTGTCAGATACTTCAGCTTGGAAGCTGAAGGGAAGAATAAAACACTGTTTTTAAAGCCCCTGAAACTCAATTTTAGTTTTACCGAATTACTATATATCCAGCTGTACCTGCTTGGGAATTGCATTCACTGCTCGCTCAGTGCAGTTCTGCCCTGGGTCCAGATTCAGTCTTGAGCTTCTCTATGTATCATGTTGTTCCATTGTAGGATTTTGAAGTTCAGAAGGATGAACTTTGGCACACAAATGACACAGCCATTAAGCAAACCCAGTCATACCTACCCAAAACCATGGTTAAAAGGGGCAAATGCCTGATGAATTAACAGGAAAACTGAGTAGCCGCGCTGTCCGCTGTGCTCTGAGTGTCGCCAGACAAATGAAGCAGGGGGTTGGGCAGCCCGAGCAAGGCAGTAAATCTCCTTCCTGCCCATGCAACTTGGACAACAGCTGCTGAGCATCTGCCGTAGCTTCCAGATGTATGACTTGGCTACCAGTCAAAGAGTTCCAGTAAACAGGGAGGGTGACCTAAACTTGTACCGGGCGTGAGCATCCGTGAACACTAAGGTTCAGTTTGTGGAGGCAGGTGACCCCGAGCACCAAGTGAAACGCTGTGGGAATTATTCTAAATTGTGACAATTTGCAATGATTGACATGGGTTATTCTTCTGGGAAAGAACTCTTGAGTAATAGTGCTGCTCAGTCTCTCAGAAAAAAATGTTACATTTAAATTTATAAGTAAGTTTTTAAGGGCAGGTCAATAAACCAAAGTGAGAAGTAGAAAGTCTTAGATCTACAGCACATGAAATTTAAGAGGTTTATACACCAGCTCAGATTCACTCTGGTTCCCTGGATTCTCTGTGTGCACCACATTTATGGTTTGAAGCTGTCTGAACAATATTTTGGTGGTGTTTCTGCTGTTGAAAGGTATTTGCTGTGTACCTGGGGTGGCCACTGTGTTTTAGCATCTTCTCTGTGTCCTCCAAGCGGGCTACAGATCCAAGCAACAAACCACAAGTGGGAGTTGCAGGAATTCACTTCAAAGCCACAGGGCAGGTTTCCAGGTCAAAACAAAATGCTTTGGTAGATGCAGCCACTTCAGGCTTGACGTACAGTCAGTACTTGCAGACTTACAACTTCTGTTTTCTTTAGAAAATTCACACATGTTATTTTTATTTTCCATAGAAAACATTGCCTTTAATGCAAAACCCTGACGATCTTTTAGGTGAAGCATTTTGAGCAAGAATTGAACAGATATCTTTTGCTGGTGTGTTAGAGTAAATTGGGGAGAGTAGAGTCTTGTGCTGCTCTGGATGGACTTCTTACACCCAAGTTAGCTAGTAAAAACTGCTGGACGTGGGACATATCCAGACCTCATGGTGCAGCAAAGGAGCTCTTTCTAACTGCTGATACTCATCACCTCTGGATGATAGGATGACAGGTTTCTTACTTTGCTGTAAGGGAAAATCCTTTCAGGCTTTATTCTTTGTGTTTCCAAATGTTTAATACTTCTTACAGAGTAATTAGGTGAAAGGAAAAAAAATACTTTAACAAATTAATAGATAAAAATAATTCTATAAAAAGCAGCTAACCCTTCCTCTAGGTTTCAAACAGTGCATGCTATTGCACAGCAGAACATTTGCAGATTTAATTGTAATTTTTTTTAAAAAAAGAACATGATCATTGCTATGCAGAGTAGCCAGCTTGAGAATGCACTGAAGGCCTGGAAGAGCTCGCACAAAATGCTGATTGTTGTATTCCAGAGTGCAAAAGCAGTACAAAGATGTTCAAATCTTGAATTGGCAATAATTTGCTAAAGCTACCCTTAGAAATGCAGCTTTTTGAGAAGGATTTTAAACTACATGAAGTACTGTAGTAAGGTGACTATTAGTGTTAAAAGTCTTTCTTGCTAATCCTTGTTGTGAAGAATGCAAAACTGAAAAACATTCTTCAACCCTTTAAGCCCATTTTTGCCTCTGGCAAACAGACCAGGGTCATACACAGTAGCTAAAAGAGAGTGGAAACAGAAAACACCCTCTGCTTTCTTTGGCTTGACAAAAACTTGCATGTTCTGGTCAAAGTGCCTGAGATTTAAAATGTCAAACTTTTAGAAAATAACAAGTAGGTGTATTTTTGTCAGCATGTTCTGGTCTTTTGATGGATAGCTTCAATAGGATAGATACTTCTCAGAACAAAACAACAACAAAAAATATTGGACAAAGAGTGTGAGATAAGTCCTTGAAAGACCTATGCTTATATGAAAGAGCCATTTAAAACAGATACCACGCAGTCCACTCTGGAGCTCTTTTAACATTATGCTCTGAGCAGAAGCATTCACATTTATTGTGCCTGGATATGGAGGAGCGCTTTTCGAAGTTACCAGTTAGAAACTTTGCCTCCAAAACATTACTTTGATAATCCATTTCAGAACTGGCACTTGGTTGTCAAGGCTGATGAAACAGAAAACCTGTTTTTGTTTCAGTAGATACCCCAGAGGATATAACTTTTCTTTTACTTCATTCAAAATTTGGGCATGTAATGTATGTTTGGGTATATGCAGTGTGTGCGGCTGCACAGTGAGCATGAAATGTGTTTAGTTGATTTGGGTTTTCAGTTAAATCTTTCAGTGCCAACAAGGAGGAGACTGCCCTGTTACTAGTTAAGTTTCTCCTACTGAAGAGTGAAGACCACCTATTTCAAGATATGTTTTGGGCAGGGTGTGTGCAGTCATTGCTGAGGTGTTACCTCACAACAGTCCTTCTTTTCCCCTTGTCACAGAGGAAGCATGTCCTACAGACCCAGCAGATAACCCAGATGGACCATTGTTGTGGTACCAGCTAGCACGAGTAACATCTCTAGGGTAAAGGTAGGCAAACAATAGGCATAAGCGAAGATGGATAAACTGTAGAGGAAGTGTGTTTGTGATGCTGGTCCCTGTGTGCCTCAAAGTAGATACCATCCATGACCCGATACACAAACAAAAGGAACCTTGGAGTGTACCAGGCCTGCCCAAGCATTTTGGCTGTGACTGGTACATCATCCTGTGGTGCAACGGGTAGCTTTATTAGCATTTTCTGTATTGCAAATCAAAGAAGCTGACTTTTCTCTTTCTCATTCCTTATTTGTCAGCCCACAGGCTGAGCAAAAATTTGCCATCTTGCCATAAAATGAAAAGGAAGGCTCGGAAGCTCTCTTATTCTTAAGTTTCAAACTGATAGAAGCAAAGTGGAGAAGCTAGTAAGGATGCTGAGGGCTTGGTGGCACAGGTTTGGTTAGGTTTAAACTGCAAAACTCTGACATTTGTAAGCGTCCAGTTAAAGACAACAGACCCCTTTTGCTTTTGTGGCTTTGCTTGCCAGCTACAATGTCCCATATCAGAGCGGGAGGGTCAGGAGGAGAGGAGAAAATCCATCTGAAATTTAGCAGCTTGAAAAAAAAAAAAAAAACAACAAACGTTTATAATCAGCTTGAGAGCTCAGTGGATTTGCGAAATCGTTTGGGATTAACAGGCTATTGATTGCTAATAAAACAATATTTAGCTTTGTCTGATGAACAGCAATGGAGAAAGGTGTGGGCACCTTGTCAAACAAGAGCCATTGAAGACGGATGATGGGTTAAGTGTGGGGGTCTGAGTGGCAGCGTGGGTGCCCGTTCTTCAAGGAGAACTTGTCAGTTGTTAGTGAGGCTGGTGAAAGGAAGGACGCCAGCGCCTGATGGCTGGGGTAGTATTGATGCAAGTTAGCTGACTAATCAGATTGAAAAAGTCCCATGGTATTTATGTCACTTTAATTTTCATCAAACAATTGGAGACGACAGCACTCTATTAAGAAGAGGTTGATCCAGAACTAAAGCTAAATAAATTAGGGTCTCAGTTTAATCAAATTATCCCTCTACTGGCCTTGGATTAGCCGAGGGAGACAGCGTCGGTCTAGGCACTTCTGATTGGCCAATCTATTTTTTTTTAAAAAAGGAGCTGGTGCAAAGAATGGGAGATTTAACACACATAGCTACTACTCATAATACCTCAAACAAGCACCTTTCTTTCTTTTTTTTTTCTTTTTTTTTTTTTTTTAAGAAAAAAGTGGAAATTAATATTTATCAGGACAATTTGCAGTTTTCTTGAAGGATGCTTCCATTTTCGTGTTAGTGAAAAACTGTTAAGAGAAAAGCTAAAACAAGACAACTTAGAAAAAGCTGACATAAAAATCTAAATACTAGCTAATGCTACTTAATATCTTTGATTTACAACAGATACCTTAGTTTACCTATTTAGTTTTTATTTTATTTTTTTAAATCTTTTGATTACACATTTGCATTGTGCTATTGTTTACTCCCGTTATTTGTGCAGGTTTAAACAGTTCTCCTTCCTCCTTTCTTTAAACCTCTGAGAGAAGCTTTGGGGGTACCTAGATCGTCTCCAAGAAAATCATTTTCCCAAACTGTCTGGTATCTTCTGGAAAATGTTTTCAAAATTTTTCAGAGTGTGAAGCCTTGAACTCCTGAAATATTCCCAATCGGTGTGTCATTTTTCTGTCTTTTTTCTAGATACAGAAGCACAGGTAAAATAGCACATCCTTTCTGCAAGCAACTAAATTAACAGCCTGTTAACTAAGAAACTTTTTTATATAAAAAATATATATATATATATATATATATATAACATGATTTATATTCCCTGATGTCTTTGGAAAAGCCAAAGCAATTTTGCAAAGAAAGCAGTGTCAATGGATCTGGTCCTACGCTTGATTGTGCTTTTTGATATTTTTTCTTTCTCTGACTTTTTCTAACTTGTTTTTGTCTGCTTATGTTCATCAGCATTGTTCCTCATTCTGCTGGGGCAGTCATAAGTTAGGGAGAGCAGAGCTATACAAAGAAATTCTTGTATTTTTATTACGTCCACCAAAATGGAGAGAGTGGTCTGTGCTGTGATCTAGTGCACATCAAAGGTAAATCACACTGCATTTGTAACAGACGTGAGAAATATGGCTCTGTTATGTGGTCCTTCTCATTCTATAATCTACAAAATTTCACACTCTTCCTCTACTTCCATCTCAGGTGTGCTTTTAAAGATATCCTTATCAAACCCTGGAAATTTAGGCATTAAGCACTGGATTCCCTAAATGTATTTGAAAATATGTACTAATGTTCTCCTCATTTATGATTTCTAATTTTTTTGTTCAGAAACAAATATTGCTATCTAGGGTTCAAACAATTTGTTCCCAGTTCTTGGCATAATTAAAATTTTTGCTTCAGTTAGTTTCTCCCCAGGAACACAGAGCCAAGCTGTTTGTGGTGGGTTTGATGTTCTCAGGGCTTAGGTTTCAAAGGAACTTTGAAAAAGTGTTGACAGCCAGTTTGTCAAAATACTTAGTGTCAGCTATTGTGACACTAAGTATCTTGTAGATATGTAAAAAAAATTATGCACCAAATAGTTAATTTTGAGGGTTTGTTTTCAATGTACAGAGCTAGCAGTTCCACTAGTCTGATGTGTTAGCAGATCTGAATGCCACAAAATGCTCGTCCTCACTTGTGTTCTTGCTGAAAATGAATTGAGACCATATTTATTTTTTTTTTCCCACAGTGAAGATGTGTTTTAAGGTGAACAGTTGATTTGACTTCAGATGAGGATAGGATTGCTTTTGTAGTTTACCAAAACGATCTTTTACTCTGAGTCCAGGTATTTTTTTTTCCCCTGTGGAAACAGATATTTCAAGATGAAAAAGAAAGTCTGAATTCGTTGCTTAAATATAATCTGTCTTTGAATATTGGCTCATCCTTAACACGCTTATTTGTAGTTTAGTCTGCATTTACCTTTTGGACATCAACAGTGAAAGTAACTGTGAAGTTCAGTTACTTTCTGTGCCCCTAAGGTTTTTGTGTGTTCCTGTGTTAGTTTGTTTTACATTAACTGATTGGCATTAGCTCAGTCGGGCACAGTCTGTAGCACCTGAACTTGTCCTGTGCTCCTCAAGCTGCTGCACAATGCAATCCTTTTTCTTCACTGTAGGTTTGCAGGGATGGGTTTTGCTCAATCCCTCATCGAAAAATACTCAATAGTAGTGTCTGTAGAAACAGTGCTACATTTCAGGCCGCTTATTCCTGCTATTTGCCCATGCTGGAAGTGATCCTTGCAGCTGGGGAGCAGGGAGAGGGATGCGGGCTACTTCAGCCCCTCTGCAGCAGCAGTGCACTTCCCTGTGCCACCTCAGCAAGCGGAGGTTGGTGGGTGTAAAAATGGCTAGGTTTCAGTCGATTTGGAAGGATAAATCAGGGTGGCAAATGGTCAGATGAGTGAACACTGGAGATGGCAGGACTCCTCTGCCTGGTAGCAAAAAGGCATTGGATCATCTTTTCTAACAGTGCCTCGAAACAACGTTCACATGTAAGGATAAAAGCTGTGCTCTAAGTTGCAGAGGGCTTGGGTGATGGATAAGAAGAGATGCCTGGTGTTTCTGTTGATTTTCTGACAGGTTGAGAAATGCTGCTTGAATGTAAAAGCAGAGAAAATAGAGAAAGAACAGGGAGCGATTGGTGAAAATGATCTGTGTAACATAGCGAGTGCCATACGAGGTAACTTAACCCTAACCATAATTTCAGGGGGAATTGTGGTGTGGGTTTTTTTGTTTTGTTTTGGAGGGGGGTGGGAGGGGTTGGGGAAAAAAAGCCAACAGGAACCTGCTGAGATGAAAAACTTAACAGCACGTTTCTTTTTGCATCCTCTACTTTCTACTGGCAGCCCCTTTCCAGCCCCCCTCTAGCTGCAGATGTAGGTTTGCTTTCTCTCTCAGGCCTAATCTTCACCCTGCCCTAATGTCTGCACAAGCCCTGCACAGAGTCCAATGGGTGTTTGCCCAGATGAAAAAACATCTTACAGCCCACTTATCCCCTTTCAGAATTAAGGGGAATACGGGCACCATTATCAAACTTCTAAGAACTGACTATGCATGTAAATCCAGATTAGCGATCCTGCTTTCAATATTAATCATTTCTCCCCTGATGATAATTATAACAATATTTTTACTACTCTTTTCTGTATCACAGCTTGTTCCCTTCTGCATGCTAAATGGCACTAAAATTTTCTGATTTATGCTTCATGTAAATCTTTCCATGCTCTTAATTAACAAAATCTAAACTCACCCTTCAGCTGAGAGGGAGTAAAGGTGTAAGGAAATCACTGCCATTAACGATGCTTTACTTGCAGTGATGTCCCCCTGCAAAACATGAGGTTTCTGCACCTTCTTCCACTGCACCTATTGCTGCAGTACCTACGCTTTCCATTGCAGTGACAACCTTGTGAGAACCTCCTTGTTGCAACACATCAAAAAGACATGCTGAAAAAGGCAGTATCTGCTTCTAGACCCCAGACTACTTGCCACAAAAGCTGTGCATAATTAGTTTAATAAAATGTACAACCAACTAGGATAGGAAGACTGAGTACGGCCAGTAATTCCCATTGCACTGTGTAGTTTTGGGAGTATCGTTCTTGGCATGTACACCTAGCAGGCTGGGTTTAGTATCAGAGGAGTATAGGATAACATTTCAGATCATCTGGGCTTTCTAGACAGAAAATGCTTTTGAAAATTTTTTTTCAGTCTTGAGCTTCATGTTTCCATATAGTTCTGTGTATATTTTACACAAGCTGTTTAATAGTTTTCTCACAAATGTTTTATTTGCTCTGTATGTAGTTTCTGCTAACAGACTTTCTGTGCTTTTGAGTAATGACAAGCACTGTGGTGACACAGGTAGAAAATAAAAGTTACATGTGCTTGGAAATCCAGATGAAATATTACAGCCTACAAGTGACATGACAAGACCATATTTTGTGTGCAAACACCATCTGACGGCCTGCTGTGTTTCCAGAGCTTCAAAAAAAGTTTGAAATGCAGTAAAAAAATGTAAATTTTTGAAGTTTCTTCCCCTTGGTCTGGATTATAAAATAGTAATCCATTACATTGTAAATCTTCCTGTACCATGCAAATCCCTTTATAAGGATTAGGAGATGGTAACAAAGATGATCATATTTCAAGAGGTACTGGTGCAAGCTATATGCTTCTGCTGTCATACAGTCTTCATACAGTCTTAACCCAACATGTTATATACATTGTTCCAAGTGAACAGGTGCTTTACATTTATCAAGAATCTTAATTCATGCAATGACAAAAAAAAGATTTGGTTACAAGGCTGGGCAGCACATTCAGTCTGTTATTCTCTGCATGGACTCAACAATAGCTGAGGGCGTGCAATGGAGCAAAGACTATGCAATCAGTGACCCCTTGCCCCTTCAGTGGGGGAGAATTTCAGTAAAACACAAAGAAGCTGCTGTTCCTGCTTTTGCTGCTATCAGCCCAGGGACTACGTACAGAACAGTGGCTGCTGAATCTATTTCTGTGATTAGCTCTTTGAGCAAGAGTAGAGGAAAAGTGTTTCATCGTTGTGCCATTTCTTTCGTTGGATCAGACCCTGCTTAGGGAGAAGGCAGAAGCATCTGGCTTGCCTAGATTTCTCATGTACATTAGGGGTATGCAGTGTTTTGCCAGCATTTTGCACTGCTTCCTAGTCAATGAGTACTTATTGCTGTGAAAGGAAAAAATTGTATAAGGAGCTTCATTTTAGACCATTGAGCAGCATTTGAAGAATCCGTGTTATATTGCCGTATCTATAGAAGTAATTCTGAATGGATAGGGAATTTAAAAAGAAAGCAGTATTTGTAAAGGAGTCTGATTTCGTAGCTCTTAGAACAAATTTCCTTTTCAAATCTGTTGTTCTGATGATATCTAAAATCAGTTTCCAGGTGTAGGTTTTTCATGTTGCTTTGGGATTGCCTATAATGATGCAAGATCTAGGCAAGTCTGATCTCTTTATCTAATACTATTTGGAAAAGCCTTTCTTGTTAGCTGTGAGAAGTAAGCAAAAGTAGTTCCAGTATTTCTGGAAATGCTTGTACTAGTACTAGCACAGATGGGAATTTCAGTGCTTTTTGCTGCTTGAGGGTGGAAATCCGTCACTCCGTGAGCCTGGGGCACGGATTGGGATGCATGCGGGTCCCTGCTTGTTTTGGGGCAGAAGGGGCAGGTGCGTTTCCCTCAGCCCCAAACTGCGGTGAGGAAGCAGAAGAGCTCTGGTAACCTGTCCCACCCACCGTGACAAATACTAGCTGCTTCGAGCCACGAGCTCAGCTTTTCGGTATTCAGGTGCTTTTAGGGGGTATTTAGGGCTATGAGGGCAGGGTGCCATCGCCCCGCTGTGCCCGAGGGGGGGCTGTGACGGGCTGGCCCCACAAGATGGCGCCGCGGCGGGAGCACCGGCCGGCTCGGCGCGCGGGAGGCCGCCGCCAGGGGGCGCGCTCGTCCCCGTCCCCCCCCCACCATCTCCCCACAGCCGCCCGGTGCCGCCCCTGCGGGCGCGCTGCTGACGCGGGGGGCCCGGAAGCGGCGCACGTGGGGCCGGGGCGGATGGGATCCAGGGCGGAGGGGGGCGGCGAGCGGGAGGAGGAGGAGGTGGAGGAGGAGGAGGAGGATGAGGAGGAAGGCGCCGAGGGCCCGCCGGCACAATGCCTCTTCTGCTCCAGGTGCGCCTGCACCCCCCCCCCCCTTCCCCCTCCGTCCCCAGTGGGAGCGTTGCGGCCGTTGGGTGCGGTCGGTTAACGGCTGTCTGCCCGCAGGGTGTTCGGCGCCGCCGGGGAGGTGTTCGCGCACTGCAGCGCCCAGCACGGCTTCGACCTCCGCGAGGCGGCCCGGCGGCACGGTGAGCGGCACGCGGCCCGGGGGGATGCGCCGTGTGCGGGGCGAGGTGGGTTGGGGTGGGTGGGTGCCGAGCCCAGAGCCTCTCAGTCACGTCCTGCTGCCTGGAGAGGAGCGCTAGAAAGCAGGGGAAATCTGCACGTAGAACTGTAAGGTCTGGACTGCTCGCAGGGTAAAACCCGCTGGAAGGGTTTTCAGTATAGGTGGTGTCCTCTCTTTTCAAAGAAAGTAAATAGTTACGTGTGAACTATCCCTATTTCTGAGGTACTTTAAATATCAGTGTGTATTCTTGATGAGTAGGAACAGCTTACTTTCCATTAAGTAGAAAGCTGAAAATAGGAACAGAGGAGTACAACAAGCTAAAATATCAACAAGGTAGCCTAGTAGGAGATAACCCTGGTGTAGATTTGCTTGCCAAAGGAAGGAAATACATTCTCGTAAGCCAAGTTTTCATGTCTTCTGTTCTTAATTTGTGGCAGAAGTATCGGTCCTGAAGGTGGACGTGTCGTGGTTTGCTCCTAGAGAGTGAAATCGTAAATGGGAAATTAAGATAGGAAGATGACATTATTTAATGACATACATCCTAAGGAGAGGGTGGCCAGTTAAATAAGTAATTAGTATTCATATGATAGTAAAACTTGTGAATCTTCTGTAACACACTGTCTCTTTTTTTCTTTCATTCCAGGACTTGATTTTTATGGATACATTAAATTAATAAACTTCATTAGACAGAAAGTAAGTATGCCATGTATTACTTTTGTAATTTATGTCTAGAGAATGCAAAATCAAGGTGCTATGTTTTCAGCTGGCTTTTTTTTAATAACTGCATGAAACTTTGTATTCTAGAAATAAGAATTGACCAAAAAATACCAATCAATTGGTTTCTTTAGGTGCAAGCATAACTGTGAAGTTGTTTTAATTTTAAATGTACTTCATTAATGCAATTTATATTGTTTCCAGAAGAGAATTTTCATACTTAAAAGAAGTCCATGCCATGTTATATCACAGTGCTTTGTAATTCATCTTGGCCTTTAACTTAGATGTCTCACTCCCGTTATGGGTTCACCACTAAGTTTCCTAGTTCTTGTGCGTGCTGGTATAAAAGAGTCTTTCCTAGGAAAGTGAGCACACTACCAGGAAGGACAGCACTTGATCACAGAACGTAAAAATAATCTCTGCTAAAATATCGGAATCAGAAAAGCTGATGTGAACCTATAGTTTTAAGTTAGGCTTGGCTACATTTTGTTCTTATTGTAACTTTGATATATGTTTGGTTGTTTCATGAATCTATAGGTCTATGCTGAAAAACGTCTTGCACAGTTAAGCAATTTTTATTCGAATCTTCAGTCATTTACTTAAATCCTTCAACAATTACTTAAGGTATAATTAGCTACAGAGTAAGTCATGCAAATGGAGAAACTGAGGTCCAGAATCTGACCTCTTCTTTTTCCTAAGAAGGATTACCTTGGCAAATGCAAATACAAGAGGATGTAACATTTCTGTAAGGTGCTGTGCATGTAAAAAGACTTCATGCAATTAGGACGTTAGTTTAATTGGTTACCTCTGTTGTAATCTGTGACCCTGACACAACTGAACACCTGTGTAAACTTGGTAAACTTTATGTAGTGCAATCCTCAAGGTGTCCTTCAGTGTCTGGTAGACTGCTGTGCTTAACTGCTTGTGCTGAGTTCCATGATCCTATAACTTTCTGGATTTTGCAACACAAACTAGCTTAAAGATGTATTTTTATGCTCTGGTCACCATGGTTGTAGTGTCACTATGCTAATGTGAACACTTGATGTCAGAGCCAGGACGGAAGCCACAAGTTGTTCTTTATTGTTCTTGCTAGTTAGGCTTTAAAGCAGTATATTTCTTGGTATTTGCTATAAAACTACTTCTGTAATACACAATTTATTTTAATGGGTGGAAGAAAAAAACCCGTGCCTTGTTTTCTTGAATGGAACTGAGGGTCTGGTGTTTTCAAAGAAACTTACAAGCTCTTCTCCTTTCCTCTAGAAACCAACAGCAGAATATTTGAAATCAATCAGCAGCCCACTGCCTTGGGAGGGAGAGGAGTATCTGAAACCAGAGCTAGAAGATGATCTCCTGCTTCAGTTTGGTAAATAACTGCTTTTCAGTATGATTACACTGTATCATGGGGTAAATGTGATATTAAGAGTTGGTGTCACAGAAAGCATCAGTGCTACTCCTGAATTAACTTGAGTACTTGAGAAAGTCTATCTAATAATTGAACTAACAATGTTCGGTTACTCTGGTATTTTTACCACTTGTTGTGTGCTGGTTTTTAATGGTTGAGGTGTTTATAGCTCTGTTTATTATCTGCATTCACGTATTATAAATATGATGTTCTTAGTTGAGATTGCTGTATATGGTAATGAAGCAGGTCAAGACTTTACCTAAATTTCAGTGGAAGATGTGTGGGGCTTATAAAGCTTCTAAATGCAAATACTTAAAATCAGGTGCTTTGAATCAAAAATGTACAAGTGAAGAGCAAGCTATCTGCTGTGTTCGAAGAGCTTCATATCTTTTAGGCTGAGTCTTTGGACCAACCAAGTGTAAGATAATACAATTGCATAGAAGAGTTCTGCCTCTAGTGGTTTTAATGATCTGTTTGTTAAAGGGTCTTGAGGGAATTCCGTTTGACTTCTGAACTTGCTTTTGCTATCTATGATCTTCCAGCTCTGTCTTTGTTTTGCACTTCATTGTGCACCTTTCTTTCCCCTAAACCATAAGGTACTCAGGGCTTCTGGAATTTTTCTGCTCTATATAGTCTGTCCTTTTGCAAACAAGCCCTGCTGCGTGATGGCACAGATAGAGGACATGGATGGGTTACTTCAGAGATTTCACATTTCCCTGTGCACTTCACAGTCTAATGTGCACTCTGTGCCCATGTTACTCTCTTCTGCAGTGCTTGGTGTTTTCAGCTACCTCAGTGGTTGCTGAGAGTTATGGATAATATGAGCATCTGCAAATTGTGCTTTAAATACCTGCTTTGTTTCAATCTCATGGAATAAATAGTTTGTTGTCTTTTACAGATGAGCACAGTTGTGATTTTTCTATTTTTAAATGAAGTCTCTTGCCTGATAAGCTGTCAGTAGCTTCCTACTATATCCAGAAACATGGCAGCACTGTTTTCTGATGCACTGATGTCTGTTGAATTCAACAGATGCATTTAGCAAGAGGTGAATGGGTCCTACTGCTGAATTAGAGTTGTGGTGCTTAAAAATAATGTTTCATCTAGATTTCTTCTACTTAAACTTTTCTGAGTTCTGTATGAGGAAAAATACAGAGTAGCACCGTAATTAACTAAAGCTAAACCTAATGTCTCATTTATCAATTATCAAACACAAATACCTGAAGAAGTCCAAGTTGGGGATTTATTTGCTTTGTTAACTCTGAGCTCACTTCTGACATCATGCTTTTAGTGAGTAGTATTGTGTTCTGCAGTTAGTCCTGTCGAACTCAGTGATGTTTCTTGTAAAACACACTGTATTTGCAAATTATCCAAAGACAAAAATAGTAATGTTGGTTATATGTTTATGAGCATATGTTTTTCTTCCTCCCTATCAGATATAGAAGACCTGTGTGAACCTGCCGACGTGTGTTCTAATGGTTTAAATGATATGACAGTGCTTGAACAATTAAAATGTGCAGAACACAGAGCAAGACTCGCAGAAGCAGCCTTGGAAAGAGCACAAGAAGATCTTCAAAAAATGAAGTAAGAGCTTGAACTGAGACAAAAAATAGCCAGATGTAGATCAGGTGAAGCAGAGCAGTTCTAAATTATGGGCAGACCAACCACTTGCCCTGTAGTAGCCTACATGCCGTAATTCGTAGTGATGCTGATCTCTGCTGTAGGTTACTGTATCGAAAGAAACCATGGGCAGATGTTTCTGTTCAGGTAGATGATACAGTGCTCCCCTTGACAGAATAAAAGGAGCTCATGAGCGGAATGTGGAGCAAGAAGAGCATGAGGGACCTTAATCTATGGGAACTTGATTTTCTGCTGTCCTCTGTCATGGAAATAGGTGTATACCAGTATTTAGAAGGTTGGTTGCCTGTCTTTGGCTTCAGGAGTTAAAGCTAGGCCCAGGAGCTTTCTCATGCTTTACCTATCTGCAGACCCTTTGTGGGAGACTAACTGTAACTTGTTTCAGTTGCAGTGTGATTGTATTATGCAGATGTTGCTCTTTAAGGTGTGGAAAAAATGTAAGGTGTTCTAATGACTGGTCAGGATCAGTCGTACAGCTCCCAAGAAATTGTTGCTTTCTAAGCATGGGAGTAATAGTACGTGAGGACACCTACTAAATGAGTATAAGATAATTGATGCAGAAATGTTTTTCAAGGCTTTCCAGGCTCAGCAGACTTGTTTGTGATGTAATGGAAGGGGATACAATTTCAAAACGGGTAGCTGGAGGCCTTTCTTTCCCCACAAATGGTAACAGTTATTATGTAAGTCAGGTCACCTTTAGCATTTGATATGATTTAGAGATAAGAGCATGACTTGTATAGCTGACTTTTTATTCCGTTTGTGTACTCTTTAGTGATGATGGTTTTTATTTGTATTTGTTTCTTGATTAAAAAGGTAGAGGGAATTTCCGCATCTAGGGTTCTTGTTTGGTACTTGTGTTGCATATGTAGGCTGGGGGAACTCTTGGCTGAATCCAGTTAAAGTAATTTCAAGTCTGAAATTAAGTTTAAGTTGTACAAAATGTTAATTTTAATTGTATGCCATAGATTTTAAGTTGTATAAGTTGCCGTTTTTATAACTTCAATCATTATTCAAAAAAAAAAGGAATAAAAACATGAACTAGTACGTTAAAGACCAATATTAAAAATAAGATCTGTATCCTACCTATATGTCAGGAAGTATAAGAAGTTTCTAATATCGACAGCCTTGTAGTGTGAGTTCCCTTACCACCTTCTCTTCCCCATCCAAGCTAAGCACAGAAGTCTTTAAAATCTCAGGACTGAAATAGTAATTTTGTTGTCTTGTAAGGATGGTATTGGTAACAAGGTGTTACCGGGAGCTTCTGTAGATTCCTATGTAAGAAAATATGGCTTTAGTTAAAGGTCAGCATTGGCTGCTTTGGAGTGGTCTAGGTCAGACTGCAGAACTTGAAGGGATACCGTTTGGCTGAAGCACTTTTGCTGTTCCGCATGATTTCATATTGAAGTGTCAGTTAAAACATTATAGTATGGGTTGTTCAGTTGTCACCCATAATTTTAGTTTTCATGATAAAACTGTAGGTATGGGTTCTTTCATCCAAAATTCTTCTAAAATGTTCATCAATTCTTTCTTGGAGAAGTGAGAACTTAGCATACATATAAGGAGTACAAGGCCGTGGAAGAGGAAAGTAAGTATGGCATGTGAATAAAAACGGAATTAAAATAACTTGAATTTTAAGCTCAGAGTTAGCTTCACTCTGATACTGCGAGTTTGAAGTGCGTCCTTCAACCTTACAGGAGTCATTCACCTATCTATACATGATTTATAGTTCTGAAGTGCTGTTTGTGGGATTGAGTCCATAACTGTATTACATACACAAAACAGACATTGTCGTCCTGTAGACTTTTACCACGGTGGTACTAGCTTTTGTGCTAGGAAGTGCCAAGCAAGGAGTTTCTACTTAAAAATAGAAATGAAATCTGAATTGGATTAAACTGTGGCTGGCACACAGATGAATACAGCAACTGTTTCACTGCTAACGCCGCTTGAAGTAAGAGAGAAGCATGGATAGGTAATGCGGCAAGAGTGGTGCATCATCGTGCAGCAGCCTCCAGGAGCCAGCAGAGGGAGATTGTGCACATTTAAAGCTGAAGCCGGGCCCATTGTTGTAAAAGCCCCTGTGCAGTCTGGATTCCTTATCTCTTTCAAGCTCTCTCTCCACCCCCCCCGCTTCCTTTTCATGGTCCCATAAACATGTCTCAAGGGTGTATTTCAAATTGATTACAGACAATTTGCACAGGATTTCGTGATGAACGTGGATGTCCGTAGCAGCTCGTCATCCAACGCCATTGCAGACCTTCAGGAGGATGAGGATGGCGTTTACTTCAGCTCCTACGGGCATTATGGGATACACGAAGAGATGCTAAAGGTTAGAAAGTGATCTCAACTGCATCTGAGTAGGGCTGTAGAGGAAAGAAGGAATGAAGCGGGCTGTGTGCCCGTATATATACTGCAGAGTAGCTGCATTTTTAACCCTTTCTATACATCGTAGTTTTTTTTCCTAGGAGTTGGGCTGAGATTCTTTTTTCAGTTTTATTTCCTTTCTATGAATTCTTTTTACTGTACAGGAAGCATTAGGGAAATCATTTACTCTAGAGACAGGCTTCAAGATGCTGCAGTATCTTCCACAACTTAACCTTGCCAGAAGCAGCTTTTTCCTATATGCTTGAAAGATACACGATATAATGGTGTGGTACAGATAATGAATGTTTTTCTTCGGTTCATTTTTTCCAAACAATTAAAATTTGTCAGGCAAGTTACTGTGGTTTCCTATTGCATTAAGTAAAAGCAGCAATTGCTGTCATTTGTATGCTAGTATGCTATCCAGCATATTGATAACATGACATTGAATAGCTGAAAAAATTGTAAGCTGCTTTTTTGTGATTAAGATGAGGGTTAAGACTTTTTTTCTAAGGGAAACCTCTTCCCTTTAAAATTAAAAAAAATAAAATGAAAAAATTAAGCATCCTATAATTGGCATGTAAATTAAAACCCCTTGATGCGTCCTTTCTGAGAAAAGGCCATAGTTAGGAAAGGTGTAAGCAGTTTTATCATTTTTATGGCAGAAATAAATAAAATTCCTACCAAAATGTATGGATAGAATATGGAGTTGCAAAGTAACTTTGTCCATGCAGGTAGCATATAAAATCTTCTGCTTTGTAAATCATTTGATGGCCTTAATGTAGAAATGCACATGAGCCTGTGTTAAGGCTAGTGTAAGTGTGAGGTAAATTTAAAGGGAGAGGGAGTGCTGCAGAAGCATGGAGGTCTCTGCAGAGATGGAAGAATGTTTTCCTAAGTGAGTAGTCTAGAGAAATACATTAAAAATCTTGAAGATAAATAATAGGAGTTGGTTTTTGTAGGTCAGTTGTATAAATAAAGGTGTTGTTTGAGCTGTTAAAGGGTATAGATGAGGAAGTCTTTGATTATGAAGTTCTTCGTAATTGTGCATTTCTGCAAATTGAGTTAGGTTTCAGGGGATGTTTGTCAATGCTTTTAAGACTTCAGACTTTTTTTCTAACCATAGGAAAACATTGATTTTTACTGCACATATATACGGATTTTTTTGCTGTATGCCAGTTATTCACTTTGATTTTTTAGTATGCCAGTATTATATAAATAAATGGGTTTGCTACATAAAAAGCTTTAAGAAAGGGGATTTGCTGTGTGTTATCAGCTTTGTTTCTGACGGTGTTATATTTGGAAACTTTTTTCCTCATGCCTAGTAGTGGCTGGCTGAAGTTTCGATTTGTTTCTTTTGCTGCAACTACTTCAAAGCCAGGGAAGGATGGTTGTTACTTTACCCTGGTCAAATGGCTAGTTTTCCCCCTTGTCCTTTCTCTTCAGAATTTCTTAAAAATCGTTTTAAAAAGTTTCCCTACCATTTTATGTAAAAACAAGAAAAGTATTGCGTTGAAATGGTGAGTGAAGGAACAGAATTGATGAGTAGAGAGACCTGAAGTGAATGACCATGGCAGTAGTGCATATAGTAGAGACAGGAGCTAGGATTGTATTGATTTAGCTGGGGCAGTGCTGAGGCAATGTGAGTGGGCAGGATGGAAGGCTGAAAGCTTTCCAGCTGGCTGCTTGCTTGATTGATGCTGAACCTTGTGATTTTTTTTTTTAATACTATTTTGGTTGTTTCAGCAAATCCTATTATATACTGCGACAGAAGTAAACTACTAAAAATAGTTGCTCTCAATGAATTGTCGTAGTAAGCCAACATAATTTTGAAGGATCTATTTGCTTTATTCATGTTAATTTTATATACTTTGAAAGTAAAATTCTGTAAAATACTCCATGACTGTTTGGGCCATGTGTGTGGTGATCTTAACCGTTAACAGGATTTTAGGGTTATCAAGCATCAGAATAACCTGGTATGTCTATATAATTTTTATGAACATATTCTTTGTTCTGAGTCTCTTCATGACCTTTTTTCCTAATAAAATAGACTTTGTTCTTTCTCACTGTAGAAGATATCTTTAGTTTTGATAGCAAATAATTTTTATAAAAACTACAGTAGAAGAATGTAAACTTGAATATAAACAGTTTTATTTACTACTTGAGTATTATTCGTAGTCCATCTTTATTAGATAAAGGTGACTTAAAAGATACTATTTTGCTTTGCTCTAACATCTGACCTGCAACAGCAATTCCAAAACATAGACTTGACTGTCCATTTGTGTACCTGGTGATGCACAGTAAGAGGATCAATATATTACCTTGCTGATAGATCGGGCTATGCCATTAGCTTTCATACACAGAGATATTGTAAACGCTTCGTTGTATGCTTGAAAACATACCAGCTTCTCAGATCATGTTGAGTTATAGTTAGATCTGTATTTATTTAATTTAAGCTTCCATAGGGTGGGCTGTACAATTTTAATTACTGACTTGTTTTCAGGCTTTCTGATTAGTAGTTTGTTCAGAAATAGAAACAGTTAATGTGATCCATGACTCCTTTTGAGGGATCTGCGTGTCATGCAAGTTAAGAGCATAGAATGATGCAGAAAATTTTATGACCTCACCAGTCAAATTTTTACCATTGTATAGAAGGCTGTTGTGTAAAGTTGATGTAGTATTGCCATTCTATTACTGCTGTTCATGCGAGGTGATGAAGGGGTGTTAAGAACTTTGAAGCATCCAAAATCCAATGAAGCAGGTCAGAGTAGTGAAAGGTATTTATTTTCTCTTCCAGAGGCTCAGCTGGCTTTATTTGCTTAGGCAATAAATTTTAAAAGATTTTAGTATGGAAAATATCATTACTGGAGAATCCTTATAGGTATAGTAGCCACAAAACATCTTCAGGCCAAGTAAAAAGCAACTTGCTCAGCATTTTTGAACAGTGTCTTGTATATGAATAGGCCAAGTGAACATTGTTTTTTCTGCTTTAAATCATAGGATAAAGTGCGTACAGAAAGTTATCGTGACTTCATCTATCAAAATCCACATATCTTCAAGGACAAGGTAGGTAAAACAGCTCAAAATTCAGTAATTTCTGCAATTTGTTTTTTCCTAAGTGATAGAAATCCTTCCGACTGGCTGCTTTGTAGCTTTGGGTTGGAATATTGCACTGACAAGATTTGATTTAATATACTCTGGCTTTATTAGGTGGTAGAACGTTATTCAACTGCTGGAGGGTGGACAGTGCTGATAACAGAAGCACTGATCGCTGTTGTCACTGTTATGTGTGCCATGTTGGGATGTTCATTAATTATGTTGGCTGGGTTAAGTTAAACCTTTCTCATCTAGTATATTAAGCAGAATCTATTTTAGAGGCATTCTTGACCAGAATTTAAGTGAATTTCTATTTGGGCCTTATTCAGTAAAGACATCTTAGAAGCACTGCACAATTAGATCTGGGGAAGAATTCATATGCAGCTGACTTGGTGGCGTTTAGGACTTGGAACAGGGAACTGCTATTGCCCATGCAGTGAGGAGAAAAGAGGCCTGTGGGTGTTTATGATCCTACCACGGTTATGACCCCGGTGCAGATGTAATACTCGTCTTGTCTTCCATGTTTCTGTTGGCTAATTCTGAATTTGGTGTCTTCTGTTTTGTGCTGTGCAGACTTGTGTTCTGGATTAGATTTCTTCTACTTAACGCTTAAGTTATTCAGCTGGCAGGCTTATGGAAGGAAATCACTTCAGATTTTTTGGTTGGTTCTGGAAAGAGACTCGGTTAATAAGTGGTAACATAAGTTCTTGAAATTGTCCTAGGTAGTTTTACAGGGGGAGGTAATCCTAGGTGGATAGTGCATGCTCTTGATATTTCTCACCTCCGATTTCTTTCAGCAGCTACAGTGGAAAATGACGGTTATCAAATGACTTGTCCAACCTGGGAAAATAGGCTGATTTCCTTTAGAAATTAGATGACAATTTAAAAAACAAAAAAACAACAACAACAAGGAAAAAAAAGAAAGAGGCAGCTTCATAGTCCTGTAATATTCTTAGAACTCCCATATGGCATTTCTCGTTAGAAAATTTTGTTTTTTCTGAAAGGACAACTGTGAGGCTGGCTGTAGAAGTTGATTGAAACAGCTTAGTTGACCTTACTGGCTTTTAGTACAAATCTGCAGTATCCCTAAGAGGTGTGTTTGTGTGAATGGGATGATAACACAGCACTTGTTTGTTGGTTTGTGCATATTACATTCAGGACCAGTCAGCATATTCTTTCAGCTTCCAAAATAGATTATTAAAACTTGAATCCTGTTCTTGCTGTGTTTGCTATATACCTGCTAAACGTACTTGAGGTGAAAATAGGAAAAATTCATGCTAGGACAATTCCAAACAAATAGTTCAAGTGATCTGTCCTGGTAAAATAAAATGTGATCCATTTTACAGAAAAAATATTTTTGGTTTAAAAACAAACGGTATTGCCATGCTTAAGCTTCTGTTGTGGAATATAAGTTCAACGCAGGCATTATTGGGATATTGAGGAGAAAAATGCGTTGTTAAACATTATTGCTACTAACAGTTCATTGATGGAATGAATTAAATCAACCAAGTTACCCAACTTTCTGTCTTTCCGAATTTGAAGTAATATTTTTGGTTATGAAAGCTAGCCTATCAGTTTTGATTAGATGGCAGAGAAGGATGTGATGCTGCAGTCTGTAATGGTGTAGTCAAATCACCAGTCCAGCTTTTCCAGATCTCTGGTGAGAGGCCATATGTGATCACTGCAAGAACGCGTTAGCTGTAGACCCTTGTCCTTAGGCTAATTGGTGATCATTTTGCTTGTCTTTCAGTTCCTCAGATGTTTTCCAGCTTGTACGTATTCCTTTCTCTTCCTTTTTCTCCACCCCCGTCCCCTGCCTGAGGCTAGATGAGCTCCATCTGGGTTTTTAAGTGACCAGGGCAGCTGTCCAAAGTGTTGTCTGTTTTGATTTTTTTCCTATTTGTGGTGATTGCTCTCTTTCATGCAACTGCACATCAAGAGCATTCTTTCACAGAGGTTTGTTTTTGGCTCTGACTTCCAGCTTTCATGGCTCAGCAGTTCTGTTAACTGCCATGTGTGGAGCGTTAGAAGAGATGGTGTTAGGGAGCATGAGATACCAACAGCTGCAGGAACGTTGGTTTTAACTTCATATTCCTGTCTCCTGAAGACTTGAGCCCAGGCACTTCTGTAGCCACTACTACTCATGCTTCACTTGTGAATGGGTCATGGAATTGACTCCCATTAGAACAAAGCTGCAAAGAGTTCAAGTGGAACAAGCAACTCTATCTGCAACTTCTGTTGCCAGCCTCCACGCAAGATGCTAATAAAACCCCATTATGCAAATGTTCCCTAGTCTGCTTCCAGATTGTAAGTTGGCCTGTGAAGACAGGTGGCATTCAAATCTTGGTCATGTTTCCCAGTACACCAGAGCAGAGGTTAACTTAGATTGGGCTGTAAAGGATAAATGGCTATTTTTATTCATGCTGACTTCAGTTTCATTGCTTTGTATCCATCATCAAAGCATATAAGTTGTATGCGATGCTCGGCAAACACACCTGATGGGCAGAGCATTCATGTGCTTAAATGGTTAGCATTTGTAAAATGAACTTTGCAAGTGTAGATGCAAGTTAATGTTGTGCCAAAACAAGAACTCTCAATAGCTCATGAGTAAGAGTGCATTGTTGCATTGAAATATTTTCTAAGATGGGGTTATAATTCTCAAGTGTGGGATGGATTACTGAGTGATTCGATGCCTCCTTTGGGAAAAGAGTGTTACGAAAGCTGTGAGGACCATTTCACAACACTAGAAGCTGTGCTAAGGAGAGCCACTAAAATAACTTCGTACTCCTTTCTAATAGATGATCTTCGTGACTAGTAACTCTAACTTGATATGCATCTTACCGTAGAGTTATTTTAGTAACTTATGTGTGCTCTCTTGTGTGGCGAAGAAAGTTTGTCTTCACAGCTCAGTCTGTTAATGCTTAAACGCTGTGCACAGTTTGAGCGACTCTTTGTATGTCTATGTACTCTTTAGGACTGTTCTTCTGTTTTCAGTTTTGAGAACATTTTTGGATCTAGGGTTTAGAATTTTTTAAACACCATTAGTAAAGCTTAGCTATGTAAAGAAGGCTGATAATATGACAATTAGTGAACTGGCCTCATCTATCTGGCCTAACATCTATTTGAGCTGTCAAAACCAAGTGTTTGCAGTAGTAGTGTTAAATTGAATACACTTTAAGTGTTTTAATGAAGTTTGTCTTCCAGGAAAACTTAGGTATCTCATCTTCCTGGATTTTTTGTCGTTTTTATTAAGCCTGTTAGAAAATAATTTGTGAGTTTTAAATTGTGCTATTCAACATTTTGAAATTTAGTCATCGAAGCTGTAGCTGTTTTGTGGCACTGTGGCCATTTCTAGCAGGGGATTTACTAACTCTTTACAAGGAACATAAAACGATCTGTACAAGTTTTTATGGACAGTAAATATGAAGAAAGATTCCTCCATCTCGTCTGCTTACAGTTCTTTCCATATAATGATGTTGGCACATTCTGTTCTGGAGGCAAAAGTAGATAGGACACTACTTTGTTCCTCGGTGTTATGAATCACTAGGGATTTTTCTTTGCTTTATATTCTTCTAAAGAAGAATACAGGACTATATGCATCTGAAGAATCATATCCAATTTTTATTGTTGAAGGGTAGAAATAAAAGCATGGAAGTATGACTTAGTCACAGATTTTAACAGGCAAGGCAAGAACCGTTTGTGTAAAATTACTTTGGACCAAGAAGGTAAGCCAATGAGTAAGATAAATATATTGATACCGTAAGAATGTTGTGAACGTGCATTCTGAATGTTGAGCAGTCAGAGTGGCTGTGACATTTCTCTTTGGCAAGTAGATAATCAGTGATATCAGTTAGGTGCATATATGTAATCCTCCTCCGTGTGCTGTAGTTGGAATGAAACTACTGGAACGAAATAAAGTTTTTAAATAGTTTTAATGAGAAACTGCAGAGTTAAGTGTATTTTTTCAGAGTCTATGCTAAATTCAATTGTTAGAATATTTCACTGGTATTAAAATTTTTCAGGCTCAGTTCTGTTTTTCCTGTTTATGTAACTTCTTAGTTGTTGCTTAAATAACTGCTCACAACTATTTTGCTCATGTGGATGACTTCATCTGCAGCTGGAGCTAGTCTGCCTCATTGCCCCTCTGTAAAAGGTGGTAGAGGGTGTGGGGTTATAACTGTGGTTTGGCTTGCACATCTCTGAATATAACAGATTTGATGCTGCTACCTTTTCTTCCTTCCTTCAAAGTATGGTATCTCACTGATGTAGAAGGATATGTGGGAAAAATCATAGCAAGAGAAATAAATGGAAGCAAAGCTAAGTTGCTTGTACTTATTTCAGGTGGTTTTGGATGTTGGCTGTGGAACTGGAATACTTTCTATGTTTGCTGCCAAAGCAGGTGCGAAGAAAGTGATTGGAGTCGACCAATCTGAAATCATTTATCAGGCCATGGACATCATAAGGTAGGAAAAGTTCTGGAAAAACATGAAAATACCACTGTAAGAAGTTATTAAAAAACCAGTCTAAGTTAATGATCAGATATCACTTTGTAAGTTTTATACTGAAGTCTTTCTTTATTCTAAGAATGAACACAGGTTTTGATGTGCAATCATGTTTGCTGTTCTAATAAAGGTAGTAAAAATAGAGCGCTAGTTGAGGAAAAATATTTCCCAGATGCTTCTTGATATTGGCATTGGGACCAACGCTGTCATGCTGTTGAGGCTCGAACTGGCTGCTGCCAATGCATTTCCTATTTTCGCTTTGTTTGCTTGAAATATCACTGCTGGTAAAACTGTAATTTTTTTAAACAACAAACGTTAGAGTTGACACCTACCTAGAGGATATGAGGAACTTTGCTGGCTGCAAAATTTTAAGTTAAGCGTATAGAACTGCTGTAGATGAACACAGTGGAAGTTGTTTAGATTGCTATTTAGATGTACACACACTCACTGCTGTTTCATTTTATATATATAGCAAATTTCAATAGTTATATGATGTCGATAAATTAATCTTCTAGATGACAGAAAATTAAAATGCTTTACTGGGTCCATCTAAATGTATATATATATATTTATTCTTTTAGATCATTGTGTTAGTTAAACTGTGATATTTTCAAGTAGTATATGACAAGCTTTTTTTTTCTTTTTTTTTTTTTTAACCAATTTTGACACCTGTAATGGAGACATGAAATGTAGCTCTCTGTTGGCAAATTTTGTAGTTAATGGTATTAACCTTTCTCTAATAAGGTTCTTTACATTAGTATATTTAAGGGAGACTATGTTTGTAGAGAGTAATAAATGCCTATTACCACGTATTTTGTTTCCTTGGAAACCTCCTTTGCTCTGTTTTTCGTGTTTGTTGGAAAGTGATTACCATTGCACTGTAATATTTTCTATAGTTTGAATAAAAAATCAATTTAACAGCATGTACACAGACACATTAGCACACAATCTATGGGGTCACTGAGAAAAGATCTTGGAAAAAAAAATCTGATAAATGATCAGGAATATCACAAATAAGGTGTGTGCCGTGTAAACCATCACAGAATTATACGGAATGGGAGGGACCTCACGAGGGCATCTGGTTCAGCTCACTTTGAGACCAGGCTCAGGTACAGTAGGTGGCTCGAGCATTGTCTGGTCAGGTTCTGAACACTGCCACTTCTGTCTGAACTTCTCTGGCAAATAGCTTGTTTGATTATCCTCACTTGTGTTTTTCAAATACCAATGGGTGCAGATTATGTCCATTGCCTCCCATTTAGTCACTGCAATATCAGTCAAGGCCTTTGCTTGGTCTTCTATTCTCCCGCACAGTAGGCAGAGGACACGTTCAAAATGGTTACGTATATGAATTACTGTCTTATTTATAATGTACTATGTGACAAACTCTGCATTATTCATCTCTTAAAACAAGGGTACAAAAAGACCTATATGCTTTATACTCAAAGGATGATAGAACTATTAGCCACTGCGTGTTAACTTTGGTGAGGAGAAGGGTGAGCCTTTAAGAAAAACAAAAATTGAAAAACGTTAAGCTCTTAAAAGTGGTAAATAACCACCCAAATTAAGCATTGAACCACCACTAAAGCTACACATTTATAGGTAACTTTGGCTGTAAAAGGTTCAATTCACATTGAAGTCTTTGGTTCATATCAGAACAGTTCGTATTTGCCTTGGTAAACCCCCTTTTTCCGAAGGAATTGAACTGACCAACTTGTAATGAAATAACAAATATTTATGGGCATACTAAACAACTTGGTGTTGCTTAAAAATAATTACTTCAGTGTGTCTCCACCTATGATTAAAGTACATAATCAAAAGCTTGAGTCTCGTACAGAATTCAGGTTCATTTCTAATGCGCTCTAATAAATGCTAGAAACAGTGCGACCAATGGGTATAAGTAAATTGGAGGAAGTGGTCGCCGTGGCATTACCACAGGACATTCCCTCCTTTCCCAAGGCTTCATAGTAAATTTATTAACTATTTGCCCTATCTTTTCTTAATGTGAACAAGAAAAGGAATATTTTCGAGTGCGGTGAAGGTTTGATTTTTGTCATTTGTCTTGGTAGGCTAGAATAGAACGTCAAAGTACGCTTCTTTATAGCATGCAAGCAGTCTTTCCTATAGTTTGTCATCTATATTGATGACTTTTTTCCTTTATACATTAAAATGGAAAACAGGTACATAATAAATGAGTGTTTTTACTCTCTTTGGTTTTAATTATGTCCTTGTACATGGTTGTTCAGGAAGTTACCTGTATAGGCTTTTTTGTTCTTAAAATATTAATGTGGTTGATAGATCTTCAGTGTTTCATTTCTCTCTTTGAACTTCTGTTTTAACTTTGGCTTCTAAAACTAAATGTGATATTAGTGGTGAACTGCTACTCTTCTTCAGGATGATTGTCGCACTCAAAGAGTTTAATTGATGTTTCCCACAGCCCACGTGTTCAAGTACCCTTTTGACCCTTTCCCTCCCTTTTTTTCTGATCTTTCCCCTATTGTCTTCTAGATTGAATTTTTAATATGATTAGTGGTCTGCATTGCAAGGCAGACAGCATGCAAGAGTAAGATATCAGGATGGGCGGGTAGGGGAAGAGATGAGAACTGCTGTGGATAGATAATACTTTTTTTTTTTTTTTTGGTGGGAATACTTCAGTACTCTCTGTAATAGCAGCTATCCTAATAATGGTATATACAAGAAAGACTAACGTGGTTTGCCAAGGAGAAAATACTAAATTTCAAGTGTTTCAAGTGTCTAGCAATTCAACTGTCGTGCAGTTGTTTTTTCCAAAAGCTGTAGTCAGGTCACAGAAACTTCCTCCGTATACAGAGAGTTTGTATGGTTACTTGCATATGAGGTGATACTGATGGCTGCAGTTACTGAACAGTGCAGATGACTGTGGCAAAATCACAGTTGGGATGATACCTTTTTCTGTAGAATAACTATAATATTGATTTAGAGGGAACGTTTGTTCTCTGTGACTTGGCAGCTGGTTTTGTTTTAAAATAAATAAGTCATGCAAAATAGCTTTGTATGAAGTTCATTTCCATTTGTATCCTAGTGTGATGAGTAGGCTCCAATTACTCTAGACTTACGCTACAAAGGTCAAAGGAGAACTGGAAACAAGCAACTCTAAATGAAGAGGAGCATCATTTTAAGTTGGCCTCTTCTTTGTTTTCCTGGGTTCTGATGTCTACATGCTTGAATTCACAGCACACTGGAGTCATACTGATCTACTGTCTGACACCTTTGCTTGGCTCTCCTGAAATATTTGGAAACTTATAACTGTTCCATCTGACATGTAACTGAAAAATGATGTTACATTGTAGTACTTCACTGATTGCTTTAAAAATAATAAAAACTGAAAATTGTTATTTGAGGGGTAAAGGAGAAATGCATAATACAGGCATCAATGTATTTACAGCATAAAATGGAAATATAAACTAATCGATTTATATTATTTCTTACAGATCAAATAAACTTGAAAATATTATTACGCTAGTCAAAGGAAGAATTGAAGAAGTAGATCTACCCATGGAAAAAGTAGATGTAATCATATCTGAATGGATGGTAAGGTGTATGTATGAATATTCTTTTCAAGACACAGTTTTGGGGACAGAAAAAAAAATTGCACTGATTCATTCAATTTCAGGAATGATTCTGTAAGCGTTGCTATTCTTTAACCAAGAATTTTTTGTGTGCGGCAGTGGTTTTGACAACCTGTTTGATGGGATGACAGTCTTGATTACATGACATTTGAATACAGTTCCTCCTCTCTCTTGTACCTGCTATTTCAAGTGAGGGTTCTATAAGTACAGTTAAGCTAGTTCAGGTACAGAAGTAAGTTTGTGTTATGTGGTTAGCGCACAAGTGTATAAAAGTATTCTGTGCTTCCGAATAGTAGCATTGCAGCTGCTCTTGTGAAAGTAATGGGGAAATTCTGTGTTTTTCATGTACATATATCATTCTGATATGTAAAATACCATTAAGTCCATGAGGACAACTGAAGGACCATCCTGACAGTGCAGGAAAGGTGATAGGAAGGAGCATGTACACTGGGAAATTGGTGAATATATGGAGGGAGCTTGAAACAGTGTTTCCTCCGATTGCAGCCTTCTTAGCGTAAGAATGAAATAAAGGTGCGTAATGATGATGATGGCCAACAGAAAACGCTCTGTGCAGTGCATAAAGGAGCCATTTCCTGGAATCTGTTGGATTTCAGCTTTTGGACTGTTGACGTTCTTTCGTGCGCGTGTTTTCAAGCACAGTTGTGCTTGCTGCCTGCCACTGAGAAAAGAATCTGTGTGACAAGACCTAGTGCCAGGCTGAATCCCATAGTGGCTGTTCCCTGTCAAAAGTGTGGTAAGAAACACCATTTGACTTCCCTTGTAGACTTCTTCTATTCAGTCTCCTGTGTCACAGATGTTCAAAAAACTCTTCAAAATGGTGCTTTTTCGTACTAATTCCCATTGTTTGGACTTGAAGTTAAAGGACAGAAGGATTTTCTTTTAAGATCAGTAGTGCAAGCTTATATGTGAAGTTACTTCTTCCTACTTCTAATTAATTTCCAGGCAAAGGTGAAAAGAAATTATTTGCTTTTTGAAATATTAAATATTTCAGTGTGCTGGCAATCAACAGATTTTTTTTTTCTACAGTCTTCTAAAGAATGTCACCAGAAGTATGAGCTTCATCTAGTGTTGAGGTTGCTAGTTTTAAGGGAGACTTAAACATATGGTACTAGTGAATTAAAGCTGGTACATTATCATTGGTGATTTATCAGAGTATATGACTTCACCTGAAACATAATTCCTTTTTCAGGGAAACTTCTGATCACTTGCCTAATCTGTGCACCGAGAATAATCCTCCCAAAATCAGACCGCTTGTTCTAGAGCGCAGGATTTGTATTCTGAAAGTCACTCGGCCATTTAAGAACCTAAGTCCTGTTGTAAATTAGTGTATCTAAGGTGAAACAGAGGACTTAGAAAAGCACCTCATGTAAGAAATGACGTACTGAATGTTCTGGTTTTCCCATTTCGGTGCTAATTTACCTTTTAATGTTATAATTATATAGACGTGTGCATTTCACTTAATGAGGTATTCTAAATGTTTAGGGATGTTAGCATTTTTATAGGTTGCTGCAATACAGAGATAAAGAGGACAATGCTGTGAAAGTAAGATTGATAACTGGACAGCATGCAGACTGTTCCAACGCTGTCTGGAAAGGAGCGTTAGGTTTCCCAGATGCAAATGAAGATTCCTCTTTGTCTGTCTTCCCCATGTGTATTTTCACAAGTGTGTGAATTTGCTTTTTGTTTTCCTTCTCTACGTGGTAGCGAACAGTGTGAAATCTTCTTTGTTAAACTAAGAATATAAGTGCTTAGAAACAGACCACTAGCTTGAAAATGTTGTAAATGCACAGTGTGGAACAAAAAGGAGCTCAATATATGTCAGCTCTCAATTCTTTATTTGGAGCACTTGCATAGACTAGCAGGAAACCTCCAATGGGAACAACATCTTTTCTTGGTAACTAAAATGTGGAAGGTTGCTGTTGTACTTAGCAAACTGCTCATGTGCTAGCGAGCACCAAATTCTTTTGTGGAATCATCGCTGTGTTTTACTTGGCGCAGAGCAGCATTAAAGATGAGTACCCTGTAAGTTTTTTAGAGCCACGTGTGGAGCATAAGAAAATTATGAACAGGTGTGAAGCATTAGAACGGAGGCTGGAGAGAGGAAAAGATGCTGCATCCCCCGACATGTTTCTATAACAGGCCTTGTAAGAAAGATAGCACAGCAAGGAGTGTATTGTAAAAGCTATGGGGTTGCTTTATGAATATCTCCGTTGTAGTGGCTGATGATCGTTCTCCTGCTTGTGTAAGTGAGCTGTGGATTCTGCAGACTGCTATTCCTATTTCTTTAATCTTTAAATTTATTCCCTTAAAATATGCCAAAATGGGAGAAACACCCTAAGTGTTACACTGTGGCTAGGTGAGTGGGTGTGTATATCAGATATGTGAAGCCAAACTATATTTCATATCTGTACTTCCAAAATAATGTGTTTAGGTTGTAAATTTATCTGGATACATTTTGGTCATGTTCCAGGTTTAGAGGCTGAGTGATGAGCAACTGTCTCTTCAGTGGCTTTTATTTAGTGTTTTTTATTTATTTATTTTTAGGTCTAGGAAATAAATTAGCAAACAGGGAACAGCGATCTTGCTGCTAATGTAGAGAGTAAGTTAATTGTTTGTGACATCTGAAGTATGTGTGTTAGACATCTTTAAAATCAGACCATAAGCAGGGCGTCTGTGTAATTGCATTCTACTAAAACCAGCATGGAAACAATTTGGAAAGGCAGTGTGATGAGCTCGGAGCTGTTCTGTTGGTTTCTGAAAGGCAGGTTGGTGAAGATTGAGGACCTCTTGGATTACTGGATACCCAGATAAATCCATCTGTTTAGACGCTTTCACTCTGAGGACTGCTGTGAATGCCTTTTAGCAGAACACTGGCTAAGTATGCAGCCTGACACGAGCACTTAGAGGGCTGCAGGTCTGGAGCACAGGGGAGAGCAGGTGGACCGAAGGACCATCTCTCCGAATGAAGTGCATGGTCTTGAGGAAGACAAATGGACAAGTAATAGCCTGTTGTGCTAACCACGCTGATTCTGTAAGATGAAGGTCTTCTGGTTGTTGGAGATGGGTTGTTTGAGTGTAAGAACGGGTGAATGTTATACCCGAGTTGACTGCTGGCCTTGGTTATGAAAGTTTCCCTGTACAGGATGGTCTGATAATCTGTACCAGGGCTGCAAACTTCTGATGCGTCATCCTGCCTGGAGCTCTGAGGTATGCAGAAACACAGTGAGTTAGTGACTTGACCTGAAAATGTTTGGCAAATGCCTAAATTTCACTGGAAACTTAGAATTTTTACTTGAATGCGGTGCCGTTTGTATGCAAGTAGTAGGAAAGCCCTTAGGTTAGCAAGAATTGTGCACGCTGTTGCTCTCAGTCAGGATCCCATATATGCCCACTCCCAAGAGGTACAGATTTTTAGGAAGCAATGAAGTTTTACTGGAATTACTTTTACACACAGTGTATCAGTTTGAAATGGGACCTGCTGTGGAAAGTGCTGAAGTTGGTTTTTGCTTCAATTGAATGCTTGATAGAATGAGATTTGCTAACCATACAAATGTAGCTGTGTTACTCCACATGTGGATTTCAGTAGTATAGTTGTTAAATTTGTAGGCTGCTTATTAAAAGGAAAGGTGCAGAAAAACAGAAAATACAATGCTTTTCTACAGTGTTCTTCAGCTGCATCCATGTACAGTCTTATTGTCTCTCTTTATGCTTTGAGTTCTGTTTCTGTAGCTAAGAGTACGAAGCTGGAGGTTGAGAGTTGCGTTTGCTTGAAAAATAACTGCGTTTTTTGACCTTTTTTTAAAAATTGTGAGGGATAATTGTCCGAGCTGGTTGTCTCATACTGCAGTAGAATACACTGCATTCTCATAAATGGCTGGCTTGTGTAAGGCTTTATGATACTGAATATGCGATGTAGCCGTACAGAAGTAACAGCTGGGAAAAAGATGGATTTTTAATAGAAGCCAAGAATTGAATCTAATGCTTGTGTTTTTTGGGTAGCCGATACCACACATCTATTTACATGATTGCTTGCTTACTACTAGGTAATTTTGAAATGCTATTGGGATGGATCTTGAATGGGAGGTAGCCCAAATCTTGGGAGAAGTACTAGGAAGTAAGTGTCTGAAGTATTGGAAGTCATCTGTTTCCTCCTTTCTTCTGTTTTGATGGAAGTGGTGGTGCTTTTCTAATACTTAGTAATGTTTCTTTTGATACTCTGTATTGTTTCTGTTCATGTTTGAGGGATCGTTTAGTAAGAATGTTCAGTTCCCATAGCACAGTAAAAATATAATTTAAAATTCCAGGTAAAAATTCTTTTTTATGCAAAGGAGCATATGAAGTAGCTCCACAGTGAATTTTTTTTGTGAAAGGAATTTTTTCCTTTTTGTCTGCCCCCTTAATAATGGGCGTCATTTGTCCACTCTTGACATCTCCCCTTATGGTGTTCTCGCTCATCTTGCTTTTGGTTAAGGGCAAAATGGGGTGTACAGAATCAGAGTCGAGCTGTGGTTTTGCAATGTGTGGGCTTGCTCTGACAGCAGTGTGTTTTTATTTGATGTTGTTTTTATGTTTTGAGTTAAAGCGTACATTAGAGATCAGCGTGAAGGCTCACTTAATGTGAGGGAAATGGTGCTGCAGCAGACGATGTAGAAGAGTTCACATGTAGCTGCTGCTTCTCATTTAAACATGCCATGTTTTGTTTTTTTTTTTATTTTGTGAGATTGTGTTGAGTAAAAAGTGATTTTTCACAAAATCAAGCAGGCCCCATTGGTTTTGTTTATCTATTAATGTGAGACAGCACTTTCTAACATAAAGTTGAGTCTGTTGACTACTGTTTTAGGTATTCTGTAACTTGTTTCACCTTGCAGTCCAATGGAAACCTTGTAGGTAAAAATTTGATCTCAGGAAATAATGCACGTTTTATACTGACAGGGTTTAAAAAAAACAATCCACTTGATGAAGCAGTAGTTTGATAGCTGCCTTTTATCTCATTAAATGTTGAGTTTTGGTAGTCATTGAATTTGATTACTAGGCCAGGTTCAGTTGTTACAAAAAATAATGAAATCCTCTTTGATAAGAGGAGAGAAAGCACCTCTTCTTCAAGTAGGTAAACATCGCTTCTCAGTTTTTTCATTGCTTGTTTTTTTCTGCTGTACTAAAAATTGTAACGATTTTTGCAATTGTAAGGATGCTAATGCCACTTCTTGAAAACAATCCTTCATTTATATCGATTTCACCAACAAGCAGAAAATATGAAAAGCAAAAACGATTTGGAATAATGCATTTGATAGAAATGAATAAGGGAAATGTACAGGAGGAGATGGTCCTAAACTGAAGTATTTTTTTTAAGCATAGTATTTTTCTTTGGCGCTTTCCACACAGTCAGGTATACTTGAAATTAAATATTGTTCTCGTGTCTTAATGCTTTTAAGTAGTTTAATCTCATTTTTCACCGTGAAGATTATGAATACTGAAGCAGTCTTGTTAAAAAACAAAACAAAAACAAACCAACCAAACAAAAAAACTTCCCATACCTATATTTTGATCTATTTGCAAAATATTTTACCTAGTTTTGAAATAAAATGAAAAAGAACTTCAGAGCAGTGTAGTCTGTTAGAATAATTAAGAAAATTTAACAGTGCAGGGCATTAAACTGTCCAAGTTGCGTGAGCGTTTTATAATCCTGTTGCAAAACACAAAATATGGGTAAAAGGGACATGAGACATTTTAGGTGTGTTAGCTACTAGCAAGATGAAATTATTAATATTCTGCTCACAGATTTGTATTCTAGAGATCTCTTTGCAATCATTAATTTTGAGGATGCTAATTCACATTGAAGAAGGAAACAAAACCCCTGAATGCTTCTTGGGGTGGAAGCAAGAGTGCTGCCCCACAGCATCACGGGGACAAAACGTCAGGTATAATTCTCTTTCCAGATGGCACCCCTACAGGTGAGGCAGCAGCCTGTGAAATTGCATTCTAAATTACACTGCAGATGAGCACGGCACACAGAGCAAGACGCTTTGGTAGAAGTAATAAATGACTTCAGTACCAGTGATGGTTTACGTAACTTGCAGGAATGCGAAGTTGAATTGGGGATGGGGGGGCAACAGCAATGGCAGAACGCAAGGGTCAGGGAAAGGACGGTGAGAATTTCACTGGATTTCTCGTTAAAATGTGTGTCTTCCAACTGCACCCCTTAGGCTTGGTTGGCAGGCATTTTAGATAACGGTAATTTTAGTCAGGAAGAAATAAGTGAGGAATTGATCCGTAGAGATGTTGCTTTCTAACTCACTGACTGTTGCTGTTAACTAATCTTACGCTGTGTCCTGGAGGTCATGTTTTCAGTTAAAAGCATCTGAAAAGAATTTGTATGAATCAAACATATCCAATCGTAAAATCGCAAGAATAAGAACTAAAAAAGAAAACTGTTTCCAGCCTGTGCTTTTGGCTTGCTGGAGGCTTAAAATACTGTCTGTCTGATGCCGTAGGAGCTCCTGGCCTTTTCAACCATTTTGCTAGGCTTACGAAAATGGTATTGCTCACAAAGCAGCGGTGTTCATTTTGGGACTTAGTGTAAGAATTTTATAAAGGTTAAGCAGGGAAGTGACAGAATAGACAGTATTTGGAAGAAAAGTATGCAGTAGAGCACTGTCCTCTTACCAGAAGAAATAGGATAAGAAGAGGGAGTTTGTGTCATCGTTCCCAACACGGATGCATCCTGCTTCAGGTTTCTCGTTTTCTGGTTTTGTTTGTTTTTTAGTTCTGAAGGCTGCAATGTGGATGGGGACGTTTATGAGAACAATTATGAACTTGCTGCATTTTTTAAATTTAGGAACCTTGGATAACTAAGAAGATGAAATAAACTTGAAGCCAACTTGATATCTTAACAATACAGTTCACATGCAGTGCTGTCTTCAGTAGGGTGGCTTGATGAAATGAAGAACAACAGCAACTAAACAAATCACAATTCCAAATACGGAATTGTAGGAAAGATGACGAAAGAAGTCTTTGCAGCTTTGCTTTGTTTGATTACAGCTACCCGGGCTTGTAGGGCTACAAGTCCAGAGTCTGGACTTGCCGTTATCTTTTTTGTTCTTTCCTACTGGCTGTTGGTGCATAAATCAAACCCCATGGTGAAGTAGTGTTTCAAGCCAAATGAGAATTTGGACATGAAGTGAAAAAATGAAGTGTGTGCTGGTATGATTTGTCATTAAGTGATTTGATGTCCAAAGAAAGTGGATGAAGCATGTTGAGAGTATTCAGCAGGAGTAATGATCATATTCAAACTTGAAAGATAGAAAAAGTGTAAAATAGTAAATACATTGATAAACAAATGGCCATATATCTCTTGGAAATTTGGACTTCACTTTTAAGAGTCGAAACTGAAGGTTTAATTTAAAAGGTTAATTGTATGTAATGCTATTGTAGGTAATGCCAAGGACAAAGGGATTTTATTTTTTAATTTTTTCATATGGCACCTCGGAGTTGTGACTACAAAATCGATCCATAGAGCTTTTCTCTTGGGGTTTAAAGTAAATTTCATTTCTTTGTATGTTATGGGAGTCAGGTAATTGTTGGTGTAGATGGATATTTGTTGCCTACAGTTTATGAATTTAGTAAATGTTAATATTTTTGTAGTGTGGGAATTAAAGATGATACGTAATTAAAGTGCTGAAGTGACCATGCTAGTGTTGAGAAACTCACCAGGTGCTGGCTTTTACTAAGGTGTATGGGTATATAAAGTTCTTAAACTGTATTGATGAAGTCAATCTGTATGTTGATTAAATATGCTGCGTAAAAGTGTAATGACTTATAAGTTCTTTTCCTCTTTTTGTGAACAGGGTTACTTCCTTCTCTTTGAGTCTATGCTGGATTCTGTCATCTATGCAAAGGACAAGTACCTGGCAGAGGGAGGCTCAGGTTGGTGCGCGTAATTCTTCTAATAAATTTAGCTCTGGGGGAAAGCTAAATGAACTCAGAGACTTGGAATAAGCTATGCATGGATGAGAAAGTTGCCAGTCTAAATGAATAATGTTACCATTAGTAGGAGCTTCGAGGCATTAATTTACTGTATGGGTAGTAGAAGGATATTAGCTGGGGTATCAAGGTCTCAAGTTAATGGTGTTTTTAAGAATAGAAGGGGGTTATTTATTCTTAAGCATAGTCTAAATTTTTCCTCCCTATTTCTTCCCACATGGCTACACAGGAGGGAGGGAGATGGGGGACAGTAGCAAGTTAATAAACTTAATTTCAAGAGTTAACTTCTGTGTTCCGGAATATTATTTTGTTATTCACAGCAGTTGGATGGTAACCTCAGGCTGTAATAGTTAAAGTTAAGACTGGAATGCTGTCTGTATTTTTCCCAGATCCTTTGAGTTGAAAAATGATCAATGCAGCCAATCTGGACAAATAAAAATCTAGAAATGCCTTAATGGAATTATAGTGTTGGACTTAAAACCTTTCAAAATACATGAGGCTAATTAGCAGCCATCAGAAAAGCTTGTGTTCATTTTCTCCTCCATAAATACCAGTTTCTGCAAAACTAGAAATGGAAGAATACAGTTTTTATTGGGTAAGATATATTACTGTTTGAGAAAGCTACAACTTTCTTGTAAGAAGAAAAGTTCAAAATTATCTGTTCTCAGATGAATTAGAGGGAAAGGGAATAGGGTGCGTTCCAGGTTGGCAGATGATGTGTGAGGAGGACATACAGTTTCGAACATACGAAGCCAGGTGAAATAACTAATGGAATTGCTTTGTTTCAGTTTAGGATATTCATTTCCATTAAGAATATATTCTTTTTCTTTGTTGTTGGAGGGTGGGGAAGTGACAGAAGAAAAAAAATACTTTGAAGTAGAGTTCTTTCATCCTTTTTAAGTAGATTAGATAGAATCATCTTAAGCAGTGTTTAAATGCCTGCGAGTATTTATTACTAATGTGATGCAGTTTTCTGCACGAGCTCTGCATATGCTTTATTCCTTTCAGTTAATTCCTTTGTCAGTATTGTATTTCATATTGACCTTTTCAATCGTAGTCATCGGTCTGTTTTTTTCCCCCCTTTTGTGCTAACCATGCACATAGTTAGTTTCACTACACTGACTTAATGATTGGATTAATGACTATGTAACAGTGCTCGCTGCAGTGCTTTGCTGTGATTGCACTGAGCTTTTGTATGCTAGAGTGCAGCAGAAAAAAGGCTTTTTTATGCAATTGTTTAACGTCTGATCGCAAACCTGAATATGTAAGGAAGAGATGACTGTTTATGTATTAAAATATTTAGAAGCCTCTTGAATAGCGTGGCAGAAGAGGAGTGCTTTTTTGTGTATTGTAGAGCACTGCAGCCGTATCTGGAATGCAGTTGGGTGAGCTCTGTATAAATATATGCTAGTCATTTTACGTAACAATGTAGTTACTAAATTTGAAGACATCCTCTGAAACTGTAAGGAATGATTTCCTGTTCAGCTAGTGCTTCCAAAGCTTTCTGAAAAGGGCCAGGCATTTCTGACCTCTGCAGAAACTGTGACAGCATCTTGTTCGCCAGCATCTTTCTGTATTGGTGGTGTGTTTTTTAGCAGCTCGAGCTTCCCCACGTTTTCTTTGAGAGAGAAGGTGTGCTGGCTCTGCAGTGCACTTAACCTTTGTGGTCTGAGAAGGATCTCAGGTTCTTAGTTGACTCTTCCCAAGGCATACTGTGTTACAGAGTCACTGATAGGTGTAGCCAGATTTTAAATGGGACGCTTTTTCCTTCAGATGCTTCCCATTACTCTCCTCTGCCAGTTTGCATAGCAGGGAAATGGCTGTGCCTGAGCTTTGTGCCAAAATTGCTCAGCAATCAGCAAGACTGACACGATGCAGTGTGGATGAATAGCAGAACTGTGGGCACGTCCAAATGGGGATGAGCTGAAATGAAGAGCTCATTCTGAGGTGAAGTCTTAAGAGAGAAACTCCTGAATCTACTGTAAAGCTTAATTCTGTCTCAAGCCACGTAATACTATTAATCCCAAGATCATTATTTATTGGGGCTGTTTGAAAGCTGAGAACGGGGATAGGAGCAGCTGTGATTTGGCCAGATCTTCCAGTGACTGAGGCAGGAATAGAATCCAAATTTCCAGATTTGTGTGCAGTCGGTCATATCGTGGTTACTTCAGTTCCTATTGGCATACTGAAGTGGATTATGTCAAACCGTTTAGGGTAATGTGTACAGTATATAATAGCATTGTTTGGGAGCACAAAATTCTTGCTGCCCAGGACCCATCTGCTTGTTCTGTAGAGCTGGTACTTGCTTGGGTGTATTTTTTTCCATATACTTGAGCGCAGCACACACGGGTGAGGGGGTGACATACGTAAGGAAGTCGTCATTCACAATGAAATACTGTTTTCTTGTTCAAGTCAAAAAGATGCTGGTATTCACTTGGAATTCCTTCTGCATATCCAGAGGATTACTGCCTTACCCTTCAGTGTCCTGAAGTTTGTGAAGCATTGCTAAGGGCTAAAGGATTTCCCCTCATATTCTGTCTACCACGTGAGCTGTTACTAGTGACAGATGACTTGAGGGCACTCAGTCGAGAAGGACACAGATGTCAAAACGATGAATCTGAGAGCGCATTGTGGAGCATGTGCTTTTGTCCAGTCAGCATTTTGGTTGTTTCACCTGTGAGAAAGAATAATTATTACATTATAACCTTAATCAGAAAAAAAAAGACAAATCTGTCAGGATTGCACAGGCAAATGTTATAAGGTTGCAGGAAAAGCAGAGGGTTTTTGGAGAAACAAGGGTTTTAGTTGAAATGTAAAATGCAGTTTTAAGCGGGTGATTTTAAACATTGACAGAACTCTGCTGCCTTTAGAAGATTTAATCTGATATTTACACAACATGCTTAGATTTCCAGTCAGACTTCAATATAGTGTAAGCTTCTAAACAATGGTTGGGTTTGTAAATTTAGAAATTGTATACATGACTGTAATCTCATGCTTGTGCCTTGTTTGTGGAACTCAGATTTATTTTTCTGAAAAAATAGTTTTCAAATATTTTTTTGCTGTTGTTTTTGTTGGCAGTTTTGCTACCTCTAGCTTGCTATCTCATTTCTCAAAGTATGACCTGTAACTAGAGACATCAGGTCTTTTTTTACCCCTTTTGTATCCTCTTGCTACATCCCTTGCATCCTGTAGTCACTTGCTGTTGTTGTCTGTCCCATGCTGTCTTTGGGACGATGTTAGTGGTGACTCTTGGAGGTTTGCAACACTGTGAGGTAAAGCCTACCATAACACAGTTCTCACATCAGTAAACAGTAAATGAGGGCTTTAAGAAATGAAAAACCTTTATAGCTTGCTCCAGAAAGTACTTGCAAATACTCCTACTGCCAGATCTCTGTGCATGTGAGAGCTGTCAGGTATGCTGGAATCAACTCATTTGTTTCAAACAAGATTGATGGGAATCAAAACAGGGGGGCATTCAACTAATTACGTTTTCGCTGCTGAGTTAATTGTAGGCTGCTCCTGGAAAAACCTTCTGCTTTCAGTTCTCATCTGCAAAGTGGAGGTGGTAGTTCACCAATGGGATTCCAATTTAAGCTAGCTGATATTCATTTAGTGTTCTGGCTTAAGCAGTCAGAATGTGAGAAAAATGGCAGTGTGCGCTCATATTTTGCATTATCTAGTCATTCCGGCTGTAGAGGTGGTTGCTTGCTTGAACCTCTTCACATGGGAAAAAAAAAAGCTTCTTTAGAGAAGAGTTGCTTTTATAATGTGTATAAGATAATTTCCTTTAGGATAGACATACTCTCGCTGTATTACAGGTCTAATATCAGTTTTCTATTTCTATCTTTGCTATTTTACAAGGCAAAAAATAGCACCTTTCTGACTAGTGCTTTTTCCATATTAATTTTGATAAGCTACAATTTCAAGCAGAGCTGAAGACAAAATTTATTTTACACTTCACCAGGTTTTTTGGAAGAAAAAAGAAACTTAGTTTCAGTCTCGCTAACGTTGCCACATTGATGTAAGAAAATAAAGTAAAGGTGTTTAATAGTAAGCATTCTGCTCTGAAGCCAGATCAAGAATTCAACTTGTGTGACTTGGAAGGCTTTAAAGCTCTAACAGAAAGGGGAAATGTCTTTTTGGAAAGAAGCCTAGTTAAATATAAGCTTTACATTGAGCTTCTCTTACTATTTGATAGTGCTGTAGACAGCCATATTCACAGCAGCTGTTCGGTGTGTCTTCTCCAATCAGTAGTGGAAAGAGATGGACTAGCTTTCCTCTAGGAAGATGTTGAGAAGGAAAACGTTAGTCATGTGCTACTATATTGAATATGTGTCCTGAAAATATTCTTGTAAGGACAGAGTACAAATGTGAAGACAATGTAAGAAAGAGAGCTGTCATCCTAAAACTGTGGGGAAGAATTGAAGAGGAAGTTGTCTTCTGTCTGTTAGGTTGCTTCCATGTTGTTCAGGTGCAAGTAGAAGAAGTGTTTATTCTTTCTCAGTACCCAAAAGTCATGGTTAGGTTCGAAGGCATGTATCAGCCAACTAATGACAGGAAACAGGATTAAAATACCCGAGTGATAATATTTGCGCTGTTTTGGAAATAAGGTCTTTTGGCAGAGATTATTTGTTCCTTCAGAGGCCTGACCTGAATTTTCCTCTGGGTATCTATCCACCTAGTAGTTATTAAATATGTTTCAGGGCAGTCTGTGTATAGAAGCAGAATAAGATGTTCCAAAAAATTTTCATCAAACCTGAAATTTCCAGTTATGCCCTGGCAGTGGGATTCAACTGAAAGGAAATATTCTCATGAATGGTTAATACTGTTAACAGAGTAACATGGCAAAATTGAGTTGTAATGTTTAGTCTCTTCTGTGGAAAATGCGATGCCAGAGAAGAAAGCAGCAGGAAAAGTGTCTTATCTAAGAATGGAAGAAAAATCTCTTATGTGTTTTTAAGATGTTAATCATTTAAAAAGAAAAAATGTAACTTTTTTTGCATGTCTAAAAATCAATCTGTGTTTTGTTGTTACAGTTTATCCCGACATCTGCACCATTAGTCTAGTAGCTGTGGGGGATATGAATAAACATGCAGACAAGCTGCTCTTCTGGGAAGATGTATATGGCTTTGACATGTCTTGCATGAAGAAGGCTGTAATTCCAGAAGCGGTTGTGGAGGTGCTGGATCCAAATACACTTATATCTACAGCCACTGTTATTAAGGTACCATACCAGATCCTTCTTAATAGTTCAGTAATCAGGTCAGAAGTATCCTTCTATTATTTCTTCTTGTGTGCATTTTTTTTCCTCTAAGTATTCCTTCTTCATAGATGATAGTCATCATGGATGCCTTATGTTTTACTGTCTTAGCTTGTTCACTAGACTCCCTCTTTAGTCCATGTAATAAAATCCACGTTAAGGGGCTAGACACATTTCTGTCTTGACATCTATAACAATTTGTGTGACTTCAGGTTTACACGTATCTGCTCTCCTTGTATGTAAGGAGAGGATAGAATGATCAATGCAACTGGTGAAATAGGATTTGTAGATCTGTAATTTTAGGGAAGATAAATTCTACTGTTAGTGACTTTAAGCACACGAAACAGTAGTGTTGAGATTAAGAAAGTGAAGCTGTAGTTAGCCGAGAGGTTTGTTTGTGCTGTAAGTGAGACAGAGGTACTTCACACCTGTATACACCTGTATTTATAGCACTTTGTTCTAACTCAAGTGGAAATGAAGTTCAAAAACCTCTAGCAAATGGGTCAAGCTTGGTATACTAAACGAAGAACATACAAGGTGCTCTAAATGGACAACTGGGTGGAAAAGTTAAGCTACATCGGTTTATTAGACAAGAAAACAAACAACACATCCTAACGCAGAAAGTTGATAATAACTATAGTTAAATTTGCCCAGTGCAGCCTACAAGCTGCTGTCATTTTTAAAATGTCCCTTTTTAAGTCTGTGTAATTACAAGCAGTCACTGACCAGCACAGTATGGGCTCAGTGAAATTTGTCATTGTGTAGCATTTCTAATAACTTCTGTACCTAATGGTTTTATATTCATTTTTTCTCAGTAACAATCATGGTTTTTAAAATACACTCAAGGCTATGTATGAGCTCATTGGCTGGAATTACAGTAGAAAGTAGTAAAATTAATGAGTTGAGCAACAGCAGCATTACAGGTAAATTGTTTTAATCAATAGCCATTCCACATAACAAATAGATTGTATTTTTGAGAGAAAGTTTAAAAATGTTCCAATTTATCATATGATGATTACTGACGATATTTTAGTCTACTTGTTCATACTAGCTGCTGCTTGTTTTGAATAGTTAATAATGTAAGTTTTCAGGAAGAAAGATAGTCCCTGAAGAAACCTGAGGCAGCATCAAGTAATACTGACTAATACTGTATGTAGGATTTAATGTCAACAAAATAAGACATGCTTGGATAAAGCATTTCAGGTGAATAGGCAAACTAAAGTACTTCATACAGGGCCAGCGTGATAGAATTTTCATGAACTGAAGACTGAGGATTTTAACTTTCAAAAATTGGTACATCTGTCTTAAAAAAAAAAAAAAAAAAAAAAAAAAAGTTGAAATGTAGGTTGCAGTGTCATCTGTCGGTATTGATACATACTGGATGCCATTGTTTTGTGAGAGTGTGAAAGCAGAGAAGCAGTTCTCTTCCCACTGTGGCTGGAGAAATGGATCAAGAGTCCTCTGCAGTCCATTCAAGGGCTGTGCAAACTGCACACGTGGGGAGGAATAACCCCCCATACAGGCTGGGGGCCTTACTGGCTGGAAAGCAGCTTTGCAGAAAGGCAGCTGGGGACCTTTGTTAAGACCAAGTTGACTGTGAGCCAGCAACGAGCCCTCGCAGTGAAGGCAGCCAGGCAGCCCCGTGGGCTGCGCTAGGAGGATTGATGCCAGCAGTTCAAGGGGGGGGAGCTTTGTCTGCTCACGAGTCCCAGGGAGCTCACTGGTGGATGGCTGTGCCTGGTGTTGGCCTTCCCAGTGCATGAGCTAGCTGGATGTACTGGAGGGAGTCTGCTGAAGGACCACAAAGCTCATGAAGTGTCTGAAGCTATGTCTGTCATGCAGGGATGCGGTTCCACTTAAACATAAGAAAACTTATTTTACTGTGAGGGCAATAGAACAATGGCACAGGTTGCCCAGATTGGTTTTGGATATCCACCCTTGGAGATATTCAGAAGCCATCTGAACGTGAGCTGGAGCAACCTGGTGTAGTAGATGTGGCTTTGGTTAAGTGCTTGGTCGAACAGATTTCCAGAGATGGTTTTTGACCTCAGTTATTTTGTGAACAATACAAAACTAATCTGGCAAATAATAATAAAAAAAAAAAGTTGTCTTCTAACCCAGATCAGTTGAATACTATAGTCTACCATGTGGCTACAGGAACAAGAAGTAAAACAGGTCAAAGTTTAAAGAAAAAAAAATGTGGAAAGAGGTCTCAACGAACGCTAAGAATGCTTCCTCAACAGAAGTGACTTGACAAATTGTGGCCATATAAACTAATTGCTGCTGAGGATATGTGTATGTGTGCTTGTGAATGCTTGTGAATGTCAACTACTGGGAGCTGTCATGAAGAAAGTTACCTAAGAGCAACTTGCTTGAACAGAGTGAACTACCATGCCTAGTTCAAAACAGCTACTAGTCAATATTTTTTTGTGTTGACATTGAGGAAGAGGGATTTTGTGTATTTGGGCAGTGTACGTATATGATTAGGCTGTTTTTAAGTCTCCTCTTGGCATTTCAAAGAGCTGTGTTAGTATTGGTCTATAAAAGTTATCTTTTTATGGAGCAACCGAAAAGCACGTAAAGGTCATCCAAAGAGACATCTTAATTTCTTATAAGCACTGTTACTGACGGTATTGTTTTTTTCCTTTCAACAGCGTATCGACTGTAATACTGCATCCACTTCAGATTTAGAATTCTCTTCGGAATTCACCCTAACAATTACAACGAGTACAAAGTGCACGGTAAGACATTTTATTTCTTTACGTATGGTCAGTATCACATTGAACTAACAGACAGTGTATTTATCATCAATCCTTGGTTTGAAACTTTCACTTCAACTTTACAGAGGTGTGAAATGAGCCCTCTCTCTAATGAGAGGTGAATATTAAACTCCTATAGTAGTATTATGATATACAGGTACAGGTAAGATGAAGAAAGGAAGCATAATGCATCTTAGCATTGTTTTTTTTATTGTTGTTGTTCTCTAGCCCATTTTTGGAAACACAACATTTCTGTTCAGACAGGTTGTTACCATTGTGCTGCAGAATATTATAGTCAGAGTTCTCTGAAGAGCTTTTCTGAGTTGAATAAGATAGTGAAAAAAATAGAGAATCTGGGAGACAGATAAATTATAGCTCTTGCAGTAAATTTGTAGCAGCTCGTATGACAAACACAATTTGTCACACAGGGAAGTTCCTAATCTTCACGTGCAAAGACTGAAGGGGAACAGACATCTGGGTGATAAAGTTTTTATTGCGTCTGTCGTTATGTTTTGTATTTAAGTTAATATACTGTATTAATTTACTGTACGTAAATTAATGAATTATATTCAAAAGACCACTAGTTCTAGAAAGGCTGTGGAATTTCATCGATGGGGCTATTGTAGTAACAGCAAACGTAAGCTTATTCATCTTGATATTATAGGGTATGCTGCATTAAATTGAATGAAGACTCCCCAACAAATGGGTGACTGTTCTTACTAAATTAAATATTATTTGTCTATGAAACACTAATCAATATGAAAAGAAAGGGGGAAAAAATGTTTTCAGTCCGACCTTCAGAATTAAGTAAAATCTCGGTGCCAGGGCATGTTTGAAATACTCTGAAGTTGCACCTACATTGTTCAGTATGAATTTATGTTAACATGTGTTCATTTTGCTGCTTTTTTTCTTGGTCGTTGATTATCAGTTAGTAATGAGAGAACAGAGAAATACTCATTTTTGGATTGAAAGTTGAGTTGAAAGTGTTCCATCTTCATTTCCGCAAGTGCCCATGTTCTTTTTATTGTGTATATTGTTCGGGTTTTGAAGTCGAGGAAGATATTCAAATGCAAAGTTTGTAAAATAAATATACTTGTGTGTGAGTGACTTCTGAAGTAAAGATAGTCTGAACACGTTTACATATTCCAACTATAATAATTATAGTTAAAATAGTTAGAAATGTGTAGATTGGTACCTATGTGGGGATACCCTAGGAATTTTACTTAGTTTTGATGCACAGGTTGCTTTGTTTACTGGAGTTGTGAAGGAAAGAATCACACAGAAGGATTTGTGTGTTTTTTGTTTTGTTTTCCTCTAAAGAAATTTTAATAAAATGAATACGAGCATAGAAAGTGTGAACATTGCAGTGAATTCTGTAGACGTGAAGCTCACGAGACTTGGGAAATACCTGCTTTCCCAATTGCTAGACTATTAGAGGAAGAACTGTTCTGAACTAATTTACAGAACCAAACATTGCGGTGTCATAAAGACAACAACTTCTATGAACAAGACAAAAGATGAGAATTGGAATTTTTCCATCACATTTTGAAAGATTGGTTACATGCCTAAATTCAAATAAATATTGCAGCAGGAACTGTCATGTTTCTCAGTCCAGCCTACGAAAGCCTCCAACTTCTTATATATGTACATTATATCTATACTACTTTTTGTTTCTGTGATCCAAGGAAACAGCTTCACTTAGGACAAACAATTTCAATTCACTGGTTACTTGAGAAAACAGACGAATAGGGTCAGAACATGTTTCTTAATGTGAAGTGCAAAGAAACATTGGAGAATCCACGTGCCGCAGTGCAAAGAAAATTTTGCAGTTCAAATACAGTCAAGCTCATCTCCCACTTGATACCTACAACTTTGGTAAAGAAATGATTTATCCCAAAAAATTGAGTTCTGTTTTTATTGATAGCTTTCAAATTCAAGTGATTTTTAAGCAGCTTGCATCGATGTTCTGTGATGTCAGAGGGGTTGAGAATGAAGATAAGGTTTGAAAGAGGTACAAAAAATTGATTAAAGAGGAGAGAAAAAAGCCATTACTTGAGGTTAACAAAGGTATAATCTAATGTGTCTGGAAACTCAGTTTATACCAATTAACTTGTTGTTCTGTTACCTAGGAGATTTAATTCTAACAGCTTTCATGAAAGAGGAGTTGGAGTCTCAGGTATAGTGGAGGATTGGCAATTATTTTGTATGCGTCCTTCAGCTCTAACATATTGAGAGAAACCCCTCTTGCTAAATCCATTCAAGTCTTGGTCAATTAAGAAGCAAGATAGACTTGATAGATCTTATAAATGTATATATATCTGTATACAAACATACAGACTTGTTACTTTTAGTACAAACCATGTGGTTGAATTGACAAGACATACAAATAGGGTAGTGGAGGGCAGACAGATTAAAAAAAATAGCTCCTGGAAACATCTTGGAGCTTCATCATCAATTATGTATGTATAATATGTTTCCCTTTTCGAATTATGGGGAAAGATTTGGAGGATTACAGTGTTTTAGTTAATCATAGATTTACAAAATAAGTCTAGTTGCCTCGACATGGTCAGCTTTGATATCAGACCAAGCTCTACTGGAGCCCTGGACTAGTTATCTTTATTTGGCCGCTTTTGAGTAAGTGATTAGTAAATGGAAATCATTACAAAATCTTGGTGATATTTGATGTTTGCATAGAGCAAAATAGCTTAGTTAGTAAAAATCATTTTCCTTAGCACTAGACCTTTACAAAAATATAATTTCAATTCTATGCTCCTGATTGTGGTAATAATCAGGTGACTGACAAAAATAAAAATGTACACCTGCATTTTACAACTTGAAGGGTGAAGGTATGGGGAGCAGGGAGAACAATGTTTCTGAATTTTTGCAGTGAATGCAGGTTCTAAAAAATGATCAGAACTCTGTAAAGTATTTTGCACTTCATCATTTAGGTTTATTGACACTTTGAGTGAAATTTCTACTCTTTCTATGATGGATTGTACAAGTTTAGTTGTGAGTTGACAGTTCATCCATCATATCAGGCTGCCTAACCTTGCAGCAAATGAACAATGAAAGTCCATTATTTATGTTGAGAATTTTTGAGGAGATGTTTTAGGATTGCAATTTGTCCTTTGAAAATAACATTTGATGCTTCTCGTTTGCATCTGTTTTTTGTTCTACTGGCTTTTTGTTTTGTTTCAGTTTTGTTTGTTTTCTACACAAGAAAACAAACATTTCCCACAGTTCTAGCTTAATGTACTTGGCTGCTCTGTTTTGTGATTATTTTTTTTTTTTTTTTTTGCATGTTTGGGTATTAACGTTTGAAAATGTTAGTTTTAGTTACAAAGAAAATATTCCACCCAAAATAGCAGTTGGAAAAGAAATCCTTGTATGCTTGTGTGTGTTTTTGTTTTATTTCAGTTGACAACCTAAAATTGATTTCTAAGGAGTTTTTTCTTGGCCCTTTTTCTGTCATGTAGGTGTGAAAACAGATTTATTTGTCCTTTTCCAAGTGCTGCAATCAACAGCAAAGCTAAATTCATACCACTGTTATTGTCAGAACTTGACTACTCTTAAACTCATCTGTTTAAGAAACAACAAAACAAACGAAAATCAACTGAAAGACTTGAGATATATTAGCAATTCGGTGGATCCAGTTGCAGAGCGGCTACTAGTTCATGCAGTTATTTGAGTTTTGGGGAGTGTGGCTTGTGTGCTGCTTCCTTCCAAGGTACTACATGAGTGCAGAGGACTATACAATAGGTGTTCTTCCATGGAGATGTATTGACAGCTTGGAAGGCATTGCTGCTACTGTTGAACTTGTTTTAGCAGAAGCATAGCACTGATGAGAAGTAATTTAGCAAGGAATTGTGGCCTTAACCAGTTGTAGTATGTAACATAAAATTAATCATTGAAAAGCTGAACTTTTAGCTGGCGATCTGTTGCTTCCTCCCATCAATGTGTTTTCTTTATGTGGTAACAGGACAGTAAGTAGTAAAAGCTGACAGGAATCAAAGCAACAAGGCGGTCTTTTTAGCAACTAATTAGCACTTTAGCTTTGATTGTATTGGAACAACAGCAGGACCCCTCAAGGAGGAGAGGCTGCCCTTCTAATTTCAGTGGTAAGATGTTCAATACCTCCAAAGTCTGACCTTAGTTTCTCTTTGGTCTTTTTTTTAATCCCCTGTAGTATATACTATTTGAAATTGTGCTTGTTTGTTTTCAGTCTTGACAGAGAAATTGACCTCTTCATTTCTTCCATACTTAATTTCTGTTGTTGTGAACTGTTCAAGTAATCACATCTGGATGTGTTTTGTAAAGGCTGTAGGAAATCTGTTCCATGTTGCTTTGGGGATACTTAGGAACAGCATTTTTTTTTTTTTCCTGTTCTTTGGCTGGAAGGACCACAGTAAAGGTTCTTTTCAGAGAGGAAAAAATCTGTTAATTTTTCCTTTTCTTCCCGTGGTTTACAGCTTAGTATTACTTACTAATAGAAACGTATCTGAGTTGTCTGTCCTTCCATCTGTAAATGATTACAAATTACTGTCATTGTTGGTATACATATGAGAGAACGTAAATATTTATCTAGTAGAGCATAAAATCACATTTAAACAGATCAGCCTAACATCTCTGTATGTGCATCCTAACGGTATCACAAGTGATCCTGAGATGTACTTGTTCAAACCATACTCTCTAAAAATGCTTCATGCTCTAAATAGGTTCTCTTCCAGGTCTTGAGGCAATTAGATGGGTCTTCAAGAAAATCATTATTATCCTGAGAAATATGGAAAGATCAAGTGAAAACAATTATTTAAATCTGACAGCGACTTTGTGTGTGGTCTTCAGGATTTCAGAAGTTATTTTGGAGTGGGGAGGAGTCAAGGTTTTTCTTGGAGCAAGTATTCTTCCTGTTAATTTTTTCCCCCCTCCTACGGTTTACTACTTAATAGTACCTTGAGTAGTATCTCAGTAGTATCTTAAATGTATTAAACTTCTTTATCATTATTGTAGCTTTCAAAGATGGAAGAGTTTCGAAGCATGAAGCGACTGCTTAGAATCATTATATTAAATTGATTCAAGGCACTTTTAGTGCAGGTTGACTTGATTTCAGTCTTACGAAGATAATGGCCAAAAATAAATTAAATTAGCTAGCAAAAGTGCATTTTCCTGGTAAAGAACTAGGGTTTGTCACTGCTGATTTTAATGAGACATCTGGCTAATATCAGTTAGTAGATGCTGCTAGGAAAATATTCCATTAATTGTATTCTAAGTTGATCGCTGTGTGAGCTTTTGAGATAAAATATAATGGTGATTACCCTCAGTGCAGAAATCAATTGACAAACTTTCTCTTTTGTTTGCAAGTGTTTCCCCTGTGAGTCCATCAAGGTTGATCTTTCCTAGCTGAATAACAATATCCCTCGGGAGGAAAATGGCAGTATCTCTTCATTGCTCCCAGGAGATCTTGTCAAAGAGCAGAGGATGCGTATAAAAAGTGGGAGGGAGGAAGGGGATGAAAGAAGGATAATGAACCAGAGGACGTGACTGATATATTAAAACCTTCAGGAAGAGAAAGGAAATTAAGTTGACTCGGGAGAAAATTATTTTGACTACGGAAAATCTATGCTGAAGTTGGCTTATATTTTAGACAGTTTCATCCTTTCATGTCCAGTCTTGCACTTGGGAGCCAAAAGTAACTATTAGCATATCAGCATTAGGTGACAAACAAAATTTTTTAGGTAACAGTTGGAAATCTGGCTTAGGGTACTGCTGCAAAACACACCTCTAATGCATGATTTCTCTTTAAAGGAAAGAGTACCATATCATGTTGTGAAGCAGGATTTGGCCTTTGGAGCTGTTCAGTTACCTTGGAGCCTCCTCTACAGTTGTGTCCGGATTCTTAATTCTTTCTAAAACCCTAAAACTGTTATTTTTTTTAGTAGCAAGGGTTTTTCATTTTTTTCCTCCTGTGATAGAAACGCAGCAACTCTGCCGCATGGGTTACAAACATTCCATCTCCATGCTTGGATAAACTCCATCAAAAGCACATTATCTCCCACTTCTGTGGCCAGCTGTCTAATTGTATTTGTTGTAGCCACTCACTGTTGGAACATGATACTAGTGAAGAGCAAGAATGATAAATTACTCACTGTAGGTGATAGTGATGATGATAATTTTTAATTTCCTTGTTCCTCAGTGAATTGGTAAGGTTGCCTTTACGAGCTCTAATAAGGAGTCGAGCACTGTCATTTGTTTTATCCTGTTAAAAAGCCGTATAGAACAGACAGCCATTTTCTGCACAAAAAGCCTTAGTATTCAGATATATTTGAATTAATTTGATAATTTTAGTCTTTTTCTTCCTGTTCCAGCTAAGGCTATAAGTCGAAGAGTATAAATAAAGAATATGTAGTAATATTCATCTTTTACAGCTGTTAAAGCTTTTTATGATTCAAATATTTTGTACACGTTACATGAATAAATGAAAATAGGTTCAAGATCGCTTTATCTTGAAGGGAAGGAGAATTCGTGGAAAAAATGAGTCATGTCGGGTGGAAGTGCTTCATTTACTGTTTTTTATATGCTTGCATGAACACCTTGGAAAACCTCTCTGGTGGGTGAATACATTAAGGTATTTTATGTGGACTCTGTCAAAACTGGGGTTTGACAAAATTGGGTAGATGTTAGTGGCTGCTGTGATGATTTCAGAAATACTTGATTGTAAGTTGCTGAGCGAACTCTTGCTCACGTTGGTAGGATGCTGCTTGGCAGTCTCAGTAATGCAGATAGATTCTTAATTATTTCTTTAGCTCTTTATTTACTCTTCTTAGTTCCCTGTGAAGTAAGTGTAGGCAGTTAGTTCTGGGGTTAGGGTTTTTGTCGTCACAGCTCTGCTTTCCTCCTGGCAATTGATTTGAGAACAGGAAAAATAACGTTCCTTCAGTCTTAGCCAATAATTAATATCCTTTGAGCCTAGACCGGGGCTAGATGCTAGGCTGGAGTTTCAGGTACTTATTACCAGTTTATAAGTCATTATTTTTGTTTACCTCTTTAATGGTATTCAAGAGACTGGTACTTGAGAGATTCTTCCAGAGAAGGCATAAGTTACTGATGATTGATCATTGGTGAAGTTGTAAATAAGTTATCAAAGGTGGAGCAAAAAGATGAAGAAAATTGTCCGTCTCCCATGTAAGAAATAACTGTTTATTGTTCTGCTTAAAACAAAGGAAACCAAGGCAGTAGTTAGCAAATGTCACCTAGAACTTAGAGATATTAGTAGCTGCTTTGCTTTTCTTTAGGTTGAATATGTGTAAAAAACAAACAAACGAAAAAAAACACCAAGGTGACACCTTAAATAAAAATCTGGCCAGCCCTTTATTCAACTGCAATATGCCTGTGTCTGTGAGATGGTTGTGTGTCTGTCACTTGTAAATGACTTTTTTCCCCTTACGTTTTGCTGTGTAGGTACACGTGTTAGATTTTACAACAAAAAGGGAGGACTCATTCTTCCTTCAATCTGTAAGCACTGGCTGGCATTGTCTTAATTTGTAGTACTGCATATTTAATAGAAGCTTGTGATTCACTGTTGCAGCTTCTGCACACTCGTTTGTTGTGCTCTAAAGTGAAATGAATGGAAAATGCTGGTAACTTCAATTTTACTCAATTATTTCAGTGAAACATACTTAGAAGTGGAATACACGCTGTGCATCTCAGCGTAAGATTTTAATGGAAAAAAAAAAAAAGTTGAGACCTAAGAGAAGATAACTACTTCTAAAAAGACAGTAATCAACACCCACCTTTGCATCATCAGTTATTTCAACTTGTTCATTTGTGGAGGTTTTTAAGTTTTTGACAGAGATTCTGTTTTCAAATGTACAGGATTAGTGATTGTAGACCAAATCGCAGAAAGCATTAGCTACATTTACTTCACTTTTTTACAAGATATTAGTGTGGAATACCAGAACATTGCTGTAGTGGTGCAAAGCTTAAATATAACTTGAGGATGTGGTAGTGGTGGTTTTGTTTGGATGGTGTTTTTGTTGTGTTTGGGCTTTTTTAAAGCATTTGGGAGTATTAAAATGGGCTTCTGTAATACCGTCAGGGATTTTAGGTTTTCATAGCTCTTCTTAAAGTGCTGTGTTACTGGCAGGGGAATGCATGCAACCTAGCACATAAAATCCTCCATGTGAAATCAAGAGGATTAAAGGAGGAAGGTAGAAAATGTAGACTGGAGTTACTGGGGGGCTTTGGGGTAGACTTAAGGGGTCAACTTGTGTTTTGGTTTATGCTTGTGTTTGGTTTGGTTTGTAGTTAGAAATAACGTGCTACCTAGATCAATGGCTTCGTAGTCCCAAAGAAAATCTTAGTAAAAACTTCAACAATTTCCAGCACTTGTTAGCTAGGTTTTAATATACGACAAATGTACTAAAGCTTTGATTACATAAACTCAAGAAAATCTGTTTAACTTAAGATATTCAGACACTTAAGGTTTGTGTGAACAGCGTTTTGTTTAACTTTCTTAATCTTATCTGCAGTTAGAAACCCCAAGATATGCTTCTTGTTGGCATCCAAAGACTTAGGGAACCAGTTGGAAAAAGAACACCAACAAACTCCTTAGATTTCTAAATTGCAATATCTGGTCTTAAAGTTAGTTGTTAAATACTGTATAGACTCTCTCCTCTATGTGTTTAACTTAAAGCATAGAATTACTATTTAGCTATAAATGACTATGGTCTTAATCTTTGCTGGTTTCCATAGCTCACCAAAAAGGTGGGACTTTGTTTTTTGCTGGCTTGTTTTTGTTTGTTTTCTGTCAGGTTTTAATGTCCTGGAGACAGTGTATTTGGAAAAGGATCCGTGCTTTCAGTCAAGAGATGTCAGATCTTAAAACTGAGGAGTTTTGAGGAATGCCTGAAGCTGTTCGCTAGAATTTATCCTTAGGATCTTGGGGAATTATTTTGTTAGAATATTGTTTTGTGTTTTTTATTTTTGAATTTCTGGCTTAACAATTGCTTCAGTGAAGGGAGTAGATCGATTTTAGACCTTAACAAAAAGAATTGAATGGATCAATGTAGGAAAGACTAATTCCTGGAAGTCTGCATAAGATGGTCTTTGTGATGTGTAATACCGTTACTACTTGATTTAAATGGTCAATGTCAAGGTTTCAGGTTTTTCAGTTGCGGTGTTTTCTTTCCATTGGCAGCGTAAGAAATAAAGTAGTTATTTATCCTGGTCATTTACAGAAGGTGTACAAAATCCTGTTTCCCTGAGCACAGGAAAGAAACAGGTAGCAGGGAGATGGTTTCTTTGCTTATAGCTGCAGTCTCCTTTCAGCCTGAACTCAATCTCCCCAAAATATTCATCTGGTGGAGACATTTTCCCATGGTGCCATGTCGAATGTTTCTGTTAGTTCTTGCTGCCAAGCATATGGCTATTTGTATTCCCTCCCCCCCCCCCCCCCCGACTGTGGTATGTCTGCTTGGAGTTTTAGGCGCTGCCTTTGCTTTCTGCTCAAAAGTGTATCTTGATAGTCTCATTTTCTCTGGAAGCCGTTTTTACCCCCCTTCGCAATTCTTAATGTGTTTTTGTTGTCTCAACCTTTATCTTTCCTTCCCAGTAATCTTATCCTAAATTTTATCTGCAAGCATATCAACAGTATTGACCTGATGATTAAGAGGTGTTCTTACGGCTTCGGAGATGTCTGAGTAGCATCCAAAAAGATGGTGCATCAGTAAAAGTAGTCTGATGGGTCAATAAAAAAAACTTTGTCAAAATCTCAATCTTCACTGAAAAAGGCATGTTAGAGACAGGGCTGTAATTCATTTGGGAACGAGTTTCTCAACATTGAGTGATAGGGTCTTACTTACAGGATGGAAGAATCACCATTTCCAACATCTGGTGCTCATTTGTCATGAAGGTCCCTTAGTATCTCTGTAGTTGTTTTTGGAGCTTTCAAAGCTTCTCTAGAGTGCTGTTAGTTGAAAAGCTAACACAAATAATTTAGCACTTTTTTTATTTTATTTTGTTTGAGGTTGTACTCACATCCATGTTGTCTGTTCTGGATTTAGACTGGAAAGGAAAAATACTGGAATGGTTTAGCTGTCATTTGGATTACCTAGTACATAATGATAAAGTCATGTGCCATTCACTTGTTTTGTTACCTTGATTTTGTAAGTGTGTTTGATGTCTGTCTTTTTCTTCACAATCTCTCTGACTTAATACAAAGAACACGCTGCAGAACTTGGCCTTTGTAACTATTCAAAATGACCACTTTTATAGACTTAAGAGAAAAACACTATTGCTGTGAGAAGGATACAACCATTTGCAGTAAGTGTTCATGTAGCAGGCTTTCCATCACTGAATCGGACGGATAGCTTGTTTGGATATACTATAGCTATCAGGAGGAGCTTGTCATCCTGCTATCAGAGGGATAGAAGTTCCTAGTATCTCTAGTAGCAGTTTTTCAAAAGATCTCTTCTGAGTCATTTCTTCAGACTGACAGAGCAGAAAAGCTTAACTGCCTTGGGTCTATTTTCAGGTTAGCTTTAGCCTTTTTGTAGGAGACGGTAGGAAGCAAAGGTGAGTATGGATAGCATTTCAGAGTTGAAATGGTGTAGCTGATTGTCTTTTATTAACATCTTCCAGTTCTTTCTTGAAATTTATTTAAATTATTTGAGCTTGTGGGAGTCTAAGGCTTTTATCGTCAAAAAAGCAGGCCATCATTAAAAGGCTGTGTAACTAATAGTGTAGGTAAATTTTTTGCGTGCAGATATTTTGTATTTCTTTTATTACTGAAGCTGGAAGACAAGTCCCGCTAGTGAATTATGCACTGAAGAGAGAAGCTCTTTGAGGCTAGGAGTGGGATGACAGGAGGGACAAAGCAAATGTTCTTGAGCAGAAATCACAATAATTACATAAATATATATTCATGATGGTCTTTTTCTTGAATGTCACTTGCTCCTTCATCATATTTGCCTTTTCCTATTTTTTTACAGGCAGTTGCTGGTTATTTTGATATATTTTTTGAGAAGGATTGTCACAACAAGGTACGTGGCGTTATGGATTTTAAAATCAGCCTTGAAAGATGAGGATTTTTTCTATGGTTTTTCTACCTTGAATTGTTTGGCAGCGAGTTTTGTTGTAGAAAACACGCATGTGTGTTTGGTAATTGATTGATGTATTGTGGTATTAAAAATGGTGTTCTTTAATGAAAGTCTTGAACTCTTCCATTGCAGGTCTTGTTTTCAACTGGTCCCTGGTGTACCAAAACGCACTGGAAACAAACAGTTTTTCTCCTGGAGAAACCAATTCCTGTAGAAGCAGGTATGTTTAAATTCAGTTGTGGTGCAACAATGGTTGTGTTACACTGCTATTATCATTTAAATGTAAAACAGTTTAAGAATTTTGTGTTAAAAAGAACTAGTAAATACATCTTTTAGCTGCTGTTTAAACACTTTATTGGCTTAAGCAATACACTAGAAAATAAATATCTGTGTTCTGTAAAATCAACATAAGAAGTGTATGTATATGTGTTTGCACATGTATATTTAAGTGGGCATATGTCTAATGTAGCTCCATAGTATTTTTTTTATAAGAAATTGGTGTCTCAAAGGAGTTCTGTCTGGCACGGGGGAGATTTAAGACTGCAACACTGTTATTAAGGTTCTCTTAACATCAGTTACGTTCTTAAGCTTCATATCGATCCAATGATTGCATAGGATTTTCTGTACCACTCATAAGCTATGCTCTGTTTCTTATATAGGTACATGCATGGGTGTTGTACCTGGCACTTGTGGGATTACTCTCTAAATAGAAAAGAGCTCACAGCCATGAACATGATCAACTGAAGTATGGGAGATGTGATTTTGATATGCTGAACGCTTCTAAGAAGTGAATAACTACTGTAATATGTTCTATCTTGTCTGTCATAAGTAAACAAAGCTTTTGTTGTCTCCAGGTTAACCCAAAATTCAGATGATAAATTGTTGGAGTAAAGTTTTGAAGATAAAAATTATATGTTAGTGGTTTTAATTACCTGTATTTGGTAAGTTTTGAAAGTACTTTCCTATGAAAGTAGTGAAGTGTTCTTTGTTTCATAAACATAGAAATGTGTCCAATGACCATCATGGGTCATTGTTTATAACCAAAGGAAATGAAATAGCTATATTTTTATGTTGGAAAAAGGGCACATTATTTGTCTACTTACCCACTAAATATGTGCTTACCACGGTTGAACTCCTTCTCAGCTCATATTGAGGGCTGTTTTTCTTTAGGGACTATCAGGAAGGACCTAGAGAGGGTCTGGCAATGGGGCTCGGTTCTGCTGGTCAGTTAAGCAACTCACAGTATTCCATGGCCTTGAACTGAAAAGTTTACAAATAGGCCAGACGTACAGGGGAGAAAGAGCACAGAAACATATGTGGATCTTGCAAAAGAAATTGAGGTCAAGAGGTTTAAAGGTGATATGGAGGAGTATTGAGGTAGAAGGGGGTATTGTCTGCTTTTGATAGATGATAATTCTGAATGTACAGTGGTGATAGCAGCATCAGGCCTCAATTAAAACAGCTTTTGTGATTGCTTCATCCATCTAGTAGCCATCACAGCTTTTTAGCAGGAGTGTCTTTCCTGAAGGCATTAAGGACTATGTTATGTGACTAATCTTTTTTTTTTTTTCATCCTTTAAGTTCTTCAATGATTTTTACTTTGCATATTTTTACATCCTTGGGATGCACATGTGGTTTGGTGCATTTGTGCTTGGCTTGTGTTCTGTTCAGTTTCTAGATGAGACTGGCTAAGGTCTCCTTGGTGAAATTCATTATATTTCAATGTCATAGAGTGTGAAGTGATTTATTTTTTTAAAGTGCAATGACATTTGTTAGAATATGCTCGTTATTTAATATTACATAGATCATTTGACATTTACAGAATGTCCGAAATTACTGGGAGGTGTGTCTGGATCTAGAATTCTAGTCTAGGTGCTGTGACTTTCCAAAGACAACTGCAGAAACAGTGTGCTTTGAAGCAGTGAACACAACCACCCGGTTGACCTTCAAGATCACTTTTACCATAACTTCTTTCTTCCTCTTTATTAGCTCACATTTTAAAAAATTATTCCTGTACTGAATCTTGTTGCTGCTGTGCTTCTCTTTTCCTTCTGCTTGATTCCTACTCTTAGTAGTTATTTAAGTTCCTCTTTCCCATCTTTTTCTGTTCTCTTTTTATCTTCTATAGAAGATAGAAGCCAAGTTTTCTCTGTTTTTAAGCATAAGAGAAGTTTCTGAGCGAAACATGGACCTAAGCTCCTTTTCCTTTGTAAATTCCGTGTTAATTTCTGTGGAATTTTTTTTTTTTCATGGAGGATATAACTGCATCAGGGCAGAAGGTATTTCCTGATGATTATTTAACAATGTTCCTTGATTTGGGTGACTTCTGAAAATATCTTGTTTCTGACTTGGATTCGTCGTCATTCCAAAAATCTCTTACAGTAACGTGACTTGAAGAAAAAGAGATTTACGTATCTTTCTATTTTTCATATTTTTTATTCTTTTCAAAATAGTGACTTTTAATCAGTGGTAATTAGTCTGTGGTAATTCGTTTTTAACTATGTTCCTTGATTTCTTCATTCTTTCCCTTTTCTGTTTTACTAGCTAAACTAACTGCTCACGCCTGTCTTGCAGTATGGCTAAAGTTGCACTTCCAGCTGTTTCTTGTCTGTCACTAAAGTTCATTGATAAATTAGCACAACTTGTCACCATTTGGCCATGTATTGTTGCTGTCTGGCATGGTGAACTGAACTCTACTCCAAGTGCTTAGCTTTTGGGGGAGATTTTTTGTCTTCAAATTGACTTTTTTCCATGTGAGTTAGCTGAAGAAAAGGGTAAATATATTAGATTAAACACATTTGACTCATTGAAAGAGTTGGCTCTTTTGCCTTTCCTTGTACTTACCAATATTCAACTGTCATATGTACTAATTCTTAGAATAAGGAATGTCTATATGGCACCGGGACACAATGAAAAACACCCAGTTGAGACCAAATGAGTTGTTCGAGCCAGAACAATCTCTTCTTGTAGTGGATAGTGGAAAATAAATAGAACTAATATCATTTGAATCTTTTAATAATCTGATTAAAAAACAGCAAAGCGCAGTCATAATGCAGTTAAGGAAAGCCGAGGAGATAAACAGACACACAGAACGTGCTACATAGTTCAACCACAAGCTTGGTTCCATTTTTAAAGCTATTATTGAGACAGAGCTGCTTCTTTCATTATTTGGCCAGCTTACTGTGGTGCCATTTGCTTCCAGTGTTTTAATAAGCTGTGAAAGAGGGATTTATTGGTATAAAATACTTTGAAAACATTTTCCTGTTTTGAAAACATGTCTTATAGACAGGTTATTTTTTTTTTTTTCTTTCCCGGTAAAGAAAAATGGTTCCCTAAAATTTTTAAGTCTGAGTAATAAAGCTTATTTCAAGTCTATCAGAGATGCTTTATAGCTTTTGGGGATGTGCCTGATCTGGTCATAAAACAATGATGGTATTTGGATTTGCTCTGCCAAAGAGGTTGAGCTTAGAGGTATCTGAACCTGTTGGGTATTTAACAGAAAAATGCCACTTGGTGCCATGGTAAAATTCCTTTTTTCTACTGTGGTAACTATGTATTTTTCTCAGCTGTTTGATTCCAGGTTATTTGTTGTAAAAGTAGCTCTATTTTCTCATCCATGGGGAAAAAGAAAAGTGATTTTGATCTTGTTCCTACTAATAATAGAATGAAGCCATTAGCTGCCAAAGGATGCAGCGTGGAACTAATCCTCCCTGCGTTGCCGTTCCTGCTGCAGCCTTTGCTAGGCGTGCAGCGTTTGCAGATCCTCTGAGAGGAAATGGGAGAAACTTTACCTAGTTCCAGATCTGGAGACTGGAGCAATAAGAATTGCAACTAATTAGTAGAGACTGGAGCAGTAAGAATTACACCTAATTAATACATAGGATTTGCTACTGAATTACAGCTTCATACATAACTATGATAGATAGGTTTGTGTATAGCTTTAATGGATAATTTTTGCTTATTTTGGTTTAGTCAGGGGACAGAGGCAATCTTTTGCTACTAACATATTCTGAAAAGCTAGTTTTCGTCCTCACCGACTGTGACGAGAGACTTAAAGCTCGTGTGCGATGAAGTAAGAAGAGCGTCAGCAGGTTGGATAGGCTTTAACTGCTTAACACACAGTAAAAATAAAGAAGCTAGAAAAAGAAGCCAGGTGATACTTTAGTACCAGAATTTTTTTTTCACAGACAAGAGTACTGTATTGCAGACTCCCTGTGGAGTACAAGGCTTCACTTAGCAGCCCTTTTAGTAGCTTGAAAAACTCTTTATTTTCAAAATTAAAATTCATATGCCAAAGCTGTGTCTTTATCTTACTAATGGTCCAAATATGGATCTTACTCTTCCATTGTATGTTGTGATACTGCTGCTAAGTTTCATAAACAGAAAATTACATAGGGAATGTCATTCTCTTTTGGTTAACTGAAGGGTTTACTGAACAGATAAAAAAATACAAGAATGATTTCAAGGGGGTGACAGGATCTGTTCGGTAACAGTGCATTAAGTTAAAACCCAGATCTGTATGCAAGCAAATTCTATTAGCAGTAAAGCAGCATATTGTCAACATTTTGTGTTCTTGGTAGTGCCTTGCAGTGGAAATAAAACCCTAATTTGTTTGTCAGTGGAGTTATAAGAGGCTTGCATAGCAAAACTGAAGAATGCACATGACTAAGCCCCTGTAAAATAAATGATTATCTTGAACTCCCCAGTCTCCACAATTGGGTAGCTGTTTGGAAATGTACAAACTTGAAAACATAGATTTGACTACCTGGAGAGGTTTTTTTTTATTAAGAACAAGCAAACAACAAAAAACTACTGTCACAAATAATCTGTTCTGATTTTTTACTGAAATACTTCAATATTATGTATCCCAGTTGGAACGTTTGGTTCCTAATTGAGATTTTACTGTTTGTTTTGCCTGTCTACAGTTGCAGTGATGTTGCTTTTAAAAACTGGTAACTGTTAAAACTTGCTTTTGAGGTTCAACTAGATCTTGCTTGTCTTGTGATGTAGCTTTTGAAATCTGCTTAAAATCATAATGCTTGCTTCACAGAAACATCTGTGTGTACATCAGGCACTAATTGGAGAGAGTCTCTTCTCGTGGCCTCTTTATCGCACTGTAAGTTAGTAAAAGTTCGGTATTCATGGGGAAAAGTTACAGGGGCTTCTTGTGCCATTCTGTGTGGTCCCCTTTGCTCTTGAGACAGCAAGGGGATGTGATGAGCATGGCAGGAAGAACATAGTTCTCTCACAACTTCATTGCAACTGCTGAGAGGAAAATTGAGGCAGGATACACAGTGTAGGATCTCTATTTCAAAATGTAGAGAATTGAGACTACTTCTAGGTGAGTTAATGCACCTGTACAAGGTTGTCTTAACTTACTCAGCAGGCTGTATAGCCTTCTTCGGAGGTGCCTAGTTGGTGGTTTGACTTGCAAAGTTGAAACAACAATTGATAGGAAAACTTGCCAAGGAAAATGCTTAGGGTATGATGGGTACAGACAACCTCAGTATAGTTTCGGAGCAAGGCTATAACAGAAAGGAATCAGTAAACAACTGCTTAATTGATCAAACTAACTGGCCAGTGTAAGAAGGGTGTCACAGATCAGACGATATCACTGACTTTAGTATTGCTCTGCTCAGTATAGAAAGTGCTCATTGGAAATTACTGGCTTGGTGATGCAGTTAAAAGAGACATGGTCAAATGGGAAGGTGAGGGTTTGTGTACAGCTGCAGGTGCTTGCAGTTTAATTAGGTGGGGAGAATTAAGGATAAGTTACTGAGTTTAAGGGAAATGCTATTGGTTCTGCAACAAATCAGCTCTCCTGCATTCTTCTTTGTTTTCTAAAGATAGATGGTATGTAGAAACTGTTTCCTAGCCAACTCTTCCAAAGTAATGCTTTCAAGACTTGTTTTTTACAGTTGCTTGCTAGCCCTCAGTGTTATTTAAGATGGTGACTCCAGTTTGTTGAAACTGGGGTGGAAAATGAGATAATGTTTAAATTGGCAGTCTGAAGTGAGAGCAGCCTTATCTTGAAGAGAGGTGTCAAAATGCACTGGTACGTAAATGTTAAGGCAAGTGTGACTACCCTGTAAAGCCTGTGGTTGTTACAACGTGGGGGATTGTCACAACCTCAGAGCAGGGATTTGTAAAAGATGCTTCTCAACAGCAATTTGGAAGGTGTCTTCAGCCCAAGTCTACTGCAGTCTTACAAGAGCTCTCTTTGAAACACTTTAAGTAAGATCTTTGAAGTCAAATACCTTAAGCTTGGGCGGGGGGGGGGAGGCAGAAAAAGGAATGCTTGGAGTATGTTCATACTTCGCTTGCTGTTAGTTTGATAAAGCTCTTCTACAAGAAGAAAAGAAACTTTGAGAGATCTTGATTGCTAGCTGCCTTCATTAACTCATTCAATCTTTTTAATAATCAAAAAGTGAGAGGGCACCAAGCTGTATTAAAGGGCAGGAAGCATTGCAGGTTCGTTGCCATGGATCATGTCAAGCCTTGCATAGATGCTAAGGGTATGTGTGTAGGAGACTGCACACAATCTTTGGGTTCAGTCAAGTCATTTCAGATGAGTAAGGTTACGGACTGAAAAATACTGCAAATAACTTAAGTGACAGAGGCTCTTGCGTTGAGAGGTATCTGATATGAAGAACTTGCCCTACGGATGATGGTGTCGCACAGAAGTAAACGATGTTAGTTAGAGTTTCAATGATGATCAAAGTCAAAACCAAAATGAACTATTTTGGGTGTTGAAAGTTAATGTATACAAGGCGTACAGCAGAGCATGTAATAGGATGTGTGATACTTGGCAGTGGGTCAGTATGGAAGTAGGGATGCGTTTTTTTCCCAGTGCTAGCAAGCTTCTGCAGTGGTTCTGCTGAATTCAGTTTCTTTGTGGGACGAATTTCAGGACTCCCCAAAGGCTAATAAAAATGCTTGAAGGGGGTCGTAATGGATTCAGTTTTGTCCTAATCAAACTGCAATGGCACTGTGTAGTTTACTCGCATTCAGCTGAGCGTGATAAGAGCAAGGTGATGCAGCTGAGTCCCCCAGACAGCTTCCTCCAGGCAGTTCATAGGACAGCAGAACAGTGAAAAAACATCAGTCATTTTATATCTACGTGACATTGATTAATTGTTCAGAATTGCCTTTCTGTTACTTGGTTGCACTGCTGTTGCTTGGTTCAGCCCTCAGAAAAAGACTGTTTAGAAAGGCAGATTTAATGTGGTTACTACATAAGAAATAGCTGAGAAAAAGGGACCGCTTCGTTTCACTAACTGTATTTAGAAACAGAATCTGAGGGTTCTGTTCCGTAAAGTCAAATGTAATTTTTGAAGTTATATTTATTTTTTACCATGTTTACTGCATTGTTCTGTATTAAAATGTTTTAAATTGTAAGACTTACAGGCTGATGGAAATCATGTAATTTCAATTCTGTTCCTAGATGTTTTTTAGTCATGATTTCAAACGCATTCCGTATTACCCAACGTTAACATACTCCAAGTAATTCATTTTGCAATGCAGTTCTGAAAGTCTTTGTGTTGAAACTAAGCTGAGATTCCCAGCTAGAAAGGGGCTATAATGCTTTTTTTTCCCCTTTAATTTATTCATATACTGTTCAGATCTGTCTAAGTAAACTATGAAAACATTTTTTCAGTTCTTTGCAAAACACATTGTGTTGTATCAGTCATTTATGTCCTAACAATAAAGCCGCACAGGAATGAAGCTAAATCTGTGACTGTTAAATTACCAAATAGAACAGTTTTTGGATCTCCCGTACAGTGTTGCTACCACACTTAATCTTGCTGAAAAGTTTTTTCTGATATGATGCTTCATACAGTGGATCTTGTGTCAATTCTTTGTTTGTATGTAGCTGAATAACGTGTCAAATGGAGACTGCTAAAAATCTCGCATATTGAAAACAGGCCCAGTTTTGGAATTGCTATTTGTTTTCTTTTTTTCAGTAAGAATATTGAAAATTTCAGCCTCTTAATAGGGCATGAATAGTTGGTTTTAAAATCACATGAAGAAACAGTTGGGAAGTACTTGGTATCCAGTGGGATAGAAAAGTAGTAACTGTGGCTGTGGTTGATGTGAGGGTTGGAGATGGATGCAGTGGAGCGTAGTAGAAGAGCAGCAGAGAACTTGATGCTGTAGGCCTGGGTCATCCCTGCTGTAGGGTATTCTGTAGAATCGTCTGCTTAAGTGCAGCTGTTGTATTTCTCAAGTGATGGTATAAGTTTGCTCAGCAGCGGGTTTTCTACATATTTACAAATCTAATTGAAATTACAGGTCTTGTTAAGGACTGAAAGTACATTGGGATTTTATTATTTTTTTTATTAAATATCTGCAAGCAAGTCTTTGCAAAAGCATTGTGAAATAAAGAGAGCTGCTTGCTAAGCTCATTAAAAAAAAAAAAAAAAACTAAAAATCCCATATAGGTCCTGTTTCCTTACAGAGTGAGGCAATATCTATATTTGTGGTTTTCTTTCTTGACATGTTAGAATATTCACTAATGTATAGTTAGCTCAATACAAAAAAAAAAAAAAAGTAACTTGTACAATTCTCATAAGGCCAGAGCTAGAGTACCAGAACAGAATTTATAATTCCAGAACTTTCACAGTGACATGGAACTTCCAGGTAAGTTCGAGCCTTAACCAAACCTTAGAGTATCTGATTGAAAGCCACCAAATAGAGTAAGATAGCTTGATTAGGTTGGATGTTAGGAGAAACTTCTTTACTGAAAGGATTGTTAGGCATTGGAATGGGCTGCCCAGGGAAGTGGTTGAGTCGCCATCTCTGGAGGTCTTTAAAAGATGTTGAGATGTAGATCTTAGTGATATGGTTTAGTAGACGACTGGTTAGTGTTAGGTCAGAGGTCAGAGTTGGTGACCTTGGAGGTCTCTTCCAACCTAGACGATAATGTGATTCTGGGAGTACCCCAACAAGGTGTAAGTCCTCTGACCTCAAAATTAGTCTCTTGCTTGAGTGCTTCATTGCACATACCTTCCTTGAAAATGTTAATGCTGTTGGCTTGAGGGTTTATTTTTTTCTGACTTAAAAGTGACGTTATTTAAAAACCTGACACACTGTCAGATGTAAAAACTTAAGATCTGTTCTGCGTCTCTGCAGTCCAAGCCTTTGAATTTCAGTTGTTCATAAGCAAACAAGCGAAACAAAGTGTTCCTCCCCCCTCCCTTAATCACAGGTAAAATTGTCATATCAGTTCTTTGGGTGGGTCAACTGAGAAAGCATCTACATAACTCAGCACCTCACCAGGTCTAACTGCAGTCATTTGACGTAGATTCATTTTCAAGACCATTGGTTAGAGCTTTGAAAACATACAATAAACCTTTGTAGACTTGTTTAATTCTGACTCACTGGGAGCAGCTTCTTGTACAACATAAGCAGATGTAGTGCATCTATCCGGTTACGCAAGATACATGTAATACACAGTAACTATGCATAGTAATTTCTTTTTTTTTTTCTTGCAGGGGAGGCCCTGAGAGGAAAGATAACAGTTCGCAAAAACAGAAAAGATCCGCGATCCCTCTTCATAACCCTTTCGGTGAAGGACACAAAGCAGACCTACAGCCTTCAGTGAAAGTTCTACATACAGCTTTGAGAAATGTCAGATATAACTGTTAGATTGAACAGTTGATAACTGTTTCTAAATACCCGAAAATGGTAAACTCCTGGATTTCTATATGTATACATTCATGAGAATATGAAAATTGTACCTGGAACTGAGAGAGGAGTGTTTGGATGCTCTTACAGTGGCATATGGCGACTGGTGACACAGTGAGATTCTGCTGTGTCTCACACGATGTGGGGGAAGGAAGGAAAAGCTGGATTTGAGTTAGATGAGACTGCTGGGTGAGAAAAAGGCCTTTAAAGTCTTGCTGTGAGGAACAGTGAGTATTATTTCTGAATATTGTTTTATTCTCCAGCTGGCAAATTTTACCATTAACGAGTAAGCAAAATCCTTGTGCAATTTGTTTTAGGAAAAAAGCTAAATGATGTGCCAGAGCAGCTCAGCAGTAGCTGGAAAATCCCAATGGGAGTAAATTTGGATTCCAATTGCAGGATTGCAGCAACAAAGACTTTATTTTTATTACACTTGTATAATTAAAAAGTTGTATCACATTTCAGTTACATTTATCTAAATAAATGATCCGAATATGTTATATAACGTAGTTGCCTGTTTCCTTTTTTTCCCACTTAATTGGAAATTCTTTTATCTCCCCAGTGGTGGCTCATTTATTTGCTGTTTTTTTTTTTTTTTTTCCATGGTAGCTGATTGGAGCACAGGTGAATGGAAGCGTGTATTTTATCAGTGTTACAGAAAATACTATGAACAGATAGTGGAAGGTGCTGCAACAGTGGATTTTGTTTGGCTGGTTACAGAAAGTGGCTGTGAACAGTCAAGGATTGATGTGTGTGTCATAATGTTTAAACACCAAACTGCAGTAGAGTTTGGACCAAGCGTAACCGTAAGCTGTTAATGTGCTTGTATTGTACACGTATTTGTATTGAATACAAATTAATGTTTATGGAATTTTGAAATTGTTTTGAAAATTTCAAGAAGCACAAATAACAGTTTTTCTATTGATCCCCAAACTTCTGTTAAAAAAAAATAATAGATTTTTTAAAGGACTAAGAAGAGAATATTTTTTTTCCCTTGGAGTCTGCTCTATAAAGTTTGGGTAATTATGTATTGTGTAATTCTTGTGCCTGTAACTAAAGATAAGTAGGATGTTATCAGGGATTATGCCAATTTGGCAGAAAAGCGGAAATGTGTATTCCAAAAGCTGAAATACTCTTGCAGCGCGGCACTTTTTTTTTTTTTTTTTTTCCCCATGGTGAAATGGCTATTGAAGAGGAAGTCACAATCGCTACAGGACTTCAACATTTTCAATTGAAAACAGACTTGTGGATTTAATTTCATCTTACACTGTTTTATCCTTTTCTGTGGAAACACGTAGCTTACTAATTGGTACCCGATAATTTTCTAGGCTTGGAAGGGTGGAGATTCTCTCCTGTGTGAAAAGCATTGAGTTACCATTAAACCTATAAATGTCCTGATTAACATATAGATGTTGGAAAGCTGTGCACACACATCCAGTTTAAGAGGGATGTTCAGGAGCTGAACACTTAGGCTGGTTAACTCATTCGAATGCTGTAAATGAGGGCTTGACCACCAAAAGGATTTAGAGCCATATTGACACCTGGGCTGTTGTGTTTGCCTGGTAATGAGTGCATCACTTGCACTGAATTTTAGATCCTTCCATTTTATGAAGTTGCACACAGGTGACAAACTAGGTGTTTTCAGAAGTTTGTCTTCAGGATAGGCTTAACTGTAAAAAAAATTAACAAATGAGAAAATTGAATAAAAGTAAATCCAAGATGCATGATTTATTTCACAGGAGTATATGACAAACATGAATACTCTACAGTGATACAGCTGATGTATAACTGTGTGATTCGCCAGCATTTTTCTAGCTCGATGTATATGCCTTTTGAAAACTCATTGTTTATCTTCCTTAAAATGCTTGAGCCTGGTTAACTGAAACTCACACTGTACAGCTGTGCATAAAAATTTACTGTAGAGATGAAATGCCAGCAGTTAGCATTGGACTGATTACTGTAATCTGTGATATAGTTGTCAATATTAAACAATAAATACGCAGGCTGGGGATGGACTGCTACTTCTGTCCTCTTCTGAGAGGCACTGTAGAAAAGCAGGATATTGACAGACTAAGCAAAATGCTCATACGGTGTTCTCAGCACTATGCCAACCAGAAGTTGCAAGTATCTGCACCTGAATTGGCTTGTCTGGTATGTAGTTTACTATGGGAGTTTCAGGTGCCTTGGCTGTGAATGATTATTTTTGAGATACTGGCATTGAGCTATACAATGTTGTGAGGTTCCTTCCAACTTTAACTTTTCAACGATTCTGCAGATTCTGTAGAAATGTTTCTGTTCGTTTGTGTAAGTGTTGAGTGGGAAGACCTACACAGAGTTTGTGTAGCATTTGTTAACAGGTAAGCAAAATTGAAAAAATGGTTGAAGAATGTTTAAAAGAAGAGAAAACGTTAGCTAGTTAAGATGAGGTGATTTGGTACATCCTTATGTCTGCAGGAACAAGGAGAGTAGGAGATGCACCAAAGAGAAGTTAGACTGATGGACCAGCATGATCAATGCACGTAGCAGATAGCGGACAAGCAAATAAGGCTGGCTGAGAATCACTTGGAATGCAGAGATGGAAGATGGAGGAGTGGTAATATTAGTTAAGAATTTTGGTGCTGTTGGGTATTTACGTTTGATAAATCCACAACTGAAAGATACATGTCATGTACCTTGTTTCTTGTCAAAGCTGGGACAAGGTGTGAGGGACAGGTCCAAGGTGCTAATAAAGATAACACTTCAGTAACACAACACAAAGATGGATTGATGCTACTAGGAAAAATGCAGTGTTGTTTCAAAGAACTTCCAATACACAAGTGGAAACTGATCCAATAGGTAATGTCACGCAGCAGCCTGTGGGAATAGCCCATCCATTATGGAAGGCTTTTCTCAACTTAAAAATCGAATAATACAAGATTCATCTGACAGCACAATCCATTACTTATCTTTCCTAATTGTAATTCTGAGAAGAAAATATTTTAAGAAACGTGATCAGTAAACACACTTTTAAAGGGACTTCAATGAATGATTCAGAGGCAGAAAACTGGAAAGGAACTGCTTGGAGTAAAATTCCCCTGAATGTCTCTGCTCAGAGATGGTAACACTTCATGCAAAACATGGTGCTTTATCCCAAGGCCTGTGGTCAAAGGTGCAAACAATTTGTAACAGGAAAAACAGGAAAAAAACACTGTGGCAACTTCTTCTCCCCTTCTTTTTGGTGTACTGATAAGTACAGATGAAGTTTCCCATACATGTAACAAGCCCCACTGGTGGTTGGCTGCTGTCTTGTTTACACCATTCATTCTCTTTTTTTTTTTTTTTTTTTGTCTGATGTGTTCAGTAGAGATGTTTGCTGTTGGCTTCATTTCAGAGCAAGTCTGTTCTGTCCCTGGCCTTTTCATTTTTTTCCTTTTCTGATTCTGGATTTTTTTTTGGCGGGGTAGGGTTATGGGTGGTGGTGGTGTTTGAATTCCTTCTACTGTGTACTTATTCTGACGAGCTTCCTCATGGCTGAAGGCTCTGACGTAAGGCTGTTGCTGGACAGCTTCCCTTCTCCTTGCTCCTTTTGTTCTGAATGGTTGAACGTGCAGTTTATTCCTAAGAGACGCAAAAAATTGCATACAAATGTATGCTTTGATTCAGCAACTGGCACTACACGGACTGCTTGATTTGTATGCCTAGCAGGAACAGGATGTAGATGCAAGTCAGGTATGGACAAACGGTCAGTACAGGTTTGGGCCTTTAGAACTTATGAATTAGTTCTGGTAGCTAATGGAGAACTGCTAAAGCAAGCTAAAACACACAACTGATTCAGCCTGTGATGCACCTGTAGGGTGATATCAAGAAAGTAATACAGATATCCACAATTCCAAGTCAGTGGTCAGATGCATGAAGTAATATGAAACAGTATTATCATTCTTGCTTAAGCTGTGTGCAACATAATATCAAATGTGGAGCTCAAATCAGGAGAGCAGAATTTGTGTGTCATGAATGCTTGGTGCATGTTGACTAGATAAAAACATGCATTTATCTTTAGATCCCCTAACACTGGGAAGAGACAGAAGATAAGGGAAAAACATGTAAATCTAGAGATTTGCAGTGGAAATTGCTTGCTGTTGTAAACAAGTAGGATATAAATGTAGGTGTTTCGGGTCATAACCCATCAGCTATGTGATTGCTGTAGATCTTTTTATTGGTGTTTTCTGATTAATATAGGTCAATCATAGTCACTTCGTGTTTTTCTGCAGTTACTATTGAACTTGAATAGTTATAGTAGTGTTTTAGTGTTCAAGTATTTTCTTTAAAATAAAAATCTTGGTAACATTTGATAAAAATTAAAAAAATGTTGCTAAGCATTTCTAACTTCAGTTCTAACTTCTACATTTCTCTGCAGAATCAAAAGGTGACTGACAACTACTTCGTTGTAAATGGAAAGGCAGGCCTGGCATTTTAAACATGTGTAAAACAATCTCAAATGCTCTTAGGAGAGGTGGAAAGCTCTTGTACATTTGTCTATCTGCTCTTTTTAGATAGTGTATATGAAATAGTACATATTTTATACTTCAAACTAAACCATGTAGTTTATCTACGATTTTTTTTTTCTCAAACTTAAAAAGATATTCTGATTTGGCTGTAGGTTTACTTCATGTACTTGTGTTTAAAAAAAAAAAAAAAAAGGCAGGCAAAACATTGCCAGTGGTAAAGAAGGTCAGGGTAATTTCCCAGACAAAATCTTTAGCTGCTCAACATGCAATGTCTGCAACTGGTGAGCGTTTTTGCCATTGTTGTAAGTAATAGATTAGTTTTAACATCCCAGGAGAATAGCTTGGTATTTTAAGCAAGATGCCTTAAAAATGAATCATTACTGATATTTAATGATTAGTTCGCAAGTTAATAACTCAAAAAATGCTGTAGGCTATTTCAGCTAGCAAATTGATAGACACAGACATGGAAGAAAAAGTTACCCTATTGAAATGTCTTTAACCCACAATTATTTCTATGCTTGCTCTAATGAATGGGAAATCATTTGGAAAAAATGCTTGTTTGGCTATAAATAACAGATATAATTTTTATTTTGTTAGGAAAGTATGGTTTTGTCATGCTTGTGTAATGAACTCCAGGAGTCCTGAAGAACCTTGAAAGTGCATAAGTTTTTTTTTAAAACCAATCCAACAGCTAACCTTTTTCCCAATAAAAATACTCAAGTATCAATCTTTTTTTCATGCTTATGTAGTTTACATTATACTTAGCCCAAGGTCATAGGTGTTAAATTGCCTGGCGAATCTTCAAAGTTCTTCTAATATTCAGATGAAAATGAAGGTTGGGGTCCATTGTCCTGCTTGCACATTTGTGTCCAGAAATCTTTGTTTATGTACTTGCATATAAATGACTCCATCTGAAAAGACTAGATGCTCACAATCTCATTTCTTACGTAGATGTCAAGCTACATTTTTCCCCCTTTTTGCGATCTGTTGTTGATTTCATCTTTCCTGCTTTCTGCAGTGCTTTTAAATGTTTATTTAACTAAGCTATAAAGCTCTGTTTGTGTTTCTACCCATCAGAGAGCAGGTGAGCAAGAAAGACAAACTTGGAAGCTCCTGGTTTTTCATTACTGAACGTCTCTTGTGTGCACATCATGCTGGGGTTGCTAATAGGATTTTTCCATATGCACCTTAGTTTGATCTTCTAAATTCTGTTCTATGGGGTGTGCTGTAATGAGATAGATCCAGCTTCTGTGATCCAAATAAAAGCAAACCCTCAACTACAAATAGATAATGCTCTACGGAGGATTCAGAAAGCTGATTAGGGAGATATATCTGCTAACTAAAGAAGGTAGGCTGCTAGTTTTTAACTTCTCTTCCAAGGAGTTTTCTCTGCCATCGATTTAGTAGTGCCTGAAGTTCCCTTTAGTAATGACTGAACATTTTCTCTCCCTGGTTGAAATTATTTGAGGAAAAAAAATCCTGAGTGGTGCATCTTTAAAGTGTAGTGGGATGTCACAACCTACCTATGACTTACTTTCTCAAATAAGTAGAATGAGCCCACAGCTATACTGGAAGGGAAGTAAGGACAAGTTGAAATTTAAGGCTTGTTGGAAGGTTGAAGTGATGACAAGTTGATTTTTAGATACCAGGTTCTGTATGAAATTTGTTCTTGCTTCTGTAATGTTGATTGATTACGTAGTAACGGGATTTAAGGGTTTTCAAGAGCAACCAAAAGTATGTTAAAATCCTGTGCACATTTCCTGATATACCCGCTTCGAAAGAGATGTCAAATGATTTTGTTCTATTCTGTTTATCCAGGCATTAACAGGTGCTAACATTAGTGAAAACCTGACATTCAGTTCTAAGACAAATACTGTGTTACATGAGAAGACAAGGGAAAATGCTGGGAATAGCTAACACTTAATGTTATGACCATGGCAGAAAATGTGCAAAAGAGCTTATGTGAATTAAAAGGTTTAAAAAACAGTCAGTTTGAGTTAGGTTTATGTACTTGGACTGGAAAGCAATCTGAACATGGTTCAGTTTCCAGGTTCAATAAAAGAATCAAAATATTTCCTATTTGATGTATTATTTGATGTTGTGTAAAATTCGTAGGAAGGTTATTGACTGTTAAAAGCAGTGGTTTTTAATGGCATTGTTTACCAGCAAAGACAGAAGAGGCCAGGAGCATGCACATACTGTTTATATGGAGATAACGTTTCGTTAATGGAATATTTCAGAAGATTGTGCTTTCTCCATATGCAAATCTGTAAGTAGTAGTCTGTTCCTTGATGCGTACCACCTGGTTCAGAATTTTTATTTGCTTTGCTACCACTCATGTATTGAGACAGAAACAAACTTGGCTTATATCCCATCCTGAATGGCAAGCGTTACTCTGCTTCCTTGACTTACTAATGCCTCTAGCTTCCAGTACTCTCTGGACTCCACCAAATAAATGAAGAAGACTCACCCAATGAAAAAATTGTCCCACGTAACAATCAACTTAGAGTTTTATAACGTTTCTGTCACTGTTTATGTAACAATTAGCCAAACAAAAATAAAGGACTCTTAATGACAGCAATAACAAATTAAAGAGGAATAAAGCTTACTCAACATGTTAATTCTATTTTCCACTTGGGTACTACTCAAAACAGCAGTGGAAAAAGAGCGATAGCAAATAACGTCCCATGGAAAACAAACAAACTAAAGTCATCTTTTCACAAGCGATAGCAACAACCCAAATAAAATAATTCTCCTTGGATTCAATTGGCAGATGCTAAAAAATCCTGTTTTACATGGTAGTTGAGAGGCTTTTCTGATTTGTGATTTTTTTTTTTCTCTTCCAAAGGAAGCTAGGCAGAACTGGGGATGCCCATTTTCATTTTTCTTAGCATTCTTGCATTTTGATATGGGTTACAACATGAAGGAAATAAGGGACAGATTTCTCCAAAGGGGCTCACATTATATGGGAGAGAACACACCTTTACACTATAGTAACACACAACAAATAAAAAGGAACAGTGAAATGGGCAATTAAAATACTCAAAAGGTTGCCTGCATTTCTAGTGGTGAAAACACATGTCAGGTATAACGCACCATTAGGAGAAAGCAATTTGTGCTACGTAAGCTCACTCTAGGCTTAAAACTGTATGCACTTTAGCAGGTGGTTTTCACACCATAAAAATATTCCATGACCTACTAATATGTGAAACCAACTAAATAAATCTGTAAAATAGGGAAACTTCATTTAATTATGTCTAAATGAATTAATACAAATCTGCACCCTCTCCTTAGTACTATCACTCTTTACTACTGCTTTTTGCAGTAGTTTTCATTACAAAATCAGTTTTACTGTGAACTAACTTTATTGCCTTGTATTTCCCTGAGTGTTGCGGCCTGTCTAGATGAAAGGAGTTCTAGGTTGGCAGGAGAGAAAGGTCAGCTGGTAGGAGGCACGCTGAATCTACAGGCCCTGGGTGTCACGTACCATAAAGGGCTCCCTCGAAGCAGTGTTGCTCCCATTTGGATAATGATGGCTCAGGTAATTAAGCCTGCAATGCAAGTAGGATTCAGTAAGTAGAATTGAACTTTGATTAAACCTTCTGATGGGTTATGCAAAGAGAAGAGCACTGCAGAGAGGGAATTTCCTAATAATATTGACTTCTGTCACAGCACTGGACATTGGTGAAACCAAGTCTACTCAGCTGGAAAATTGGATGTGAGGAGAAGGACTTCTCTGTAACTCACATGTTACAGTGGCACTACGCTTGTCTGGTTGTAAATCAATATGAAGTCCTACATTGAGAACAGAAGGCAGTAGGAAACACTCATGTTGATGTGTGCGTTGCTGTTAATTTTGGAAGCTCCGTGTGTTTATAGCATTTACAGCTATTTTATCTACTTGGACCCTAACATATTTGTAACTTAAACAACAATAGATACCATGCAGTGTCCCCAGAGAGAGAAGTAGTGCTCTGGTAATCGATTTGAATGTAATTTTGACCACCTTCGTGGCATCAGATGACAATGGCATTAGGCTGTGCAACCTAGTTGGGGATCAGTTGCCCCCCTCTTTTTTTTTCTTCTGTCACCTAGAACAGACCAACATCTCTTGGGAGTGGCAGCAAAGGGCAGCAGGGAACACTCCCATCCGAAGAAAATGGAAGGCAAATAGTTTCATGCAAATATGCACATGCCAGGAAAGGTTAATGCTGTCAAAAGGCGAGAATGTTGAGGAAAAAAGTCAAGCTCTTCAACTAGGAAACCCTTCAGCTGTGATCTAAAATTCCTGAAATGCTTAGTGATTTTATTTTCCTTTTTATTGCTCCCCTGAAACTTTATTTTTTCCCCCCAAGAGTTTGTCTTTCTGATGAAAAGCCTAAATGAGAGCTCCTTGGTAGTGTCTTAAGTGAAAGACAACCATTAGTTTCTTTTGAGAACCAAGGTCATGAATTTTCAGCATTTTTGGACACTTCTCTGATATTCCTGCAGGGGTGACAATAGGTTGTTGTTATGAAGCTGCCAACATCTTGAGAGAGACAGAGAGAATATGGTGAGACATCACATGAAATTTCTGGGGTAAAATATAGGTTTTAATTCCTGTATGTATGTTAGGAAGGGAAGCCTTTATTTTTATAGACCAATAGTTTAAGATGGTTTTGTCTGAAAGAGACTTCCTGAATATTTCTTCATAGCAACCTTGTCTGTGTTTTACTCCTTAAAAGATGCCATACTTTTTCTCATCGTCCTGTATTTAAAAAACAAGCAAACAAAACAAAAACAGGCAGGATGATAGGTGATGTAATGGCTGTATTGAAGTCTGAATTTTTCATGGGTTTTACAGCGCATTTCAGTCAACTCCTTGAGTTAAAAACTGGATGCAATATCTGGCTAAAGAATAAATTATGAAGTTAGGGTGGTTCAGGCCATTCCTTGATAGAACTTTGTTTCTCACACACAAGTATTTTTTTAAATCAGATGTTTCATGCCTGATTTAGTCAGCCATATGACAGTTAATTACACCTGAAGCAATTGAGACATTATTGAAGAAAGAGAGCTGTCAACAGAAAAGCCTTACTAAAATCAACCCTAAGACCATCCTGCAGTCAGCTTTTGTATGTACTGTTTGAAACCCTTACTTCAGTCAGTGGAATAAGCAAGCAATGGCTGAGCTATTATGACCATCTTAGTGTTTCTCTGTGAAAGCGAAGGTCTGTTATGACTGTCTTAGTGTTCCTCCTCTGAAAAGGCTGGTTAAAGGCGATTGGTTAAGGCAATAAACTTACTGAGGAGTTCAACGGGGTTTTAGTAAAATATTACTCTTTCATATGCCTGCCAGAACATTGCTGGTTTTCCTGAATTCTACTACAGTTCCTCTGGGACCACTATGTGCTTGAATGTTTTCAATAACTTGACATGTTTGTACATCTGGTTATATAGCACTGCAAACAAAATGGAAGTCCTACTCATTTAAGTTTGCAGATGACACCAAGTTAGGTGCGTGTGTCGATCTGCTTGAGGGTAGGAAAGCTCTGCAGGAGGATCTGGATAGGCTGCACCGATGGGCTGAGGTCAACTGCATGAAGTTTAACAAGGCCAAGTGCCGGGTCCTGCACCTGGGGCGCAATAACCCCAAGCAGAGCTACAGGCTGGGAGATGAGTGGTTGGAGAGCTGCCAGGCAGAGAAGGACCTGGGAGTGATGGTGGATAGTCGGCTGAATAGGAGCCAGCAGTGTGCTCAGGTGGCCAAGAAGGCCAACGGCATCCTGGCTTGTATCAGAAACAGTGTGACCAGCAGGGCTAGGGAGGTGATCGTCCCCCTGTACTCAGCTCTGGTGAGGCCGCACCTCGAGTACTGTGTTCAGTTTTGGGCCCCTCGCTACAAGAAGGACATGGAGGTGCTTGAGCGGGTCCAGAGAAGGGCGACGAAGCTGGTGAGGGGCCTGGAGAACAAGTCCTACGAGGAGCGGCTGAGGGAGCTGGGCTTGTTCAGCCTGGAGAAGAGGAGGCTCAGGGGCGACCTTATCGCTCTCTATGGGTACCTCAAGGGAGGCTGTAGCGAGGTGGGGGTTGGCCTGTTCTCCCACGTGCCTGGTGACAGGACGAGGGGGAATGGGCTTAAGTTGAGCCAGGGGAGTTTTAGGTTAGATGTTAGGAAGAGCTTCTTCACTGAAAGGGTTGCGAGGCACTGGAACAGGCTGCCCAGGGAAGTGGTGGAGTCACCATCCCTGGAGGTCTTTAAAAGATGTTTAGATCTAGAGCTTAGGGAAATGGTTTAGTGGGGACTGTTAGCGTTAGGTCAGAGGTTGGACTCGATGATCTTGAGGTCTCTTCCAACCTAGAAAATTCTGTGATTCTGTGATTAGTCAATATGCCCAACTAATACATTACTAGTACTGTGACCTGCAATGGCTTACTGAAAACAAGGTTTAATCTGTTTTTCAGCAGATTCAGTTATTGCCAGCTGTGTTTTTAAAGCATTGGAGTTTATGGATCTTCTGGAAGAGGACAACTACGTATTTTCAAATTATCTTCCCCATCTGTATTCTCTCTCTTTGGTGTGTGTAGCTTTCATTATCTAGGGGATAAGAAGAGGTGGTCTGTAGTCACATGGATCCTTTGATTGGACATTTGTTCTGTATTAGACAATACTTAACCCATCTGTTTGAAAACATGGTGGAAGTAATGTTATCTTGTTCCCCTTTCTTGGTTGCTGAATTCTGAATAGGAATCAAGCTCAATGTACTGGATTTTCAGGACAGCAGGGCGGAATGATGAGGGTGGCAGGCAGGCACCCTGCTGCTGCAATACTGCTGGGATCAGAAACTGAGCCTCAGCAATGGTGGGAAGCCAAGAATCTTTCAGTCCATACAGGGGGCCATGTTAAATTCATTACTGCCAAGGCTAATCTGCAAAGAAATGCTTTGTTCAAGATAATGAAGGAGTTGAGATTGGACTTTAGGGTAATTGTTCTCTTGAAAGAAAAAGGGGAGTAGATTCAAACCCTACTGCTGGATCTAAGCATCTTCCCTTTTAGAATTAATTACGTATTACAGCAGAACTTCAAGCTGTTCAGGAGCTTCTCAGCACATAAAATTCACTTCGGAAATGTTCTATGGTAGATCCCTCTGCTCTGTGACTATGATGAAGAAATGTGTGAGAACGTTATAATAATTTAGCTGAATTTTTAGTGACATATCAATTTCAGTACTTGAACTTTAGTTGTGGTTTGAGCATTGAGCTCAGACCAAGAGACAGTACCTGATGTGAATTTTAAGTGTCTAGTGCACTGCAGAAATATTTGAAAACATCTGTAGAGTGGAATTATGGCGAGATGGACTGGAATAAGCAATTGCACAGTCTAGCACTTGGGTTTCTTTGCCTGGTGGGGGCAAGCTGTTCTATGTGGCTTGTGCAAAAGCCTAGTCCAGAGGTATAAAATCTTGATTGCTGATGGACAGAGTTAGCTAATAAAGCAACAGTCAGAATTTACTCATAGGTTTGGACATCACTCCTCATCCATATATTTGAACTCCAAGACGGTAAAAAGATATTTCGTTGTAAGAATATCATGAAATGGAAAAGGCCACAAAAACATATTAATCAGCCAACAGGAACAGTGGTAAGTAAAGCCAGTTCTTGAGTGTTGGGATGGTATAGTGTGATGAAACGATGGCCGGGTGTGGGGGACTAGGTAGATATATTTCGTGCATTTGCGCATAAAATATCTTCAGTAGACAGTCTCCTTCCAGAGTGCCTCACCTTTGCCTGCCTTTTCCTCCTTTCCCTGGATGAAAATCCAGATGGCATTAGTCAAATGCAATTTACATTCTTTCTAGAACTGAAGCTGAATTAAGGAAAGGGATGCATAAGCCTAGCCTGTAACAAGAGCATAGATGGTAGGAGGCAATAAAACATCTTGCTGGAACTTTATACAGCAATTATTTCAACTTAGAACTCAATGTGGTTTAACAAAATGTCACCAGATCCTATTACATTTTCCTGTACTTCACAGATGCCTGTACAAGTAGATTTTTTTTTTCCTTTTTACTCCCTACCAACCTCTTGCAGAGTACAGGGAGAAGCTATTTTTCATGATCAGTAGCATGGAAACAGAAGAGAGAGTATGAGCCATCAGCTGGTGGAGGGTTTCTACAGGGAGTTAAGCATGAATATGATGAAAGGCCAGCTGTAGATTGTACAGATGACACGTGATCGTTGTAGTGCACTGTCTGGATGGGAATTTGCAATAGCTTGCTTTCCACTAGTTGTGTGAGATTTGAAAGGGGTGTAAAAACTTGTCATAGGTGTTAATAGTATTGGCTTCACATGCAAGCTCTCTGTGCTCAACTTCTGGTGGTAATCACAACAAAAGTAAACACAGAGTGTGCATGTATCTCTCTTTGTTGCCATATGTCAGGTCTGCTTGCCTCTCGTGCAAGATCTGGGGTTTGTAGCAGTTCTCGATGACCTTGCTAGGTTAAAAATGAGATGAGATTATGGGCGCCCTGTTTGAACACTGATGGCTCTGGTAGCTGATTTGAACTGTTGAGCTGTTGTTAGTTTGCAGAACGTCTCTGAATATGGAACAGTGCCATCTTGCACATCTTTTTCTATTTCGCCCTGGACTTCATGTTCATTCCTAGCCTGTAGGCTGCTTTGTGTTCTTTGTTTTCCTCTGTGTCTGACACATGCTCCCAAACAGTGTTTCTGTCTCGGTCAAAATTGTATTAAAGTGTGTGCTTCTATGCTCCTTCACTTTCTCTGAGGTTCTTTGTTTTTCCTCAGCATCAGGGCTATGTGGTATCTGTAATTTGCCTCTGTCTGCTACAGACCAAGCAAACTTGTTTTCTTTGTCTGAAATGAGTCCACTAATAATTGTCAGTCCCAGCGAGAAGCTGGAGGAGGGAACGTCTGGTCAAGTTCGGTGAAATTCTCCAGGTTAGTCACCAGACATCAAAATCAATTTCATTTGTCTGTCTAAATGTTACTGCTTGAAGTTGAGTAATGATGTGTTATTTGAGGATGAGCAAATTGGGTAGAAAGAGGCAGGAACCTTCCTCTAGATCAGAGGTCTGTTTTGTTACTGCTCCTATAAAGTACTGACTACTGCCCTGAAAAATTTCTTCTGACATAGGAGAGATGAGAATACAGACAGTGAAGTAATTGGTTTGTCCGGGTGGATATACTGCATACATTTGTTCAGGCATAAACCATCTCTAGTTGTTGACCAAACAGCTCATCATACCCTAGTTTGAGCATCCCCGTAGCCATTTCCTATTCAGTGATGGAAATGGTGACAGCGCAAAAGACTCAGCCCGCCTCTATCTCCTCACCTGGCCAAATCCTCCATGTAGCCTGAGGTGGCTGAACTAGCACTCCCTGACAGAAAAAGCAAATGTCTCCACTGCCAACAAGTCTCTTCCAAGTATGACTAAATGCATAGTTTCTATCAGTTTGCCCTGCTGCATTTAAGAGGAGTGGGGGGGTGGAATGTATTTATGAGCATAGGAAAGTTTATTGCCACAGTGCAAGAGATGCAGGTATGTGAATTATAGGTTATCCTCTGATTTTTTGATCAACTTGGAGAGAATAGAGGGGTTAGAATAAAAGCAGCAGAGCAAATGATCTTAAGCAAAAAATGGTAAGTGAGGAGAGGAGAAAAAAAAAAAAAAGAAAATTATTCATAGTATCGCTCAATGAACCACTGTAATTGAAACCTGTCATCCAAAAAAAATGCAATTCTGCAGTAAGGATATCTGGAGATGCTAAGATTTAGCAAATGTCCTTCCTTACAAGGCAAGAAGTAACAAGAGCAAACTTCTGTATCTCATACTGACTCATGTCAGCAACCTTACTGTGGATGCCATAGGCCCAGTATACAAAATGCTAAATGCGTTCTAACATGGAAAATGTCAAGTACCTAAGAGTGCCCCTTTCACAATGGTCAGAAGTCTGTGACCGTGTTCCACCAGCTATGCCTGAGCTGGTAGGCCAGGCATTGCAGAAAAAGACAGCAAAATGCAAAAACATTGCTTTGCCAAAGCTTGTGGAGCTAGGCTTTTTGTCAGGATCTCTTCAGTCCTTTCTATCTAGGACAAAGCTTCCAGTTTCAGCCAGGCAAAAATCTGAGACCTCAGCATGAGGAAGCACTGGTTGTTGTGGTGCTAGCTCTTACTTATTTGAATCGGTTTCTTTTGCCCTAATGCCACTTGACTGGGTTGGCAATTGAAGACAACAAGCAGGGGCAGACAGAAAGCTACTCTTTGATGGCTAAGGTCTAATTTCCAATATGACAATTTCTCCATTAACTTCTAGTACATTTCTATGTTTAACTCTGCCTTAAAGCTCTAGAATATTGCTGACTTCATGACAGGTTGATCTGGGCTACTGTTACTTAGGACAAACTTGATGTTTTTTTGTCTTATGTTTTGCAGTCAAGATGACTTATAGCCTGATCTTGGGATCTGTATAAAATTGGCTGGTGGAATACCTTTTTTTTTTTTTTTTTTTTTCCTGCAACTCTGAGTAATCAGATTGTGTTGATTCTGATTGTTTTCTAATAATGCCCAGTTATTTTTGGACTTGGTGTTAATCTCTGATGTCAGTGTGAAATGCTACAGTGAAGGGAGAATGCCAATAAAGCCAGGTCAGCTGATGTTCTGTGCAAAGGACAAGAAATAAATGAAGAGACAAGTTTGAAGGGGAACATTTAATGCCGATGTGTTAAAAATGCTGAATTTTTGAGGAAGGTTTTCTTGCAGTGTGATGCAGTTCAGAAAGCATATTGTGGGTTAACCATTGCACAGTGGCCTCAGGACACAGTCATGTTGCAGTGTTATATATCTGGAGATTATATGATTATGTAATAAGGAGTGATTAGTAAACAGTTTTTTATACCAATTTTTCTTTCAGTTAAGGATGGACAGAAGGGGGCTTGGGGGATGTATGGGAAGGAGTAAACTTAATTTGTTAAACTTGTGAAACATTATCCTAGCTGCCAGTATAACAATACTTTATACTCATGCATTTGCCTACAAACCATAAGATGAGTAATACCTTTAAAAATTATTTACATAAATGTTATTTCCTTTTTTTTTTTTTTTTTTTTTTTCTCTTTTCACCAAGACTGTTTGCCTCTGTACTGAGAGTTCACACAAGAGGGCATTTGAATCTTACTTGGTACCTAAGTGATACCACGTTCAATCAGTTCGAGGCTTCTGGCAGAGCTGAACTCCAGATGCACATTGCCCTTAGTAGGTTCTTCCCTTCTCCAGTCTCATCAATGGGCTGACTGTACTTGTCATGTTTTGTCTGCTTCTTGAGGTGACAAAGAAAAATTGTGGTATTTAGCTATATTTTGTTAAGTTATGTGATATGATGTGAAAACATGCTCTGAGTGTCCCAGATAGGTGTGCCGTTATTTGGAGAGGGTAAAGTGAAAGTAAATGAAAAGGGCGTGTGAGAGAAACTGGCTGTTGAAATACCTCTGGTGATCTTTTTTCACGTCTTACTGACAAGTGTAGGAGTGAACTTGGAAGCATAATAAGAAAATAGTCTTGATGCTGAAGTCTGGCTTCAATTTCCATGGTTCTAGATAGTGGATCACCTTGAAATTTTGATATGATTGTGGCATTAGGTATATGCGGAGCTCAGCGTTGAAGCTGTCTGCAATTCCAGAAGATAACCATAGGAATTAGCTAAGTAATCATTTAAACAATGAATCTCATACCTTAGGAAAGCACTGTCATCCTAATTACTCTGCTATTCATGCCCAAGAGAATACTTAAACCTGATTTCTATGTGTAGACTGGTAGAAGCTTGCTTTTTTTTTTTTTTTTTTTTTTTTTTTCCCCCTAGCTATTTTAAAGCAATTAAATGTCTTTGTTTTAAGTCCAGTACTCTACACTGAATGCACAGGTTGTCTTAGGGAGTAAATTGAAACTTAATTTTTTGTTGCCAGTATTGTTGTTGTCTGCTAAGAATTAAAGTTGAAGGCATGCTGCAGTCCGAGGCTGGTTCAGCACGACCAGAAAAACAGCATGGTTATAGATCATAGGTCTGCTTTTAGTGAAGTGCAGACACGATGGGATTACGTAGCTTTGACTAACAGCCGAGAAGCCGTTGAAAAACAGCCACATGTGTACAAGCTGTAAGCCAGATTCTCTGCTGTGATGCCAGCCCCTTTGAGCCATCTGACAGTGTAATGAAGCTGAAAAGTGGCTATGTAATATATCCCTATCTTCCATTCCTCAACCACGGGGTAGTTCCCAGCTGCCACAGTGTTGGCATACCCGACTCTTTCTCACCCAAGGCTTAGACTCTACTAAAGGGGCTCTGTCTGGACTTAGACTGAGAGCCTACTAAGCAGGATGTGATTAGGTGAAGCATTTCTACCAATATATTCCCACAGAGCTGCTCCAAGTACAGTGGTGGGACTGGTAGGTTTCAGGACAGGGAGTCGTTACTACGTCTGCCTAATGGATGTCCTGGTGACGGTAGCTGTAGCTGAAAACCTGTTCCTAACTCGTACTCTTCAAAATGAAGGAAAGCTACATTCAACCTAAGACCCTGACAGTTTACTGCTCCTGTGAACTGCTCTTCCAAACTACTCACTGACGGAGATTTACATCCCAACATCGAGTTGACTGATCAACAGTGTGAACAGATGGGTTTCTTCATTTGGCACTCTATAGGAAGAAGTGTAGGATTTTGTATTTCATGCTGACAGAGGGATCACGGTTCAGTCATTATCTCTGTATAACAATCACCGTGATCCAATTTGCGATAAATTGGGGGATTTCCCCTTTCACAGTGAAAGAGGAAAAAGTCATTGAGAAGCACTCAACCAAGCAGCTCCTATGAGAGAGCACAGGAAAATTTAAGGCTTTTTTTTCCCAGTCAGAAATCAAAAGGATCCAAATGATGAACACAACGTGTCATGGAGAAAACTGAAGCATTTACATTTCTATGTTGAGCGTTTTCTGAAAATGGGACCCTGCAGTCAGTGTTGTGAGATAGCCTCATGGAGGTGCATGCTACTTTTTTCGTTCTTACTGTGTTGGACTCAACAGTCAAAAGTGATTAAGACACTGAGTGAAAGGTGATAAAATGGATGCTGTCTGCTAGGATCTGGTTTATTCTCCACGTGATGGTTATGGTGTCTTCTCAGGGGCATCTGACTAGAAAATCAACATAATCTCATTTTTAGGGAAAAAAATTTTGATATTTTTCGCAAACTTCTGATCAGGAATTCAGCCCCGCGTATGGCATCTTCAATATGGTGTCTTCACATGGTAAGAAATTACCGAGGTACGATAGTTAGGATAATTACAAATTCAGACAGTCTGGTCCATCACACCCGACAGATTTGTGCTAAAACTGAGATAAAATGACCTGGTTGATGACATCCCAAAGCACTCCGATTGCTCTACAAAGCACTCCTTTATGTGGCGTTTCTGCAGCTGTCCCTGCACAGAGCTATGACTTAAGGACGAGCTGACTTAAGGAAGCTTTTTTTTTTTTTTTTTTTTTTTTTTTTGTCTGTTCTCTGCGGTAAACCTACTTAGGCAATTGCACAATTAAAAGAAGTAATCCAGTTTTGAGCACTGTGCGTTCCAACAGATGAATTTTTATTGTTTGCAGTACTAGGACAGGTCATCCTCACCTGTGTCAGGGGACTGCTGAGGGCAGGGACCGGCCAAGGCAAAGCCTGCAGCTCACTGTGGCGCTAGAAAAGCTGTGTCCTTGTCCTCATTGCACCGGGGTACATCCCAGGAATATATTTCGAGCTGTAAATAGCTTCTGCTTATCATTTTGTTCATTAAATATACGTACTGTTGGCTTTTAAAATATTTTTTTTCCCAATTTTATTGCTTTAAGCCCTTTTCTATCAGCAAGTGGAGGTTCAAAGCTGTGTATGTTATGCCCTACACTGAGATTATGCCCCGCAGTTAGAAAAAATGGACTAATGAAGAAACATGTATGTATGGGTTAAATAGCTGTTAGGAGCATAAATGCTTGGCCAGTGGTGCAGAAATTTCCTCCAGATGCTTCTGTTTTCCCCCCCACCTGATCCCCTTTTCTTTTCCTTTCCATTATGTACAGTGGTCTCCACTGAAAGAGTTAAATCTGGCAGCATACGGATTCCTTTTCGGTGAGGATGCCCGACTTCGACAATTTATTGAAAATCCAGTGAGTTATCCGGGTTGGAGCAGATGGAGACGAGCACATCAGAAATAGTACAGTATAGCTAATAAACATCAGGATGAGCCCGAGGCATTCACGGGAGAAAAATAACAGGTAATTATCACTTTATAGATTTCGACCGTCTCTTCATTATTTGGACATAATTAACTGAGAGAGGCAAAATACTGCAGCCTGGTACGGGGAATAGTTGGCTTAAGAAAGGGTCTTTGGAAACACGGTGTTGAGCTGAATTAAGGCTGTAAAATCATGCATGTGGGGTTAGAACGAGAAGGGAAAGAGAAGCAGGTGAAGGTGAATATCGCTGAGCAGGAGCTGGCTTCTGGGGACGGGTTTTGCTCTGGCTTTGCCTCCTCGTTGAGCAGGGTGACTGCGATGCTGTGCGGGGCTGCGCCTTGCGCACTGCTCGAGTTAAATGGTGACAGCGGGTACAGCCACAGCGATGCGCCAACAAAAAAAAACCCAAACCCTAAATCTTAAGGCACAGCACTGCTGGGGGAAGGGGGGGAGGGACACACAATACCTTTCTGCAGGGCGGGCAGCGGGATGGGGCTGGGGTCCGTGTTGTGGAGCAAGGAAAAACCCGCAGGGGGTGAGGGGGGCGACCGGGGGCGGCCCCTTCGCAGCCGCCGTTTGTGCGCATCCTTCCACCCCCCTCACCTTGAATACCAGGGCCGGGCGGTGCCCATCCGCCTTGGGAGGCTGACATTCAGCTGAAATTCAGGCATCCTTTCCTCCCCCTGCCCCCCGGGCTCCACTTTTCGTTGCAGAGAGGAGAGGGGGTTGCGCTGTGGGGCTGCCGAAGGGGGTCCCGCCTCCCCCCCTCCCCTTCGTTTGCTTATCTGCAAAGGGGGGAAAGGAGGAGGGGTGGCGGGCATGGGAAAAAAAAAAAAAAAAAAAAAAAAAGAATCAATTGCTATTTTTCATCTTTGACAAACTAATTAAAACGGAGGCGCTCGTTCCTCCGCTCCGCAGGTCGCAGCAGGGAAGCGGGGGGGGGGTGGTCCCCCGTTTTGGACAGGCTGGGGGGGTGTCCCCTTAGTCCCCGTGGGCTCAGGGCTGTGAGGGGCCTCGGGAAACCCAGGCGGAGCTCGGAGAAGCCGCTTTAATGAACTTTCTGGCCGGCAAGGGGGGCGTCGGACCCCTGCTTCTGGGACTTGGCGATGGATCCCCCCCTCCCAGCCGTGGCTGGGGACCGGCTGATGGGGACCGCGTCCCCTCCTGGGTGGGGGCGAAACGGTGTCAGGGCCTTTGGGTGCTGCCGGGGCGGCAGGAGCAGGGCTTGGGGCACAACGTGGCTTGGGATCGACTGTGGGGAACGAGGGAGTCGGTTCGCTGCAGCACCAAGAGAGCCCTGCGCTCCTGGGGGAGCTGCGGGGGCTTCCCGACCCTCCTGGTTCTTGGGGCGCTGCCGTGGCGCTTTAATTCACCCCGTGCCTTTTTTAGAGGCGTTATTTTAACCTGAAGGGCACCATAACGGGGCTCCCACCCTGCCCAGGCTGTGGGCAGCCGGCTCTGCGGCTCTCTGCAACAGCACAGAACCGCTGCCAAGCGCTGCTCGCCTTCCCCCCGAGCCCTGCTCCTGGGGGGCTCTGTGCTGCATGCAGGGAGGGGAGGAAACGGGGGAGAAATCTGCTTGGAGCGAGGAGCAGAGCACAGGCTGTTTGAAAGGGTCTATGCACAAAACACCTGTATTTCGGTACAATTATGTGCGGGGAAAAACAGGTGTTGATGCTTAAGTATATTTTCAGCAGCTGCAGCAGCAGAGGTTAAGGCGAGCTGCGGCGTAAAAACGCTCAGGAGCTCTGCTGCCAGGTGAAAGCATTTATTTTTTCCCACCTGGGAAACGCGCTGATCTTTGCTGCAGGGGAAAAAAAAAAAAAAAAAAAAAAAAAAAAAGAAAAGAAACGATTTTTTTTTAATTTTTTGCTTAGCTCGCCCCTTTTCTCTGGTGTCGCGGTGCTCTGGGTGGCACTGCTGGGGGGGGACTTGGTGTCCCCGCGGGCAGCCCCGGGGGCGCGCCGAGCCCCGCAGTAGCCGAGGACGTGCAAAGATGCGTGGGGTGCCGGGGAGCGTAGCCCCCTCCTTCCTCCCCCTAGTAGGTGCACACTGCTTACGCTAAGACGTAAAATAGCCCCGGGAGAAGCTGACGCTAGCAGAGTGTGTGCGGGGGAACAGCAGCTTTTCCTCTGACGCGAAAACAACCGGGAAGGTTGCTTAGGGAGCATCCCGATTTGCCAACGCACTTTTTTTTTTTTTTTTTTTTAATTTCTTCAGGGTGAAAAAAAACCTCACTCGTGAGCAACAAATCTCCGAGAAAGCCCCTCAGGTGGCAAATAGCGTGGGAGGTGGTGATGGGTGGATGACTTCGTTGGAAAAACGACTCCAGCGCAACTTCGGGCTTGTAGCGCTGAGAATCTCCCCCCGGTTCTCAAAAAAAAAAAATGCTTTGATGGGTGAGGGCAGCACACCGACGACTTGACTGCAGTTGCTGTCATTTTCGCTCCCTCTTAACTCTTTAGGTAGCTTTGGTGAAAGAGGAGATGGCTTTATGGCGGGTGTCCCCTTGACTGATTTGGGGCTGAGGGCTTCCCCCCAGGAGGCACGGTGAAAAGAGACGGTGTGGTGTAGGGAGACCAGGGGACACACAATTAACTTGTTTGTGCACTATATACACAGTGAACGTCTCTCTCTGGAAATAGCTATACGGAGAGATATATATTTATACACTTTATATATATACGTATATATGGATTTTTTTCATATATATAAGCTGTTTTAACTTTCGATCCCATGTGAACTGCAGGAATGCAGAATAATGGGATGGACCACACGGGAGGGGGGAGAGGGGCAGAACTGGCCGGTTTTTCCCCCCCTTTGCTCTTCTTTTGGACGCAGTAGTACGTGTTTCTCGTGCTGCCCCTAATAACCAGCAAGAAAGTTGTGTGCTCCTGCAGGATCTGCTTTAGTAATCAGCCCCCCATGAGTCACACGGGACACGCAATCCCACTGCCGCATGAGTGACAGCTAGCCGGCGCTCAGGCTTCTGGTTGTCCCTTTAAAATCTGAATCCAAGGGTAATGATTTATCAAACTCTTATTATCACGAAAATGTCAAACGAAGGGCACCTTGCTATGCACTGACGCAAACCCAGGCTTTCCCAAGGAAGTATAGAAGCTTTGCTCTGGACTGAGCAAAATCCAGTCTGCTTCTACTGCTGTTTTTACCTCGACCGACTCGATTTTAAGGCATGGTAAGCGCTTCATTTCTTTCCTTCGACACTTAGAAGGGCTCGAGGGGAGGCTTCGCCGCTGAGTTCTGTGCTGGCTGCCCTGCGCCCGCCTCGTTTACCTGCCGCTGTCTGCCTCTCCTTGCAAGGCAGAGGGGCGGCTGTCCCCCCACCCGGGGACAGGGGCACTGCTCCGTGCCCCCACGGGCTGGGGGAGCAGCCGGAGGTGCCGCAGGTGCAGCCAGGACTTGCGGCAGGCACGGCGGAGGCAGCGCTGGGAAGCCTTGGTGCGTGGGGGTCCGGAGGCAGGGTGCGTAGGGAAAGAGAATTTTTAAGGGATGGGAAAGAGAGGCATTGCCGGCGGGGTCCTTAAGGTTAAATAATAATAATACGTTGTGAAATTTAATTTTAAATTGGTAGGAAACGAGGATGCTGTCAGTAATCTATTTAGCATACAGGAGAATGGTTCAAAACCGTTTGTAGAGGTGTGTGAGTCGAAAACATAAGAAAAATCAGAAGGAAAGGCAGCTGCTGACGGCCGTGATCCCGCGGTGGTGGTGCGGTTGTTTCCCCGTTTCCCCGTTTCCCCGGCTTTCTGTCGGGTTTTGAGAGCTGGCAGCCGGCTCAGAAACGCTCCCCAGCACTATTTCGCTGGTCTTTTTTTTTTTTTTTTTTTTTTTTTTAGCATCCCTGGCTGCCTACAGGGCAGCTTGTCTATTGCCTGTATGAAGGAAAAAAAAAAAAAAAGGTAGGGGGGAGAAAAGCCGATGTGCATTGTTGAATGACAGAAAGGAAATGGGGCGTAAAATTAAAGAATCTTTCTACACTGGTGATAGGGAAGGGAGCATCCTACGCTCGTGATGTGCAATCTAACGAGGTCTGGCGGCGCAGTGCTGTAGGAACATTTATCTAAAACTCCAGTTGCGGGTTTGCAGCCGCTGTTTGTTTGTTTGCTTGGTTTTTTCGTTCCTCCCTGCTTTCTCCACCAGAATATTAACGCTGAACGAGAGGGCAAGCAGGGGAACCGGGCCCCTCGAAATTCACCCAGGTTTTAATCCCGATTTTCTAGCAGACGCGTTTTGCGCACGAGGGAAGCAATCGGTAAAAAAAAAAAAATAAATCCCTGCCGTCCAAACGTTTTTTTTTTTTTTTAATCCGTTCGGTAAAATATGTGATATTGTTTTAGGATTACGCCGGTCCAAGGGAGATGAACAAGCAGCTCGCGAACAGCCCCGACGCGGTTGCTCCTGGACCAAACGAAGGTGCGGGAGCTGGAAGAGGCAGCCCCGAGGAGGAGCCGCAAAATGCCCCGCCGCAAGCCCCCGCCGCGATGGCCAGGCTGCCCCGCTCGCTCTCCAACGACCCCAAAACGCTTCCCTCCGAAGAAGCCAAGCCAAACGATTTCGACAGGACCAAGGTCGGCATCTGCAAACTCAGCAGCACCCCGGTGCAAGCCAACTCCACGGTGCGGAGGGAATCCGGGGAGACCTTCCCCTACAAGCACGCCGCTGGGGCCGGGGCCGCCGGGCAGGCTGCGATTCCCCCCTGCAAAATTCCCGCATTGCAAAGCACGGACGGGGACGCTACCCTGAACCTTGGGAAGGGCTCTCTGGAGCAAAACAACGCCAAAGGCGCCTGGGTGACCTTGAGCCAGAGCACCGTGGTACTGGGCACGGATGGCAACACTTCTGTCCTTCCCGGCAGAGTGGAGGGGGTAAGAGCCTCCTCCCCGGGGTTCTCGGCCCCCGGTGATAAGGGATTAAGGGATGCTCGGCCCTCAGCGCCCGCTCGGGGAGCAGTGGGAGCAGGTCGGGGATGGGGCAGGAGCCGGGAAGAGAGGGAACTCTCCCGGTGCTGAGCTACCGCGCCGAGAGCCAGCCGAGGCTCAGGTACTGCGGGAGAGGAGTGGGCGTACGGTCCTGGCTGTGTTTGTCCCGACAGAAATCGGGGGCAGAAAGCCCTCTGCTGCAGGAGCAGAGCCCGTCCCCAGGGCATCGCCCCCGGCCGGGCGCGGCGCATTGCAGGGGCTGCCCCCCGGGAAGGCAGCAGCGAGCCGAGCCCTGCGCCCTTCGCCCCCGGAGGAGCCAGCTGGGGGGCGGGCAGCGGGGACTGCCACAGCCCCCCCATCCCAGGGCTGTAGCAGACGCTTTCCTTCCCTCGGGAGCAGCCGGAGGAGGGGGACACGACAGAAAAGCCTAATTTCTCGGGCAGATGCGGCTGCAGGGGAGGGTGCCCCCGGTGCGGCTCCGCGATGCTCGTTTGCAAGCGTAGCTCTTGTCCGATCTTTTTCTTTTTTTCTTTTTTTTCCTCCTTCCCCCCCCCCCCCTTTAGGAAGACGATGTAGGGGATGAAAATAAAGCCCGAGGGAACTGGTCTAGCAAGCTGGATTTCATCCTCTCCATGGTGGGTTATGCAGTGGGGCTGGGCAATGTCTGGAGGTTCCCGTACCTGGCCTTTAAGAATGGGGGAGGTATGATGGCTTTTTCCTGTCTCTCTACCTGCAGTTCCGTACGTGGCTGAGCTGCCCCCCCTCTTTGCGGTGGGGACAAGCACGAGGGGAGCGGAGGTCGGGGATGCCGAGCCGGGCACCCCTGGGACCCGCACTGCACCGTCACACCTGGCGAAAATCCTCGCTGGGGGCTTTTTGTTGCTTTGCTTGGCTTTGGTTTGGGGGAAAGCTGGTGTTCAGCAGTCAAAGTAGACGAGTTCTGACAAGATTTCGTTATAAGGTGGTGCTTGCCCTAAAAAAACACCTGCCATGAGTGCTAGCTGGGGAGGCCACTGCGGGGGGCTCCGGACCTTAGCGAGGTCGTGTGGGCTCTTCCCAAGCTGTTGGAGGCGAGAACTTGCCATTTGGAACACCTCAATATTGGAAAAAAAAAATATATAAAAAAAATAAAAATAAAAGGTAAGCTTGCCTTTAAACATACAAAATAAAAGCATGTGTGGGGGCTCCTCTAATAAAACACTGCTGCCTCAAGCGGATGCTGGAAATGCAAAACCCTGCTCCCCCGTTCCTGCCGGGGCTGGGGATGGCAGGGATGGCTGCCTGGGCTGGGGCTGAGCAGGCTGTCATTTCTCCTCCCAAAAGGTGCGTTCCTCATCCCCTATTTGATGATGCTGGCGCTTGCTGGGATCCCCATTTTCTTCCTGGAGGTCTCCCTGGGGCAGTTCGCCAGTCAGGGCCCTGTGTCAGTGTGGAAAGCCATCCCTGCCTTGCAAGGTGAGCCCCCCCTGCCACCTGCACCCCTTGTGGCTTCCTGTGCGGGCGGTGGTGATGGTGGCCCCCTCTGGGCTCCCTCTGCTCTTTCCTAGGCTGCGGCATCGCGATGCTCATCATCTCCGTCCTGATAGCCATCTACTACAACATCATCCTGTGCTACACACTCTTCTACCTGTTCGCCTCCTTCGTGCCCGTGCTGCCTTGGGCTTCTTGTAATAACCCCTGGAACACACCAGATTGTAAAGATAAGAACAAACTTTTACTAGGTGAGTTGGGATGCGCTTTTGGGTCTTCCCAGCTCTTTCCCTGCTGCCGGTGGGGGCTGCGGTGCCCAGCCCAGGGCAGGGAGTGCTACCCAGGTGGCTTGGAGCGATTCGTTTGCTACCTTTTTTTTTTTTTTTAATGTTTTCACCATCAAGGGTAGATGTAAGTTCTGAACTGTAATGTCAAAAAAAACAAAAAACAAAAAACAAAACAAAAAAAAAAAAACAAAGAAATCTTTACAGCTGAAAGGTGCCTGTGCTGCGCAGGGTGTTTGGTGTGGGGTAAAATCCTGTCCAGTCTCATCTCCTGTTTCCAGTGACACACATCCCTGGTTTGGAGCTGAGCTTATGCACATCCCTGTAGTTGTATTGACGTGGTGTAGAAAGGAAGACTAGATAGTGACCCCTATTGCAAGCCCTCACCTGTAACTGCTTTTGGTCCAGACCCTTTAATACCTTGAGCATTTGGGTGTAAAGGGAAAAACCGTGAGACATTTTAAGACCTAGTACTCTGAGCCTTACAGCATTGCTACAGAAACCTAATGCAAAACTGAAACTCAAGTGATGTGTACAATAGAATGCTTTTTATTGTTGTTTTGCACCCAATCTGTAAATCCAGGCAAGTTATTTTCCTTTTTTTTTTTTTTTTTTTTTTTTTTTTCTCTCCCAGATTCATGCATTATTGGTGACCAACCAAAAATCCAAATCAAGAACTCTACTTTCTGTATGAGTGCCTATCCAAACTTGACTATGGTTAACTTCACCAGTGAAGGAAACAAAACATTTGTCAGCGGAAGTGAAGAATACTTTAAGTAAGATCTTTCCTTTGAAATACTACGTTACTTTCTCTAAAATCTCTAGTAAAAATCTCTAGTAATACAGATAATCAACCAGTAATACAAGAAGTAACTATTTAGAAGACTAGAAATAAAATATTTAAGAATGATAAATGATACACACTTTATGCATATTAACAATGAAAGCTAATTTTTAAACACTGCATTATTTTTGTCCTTTTCCTCTGGTGCTTAGCACAGCTGGGGTGTTGGCCCGTGCATGGCATTTTTATCTCCTACTGCAATGCAGATAAATAAAATAATACATGGTGACATTCACTCGAACCTTCTGGAGAAGCCACTGAGAACGCTAAAGCAGAGCTACGTACCATAGGAATTAGCACTGAATTACTGCCTGCAGTTGCTGTCATTATTTTTTTCCTTTTTAATTTTAGTTTAATTTCTTTTTATTTTAATTTTTAGGTACTTTGTATTGAAGATTTCAGCTGGGATAGAATATCCTGGTGAGATTAGATGGCCCTTGGCACTGTCTCTTTTCCTAGCCTGGGTGATTGTATATGCCTCCCTTGCTAAAGGAATCAAGTCATCAGGAAAAGTAAGAAAAATATTTGCAATCATACGCTTAGAGGAAAGCAGTATCCTGCTTTGAGGAAATCATACTCTTGTTTAAGGCACTGAACTATTGAAATTTGTTTTCAACAAATGGCTACACATTAATGAAATGCCTTTTTTTCCTGTACATGTTTTCCTATCTAGCTAAAACGTTAAAAAGATAATTTTGGAAATAAGGTTCAGCATTTGATCCCTAATACTCAGAAACTTGAAAATGAGCCTTTGAGCTGTGCTTAGCAGTTGGATGGCAGAAACAGTGCCCTAGTGTGTGTGGCATTCATCAGAAATCCCACAGTCACCTCAGGCATCACTGTAATCTGGGAAATTATGATGTATACTAAGATGTTAAGCAATGTGTTTTAGAATCAGAACTGAACTTAAATCATTCTGTGGTGTTTGATCTGTGACAGTATGTATCTTGTTTTCCCAACTACTTCATGCCTCTTCCTAAAACTTCTTGCAGTAACCCAGCTCCCTTTTTCTGTTTCTGACATCTCGCATCTCCCTCCTGAACTTCTGTCATGTTCTCCTCTGCCTCTCTGATGTTCAGCTTTCTGCCCTGTGTCCTAACCAGCAGCCATACAAAGAGGGAACATGTGCTCTCATGGACACGCAAGTGCAGGCATCCTAATTGTCTAGGCAGCTGTCTGCGCAGGGAAACGCAGCCCTTCTTTTTCAGCAGCAGCACTGCTTTAGGTGTTTTTCATGGCACTTGCAGCAATGCAATATCTGAGACTTCAATGCCATTGTAATTAGCTTGTAGGTCAAAAAGTTAGATGATACTGTAGGATAAATACAGTTTATTTAATAATTGTAGGCTGAAAAAATGCCTCCCTCCAAAAACAAACAAACAAAACCCAACAACACACACATTCAAAAAACAAAACAAAAAAAGACCAGCCCACAAATGAAACGAAGCAAAATGGAATGGAATAACTATATATTTTCTGTGTTAAAGGTAATGCATGTGCAGAGGAAGCTATGAATTTTCTACAGTTTGTCAAGGGGTATCCAATTTCAAGCCACCCCTTTGCATCTAGAAGCTAACAACATCTGTTGTGAGCTAGCTTGGAAATGAGCAGAAAATCCAGAGACTTGAGTACAAGGGGAAAGTTGAGTGCTTTTTGTTTTTTCTTACATGTACTGTGACAGGAAAAACTGTTTCATGAAAGGCCAGAGCCAGGAAACAGAAGATGTAGAGGAGAATAACTTGGGTTTGGATGTGGCAGGAGATATTAGGTAAGACAGGCGTAGCGGCCAAAAGAAATACTGTCTCCTTGGTGCCAGGGATAAGAAACTGCTATTGATGGTTAGATGATTGTAGTGAGGGGGCAAGTGGAAATCTTGGTAACTGTCCAAGGTAAGAAATCAAGGTAACTGTCAATATGTGGCCCTGTGGTCCTTGCTGCCTCTAACAAACATAATAATGCAAAGCGAGATCTGTCAGTCTGCAAACAGTTGTCTCTGGCTCCTCAGGCAGCTCTCAGGAAGGTGCCCGCAGTGGTCAATTGCAGCCATGTGGGTCTGTCTATTTAATATGCTGGGGATCAGATGAAGAAAGTCAACTGGTCTTGGAGGACTCGATATTCTTGTTAGCACAGTACCATGTAGGGACAACTAACCTGCTGAAGAAGTTGTGTAGGTCCTATCTAAATGACAAAATGGCACCTAGGTTCACCATAAAAACTAGTTGAGCAGGCACAAATCCCTGAACGATGTGTATCAGGATAGCTCAATTATGTTCCAGTTAATTTAAGAATCCTAAAGTACACTTGTTTTAAAATGAAGAGTGGAAATGATGCTCTGCTGGACTAGCTAGATAAGTCTATGTAAAACCTTTCTTGGGGCTGAAGTAGTGTGAATGCTCCATACAGTCAAGCCTTCTAGATAAGAGTTTTTCTATTGTTTGAGCCTTTTTTTTTTTTTTTTTTTTTTTACTGAAGTTGGATAGACATGCTAATGTTGCCAAGTTTGATTGCCTAATAGGGGAAAAGATCTTCTCTTGAAATGAGTATCTTCATTTTTTTCTCAGTGTAGACTTGAGCAATTATAGTAATTTTATTGAACCTTAACAGCTGGCTTCCACTTGCCATTATTGATTTAAACCTAGTTCCTTTCTTGATGAACAATGATTACATATTAATTGTGTAATGCTGTTTGAATATTACATCATTTAAATACCAGTCATTGCAGAAATGATACATTGAAGTACAATAAATAATAAAATACTATCTACGAAGAAAGAAGTAGCTTCTGAAATACAAATGAAGACAAGAATGTGTTACATCTATACACACGCATTGTTTCATTGATGTATATGCGCTTTGCTTTAAACTCTGAAGGTATTTCTCAGGAATACTGCTTAGACAGAAATGGATTGAATCCCTTCTGACAATTGAAGGGAATTTCATTCACTGCACAAAATGCAGCTTCTTGAAACAGCACGGGGGAAGTTGGGAAAGCAGTTTCAAAAGTCACCTCAGCTCAGAGGATTCTGGCCCTTGTAAGGCTGCAAGGCTGAAGTGCAAAAGGTTTTAAAATGCTTTTGAAGAGTGTGCAGCCTAACTCATTGCAACTTAGCCATTTTATTTGACTACAGAGAGAGCTCTGCTCTGTACTAGATAATTATGAAGACATTAAGCACACAACCTCTGTGCATTTAACAGTCATTTGGTGTATCTAGATTGTTACGCTGACTTTTTTTTTCATTGGGCCCATAAACATTGTCATGGTGATATGTAATTATTAGGAGGTACAAACTAATACAGAGAAATACATCGGGAATGGATCAGGGCTTTAGGTGCCATTAACTGGCATTGCTCATTTCGTTTCCAGTGAGCTGTGTTAGTATTTTTCTGGACAAGGATCAAACACGGTATTTCCATTCAGCTTGAACTTAATACTGCTCTCCAGTCTTTACTCACCTTGTTTTTTTTCCCCTCTCTCTCTAGAATCCCAGGTATTATTACCGCTGTTGCTATTGATATCATTCCTGTCACTAGCAGCAAGAAGTTCTGTAAAAGATGTCGACTCTGTCAGATATTCTGGGAAATAAGCCTGTTGCCTTGCTAGTCTTATCCCCTGTTGTCTCTGATCCTGAGACAAAGTTGAAATGCTTCCACTCCTCTCCCTCCCCCCCCTTCTCATATAATCCTTTAAATGATCTCCTTGGTCTCTGCAGGTGGTGTACTTCACAGCTACGTTCCCCTACGTAGTTCTCATCATCCTTCTTATAAGAGGTGTAACTCTACCTGGAGCTGGAGCTGGAATCTGGTACTTCATCACACCCAAGTGGGAGAAGCTAATTGATGCTATGGTGGGCTTATTATTGCAATTATAACTCCTGATGGCATGAATAACTCATACAGATTTCTCACTTAGTGTCTGTTGCAAGCGTTTGCTGTGTGCAGAGGCAGTGCATCTGTGCAGTCTTGTTCTTCACCTCTATGGAGTGCTGTTACAGTGGATGTTTGTCATTTGTCTGCACATGCCTTTTATAATGTATGTTGTTATATATATGGTATTTACTTCATATTTAATATTTCACCTGAATCTCTCAGAGTAAGCGCATTTGGAAAATGGGAAATTAAAAAGGAGGTACAGATTTTCATGTGCTGGTGTCTGAGTGGATGCTGCTTTGATTTGAGCAAACATGTGAGGTTTTTAATAGGTAACATAATAAGCCTGTCTGCGTTTGTCTAGAAAATTCTTTAGAGATGCTGAGAATATAATGCAGTTTTGAAGACTGACTGCGAGACACGAAACAAAATCAAATTATACAAGGTACTCTAACGCCTCTTCCCTCAACAGCTGTGATCATTGTACTACCTGTATTATAAGAAATAATGTTACTTTCTGTGTAGTACAGGACAGAATTAAGGAATTTGGTACCCGGCTTTGCTCTTTAGGAAGGATTGACTTGTATGAATGCTTCAGCTCTGCTTTCTCATTCATGATTTCCACTGAGTTCTAAGAAGCTGCTTGTTGCCAATTAAACCGGTAAAACACGCTACAAAAATACACATGATTTGTATTGGTGTAGACATGAATCCACACATGGCTCACAGACTTGCATGAAATGGCGCAGGAGCACTTGGCTTCCTAAATTTTATTCTTAATTGTCCCGAGGCTGAAGACTCAATTGAAGCTTGAGCTGAAACTTGGACTTCAGACTGTGTACTGTAGAAAAAGCAACTTTTAGCAACATCTTAGGAAATCTGTTTCCCACCTACTAAGAAACTCCTTCCTCTGTCAATAGCAGTGGGGAATTTTGCAACTCTTAATGTCCTTATCTCTTTAAACAGCAGGTATTTAGGTATTTTAACCCTTTGGTGATAGAGTATTAAATCTTGAGCAAACAATATAGACTTTATGCATTAAGTACGAGCATTTTTGGATTCCTGGGGTGCAAAAATGCATGTGAGAAGGGTTGCCTTTTGCAAAATGGGGCTATCTGTACACACCAGGTGTATAACCCTAGGTAAGTGTTGAAGAATATTCAAGTGGACTTCTGCTTTTAAATTTCTCTGCAGTGTAACAGAAATTAATAGCTGTATATTACATGCAGTCAGGTGAAGTGTTGACTCCTTACTGGCTGGTGTCTTTTAAAGTAGTGTTCAAGTAGTACCTTCAAACTCGTTAGTGTGCACAGGAACACCTGAATTTTGTGCATATATGTACAGCTCCATTTCTGCACTACATACTTTGATGGAAAACCAGAACTTGTAGGAAAGCCTGTAAATAGAAATACCAGTGCTTGGAACATTTTGAAAATTTTTCATAAATAAGACCAGTTCCTTGGAAATTCTAGTCAGTTCAGAAATGTTTTATCTAAATGCATTTAAGGCTTTAAAGAACCACCAATATCAAGCAGTATGGAACAAGCAGTACTTTCTTTTTACATTATTTATTTGAAATGTTATATATTTTTAGAGAGAGACTTGGCTAAGTGTGTGTTGTCTTCAGAACGGAGGAAATAAGGCCCAGTCTGAATGGCCCTACCTTATACTATGCTATTTGACGTACATCTCACGACAGAAATTTACCCTAATTGGAATGTAATGTCACTCATAAGTAGTACATTCAACAGTGCTGAGTTTCTTGCTTTTATCAAGAAGATAATGTAACTGTTGGATAAACCATCAGTGCCCAATACAAGTTTTTCCTCTTGATTTGTATTTCCTTCGATCTTATTTAGACTGATATGTAACAAGTAACACATTGTGTTGAATGGCAAAGGTAATATCATTTTACTTTGGGTGAACAAGAAGAGTACTCCTAATCAAATGGACACTGTATTTCAGGGCAGGATTTCACTTGTAAATACTATTTTATTTACATCCATTTCTCTAAAAATTATTTCACCAGTTAACAAGATTAACTGTTTGCAAGTTAATCCCCAACAGCAACAATTAGTGTTACCAGTCTTTCTAATTCTTCTTCCTGAAGCCAATGTTATTTACTCTCCTCTCTTTCTTACTTAGGTTTGGAAGGATGCTGCCACTCAGATTTTCTTCTCCTTATCTGCAGCGTGGGGAGGTCTAATCACTCTCTCTTCTTACAACAAATTCCATAATAATTGCTACAGGTATGTAAGAGTGAAATCCACAAGTCTTACTAAAAGAGTCTTGTCCAAAAATGCCAACATTTTCCAGCTTGCAGCAGTCAGGTTTGGAATGCTCACCTCTGTCTTTTTTTCTTTTTTCTTCTTTTAAATTTTATATATATATATATATATATATATATATTTTTTTTTTTTTTTTCTCGGTCCTAATCTACTAGTCTCACGATGAGCCTTAGCCTTATTATAGTCCCTGTTGACTCTTCATGTTCAGAATTGGCAGTTTTAGCTTGAAAGCCAATTTGGGAAGCTGTCAGCAGCTGTGAGCAACATTATGAAACCACAACAGTTGGCAATGTCTGCTGAAGAACAACCAATACGTTGAATAAGCTGAAGTTGGCTGTTGTTGTACATGCATGAGTTCAACATGCGATTTCTGTATGTGATTCTCATATTTTTAATTGTTTTACACGTGTGAATGTATTTCAGGTTGTAAAATTCAAAATCAGGTTTATTTGAAATCAGTGAAATTTATTTTTGCAAGTTAAGTCATTTCACTAGTAGCATAGTACATTTTTTAAACAAGAAGTGTGCCAGATGAATATCTGCAGACAGGGAAAAAAACAACAAAAGCAAGTGACATTAGCAGAATGTTTAACTGATATTTTGCTGTCTTTAGAATAGGTCTTGTTTCCATTGAAGCAAACCTTCATTGATTCCTGTGCAAGGATGCATGTACTGATGCAGGACAGCATGTGCTGCTGGCTAGGCAGGGACTGTCCAACGGCACGCTTAAAAACTTTCCTGAATCAAGGCTTAAGAGCAGCACAGGCTCCTTGGGTTTTGAACTCCAATATCCTATCAATATCCTGTAAGTTCTAGGTATTGTATATGGAACATATACTTAGGTACCTTTAAAAAAAAAAAAAAAAAAAAAAAAAGGTGGTTCCAGATTTTAAAAAGGAAGTCCAAAAATACTTGCTACTAGTTTTCAAAACTAATTTTCAAAAGTACTTGAATATACCTTAAAATATGGATAAGTAAAAGCATTGTTTATTGTTACTCCCAGCTAATTGTCCTTTATGTCCTACTTCTGAAAATGCTTGTCATGTGCTTTGATTTTTTTGGTGATGAATGGGTACATTCAGAATATCAGGGCAAAAAATGGGACAGGTGTTATGCTATCTTGCTGCCTGAATTGAACAACGTTTTGTGGCATCTGAAAATAGTAATGACAAATTTGAATGAAATATGCGGTAACGAAATGGAAAAATAATATTATGCTTTTAACGCTGAATTTGTGATTTACTTATGTTAGAGAGGATGGGGAGACTGAAGCAGAAATAATTAGAAAAGCTTAATTACTTCTAATGTGGTTAATTTTGCAACACATCTTGAATACTGAAATGAAGCTTGACTATTTTGTCCCATTTCAATTTTTATATCCATTACATTTTAATATTGCAAATAGTATTCTAGTTTTCAGTTATATATCCAATTTAAACATCTTCAGATAATCTGCAGTTGTGGTGAATTTATATACATTCATTGCATAACATGCACCTAAAATATTTGCTTAAAACTTACCTGGGTTTTGGAAGAAGACTAACCCTTAATGATTCCAAACAGAATATATATATTTTTTTCTTATAAGCTTAAAGAATTAACCTAATCATTCCTGTTGAGGGATGCTCTGTTAGTTTCCAGTAGCTTGCCAGCTCACTGAGCTTCTTAACAGCTTTTCAGATTGTATTTCATTCTGTTCCTGACAAAGAAATAGCAGTAGGAATAAGCATTTGTAGCCAAGTTTGAAAAGCATTTAAAGCAAGCGACTTTTGTTCCTCAGCCCTAGTAGTTCAAGGGGTGTTTTTTTGGGGAAAAAAAAATAAAAATCCTAGAACGAATGCAATAATTATGGACACAGACAACGAGGGCTGGTTTTCTGTCATGTCACGTGGACTTAACCATGATAGCATGGCATTCAGATATGGATTTCTTGAGATTCCCATCCCAACAACAATCACCGAGGGCTGAACCTCTACAGATGGGCAGGTGCTGTAGGGTACAGAAAGCTTTACCCTGAATGTTGTGTGTAGAAAAATATAGGACAAAAAATATTTTACCTGAGCAACAGTGGTTAGTCCATATGTAACGTAGTGAGCAGATGGCCACCTTAGGTATAAAGCACTCCATTACAAACTGTGTTGTCATTGCTGCTGTCTTCAGAGATTCCAAGAGCAGAAATACTCTGTGTCTTCTTTAACCCGTGGCTTCCTTTATGGCATGCGAATGATGGAAACTTGAACATCTGATATCTGGTGGTGGTGTGAAGACTTCTGCTGTCTCCAACCGGCATCATGTTCACCTGATAAGTGTAAAATTTGCCTTTGTCAGTGTTCCCACAGAATATGTGCACGTATGTGAGAGACGTTTGAAACTGTCCTACCCCCTTGTGTGTATTACAAACAAGGTGATTATGTCTATGTGTTTTCTTTACAGGGACACATTGATAGTCACATGTACCAACAGTGCCACAAGTATATTTGCAGGCTTTGTCATCTTCTCAGTTATTGGCTTCATGGCAAATGAGCTCAAAGTGAATATTGAAGCTGTTGCAGACCAAGGTAGGGTACACTGCTGTTTCATTTCTCATACCTGATTCTGAAGTGCAGGCACCTGGTGGCACCTTCAGCTCTATTATTAATGATGTTGGCAGTGGAGGTTGGAATAGAGGCTTCAAAGTGCAATGGCTTAGTAAACCCCTTGTGTGCATCTTGATCCAGGAGAAGGTACAGTACTCAGTGTTACTGGGAAGTCAAGATACTACTTGGGGCCTCCTTATCACTCATTTGGTAGGAGAAAAAGCAAGATGAGACACATTTCAAATCTTTATGTAAATAAATGATTGGAGTGAGGTGTCTCCTTCACATAGTCTAAGCAATCGCTGGGTTCCTCATTTGTCTCTGCTGCTGCCTTGTTAGGTCCTGTTCAAGGTAAAAGTTATTCTTGATGGGAGAAATCTTGGATGAGACAGTGCTGGGCTTTGCAATGTGGGGATAGGAGAAGTACAGCCTGAGATGTGGATCGAGCCTCTGAACTGTGGGGAGCAAGGAGATGCCTCTACAGGGAAATTAAAAATTCCTGCAGAACTGTTACTGTACTGGAGCAGATGAGAAGGCCTTAATGAAGTGAGACGGTTAGAAATGGGGATCCGTAATGCCTTAATGGGTTCAGCTAAATGTGGGCAAGAAGAACATGACGGATGGAAGAATTGGTGCCGTCATGTATGATGTGCTATGAAGCAGCAGGAGATAGGAAGGGTAACTGTTGAGAGAAGCTTAAAGAATTGTAAAAATCTGGTGGAATTATGTAGGGGTAAATATTACCCTAGTTCAGTTCTGTTTCCTGTGAAATGTACAGTACATCGACTCTAAACCAACCCCAATCTTCTTGATGATTTCAGACTTGGTTAAAAAGATAAGTTTGTGATACTTCTGGAATAACGTACGTTTTTTCCCTTCCCCACCACAGCCATTTCTGTATACACATGAGGGTATTAAGTATCGTATTGTAGCCTTCGGCACAGATACAGCCATTTCCAAGCACTGAAGGAAAGGGTTTAAAAGATGGAAGGCTTTCCATGCTATCCCCCAGTTCCCTGCAGTAGCACAGAGTAAAAGGAGGCTTTGAACTGGAGGAAGGACGGAGAGTTCAAAAACTGAATGTCACATACAGGAGGTGACATTTATACACGAGGTGTTCTGCTGTCTTTGTTAATGTGAAGACACCCAATGTTCTTCTGACATGTTTGTTGTGTGCTTAAATTCAGTGCCCCAAGGTGCTACACCGTTGGGTTTGAAAAACTCTGAGTTAGCTAAGGGTCAGTCTTCATCTGATAGTTCTGTTAAGCTTTTCTTGGCTACATGTCATTTGAATCCAGTTTTGTGACAGGGCTGTAAGACTGGTTTTATTGCTGTATGCTGTCTTACCAGCTTTCTAGTTAGTGTATCTGCTTTTCACATCCTCACAAAATGCTAGTGCTCTTTTGTTAAAGATGCACAAAATAACTGTTTGCCAGCAGTTTTGCTCTTACAAATGATGTTCTGAGAGCTTTATTATGCACCAGAGGAAGCGTTCACCTCCCAGTTGACCAGGCAGTAGAACATGTCAGGATATCCCTTTTTGTACTTGAGAGCTTTGAAGGTTACAGGTGACCAGCTTTTCCTCTAGGCAACACAGAAGGGAACACAGTTCTGTCCCACACACTCAAAAAACAGGCTATATAATTTGTTTCTGGCTTAGCATGGTAGCATGGGTTTGCCCTCGTCTTCTTGCATTCTGACTTTACAACTGCTCTTCCCTCTAAGGGGCTCCAAAAAGACACTAGATGAGGAATCACTTCACAGGAGCAAATCCCATCAGTTCAATGGTGAGAGGAGAGGGAGGCATGACACAAGGGCAAATATATCCATCTCTGCTGTATGCATTGCTGTTGGTTAGGAACAAATCATTTCCTGAAATCTAGAAGGTTCCAAAGGAAAAAAGGGTCAGAAGGCACCTTGACACCCAAGTTCTGTGCTATGATTCAGTATAAGGGCTACATAAAAAATGAAATGGGGAAGTGGAATGAGTATATAGGGAAGTGACCTTGAATTGTTTTGGTATTTTTGGTGAGCCTTTCAAAATGATTATGACTGCAGAGCAACTTAAGCCAGCCTCTGTTGAAGAGCTGCAACAGAATTTAACTAATGAGCGTTTAAATGGAAGGAGCAAGGGTTTTTTAGGAGCACCAAGGAAATGTGACCTGAGCAAGTGCAAACCACAGAAGCAAGATCTGGGGTGACCTAGCAAATATGCAATCATTTTTCTCCATGTAATTGATGGGAAAGAAACAAAGGAAAACAAACAAAAAACAACAAGAAGAAAACAAACTAAAGGAGTATTTGGGGTGCAGAATAGGAAGAGAGGGAGAGTTAGTATTTCAAAATATTTCTTATGAATTTAGTTTTAAAAAATGGACATCTGCAATTTTGCCTGTGTTGCATGAATGTGGTTTTCATTTGTATTTATTGTTGAGTTATTTATTCCTCTAAAAGTCCACTGACAGAAGAAATAAAGGGCAGCCATTGGGAGTAATTGTTTCCTACAAAATTCAGAAGTCAGTTATTTCTGAACACCTTATTTATCAGGTGCTTTTATGCTGATTGTCAGAAGTATCCTCAGAATCTTTTATGCCTTGCAGAAGGCATTTGGAATGCACTGAAATGGAAAAAGAAAAAAAAACACAAAAAGAGCAGAAGCTCTCTGAAGTACTGACTCTTACCAGTGTGGTCCGGTAGTGTACAAAACTTCTGAGGAAAATAAGTTTCGTTTTTGGTATATTAATCTCTTCACACTTTTTTATTATGGTCTAGCTCTCAAAATTATTTAGATATGTGTCTGTCTTCACTCTTGTGATTATGCAGTCTTGATTCTTTCCTTTTAGTTTGCTAGGAAAATCCAAGTTAGAAGGCCAGATGCTTCGGGAATAATGTTTCCATTAAAATTTTTGTTTTAGACTGTGTGTCCATCATTAAAAAAAAAAAAAAAAAAAAAAAAAAAAAGCACTCAAGTCCAAACCCTGCAGCGCAGCCAGATTATTTTAAGGAGAGCTGTGCTTGGATGAAGCTGCAGTGGGAACTCTGAAGGGACTACAGAGGAGGGATAGAGAAATGTAGCTGGTAGGAGTGGTTGAGGAAACATTTGGTTCAGCTGGTCCATCTCCCTGGGGATGGCGTATTATTTAGTGCAGTAGTTTGCCAAACCTTTTCTGTTGAGTGCTTGCTGGTGGTCTTTGAGTGAGTGACTAGTCACAGGCTGGAGCTCTCTGTTCCCAGCTGTTTCAGCAGATGTTCGAGGGAATGTGGAAAAAGCTGTCACAAGCCAATCTTATTGTAGGGCTGTCAGTTGGTCTGTAAAACCCTGTTTAGGCTGTTGAAAACAGTTTAACAATGGTGATGTTGCCCTACACTCTGTGATAGGTGGAAAGAAAATTTAGTCTCATGATAGAAAATTGCACGGTAGGAAGAGTGAAAATGAGGAAAAAATGCAGACTGAGTTAGCATATTGAATTAGCAGAGTTAAGAAGCTGACTTAGCAAGAGGGGAAAATAACCTAGTCCCTCCCTATCTTTTTTTTTTTTTTTTTTTTTTTTAAAGTTGTCTTTCTTTTCACAGAAGGAGAAAATAGCAAAAACTGTGGTGACACATAATCTGCCTTCAGACATCCAAAAACTTGAATGAAATGGTTAATGGACTGGGGAAGGGATTTAGTTTTGTTTTTTTCCTCCCTAAAATATTAAACTGAAATACTGTGTATTATTTTCAGTTAGAACTTTGCTTTCAGAAAAATAAAAAAATACTGATGAAAAAAATGAGCCGCTTCAAAGAGGCAATGTGTTTTGGTTCTACTCTCACAGTTGAATTAAGAATATGCCACAATTGAAAGGCTTTAGTGATTGGAAAATCACTAAAAATTCAAGGTCATTTGCCTTTTCCATTTCAGCACATGCAAAACCTTGGGAGTTTTCCTGGCTTTAATAGACATATGTGAGGAGTTAATTCCTGCAGAAGTCCCTGAAGATGACCGGGGTGGAAGCCAGACTCCCTGCACCTGTTTACGTGTGCTTGGATGCTACCAGGCATGCGATACTTTAGAAAGTTATCAGGCACCAAGATGGAGAGATTGCAATTTCATATTCTGTAATTAAACTTTTCCTAAAAGCGTGATTAATGGGAAATCATTATTTCAAGGCTTAATTTGAACTTGTAAATGCAGGAAGCTACTGCAAACAGAGCCTTTATCTCTAATAGTCAAGAAGAAATCTTTAATCAAGAGATGAAAGAACACGTTCATGAATACAAAATTTTTCTCCCTTGCACCATCCTCTTTTGAAAAGCCATTTTTCTGGAGCACATTTTAAAGACAGAACAGCACTGAGTCATACACACTTATTTTTTACACTGTTGTTAAATTTAATATTTGTCTTTCGTTCAGAAGAAACTCCTTCAAAAGTTAACCTGTGGAGATTATTTTGTATGCTGCTAGAACTGCATTTTTTTTTTTTTTTTTTTTTTTTCCATTATGTGAAAAAGCAACAGGTCTCCCTTGAACAGAAACAGCATGGGGAGCTGCAGGAAATCAGATTCAGTAATCTGGATTAGAAATGGCCAGGACAGGGTGAGCTCGGATCCCCCCTTCTTGTGGCACAGGTCATGGAACCAGCACAACTTCTTTCTCATTTATATCTTGCCTGAAGGGAAATACCCTCCAGAGCATTTTATGCGGGCACTCCTTCAGCCAGGATAAATAGAGAAGTGTCATGTACTGCAATGCTACAATCAAATTCCTGCAATGTTTTCTCCCCAGCAAATCTAAGCATACTTCTGAAAATAATTTTTCTTGACAGCCAATAAAAATTGTAGTCTAAGATACCAACCAACAGAGAAAGCAAAACTCTCAGTTAAATCTTAAAAAAACAAAACAAAACAACAACCAAAAAAAAAAGAAAAAACAAAACAAAACAAAAAAAACAAACACAAACCGCAACTCCTTATTCTTTCTGCTGTTACCTTATCTTTTTTTTAGTAGTTATTACTACTATATTATAATACTATTGTATTTTTATATTACTACTATATTATAATACTATTATATTTTTTTGGTAATTATTACCACGTGCCAGATATTAGCTCTGTGCATGCATTATGTTCTCTCTTGCTCACTTGGCTGTGTGCTGCTGCTGAGTTAGAGAAGAGCATTTTCTTTTCCAGTACTGAGGTAGGGATGATTGCTATGGTGGTCTGAGGCCAGCTGACAGGGACAGTGGTAGGAATTAAATGGCAGAGCAGGAAAGAACAACCACAGTGCAAGATTTTGTTTGTTATTTGGATCAGGGTATTAATCTACTGGTTAAATGTGTATTCTGCGACGTGGAAATGGGAAGTGTAGAAGGGTTTTGAACCTTACAGCCAAATTAGATATTAATTGTGTGATGTTAAATCTTGTGATGGATAAATCTTACTGTAAATAACAGAGACTCAATGTGATCATTTTTACTTTTAACAAGCATAGTAATAGAGTATTATATATGGAAACATGAGTTTTCACATCTCCCTTTTTACCCATATATTTTTTTTCTGTATAGTCAATGATGTTAATGCAATAAAATATATCACAGCCTTTATTTTTATTGTTTCCAGGTCCTGGAATTGCTTTCGTGGTTTACCCGGAAGCCTTAACTAGGCTTCCACTTTCTCCGTTCTGGGCTATAATTTTCTTTTTGATGCTTCTGACACTTGGATTGGACACGATGGTAAAACTGCTTTCATTTCCTGTTCTTTTCTTGTTGCTTCTCCTATTTATTGGTTCTGAGGATCATGAGATTGCTCACAATTTTCCATGTGGTCAGTGAAGTGGTTTGCAAAGAGAGGACTGAATTAAGGCCATCAGTACCAAAAAGATGTGTGGGAAGCTTTGGCATTGGCATCTGAGCATTTTAACACCCAGGATTCTTAATCCCATCTCACTTTGCAGCATACCCAGCTGGACCATTTCATTTATGTTGCGTGCTGAAATTAATCTTTTTGTTTCGTCTTTCAGTTTGCTACTATCGAGACTATAGTGACCTCTGTTTCAGATGAATTTCCAAAATACTTACGTACGCACAAGGCACTATTCACTCTTGGGTGCTGCATTTCCTTTTTCATCATGGGATTTCCTATGATCACTCAGGTAACGATAGTGTCTTTGAGCATCACTTTCTGTCCCCAGTCCCCCTCTGGTGGCCATTCCCTTCCCTTGCAAGAAGCAGTTGCAAAATAGTAAACTGAATTGCACTGAATGAGTGAAGACACCGGCTGAGTTTGAAAGCTTTTTTTTTTTTTTTTTTTTTTTTTTTTTTTTTTTTGTGTGTGTGTGTGTGGACACTCTGGCTGAGATCTATTTAATGGATTTGGTTGCTCAAATCTTTCTGAAAATCTGAGTCTCTTAAAATTGATCCTTAGTCAAACATCTCTGAAATAGTTGTATAAATTAGGTATCCACATTTTACAAAAGTTCATACGTCGTCTAAACCTGCGCAATAATTTTGGGTGCCTTCCTTCACATGTACAGAGGGGATATTAACTGATAGTCCTGGAAAAGTGTGGAGTTAATAATGAAGTTGTCATCTATCATTGATAGTCAATGCTGTCTTTTTTTCTTCTAGCTCCTCCACCACTGTAAATACTTAGCAATTTCAAGAGGATGTGCACAGACTCTATTTTTAGTCTTTTTATCATCCATTTTTTCTGCCTTTGTCTTTCTTTGTCTCACCTCGTCACCTACCAGCCCAACTTTGCGGTTCCAAAGCCTAGGATGGATTCACTCCTTCCTTCACTTGACTGAAGAAGATTAGATGATCATTCAGCCAGAAGGAGGCAACAACACTGTGGCTTGAGCCTCTGCCCCATCAATGCCTGATGTGTACTTGGGGACAGAGTCTTGTGTCCTGCTCCTGTCCATTTTGCCTACCTTAGTGCTAGCTAGAGGATAGGGATATGGGGACATATGTAGAGAGAGGTGCCAGATATACCTCATAAGTAATATTTCTTTTTTCCTTTTTTTTTTCTTTAGGGTGGAATGTATATGTTACAGCTCGTGGACACTTATGCAGCTTCTTATTCTCTTGTCATCATAGCCATCTTTGAGCTTGTTGGAGTTTCCTATATTTATGGTAAGAATGGATAATGTTACTGGACCACCTACGTGAAAGTAGCATTTTAGCATATGGTCAAGTAGATGGTATCTTGCAAAGGTGTAATGTTTCTTTTTAGTTTTTCTTTTTTACTAAAAAAACTGAGAATCCAGAAACACGATTTTGAATGGAAGCATAATGGGACTTCATTGCTATAAGATTTCTTTAAATGCATATATTCAAAAGACCCTTTTACACAGCCTCAAGTCCTTTTTCAATCAGTAGCTTAAAGCCGATGTTTTAAGAGTATATGAACATTCTTAGCAAATACTAAACATTGACAAAACATTTAGTGACACTTAGCCAGGAGCTCTTTGACACTTTTTTTATTTTCCACGTACACGGCCAGTTTTTCCTTTAGCCCATCTCTACAGCACAAAGTCAAGACTACGCACTACACTGCTACTCAGTGATTCATTATGCACAGTGGTAACTGTAGTTATATCAATCCATGTTGACATACATGGAATTTTTAGGAGGACACTCAACTATTGGAAAGCAGTACAATTACTTTGATGCCATTGTAGCTGCATCAGCTGGTATTAGTTGGTGACTGTTCCCAAACTCACTCAGTGCTTTAAGGAAATTGATTCTCGGAAATGTGTGATCTCAGATGATTGTAGTAGGAAATAATACGGTGATGTCCTTACATAACACATTATTAATTTATGTCTGGAGTATGTTGGTGTCACTTAAGACTTGCCTTCAAAAGTGAAAGAAGTTTTGAGCCTTGGTGTTAGAGAAATCAAACATAAAGCTGTCTCTGCTGTTGCTATGGCCAGAAATGAATGTTATGTTTTCTATCAGCTAGTTTTAAACAATCCTGAGATTTTTTGTTGAAGATATTTACGTATCAGGATGATTTTAGGCCTTAGTCCTGTGCGCTAGATACTTATATCTACTGATGTTGTGGAGTCTACTCTAATATAAATGTATGAAAAATCAAGCATAACTCAAAACATGCAACATCTGCTGCTCTTGCTTGAGGAATGAATACATGAAAAGGACAGGCAACCCATCCTTTCCCATTATCTCAAATTTTATGGAAATGCAGTAGTGTATTTTATCTCTGGTGATATCCAATCCAGTCAGTGGGCTCAAATGGTTGTAAAGGTACCTCGGGTATGACCTAGGGAGAGAATGTTACAAAACAATGAAAAAGATGAAAACAGAAAGCAAAAAAAAATATATAGTTTAGACCATTCGCATTTTGGTTGATTTAATTGCTTTTTGTTTTGTTTAGGTCCCTGAAATGTAAGTATTTTAATTAGAGATGGGTTTAGAAGTGCAATCTCTGAGTGAGATGATATTGCTAACAGCTGTCAGCTTTACATTCAAACAGTCTACTCAAAGGACCTGAGTGTAATGCTTTGAGATATCTCCTGAAGTGAAGAGAGAGACTTTTGGGGATTATAGAGCAGAAAGACTGGTCTGGAAATCGCTGCTGGCAAGTTGCATTGCTTTTCTGTTCTTCAGTTTCCATGAAGATAGGCACAATTGTCCCATTCCTTCCTCCCAGTTTCCAGGAGGCTTAGCATTTACCTGTTCTGTGAAAATATCACGGGGCAGGTGTTCTCTGATGGATTAGGTTGGTTACTGTTCTGACCAGTTTCCCAGCGTGCTTAAAATTAATGCTGTTCTGTAAGGGATGGTGAGTGGGAATGCTCAGGAAGAGTTAAGGGTCTGGGATGTATTTATTTATTTTTCTCCTTCCTCCTTCTCCATTTGCTGACAGCATGCCGGAACAATGCTGTTCTAAAAGCACTTGATGTCACTCTTCTTTGGCAGCGTTGTCAATAGCGTTGTTTAGTCTATGTCAAAACGATCACTCCCTCTAAGCCATTGCCATCATGGTACAAGGTAAAAATTCCTTGCATAAAATATTGTTAAATAGCTCAAAAGCGATCTGTGGAATTGCTTTGTTCTGCATATTCTTAAATAAGTATGAAGATAAATAGGAAGGCTCTATTCCTCCTCTGAACACTGAGTGGCAGAATAACTACAAACCTGCCTTTACGGAACAACTTTTTATTAGATTTACAAACAAAATTGCTCTGGGTAGTGCTCTGTTTGTCCAACACATTCAATATTGCTTAAAATACGAATTTGAATGAAAACCTTAACATAATACAGAAGAGTTACAGTACTGCTAAGGAGGGACTGGAGTGGAGGAGTTTTTTTAATTACTTATTACTTTAAAATGATCAGATGTGGCAAAGATTTGATGAATTGCAAATCACTGTCTCTGTGCTTTGTGTACCAGCTGATTGTTAATCAACAGATGTCAGTCAAGTCTTTGATCTAAATGATTTCAAAGATTATTACCTGGAATTAACCTTTTGTCACACTAAAGAGCTTCGACTCTCAGCACGAAAAATGAAGGATTTATTTTACAGTCATTATCCACTTGACTAATGTATCATAGCTACTTCTACCATATTAAATCTATATACAGCTTGTATATTTGTGATTTGCGTGTTGCAAATACAAATGAAGCTGTCGCTCTTGTTCTATTCTTTCAAGCAGTGCTTAAAATTGGTATCATATATTTTCAAGCTCAGACAATTGCTTGTTTTACACTCCACTGACACCTTTCTCCGTACGCTTGTACTCTTCGTAGCAAGCAGGTTGGCATAATAGTGGCAGGCGCTTTTATGATGAAATAAATCTGTCTTTGGCTCTTGTTACATGTTCCGCTTGCTGAGCTGGTTGAGATTTTTAAATTAAAAAGAGGCACACTTGGTTATTTTCTTGCAATCACTTATTTTTCAGTAGAGTCAGTGCTACATTATCCAGTCAAATGCAGTTCTTTATTTCACATGCTGCTATAGATGTTTATTCTCTGATTGTTTAGATTATGATGTATGATTGGTAAAGAATAGCTTACAGCTCTGGGTATTAATTTAATCATCAGCATAATTCCCACTGCTGCATTCTGCAACGCAAAGCTAAATACAGAGATCTTTGTGCTTGAGTGAAACACCGTAGGAAACTGCTTGAAATTGAAAATGCATTACCTTAACTTTATTTGTTCTCCTTCTAGACCTGTTTTTTGACAGTCTGTTGTTGGGAAGGTTCATCATCAGAGTGAGTGGTAACGGCTGCAGTGTATATGTAGAGAGTATGTTAGTAATTCTCAATGTTTTACCCGTGGCAGAATATTGAAGTAGATGTCTGTCTTAGCTTGCATTCCACTTTTTAATGGGTTTTATATCTGCAGCACTTGGAATGCATCATCCTACCTTTGAGAGTGGAAACTGAAATACGGAATATCACATTGTTTATTTACCAAAGTCATTCAACAGGCTTGACTGATCTGAGAGGGAAACCAGATGCACTAAGGTTTAATCAGTGTTTTATTAACTGAAGCATCCTTTGGATTTTTCTGTGGAACTTCTGAACCTGCTTTCAATCATTCACTGAGAAATAGATGCCTACTGTGTAATCTCTGTATCTGTTTACATACATTTGGTTCATGAACTGCTAATATTTAAAAATACCTGAAGCTCAATATCTGCCAACATTTCCAAGAACGAACTATCTTTTCTTTTGGAGTTTCAGACAAATCTGTGCAGATCTGCACAGAACTTGCTCAAATTTTGAAGGCAGAAGGCCATCCAGTGAGGTATACCTCTGTTGCAGCAACAGCAAGAAGGGACACTGAGGGGTGGGAGGGGGAAGAAGTATCATAGTCCCTTTGGATTAATTTTCTGATCTCATACCCACTGTAGGTTGTACTTCTTCCCCCAAATGCATATCTTGCAGTACCACCTTATTGTTTAACTTTGGGATGTTTCTCATCTATTTCTTAAAATAGCACAGTTCTTAGCTTTTTTCTTGCATGATATCTGCCTGTGCTGGTTTACTCTGTGCTCACCCCTCAAGCTCAGTTCTAGGGCTGTCCTAGCACCACAAAGCCCTGTTGTTTTCTTAAAGGTGCATCGGAAGATGCTGAACATGGCGTCATTGCTACTTTTTATGTGGTGGTTCATCAATTCTTAATTCTTAGAACAGTCAGGTGGATAGTTTCGTTTCTTTTCCGTATCAACAGAAAGGCTTCAAAATTAGGTGGATCAAGCCTGGGGATTATCCCTTCTCAAGTTCAGCAGCTGCAGTGACTGACTATAAGGGCATTAAGAACATAAAGCGGTTTATTACTTCTCTTCCAAGTATTTCCTCCCTTATTGAATGACTTCTCCTGAATATTTAAGCTCCATCCCTGTCTCCACATCACACAAGTTAGATGAAAAGCTGTAGTATAATGCTGTGTAAAATCTAAATGGCAGAGACAATCACCTGCTTTATCAAATAAAATTGGGCCGGGTTTGAAATATTTGTGTGACGGGCGAGCTCAGCCTTGGGCCCCAGACTTGCCGCTTCTCATCACTGTTAGAAAAGCTGGAGCAGGCTTCCATTTCATTTTTATTACTTTTGGGGAAATCACTAATGGATATGCTAGTGAGTAGGGGCCACTGACCTAAACAGCTATGCAGAGGAAGACGGAAACGTAGGCTGTCTTTTGTTAGGTGGGCAGTGGCAGCAGCGGGGCTAGCATGCCTTCTCCAGTCACATGGCGTAAATAAGGAGCTAACTGCAGAAATGGCTGAAATAGCATTTTCCGATCTTGTGCATTTTATTAACTCCAATAACTACACAGGTACAATCAATACAATAATGGGAAGAATTAACATGTCAGTCAATCCATTTAATCAAATAATATTAAATAGAACTTTAAATATTTATTGGTGCTCTCTAATAGTTCTAAGTATTGCTTAAACATCCATTGAAAAATAACAGGACACTATCATTTCCAACGTTAAGTGATATAATCATACTCTAGTCACACAGTTGGTATAAAGAAACTCAGATATTGCCTTTGCTGACACAGGTATGCAGCTGCCAGTTTTTAATGGCCATGTATAGTGTATGTACGTCATAAATAGTTTATTTTAAAATTAATAAGGGTTTTCTTTCCAGTGAAATAGAACAACAATGCATAGAATTGCAGCTAACCAGCATGTGCTATCAGTACCTCAGTCTGAGATGTACTCAGTATGTAACACATTTAATTTCTGTGTAAAAGATTGTCATGTTTATTTTTACTTTTACTCCACAGGAAGTAAATATTTTATCCGAATGGTTCCCAATATAACAGTGTCATTTGTTACTTTGTGGTTAGATCTTTCATTGAAGTTTTCAACAAACACATCAGGATTTGTTATTGTAATTAGACGCAAGAAAAATCACAAAAGCTGTGTTGCAAATTGCAGCTGTTTGCTTTGACCCCCCTAATCGCATTTACGTTCGCTGCTTACAGGATTGCAAAGATTTTGTGAAGATATAGAAATGATGATTGGATTCCAGCCAAGTAAATTCTGGCGAGTCTGTTGGGCATTCGTGACCCCTACTATCTTAACAGTAAGCAAAGACATTGTGATGTCTTCTTCTAAGATGATGTTGTTGTTTCTTGGATGGCTGTGATGTTTCTGAATGGTAGTAATGACCTCTTGGGTACACGTACATGGATAGACATGCATTTGCACATTTTCTTGCATGTTTGTAGTGGATAAAATAGAGCTTAAGTTATGACATTTTGGTAGAGAGGGACAGTAAGTTTCCAAATGCTGTTGTTGTAGTCTTTCCCTGCCTGTACAAAGTGCTGGGATGGTGTGCCATTGCGTGCCTGCAGTTTTTGATTGTTCTGTACATGTCTGTATGTAATATTTAAGTGTGTGTATTTATTATATATAGTTATATTTACACACACACTTAAATATATGAGGAGGGAGAGACACATTGATATAATCTTCCTTTCTCTTCTCAGGTTGAATCATATAATCCTAGTTAGGGAAAAATATTTTACGGACTCTAACTGATCTAAGAGACGTGCTTTAGAAAGACTTGGGTGGCAATGCGAGTGACGTGGTCTTATTTGCGAAGACGGAGCTATTTCTGCAGAGGTCGAAATATTTACGTTCTTAATAACGACTATAAATCAGCCCCGCAGTTTCCTTGTTCTTTTCCCCCGTCCTTTTTTAGAGGGAGCTTTCCTTTCCCAAGGCGTGGGCCCGAGGCGGCCTGCAGCCGGCGGGGCCGGGCGGTGGCGCTGCGCCACTGCGGGAAGCGGCCGCGGCGCTGGCACGGCCCGCAGGGACACAGCGGGGCGGAAAGCAGCAATAACGGGTGTATCCGTGTGGGGTTAGATGTGTTATTTCCACATCGCAGTCTAGAATAATGCTTTACTTCAGATCTAGAGCTCCACTGAATCTAAAAGAAGGCACGTTGTTGATTTTACCCAAGTACGTTTTCCTCAGGTCTGGTAGTCCTCGAAGTGTCACAGCTGCGTGGTTCCCGTGTGGTGCCCTGACACAGCGTGCCCTTCACATTTCTAAATACAGATACAGGCCTTGATTGCGTGTCATGTTGTGGCACTAGAATGATTCAGCTCTCACAGAAACCTCATTTTACAGGGAGTTGTATTTTATACAGGTATTCATAGACGTAAATACGCAAGATAAGCACAAATACTAGAGCTCCTGAAAGGACTGGCATTTCAAAACAATGATGAATACAATGTCAGCTAGGTGAGGTAGAGAGGCAAAAAAGTGACAGATTTGGTAGTTTAGTCATTTTTAGTCACTGTTCAGAGAAGTTGTGCCTCAGCGTAACGTGCTGGAAAGCTCCTCTGTGTGTGTGGTTCTTCAGCAGATCTTGTTGGAAGTTTTTACTTCAGGATAGCCATCTATCCTGAAACAAGCTGCTTGGATAGGTGCTTACTTCTTTCAAGTGTCATAATTTAAGAATGACGTAATTTCTTCTGAAAACTGAAAAAGGAATACCTGTGTGAAGGGACTGGTTTCTTTTGGTTAACTCAACAAGATCCTGAGTTGTGAGGGAAAGAAACTTCCTGTGCTGAGAAGAATTTCTCCAGCAGGCCTAATGCAGGCATGGTACCTTCCCGTGCAGATTTTCTTGACCAGTTCATTGTCATCACTCAAGTGCAGTGGTGTCGTGTGTGAAAAACAGATAGACCAACCTTACCTACGTATCGGTGACTGTTCTTTTATTTTGACAACATTTAGGTATAGTTTCTGAATCCATTTTTGAAAAGTTTGAAGGTGTAGCTCAGTTTAATCGATAGTATTAGCACAGTGTAAATGGGAACATATGTTTTCTCGAGGGTCTTGTTAAAATGGAGATGGGTGCACGTTTTTTTCTCTGATTTCTTCCAATGGCTGTTTTCAAGATACTGTCTTAGAACCATTGTTAGAGTTCTGAGGGGAATTATAAGGCTTTTCTGCAAATTACTTGGTTGCTTTACTGATCAGACTTGCACGCTTAGCTACTGCCAGTAATCACAACTAGGGAATAGGAAATTATGTTGTCTCTTACGGAAAGCAAATTTGGAAAGCAAACGAGGTCCAGTCAAGCTTGCATGTTCTGTTGCTGTTCTCTCCAAGTGTAATATTTAGTGAACTTAGGATAAGAAATAATTTGAGACTGATCAGTCATAATTCAATTTTTGTGGAATGGAAATGGACAAAGCAAACCCGAGCAATACTTTTTTTTTTCTATTATGGCCTCTGTAAAGCTAATACTTGATACATTTGTATAGTCCAATATTAGACTTTCAATTACTCCCCATCTCTGGAAATAAAACTGATCATTTTATATATGCCTTCACCTAGCTATACTATTATAAATCTTCTGTGTGCAATTATTGTAAGCACAGGCATTTCCCAAAAGTTACTGAATTATGCACAAATGTAAGCAGATGTATTACTATTCATACTGTAAATGAAATGGACTAACTTAGCATAATCACATTAGGTAAAACTGCCAATAGACCATGTAATAAAGCCTGTTACTCTAGGGGCAAGATTCTAATTTCAATTCTTCTGCCATAAATGCGGTAATTTCTGTGGGGTTTTGCAGGATTTCCACAAAGCTCATTAGATTCAGTTTCAGACCTGTTTGTTACAGTTTCTGAGAGCACCCTGCCTAGGTGCGTGTACTTTTATCTATATTCCACGTAGAGCAGTTATGTGCGTGAATGCCTACCGAGTGCTGCAAAGCAGGTTTGTTTTCCTTACTCAAACATTTATTTTCCTTCCTTGTTTCCAGTTTATTCTTTGCTTCAGTTTTTACCAATGGGAACCGATGACTTACGGAGCTTACCACTACCCGGGCTGGTCCATGGTGCTTGGATGGCTGATGCTGGCCTGCTCGGTTATTTGGATCCCAGTTATGTTTGTGATAAAAATGCATCTAGCCCCGGGCAAATTTATTGAGGTAATTCTCGTGTCTTTTTGTTGCTCAAAAATATGGTCACGGGAGACTGTCTGTTTTATTTTACATTGATTTTTGTAATATTGAATGGCTAATGGTGCTAAGATTGCTTTCTGGTAAGCTGGTTATTGTGTTGCAAAAAGATGCTCGGTTGATTTAAAATGCAGACCTTCTATTCCCTATTCCTCAACAAAATGCTCCTAAATTGTTAAGTGATTGCTTTTATGAGAACTAGAAGGAGTCACAAATTTCATAAGCCCTGAAAATGGTGCCAGTGGAAGAAAGTTGTTTTCCTAGCTTAGCCAGCCTTTTTGCAAAGTCACACAGGGGGCGGGCATTACAGAAGGTTGTGCCGCTTCATGACATCCAAGAAAAAGAAAGATGAAAAGACATGCTCTACAGCTCAAATGAGTTGTTATAAACCTTAGCTGACTGAATAAACTGTTCCTCTCTGGCACCTGGGCTTGAAAAACAAAAAAACAGGTGGCATTTTATTTTTGTGTTGTGGTATGTAGCAGGTCCCTGCTGCTTCCCCCCACCACTCCAAAAGCGTGGCAGTCCCCTTCTGCTCTGTTTCTCTGTGCCCAGCACTGCAGCTGCTGCCACCACCGCCTCTCCACAAGTGTTCCCGTCCTGCTGACTCCCCAGTTCCTTGTGGGCTGTAGAAGAGCGAAGTCTTTCCCATTTCCTACGCCAGCATTTCACTCCTTTGTTGCCTTCACCTTGTCATCTGAAGAAGTTCAGTGCTTTTGTCTGTGGCCTTAGAGGCTTTCTCAGTTGTGTCCTCTCCTCACTGCATGCTGCTTGTGCTGTTCCCTTCTTGGGATAAGGAACAGCCAGCCAGCTCCCCTTTTCATAGCCATTTTTGCAGTTCGGCTCTCCTGCAAAATCCATCGGGGCTGTTATACGCCTAAAAGATGGAAAGGAGAGAAAATGTACTAAAATAGAATAATCTCTTGGTCTCTCAATATGTCACGCTACAATGCCTAAGGGAGAAGATCGTGTTTTTCCATTTCATACAGAGCAAAGGAGTTTAATATTAAGTGGCAGGACACCCTGGGGAGAGCATCCAAGTACACAGTTGGCACTAGGCAACAAGGCCACTTGTCTAAAGGGCCTTTCAGCCCTTGTGTAGAGAACATTGGAGTGTATAGGGTAGGAAAGATAACTACTCCTACTGGAAATGAGCTAATATGAAATTAGACTTGCTTGTTCACAAGTCTCTCTCAGTGAGATAAATAGCTCTCCTTCAGATCTTCCAGTTTACCTGTGTGGGATGGGAGTATGTAATGCCTCAAAAAATCGGGTGCTTTATTTACTGTCCCTCCAGTAGTGCACCCAAAGAAACACCAAAAAGTCTGATCCCTTTTGAAGGGGCTTTTGCTGCAGTTATTTCATCCGTAGCCCAGTATTTTTTGAACACGGAGTCTGCTGCATAAAATTATTATGGTTGATCTGGGAGGTAAGGGTTGCAAACTGGTAATTAAACTGAGATTAAAATAACTGATAGAGAGGTCTGATTCACTTTATTAGGTAATAAACCTATAATTGTTCCCGCTTAAGTCATCAGAAATATGTTTTCTTTCCTTTTTATCTGTAAATAGCCAATCATATTATATATACAATAAAGAAATCAGTGGAAAGATGAGAAGGTTTTGGATGTTTGCCAGATTAACGTTCTTCTCTTTCTTTCTGCTGCAAGTAGAAGTGAAATAGTTTGTCATCTCAAAATTAAAATTTTTGTTCATTCATAGCATTGTACTACTTTTTCGTCGTTTGTATACTTCTGGGAAATATGCTAAACAGAAATCCAATTATTTTAATGCAGTTACCCACTGCTTAGGCGATTGGGCTAAGTAATTGTGCACATGTCCTTCAGCAAGTGAGCTTGGCAATCTGCAGCAGTAGGTCTGAGCTCCCCTCATATGGTGCGAGGGAGAATGTATAATTAAAATCTGGGCACTTTATCCTCTATTAATCTTGCAAACTTTGCGCAAAACAAACACTGAGCAGTGGAGCATTGCAGGGTCGTTGTCAATAACCTCAAATGAGCCTCCTCTTATTTCTTCCGCACTGTAATTCTGCTTTGTAACTTCAAATGAGACTCTTCTTTCTCTCTCTAACGTTGCAGCGACTCAAGTTGGTGTGCTCTCCGCAGCCAGACTGGGGCCCGTTTTTAGCCAAGCACCGTGGTGAACGTTACATGAATATGATCGATCCACTGGGAACATCTTCCCTGGGACTTAAACTTCCAGTGAAGGATATAGAATTGGGGACCCAATGCTAATAATTATTACATTGGTGACAATAACATTGTCAGCCTTTTCAGCTATTTTTTCTTATTTATTTTCCTGCCATTTTTTCCTTTTTTTTTCTCTTCTTTTTCCACAGTGCCTGAAAGTGGCTGCTTAGGAAAGTAAGACTGATTGTTGCATGCCATAGGGAGACCTAGCCAGACCACTTCCACGTGCAGGTGATGCTCGTTCTGTTTTGGGTGAAATAGCAAAAGCATGTTGCACAGTGGGTTACGTCCCAGTATTTTTCAGGTTATATGTAAATAAACAAAAACCAACAACTTTAAAGGAAATTGTGCAAAATTTGACCCATTTCACACAAACATCCTTGTGACAGCCAAAGATGGGACTAGGATTTTGTTTTTGTTACCAATGTAATCAAAGGGAAGTTCAGCTCTCAGATAGGATGGAAGTGAGCACAGGAGGAGATCGCCTGTAGCCCTGGTGTAAGTCCAGCATGAGGCTGTTGCAATAAGTGGAGTCACTTTGTCTACACTGACAGCAGGCGTTGACTCATTGTCACACAATTCTTGTCTGAAGTATGAATTATACTAACTTTGAGGACTTGCTGTCTAAACTAGCAGACACCCTTTAAATAGCATGCCAGTAGGCAATATGTGGGATCAGAACAGAAACACAATGGTCTGTTTGCTGTTTTTGAGTAGGAAAAAAAAAAAACAAAAAACAAAAAACAACAAAGTTTAGGAAAAAAAATCACTTGAGATTGGGGTAAACTGTATTTCAACCTAGAAGTGGTTTGGAAAGCATGCCAGACAGGATTATGGGCATCAGTTGAAAGTACTGTCATACGTTTCTTTCTGTAATTTGATAGCTGTCATTTCCATTGGAAATGACTCAGTTACACCACGTGTCCAAAACCTGGCTCCGCTGGCAAACTGTATGTACTTGAAGTGCTACTGCGGTTTTACTCACTGAACTCCGATACTTTTGAACATAGCTTTCCTTGTTTCTCTGCTTTTGTTTACAGTATCTCCTCAAGAAGCCATCATATAATTTGTGCCTAACTTTGTATTCTTACAGTGATAAGTGTAGTCTGGTTACCACCTGACAACAGTTATTAGAAGTTAGATGTGCTGTTCAGCCTTGTGACTCCCCATTCATTCTCCACTCTTTACGCGACCTTTGGATGTATTCTTCTCTTTCAACCAATGGGGAAATAGCAGAATCCCAGTTGTCTATATATTATATATATAACACGTAAATTCTTCCAACTGGTATTCCCTGGAATGTACATAGTTTCATTTCTATGTTTTTCCATTTAGAACACCTTCATCACGTAGAAACAAAACAAAACAAAAAAACCCACAACAATTAACATCAACATGGATGCAGCATTAGATATACAAAATGCAAGGGCTGGAGGGAGAGGACAGTATGTTATACAGCCATGGTAATGCTGAAGAGTTATAGGACATTCTAAATCATTACATTTTAGTCATCAGACGTGGCAATATGAATGTTAGACTCAAATAGTTGTTACTTACTGGGCAGAGTAAAAATAGAGCTTTTTAGGAATACATTTATTTATCTGAATAGAAAATTAGCCCATTTTATTGTAAATGCACTAGAATGAGGGAGAAAAATATATCTTCAATAATTGGCACAACTGTAACCTTTACGATCTTGTTAGATCCTATACATACAGATACGATATTTTTTACCAGTGATCAGTGTTCACGTAGTGTGTATTAGTGATGTTTTATGTCCCTATAAGTATCTTATCGACCAGTGTAGAGATGGTGAGCTTAGAGTAGTTTTAGCCTGTTTTCCTTCCCCACACACACTTGTAGTAGCCAATAAATGTTCTTTCCTTTCAGGGAACTGTTTCTATCCCGTTCTTTTGTCTGTCTGTCTGCATATTACAGGGTCTCAGGTAAATCCTCAGTTAATGTGTGTCTGTAGATCAGTAGCTGTGTTGTTTCATCCTGTTGAAGAAAAAGCAAAAACTAAACCTTAACGTAATACTTCCACAAATGAACTTATTTTCTGTGTGTGTATATATATATGTATATTAAATATATTAATCATTTTGCTGAACTTTCTCTTTCACGGGGCAATTAGTGTTGCCAATTATAGGCACTGCTGGAGACCTTTAATCCTCATGCAGGACAAGCGGAGTGCCGTCAGGGGTTGTCACTGAGTGAGACAAGCATGGATTTTGCCACAGTTTGGGCTGGCCCCCGAATCTCTGCCCCAGGGGCTCTGCCGCTCCTTGTCTCGAAGGGCAGCAAGATGGGACCCTTTTGTGAGCTTCTCTGCCTTAAAGATGTCACCCCCTTGTTTTGGCTTTGCCAGCTATTTTAATAAGGGTGTTACTATTCTTACTTCTGCCTCTTATTTTCCTGGCAGAGGCAGGTGTGAGAAGCCATACTCTGACAAAATGGAAATTTGGCCCCCACATCTAATTGGGGCTGAGGGCATTCCTCTGGGTGAAGGAAGGAACCTAAGTCAGTGAGGAGTGGCAATTAGACGTTTTTGTCAGGATAAATAGCTTCAGGCCTCTTTACCAATTTTACCTAGCATCTTGGTTTGGTATTTGGAGTCCAGTCTAGTTTGCTTTTGTTACTCTTGTGATGAAAAGTAATGCATGTATAGGTTTGTTCCTCTTAAAAAGGGGAAGAAAAAATAAAGCATCCAAATCACCTAATAGCTCGGAATCCTTTTAACTTTGTAACTTTTTGTCTCAGGACATGAATTGGAACCGGAATTAACTACTTGCAATAAAATGGCCTCAGTATAAGGACATCAGTTACTGTCTGCGCTAAGTGTAAAAGCGCTATCATTTGAAGGAGTACCGCTAGGTTATGATATCTTTCCTTTGGCTTGGATTAGCAAAATGGAATGCATATGAAAAATTGAATTGCTTTCCATGAGTTAGGTAATTAACATGCTTGCTTTTAATTTAGGTGTTGTTCCTGTGATTGCTAGTTAAGTCATTAGTACAGGATTAGTCCTGACTTAGAAACTCTGAAAGCAGATGAGTGATTTTTTTTAGTTGATTTTTGTCTTTAGCTTTGACATTCAATACGGGGCTTTCAAAAATATTTGGAGAAGGGGGAGAAATGAATTCAAAAGTCAGAGAAAATATGAAGTTTTTATAGTATGTTAAAAACAGAAGGGTTTTTTTTTTTTTTCATGCTAGACTTAAAAAGTATTTTACTGGCCAAATCCGAGCATTGAGATTAAATGAACCAGCAGTGGCCTCTTTAAATGAGAAGTAACCTTGCAGTTTGGGAATGCACTTCATTTACTATGTTCTAGAAAAGTTTGCATGTGCTTTGATAATTTTCTAAAAATAAATTTAGTAATTAATTAAGTACCAGTAAAGATCTTTACAAATAAAAAGGAGGGGAAAAAGCCATATTAGTAAAAATGTGATGTACGTACTTGCAGATACTTGTGAGTAAAACGTTCAAATTTGGTGAGAATTACTTATGTTGCATATTTTTTCTTTGAGATGAAATTGAACTTCTGGATGAGCTAAGACACGCTGTTGTATGCATTAAAGATCACACTTAATGCAAATGCTTGCCATCTTCAAATCCTTTGGGGTCTTCCTAGTGTTTTTAATATGCAATGTTCAAAACCTGTGTTTCAGCTAGACATGGCAGCACTTTGTTCCCAAAAGAAGGGTTTAACAAAATGACCTTTAAATGAGAAAGACTTGGATTGTCTTTATATGTTTCAATTGGGTCAAAGTATTCTTTTGATTAGGTTCTGCTCCACTGACCACATTAGATGTGCCTCAGCACTGAAGATCATCGCTTCCGATACACTGTGGCTATCCCGTACCATGAAATTCCAAATGCTGATTTATTTTAGGTATCTTCTGGCCTTTTTGAATATATGTACAGTTGTATGGATAATATGATTTCTTGCTGCCTATGGTAAAAGCAATTGTTTATTTCTGACAAAGATCGGTTTCCTATTGGTTTCTTATTCTGCAGCTCCACTTTTTCTTGCTGTCAAAGAAAGACATGAACAGAGTGTGGGTTGCAGGCTGCAGATCTTTCGGCAAGTGGCCTCCCAAAACGTGCCTCTGTTTTGCTAGTAACGCTGTTCTATCTGGCATGATTACGAGACACTTGTTTCTTAGTTTGTAGTTAAATGGCGTGCACATAAGATAATTGTCAAACGGTCAGATCTTGATATTCCAGAGGGACTCAGGTTGATGATTCGAGGGGGGAGGGTAGGGGTATTTGTGGTTTCTGCCTTCATCACCCTCAGGCAGCCCATCACCAAAGAGAGAAGGTTTTCCTGATGGGTTTAACTTAATGCGAGAACCAGGCTGGACCTTATAGCTTGCAATATTATTATTTGCCCATAATATTTAAATACATCATCAGGTAACCATTTGCCTTATAGCTATCTTCCATTGTTAAGAAAATTATTGATCGACTAAAACACGTTGTTATCTGTCATTTATATTATGTAGTATTACCTTGTAAGGTGGATGCTTAGCTGGTCTAAATTGTCACAGTTTGGTTTGGAGCTGTGACAGTTCATACCAGCTGAGAATTTGCTCCCTGTGTCCTATGGCACTTTATTACAGACCCATCGCTGATGGGTTAAATCTTAATTACTTGCGTAATGTCATATATAAATATATATATATATTTACAGGCATTCTATAGGGTACTGCTGCCTATGGATAAAGATTTGTACCCTAACCAGGTCATTTATTTTTTTCATTACCTATGTGTGGAGAAGATGCATTATGTTACAAAGGATGCACCATATATATCTCATGTAGTGCATATTATAATGCTGTATGTTATTCATTTAAGAAGTCATTATTCTTGAGGCCCTACCTCAAATTTTGTATTTATGTGTACAAATGCAATTTATTGTATTATATATTTGCCTATTATATTTGGATGTGATAAATTAAAATTATTCAATAATGTATGGGCTCCAAGTCTCTAAATAAATGTCCAGTGTTTAAAACAAAATATGCTAACATGTTCTGGTGAATAGAATTTCTCTTTTTCCACCCTCTTTGCCCACCCAGTGCACGCCACAAACATCATTCTTACTTAACACACAGCCTTAAGGTATCTGCAGAATTGATCCATTTGATTGTTAGAAACCTTGAGCAGCAACTGGAAACAGCCCTCTTGGGAAATGGAGATATTGCACAGCTGCAGAAACAAGTATCAATTAAATGGCTGGATTCTTAACTATTTGAGTGCTCTGTAGCTTTTGTAGAATAATAGATTGCTTATCAGAGGACTTATTGGATTTCTTTAAATCCTTTTTATCCTCTCAATTCAGTCACCCCAAAGACAGTTGAACTGCTAAAACAAGAGAGGTTCCGATGGAGACTTAAATGAAAGGCAGAAGGGACTAGTGAAGAACGAAAGCGTAAGCAGACGTTTCGTGATGTTATGGCACCTTTTGTTTAAAGCTGAATTTCTGCAGCATGGTGAGTGTGATGCAAAGCACTGAGCGTGCCACAAAACCCACGTGCTAAGCTGACTCTTTGCGTACTGGTACCTTGGTATTGCAGTGGTACTGATCTGACCTACTTCTCTGCTGGAAAACAAGAGTGTTCCCCAAATACGATAGATGAAGTGTGATACTTGATCACAATGTGGCATCAAGCACGGTAGTGAAAGATACCCTAGTGCTATGCCAAGAATGGGATAGCAATTCCAGGCAAGGGCCTAGTCCAGAAGATGATTCAACAGCTATGTGGCAGGACTGCTTCAGCAGCTCTGGTAACGAGTTCCCAAAGGAAAAATTACTTTCTTCTGTCTGTAAACTTGCTGTTCTCTGAGATGTGTATGTGCAGATGAAGGAGGAGGCAGGACCTAATGATGGAGGACTACAGGAATTCTTGGCGCATGTAAGACAGATTTCATCTTGGAGGAGGCTGCAGTTGTCAGCATGCACTGTATGAGCCCCGGGAGGCAGGTAAGTGTCATTAGTCCCCTCTCCAGGAGGAAAATGGGAGGCATGTGGAGTCTGTCAGATCTCCAAAGTCAAACAGCGTGAGTCAATGATACAACACATTGATTTGGGGACTAAGAGACAGTCCTTTGCTGTCACCTTTAGGCACTATTGCTTTAAATCTTTATGCTCATGGGAGCAGATAAAAATCCATGTCCTTTTAACTTGGTTGTATGGATTCACCCAGGCTGCACTTGAAACCAATGTACACTATGTTACATAGATGACTAGAAGACAGGCACATCTTCTGTTGCGGTGCTAGCCAGATGCATTTAGTTGGAAATAATTTTACTTCTTCGGGTATTGAAATGGCAGTGTTCAGAGTGCAGACCCAAGGGCACATCTTGTATCCACCTAATGGATTAATCAGTTGAAAAGCTTAATTTAGACTTTACAATCATCAGATGTTACCTAGCCATGCACTTGGAAATTAAAAAAGCAGTAGGTAGCACTCCATGACAGAGTAGTGAAGCAGTTTCTCTTTGCAGGGCCTCATTCTGCTGGATTTGTTGGATGCTTATGTAGTAATACAGCTTATTAATACACTCCCAACTCGCTGGACTGATACCATACAGTCCATTAAAACTGTTTGGCGGTGGGCAGGACAGAACGGCAGGCAGTATTCATACAGAATTTCCCATCCCCTCACATCCTTTTCTCAGTATTTAGGTGTAAGTGCTATTGTGAATTATTGCCCTCTGCCGGCTGCAAAGTACGCTTGGCCCGTGAGAATTGCAAGTTCCCCTCTGGAAACTGGCTTTCGAGGACGAGCCTTATTAGTTATGAAAAGCAAAGATGTGCTATTCCATGAGGTACGAGGTGTTTTATCAGGTGCGAGCACGGTCAGCTCTTTAGCGTGTGCGTTTCTGCTGGTGGCTGAGCCCCCCCGTTCGGCTGCACTTAAAGTAACACTTAGCACTTGTAATTGCCTTTCGTCCAAGGGATGCAAACAGCATCGCAACTGCTCTGAGAGATATCGGGCCTAGTCAAAAATACTTCATCAAGCTATGAAGTGCCACAAGGTTTTTGGCTGAAAGGACTAGCAGCTTAGCACCACAGTTAGCAACATCACAAAAATTTAGGTCACAATCAAGAAGCATTCAACGTCCAACTGGGAGCACAAGAGCTATCTTTCACAGGAATATTATTTGAGCTGAAATCCATCTAGCTTGCCAGGAACAACGCTTTCCTCTTGTAAAAGTGCCATTTTTTTTTTTTTTTTAACTGCTATGAATGTTCAGGAACACAGCTTTAAGTCTTATTTGAATGTCATGCCTTTTGGCTATTTATATTTCCAACAAGATCATATCAGAATATCAGATTTTTTTGGGTGACGAAGATAATGCGTTTCCACTAGAGGAAGTGTGAGAATAGTTTGGCTGGAAGAATGTTTTTTTTTTTTTTTTGTCCATCCTGTCTAACATTTTCTGATACAAACAGTTGAAACTGCTTGTGAGATAACTGATGCTCTCCGACAGCGTGACCATTTGGGCACAGTGCTGGTCTATGGTGCGACCAGCTTGGTTTGGAGCAAGTTGGGTGTTACTTGCCGTAGTGCCTGTGGGCTCTTTGGGTGTTTGTGGCTCACAGAAGAACAAGACAGATGGTGAGAGCAGTGTCTGTCCATAACAGAGTTCAGGGTGTGCTTGAAGCTATGCTTTGAAGCCAAAATTTTGCTTGTACTTGTGGTAATTTAACTTAAGCTAATTACCTGTCTGTTTGAGAACCTATGCCTGATGAATTGAGATTGTATAGACATTAAAGGCTCTGCACCAGTTCATCTTAAGGTTGGAAACTTGAGTAAAACTTCAGTTGGATTCAATTAAGTTTTGTGTATAGATAGACCCTGGATTTATTATTAGATAAGCACAAACATAGCTAAGCTAACATGAATTGGATGTGTACTTGTATTTTATAGAAAGACATTTCATTTTAAATCAGAGAGTAAAGCTATGCAGAAAAATGATTTTATCAGGACGGGATAGAAGGCTGTGCTTTCACCTGAGGATGTGCTGTTGCCTCCTGTTTTTGGTGCTGTGGATACATAATGTGTACGTAGCTGTATACTGTGTATGTGCATGTCGCCGTGCGTCAGGGCTAAAAGCGGTGCTAATAACACAACACCCTAGATGAAAATGAGAATATACTAAGTTATATTTGGACTAAAGCTACTGGAGATGAATTTAGGAGATGCTTTTGGAATGACCACCCCAGAGATTTCCTGGAGTGCATGCCTTGCTTACAGCCAGGAGCAGCTGTTTTCAGTGATCTTACTAAATTAATAATTAGGCAGCCATGCTCTACTCTGATCATGCCATTGTAAGTGTGCACAAGTGCAACTGCTCCCTAAGAAAGGCTTTTTTTTTTTTTTTTTTTGGTATCAACCCTACTTTATCCAAACGTACAGGTTAATGTTTTTCATTTCAGATGACCTAAATTTGCATTATGCAGAACCAAACCCGATGTGATGAGGGGGGATCCTGTGGCTTTACAGCAGCTAGGGCTTGGGGCGAACTGCAGTAAAACTGGATCAGGTGCGGCTCCCTCTCTGATTCTGGTCATTGGGATGGGAGCTTCAGCTGGAGCCAACAGTCTCTATTTCAAATTTAGATCAGGTGCTTTAGGGTGGAGAGTCATTAAATATAATCGATGAGTGTGTTGGGGGGGGATTGTTTCTTGCCAAGGACTGAGCCAAGTTCAGGGCTGGAGAGGAGAAGTGTTGAGGTGCAGAACAGCCACGAGAGCAGATTCTGCGCTGCCCCGCAGGTATCCTTCCCTCCTTTCCCCCTTTTCCCCTTCCCAGCCGCACCAGCGGGGAAGCGACTTGAGCGAGGAGGCTCCCTCAGCCCGAGCTCGGGTCCAGCTTTCCGCACCGCCTCCCTTACTCCCGGCGCTGCTTCCTGGGGCCGGGCACGCTTAGCGCCGAGCACCGGCAGCTCCGCAGAGTGGCTTCTCCCCGCTCGTAGCCGCTCCGTGCGGCGGCAGCGCAAAGCGGAGCGGGGCCGGGGGTCCCGGGGGCGCTCCCCGCTCCGTGTCGCGGCCGGGCGGCGGCGCTGGCGAGGCCCGGGGGGGCCGCGCGTCACGGCGGGGGGCGGGCGGGGAGCCCCCGCCGCGGGGGCGTCGGGGCCGCGCCTGGGCAGCGGGCGGAGCCGGAGCCGCTCCGTGCCTGGGAGCCTGCGCTCGGCTCGGCTCGGCTCCGCTCCGCTCCCCAGCAGCTCGCCGGCACGGAGGAGGGAGGCGGGCGCCGCCGCCGCGCCGCGCCGATGGGTCTGCTCCTGCTCCTCTGGGCGTGGGCGGCCGCCGCCGGGGCAGGTGAGAGGATAGGATGGGATGGGATGAGAGGGGACGGGACGGGGGTCGCCGCCCGCCCCACCGGGAGGAAACTTCGCGGGGCGCCGCCGGTCGGGTCCCCCTTGGCCGGGCGCGGTCCCGGCGGGGGGCTCCGGGCGCGGCCGCTCGGTGGGCGTGGGAAAGTTTGCCGGGAGCGGCGTCTCCCGGGGCCGGGCTGAACCCAGCCGGGGTCCCGGAGCTGTCCGCGGTACCGTCCCGGCGAGACGCGGCCGCCGGTGCGCGGTGCCGGCCGGTGCCGTGCGCGCTGCGGGGCCGGGCACCGAGCCCTGCTCCCTGCTCCCGGCGGGGCTTTGTTCTCGCCCCTGCCCCGGGGCCGCCCTGCGTCCCTCCGTGCTGCTCGCCGCTGTGCCTCGGGAAATCGCTCTGCGCGATTGTGGGAAGCACGCAGGAATCGCGGCTTGAAAATCGGCCGTAGGGTTGGCTCGCCAAAACGCACCGGTCTCGAGGGGTGCGGCATAGAAGTAGTTGGGAGAAGGTAGCGCTCGCCCTTTTCTCAGTGGCGTTACCGCTAGGATGCAGACAGACGTTTGGAAGGGTCAGCGGCTCCCAAACTCCTCCGTTCGGCATCGCGAAGCTGCTCGGAAAGTTCTTTGTGTGCAACAATTGCTGCCGAAGGGAGAGAGGAGAGCAAAACGCCCCTCGTAGAGCCTGCTCCTTCCCTTCGGAATGACCGCGCACGGATGCAGGGACGCGACTCGGCTGTGCCGACCTAAAAGTTTCTCCATCCCCAAATAGCTCCTGCGTAGGGTGCCACGGAAATCAGGAGCACGCTGCATGCGTTGTGCGGCTGCACGCTGCCTACATGGAGCCTGGCATGACTGCTGGTGATAGAGGCACAAGCAGAGAACGCGAGCTGTCGGAGCCGTAAGGCAGAATTAATTTCGTTTAGGGATTTCCTAGTGACATCATTCATAATTATATGGCTTAATCCTCTAATCTACTGTACTGCCTTCACTTCACATTGGGCCAAATCCACCAAGTCCTGAGATGATTTCTGCGCCCACCTCCTGTCTGAATTAGTTGGAGTCTTGCTCGTGTAAGCCCCTGGTTTAAGGAGAATGGCCCAATTACTTTAAATAGGAATTGAAAGCAACATCAGTCAGGATCAGGCCCGAGCTTTGCACGGTTCTCCAGGAAGAGCTTACAGGTTGACGATTAATTTTTAGTTCAGAAAGGAGGAGTATTGGCAGCCTCTTCTCCTGCTGAAGGGAGGCAGCATAAAACACTAGATGCAAGTGCCGTTGATATGCCTGTGGTATCTTTCTGATAGACTGTGGGAGACCACAGGGGAAAAGGAGACTTAGTTATCGCACTGAAGCTGCTGATTTGTTGTTTATTAATTATTAACTAGGCTTTTGAGTGCCTGCTGCAGCTTGAAGAGGCAGCACAGGAAAATGACTAAAAATGACTAAGTATTTTAAGCGGTGTTAGGCTCTTCCTAAATAGTTGCTGTGACATTAAAAATAGTCTCCTTTTTTTGGAAAGCATTTCAAAAGCTGGAAGGGGGCACGCTGAAGTTGTCACACAAGACCCTTCACTGGCATAAATTGAAGCCTGTGGAGCCGCAGTGATCTATGTATACTTGTTGAGCCCCAGGTACTCAGGCTGGAATAAACAGCTTTAATGGAGCAGCGAAGCTCCTGTGATTTATGGGAGGGCATAGGCTTGCTAGATGCGGTTTCTGTCCTCATCCTGTTGATGTCAGTGGCGGAGCTTTCACTGATGTTAATGGGGTCAAGATTTGTCTTGCTGGATGTTGTTTGTCCTCTCCATTGAGCAAGTTTTAGTCCCTACTTAGTCTGCCTTCGAATCAGTAGGTTTTTGCTGCTCCGGATAGATCCGACCCCTTTCAAACAAGGAACAGCATACTCTGCTCTCAGCAGGGAAAGCAGACTCTCAGATGAGTAAGTTCACACAATAAATAAATAAAACTGAATAAAATCCTTTGGTAGAAATAAGAAATTGTTCTGTTTTTATTCTAAAACATCCTTTGCTTTTATGATTTTGTCCAGAAAGGTTGTTCCCTCTAATAGTATATACAAATCCGTGTCTAATAGTATATACAAATCTGTGTCAAGGGCTGCAAGGGGTTGCAGCCCTTGCATTAGAAGAGTTGCTGTAGGTTGGAAATGGAGTGGTAGGTAAGTTCTCTTGATGACTGCAGGCAGGTGTGCTTAAGAGCAAGTAGTTTCTGGCTAATGTTGGCTACAGCAGAACGTGTATATTTTTTCAGTAGCATTTTGACTGTGAGCGCGGTTTGGGACCAGAAGAGCTGGCTGGCTGTGCTTTCCATGCTTGTGTTTCTCCCAGAAGGGGAAGGTGTGTTCTTGGTCCGTCAGCGTGCACAGCATCAGCTGTAGCTTTTTGCTGCTTTCGCGTCTGATACTAAAACCTGATGATGTTGCTGAGTATCTGGGAAGGTGTTGCTTTTGGATAATTCTATCTGGTGTCATATTCTCTGATCTAAAGTTTCTACAAAAGCTACTTATCCGCACATCCTTATGAAACACTGTGCATGTCTGCACTTCGATATGTCAGCGTTCTTGGAGGATCAGTTTGGCCAAATGCTTCTAGGTGTTGATTTTCATTGTAGAGTAGTGTTGATGAAGCCCTTTTAAAGCTGTCTTTTCAAGGTTTTTTGCTACTCAGCTCGATGTGCAATAGTGTCCTCTGTATTAGTACAGCTGTTGTCCTGACAAGTTTTAATACCCAAGCGAAAGAAAGGAGAAACACTGTGGTACAGTTGATTTATGAGTAGAATACGTAACTTCTTGTTCATTCTGTACACCTCAGTAATTTCTTAGAGCCTTTCAAAGAATCAAAGTAGAGTATTTGCAGCTTAACTGATCCAGAAGCACAGTCCTGGAATACTAAATGAATCAATTTAGATCTGAACATGATGTCCACTCAGTGGAAATCAATCTGGATGTGCTTTGCAGGTAACATCCTTGCTCCTCAGAAGTCTGTGGGAGTTTTGTCATTGACTTTGGCTGTATCAGGCTTCTGTTCTCAGATCCTGTAACTAATGACGTTAGCAAAAAAAAAAAAAAAAAAAAAAAAATCATTAGGAAAGTGCTTGGATCTTGTGTGAGATTTTTTAGCCTATCTCTCTGGCACAGGTCTTATATGATATTTATTGCTATGTTGAGAGGGACTGTGGTCAGGCTGGCCTCTTTCCATCCCTTGAAAAAGGAGACAAGTTGAAAGAATTTGGTGTGCCGTGGCCGTTAGGTTGCCCTGAACTTTTGAACATGGTAACTTCAAACTGCTTGAATACGTGTCTTTTCTGTCAATTCCATTAGTTCCCCAATCAATTCAAGGAGCAGCAGCCTTTTCCTGGGCATGAGCCCTTCCTAAATCTTGGGCTTAGACTCATGCTTCTGCAGTAGGTGCTACTGCAGACCAGAAGGTGCTACTGCTGGTTTAGGTAAATGAATATCCTTTGTTTGTAGGTAGGCTTTGACATGCTCTGCAGGCACTGGCTGTGCTTAAATGTAGAAGACATGGTTCATAAGCGTTATCAAACAATTTGGTGAATCACTCAGGGCTCTTTGATTATGGCATCTTTTGTCCTGCTACCATATCTCCTCCAGGGTCATTTTGTCCAGTTGGGAAGATAGATAATGTTTAGACTGAGCTGTAGGGCCTGTTCTGTTAGTCACAGCTAGGTATGAAATGTGAGAGGAATTTTCAGCCTTCACGTCTCCCTGGAAATCATGTAGCCAATAGATGAGTGTTGCAAATCTCTTTCATCTTTTTGCATAGGTGCTTATGCTTTCATTTATTTATTACTTTTCAGCCTCAAAAAGATGCTGGGTTAATGTAATCAGTTTTATAACGTTTTAACTTGTGCACAGTAAAATCTATGGAAAGAAAAGAGTTTAATTGAAATAATTAGAAAAGAATATCTTCTTTCCTGCAGCAGAGTTACTGCCTTGTAAGTAATTACTGTATACAGTGTGTGTGTGTGAAGATACTAGAAATGCCTGTACTTCTCCCTTCTTTTCATTACCTGATTTGAAATAAAAATTGATCTAACTTCAAGTCTCCCTTTCTTCTTCTCTCCCTCCAACAGCTATAGGATTTGGAATGGATCCTGACTTACAGATTGATATAATCACAGAACTGGATCTTGTGAATACAACCCTTGGGGTAACGCAAGTGTCAGGACTACACAATGCCAGCAAAGCATTTTTATTTCAAGGTAAGACACACATCCTTGGTTCTCTTTTCCCACTTATAACTTCATGAGCTCCTAAGAGCTTTGATGCCCGATGCCCTGTAATGGTAGTCTTAACTGTAATTCTTTTGCTGAAATGCGTATGGCATTTTTTGTGGGCTGTCAGGTCACTGAGATTAGAGGTCTCTAGGGGAAGTAGTTTGGGTAGGTTTACAACACTTCCAGTACGTGTTTTCAGATTAGCATGTCCAAGTGGCCCCAGGCGTGGGCTCTGTTGTATTCTTGGGCACTATCTCTGTCATTGTACATATGTGAGAGAGACACAAAGCTGAAGCTATGTAGGTAAGAGAAGGCAGTTAATGTCTTGCCACCAGTTAGTAACAAGTAGCAAACCTTTCATCAACTGTATGAGAACTGTTAAAGTGAGAAAATCGGACCATGCTTAACTGTCAGAGATCAGTACCAGGCATAGAATAAATCACTTTGAATTGTAATATTATTCTTCATTCAATATTCTAAGATAATGCTTGTGAGGGGTTATTTTTTCCCACTTTTTATTTTTTTCCCCTCTCCTCTAGGTCGATGAGGAGCCGTTGAAATGCGGCATGTTTTATGGTGGTCTTAGGTGAGACCAAGATTAAGAGATCAAGTCCCAACAAGGGGTAGCACTGAGACTGTACAATAGGTTTATTAGGTGAGAGAGACTTTTTTATCACTTGGGATTAAGAGAAACATTAAAGAACAGTTAGGAGCACTTCTACTGCGGAGGCGTCCAATGTTTGTTTTTTCTTTACTGTGCTTTTATTACGCATTCAAGTGGGTATGTTAGTGTCTTAATTGTTGCTCTCTCTCCTCTGTGGCTGTTCTTAGAAGCAAAAGATTATGATCTCATTTTGTTTTACTTCTGGATTTGCAATACCAACTGACTTTAGTACAAGTAATAAAAGAAGTGGGTCTATAGTTTTAGCTGACTTTTACCTGGCCAAAGCCGGTTCAGGTGCCATAGCAGATGCTTCTGGAGACCTAAGATCTTGTCAGTCATATTTCCAATCTGTGCTATGCTGAGTAGCACAATTTTCACTGTTTGCTAGATAGATGCCCAGAAGATGGGCATTAAGTTAATCAAGAATGTTCATTGTAATCATTTAAAGATACTGATTGTTTTGCTTCTAATACCCCTGACTACAGTTTTATGTGTCATGGATGAACAGTATTGAAGTACAGTCATTCCTCTAAAGACTGCAGAGGCCTAACTGACTCAAGATATGTTAGTATTTCCAATTGCCATTCTGTGCAGTTAATTGCAATTGCCCTGATGAACTCTTGCACTGAGCTTTCAGAGACTGGTGCTCAGAGCTGCAGAGAGAAGGATTGAGGTGTGTTTCTGGGGATACTGACTGAAACCCTCGATACTGAAAGTAGTTTTGAAAGGCTAGAGGTGGAGATGTTATGCTTATTCTTATTCTTTTGTTTTTTCCCTTGAAAAATTGCATCTGTAGTTTACGAACCTGAAGACTAGTGTAAAAAACATACAGCTTGTAAAGTTCACGTGAGCAGATAAATCCAAAGATAGATGTACACAGAAGCACTAAACAGAAGTTCACAATAAAGTGAATATATGTAAGTAAGTAAATAAAGTTGTTTTCTAATTCCCCAAACAAATTATCCTTGTAAATGCACACAGAAATAGCCCTATGCTTGGATATTGCCTCTCGTACACAGCTTCTTGGAAGATGATTTGGGAAAGTTACCGTCTTCACTTAAGCCCTTGGGCTAGGAGAAGACCGGAGACCTTTGGAGAATTACTCCATCCTGAGAGAGGTCTGTGAGGGATCTTTTTCTACTGCTGTCAGGCAGGATGGAAGTCTGAGGCTGCCTGTTGGCTGCTTCCCTTCTTGTTCGTATCTGTTATTTGTTAAATGTCAGCAGTATGTCGGCAGCTGTATGAATTCCCTTTTAGTAACAGGTGACTTACTTCACAGCTACAGTTGGGCTGTGTGCCAGGCCTTTGCCTGGAACCAGGAGACACTTAATTTTGATTTGTATTTTCCCATACAGTAAAACCAGTACAGAACCCAGAGGGATGTGTGGGCAACTGCTATGTCTCAGGTAGAAGGAATCATACTTTTTCCTGTAGAAGTTCACAAAAATCCCAACAAGGCGACAGTCCCGGGGAGAGGAAAGACTGGAAGTTAGCGCTTCGTTCAGAAATGTCTATATCCTCTTGGACCTGCTGCTCCAGTGTCGAAGAGGCAGCCCTTTCTTTACACAGAGCTTTGCTTTGATCAGTTCTTATCACATGCCAGTAGTCGGTGAGTGCTGTGCCTTGCTGCTCCAGCATCACCTCTGGGGCTCTGGGCAGGGGAGGTCTCGCCTCACCTGGCAGGCTGATTGCTGAACAGGGAGCCGTGGCAGGAGACCTCTTCACTTGTGTGCTTTCACCACTCGGGATTTCCTGGTTTAGGAAAAGAAAAGAAGATTTCGTGAGGGTGTTCTTCGGCGTGCAGCTTCCATGGGGGCAGTTTTGCCCCCCCCTTTCTTTTGCCATGTCCTTACAGCAACGTAATGGGGCTCTGAGCTTACACAAAGGCTCCCCAAGGAACGCTTTGTCTTGTAAGATGTGTTTTCTAAAATGACTTTACTAGAGCTGTTCAAACTGAGTGTGTTGCTTTGTGCATCCCTGGAAGTCTATATCTGTGAGGGAGAGAAATGGTAATTTTACCCCCACTCAGACAGTTCTGCATACTGCTGTAGTGTCAGTGTGAATTGTTTTCCTAGGCAATGTTTTTTCTGTGAATTGAGCTTTTTGATGCTGAAAGCTTTATGAGTTTTGGGCACTCTCTGAGTTGTGTTTAGAGCCCTACCCCCTTCCCCCCCCCCAAAAAAAAAAAAAAAAAAAAAAAAAAAGATGATGGGAAGAAAGAAAGGCACAGGAGAAAGTGAAACTATTAATTTTATTGAATTTTTTTTTTTTTTTTTTTTTTTTTTTTTTTTAAATCTGTGATGTTAGCTCTGTTAAAGGAAGCGATTTGTTTGTTAAAAAAGATTCTGGGGAGTACCTCGTGATTTGATTGATAGTAGAGAAAATGTAGAAGGACTCTTTTCCCTGGAAGGTTGGCAATTTCAGTCCAAGGTGACCTCAGTGAAGTATTCTGATTTGATAATAATATTGGTAGTAAGAGCTGAGACTCAGATTTCCATGTAAAACAGTTTTACAGGCAAAGAATCAAATTCAGCTCTGTTGCAAATTGTGTGACAGCATGATAGAACCAAAGTGCCAATTGAGAGTTGTGGGTTGCCTTTGGACAAACAAGTCTGTTCCTAATTCAGAAAAGCATAGAAACCTGTAATTAAGTGCAATCATCTGGGTGATCCTGTTGGGCTTTATCTTCGATTATTAGAGTATTTCAGCTGGATTTTTGATTGATCAGTTCAATTATTTGTGTTTCACTTCCATTCTCTGTGAAATGGGGGTGAGGGAATAATAATAATAATAATAATAATAATAATAATAAAAAAACCAACACACACAAAAATACAAACGCTGAACAAAACTGTCTGAGTGCTGACAGTGAGAATTAGATGAAATGTCGTTATCTAACTCACAGTTGCAACTCTGAAAATGGTCTAACTCATAAGATCCCTAAAATTCTGGTCTTATTTATCATTAATTTTACGGAAGGAGTGGGAAAAAAATCCTTCTGTCCAGATGGGTTGTCCCAGCAGCAAGGGACAAAGGAGAGTGAGTGAAGACTTGTGACTAGAGTGCTCTTGGGAAAGGTGCTCCCACAGTCCCGGTGTCCAACCCTACATCTCCTCACCTCCAGCTGGAAACCGAAAGAATTCAGGGAACCAGTTACGGGGGTGGGCTGGAAATCTACCTTAAAGAAATATATTGAAAATGTTGTTCATCCACATGATAATGCATTGTGATAATGTCTTACAAACACTGTATAAAAACATTTGTGAATGCTATCTTTCCAACGTCACAAGAAGATACTGAATTTCCTCAAACAGGACCGCGGTATACATTTTAGTATGTCAAGAAAGTATGTCAGAAAGAAGACCCTAGCAATTACAGGCCTGTCAGTCTCACGTCAGTGCCTGGTAAAATCATGGAGAAGTTGGTTCTCGAACTTATTGAGGTGCACCTGGGGGACAAAGCAGTCATTGGTCCCAGCCAACATGGGTTTGTGAAGGGTAGGTCCTGCCTAACTAACCTGATTTCCTTTTATGATAAGATCACCCGTATGGTGGACCAAGGGAAACCAGCTGATGTGATTTTTTTGGACTTCAGCAAGGCTTTTGACACGGTTTCCCATAGGATCCTACTGGACAAAATGTCCACCATACAGCTGAATAAAAACATCATACGATGGGTGAGCAATTGGCTAACGGGCAGGACCCAAAGGGTTATGGTAAATGGGGCTACGTCAGGCTGGCGGGCGGTCACCAGTGGGGTCCCTCAAGGCTCCATTTTAGGGCCAGTACTTTTCAATATTTTTATAAACGATCTGGATGTAGGAATAGAAGGTATTTTGAGCAAGTTTGCTGATGACACCAAACTTGGAGGAGTTGTGGACTCGAATGAGGGCGGAAAGGCCTTGCAGAGGGACCTGGATAGGTTGGAGAGCTGGGCGATCACCAACCGCATGAAGTTCAATAAGAGCAAGTGCCGGGTCCTGCACCTTGGACAGGGAAACCCTGGCTGCACGTACAGACTGGGCGATGAGACGCTGGAGAGCAGCCTAGAAGAGAGGGATCTGGGGGTCGTGGTTGACAGCAAGTTGAATATGAGCCAGCAGTGTGCCCTGGCAGCCAGGAGGGCCAACCGTGTCCTGGGGTGCATCAAGCACGGCATCGCTAGTAGGTCAAGGGAGGTGATTGTCCCGCTCTACTCTGCGCTGGTGCGGCCTCACCTCGAGTACTGTGTGCAGTTCTGGGCACCACAGTATAAAAAGGACATGAAACTGTTGGAAAGTGTCCAGAGGAGGGCTACGAAGATGGTGAAAGGCCTGGAGGGGAAGACGTACGAAGAACGGCTGAGGTCACTGGGCCTGTTCAGCCTGGAGAAGAGGAGGCTGAGGGGAGACCTCATCACAGTCTACAACTTCCTCGTAAGGGGGAGTCGAGAGGCAGGAGACCTTTTCTCCATTAACACCAGTGACAGGACCCGTGGGAACGGGGTTAAGCTGAGGCAGGGGAAATTTAGGCTGGACGTCAGGAGGGGGTTCTTCACAGAGAGGGTGGTTACACACTGGAACAGGCTCCCCAGGGAAGTGGTCACTGCACCGAGCCTGTCTGAATTTAAGAAGAGATTGGACTGTGCACTTAGGCACATGGTCTGAACTTTTGGGTAGACCTGTGCGGTGTCAAGAGTTGGACTTGATGATCCTTAAGGGTCCCTTCCAACTGAGGATATTCTATGATTATAAGAAGCAGGCTGAACAATGGCCTGCATAGTGGAACTCCATCCCATGCTCTGTTTCAGGTAGCAGAGAAGCAGGGCTTGTTTTGCACCTGTAGGTGGAAACCTCAACGGAACCTTAAGTTCAGTGGCAGAGAAAGGCTTTAGTTATAAATCAGGCAGGAGTTGGTGTTGGACTGGTCATTCTGCTCCTAGGCAGTGAGCCCAGACTTCAGCCTAACTGTTACATTATGTGATTATCTTAAGCAGTGACTTTTGTTCAGTGCTCTCTTCTTGTGGAAGTAAAATTTTATTCCTTTTATAACCTGTCAGCTGTGCACATTTCTTTTTAATTCTTCTTCCCTCAGCATCTCTTTTGAACTGATAGAGGCTTAAAGCCTTTACTTATAAAGCAATTCCCACAAGAAGTTTATTAAGGTTTTCTTGTTCCCCTTCTTCACAATCTGGCAGTATTTTTTACCTTTAAATTAGGAACTATCTTTTTACTATGTATACTACGTGTAGCACTTGGCAACTTAGACCACCAAGAACTGTCCAAAGTCTACCTATATATAGTCCTTTCTCCCTTGTCTGTTTCTTTCTTTTTTTATTTTTTTATTTTTTATTTTTTTTTAATTATTATTATTATTAAACAACTGCTGGATTTGTAAGGTAAACATCCAGCCTGCATCTCCTGCAGCACAGGGTTTGGTTGCGCTCCTTCTTCCCACTTTACTGGTGACTGCTGTTTTTTTCTTTACAGTCACGGCTCTGACAGGAAAGGTGAAAGAATAACAAGTATCTTGAAGAACAGAGAAAGGTTAATCTTTTTGTGAGAAAAGAGTGAATCTTGATTAGTTTCTGAAATGAGAGGGCTGTCCTGCTTCAGGCCAAAAGAGAGAGCAAAGCTGCAGCCTTGGGGGTTAAGAGGCGCCTTCTGGCAGGCTCCCTTGCACTTCCATGCTCTTCATAGGTGTTTCCTCTCAGGATGTTATGGATTCTGATTTTTAGATACCTTCCTCCTTGAATTGCTAATGACATGCTCAGAGAGTGGAGGTGTTTCCAGACCCCATTCAAGGGTCAGGAGAGTAGGTAGGCTGCTGCCTTGGTTCATCAGTGTGTGTGTGTGTCTTCTCACCTGAGCCTGTGGGCTGTGCCCTTCCGCTGAGGCTTTGTTCCACACCAGGCATTGAAGCTCAGTGTTGCCAGTGTGATGTGCAAGGTGTTCAGGCTGTGAAGCTCAGAAAAGAGCCAGGGACTGCATGAAAGGCAGCAGATAATGGCTCAGGGAGGAAATGTGCAATTGCTCTTCCTGGGGTGGACAGCACGGAGGATTGTATTGAGTGGGAGAGATGAAGTTTAATTTTAGAGTTGAGGGTGTTTGTCCCTCTATATGTAAGACAATCAACCAGGGTCATTGGTTTTGGTGATTTCTCCAGTATGTTTATAGCAAATGCGAAGTGTAAGCGATATTGTTTCTACAAAGCAGAAATCTTTCAGAAGAAGCAGGGAGGGCACACCATGGCTGGCTCAGTCTTGATCCTGCCTTCAGCTCCGGTGAGGCAGAGCAGCTCTGTCGCTGCTTCCTCGCATGGTGGTGCCTGAGGCATCCTGCCTCGCTGGGGTGCTGCAGAGGTTTGGGGCAGCACTGGTCCTGAGCCTCCAGAGGCTTCTCCCTGCTGCATCCCTCCCTCCTGTGCTCAGGAGAGCTCTCCAAAGCACACAGGCACCCTTGCATGTGTGGAAAGGCAAGAAACTTTTTTTTTTTTTTTTTTTTTTAACTTTTTTTTTTAAATCAAGTAGAGCCCATCCATTGCCTCAGCTCATAGCTGAGTGCCTGTGTGGTCATTTGCTCGTGGCACCCCTCATGCATGTGGGTTTTTGCCTTTTCTTCAGCACGCTTTCCCCAGGGCACCATTTATGTGATTGAGGGGCTGAGTGGGACCCTCGGAACGTCCAGAACCTTCCGGAACCGGCTGCGTCTCCTCAGAGACGCCCTGCAGCCCCTCTGCTGCCAGCCCCTCAGCACTCACCTCTGGCACAGGTATATCTCCATGGAAACTCTGAAAGCTCCTCAAACTTGTGGAGTTTTTCTTTCTTTCTTTCTTTATTTTTTATTTGAAGGTGGGCGGTGAGGTGTTTTTCTCTCTTCTGAGCCCTGTTGTGTCGGTCAATGCCAGTTTTGACTGGGGAGGTGTGGATTTTGGATTTTACCTCAGGTTTGTTGTGATGCCCATGTCTAGAGTTAAAGGAACCTCAGGAGGGAAGGTCTGCTACGGTAAAAATAAAAATCTTTTCTATTTGTATGTAAAAACAGTATGTAAGCCAGCCTCTTGCCCTCATCCCGCAGTAACGTTTCCTTCAGAGCTGCTGGAGAGTTCCCTCCGCTTTCAGCTCTTTGTCAAAGCTGTGCTGTAAAGAACTGATAAAATAAGAGGTGAAATAAATACCAGAGGTTTTCAGTGGCTAAATACAAGAGCCGGATGGTTTGTGTGGCTGGGTGTACATTGTTCCTTGGTGGCTCTGCACGCTGTTCCTGCAGAGCAGCTGGGCTGGCTGTGCCTGAGGGTGACGGAGCAAAGTGTGGCTTGTGGCTGTCAGGACAGAGAGGGAGGACTCGATCTCTTTTAGGGATCGTGGTTGCTCTCCAGCTTTCCACCCTTCCTTTCCAGACCTCTGTGAAAGCTTGAAAAGAGAGGGAAATGAATCTGGGAATTTCGGGGCGAGGACTGGGTGTGTAGAGACGATAATGCAGCTGGGGTGAACCGGCTCCTCTGAGAGCTGGTGAGGGACGCAGGCTGGTGCTGGGAGGTGGGTGGTGAGCAGCAGTCAGATGAGATTAACTGTGACAGGCAGGGCAAGGAGACTGGGACTCAAACTGGGAGATGGAGGGGAGAGGAGAGAAGCAGCTGTGGTGAGGAGCTTGAGGCCAAGAAGCAAACTGGTGACGGCCGGGCAGAGCAGTGACAAGGACGGTACAAGGACGCTGAGCTGAGGGGAAGGGAGCCGGGTGCAGGGATGAAGAACATGGTGAGGGGAACCATAGGCAGTGGTGGGGAGAAGCAGCCTGGACAGAGGTGAGGGGCTCGTGCCTGAATGAGAAACCTGAGGGCTGAGGTCTCAGGCTGGATGTGTGAGACTTGGGTAAAGGTTTGTTTACAGCAGAGACAGCATTAGGGCAGCGTAACAGGGAACAAGCACTGGAAGCTCGGATTTGGCAGTGCTGTAGGGTGTCTGTGACGTGCTAATTTTTAACAAATGTTTTTGGAGGATAAAGCTAGGATAATGTGTACTTAATTAATGACTTGGAACCTTAATTTTATTCTGCTTGGGTTGTTCACCTGTAAAGCTGAGGTACTAATACCCTTTGCTCTAACAACACTGGTGTGAAAAGAATTAATTAATTGTCGAGTTTCAGATACTGCACTGGAATAATTAACTTGGTCATGCTCTGTTTTGTCTTCAGAGAAGGATTTGAACTTGGTGGATTTACTGTTCAAGGTCTGCCTCGAATAGTAAAAATAAAACATCAAATCCTTGTTTGTCACACAGGTATCGTTTGCTCTTTGTTCTTTGTGCCCTGACTGAGGCAGGGGGACCCTCAGGAAAGCAGCATGTGATCCTGCAATTGAAAGTGGTACTGTAACGTGTACTTCTGGAGGGCTGAGCTAGGTGTCCATCGGAGACTTGAAAGCTTACAGCCTTCTAACTTCTTGTTCATATTTGTTCTTTTAATATAGCTAATCTTTTAATGTGTTTGGTATATGCAGTGTATTTTTTTTTTTATGTGGCAATGAAATAATTAGTCAAAGTGGTTTTTTATCTTGTGTAAAACTGACCCTTTCCATCAGAAGGAAATGACTGGAGTCAAAATACACCGAGCTGGGTGGGAATGAGTGAAATGAATCATCTCCAGTGGAAGAAATTAAAGGTCACTTGAGACATAATTATCGAACAATGCTCTGAGGCTCTGAAGATAGATAAACTACTGTTAACTTTGTCAGTGCCCAGAAGTAGTTTTTAGAATACTCATATATACGCATCCAGCGTTCGCTGTTTCCACTGTTGTTTAAATTTGAATTATGATAGAGCGTTGTCTAGGAGGAAAACGAATCCAACATACTGATCTGAAGGTACAATTGTAAATCCTTGCAAAATTTCTTGTTGAGTATCCCCCCCTCAAAAAAAAAAAAAAAAAAAAAAAGGTAAGTATGAATTAAAACAGAAACTTAGTTGCACTGAATTACAGTGACCAATTTCCAATTTTTTTTCCTATCCTGAATGTTGTCATGCTGCCTTCTGTTACTTGACATTTTTTGGGTTTCCCATCATGTCTATAATGATTAGGAAAGAATTCTGAGCACACATTGACTCTGTCCTTGGCAGTTATTTTTGCTTTCCTGGGAGACAATAATTGTGCTGCTTGTCTATCTTCATTGCCACTGTGGTAAGTACAAAGGGGGATGTGGGAGAAGCACTTCAGTATTTCTGTAGTATGCTAAAAGCCTCAAATGCTTCTGGCAACCTGTTGACAAAGTCCTGTAATGAAGATAAGCAGAAAGAAAACAAAAGGTCTCTACTCTTCAGTGGGCAGAGAGGGGGCTAGAGAAATTAGTTTGTGATTTTGCCAGTAAGTGCCGCATGCTTCCCCACGGCATGACCATCTAGGTCCTTAAAATGGAAGTAAATCAATTTAGATAACAGAAGGAATAACAGTCTGAGTTTCTTCTACCTTTATCAGAAGGGAAACACAACAAAAATTCTCTCTCTTCTGCAGAGTATTTTGGTGAGCTGATACTCTTAAGTCTTATCATTCTGCATGCAATCAGGTTTTATTAACTACTTGTTGAGAAAAGGAGGGTTAAACCAGAGGAAGGATGGCATTCTGAAATACCGTACAGTGCAGGCTTGAGTGCCAGCCACAGCCCTGGGGAGCTGCGGTGCCAGAGCTGAGCCTGCTCCTTGGAGCGAGTCCTGCACAGTGCCGAGTATCCCTTTCGTGGGGGAATCCTGCCTGAGCTCAGGGCAAGCCCGTGCCACGGCCTGACGCTGCAGGTTTGGGCTGCTGGATGGGTGCTGGGTTAAAGGAGAGGACATGGAGCGGTGCTTGGCTCTGTGGAATGAACGCTTCTCAAAACGCAGAGGGAGGGAAAAGCAGTGCTGAAGAACTGGGTTCTCGCTGCAGGCCATGGAGGCAAGTGGCCCTTTATGGGTGCTTTTGTCCCCAGGAGGGGACTTCTAATTTTCAAAACAATTTTAATGGAAATTTATTAATACCTATTTGAGAGGAGTATTTACGCTTGTTCTGCTTGATTAAATTACTTCTAAGCAGAGCTACATCTTTTGCCTGGAAAGACGTGATGCTATTTAAAATTACTGTCAGATGAATGTAATGATGATGGTGATGATTGTTTTTTAAGATTTTGTGCCTTAAAAAGGTACACAAAGGCAGATACAATCAGACTAAATGCAAGAGCCAGGCATGGGCCACTTCCTGTGGTGAAAAACCCTGCTGCCTTCAACTACCTATCAAGAATAAAAATTAGATGCTACTTGAGGCCTCAACGTACTCCTTCTATGCCAAATTTTAGATTAATCTTGCCACCTGCAGTGTGGGTGTATAAATGACACGAGGGGGACGTTTTTTTCCTCTTATTTTTCATTTTTGCCACATAAATGGTGTGAAGTAATCATATCAAACTGTGCTGGTCTGTGGCATTATATCATGTGATTGCCTTGCATTTTGTAGCCTATTCAATGATATAAAATGCGGAACATTAGATTTTTTTTTTTTAATAATAAACGGACAAGAAGTGCTTTTGGCACCTGGTGTCCACTGAAACATTCATCTAAATCAGTAGTTATGTAGGCTGTGTACCTGCTAAAATGAGAGAGCTGATTCTGTGGTTCTGACAACAGAGGGATCTGTGATCACTGATGTGACTGTGGTGTTTGACAATAAACCCAATAAACCCTGTGGCTGAGCGCTGGTGTTCTCGCTTCCCCAAAATGTCACTTCTTGTCCCCCATTCTCCCACCCTGCTTGATAGTGTTTCTTGTACGTAGTTACAGCTGTGTCTCTCATTGATCCTCCATGCCATAAATAGGAAAAAGTAGCATAGGATTACTTTACTGAGCCCAAGCCCCCCCTGAGCATCCGGGTGACGCCTCTGTTTGAAGCTGTGAGTTTTCCACTTGGCATCAGTGGGAACAGGCACCTCCTGCAGCGGACAAGTTTCTGTTGTAAAGCTTTGTTGTGTTTCTTGCTCCCCATCACCCCCCTCCCTTTTCTTTTTCTTTTTGTATTTTGTAACCCATAAGGCAGCAAAGACTCTCAGAGTGCAACAAGCATAAAACCAAATCTCAGAGGTTAAATGCTCATTGTTTCTGTGACGGAAGGCCATCTACAGATGGCACACAGACCTGCCTCTGCTTCTGTCTCTCTGCTTTGGCTCGTTGTGCATAACGATATTGAAATTTTAGAGCCTGTTCTTGGGAGTAGGGATAATAACCAAGCCAAGATGTGTGGGAGGAGAGTGGGCTTTATGCGTGTGTCATGGTTTTTCTTGGTCTGTGGAGGTCTCCACAGATATTCATCATGCTGTTTAGAAAATGAAGCAGCACAGCCTTAAAACGTGACATCTAGAGAATAATTTAGTAAATGCCGATGATTTGGAAACCTCACGTACTACACTTTATCTCAAGTCTTCCTTTCAAAGGACTCTAATGACAAGCTGAGGGAGCAGGGCTCTGCTGTGTGGTATTGGTTACAGTAATCTTATGAAAATAGGGGAAGTTATTTAGGTTTGCTTCACTGTAATTAATTATGAAGCCAGGAAAAAAAGTTTCTTTTTTTTTTTTTTTTTTTTTAATAGCATTGCCCACAAATTTAAAAGTCACAGTCCTCTGTGTTAGCCTTTTGTTCTCTGATGCCGGCAGTGCTTTTAATGCTTTTTGATGTCTTGTGAGTACCAGCTTTCAGATGGGATATTCAGCTTTTCTAGCTTTATGCCATCCTAATTGTTTCAAAATGTAGTCATTAAAAAAAAAAGTAAACATTATTGCTGGTGTTATTGCTAACGGCAAGAAATGCAAAAAAGGGGGACACATGTGGTGGTTCTATTTAAATAAAAGCTTATTTTCAGAAACAAAGGCTTATGGAGCAAAAGGGAGCTGTTAGTACCCCAAGCACGTTTGCTGTTACGGATGAACCCACAGCGATGGATGCTATCAAAGTTGTCATATTTTATTCATGAGTTGTGGTAGGCTTGGATGAAATAAGAAAAGCAATGCTCCAAATCATAATTATGGTGTAAAAAGATAAAACAGTTATTATTGTGACATTTTTGAAAATTCTTAAATCTCTCAAATAATTCATATAAAACTTGTGGAGAATGACTAAGTATGTTAGCTATGGCTACGATTCCTTCTTGGGGGGTTGTGTGGAACACTTCACAGAGGTGGAATGTAGACAGATTTGGGGAGAATATATAAATGTGTGCTTATATGTGTTCCAAGAAACAAAGACAGCTAGAGTGTTGAATATAAACATAATTGTAAAGAGGCTGACAGCTGAAATTATACTTCAGTAGAGAGGGGCTTTGACAAATGTATTATGCCCCATGTTATTATCACGCAGTTAATAAATAAAGCAGACACCCAGGATTTAATTTTCTTTAGCAATACCGTGGAAGTGATTTTTCTGAGGTAAAGAAAACAGAAGGGAAAATTAATTCATGAAACGCATTGGGTTAGTGTTTGTACAAATTGCAGAGAGAGAATAAGGAAACAAAAAACATAAGATTTGAGTAATAAATGAGCTAAATGTTTTAAAAGTAATTAAACAACTGCTTAGAGTCATATCGTAGGAATTTTTGAACCATGAGCATGCATCAGCATATGTTTACTTTGAACTTTACGGATAATTTCATTGCCTCAAGTTGGATTATTCTTGTGATATGGACTGGAAATCGGGAGCTCTGGGTAGGTGTAGGCAGGTCTGTTAGCTGCCGTAAGCAGCATTAAGCATTGTAATCTCTCTTTGCACGTGAAGAAACTGAGTCAGAGGTTGCTGAAGCTTTCCTGTTGACGAACTACTGAATTCTGGTGTTTTGAAGTGTGTCTTTAAGAACGCAAGTCTTCAGCAGGGAGGCGAATTCTGCTTTCTTTGTGGCCCTGCTGAGCTAGACTGGGATTTTCAGCACAGCCAAAATAATTTAGGCATTTTGGTCTCTCCTGCTTCTCTGGGATCTGGTACTTAAAATTCCTTTGAATATCCAGGCTCTGGGTTACCAGTGCCTCTCACATTCCTGTTAAACTTTGGAGCCTTAAAGCAGGCGTGCTTGATACTATTTCTTTTTAATACCTTGTCACAAAGCATGAGCAGCATTATCACCTCAAAGAAAGAAGAGTACTAAATGAGAAATCAGAATTATTACATACAGCTTAAAAATACAAATAGATCGTTCTCTGTACAGTCTATTGACAAAGCTGAGGTTTGTTTCCAGGTTAGAAATGTGCTAAGGGTTATAGTGGGAGTAAGGTGGTCCAAGCTGCAGTTATTTGTAAAACGTACCTTCTGTGTCTGATTTTTGGTTCTAGATGCTCCTCACCTTCTGATACTGTTTTCAGTTAGATGTAAACTTGTTCTAAATGTGGCTGAAGAATATGTTTTGTCAAGTTCAGTTATGTGTTTGCATTTTTAAAAAATCATTTCCGATTTGCTGGGACTGTGATTTTGAGCTTATCTGGAAGAGTTTTGTGGAAGTGGAGTAAAAACTGCTGGGTTTGCTTTTGCGCGAAGTCAGAACAGGAACAGTATTTTTAGGTGGCTCATTATCTTGTGTGGCATTAGCATTTAACATACTCTGAAATAAATCCCTGAAATGGACGGTGCTTCCGCAAAACAGCCAGCGTTTCGGTAATGAGTCTTAGGAATTACTGCTCCTTCATGCTAACATTGCAGACAGTGCTGCTGGCTCTGTTCAGACTTCTCCTCATGATGGGATTGCTACTGTAATCCTTACTTTTTTTGTTTAACCCTGGTTATTTTCAAATTTGAAAATAGCAACCTTTACCTTTATAGTCACACTGATGTGACGTGCTAGCTAATATAGATAAACAGTGGAAAAGAAGTTACAATCAGTGACTCCTGCACTAATTAACTAACAAGGCATGTAATTTGATTAACTCACATGATTTAAGAGCAGATGATGTGCTGTTAGCAGTAGCATAACTTCTGGAGCATTTCTACCAGCACCGGAATAAGCAGTTAATTTAAGGGATCATCCATTTGTAAATAGTCTTGATTTCAGCACGAGTCCCTCGAGGACACAGCTGAGCCAACTTGCTAAGGCAAGCCTGAGCCCAGTAGCTGCTTAAAAGGAACCAAGGGAAAGGGGTGCCTGAGCAACAGGTGATGTGTAGCGCTCCGCACATTGAACAGCATGGCTCTTCATGTCAGGAAGCCTGAGGCAAAGCCATTTGGCTCACTCAGGTTGTCTGCTTTTGCTCTGTACGAGCCACGTGGTCTGAACATGGTGTCAGTTGCTATGTGATGCACGTGCCCAGGCCTCCTGCTCATGCGTCTGTCGCCACTGAGACAACTCCAGCACTTGCCTTGGTTGTTTGGTCTGTCTGGGTGGGAAGACAAGGGCCCGGGAGATAGGAAACCCATAGGTAGTGGAAGAGGGCAGCCCCTGCTGTGTAGGCTTTGCTACTGCTCTCTGCTGCCCTGCTTTCTCTGTCCCCTAGAGGACCTTGTTTTGGCTGGGACTTGAGGAAGCAGGTGGCTGCCTTCTCTCATGGCATGTATTCATTTCCAAGTCTTGTGCAGTATCTGGTGCTCTGCTTGCTGCGGAGTGCTCAGTTTCCCTGGTTCAGTTTGAAATGCTGATAAAACAAACAAGAGACTTAGACTTTCTGACAATTGCCTTATGAACTGGAGCATGGTCATTCTAGCCAGTGCTCAAGTTGGGCCGGCTTTCAGGAAGTGAAGAGTCCAACATGAAGCTCCTAAATCAACTAAATTGGGGAAGAAATGGTGAATTGATAAGCAGTCCCTGATTTCCGTAGCCACTCAAAAATCTGACTTTTAGAACTGAGTTTGCAGTAGCTTTGCAAAAAGAATGGAATAGCTATATAACTTCAGATGCTAGATGAATGTTGTTAGGTGAGACCTAGTCATAAAGTAGTTTACAAATGTACATCACCATGACAGCAATATATGAACACTTATTGCCAGGGTAGTTTTGCATCATGCAAAAGGAGAGTTTACTTTGAATTATGCTGTTTTCCCACCTTCTTTAGCAGAACTGTTTTTGCTGTATAGTCATGGGAACTTACCTTTTGTAACATTAGCTATTCACTCTGGTAATTGCTCCATCCTCTAATTTAATGAAAACCCATTAAACCGAAACAATAATTAAAATGAGACATCATCTCTGTAGGAGGTTTGCATTTTAAAATCACCAAGCATTTCACTGCAGATGGATCTTATTCTTGAGAAACAGTGTTGGAAGCAACATGTAAAAAGTGATTTATAATGAATAATCATAATTTAGAAAGCTGTGCTGTTGAACATAATTTCCTACTGTTTATTACTGACTCTGAGTGGAGCTAGCAAGGCAGAAGCGAGTAGAGCATTTAGAATGACTTTTCGTGCTGCTGGGAACACCTAGAAGTAAAGAGGTGCTGCTGAGAAAACATCCTGCCTTCTTCCAGCATAGTTTTGAAGAGCAGGGAGGGGATTTTTGACCCCTCTCAGGGTAGCTGGCAGGGGTCCCTGGGGAGCAGCACGGTGCCTGCTCAGCAAGCACCACAAGCCTGCACACAAGTGCGTGTCTGTTTTCCTCCCCTGCCTTGGAAGCAGTGCGGGTGAGCAGCAGTTGTGCTGCTGGCTCTGCACTCAGGTGACAGCCAGGCACGCTGCTGTGCAGCCAGGGGCTCTGTCTCGGGCCCCAGCAGCGATAGCCGAATTGAGCTTCCAAGGTGCTCTGAGGGATTCGTGCCTCTCTGCCTGTTCCCGTGACAGGAGCATATTGCCAAGTCTTGCCTTCTGTTGGCATGTGAGGAGAAGTGGTGTGAATCTTCCTCCTGCAGCTTCGAAAAAAAAAAAGAAAGAAAAAAAGGTGCTGTCTAGCGAGAACTGCATTTTGCCCTTGCTAGGCAGGGAAGGACAACTACCTGAAGCATCTTCCTGCTTGGCAGTGAAATGACTTCTTCCTGGGCAGGATCCCTGTGGCTGCTGTTAGCATCCTTCTGTAAACTTCTGGATCGGTTTGTGACCTGTCTGGGACAAGGAGAGGTTTTAGAGGAACAGGAAGCAGTGGGCATCAGGAGCTTTGTCACCAGTAGTATGTGGGGGTGGTTTGTTTGTTCTGTTTTTGTTTTTGACCATTTGTTAGAAAGAAGAGTTGTGTGGACTGATGTGCAGAAAGGAGTCCGTGCACTGGATCCCGTTTGGACATGGAAGCTTTGATGAAGCTCCTGCCTTGGTTGAGAAGGGTTTTGTGACCCTGTCTTGTGTTTCCATCCTGGGCAACTTCTGGAAACGGCCTACACTTGTTTCGGATCCCATTTCTACACTGTTCCATATTTGGAAAACTGGTGTCTTAAAAAATTATCACTTTTTTTTTTTTTTTCTCATTCGTGTGGAGGTTTAAGTCTTACTGTGTTTTGCCCATAGCAAGGTAAAAGCCAATATGCTGCAATATTCAGCTCTCTAATGGCTATCACTAAGATCTGGATTCTCTGTTGTAGGGTTAATTTCTACTTGCTTGGCTGGTGTGACTGTGCAAAAGCTATTTTGAAAGCGTATTTAAACAAATAGCTTTGAAATGATTGAAGTTAGCAATAAAGCACTATGTTTTGCTTTCCCTACCAAAGTAAGGAAGTAAAAGAAAAAAGTATTCAAGCAGACTAGTTACTGCTGAAACATAGCTATTGTTTCAGAAAATATGATCTGGTTTAGAACTGAATTTCAGTATTTTTCTCTAAAGGAAACATTTAGTAAAGAGTAATGGTTTCTCGGATGGATTGGGATTCAGTTTGCAAGAACAGATGTATACTTTTCATTACTTAAAACTCCAGCCTAAATGGTCACATTATTCCCTTCGCCTTCATACCATAGATTATTGACAGTGACATCCAAGTAAGTTTGGCAATAACTTTGCCTATTTTCTTTGCATCATTTTTTTTCTTTCTCTGACTCCTTTTGTCAGCTTCTTTGGGGTGTTGTTTTTTTTTGCTCTGTTTCCAGTGGAGCTGGAGCCAGCATCTCCATCTCTCTCACTTGAGGCCTCTAACTCAATCGAAGCTACAAGTGACAGAAGTCTGAGGATTTAATTCTTAGTTCCCTTAGCTGGTGCTATGTAGAACAGTGGAAGCCCACAGAAAGATACAAGCTGATTTCTTACTCAATTACTCAATCCTGAGTAGTTAAATAACGGGAACTGGAGTGACCCGTGTCTGATTCAGAGAGGTGGCTGAGCGTGGGATCTTGCTGCCATGCAGCAGGGGGCTGGCGACTGCCTCAGCTGATCCCAGCCCCAGTCCCAGTGTTGGATCCTGCCCTGGTTCCTTCTGGCCCGGGTAGGACTAGGTTGGGGCTGAGCCAGCTTGTAGGGCACCAGGCAGCTGGGGAGGCACAGCTGTGTCCCTGGGGATGGAACCTGCAGGGAGGTGCTAGGCGTAGCTGGGTTGGCTCTCCTGGCACGCTGTGCTGTTGCTTTGTGTTTGGTGCTTCTTTCCTGGACCTGTGGTTTGCGTGGCGGGGGGGAAGGTATGAAACCAAACAGGGAATGTGCGCTGTCTTTGTCATAGGGGCATCTTCTGCTCCTCTGTTTTGCTGAAGGTAGAAAGTTTACTTGGTGCTCTGGGTGATTTGTATCTGTTGAACTTTAAAATAACTGTGTAAGATTGCATTTGTTTTCTTGCCTGTTTTCTTTTAGAAGCGTTCTACTATGTTTAAAAAAACCCTCCAGACAGTCAGTATTTCAGATTAAGAAAATATAATCACATAGAAGGGCATATGAAAGTCGTATCTACTTTTATTTATTTATATTATTTATTGCTGAGATTGTATTATCATTCAAGCATGAAGCGGTGTTTCACCGAAGATTACTGTATAAACCTATATTGTTCTATATTATGTAGGAAATACGGCATTTCATTACAAGCAGACAGTTATTTTTATAGACAGCATAAAATGTATTTTCCCCCTCAGGCACCTGCAGTGAGGAGGTGTATCCTTTCTCAGGGTGGTAGTGTTGTTGTTATTATTTTTTTTTAAAGAATGAAAATCAACTTGCAAATAGAAAGCTCTTACTCCAAGTGGATCACACTCCCGGTTCATGAGTGTGGTGCTTTCTGCAGAAATCAATCAGAACACAGCCCGGTGACATACCCGGAGGTGGTGTAGCACTGCCAGAGAGGTGCCTGGGGGCTGTCTCATGGGGCAGGAGACGGAGGCCGATGTGGAGCTGCCTGGGCACTGTCTTCGATGAAGCCTCGTACAGCTCCAGGCTGCAAGCCCTGGAGTGCGCTTGGGACCCCAGCAGTCCATCACCTCCATAATGCCCCATGGAAGCAGATTTCTGCTTCCTTGCAAACCTCTGTGGGCTCCTGTGCTCACAAATCCAAACACCAGCTATTGCGTTGCATCTGCCACATCACTGCAGAATTGTTGGGGAACCCCCCTTGTTACAGTTACTTAGGTTTCCTTATGGTGAAATCATCTGTGCTGGGGTTTCTACCCCTGCAAGTGTGGTTTTTGGCTCTCCAGTGAGGGGATGGTCCCGTGCACTGGGACCTCCTTAGCCTGGCAATGAGTAGAGCTACTCAAATTGAGTAGCACTGGATTTAGAAACATGTTATTTTTAAAAAGCCTAGTTAAATAACAGCCTTCTTATGGATTATATCAGAATAGTGTTGCAAATCAGGACCTAAGTAATGTTTGCTAGTTAGTGGTTTGAACCCAAGATTCTTGATGATTTCATATCTATGGCATATACTGATTTTAACCAACAGAGGGCTAATGTAAGGTGTATTTATGCTGTGTTCAGGACTGTGAACTGGTGTAGAATATAACATGCTATTTCGAAGTATGTTTCTAACTGGAGTAGTCAGTGCTTTGGTTATTCAGTGGTGATTCTGACTAAGGAGCCCTAGGCTTTTTGCAGAAGGTTGGGTGGATAGATGAGGGGATGTGGCTGTATGACTTGGTCCCTTTGTGATGAGAAAATGCTGGATTTTTCCCAAGGCTTGACTGAATTTTTTACATGTATGTTCCACTGACAGCACTGCCTATGTTTTCATGTGATTTTTTTTTTTTTTGAGAATTTCAAATCATATTTCTTATGAAATATGGAAAATAAAATAAAGGAAAAACAAAAACCAAGGTTTTGTAAGTTATAAAGGTTCTTAACATTCAAAACAAGAATAATTCTCCTCAACTCTCAGCATTTGGAAATTCTATCTCCGAGTCTCAGTTGCACCTCGGTACTTGGTTTTCTGTCTGTGTAGACAGCCGGCTGGCTGTGCATTTTAACTTGTCGGAGTCATTTGCAGCCAAAAGTGTGAGTTAAGTTAGTGGGGTAGGGAGTATGCTTATTGATTCAGTGTAATAGGGGAACACTTCCTGATTTATGAGACACAGTTCTGTGTCTCCTGCCAGCTGTTACAAAGAGGACTAGGGAGTATTTATGAACACTAATAACATCTGCTAGGTAAGGTAGGTGAGGATAACGACACGGTTAATGAAATCTTGTTAGGTGAATGCAAAATCTGCTCTTTTGTGCTAGATACTTTCTTCTTCTGTTCCCCTTTATGATGGCAGTGGAAACTATTTCTGTTCTCTGAAGCTTTGTCCTCTTATGATACAAGTGGCATTGGAGAGACGAACAGCTTGATGCTGTAAAGTGGACCTTATATTTATTTATCAGGTGAATTTGAGCCTCTGGCAAAGATTTTTAAATGATGACTGGTGATTTTTGATGTCTAATTTGCAGTACTTTTCAGAGGTGAACTTCTCAAAGCACAAGTGTGTTACGGATTCTGAGTGCGTAGGCTCATTTGAAGGACTGTAAGCTGTGCGGAAGAAGTGGAGACATCCAATTACAAAACATGCTTGAATACTTTTTCCTTGGAGTTTGGTTTCAGTCCATGGCATTCCCCCAGTAGTCTGTATTTCTGAGTTTCAGGCAGTTTGCAAGCCAGTCTCTCCTCTTTCGGTCTGCAAAGCCTCATTTAATGATACTTTTTTTTTTTTTTTTTTTTTCCTCCCCTGCAGTGGAATTCTGAATTGTAAATCTCGTCACTCCTTTGTGTGTTATGGCATTCATGCTGGGCCAGATTCTCAGGATTCAGTAGAGTTATATGGTTTTCTACCAGCTGAGAATCTGTGTTGGCATTTCTGGCTTCAAAGTAAACCTTTCTGAAGGAAGCTCACTGGGCTTCTAATTGATTGTGACATCCAGGAACTGCGAGTGGCACAGGTCTCGCAAACGTGTGACAAAGGCCCAGCATGCAAAACAAGGGAAGGGATGGGAAGGTTGAAATGCTGTGATTCCTCCTTTTTGTCATTAATCATCAGTGGTGGTGATGGTAAGTTGCAAATAAAAGGATGAAATAAAAATGAATGTGTTGGGAGACAGTGCGTTTAAATCTTAGAACATCAAATATGAGAAGGCATGCTGCCGCTTGGACATCAGCAGGGTTAGTGAGACTGAAATATTTCTGGATCTGCCCGGTCAGACTGTAGTTTAATAAATATTGCATGAGCTGTCACGCTTTGCTTGTTTAAACTGAGAAATCCCTGAAACGGTAGCAGATTGCAAGCGTGTCTTGTATTTATTTCTTGGGGAGAAGCTCAGCCATATAGCATTATTAGCAATAATACATCTCTGCCTTACACAGTGCAAGGACAGGTTTCCTCTGATGTACGATGGAAAGATGGTAACGGGCTTGGTGGTAAAAACTGAAACTGGAGCTTAGTGAATTGTGCTGGGAGAGGCAGCACCTGAGATTTCTCAGAGTTTAGGAGCCCATTTATCTGACTGCAGCACACCTTCTTTACAACAACTTAATCTGCTCACAGCAGACACAAATGGTTCAGCATCCCGTTAAAAATTGTCAGAAAATCAGTAGCTGACCAGTTGTGAACTTGTCAAAGTGACAAGCGGGAATGCTGACGGAGGCGACATTGGGGTTTTTGCACTAAACAACTGCAATGGTGGTGTGTGGTAGGTGACTCTCAAAAATGAAATATGTCGATGGCAAAATGAAAAATGTAATCTGAATCTTTCTGACTTAGCATTTCTACTGGACTGTTGTTGCCACTCTCCTCCCCTTTTATTTATTTATTTATTTTTTAATAAAATTCTTAGATATAGAAAGAGAAATCCATGCAGCGCCCCATGTGAGTGAGAAGTTAATTCAGCTCTTTCGGAATAAAAGCGAGTTCACGTTTCTGGCCACTCTGCAACAGAAGGCATCGACTTCTGGAGTTATACTGTCCATCCGTGAGTTAGAGCACAGGTAAGAGGAAATTATTTCTCTCTAGTAGTTGCAGTCTAAAAGGTGCTGAATGCTCAGTACTCCGTTGTGACTGTGTTGAAATGGTGGGTTTATAATCTGACATGTAAATTAAAGCCTCTTGATGTAATTTGCAACTTGCTAGTTTTTTTTCTTCTGTTTTTCAAGATCAAAACCACGTTGCATAGACAACATGCATTTTGGAAATTGCAAACCTCATAATGCAATTTCTCCTATTTATCATGTGCACTCTGGAGTTTGCTTTTTCATAAAAGTTAAACTTGCATTCTCATGTTTCACTGTTTTTAAAAATGTTTTAAAATAATATGTTTGCTGTTTTTGAAATTCAGCTCTTATGCTATATTTCAAACCTGTGCTTCCATATGGTGATGTGTATGTTTTCTTCCTGGCATGAATACAATATATTCCAATATATTCTTATTTCATATATATTTTTTTTTTATTGTCAGTGTTGGAGAAAAAGAAGAGATCATTTTCATTAGCTGTTATAGTGGCAGACATCAGTTTGTTTAAAAACAACAAAAACAAACAAAAAAAAAAACACCAAAATTATACCTTCTATTATTATAGGTCATAATGATTTCTCTGATGTTTTGATGTTTCAAACTGTGTGTTATGTCAAATAGTCTCCTGCTGTCTTGAACTTCTAACTTGGGAAAGATCAGTTTGCCATATTAAAAGATATTTTTTTCCCCCATTTTTCATTTAAGAAAGAGTACACTGAGGACAGCCATTGATACAGTATCACGTCTGGGGACACACACATGTACTCGTCAATCCAAGGTCATTCTAGACAGGCAATATTATACAATGCAAGGCACATAGTTTTTAGATATGGCCTCTACTGAGTTTAGCTGCTTAACTTCTTTCTCTTGGCGGTCAGAGACAGCGGCTGGTAGAGAGATGCACTATGCAGGAGTAATCTTGATTGAATAAAATGCACTGCTGATGTCCTTGGCCCTGAGGTTATCTCTAGTATTCCGTATTAATAGACAACCATTTAAAACTATGTGTAGTTGAAGAATTGGATGCGAGGCTCACTTAAATCTTTGTACTTGTATGCAGGAGCCAAAGTAGTTTTAAGTCTGTGTAGTTCTATGTAATGGTCAGAACAGACACGGCCAGCATTGCTAATGGCTGCTGCTACATTCTGAAAGTCAGATGGATTACTGCAATTATCCGTCTTTCCCAGACTGAGTGCATATCACTTAAAACAGGCTCGTTGTTTCTTTCCCCAGTGTCTTAAGTTGCTACTTGGACCTTTATAAGGATAGTGCTTCCAGACACGTAGGTCTGACATGACAAAAATTAATAAAGTGGAAGAAAATGGGGGAAAAAGCTTTTTAACACTGGAAAAGATGAAGTAGAGAGCAAAGATTGGGGGCACTGCTGAAGAGTACCCTGCTTACATAATAATAATGTAATGGCAGAACGTTCAGCTTGTTGTTGTTTTTATATTTTTGGGTGCACCAGCCGCTCAGGTCACTCTAGACTTCAGCCTCATGTGTGAACTGAAATGTGCACAGGCCCCTGACACGCTGGTAAACCTTTTTAAAAATTGTTGCTCTATTTAAATTACTGTTGCTCAATCAAAATTACTGATTTTTATAATTATTTTGATTATCTGTTCACACTCTTTTTAAAGCTTTTTTCATCCTTCTGTGCGTCTGTGAACATAGACAGTACAAAGAGATTAGTTTATAAAAAAACACACAAAAAAAGATTGTTGTATTTCAGTGTGATTAAGGCCTGTGAGAACAAATATAAGGCTATCTTATTACCTAACCAGTATAGTTTTTGATCATGAAAAACCCAATAACTTTCCTCTGATGTACAAAATAGGAAATACTGTAGTTTATGGCATAGGGGTTTTCAATTTACTAGTATACCCCAAATTGCACAATTAAAAGTTTGAGACTACAGGACACGCAGGAGGTCAACAAGACCTGAATAACGGGAGCAGCTGTGTTAGTTGTTGGTACAGGAGTTCATATCTTATGCAAGACCTTTTTTACGCACACAGGTTTAGTAGTTGGCATAAATATTTCATGGAGTAAAACCTGTTTTATACATATATATATATATATAAAATCTAAGTTACATGTGCCAGCATAATTAGTTCAGAAGGCTGTTTTACATGATGTTCGGAGTGGAGATAATCACCATAAGGTACAAGAGAAAACTTCTTGCCTTTCTGTAGTGCATATTAGCAGGAGTTTGTTCTTCATAAGTAGCATGGAACTTTGAAACCAAGATATCTACGGCGTTTTAGAAATACGTAGGTAAATGGATCCTAAATCTTTACAAATAACATACAGAAATTGAATGTAAAAGGTATTAAAGTAAGATGAAAACACCTTTCCTCGAAGTCAGTCATTCGGATAAGCTGTTTTGTTACACTAAGTGGGTATCTCTCAACATTTAGAGATTAGTTGTTAATTTATATGATCCTTTGATGGACAGGATTTATATTGCATAGAAGATGATAAATGTGTCTTTGTTAATATTTTATCTTGTTGAATCAGCTTGATGATAAAGATTTTGTTTTCATGATCCAAATGTATTAATATACAGCTTGGGAAATGGAAAGCTTAATTAACAGATTAAGTCTAATTGAACAGTCTGTTAGTATGTGCAGACTGTACTAGTTATCTGGAATACAAAGTGAAAATCTGCAGATTATATTTTTTTTTTTTCTAAATTTCAAAGGACAAAATGTAATACAAGATGTAGAAACATGTTACTTGGGGATGCAGAAACTGTTATCTTTGTTGGATAACTATGCTAGCTTGTTCTTTCTTGAAGATCTCGGTGAGATGTTTTGATCACAGCTTTTGATTCTTTGAACCACCGACAAGCTTGGAAAAGGCCATTGAGATACTTGAAAACCCACCCATTTAAGTCCTTATTTGAGTAGTGATTTAGTACAGTTTCACCTGAAGTTGTATCTTTGCTCCTTACATGCTTTGGTCTTGCATGGTCCAAAGCCCCATAACATAACTTAAATGGGAGTCAGCGTTTCCTCTGAGCTGTTTACTCCCTGGACTGGAGGCGTAGTCATAGCTCCATCCTACTGCTGTCCGAGATGGGTCTCTGGAGAGATCTGCCAAGGATGCTCAGTTACCCAGGCTAGTGCTGTCCTGGCTGTCACCGGAGGAGCTGACTATGATTTCTTGACCTCTCGGGGGCACAATTTAAAAAGAATTGGCTTCTGTAATATTTTTTTTTTCTTGCAGCTGTGAAAATTTTTGCCACAAATACTAGTAATAAAATAACAACAATAAAAAAAAGCTATAAACTTTTCATTTAATATCGGATGACTGAGTGGGCAAATAAAGCATTTGTTTACTTAGAAGACACCAAGAATGTACAAAATGAAGAGTTTTGGTGCTTGGAAAGAATGGGTGAGGCACCCAATGAGAACAGTGAGCAGGGGTCTGTGTTACTGGCCATCCCGCTGACTGGCTTATGACATTTTCAAATGATTTACTGCCTAAGTTTTCAATCGTGATATTTTGATGGGTTTTGTTGTGTGTTGGAGAAACTACTACTCATGTCCTAAGCCTTTTATGCCTTAAGGTATCAGGAAGGTTTGAGTCCAGAATACTTTTTTTTTTTTTTTTTTTTTTTTTTGCTATCGTACAGATCTGAACGTTCTCAAATCAGATGGGTAGAACAAATACACATGCCCTGTGGTTCTGGTACTCGCCTGAAAGGAAGCAAGAGGAAACAGTCTTAACTGAAGGTTATCCATGAGGTGGCAGCTGGCAGCCAAGCTGTTTTCTGGTTGTGATGTGGGAGGCAATAACTCTGAATCAGGTTTTCTAACCTTTCATCAGACAAAATTCCCTTTTGACTTCTTGAAAGTAACCTGTCAGGTATTTACTTGCTCTGTAACAAGCTGCCCTCCAAAGAAAGATGTTCTTCATAACCGTTGGTTTTATTTTTGTGAAAAGCAGAGAAGTTGGACATTGTTATGCAGAGTGAGTGAAAATAAACTAGTAAGCGAGTAAAGAGCCATTGCCCAGGAGTTACTCATGAGAAATAAAATAAAACTCTTATTGACCTTCTCCTCAAGGTCTTGTTATATACATTTTTTAAAGTCCCTGAGTCTTGATCGGAACTTAGTTTATTTCCCCCCTTGTCTTCCCACAGAAACTATTGTTGCTTTTGTCAGTGGACTAAAGAAGCTTGAAGAAAACAAAACAAAAAACCTTTGTTGTACTATTTTGTGTGTGTGTCCTGGGTCTTTCTTCTCTCTTTGCTTTATGTTTATCAATACTAACTTTCTGTCCACGTGTGGTGTTATTATTTCTGAAGGGTTTTCTGAGTATAGAGTCCCCCCTCCCCATTACAGAACTAGAGAGCGAAGTATGAAATAAATGTTTCTATGATTGTCTTATAGGGAGCACTAAAACCTTTTTGTGTTTGTTTTTATTCCTTTAATTCTTTTTTATTCTTTTATTTTTTTTTTTAACATGAACCTATGCTTAGGAACTGACCTTCAGAAACTTTGTCATATCAGATATTTGTAAACTTGCAAGCTAATTGTACTGCTATAGTGTGATGGAGTGGAGAATTTGGCCCTTCGGTACGTAACAGGCAGATGTATTGGTGTAAATATTCTGAGGGATGATGATAAATGTGTTAGGCTGGGAGTGAAATATTTTTATTTCTAGGAAGTCAGTTTTGGGTGGGGAGGGGAGATGGGTGAGACTTCCTAATAAATTATTTCCTCCCAGTTACACTGTGAACAGCTTCTCAGACTGTAGAGGAGTAGATAGAAAGCTCTACATTCACAAATGACAATTGGAAGGCTACTGGGCCTTTCAGTCTTACATGATGTTAGATTTAAAACATAAATGGGTAACAAGCTAGTTAAACACTGAAATCTAATTAATGGAAAGAAACCTGAGCAAGTGACTTCTGACCCCAGTTGTAAGCCTGAAAGACTGGATGTACTCCATGCTACATTTTAGATCAATCTCTGGAAGATGTGTATAAGCATAGTGGATTCTGAGATGGCCAGTATTCAAAACAAGGGGAAGGAAAAACTTGGCAAATGTTTCCATTTTACTTTATCTTTTAGGATAACGGTCATATCTTCATCAATATTCATATGTAGAATTGCTAAATTGGCAAGATGATTAGAGAATGTAAAGATCCAGCTTTGCTTCTGTCCCTCTGAACTAGGTAATGTGAAATATGAGAGGCACCTACACAGTTTCCCCCCTGCCTCCCAGAGAGACATAAGCAGGTGAGTTTGTTTTCTTCCAGATTTTTTTTTTCCCCAAAAGCATTTTAGAGAATTGTGCCCTCCTGCTTCTGTCCTCTGGGTTCAAGTGTGCAAAAGAGAGAAGTGAAGCAGAAAAGTTATATTCTGTCCACGTTCCACTGATTCCACTGATTTCAGTGGTGTGAAGGAGTTACTGCTTGAGGAGCTACCTTCCATCTTGTGGCTCCCTGCTGAGAGCAGGTGTTTTATGTACCCTAGGATGGCAATTGTTGTCTCTCCGAAGCATTAACATGCTGCTGATAACCAGCTGTTGAAGCACATTGTTTGGACCTTGTTAGCAATTGAAGCAGAATGGCTGATAGTTGGAAACTCTTTAAAATTGGATTTGGACAGTGCAGAAATGTTGTGGTCAGCCAGGAGCAGGATGTGTAGGTCCCCTTGGAGTCTTCTCCAACGTGCCGAGTTATTTTGTTTGCTTGTTTTATGATCCTCTGATAGAGGCAAGGCACTGAAATGCCTCTAATTTAGGCTGAAGGCAACTTTCTGCAAACTGTGTCCTCTGAATTTTGGCTGCTCGCTGAGACTGTAACTTTCCTAGTTAACAAGAGGCTTAGATATTCACACGACTTCGCTCATAGAGGATCACTTTCTTAGTTGGATGCTAAGCAGGCACTGCCCCGTGGACAGGAGAGGGTCACGGTGCCTGCCTGAAGGACTCAACCTGCAAGCTGCCAGTGCCCTGGTGGCACTGGGGAGAGAGAGGGGAGGTGGGAAGGTGGTGTGGGGCAGGCAGAGGCTGGGGGCACCCTGAGGGGAGCTGTGAGCAGCTGTGTTGCTGGGCCTTAAGGCAGTGGAAAGGGCAAGGCTTTTGCTGGGAACCTAACAAACGTATGGCACTTCCCGTAATACAAAAAATCACTGGAAAGCTGCTGAATTTCAGAGCAAGATCAGAGGGAAGAACCTTCCTTGTAAGCACACAGCAATTAGACAGGATAATTTGTTTTCAAATATTTTAGTTTGACTCTCAAGTGGCAGATTTCATTAGTTTAAAAGGCTATGCTATTCTCTTTTGTTTCATTAAAATCTGGTATTTAAGGATTGTGGATCTGGGGATCCCCTGAGCTGAGTTCTTGCTGCAGCGGTGGGCGCTGGGGAGGGACTGAGCAGGGTTGTGCTGGGCTTTGCTTACAGCTCTGCCGGGGGCTTTCTGGTCACGCTGGAACCTCCAGGCTTCTGCATACCCACAGTGACCCTTCAGCTAATGCTGCCTTGGAGTCCTGCAGTTAGCCATAGAAAAATTGGCAATTCCTACTTAAAAAGCCCATAGATACAAATACTTCGTGGACTGCAGATGGTCCACTGGAGCGCTGGGGAAAATAACCCTCAGTCCAGGCATTTTAGGTGATGAGCCCTTCAAGGACCACTTGAGTAACCCACAGAGTGCCACTGTGGATTGCATTCCCTGCTACAGACACAGTGATTGTGAGAGTGCTAAGTGACCTGGTTCTGGAGCAGTGTTATGTGAAGAAGTAATTCTTTGTTGTTGTTCTTGTCGGGTTTCTTTGCTGTCAGATTAGCTCCTCGGGTTGACCTGCCCTTAGTGCAACTGAGTGGCTAAATCTGGTGCAAAGTATAAGGTAGGAAAAAGCTTGCAAGTGAGCAAGGCCATCCCTTGCGGGGTGGTTACACTAGGCTGCCTCCTTTACTGCAAAATCAACACCTGCTTTTTGTGAGGGGACAAAATCAGAATTTCTCCCACTATTTGGCTGCATGATCACTTCTTGCAGGAACTTAATTTAGCAGGTTATTAGTTTTGTTTATCTGTGCATGAGGACTTCTATTTATTTATTTTGGTTGTAGCAGCCTAAGGAGTTAGGATTTTACCATCCTTCAAGTAATGGACTCTCTTCAACCCTCCTGACTGTGCTAGTTCTGAAGCCTGCTGAGATGCTGTGCTGTTTTCAGGTGCAGTGTGTTACTACCTACTAGTTTTACAATGAACGGGGGAGGGACCATGTCTTTCAGACAGTAGGCAGGTAGCACCCACAGCAAAGACCGATGTTTAGGCACGAGGAATGGAAACAAAAATGCATAAGCACAGTCCTTACAACACATGCCACAAAAAAGAGTAGCTGCTTTGTACCTCAAGCTGCGTTTTAGCTGGCAAGCAGATGTTGGGGTCACTTTTTTTCTTTATCTGATCAAAGAAGAAAGTAAATTTGTATTTGTCTGACTTATGCTTAGTTGGAGGTACACAAATACATACGTTGAACGTTGTAAGTGTTCTAATACCTTTCAGCTTGCGTGCCCAGCTGCCGTGTAGATGTATAGAACAAAAGACAAAATGTTTATTACAGCACATGTCGCTTGTGGGTGGTTATTGATAAGTGTTTCAAGGTAGGCTGATGTAATGCGATTCCCATTGTCCTTGGAGTAATCATAATGGAAAAAGAAAGATGTTTAATGGGCTGGGTTTTGTTCCTTGTATTTGAAATAAGAGGATACAAATGTTTGAAAGAATTGTGTTTAGGTAGACAATAGCACAGTGAAGTAGAACTTCAGTGTTTTTAGTTTTTGGACATTTGAAAGAAATTAGTATTTTAACTTTTGGCTTGTATTGGATTTGCTGGTATAGGAGTGATACTTTGGAGTTGCAGGTGATCAGAGTCTTTGTCTGTGAAACGTGGGATTTCGCGTTTTCTTTTGTAGAAAGTTAATCCGTTTTTTCAGCAAGATACTTTCACTGTTACAGATGATCCCTTTTCTATTCAGCATACCTTTTGTGCTACCTGATGGCAGTCTGGTTTTGCTCAGAGGCTTTGATATCAGTACATAATCTCTGCCATTGCACTAAGTCTTTAATGCCACGTAAGTGAAGATTTGCTATGCATGGTTTTGCTATGCAGCCTCTCAGTCTGTCCAAATTTAAAACCAGCTGCAGAAGGTAGCTGTGTGGTTTGTGAGTATGCATATGTAGCAGAGGACTAGATCTGTACACTTGAATGTGAAAGAGCATTTCTTGAAAATCTAGTGGTTGACAGTGCTTCAGAGCTTGGGATCTTTATCCTGTCACTTTTTAGTAACTAGGGGTACAAAAACAGTGCCTGTGGAAGCAACAGAGATATTTGCCTTGACAGCTGTACCTTGCTCTGTTTTTGCATCCTTATAGAACTGCAGTGACAACTGCAAGGTGAGTGTTTACTTCTGTTTGAAGTCAGATGCCTCTCTTGCTTCCGAGGCACTGCTTTTGCTCAGTATGGCTTCATTGACAGTGGTGATGGTCTTGGGCACAGGCCTGCTGGTTTACCTGCAGAATTTAGCATAGCATTGCCAGTGCCTGCTGTCAGCCTGACTTGCTTTCCACCAGGGGAGCGTTAGAATAAGATCTCAGTTTATTTTCTGCTGTTGTCCAGGCTGAGCCACTTGGCTGCCCAACCAAAATAACAATGTGCTGTGCGTACCACTGTGCATGCAGACTCAGTGGTCAGGAACACTAAAAAGCCAAAAGCCAATGATCTGAGATTCATCACAAAACCTCTGTAGATGGAAAATGATGCAGTCAGCGTGGTAATGGATAGAGATTTTTGGCTGTTGTTTCTGAATACATCCAGAAGTGGTTCTGAAAAGATGTTAAAATACAGTCTTGCCTGAAGCTATTTTGATTACTAAACATCATTAAATGTTCTGATATTCTGTTTGGCACGATGCTATTAAATGAAAAGGTTGTGTGCACAAACACGTGCAAAGAGGCAGATGGGTGTAGAAGCTTCCTGAATTTAATTTCTAGTTGTTAACTTCAAATGGGCTGGACTTAGAACTTTGCTTGAAATTGTTTTGCTATTAAAAAAAAAAAAAAAAAGGGGGGGGTGGAGGGGGAAACAAGTGCCTTGACCAGACTGACAGAACCTGCCTGAATCTCGTGTTCAATAACACTGTTGAACAAGCCTGATTCTTGTTATGGCAGTGACTTTTCCAGCAGTTGAGAGAGCTGATGTTGCGGTGTCGCTGCATCACGTGCCAGGTGAGCAGCGACTCCATCCTTGAACTCCTGTGATTTTTGTGACCTTATCCCATTAAGCAGATGCACAAGTGTTTTGACTAGATGATAACCCCAAGTTTGTACATAATCGCAGGGATGCCATCTGTGCATGCTGCCTTGCCCTGGGACATCTGTTCAGTAGCTCTAAGAGCATCTGCTGCAAGTGCTGGTGCTGCTCCTTGAAAGAGGCTGTGGGGCTTCATTTGGCACTTGATCAGGGATGACGGAAGTTGTAAAGTCAGAATAAAAACTCTGCTCTATTTATGTTTGGAAGTGATAAAGGGGAAAATTTCCTGAATGAAATGCAAAAAGTAGTCATGCCTTAGTTCCTAGAACCAAAGCACTTAATCAGGCTTGTGCTTACCAGATGGTGCCCTGTCTTCACTGTGCAGTGTTTTAATGTCTCATGATAGGTGCTAGCGTCATAGGGATCAGAACAAAAAGTTCTGTATGCACTCTAAAGATGTTCACAAGAACATGTATCCCAGAGTTGTACTCAGGGTCGTGTCTTGTTTCGAATCTGTGAGCCCTCCTCCTTTGGCCACTTCGACACCATGAGATCAGTAACGCCTTTGAATGAAACGTCATGTTCTTTTGTCACAGGTGAAAATCCCTGCTCTGGTAAATAGGATGAATACATGAATATGTTTCTTTAATGCAGATGATGGATTAAAACAACTCATAAAAAGATTTCGGGCTTTCAGCTTCAGGTGTCTTATATGTTTTTATTTAACATCAATGCTGACTTTTACGTTTTTTGGGGTCATGGCATCCACATCATCTGTTTCCAACTTACGGTGTACTTTTAGGAACCTGAAGCCTTATTTTCTCATCTGGAAGTGAAATGAGCTGTCAAACACACAGGTAGATCTTCACTATGATTGTGGCAAAATGAAAGAAAAAAAAAAAAAAGAGGAGTAAACTTCAGTAAGTCAGGTATTATTTTCTCCTAAAAATAGCCAGGCATTGTCTTCTTATAACAGTACCCTTATGTAAGGTACGTAGGGGTTGAAAAAATTGTCAAGAAGAATTGCAAAGCATGTTGAGTTGATCGTGGAATGATGTCCTTCTGTAAAGCACGTTCTACAGTCTTAAAATAACCCAGCTTTTTGAAGTGCATAGAATTAATCTGAATTTAGAAACATGTTTTTGCTTTTTTCTCTTACACGTTGCGATTTGAATGAGAGGGACTGCTGACAGATATAGAGAAAGGACCGGAGTTGTATAATTGTGTAAAAGAAGCCAGTAGTAACCTACATGCTTGACAAATATGGAGATTATAGCAGTGGAATAGTTTCAGCCAAGGTCACACACTCCTCTGTATTGCTCTTCCATAAACAGTGTTTTTTCTTGATACATGTGTTCTGAGAATTTGATCTGTCAAAACAGATGTTTCTTTTTAAACAGACATGATCAAAAGTAATAAAATACAAAACACTGAGAAATAACAAAACAAGAAAGCATCCCTTTGTGCTAACAGGCTGACAAATAGGTGACTGTCGCACATGTCTCTTGGAAAAGGTCACAATGAAGGCAGCAGGGAGGCTAACCATAGCAGGAAGTTGACACACAGAGATATCTTAGACCCATCCCTGACTTCATGCAGTTGTGATGCAGCAGCAGAACTGATTGTAACACTCAGCAGTCTCCCTTGGGCTATTGATACGGATCTCATAGCAACATGGAAAGTTCACACTTGTCTGCTGCTGATGCGTTTATTCAGGCAGTACAAGTGTGGAAGACCAGCATGATTTTTTCCCAGATGCTTTAATCCTTTCAGGATCCCAGACTTGATTGGTTCCAGCATTTTCTTCTTCCCGGTAAAATATTGGGAAGAACCTATAAAAAGACGTGCATGTTAGAGACTAATTCATTTTCTTTTCTCTTGTATGGTAGCTTCTGTTAATTCTCTCCCCCCCCCCAACCCCCAATTTACCTGTCAATTGAAAGATGTAGACAAAAAGTTGTGCAACAGCATGCCAAAAAGCTGAGATAGATTAAAGAGTAAAATAAAAAATCATTTTCTCACAGGTTGATGATTGCTTGCCTGAACTTACGATTTGCTACTCGTTTCCCTTCCATTTTCCATTTCTTGCAGATTAGAACTTGAACACAGAATAGGCACGTTTATTTCAGCAGTGAGTGGCCTTTATGTTGTAGCTTTTCTCTAGAGTCTAGTTGGAGGAGGAAAGAAAAGATGTTTGCTATTGAGAAAGCTATTTGCAAATGAATTATACTCATATGGTTTATTCAGAGAAAAAACAACCACATCTTCTAAGACGTGAACATGGTGATATGTGTGTCTGTATAGTCAAGATCTCTGTGTGAATCTGTGCATCTCCCCTCTCCTCATCCCCCAAATCAAATAAATAAATAAATATGTAAAGGAAATCAATGCAGGCATGCTGGCTTATGCTGCCTTGCACTATTTAAATACTAGAGATTACAAACGGGGCTATCCAGCCAGTTTCTCCTGTTGGTGTTTTTGTTGACTGCTGTTTGCTGATGTTTGTTTGAGAGTAACTGCTTCTGAATTGCACTTGTTGAAGGGAGATGAAAAATAGGTGCAGAATTTGTTTGCTGTCATGTTCTTTTCACGTAGCTGAAGAGGTAAAATGTGGTGTTTTATACAGTCCTGTAACATTCAGCCACAGGTGCAGGTGTACATATATAGTTAGCACTGGCTATTGCAGTAAGCTTTAATCACTTCTGTCTTACATAAAATGAGTCGGGAGCCTGACAACGACCTCTGTGCATAAGCAACAAGCTGGTTTTAGTCCAGAAGTAACTACTGACACTAAAGCTTCTCAGATGGGAAACTATGTTGCTTTGCAATTTCCTATATAGTTCACGTGATAAAGCATACATGATTAAGTACAGTGTCTGACTGACCTTTCCAGGGCTGGCATACTGCCTTTTCCATTAACAAACAAAGCATTATGTAGTAAATGATCAGCTCTGTGGCTGTAAGGCAGTATGAAGAACAACTGCAGGAAGCCAAGTGCTTCCCATGACAGAAGCTTGTCTTGTTCTGTGATCAGCCATGTAAAAATGTATGTATTTATACTAATACTTTGGATGTGAGAAAGATGTTGTGTAGGTCTTTTTTGATTTTTCTTTTTTTTTTTATTGTCTCAGTGTTGCTCATCTGAACAAGAGCAGAAGAAGTTCTCTTTAATGACTTCCATTTATGCTTTGACAGCAGATGGCAATTAAGGAACATGTAACTTTTTAAGTATGACTTCACTGATGGTACTTGCCCTAGTACTTTCCTGGCTTTCAAAACACCAGAACCAGTATCTTCTGCATGTTGACTGAGCTTTTACTGAATATCAAGATAAAATAATAAAAATATCCTCTCCAAATTTCTTTGAGCGTAACTTAGGTATTTTAAAGGTATTTAGGTGGTGGAGGTTATCAAGATTCTGCTCTTCTGCTTAGAGAAATCCTGTTTCTCTGCTTTCTTCATGCTTTTACGTGTACGAAACCAGCTAGTTCCTTTACAACACCAGCCTTTCCTATTTTTTCCTCCCTGTACTGAATATGTTTTTGTACATGTCTGCCTTGCTTTCATTCCATTTTAGTTTTGCCTTTATCTCTCTGTGACTGTTTTTAATTTGCACTTGAGTCTTTAATTGATGTGACCTGATAATGCTCATGTTGTATGTGAAAAATCTTGCAATCTTCCGGCTGTCTGAACAGCAAGGCATTGTCAGGATGGAGGAGGGTTTGAGTTTCTCTTTGGGCCGAGCTTTGCCTTGAAGTTCTCCTTCCCAGTCTGTTGTGATCTGTTGCATATGTCCCCAGCTAGCGCTTAATCTGAGAACCTAGTTCCTCCCAAAGATCTCAATTTCTTAGTTTTTGTATTCTAAATAGCCTCTGCTTCACTGGTGAGAATCATTCTTGAAGTACACACACCTTGTGAAGAAATACTTGTCCATACTGGCTGTTAAGGTCTGTGAAAACAGTAATCATCAACTGGGTATTGATTATTTTGCATTGCAGTTTTTTTTATATATGTATGTATGTATTTATTTTTTTAAACCCCAAACAAGCATCCATTTTGCAACTGCCATGTTAAATTGCTGTCGTCCAGTAGGGAAAAACATGGCACTTCAGAGGCAGACAGGGGTAGGGGCTAGCTGGAAAACCTAACACCTGTACTTAATTGTAGAGGTTTTTCTGCTCTAAGCGAAGGTCTGTATAACCACCTTTGTATATCCAGGGCTTCGTTTTGCAAGAAAAACGAGCACTTTGATTTCATATGCTGTAAATTTTCTGTGTTATCTGAGGGCCAAGACAAGGCTTTGCTATTTCTGCTGTCAATGTGTTGCCACTAGGGCAAAATTGACCCCAGATAAGAGCTGCCTCCTCCCGCCAGCGTGAGGCCAGTTAATAGCTTTACTTTGTTAACTCGACAGTACTGTCCAAGGGCTGTTCCCTCACGACAAGTGTGTGAAGGTTTTGATTGCTAATGCCAGGTGTTGAGACACCTGATCTATCCAGGAGGCTTTGTTCCCTTGTAAAGCTGAACAATTACAGCTGTAAAAATAAAATTGAGAAAATGAATTAAACACAATTGTGTGTATGGGAGTCCTAAAAGTAAATAATTTTTTAAGTAGATTTGCAAATAGTGAGTACAAATTCCACAATTACCTGATGCTTTCTTACCTTAATGGCTTTTTGTTTGTTATTTGGTAATGATACATAGAGTCCTTTATTTTTGCATTGCCTACAAATCCTGCATTCATACAAAATGTCTTGATGAATAGAATAAGGATCATTTTCTTGTCATTGAACCTGTTCTGTGGATAAAAAGAGGACTTCAATTTCCAGGACAATCAAATGGTTTTGAACATGAGCTGTTTTCGTGTAAATGGTATTGCCGTTTTTATAATGTGCTGAATGCGTAGTACTTGTCTCTACTTCTTTTTAAAAAATGACCTAGTAAATCCATGCTGAGTAATGTCTTTAGATTGTGACCTTCCGTGTGTTATTTACTTAAGGAACTAGGTGAACTAAGAAGAACGCGACAGAAGCAATAAATAGACCAAAAATGGAGCTGATTCTTCTTCATGTTTTACCTACAGCTATTTTGAACTGGAGAGCAGTGGACTACGGGATGAAATTAGATATCACTACAGGTTTAATGGGAAGTCAAGAACAGAGGTGTTCCCTTACCGGCTGGCAGATGGACAGTGGCACAAGATTGCTGTATCGCTTAGTGCATCTCACCTTCTGCTCCACGTGGACTGCAACAGGTAAGAAAATGTCTTCAGTAATATAATTATTTTAAAAATGCTCTCTACTTACAGGGCAAGACTAAAACTGCAAAAGGAGATTAAAAAAAGCTTAATTTAAAAAGTGCAGCAAACTGTAATGGAATAAGAAAAGGAAAATAAAGCATTAAAATATTACATTACATTGTGATTATGAACAAATGTGGAAAAGGTTGATTGCTGACTGGGGAGTATTAAATGCATTGCTGTTGTTTAGGCACTTGCTGATGTTATGTTTGACTGTGATTGCATTTAAGAGTGATAGATTGCTGTGCAGTCTTTCTGTTGTGAACTGCTTCACTCAGCATACCTGAAAACTTGAAGAATAGATAGATGTGTCAGAGGCATTTTAATTTTATATTACATAATTGAGCAGTGCACTTTTTGCTGATATTCCACCCACTGCCCTGCTTGGAAAGTTCCAAGAAACCTGGCAGCTTCTTTTCACATGTGTAGAACTGATGCTGCTTGTTTCTGGAAGGGTGTTCTGTCATTGAACTTTTTTTCCTTAAAAAGTTGCAAAGAGCACAAGAACAAGACGGCAGATTGTCAGGATTTCAAGGAATAAAAAGGCAAGGACTCAGGAATCTCCTGTTGGGCCATGATCTCACAACATATTGAAGACTGGCTTTTGCTAAATTAGTGGTTGATGAGGGAACTCAGAAAACTCAAAATTGGAACCTTCAAAAGTAGTCTTAAGGAGTGAGGAAAATGAGCTGTTACTTTCAGATATTCCTGCACTGAAACAAGTATGAAAATATTTTTTGTATTTGGTGAGAGGATCAGTCTACTGTATGTGTTTTGGAATTGTTCAACTTAAATGGATAGGACGATGGTAGCTGATATTTCTTCCTAAAGTCCTCATTTCAGGCAGGCAGAATAAAGTTATGGGACTTTTATGGCAGGACATGCTAATTGGAACATTTGGAAAAGTTTTAAAACTGTCCAAAGTAGTTATGAAGTACTGTCTTAAAAGGAATGTTACAACCATTTTCTGCAATTGCATTAACTACTGACAGTAATAACCTAATCTCAAGGAAGGTTGCCTATTAAATCTTTTTTTCATACCCTAAAAACAATTATATGCTTAGAGCAGTTTTGATTTCATTCAGGCATGAAATTTATAATTTGTAAAGATTGTCTTCGTCTTGGTCTTCGGATTTGTTTATCTTACCATTATTTTTTTTATTGGTTATAATTTCTTTTTCTTTTCTGTTTATTGGCATACTGGGTTTTGGGACAGATTCCTCATCTCCTATGTTTTATTTATTTATTGTGTTTTTTTTTTTTTTTTTTTAAATATATATATACATGTATGTATATATATATAGTATATATCTTGATGAACAGTAATTGTGTTATGGAAGACCTGCTTAGCAGATTTTTTTTCTTTTTTCTTTTTTTTTTTTTTTTGCTGGCTGCCTTCTTGCATGTGATGTTAAAGGAAGATGACACAAAATGCCTGTCTGGTACAGAAGTCTATCCAGGAACAAGAGAGCTGCATAGTGTCATGGTTGATGTTCTTTACAGTAACAAGAAGCAATAGATAAATACAATTATAGAATAAGCTGTGCTGTCATATGAGGTGATAAATACGTATAGACGTCTCTGTCAGCCCCTAAACAGGGCTGATGGATCTAAGAGTGTCCCCTTGGCTGTTCCCAGCATAGCTTCATACCTAAATATCTATTTGGCCATGGATTTGTGGCAGTTTATGACAACTCCTGCATAAAGTAATAGGAATAGTTTTGAAAGCAAGACTTGTATACAGATCATAGTGAAAACTTAAATGGTGAGGGGAAAAAGGAAAAAAAGGTTTTAAAGTTCCTGACTCACCTGTGTCATTTCTGTTGGGTTAATTAGAGACTTTTGTGAATGTTGGTGTTGTAGTTTGCTTTTTATTTTAGCTCCCTACATCTTTGCACTCAAAGGAGGAGTCAACATATTTTTCATTTTTGTACTGGCATTTCTGGCTGACACTACAATAAATGTCAAAAGATGTGAAAATGAAATGCTTGGTCTAAAGAAGGGCAAGCCAATGAAGCGGATTTCTGAGCACTAACAAAACCCCTAAGTTTTCCTAAAATTAGAGTCGAGAAAACTGCAGCTGAAAGTATGCACAGAATCCAGCGTTAAGGACTGTAGATTTATATGTAAATGCCACCCTTTTAGGCTGTGGGCAGATGCCTAATGAGAAGCGATGCTTTTGCAGACGTAACAGGGAAGGCGAACACGACTGCATTCAATAGATTCACCTGTCCAACCTCCTGAAGAGATTCGGGTTTTGCTTCTCTTTTGGAGAGTCCATCAGAACAAAAATTAGCTTCAAGCCTACCTGCCTAGTGAAAGGGGTTCTGCACTTCTTTCTTACTGTTTCCTCACCCTTGTTTAAAAAAAAGAGGGGGATAAAAATGATGAAAAAATCACAGAGAATCACAGAATGGTTGAGATTGGAAGGGACCTCCAGAGATGGTCTAGTTCAACTCCCCTCCTCAAGCAGGGTCACCTAGAACATGTTACACAAGATTGCATTCGGGTGGATTTTGAGTATTTTCAGAGAAGGAGACACACAGCCTCTCTGGGCAGCCTGTTCCAGTGCTCTGTCACCTGAACTGAAAACAAGTTCTTTCTCATATGATGACGAAACCTCTCGTGGTTCAATTTATACCCATAACCCCTTGTCCTATCACTTGCCACCACTAAGAAGAGTTTGGCTTATCATCTTTACGTTGTCCCCTCAGGTACTTATAGAAGTTGTTAATATCCCCTCTCAATCTCCTCCTCTGTAGTAGGCTAAACAGGCCCAGCGTACTTGGTCTTTCCTCATAAGGCAGATGCTCCAATTCCTTCATCATCTTCATGGCTCTGTGCTGGACCCTGTCTAGAAGTTCTGTGTCCACCCTTTGGATTCCTATGGGATTTCTTTAAGGGGGTTGCAACTTGGCATCCTTACAAATGTGCATGAATTTGTATAAACACATTGTTCCTTTTGTTTTCAGCTACAGTAATATACTATACAAGACTATTCTGGATAAGTGACTTGTGAATAATGTGTTATTAAAGTTAGCCTGCATGTGAAATTGCACTGGAAGTATTTGCATTGGGAAAAATATCCAGACATAACGTAATTTTGCTACAGGATTTACATTGATACCCAAATCCGCCCTCTGGCTTCTGAAAACTGCAGTGTGTCGGAAAGCATTGCATATGAAACTTTTAAGTTGTAAAGAGAGTTAAATCTACTTTTATTCCTTCCAGTCTTACCACCCACATTAATCTGGTTTGTAAAATTGCTTTGACATTGGGTACTTGATTGTCTTTTGGATTCAATTCAAAGTTGATTTCTGTTTTTCACACCTAGATAGTTTAGGGTAGGCTACCTGAGTACTGGTAAAAGCCTTTAGTGCTTTTAAGAGTCATCTTTAAAACAGTATAATTGCCTCTATTCTAATGATACGTAACATGGTGGGGGAGGCATATGTATCAAAGGAGGTGTATCTGCACAAGTACAAAAGTGTCCTTTTGAAATCAGCTCCTACTGTGCCTTACTTGCTGCTTTTGGCGCTCTTTGATGAACAGGGAGTAAGAATTGTTGCTGAGTTTGATGCTCAAGCCTAGAGCTGCTGGCACAGGAAAATGCTTGAGAATCCAGGCTAAAAACCCACTGAAAGTCACTGGACTCTGTTTTCACTGACATTGAGAGCCTTTGCATTGGATCTAGGAGGTAGTCTCTAGCCAGGGATATCGTTCAGACTTTTGACATAAGCAGTGGGTGTATATGCGCACCTATAACATTTTGGTAAGGTTCATCAGGCTTAGAAAAAATGAAAAGACTATATTCATTATGAACGTCCAACTGATGCACAAATAAAACCTATGCTGAAAGCAACACGGAAATGAATTTCACTGCTGTTGCTTTCCTTCCTGATGTTACATCTCCAGTGCTAAGTCCACTAGTGGCATGCAACTCTTGTTTTGAAACATTGGTTATGCTTTGGAGCTGTGCTTTCTTACTGCAGGGAAAAGGGAGTTGTCACCAGCTGCTTTTCTGGTGAATGCTTAGGCTAATCTACTGCAACTGTCAGAGGGTCCTTAAATAACCTGTGGTCCTAAAGGGTTATTGTGTTGTGAAATAGGCTCTGTCAAGCACCTTCCCCGATTTGTTCTCTTTGGGGAGCAGAGGTAAAGGATCCTGCTGTGCGTAGCTGCATTGTCAGGAGGTTTTCAGCCCCAGGAGATTGTCAAGGCCTATTTTAAGTTGGCATTTGTTTTCAGTTCGATGGGAATTAGTTTCAGCTGTAGAAAGTGTGTAACGTTGCCCAAGAGTGAGGGAATAGCATTGGGGCTACAATTTAAGAGGTGGTGGGAACTGTATTAAAATGCATTTATTGATAATTTATTAAAGAAATATAAATTCCAAATAGTTTTCAATGTATCTAATTCATCTCTGGAGGTGATCTGAAGGCTGCTTGCTTTTCGTTTTTATTTTTGCTTTATTTCTTGTCAACCATATTGCTGCAAAGGTACGCACCTGTCCAAAGAGCTTAAGTATTTCTTTCCTTGAACTCTGTCTGCAGGCATAAAAGGTAGAAGGCAATTTGCTGCAAAAATAAATGCTTTCCAGTAAAAATATGTGCTGAAGTGCATTTTATTATGAGCACAGCCTATAGTTTTGATGGATACTTGTAGCTGTTTGATGGGAGTAGTTGGTAAGTGTATAAGAGAATAGATTATAAAACTGGAGCAGGCTAGGAAGTAGTCTTCCTCTGAAAAACATGCTGTTGTCGTCTTTTATGTTTCTTCTGTTAGAACAGGGCATTAAGGAATTAAAAAATGCATGAGCAGTGAGAACTTTTTAATTGGAAAAATAAATAAATTAAAGCAACGTTGTCAAACTATGGGAACCCAATACCTCTGAGTCCTTATAAATAAAATCTTCCAGCTGCCAGTGTGACGTTTTTAACTTCTTTAGATAAACTCTGGTGACTTTGATTAAAGCATAATAAATAAAAGAACATTTAAAGCGATCACTTTAAAGGAGATTCACCACTTTACTTACTGTAAAACACTTGCTGTTGAAAGAGGAGGTGGCAAGGTGGTAGTGTTACGGAGTTAGGTAATTTATTCTCAAAACAGTTGAATATGATCTTGTGACCGAGATTGCTTCTCTGCTCTATGCTGTAGCAAAAACTGTCACAGAACTGGTTACTTAGGTAGAGTACTATAATTGTGCATTACAGGTGCACCCAACAGCTGATTTGTGGTATTCTTGATTGGAAGTTAATTTTCACCTACTGATTGTCCCTCTTGTTTGACAGAAAGGCAATAAACTCTTTAGCATAAGAGAGATCTCCATCTGGCTTATCACGTCAGCTGCTGTCAGGCCTGTATCATTATAGTTATTGTAGTTAAGCTGCAAGAAAATGTTCAAGATGCATTCAGTGTGACTCAAGAGAAGATGTTTTTTTCCTTGTTTTTATTTTTTTAATGTTTTTTTTTTTTTTTTTTAAGCCAGGGTTTTTCATTACATAGCCAACACAGCAGAATGGTACTATGGATGTGATTGAAGACTGAAAAATGTTCTCTTAACCTGGTCTCTGTCTATGACGAATTTTTTTTAAATCCTAGATGAATCAGGAAAAATTCATTTTTATTTGTGTACGCTGCATTAATAGAATGGCAAGAAGATCATGAGCATGCAAGTGCTGAAAATGTACTGTAGAAAACAAAAACAAATTATTATAATCTGTGGCTGTGCCCGGCTGTCTTAGATCCTTTGCCCTCCCCTAGAAGAAGATAACACATGGAATTGGTACGAGCAGTGTCATCAGCTGGCTACCCTATGCGGGGCACTCTGCTGCAGCAGAGGGGCCTTACATAGCTCCCTGTAGCTCCTGGTGGGAGCAGAGCGTGCAGCTGCTTTGGTTGCGTGAAGGGGTTTATCCAGGTCCTGCTGATGTCAGTTATTGAAGAGACTCCAGAGTTTTGTTAAGGGCCTAAAATGGGACCTTGTGTCAGTCCCCAGGGTCTGACAGTTCGGTGGAGCCAGTGTTTGGTAGCTGCAGAACCCAGCTGCTGCTGAATAGAGACTTAGCAGTGCTTCTAATTGCTTTTTTACATTTAGATTTGGGGCTTGTGGTGAAAATGTTGACAGACAGGTTCATGACTTCCACAGGGTAGGAATAATGTGTTTATGCTTTGCTATTGGCATCTTGCATTCATCATATTTATGTGCTGTGGGTGTGTCAGAGGGTGGAGAACAGTGGAGGAAATCATTCTGAATCAGGACTGGCAAGCTTCAGTTGAGTTTGTTATTTCCTAACCCATGTGAATAGGTGTATTATCCCATTTTCTCTCTTTGTTTTTGGTTCTTTGTCCAACATACTTTATTTTTAACATCAAAGCGATAATCTCTTAAATTGGGGGTGATTAATTACAAGAGCAGTCCCTGAAAAATTTAGCACATGTATGCAGAGAAATGTATGTGGAGCTTTGTTTCTGTGGATATTTTTTTTCAGGGCAAATCTATTACTTGACTCTATTTTCTGTTCATTTGTCAGAGTGCTAATGGGGTCATATGGACAGAAAGATCATCATGATTTGAGAATCAACTACATAAAGCAAATATTTTGGGTTTTGCCTTTCAGATGACAAAAAATGATTATCTTTCACTAACCAGGCAGATCAACATAACATAGATCCAAAACATAAATGAACTCTCCCTTGTGAAATCATTAGCTAAACTCTGGAGTTCACAACTGGAAGTCACAGAGGATAACACTGGAGCTGAACTGCAAAATGGCTGTATAATTTCAGTAAATACTTTTATAAAAAGCATTGGACCTGGGCCAAATTGCAGATGAGAACCCTCCTGAACTCTTCAGAAGTTGTCTTGAGATCTGAGTCTCCATACAGCAAATAATCCAGTGTCTGATCACTGTGGGGTATGAGAGAAAGACTGAGAAAGCAGTGGTGAGGCTGTTCAAGTCCCTGACACCAACCCAGAGTTTTCTCAAGTGTTTTAGTTCTTAGGGAAACTTTCTTTGACAATTTGAAATAGGAAGAATTCCCCAAAGGTAATTGTTTCTGGAAATCTAAACTTGTCAAAATTCTCATGTTGCTGCAGCAAGGTGGAGGCTGCTTGTATCAGCTGCTGCTAGCCAAAATCTGACATTTCCCATTGCCGTACTAACTTGGTGACCAAGCAAACCAGCAGTGGTGTAGGAGAGGTCACATTTGTTCCAAGGCTGTGGGGTGCTTGGAGGTGGAAGGTGTCAAGGCTTGGAGATACCGTGTGTGTGGCTGTTGTGGCTCTGGGTGTGAAGTGGTGGCAAGGACATGGTGCAGCAGTGGTACGCTGTCCTCTCTCGCTTCGTGTCATGCACTGAAAAAGATATTTGCAGATTTTGCTTTATGTGGGAAAACTCTGTCCAGGACCCAGATATGTTTAAATGGTCCTGGTGAGTCCAAGTAGGGCAAGTGGGCTCAGCACCGAGTGCGGGGGCAACTGAGTGCCTGGTTCTGTGCTGTGAGGTGAGAGCTGCTTTGTAAATGTGCTAACAGAGAATGGCACAGGCAGTCCAGCCTCATGTTTCAGTACTTCATGGGTAAGTGTTTAGTGAGCTGTCATCTTTTTTTTTTTTTTTTTTTTTTTTCTTTTAATGAAACGTGAGATGTTGGCTGCTGTTTTTAGTTTCTTAATGCTATGAAGAACTGCTCTTAGTATCAATGCGATGATACTTGAAGGAGCAGCAAGGTGAAAGCTGGTAGCTTGATCCTCAGCACTGCAGTAAGGTAACGTGCTCTTTCTAGTTCTATGGCTTGTTTTCATATCTGAGTCCAGTCTCTAATGAAAGAATCAATAGAAGCTGTGTTACATAATTGTGCTGCAGTTCTAGCGGCATCCCCTTCAGTAGGACAAAAATGAAAGCAAATAACTGTGTCAACTAATGCAACTAAAAGAAATTCCTAAGCCCCAGCTGACTCTTTTCTGTGTCACGCCAGCCACTCACCTTAAGCTTGACTGAAGAATGTGCTCTGCGGTGTCCCTGGGGTGAAATTCTTGCCCCGTTGAAGTCTGCAGTGAAAACTCACATTGAGTTCAGCCGAGCCGTGCTTTCACCTCTAGAGCATGTCAGATGCTGAGAGAAATGAGCTCCAAACCCGAATGTTGTCCCTGGAGAGTGCTTTTCTGTCTGTCTGCCTGGCAGTTTCCATCAAAACTTAATTTTAGAACCAATATAATGGCTTGTTCTGTGTTTACTGTATGTTTCATGCACTTCCTCAGTCATGGCCAATTAGTTATTATAGGGAGAGAGTAATGTTATCTTTCAAACTACCGAGGCTAAAATGGGCAGTTGAAAAATACCATGGGAGAATGGAGATGAGGGTTAGCTGATGAACCTGCGGTAAGGACTGGGGAATGTGGAATGAATCGGACCTCTGTGGGGTTACCGAAATGGCGGCTAATGGGGAGGACTGGCAGCTCTGGGGAGAGCCACGTGCCATTGCACAGTGCTGAGACAAAACTAACGAGAGGGCTCTGCTGGGAGCATGGAAGCAAAGGCAGAGCGTTAACAAGCAAAACTTGTGGTCCTCAGCCTGTAGGTACCTTCAGTCGTGAACAGAAATTGGCTCTGGAATATGGCTGAGGTGATTTTATGATGATATACAAATCATTTAGTGATGACATATACCCCTTGATGAGATGATCCTGTGACAAGGTACTTTGCAAGGCAATTAATTCTCAGCAGACGATTCTTTTTGGGGGTAGGGAGCGGGGGGAAGAAGCTGTTTAGTAGAAATGTTGCTTGCGGCTGATTTATTTTTAAATTTACTTTTTGTACCTGTGCAGAAAGGAGTTGAATCTTCTTACAGTCATATCTGTCTTACCATACTAGATAAAGCGACTTCGGTGTTGCAAATGAAAAAGAGGACTTAGGTAAAAAAAAAAAAAAAAAAAAAAAAAAAAGAAAGAGTTGTTTCTAGGCTGTAAACTTAGTGTGCTTCAGTTTCTGTTCTAAATGCCACCTGTGAAGGCCTGTGTGCTGCAGATCTCGGGCCAGGGACCAGCATGTCCCTGTATAATTTATGTAGATGGAATGGAAGCAAAATTTCGGCACTGCTAGTTCTCACTTAACAAATGTTTTATGAAAAACACCAACAGTAATCTTAACTTTTCCATGACAGAATGGAGATGAAATAAGCCCTGTAACCATGATTTCACCTCTTTGTTCTGGTAGAATTGTATACATGGGTTAATTTTGCTGTGAGGTCTGAAGTACCAGTGTTGCTTTGTGCCATTATGATGACGAATGTTTCTACCCTATTGCTTTCTGATACCAGATAGGCTTAATTATTTACTACTTGTTTTATAGATACTTCAGTGTAGGTTTTTTTAATCTTGTATGTATCTCACTTTAAGAGCTTTTTCTTAAATTTGTGGGGAGAAGAGCTTTTCTTAATATCCTCACTTGGAAGAACTGATTGAATTCACTTCTTCCTCTTTCCAGAATCTTTTTTTAAGTGCTTGGTCTTCTGTTACTGATACTTGGCAGCTGGGATGTGTATGAGCTTTTAGTACAATGTTTAGTAGGGTAACAAGTGAGAGTGCTGTGCTTTTGGCCTTCTTGTTAACAGTCTGCTTTAATCAGTGTTGTGGTTTAGAAGCTGATTCAAAGCTTGCCGATGTTATAAGGTGTCTTTTAGTGACCCTATGAGTTTGTCTTCTAATTATTATAAGTACAGGTGTCTCCTTGTGTGTTGTGGATGTTTGTGCACATCATATAAACCCCTCTTGGTACATGTTTTATGCTCTGGTACTCAAATAGCGATAGTTGCTCACAAGTGGGTAAAAAGACTGCCAAAATATCTTTAGTAAGTTGGATATTTATTTGAGAGATGGTGTTTATTTATTTGATATTTATTTGAGAGGGGAGAGCTGTGCATCCCTTGACTCTCAACTGAGATGTTTAAAGGTAAGTAACTGAATTCATATGAATTTGTGAGTGGTGGGTCTTGATTTTTTTTTTTTTTTTTTGAAGAGAAGTCTGTGCATGGAGATGACATCTCCTTCAGCACTCGAAGTATTTATTTTTCTTTGGACCCAAACACTACCTTATGCTCTGCTGTGGCCAAGCAGGTTGAATATGGTAAAGTTAGCATCTTCACCAGAAACAGAGACAACTGCATTTCTCTTACGCTTCTGCTACCTGCAAATTATGTGCAAATTTTATGGGCAAAACCAAGGTTATGAGCCACATGCTGTTGGCCTCGGGTGTAACAGGTCAAGATGGACTTCAAGGAAAGACATAAAAAGAAAAAGGGTGCCAAATCTGAAATGCGCAATAACCATCTGGGTATCATGTTAACGGGTTTTATACTAAGAACCCAGTATTTTTATTTGGGGGGGCGAGGGGAGCGGGGTGGGGAAGGATAGTGCAAAGTGTTCTGAATACGTTATATGTAAGACACAGTTGACCTCATAGTTTGTCCTATTTTTTTTTTCCCCCAAACTCTTGAAAATCCTAATCCAATGGCCAGGTTACTATTTCTGACTAGAGTTAACTTCCTGGAAAAAGGAGCTACTTGCTATCTCAGTGTAGGATCCGTTTCCTTATATGTTGTAGGCATTGGCATATTTTTGCCTTACTATGTTTGATTTCACTTATTTTCACATATGTTCTCATAATTTCAGGAGTGCTTGTTTGTTATATGAAGACAGGCAAACACCATAGCCTTGTAGGCAGGCCGTTAACCTGGTACTGAGGCACTCTGAAGACTATTACCATCAAGAACTAATTGTATCTTTTTTCCTGTCTTCAAATTGAAGTTAATAATACCGACCTCGTTTGTAAAGATGTCTGAATTCACCTCAGGATTTTTAGATGTATGATACCTTACTGAGTGTTCTGAGGAAGACCTTTTCTGTCCTTCATGTAGCCAATGCCATATAACTTAATGGGTCCACTCCTCTACCTGGAATCAGTAACAGTGATCCATATTAGTTTAATGTGAAAAATCATTGATAGTTTCATAGAAAACTGCAAAGCCTATTTTATTTAATTGTTTATTTTAGAAGAAAGCTTCATGTAGGCAGATAACATCTACCTGTGGAGATCGTGTGGAGAAGAACTGCCCCAAACCTGACAGCAAAATGTGTGTTTCTCACCATCTTTCTTTTCATTTGTTTCATTTCCTCCTGTTGCTGGAGGATCTTAAAAGTTAATTTGCATCTCTTGAATGAAAAAAGAGGTTGCTTATAGAGGTTTAATTACATACATTTTTGTTTTTGAATTTAGATTTCATAGTCAAAATAATAAAACTGAGACGTGCATTCACTTACCTCAGCGATTTCCTATATGGAAAATCAGTGAAATTGTTTGGGTGCCATAGAATTTAGAAGAAATCAAAAACTGTGCATAAGCTCTTGAGTTTTTTACCTCACTTACGCTGTTACAGGACAGCTATTTTTTTTCTACCAGAGCTGAAAAGTAACTTTTGATTAACTAGTTTGCAGTTACTACAGTATGTTCAAAATTTAATAACAAAAGGCTTCCCTCAAAACCTGATATTTTAATCTAAATTGCTTTTCCCTATTAAGTGTTTTGAACTCCTATCTTATGACAGAAGAGATAGCATGAAAAATCAAAATTTCCCTCAGGAAAATTATTTTTCTGAAATAGAATGCTGGAAAGTGAATGAATAATTTAGTTGAAGTTGCTCTAGAGCTGAATACATGTCAAATAGTGCATCCTGTCTGTAAACACTATTAAAAAAAAGTCATGTTGTTGTTGACACATTTTCACTGGGAAATATATAGAAAATAAAATGAAAATATCTGATATCCTCATATTTCTTTTTGAGTCTTAGACTAACACCAGTGTTGTCTGTTAAAGCTAGGTACTGATGTATCATCAGTTTCTCCATGCACATGGGATCCAGGAAACATGTTGGACAAAGTTTTAGAAGTGGCTGGTTATTTCATGCAATGGGCTGTGTTAGGAGGTATGTCACTTGCTCTGTCACATGTACGAAATTTTTGCAACCTCAGATGGAGATCATAGCAAGGATCAAGGTGGTCCGCATCTCTGTGAATTACCTCTGGAGGAAAAAAAAACTAGTGCAAAACATGGGAGAACCTCCCCATCTCCCAATTTATTTCTGTTTATTAAATTGAAAAAGTTTAGAGCGCTATAACAGTGCGTTGCTGTATGTGACTTACCCCTACCCTCTGGGGTTTATATATATATCTAGGGTGAGGGAATGTCAGATTTGAGGATCAGGTTCTGAATTGCAAAAATGTGCTTCAGTGACTCACCCTGATGTCAGAATGTGCTCCTGTGCAGTTGCAGAGGCTGATTAATGTACAGTAAGATGAATCATACCCTAGAAACAGTTATGTCTCTTCATTAATGAAAGTGAGTCTAGAGGACGAGCTACACTGCAGGTGTAAACTTCTGCAGCATCTAAAATGGGGTGTGATGAATTCAACACCTGATTGCTACATAAATATTGATAGCTTTATGTGAGTAAATCAAATATATAAGCCTGTTCTTTGATTAGTAGAGACCAGAGGCTGGGAAATGAGGTTCCTGCCATGCCTCAGTCACAGCAACATTAGACTGCAACTATTAGTTTCTTAATGATACCCCTAATAGAAGACATCTCTTGGGCTTGAATCTAGCCTGCAAATTGGATAATGCATATTTGTATTTGAGCAACCTACTGGTACTTCAGACCTGAAAGAATTTGGAAATTCCATGATTTGTGCAGCTAGTTCGCAAGCAAATGTTGAAATTAGAGTCTATTTTATGTTCAGCAGTTGCGTTTCTAGATCAGCCTATGTTGATTTATGCATTCTAATGCAGACAGACACAAAGTTTATTTTCTTGTTCTACTAAATATTTCAGCCATTTCTAAGATGCTTCTGGCTTGGCAAATATTATATGTATACCGTAGAGCTATTCCACCTCAAAAGTGGACAGGCTCACCCAAGTGTGAACTTTCACTTGTTAAAATTGCATGTAAGAAACCTACTTTAATACATGAGAAAACTCTTTTTTTTTTTTTTTTTTTTTTTTTTTTTTTTTTTTTCCCCCCAGAAGAAACATGGCCTAGTATGTGAGATGCTCTGTGAAATGTCTTAGATCTTGGGCATTGTCCCTCTCTGACTCAGTCTTTGTGATCTTGGATAATCAGTTGGTCTTTCTGTCTGTCAGTCTGCACGCATGTAGAATGCTGGTAACAGAGTTCCCCTATTCTAATGGAACATTGCAAATATAAGAATAATTTTAAATTGAACGGAAGGTAACTATCTCCTCGCTTGATTTTTAGAGAGGGAGAAAGGTTTGTGTCTGCGTATTTATTTACATGCAGATATTTTAGATACGCTTCCCTTCAGGAACCCACTGATTCTTTTCCAGATATTCTTTCTGTATCGCTGTATTCATTATGTCACAGATGGCTCTTAGGAATGCGTCTTTGAAAAACGTGTTTCTGAGGATTCCATAAGAGTACTTCATAAATCAAACTGCAGATAGAGTAGATATATAAATTAAACAAAAAGCAAAACAAACAAACAAAAAACAACAACAGAAGACCACAAAGATATCAGGGGTCTTCGTCAATTAGTTTTTTTTTCTTATTATGTTTAGCTAAGAGGGTCAGTGGTTAGTAAATATATACTGAGCATGAGCATTTCAAGAAAGGAATGGTTTACAGTTGTATTCTTCTGTGTCTGTGGTTTAGCTCCTTTGAAATATGTTGGCATAAAGTAGGGACAAAGCAAAATTTCTCTTGGGAAGTGAAGGCAGTAGTCATAAATCTGAAAGTCTCGAGCTTCTATTAACCTAGAGACCTGGGTCTCCTGATGCTGGAGGGCTGTTCAGTGTGCAGTAACTTTAGAGAGCACAGTTCCCTGGAATTCTTTTTCTAAACAAAAAAACACTACAGTTTTTGTGAAGCGTATTGCATATTTCTCCATGTGAGTATCAAAGCCCAAATGAGTATTGGAAACTGATATCCCAGGAGCTCTAGACCAGTACTTAATAAATTGGAAGTGTAGTAGGTACAGTTCAGCTGCTTTTATGCCAAATGCTAAGTATTGGCCAAGCTGAGCAATAGTGATGCTCTTCTACTCAGAAAATCAAGTAAGGAAATGAGAATGAGGTGAAAGCTTAATGGAGCTGTAAAAACAAACAGACAAACAAAAGAAAAATACAAAACAAAAAATCCATTTGTTTCTGTTCAGTCTGAAAAACACTTTTTTCTTGCACAAGAAAATCAATGCAGGAAAGGGGAGTGGAGCAAAGTCTTTTTTTTCCCCCATTTAACAAACAATAATTATAATAGAATTTGATCTTTAGATAGTTACTTTTGTCATTATGCTTTGAGATAGATTACAAAATGTTTGTGCTCCATAGGTTTTTCATAGTGTAGAAACTGTCTGAAAATAACCTGAACGATCACTAGGTTGTGATAGATTTCTGAGTGGTGTTTGTCCGTGGATAATCTAAATGCCTGGGTGAAACCCTGTTCCCCACAACTTACACGAGTAACACCTTAATCTTTTCCTGCGGACAGGGGTCTTCAATAGCCACATAGTCTCTCCCCTTCTCAAAAACCTGCTTTAGGAATGGTGCACCACTTCTGTTCCTGTGATTTTAAACAAAACCCTGGCAACCAGGAGACGTGCCCAGCTCCTGGCTTGGCTTCAGCTGCACACCCATGAGTCCCATTGGTCTCAGTTGCCAGTGCCTGGAGCTGGTGCTGCCTTGTTCACTGATGTTTAAAAACATTTATTTTTACCTCTATGAAGTCTACTGATTGTGAATTTGTAAACTTGACGTGTTTCTTGGCTCATACTGATTGAAAAGCTGCTTTTTTTTGGTTCCAGTTTTTCTCATCTGTGGCAGTTTTGCATTTGAGTAGCTGCTTCTAGCCTTGCTGGGAAAGTCCCCTGGATTTATTTATTATTTCTTAATCACTCTACCTTTTTGTCAGATATTGCAGTTTTTTCTATTATTATTATTGTTATTAATTTTTAATTCATTAGTGAAGTAGTATATCGTGCGCCGTGTCTTTGGTAGTCTGCTACAGTTTTTTATTCACTGTTATGAATTCACATGCACTATTTGACCTTTTCATTTGCCAAGAATGTAGAGAGTATTACAGTGATGGCTATGTGCCTACTTACTGGGGCCCTTTTGCTGATGTTTAACATCATACAGTAATAAAGTTCACATCGTTCATGAACCCAGTAGCATGGTCCAAAACATCCTTTTATGTTGAAAGGTAAGTACTGATCTACTTTGCTTGCATCGTCAACCTGTTACTTATTCAGCAGATCCATGGAGAAGATATATATATATATATATATATATATATATATATATATTATTATAACTGCAGCAGGCAGGTATTGTAGAGTTCCTCTGTAACCTTTAACTTGGGGTAAATAAAATATTCTTCAATAAGTAGTGTTCTTGAACCTGTTTTGTTGCTTTTTTTTTTTTTTTTTTTAAGCATTGAGGTTTTGCCAGAAGTGGAGTTCTTGATGGAATACTGACTAGTCATGCATTTATTTACTTGTTTAGATCAGATGTTTTTCAGTGAGGACATTATTAATCTAAGTCACGATTGAAGACATGCTACATATCTGAAGAGAAATTCCTAATGTGGGTAGTGTAATTCATTGATTGGATTTCTTGCGTACCTTGATTCTTTGTTCCTTGTTCAGCATTTTACAGCAGTTTTGCATTTGAGTAGATGTTTAATTTTGCATGAGGTGTGGCAAAAAGGTTCTGCTTACACTTTAAAATATTGATAGAGATACTGCATGTGAGATTCCTATAATTCTCAAAACATGGTTTAAAAGAATGCTATCTTGTTTTGCAATTTTAACAGGTAAAACAGCTCAGCATGGTCATTTTTATAGACAGTAAGTAATTAACTAGTAGAAGAAGAAATGTTCAGGAGCTTTGAATGTATCATGCTGATGAAAAGTGATTAATTAGGGCTGATTATAATACATTTGAACAATAAAATGATAACTACTAGAAGTCTATTTACTACTGTGCTAACATTTTAAAACTGGAATTTTTACTTAATCGTTTGTGGTTTGTGTTTTTTTTTTTTTTTTTTTTTTTTTTTAAAAGGAAATGAAGTTTTTTTTTGTTTGTTCGTTTTTAAGATTGCTTCCATTTAGTTTTGGCAACTGATGACCTTCTTTTCTGGATTAGAAAAAGTGAGCTGGGGGGGGAATATAAGACTCTTTGTAGTTAACTCTGTAAGAACTTGAAGTTCTTAATACTTGGAGGACATTTCAGGCCTCTGCAAACCTGTAAGTTTTCCAATGGCATGGCAACTTACAATACAAAAATTGATGATTATGCTAGGTGGGCCTAATCTAGAAATGCTTGGAGTGTAAATGGGAAGATAACTGTGCAATGAGTTATGTTGAATGACTTACTTATTTTTGTGTGTGTGTGTTCATTTTTCATGTTCATTTTAAAGCTTTAAAGAAAGAGGAAAAAAATTCCCACTCTAAGCACATCAATACTTCACAGCACTTGGCATGTTAAGAGTCTTTTCTGCTGGCTGTCATGCTGGTGTAATTACAGAGCAACATGTAATCCCTTTGAGCTGGACAGTAATAGAAACATATTTCATCATCTTCTCAGTAATCCTTATTAAAAGTTCTGGCTTTATTATGGAGCAGTAGGTTCATGAGTCTCACCTGTGGAAGATGGCAATATGAGAAGCCAGGGTCCGTGACTACTTTGGTCTTAAATTTTTTATGATCTAAAATGATGGTATCGTCGGTTTAGTAGCCTGAGTTCCTGAATAAGGTATCACGTAAACTTCATTACTGCTTTCTTAAAAATAAGCAATTAAAAAAGCAAAACCTTTTAACAACTACAGACAATTAGTTTTTGAATTTAAAAAAAGAAATGTTAGAGCTGTTCATTATGAATTAATTTTAGAAATTTTTGGTGGATATTACTGCATTCACATGCAAGTTTATGCAGTATATAAAGCTTGCTTATGGACCTGATGTTATTTGTCATTTATTATTGCTATTATTTGTAGATCCTTGAAAAACAACTGATAAAATATCTCTGTAAGACTAGGTACTGAACACAGACAAAGAGGTCCTGGTCTGTATCAGACCTGTGCCAGTGACATGGGCAAGCTGGATGTGAAAGGGTAGAAGCACACATGTGGAACACCCAGGCCAAATGAATTCAGCAGAAGCCAAAAGGGAAGAAGTGCATACAGTGAAAGGCCCAAGCAACAGGGATAGATAAGAGATGCAGAGCCGAAAAGGCTGTGGGAGTAGGAGGTGGAATAAACTGTCTTTGTGGAGCCTATTCAAGATTCTGAACAGTATGAAAATCCCACGGTGTTGTTTCTCTGGTTGTATCTCATTTGAGACTGCTTTTTTTTTTTTTTTCCCATAACTGGTAGTTGAATTTGAAGGAGGCTCTGAAGATAGGATGGTTCTTCATTTTATTGTTTTCCCTAGCAGGGTGGGTTCTGACATTGTGTTTCTTCAGTGTAGTGCTGCACAGTTGGACAAGGGAAATTGCAACTTTCTTCAGTCTTCATGTGTTTTGACACATCAAGTGGTTTTAACAGTTTTTGTCTTCCTGTTTCATTGTTGCTTTTAGAGCTATAATATGCCTTCAAAAATACCGATGATAAACATAAAATGTTTAACAAAGGTGTTTTTGTTTTGTTCTGCTTTGCATGTTTTGTTTATAAATGACTTGGACTAGCAACTTTTAAGAGGAAAAATATGATTTGAGTAATGGCACTATATTCCCTCTACAGGATTTATGAACGTATCATTGATCCTCCAGAAACAAATTTGACACCTGAAAGCAATTTATGGCTCGGACAGAGAAACAGGAAGCATGGTTTCTTTAAGGTAAGCAGATATGAAATAGCCCATGAGGGAAATTAGTAAGTAGGTGGCCAAATAGTCCTGATTAGTTGTCTTACACTCCTGAAGTCTGATTTGTATGAATTTCAGCGTAAACTATGGGCCTGGGATTTGAGGCATGTGCAACACTTAGAGAAAAGAATCTGTTCTTGCAAGGTAGAATACTATAGTTACTGACTGTAGTGCCCAATATTTAGGTTTTTGTTTGGGTTCCTTACTTTGGGTTTCAACCAACTGTGGCGCACCTCCATGCTTCTTCTGTGGACATAATGAGACAGCATTGGAGTCAATTCTCGGATTTCAACTTGAAAACTTGCCAAAGCAACAGCTGAGCCACAGTCTTCTGGCTGAACAGTAGTGTCTTTAACTGCTCTTGGAGGCCAGTCACTCCTTGATTTTGTTTGCATAATACCCACGCCCTGATGCTGTTTGCTGCAGGTGGCTTTTTCTTGTTGCATCTGTCAGCATTGCCTTCCAGAGTAGAGGAGGTCTTCTGGCCTGTGGTCCTTCAGGCTTTGGCATATGCTAGCTGTTGTATGCAGCGCGTGTGCCTTGCTGTAAAACAGTAGATTTTCTGTTTCTCGAGTCCACTGTACTTTGCAAACAGTTCATTTCTCTGTATTTCCCTCAGATAAGGATGTCACTGTATTTCTCAGCAGTGAATTGGTAATGGGTCATTGGGTTTTGTTGATAAGCTGCTTTGTCCTTGGGAGATTCTGTTCCTTCCAAATAGCCCATGCTGTTTGAAAGGCTGACTTGCTGGTAGCATGCGGGTTGCTCCTACCTTCTAGTAGGAAAGCCTGTCTTTTTTGCCATTAATGAGGCTCCCCAAGATACCATTATTGAGTAGGCCGGTAAGGGCATGAGAATTAAAAATTGCAAAGGAAAGAGAAATGACCTAAGACTTGAAAAGTCCTCACCTGTGTGTTTTCTTCCATTGGTTTTGCCCCCTGGTGAGTCTGTATGTTGATATGGTTGAAGCTGAATTGCAGAACCAACCAACAGACAAAAAACATCCATCCCCTATAAAAATTAAAACTTCAGCTTTATAAGTAATTTACAGAAAAGCTGCCGATAGTTCTTAAGGTTTTGGTTAACAAGCCCCATGGTGTTTATATCAATAAAAGAGACTACAGTGTAGTGATAAGCCAGTGTGTGTATCCTCGATATTGGCATGGATTTGTTGCCAAGGTGATTTACCACCCACTCTGTTTCCCTTCAAAACAGTCAGTTCGTAAGATGCTTCTACAAGTTGCTAGTTTTCTGAGGACCTCACCTTAAAGTCCCTAATTTTTAAAAAGCTAGGGAAAATATTTTATGCTAAAATAAATTAGGGTAGATTGTTGCAGTAACTAACAATTTTAATTGAGAAAAAGAAGTTAAATCTAACTTTCCTTTTGACTCAAACTATGGTCCAAGAGTTGCTGTGAACCCGGAGTTCATTTCATCTTCTGGCAGCTGAGCTGTCACTGTGAAGTGAAATTGATAGTATTATTTTATTCTACAGCTGTTGTTTTTTTACCTCAGCTGCTTCCCATAATTCCACAGATGGTAAACATATGTTTATAGCTACATAGGAAAGAAAGAAGTTGTATTAGATTCGCCCATCTTAAATTCTTATTTTATGCAGGCAGTCAGTGCCTCAGAACTCTGAGATATTATATGTTGGTAAATTAATATTTCTACGCATTAACACTTTGGGAACAGCAGGGTAGCTAATGATATGCTAATGAGCTGACAGATTTTATTGATCGTAATGAAAGCCGACAAGTGCCTTACTTTGCTTTATGCATGCTTGAATATTTTACTAACTTTCTTCAGGGCAGAAATATAATTGGTTGCATTTTTTTAATTCTGCAGGAGCGTTTCAGAAATCTTACTTTTTTATGTTATACATTACAAAAACTTGGGATTTGGCCAGTTTAGGAAGAGTACACATCTCTTTCCATGTACTTACATGCTCAGCAGGATCTCCCATTCTTTCTTAAAGCAATTTGTTTCACCATTTCAGCGTATAAATAAATAGATCTATTTTCCTTAATGTAAACAGAGATCTGCAGGGAAATAAGAGCATTAAAAAAGAATTAGCATTTTTGTATGTATGTTAGATTCATGATAATGTATATATAAAAAAGCAGTGAATATTGTTCTGATCATCGTCTTTGCTGTTCCGAAAATATTCTTATTTTAGTGGTCGCTAGTTAGTTAATTGTTGTGCCTGTCCTTCTTCCACTCCATAAATAAACATTATAAGGGCCCTTTCTGGGCCATATTCTGATGTGAAATTTAAATGATAATTCTTTAATATATCAGAAGAAGAAGGGGACGATATCATATTTTTAAGTGACGGTGGCCACTTGCTGTCATTTTTCTTATTTATGCTTTTGTTGCATATCCTTACTTACAGAGTTAATTCCACAGGTAAGCTTGCTGGGGAGTGAAGTGCCTATGGAGTAATCAAGGGATCTGAGATCTCTCGTGTTACAACTAATATCTTTTGCTATGTAGCCTACTTTCTATGACCAAATATTTGGAATTCAGACAAAACTGAATAGTTGTAGCAGATCAGCGAGGGAAGCAAGCATAGAGCAGACTTAAGATAGCTTTGTGTGTTTGCTTTGAAGGGAATCTCATGAATTACTTCTGAAAATTACCCACCAACCCTTCAGGTTTCTTTGTGTGACCCAAAAACAAGCTATCTTTTAGTGCTGAAGAATATTGTTTTAATGAGATTGGGAAACCAAAGTAAATGCAAACGATAGAAGGAAGATGGTGATACCAGATAGCCAGGATGATCTCAGTCTAGGATAGATCTGATGACTGTCGGTATCAGAATTTGCAAAATTCATTGTATTGTTGAGGAGAACCCTTTCCCCTAAGGCTCCCTCCAACGATCTGCAGCAGAAATAAGCTTGTCAGCACCTTGCTGTCCGGGTGATTCATGTCGAAAGATGGCAGTATTCATATCTGCTCTAGAAGGCTCCATTGATCTTACAGTCCTGCTGCTCCATCTGGGGACTGCACAGCTGGTGGTTGGCATTCTCACTGCACAGCATCAGATGTACATTTTGGGCCTCTGTGGCCATTTCAGTCTTGGTGTCATACAGACCAAGGTGACATAAATGCAGTGCCAAGCGTGACTGTTCAACTGCCTGGCATGGGGCACAGCTGCCCTGTGTAGAGGAGCATAACGCTGGTGTGAGGGCGGTCTGGTGGGGTTAGTGTAGCATTGCCCAGAGGAAGGCTCTGGGAACATGAGCTGGGGCATCTCTGCAGAGCCATTTACTAGCTCTGGCCAATGCAACTGACACAGCTGCAAGGCACGCATCACCTTTGGAGCAGACGCAGGCTTCAAAGAGGGTGAAAGGTGGTGGAAGAAATCAAAATGCAGAAATGGAGAGCTTGCTTGTGGAATACATGGGCCTTCTCACAGAAAGAGGGAGAAGTCCTCTAATTAATAGAGACTCGAGAAGCTCAGTAAAAAGGGCTTTCGTATTTGTACATCCTCATGGGATGGGCTTGGTGCTTACTGCTGCAGGCCTGAATTTAGTGTTAGAACTGGTGCACAGATGAAGGATCTTCAAGCTAGTGCATCCTGAGGCTTTGGTTGTAATTCGCCAAATGCTTAAATGGATAAGTGGTGATGTCTGCTTGGGAAAAGAAAAGCAAACAAACAAAAATAAAACAACAAGATTTTGACCACTGACATCTCCCTGTCAAGGCCAAGTTGTCATGTCTTTCATACAATGCAGACTAAAAAACTCTGCCTTGTGCCAAACTGCTTGCCCCCAGGGAAATGTGCGTGCTTATTCCCCTTCTGGCTATGATTGTAGAAAGCTCTCAGAAACCTGGATTAAATGGTGAAGGAGGAATAGTCCAAGTTGGTTCATACGTGTTGCAATAATTGTGGCCGTAATAAGCATTTGTCTATAATGAAGTCTTTCTATTAATAAAATACTTCAAGGAAATCTGGGCTCTTTGAAGTTCACCTCTGTATTTGATCATATTAATTCTGTTTGTTTCAGAGGGTTTATAGAAGACACCTATACCGGTGAATTGAAGTTCAAACAGTTTCCCACATTAACATGTTTCATGTAGCCAGAAAAAGGGGGAAGAAAAAAAAGTTGTTTCCTCTTCAGGTTTTAGTGTTGGGACTGCTAAAGCTCACAGAAGACAACTTAAAAGTTTTAGCAAAAAATGTTTCCTCCCCCCTCCCCTTTTATTTGTATTTAAATGCAAGTCTATCCAAATAACAGTAGAGCAGTGGGGCTCTGATGCAATAAACATAATTGAAGTTCCATGTGCACTTCAGGAGAAAAAAAAAAAGAAAAAGAGGAAAACATCCCTTCTCTCTGGGTGATGTCTCGTTAGCTGTGTGATATGGTACAGTGAAACACTGTAAACTTGTTTATTCTTGTTTAAGCTTTTCACTAGAGAGACTTAAGCATTGAAATATGCTTTTGTTCCTTGGCTTCTAATTTCTCACTGATGACTACTAGCAGAAAACGTATAAAATAGCTTTCAGAATGTTTATTTTCCAGTGACAGTATTACTTCTCATTATTATGGTGGTTTCATTGCTCTCATAGATGAAAATGTTAATAAATGTATACACTTATGTAAAAAAGACAGTGTGATCTGATTATGTCTTAATATTTTCAGTTAATATTTCATCATAAAACAGTAGGCAGGAAACAGTGCTGCTGATTACCTTCTGTTGTTTTAGAAAGTGAATATGTAAATGTGAAACGTTACTGCATTTGCAAGGCTTCAAGCACTATCTAAAGCCTATATTTTATTTATGGATTGAGATGAACATTTTGAGCAAGTGACTGTCCTCAGTCTGCAAAATTTACTTTCTTGCAATTTAACTGAAAACTAAAACATAGGCTTACAAATCACTAATTTAATTAGGTAATAACTGCTGCCATCTTTAATTTGAAAGGAAATTGATCAAATTCTTCTGTGTTTGGGAGGAGATGGAACTGTGTCACTCTGTCTGGTCAGGGAAATGCAAATAGCAACACTTGAAGGCGAAGACCCTTGGTTTTCCCTGCCCCTCCTAATTAATGACTACGACATCATTAAAGTTAGTGGATGTTACAGGGTAAGCATGTTACGCAGTAAAAGATGGAGCAAGAGCTTTGCACTGAGTGTATGTGAGCCCCAACATTTTCTGGGCTTTCCACTGACTGACAAATCTAGGGTTCCTTGGGAGCGAGGTGTGCAGGGATGGCCGGCAGCCCTTTCTGTCTGCTGCTTACGTCAGGGACATCCTTGCAACTTGGGGATAATGAAAGACACAGCTGGTACTGGACCTTTTGGTCCTTCTTCTCTCATGTCCTGCTTGGTTTGGTCTCTGGGCCTCACATGACCTGCACAACCTGCTTCTGACCTCAGAGCCTGATTTCTGCCAGCTCTGCACAGGGGATCTTTCCATCTGCCTGAGTTAGAGAGAGGATTTAATCCAACTGATGGTGCAATTACATGAACTGCCTGTTCAGATAAAAGCTAGCAGGCTACACCAAACCAAACAGTCAAAGTACAGACCTTTCCTTACCTCTTGCAGTAGATAGTTTTCTTCTTATAATGCTAGATTTCACAGTCCTGTCCAGCTAAATCAGTGAAGAGTGTTGCTGTGGTTTTGTGCGTGTCTCTCTCATGGGCTTGAATAATGGATATTAATTCACAGCTTTTTTCACTGGTTACATCCCGTTTTGAAACATTTAAGCAGCTTATGTTGGTTGCAAAACACAGAACCAAAAAAAAAAAAAAAAAGAGCGAGCATGTTATGAAAATTAACATCCAAATGCGCACAAAGATAGGGAGGTGTTGTTATATTTTGTCTATCTTCAGTTATTCCCCTCATGAGAAAACTGAGCTGGTACCCACTGAAGTGGGTACTTTGTACCTGCTCAATAAATGACTTGTGCAATAGCTTGTACAGATCAAAGTGAATGTTTGTGTTATGTATTACCAGTTATCTCTTCTTTTACAAAGGGTGTGATTCAAGATGTGAAAGTTGTCTTTATACCTAATGGATATATAATGCAGTGTCCTAACCTGAATCGCAGTAAGTAGCAGTTATTATTATTATATCAATTTAAGATTTTTTAATGTGAATTATTTCTTAATTTTAAAAATAATATTTTCAGGCTTGCCATTTTTGCATGTGCTGACTTCCAGAAGGCAAAAATTCTGTGTAAACAGATTGAATTTAATATTCAGATAACCAGCATTTGACATTTCAGCTGTATGACAGACTTGATTTATTTACAGTTTATTCTGTCTTTCTCTCTCTTCCTTTCCTTTTCTCTTCAACTTCCTCTTTTGAGCATGCCCAACCTGCAGTGATTTCTTAAGTCTGGTGCAAGGAATCATGGATTTGCAAGAACTCCTGGCAAAAATGACTGCTAAAGTAGGTACCTAAGCTACTTTGTCAATTCTGTTTTCTTTTGGGTTAAGACTTACGTAAAAATATTTATTCCTCTTGCAATTACTTTCAAGGTAGAGCCTTTTTTTTCCTTTTTTTTTTCCTCTGCCAGTAGCCTTATATGCAGTGGGTTTAAGGAGATAGTGTCACGGATGTCGTGTCTCATACAACTTCTATTGGCTGCCTCCCTATTTGGTAGATAATGACAAAATGCCCAAGGTCTGATTTCTGTAAGAAGCCTTAGTGTGATTTCCCTTCCATGCTGAGGGATAAATGCAGAAACAAAGGAGTGAAATCCCTCAACAATTTCCTCACTGCGTGACGCTGTCAGAGGGTGTGATTTTGCCTGTGGGAAGTCCTGTGAAATCTTCAGAACTGCGTAGTATCTCCTTGGGAACTGAATGAGGCCCCAAAATGGAAATGCCTGTGAAGCTGCAGGCTGTGTTGAACTCGACATCACCTTTGATCAATGGCTTTTACAGTGTAGAAGTTAACCAATCTCTATGTTACGTGGTTTGGTGTTTTTGTTTTCCTTGTTTTCCCCTTCTGGTTTGGGTTTTGAACATGATGAATGGGAAGATAGAGAGATTTTTGCTTGGGGTTTTGGGGATTTTCCTTAGGCTGTGCTCCTACACTATGCAGTCAACCTCTGCCTTAGGCAAGGCGCTTCAGCTAAGTCCTGCAGTCAAGTTCCAGGGTAGGAGTCTGTGTTTTAGAAGTGACTGAGCCTGAGTTGTATGAAAGGGTCTGTGAACACTTCTTTAGGTTAATGTTGGTGAACCGTCTGTTCTGTGGTAAAAGGCAATTAATTGTCTCATCTGAAACAGCATTTATGTGCTAATTACTTGTAGATTTAACTGCAACAAAAACCAACCTCTGGTACCTTTAAGCTCAATGTTGTTACAGAAAAGGTGTTTCAAAAATGGGATTTACGTAGTAGTTCTACTAGCCAAAAAGCAATATATGTGGGATACTTGTTATTGTGCTGCCTCTAAGTGCTCTTTTTCCTCCTAACAGGGAAGGGGAAACTTTTTTTAAGAGAGTGTCCGCATTATACTGACAATCCACTTACCCAACTGATGTGCTTTGGCCAGGCTGACTCTGAATAAGAAATATGAAGCTTTTAGTTCAGTTTGTTGCTTATACTGTGAAACAGAGGCAATTATTTTGTGCCCTGCTGGTGGCATGAGCAAGTTCCAATTATGCACTGTACTGAGTAACTTGCTTTCTCTGCTGTTAATTATATTTTTGCTTGCTAGTGCTTTACAAGGGGAAGCAAATAACACGGCATTTGTACTGCAGAGACTCTCTACTTCCAGAAAGTGGTGCTGGGATAATTCTTCATTGCATGTTCCCTTTCTGTTATGGTAGTGCCCTGACTGTTTTGTTGCAGTGGGTACAGAAATACTGATCAGGAAAAATGCATGCAGAAGGAAAGGAAGTTAATTCGGTAGACAAATGCGAAATAAATAGAGGGGCTTGAGAGAAGCATTAAGGATTGGATCTGTCTTTTTAGTCCTGGGGTCAATAGCCACAAGTGATTCTAATGTAGATGCAAGTATATTATATGGGGTGATTGATGTATGACATGCAAAGAGCAGCATTTAGAAGAGCTGTAGAGTGGCCTGTAGAGTTCCCATTTGACAGGGCATGTGGTCAGGGACCGGCTTGCAGTGAGGCAAGCAACCCGCGTGAGCAGTGATGCTTGGTTCCTGGCCCTGCACCGAGAGATGCAGAGAATGAACATGCTTTGGAAAAGCAGGCAATATTTCAAGTCCAGCTGTAGCTTTTAGCCTCAGCTCTGTCTAGGGTTTCGGTTTCTCCCTCAATCTGTGCTTGGTTACAGATGTATTACAGCACTGAATAATCCAGTGAATGTTGTTTGCGACGAATGTTTACGTGCAGCTTATATAATGTAAAACAATGAAGACTCAGTCCAGGGCTTTCCTGGGAAGAAAGCATTAGACCTAGTGGCTTTAGGGCCAACCAATTTTGGTAGCAGTACAAGTTATGCTGTACACAGGAGAAGGAAGTACTCTCTCTCGAGCTATAGCTCAGGGCCCCAGTATCTTGTTGGCTCAGCATGGGACATGGGGACTATGAAAGGGGCCTAGCAGAGTACTGTCTACAGCAAGATGTCATGGAGTGCTGTGTACAGGGGTATCTGATGATGACCTGTAACCAGCTAACCATTGTTGTATCCTCTTCCCACCAACATTTTGTAAAGACATAGCTTTTTAAGCCTGTGCGATTTTTTGATGTCATTTGAATGAAGCCTGAGTCTTTCCAGTAAATAAGTATAATTGATTTAATCTTCTGCCCTTACATAGAGAAACACCGTAGCTCAGTGTGTTAGGAATCCAGCTGCAATGTTAATTTGCTGCAGGTGGGAATGGATTGTGTTATATTTTAGCATTTTTAACCTCCATGCTGGAATATTGTTGGTTCCTCTTTAAATATGGTGGGTAAAATAGTTCATACAACTTTTAACACTCTACGGATTCAACGTGGGCATCTCTTGCATTTATTTCAGTGGAATACAATGTATTTTTGTTAAATTATGGCCCACACTACGGTGTGCTTTTATGCAGATGGGATGGTTGTTGGGGCTGGAGAGAGGATCTGAAGACATCCAGCACAAAAACTTTCCAGCAACTTCTTCCTTCACTTAGGTCAGAAAGGCTGAAGTAGAGTTTGATTTAAAACTGAGAAAATCAAGCTCTTGAGTTCATTGATGGAATAGTTTACCTGGATTGTTTATAACATGGATTGATATAACCACAGATACTTCCATGAACAGTTTTCCTTGTAAAGCTTGATAGTTCTTTGTTTGTTTTGGATACGCTTGTTATTGATTTTGCCGGAAACAATACGTTTTAAACAGAAATCTGTCATCTTTTGGTTATTTTTATGGGCAGAGGAGAAGCAAGGCAAATAAGCTATGTGAATAACAAATAATATTCCTGAATGTTAAGAACTTAGATATTGGTTAGTATACGGAAAATATTTGGTATGGTAGAGGCTGCTTCTCCCTCATTAGTGTATTTCTGTTCATATGCTAAAGAATAGTAGAAGATTCAGGATTTTCTAGCAACATTTTAAAAGTTTAACAAATCTAGTTGTGTGCATTTGGCAACACTGGAGAAAATATATCAGCTAATTTTAAAGAATTAATTGTTTTATTGATTTCAATAGAAAATTGTCAATTAACAGGATGTTTTTAGTTGCTCTAGTATAGCAGATTATATTTAATTGATCTAGTGTGTTTAAAGATGCTTCTCGGAATAGTATGTAAATGATATTGAAATAGATAAAACTTATTCAGCAAGATAATTGAAATGATATGAAAAGCTAATAAATGGAAAATATTCTCTCATATTTTATAATTTTCCTGGATTAATTTATAAAGGATGATAGTACTTACTATTGTCAAAAATGGGTATTCCAAGAAACCGCTATTTAAAAAATGTGTATAGACCGCTTGTATGGGAATGTTCTTTTTTAATTCATTTGTTTTAAAAAAAAAAAAAACCACAACATACATGAATGAAGGAGAAGCATACAACAAAGCAAACACCCTTTTAACAAATCTGAATGTTTTATATGCTGTAAATATAATGACTAAACATAATGACCTGAAGAGAGGTTTTGCTGAATACAAGCAGTTCAGTAAGACAATGGTTTTGCCTCTAAAATGTGAAAAGCAGTTTTGAAATCACTAGATCATGATGAGTTTGGGGTAGATGAATATTATCTGAGAATAACAACTTAAATAAAGAACTGTTATTCAGAGCTTTCCCTCGTGAGGACTGCAGAGGAAAAAAAAAATAAAAAAATAAAAGAAACCCACAGCAACTTGCTGAGTATTTCTCTGCTTTTTCTTCCCCTAAATATTTTGCTCTTTTACTGGCAGGTATGAAAAAAGACATTAGAAGTGGGTGGAATTTTGGGGGCTGGAAATGTGTGAATATCCACTATATGTCATTATGTAAAAAATAGAGCACCGTGCATTCATTTTTTTTTTTTTTTTTTTCAAATCTTCTACTATTAAAATGTAGCAACCTATGATGTAGAATAATGGCATTGTATTTATAGCAGAATTAAGTGTGCATTAATTTGTTCATGTGCCAGATTTTGGTAGCCTCTCTGCAGTAGCTTTAGTGTGATGGTTCATATACATAAGACAAATATCAATGTTAAAAATAACCTTGCGAAACTCCCATAAAGCTGCACTAGGGCAGTTTTTAGAGCAATGGCAGTTCTGGAGCCTGAAGAATGCACATATTTACTTCTAAAGATTAAGACTTTTTTCTTCTTTTTGTACATGAGAAAATCACTTGGAATTCTGTTAGGGTTGAGATGATGGCAGGTATACAGGCATACCAGGTATGCATAGTGGGAAGGGTGTTCTTACTTGGAGGAATTCCAGTTCAGGATCATCCCTAGGTAGGTCTGTGATGGTGGGGTGGTTCAAAAAGCCTTTTCTACTTCTACATGAATGAGCATTTTCCCTGCTTATTATTGTGTAGTATCTCATCAGAAAATATAGCAATTGCTATCATGCAGATGGAAAAGGTGCATCAGTTTTAACTTCTTTATATGCATTTTAGCAGCTGGAGTTGAGGAGGTAATGGGAACAGCGAAGGACATGAAGAGAAAGTCATCAGACTAGCGCTTACTCCAGGAACATGACTTTTCTCCATGATTCAGTCTTGGGAATACTCATACTGGACTATATTAAAATGCTGTAAATATTACTTATGATTGTAAGGTTAAGACCTTTGTGAAAGCTAGAAAGTATTAGTCTGGCTGTTGCTTGACAAAGAAGAGGTGGAAATAATTAGGAAAAGTCAGTTGGCCAGTCTTTATGCTTTATGACTCATAATCAGGGTGATGGACCATTAAGAATTTTGATTTAGAAACAACTGTAGTTTGTGTGCTTTTAGCGGTAGTGCCTAGACCTTCCTGAGGAGATCTTAGTGGGGTTCATTAAAATACAAGAGACGCTTGCATAAATCATACGCTGTTGTTAGTTTGCACAGGTAGCTCTGTCAAAGTCAAAGGACTTTATACCCGTTGACATCCTAGTTCAGCATTTCAAAGGTAGTTAAACTTGGTTCAGATAAAAATAAGTGTAATGTTTTCTTATATTTGCTTTTAAAAAAAACTTGTTTAAATTGCAGAAATCTCATCAAGTTACTTTCATTTATAGCTAAATTATGCAGAAACAAGACTGAGTCAATTGGAAGACTGTCACTGTGAGAAGACTTGTCAAGTAAATGGATTGATCTATAGAGACAAAGACTCTTGGGTTGAAGATGATCACTGCAGGAATTGCACATGCAAAGTAAGAAATTTTAAACAGTTTAAGGAGAAGGACCTAATTAAAATGTGAAAATGGTCCTTGAATACATAATGTGAACTCTAAAGAACTGGTATGTTTTTCGTATGTATCTAGTGACAGTGTTACCAATAGAAAGGGAAACGGTAAAAATAAATAAATGAAAAATTGACATTTCCTGTGTGGAAGCTTCATAAATAAAATCTGCTTTCCCTTGACAGCGCTGTCTTATTTGTTCTATTTATATCTGTGAGGACTTCACGGTTTTAGAACAAGATTGGGCGTTGTCTGTATTTGGTTTGGAATTGTTTTCACTGCAGTTTTTTTCCCCAAAATGGAGGCATTATCTTAATAATATTCATAGGTGCTTGGTTGCATCTTGAATGGTAACAACTTGCAGATTCTGTTTTCAGTGTTTATCACTATGAAAATGGAGGAACAGAAGAGTATTAGTATGTAAATCTTGTCTCGTTGAAATTATTTGATAAATATCTGAAGAGAGTCTGTATTTGCTCAAGAAAATAGAAAACAGATAGTTAAAAATCTCAAAGATGATTGGCACAGCTTACAGAGTGTAGTGTTTACGTTGTTGTAAAGATGGGCTTATGTTCTCTATTTAATGTTCTTTGTTCAGGGAAAGTGGGATAAAACCAGTAAAAAGTACCAACACATAGGGGTGGTTCACCTTCAAATGCATTTTGGTTCAAGTTTGTAGTTATGATTAAAGTTGTTACGCAAGTATGGGTCTCAGATTCACAACGCTAATTTCATTTACTTAGTTTTTTGTATGCTCTGTTTTGTACAAAATACTCACCAATTACAACAATCGTAGCTGAATCTTGTCTTAAAACATTTCTAGAGCGGAGTTGTAGAATGCCGAAGGATGTCCTGTCCCCCTCTCGATTGTCCTCCTGATGCTCTCCCAGTGCATGTGGAAAGCCAGTGCTGTAAAATATGCAAGGGTGAGTACATCACAGAGACCCCCAGCCCCTCTCTCTCCTCCCCCCCCAGTTAAGCAGATCTGAGTTTGTCCTGAAAACAGGCATATTTTATAAAGACTTTCACAGGTCCTGGTAATTCTGATAACAGGAAACACAGTGGCAAACTTGCAATTTAAGAAGAAAATAAATACTTGCTGAAAAATGAATAAGCATTGTAAATGCTTAAGATTCTCTTGCTGTGCATTGTCAGTATAAAAGTATTCTTTTACTTGTTTTTGGAAATGAAAAACCACAAAAACAAACAAACCAGACTTGGCTTCAGCTTATACATCCTGTTGATGTTGAGGAGCAGCAGTCTTTTGGTCTAAGCCTCTTCATAGTGATTAGTAATAAACTGAGGTGTTATCTGTCTTTTTGTCTATTTCGGGTTGGAAGATTGTTGTTTAAAATAAACATGATAGAATTTCAGACCTTGAGTTAACATCATGGCATAGAGTGATTGCTTTAACTCATTTTGAAATAAGATAATGAGAAGATAGAAATCTTGTGATTAGTTTTATTATCAGCCTTCTGGAAACGTAAGCCATAAAGTAACATTGCTGGAAGGAATAGTTAATACTTGATGCCTTAATGATAGTATAAGGGACAGAGACAATTCATATATGGAAATTTTGGCTGAATACTGATGCCAGTCTTGCCTTAAGTAGCGGCATTTTTTTCCCCACTTTCTTCTTGGAGACTAGTAAACTTCACGTATGAGATTTGCTATAGTTATAGGAGAGGGATGTTGAATTATTTGAAGATTTATTTGGAGAAGAATAACACTTGCCTAGACTTCTTTTGGCTTTCTTCAGTCAGGGAATTAATTAGTCCCAAACACAAATGTCTCCGAGCTGTGATTTTGCACTTGGTCTTGTTTACTTGTGCTATCTCATTTCTGTTATATTTTGTCATGAGTATTCTGCTTATGAAAAGACATTTATGGACAGGGAACTTAGGTGGAAAAGCAGCCCTGCCTGAATGATATATATATATATATATATATATATATATATATATATATATATATATATATATATATATTTTTTTTGTCTCAAAATATTTTTATTTGTAACACAGACTCTAGAAATTTCCTTTACGGATTTAAGGTACTGGATGCTTCTCTTGACGCTCATTTGCTGACAATGAGCGTAGGAACAACAGTCAAAATTGGACGTAAAAGAATTGCAAGGCAGTAAATTGTAGATTCAATGTATATCCCCATGAATAAGCTGTTCCTGGTATTTGTAATGGAAAGATGAACAATCAGACTTGCCTTTTGTCAGTGATTGGCACAAACTTGACTTGTTATTCTGACAAGAACTCAGTATGTCAGTCACTGGGAAGAGATGTATGGAAGTTGATTGAAATTGATTGTAAATGCCAGCTCCTTGACAGAATGATACGGTAGGGCCACAGTCAGTCACTTTTGGGTATATAGTAGTAATTGCAGAGAGTTTCCAAAGAGCTGCACCACAGGTGTTAATTTCTCCATGCTTTTCCTATTTAGCTCTGATAGAATCATCAGTTGTAATTTGCTGTCTCTAGGGATTATTGAATGTCTGGATTATTGGAGTTTCCTGTCTCAGCTGTGGGTTAACGAACAAAGTAGTTCTACTGTGTGATATGTTAAGGGTTTTAAAAATGAGGTGGTTCTGTTTTGATCCCTGCCATCTTGTGTTAGCCTTTAGATGACTATCTGACAAAAGGCTATAATTCTGTTTAAAATCTCATCATTTTTCCGAGTTGCGGATTAACTCGATTTGCTTTTCTGGTGTGTCTGTGATTTTCTTAAAAGTGGTTGTGTCAGGAGAATAGACAGAAAGAAAAAAATACATTTCTCTAATTCATTTTCTTCCAAAAATAGTTTATTGGATTCCTAATTGAAACAAAGCTTCCTGATCAGAAGTTTTTCTCATAAATGAGATGACAACTCAGGCATATAAACTAGGGCAGCTTGGAAAAATCAAGAAAACTGGGATACCAAAAGAAAGAAGTCTGATTTTAAAATGTGTTATGGACAATTAAATGATTTTTTTTGTAAACTTTTTTTTTTTTTTTTAACAGCTTTAAGTGTGTAAATTTAAACAAAAGGTCCTTAGAAACACACTTATGTCTTAAAGATTATGAAGATTGATCGAGTACTCATTTTAAAGGTTTTTTTTTTGAATCAAACTGGCTATGATAATGCTATCTATATTTGATTGTGAGTACTTGTGTTCTTCTGTGTTATGCTTTGCTTTTGTTTACTACTTAAAAACCATGTTTATTCCTTTATTTTTAACCCCTCACCTTCTCTTAAATCACAGCAAAGTGTATCTATGGAGGCAAAGTGCTAGCGGAAGGTCAACGAGTATTAACCAAGAGCTGCAGAGAATGTCGAGTAAGTTTCATTTTGTATACTTTTTTTTTCTGATTTTAAATGCATGTGTGGTGTTCAAAAGTGACAATGGTAAGTTAGTGTATTTTTTTAGTCTTTCTTCGCATAAAGGTGATGTCCATTGTCTTGAAAAGGTGACCCTGAAGTGACTGAAAGCCACAGACATGTAGACAAGGCAAGAATATGCCTCTTGCAGGGTAATAGCAACATGCACAATGACTTGGATATTTTCTCTTTCATCTCTGGCTTTCACGGGGTCTAGAAAGAGGCAGAAGTGTCTTGAGGCTGCTGCTAACTTAAGCTGTGTTCTGTAAAATTTGTAGCAACCTGGCTTTCATTGTTTGAATTATGATAGGCTTTCCCTAGTATTACTTGAACTGGCCTTACTACAAGTTGAGGTAAATTACTAAAATTACTAAGAAATGGACTGGGGTCTCTGTCAAATTTGTAATGCTTCTGCAACTACAGTCAGTATTTAGACAAAAGCATTCATAATAGGGAGTGTTAGTGAATATGTAAGTGCTGCACGTGGTGTGTAAGTGTGGCAGAAACCGGTCTTTGTCGAGACTTGCCTTAGGAGAAGAGAGTAGTAGTAGATGATGATAAAAGGCCCATTGCGTTGCTGAGACATGTGTTTCTTGTAATTTGAGTATGTCTATGCCTGAAATATGATTTATAGCTTCAGAAAGGCACAGCTATTTTAAATACATTTGTGCTCTCATGTAATTTTCAAGTATTTTTGTTTTTTACATCTTGTTGAATTTGTGGAGGGGGAAGGTGATAAAGGGAAGGCTTGCAAATGTTATTGACAGATCAGTATGCTAGAACAATTATGAAAAACATTTGGAAAAGATTACAATGATCTGGTTATTGTTGTGCTTGTGGCTGAGTGTACAGAGTAGCAATTTTATGTTCGCTAATGGAAATGGACAATAACTGGTTGCAGATGTTGTGAAAGCAGCTTGTTGTGAGAAATTACTTAGCTGCTGTTAGTGTTTGGCTGTGTAGGGGTGCTCAACATTGTATATACAAATACGTGGGCAAGGTCGTTGCCTTGAAGACAGACTAAGGTGCCTGTTATATTTATAATATGGCATAGAATGTTTATTTGAGAGGGAAACTGCCTGTATGAAATAAGATGAAGAGAACAGGAGAATTTTCACATTAAAGTGAAAACAGAGTGATCTAAATTATGGTTCTGGAACTCTACGCTATCAGTAAGAGCATTACATTCATCGTTATGAGTATGATAAAACATTTGTGAAGATTAAAAGCGAACACTGACCATAAAATATTTCTCATGTTAGAGATGATAGAAATAATAAAGAAAAGAGCTTTTGCATTTTACTTATTGTTGAAGGAAGTTCATATGGCACTGCTAATTGCAGTAATGTTACAGTTTGTATTATTTATATCTTAATGAAGAGTATCGATAAGTATTTGAAAAAACATATGCTAATGGGATATCATGAAAAATGGACTTAAGCCTCAAAAAAAAGATACTTCTACAGCTGTGTTTCAAGAAGACATCAAACCTCACTGGCAAATCTTGTCATTCTGACTTTGGAAAGTATTTACGTGGGTGCTTATCTTTGCCTCAACAACAGGACCTATATGTAGACAGGAGGATCACTCAGTGTGCCTTAAGCATGACCTCTTAAAGCCTTAAGCGAAACATCTGCTTATTTACTACCTCAATTAGGAATGCTTGCTAGATGAAGTTTGAATGGTATTGAGTTGAACTGTTGCTGTAGCAATTGTTTTCTATTCCATACAGACCTGCTGGTGGAGAAGGTGAGGAGATTTTTGCTGCTTTTGCCACTGCTGTTGAATAACTAAAGAAAGGGCTTTGTGCTAGGGGAACGACTCATTTAAAAAAGAAGAAAAAAAAAAGCGTGCTTTAATTTTTCAGACTTGAAAAACAGACATCAAGTTTGAAAAGCTGTTGATCCATGAAAGACATACAGTAGGGGATAGAGGTCAACTGTCAATTTATTAGTGTAGAAAGACAAATGCTGAGGGAAAAAAGTCTCAGGGAGTAGTTCCTGTGTCTATAAAGCATGATGTATTTGTAGGTGCATTAATGTGAAGTAGATGAAGTTGAAATTTCATGTTTTAATTTGTATTTGAAGATAGAGTTTTTTTTTTTTTTTTTTTTGCATGGGTACTGATCCAAGCTTAAGAGGCTTTTAACTTAGATTTATCCGATCTAACTACAATAATAATGATGATGGATCCAGATGGATCAAAGTTTTTCTTTATCAGGCTGCGAGCAGTTCTTTTTATTTCTGAAAACTAATCCAGACTAAAAGATATATTTATGGTGCACATCCTCTTAACTGTAAGCACAGATGCTACTGATAGACAGCCGTTTGCTTGTTCCCAGCTGGAATCCTGCCCTCTCTCTAGATTAATCTATAAAGAGAAAATGACAAAAATAAGTGCACATGTGTTCCTAGGAATCATGGAATGGTTGAGGGTGGAAGTGACCTCTGGAGGTCACCTGGTCCAACTTTCCTGCTCAAACAGGGACACCCAGAGCAGGTTGCTCAGGACCATGTCCAGGTGGCTTTTGAATACTCCAAGCAGGGAGACTCCATGGCTTTTCTGGGCAACCCGTGTCAGGGCTCAGTCATCCCCACAGTAAAGAAGTGCTTCGTGATGGTCGGAGGGAACCTCCCGTGTTTCAGTTTGTGCCCATTGCGTCTTATTCTATCACCAAACACCACTGAAAAGAACATAGCTCTGCCATCATTGAATCCTTTGTTCAGATAGTCATACACACATTAATAAGAACCCCCTGATCCTTGTCTTCTGTAGGCTAAATGGCCCTAGCTCTCAGCTTTTCCTCACAGGAGAGGCATTCCAGTCTCTTATCCTAGTGACACTTTGCTGGTCTCTCTCTGTTGTTTCATTTCTCGTATGTACTGGGGAACTGAACGCAGTACTCCAGGTGTGGACGCAACACTGCTGAGCAGAGAATACCTCCCTCCTCCAACTGACAGTACTTGGCCTAACGCAGCACACAATACCCTTAGCCTTCTTTGCAACACAAGCATGCTGCCAGCTCATATTTAACTTGGTGTCCGCCAGGCCTCCTAGGTCCTTTTCTGCTGAGCTGCTCTCCAGCCGTGTGTCCCCTAGCACATGCTGGTGCATGGGGTCATTCCTTCCCAGGTTCAGGACTTGGCACTTCTTGTTTTTGAGGCTCCTGTCTGCCTATTTCTCCAGCCTGTTGAGGTCACTCTAGAAAATGCAAGTGTATCAGTGATTGAGAAAACTGCACCTTGCTGCATTCAGTAAGTGGTTATTTCACTTTGTGGATTTCAACAATGTGATAGCATGGCTCATTTAAAGGCAATGGAAGGAATTCTATAACTTCTGCTGGATTGGGAACTTCCAGTTGATCAGCTGACTTCTGGGTTAATGCCTGTGAATGACACGATGCCTATTCAAAACTGGCCAATGTTTGACAACAAAAGGTGCAAGAACGAATTCTTATTCATTGATGGCTGGGAGTGGGGAGTTGGAATGCCATACAAATGCTAGAAAGATGGACAGGGCTCTACTGACTTTGAGAAAGCTGAATTTAAAAGGTTTTTGCAAAAATAAAGAGCAATGTGGTGCCTTGAGTGATAGCTGAGGACACTATCTGGAACTTTATACTGAAAGGCTTATCAATAACAGCTAAAACAAGCACGCCCCCCCCCCCCCAAAACAAAACAAAACAAAACCAAACAACAAAATAAAACAACAACAAAAAAAACAAACAACAAACCAAACAACAACAACAACAAACAACTGATATCTGGCTATTATTTTCCAAAGTTAGTCATCTGAGCCTGTGGTTCCAGTTTCCAGTGCATGTCACTGATTAGGCTTGGACCCATTTTTTATTTTTATTTTTGTAAAAAAAAAAAAAAATAAAAAAATTATTTTTGTACTTATCCTTGTAATTACAAGAAACATAATTGTCTTGTAAATGTCTGATTCCAGATCTCATTCTTTTTATACTGCATGCCACAGTTGGAGCTTGACCTATTTATTCCAGAAGAAGATTAGGGCTTTTTAACATCTCTGTCTGTCCAGATTCTATGAATACATATGTGGACAGAGTATAAAAAGTCAACCATTTTTCTAAAGCAGCCTGAAGCAATAATTCTGAAGTGTGAACTACTCTTATTTATCTCCATGGATAAAATCTGAAATCTAATGATGATAATTCTTATAATTGGATCTGTATGGGTTTGTACCAAATTGATTATAATCCAAAGAATATTCATCATGGAAACATTTTTATTATTCTAAAACATTTGTTGGATTTGTTTTAACAAGTTGCAAGTTTTGCAGAAAACAGGAGACTTCAGGGAAATAAAATCTTAGCTGTCAGTTCATCTAATTCTATTTTTTTTTTTTTAAACCTCCTTATGATTCACTAAACAGGGCATGAACATGGCTTACATTTCTCTTTCTCTCTCTCTCTCTCTTTTTTTTTCTTTTTAGCTTTTTGGTTTATCCAGATCACTGATTTGACTTTCATACTATTTCTTGATTTCTTGCTGTTTATTTGATTGGATTTATCATCAGTGAACACTTTGTACATATGATGACATACTGTACCCCTTCTGTGATTGTCTTGTCTAAGCTTGAATAAGTGATAACTTATAGCTAGAGCTTTTGCAGCTGGTAGTTTGATAACATGATAGTAAACGACGGCTCACTGTGTCCGGTTCTTTTATCACCTTTGCTGCTGTTGTTGCACAGGCAACCATACGGGATTCTTGCCTTTCACTTCTGGAAGTGAGATCAGGAGACCTAATACCTCCATTAACTTCATTGCTCTAGTGTGGGCACTTGCTTGGATGATGCATGCTGAATGATACTGTAGGGAGACTTCAAAAAAAAAAAAACCACAAACAGAAAAACACAAAACAAAAGGAAAAACTAATGCCTGTGGGTTCATTTTATTTTATTTTTCATGACAGCAACTGATGCAACTTGCCAGTTAAGACAAATAGGCAGCAAGAAAAATGACTTGACCTTGTTTAGACTTAAGAATGCAGTCTCATGGGCAGTCACTAGCCGTGTCTGCAGAATGGTCACTTTTCACTCCCTGCTGCTGCAATTCTCAGTTTTAAGTCTTGCTAGCTACTGGGCACCTTGTACATCATTTGCACCTTGTAGACTCGGTAAGCATTTCTGTGTTCATAACTGTGTAGGACAATTTGATGCTGTGAAAGCTAATTCTGGAGTCTGAAGTGACACAGCTGAATCAGCGTGGCCTTGTTGGTGAGGTTAATTACCAGCAAAGAGTTTTAACTGTACGGTTTCTGACACCTGAGCTAGTCCTTCAGCATGGTGTGGCACAGTGTCTTGTAGACTTAACAGCAAGCTTCGGGCTAGCAAGGGTGTCTCTCCATAGAGATGTTTCTTCATACCAGATAGACGCATAGATATTATCAACATGTTCTCTGCAAGGTCATGTATCTGACCCCTCGGATTATGAGATTTGTGGCTGTTGTAACATATTTTGTCTTTTTTTGTATAAGTTGTCCAATGCTTTCTTAGCCCTAGATGCATTTGGGTTATATTTTTTAAGCTTCTTCTGCAATCACGATAACTAGAAAGTGTCATTAATTTATTTTAAGAAAGCTGAAACTCTCATCTTTTTGCTCTGCCACATGAGGCACCATGATAAGCATTTGGGAGAAGAGTGGCTAGGTTCATATTCCGACTGTTTACTGGCAATAGAACTGGCTACCACTGTTCTTCGTAGAGGTTCATAGTGCTTGGGAAAATAGAATTACTCAAGTGTGGACAGTCCTGTGGGATAGACAACAGATGTTTCCAACTCAGCAAAGAATTGGTTGTTGGTCTCTGATCCATGAGGTAAATAGGGAAGGCTGGAGGGTGAGAAAAGAGAAGGCTATTTCGGGGCAAGATGTTAAGAGTCAACTAACTGAAGAGCAGAAGCTCTGTTTGGTCTGCAGCTATAATGAAAGTGATTTCATGGTTGGGAAGAAGATGGAGTAAAATCATGGTGCAAAATCTCCTCAGCTCTGTTCTTTGCCAAGTACTTCAGAAAATCCCTACCGACAAATAGACCTCCTTTACAGTCTAAATCTAAATCTACCAGAAATCAAAGTCATGGGAACATCTTTATCTTGTTTTACATTTTATAATGGCTATCTCTGTATGGATACCTCAAGATGGGATTTCTGCCTTGCCATGGCTTTGAAGGACCTGATTTGTGGAAATTAGGTGATCAGTACTTCTAAAGAACAGACCCTTTTAATTGGACACGGAAGGACAATACATGATATCTGAAAATGTCTATCTGCTGTGAGCACTTGAGCTGAATAACTTAGCAGTGCAGTGAGGTATGTAGAATATGAACTAAGAGGAGTTAAACCGGGACTTGCACAAAGCTGAAAGGCTGTCTTTAACAAAAACCTAGAGAGAAGTTCTTTAATTCCTTCAAATACTTACGTGTCACATTTTTTTTTTCTGACTGTGGACATGGACATCCAATGGAATTACTTTACGTTCTTGTTTATTGTATAAAAATAAATTTGGCTTGCTGCCTACTAGTTTACTCTTGCTGTTATTAGAGGTTGCCAGAGTTGTAGATGGAAAATTGTGATCCTTGCCATTGCATGTGTTTTCATTCAAGTCATTTAAAAAAAATGTTATTTGTTTTCAGAATGGAGTTTTAGTAAAAGTAACCGAGACTTGTCCGCCATTGAACTGCTCGGGAAAAGATCACGTTCTTCCAGAGAACCAGTGTTGCAGTGTTTGCAGAGGTAAGCCAGAGACTATGCATGCTTAGAAGGAATGTATGTTGCTGATTCAACAGGGGGATACACTGGAAGGAAGAATTCTTTTTAATGAGATATTAGGTACTCCTATGTACCTGAGTCTGTAATTAGCCTTCACATAAAGCCGATCTGTAATATTCCTTTGGGTAGAAGACTTACTGGCTACATAGTTTTAATTGCTCTGAATTAGAGAGGGGCAGGGAGAAAAGAAAGCACCAAGGGAGAAAGGGTCCAGTATCTCTTATGAATTCCTGTTGTGAATAAATTGTTTAAAATAAGAGGTATCTTACATTGCTTGAACTTGCAATTGCACTAAATATACAGGGTTCCAAGCTTACGGGGAGTGAACTTCTTTAGAGCTCTCTCAATCTTAAAATAACAATAATGTTAAGATGCCAGTCTGAAACTGATTTAGTTTTGAGTTCTCTCAGGACTCATTTTTTAGTTGTGCTGAACAATTACAGAATAAAAATGAAAAAATAACCCTAATGCCCAGAATTCCATTTGTTCTCCTTCCAGTGGGGTGTTGAGATGCAGGTTCCTCTTGTATATTCCCATGCATCCTTAGTGAATCCTGGTTGCATGCTGGATCAGACTGAACAAGTCACGGCTAATATCTTAGCTGAGGAAATCAAGTGAGGATGATTTCACAAGGCTAGGGAACTTGAATAAGCTTTCTTCTTAACGTGTGTTGTAATGAGTGAGCTGCTAAGTGAAAGGTGTTATGATTGTTCCTTGGATATGCCTGTATGGTACCTCTGTTCTGTACCTTTCTTTTGGCACTGATTCTCAGCTGAGCTTAAGGGGACTCTAGTCTCTCAGAGCAGGTCTTGTGTGCCAGCTGTTAGTGCTGAACCTCAGAAATGTTCAAGCAAGAGGCATGCCAAACAAGCATTAGATATTTCCAGACTTAGACGGTTATCTGGCCCTGCTGGACTGCTTTCTTGCCTGTATGTAAATTCCTCTAGAGTGTCATTGTAGATGCGAGGAATGCTCAATCTGTCCCTCTGGCCAGTAAAAATTAATTAATAAATATGTGTAGTTAAATATTTACTAAGGCCTTGAACTTGGAACTGAATGCCGGGGCCAGCACATTGGAGACTGCTTGTTGGATGATGGACTAAGAATATAAACATGAATTTTTTCAAGCACTTTCTAGAACCATCTGTAACTATTTAAGCAAGCAGTAAATGTTACTTCTCTGTCCCTTAGAGGGCTCAATGTCTTAACGATACTTCTTAACAGATGGCCTAGTTTGATGTAGCGTAGTACTGAAAAATTAGCTTCATTACTTAAAAGTGTTAGAAAGCTGAAAGCTTCAAAGTTGATGAAGGATAAATTCTATAATTATTCAATCCTATATTATTGTTAATGATAGGTACTCCTTTTTAGATATTCATCCCCAGACTGTTTTTATTATTTATAAAATAGCATGAATATGTATGCAAATGTGATGGGCTCCAGAAGCAGAGGAAGGAATTGTACTTTCACTTCCTATGAATTCTGATAAACTTTCAAGCTGACACACCAAACTTCCATGACAGTCCTGCTTTTGCTTTCTACTAAAACAGTGTGTTCTTCATTTTTATTTCTTCTTTGATTTTAAAAATTATTTTCGAAATTATGCTTAAATTTGTGGTTGGTTTTGTCAGTGCTGTAAGGCGATAAATTGAAGTTAGCACTCCTAAATTGCCTTTTAGATCTTGCAATGGAATATATGCTTGACATCTTGGCTTTGGTTCCATGCAACCTAAATTGGTAGTGTATAATTTCATCATATGCAGAGCACTGGTGTTTAAAAAAAAAAAAAAAAAAAAAAGGAGTATTTGTTAAGAATTTCTTGTTTCTCATAGCTATAGTTTCTGGTCTCGTCATGTTCCAACATGTCTTTTATTGGGAAGGGATAGAGTACTTCTCTGTTTTGTAGTAAAGATTTTCTTAAGAGACTATGTTTATCTTCTGTTGTCCAAGAAGAAAAAAAGTGAGGAAGAAACACAGTAGTAAATATAATACCAAGTAATCAAAAATTATTGGAAACCCACATGGATCACTTGCACATCATGTGCAAACTTCACATTATACGTATGATGACAGATGGCATTGGCATTTAACTGTAACAGTCAACAAGATGAAGTAAAACTTTAATAGTAATGTTAAATGAGACCAATGATACTGTGCAAAGTTTATCTGTACATACTATTGACTGGTAGGTTTTGTTTTCATATCAATTTGTGCTTTGTTTAGTATCTAGTTGTTGAAATATGGAAAACCTCAATTGAATTTCATGTTCTGTAGAGTTATAAAACACCTTTGCTGAACATTTGCTAAAATCCCTTTGCTTGGTAATATCGACCGCATCAACAACTAAATGCTTAAAATAAAACAGGTTATGCAAGGGAAAAAAAATAAACACCACACAAAAAACTGTAGTGTTGATGGTGGTGGAAACTGTGAGTCAGCAAAGGACTGAATTGAATACTGTAATGTACACAGCTGGTGAGCTTCCTAGATAGTCATTATTGGTCATAAATGGTTAGAAAAGTAAAAACAGCAAATGGCACCGTTTCTTCCTCAGGTTTGCTACATGATTTTAAACTATGGCAGAAGTACTATAATGAAAATAGTATAATAAAAGTCAATGTACAGATTTCAGTAAAATGTTTGTATAAGTAGTACAGCAAAGTGGACATAGTATGGAAGTACTTTGCTGTACAATGACAGTTTATTTTTGTGATTTGATGGGCCTGAACGCAAAATGGGCAACAGATCTATACGTAGATCTGTACGTAGTGCCAAACAGATCCTGATTGTAATGTGGACTACATGTTGTTTTGCCCTTAATCTGCGTGCCTTAATATGAATATCTGTTTACACGATGTGGCTACTTTATGCTTTTTAGCAGGACGTATGGTATTAAGCTCTCTTTTAGGCTTACAAAAAGTTTAGTTAATTGTAAAATTTTACAAAGAATCGTTGTGTGCTAAAATATATTTTTTTTACTTCCTTTTTGCGAATCACTCTTTTTTTTCTTACAGCATGACTACTACATTTTTTATGTCCCAGAGACAAATCTAATACAAAAAATAGTGTCATAAAAGTGTTTTATTGTTCCCTTCAGCTGTTTTTCTCCTTGCCAAAGACAGTGTATAATTTTTGAACGAGTGGATTTTTCCTCTTTTGAATGAGTGATACAAATAAATTTCATGAGAGAATTTTTATGTTGTTATGCTCATAATTTTGGTATGTTAGAACAGCCTCAACAGCCCCTAGCTCCTTCAGTCATGGTCTCTAAACGAGAGGGTGTGAGGAAATAATGAAGTAGTGAGAGCTGTTTGCTTTCTGGAGAAAGTAATTTTTATTTGCTATCGTGTAATACGGTTTGGCTGATGGATTTAGATTGACTGATGATGCTGGTTAGGAGAAAGAGGAGAATGCTACTGATGAGCCGAAGCATGCATTTCTGCAGAAACAGCACTACAGTCTAAAAATGAGGCTTCTGCTATCCTCACTTGTACTGCTTGTTGTAAGGGGATTTCAGTTCTTTCAGTTGGAACAAGAGAAGGCTCTTCAATTAGCATATTTCTCATCTCTCTTTGTCTAGCTCTGAACCTGAGGTGTATTTTTTTTTTTTTTTTTTTCAGAAATAAAATGTTTCTCTTTGCTGTAAAGTATGAATTATTTCAAGGTTCTAGTTTTATTAAGATATAATGGAGGTTGGTAAATATGCATTAGTTACTTGCTATGCTTAGTTATAACAATATTTAGGGTTTAGAAGACCTTTGTCTGCAAAAAAAAAGAAAAAAAAAATCTTCAGAAGTTTGGTAGGCTGTGCAGTGCCATTATTCTAATGCACATAAATAAACAGTGTGTAATAAGGTCTGCAATCATACAACAGCTTAAAAGAATTTATGAAGTTGCTGCTTTATGTCAGACCACTGTGTTATGGGACCACAGTCTCAGAAGACGTAAAAACTGCTTTTCAAAGTGTTTCATTGCTCATGACTCATTTAAAAACTGATGCAGATCATGAAAGGGCATAATTGCTAGTGCAAATTTTATGTCTCTTCCAATGATTTGTTCCCCGATTTTACTTTATATGTTTACATGGTAAACGTGGGGCTAAACCAGAATTATTGTGAAGATTTTGTGGGTAAATGACCTTGGACCTTTTGGGCATTACTCATGCTATTAATGTAAGTATCCCCAGCATTCTTTTTAGAAGCCTCTAACATGTGAAATAATGAAACGGGGATTGCTGAAGGATAGATCCTTGAAGAGCAAGAGAAGGGGAGTTTAGAGTTTCTGAAGTGAGCAGCAAGGGAAACTGAAAGAAGTACAAAAAGCATTACAGATGTTTTAAGGGAACTCAGAAAAATGGGAGGCACAGCAGTGTTGTCTCTAAAAAAGTGAGGAGATATGGATAGGATATATTGATTCCAACAATACTTTTGAATGTGTTCTTGCATTCTTCAATTGATAATTAAACCAAATTATTAAATGTGTTAGGTACTTAAAAAAATCCTCAGTGAGAGCACAAAACAGTTGAGCATGCTGCTTTGGGAAAGCAGTTTCTGGGAACTAGAATGTGAAGAGGTTAAGAAGGCTGGAAAAATTAGAGCCATTTTTAGGTGACTCCAAATGGAATAAGTGATTAAATTTAGATGATTTTACTTTGAACAACCATGTTGTGTAGAAGTCATAATGTTATGTCTGGTATCATGAAATCTTCCCTCTTTCATACTTGTTTTAATACATTTATGAATGGTCTTTTTACAGTCAAATATTGGGAGTTGAAAGATGAATAATGGTCTATGATCCTATTATGTTCTGTAGAAAAATTGGAGCAAACATTACAGCAGCCTTGATAAAGAAGAGTAACATTGTCAGATATGTTTGGGGAAGGAACAGAAGTCATCATGCCTATCAAAAATCTGAAGAACTCTTTGATATTTAATTCCCCTGTTGGTAGTATCTAATTGTATCATGAATGACTTGAATGACTTTGCAGGGCTGTTGTGAACATTGACAACTGTGTGCGTATGTGTGGGGAAAATGGTTTCTGACATCTGTTCTGAATGTGTTTGTCTGTAATTTTAATCCATGCTCATTTGCCTTGTCATCTGAGTTATCCTGAAATGATTTTAGATTATCAGAACTATTGCAGATATTCCGAGCTTCTGTCAAATCCTCTCCAATTGCCTGCTTGCTCATGGTTGGTGATTCTATTTTAAACTTTTTCTGTATTTAGAGAAGAGCTGACCATCTCAGATAATACGTGGGTGAATATTCTGAAGTCTTGCTAATTCAGCTGTTTTCACCTGTGCAATAGGAATAACACAATCACAGAACTGTAGGGGTTGGAAGGGACCTCGAAAGATTGGGTCCAACCTCCCTGCCAAAGCAGGTTCCTCAGAGCAGGCTGCCCAGGTAGGCGTTCAGACAGGCCTTGAATATCTCCAGAGAAGGAGACTCCACAACCTCCCTAGGCAGCCTGTTCCAATGCTCCGTCACCCTCACCCTGAAGAAGTTCTTTCGCATCTCAGTGCAGAACTTCCTGTGTTCTAACTTGCAGCCATTGCCCACAAACCACTGAGAAGAGGTTGGCTACATCCTTCTGTCCCCCCACCCCTCAGATATTTATATACACTGAGGAGATCCCCTCTCAGTCTTCTCTTCTCCAGGCTGAACAGACCCAGGTCTCTCAGCCTTTCCTCACAGAGAAGATGCTCCAGGCCCCGTATCGTCTTTGTGGCCCTCTGCTGTCCTCTTTCCAGGAGATCCCTGTCTTTCTTGTACTGGGGAGACCAGAACTGGACACAGTACTCCAGGTGAGGCCTGACCAAGGCAGAGTAGAGGGGGAGGATCACCTCCCTTGACCTGCTGGCCACACTCCTTTTAATGCCCTCAGGAATGAATGCCCTCAGCAAGCTGCCATCCATGACTGGCATTCAGACACCCTATTGCAGTATCATCGGGTGGTTTTGACAACTGTGTTGGTATTTTGAAGGAAACCTATTGTTGCCATTTCACGGCGAAGAACTAATAATTATCAGATGTTTGCACTCTTTTCCATTGTGCTTATTTGGCAATAAGTAATTGCTTCCATCAATAGAGTGACATTTTAGTCAGTGCTTAGGTCCCGCCCTGCTTAGTCAGGAGTATGTATAAGCACAGTCTTAATTGGTCAGTGGCCCTGGATGCATTCCTGGTGGGTTTTGCTGAATATGAATGAATTTAAACGTGTATTTAAATTAGATGTTGAACTGGGGTTGTTAAAGGTAAGAAAAACAGAGTTAGCTTACTTTTTCACATTACGGACAAATACTAGTTGGCCTTTATTGCCCAAAGAGCAGGAGAAGAACTCAGATTCAATATCAGCTAAGAAAGAGCAGGTAGTATTTTATTCTTTGTTTGCTTCCAAAATCCCAGCTGGAGATAATGCAGACTGGGGTCTAGAAAATGTAGGAACCACACTTCTTGGGTATGTGACTCTTGGCTCTTTTAAAGTGCTAAATGTGTGTCTTTGCTTTAAAAAAAAAAAAAAAAAAAAAAAAAAAGCACTTGCTAGAGCCTCTGATCCAGTGGCGTTTCTACTCTGACCCAGGTACAGTGAGCCCTTAGCATTCTGTACAATCATCTATGTTCTGCTCGTCAACCTTAAACTTAGTTTTGTTAAAGCTTGAAAATGTAGGGAGTTGAAGCACCATGCATGCTCTTAACAGGATAGGCATGCTACTTTCCACTTACAGAGGTGTGGAACAAATTTTCTGAAATGCTGTGGGAAATAGAGATTGAGTCACTTTTAGTCAACATTTTTAAAGGCAAGAAACACAGTGTTCCACACATCTCTTAAAATAACAAATGGTAAAGCAATTTAGAGAAATAGTAGGTGTTCTCTCATTGTGTATCCTAATGAGAGGAGAACAAAGAGAAGTTCTTTGGAGCCCCCAGTTACATATACCTAAGTTACAGAACTGGAGCATTACTTTTTTCTTCTATGCTCTTTTAACAACATTCAAGCTTGGAAACACAAGTCTGCTTCTGAATGGAGAAGCAGACTCCAGTCCGAGGAGGTTCATGTTGCATACTGTTGGTAATAAGGGAATGAAAGCGATACAATTTTTTTCTAGAAAGTTTAAAAAAAAAGTGAAAAAAAAAAAGGCAGTCTTACTGGTGCTAAATGGATAGTTAGTGTAGTCATAGTATGTGCTGATGAATTTAAGAGGTGATAAGTAAACAGTGAAGAATTCTTAGAACTATTGTAAGCTTGTCAGGCTGTTGTGCTTTGGAGCAAGTCCTGTTAGAAATGAATGGTTGACTTGGGACTTGTGATGAAAATTAAGTCTGAGAGGTTTTCCTGTTGGCTAATTGTGAGTATTAAAGTTGCCATAAAATGATCACAGCTTAAAAGATGGACTGTTTGGGTTAGACAACCTAAATCATTTCTATATTATTGTTTATATATATATATTAGATAAACCTCAAATCCTAGTACAATAGTAACAATACACAATAAATTAAAGTATTTTATAGTGCTTAGGCTAGCACACTGATATTATCTTGGCTCTTAGTTGTACTATCTACCAGTAATAATTAAATATAAAACTAATACTGTGTATGAGTTCAAGGGAGAATTATTATTCTAAAGGAGCAGGAAACAGTCTAGGATGTCACAGTCTTAGGGGAAACAGCGACAAAGAAAATATTATGAAAAACAGTTGTCTCTTGGATATTATCCAAAACGATAACAGAATAGTGATCTTGCTTGGAGAGTATAAATTAGATGCTGAATGGAGAAGTTTGGGAAGATGAGTTCCAGTGTTTGATTTCAATTAAAATTATAAAGGCGAAGACAAGAAGGCAAATACTGAGATTGTGATTATGCTGCTTTTAGCCATTTATGCACCTTTTTTTTTTTTAAAAAAAAAAAAAAAAAAGAAAAAAGAAAAAGAAAAAAAAAAAGAAAAAAATAAAAGGAAAACCACAGTGTAAAATGTACCCAGGCTTAACAGGGCTGTATCTGGAATATTTGAGTGTTTTTTACCAGACTGTGAAATGAATGAAGATTAGAAGAAATATCTGCAGTTGTCATTAACAGAGACAAAAGGAGATGCAAAGGCATTTCTTTTTAAATGCAAGTTAGATTACAGTGAAAGAACAACTTAGCACAAGGAAGATACCCTTGTTGCTAGTAAAATTAATATGAAGTTTAAGTGCAGAGTTGGACACTGATCCCGAGAAAGTGTTCTCCTTACTGACAAGTATTACGTTTTCTTAAGGTGACCTTACAGCCCAATGTTAGGTCATCAGTCCTGGCCAGACTCATAGAATCTAAGTTCACTAAAGTGACAAAATCTGAGTTTTACGTTAATAGATGACTGAAGTGTGTGTTTAAAAACACATATAAACCCATGAATGAAAAAGCTTCAGGGTAGCTCTAGGAATTTTTGTTTGTGGTAGAAAAAACTGTATTTAGTACAAGCTAAAGTCTTATGAAGTTCCCTAAAGAACATCAGAGGAAAAGATATGAATGAAGATCTGCACCTGGTATTTAGGTTTTACAAGTCTAGATCAACATTTTTTTTTTTTCTCTTAGCTGTTTTTAAGGGATTTTAGAAGCTTTAGGGTGAATGAACTAGAACTTTTGGTTTGCTCCTTTATGATCAATCAGAACTGGCAGAAACTGTTCTTGTGTATTGATATAAGAACAAATCAGAGTGCATGTGGTCTGAGTTTCTGGTGTGCATAGCACACACACACATCTGTAAACATTTCTGTTTTCTTTCCGCAAAAATAAGTTTTTGTTTTTGTTTTTTTTAAGGCTGAAAAACGAAACAAAAAAAGCAAGAAGAAATTTTCCCTCCTCCAAGGAGGGGAAAAAAAATTAAAAAAATAGGGAAAATAAAGGAAAAATAAGTACCATACTGTTTATATGTATCAAGGAAATAAAATAGATTCCTGGATGTTAACAGAGAAAAGTCCATCAGAAAATACTCTGGTGAGGTGAAATTCCTGTTAAGTTCTGTAAGGTATTTAGTTATCACTTACAGTATCTCCAATGGAGTGCCTTTAAAGGATTAAAGTTGCAATTATTTTCTTTTTAAACTTCAGCAGAGAGAGATTTTGATGCATCTTAGAGAACAATTGAATGAAGAACTTCAGCCAGTTGTGAGTTTTTTTATGAGAGACTAGGAAAGTTCATGATGCTATTAGAAATGTCAATATGTGGGATAGAAGAAGGCGTTCGCAAAAAAGAACTGTTGAGAATTTGTGTCAAGGAAAATGAGACATAAATAAAAAATCTGCACTACAAAACATGATGTGTGGATTAATTATAGACTGTAAAAACAATCCAGCTAGTTTTTCATGACAGGATTAAAAGACAGTGCTTGCGGTTGTCTTGTTTATCAGTACAGTTTTGTGTTTTAATGCAAGGTCTTGTTTTGCTCACCTGAACAAGTGCTTGATTATGCACAGTAAGAGAATTGTGAACTTCTTATTATTACACTTCATTATACTTCTTGGTGTAAGTTACTGTTATATTTTGTGTCAGTCAGAGATTGATTCTGATAGATTGATAGATTCTGCATAGATTCTGTTGGAAACTAATGTACTGACATGGTTTCCTGCTTTGAAGTTCTCTTCTCCTTACTAAAGTGAGTCATACAAATATGTTTTTGAACAAAATGACTTTACTTGAGTACAAATTCTTAGGAGGAATCCAAAAAGCCTGTTTGCACCAGATTGGTTTATAGAGGGAATTTCTACTATGTAGCACTTTCAGAGAATAATACAGTTGATATAAATATAAAATCTTAATACCCGAACTAAGCCTATTTTAATAACTTCTTGTCTGTTCCTTGATTTCAGGCCATAACTTCTGTGCAGAGGGACACAAATGTGGTGAAAATTCAGAGTGCAAAAACTGGAACACAAAAGCTACTTGTGAATGCAAGAATGGTTACCTCTCTGTCCAAGGGGACTCCGCATATTGTGAAGGTAAACAAAATGTGAAAAAACCTGTCCTCTTAACAATGTACTCAGAAACAGTACTAAACAAATGAACTATGAATTATATTTCAAAGTTCGGTTTCATGATGGTAAATATCATAGGCACCTTTTAGGCATTACCAAAATAGGTGAAAGTGATGCTGGACTATTCAGATTACCTACCTATTGCTGTACTTCATTGTTGCAGTCTTATCTTGGCATGCCATAGTCATGCTGTCATTATAAGTTTCAAAACACTACTTTTTAGACAATAGCACCTACCTTGCAAAGTATTTTCTAGAGAGTGACATTTTTATGAGATGTATTAACTTTGGAAGAGGATATTTTGCAGGCAATTGTGAGAAAGGTAAGTGTGAAGGGGTATTGAGGCTTGAATACAGAAATGGTATTACACATCTGATGTGCTTCCTGAAGTACTTCTGTGGGTCAGGTACTTTACTTGAAATGGTCTTCCTGTGATACAAAAGAGACCTGTTTCTGGGAAGAGTGTAGCTGAGGTACTTCTGTTGATGTATTATATCATCACAGGAATGGCTGCAATGGAGCATTATTCTTTCTGTTTCTTGGTGCTTTCTGTATATATGTTCTTGTATATATTAAGCTACAATATATAATCTTTTGGCCATCATAGAAAGTTTTAAAAATACTTTGTCAAAAATATTTCGCTAGGTTTTGCTTCCAACAGAAGTGGTGATGGACATTTTTGACAAGCTGTTAAAATCCACTAAGAATTGGAAGACAGGATGGAAGAATAAAAAAGGCATGCATGGACTGGGCTTAAATAATCCCACTTCCATAAAAAGACTTTTTAGTATACTTAAGTGAACAAGACTGCTTTAATATTTCATAAAGCTATTCAGTAACTTGCAGTTATAAATCTCATGGCATTTAGTCAGTTCTCTGCAAACTATAATTTGAATGGTCCTATATATGAACTTTCACTGACTGGAAAACAGTTGGCGAGTGTTTTCTTTAAAGGCAGGCAGCAGAGTACCTTATGAATCTTTTTTTTTTTTTTTTTCTACAAAAAGAAGAGCTGCTATATAGGTACTGCAAGGTCTATTCAGAAATCGAAAGACAGTAATGAGGCACTTTATCAGCCTTGATGCAGAAGTCAGTGCTTGTTCTTTTTTGCCTTTTTAAGAAAAATCAATGTTGAGTGTTTTTATTAATCTAGTAGCGGATTGTCTCAATTTTCTTTTTTTTCTTCTATGGCAGAAGTTTAAAAACCTTGACTCAAGTAATTTTGGAGATGTTGGCAGTATATTACTAGTGGTAGTGACGTTCCTTCTTTTTGAAGAAATTAGCTTGAATTATATCCGGTCTGTGTTGCATTGAATGTTGGAAGGGCAGCCCAAATCCCTGGCTACTGTGTGTGTGGTTGAAGCATGAGGTAACTGAATAAAACCAGCTTTTCTGCTGCCTGAGGTGGCGGGATAGGCAAAAGTGTATTTATAGCTGTTATGAAATGATAAATTTGCTAGAATGAGAGTAGTTTTTAGGAGGTAATATCAAGAAGAGAAGAGGCTTTAACAAGGGCAACTACAGATTGACAAAGCAATTAGCCAAGAGGTGACTCCTTTCAGCTCTGTGAAGGGTTTTTGCTCCTTAGAACAGCTTTCTGCAAAATTGCTCTATATGCCTTTCTAATCTAATTTCTCTCATCTGTGTTTAATCTGCTAAACAGAATAATTTCATAGTTGGCTGTATAATGTTCTCAGCTTCACAGTGAAGCTGTTACTCAGATCAATGAAGCCATAGGCATGCATGCATCTGATGGTAGAATTTAGCAGGATGTTGGTATAGTATGTATTGCTTCTGTGTGTGTGTAGTTCTGGGTTTCTGTGTGTATTGTGTAAGAACTGAATACAAAAAACACCCGAACAGGAAGTAATAAACATACAAAACATCTGTGGAAGCAAGGAAGATATTCTCAGCTGTAATTCTTATTTTGTCTTTGTGATTCCTAAGCCCTTAAACTTAAAAGGCGTACAAGATTACTGTTTCCTTTGAGAAGGTGAGGTTAAACTTGTTTGTATTTGTGACATGTACTGGTAGGTGCACCTTAGTTCAGAATACTCCAGATCTTTAACTTGAAAGAGTTTTCCACATTTCTTGTGACTTCCACTGTAGTTGAAAAAACTTGTGTGTGAGAATTCTAATGTATGGTATTATTTCACCTTCCCTGTGTTTTTACTGTTATTTGAGCTCACTCTTACTTAGTTTTATCCTGGTTGGACCTCATGGCATCATTTCAGTCTCGTAAGATCTCTGAAGAATTGCATTTAAGTCCTCTTCATGTTTTCACATGTATTTGTGTCCTTCCACCCTATTCCCCCCTAACATTCCATATTCACATTTGTAGTAGAGCGGGGAAAAAAAAATAGAAAACTCCTGATGTTTGTCAGGGAGTTGGTATTAGCAAAATTGGGAAATACAAAATTAATCCCGGAATGCTCTTACTGTTCATTCCTACTAAATACTCTTAAAACAGTTAGCACTTCATGTCAAAATATACAGGTGGGATAAATTTTAGTATTCCTTTTTTTGAAATAACATAGGTGTCTTTAGGGGAGATGGTTTCTGAAAACAAGTGCATAAAGCTTGTAATGAATGAAGGTGGTACTTGGAGGTTCTATGTGTTCTGTAAATGCAATATATTCAATTAAAAAATTGAAAAGCAATTTTCTGTCTATTTGCCTGTTGCATTTTTGTTACATAGTTATAGCATTTCCCATTTGCAGGGAGACGTATAGAAATATTTCTGTTAGCCACAGTGATGGAGGTTCAACTACAGATGGGATACTTAGGCAAAAGCGTTAAACCAGTGTCTGTTTATTTCTGTCACATATGCGTGGATAAACTCTGGGAATGTCCCAAATAGCCAGAGCCCAGTGTCTGCAGGATACAAGCACTGTGAACACTTGCAGCTATGACTTAGCATGTAATACAAGCACCCGTGTGAGGGCTGCAAGCTGCATGCAGGAGTGTTAGTTATAAATGGTGCAGTATTTCAGTGGCAAAAGCAAGACCAAAATGGGCAATTCATTTGATTAGTGTCATGCTGTTTCTTCCAGGCATGTTATGTGATGTGTACAGTAGACAAGCAAATTGTCAATACACCGTTAAAGCTAGAAAGCTCCGGACTCTGTTACTAGTTCACAAATACCAATAGGATCATTCTGAAAAATCTAGTAAGAGAGAGGAAAGTGTTGGCAAGTAGGAGAGTCTTGAAGCTTAGAGATGAAATGAGAAAAAGCAAGCCAAATCAGCTAAAAGTAATGCTTCTCTCTAGCATGATTATCCTTATGTTCTAGATGCTAAGAAGCAGAGAAACATCTTTCTGAAAACAATTCTGTGAGATTCTGCTGTGTATTCCCTAGTAAACAAAAGCAAAAGCAAGAATCATTTTTTCCCCCTCCACATATCAGTTCTGCATTCTTTGCTACCTTCTGCTTGAATACTAACAGCCCGTTTCTGCCTGCAAAGTTAGGTTGGTGCAAAAGTGATTATTACCTAATTCAAGTTGAGCTCTGATTGATTGTAAGAGCTGTTTAAATCTGAAGTGGGATGAATCTCCCAGTTAGGATAACACATGTCTATTCTTGCTGACAAGAGATCATAAACAAGAAAATTAGTATTTTTTTCCTTCATGCACAACTACTCATCCGCCCAGGAAGCAACTAGTAAAAGCGATAGGGTAGCATACCATGAGATGTCTTGTCATGCTACGCAGCAGTATTTTTCCCTTTTCTGGTTCCCCACTGTCACCCCAGAACACTATTGTGGTAATGGATATAATATAAAAATGGATTCACTGACTGAAGTGGGCCTGTAAAGATTAATATTCTCGCTGTATTACTTCATTGTAGAGCTTCTTCCCCCTTTATACTGTAGTGGGATGACACATGCTCTCTAGGATATCTTCTAGTTCTTGGTGTAAAGAGTATAAACAAGCTGTGTGAATCCGAGTTGTTTTTTTTTTTTTTTTTTTAGGAGCAGTTTGCAAAATAAAGCTGTTTTATAAGAATATAAAGAAAACTTGGGGCAGAAGCAGCCTGTTGCACTGTTTAGGACAGGATGTCTTGGGTGAGACTGCTTTACCTTTAAAGAAGCTGAAAGTTTGGAGGCCAGATGTACTGTTGAGAATGCCTGGTGTTGCTTTTTTTGTTTGTTTTCTCCTCCTTTACTGGTTAAGTTGCTAGTGACAGAAGATGATGTGTGAAATGTGTTCACATGAGATTAATTCAGGCAGCATAGCTAGTTTCCTTATATGCCCTTTCAAGGTCACCTTCCTGATGTTACCTCAGCTTGAAGAGTTAAAAAAATAAAATGCCTTGAATTTTGTGAGAATTATTCCCGTATTTTGTCCTGATGGTGTGCTCTAGTGTCCCTCAAGACTTTCATTCAGAAGCCACGTAACTAAATCACTCTTTCCCTTCCTGTGCACCAAACATTTTATATTAATTTGTTATAAAATTAGTGCTCATCATTGCTCATTTCAAAAATGTCACAGAAGCCGTGAATTGCTACCCAAAGACTAAATACTTGTCAGAAAACCTGCTCATTTTGTAGTAATGTGATGTTATTTCCCTTATATACTTTTTTTCCCTTTACAGTAAGCTAACTAGTACTGGAATAGCTTTGCTTCAGCACAACAGTAAAACACAGAAGTAGGCTGCATACAACCTTTTTGTAGTTGAAAGTATACTCAGATTAGTCCATGAGAGGTTGTCTTCCACAGAATATTTGCCAAGTTAGGCAATAGGAAAGCAATTTAGATAGATTTTTTTTTTTTTTTTAACGCAAAGAAATACTAAATTGCATTTTTGATTTTGAAGCATTTATTACCTTTTAGATCGCTTATCTATCTGTGCAGTGAAACATGAACTAAATATTGAATCCTGAAAATGGGTGATTGCCTGTACTGAAGTACGTTGCTATATTCTGACTCTATAACACCTCTGTCTTGCTTAGTTTGTCCTTCTATATGCAATTTCATAATCACAAGGTTAGAGGCAAACATAAAGATTTAACATAGAGACTTAAATATGTTTTTCATCTTTTGTTTTTCTTAGTTGATTAGTTCACTATAACTTGCCACATACAGAAGTGTTTCAGAAGTATTGATCTTTCCCCTCCGACTCTTTTCCTGTTAGTTAATAGATGGATGTAAATAAAGGATTAATGTGAAATTTCTAGGTCCTTCTGTGATCTTGCTGACTGAATTTGGTCTCTATTTAACTCAACGTCTTTTTTTATATTCAATACTGCATAGCTGTTGTACTGCTTAACTGTTGAACTCTTCCTATCCATTTGACTTCTAAAACTTTTAAAATTGTAGCCAGAATTATGTGCCTAAAAGTGGAATTTTTGTAAATAATAACAGAATTTCTTGAAGTAGTCTGAACGTCCTGAAGCTGGTTGTTAACATTTCTGCATATGTTCACAGTTTAACAATCACTCATTTGAATATACCTTCTATAATCTGAAATGCTAATTCTTTGTTTATGTTTATTCTTATCTATGTTAATGTTAGCAGTTACTATGCTAGTTGTAGTGCTCATTAAATCTTGTTGTGGCAATGAGATGGCACAGATAGAGTGAAGTGTGATCATTACATTCGTGTTTTTTTGTTCCCATTTCAGGCCCTGAAAACAAAAATCCCAGTCTTTTCTGAAGTTCATTCAGCTGAAGATGTGAAAGAATTTTAAATAATTTATTGTTTTACAATATAATTCATCATTATGTAATTTACAGCGGTCCAAGTTTGTGGCTCATAAAATCAGAAAGAGGGAAACTAAATGAAAGCAAATTGGAGAGTCATGCTTGAGAGGCCAGAAACAGAATGGCATAAAACTCATTTCAAGCTTTAAGCAGTTGATGTACGTCAGCTGTTTGGGGTTTCTTAGTAGACCCAGAAAGAAGCTGCTCCATGGTATGAGCAAGCAGGTGTTATCCCCCAGCAGAGGTAGAGTTACTGTAAAGTCTGTGCCTAATGTCTACTGTAGCATTGAGGAAGGCTGTATTTCAATGTGGTGGCTATGCGTAAGACTTCGGAATCGGCATACCCTCAAAAACATGAGTGAATAATATATTTGAATTTATTTTCTTATTCTAGATTTATTTGTGAATGAGAGTCAAAGTTTTCCTGGGGCTTCTGAATCTTTCAGAATTTATGATATGAAACAGGACAATCCTGATTACAAAATATACCCAGTAATGGCTAGATTTGGCCACTCGTAGTTACATTAGATGACTTTGCACGTAACTCTTTTCAAGAGAATGTGACTGTTTTTAGGACAGTGAAAGTCAATGTGGCAATAGGTAACTGTAGTTGACTAATGATGAAGTATAGCTGTTCATAGAGTTTGTAACAATCTAAATTGCAGGAGACCTTTCTTAGGTCTTTATTAGGACATTGCAGTCCCACCAAAAAGAGTATAACATTTGGCAGAATTATGTCCTACATAATGAAGAACAGGTTGCTGTAATCCCATTATCCTCATTGATGCTGCCTTTAATCTCACACCTGAGTGCAATTCTGTTGATTCAAGCTAATATAAGAGAGAAACACGAGAGCCTTGTGGTGAAAAATAAGCTGTTATTCGCCCCTGAGCATGGACCCAAACATCTAACATGGACAGACCAGGTAAACCATCTGCCTGATGCACTATACTGCCTTCTATAGCTTCTTCTCCCTTGTTAGGCATCTGGTCTCTTTTGTGCCACAACCTGATACTGCACATGACATCATGAGAGCTGTAGGCAGGTGGCGTGCTTAGGGTTAGAGACATCTTCACTTCATGGGGGGGCTGGAAGCTCTGCTCTTTGTCCCAGGCCTCTGAGGGCAGGATAAATAAAGCTTGGTGTCTCACTTATTTAAGAACACAACTCTATGGCTAATACTTTTCTTCCCTCTCTCTCTCTCTCTCTCTCTCATTTTTCTTTGTTCTCATTTTGTGTATTTTGATTTAGAGCTCTGCAGGTGAATTGTATAAGTATTTAAGCTTGTAAAGCAGGTGATCCCATTCTTTTTTTTATTTTTTTTTAATTTTAGGTTTGCAGAACAATATTGTTTCCTGTGATGTAATGAGATAACACAAGAAAATTGTTCAATTTACATACATAAGGCAAGTTAGTTCTCAGTCTGAGACAATAAGCTTTGAAGTTGAAGATTATGCTGCTAATTTCCAACTAAAGCAGCATTTAGTTTCATTGCAAATTGTGTGTCTCAGACACATATGGAATCCCTTTGTTTTGTTTCTTTTCATTTCAGCTTAACGTGGTTGGACGTAATCAGGAAATTGTTTACAGAAAGGTAGATATGTAAATATGTTGTAAAATTGCACTCTGAAGATACTTATGTTGATGGAGGTTTTGGCAGAAAACCTGCTTGTTTTCTGAAACTCATATAGAAAGGAAAGCAAAATGTAGAGGGAAAAGATTTTTTTTTTTTTTTTTTTGGTTGACCCCATCCTCATCAAAATCAGGAAGACATAATGGCTTGTTTGAAATGCAGAGAACAAATGCAAAAACCAGCACAGTTTTAATGAAAAACCAAAAAAAAAGTTTTTCTGTTGCAAAACACATAGGTACAAAGAAACCTATCGTAGAATCAAAGTTCTGCTGTGGTTCTTAAGATGAGAGAGTTTCATAAATCTTACCTCTTATGTGTAATTCTTTGACCATTCGCGTCCTGTAGCCAATAACTCTTTAGTGTGCAAAACTTTTCATGAGCAGTTTAAACTCAGTAAGAAGTAAACTGCAGTGCATAATGCCTTCACAGCACAAGTCAGATGGGAAACCTCAGCTGATGCTTTTCTTGCTGTAAAATTAATTAATCTATTGTGGAATTCCACATGCGCGCACACTGTTTTCATTGCATCTGTTTTAATTTCACTTCATTGTGGCTTGGGAGGTGACATGAGCATTATGTGGTATCACAGAAACCTGCTTGGCAGTGATACGTGTCTGTGGTTTTGGATCATTTCCATCGACTTGACTCCTGGATCAGCTTGTAATGATAGTTTTTCTCTTTGTTGTCTTCTCAAAAAACCTTTCTTACAAGACGCCTGTATTTTCTGCAATTGTTATTCACTGCATGCCATCATAAGCTAATGTTCTGTGCTGTATAGATGTACATACATGCATAAGTGTATGCACAGGACACTTCATGAAATTACATAAGAGTAAGAAAATGGGACTTCTGTTGGTGGAAAATCATTGTGTTCATTGCAAATGTATTGTATTTTTGAATACGATATGAAACTGAAACAAAGAGGAGGGTGGGAGAAGAGAATGTGAAAGTGTTACAGTTGAGATAACCATCTGCTGCAACAACTACTTCAATGGCAGTGTTTCAATCAGAATTAAGTCCTCACATGGGAACTTAATAAATAATCTAGTAACTAAAAAAAAAAAACTACGCACCTGTTTCATAAAAGTGGGACTTAATAGCGTTTTTTTGTATATATAGTTCACAGCTTCTTTAAACAATGCTTATTAACCTACTTTTCAAGACTTCAGTTACCTGGCAGCACCCATTTTAAATTTCCAGTCATGTATGTAATTCTATGTATTGTTGGAAGTCCCTTCTCTTGGTGATATAACCCGAATTGTACTTTGTTTATGTGCTTTAGTAAATGAGATTGCAGTTTTCTTGCACTGTGAGCTGTTACTGAAGGAGACAAAATTTCAAATGAAACAAACATCCTTCCCCAAAGTAATTACATACATTGATAGGCAGAGATGATATGCTTGCTGGTGGACAGAAAGTTTTCAAAGAAAAAATGTCAACATTTTTATACTAAGTGGATTTAGAAGCTTGTTGGAAAATGTTTATGCACTATATGATTCTAGATGGATTATTAGCGTTATCAAAACTGCTTTTATACTTAAAAGTAAGTTAGTTGAAATTCATATTCCAACTAGCAAGCTGTGGAACAGTATAAGTGAAATTACTTGCCATCCTCTGGAGTAACTTAAATTCTTTTGGTGTAATGTCATGCTGAGATTTATATGAAAATGAATTTTAATTTCTAATAAGGTAACCATATGCTTTAGAGTTGTTGTAATGACGTGTCATAAATAATTATGGCTCCTAAGAAATTCGACTTTGGAATTGTCAGTTCTTATGTTAGTAAGTTGCATTTGAATACATTACAATCATTGCTATTAAAGGAGATCTCACCCCCTCAGAATGGCAATGAAAAACCTATTGTGAGGTAGCTGAGAGTTTTGTTCATATGGAGGGGCATGGGGATGCTGTCTCCCCTTCAATAAACACTCTTATATGTCAGAGTAGCGTTCTCCTCAGTTGTATTGAACATAATTGGGTATCTCTTATATAAATTTTGGCTTTTTACCTTATTTTTTCTTTTTTTCTTTTGCCAAGAATAAGCTAATGACTTCTAGTATACAATGGAACAATGGTGTTTTAGTTCATTGTCTGTCTTCGCTGTCTTTCCAATCTATAGTTGAATTCCCCCTTCAGTGTGATAACTCAAGATGTTTTTGTGTTCCAAGACTCCAGATTAGGGGGACAGAGGTACATTTGTGTAATTTTGGATTTGTGGAGGGGGGTAGGTAGGAATAGATGTGGAGCAGATTACATTATAAACTGCGCTTTCACAGCCTTCATTTTTATTTACTTTTGAAAAAATAACTTCATCTCACTTGTAAATGTGCTAAACAAAAACCTGGTGATGTTGTTGGCTACTAATTGTAAAAGCTGACCAGTAGGAGGAGAGAAATATTATTGTATCTTCCTGCTGGGTCAGCATCATTATCCTTTCTCTGTAATGACCCTTGTAACAAATTGTTCTCATTACATGTACCAGCACTGAAAGAGCAAGGAATTGATGCCAGAAATGGTGGCATTATAAGTCTTTCTTAGTCATCGTGAGCAGAAAGAGCTCTTGCTGCTCTTTACCCATTAAGACCTTATATGCATCCTGATATCGCCAACATTCTTTCTTCAAATTATTAGAGTAGCTCCTTACCTCATGCAAACTCTGACATTTCTGTTGACATCAGTGGAGAAGGAAAAAGCTGAAAGTTTTTAGTGGAACTGTGGCAGTTTAGACTAAGTAAGCATTTGTCTCAAACAGTTGGAGTGAAGCAAAGACAAAAGTCTGAGTCCTTTTTCCAGTGACCATCAGAAGTTTGCTTATGGCTGAGCTGAACAATAAAATGTTGAAGTATTTGTATACGAAGAAAACATTGTTTGAACTTGAATGGAAGGCACCAGTACTTTTAGACAAGTTGCTAAAAATTGTGCACTTAGCTTCTAAAATATAATTCTGTTGTGCTGAGGTTTTGCCCATTTTAAAATTTGGAGCATAACTAGAATTGATCAAAAATGACACAAGTTTTATATCTGTGACATATTTGTGTGTGCATATATTCAACACAGTTTTCCTTCTGTAGCACAAAAGACTTGAGTTACACCGAATAGCAACTTCTATGACCGAATAGCAACTTTCTCACAGACCTACGAAGTGAACGTGAAGACTGCCAGAATTGCATGTGGGTTGTGTTTTAGGAAATTCTGGGGACTAGTGAAGTGCTTTTGAGTCATAGGGTCCTGTTATTCATTGACTTCTTGTGTTACAAAGACAAATTTTACTTACACATTTTAGCCTCAGACTACATGTGAGGCCCTAGCTTTTGGGAAAAAGCTATGACAGGGCAACAGTGTCTTAGGTGCTGTGATTTGACCTAGCTCCAAAGCCATCTGTTTTCATCTGGAGGTCTCCCCACTTCAGAGAGGAATTGATATCAGATTTTTTCCTTCCTCACTTGAAGTTTTTTTTTTTTTTTTTTTTTTTAAATATTAGAAAGTATAAATCAAATTATCTTGAGGCCGTTTTCTCTTGAAAAGAGCAAAAAGCATTAACAATTAAAGTTGATCTAAAATCTTTCAGGTTGCATACTAAACGAACTGCCTCTGAATTCCCTTTTGAATGCAGGATAGTCAGAAACCATAGCTTCTGCTGTGAGAAACATACAGAGTGGGCTCAAAAGGGCTGAATATACCTTGTACAGATGCTTTTACTGATATGTACAGTCTGAGCATTTGAGAGAAGTGATGGGATTAAGTACTACAGCCAAGTCCAACTAGCTTCAATAGCACAAAACAGCAAGAGCAATACATTTTGAGAACATGGTTTTAAGTTCTAGGAAATGGAAATGTCAATCAACACAAGATAAGGTTGCTTTGGCTGTCCTTTTCTTTTGTTATGATACCTGTTTTGTGAAGGAAATCATTACTCTAGAGTACATCACTAATTGTTTTTCTCTACCTGGAAGGTCATTTCTTTTAAAAGCTAGCGGATATTTAACTTGACAAGAAACAAGTTAAATAACAAAAGTATTAACTGAAAAACACGCACCGGTAACGGGCCAGTACATTTATTTTGGATGACTGAGCAAGTCTTGTCTAGCATGATTTGGAGGATGTTTCTGGAACGTATTCTGGCTGTGTCTGGGCAGTTGCTGTACTTTTAAAGAACTGTGCACCTATGGTTAGGTGGACCCTATGTAACCAGATGTCCAAAGTTAGCCCAGCTTTCTAAAGGAGGTTGGAATAGACAACCTCTGAGGTCCCTTCCAACATTTTTATTTATTTATTTATTTTTTTGGTGATTAGTTATCTCTTATCCTGTACAGTATTGTATCTTGCATCACGAGCACTGGAGAGATGTCAGATGCTGTTAATTTTCTATGGCTACTTCTTGCAGTGTTTGGGAGTGCAGAGAGGGTAACTCTTCTGCACAGGTGAAAGTTTAGAAATGAGAAGAAAATCTGTTTTAAGCACTAGTACTTGTAAACTTTGTCAGCTACTTGAAAGTAACCTGATGTTCAGTTTTGATGCTCAAGCCACTGCTCTTTAACAGTAGCTTTGGTGGCATGGAAGCCTTTGTCCAAATAACAGCCTGTTCATAAACACGTTGTTGGATGGGGCTTCAACTGCGGTCATGTGAAAATGAGCTTGTAAATGATGTCTTCTAGCTACTTCAAGGTCTGTGCTGGCAATATGTCAGTAGAAGAACAGCTCTGATGTTTAGGTAGTTTAACTATAAGGTTGTCACGGGCAGGCCAGAGGAGGGAGGGCTGTGCTCTTTCCCTATAGCTATTATAAGCTGAAAAGGAAAAACAAAACAACAAAAACAAAACAAACAAACAAACAAAACACCCACCACCACCAAATGCTAATCAGTTTTGGGAACGCAGGAAAAAACTTAATTCATTAGAGGACCCTTATGAAGGACTGAGGATTCTGATTTGAACCTAGAGTATTGGTTGAGTCCAGAGGAAATGGAGGCAGTCAAGTATGTGTAGAAAGTCATTTTGTTCAGCTTTGTTCAAAGATGTGAGGAATCATGGGAAAAAATAGCATCACACTCCTCAGGGAGGATTTTAGGAACAGTTCTGAATACTGTGGTGTGTCAGAGAAACGTTTATTTTTTAAACTGTTGTAAGAAGTTTCAACCTTTTTTTGCACAGATGAGTCTGAGGTTCTGGTGCTTCCTGAACAGACACTGAACCACAAGGGAGTAGAGATGCCAGTGAGGACAGTGGCAGGACAGGCAGCCAAACCACTCCCCCTCAGTTTGGGAGAAGGTTACTGAGATGAGTCTCTATAGAAAAGGTGGAAGTGAAAGGCTAGGGGGAGGATGATTTTGGGGAGCCAGGAAACTTAGAGTGCCCAGGGTCTGTAATGTTGGTCACAGGCTTTGCTGTATACAGAGAAGGACATCTGCCAGGTATTTTGTGTTCACCAGTTGCAGGATTTAAATCCAAGGCCTTGGTATACCATGAAGATTCAAAAGCAAGCAAGCAAACAGGAAATGCCAACAAACTAAACTTCTCCCTACAACTTAATTTATTTTATTATTTTTTTTAAGTTTTAACATTTGGTCAAAAATACTAAATGGAGAAATCATTCAGTTTCTTGTCAAAATACTTATTTTGTATTATTTTTAATAGAAAATGTGTTTTGCCATTGTTAATAGCATAACTGAAGGTTATTTCAGCAAATATTATCTGTTGCCTTTTTCTTTGTGTGTATATGTGTTGTTCCCAGTAGATGGAAAAAGAAAATTTGTTCTAAAAAAGAAATAAAAAACACCACCAAGCCACAAGTCTAATGACATATGTCAGTTTGTACTGACACGTTTTCTCCACAAGATCTAGTGAGTGTCTTACTGATATGGTTCTGTATATTCAAAACTGATGTGCATTATAAAAACAAAGCAAAAAAGGTAAGCAATTATTGGAAATTATTGCTAACCTAAGGCTTTGCTGTATGGTTAACTCTATTTCCTTTTCCAAATTTCAGCATGAACACTTTACATCCTATCAGGGCATTTCTCCATATGGCTTTTTTTTTTTTTCCAGATAAATTTTGAATTAAATGGTGCGCTGACTATACAGAGTATTTAAGTGCAAACCACTCTGCTTTTATTAAGAAGAATTCATCTTTTGATATAATCCAGATGTAGTCGAGTTACACTGGTTTATAGCAATTTTAAGTAATTTTAATACGTTTCTCCTCATTACTGAAATTGAGGCATAATTGTTTTATATATTTGTATTAAGTTTTATTTCTGAATAATCAGTTCCATGCTTTTTCAGTGTAATTCATTTATGGAAACACATTTATAATTGTAATACAGAAAAAAACAATATGTTACTGTATTACTGTATCGCATGAGAAGCCGCATTGGAACTGAAACTTAAAATGCAACTGGTTTGTCCAACTGCACTGTCCTAATACGAAAAGGAAGCTTGACCGTGGGTCTTTGGATGTAGGATCTGCCCATTTCCTTGTGTATCTCTGTGCAGGTGTTTCAGTTTTGGTTTCCTGTTTGGAAACTCTGATAAAGGTGATAACAAAATCCTTCGTTGTTTTCCTGGGGTATTGTGTGGCTTACTGGATGACGGTGATTGATAACAAACAGCATGATTATGCAAGGAAGTAGGCTGAAGTAGGTGTAGAAAAGTAAGCTAACTGCTTAAACAATAAGAAATAAGTTTTTTTTATATTACTTTTATTTACTATATGTTATTGACAACTGAAATGTATGCAATAAAATATTGAAGTGTATATTTAATTTGTGGAACAATTCCTCTTATTCTGTAAGATTTTTGACAGACAAATTTGGTTTAGGTATTTAGGTGTCTTTGAAAATCTCTCAAAAAGTACATTTTTCTAAGGCATCTACATTTATTTAATAACCTTCTTTGAACCTGGAAAAAAAGTTGAAAAGAAACAGAGATTCAAGTAATCGAACTGAGTACAAGATTGCTTACAGTATCTGAAGATAACTCTTACACTGATGTTAGTTTCCTATTGATCTGTGACTCTTTCATTTTTTTAATATTCAAATTTTTTTTCCACTAAGGTACCCTGCCATTCTTCAAGTTAGTATGGCAGTTACCCTAGCTAAAGGGTAAGTGTCTAAAACCCCTTTGGTTTGGCTCCTAGACACTTTAGGAGCTTCTTCACTGTCTTGTCTTAATTTTGTCCTTTGATGTCTTGATTAGGCATCACTGTTTTTGTTTTCATTATTTCTGATTACTTCCATTTCATTAATCTAAAATTTGTTTTGTTTGTTCTGTTGAAGATTTTTGCGGGTTTTTATGCCTTGTCCTGAACTCTCTCACGAAAGCTGCATATGCCTTATACCAGTTGTCATAGGGATCATTGTATTTCAAAAGTAGAAAATGATTTTCTTTATACTTATGGGCTTAAGAAAGTTAATAAAAAATTATTAGGATGAATTTGGCTATGTTAAATGTGACCTAGGTTTACATGTTTTCAGTTTTAATTCTTTTTTTTTTTTCCCCTTTGTTCAGATTCCTTTAAATATATTATTGTTTTGCTTAATGTGCTCTAAAACAAACAAAATCCTTTCCCCTGAAATTCAAACTCTTTATCTCTCTCTCTCATCTTTCTTAGGATTGTTTACCTCTCATTTTCATTATTTTGTTTCCCTGATTCTTAGGAGTCACGTATTCCCTTCAAGCTTTCACCAGAGAATATATCTGTACATATTGGTAGCTATTAGTGCTGAGATAATTATACGAACACGGAATAACACCTTCAGATCTGAATGTGAGTTAGTGTTAGCTCAGAGATGTGCTGTGTTCCACAAAAAGAGAGATCTAATTTTCGAAGAGGTTGCACTGAAAAAGTACTGGCTGCCTCAGGGCTGGCTCTAGGCAGAGGTAAAGCAGGAAATTTCCCAGGGTAGCAGACCTCCACAATGGCTGTTTGGCCATGCACTTACTCTCCCCTTTCCATGTGTAAGACGCAGACTTAGTCTGGTGGTGCTCTTGCTTCTGCTGCCCAGGACAGAGATGATGAAGTTGGGCTTATCATCACAGTTGATGGTCAAGAAGTAGCTGATGCTGTTCCCACTTTGGTTGTTTTCTCAGGAGCTGATTGTTCAGACCTTGGTTCCCTTGCTTTCCAGTCTCCATCCATAAGGAAATAAACCTCCATTCTGTGTACAGATAATTCTGTGCTTCACAATGTCATGACTATGCTGCTAGTTGTCTTATATTTCTTTTTCTCCAAACTGTCTCAAAGATTACAGTACAACATTGGGGCAATGAGGATCCCATGGTGGACTGAAGTTGTCATTAATGCATTCCTGTTTCCTGAAGTAGGAGCGATCCTGATGATTTTCTCTCCACAAAGCTCTTCCTTGCCATCTAAAATATGGGCATTGTTTTCCATTGTGAATTTCTTAAGCAAAACAGAAAGGATTTTTTGGTGCTCGTATGGACTTGTATGGTAACTTAACTGACAGAAAGGAAGACTGCACTTGGGGAGATGAAGATCATTGCTAGATACTAGTATCCGGGTAACTCACATTTAGGCTGATACAGACTCTGGCTTTAGAGAGGCCAGGTTCATGTGCACAAATTATTTTTTTCAGTTAAAAATGCTGTTTCTCTGGAATTGTAATTTCTCTGTAAGAACAATTGCATTGGTAATGAAAAGTTTCCTGCGTTTACTTTGGCACAAGTAACGTTAACCTTTGAAGGTCAGGCCTTCTGCTCTGTTCTGCAGCTTGCTTTAACCTGCTAGCCCTGAGGTGACTTTATTTGCTTTTTGGCTTCCAGTCTAGCTAGTTGAATCAATGCTGTTGTGAAAAGGTCAGCAGCAATCTGAAGTCAGTTTATGAAAGAATGTAAGGCACAATTTCCAGTCTTGCTTTGCTATGAGAATCAATTCAGAACCTGGCACTGCAACTGTGTGGTTTTCGTATAATGATTTTTCTGTACAAACAGTAATATCAAATTTGGGTAAAACATGACACATCTTTGTGGCTGATAGGGCAGCTGATGCTTGTCAACACAATGTCTGCAGTGCACCAACACACCTTTTAGTAATTAGCACCTCGCTGTCTTTGTTTTTACTGTCATTGCTATTCTATCTAAAAGGCAACAAAACCTCAGGTTGTATAAAGACATCCAGCTTTTGCCCGCGTAGGAAACTGCATATTCTGTGCCAGTTGGCTGGAGTACTTTTGTGTCATGGGCATGCAGGGGAAGGGGCAACTCACCTCTGTCTGTGCGCTAACAGATTCTGGCAGTTGTTTCTCAGTTAGCATTGACATTATTGGATATTCATTAATGTGCAACAGATGATGAATGTGGAGGTGGACTGAACCATCCTCTCCCATTAAGCACTGCGAAACAAATGAATTTTCATTTCAGGTGAGTAGAATTATTTTTTGCTTAGTTAATGCTAAATAAATAACTGCAGCTCGGTTACATCTCTTTTGCAATTCACATAAATCCTGAAATGAACTAATGAGGAAGATGGAAAAGGGAACTGTATCTTGGACAAGACAGGAATCTAATCAATATGAATTCCCAGGAGCTGTATCTGTTTTGTGCTAGGTTCCCATTGATTTTGTAAACATTTTAGTGTTAGCCATAATCCCGTTTGAATATAAATCATTCCCTGGTAGTTTCTCCTGTACTTTAATTAATGCTAAAGTGACTGACTTAAGAACTCTTCCTTTGGTGTTATTACTGAAAGAGCAAAATTCTCACCTATTGTTTTTACAGCCATAATCTCTGACTGCAGTGAAATCAGTAAGCGTAGTATGTTTTCAGGAGTTGGCAATTCTGAGAAAACTGCAGACAGCTAGGAAGTGTCCATATTGGTTGTTGCAAGAAAAGCAGAAATCTTGAGGGAAAACCAGTCCATTTGCAATAACGAGTTGTATTTTATTAATTTGTATAGGTTTGTATAGTTAGTAACTCCCTGTCCTTCTAAAGAAAGTCCTGAAGCAGATTGAGATGGCATCCAGTCTGGGACTGAAGATCTGAGGCACTGGCATGATATGCTCCTTCTGGACTAGGGGTTTGGGGGTGGAATGAGCTGTCTCTTGCCTTTTGAAAATGAATTAGTTGAAAAAATGTTTTTGAATCTATAATCTGGTTGATTAGTTCAATGTCTTCGACTTCAAAGCCTTGGATGATAATCAAGTTCAAGTCACGATACTGAAATTGTTTTGTTGTGACAGAGAAACAAGCATCCAACAACTAATGTAAGTTAGTTGGTGTTGTTTTCCTTGAAATATATGTACATATGATGGCAGGTGGTGTTTTGTCCTGTAAATAGAATGACTTTATCACCTGTTAAGCAGTTTGGAGCTACAGCGGATAAACCGAGTTAGGGATGTTTTAACTGTGGCAGCATTAGATGCTATTCTTGATGTTCTTGATTAGGGCTGCATTTATACCCTAGGAGATATTTTTAACGCATGTCTGTTGTATGTCTTATCATAGCTTGGCTTTATGTAGTGGGGTATATTAGATTATTGCTTGACGCTATCAAGAAAAAATGCTTCACTTCTTGGAAAAATTGCAAATATATTTCTGTTGTACTTGTTGAAACAAAAGCAAGGCTAAACTGCTGTGTCATATCTGTGTCATGCAACTCTTAGCAGAATTGAAGGAATAATATGAATGTTTTGTTAAATGTATAGATAGGAAAACACCCGTACATTTGTAGAAGTTTACATATTATTAACTTAACCTGGATTGATGTGCTCGTGGTATGCCACTAAAGTTCCAGTGTTTCGGTTTCGCTTGTTTTATAGTCAGCCTCCCTCAAGAAAAGCCACTGTAGATAGAGGTTAGCTCTAGGCCCCTTTTAGTCTTGGGGTCTTCTCTTACTCATGGTTAGATATATCAGTAAGCGTGTATGTATCGTACGGCATGGGAAGATCTAAAGATAGAAGAGCTATATAATCATATAGCTGCTTTTATTTTTACAGTGTCTAGGACTTCTGTTTTTGCATTCAGGCTATCACTGTGGTAGGTGTTACTCAGATGTATAATGAAAATGAGATCTTTCCCAGTAGGCTTTATAATCCAACTGTAAGACGAGAGACAGTATTCTAGGTGGGAGGGAAAAGGAAATGTGGGAATATGATTTGAACAGCTCCTTTTTTTTTTTTTTTTTTTTTTTTTTTCCATTATGTAGAATCCTGTTTTTTAAGTGAGTAGGTTTTGCTTTAAAATATATTTTTGTAATCCTAGAATAATTGCATTTAATTGCATTGATGTGTTGGTTATGGTAATGAAAGGAAGGCAGAGGTGTATTTCTCTCTGAAAAGCAGGAAGTTGTGCTAAATTGTTGAGTGAAAGCTGCCAGCCTGCCCCCAAGTGAAGGCAGCCCCTGATGCCCAGTTTAAGATCAGATCTCAGCAAGGGTTTCCTGTCCATCCTGCTCCGAACGGCTGGCAGTTGTTTAAAGGGAGTAGCAGCTCCCTTCCACCCCAAGGAGAGCTGCAGAGTTTTTAGGTACTATGGAGAAGGATTATTCCAAGGAGGTTTTGAACGGATAGTAGTGATACTGTTAACTCCAAGCTAATCTCGAATACAATGTGAGAGATTGAGTGACTGTGCTTGTGGGATTTTCGGTTGTTTTTAGCAACGAATTGTCCAAGGTGATTGTCATGAGCTGATTCTAGTTGCAAGTCAACCTCTTGGTGTCAAATGAATGATTATAGATAAAATTGGAAAAGTCCATGGTAGCCCTTAACAGTGAAGACAAACATGATAGAAAATGGTTCACCAGTCAAGGAAAGTATAGAGAAGGTACGATTAAATCTTTTATTGAATCTAAATGGTATGAACTTGGACTCATGTATTGACTTGTATAGAGCCACATGATTCAACAGAGAAAAATGGTAAGAGTAGGGCTGATTAGTGCTATGCAGTATGTCCTCTCCATGTGTTGCTTCCGTGCTGGCCACTGAGGAAGAAGCTAGAGCTGAAAGCTGTTTGCTGTTTCACTTCTGCTGATTTTCTGACATGAGAAGTAGCATTGGTTAGACTTGGGAGGACTTCTCTGCAGCACACAGCTTCTTGATTTCCGTAGCCTTTCTGGGCTCTGGTGCTGAGCTCAGCAGTTTGTATGCTGGTGTCTTTATTGCTTGTGAGATGGCTTGTGGTAATAGTGTGTGGACATGATAGTCTATGTGCAGATGACGTACAACTTAAAAGTTTTCTGAGTTTTCTGGCACTATACTGCAAGACAGAATCACAGAGCAGAGTCCTTGGTGTATAGTGAGGTGGTGATTATACTTGGATTGCAGCTGTGAAGTAATGAACTGAACATTTCTGAAAGAGTTCAGATACATTTTGGCTTAAATGCAGTGTTTTGTTCTCATGTTCTTCTGTACTTAGAGGCTAACTCTTTTACTATTTAAGCATTATGGTTAGATCGAATGACGTGTGAACAAAGTGGTAAGTGTGAGAATAGTTGTTAGTCTATGATCGAATCATTACGTACTTAACAGTTGGTGTGCTGCTTGCTAGCATTTAAGGACTGCAACTATCTCACACCAAGCTTCATGAGTTGTTACCTCAGTCACTTTGTAGTGAGGAGGAACAATTCTGAAGGCTGTTTGCAATCTAAACGTAAAGGCACCAGAAAAGGTGCTTAAAATAGTTCTAAGCTTTGATTATAGGAGTTGCTTATTTATGAAAAGAAGCATCATCCATCACTGCACGCATACTCATGCATATTTATACACTAGAATATTTTAAATGTTAGATACATCTGTACCCTTAGGCTGTTGTTTTGTCTGTTATACTCATGTTGCAATAATTAAAACAGAGAAACAAACAAAAACTCATTTTAGTGTAGTAGAGCTTACGAAGCCTGACAGATAGAAATAATTATATATATATATATTTTTTTTTCATGGAAAGCATACAATAAAACTGCTATCAAAACTGTGCTGTAACCAAACCGTGTGTCAAAGAGGTACTGAGTACACTTGGACTGTATTTGTTGCATTGTTTACTAACTTCTCACTTACTGCAAATGGTATCATTCCTTTCAAAGGGTGACAGTCATTTTTTTCCCCTAAGTGTCTCATCCAACTTTATGCAATCCCCAGAGTCTCAATTTGTGATTGACTTTTATTCATTTGGACAGGTTACCTGTGTAGACTTTGCATCAATTTGTATTTTTTTTGATTTTTAGCCAAGGTTTATGAGAACTTTGTATGCTACAATAAACATATATTTACACCTTAGACCAGTGGTTTTACCCATTAGTCACTGGCACTAGGACTAGAAGTAAATTGTTAAGCATTCTGCTTTTAGCCGTGCTTGCTCACCTGCGTATTGATGGGAGTGGCATGAGAGTTAAGCTATTTCTGAGTGGTTTAAGCAGAATACACACATTTTCCCAAGCCGTTTATCATTCTTCCATTGTCTGTGCATTGACATGATTTTTCTTGTGTCTTATTTTTTAGAAGTTACTGAAAAGGCTTCCTTGTTTCCCCGTGGGTTCCTTAAACTTTGCTTTCAGTGAAACTGGAGCTCAGTGTGGTCCAACAAAAAGGCAGCTGATTGCCGGGGCATGGCATTGTTGTGTTGCCACAGTTCCCCACATGCCGCATCCCATGAACATGTCTCCCAGGGTACCTGGAGTCAGTTTCACAAAGGAATAATGATATAGCTACTTGCTGATTGCTATAGGGACAGGGAAGCGATCACAACCAACAATTTTTTTTTTTTTTAAAGTCTTCACTTTTTGCAAGGCAGATAAAAATAAAAAAATAAAAAAATGCAGACGTTTTTGCTTCCGATGAAAAAATAAGCAAAAACTGCATGAACTATTTGGCATGAATAAAGAGCTGTTTGAGTGAGTGAGGTGGACTTGAATCAAGTTATCTGAGATTTACTTTGATATGTCAAAGGACAGTTACCTGCACATCTTTGTTAGCTGACAGCCTAGTTCATTGAATGTTACCGTGTTGATTAAATTAAAAACAACAAACTAACATCAGTCACATTAGATACTGTTCTTAAGGTCAGCAAATGATTTTTTTTTTTTTTTCAAGTATTCAATATATAATAAGAAACTATTATTAAAATCATAACAGAACATATCTGTTCACAGTTCCCTGAAATGAAGTCATTCTCTGTTTCTCTGTTTTCTCTTATCTTCAGTATGTTGTTACAGTGCTTTGAACATGTGGGTCCAGATCTTTTAGAAGAACTTCTACAAAAGTTTTTCCAGGCTACCCAGCTAAGCAATCGCTCTGTTTTTGTTTCTCAAGAGGATCAAATTTTAGTAGCTAGAATATGTTTTATCAAGAGGAGTAAACAGTTGAGTTTCTTCCATACAAATTATGTACCAGTTAAAGCATGAAAATGAGCACAACATAAATAAAACGTACAATTCTCATACTAGAGACCAGCTGTCAGTGCTTTTCCCTTGCCTTGGTAAATGCCCTGGCCGTTAGCCTTGCAAGGCAAATTTTCTTCTCTCCTGATGAATCTTCTTATGAGCAAACATAAACCAGCTCTAACTTCACCTGCTGATGAGTTTACTTTGCTGGAATGGTGGCTGGGGAAATGGCAGTTCGATTCCCCCGGAGTGTACAAGTGACCTGGACACTAAGCTTAAGCTTGTCTGAACACATTAAATGGCTGGGCTGTAGCACAAACAACAAACTGCTGCTTTCTTCTCTACTGAAAGGTGGTGGTGGGAGAGTTGTTGCCTTTGAAGGAGGAGAGAGGAGGAGGGAGAAAGGGAGGAAGGCAGGACCAAACCCTAAAGATATTTCAGATCCTTATCTTTTATTTAAATCCTTAAATTCTCATGACTTGAACGGATATTTTAAGTGCTTAAGTAGGAATTAGGAGCCTACATGCTTTGGCCTGTTGTGCTTAAGTTCTCAGGAAAATGTGAAGTGGACGTAAGTTTGAATGGAGTGAGTCCTCTTAGCCTTGAGGAGAGGCAGAATTTCATCGAAACTCTTGTCATTATTTTTTTTGTCAACTAATGTGGGCAGCTTCCCACTCAGCTGGATCACTGATGTGAATCCCATGCTGTCTTAGGGTTACTGATTTTGGTGTAGAAACTTCTTAGGAAGCTAGTAATACTTAGTGACCTCTAAAATAGCAGTTTAGACCCAAGCATTTGTTATCTTTACCACTATGTTATTTGACTGAACAATTCTAATATTTGGAAAGACTGTGTGTGTGTGTGCATATGAGACAAGCTTTATTTATGAATACCCTAAGGAGTAAACACTTGCAGTAATTATCTGAAGTGTCAGTTTAGCATTGCTCTTGGCCAGCTCAGCATAAAGATCAAAATTAGGGTACTAATTTAGGAAAGCGTATAAATTTTTCCATCCTTAAAGATGACGAAAATAAGCTGAAGTGAACCAAGCCTTTTCAGAGGTTTGTTGTCAACTGAAAAGGTCATTCATTCCAGCAAATAGATTTCATTTATATATCTCCATAAATAAAATCAATAAGTGTGATTTATGAATGCACTCATATTATGAGCTGATGCAGTCAGTTTTCCTGGAATTAGAAATGAAGGTAAATTGAGGGCTTTCTGAGTTAAAGATCTTAAGTTAGGTGCACAAGATAGATTCTTCCATTCTAAATGTTATAGCACATTTGGAGAACTTCTTGCAATGTGGATTAATTTTAAGGAGATGAGGGAGACCTCTGCAGTATATTTGAGTGGTGGATGATTTAGATGTATGAATAACATCCTTGAAACTCGTTATTGAGATTATTGAAAGAAGATGATGATGAGAAATAAGGGCGTCAAGAACAGGCAATTTCAGTGTGCGTTGTTTAGAGAATTGCCATGTGCAATATTTAACTACTGTCCTTAATCATTGTATTTAATTGTTCAAAAAGGTGTAGCCCCATCCAGGGTGGAAAACGCACAAGCAAAGAACAGCAACAAAAAACAAAGCCAAAAACCTAGCTAACAAACAAAGCCAAAAATCTCCAGTGAAAGAAAACTAGAAATATATGCCTGTGTGTGTGCTGGTATTTCTTGTCTGGAAGGGTGATGTTTCATTCACCTCCATTGAGATGACAAAAGCAGGTAAATGAGCTTTCTGATTGGTGGCTTTAGAAGCAGTAAACAAGAGAAAGTAGGAACTTCATTTTGAAATAGAAGCAATAGAATCTGGTGTTAGGTTGGAATTTGAATTTCATCAGACTTCTGTAATATTCAGCTGTCTTATGGCTTATGCTTCATTTACTGTCTTCATTAAAGGCTGAGTAACTTTATATTGTAACTTGAAAAAATTTGCAGAAGTTAAAATTGAAATTGTTTGCCTTGGAGTATTTATAAGCTTGGTTGTTTGAGTTCTTTTATTCCATTTGAGAACAGAATACTCTTTTCTTAATGCCAAGTTTCATGAGTTGGATTTAAAAAGTGCTTTTTTTTTTTTTTTTTCTTTTACCACCTACAGAGATCCAAGGTCTTTCAGAAGTCCTTCCAGTTTTTCACAGATCATTTGAAATAGAATACTGGGGACACTTTTGCAGCACAGAGTTCTAGTCTGTACTATGTTTTATCCATTACAACATTGTCTAAGCAGAATCAACACTGGTATCCAAGATTTTGTACCCATTCTCCCAAATTAGCACCTACCACACTACTTCTGCAGCCTCACCTCCATAATGAGATCTAAGATATGCGAAAATGCCAGTGGATGTTCCACCCACTCATTGAAGTTGTCTTGCTGTTGAAGTTGGCTCCTGAGGAACTGTATTAAGTTCCTCATAATTTCTTGTAATTTATACCTCAAACAGCTATTTGCTGATCATATTCAAGGGGAATTTAAAGAAACAGCTTTCTGCAGAAGGGGGAAAAGGGACTGTTGCCAGTGTTTGTGTATATATGTATATCTTTATATATCTTATAAAAATATACTGAGTTTTTGGGATTAAGCTGATATTTCCCTTATTTGCTTTTCTGTTAGGGTGTTTGGGTTAAATTTCAATGATTCATACAAGGTTTCAAGAGTTGATTGTATGGTTGTTCCCTGTTTGGGCAGAGAATGCTCAGGTGCACTGGCAGAACCATGTGGCTATGAAGAGTGAACAATAATATTAATGACGCTCACTTGTCATTTTCTCCCTATATTTTTTTTCTCCCTACGTGAGAAGCCAGTGCTGAAGGATAGGAAACAGGTCTGAGAGATGAGGTTCGTACGATTTGCTTGTTCAGCAATGGATTAGCTTAACAAAACCACTTTCTGACATACATTTGTCTAACTTTGTCTTAAAACACATCTAGAGATGGAAACTCTACAGCTTCCCCTCAGAAATGTGTTCAGCTGCTTTTCTGCTCCTACCATTCGATAATTTTTTCTAATAACTAATGTATGCTGCAGCATCAATCCTAATCATCATAGATACTTAAAATGGACTATTTTATACTTCTTTGCAGCAGCCTTTTATGCACTTAAAGATTGTTACCATGAGTCCTTGTTTTTGGAACCTAACACCCCCAGATCTTTCAGTGAAGGTTATATTAGCTTATTGTCTAGATATTTCCTGGATTTGTTCCAGTGAGTCCAAATCTGACGTATAGTGTCTGAATCTGGAGGAGATGCTCTAAGCAATGTGTTGCAATGCTGAGGGGAGCAAAAAGATGTATTACAGTTTGTGCATCTTTCATGATTGCCTAATTTTGCAACAGTATGATACTGACTCATCAGACCATTTGATATACACTGACTCTCAAAACCCTTGAGAGACAATTATTTTTTTGCAAAATGCCTCTTTTTTTTGTTCCTATCCAGTATCAGTGTAATTTATTATTTATGTGTACACACATAACCTTTCCCTTTTTGAATTGCATTCTGGTTTAAGGAATTGGTTCTCCAGTTTGTCAAGGTTGCTTGGAATTCTTGTCTCCATCATCACCATTCCTGTAAATTCTGCCAGATTAGCATCACTGGTAAATTTTGTCTGTATGCTCTTTATTTCATTATCTAGGTGAAATCACTAAATAATAAGAGCATCAAGACTAACTCTGTCAACAGTGTGTAATAATAATATTGTATTAATGTAGCAATTCGTCTTTCATAAACAGTTGAGAAATTGTTTTAGAACAAAATGCATATCACAAGCTAACTTTGGAGTCTTAGCTATCTGTTAGTATCTTAAAATAACTATGGGGTCATCAGCGGCAAATGAAAGATGCAAAGGGCTAAAACATCCTGTATCCTATAATGATTAAAGTAACTTCTGTGCTAGGACTTCCACATAATGTTCATTCTCGCTTCAAACTATATATATTTTATTGACAGTGTCCATCGCTGTATAAAAGCTTATTGTGATCACTGCATCCTTAAGGAGTTATGAAGGTGGCTGCTCAGTTGATGCAACTGAATCATTGTTTCAGTCTGACTCCTACATCTCAGTTCAGGTAGCTGAGTCAGGTTTGGTTTTAGCTTTTAATCTTGTGAATAGTCCCTCTGAGTTATCTGGAACCGCTCAGGTACTTAAAGTTGAATACATGGTGAAGGGCTTCGCCAGTCTGTAGCTTTGCACTTCATGAGTGTTACGCTCTTTGAAAATACTGTCTTGAAAACTTTGCACTTGGTGGGATCATGACTTTCTGAATATAGGGCATTAGAAAACTCTTGTGCATGGGACCCTAAGTAGTTTGCAACTCCTGCTGGCTGCAGTAACTTCTACTATAAAACCTCATTTTGTAGCGGTGCAAAGAAAGCTAGAGTCATTTTTATACTATGTAGAAGCTGTATCATAATTTACTCCCCTTGTGTTCATTCAGTCATTGTTGAAATGCATTGGGTTTGTCACAAGTATCATCCCTTTTTATAGCTTAATCAAGCTCACACTTGGAAGCGGTTTGAAATTTAAAACGGAGTGTCTTTGATGATTAAAATGTATTAATTACGCATATTGGTGAAGATGGCGAAAGATCCTTCTGGATTTTGAAGCCTGACTTGGACTGTCGGTTGTGGTTGTTAGGCTCGAAGGAAGTTGGTTTGTATTTGGAACCTCCCTGTGCTACATTGTTAGAATAAAAAAAGGATCTTATCTTCTGTATAAGCAACTGCTATTTTTTGTAGATGCCTTGTGCTTTTAATGTTGGGCGAGGCGGATCACACAGTTGCGAGTTAAACAGAAGTTCAGGTAACAAATATTCTGGAGTGAACAGTAGTTTTTGTTCAAAATGCTTACAAAGCGCTTCATTTCAGTATCATGGATTTTGCTCCAATTCAGTACTCACCATCTTGTATGGCTTAAACTTCTTCCATTTAAAATAAAATGAAAAATTCAAAGCACTCAATTCTTGATTCAAGAGTTGCATACTGAAATCTGGTTGAAAGAAAATACTTGATTTAATTGTGGGTTTTTGACACAGTGATGAGAGAATCAGTCAACATATAAGTTGTATATATTCATTATCTTTTCCGTATGGTACCTGTTAATAGTAAGTCTCTAATGATGTGTCAAACTGTGGTTTTAAAGTAAGTTGAAAGGAAAAACAAAAACAACAAAACAAGGAATACCTGTTAGAAGTGAATGCTATCCCTGAATGCCTGGTTAGAGCAGATTATTGTTTCATCTTCTCAAAGCACACAAAAATACCCTCTTAAATGAAGTGGAAGGTGGGCATGCCTACTAATGTTTAATCTCTCAAATTCCAATGTGTCTTTGTTATTGATGACACCAGCCTGTTTGGTGATTCCAAGCAAAATTTTAAAGTTAAGGTAAAAGGTGTTGGTAGGGGGGAAAATAGAAGGAACTTAATAAAACGTTAGCATGACAATAAGTGAATCTGCTAGAAACACAAAAGTCAGCGACATTCATAAATTGCAAGTTAAAAGCACTGGAAGCTTCTCGCATATCAGAAAAAGAAAATAATTGGTGTCTGCTATTGTCAGCAGTATTATTTATTTTCAGTATTTTCCCTTTTGTTGCTTGAGATGATATATGTAATTTCTTTCTCACTTAGCCTTGAAAATGGAGAACAGAAGGAAAGCCAGAAAAGCAAAGGAAAGGAAGCTTTCTCTGAGTGGTGTTATAACTTGGTGGTGCTGTATAATATAATTTCTCCAAAAATGGGAGTCGAGGTAGAATGTGCTCAGGAGTCATGCATTATATAAACTTAGTTTTCAGAATAACATGAATTTTGAATTGCTTCTTCTCAAAAGCTGACTTAATCGCTACATGCAGTCTTCTGTAGAAAAGAGCTGAGCTAAAGCATGTGCACTGTTGGTCAATTCAACAGAAAAAACACCTCTCTATTTACAGCATTTTTTTCAATGCATAAAAGTATTCTTATGTGCACACAAATCTATAGCTGAGATTTTCCTTTTTCTTTTCCTTCCTCTGTCCCTTGATAACTAGGTTGGGTTAGGCTATTTCTGAGTATAATATTTCAAAACTGCACAAAGAAATATTGATATCAGCTTTCATTTTTCAATTTAAGCTACCTTCAAAGCTATGAAGTAAGATACACACCACGTTATGGTCCTCTTTTAACGTCTGTTAGCCTCAGTATCTTGGCTAGTAAGTGGGTTTGGCCATTCTGCTGTGGCCCATTTTTATTCTGTTTTTGAAATTGTACCTGCATCTAGTGTTATTGACTTCTTTCCAAAAAGCATTGGATTGTCCTAAGTAGAGAATGATTGGTTTATGTTTAAAGCACACGTTTGCAGTGCTGTGTAATCATAGCTGGGCTTAATATAGATACTACTAGGTAAAGAAACAGAATAATAGATGGGAACCCAATTCTGGAGTTAAGGGGCTGTAGTGAAGTTACTTTCCTTGTCTAAAAATTACTTTTTTGTTGCACCTTTGCAAAAGTATTTAATTTCTCGAGGGAAGGTCTTCTGTTACTCAGGAGAACGCGGTACCCCAGGTGCTATTGTGGTTGCCATGGCAGTTTGCTAGCAAGCAACCTCTTAAATACATTACCACTGGCAAAGAAATGGTGTCTTTTTGATCGCTTTGACAGATGCTCATTTTATAGAATATTCTACACTGAGCAGTTTGATTTTGGGGATAAAATATCCTTTTTTTCTGAAAGGTGCTTTTAGATAAGTAAGTTTCTGAGTAAGCTTTCACATTATTTTATTCAATTTATATAGAAACCACCTATCCTCTTTCCCCATTCTGTCTCATTTTTAGAATCTGCTTTAATAACTGATATACAAGTGTGATTGAGCCAAGCTGGCTTCACTTACATAATCCTAATAGGAAATTTTCAGACATGTGACTTGCTTGCTGAGAATACCTGCTTATTTTTTTTTCCTTTTTCTAATCAGTTCCATTTCCATTGTTAAGTTCTGGGATGTAAAACAGCCTGTGTGCACATGTGTATAGGTGGCCGTGGAGACAAAAATTGGGTAGATAGAAGGAAGTGGGCTATTTCTTTAATAACTGAGCCTGCTTTTTTCTTTTCCTCTTCTGAGCTACCTGAAAAAAAAATATTAAAAAAACTTATTTTTTCAGACTAATGTATAACTATTGTCTCTTAATAAGCAAAGAAAAAGATGTGGGAATTTCTTTTGAAATTGAGGATATTTGTATTCTTCACACCTAAGCATCCAAGGTAATAGAATTAAAAGGAAAGGACTTAACAGTAAACTGTCCCTTTCAACACTTGCCTGAACAAGAAGTGCTACTTAGACCAAATAGCTAAGGATTATCACAGAAGGTGTTGTGGCCCAGGAACCTCTCTCCCAGAGACCCTGCTCCCTTGTTTCAGGGTTTTGCAAGCAATGGGGAAATGGTGACAAACCTGCAGAAAAGTGCAGAGGCAGAACTGGCTCATGTGTGGAGAGCTACGGAGGTGGGATATTTCATTCTTCGCATTTCTAGTCCACCTCCTTTAGGTGGGAAGGTGTTGGCATCTCCTGCAAGAGTGGATTTATTATGCCATATAGCATAAGTTGAAGTCACAGTAAAGCCCTTAAGCGAGGTTTGATTTAGCTGCTCACAGTTTTTGATGAGGGCTGTAGTGAAACTTAGTTGGAAGGTTATTCTAATCCTGTTCCACAATATGAAAATAGAAGTGTAATTTAAAACAAATGACTCACCAGACATTGAATGCCTGGTGAACTCCTGCTAGTCCCTAGTGCAGGAGGTCATCAAATCAAATATTGTGGCTGAATTCTTGAAATGCTTGAATAATTTTATGACCAGTAGTAGCATTTGTAGTTATGAAAGGTAAGATAAAGATCATCAGCTCGCATGCTTCAAGGCATAAGGTAATCACAGCAGTGTTACAGGAGGGATATTTCCCTGCTGAGCAGCATTACACAGTTGGTTATGTACATTATGAGGTGTGTTCTTTCTTTCGATCTAAACCATTAGCCAAAGAGGTGACACTTGATGTGTGAACAGGTTACTAAGAGAAATCTTCTATTTGCTGCAGAGGAGATAAACGTTTCCATCTGAAAGGATTTTGTTGGATCACAATTCAAGCGGTTGCATATGGGAATGTTTATTAACTAAAAATCTTAGAAAGGTGAGGGATTCCCGTTTTGCTCTTGGTAACACTATAGCTGCTGCTGAGATGGTTACTGTTGTTATATATAAGTGCACCATTGTTTGTTTGCTTAGTTGATGCTCTCTCTTGCCTTACTCCCAGTTGGAATTTCAGATCACAGTCTGCAGGTGTTCAATTTTTGATTTCACAATAATTGGTAGATAGACTCAGGTCTGAGAACAAAAGCTAGAACCTGACTCTGGATGTGGTCACTGACAAGATTGTCAGGTACCGTTGGTTCCTGTCCAAGGTCTTCCCTGCACTGCTAGATTAGACCAGGCTTCCAAATGACTATTTAATACCTCTGCATTCTGTCTGTATTTAGAGTTAGCCATGAGAAAAACAAAACAAAACAAAACACAACTGATCACAGCTCCTGCATCACATGGATTCCAAAGTGCTACATCAAAAGCTAAACAGGGATGAACAGGGATTCCTGTTACCTGAGCCATTCTGAGGCAAAAATAGAAGATTCTCTGTGGTGAAGAAAAAAATAGACAAGAAAAAAACAATTTAATAAGAAGTGGGATTTGCTTACTACGGCATGCTTTGAAAATTGTTCATCTGTTTTGAGTCTGAGTCATTGAATAAAATGGTAACAGTGGACTAGGATGCTGAGCTTCATCTTCCCAGCATTTGGCTTGTATATCTTTTCCAAAGCTTTGCTCATTGATTAGATATTACCTTCCAATTTGGAGTCTGCTAGTTCATACAGAAGCTATGGCCATTTGATTATGTGCCAGAATTGCTCTTTTACTGTCAGTACTTCTCTTTTTCCTGTTTTCCCCAGGATTTATCCTTAGATATAACAATAACGAAAAATAATGATATATGGTCTGAGTCTTTCTTTAAATGGGCTAACAGGGCCAGGGTTTCATTGATTCTTTTCATGAAAGTTAGTTTCTCATTTTGAAGTCACCCTAGAAGCCCTTTTCTGGACGCATTTACTACTATTATTATTAATAACGAATTGAAAACAAATACTACTTTATATGACATCTGATAACTCCTTCTGAGTAGCGTGAAGATGTCTTAAATATCCCAGAATTTTGTTAGACCTTTTTACAGCTGCAATACCTGGGTACATCAAAATCATTCTATTGACCAGCTTTCTTCTCCTCCATTTTATACAATTTACAAACCTCAATTTTAAAGCAGAAATCCGTGTTTATTAGTTTGTCTTGCTGTGATGTTGCACTTCTTTGCTTCTAAATTGTGTCTCATTCATTTTTGTACGTCACAAGGTCATCTCTTTCTTCCTGTTGGATGATCTTGTCCTCTTCCATGCTGTCAACTTTGTCATGTTTGCATTTCATAATCTAGCCCTTGAACCAAGGTTACTCATGAATATATTTGGCAGGATCAATTCCAAGAGTGATTCCTGGGAGATACTAAGTTTTCTCTATCCTGAGACCTGCACCACATAGATAATTTTCTATCTGTATTATGATGTATTCTTACATTATTCCACATCACCTGCATTTTAAGTTATTTCTTATGGGACACTATCAAATATTCAGTTTATTGTATTGTAAGATGTACTGGATTCACTTCGATTGCTGTCTCTTCCAAAATCTGCCATATTCAGTGTGAAAACGAATATATGTTTGTCCAGATCACTTCCCCCTTCTTGGAACGTAGGTCCTGTGTTTGATATTCTCCAGTGCTACAGTTGCTTTAGCAATGATAATCTGTGAGGCACAAAACAATTTTTAAGTAAAGGTTTGTGAGACTAACTAGTATAATAGGAAAACTTGAAAGCTTATGGATATTGTTAAAAACTTGCTATTGAATTTGTATTTTCATGTTCTAGATCTTTCAGTATGCTGGAAATGCTCTTTGTTGTTATGAGAAAATAGGGCTTTCTTGCAGGTTTGGGTCTACATGGAGATAGCTTTTAATTGGATTTAAACTTTGGTAACTAGTGGTTCTATTTATTTTTCTCATTCTGTTCTGCTTAGGTGAAAAAGAGCCTTTCACCATTCATTCTATTTTCCTTTGAAAGATCCAGCTTGGGTACTGTTTTCACCCTGTGGCTAATTTAGGACGCATGGCCTATCTTGTTAGTCAGTCTCTCTTTGCTATCCTTGTGCGTTTTTTGCTTACTCCTGAAATCTTCTTTGAAGTGCTTTTGTGATCCTTTGTGTGTGTTTTTTCTCACTTTTATTCCAGATAGTTGCAGTCTTCTATTGAAGTAATTTATGTTGTCCTCGTTCAAATTCTTGAGCTCAATGCAGTCCAATCAGTTCCTTAGGCACTCAGTTGACCCTATTAAATACCAAACATTTTTGTTTTGTAGACTCATTTTTTATATAGAGTCATAGAATAGTTAGGGGTTGGAAGGGATCTCAAAGGTCATCTAGTTTCAACCCCCCTGCCATGGGTGGGAATACCTTGTATTAGACCTGTGATCAGAGGTAAAGAACAAGCCTCAAGACTTCATCTCATAGGTAAAATAAAGTAAAAAATCACAAGCTGTCAACAACAATAACAAAAATAACCTAAAAAAAGAAGTTTAGTCGGTTCTTGTCATTAGATTTATTTCCAACAAGTAGGACATGATGATAGGGTTACTCACAGCTTCACATGGATTAGGACAGTTTTCCATTTTGTATGTTGATGATTGATAAACATCACAAGTTGCATCTTTTAATAAGTTATATTTCATTTAGAGTTATCTTTATTTTCGTTTCAGATTTATAAATATAGTTAATCAAATTGTGCTGCATCCTAATTCACATCGATTTTTTTTTAGCAATGAGATAATGAGTTTACAAAATCTGGACATGCATAAGAACTTCTTTTCTGAACCACTTGTAGTTTTACGACATGACCTGAATAATGGACGTATCTTTTAGTACTAAGACCTATAGTTAAAAATGAGGTAAGTGAGAACAAATGGCTTATAGGCTTATTTAAAGTGCTGTTAGAAGGAGAAAAAATATTATAACAAGGTCTTCTATGTAATTATTGTATCCACAATCGAAGTATTTCACTTACTGCTACAATTCTGTCATTTCTGTGGTGGGCCATGGATAGTCGGTGTGACAACTCTGGCTATGCTGCATCATTCTTTTTGTTTCCTATTGCAAAATGTCAAACTCCACTGAATCAGTTCGAGAATTAGATGTAAAATGCTGTAATAGAGATGTTCCAGAAGAAAGGAAACCCACTGGCTCTTATTATCCGTTGGAATTAATTGTCCAGCTAAGAGAGCTCATTTCCAGAACAGCTCTTTTTCAGATGACGCAGGCATTGCATACTGGCCATTTTTATTGTTTTATTCAAGATTTATTCTACCCAGATTTTTGAAAGCTTCCTATATAAATTCTGACCCAGACTTCCCTGCCTCAGACTGTGGAATCTGACAACTTCATAGACTTATATATAAAAGCTTTTTATATGGAAATCTGCCATAATTTTTCCTCATAAGCCATATTTTGAAGACCAGGTTAGTGACAAACTCTAGATCTTAAAACGTATAAAAAATAAATATGTAAGTCTTCAGGAGAACAATCAGCTCACAAATTACTCAGGTCTCCTAGATTTGCCCTAATCAAGGGAATTTAAACATTCAGGTTTTAGACGTTAGATTTATAGAATGTCTTACATTTTTAAGCAGTTCTCATATCTGTAGACTGGACTAGAAAGAGAAGAATATAAGGTTAACGTTACATTTTCAGACAGGTTCAGCTTGAAGAGAAGACAGAGACAGTTCAAAATTCATAAAAAAACTAATAAAGCAATGCAGTGCACAGGATGGAGGTATTGGATAGACAGATGCTGTGGAAGTCTGTCAGACCAAAAAAAAAAAAAAAAAAGTCATGCGAGAGGAGTAATAACTGTAAGAACTGTAAGATGGCCTGAGTAATGTGTATGTTTGAAGGCTCATAATTTGGTGTAATGAGAAGGCCAAACTCCCAATTCTTCTAAGAACAGTAATTAACCTGTGAATATTTAAAATTAACCTATTTAAATTACTTTTGTTAACTTGTATAAAAAATAGCTGTGACTCCTTATATATACACCTATGAAAAGTGTATCAGAAGATTGATCTGAAACTATTATTTTTCAAGTTACGCTACAGAATCAGTAGCATGTAATTCAGTTTATAAAATAAGAAGGTGTTAATAAATGTATAGAAATGGGATGAAGAATTATAATTGTTTGGGGAATGTCATAAACCAACAAACTAAAAGTCCACTAGACAGTAACCTCATCACCGCAAACAGGATGACCTTCTGCTACTGCCTCCAAAATGTGGTTAGGGTGATGTCCTGGTGGGAGAGACCCTTGTTCAAACCTGTCAATATTCTCTTCTGTGTGGTGGCACTTGTTCCCTTACAAGACTGAAAGAAGTTATTTCAGAAATACTGCACCTTTCAAAAACTATTTTATTTATTTTATGAGCTCTGCTTTCTTACTTTGTTCCAAATTCATGAATGATTTCTGGTGAGGTGGAACTATATTTTTGGCATGTGACCTGTTCACTTTATTTAAAAAAAAAAAAAAAAAAAAGAAAAAAAAAAAGGAAAGAACAGGGAAAAAAAAAAAAGGTAAGAAGTCATCCAGCTCTGCTAATACCTTCCCAAAATCTAATAAATAATTGGTAGCACTGAACCTTTTTGCTCTTTTTGATTTGTGAGAGATTAATTCAGGTTTTGTGAGCTGTGTGTTCCTGAAAAGCTGCCTATACTGCATTCCACGTACAGACAGTCTGTATTTATATTTTGTTTCTTCTTGTACCAAATTTGTCTGCATCCATTCCTCAGGGAGAAGCTTGAGGTTATGTGCGTGGTCTTTGGAAAACTCTCTAAAATATTTAGTAGTTTGGAAATGACTGGCAGTCTCTCTGTTCGTCATGGTACGAGTTGGGGTTATTAGATTGATAGGGAATCAACATTATGCTTTTTCTTTGTGTCTGCATTGAGTTGCTACAGGCAATTTTTATAGGCCCTTTTCACATAACTAGCTAGTAAGGAGAAATAGATGTAGAATAATGAACGTTTCACACTTACTTGCTACAGCTATGATAACACACACTACAGTAGACTGTGAACCTTACTACCCCTGGAAAAAAAATTTTAAAAAAATGGAGAAATAGTCAGAGGAGTAAAACTAGATCTTGCTACTGTTTGGCAATAAGTGTCACTTTAATGTGTGAGTATTGATGTTTCATGAAAAAAAAAAAAAAAAAAAAAAGCCTGATCTTTGAGTAAATCTGCTTATTAAACACACACACAGCTATCAGCTCAAAAATTTGGGAAGTTGCCAGATGTGGAAAGAAAAATTCCTCCCCACTTGCCTTTGCCCACTGAGAAAAAGGAATAATGGCAGTGAGTGAGTGCAAAGGACTGAACAATGCTGAATCTTTTGATCTTGACCTCCCTCTTTTTCTGTAAAACGAGAGCTTTTTTTTTTTTTTTTTCTTTCATTCAGAGGCTTAGGGGAAAATAGATTCTGAGCAGAGGCAAATATACCTTACCAGTGGTCTGTTCATTGCATGTGAAATAGTTTCACAGTGTGGAAACCATTCGCTGACATGCTTTCAGAAGTTGTCACTTCCTCTGCGAGATCACAGGTACTGTACCTCAGAGCACTGTGTTTGAGACACAGAGGTGATGGCAGACCGTTTATACAGCTGCTCTTACTAGACATGTTGATAGGCTAAGCTGTTGTCAGAAATCAGGGAAGATTTATAAACTGATTTTTGCTGCAAATATGTGGTCATTTGTAGGTTGCTTTTTCTTCTCTTGTGAATTTGGAAGGGATCACCCTAATTTGCTCCTGAATTGGGTGAGACAGTATGTTGACTTAGGCCATTCTAGGTGGTTTGTTTTCCAAGGAAGCTGATGGTACTCAGCCTTCTGCCATTGTAATGACAGTTGTCTTTAATGTTGGAAAAACAAAGGTATGGTTAATGTAATCAGAAATGAGAAAGGAGGAGCCATGTTCCCCCCGCTGGTGCAGTTGGCATGATTCTCTGCAGTGTTTGGTTCATTTAAAATAGCTGTTTATCTCCTCTGTTTAGTTGTTAACTCCCTCACTATAGGGCAAGTAGATGATCTGAAGTGGGGCCTGTTATGCTCCCTGCCTTCATTAATGGGACAGTTCCCCAGGGCAGGCCTTCAGTTGAAGCTTTCAGGCTAAGCAGAACATCATGATCAACTTGTGCTGGTGGAGCCTACGGAGTCTAGACTCAGCCTGTTACCACATGTCTTGCAGGGTGTGTGCCCCATTAATTTTTTATCCAGGAGTACATCTCATGGGAATTACAGAAGTCTTTGTTACATCTGGCAAAGCTAGAATATGCTTACGTGGTTTATGACCTCGTGTCTCTGCGATGCAGACGCTAATCTAGGCAGCAATGGCAGTCAACATAGCAGCTCTATTCTTTATTGTGGAAATGCTGTTGTGAATACTGTGGATTTGTTTCAGGCAAACAGTCTGGTAGCAAGGAGCAAACTAATCCTTAAATTGTGTAATTTTTCTCTCTAACAATACAATGAAGTGATTTTGTCTTTAATAGTATAACTAAGTCATCAAACACCAGCCTGTGGATACCAGGACTTTTTTGTTTATACTGCACTGTAGCGGGTATTCGTGCCACTCTGACAGCAATACTTGGATGAATATTTTGGTCTAACTAGGTGGATGATATCAAGCTTTAGAGCCTGTCTCTGTGGAGGACATCATGGCTTTGGTCTGCGGCTGCGTAGACTTCTCATGGAAGGCTTGATTTCTTTGCCTGCTTGTTCTGTTTTACTGGTACTGACATAACTGCTTACAATTATCCCTTTTGAAATGAATACAATTGTATCTGTCCAAAAGTGTTTTGGAGTTCAGAAATGTCTTGTGTGGTTTAAGGTTAATTTGGAAGTCTATCAGTTTCTGAGAAAACCATGTTGGAAGACAATTGTTTAAAGCCATAATACGCATTTCTTCTTATTGTACATTGATATCTGTTGTCAAACCAACTCCTTTATGTATTCAAAATGTTTGGGCCTTTTGTGTAGAATGTAAGACATCACCTGTCACTATTTCGTTACATGGACTCTAGATAAAGTGGCAGGTTAAAGATTGTTAAACTGCAACACTGCAAAATATAAACCAGTGAGATGCTGTGAGCAGAGGAAGAATTTCAAGGTAGTAATAAGTTGGCTACATCTAAGGGAAATTCAATAAGGAATATAAATCACTTTGGTCACCTTGGAAACAAGCTGCTCATCTGTCAGTAGCTATTTGAATTATTATTTAAATATTTTATTATTATTATATCAACAACAAGACTAATCATATGCTTTAATATGTGATGCTGTAGCACATTAATTTGCTGATACAACACCAAATACGGAATTTAGCATATGTGTTATAATGCTCTTTGTGTTTACTAGCCAGTTCTTAAAAACTCCCTGTGACTGAATTAAGATGGATGCTTTTGAATTTCGTGTCAACTTTGTGTTACTGCTTCTTTTGTTGCCGATTCTTGAGCAAATTACAGTATTTGGTGTCCCTTTAATTATATGCCTGTACTTAGGATATCAGGACAGAGACTTGCAGGGTTTTAAAGTGAGAACACCTGTATTTAAGATGAGCATGGCATGCACAGGCAGCATAGCTTCTTCTGCACCTACTTGTGGGAATTGAAGGTTGTTTTAATTGACATATATTTGAGCGTGTGTGTGTGTATACACTGATTATTTAAATAGTACAGATGATAGCTATTACTTGTATCAGCTTGAGATTTGGTGTGTGGGAATTCTCGTGTGCCTCATGATCTGAGTCTTGTACTTAAGTCAAAGAGAATGTCCTTGGGATGATACATTTTCCTTGTGTTTTAAGTAATAGCAGTTTTATGGGAGATTTATCAGATTACATGAATCTTGCACCTAGCTGGAAAACAGGAAGATTATTTGTGTAACCTAGAATGTGTAGATTGCATGCTGTATTATTATACTATGTGCTACATGGTCGTATTTATAAGAAATTTGTTTGCCTTCCTTTGGTTAGGAGTTCTTTATGCCACAGCATAAACCTCAAAATAATTTAAGCAGCAATTTCAATATCTCTATATCATTTATTTATTTATTTATTTTTTCTTAATGTTATCTCTAAAACCATTTTAACAGAGTTTGGTACTGGGATAATTTTCTAAAGTAAAGTTTGGTACTGGGATAATTTTCTAATGGCATAAAATCTTACCCTTCCAAAACCTTAGTGATGCTTCAGAAGCAGAGTTCAGAGTATATGACAAGTTGAGGCAAGTGGCATGTGCAGTTAAGATATTTTAAAATTAATAAACAGAAAGCTATTCAGAACAGACTGTAAAAAATGATGAAAGGGTTGTAGGGACTGATTTATGAGGCAAGATCAGAAGTTAAATGCATAAAGCTTGGTTGAAAGCATAGAAGGAACATAACTATCTTCAGGAATGTACAGGAATAAACAATTGGAAAGCTTTTTTTTTTTTTGTGAATTCAGGATCAACAACTAGACAACTTCAGCTGCTGAGATAATGGGAAAGTAGAACTACAGAACATTTTTTAATTTTTAAGGTTTCTGAAATACTGGAAGACAAGTAGAAACTGAGTCTTGAGAAATTTTCAGCTTTGTTAGGTCAGAGGATTGATTAGTCTATTGTGCTGATAGATTATTTCACTTCTTTATATTTGGATTTGTGAAAGCACTACAGGAGGACAAGAAACTGTTCTTTATTGCAAGAAAGCAGATGACTTTAAAACAAAGTATTTTTTAATCTTGAATATCAGTGTTTTGTGAGAAAGCAGCATGTGTTCTGTGTACAAATCTTGTTATTGTGCATTACTCATTTTTTCCTTGACATTTATTGTACTCAGAAACACTGATGCAGCCTAGATAGCATAGTCACACCTTTCCCTTTGATTTAATAGAATGTCAAATGAATTATCTCAAAAAGGCTGCTAGTTGTATTAAATGATGCTTTTATGACTCAATAGGGTTTCAATGCATCACTCACCTTAATGAAAAACAATGCCTAGCTAATTAAAATTGCATCTGTCAGCTGTTAAAATTACAGTTGTTAGCATCATTCTTGCAGGACTTTAGAGTGGAAACTTGAAAATTCTTGGGTTTGCCTTTCATTCTTAACTGGGTGACTAATTCTTTGTTCTATAGTACTTAAGAAATACCAAATTTGGCAATACAATTGGTTAGATTGCTTGTTTCCTGGCCAATGGAAATAAAGTTCTTAGTGTAAAATCATAGAATCACAGAGTATCCTGAGTTGGAAAGGACCTACAAGGATCATCAAGTTCAACTCCTGGGTCTGCACAGGACCAGCCAAAAAAATAGGCCAGACATCTGAGAGTGTTGTCCAAATGCTTCTCGAACTCTTGGTCTACCTCGGTCACAGAGGTCATCATCAGTGTTGAAGACAAAGGCAAAGAAGGCATTAAACATCTCTCCTTTGTCTATGTCCCTGTTTGTGAGGTGATTATCCTTATTAAGTAATGGACCAATGTTTATTCTGGTCTTCCTTTTGCTGTTAACATATTTAGAAACTAAAACAATAGCACTTTTTTTTATTGTCTACCACAGTACTGGCCAGTATAAATAGTTAAAATAAGAGAGTTTTGCTTAGAAGTACTACTTTCAGTACTATTGTTACCATTACAGAAATCCTATTAAACCAAAAATGCTTAGACCAAAACAGAGGATGTATTAAGGTGAGTTCAATTGTTATTTTTTACTTAGGTCGTAACCTTCTTGGTATAGGTGTAATTGTATGTGGTGTAATTGCTTAAAGTAACTAGGAAAATAAAACTAATATTCACATTTTAAAGAAAATGTACAGCACTGAAGAGATTTTCAGGGTAGGGCATAGCTGCATTACCTGAATGTTCCGTAGGCTTCCAACCCTAGATGCTGTCCCACTGGGGGAACCTGGTGTGCTGACTCTAAGGAACAGTACGGAGCGCAGAGTGGAGTGGAGACACCACGGCTAGGCTCTGTACCAGGTGGGGACTCGACTATTCTTGTACACACTGAGACCGATAAGCTGCACTTTTTGCTATCCTGAGCCAACGACCTGTCATGTTTTGACAAATGCTGTACCCTAGTGTACTTTTGCTCATTATAATATCATTATAATACCAAAACACACCTCCATCCCAAAAGCTACCCGCCTCCAAGATGCGACCACCCTTCACTGAGCATGCTCTGAATTTCTTGGAGCCGATTACCTTAAACGGAGACGGGAGAACTTTTTACCAATCATAACTGAGATATGCTTGACTAGAGTCACTCAAGCTCCACCTAAAATATAGAAAATAATATAAATTGGCCTAAGAGAGAGTGGGTGTTAGGGAAGATACCACCGTTAGGGGAGATACCATCACAAAGGAATACACCATCCCGAGGACCTCCTGACTGCTGGGATCAGTTGTGGGGCTGAGCCTCTCTTCCCCTCCCATTGGGATGCCTTTGGGTGAGATTTGAGCACTTGATTATACTGTGCGTCTCTGTGGAAACTTATAAATCTCTATAGAGTCTTTATGCCTTTTAACATGTTAATTTTCAGGCTGTGCACCTGTGTATTTAATGCATGCTAGCTTGCATTTGCAGACAGCAAATTATGGCCAGCAATCCAAAGAACCTTTATACCTGTTGCTGTAAAAAATTGCACTTGATTGCATTGCTCCTAGCCGTGATAGTTCTCACTGAACATGACTTTAATAAGTAAGGGCGGTTATACATTATTGGTGAATCTGTGATTGTGATAGTTTAGTGTCTTGAATCCGACTGGACCTGTAATAGTTAATCGGCTACACCCCTTAACGTGACATTGTAGCACTTTGATATAGTGAAGCTATAGCCGGTATCTTGATTTGTCTTGGACGTATGTGGATTAAAGCCACAGAATTGCTTCCATATAGTAGTTTGACCATGACTGCGTGAGCTAGCATTAGATATTGTTGAACCAAGCCCAGGAATGTGTTAATCGTGCTCTTTCCTCTTGATAGTGTCTTTCACACACACGATTGTATGAAGATCTTCCATATATTCTCCATTTTATACCAATAATCAGAGATATGATTATAGGTCCTGACTAGGTAATGAAAACTTAGAAATCTGATGTGCTGTTACGATGGCCACTAGTAGTTAAACACAGTGATAATTTTCAAATAATCTCAGCAATTTTAATGTGGAACACAGGAATAGAGGAAGTTTTAGCTTCTCTATTGGGATTACGTAGATTTGGGAAAGAGAAGAGACAAGGTTGCATTATGTGAGAAACTAGACGTAAGAGAATTGTTCATTATTAAAAGACACTAAGTATGAAGAAACGTCCTGTAGGAGAAAGAGAAATAAAAGCTATACATTCATACAGGAAAAGTACTATAAACCACAGGGCAGAAGATAAAGCACAGCTACACGCATTTAAAGGAGCCTGGAAAAGGAAGTCAGATTTCATGGACTTAAATGTAAAGCTGGTGCTAATTCAGTATCTGGATCACTATATATTCAAGCAGGAGGAAGCAAATGTTAAGGTGAAAGTATACACAGCCTTTCATCTCTAATGACACTAATATTTATTTCCATATGCGCTTCTCTGAAAATTCTGCAGAAAGCCATGTGGTCTAATTGATAATGACATTGCTCCTGAAATTGTTCTTTTTCTATGCTTTCTCAGCAAAATGAGCCATTCTAATTACAGTTTTGAGAAAGAAAAACACCCTTGGACTGTGATACAAGGGCTTTTGGTTGTGGACACGGAATGCCTTGAGTTCATCTCCTTTCTGTTATACCATCTCAGTCGTGTTTTACAGCCCCTCACCAGAAGTTGTAGTCTGTCTCCTTTGCTCCATAACAGTCTTCACATATGTACTCCTTGTTTTTTTCCTAATGCTTGGAAACCGTAGCTTGGTTTCATATCTGTATTTATTTGTTTATTGTCTTTGTCCAAACAGTAAAGTTATTTCTCCTTTTTGGTTAACATTCTCACTTTGAACTTAACTGAGAGGCTCCCTCTCTTTTTTCTCGAAGCATACACCTTAGGGATGGAAACAGTTATTTCTTTTTCTCCTCTTTACCCAAGTCCTAAAAGGGCTGTTATTCTTCTTGTTAGTAGAAGAGGAGGTTTCCATAGTATTTCTCCTCATCTTCGCCTTCATGGAGGACATTCTGTGCAGCTGTGCAGGGATGTGTGTGTATTAAAGTTTGTCCTCTATGCCTGTGCCTGCTTTACTGCTCAGTTTTTGCTAGATGCTGGTGAATTAACCAGCTGTCATTCTGTTTACCCGTTCACCAAAAGCTCATTGAAAGTATAGGTCCTCCTGTATAAACAGAGCACAGAATTTAAAGCAGTAATACTGGTTCAACTCTTTTTTTTTTTTTTTTTTTTCCTTTTTCTTTTCCTTCTCATTCAGTGTGAGATCTTTGTAGACTAAGGATATTTTGACAGCTGTTAAGCTAGCAATACCAGCTGTACAAAACCACACACAGATAAGATGCAGTTTAGGGGCGCAAAGGATAAAAACGATAGGGACATGTGAACAGAGCACAGATTTGTGGAGGTGTACATTAATCCAGGAACTTGCTAAGGTATGAAGTATGATTTGTGAAAAACTTTTTGTCCAGGATTCGAGGGCATTGTAGTCATTTGCAACTTCCAGGCCTATGAGGGGACCTTGACCTGCCAGTTCCACCTAGATCTCTCATCTGGTCTTGGCAGATAAAAATTGCTATTTCCTATTACATCTTGGTAAAGTCATGTTGATTTTCGTTGATGTAGGGTTTGTATTATCAATTATTTTCTCAATAAGAAAAATCAGAAACCTGTGTTAAGAAAACAGCTCTCAAAGATACTTCGAAGTGTGGTCTTCACAATCATGTGAATTCTGTGGACCACTTTACTTTTGATAGTCATCGCCTTTCTGGCTTTTAGATGTCTCTGGCAATGGTAGTATGTTTTCATAAAGCAGATAGTGTCCTGTCTGGCTGTACTATATGGGTGACTTCTTGTTTTTGGTTACAATGTGAGTAGGTTATATTGCAGTTAATTAAAAGAATAACAGTAGGAAAAATTTGTGGGGGGAAGAGAGTATTGGAAACTGCTGGAAATAAGAATTCTTTTGCTCTGCTTTTAGATATTGCCGATCTAGTCACAGCTTGTTTAGTTGTGCTCTTTATTTAATTTTTTATAGTTTATTTACAACTAATGCAAATTCACGAAAGAAATCAAGCTAGAATTTTGCTTTTTAATAGAGATGGTGTAAATACATTTCATATAGAGAGAGAAATCTCCACTCTTACAGTGAAAGCTCACATTTTTTTCATAATGTTTTCCTCTAGGGGGGGAAAAGAAAACCATGAAGTTTTCATCAGCTGAACTCTGACTGTTTTGCCTTTAAATAAAACTTAATCTAGTTTCAAAAATTGAGATAGCTAGCTTTGGAAACAGACCCCAGCAGTTGAAACCAGTGATGCAGATTCACCTCTCCTTTTTTTTTTTTTCCCCTCTTCCTTCAGTGGGAGATTTTTCTAGACTGTTTGCCACCTCAGCAGTGTGCATATGTGTATATGTGCACATGCATATGTATACACGTGCTCTTTAACATATCCACGAATTGGGATTTATCATCTTTTTTTTTTTTTTTTTTTTTTTTTCAGTGCTGCAGGTTGATTCAAAGATCATTGAACTTAGAGTATCTTCCTCTCAAATTTCACAAGGATTAGTTCAGCCTGCTGCATGCTTCGGACACTGTCCTTTGTTTCAGAGAATTTCACTGTGTTTTGATATTGCTGCTTACAGGTGGTTAGTCAGTGCTTATAGGTGAAAGCCTGCCTTGCTTGCTAATGCTAGAATTAGGCCTTATTGCTGGTAAAATGCTCTGAAATGTACATAATGATACCAGTAATAAAATAATAGAGTATCGTGACTAACACTGTAATGCTGACTCTGTTCCAGACCTCCACTCTCAGAGGTCAGGATGCTGCATAATACAAATTAAAATTCTGCTTCTGGGAGAGTCCCAGAAAGCTTGTTTGCATTAAGGCTCTTTTCCATTATTAGACATTGGATTCTTATCCAAACAAGACATGCTTAGAGTTAGCTTTCATGGACAAGGAGGGTTGGGTTTGCATCTCTCTGGTCATCTTTCATTCTTTGTACTTTGCCCACTTATCCCGGTGGGACTTGACGGAGTCTGAGTGAATGAATTTTTCAGCAGGTGATACTGTTAAAGGAAATAGGAAGAAAGACTTCATTGATTCCTTATGATGATAGAGGATGTGGTCATTCAGAGTTATTAGAAAGGAAAGACTAAGGGCATGTGTTCCAATATCATGTTACTTAACTGCATCTAAGCTTGGACTGTGTTATCAAAGGGGAAAGCGTTAAATCACTAGTTCAATTTCATAGCCAAAAGCAAAGCAATTAAAATAAAATTTAGTACTAAGCATTGAGGCAGGAATTAAGGTTGCAGGTGAAGAATATTTTTTATGATCATCTGTTGGATATATTTCTTTCTTTTACTGCTCCTCTTGTTTAGCTCACCTCAGGTTATGCCTAAGGAACGCAGTATTGTTGCAATCTCCAAAGCAGAAATGCCTCTTTCAGTAACTTGTGCTGTAAATCACATCTGATTATCATATATGCTAGGATGAGAAATACATCTTGTATTTTTCAGTTATGTCAATTAAGGTTATGTTTATATGGAAAAATTATTTATAATACCTGAAATTAAGGGTTTTTATTCTGCTGCTGTCTTCTATGTATTTATTTTTACATTACAAATTAAATTTAAAAAAGCACAAACAAGACTAGATTGTATAGTAAGGACATAGAACAAAGAAAGGTGTTTAGCATGGCTTAGAGGTATGCTTGGAAGAGAACTGTTCTGCAGTGATCTACAATTTTCTTACCTGAATAAGACGTTTGGCTCTAATTCTCTGTGGAACCTGGTTAAGGCAGAATAGCCTCTACCCATGAAAATAACAACACTAAATCCTCTGTTATGTTAAACCATCTGGTTTAGCTTCTGCAATGTTCCATCTGAATATGGGAGGACACTTCTTTACTGTGGGGGTCACAGAGCACTGGAACAGGTTACCCAGAGAGATTGTGGAGACTCCTCCCCGGGAATTATTCAAAACCTGCTTGGGTGCCATCCTGCGCAGTGTGCTCTAGATGATCCTGCTTGGCCAGGGGGGTTGGACCAAGATGATCTTGAGATCTTCCCTTCCAACCCCAACCATTCTGTGATTCTCTTGAAGTGGTGTGGTTGCCAATTTAACAATGGTGATGAGTATGCCAGTTTAAGTCAATATTTCCACAAGTATTTTTCAGCAGAGTTGGAGATAGGAGAAAAAAAAAAAGATAGAAAGATATGAGTAAATATGTGGTTGAAAAGACATAAAGAGAGAACATTTAGAAAGATGCAAATACTGCTTGAAGGCCATAAATAGAGAAGATAGGGCACTGTGTGTGCTTACCAACATGGGAGAGTACTTCTTCATTACCTGTGTACTGCTTTGCACTGCACAAATGATCACAGAGTGAGCAAATTACTCTAGTGTGAAAATAGCAGATTATTAATTTTGTGTGACTTTTTGCTGAGAACATATCACAGGTCTCATTTATTTTAACAGTGTATATTAAAAGTCATTATAGAATGCAAGAGCAGTAGTTCTCTAGGGACTGTAGATATTTTTAGGCATGGCAAAGATCAAAAAAAAAAACAACAAAAAACCAACAAAAAACAGGTTTCACCAGCATTTAATTTTTCAGAGAGATGTAGTGTCCTTCAAAATGCCACAGTAAAAGGTTGCCGTGGGCACAGGGATTCTAGATCAATTATATGGGCAGCTTTCTACAATTTATCATTTGAAGATAGCATCTGTGTGGATTTGAAAGAGTAAGCCAGTCAATATCCCAGGACATAGATAGGACGAGACAAACTGGGTAAGAGTATTAGGGATAAAAATAGAGCAGTGAAGCAAAAATTGTGGACAATGGTATAAGACAAGTGCTGATGGAGTCAGGTATTTAATGTAATTGCTCTCAGTATAGCGGCATGAGGAAAGAATTGTTCATTTTGATACAGTAATCCATTGTTAACCCTTAGCCATTAGTACTATCTGATAGAAGGGACTCAAAAGGTAAGGTATTAGCTGAATGAAAATGGATAGAATTATTTCAATGTATCATATTGCTTGGCTGATGTAGGTGAAAGGAAGAAAAGCAATGCTCCCCTCGCTTCTTGCCTGCTGTGCCCTCCCCTCCCTCTGCCCCAATGTAGGTATGAACTGGTATTGCGAAGGATGTTTGGAAAGATTTTAAAAATAACAATAAATAAGGAGGTGAATCTATTACAGAAATCTGACAGTGCTTTTCCAACAGCAGTATTTATTTTATCAGTGAGTACTGAGATCCGAAAAGAGTTTCTTTCATAAGTGAAATCAAAGCCAAAGCAAACAGGGCTTTGGGACTACATCTATATAATCAGTAAACCAGAGGCAATCTTTCTAAGGAACAGAGCTATTTCTGTAAGAATGAGGTGATTATATTGCTTTGTTTTCTAATGGGCTCTAATATATTTGGGAACAGTAGTAGCGTAACCTTTTATGTGACATAAACTTATGTAACGGTAACTCTTACAGTCAAGCATGCAGTAGTTAGATTTAGAATAAAATCTCATGCATTAAGAGCCTTTGAAGAAGAAAAATGGGTATAAGATCGGTACTAAATACTATGGGAGAATAGTCCAGTTAGATTTATTATGTATAACTTCCTTCTCTCTGTCCCTGTGGTAATACGTTGAGGTTTCTGTCATGATTTCTAGCCAGGGAAAGCAATTAACTCTCTCCATGTCATGAACAAGCCAGCTGTATTGTACCGATGAATACCAGTTGTGTAAGTGAATAGACTTTACAGATGATTCACATGTTTGTTAGCTACAGGTTCGTTGAAGGAGCATGATGCAGATTGCATCTATGTCGTCGTACTCAGGGTTTTAGCAAGGCAGTAACGGAGAGCAGTGTCAGACTGCAGATGCCAAACTGGAAAGCTTGCAGTTGTCTATGGCTGTGCCATGCTGATGGACTGTGACAGTACAGCTATAATTTACAGTTTGTCTTATGAAATCATCTTTGATGGCAAGAATTTCCCACGTGGGCCTTGTGATGAGCCTCGTTTTTTTCACCACCTTCTCCTCAGCATTTAGGAGATTCCCAAAACACCTCAAGCTTTAAGGAAAGCTATGTAGAATTCCTAGGGAGGAATATCATCATTTTCTCATCTTCTGTTGCCTGCAGCAGGATGGGAAGAACCAGTACTGTTTCATTTCTGATGAACTGCCAAGCATGACTGTGTTGAAGTTAAGCAATCTTTTCTTTATTGGGATACATGTTACCATAACCATGCAGCCGTTTATGCCACTGAAAAGGATGAAGCTTGGGTATTCCAATATCTTATCACATTTAGGAATTTTTATTTATTCCTAAATTAGCATTTGGAGCGAACCTTAACTAAACTTCTGATCTGAAAGAAGGGCAGCATGTACAAATGTGATTATTTCCTAACCACATAGTTGTGGGTAATGAATGAATGAATTTATAATGTGAACTAGTGAACATACTACTTCTAAAAAGGACAGTAAGCAGTTTTTCAGCTGTCTTTAAGGCAAGGCTAATAGGAAAGAGCAAGCTGACACCATCATGGGACTTAGAGCCACACAGGCTTACACCAAATTTCATATTTTTATAAGAGAATAGTTCAAAATGCATCACATCGTATTTGAATTGTATCCCTTTTTGAGCTTATCTTTCATCATTCTCTGAATTTAACCCTTACTTGTTGCAGTGTCCTTGGTAATATTGTCAAGAAGATTACTCTGACTACAAGCAAAGATATAGTGTTTCACTATGTAGTCGTGTTCTTGAGTGATACAGCAGTAGTTTGGTATCCCCTGAAATCCCTTGTGTACTCTTATCTCAGAGTAGACAACTTCTCTTGTTGTCAGTTTGCTCCTGCAAAGTTCTGAGAGCCAGCTACTCCTGTGGGGCCAGCACCGGCTTATACACGATCAACTCCATTTTAGTTGAAGTGGTCTCATTATAATCAGAAGCAGTGACATCTCACTTACTACTCTTCAGAGTGCTTTATACAGCTTCAGAGGGCATGAAAGTGTTCTTTGCTTTTTTTTTCTGGTAGACACCAGGTCATTTCCTAAAATGCAGATTTTTTTTTTTTTTTTCTTGAAGTAGCTGCTGGTATGCCTGAGGTTGTTAAAATACCTTTGGGTGATGAAGAACTTCTCTATGTGTTGTAATGCCCATGAGAGGACACCATGAATGTTACTCAGAATCTATGAATGGCACAGTAGTGCTCAAAGACATTGGTCTGCTCTGGATCAGCAGCTGGAGAGCAGGGATGGTGACACTCAGGTAAAAGCTATGAATCCTCCTGGCCTAATGGACTGTGAAACTGAGAAGAAGCTTGCTTGCTACATAGCCTGTCACAATCCAGTTAATTAAAGAGCTGACTGAGCAATGTATTAAAAAAGAAAAGTCTCTACACATACACAGGCACACTACTTAGTAACCTCATTGTGCTTCTGTGTGTTCTAAATACAAATATCAATATATTTTCAGAGAATAATTAGAAAAAAAAAAAAAAAAAAAAGGCTGAATAATCCAGGGTAAGGCAATCTGGATTCCAGTAAATTCTAAACATCATAGTGTCTGCTGTTATACAAGATGAATCTTGACTTGTTTTTGCTACTTGCTTTGGCATGTTTGAGCGAATGACAAAGATGCTGCTGTTAGCCAAAACCTGTTCCCCCAAATGTTCCATTCTGCTTTTTGTGATTATTTTTTTTGATGTGTTCTCTAAACTACATTATCATACGTGAAATCTGACTGAATATTTTAAAAAATAATTTATTTGCAACTGTCAGAGATGCCTTATGAATAAATTATCAACTGTCCCTAAGAACTATAGCTGCACACATTAAAAGAAAAAAAACATAAGACAATGAACATTTTCTGTTAATATATTTATCAAATGAATGAAGTCATTCACTTAGGGTTAAGAAAACAACTCCTTTCTGTTACAAGTAATGCATTGTTTTTATTTTCTTCACTATTAACATGTCAGTGGCAGCTTTCTAACTGATTTAAATGATCTCTTGCAGAAACTTCGGTTTAATAGACAGCTTTTATCCTAGGACACGTCAAGGCTCTTGAGGGCCATACCCCCAAACCAACCACACAGACATTTAATAATACACCGTAAATTGCCAACCTAATGATGGAAAATACAAGGGAGGAGTGGAACCACAAGTTTTCAGTTTGCCTGACAGGAGCCAATTCAGTAGAATTGTAAAAGAAAAAATCTTCTAACTAGAGGGACACTAGATAGTCTGGACAGCAAGCACTAAAGAGTCTTGTACTGACTTTGATCATATGATTGTGGTATTTTGAGGAATGAAGAGAAAAAATACTGTAGCTGAAATACCTTGGCTCCAAAGATTTGGTCACATTAGTGAGGACTCAGGTTATGAGAAGCTCTATTTTTTATTTTCATTTTTAAGGCAAAAAAAAGTATAACATAAAGCAATGAGAATAATCATTTGTATATTGGTGAAAGCATTATCAGGGATGGTAAAAAGGAGCTCATCTTGTGCCTAAGCAATACTTTAATGTCTAGGGCTTAATTTCACTAGAGGGGATTTTAGAAAGCAACCACTTTATGACTGCTGTGTGGATGCTTTTCTAATGTAGCTGGAAAAGATGTACCAAAAGAGTGCTCATATTGTGATCTTGGTGAATTCTAGTCACTTGCTAGAGTATGCATGGTAGAAGATTTAAGCCTAAAAGTGATAAAATAAACAGCTGGGGCTTTGGGGTGGAGACAGGAGGTGACTTTACTTGAATATCCTATTGTCCTTCTCAGGAATGTTACATTAGTTCAGACGTGGCCTGCTCTGCTCTGGAAAGTATGACTATTCAAGTGTGATTTGCATGTGAATATGTTTTTTAATGCTTATTTTTGTGTTTAACCTGATAGTTATACAGTTGTAATCCCTAGAGGGGCAGTTAAATTGATAGAAAGCAGATATGGAATACTGATACTTGTCTTGATCGTAAAATAGGTATATCAGTGTAAAGCACTTTTATGCTGCCCAGAGGAAGAGGGTACATCGTTTTAATGAAGCTCTCAAAGCGATAGTACTTTCTGATGTTATATTTATAGTTATTATATTGCTTATGGATTCCCAGGTGATGCTACGCCAACCCTAATTTACGGAGGCATTTTCAGCTAGCTACTTACTTTTGATGCTAGGGTAACATTTCTCAGCCTTGATGAAATGGAGATTTTCCTTTGACTTATCTGCTTTTGTTAGGAGTTTTTTCCCTGTCTGTAACTGGACAGCAAGTTCATCCCTCTAAGCCAGGAATGGTGAGGGTTGTCTGTTTGCAGCGCTGCCCTGCCTTGGAGGAGATGAATCGCTACCCAGGAGTCCAGGTTGGTAAATGGGTGTAAGGCTAGCTTAAACATTGGCAGCTAACAACTAGTTTTTTTCTTACTCTTCTGACTGAGGGAACCTGAGCTGCTGCCAGCTCACAGGGAGCTGCTGACTGCTGCTCTGTCTTGCTTTATGGTTCCCTGAAATCTCTTCGCGGAGGGTTGCATTGCACAGTTTGCAAAAACAATCCTGTGCTAAAGGTTAAAAACAAACCAAAAACCAACAGCAAATGAGTATTGGTTATGTGAGATATATGCAAAAGACAATAGGAGCAGAGGGGAAAAAAAGAGAAGCAGAGCTGAAGTCCAGTGAGTCTGGCAGCGGAAAGGAGATGAAAATGGGAGAGAACAGAATCAGGGAGAATTCAGAGAGCAAAAAATACATATAATGAACAAGGAACTCCTAAGTCAGTAGAGTGAAAACAGGATGTGTTTGTTTTTGCATAAGCATAGGGTGACTGAAATTTTAGGACCTCTCTTCTGCTCCGCTGCTGTTGTGCTCTGCTATTTTGAAAACTCTGTTTTATTTGATTCCATCAGCTTGTGAATATGCTGTAAGATTTAAAATCTAAAGAACAACAGAGGTTGGTTTCACATATTGAAAAATGTAGATTATTTAGAGTAGAGTTAAATACAGCTGAAATCATGGTTTAGTAATAACTTGTATAAAAGGGGGGCTGGCTGGGGAGACACGCCCCGGCCCCCGTCAATAATAATGTTTTCTGTTAAGGAATCAAGAATTAGATGTCAGAGCTTTCTGAAAAGCTGTCCTTTTATTCTCAACTTTCCTTTTCTGTCTATTCTTCACTACAGAGTGCTTGAAAATTGGAATTAAAGTTGGGAAAATTTGCTTTCCAGCCAGAAAGCAAGTAAATGCAAGACAGTTGCAACTTGAGTAATTGATTCTGATACTTAACAGATTTCCAAATAAATCATTTGATAATGCTCTGGAACACTGCATAGTTGGTTTCATTTTGTTTTGATTTGAATATCATTGTCTTCCATTATTTAAACTGTGAAGCCCCAAACAATGGTTGATGATACCGCTAATGTCCAAATGGATTATTATAAAAAGCACACAAACAGTCATTTGCAACAGCAGATGCAGAGCGCATTGTTTCCAAGATTGCTCATTTGTGGTTACAGGACTGACAGTTTAAAAAAGAGTAGGTCTCTTTCCCCTTTTGGGTGAACGGAAACTCCCATTACTATTAACAGGATCTATGCCCTATTTACAGTAGAGATTAATTGGGCTTGATGTGACTTTTGTTGGAGGGGACAAATGGAGACAAGAACCTCTAGTTGTGATTTGGTTTCTATTTGTAATCTATGTTTAAATATTTGGCAATAGGATTCCAAGTGGGACATGAAGAGGGTCAAGTGGTTTGTAAAGTTTATGAAGTATGTGTGTAGACGAGAAACTCTTTCACTGGCTGTGGGTTGGTAGGCTTGGTCATTTTCCCTGCGTGAAAGCTTTTTCTTTTCTTGTTTTTATTTTATTTATTTATTTTTAAATGCTCAGAAATTACCTTTACATCCGAAGTGTTCATTTTTCCTGTTTATTATCTCTGTGATGCAGCAAAGTTTTAACTTATTCTTTTCTTTCCTTCCTCTGTGCAGAGTGTACATGCACCAAATGTCTTTTTTATTTCATTTTGCAGTTTAATAAGCCAAATAGTTTAATCAGAAGTGTTTACTTTGGTTTAGTTATATTTGTTATAGAAATAAAATTCATTTTCCTTTGAACAGCCATTTTTTTTGCCCCAAATTGTGATTTGTATGTCAGACAGAGGCAGTACCATCGTGTGTCAAGGCATAACACAACTTGTATTGTATTTCTGTCTTGTTTTGGTTGGTATGAGATGACAACTGCTTCTGGTGAAGCAAAAAAAATTATATCAGGTGCTAAGCAGGTAGCTCCACTGAGGTAAGGTTCTTGTGCTTTGTACTCAGAGTGCACTCAGAGCATTGCTGGGTGTGCTGACACTGATGATAGAACATAACATGCGTATGTTTCCTTTTAAGTTCATGAACACTATTTAGAACTGTAAGGAGTAATGGTGATTCCTGATTAGCTGTAGGGTAGGTGAGTACAGCAGCAGAGAGAGCTCGGTGTAGGTAATAAACACTATTTGGGTAACTGTTAAGGAAACCCTTGAAGCCAGTAGAACAGCACTCACTGAACCAACCTACTCTGTAATGTAACAGTCCTTATGGAAAAGCTGAAGCCCAAATGCCTTTGTTGTTGCAAAGAAGCAGCTTATGTAGATGGAAGCTGTTGATATGTGAATGATCATTATGCTGTGTCAAGTCTCATTTTAAAGACCATAAGTATACCTTTTTAAAAGAAAAACAAACTACTTCACCAATCTGGAGAGAAACATTAATCATGTATTTTTATCACCTCAAAAGACCACTAGAAGATGAGCTCTAATATTTCAAATGTGACACGCAATCTATACTCATGAATCACAATTTGAGTTCCATTACAACTGAGCTGGTATATACCACTGTGTGCTTTATAGATTTTACTCTAACAATATTAAGTAAAAACCCAAAGCTTTTTGTGATGAATACCTAACCTTTTACAAGAATTTGTAAAATTGTGGCCTAAAACAACGACTTTAGCATTGCCCTTCAGGCTTTAACAACAAAGTACTACTGCTGGTTTTGACCTCTCAGTATTATTCTCCATAAAGGAAACACGTGTGTTAGTAGAAGGTTAATACTGCAAAGGTAAAAGAAAATGTGAAATACTGAAAGGATATGTGGAAAATGCACAGAGAAACACTGTGAAAAGAGTTAAATGAGCAAAGTTTGAAGAGAGGGGTCTTTTCTTCCTTCTGCTTCTTTTGTTAGGCCCAGTTCTTCTTGGACTCAAGGACTTCTGCTGTAACCCAGTGTTGGTTGTTCTCAGTTCCTCTATTTATAGTTAAGCCATCAATTCAAGTTCTTATTCTCCTTTTGAGAAATTCATATCGGTTGTGGATTTTCTTTTATACCTGGGAATTCTCATATTTGGTGTTACAGTTCAATTCCTCCACCTTTGAGAGTTTTAATCCTCTCGCTTCTCTTTGGGGGGAAGAAAGAGGAGGATTATTGTCCGGTGAATTTGGGGAGGAAGCTGGGGATAGAAGGTAGAAGCACATCACGTTAATTTTCAAAAGAATTCATTGCTATTTAGATATTATAGATTTATTCTCAGACATCTTTTCGTTCCACTCCCTTTAATGCCAGAACATTATTAGATATGCAAGAATAAAACTCCTCAAAGCTATATTCCAAAAGCCTATTAAAAAGAGTCTGCAAGCAGAACAGTGTGAACACACATCAACACCTGAGTGTTTCCCAAGTGGCTATGGCACTCGGTGGTGTGATAACAAGACGTGTGGGAGGATTTTTCTTGGCTTTTATCTTCTGTATATTGATGCCTCTGACTTTTTAAAATTCATTTCATCAAGTGTCACAGCAACAGAAACAACAGAAATGCAGGAGCGAGGTAGTTCAAGGTGTTTGCAGTGGTATACAAAGTCTTGCCTCCAGGCCATCATTTCTAATTCAGCCCAAGTTGGTAGCAGTTGGAAATCACTCCCAACTGACAGCTGTTTGGTGGCCAGTGCGAAGTGATTTAGTTCATGGTTTCTACTGGACAGACGTCTGTGGTGTATAGAAAGCATAAGCAGAGCTGGCATGGGTTTTGCTTTCAAGGCTGGAAAACCTGGGTGTATTTCAACTGCAGCTACTGCTGTTCAGAGAAGTTAAATAGGTTACCTGCATTTAAGCAACTAAGCAATTGAACTAACTCAATATTTGGACAATTAAGGCCCCTCTTCAGAGATTAAATGCTGATGACGTTGTACTAACCCCAATCAGCACTGTGTGGTGAAGGCTAGGGGAGCCTGTAGCTTGGTGTCTGCATGCGGCTTTGCAGAGGGGTGTGTTAGGATACCACACTGTGGGGTGACCAGCTCATCGGAACCTCACCAACTAAGGAAGTTCTCCAGCTCTGTTATTAGTTACTAGCTTTCTTGAGTGTGAGCAATCAATAACAAGGAGAAGGAGATATGGGAAAAATGAGCCTGATTCTTTTTTCTTTTGTGTGAACATGTGTAATACTAGAATTAATCTTTTGAAAGCCATGAATTACTTTATGTAAAATCTGTGCTACTAAGCAGAAAATCTATCTTGCTGAGGAAAAAAAAAAAAAAAAAAAAAAAAGAATTCTTCAGTATAATATCTGGTTTTGTGGGGAAGGAAGGGAGAATATTTTACAGTTTACAGTATCACTTTGGGATATTTAGACAGGGTAGTAAATGATAGGCTTATTCTCCATTGTGAAAACAATAATTTTGAATTTTGGGTTTGCAATAGCAGGAGAGATTGCTCAAGCAAACAGATATGAGGCGAAATTACTGCCATTCCTAAGTCATCCTTATTTATTTATTTATTGTATTGTATTGGGATAATGTAAGGAAAGCTAAAAATGGAAAATGGTCTTAGGCATCTGGCTTGATCTTCTGCCTGTGTGGGACGTGGAAGCAGTGCAGAGTGCTGTTCAGTAATAGTGCTGTTCTGTTCCTGGAGCAGAAGTTTGTTTCACAGACAGCTGGAATACTCACTGATCAGCTCTTCATTTGAATGTGCCTTGTAGTCATGCCATATCTGTTCAGCACTATAACCAGTATTATGTTGTGCAGAGTTCCCACGCCTTAATAATTTTGGCTACCTATGAGTCAGAGTTAGGATTTTCAGTGTTGCTTATTTCTGATACTGATTTATGCGTTTGAAAACTGCATCATTTTTATTTTTAATTTATATATAAAAATGTTCATGTTACTTTTTCCAGAGTTTTAATTTAAGAAACAATATTTTTAAATTTTTTATTAAGAGCAAGGGAAGGAACCCCTTCATTACTGTGTTGCAGGACTTTTGACTATACTTTAAGAAATAATTTTCCACTAAATTTGCTTCGTTCTTTGTTCTTTAATGCTGGAGTTCAACCAGATCACGTTTGGAGTTGTAAATGAAATTTATCTTCTCTTACTCTAATGTTATGTCATATTATTTATTTAACTGAGCCTGACTGTGACTTTCCTTGGTTCTTCTTCCCTGCAGATATTGATGAGTGTGCTGCCAAGATGCATTACTGTCATGCCAACACTGTGTGTGTTAATTTGCCCGGATCCTATCGTTGTGACTGTGTCAAGGGATATGTCCGAGTAGATGATTTCTCATGTACAGGTGAGCTCTTATGTATATAGCAATAGTGTTATCATACTCCGTGTGCTTTGTGCATTCCTCACTTCCTAATAATTCCCCGGGCCATACCAGAAGCAATGTTCTTGTTGATCCACGGCTGGTGTAATTGACACAAGTGTGATAGATAAAAATGGTATGAGGTACATTTCTTATGTGTGTGCCCCTTGGGATTAACTGGAGGGTGGCTCAGGAAGCTTTGTGATACCTGCACCTGAGTGCTGTTGTCGACCAGAACATTGTCCCTTCATGTCCTACCTCTGGATTCCATATGAGGTGGGCAGCTGGAGATCAGATCATGTCAGGTTCCTAGCACTGATGTGCCCATCACCTTTACTCCAAAGTTTCAGTCCTGCCTCTTCATGGGAGAATAACTCACCCAAACCATTGGACCTGCTTTATTATAGCAAGGACATGAAAAGGGCTCATGCATAGTGAGAAGAAATGATGTTTTATTACATATAAACCGGTCAATAGATTGAAACATCAGAAATTAGCTAAGAGGAAATTTTTTGTAGACAAAGCTGAGATAAATATATAAAAGCAAAAGTAAAAATGTATCATTACGTGGTGTGAAAATTGTTGCTCTTAATGCTGAGAATTAATGTCTCCAGGCCTGCTACACATTATTTAGAAAAGAGAAGTGGTATGCTAGCATTAGATAACTAATCCAATGATACTTTTTTTTTTTTTTTTTTTTTTTTAAATACTTGTAAGCAAAATGAGCTCTAAAAATTCTTAGGGAAAGGCAGATAGGTCTCATTTCCATCTACAGGTTTTTAAGAAACCTTCCCTGGCAATCTTTAGTGAAAATGTGAGAAGTTACTGAAATGCCTTGGTCAACTATACTTAACTGTATAACATATGTCAGTCACAATCTTCCAGAAAGGCTGATCTCAGCATTATTTTCATGGTGCACCTGTCTGGCAAGGAAGGAAAATATCAGACAAATTTATTGAAATGGAAATAAGCAAGCTTGACACAATACCAGGTTTAGAATTGTGTTAGGTGAGCTATTCTCTCAAGTGGAAGGATGGCACAGGAGTATTCAATATGAGAACGATTTCCAGCCCAGAATAATTACGTTGTAATGCTCTTCTTGTCCTTAGGGAAGGTCATAGTAAATGTTGACTTTCATGATGACAGTATGTCTTGGAGCCATGATGGTGTAGTTCATAAAAACTTCAGGAGGTTCTGCTCACCTCTCGAGGGAGGCTGATACTAAATAGTTGCCAGGAAACTGATTCTTAGTTGGCCCAGAGAGTCATTATTTCTGTATACGTTCTGTCTTTGGAGTTTTTCTTGATCTTTTACATGTCAGAAAAGTTTCAGAACTTAAACTTTGTTGTGTGTGACTGCTGTGTGAGGGAGCAGCCTTCAGTGATGGGGAAAGTGTTTTTGATAATTGCCACTTGCTTTTCATATATGCGCTACTAATTTTCTAATGTTCCTTTCCTTCTGGCAAGGCAGTGTCATTAAGCATGCAAATCTTTTAGAAAGCAGGTTATTTGTGATTTACAGCAAACCTGTGCATTAGTAAGATGAGTTGCTTTAAAGTAATTGGTGAACATTCTTTTAATGTGCATGCATGCAACCACAAAAAAAAAAAAAAAAAAAAAGGACTTGTATAAGAAAGAAATAATGGAAAGAGTGAGATAAATATTTCTTGCAGTTTTTATAATCTTACTAAAATGACTTCTTTTGACATCACAGTTACAAAGTACAGCGAGTATGTAATATAACTTAGAATCTTGGTTCATTGTCTGTTGTATCCATGAATAATAGTATGTTACAAGAACAAATGTATTTCAAATAAGAGTGCAATAGAAGAAAAAAGCAGGTAGCAAATACTTAACTAGTTTCCTCTCATGCTGGCACCATTGTGTAGCAGACACGAGCAAACTGGATTCTAGCTATTACTCCATTTTTAATTTTTTATTCAAAAGAAATGAGAAATTATGTTTTTATTGAACTATGCATTTGGGGACAAATCTGAAAGCTGAGTGAATTAACATTCAGATTGCAGTTGAATATTGTTTATGTGGGATCAGGCTGTAATGGGCTCAAGATTAAGGTTAACAAGTTTCAAATGTAAATGCTTAAGGCATGTGTACTGCTTTGCATGCGTTTTACGCTATGTTGACTCAAAAGCAGAGATATTTCCAGAGTAAGAGGTATCATTCTTTGGGAAGACTGACTCTAATTCATCGAGGTACAAAGAGTCCTCGACTTAAGGTGTGGGCTTTTGAGAATGTTCTGTATTTCTAGCCAGCCCTATGCCTGCTGGCCCCTTTGCTCTGGTGGCTTTCAGAAGTTGAGAAGCAGTGATTTGTGGAAGGCTTAAGTGAGAAACACTTCTTTTGAACTGAACAGCGTATTTCAATTTGATATTGGGGTTTTTATCTTTTCAAAAAGAAATGAAGTGAAAATTGAAACGCTAGGTCAACTTGCACTGAGCAAAATGAGATGTTTAATTTGCATATTGCTGAATTTTAAATACTCTGTTTCCTGTGTCCTTTTTCAAATTAAACACATTTGTACTGTTTCGCTGTTGATTAAACTTTTTTTGTCTTCTTCCTCCAAACATTTGTTGAATAATGTTTCTTGGTTCTGATCGTAAGAACTGTTGGGACAGTAACTTCCCGATGTTATCTGTAAAAAAGCTACTGTATTGGAAGCTATGCTGAGTCCTTAGCAAAAGCAGTCACACAGACAAAGTAGTAACAAAAATAATATTCTGAATGAAGTCTAAAATTATATTAAAATCTGAAATACGATTTAAAATGAGTAGTGGATATATTTGTGTATAATCAATTTTATGTATTGCATAAGCAAAAGGCCTGGTGTGCCGAGGTTTACCCCATGCTATTTTGTGATAGGTTAATCTGCCTAGCAATAGCTCGGACCAAGAAAAGTAGATTAAAGAAAGAAAGATTTATTTATGGTTTTGTGCTTTCCTATTCCTGGAGCTTGGAGTTGTGAATGTTGTTAATTAAGTTGTTCAGTGAAAGATGGTTTTATTAAGAGAAGTTACCTTTGAACAGGAAGCTTCTTTTGCTCTCTTCGCATGACACTGACAGGTTGTTTATCTGTTCTCAGGTAAATCACAGTCTTACCCATTCTGAAAATGGCAGCAAGATTTGCTGCTCTGGATATTCTCGTTTACTGGAATCTACCGATTTAAAACATTTTATTGACTTGCACAGGTTTTTTTTATTCTTGCTTGTTGAAAAATAAGTTCTCTTGGATTGCTTTTTTCTAACATAGCATTATGGGTGTTTGCTTCAAATGCTTTTTGAAAACATTATAAATTTCATATTAAAAATCCCTTACTCTTTATTTCCAGTGAGCTGCAGCTGTTCTCTGGTATGATTTTGCAAGTGTGTGTGGAGGTCTGTTCTTCTTCAGCTAGAAACAATATATTGTTTTTATGCCTCACTGCCATTGAATCAAGTGAGCAAATGCTGTTTTATCATAATAGGCTTTAAGTTATCCATATGAACTAGATATATTGTGGTGACATGAAGAAGAAATGGTGTAGATGAGTCTCATCAGTTTATTCATATTACTGGCATTTTCTGTGAGGATGATAAAAATACCTGGCCTTTAATAGAGAACCACAGAGTGGCCTGGGTTGGAAGGGGTCTCAAGGATCATCTAATTCCAATTTAACCCTTTCTCAGTCCTCATTTTGTGATAACATTGACAGAACTTCTCTTACCTTTGGCTTCTTTAAGCAAGAGTCACTAAAACATTACTTGGAAAAGACAAGCCTTTATTTACCATGGAAACAGCAAGTATTTTGAAAATAATTTACTTTGCATTTTCATCCTATGGAAAAATTGATGTTATATAGAAATATATTGTTTAGATTAAAAAAAAAAAAAACAACTTAGAATTTAAATATTTGTTAATCTGTAGTTTATATGTTATTTTGGTTTACAGTATGGATAGGCAAAAGGAAGTAGGAAAACCTAATGGTTTGGAAGGATCATCTCATAAGCCCCTTTTGGTACTTTCTGGAGGAGCATTCAGTTTTGAATACAATGCCCTTTCAGAACAAGCCTTTGTGCAGTATGTTGGCTGTGAACATACTGCATACATAGCAATCTTTCCAATGTAGCATATTTGAAGGATTGTGCCTAAAGCATAGACAGATGTGGAGTTCTGCAAAATCTAAATTTCAAGGGGAAAAAAACCAGCAGCTCCCTTCTCCTGCTCTTTCTTCTTCCACTCCCCCATTCAAGAAAAGCAACTCAACTGCGGAAATTTCCTGCAATTGTTAGAGCAAAAATTGTTCAAATTGTTTGCTATCACTGAAATTGATGCCTTGAGATTTTTGTTGCTGGAGTTTACCTGTCAGGTTCAAGATGGTGTATTTGACCCCATAATAATACTAATAATGCAGCAAGCATCACAGTGGCAAAGTGGCAATCTCAAAGGGCAGGCTCCTGGCCTCTCATCCAGAACCATGGTGTGTGTTTGAAAAAGACCTGAATAGAAGCTTTTAGGCGGCCAATTGATAATATAGTCACTTTTGGAAAGAAAGTGCTATTACTGCAATCTAATCTACTGACCCTCTTTTCTACCTCCTCCTTTTTGGTGAACTAAATTAGCATTCAAGAAAGAAACGTTAATATTTTGTTGTGACATTTGGACTTTCCAAGTATTGAGTGGGGTCTAGCATGTTCAAAGATCAGTAAATAAATGTTACCACTATTCAGATGATGGACAGAATAGACATGTCTGCTAGCTGAAAACATGAAATTTGGGTCATTAGGCAGTCAAAATAGATCTGTAGTGGGATTGCTTTCAGGCACGTTCAGGGGAAGTGATGTTGCAACATCCTCTTCAGATGTTGCTCTTCTAAAGTATATCAGTGGTGGATATCTAACCTAGCATGACATAATTTTAAATGAAACATTACGAAAAATATGAATTGAGTTTAGGTCATAGTCATGTATCACCATTTACAGACTAGGTAGCAGATGTTCAGCACAGTGGATACTGCTGGGGGTAAGGACCTCAATAAGATCTGGACCCTCCTGATTTTGTCTGATGCTAATGTATTAATTTGTACTGCTCTGAAGCATTCCTTGTTTTGGAGTCCACTCTGTCCTCTACATGCTGAGGACAGCTCATTGTCCTGTGAGCTTGATTTGCGTGCTTGTTGTCTTGCTGCAGCTATCATCAGGACAATACTTGGACATCTCCAAATGCATTTGGAAATTGGTTTTAAGTAACCCTGAACGGATGTTTCTGTGATTGTATTAACTCAGCAGGCACAAAACACTCTGATGCCAGTCTCTTCTTTCCTGAGGTCCTTATGTGTCAAGTGCTAAAAGGCAGGACAGGAATTAGCTCTCAGCGTTAAGCAGTACTCTTTTGTTTGAACTGCAGTCAATAGCATCTCTGTTCCCAGAACTGTGAAGGAAAATGCTTAGTTTCATGTGCCTTGAAATGCAGTAGCAGTTGTTTCAAGTCCCAAAGAGGCCAAATTCAGCTGCAGGTAATCTATGTACCGGTGGGTATTGCCTGCATCAGAGAGCATTTCTTTGCTCTGCAGGACAAGTCAACAGATGACTAGAAGAGCACTGAGTCAATCCAGGAAAACAAAAGCAGAGTGAATCAGTGTCAGATGACTGATACTCGCACAGGTCTTGACTCAGAACCCATTAACTCAATGGAAAGCTTTCAGTTGCTTTCATTTTGGCTTTAGATAAGTCCCATAGAGAGATAACTAGTGTGCTCTTGCCACAGGGAAGCTCTATTGATAATAATACTAAATGGGATAATTCTTTTGTACTGTCAGAAAATGCTGTATTAACGTGGATAAGGTAGCTTTTCAATGCATCCCTGGACGGCTGATAAGTATTTAATTGCTGTTTTGGAAAAGGGGTAGTTGAGGTAAGGAGAAGTGGATCATCTAACCCAAATTCATGGTGGCACAAATGTGACACGGGAAGATTCAAGTAAATGGAGTCTGAAAAATGAGGTGCATGAAAAACAGACATACCAACAAGGATCAGTATTTTCACAGGAAACAGTAGTGATTCATCGAAGCACAATGTGCATAGGCCTTGAGTAACCTCGTGACCTTCACATTGTAAATCTTCTTCTTCTTTCCATGAAGTTCTGTAACATCTTTTGTTACTTAGGAATTGAATTATTTACCTGTCCTCTAGTTTTTAAATGCTGTGTTACGTTCTGTTGTTCCTGACTTCACCTTCATTTAGTAGATTTAACTGCAACATTTTTTACATTCCTTCCTTTAAAAAATGCCATCGGGGAACTGTATATTATTTGCTTCTAAGTGCTTTCAATCTGGGAAAAAATGCGCTCAAAATGTAATATTTATAGTGATTTAAATTCCTCACTGGTAAATAGTTTAATTAAACATCTTTGTGCTTTCTTGTGCTTGAGGCATGGATGTGTTGCTAATTTGTCCAGAATAGTTGGTAATCCTTTCAAGTCCTTCTGACACATTGATTTTCTCTAACTTTATTAATAGTAAAATTAATTAAACAGCTGACCACAAGTCATGCTGATAGTTGTATTTCTGGACTTAGGGATAATTAGCATTTTTACATGATTTCTTAGGTGCAGCCTTTGGTGCTGGTGCATATGCTATAATTTAGTATTTCAAATTGCATGTGCATGCTCAGTGGCTTAAAAATCATGATTTTGATTTAATACTCATTCAAGACTCATAAATGAAGCTGCCTATCTAAAGAACAAGTAAGGGTAATTTTTTCCATGTCACCCAGTCAGCATTTGTCCTGAGCTCCTTTATGAAGCATTTATTCTTGATTCAACAGGACTAAATCAATTTCTGTGGTCTGTGAGTTCTTGATCTCTATCCTAAACCTAGCAATTACTACAAACGGTTCATGAGGTGAGAGCTGGAATGTAGAGCCACCACACCAACGTGTTAGCAGGAACGTGCTGTCTTGAAAACATGCAGAGGATGCTGGATCAGTGTCAGCGGCCGAAAGCAAAAAGCTCTCATGTTTTAGTCATCCACTTCCACAGTAGATGTTGATGCCTTCAGGAGTGTCACTTGATTTTGGGAAAGATGTTGTTCAATCAAATTCTGATCTTTTTGGACCTCTAACAGCCGGGGCTTGTCATCTCATCTGTTCAAACAAGAATACGTTCCCCAACACCGTATCCTGTTTCTAGAAACCACTCAGTTGCTCTTCCTTATCAAATTACGGAAATAACCGAATCATGGAAAGAACATCCGGTTCACCACCCTGCCTCAAGGCAGGATCCACGGTACCTAAAATATCCTTGGTCTCACCAGTTCTTAGAGGAGAGAAAAACAAACAAAAAAACAAAACAAAACAGGGAATTCCTTAACATTTTTCTCTCTCCGCTGTACTTAGCCATTTGGAAAGGCTTGCTTAATGGCTAACTTAAATCTCCCTTGACACAATTTAAGCCCATCACCTTTTGTCATATTCTCATTGAACGTGGAGAATGCTTTGACCTTTCTATTTGCAGTCCTTGTTAATATTTAAAACCTCTTTTCATGAATGTGCTTTACTCTTCCCGTCTTTAACCTAAAATAACCTATTTTTAGGTTTATGGCCAAGCAGTGCAATGGCCAAGTGCAATATGGCCAAGTATTCCAAGTTTTGATCCTAACTTCATGTTTTCCCCTTGGAAAGATCTGCTCTGCCCCTACCCCCCTCTCTCCACAGCATCCTTCTGGTGTATTAAAGAAGTTTAGATTTTTTTTTTCTATTTTAATTGCTATATCCTTTTTTTTTTTTTTTTTTTTTTTTTTTCCTGCTTAAACAGATTGCTTAAGTGCTTAAGTAGATGAAGATGAAATTTTACGTGGATGAATAATGGCTAGACAGAGATTGCGTATGGTGTTTCTTGTGCTACATGAATGGGTTATATAGCTGGTCTATTTGCAGTAGTAATGACTAACATGCTACTGTCAGGAAATCTTACAGAAAAAAAGGCTCAAGTGGTCTTCCAGTATGCTTATGTATATGTTGTGTGTGGCATCTGTGGTTTGGTGTGACCAAAATCTGTGTAGTGTATGGCACTTACATATACATCTCTTCCAGAGAAGCCCACACTGAGGAAGCGGAGCCCTTCCTTGGTGGAGTGTGGGAGTGCCAAATTCCTACCACCTTGATTTAAGAAAGATTTAAGAAACGATGGAAATGATCAGGGATGCCATTGCTAGAGTCCTAGAATGACCAGGGACTTGCAGTCTATTAACTTGGATTTGACAGATGTATGACTTGGTGGTTTCCTCCTGAAAGGTAGTGTGCTATGGTAGATAAGACTAGGCTGCCAAGGAACAACAGGCATATTCATGAAATGTGCAGCATGTAGCAGATCTGCAATTGTATCTTGTATTTGCTGCTTGGATTTAATATTTGCAGAATAAGGCCTTTATTTCTGAAACAAAGGAATTATGAGAAGCTTGTTAAGTTTAACAGAATTTTCCATGAAGCACATGGTGCTTATGTCTGATAATTTTTTTTTTTTGGCAGTGAGAAATATGTATGACAAAGGTTCTTCCGTGTTTTTTTTTTTTTTTTTTCCTTTTTATTCTAAGTGTATATTTTACACTCAGAAATATTTCATTAACATTTCTTGCTTCAGCATGGTATCATTTTTGTACCTGTGCTGAATATTTTATAGATGTGTGGATATTGATTGGGAAAAGTTAATATTTTATTAACAACCATTGATTTTTGAGTATCAATTACTGTATACAAGTGATCAAAGAATTGCCTTCTGAGCAATCTTAGATACTGAAAAGACCTTAGGACCCTGGTTCAATGATGGCTGTGTTCTTTGTTTGAAGTGGCTGGGGTTGTGTAAGCCCTGTTTAGGCATGTGTTGTGAATTATCCAACTCTTGCTTTGCTAGTTCTGCGGATTCGCAGATAACACATATAAATAAAATAGTAATAATTAAATAAAATAGTAATAATAAAAATTCAGCAGAAATGTGTTTATGGGGGAGCAGTGGATGGGGCAGAGTTTCTCTTGCTCTGAAGGTGTGCAATGTGGTCTGTCCTTTGGGGTGGTTTGGTACTGCTTCTGGAACACCTTTATTGTTCTGTCCATCATCAAAAATACTGAAATAGGTAATTTGTATGGGTAATGTTTAGAGGTGAATTCTAGTACATCTTATAACCTCAATAACTTAAATGAATTCCTGTGTCTGTAAACTTGAATGAATAACCATAGTTCTGGTAACGTTGCCTTTCTGAATGGTTGGTAAAATAATTTTAAGGACTGTGGAGGAGCTGCCACTGGCAAGCAGACTTTCTTGGTCCTTAAGACATGAAGCCTTTGGGAATAGCACAGAGGGAGTGGGAAAGAGATGCTTTGATGTCTCACTTTGTAGTTAATATTTTCATTCTTTCTACTGCAGGCTTTTTGCCTCATACTATGAAAATACTCAGTTCAGTTACATGATTGCTTGCAGTAATTGCTCAAATTGGGGATCTGTAACTGTCTCAGGAATAACTTTCATTGTTCACTGTCAGAGAAGTGGGACAGAGCTAAACAAATGAATGAACCAGCCTCGCTAGTCATTCGATTAGTTTATTGCCAGTGCTTGGATTGTTTTCTTTTCACAGTTAACAAATGAAGTTCATTTTTAGAAAATATCATTTAGGTGTTTTAGGGAAGGCTTTCCTGCCATGGCAGATGATAGCAGAAAGGGCTCTGAAGCAAAGTATAAGGGTGAAACAGAATAAGAGCTTAATGATCTGTAAGAGTAAAATACTTTTTCTTATTTATTTATAGTGAAGAAAAGTTTCCAAGCTGCAAAACATCTTCAGGATTGTAGGGATTTGATTTAGACTCCTTTGTGCTTCTCATAATGGAAGGTCCTATTCTGAAAAAAATATCGTATATAAACATTCATAATGCTGAACTATCGAATAATGTTTGTCCTTTTTGCTAGTTTTTGGTTTGTCTTTTTTTTTTTTTTTTTCTTCTTCTAAAATAGCACAGATGTTTTCATTGGTATGTGGAATATCTGGCATAGCAAATTCCTCTTCAAGCAGTAAGTTAAGAATGTACACATTTATGCATATATGCAGTCCGCAAAGGGACGAAGGAATCCACTGAGTTTTTGGAGCCTTGCTTTCAGATGGATTCCTTGGTATCTATCCAGTCCTGAACTGCATCCCATATTTTACTTAGGCTATAAATGTGGCTTTGCAATAAAGCAAAGACATTCCAACTGTAATCACATTCCATCACAACATAAAATGTCATTGTCTTTATTGCATGTGCTAGCAGTATCTACTCAGTACAGAGCTAAATAAATGTTCTGCCCTTTTACCTCACTTCATACATGCTTCTAAGAATTACACAAATCCTATAACGCATTATGCAAAATCGTAGAAACGCAGAATCATAGAATGGCTTGAGTTGGAAGGGACCTTAAAGACCACCTGGTTCTGCCCCCCCCAGTTATGGGCAGGGATGCCACCCCTCGATCAGGTTGCACATCCAGCCTGGCTTTTAACACCTCCAGGGATGGGGCAACCACAGCTTCTCTGGGCAACCTGTTCCAGGGCCTCACCACCCTCTGAGCGAAGAATTTCCTCTTAACATCTAATCTAAATCTCCTGCCTTTTAGTTTAAAACCATTCCCCCTTGCCCTGTCATTATCTGCCCAAGTAAAAATTTGCTCTCTATTTTTTTATAAACCCTCTTAAAGTACCAAAAAGCTGCAGTGAGGTCTCTGTGGAGCCTTCTTTTCTTCAGGCTGAACAGCCCCAGCTCTCTGAGTCTTCAATTAAAAGAGATGAATAGAAAAGGTAAGCAGTGGTCTTGTATGGTTTTACAGTGTCCAGATGTGCTTCTCAATAGAAATGAGGAGAGAAAGAAGATAGACTCCATCTGATCTTGCTATAATTCATACATCCTTTTCTTCTAAGTAGGTCCTTTTACTCATTATCTCACTTCAGTGCTCTCTAGTTTTGGGACCAAGAGCTTGCACATGCAGAGATCTTCAGTTGAAATGTCTTAGAGGTTTTCTGTGACCTAGTGCAGCAGATAGATGCTGGCTGGTGCCCTTGCGTGAGCCCCACTCTGTGAAAGGCTGCACACTGCCAGCTCCCAAGGCACAGGCAGGCTAACTGGATATGTCAGATTGTTGTCAACAATGCAGGAAACTTTAAGTTTTTCAAATCGTGACAAAATCCTAGAGCCAATCATATGATCTGAGTGTGGACCAGATTGCGGCTCTTGAGGAAGAGTGCACTGTGCTATGGATGACATCTTTCATTACTAGTAAGGCCTCCAGCTTGAGGTTCAATCTTAGGCATGAGGGTTCTTTCTTTCTCTCTAGCTTAATGCATTAAGAGCGTGTTAATTTCCCTGTTTCTCTGCCTGGCATGCTAACGTCACTTACAACTATCTTTTGATCACTTCACACTTAAGAAATGAGGCTTATTTTAGTTTCTGGTGAAGATTCAAATTCCACAGTCCACGTGACTTCTCTTCCCAGATCTGGGCTCTGTAACTGTTGTAAGCTGATGTAAAATATATATGGCATCTGATGATGAAGGCTTCTCTGTATTTTTGTGTGTTGCTGCCATTAGACTTGAACCTCTGACTGGGCTTATTAAAATGAAAAAGTTACAGATGAAAATAACAACAGTTACATTCTTAGCTGATGTTTAATGTGTGACAGTAACAGAAATTGTCTATCTTGCAGAATCGTTTGCTTAGGGCACTAGTGAGAGTGAAATGCATAAACATACATACATCTTTCATGGCTGATGCTTTCAGAAGACACTGAAAGGACCTTTTTTAAGGGCAACTGAGCAGCGTTCCAACTGGTATTGTTAAAATGTATGACCAATTCTCAGTGATTGAGTACCCACAGCTGAACATTATTGATGATACTTGTAAAGGCAGCAGTGGGTTTCTTTATTGCACGGAGACTGAAGAAGTTGTGTAAAAAGTCAGCTGGAAAGACTTAACTCAAGGCATTAATTGAATTGGAAATGTAACTTCTTTTAAAGGAATGTTAGAAACAAAAAGCAATAATGAGATAGGAGAATTTAATGCTCCTTTAATATTCTGATATGTAATCTATGCAGACTCCTTTCCCAAGGAGCCAGCTTTTTTGCATGTTTTATAAACAAATAGTCAAATAAGCATTTTTGACTTGGAATGAACTCAATGCAAAAATAAGTAGTTTTTTTTTTTTTTTTTTCTTACATGTGTTTTTATGTATATAAAAAATTTACATGGTTAAATACTCAAGTAGAAATCAACGCTGAGGTTGCTAAAAGTGAGGTTACCTAGCAATCTGAAAAATCCCGAAGCTGGGTTTATAGCTTGTAGAAATCAAGTTATATATGTTTATTCAGGTCTGCCGTCAAACTGGACTTAGAATAAGTCTCTCTTTAAGGCACTGCTGCTTTTGATTTGGTGCTCTGAGATTGTTGATTTATTAAAAATCATCTGTGCCATTAGACTGCCTGTCAGGATCCATAAATTGGATTGGGAACCAAGGGCAGTTATTACTCTATGTGGATTTTGGTTTTGTGTTGGAGAAAAGAGGCTAATGAATTCACTGACAAAATGATTTCTTACTTCTTTAGATATATGAAGCCCTCACCTGATATTTTTTCAGAAGTCCTTAGAGATATTTGTTTTCCTTATGTTATTTCAATGGGTTAACTGCCTTTATGGTCCAAATTTCTGTTCCAGTGGAAAGTTTACTGTGCTTAACACAGTTAGAGATGTTGAGATTAAAACAGATTAGCGAAGTACAGTGAACTTGAGAAACTAATGCTGCATGAAGGTTAAGTGCTTATTGTGCTTGGTGTATGAGTACATTCAGACAGCTCTTGAAGGATGTTAACAGATCAATTTTGAATCCTGTGCTGTAGATTGTCCCAGTTATATAGGTTTTCCAGCAACAGATGGTATAAGAATAAATCGCTATTAAAATGAAAAGGCTTTTATTCTTGTCTTATTAGCATAGTGCAGCTCTTAACAGTTCATGATCTGCGTACTAAATAAAAGCAACATGTAGATATGTCTCATAGAAACCGAGGATAAGACTTAACTTATCAGAAAGATTCCGTAAGGTGCTGAGCTGCTGATTGCTACTGGATTGCTTCTGCAGGCATGTGTTGGCTCTCCAGTCAGAAATAATACTTCTCAAGCTGGATCTGAGCCTGCAAAGTATTAAGCATCTGCTGCAAAATTTTTAATTTCTTCCCTTTGTGAACATTAATGTGGGTACTGGGTTGTAAGCAAATTTCCAGAAGGACTCTCGACTATATATATTTTGGACTTTGCTTTGAAATTTTCTGTCTCTCCTTCCTATGTGCTACATGGGAATAGAAAGCAAGTTTAAGTAGTGACTGAGGACTTCCACTCTGTAAACATCTGGACCTAGAACTGTTAGTATTTTAGTCTTATATTAATAAATCTTTTTTTTTTTTTTTCCCCTCAAACAAAAGCCAAAAAAAAAGCCCCAAGAAACAAAACAAATGAAAAAAATCTCTTACAGTGTTTAATAAAGCAACAAACCTTGTAATAGGTTTCCACTGTGTGAAATTCCATGAGGATAAGTTTCTTTAATGACTACTGCTTATGTTTCTCCTTGTCTGACAGCTCTACAGGCACCATAATTCTGTGCAAGAAAGGTCTTCTGACCTTCTCTTTTCCTCTGTATTTTCTGAAAACATGACTTTGGATGATTGTCTCTGAATGTTTTTAAAAAATATCCTTTAATTAAGTCTTTGCTGAGGAACATAATGCTACAGTCACTTATTTGAGCAATTCCTAGCTTATGAAATTTACACAGGTGGTGGTGTTTACCATATTTTTATTCACCATTATTATTATGAAATCCTAGTATTGGATGTAGTTTTTAGAGATACCAGATTTTCCATTTAAGCAATGTTACTCTGCTGTCTGTGACAGATTTTTCACTCTGATTACATCACAGTTCAATGCAATATTACGTTTGAGAAACAAACATTGTTAGGATAAGAGATGACGTACTACTGGTAGAATAACCTCAAACTATTCTTCTTGTAGATTGCCCACTTGTATGGCACAGAGTAGTTCGAAACGATACAGCAGTACTGAATTAGTACAGCCCTGTACAGGCTAACTTACGCTACTTGTCAAAATTGTTTTGGAAGTTCTTTAAGGCCAGCATTACAGAGACTAAAACTAGAAGTCTTCTCCACTATTATGAGAAATATAATAAGTTCTACCCAATGACTTGCTTTCCCTAAAATGAAAGACTATCATTTTTGTTCATTGAGTATGTTAAATCTTTATATAAGGCAGCAGAACACATCAGTGTTTTTAGTGTTAAGAAATCAGAAAATTCCTTTTACTCAATGATTCCTGATAAAGAAAATGCGAATCTAATCTTTGAAGTCCATGCTGTCCTTTTGCCTTCAATGGTGTCTATACTCATCATTCATAGGTAACCGCTAAGAATCAGCAGAAAGCAGGGTATGGAATACACTTTGAGGTGTTCCTCTAGTGTAACACCGACTTGAGTCAATTCAAGTAGTTCTATGCTACTGCATGTGGTGATATGGCTAACCTCAGTTGAAGGCAAGAAGGCCAGCTGGACACAATTCCTTCTTCCCTCATCCAAACTGAATGTAAAGTTGATCTCTCAGCCCAACTCATGAAGAGCAAATAATGAAAGCAGTGTAAACTGGAATCCTATTGCATAAATTAATTCCAGATATTATCCTACCCAAGAATTCTTCAAATAACAGTCTAAAATCTTTTTTTTTTTTCTTTTTTTTTTTTTTTTTTAATAGAAACTGGCACCTTGCACTCCTGTTGATCTAGCATTTATTCTCTGACAGCAAATGTGGTTCCCTCAGAGAAAATATAGGCCTCCATCCAGGTTGAACATCGAAGGAATCTCTTTCCTTCATTCTATCTAATGGTCATTTTGTGCCTTGAAACATAACGATCAATAGTTTCATAATTAAATTGTTGCTGATGAAACTACTGATGTTATTCATGTGCATAAAAGAGCTTCTATTCTGAGTATGTTTGGGTTCAATATCATCTGAAATCTTTAGATGTCAGTTAGACATGTTCTGTAAAATGACTATTTGTCTGTCCACTCTGATATTTTGCCTTTAATTTCATCGAGCAAGAGATCCTTATATGTATATGTATATATATTAGAAATGTTTACATATAAATATTGGGGAAATATTTTTAATAAATATTGGGGAAATTTAATTTATAATTTAATAAATATCGGGGAAAATATTTTTCTGCATTCTGTTGCTCGTTTAACATACCTTTGTTACAGCTTCTGTTCATTTTCTCTTAAGTACTGAATAATAATAATCCTTTAAATCTTTTTATTCATTTCTTTAAAGAAAACAAATGGGACCTTCCAAGCAAGAAAGCTAAGTAGATACATGAATATTATAGTGATCTCAGAAAAATAATCATTTTTATCACTTTCATGCTTCACCAAGAAGAGGATAATTGCTGCTATCTGTTTAAATCCTTCAGATGCTAGTTGTTGGTATAATTTCAATTGGCCACAATACCTTATTTTCAATGTTCTTGCATTTTTAACTCTAATATGAAAGTATGATTACTTAACATGATAAAAGTAAAATTGTTTCTGGAAAGGCAGTCAGGTTATTATGGAATATCTAATATAATTAGATTAGGTGAACTTGATGTGACTTAATCCATCAGTTAGAAGCAGCAAAGTCAGAAGAAAATAACATCCAGAGTATTTAACAACAGCAGCAGCAATAATAATTATAATCCTAGAATATTTGCACTTGAATCCTTCAAGATTCTTCAAAACAAAAGTGCATTGTGCTCCTTAGTATTTTTGTGAATCGGTTACCTTAGTTTTAGAATGAAGCACAAATTATATGGAGTCTTATTCCAGTGATTTCTTTGCTTCTATCAATGTCTGTAAACTTTTTTTTTTTTTTTTTTTTATAATGTTTGGTCTGTAACTGTTCAAATGCTAACCCTTAAACCACCTATAACTCTAGTGGGAGGGCAGGAGAGTTTACCCTTAGTGAAATAAGAATTTCAGGCATTGTAAAATGATGATGTCTATGTTTTTTCTGTAGTTTCCTGTGAATTTGTGAGTCAATGCAGACAGTGTTGCTCCTGATTCTCCACTGCTTTTTATATGCTATATTATCTTCCTTTTACAATGACTGAAAAGCATATGGAAGACTTCTTAAGAATTTCTGTGGTTCATATATATTCTTGTATGTTTAGGTATTTTCAGTCACCAAAGTGCTTTTATTTTACAGTACAGAAAATATTGTTACATATTCTGATCTAGTTCATCTCAATACATTTTCATTTGAGTTTATTCCTTTTGAAGCTTGATATTACGCCCCCCCCCCCTTTTTTTTTTTTTTTTTACTAATTTGTGTTTGCTACTCATTATACTCATTAGCTCATTTTTAGAATATAAAGTTATTTGTATTCTATTATATCGATTCCATGGTTTAGTCCTCCTGTATCTTTTCTTATTAGCAAATGGATGATAATCCATATCTTATTCCTCTGCTTCCTCATCTTTCTGTGTACAGCTGATTGAAATCTTAGTTACAAGGTTTCCTCCATTGAACATATTGTTCAGAACGACCCTATTTTCTTTTCCTTTTTTTTCTTTTTTTTTTTTTTTTTTTTTTCCTTTGGTGCTGTTTATTATCTTTTAATATTGTTGTATTCCTATGCCTGGACCAATGGTTATCATTACCAGCATTCACGTAGAGGTGTGGTGATCCCTTCCAGCCTAGACAGAAACTGAGAAAAGCCCATCCCAAAATGAGGTGGTAATCCTACTGCAGTTAATGATCTTTTGATAGCTATATTGTTATTATACAACTTACATTGTGCCTTTTCAAGCAAGAAATGGCCCTCAGTGAGCATCACAGAATAATAACTGTTTCTTTTTGAAAGGGTTTTTGAAAACCTTACAAAACCAAGTCATGGGCTGTAATAATGCCAAGTATTTCAAAGGGAATAAACTGAAAATAGGAATCTTTGCCAGGAATTGTTCAGAAAGAGAATGGAAAATAGGATCATAAGCCAAAAATCATCACTGCTCTTTGTATTAGAAACAAAAGATTGAAGATGGGGTACAAAATGAACCATTGGTTCACCCAGTGTGAAGATACCACTTCCCCAAAAGCACTCGGGCTAGTGAATTTTTAGAGAAATGCTGAATTTAGAAAATGCCTTGTGTAGCTGACTCTTCCTTGCAGGATGCCACATCTTAAGCCATCATTTGTCCATGTTCAATTCAATTTTTAAGATGCATTTCTCCTTTATTGTGCCATAGCTATTCACTCAAGTTCTTGGATGAAAAGGAAAGGAGGCATTTCCTGATGCTTGTTTTCTCCTTATATGCCCTCATTGCCATTCTCCTTGAAAAACACCTCCTGAGCTGTATTGGGTTATTTCCAGAAGTCCCCACCTTAACCCACGTCTTGTTGGACGTAAGAATTTAACACTAGGCTGTGTTGTCATTCAGGTCTTGTGTATGGTTAACTCAACTGAACTTTTCTTCCTACTTTGAATGTCTGCTTTTGTAAGCTCTTTGGAAACGCAGCAGGTTTGCCAGTGTTGGTAGCATCACTGATGACAGGACTAGTTGACATCATTCATCTTTCCCAGTATGGATGATTAAAATACCACACATTTGTTAATTAGAAAAGTTCTTTCTGTTTGAAAAATACTACTTTTCTCTCATTACAGGAGAGTTTAAAGAATTAATACTGTTTATGTATGTGTTTTTTTTTTCAGCTGAATTCCTGGTTGACCTTACCTTGTCTCTTGTTAAATATTTGAAACACATTTTTATCCTATCAATTTTCTAAACTGCATGTGTACCCAGTGAGGTGTACCCCATAAGATGAATCCCTTAGGTTATAGCAGCATAAGGTATTCCATTGAAATTGAATTTGATTCCAGCTGATTGTTTTGTTATACTAATTTGTTTCACCTGTCATCTTTGCAATGTGGTCACCTAGAATGAAAGGTCAAATTAGTATCAAAAGAAATCCTTTTTATTCCTTCAAAATTAAACTATTAATATTTAACTATTTAAATTACTATTAATTTTTAACATCGTAATTCAGTGATCTTTTCCTGTAGCATTGGAATGCTTGTCAGCGTTATTCACAGGGTTGCTGCTGCTTTCACTGTAAAATGGAGATTAGATGGAGGGCTCCTAGCTGACATCCAATCTGTATGTACGGGAGCTTGTGGAAGGAGATTTTCTCTAGGGAATTCATCACCGTGATGCCGCAGGCCTCGCCTGTGTGTTCAGGTTTTCTAAGGAGTGGTTAAAATCAGAAGTTCCATTGCCTTCTGTGGGAAAGAGTTGCTTAATTTCTGTAACGCTGATTTAGTGCTGATAGCAGCACTTGTACAACATCCTTTGGAAAGACATACACCTCTTCTCTGCAACTGTATTCGCTGTTCTCAGACATCTGTCACCTGTGTCACAGAAGTGACACATAAGACACAGATCACTAATGATAATAATTGGGTTTGAGCTCTTTTAGATGGCAAATATTAAAGGACTGAAATTATAGTTTTTATCAAAACCATGTTCCAGCTGTAATTATATCGCTTCCTTTCATTCCCCCTCCTGTAGGACACTGTGATGAAGGGGAGGCTCCAGAGGAACCAGAGAACATTTTTTTTCTTTGTATAGGGGTGTTCATCTAGGAAATCGGCAACAAATACAGAAAATGGCTTTGTAAGGGTTAGAGATAGTATCTAGAGCAGGATTATTATTTGCTGTGTAAAGTATGTCTTCATTCAAATAATAAAAGCATTTTATTATTGTTTCTTTTGATACAGAAAGTCTCTGAAGCCAGTGTCTGAGTATATCCCTCCTGACACCTTCCTCCCAATAATTTTACCGTGATTGTCTGTCTAGTGCTTAACCTGTGATAAGTTCACATCTATCGCTTTCCCAGTGGGCTTTTGTCAGACTTGTTTCAGCCATTCCTTGTACATGATTACCAGCAACCCTTTAAAATTGTCTCTTGATTACTTGATATCTTTTGTATATATGAGCTATCCGTGAAAGGTCATTAGTGTTCCAGCATATAAAGTGTTTACCTGTTACCTAACATTAACATATGTGGGGTTTCTTCTAGATTCTTACCTTTTTGTTCAAGTGGCTCAAATATTCCAGAGCCGGTCTCTTCTCTGTTCTTGTTTTTAAAGTGTACATTGTAAACAATTTCAATATATTAGGTCAGTTTTGCGCTGACATAGCACTTTTCTAAACATTGCTTTACAGAAGAGGTAGCACAAATATCTTAGTCACCAAATCATGCAGAGGGTTAATGAGAGAGGGGTGGAATTCAGATTGTGCCATATGTGCTTGCTGCTGGATTGTGATTTCTCAAACTCTAGGCATGTTCTGTAGGAAGATCTGTGCTCCATTTATCTAACAGCAGTGCTGCTCCTTTCTCTGTGCTGGAGTGCTCTCTATAATCCTACTTTTCTTCCCTGAAATATATGTTGTAATTAGATTCTAAGCAACACAGTAACATGTAATACGCATAAGTACCGGTGTTTGGTGGAGGTTGTTTTCTTTTGTTTTCTATTTGTTTATTTTTAAATCCATTTTAAAATGATTGTATTGTATTTATTCTTTATTCTGGATGACTTGCAACCATTTTCTCACTTTGCCTTAATGAAGTACCATTCTATTTATAGGAATACATTTTTATTGACATTATGAGAATGTGGATACAGTTTGGGGTGAAGAGGTTACCAAATCCTAGTTCTAAGCCCTCCTTCCCTCCCTCGCAATATTTAGCGTTAATACAAAGATTTCTTTAGAGTTGTTTACGCTTTCTTTTGGGGACTGGAAGTAACAAGTCTGTGTGGACGATTGCTTGTTCTGCTCCCCTGGTGGGAATGTATAAGCAAGGAGTTGTGGTGGAAGGAAGCTCAGGTTGGATAGCTTGCATCAGAGCCAGTAGGCATCGTACAACTGAGAACTGGCCTCAGGATTTCTGGGTAAAACCAGTGATGAGCCCACTAGAGGGAAGGCTTCGTTAAAGAAAATGTGGGGCACAGAGGGTCAAAGCATCAGATGGTACAGTATTGGGGAACTAATGTAAAATAGAGAGGATTTGAAATACTTGATGCTCGGGGCATGTGCTTTCAGGCAGTCCTGAAGAGTTAAGGGGCATCATTCAGAAAGAAAAAGGAATTTAAGGTATAAGTGTAGGCTTTTGATCCATGCTGAACTTCAAATTTTCCCATAGCATGGAGCAAAAGAAGTTCCTGTGTTGGTATTTCACCTTGGTATTAGAGGGAAAATTTCTTTCTGACACAGGTTTTGACTCAAAAGACTCTTTTTAGTTGCTTTTTAAAAACAGCAATGAACAGAAAAGCACAGGATTGTCAGGAAATAACATGCTTCTTCAGCATGTGTTTCTGTAGACCTAGCAACATCATGGAAGAGATACATGTTTGCTTTCCTGAAAAACAAAACACTGAGAGAAAAAAAAAAAAAAAAAAGGATTTTTAAAAATTAGATTTCCCTTCTGATATTATTCTGCAGTATAAAAACATGGAAAATATGGATAATGCTAAAACAAAACCAAAAAAGCAAATAACAAAAATGGTATGCTTTTATTCTTATTTATTATTTATTTATTTGTGTGTCCTGGCTGCTTATTTAAAATCTCTAGCTATGCAGATGTTGATGTTGCCTTTTGTTGGAAGGAAAAGGCAGTTTCCAGGTTCACCATTGCTTGATTCTCATCTCTTTTGTTCAACTTCATCTCCCATTTTCTAACCCCAGTCGTGAAGTTTTACGCTTCCTTCAGTGTTTGTGATCATTTAATCTCACTTCCTAAGGCTTCTTGCATGCTTGTTTGTGTGGACAGGTTTTGTCAGTATTAAGTACTCAAGCTGAGCATGGAATTTCATTGTGCCTTCTATAAGCTGATTTTTGAAGATGTTCCTTGCCTGGTGTTTTGCTTCTCTTCCTAATTACCTCATGGTTTGCCAAACACTGTGTGCAGTATCCTACCACCTGCAGCAGAGAGGCCCTGGGTAATTCTTAGTGAGTCAGACACCGGTTAACACTGAAAAGGGAGCCAGCAAAAATGTACGTGACTTTGTATCCTAGAGACCCTTGCTTCGAATCTCTGGTGTATTTCTGCAGATTTCTGCAGTGCTTACTGTAGTATTTGATGATGTGACGTTACTGCCTCTGTCCTCCCTAAAATTCTGTGCTAAATTTTCATGGAGGAGACACCTTTCTTATATCATCAGTTCTCTTGCATAACCCCGTACTTAAATTCCTGTTTTACTTGTATAGTAATACATACCATTCATTTGCTGTCACTTTTCTGTGGCTGCTAGTGACTTTTTAATGCATTTGGAGTAGAAGTCACTTAGAGAAGAATTCCCTGTTTGAATAAACCTCAATCAACCATTTTTTTATTTAGTCTAATAGAGATGTTTGCATATCTAAGTAATTTTTATTATTATTATTATTATTATTATTATTTTTTTACTAAAGTGATGAAAGTGCAAAATGAAGTTGTACTGTCAGTTAGTTGTGAGGGCTTGAGGAATGGACAGCATGTGCATTCTGTTTGATCTATCTTTTGTCTCAGCAGTGGCATCTTCACACTGCGTAGTGTTTTGCTGCTAGAAGAAGGCATAGTTGCAGCCAAAGAAACTCAGGTTGTGATCTTGTCAGATCTCATAAGACAAGTATGCTCTAGCATGATCACTATTATTGTACAATATCTCCAGGGAAAAACTAAGTGCCTTAGGAAATGGTGATTCACTAGTTGCTGTTTCTGCCTACAAATCCAAATTGATTGTGTTTGTTGAGAATAAATGTAATGCTGAAGTTGCACTCTTCAAGGGGTAAAATTATTTGATCACTTCCTTCCATTTACTAATTCTGTGGTATTTTTGTGAGGCCAAAGGAGTAAACTGAAGACTAATATCGAAGAGTGACATAAATAGGATTACTACTATTTTTTTTCTTTCAAGTGCTGAGAACCTGTTTGTCCTAGTTAAACACACTGAGGCAAGTTAGGTTCTCAGAAAAGCATTTAGTAATTTCAATGCCCAAATACTGTTTTAGAAGTCAATTTTTAGATACGCGTTTTCAATAATCTCAGTCAGCACTCCCCGAGTTAGTTGTGTGAGCTGCAACTAGATTCACATTCTATTTACTTCAGTAAAAAACAGCACTCCATCCCTAATTTATCAAAAGTTGAAAGTACAGTGGTCTCCATCACTTTTGCAGAATTTGTTTGATTAGAAACTTGTACACGAAATGCAAAGGTGTTAAGTCTATGGGGGAACCTAACAGTTTGACTCTGTCTAACTTTTTAAATGGAAAATTGAGAAAAGTAGTCTATGTAACTTTTATATTCCCTGTAATACATGCTCCAACACTGCAAGCCTTCTCATTGCATCTCTAATAGGTGTGAAGAAATAATAGGCGTCCCATTCTCAGTATACATGAACTCTGCTACAAAACTTTAACTATGATGTTGTGTTCTTGTATGAGCAGATTGACACTTCTGTCACACTTGCAGTTACATTTATGAACAATTCCTCATTAATATATTGCAGTAGCTCTAATATGCTTTTGTGCAAGTTTGAAATGGGCATTGTATTGCATTTTGTAATTTATTTTTTTTAATGTCAAAGTTAAAGCACATTTTCAGAGTGCTGAAATAACTCTTTGGAACTCATTTTGCCAACATAAGTTCATTAAGCTATGATGAAATGTTGACTAAAAATTGCATTCAAAGGTCAATCAGATATGATTTTTATTAGTGAAGTAGAGAGTTCTTCAAAACAAAGCTTGCAGCTATTGTTGAACTGAAAATACCTGAAAGATGGGGCTCTGATACCAACTTCATAAAACATGTATCTTTCACAATTTTATGGATAAAAAGCATCCTTTCCTTTTAGATTAAGTTATATTGCTATATAAATAAATCAGTACTATATTGCTGTAGGGTTTCTTTTTTTTTTTTTTTTTTTTGACACAAAAAGCAGGTATTTGCGCTGTACTCAGCTTATAGTAAAACAGAGGCAAAATAAAACCGGATCTTAAGATCTAACGGTAACAGGCATCTTTTCTGCAAACTGTAAATTTGGCAGTGACAGCTTCTAGACAGTTTCAGGTTCTGGTGCTATGTGTTCTTCATTTTTCTAAGTGAATGTCCTATGTGAGAAGCTGAGAACTTCACAGAGATGTTCTTACCACTTCCTCTGTCAATATTAGCGATTCATGGCTCCAGTCTAGCTGGAACTGTATAGTTGGCTTTGTTTCTGCATGGTACATCATAATGAGTTACAAGGCTTTATTTGCTCTGTGTATGAAATGGTCTCATAATTGTGTCAAGAAAAGCAATAGCTACTCTGAGAGATTTGGAATAATGGTTTACAAAACAATTTAGTTAATGGTTTACAAAAATACAAACCAATATACACAACTCGTGGGTTTGGTCCTGAGGTGTTTGTCCTTATGGGTATAGCTCCCAGTCCACAGATGTGAATTGTAAAAATCACATTCACCATTTGGGCTCAGGCTGGAGATCACAGAAGGTGAAAGCTACATAAAAAGAGATTGAGACTGGTATGCAGACTTGGTAACTGCAAAACTCTAGACATACAGTGCATAAATTGATCATAAATCCAATACAGAGAAAGACCTTTAAGATGTTTTGGATCTCACAGTTGAGGGTATGGTTCTTTTCTCTACAACTCCACATCTCTATCATGTGTAGAGTATTACATTTTTGATAGCTTTGTTATAAAAAACAAAACAAAACACATTTCTATTTCCATTGTGACTTGGGCTTCTTCATTTCATTAATATTGCTTAGTCTTCAAGGAAACATGGTTTATGTTGCACCATGTTTCGTTACCAATGCTCTGCATGTTCCCTTCACCCTGTGCAAAAGTTTAGATGAAGGATTCAATCTGTGCCATAGTACTGGAAAGCGAGCTCCTATGCACTCTATTACCATTAAAGTTAGGAATTACTCCGAATTTTTAAGATTGAAAGTAGGCAATCCCTACTACTTAGTTTAAGTTCTGAAAGATGTTCTGATCTCTGTGGAGTTCATTCCCAGTGCTGTGAAGCTGAAGACTCTGAGTCCTATGGATATACAGCACTTTGTTCAGTGAGAGCAGTTGCAAAAGAGTTCATTCTTCTGGTAGTATGAAGTTGCAACATCTTTGAAGCCTAAAAATAACTGAAGAGCTTTTTTTTCCTTTTTTTTTTTTTTTTTTTCTTCTCTCTCCTATAGAGTGGAGTTTCTGCTGTAACATTTTATTTGTTATTTTTTTTATTTGCATCTATGCAGTAGTCTCCAAAATCTTGTGATTAGTTTTTTCTCTAGATCTGATCTGATCTGAATTCGATGCCTGTCTCTGTGATTGGACTCAAAGTTTGGTGGCAAGCTTTAGTATTAAATATACACATCTCAGTGTGCTTCATATTTTAGGTTTCTGTATATTAAATCAAGGTTGTGTAAAAGGGCGGGAGAGCTCTTTATGAAAAACATCGGTTTATGAGACGTTCTGTGTACTACAACTCTTTATGGAAAAAGTTGTCTTCTTTTACAGTACATCTTTCTGTCATACTGGGTTCTTCTTACTTCTGTCTGTGTATATAAGATAAAAGTGGAAGTGGTGGGTTTTTAAGGATTAAGGTTCATCAGAAAAGCCAACACATGACAAAGAACAGTGAAGTCTCTATATACTGGAACAGAACATAGACCTTCATGTTTATTTCTGCTTTCTGCTTCTTGCTGAAGGGAAAATAAGGAAGTCTGAGCATCTCAATGCAGGAGGCATGTGCCGTAAAGACGTCACCCACTGGATGTTGAAATTGTACAAACTGATGTGCAGGTGTTGTTATTTCCCATTTTTTCACACTAGCTTCTTTGGCATGAGATGGTAGTTTTAGTCCATATTCCCTGAGATATATCCTTATCACGTTAGTTATGATAAACATTAAGTATATGAATCAGATTACATTGGTTTTGTTGATAATCTTTGAATACATGATTGAAAAGAAGGTTTCATTGTGGAGTTAAAAATCTGAACTAAACCAATTAATAACTGAAGTTTTTGAAGAGGAAATTGTCAGATTAATCTCAGTGATTGTCTCTGAAAACCAGTTTGAGAACATGGATCCTATTTTGTTACACTGGTTTCTAAACAGTACTAGGTAAACTGCTTTATTAGACTAAATTAGAACAAAACTGAATAAAAAGCATAAGCATGGCTTACATTAGTAGTTTCTTTTATAAACTTGATAGGAGATAGGGAATTGTGACCAAAATCTAACGAGGTACCAGGAAACCAAAGGAAGTAATTTAGTTTATTACGCGAAAGTAAACATTCAAGAGGCATTATTCAGACAGGCAAATGCATGCACATTCTGAATTTTATATTCAAATTAAATCTCACTATTTCTTCCTAATTACTCAAGAGTAGCATATGTCTACTCTTTTAGAAGGCAGTCTAAATAATTTGGTGTTAAACACCAGAAGCTGTTCATCGTGTCTTAAATTACAATAGCATTTTAGTTTCTTACTAAAAGAACCGCAAATCTGATATTTCTGCAAGCACTTTTGTATGTTTTACTGCTCGTAACGATAAACTTGCAGTACATCCTAATGTTAAAGAAGATTTTTTGTTGTTGTTGTTGTTCTGAGTCCTGTGTTGCCTGCCTGTTTCTTTGTGGAAATGAACAGGGTGAGCTTGTATGACTGATGTTCAGAATGGACATAGATCAGCCTTATTTTGCTTCTATAATTCTTATGAGTAGGCAAAAATGCAGATTATTTATTTTTAGGGTTGTCAGGATTCACAGGTAGTGCAATAGTCTTTCACCATCTTATCTGCAATGTAATTTATTGCACGTATGCTGTTTGACTTACGAATCATGTTTCTAATTGCCTTGTTTTTTTAGGGGAGGGTCTTCCTGTGTGTTCACAGTCAAGTTTCTTTTTATTCAGTCTATTTCAGAACTATCCTTTTGTTTCATCAGAACTTCTTATGACCTGAAGTCCTGATTCCTTTAAGTCCTCAGTTCTTCTCAAATTCAAATTTTTTCATCTCTCATTTTTAAAGCCTTAATAATTAAATAGACATTTGAGTCCTAATGCCATGCAACAAAGTGTTGCTTGTTCTTGTAAATGTATTTGGAGAGATGACTTTCTCCTTTCTGAGTTTTCAAATGCCATTGCGTACATGTTGCTTGGCAGCTTATTATTTTTACATTAGGACATATTATATATAAATGGTCTCTGTATTAATAAACAGTGGTAGCATCTGATGACATTGCTATTCTTGAAGTGAGTCGTGTCTCTGTATACCTCTGGCATATAAGTGTTTCCTGCATTTGTCCTTACATACCTCAGAAGCAGATTTTCATCTCTCAATTTAGAGATCAACATAGATTTCTTTTCAGTGTTGCAAATATGAGAATAAATAGAAATAGCATCTATACACAGTGTTTTCCAATGATTATTTATTTATTTATTTATTTTTGTTAAAGAATGAAGGTCTGGGGGAACAAATGGGAGGAAATTGTCACAATATAAAATGTTCCTATCTTCTTAGATGGTTTAAACTGGGACCTTTTCTTCTAACGCAAAGTGAGAGTGGCTATGATGTAGGACCACTCAGTGGGATATGTGTTCAGTAATTGCATTCAAGTGTCTGTCCTTTTTAGAAGAACATTCTTATTAAAAAAAAATAAACACTATTTTTTTTTCTGAAAAGTAAATCATGTGTCAAATACACCATTTAGAAATGATGAGTTGGAAAACCATTATGGGCTTTTGAACTGTGCAAGGGACAGCTATCCCCATGTTACAGTTACTTAGAACTCTTTTCTAAAAGGTTCTTGGCTTTACCATGTGTATAAATTTTCAAATGGTCATTGTAATTTTCTGTTAGAATTTTTTCTGTTTCTGATTTCTATACAAGTAGAATAACATCCTAAATATTTTATTTTATTTTTTTTCTCCAAGTATGTACTGGAAGAAAAAAAAAAAAAAAGAAAAAAAAAGTAGAGTCCAAGTAGATTCTACTTTCAGAGCCCATACAAATCCGGTAAGCTTCTTTCAGCAAGGAAAAGCAGAAACATCCTAGAAACTATGTTGTACTCCTGAAGAATGCATTTTTAAAAATGTATGCCCAGTACATAAGTAAAGGCTATTTTTCTCTTGTAAAATGAATATTAAAAATTATTGAAAATATTTTTTCAGTAAAAATGTGGATATTTATATTACCACAAAAAAACAAAAACAAAAAAACACTACAAGAGTACAGCAATATGCCGTTTTTTTATTACCGACCATATTCTTCTGATGCTAATTGTCAGAGCTGTGTCAAACCCTTCACAAACACTGAATTTCATGTACATGCAAATGGAGAAAAAATAGTGTTTACATGTACCTCTGTGTAGTTATAAATTTATACGTATGTGCATCTGTATTTATAACTGTATGACAAATCCCCCCCTTTTTTTTTTAATTTCCATGTGTTCTGAATTATTTTTATGTAGTGATTTTTTACTTGCAAACAATTTTGCAGTATGGTTTCGATGGCTTCGTGTAGGACACAGTACCTCAGGCAGCAAAAATATTTGCATGGTACCCCTCTCTCCCTGGTGTGTTTCCTGCTGCATTCTTGCAGCTCATTTTAGCCCAGAACTGAGGGGTGTGTGTGTGTGTATATATATATATATATATATTAAACTAACACCAAACAAAAGTAATCTTGTGATTCCTCAGTAAGATTAGGCTAGAAAAATGGGGATATTGAATGTTTGACAGGAATACAGAATTGCTGACTTCTTTGTCCTTGTTGGAATATTCCTATTCATACTTCACACTGAAGCGATCAGCTGTCAACAGGGTTACATATTAATGTGCAGCAGCTGGAATGCATGCTTGTCTGAGCTACACCAAAGCACAAGATGCTACAGCTTGCAGATGCTTTAACTCAACTAGCCTTAATAGTTACCTGTGTTTTGAAGAAAGTTGATGGTTTGTTTAAAATTTAAGCTAGTGGCATCACAGCTGAAATGCATCATGATTTATTATTCTGGTGTTGGTTAAGGTGTAGCTAATGTAGCTGTTAGCGGAGGTTTGACCTTTTATAGTGAATGCTTTGTCCACAGATGTGGAGTTCAGTTGTGTTTGTGGTCTGCTGCTGCATGCTTTTGCCTTCTGTGTAAGTGCACAGAAAATGCTGGCTGCTGGTGTTGGGGATATTGGTGTGTTGTTTGCTTGGGCAGGGCCAGTCTACTTTGAATGTGCAACACCAGTACAGGGGGATGCAGAGCAGTCACAGCTCTCTGTGGCACTCTGGTAATTGTGCAGTTTCCCATTCAGTTGTGTTACTGAGAATTTCACAGGAAGCGGTGTGCGTTTTCCCATTGCACTCGAACGAGTTTCCCCTCTGGCATTTCAGGAAAAAAGAGGTATTATGTGCTCCCTAATGTCAGTGTGCATACACACCAACTTGGTATATAGAATAAGGTTTTCTGCAGTTTGTGGGATGCATTGCTGCTTCATAATAAGATATGCAACTAAATGTCTACTTGAGACTATTTTCTGGTGAATTAACTTCGCTTTTTATGTGATTGTTATCTTTGTAAGACCATGTAATATTGAAACAAATTCTGTCAGACAGCTCCTGGGTATTCAATTCATCAAGATAAACTTATTTTATTAGTTTGCCTGTGAACAAAGCAGAGATAACTACAATGCTTATCTTTAACAGCTGTGCATTCACCATCATGCAACAATACTGATGTATAAACACCAGTGTCCCCAGATCCATAGTGCTGTCAGAGCTGATGCAATTTCAGTTTTTTGAGACAAGTATTTTTTTTTTGTTAACTGTCCAGTTACAACTTTTTCAAATAGAAGTTTTCTGTAGAGAATTTGTTTTAAAGGTGTTCCCCAGAACTGACACATTGCTTAATGTATGCATAGAATGCACCCACACTTGATACATGCCATAATTATACAGTCATACAACAGAGGCGGCAGAGATATTATTGTAAAGAAGGTGACTAATTTCTTACCAGTGATCTTTCAAGTGCTTATGCAGGCAAATGGACTTCTTCGTAAAAAAAGAATAAAAAATAACTTATTTGTTGCTTCACAAGCTGGCCTAGCTCAAATATAAACTTTGAATATAAGGACTGTTGAGGATTTTAGAAAAGTCCATGGAACCGTTTGGAAATTCTACAAAGTTTTGGTCTAGAAATAAAATACTAGGCTTAAATATGTAGTGTGCTAGCTGTGGTTGTAGCCTGGTGGTTAGGAGTCAAGAATGGGATCTGAAGCTTCAGAGATAATTTGCGCTTTCATAACCCCTTTCTGCTTCTAGGAAAATAAAATTAAGCAGAAGGTGAACCGGCAGTTGGTATTTGATTTTTGTTTGTTTTACTCTAGAAGATTGATATTCTTTAATTTTCTGCAAGGTCTTTAACATTTGAGGATTTCAAAAGAAGGAGAAATACTTCAAGAAAAAGAAGTATAGGATCTTGTAATATTTTCATTTAATGCAGGGAAATAGAGGCATAAAAAGTAAATAATCCTCTGGCTTTACCCCAGACAAAGCACAGAATATAGGTGGAAATAACCAGAATATTTCAGTAACAGAAATACTAATACTGAAGACAGTTTGCAGAGATGTTGTAAATGAACTAAATTGTCTGTAAGCAAAGAATAGTGTTGTAATTTAACTATTCTTCTGAAATGCTACCTATTTCTTGAAATCAATATTAATAATCCAAAGGAATGAGCGTTGGTCCTGGGAACTGCATCCTACTGCAGTGACCTTCTCAGTAAGCCTGCCGATACTTCTTGTCTTTGATCATAATCTCCTCTTGTGTTACATAATAGTAAAAAAGACACATGGAGATGGATGAATTTAGTCAAATTTATGATGACAGTTTCATTCCTGAGCTGTCATTCCATGGCAGCATGCTTTTATATATATATATAAATGCATATATGTGTAAACAAAAGAAATTTTAGAGCCCCATTTCTTGTGCTGCTTATTTTTAGCCAAAAGTGAAATTGTCAAAATAAGATATGACTCGAAGTTTTAGTCTCAGCTCTCCTTTGTTAAAATGGCACTGTTTGTCACTCCCTTCCATTTTTTTTTCAGCATTTTTTCCTTCCATGCTTTGGTATCTGTTTAGGTAGCTTTAACTGTAACGTTAAAGGAAAAACACATTCTCTCTGATCAGCTCTTGAATGGGAGATTTTGGAAAGTGATATTCTTTGCAAATCAGTCATAATCTCCTTTAAGATGAAACAAAACACAAGTCCACCTTCCTCCCTCACTTGCCGATGTGAATATCAGGTGTTCCAAAGGGTGATCTCTTGTGAGGGAGAAGAAAACCAAAAATAACTCTCTACTGACAGAATCTTAGAGATTTTTCCATTTGGAATAAAAAGATTTTTGTAGGTTGACAGAAAATCAATGCTTTCTCATTCTTATTAGGACTGGAGTAACGTCATCTATAGACATCCCTACACCAGGGAAAATTTCATTTAAAGTTCCCATCATAGCAGCCAAACAGTCTTGGGATTCCTCATGCAGATGAAGGTCTCTTAGTCCTTTTTGTGCTAAGAATATCAGGATCTCTGATGAAGAACATGGTTAACTCTGTTGCTCTCTCTTCAAACTTATATCTGCCTAGAAAAACTGTCCTCTGTTTTAGGCATTGCTGTATGAACGCAACTTTGTCGGTGCTAAATCTTTTAACACTGCTAGCATCTGTACATCTGCAGGAGTGGTAAACAGCATTGTTTACTCTGTCAAAGTCCTGGAACAAGACAACAGACTATAATCTCTTTTGTATTTTGGCAAAACACAAATGCTACCTCTGAGAAATCATTTGTTTACATTTGAAGTGCTGAGAAGGTAATCAAGTAGTTTTGGCAATTGAGTAGAAATGTTCTGTATATAAGAGCTTATCATGAAGGCCCTCTCATTGTAGTTTGAGTACCAACACACAAAATCTAAAGGCAATGACTAGTAAAAGCAGTAAGAGGAGGAAGAGAGCATGGAGAAGGCCTGCCTTTTAAAAGAAAGTAACATTCAATTTCAACTGCCTGCTAAGCACTTCCTTGGAGGGTAGCTTGATCCTTGTGTCTGAGCACCATGAGACCAGGAGTGGCAAGAATCAGGTTAGAGTAGGGTTTCTTAAAAGATGAAGGAGAGAACAAACAGCCCTGAAGAAGCCTAAAACTCAGAGTATCTGAGGCATCTGAAAATTAGAAAGGAGCTCAAGTAAATGACCGAGCAGAGCCAGGGATCAACACAAGCTAACAAGTATAAATGTAAGCCTGAATTTATCAGCAAAATCCAGGCACATATGACTGTGTGCATATGAGAATTTCTTGCTAAAAGCAAACAGTGAGTGAGCGACATGCTGCTTTGATGCTCTTTAAAGGAAAATGATGGCAATCCATATCATTTACCTGTCAAATGGATTTGGAAAAAAAAAAAAAAAAAGGCGAGCATGTCAGGTATATGTTCTGCAAACAGTTATCAAAGGTGTTTCTTTGATAATGCTTTGGTTATTTGGTTCCGAGCGTTCCTTGGAATCTACCGTTCAAATCTACATGTGTCTTGATTTACCTTGAAATTGACTGTCATCCTGTGATACAGAAAAGTGAGGGCAATGCAAAGATTAATGTAAGGCTGGAGAAGCCTTTGGTCTTGCTGTTAATGAAAGGGCTCTTCCAAAGGGGTTTAATTCAGAGTATGTAAAAATGAGTATTTTCCTCATGTTTTAGAGGCACCGCTTCTTTCTTGTCTATAAAAGGCTAAATTTAGCCTGTGATCCTTTGAGCACCTCGTATTTACTAGTATATTTAAGCTTATCTTTGGTTCCAGGCAGAAATGCCATTTATCTCTGAGTAGGATGCTAGCCAGATGATTGCACTGGCATAAATGAAGATTACCAAGAAGGATTCCACATTGACGTTTATGATTAGGTCTATAGTCGAAACCCTTTGCTTGACCTGAAGAAATTTCACTGCATTCTCTTTATTCTGCTGAACAAAACTGTAAATCCACCAGCGCAGAGGTGTAAAACATTCAGGTTTTCTTTTTGCAATCCAACTGCATAAGGGAAGCTCCCAGTAATTGGAGGAAGAAGCGAGAAACTTCAGGGTCAGGTAGCTCACCACCTCTAACTGCTGCCTTACCACAACAAAATAAAGCAGGAGAGTAAAGTGCAAGAGCTGCAGCAAATTAAGCTCAGTGGCAGCAGTTAGAGATGCTGGATGAAAGCGAAATATGGCCCATAGGTCTGCAAGTTTCGTTGAGATCCAGTGGTAGGAATGGTGCTCTAAAGATATTAACTGTTGTTATGCATTATGAGAGAAAGGTTCAGCTCAGCTTGCATTAGAGCTAGTGGCTGTGACAACTGAACTGTGCCTTCTATAAAGAGCGTGTTGATAGAGTTCCATTGCCTTTGTTCACTTCCCTTGTATTTGCTTATTGCAGTTTAGTGACAGACAGTGATATATGAGTTAGTCTTCACAACAGATACTCTTCTATGATAATATTTTTGTGCTAATCTGTTTGTGCTGATTCTCCTTGCTGATTCTTTTTTACTGTTTTTGAACATAAATAATCATCATACACATGCTGAGTCTTGTAATTGAAGCAGAGCCATAGCTGACTCCCAGACCAGACTTCTAGCATTCAGCCATTGTGCCAACCTTGTTATTCCACTTGGTTTTCAAATGCCACATCATCAAACTGAAAAGCTCACTGTCTCTCTCGTATATTTTTTTTTCCACTTGTAGAGCACGATGAGTGCAGCAGCGGACAGCATAACTGTGATGAGAATGCAATCTGTACTAACACTGTCAGGGGACACAGCTGTACCTGCAAACCTGGATATGTGGGGAATGGGACCATCTGCCGAGGTAAGTCTGTTACTCTAGAAACAACATAAAAGTGGCAGACTCTATTAATATTTTCTGACAGTCCCCTACGTTCCAGTAACTTGTGATGGCTGGATTCTGTCAGTGATCCACTGTCTGATTTATCATCTGGCAACTGAAGTATGCATGGAGATGATGGGAATTGATTTGTGCAGAACTTTGGAGCAAAAAAGAAGTATTTCTGGAATGCTAGGAGAAAAGGACTTTCCATTTACTGCCGTTGAATACTGTCATTTGAGCTACTACCTTTCAGCTTAAAATTAATGTTCATTGCTTTGGTGATTGTAGATCGTATGTGCTATCACCTTTAGCTTTGAAAATTTAATCTGATTTGTTTTAAGTTAGGGTAATCAACTCATATCCTAATATAATATTTCTGTGCTTTGACTATTCACAATAGAATACATTTTTTTTGAACCTTACCTTTAAATGTTTATTTTGAAGTTTTCTCTGTGATGTAAAAAAGAAATACCTAGCATCAGCTATGCTTTATGTGAAGTGGTAGGTCATGGACTTAAGAACTTTGGGGGCTTGTTTCTGTGGAAAAGGACAATCAGTGATGTTTTTATAAAGACAGAGCAGTGAATGTATTGACCGGTTGGCTTAGAGAGGGCTGTGTCATGAAGGTGCTTCACGAGTTCTACTTCTTCTATATTTATGAATTACCTCGTCTCATGAAAAGCTATTTATTTATTAATTTGGCATGTCTGGTGCTGCATAATTTCTGACTCTAAATAGAACTGCAATTACAGGAAAACTAACTTTTAAATTTTTGAGATGACAGTTAATGAAATTGAGAAAATTCTGTACTTAGTCTGTAGGTACAAGACACTAGATATTAATTTTTAGAATGTTATGAATTGGCCAAGGAATCCCCTAAAGGAGTACTAAGATTTATATCATTCTTGTTTCAAGCTAAAGGTCTTCAAGAAGGTTAGCCTGTCAGCTGTTAAAGTAGTATCTACTGATTGCTTTTTGATTTGACTGTCTTTGGGTACTGTCCATCTGCACAACAGCATCACTCTATTTAAAACTGTAAGATGATTTGCAATGATTTAAAGAAGATCACAAAAAGGTTATGAAAATGATGGCTAAGTTAAACCTTCCATCCGTATTGCAGTTCTATCACCTCCTTGGGTGATACTTGTGAGAAATTCATTCTACTACCTTTTACTATATTACAATAAATGCAAATTACACCATACACAAATGTTTTCAGAAAAGTCTGAGTAAACAGCCTGGCTGTGTTCAACTGTGATATTTTAGTGTTTTTTTTTTTTTTTTTTTTTTTTTTTTTTTTTTTTTTTTTCCCTGAGGACTACATAACAAGATAAACCTTTAATCATTCTTCTGTGAAACAGGGATGTTTGAATTAGTTCATACAAAACACGTTTTCACAGTGGTTTTCTTCATTTGCACACCTGATATTGGGTTTAATGTGCCAAAAATTCGAAGTAAAACTCCTGCTTCATGGTCATTAATCCAGTAATGTTGAAGTAATGAAATTGCATTAGAAAAATGCAATAAAGCTTTATCCTCAACATTTTGTTGAACTCTGAGTTGTGATTAAAATACATAGTTGTTTTTTGTTTGTTTTTTTTGTTTGTTTGTTTGTTTTTGTTTTTTTTGCACAAACAAATGTACTTATAGTTACCTTTTTGAGACAGTTATACACAAAAACAGAGGAAACAGTATGTTCTTACGTTCTGACTAGCAAGCATAAATTGAGGGGAAAACTGGAGATTATAGGAAAGTGGCTTGCAGTCTAATTATTATATTCACTAGGGATGAGAATAATCTGTCATTACATTGGAATAGTTAGTACTGTTAAGCAGATAATATTAGAATGCTGTTGTGTTTTAGTAAATGGTAAAACTCCACTTAAAGAAGTGGTCTGAGTGTCTCAGACTGTGGTTCTGTGGTCACTTGAGGTTTTCACAGTTTGGGCAGCTAATCTAAGGAACATTTCCATTCTACCCACGGTAACCCCAGGGACACCAGTACTGCCTCTCTTTTGTTGGGTTTAATGGTGATATGTTGTAAGTGAAATTTGGCTAAAAAAAGAAGTAACAACAGAAAAATTACCAAGTACCAGTCACATCGGTTTCCTCACACAAGTGCTAGACTCAGCACAAGGAAAGAGGTCTGGACATAGCAGGACAGCTATAAAGAGTGTATGTTGTCTTTTAGTAATTCTTGGCCTTCATCTTCAAGCAACATGTTTTTTTAAAATGATACGAGCCAAGGTGATAAATTTAATATAATACCATCTGAAGTTGATAAACATCTATGTTCTACTTAAACCACCTGTAAGGGTTTACATTACAGACATTTCCATGCACAAAATGGTTGTTTCAACTGCCACTGAAGTAATATCTCTGTAGTTCCATTAGAAATCTTATTAATATTGTCCAGCAACACTGTAAATAGAATAGTGATTTTATGATCAAGAATAGGATTTGCTTTTGTGCCCAATTGTGCAATATATTTAATATCATAGTCTTCATGACGTTATGAAATCAGAATAACGCTGTTCTTTGACTTCACTGACTAGTACTTTGATAACATCTTTATAAGAAAACAAAATACTGCTATTTATGTTTTAGAAAATGTATGCACATTTAAATGAAATTGCATGGTGAAATACTGGTAAATACAATGAAATTACTCTGGCAGGCAAATTTATGACATCTGCAATTTTTGTGGAAAGTATAAAGAAATAAAAATGACAAATAATCTGAATGTGAATATTATGATTGCTGTTGATTTAGAAATAAAAACAACAAAAAAAAAAAGAAGTGAAGAGGAAAGCAAATAATTTTTAAAAATCTGTAGAATCGGGCTGTCTCCTTTCTTGAGTACAAAAATAAAGGAGGAAGAAATTCTGTGCTTTTCTGTAAAAGTGGTAGACTAGTCTGTGTAATTAAGAAGTGGATTGTGTCAAACTAGATGTGGAAACTGTCATGAGGAAAAGCAGTAGACAAGGGCCTAGTGTAAGACCAAATGCTCTTCTGCTTTAAAATAGATACAGCTATAGTTTAAGTGACACTGACATGGGAAGAGAAGTGAGAATGGACACAAACAAATTTTTATAAATACATAGGTACCAAAACATAGACAGTAAGATTGTATGAAACAGAGGAAAACTAAACTTTTCCTATGGGTGTACATACATGTATGCTCCCAATTTCAGTGAAAGAAGTGGGCTTTAGCATCTCAGAAAGATACTGAAATTTTGGGGATAGACTGTGGGGAAAAAAGCAGCTGAATTGAGATGAAAAGGCAATTTCAATGCTGTGCCATCACCGTTAGCAAATTTGACAGAGCACAGGACTCAGCATCAGATAAATTGTCTCAATATTTCTACAGACAATAAAAAGTATTATAAGGAAGCATTTGCTGGAAGAAATTAAAGCACAAAAGGCAGAGGACAAAGGTAAAATGAGGAGAATAGGTATTCTGAATTTACAGATTTATTAAGCTGCTTTTTTTGTATGAAGAACACTTTGAAAAAAAAATAATCAAAAGAACTAATACTGATGAAGGGAATAGAAGTCATGGGTAGGTAACTCACACCATGCCTATTTACTTGAATTCTGTGAATGAATTCATGGATGAGGGTGAAGTCAATTTAGAAGAAGTCACTGAACTTCAGGATAAGACTTAATAGTGCAGTATAAAGGCAATTAACTTATCAGGGCAGAAGGGAAAGGTGATCCAAAAAAAAAAAAAATAGCAAATGGATTGGGGTGTGAGTGGGAGGGGGTAAATGGCTACCCGATACAATAGCGTTGTCTGTCAGGATGGGCCACGTAGGAAATTAATGGTAATGTCTAGATGAAAGAAGAGACTAAGACAATGAGGTTTCTGAGTAACATGTCAGCTGTAGACAATGTTTAGGTGTGAAAGTAAAACTCTGTCATATGTAAAATGAGCAAAACTCAATGTTATGACTGTAGCTGAAGAGCCAGGAATGTTGAATGCACAGATTTATAGTGGACTATAGAGTCTTGGTCTGTGTATCATTGCAGTGTTTCTGGGTGAAATCTTGGCAGGGTTTGAATCCTGAAGCTTGGAAAACGTATGTAAGGAGAACATTTTTCTGTGCTTTTTGTCTTCTTAAGTTCTAGTTTTAGTTGTGTTTGGTAGCCTTGCACGAAATGCTGTAGAAGTGATGTTGTGCAAAGTACAAGTCACCACCAGTGTCTTTTTGCGATCAGTTGTCGTCTTGTTTTATACAAAGACGCCCAGAAGGACTGTATGAGTCTTGTCCTAGCTCTTGATAGTTTGTTTCAAATCTCGTTTCAGAGTAAGTTCTGCTCGTAGAGGTACTTACCTAGAAACAGAAAAATAGCAGTGGCCTTTTTTTTTTTTTTTTTTTTTTAGTATACTTGGTAAAACACTAGACATTCTCCTGAAATACAGACAAGCTGAATTTGTTAAACCTTTTTTCATGTGTCTCACTAATGCAGAACAACCAGAAGTCTAGTGCTCAAATAAGAATAGGTATTTTTCATTTTATTTTGGTGTTTTACCTGTTTTGTCTGTGTAACAGACTGTATTTGGTCTGCTATTAATATCTCCCTTAGTGGTTTTTACTGAGATGTAGATTTATTAGACTGATTAAATGGGGTGGATTTAGTTAGTCATAAACCTTAAAGCACGTGCGATATGACTGATGCCTGGGAAGAGAGACATCAGGTGTTGTGATATAAAAGTCAAAACAGTGTTTATTCTAATTAGTATTCAGGTTGTAGAATGGTTAATTTCTGCCAGAGTATGGAATAGGATTTATTTTTCCTGTTCTGTTCCCCTGCAGCATTTCTCAGGAAACAGTCAGGGGATTACAACTCAGTGTATAGTAGAGAGTTAAAAAATAAAGTCATTATTTTAAAATGAAAATGTCTCAGTTATTCTAGTTCAATTTGGAAGTCCAAATTAGTGTTAATTGTGCTGCAGTTCTTCCTGTATATGTACCTTGGAAGGTGTGTTTTGGAGTGTGGTTGTCACCGATGAACTAATCAGTTCCTTCGTGAAAAACTCGCTGTGATGCTGGTATGGAAAAGTGACCAGATTTGAACAGATTTTTTTGTTTTGTTTTAAGGTAATGGGAATAATTGTATGGAGTCTTTATTCATAATATATTCAAAAATTTTACTGGTGACTGGAGTACATCAGAGGCTTGAAAATTACTTCTGTCTTGTGTAACTCATTAAGTCAGCCTATTTCACACTGTCTTAATCTCAAACAGTAATTAGATGGTCATATTACTTTTTTTAACAAATGACAGTCTGAGAGCTATCTTTTGTTGCAGCTTTCTCCTTTGTTTCCAAGCAGGTACTTTTTTAGTAACGTAATTCTTAGCCTAAAATATGCTTAATAACCTGAAATACATGCAAGTGAAAGAAATGTATGCCTTCCAATGTGTAGGTAGTATGTTGATGGTGTAGTAAACAGGTGGCTAAAGACAACTTTTCATCATCTTTTATGAAAAATAGTCAAGAATAGTATGAGAAAGAAGAAAAAAGTCAAAACCAACATCAACAGCAAAAACAAAACAAACAAACAAAAGTGAGCCTTATGGGTTATTTGGGTTCTCTGCTTTTTTTTTTTTTGGTCTCTTTTATGTTGACATCAGCAAATGCCAGCAATGAGACTGTCTGATGTGCTGATGTTTTAATATAAAAGCATATCTGATCACTCCAAGGTGACTAACTGTCTCTTAGGTTTATTTAGATTGTGTGTGTGTGTATATGTCTGTCTGTCTGTCAGGGGTGGAGTTTAAATCCCTTAATGGTGCATTGGAATGTGTTATGAGTAATATGTAGGCCAGCACAGCAGTGGGAAAAAACGAACAGGTCTTTCTGCTTAGTCTCTGGCATTCATAGTTGCAAGGCTTGGAATGGTTGATATGCCCTCTCAAGGCTTTAAATGCTGTTTTGTTATAATATGCACAAGTGTTATTAAAGAATATGGGAGATTTGACTCATTTTGAGGTTTTGATCTTGGTTCTTTCTTCACTGTCTTGAAATTTGTGCAGTTGTTTATACCTAGTATGTAGCATACAAATCACTGCAAGAGCAAATATGCACACTTGCTTGTGTTTTGGTGTCACTTGGCACATGCAAGATACCATGTGAAGTGTAAGACACGGGATGGTCATACTTTTGGGTGAAACATTCTAGATATAACCGATTTAATGATTTTAAAACAATATACAGATATACATCAGTGAGATCAGAATTCCTATGGAGTATTCATTCTAAAACTATCAGAACTGAACTAAATCCACTGTACTAAAAAAAATGAAAATTTGAAATTTTAATGTAGGAATCTTTGTGTTTTTGTTCATGATTAGTTAGTTATCAATATATTGATAACCAAAGTATCCATAACATCTCATTTGTGTATTGGTTTTGAAGTTATATAAACACCCTTTGTAAATTACTAGCCATGTACTTTTAAAGCTACTTCACTTCTAATGGTTTTGCTTTGCTTTTGGACTGTAACGATTTAAATCAGTTGTGTTGAAATTAAGATTGTTTAGGATATTTTTTCTTGTCCTTAAAAGATCATCATCTAGATTTAGTCATGTGAGATTTTGAAATTTGGGCGTAATTATTTCTGTATTAAGAGTTAAGCTCAGCATATTCACCATTATGCAGTCAAATTTTACAGCCTCTCCAAGGGCAGAACATTTCCTGCTGACGAGATCCTGTTCTGTGTGGGAGATTGTTCAAGATGATTTAGAATGCACATCAGTTAGGGAAATAGATAATTTAAAAAGCATGATTAATGCATCTTGTTAGAATCTGGATCCTGATCTCTCTGCTGTCACAGATCGTCTCCCTGCTCTAGATTTACAACTAATGTAAAATGGCTGTCATACTGATTTGTGTTTGCTGAGTAAGTGGTCCAGTCCAGACCAACTGTAGCATCTGTGTATTGTGTCTGTATAAAAGGAAGTAAATCCTGTAGTTATCACATGTGAAATATTTTAAAAGTTGATCTTACAGGTTTGTTTGCTTGTGTGAGTCTGAAGGGCTCGGTAGGCCTACTCCTGAGCATTTGTGAGTGTTCCTAGGTTTACATTCTGGAAATGGAGAATCTGTTGTTGACTTGGTTGCCAATTGTCTCTTACTGCTTTGGTTAACAGTGGTTCCTCTAGACTCAGCAGTTCAGCATGAAAAGGCAAAAGAATGCCACAAAGATGAAATTCTTTGGATTCTCTGTAGGAAACAGCCAAGCTATTTTTAAAAAATAAAAATAAAAAAAATCTTGCCCAAATGTAAAGTAAGACCATTGCAGGTTTGTTTTGGCATCACTGGAATACCTGCATGGCCGCACCAATGGGAAAGGAAGTACTTTTTCACAGAACATATAATCAAATTGCAGAACCCTTGATCACAGAATGGTTAGGAGCCTGGGAGGATTGAAAAAGCTGCATCACATCTCATAACAGATGAGAATCCCAATTGGTGGGTGCTCAGTCTTAGGTTTGAGGAATGTCATGGGGACTCCTTGAAGTGTCACCATATATCTTTGCCATGTTCTTTCCCTTGGCATTCATTATGGGAACATAGAGAGAGGATGCTGGGCTAGGAGGCCCTCTGAAACAACCGGATTGATTTACTGTTATGTTCTCACCAAGATTATTCATAGAACAATGGCTTTTAGATAAAGATGGTATAATTCATTTATTTATACATTTTCAGTTGCACAAAAGGGTTACCGAGATTTTCAAAGGGATCTGTTCCTTACCATAGCAGAGGAACAGACTACGGACAGAAAACTTTCAGCCTCCTATTTTGCTGATTTTCCCACCCTACAGTAAACTACGGTAAAAACACTGTGATTTGTCAAATGTGACAAATGCAGGCAGTACCTGATCCAGTTTTCAAACTCTGTTTGCAAACTACCAGCCTGTGTTTTTTCCAGCAGAACTACTGAAAGTATTCTAAAAATACCCAAGGAATCAAACCAAAGGAAATGTTGAGACTGCAAGGTCAATCATGTTAAAATTTGGGAGATATTTAATATTTAGGTCACCTATTTAATCTTAAGTCACTCATATCCACTGCAGTAATATAGTCTTTACTGACAAAATCACAGTTAGTTTTTTTTTTCTCTGACCTTCTTACTCATTCAGTGCACGGTATAGGCCATCAATAGGTGAAAGGGATGAAGTCCTGAAAGGAGGTACTCAGTCTTTTTTGAATGCATTCTCTGAATCCAAGTCGGGGATAGGGACAAGGGGGAGTCTCCAAACAAAGGAACCTACACCCCCAAAACAAACTTAAACTAAAAATGCAGCACCCAAACTACCTTTAACTTATTTTAAGAAATAAAAGGATTATTTTTTTTTTCTGCAATGCAGCTTCTGGTAGATAGTGCAGGAAAAACTTGATAACAAATGGCTTATTTGATCATGTTTCTGAAAACGGTGTCTTAGAGTCAGGAGAACTTGCATGGCCATACGTGTAGATTTTGCTTTCTTTGTTTGCATGAGTTACGCTGGTTGGCCTGCTAGTTCCGGAGGTTGCATTTATTTGTTTAGCACTGGAAATGGCAAATCTGGAAGCTATGTAGGCTGTCTGATGGGATAATTTGCATATTTCTATCTGAAACGATTCTTCAGTTTGCAACTGTTTCACAGTGGTGCTGGTATTTTAGCCTCTGCAACATGCTGAAAAGTTGAGGCACCCCTGTGTGTGTATAGAGTTCTTATCTAAAGTGTTCACCGATAAAAATAATAAATGTGGCTATGCTAAGTGAGCATATGCTAAGCACAAGACTAATGACAAGCTTAAACAGTACACTGCGAATGGTACCTGAAAGAAATGTTGCAGTGAAAAAGAATCTATTCCAGAACCTACTAAAAAATAAAAATAGAAGTGGTGTTTTGAAGATCGTATCATCAAAATGAATTATTGGGTGAATTCAGTACATGAACTACAAGAAGAATGTGAAGTAAAATAGCTTAGAACACATTAAGTGCAGAGGGAATTAGAAGTTAAAGTAAACCGAGAAGAGGTGGGAATTGAAGGGGTCTTGCTTTTCAACATGATTTAAAAGTCAGTTGTCCAAGAGTGAAAATGAACAATTTGTATGTCATAGAAACTAGGAGTTTCTCTTTAGGTATTCCTGAAGGGGCAGAGCTGCGTGACCTATGTTATTATTCCGCTGATAAATACTCAAGCATCTTAATGTGTCACCTTGATGGTGCTTGCGGTTTTCTCTCTTTTTTCAATTGTGTGCTTAAAGACGGGAATTGTCAGGCTGGATTTTTGAAGCTAAACTTCAAAACTGACTGTTTATTTGAAGGCTACATGGTGCACAGGCATATCAAGCAGGGCTTGAAATTTTAAAATGATGTAAAATTCACAAATATACCTTTTTTTTTTTTTTTTTTTTAATTAAAGCAGTACAAGTCCATATCTTTGTGCATGCCTATCTTATCCATCTTTCTCTGTAGCCTGTTAATTATGTTGTAGCCTCAAGGGTGTAATATGTGTATGCCTCGCATAGACTATGGGATGCATTTGCTGCTACTGATGAACAGACTGGATGACTGTTCTCAACTGTCACTTGTACTATTAAAATGTATCGAAACCATTCCCTTGAGCATATGATTTCAGTGCCTGATGGCTTTGCGAAGGAGCTGCTGTGAGTGGAAAGCCCTGGGATGGAATAAAATGGCAGTTGGGTGTGGAGCTATAGGAATGCGTGCAGAGCTTAAATAGGCAATATCCATTCCCCTGCATTAATTATAATGGTTTACGGATGCTCATTAATATGCCACTTTTATTACTGAGACACATGGTTGCGCTGCTTTCCTGACACCTATTATTTCCTCCCTCTGAACAGAACAAAGGAAACAATAGTCGCCTGACATTTCCATGACATATGTTACTTCCCAATAAAAGACTGAGGTAATCGAATCAGTCCTGCATGCGCAACACAGTATTCCCTTAGCCTTAGGAGAGAGGCAAGTGAGAAAATTCTTAATGTGGTAATTTTAGACCTGACTGGGCAAGGTATGTGTCTAACTGAAAGTAAGCAATTGATTCCAGTGAGACTACTTATGTAATTAGGTGCTTAAGTTTTTACTTTAGTGCCACAAATATGTTTTGCTGTGCTTATGTCACATGGGTTAGGATGAACACAGGCAGTAAGCATTCATCTTTTGCTGTGGATATCAAGTGGAGGTTGAATTCGTCATATCTGAAGAATAGCTGACCAGCCAAACCCACCTATCGCTCATCTTGGAATCCTCAACAAACAGAGGGAGCTGATACTTCTACTTAGTAGTAATGTTCATTCAAGATCCATTAGAAGCAGTACGTAGCATTATGTTAAAAAACAATGTTTCTGTAGAAATTTAATCAGTCAGTGTAAGGTTATAAGATAACAAGACTTAGAAACTAATTTTCAGTGACATCACAGGACGTAGTTGGAGCCAAAATAAAAATGAGTGGGAATCTGCGAGTAGTTGCTAATGGTTATTGGCCAAGTGATTCTGAAGACTCCATTATTTGTTTATTCTTTTACTGCTATAGAAGCTCTGAAATTCAGAAATAGCTCAGGTAGCAAGGTCTGATCCACTGAGTATTTGTACCCGTTGCTTTAAAAGTTTATCAGGTGAAAGAAAATAAGTGAAAAAGCACCTGCACACAGCATAATAGAGGACAGGTGAGAGATATCTTCTGGCCACTTGATGCAACCACCAGCACAGGGAGTTGTGTAACCTTGCACTTGCTTTCCTGCTCCTGTGTTTCCCACATGCCTAATTCTGGAACGAGAGGGATGAGGATGGGAAAACCTCCTCTCTCACTTCCTTTGCTGCCGTGTCTTTTTCCTGAAAGAAATAGAGCTGTGCTTTTCATTTATTCCAGTGAAGGGACGAGTTAACCTTCTCCCCACCCCGCCCTCCACCACCTTCCAGGCAAGTACTTCATCAGCAGAACACTCTGCAGGATGTGGGTGATGGCATGTCCCCTTGCCTTGCTTTGTGTGGCCCTGGGTGGGTTTTGTATGGAGGCTCTTTATGGAAATTGGGGCTTTCTGTGGGATGCCCTGGTGTGCTCTTAGGTGCTTGGGCATGAGGACGGTGAGGTTGGGAGTCCCTCATGACCTGAGGGAGCTTGATTTCTGTTTGTTCCAGCTGACAGCACCTGGTTCTGTGCCGAAGGTTTATGCCTTGTCTCAAGGTATCTGTGCAAAACGGCAGGTGCCTGGCATCTCTAGTGGGGCTCAGTGGGTAGGATGATGAGAAGAGCCAAGGAAGAGCACTGAATGACATTTTTAGATGTCCTAACTGAAATTCTGTCCATACTGTATTTGAGGCATACGAGTGCTTTTTACGACCTTTGCCTTTGTGTTTTTTTCTGTTCAACACTGTTTTTATGGTTCTTGTTGGTCTGAATGTCTTCTTGGGAGAGTTACACCTAGGGATACAATAAATTACACCTAATGCATGAAATCAGATGCATGAAAACAATTTTAATTAACTGATACTGATAAAAGTATATGTTAGAAATTTGCAAGCAGTGTTTCCTCATGCTGAGTGCTTAAAACTGGATTGCACATTAAACAGAAGCATGATGCACATCTAGAAGTATATCAGGTACTTTTATGATGCGTTTCTAAGCCCTGAACTGTGATTTTTATATAGGCTTGAAAATCTTTTATATCACTGTATTCTGGCCGTCACTGAGAAATATGCAGGCCTTCAATGCAAATAAACTGCTGTAGAATGAAACTGAGCTTGAAGTAAGCAAACTTGGCATACTGTATTTGCATCTGAATATGGTTACCTAATTCTTATTTAAATCTTAATGTTCTTTTGACCTGATAAGCCCTGTCAACTACGCCTCCTAGGTTATACCAGACAGATCCAGTCAGGCTCACATCTGTTCTAGGCAGGCATTCTAGGCACATGTTAATGAAATAATATGTAAAATGACATAGTTTGTTCTTGCCTTGAATACATTTGACAGATATTTCAAACTACAGGTATCATGAGAAGAAGCATCTTCACTAGATTTTTTTTTTTTTTAATGCCATCTAAAGAACGGATGCACTCTTGAAACACTTAGTACTGTTTATTTGTAACACACTGCAGTGCTGAAATGCTCCACAAGACCAATTGCCCTTAAGTGTCATAGGCTGCATTTTTGTGCCTCATACTGGTGACTTCAACAGACTGCAAAGGCAACATTTATCTCCGTTTAGCTGAGCCACTTAAACACTTCTCTCATCCACAGACTGCCTGCAGTCCGAGGATGAGAATACTTCTAATTTAAGGGAAATTATTTTAACCCTGCAGTTGGTACACACTAGTTTATAAAATGTGCAGTAGAGAGAGGATGCGGAAGACGGTGTCTACTGAGGCAGTTATTCACATTTACGTGGACGGTGACATTTGTTCATGAGGACTGTTGAACACACAGTCAGAGGCTTGAACACAGCCTTTTCAGCGTGTGCAGTGATAGATGGCTGTAGATGTAGAAACGCAGGAGGAAAGTTGAAACTTTCATGCAGTGATATTGCAATTCCACTTAGAGTTAGGAAAAGGCAAAGACCGAGAGCATCTCCGTATCGTGCAGCGGAGCATGGCCCAGTATTGCTGCCAGCCCTGACTGCTGTGGTAGGCAGAGCGTGCAAAGGGCGTGGGTGCAGAAGGCTGGGGACTGTCTGAGCCCCAGGCGTGGCGGGCACTGCCAAGCGCCAGCAGTGCGCTCTGAGCCAAGGATGGCACTGCTTTGCTGCCTCCAGCATCGTACCTTGTTGCCTGTTCAGTGCTACCTTAGGTATCTCTGCACCGTTGTGAAAAGTACATTTTTAATTTGTGCTTAGTAACCTCAAGCCATGTTAATATTTTTTGTCATGATTCCAGTATTATTTGTATGTAATTAAAATGCTGATATAATTACAAGAGTTCCTGTTTAACCCAGCCTACTGCCTTTTCGTTGAAGTCCCCGGTTAGGTAATAAAATTTATTCAATCATGTTAGGTATTTCTTGTTAAACTATAATAATTTGAGGAGTCTTCCTGTAAGTCAGGTGAGACTTTTGTATCAATGTATGGTAATTGTATCGGTGATGGACCATACAAAAGTATCTTCTGCTAGCCCTGTATTTGCATTTCACTAGTGATGTCGATTAGTTGGCATGAGATCTCTTTTTATTGCATTGCTTCAAGGATGCACGGAAGCAACTGTTAGGTATATAACAACATGATCTTGTAAAACAACACAGACCTTGTAAGTTTGAGCCACCACAAAGCTTAATGTGACTTTTGTTTTCCAAGCCAAAAATCAGTGCAGACGTGGAAGGTTCAAATCTCATCCTCAACAGTTACAGGTATTGTGCGTTTTAATCTCAGGTGTCCAGTTAAACAATGCTGATGGAAGCATTTCTGCAACATAATTGCAGCATTCTTGTGATGTTTGAATTGTGACTGCTGGGTTGCCAAAATATGGTTTTACTGCAGATTTGTTTCTTCAAAAATATGTGTTAGAAGCCAGAATGTGTACTGTTAAATGCAATGTAGGAAATCAAACTACATTTCAGTGGAGGATAGCAATAATTTGTTGAGCTGGTCAATTACTTTCAAACCAGTGAGAATTACATAAATCAAAAAGTTAACTGGCTTCTTTTGACACGACGCTGTTTTCTTTGTGCTGTTAAAGACACACCTAGATCAATTTTTAAGGTGTTGAGCAGCTATCGTGGCATGTATCACTTTGAAAAGGGAATTGATACAGCTTCCACTTTGTCTATTGGTATAAGAATAAATCACAAAATGGTCCGCCTGCAAGTCTGTAAGCTCAATACTGCAGTGCTGTTGCACCGAGTTGTGTGTGATTGTGACAGCAATTATTTGGATCTTGTGACAAGGTAACATAACGATTTTTTTTGTTTGCTTGTTTTGGCTGTGACATTTCATTTGCAATGTCGTATAGATTTGATTTATTGAAAACATTCTATGGAATTTCTGTGTTAGAAGAAATTTTCTGAAACTGACACCACCTTTTGTGAAGTTCCTTGTAGTTCTTGCATACAGATGAGGGTGACGCTAAAGCTGGCTTGCTGAGCGCCAGCTCTGTGGATGGGCTGCGTTTGCTTTTAGTCTGCCTTTTTTTGTGCAGTCCCTTCACTTATAGGTTGTGTGAGTTGTGCGTTGTTGTGGTGTGCTGCTGACTCTTGTTCCGGAAGAGCCCTGTATGCTTTTGTGTAATGTGGTCAATAGTGGCTTGACAATATATAGGGGAAGGAAGAAGAGAAATGGAAGAGAAAGTCAAGAGAGTTTAGTAGCTCTGTGAGATGTAGAAGAATGCTTATCCCTGCTCTGCTCGGCATGCACACACATACTTAGCGAGTCAGTCAGATCAGTCAAGCCAAAATTGTCTCCTCTCCTCTGCAGGAGCCCTGGCTTCACCCAGTTGTACACAGCTTCTGTACTCAGAACAAATTGAGACTATCTGCTGTAAGCATTGTTATCAATGTCTTAGAAGAACACAAGTTAATAAGGGCAGGGAACCAAGTCTATTACTAATGCCTTCCACTGCCCGCAGCCATTGCTGCAGTGCATGGACTGGCAAGAAACAAGAGAGGATAATCCAAGGAAGCAACATATGCGATTGTCTGTATCCCTTCTTGTTTCATATTATCCTTTCTGATTTTAATGACACAGTCAGCGGACAGCCTCTAGTCCTTGGAGTTATTATAGTTTGTCTTAGATTTTTCTTTCATTTCTTCCTAACTTCCAGATTGCTACCATCATTGCCTAGGAGCTTCTGCTGAAAGGGCAGGACCTGTGGCCTATCCTGAGTGTGTCCTTTATATTGGTTCATACAGAAGTCAGCTAGCTGAGACGCAGAGCAGAGGCTTCAGGTTAGCTCTTCCCCACGATGAAACATATTAACTGTTCCAGTGTATTTGTTTTCCACTAGCTTCAGGAAAGGAGTATATTAAGGTCACCTTTTTCCCGAATCTCCCAGCAGGCAGCATAAAATGTTACTTCATCCCTAGGGCAGCATTTCTTTTGCTGTCATGTGATTATAGGGAGTTAGTCTTGCTTTTCACCTGGTCAGGTAAACGGATGTGTCTGTGTATTGGGTTTATTAATTTTCAAAAATACATGCTATGAAATTAAAGAAGTAGTTAAATATTAAATTGATGGAAAGAAATGTCCATTCAGTGCTTTTGTTTCCTCTTCTCAAGTAAGATAACTTGTAAATCTTCTGGTTGGAAACTTGCATTTCAAAGATCTTTTCCAAAACTTGGTCACAGAATTTCAATTTTACACATTCCAAGAAAGATATTTTTCTCGTACGCTGATTATTTCTTTTCCAACATTAGAAACATCTCTAATTGTGAACTTCAAATAGGAGTACAAGTGTGGTTAGCTTGTATGGTGAGGAAATGTTTAATTTCCAATTAAGTTTTGGGGGCAGCTGTGCCTTGGGGGCAGAAGGGGAAGAAAGGAGTGGAATTTGTCAGTGGTATTTGCTGACTGGGTGATTATTAGTGATAGGAGATGCTGAAAGTTAATTAGAGTTTCTGATCTGGAACAGTGTATTAGGTTTAATTATGTCTGGAAGTCTAGTATTTTGCACTTTTTCTTTTAATTAAAATGTATGAATTTAAGAAGCAAAACTTCTAAATCTTACAGTCTGAATAGACCAAAAGCAAGAAGTAACTACACTGTCTACGTTATGCCATTAAAAAAAAAAAAAAAAGGGCATTAGAAACTAGGGAAGATGGGGGGAAAAAAAGGCTTAAGTATCTGCCCTGTAAGAAATGAAATGTGTTATAACAGTGTACGCAGCCAGGCTTCTTAGCAGAATTCCAGATGATACCTGTGTGATGTGATATGGAATCGTAGAATCATCCAGGTTGGAAAAGACCTTCGAGATCACCAAGTCCAACCACCAACCTGACCTACCGAGTTCTATCACTAAGCTATGTCCTTTAGGGCCCTGTCCACATGTGTCTTAAAGGCTTCTAGGGAAATACACCCAGGGATTGGGACTCCACCACTTCCCTGGGCAGCTCATTCCAATGCTTGACTGCCCTCTCCATGAAGAAATTCTTCCTAATATATCCAGTCTAAACCTCCCCTGGTGCAACTTGTGGCCATTGCCTCATGTCCTATCTCTAGTCACCTAGAAAAGAGACTGACACCTTCCTCGCTGCAACCTCCTTTCAGGTAGTTGTAGAGAGCACTGAGGTCTCCTCCTCTTGTCCAGAGTGAACATGTCAATTCCCTCAGCCGCTCCTCATAAGTAGCAACTTTTCCTATTCTGTGCTGTCATAGGGTCACAGTATGTTGTTGATTTTCCCATTTTGATGTGCAACATAAATATCAAAGATCCAGTACTGAGAGCATTTAGGATCATGCAAATGTGATCCCTGAGTGTACCAGGGAAATTCCAGTTGCTGTTCAGTGTTGTTGAGCTCCGGAGAACTGTATCTCAACATGGAATCAAACAATTCCTCCCCTAGGTTTTTACAGTATGGTTTCAGGTTTTAGGGGTGTTATCAGGTAAGTTGTTATGTGAGATAAAGCATGCAATTTAAAAATTAAAAGGATGAAGTAATATAGGGAAATGCACACTTACACTGATGAAAGTAAGTGCTCCTAAAGTTACTCTAATTACCTCCAGTAACAAAGTATTGGAATAAAAATGACACTATTACAATATGAACTTAAGTGATCAGTCTGAGCTACTTCTTACATTTTAATTTATCCTGAAAGGGAGTGATACATGATGAAGACGTAGCTGACGGTGGTGATAAATGCAGACCATTTCAGCAATTCTCTTGGTCTTGACAGCTCTACTCACTCATCTGTGGCTCTTGGACTGCTGGGATATATCTCCCCGGGGTTTGTTTTGTATCTCAACAGATCTTCTCTCTCCAATGACACTTTTACTTTTTGTTTGGAGGGACCGTGTTTATTCCCCCTTGGAGTCTGGATAGAACAGCACAAATAGAGTAACTTCTCACGTACACCAAGTTCAGCTTGTTCTTTTTTTCTGTTTCCAATTGTAATTCCAAGTGAAGTAAGGTCTATACTTAGCAGAGGTCAGAGTTTTAAGCTGAATGTAGGTGCTAATACAACTTTCGTTCAACAGATGGACTGAGAAATAGGGCATGAATTGAGGTGTAAGCATTTTAGCTGCGTTAATATTCTTTGTAGAATTCAACGGGTGACTGTAAAGCACAGAGGAAGCAAGCGAATGCAAGCTATAGGCAGGCCATGGGGAATGACTGACGTGCTCGTGGGGTAGTGTGAGAGGCTTTCTTCAGCTGCAAGAAACACGTGGAAGAGAGCTGTGAGCTACTGGGGGAAACTGGTAAGCTGTGATGCCCTAATGTATTCCAGGGACATCGGTACTGCTACTGAAATCTCTGCACTATTATTTCGCTGATGTCCCTCTCCCTGGGGTCGTGAAGTTCCATTCTTATTTGCACATACCTAGGAGCAGTTGAATATACTCCACAGAGGCAATATTCTGATAAAACATGTGCTGGATGAAAAGCCTTTTGAACTGCAACACTCTACGTGTTAAAGGAACATATGGGAAGCAAATGAATGCAGGGGAACAAAAGCAAGATCCTCCTGGGTGACAGTGAATCAGTGGTTTTGTTCCGTTCATTCTCTCTGGGTTTGGTATAGGCACGGACAGTCTGCTTGCGGATGTCTGGAGAGCAGGGCAGGCACATGGAAGCAGGAGCTTATTGGAAAAACAGGTATTGTTTTGTAGATGACTTGAAAAATAAGTAGACTGAAGATCATGAACTCTGGGTTTTAGTAATATTGACATAAGCTGTAACTTTAAAAACTGCCTACTTCCTGTGCTTAAATTGAATAGTTGAGTATCACAGTACAGCAAATAGCAGTCCATAAGCCTGTAGGGGGAAAAAAAAACAAAAACGAAAAAGAAACAAAAAAGAAACCAATTAAAATGTATGGCAGCGACATGTTGTAGTGTACAATGGTTTCTACATCCTCCTGCTGTACCAGTCACCAGCAGAATAAGATTTTGGGAATTGTAGAAACTGGGGTGGGAGAAGATTTTTAGACTAGGGGCCTGCAGTCATTTAAACATCTCCGGAGGTATGAGCTTTGATTCAGACTTGCTCTTGTCTTTACCAGTGCAGAATATTTTCATACTCAGTATTTCTATTATGTGTAAACAAGAGATGATTACCGTTTGCATTACGTAACAAAATTGTCTATAAAGCATAAACATTGGTAGAAAAGCTTACAAATGTTTGTGACAGCACCAGCCACTGTAATACGACAAAATGTTTTGGATCATTGTATTCTACCGAGACTTAAGTGAGTTACAGCAAGGTTAAAGCTTTGTCCTTTGTTATGTCCATAATCCACAACTTACTTTTCACAACATTCTTGTAATAATATCATAACAGCAGATAAATGATTCCTGCTTGTAGCATCCAAGACTTGAATGTGATCTCTCAGATCTTTCTCTCTTTACTATCACAAAGTTAGCTTCAGATAAAGCAATACCTTATATGAAGTTGTTGTTAATGAGTTAATTAGTACAATGAACATAAAGATAGAGTAGCTATAGTAGTGCAGGAATATATCAGATTTATATTACCTTATAATAACTATTTTTTCTTTATTATAAGTACTGCTCAGACTGTTGGAAAATGAGCTCTTTTGAGTTGAGCTATCCCTTTTCTCTCCTGTGTTTGCGATACTGGTTTTGCTTTGCAATACATGTTTTGTTTAGGCACCCATTATGATAGTTTTATATGATGCTAGCTGTGTTCAGTGGGGATTATAAAATCCAAAGAATTTAATATTTGTTCAATTTCTCTATAAATATTTTTTTTTCACCTTGGAATTTACGTAGGTATTGCTCCATGCTGATATGCTTGAATTGGAAAGATTGATTTTTGAAAGACTGTAGCATTTTTTTTCTTGGTGGTGGTAAATTGCATATGGAATTGAAAAGAATGGCAGATGTCTGTTGTCTATTGGCAGCACGACAGTAATCTTACAAAGCAATCTCTGCCGACAAATGATTTTGTAGAAAGAAAACTTTGCACTCAGATTCCTCATTACTGCAACTTCTGCGTCAGATAAACAAGTAGAGAGAGCTTTGTTTTGAAAGCTCAACCTCTCCTGAACTTGCGACATGAAAGTGTATTGTGTTTGGAGAAATGTTTATGGTTGCCCTGCGTAAAATCTCTGCATTTGGCATTGGAAAAACACAAATGCTTAGTACCTGCTGCTTACATTTTAGCAGTCTGTTTCCCACAAGGTTTTACAGCACCATGGTTTCTGACGTTTTGCTACCATGTGATCCTTGTCTTCGGGTAATGTTCTTTATTGTGTTTGTTGGAATGGTCCCTGAGAAGAGTCTGAGGTCTTTGAAATTGCTGGTGAGTGTAGGTCTAAGTAGTTCTGAAGGGTAAAATGCTTGTTGGGAATGTTGTTACACCTGTATACAATGGTTGGGAATGTTGTTACATCTATATAAATGTGGAGCACTCCTTTCAGCAACGTTAACTGTGTCACAACCTCTGAGGGCCTCATTCAAGTCTGCAAAATTCAGGAGGGGTGTTTGCACAGAATTAGCAGGGATGGATCTAGGCAGGGAGTTGATCAATTAGAGGGCTGTACTGAAAGCGTGGTGTGAAAGCTGTTAAATAGCATGGTAGGTCACTATTCAAAATACCAAAAATGCCTCATTAATCTTAACAATTAGCATATTAATGACTTTTTTGTGTGTGTGTGAAGACTTTCACCCTGAGTTCTCCTCCAGGAAGAATGATATGACCTTGTGCATTTGAGTAATCATCCACTTTAAATACTATAATAACCTAAGAACTCTTAGGAGCTGATTAAAGGGAATTTTCATGTACAGCTGGGGCTCCTCAGTTTGAATCAACCCAGACAGGGAGCTGATACTGGGCTGCTGGTTGTCTGGGAGGTGTGTGTGAGCTGCTGCCGTGATGCAACTGAGAGAAAGGTGAAGTATTTTTACTAGATGCAAAGAAGCTTTAATATCATAGTACAAGAAATCATGTTAAACATAACTGGAGATACTACGTGTATTTCTTTCATGCTTGTTCTTAAAAGATGTGTTTAAACTGGAAATGTGTTCAGAGATGGCTGCAAGGATGTTTGCAAGAATGGAGAAACCATTTGATAAAATGGGTTAAGAGGGAGTTTCTTTTTTAAGCCCAGCAAAATGAATTTTGCAGTGAGTTGTTCTTACTATGTACAATTCAAGTGAGAGATGAAGAAGATTTTAGAGGACACTATTGTTACAAGAGCAAATGATATAAAATAGTTCAGAGTAAATTCAACTTGGAAATTAGGTTTCTGACCGCTCAAGAAGTAAAGATAGCAGATTTATTTATTTATTTATTTATTTTTAGTGAACATTTCCACATATGGTTATATCATGGACAAATCTGGGAGGAGAACTGCCTTGGGACATGAAGGGACAGAGATGGGATGGAAGGATTTGCTAATTTCTTGTGTTGCCTCATTTGCAGCTGGAACAATGCTTCTGAGAAAAGCTTTAATCAAGTCAAGTTATTTTATTAATAAGGAGGTGTAAAGTGCTGAGTGCTTTTTAAATGAAGTGTGGTGTTTAAAAAAGACCCAGTAAAGACATGGTTTGCATTTCACAAAAAGGACCAAAATGAGAAAATCCCCACTTATGTTTAATAAATGGATTATTGAATAAGAGATCTAATATAAATGTTAAAAGCAATGAATAAAAAAAGTGAATGAAACTATTTAGGGAGAGCAGCAAATGAGGCAGTGGGAATATTTGTGTCATATTTCAGGCAGAAAGTTGAAGTTCAGAGAAACTGAAGGTTTGTTTTTGTGGCACAGATAACTGTGTGGAGAGTTAGCCTGAGGATCAAATCGGACTTTGTTCTCAGAATATGTTCGAAGTATTAACTCAGACGTGATTAATAGGAAGGCAGTTGTGGTTTAAGATGTTACTTTATCTAGATATTTTACATGGCTGCTTTCATTCTTGTATCTGTGGTACATACATGGATCTCAGTATCTAGGTAGATACGTAAAATATCTAAGTGGAAGAAAACGTTTACTGTATTCCTTCATTGAAAGAAAATGCTCAATGAAAAACTCCTCAGTTCATCTACTGACAGGAAGGCACTTTGTGTACAGATGAAATGCAGCTCTTAGGTGCAGTGGTCACATGCAACAATTTTTAAAGCAAGAAAAGAGGAAAAGTGGCCTACCTGACTGATAATGAGCTTAAAAAAACAAACATCCCTCTGCAGCCATCCTGTACTTCTATGAAAACTAATTGTACAGAATAAACCAACGTTTTCCATTGATACATTTATTCTGAACTGTGTTAAGAGATGCTAAAAAGATAAATCAAAGTCAGTAACCTGACCTGAATGAGGAAAAATAAAATTAATGGGATAAAAGTTACCAGAGAAAAAACAAAACAAAACAATTCAGATCTCACCAGCATGTATGCAAATGTTTAGGAATCAATACAACCCAAGCCAGAGCAGTAAATAAAGATGAGCACTGCAGTCAGCTCTTGTATCATTTAAGCATCTGGTCTACTACAGTTAATGCCAAATTTAGTTCATGTAAAATAGATGTAAATGAATGTCTGTTGCAAAGGAAACTAAAAAGTGAATATCTGCTAAATGGAATTTTGCTGCGGCAGAGTGACACAAAAAGAGATTTCAGAGTTATTGTGCAGAAATCCCAAAAGCCAACAGCATTTTCTGCAGCTGCAGTTGGGATAACAAACAGGATTCCAGCATCTCTTTGGAAGAAATGCAGTCAGTGTTTCAGGAAAATACTTTTTTGCTATTTAAGAGACTGGCAAAGCCGTATCTATTATCTTTTGTCTACTTCCAGCCAGTGTTCTACACATACAATTTCTCTTCCAGAACTAAGAGCAAACTAACACAGTATCTATCTTAGAGAAAGATTTTCTTTTCTGCTTCCCACAATGTCATGTCAGCTCTAACATCAATCTGGACAGAAGGGATACAAGCGCTTGAGTGCGTGGTGCTCTTGAGCAGATGGGCAGGCTAGCAACAGAAACGCCAGGTCTGAGCCAGGAGGCAAAAGGGAGTTGGCCAGTCCCAGTAAAGACTGCAGAAATTCCTCCTGTCCTCTCCTCCTTCCCCTGCCACAAAGCTTGCAAAGAGGTCACAAATTTGGAACTGAAACAGTCACGTTTCCTCCCTGCGGTTTCTCCTTGGACCATAAGGAAAAATATAACTTAATCTCAGATCTAGGTACTTCCGAAAGTAACAAACATCCCTTTTACAGTAGTATTAGGAGGATTTTATGATAGAAATAGTTTCTGTGGCTTGATTTGTTGTTGTTGCAGTATTTAGATGTTGAAAGGTTTTCAACAATAGCTGTCAGAATTCTTCCCTTTTGTCAGGGTGGTGGAAGCTCTCCAAGGCCTGGAATTTGCACCTTTGTTACGCATCATCAGAACAATTTCCTCCCTTTAACTTCTCTGGCTGGCCACCGCTAATCGAATGTCAAAATTTCAAAGGAAGGATTATTTCTGTTATTAAAAATACTGCCATGCATGTGGACAGAGTCTTTTCCTTCCAATTTTCTCTATCTTTTCAGTGGGATCTTGGTTTTCAGGTGATCCTTTGCAGCAAATTATTTGCTATCACGGCTGCTGAGGAGCAATAGGACATTGGCCTATGGTTACAGCTATGAAGTTCTGAATAATGAGGTAAAATAACTTTTTGGCTTAATAAACTGAACAGCAAAACATGATGTTTGAAAGCTAAGTTGCAGTTTCTTGTCTATGTGTTTTAAGCTTCTTTATCAGAATTTAAGAATCCCACTGTTAGAAGCACAGAAATTCGCAGAAATCCAGCGGAGTACTTTCTAGTGAGTATATCACAATGATATCTTACTGTTTTTTCCTCCTGATGAAAATGTTCATGATTGTCCTCGTGATACCAAATGAGCAAGAGAGTAGATTACCTTGGGTCGTTCACCTTTCTGTGAAGAATCACATACAGGGAACAGCAAATCATGTGGAATGCCTGTACTCTATTAGCTACTTCTACTTCCAGATGTTGTTTCCTCAAAAGATGTAAACATAGACAAATCAGAGAACTGAAATCTACAAGTTCTTCAGATACCTGCTCAGTAAGGGCGTCATGCAAAAATACTAGAGACTTGGTGATTATATTCTTCTTTGTTCAACTTAGATTCTGTGGCAGCAAGTTGAAGCTTTATGTCCATCTGAGTAGTTCTGAAACCCATGTACTTCCTTTTTTTTGTACTATTTCTGTACTTTTCTGTACCTTTTTCAGAAAGAAAGCATAGCTGCCTAAAAGACTTCAGAGTACAGATGAGTAGGAACCTCACAAAAGAAAACCAAAACCTAAGTCATTATTGCATTTTTGAAGCTTGTTTATCATCTTGGTCAGTACCAAGACTGAAAGCTTCTTTTGGAGAGATCAAATCTGGTAGCATTACTGGATAGTTTGGTCTTGGGGAGAAACTGAAGCATTTCATCAGTGCCCTGACTGCCTCCCAGTTGTTTCCCTCATTTTCATAGTATCTGGTAACATTGATGTGAATACCAGCAAGATGTGCTCTAAATCTATTGAAACTTGCCGTTAATGAATGTCCCAGGGATGTCCCTTTCAGCCTGTACCCAGCTCCTATATCTTCCAGGTTTGGAATCATTGCTGCAGCCAGACTTGTAGTTCTCCTGACAGTGAGTGATGGATTGGGTCAGACAGCAGCTGTGTCCTGAAGGAGAAGAAATCCTGTTTAAATATGGGTAGTTCTCTCTTTGAAAGAGTTCCCTATCAAAGAAAGGTCCTGCGTGGAAGTAGTGGAAGAAGCTTTGGGTACTGGTAGGACAATACTTAGAACTGGGCTGAGCAATCATTTGTGACTAATTCGCTATTTTTAAAAGACTATGTCAGAATACCAACCTAGATCTGTACTAGCCTGGCTATACTACTTTGTACTCTGCTTTACTTTCACTGAGTCTCTTGTTCAGCTTCACTGAAATTCATCTTGCTGTAAGGCTTTTCTGTTGTTTTCGCTGTTTCAGTATATTAGAGGTCATTTCACATTATCTAGCACTAAGAGAATTTGCTTCTGTTTAATCCCTCAGTTTAATTCTGAGGTTTATGTATTTTGACAGTGAGACGACAACCTCTGACCAGTCACAATACAACAGGTATTGTGCTCTGCATCCTCTCCACCTATCCACAGGCTTACGTATAGATTCCCTGTTCATGGTGACCTCTTGGTTACCAATAGGTATGTGTTACGTGCTCTCGTAGGCAGGCAAGGCTAGTCTCAAACACGGTTTTAAAAGTCCTTAACAAGCATGTTTCTGTGCAAACATTTTTTTCTCGCTTCTGAAGATTCTTCTATATGGCTGGTGATTTTTTTTTTCTAAATTTTAGGAGAGACTAAGGTAGGCTGTAGATTACTATAGATAATATTTAGCCTTTCTCTTTTCAACTTGAATATCTTATCCTTTATATCTCACTTGAAATGTAATTTAGAGGTTAAATTTTATCCATCAGTGATACATCTACTTATCAAAGCTGCAGTAGGCTTTGGGGAAAAGCTATGATGCCTATTAGAAATATATGATGTTAGCTTTATTACAGGACTGCACCACTCGAATTGCCACCCCTTACATCTGTGACCATCATTAAATGTGCAAAAGGCCAAGCTGTAACTAAACAGTACTGTATCTGTGCTGGGGATGTGCCAGCGACATAAATGTGGAAGACAACAGCATGCAATAGCCTTCTGGACTCAAAAGCATTATGAGCTTAGACTGAGCTGCCAACTCGAATGCTTACATGGGAGAGAAGTCACCGGAGTTTCAGTCACTGTAGCTGATATTTCTTATTCTCACCAGACCTACAGACTGTTTTTCAGTTACTAGTAGTGGCATCTGCACCGACAGTTTATGAAGTACACGTATGCATAACGACTTTGCTACAAAATGTCTTGAAGAGCTGTAACGGCGATCAATTTGTAAATGCTGGAAGTAGTGGAACAATATTTTTACCCTTAATTTTACGGTTGAAATATTTTCATATTGTGTAGGGCTGAGAATTAGAATTAAAAACAGGACCATAGTTTTATATCTGTTCTGGTCACCCTTTACTCATAGTGTTTATGAAACTTCTCTTTCAGACATGTTTTATTCTTATGCACGTCACGTATATAATGAGGTAGTAACTTTGTCCTTCATGTCTTTTCTGAAGATAAGTGTTTTTTCTTTTCATTTCAGCACAGTTTTAGGTGTTGCAGGTTAATTGTTCTCTGTGATTCTTTTGTCTTTCAAAGCCAGCAAGCACCTACCTCTGATTTTAATAAAATAAATTACTAAAAGATGTGGACTGAATTTCTGTGTGGCCAAAAGTATTCTATTTTTCTGGGGATTTCCAATCAGATTTAAGGCATGTAGGGGTACACTCTGTTTGTTTTGTTTGTTTTTCCCCCTCAGTTTGACAATTTCACAGTTCTTCCACACTTTCACACTTCCCAGCTTCTTTTGTTTCATCTGCTTTCTCCTTCCTCTGCTCCTTTCTGCTTTGTGGTGCTTCCTGAAACTTTTGGAAAGGAGAAATACAATGCATCTGCCCCTTCTCTTGCACAGTTTGAGCAAGAGCAGAGTTTTCTGCTGAAGATTCTCACTCCTCTTGAAGCCCAGCTGGCATTTCTTCTCTTTAGAAATAGCTCAAGAAGATTGTATTTGAAATGCTATTCAAAGAGGCCCCTTGGCCATTTCTCTCTTGGGTCTGGGGTGCTTTGTCCTCTCACATCTAATTTAGAGTGTGTTTATGAAGAAGCGCTGTATTCAGCCCCATCTACTGTGACACCTGCCAATGCTGATGGGCCCTTTTCAGAAACAGAGAAAAAAAGGTGGAATCAGTGCCTTGCTGCCAGCCAAAGACTTCCACAAGCCATTTATAAAGGAAAATCTTTCTAATGAGGATTGACTCCATCTTGTTCCCTTAGATACACTCTTCCTTTTGTGTGCAGTGACTCGCTATCGGGAAGATGGATCAGTAAACTTCCATTTTTTGAGATAAAGGTTTAGATTGAATTTGCAGCTCAGTATTGCAACTCGCTAGTTCTCAGGATATTAGCAGTACTTTGCCACAGTTATAGTTCTTACATGGAGTGGCAGCAGCTTTTACAGACAGGCTGAACTTCTCAGAAACCTAACTTAAAATGCACAGAATGAGAAAAATGCCTCTCTTGTAAGACTCCTGCTGAGTTGATAACAGTCTACAGGAAGACATCTATTTAAACAGAAATAAACATGCCTTAGGATGCTTGGATCCTATTTTCAGCTTTATTAAGCTATTTTCAGCTTTATTAAGAATGCTGTGTTTAATTTTTCCAGCATTTCCAGCCCCATTAATTTAGTTTACACTGCATTTGGATCAATTAGTGCACTTGATGATAATGCACTATTTGCCTCTGCCTATTTAAAACAAGAGAAACAACAGGATGGATTTTCAGTGTGTTAAAGAATCTGGAGTTCCTCCAAGGACTCTGATTAGCACAAATGGTGTATCTCAGAGCCTGGCCAGGTAGAAACAAAAATTTCATGTTGGGTAACTGTCCAGTGGATATATATATATAGATTTTCATTCCAGTGACATCTCAAACCTGTTCTACTATCAAAATCTTGTATTCGGATTTTTTTTTTCTCCATTAGGTGTATTCTCATAAAGAACTACTTAACAGGCATACAAACAAGTTCATAGTAATAGAGGTAGAGTCATGGAATGTCCAGGGAGGTGAAAAAAAAACAACCCTGCTATCCAATGGCAAAGGTTTAGAAAGGCTTCCTGATGTGATTACAGTGCTGTTAGAAACCAGTTGACAAGGCATTCAGCTTTCCTTTCATCAGTAAACATCTATATACTTTTTTTTTTTTTTTTTTGACATTAAAAAACTCAGGGATTGCAACAAGAGGGAAGGGAACCTCTCCAAACTTAAGCTGTATGATCTTACTTGGTACCCAACCAAAACGCTGATGTGTTAGATTTGATCTCTGTGAGCTCTCAGATGTCATAAAAAGGGGGTCAAAGAATTTCCAAATTTTCATGTTTCATTTTGTTTTAGAAAAGAGCCAGCTATAAAAAGCAAATGGAAGGTGACAGTTTTATTACACTTTTTGAAGGGTATATTTACTGTAGCTTCAGGTCCTTCAATACCAACTGTCCCTGCCCTCTGCTTGAGCATTGGCAGCACTGAATTGTAGTTATTAGTGTAAAGCAATGCTTGCTACAGTTGTATTGGTGATATATACGTTATAAAACACTGAAGTATCATGGAACAATATGGGATGTTTTTCTGCTAGAGACTGTGATTAAGATGACTCAACTGGGAGAACTACCTCTATTTATCTTTGCTGTAAAATGATTTTGGGGGTTGTTATATTGGGTTATGGCACAGTTCTTTTGCATGAGTGAATAGCATCACATTCTGCCTGGGTCTTTTGAGCATTTAACATTCCCATGGGGTCCCTTGTTTATTTGCCTTGCTTCTGGTCCACCAAAACATTTGTAGTTTGACGCAGATTACTTACAAGTTTGCACATGGCAAGTCTTATAATGTCATTTGCTTCACCAAACTTCATATGCAGTTCTGGGAAACATTCCCATTTCACTGAAGTACCTTCTCAGTGGCATAATACAGATAAAGACAGATACAAGTCACTGTAAAAATTGTGTTGTGTTGCTGGATTTGTTGATTTATTCAACAGTAACAAAATATAAAGCAATAGGTGAACGACCCAGACTGAATCCTCTTGAGTGTCTAACTGGTGTAGAAATATTTTATTCCTTTATGCTTCTTTTGGAAACGGCAGAAATCTGTGCTCTCCTAAGTATCAGTGTTCCGCTTCTTAATATCTTAAATGTGTATTTCAATGCCCTGGTGCTGGTCAATTAAATAAATGTGGTTGTGGATCCTGAAGAAGCAGAGCTTTTTAATATAAGTTGCAAAAAGACGGTATTATTTTTATATGATACTCCACTGAAAGAAATGCACTGTCTTTATCTTACCCGATAGTTTTTGATGTTCTGCCAACCCCCTAGAGCTTGAGAATTACTGTGCTGGCTGACATGCCACATAGACCACAGTTTAGAAGGTTCATTTTAGATAGATGCAATAGTCTGCAGCAGTACACTAACGGCAAGGCAGTCTGAGAAATCTTGCGTTGCTGCCGATACCAACTATTCTGTGGATAAACAGATGGCTTCAGACTCCAGGTTGCCATTCAGAAGAGAGGAACCACACACCTGTCAGGCTGTGCACTCCTATGCAGTACATTTCTGTCTCTAAATTTTCAGGTCTGCTGCCCATTACTTTCTTTAAGCCTCTTTGGTGCCTGTGCAAACACCAGAACTCTGGCTTTGTAACAGCACGTCAGCTGCAATGCACACAAGAATGATGCTCAGGTTAACTAGAAGCTTGCTTTCTCTCCAGTGTGTATTTTTATTTAAAGCTTTCTGTTTATGTAATAGCAGGAGACCATTATTCTGATTCTGTCCATCAGCAGTCATTGTCATTTGCTATTAATGACGGATTATATACACTAGGAGAGATTTATTTCCTTCTGGTATGCAATACTATTTGTAGTGTAGAACAAACCTAGTAACTGTATGGAGAATTTCTGAAAACAAACAAGCAATGACATAAAAATAGCATGCATAAAGTTTCACAAAGCTCTTCAGAGAGCTACTTTTCCCCACAATTTGACTTGTCTTGTCAGTGTACGTTAGAGAGGACCAGTTGATTGCTCCTCGGGGGAACCATACCTTTTTTAAAAGATCAAACCTTATTTGACTCAAAAAGCATCTTTAAACAGAAATGGCTTCTGTTCTCAGCCAGATGCATGAGAAAATTCTAAGTTAAAGATTTCATTTTTGTTTTATTTTATTTTTATTTGAATGAAGACGAAGCAATTTCAAGAGGTTTCTTAACTCTTCTAGAGCTGGTGTTAGTGAGGCAGTAGAGTATTTAAATACTCGCATTGCTTGTTCTTTGGTTACATTTTCTACTGGGCATTATTAGGTGTGTTTTGAGCTTAGCACATGTATAATTGTAAACATGAATGTCTTCAAAATAAACAAAACTGTAGTATCTGATATCTGTCTCTATGCTATGCATGTATAGCTCATTCTTGGCTTGAGCAATATGCTTTGGTGTTAAGCTAGCTGTCATTCAGAATTATGCTTAGGATACACTGATTTCCAGTGAGATGCATGAAGACCAGATACTATACTAGAGAATATACTACAGTGTATTATATTTCTTATGATTTCATGAATCATGGCATTCCACTGCTTGCACCCTTGCTCTGCATGGTACCTTCTCTTTTAGCCTTGTTTGTACTGGATAGATAAAACAAACTCGACCTGAAAGTAGTTTCCTTTCTTGTCCAGGTTCTGATTGCTCCCAATGCCTTTGCATCAATACATAAATCTAACTTTTTTCTTTTTTTTTTTTTTTTAATTTTCATCTAGTTGTATTTCCTCGCTATGTCAGCTGATGCTTGAACTACCGTATATTAAACCAGTTAGTTCTCACAGAAGTCACTCCTCCTATCTGTGACTTGCTTCAAAGAACACATGCTTCGTGGAGCTCGTTTACTTGTTCTTTTAAGATGATACTTTTGAATTTGTAGAGTTGCTGGTGTCAGATGGCTGAAACCCTTAGTGTGAGGGATATTGAGAATGAAAACGTGCATGTGCAGAAAGAGTAGCTGTTTTCAATACTGTCTATCTTGCATAGGAGGCAGCTGGAAAAGCTAACAAGCATTATCTTCGTTTACATCACAACTTATATAAAGAATTTCTAGGTTGTCCAACATGCTAGTTTCTCTTCTCCTGAATGACTTCTTATGCCTTATTCTTGGTATGATGTCTGCAATAGGCTACACAGTTGTATGGCTGCTCTGCGGCTTCTGGAGAGTCCCCAAAGCCATTCATCTCTGAGAGGTGTGAAACACATGCACGATTTTCTCTGAATTTAGTCAAGGAATATTACAACTACATTATATTCTTTCTAAGAATTTCCAGTGTAGAACAAAATTTAATTTCTTGTCAGGACATGAATAGATGAAATGTCTAACTCATGGAAGAGGCTAACCCCTCCCAAGCTGAAAACTGAATTTCATATTGTAGAAGAGTTCTGAATATTAAAGTTTATGTTTGTTAGTAATTTCTTATTTACAAAACACTCTCATTAATCTTGTAATTTTTACATGCTTTAAGTTGTGTAACTGGGACAATTTTTTTGTGCATAACCACCAAATGTATGAAGAATATATATAGTGTGCTCATGATCAAGTCTGCTGAGAGCAGGCTAAGCTGTTTGTTGTTATTCAGGGAGGCATGATGTTATGAGCAGTAGATGGGTGTGCTACAACAACAAAAATAAAAGCCATAGCCTTGCTAGTTCCCCACACAGCATTTAATGGGTATGAGGCAGTTTAGTCATGATACTGAGGAACTGATACATCTGTTAAGAGAAAATGCTTTCTATGCACCATAAAATTAAATGTTGCATTGCCAAGCAATACAGCAAGTATTCTTTTAGTCAATTTTTGTAAACTAAATATTGTGAAATGGTATCATAAGAAGGTGGCTCTGGAAATCTGTTTTGAAAAGATATTCCATTGGGAACACAAACTGCTTGATAGGAAGATTACAGTTGCCATTTATGCTGCTTTGTTTTTTTTTACATTAAAAATATAGTGTGCACTGTTAGCAGGTTATAGCACAAGAAAGATATTTCACATTTATGTTGAACCTTATCATTCTAAATTAATCCAAAGTACTAAAAATATCTATACAGCATATGCTCTGTGGCACTACTGAAGCACTCTTGACAGGTTGTGAGGCAAACACACACAATGTGGAATGTTCTGCATACATTAGGGAAGAAAATTTCAGCCAGACACAAAGCTTGAACTCCTGTGCACCTTTGAAAAATTCTATCACCTTTAAAGTACATCCAGTCCAGTTATTCAGACTTTTTCAAGATTGGATTTTTCCTGAAGCCCCCAAAATTGTGATGGGGTCCATACAAGAAAATACAGAGCAGTTGATACAGAGGCATTGAAGTTAGATTTAAGTTAGATTTGTGCCCACAGTGACATTTTTCTATAAGAACCAACCAAGAATTTGTATTTTATCTTCATGTCCTTTTATAATTCCTCTACCTTTTAGTACTCAGTGAGGTCTCTCTAGAAAAATACTGGAGAGAGGAAGCAGGTGGCAGAAACTGAAGTCAGCATTGTGCATACTTCCTAGAAATTAACTAAAATGTTTGTGTGATTATGTGTATATGTAAGAACACAAGTCAACAGTGTGCTCTTATAAACTGTCACAGAAACGTACTCCTCAGAGTCTTGTTGCCTAAGAATGTAGGAAGTAAATTCTAAGTCACCGTGTAAATTGATTTAGTTTTACTAATTGACACTACCAGAGTGTGTAGCCCCTTGGGTTTCTACAATGCTCTTGGCTCAGCCAAAAATCTTACACACAGAGATTATATTTGCTGTTCTGCTTTTACTTGTTAAATGTGTACTTTATTAAATTATATTTCTGTACTTAACTCTTTGCTTAAAAAAAAAAAAAAAAAGTGCCTAGCAGGTTCAGGTTCTTAATGTGTCTACCTCACTGGGGGGTTGTAAAGCTTAATTGTTTATAATGTGTAAAAGCTTGAGATGAAAGGAATTATGTAGAAGCATTGTATTATGATGACTATAAGGCTGATGGTGATGCATATCACACCTGCTGTCACACCAGCTTGAGCTGCCTTTATACTGGAATTTCTGCATAACTATGAGAACAATACCAGGGTTTTCAGTGATTTTTCAGACAAGTTTTTAGTGTTTCTTTTTTCACTGTTAAAGGTGGCTATCTCGGATACTTAGATTTATTCTCCTTTCTTTTGGATAAGCCTTGCATCTTAGGATAAAACTTCCCTGGTAAGACTACTCGAGGTAAACCGAGATGGTAGCATGAACAGGTCTTTGGCCACTGAGAAAGTTAAAATAATTGCTGAAAATCTACATTGTTTTTGAAAAAACTCAGCTTTTGTGGTAATATTTTAGGTACTGAAAATCTTCCTGATTTAAAATGCAGATTAGCACTGACATTAATGCCATCCTATTAATAGATATTTGCATTCTCATTTTAATCCAACAAATGCAAAGGTCAGAAGAAGTGCGAAAGAGTGCAGAAGTTACCATACCTAAGAGATTTAATTATTTACCATGGTATAATTTAGCAGTGTATTTGTATCTTTTTCTTTTTTTTTTTCCCTCCTTTTTTTCTTCCTTCATTGTTTTATTTATCATTCTTGCTTTTCCTAATATAAACTTCATATGAATGAGATATAAAGCCTTAGAGTATTGCTAATGGGATACGGAGCTTTTCATCTCTGGGTTGCCAGTTTGGCAGTCTCTTTAGTTAATACAGACCTTTAGCTGTTAGATACTGCAAGGTAAGCTAGATTTTGTAAATGGAGATTAACTTCCTTTCCTTGGTGGCAAACAATCTATATCTAACATGGCATCTTTCTTGATAAAGAGTAAAAACTGGATGGATATTGTGGCTGAAATCTGAATGCTTCATACTGAAAGAAAACAAACAGGGAGAGCAAGTCCTTCCTGTAATCAGAGGACTCTGATCTCTGGAACTGACAAGTCCCATCTTTCCCGTGTTGTTCACCAGAACGCAACCATCCTTTGAAAAAAGGCATTTTATTGTGGGTGGAGTTGCTTGGCAAAATGAGTGAGATTTAAAAGATGGTGCAAAAGCCCATTAAAAAAATGTTTTCAGAGATAGTGCTGAAAACATTACTTTCAGATAACCAGAAGTAGTATAATGTTAGGACAATGAGAGATAATGCCTAAATTTAGATGTGCTTGTTTCAAGTTACTGCTTAACATCTTTTAATCTCTTTATAAGATGTCTTTGCATATCTTTGATTCACCAAGAAAACCAATGTTGTTTTATTTCATGTTTTCTTCTTCCTTTCAATATTGTCACTATCAGATTGCTGCACAAAATGTGCAGTAGTAAAACAAGGAATTATTGATAGCATTCAGCTATCAAGCCAAGTATTTGTTTTCAGTTTCAATTGTTACGCTTGTAATAAGATTCCAGCAGCCTTCAAAATAATACTTCTGGATCTAACATAGTAGAACAACAAGCTCACTTTCAGTCACAAGTAAAAATGATCTTTCTAAAGCTTCTTTACAATTTCAAAACACAGCAATCCTCATACAGACAGATATCCTAAAATGATGTTTTATTGACGTTAGGAATGTTTTGTACAACTATTCAACATTCCAGTTTTTTTAATAACACAGTTATTTGAGGTTGCTAGGTAGCTTTTCATTTAAGTTACATACGCTATCATTCACACTGTTCCTTACAGTAAATAGATCTATGTTTTATTGGTGAAGGCCCCAGTCAGTTGTACTAGGGAATGCACGAAGAATGAGTTTAGTCGGTATACCTGTTACACGTGGGTAGATGATGGTTAGTTGGTTTCTTGAAGAAGTTTTCCACCCTATTTTTTTCATACTTAGTGTTAGGTTACTAGACAGACAGATTCAGTTGGCTTAAAATGGTGCCCTAAAAATATTGAGGAGTCTAGCCTTGAGGAAGCAGGGTAGTAAAGTGGCAACAACATTTATTTTGTGCAGAATCATCTGAGGATGTCAGAGATGGTTTCAAAAGTATAATATAACAGAGGACAAATTTTGTGATATTACTTTTGTCTTTTACTGTTTCTATTGATCTTATATACATTTTAGAAAATTGTCACACAGCTGTCCTCAGAGCCATAAAATAAACTTGATTATCAATAAGTATTTCATATATGTATTTCACCAATAAGTAGAATGGACATATCTGTTTGATATATTTTCTGAATTAATTTAATAACATCCATCTTGTTTGTTAGATAATATTTTAGATGAAAATTTTATTAATCATGGTGGATAACTTGTGCATTCAAAAGCAAGTCCTGTTATTGGAGTAATACAAAAGAAACAATTAGTGTTTATTACTGTGATTCATTGTACTAATTTTAAGGAGCTGATGTTTTATTCTTCAGAAAAAAACAAAACAAAATGCTACCAACCAACCACAGAGAAGCAAACAAACAAACAAAAAACCAACCCCCAAGTACCAGCATCAGCATTTCCAGCCAAACTGCCCTTGATCCCACCCTGCAAAGCATCCAGATGAATGGGCTGCTTCTTCGGTACAAATGGTCACAACTTGATGACATGTCAGTCAAGCACAACACTAAACACCAAGAGAATTTAATGTCATGTAACAGCAAAGAAAGGGCCTGCTTCGAAGAGTTCAGCATTTTCTGAGAGAGATGCTCAGGTTTCCAAACTGACTTCAGTCTTACTTTTTAAAGTGCTGTGTGACAAAGTACTGGGTTCTTGAGAAGACCGACTGCTTAAGCAGCCTAAATTGCCTAATGCCAGTGTCTACAACATTAATTCACAATTTTGGTAAATACTACATCTGATGGAAATATATGCACACACAAAGTCATACATGTGCACACACACGGCAGATGTGTGTATGCCTAAAAGTAATATCTAGCCATCATTTCTTCATGATACGTTCATTATTACTTACAATCTTTCCAGGTACTTTTCTGTGTTGCCCTTTTCCCTAGACTGTTAGTGTGTGTTGCCTCACAAATTTGAAAGAACTTCATGCTTTTCCGAGTGCTTTGAAAAAAACACTTCTCCATACCCTAATTCTAAGATCGTTGATCTTTTTTCATACTTAGCTTTAAGTAACAGTTTTGTACTGCCAGGATTAGACTACCGTAGGTAGGCATTATGCTAATTACATTTATGTATACCTCTTATATGTGCAATCTCTATAAATATAAATCAGGAATAGTAATTTTACAATCAGCTATTAGAGGGCCTACGACTTACAGGTTGTTCCAGGACTGAACGAGCCCTCATACATACCTTGTATAAAATCTTAAGTGCAAATTGGGTTGGGAGTCACTCGCAATGAACTGCTCAGCTAAGGAGTTACCTTCCAGTCTCAGATGTATTCACATGCTGATTGCCATACTGACCTATGCTCCCCTTTCTTCTCCAACATGTGGGATGAAAATTTTCCAGGAGGTTCTTTTGCCCAAAGTTTTATCCCACCAAATGTGTCCTTCTCTGACTCCAGCCAGCTGTAAAAGGACTCCAGTGGCATTTGGCAGACTTGGTGTTAAATAAGTCACACCCTTTACTGAGCGGTTGCAGTTCACTGAACCAAAAGTTTTGTACTTTTATAAATGATAGTGTCACACTTGAGTACAGGGAAAAAGAGCAGAACCTCTCGCGTTCCCTTATTTTGTTTGTGTGCTTTCTCCTTCCTTTCTCAGCTGTCCTCTAAATCTACCTCGGCAACTGGCATCATCTGATTATTCTGGTACTTGGCTTACATAGTTGGATTGTTATCATCTACGACCTTGTGTGTACTTGGCTGAGTAAATTCAATCAGCTAATGAAATTGTGGTCTTTCCATCAATTGATTATCAAATTGCTTGTGTGGTTCAGCTAGCCCATCTCTTTTCCAAAGCCAGTACGTTTTTGTTTACCTGGGCACTCCATGCCTGACCCCTTTCTCACCTTTCCCGAATGTTGTTTTTTTCACTTAACGTGCATATAACCTTTGAATTTAGACAAATATCCCTGGACTTTATGATCATTTTACTGACCACCTTGTTGAAGATAAATCAGTAAAAGTAGTATTTCAAAAGTACAAGAGTAGCCACTATGCTTTTCTCTTTTATATTGCACAGCATAGCGGTCCTCGGACACCTCCTGATTTACAAGGAGAGCAATGATAACATCAAAAGAGGACTAGTGCTTGCTGAGGCAGTGACCAGAAGGAGCTGTGGTCTATATTTTTGGTAGGGAACTCAGCAGTGAGCAAAAGCCTGCAGTGGGTACCTGCAAAGGATGTATTTGCTGGTGCTCTTTTTTTTTTTTTTTTCCTCCCCTGTAACTCTCTGTACCAATTAACAATCTTTAGAGTGAAGGTAGAAGGTGTCAGGCTGAACTCCCATTGAATTGAAGTCTTCTAGAAAACTGCTGTAGCTTTAATTATAGGGCAGCACCGGCATTATACCAACTTCTGTTTGATCATGAAGAATGATTTCCTCTCTTCGCTGTAGGTGCTTACACAGTGAAGCTGACGTGTGCCTGTGAGGCAAGGTACCAGATAGTTTTGGACGAATGTGAGCACCCAGTACATAGGGGTCAAAATGCAAAAAAGTGCTACTACAGTATAGAAACTGGTGTCTTGTATGCTACCTAGAGGGCACAGTCTCACTCACCTTGAGCTACATTGCAATTACTGCTACAAAGTAGGCTAACAGTTACCCCACACTGCAACTGTCCTGACAATTTACAGTATACCTTGACTATGGAAGGGACCTGGTTAATCTCTGATAAACTGAACTTAATGCAGTAATAGGTATGGTTTTGATTCATGTAAATGCCTAATTTATATGAATTTATTTTTAAACAAAGAAAAAATATTATTTAAAAAATATTATTTTAAATTTTATAAAATATTATTTTTAAACAAAAAAAACACTGTTTTATTTCTTTTATTGGTAGCTTCCGTTCATTGTGATATGTGGGACAAGATTTTTTTTCTTGTGTTTTCTGGTATTGCTGTGTTTCCTTTTATGCAAGCTATGGTATGTTGTATTTGTTTTTTATGTAGTACTGCATAAAAATGATAGTATGACAGTACTGCATATTTGAAACTGTAGTTGGCAGCCTGGCTTTCATACTGGCTCTCTTATGCATTAGTGCCTAGATACAGGAAAGAAACAAAAAGAACTTACAAGAATGACAGCCAAATTCCACACCTTTCATGAAAAGAGGCTCTAGCACTGCTAAAAGCTTCTTTTTGTTCCTGAGGATGTCCATAATGCTCTAACTGGGGGAGAAGATAATTGAATTTAACCGGACAAAGTAAAAGAACCTGTATCCTGTAAATATGCTGACAGTGGGTATTCAACTTGAGGGTGTGCAGGAGCACAGTACCAAGTCCGTGGGCGTATTCCTGCGGCTCCTTGTGGAGCTGCACAGTAAGACTTCCCTGTCCCTGCAACATTTCACAAAAATGGCAAATCCAACAGATTGCTCATTTTGTCTGATTCTATACCCTGCTGATCCATCATTGAGGAGGAAATACTTCAAAAATAAAACTCTGTAGAGAAATTATGTCTATTTAGGAAAGATCTTTATATGAAAATGGCTTTTACTTTGGAGGAAGAAGCCTGCAAATACTTTGAGATTGGATCTATTTATGGCAATACGTTAAAAAAGTATGACCCAACCATGATTTATCTTTCTTTGTTAACTTGCTCTAAATAGGAGGGAGCCTGCGGTTGAGGTTTATAACTGGTAGTTTGTGGTATTGTTGGGGCCTTCCCCCCATAACAGAGTTTTCCTTTTGAAGGGTCTAAACTACAGTGCAAGTCTTAGACCCCACAGCCCATAATATGTATGACAAAGCATAAGCGCTAAAACAGGTAGTTCTATGACAGCCTGGGCACTCCAGTTGATTTACTATCCAGTCACTGAGCTGCTCCCTGTTGGGTCCTCTTGTCCATCAATAAGACATAGGTACAGAAGTGTTGTAAAGATTTTCCTTAATTAATCTCTCCTACTGAGAGTAGAAAGGAAAAATATCTTTGTTGGAAAAGAATGATTTTTGATAAAATGTTCTAAAAGGTTTCAGCTAGCAGCAGAAACCTGTTAGAGAAAATAGTTCAAATGAGTGAAGTTTGAAATCAGGTTCCTATCGTGCGAGGCTTTGAGCATTCTTAAAATTTGGAGTTGTGCTATCAGTGCTGCCTTATAATACTGTGGGCTCTTTTCCTGGCAATTAAGGAAAGTGGCCTTAGACAAACACTTTGATTTTGTAACGATGTTTGGAGATTCATGGTTTTGACATTCCCACTTCCTACAAACCTACAATACAGGAATTAGAGTTTTTAGGAAAGCTGTTTGGGACAATTGTGGTTGTTTTCACTGACATTTTATTTTCTTGCATAAAATTATAAGAAATAATCTCCTCCCCAAATCCACCAAAGTCTGAGGAACCAAGAGAAACCATTCAGAACAGCTGGTCTGGATTGCAGAGGCCTTTTCAGCTTCTGCAAAAATTGAAAAACAGCATTCAGTTCTTTTCTTTCACAGCCATTGCCTAGCTTCTTTGCCAACTCTGTTCTCCCTCTTACATCCATATGACAGGCTAGTGACGCAGTGATTCCTTGTGCACTTGAGAAGCACAGAGTCCCTTCTCACAGAAACTTCTAATACAGTGATTCCTAGTTTTTTGTTTGTTTTTTTGTTTTCTTTTCTACATTGCTACTGTTATTGCGTGACACCTTAAGGAGAGGTGAATTTCAAAATGCTTAAAAAATGCTATCACATTCAGATACAAGTACAGGATGTTTGTTTGGATATGGACATGCAGGAAGGAATAGAAGGACAGAGAGAGCTTTGACAGATGGCAGTCCTTGCAGTCTTTCTCTCTGGGATGTGAACGCCATAGCTGGCTGTGCCTGCAGATGTTGAGACCTGGCTGCTGCAGACAGCATAGTTTTTAGACTAAAGAGAAAATCTCTTAAATAGCCTTGTTAACCTTTTTATCTTATTTATCTTAAAAGAGAACAGAAGAAAACACCAGCTAACTGTGCATGCCTATAAATAGGATTTATTGTAAGAAGCAAACACTTCACATTAGTAAATTTGCAGTATCGGTTATGGTGGCAAAATGTGAGTGCTCTTACTGAAGCCCTCTTACCCCTCCCATCAGTAAATATGTCTCCCTCCAGCTCTAATGACTTTTGGTGGACACAACTGATTATTATAGACGACAAATTTTTTTTTCCTCATCTAAATTCTTTTTATTTTAAGAACACTTGTTTTTTTCCAGTTTAATGTGACATATGTCATGGAGAAGCTATTCCTTTTTGTCAGTGAAGCTGATTATATATATATATATATTTATTTATTTTTTTCCCTTTATATCTGCTCTGCCACAATTTCTAATTCTTTTGTAGTCATGCAGAAATTTATTACTAATTCAAGATAGTCTCTGCTGCCTCTTGTTTTCAAACCAGAAAAAATGTAGGTGAAGAATTTAACTTGAACATCCTCTGAGAATGCCGAGACCAAAAGCGAGCATTTTTTCAAGAGCTACAGAAAGCAGCTTTTTTATTTTACCATGGTTTTCATAATTTTTCAGCTGCATTTCATGCTAGTTACTTTCAGCTTTGTGCAAAATTATACTTCTCTACAAATATTTATATGAAAAAATGGCAAAATGCTTTTCTTAAACCATAAACCATCTTTTGAGCAGTTTCAAAATAGACATATTTCAGAAGATTCTCACATGGAGCGCCCACATCAATGAGCAGGAAGTGTTACTGGGCAAGAACAGTACTTTCTCCCACCACTGCCTTGCACCAGTCGTAGGAGAGCTTATGTTCTCTTACTACCATCTTCTCTAAAACACTTCAGCATTCCTCTCCGTGTTATTCTCCATAAAACAGTATGACATGCTACAAATTATACTAGAACATAGCAGTCTATGAGTTCAGTCAAGGTATAATGATGTGCTCGTTTGCCTCTAAGTGGTTAACAGTTACAAAAGATTCTTCCTAATCCTCAGTACTTTCCTCTCTTTATTTTTCTTTTTAGTGCATTGGAAAATAAATCTAAAACATTTCTTCTGTTATCTAGCACTTCAAGCTTTTTCATAGCATTTGTAACATCTCTTTGCCAACGCTCCATCTGTGATTTTAGCTTGCAGAAAACACTTTGCGATTCTGTTATTAGCTTAGATGCGCAGAGAGCTGCTGTTTAAATATTAATTGTAACTTCCCTCATAAGTGCCGTTAAGCCCACTGAGTAACTTGTGAAGTTCAATATATATCTAGGAGAGGGTTGGGAGAGTGTTTGCGGGTACAGGGCCTGAGCTTAGCCTCAGCAAAGTTTTTACTGGTGTTAACAGTGCAAAATTGATCATGCCCTGATACTTGCAGTTTCCTCTCTCGTCCTAGTTCCTCTCTTTATACACATGTGAAAAAAAGGGAAGAAAAAATAGCATTAAATTTCAAGCATACTTTTTTCACAGTTAGTGGACTTCCTGCTGAACTTGTATATGTGAGAGGAACGCCACACTGCTTGCTAGAAAAGCCGAGATCCATCATTTGTTCCGACTCAGATATCTGACAAGTGCACTTCTGAAGTACTTGTGCATTTTTGTCAAGAACCACACTTTGATAGAGGTGCTGTCTTGTGGTTGACCCCTTCTCTGTTTTTAGTCATAAGCCCCCCCTTAATTAATTTTTCAATTCCTCAAAATGTGACTTACACTTACAAATAATTTTTTAAAAAAGGAAAAGGCTATATTTACAGACCTTTCAATAAAGTGTATTATTTGACAGAAGTGAGAAACAAGTAGTTAACACCATCTGACCAGCCTGTTATCTGTGGATCACCAGAGCATTGTAATTGTCATGCTCAAATTGGGTATAATTGAAGTATCAGCCCCATTAAAATTGTATACTGTATTTTTCCCTCTCTTCTTCTTCCAGATGGTTATTAGTCTTTTATTGGTGAGGTAGTTTGCCTATGGTGTAATCTGAAATTTTTCCTCATATCATTTAAGTGAGTAACTTCTCTTTGTGTTTGCAGGTGGATGCTGAATTCTGTTAATTGCTTAGAATTAGGATGCTTTTCTTAGTACCTTGCAAATGTATAATGGGCTGAAAAAAATTTAGTAGTATCACATGTTCCTTTGATTTTTCAGCATTCTGTGAAGAGGGATGCAGATATGGTGGAACTTGTGTAGCCCCTAACAAATGTGTCTGCCCTTCTGGATTCACAGGAAGTCATTGTGAGAAAGGTAAAACTTTGCTGAAACGCTTTCTTCTTCTTTTGTAATAAGAAATATGATATGCTGCATTAAGAAATAGTTGCTTTAAAGTGTAGTATTTTCAATTCAATCTGCTTGAAATTTTCTCTTCAGTGAAGATATGTGTTTTGGTTGTTCCATAGCTGCCTTTTTCTAACTGAAAGATAGTCTTACATTAAACATGGAAATTTTTAAATGATTGGGGATGTCTGATTTTCCTTCCAGTGGACACTTCTAATTAGTTACAGAGGAAGGTAAATGAAAAATATTTACTCCACCTATCTTCTGTGGTGCGAGCTCAAGGTCACCTTTTGTTTTTTCTGAATCTATTTGGCACATTGGACCTGAATTTGGATGCTTGCTTTTCACTGGAATTTTTGTTAAATAATTCTACTTAATTCAAGTTGTTGGATTTTTAAGGTTTGCTTTGTTTCCAAGTCACTGAGGACATCGATTTCCATAGGACCTTAAGTTGAAATGTATCTTACCAGTGATTCTTTGATTCCTTTCAGCCTTATGTCAAATCTTTTCCATTTCAAGATCTGATCCTGGCACCCTCTTCCATAGGTCCACCTTTCTGTTTTTCTCACAGAGATCTGGTTCATTGTCTACCTTAAGTTAGAAGGAAGGAATGATACAGGATTCCATACAGTACTCTGATTAGGTTCTCTGAAAAGCAGATTTTATATTTTATTTTGGTCTGTATTTATTGCAATTGAATTTCATTTAAATAACCCAGTGACAGTTTTCTGTTTAGCAAGTTTGTTAGTAAACCTTTATACTTTACTGGTGGAAATAAAGTGAATTGTTAACGCAAGTTGGATGATGCTAGTATGGGTGAGCTTATAATTGACAAGCTGTTTTTTTTTATGGAAGAAAAAAAAAGAAATAACCATTAAAGGGCACGTTAAATCACTGGAACCACTTGTTATCCAGAGACTGTCCAATAATTAGTGTATAAAGTGTCTGTTTAATACGTGTCTGTTCTGCTATAATAGAAAGTAATTTAAATCCAATTGTCAACAAATGTGCTTTGAGTAGCTTCTGAAAACTCCTAAAGCTTTTTATGGATGTACTTAAATCACTGTATAATAAAATCCCATAGTTTCTAGTTGTCAGCATTGTTTCTAATGATTTGGGAATGAACTAGGACATGAATTTTTTCATATCATCTTGAATTAATTTGAGTACTGCATTTTGCTTGCCTATAGCCTTTGGGTTATTTGTTTTGAACAGAACTAAGCTCCCAAGCCTCCTGACATTCAGCAATAAGTTCGGACAATATATATGGGGAGGTAATACAAGAAAACCTGCCTTAGAGCCCCACTCTAATCCTGCTAGTTCGCCTCTCTCATGTATAGTTTGTCCATTCCTTTCGAAAATGTCTGTAATTCAGAGGGTACAAATACATTCAGAGTGATTCAGGATACCTGGGATGTGTTGTATGGATGTGTAAATATGGTTCTACAAAACCAGCACCTGCTTTGCCCAAGGGTTCCCTGTTGACTCAGGGAGCTGGTGGCTTTAGGCCAGCTTTCAGCTCAACCGCCTGTCTTTCACACATGAATCTTTAAAGCATCTTTCTTATAGCTGTAAAGGGATTCCCGTAACTAGAATACAGAGTCTTTAAATTGATGAAGCAATGGTTTAAGATTGATAAATGGATGACATAACCACAATTGAAGGCTATGTTGTTCATGCTTGTGTATTTTTTTTGATCTAAAGGGTGAGTTAGCACACCAAGTAAAGGAAACATGGCAGACAAGGGACACTTGGTAGGTATATCAGTAAATTTAGAGGTATATGTCAGAAGAAGCTTGCTTCTGTGTATAAAATCTATATGACTGGATTATTTTTTTATTCATTGGATGTGTAGGATTTATCAATAGTCTACCACTCAAGCTAATGATGATAACATTGAGAAATTTGAATTTGCTTTGAATATGAGAAGTCATATTTTAGTTGTATTAGACAGCGTGTTTGAAAGCTTTAGCCGATATGTGTTATGTTGTATGTGTATTTCAGTAGCTAAGTGAATGTCAGGTCTCTAACAGCTTCAGCCATCTGAAGGTACATGTCCTGGAAAAACTACAAAAAAAATATGTATTGAGAGTAGAAAGGTGATGAACCATCTTTGAAGCAGACCCTTTTGCTTACCTACTCGTTCCTGGAATATGCAATAGTGTCAGGAATGGGAGGTCAGAGAAGACTTCCTTCATAGCCTCTCTTCATTTTGCTGCAGTTTTATTGGAGAACATCTAAGGTATTCAAAAACCATTTGTTTCTTTATTTGTTTTCCTTCTGTTGTATGTAGTGTTAGAAATAAACAGTTGTGTTTAACATATGGTACCACTCCCTCAATCATAACATAGTTTGAAGGCTGTGAAATGGTGGGACATGACTTTAAATCAAACATTCCTGGTAAAATCTTGTCTGATGGAAACTCATGGTGAGATGACGCATATCTGAAGTAAACTGATGTGTTTGGGTAATGTGTTCTATTCACCAAGCTGCATTTAAAGATGTCCTTCAAACCAACAGTACAGCAATCCTTCATACATTAATTGTGAGCTGAAAGGACTCCTCACTAGCTGAAAACGGTGTGACCCAAATTGGCTTTAATGTCATGGAAAGGGTAAAACAAACCATCAATTAGAAAGGTCATTGAAAAGCAGGTGTATTTCCTTCTGAATATGAATCATATGTTACTCATTTGTTCTGACTGTCTGGTTGAAATGATATTAGGTTAATTAAAAAATCAGAGATATTTGAGAAGACTGGGATATATAGTGGTAATTTACTCAGTTGAAAAGGTGAAATTAAAATACATATTTAAGGTGTATGTACAAATACATAATTCAGCGTGCTGCTGAGAAGAATTAGCTATTACCAGTTGTTTTACCTGAAATGCAGCATTCGCATAACACCGTTGTGGGGCTGCCTTTTCTTTTTGCATGCAAAGTGAACTGCAGATTGTTATCCAGGGATACTGTCAAGTATCTCTTTCAATCCATTCTTTATAAATGCTTTTTCTATAACTGTGAGCTTGATGCTTTTTACAGACTTCTTGTCATTTTCTGTTTAGGGACTGATTCTATTTTCTGATTAAGTTTTTTATTTGTCTGTTTTATTTATTTGACCATGGCTGAAATAAATGATCTGTGCGATCATTACCATTTGTGATAACTAACATAGTTGTGATGCCTATGCTAGAAAGTTTTTGTGATAGTTTTTGCTTACATTGCTCTATGGTTCTAGCATATATACACCTGGCTGCTGAGCTGGAGATGCGCATCCTTAAATGTATGTAATTCTGTTGGCTTAAGCCCAGGTGCATTCTTGGCAGGGATCCCTGTTAAATGCTTCCAAGAGACATTTCACTGTGCAGAGAGGAGTGCAAACACAATGCTCTGAGAGTAGTTGGCAGCATGGAGTCAAATGCCCTACTTTTTCATCCAGGAATGTTTTCTCCAATGTTTTAGCAATATTTTAAAATAAATATAATCCCATAATTCATTGAGCTGCTTTTCTCTCGCAGTGGGTGAGCCACAGGTCAGTGGAGTTGTAACGCTGGTTTTGTAGACAGGCTCTGCCATTATTCTGTATTTCTGGAATGATCGTCATTACTGCCACTGATGAAGCACTGCGAATGAGTTAGGCATAACAGTGTAGAATATCAAAAGATGGGAGTAAGCAAATGATTGAACCTGCAGTATGTTGCAGGCACCCCTCGAACACCTACATGCATGTGAAGGAGTTCTGTGTATGGGCCTAGGAAATACCCACCGTCTTCAATACAGTTCTGTGATGGTGTCCAGTGGTTACAGACATTTCAGTTAAGGAAGTTAGATCCTGGCATTACACAGCAAGTTGAGAGTAGGTGTCCAGCACAGAAACACAGGAGGAGAGCAGCCATGGGAAAGCAGACTGTCATCCTGGGCTAGATACCCCAGACTACAGCTGGTTCCTAGGCACAAGCCAGTTGTTACTCAAATATAAGCCACCTCTTTACAGTACCTCTTGCATGAATTATAACTTGGGCAATAAGAAGGAAAGAGCAAAAAGGTTTGAAGAAGCAGGTTCCAAGCTAGAGGCAAGTTTATTATTTATTTATTTATTTATTTATTTCCCCCGAAGCTGCAGGAGGGCTTTCGCACTGCTTGAGCAACATGTCCAAAATTGCACCAAATCTTTGTTCCCATGGCTTATGAAAGCCATTGTCTGAGCTGGTATACACTGCATGAGGAATATGATTCTGGTAGATAAGAAGGAGTGTGTATTGACTAGAGCTCAGAGAGATAAATGTTTTTGTTGTAGTTTTGTCTAGTCTTTCTAAAGTGAAGGTAAACTTTTATTTTTTTCCTTATCAAATGGGTGAATGGTGTCAAAGAATTGCCTGCTGACTGTAAACAGTCAAAAGTAAAGGTAAGACGTGGCAGAGAAGCATCAGGAGGTGGTAATTACTGAGGTTATATTTTTGTGTGTGGTTTTGGACCATGTGTGCACAAGATTGTCTGACATTGAGGGGAGCGGTCATATTTTGGTATGTACCGTGGCTGAGAAATGTGCTCTGAATCCCACTGATCATACTTGTGAATGACAAAAAAAAAAAATAAATCAACTCTTGCAGTGCTGTATTAGTTACATAAGGATTCTTCAGTGCAGTGTGGTTTTCACAGGTGCACAATGTAATGCTGAAATGCTTATATCTTGAAGTTGGATGTGTCATGTAACTGTCAGGAAAATGAGGAGGCCTTTAGTTTGTTTGTTTCATATTAGCTTGCAGTATCTGGAGTTGTCGTCTAGACGCTGCGTACTGCTTTGTTGACTCATCTCTTAAATTGCTTCTTCTGGAATTTCTTGTCTTCTGCAGTCCTTTGGGTAAAAATCCCTATAGTCTATTCCTTTGGACCCTGGAAATAGAAAGAAATGTGAGAACTGTCTTTCCATGTGCTATTTCTTTGATTCCTGAGCTGGATCAATCTTTAGGTGTGTAGCTATCAAAGACATTTCAGTTGAGGAACCTGGTTTAAAAAAAAAAAAAAAAAAGCAAACAAAACCCAAAGCAAAACTGAAAAAAAGATTTTCAGTGAGTACAGTAAGCTAAATGTCAAAACTCCCTACTTTCTCTATCTAAGGATATTTTGTAAAATATGAAGCAAGGTTTATTTTGGGAAACAAACCAGCTGTGCAGCTGTAGGCACAAGGCTTTGCATTAGATTCTTTCTAAAGCCTCTCATTTCAAGGTGAGACAAAGCCTGTACAGTGCAATATAAGAGGGCTGAAGTGAGCGATGCTTAACTTATTACAGAAAATGGTGATTGTGGCTGATACAACACTCCTGAGAGTGTGACAGATCCAGAGAAGGCAGATGCTCCAGGTGGCTGAGGTTACCCTACTCCATTTGCTGCCAAGCTGTTTACAGCATTTGCCCCAGCGGTGCTTATTGCAAAATGACAAGAGGTGATATCTTAATATGATAGAAGAAACAAAGTTGTCATTTGTAAAGATATCAGGGAGTAGATGAAAGAATATCTACTAGAAAAATATGATTAAGACAGTCTCTAAGGATCAAGGGGACATCTGCCTGCAAATCAACAAATAACTCTCAAAGGAGGGGGGAAGTTCTTTCTCACACTGCCAAGCCAAAGAAAAGTGAAATCTCCCGGACCAGGAATAGCACTTATCCCCATGGCTGGGGAGATTGGACTCATTTTTTGTAGTGCTTATACTGCCTTGTGTACTGCAAAAATTGAAGTTTAAAAGCCAGGAGTAACATTAAGCAGTGACTGCGTTTATTTATTTATTTATTTCCATGGGATAATTTTATGTTGCTGTATTGGTAATATTCAAGTGTCTGAGTACATATACTTCTGTTTGATTTTAATGAAAGGAATATCTGCTATATTAATCTCTGCTGTTAGCTGAGATGATACCTTGACATTCCAGCTAACAAATGATTCTAATATTCTAATGTTTTATTACTTGTATGACTTGTGGTCATAAAATCTCTTTCATAGTCTTCTGATTTGGTGAGAGGGGGAGAGGTTTTTTTGTTTTTGTTTTTGTTTTTTAAAGTCAAAGAAAATTCTTTTCTATTCTCTCAGATCCACAAAACTTGTGCTTAAGAATAGGGTTGTATAATTTTGCATATCCTGATTGGAATAATGCACACTACTCTAGATTCCCACAATTCAAATTTCTCCACCTAAATTTTACTTTCCTCCCCCAGCCAGTGTCTGTATGCCAGCTGTACATGTCAGGTATCACTTAAGGATGCAATTTTATTCAGAGAAGAGAAAGGCAAGATTTAGATAGTTGACATCTAATTTGCATTTGGATTCACACAGAACAATGTAATGAAGAGGTAATTTCTGTTGATCAAACTTTATACTGCAGAGAAGATCCAAGCCCAGATTTTAAAATTTTTGTTCTCTTGCCTTATACAATTACAAAAATACCTTTACATGGTCTTGGCTGGCCGTCTTCTTTGTATCCCAATTCCTGTTCAAGATGTTCTACATCAGGTTGATGTACCTACACAACAAGGAGGTTGCCCGTGTGGCTGGTCTCAGTAACATTCCTGGAAGATGCAGAGGTGGAAAACAGTGTTCACAGCCTAAAAGGACATGTGTTTCTTTCCTAGCTGAGAGAAGAGGGTGCTCAGAGAAATGTGGGATAGTCTAGGTAAAAAGGTAAAAATGTCTTTGCCCTCTAGTGCCTGGAAATCTCTGGGAACAAACAAGGTTTGCTTATTCCTGTTTTGTTTTTTTTTGGGCTGCTGTTACACCCCCAGTGTTACATGATTATTCGTCCATAAGTTCTAACTAATTACGCAGTACAGAAGGAAAATCATGCATAGAAAGAGACAGGTAAATCAAACAATAGCACACTCCTAAGCTTTGTATTCCTTCTGAACATCCTGCAGCTTGCAGCCCACAGAGCAAAGTTTTGTTCAAAAGCCTTGCTCAAACTGAGGCTGTGGAAATTGTTTGCTGCTGTAGGCCTTGTTGCTTTTGCCCTTTTTTGAAGTGCTCAGTCCCTAACTTAGCATTCATCCTGTTTATCACCAGGAACATCTCCCACACTGTCTCTGCAGTTGTACCTACTGCAGTTTCTTCTTGGATTCAGAGGACCCAGTCAATGTGATTTAAATTTGTTTCAAGTGGCAGGATCACTACCTGAATATATTAAAGAAAACAGACTTACAAAGCACTCAAAAATATGAGCAAATATTTATATTTGCGCAAATGTATTCATCTATTTATGAAATTTCCATTTGTCAACGAGGAAGCTTCCATATATGAAGCAATCCTATATGGATGTGAACTGGAAAAAAATAGTTGCTTTAAAATACATAATTCATGATGAATTAGCCAGATTAGTCACTTTACTCTGGTTAATTAAAAAAAACAAACAAGCACAAACAAACAAACACACACACACAACCAAACCAAACCAAACCAACCCCCCCAAAAAACCAGGCCTGCTCTGAATGCAGTGCACTACCACTAATTTTATAATATTTAATGCTATAGTTTGTCAGGATAGTCTGACACCCTTCTATGCTTCCTGAGGGCAGATACCTGTATGTGAAAAACAGAATATTTCTATGGAAAGATATCAGAATAGATAGTAGACTAACTAAATATTAAATAAAAAATGCCTTAGTCTGTCTGACTACACACAGTATTTAGGGGACATTTCTGACTGTAATAAGCTCTCTACTATCTTTTTCTTATCAGTAACCTGCTGTAGACTGGGGAATCAACCGTGAATATTGAAATTTACTGATAACCTAGAAATATTACTTGAGACGTACAGAGTGTGCATAGAGAGGAACTTACATTTTTTTTTTTTTTAAGGCAATTCCTCTTGGTTTCAGGGAGAATTTCACCTGCATGAAAGCCTGAGGATCTGGTGCAGTTCAATTAGGTGAAATGAAAAATAAATTGTTCTAGTGAAATAATTTTTTTTTTTTTTTTTTTTTGGGGGGGGGGGGGGGGGCTAAGTAAAATTAGCTATGTTAGTTGCATTTGTAATGATAAATATGCCACCTTTAACACATTGGTCTATGGTGCAAATCTAACTAACCTGGTCTAGGGGTAAGGTCCTATTCAAGCTGGGGAGATAATTCAGTCTTGACAAAAATTGTGAAGCTCAGAAGTTTACCATATAGAGCCACATTTCAGCCAAAGTTTAATATAATGAGTTATTTCATAGCATATTTCATGAGTAATCTCATTCAAGTTATTCAAGACGTAGTGAGAGAAAATGTATCTCTGTAATCAGAACCAGCATCTCAGCATTAATTTTTGAGAAATAATATGATGTGAAAGGATTGGAGCAAAACAACTTGCTGTTGCTCTAGTGGTATTGGATACCTAATTCCAGTTTTTCTTTTTTAATTTCTAATTTTTTTTCACCTCAAAAATTATGGTGTAAGAAGGACACTGTAAGCTGATGGAGGTTATACAACAGAAAAACAAGTAGGGTTAACCAGCAAGATCTTTTTCCCTTTATTGATGGTAATTCAACACCACAAAATCAACAGCCATGTCTGCTTGCTTTCATTGGATTGATATTCAGAGGAAGAGATTGAATCCATGTTCATAAAATACTTGGAAAGCAAATAAAATGGCGTAGATCATTTGCCCTATTGTAGCTCATGTACAATAGGATAAATATATCAGTTATTTTTCTCTAGGAGAGGGGGTGAGAATGTGTTAAAACATTGCTGGAATGCCATCCTTTCTTTATTAACTGAAGATCCCTCTTTAGCACCTAAAGTTATTCTGAATTTCAGTAGCCCCCTTTTTAAATAGTTTGCTCTTAGCACGGTTGCAGAATGGAGTTATGCACTCCTACAGCGAAGAAAAGCTTACAGCAGAAGAAGCTGAATTAAAATCAGTGTATGGACCCAAGAAAACAAGTCCTTCTTAAGGATTGTACTCCTGTGTTTTAACAGACAAGAAAAGAAATACAAAGTTTTACTGATCTGGAACATTACAAACTTGCTTTGTCATTCCAAAGATCTTTCAGCATCAGGTGAAACATTTTCATTGTTGGTCATTTGTTTGATAGTGACATCTGTTTTGCTGCAGAAAGTGCATGATGTTTCAGAAGACTCCTCTTAGCTCTGGATTTTTTTCTGGATAATCCAGTATATTATGGATGATAAATTACCAAAAAAATCAGTAGAGTAATACCTATTGGGTGTGAAAAAGACCTCTGCATCCATCTCCTGGAAAGCGTGGTGTTAAAATCTCTTCTAGATTCAGAGCTCGTAAACTCTCTGTGAAGATCCTGTTGTTCTCATTAGGCAACGTTTGTGCCTGTAGACCCTGGTGAAAGGAAACACAAGGTGTTAAAGGAATGCTTTGCTTAATGTAAGGTTCATATGAAGCATAAACATAATGTGGATTGTTCTGGTTGAATGTTTTCTTTGCTAGTTCCTAAAGGAACTAGCTGTAACTAACTGACTGAGATAGCTGTAAAATAACAGTCATAATCTAACTCGAGGAACTAGGTAGCAAAGTTTTTTTTTTGTTTTGTTTTGTTTTGTTTTTAACTTTTTATAAAGTTCTGATAAAAATCTGTTTGGTCCCTCACATTTGCAGAAATAGAGCTCTTCTCAAATACACCAATCATTTTTTGCTTTTAAAAAGAGAATCTCTGGTTTAGCAAGTCAGTTCAATAGCTGGAGTTTTCCACTATTTAAGCAGTGTAACATTGGAATTACTTCTTTCAACATCTAATATCTACTAAGTAGATCGGTCACTTCAGATGCAAACATAAATGGCAGGGGTTTTATGTGAAAGAGTAAAATTTCCTTTCTTATTTGATTTTTCTGAAGAGACATTTTCTGTATGCTGGCAATCTAATCTTTGGAATGGTACTCATCCTTTGAATGAGACATAAAATGAAAGGTCTAAACACTTCTGGTCATTAAAGTTCCTGTTGAACCTGTATCCTATTTCAGCTTGGGTAATTACATTGTGCCTTCTTTAGCAATGTCAGTCAGAGAAATCAATCATCTAATAGCTGTCTGGTTAGCATGGAGTAGCACCTGTGCTTTAACTTCAGAGAGAGCTGCGTTTCTGTGATAGGTTACAGATCCTTTCAGCTTTTGATAGCAGTTACATGGTTGTAAATGTGAATGATTCTTATGTGGAGTTCAAACTTGTAGGTCCAGCTCATCCACTGTCCTCATTGCATCATCTTGGAAGTAGTGATATTTCCATTACGGATGGCAGAGTTCACCAGCATGTATAGATTCTTGCACACCTGCTGGATTTTCTTATTAGTAAGTAGTCAGGCTCTCTGATGAGCTGCAAAAAGAGGAGAGGCACACAAACTCTGCTTAGGATCCCATGTGTCCCCCTTTGCGTGTGCTGCAGCCACTCAGCTTCTTTATAAGAACCTACTGGTTTAACAGGCCGTCCAAACGATGGACAACTTTGAGTTGTCAGTGTAGGTACTCCTCAGTTAAAGGCAGATTAAATAGATTGTTTTCATTTTAAAGACAGCATTTATTTATTTATTTATTTATTTATTTATTTATTTATTATTTAACAAGGAGCCAGGGTGGGCAACAGGCTTTCCCTTGCAGTTGAGTCACTAACCTTGAAAAGCAATGAAAGTTTTTGGGCTCAGAACTGAAATAGCTTTGAGGAGAAAATTCTTTATTCTCTTGAGTGCTCAGAAAATATATAAATTGGCCTGCAGAAGGTGTGGCCAGTACATGTATTTCACTTGTATGACATATTACAAAGACTGAGTTCCAATTACAAGGTGCTTTATGAAGATCCCCTTTTTTGGGTGGGGAGGGGGGAAGGTGGAATTGCTTTAGGGAATTCTTTGACCAGAAGTAATTGTGCTTATATTTCCTACAAAGAGAGTTAGGGGTTTTTCTCTCTCATCCTAAGAATCTAAGAATGTCCATCACAGATTTTTTCACTTTTATTTTTTTTCAGTTTACTGCGTGGAGAAAGTAGAGATGTAATTCATACCTCGGAATATTTTTTTTTCATCTTCTCATCTCAAATCTTGTTTCTCTTCCAACTTCATATAGAGAGTTCACAGCTTATGCAGTTTGTGAGATGTGTGTGTTGATAGCAATAATAACTCCCTCAGTGCTTCCATTAATCATTTATAGGCTATTGAGTCAGATATAGTGTGATAATGCCTAGTTATTCCTAAGGCCTCCCTTTTGAGTCGTATGTTTTTTTTTAAACAGAGCTCTTTTTTTTTTTTTTGACCCCCTCCCTTCTCCACCCCCATCTTTTCTCAACAGGCTTTATTAGGTATATTCGATACTCAAAATACTCAATAAGATGAAAGAAAGTTGTATGTGTAGCTAGATGATAGTAGGTCACTTAGGATACAGAGTCTGATAAATAATGACCAGGATTTGCTGATACCTAATGTCTGTCTGACAGATTCGACTGTGGGGGATTTTTTCAGATTCCTCCATCATATGCAGTTTACATGTGTAAAAAACAAAAACAAAACAAAACAAAAAAAAATAAATTACACAAGAAGGAAATAGTCCACTAGTCACTACAAAAAGGTATATCCGTTTGTTAAGGTTTTAGGTTGTCACAGCACTATTAAGTTTCCTTACTGAGTGTTAACTAAATTTGTTAGTGTATTAAATGCATTATTATGCCTTCTTCCTACAACTAGCAAAATGAAACTGGTCAATCATTAGTCCTCTTACTGAACAGTTTCATCAGTGAGCTGAATGACTGTAAAATAATTTGCAATGGCCCCTTTGGAGGATGTTCTTCAGGGGGAAAAAACACCCAAAATGGGAAATATACTACCTTTGACATTGCTACTCTGTTGATTCTTGTGGAGAACTGTAAGACACCTCACTTGATTGCATTTAATGTGATATTTTTCATAAATACTAAACTTGGTCTAGCTGAAGAAATTTATATATGGTATATTTTCATTTCTAGATTTCATATTTCATTCTTCACATTACTGTGTATTAACTGCCAGATTTAAAGGGCATAGGCAAGGTTTCTAGGCCAAAATGAGAAATAAAATTGGGAAAGAATTAAGGGAACGGTTTTGTGCCAATCAATGCTAAAAAAAATGACAAATGTCATACACTGCTTTTATAAGTAACAATGAAACAATGATTTTCAGTTTTCTGCTGAAGGAAAGATAATATTTTAAGACATGAAAAAAAAAGGGTCCAACCAAACCAGGAAATAATTGTTTGTTGGTTTGTTTTTTCTTTTCCCTGTTTATCACTTTCAAATATAAATCAAATGTAAATGAACCTTAATTTAAAACTCCAGATACTTGTGTCTTTGAAGATATAAAACATTACATGCTTTTTGTTTTCCATAATCTTTTGATTTATACCAATCTCAACTGTATTGAAACAGGTTGAGAATCTTGACCTTTAACGTTTGATGGAAAGTGTTATTATAAAACTTAATTTAGCTGACAGTCATAAAATGCTTTGTTAGTCTTTACCTCGCTGGGTTGTCTTACATTATGAGTAGTCCTACTGATTTCAGTTGTCTAGTAGTGATGCAAAGAACGGTTCACTGTAAGAGCAGCTGGCTGTAAATGCTAGCCAAGGGTAAATTAATGCAAAAGAAATAATTAATGGAATAAATATAAAGTGATAATATATATTCATAACAGTATTTTGTAACAGAATATCTGTGTCATTTGTCTGACACTATAATCAAATATATATGCATATTTAAACAATGTGTATAAAGTTTAAAAACTGTACTCAGCTTTTTCACAGATACTTAGATGATTCCAAACTTTTGGACTCAAGATAATGCTCTGATTTGATCCTCAAGTTCAAACCGTTCTAGTAAATGAGTAAGTATTCGCTGAAACTAGGAGCCACTGAGTTAGCACAGAACGTGTTTTATGAAGTCAATTTCATCATATATGACTATATAGTCTTTTTAAATCCCACTTATAAACAAGTAAGATTATTGACAAATTAGGTTTTCTAGCAGACTAACAGTAGATTCCAACTTGGAGCATGTCAACCATAATGATGCAACTTAATTGTGATATTGTTGATTTTAAAAATACTTTGGGTTTTGTGATACCATATAAAATTGCAGCTACATGAGGGACCATGGCACTTTATGGACATAGAGATTATTTTCTCTTTGGAAACGGCTTGATGAATTTGTTGTATAAAAAGGATGGATATCATAGGTAGCTGTTTCTGCTAGCTGATTTTAGTAATCAGCTATTTTATGAAATTGCCTGTGGTTGTTCTTCTAAGGCACCTGGCACTTACATTGTGAGTTTTGGGATCCCTTCCGTGATTAAAGGTCCTGCAGAATTTGGCAAGGTTGTAGGTTATGGCACTGAGGACATCGCCATCTTAGAATGCAGAGAGAAATTTTTCTGTGGGCTTGCGTTTTTAACAACCAAGGTAAAGTCTACTGCAAAGAGAAGTTTATACTGGACAGACAAATGTGTTACACAGCTATCAAGGGCTGATCCAGCTGTGCTTCCTCCTACTTTTAGGAAGTAGCAACCCATTTAGTTGTACCTATGTATTTTGTTGATATGTAATGTATAATGCATGTATAATACAGTTTGTATTTGACTAGAGCAATGTGTATTTTAAGAATTTTTGAGAAAGAGGTGCAAAAATTACTTGTAAATGTTGGCAGATAATCACAGTATTCATGAATTCTCATTTATTTTTTCTTATACTTCCTTCTTGAAAACACCCAGTGTTGCTGTGACCATTCTGTTACTTCCAGAAAGTAATTTGGAAGTGAGATAATCTAATCTAAATTCAGTGTAAATATAAATACCGTTAAAATATGCTTTCAAGACTAACGGGACTATATGTGTAGCGTGGTGTATAGGTCATCCCTTGTTTTCAGAAAACAAGGATTTCTGTGTCTAAGTTATATATTACTGATTCTAAAGTATAATTTTGTCTTTTATGCATATGTTTGCTCTGTGGAGATCAGTTCAAACAACATACTGTCTAGTTAGCTATTGCCAATGTATTTTTTTTGTGTTTTCTAATAACGTGTATCTGTGCTGAAACAATATATTCCAGAAATTTAGAATTAGACAATTCCTTCTGGAAAGGAATTCTTACCTAGCTGTGAAGTAGAATAAAAATAATATTTGTATTATTCTATTTCCACGTTTCATCTGTGCTACCTTTGTGCATGTATACAAATTTAGAGTGGTGTAGAGGGTAGAGGATGGCAGACAAGGGGCATAAAGGGCTGCACAATCAGGTAAAAATAAGTGAGGAAAAGAGAACTTGTGGTCTTTTTCATCTTGGTGTTCTGTGTGCATCGGTGTTAGAGGCAGCACCATTAATTGCAATGTTGATGTCACGATTTTTCAGACTTGGGACGTTTTCCTAAAACATTTCTCTATGAGCACCTTCATGGCTGTAAATACAGCTCCACAAGAAAACAGCATGCTGATATGGTGCAAAACAGTTTCTAGACATCTGTTGAATTTTCTCTCCATGATTTATTATTTTATCCAGATGGGGATAATGATAATACAAAATCACTTTAGAGGACCCTATGTGGGGATAAATATGAATGTTGGGCAGGTTTACATTAGGAAGGAGTGTGAATTCCTTTTCTTTGGAGCAGAGGAAGGTGTCTGCAATGCTTGAAGAATAGTACCTGAGTGGTGAAAAGAGTTAAGATGCTCTTGAATTGTGATTTTTTACATTTGCCTCTTCAGTTAGATGGATTGTGTGGTCATGCAGATAGATAACGTAGCACAGATGATACTATCTTAATGGTGCTTCATCTATCAAGGTTTTGATTTCTTTGTTTGCACTGAGCATTGATACTGAGAGTATTATAGCATTTAGATGGGAGAATTTCTAACATGGTGTACTGCAAATTTGCCTTCAGACTGTGAACATATAACCGTATAACATTGATCAAATGAATAACACTGTTAAAGTATTTTGGATTTAAAAAACAGCAACCAACCACCCAAGTCCCGGACTTCTTACTGTAATTTAGAATTCATTATAAAAAGCAGCTTATTAATATTTAAAAGGAGAGTCTTTTCTTTAAAATGAATGTGTAGATGTAATTATTTGTTTTAGCAAAGAGGTTTAAAAATGAGGAATTGTCTGCTGGTTTGAAACTGTTCTAATGCCGCTGGCTATGAATATATTATAGAGCTATATGTTTATAGAAAACGTTTCCATCCTGTCATCTTCATTTAATACAGTCATTTTCAGCTTTATTAATTTCACCTGGGTTAGATTTTTGTTTACACTGTAATGCAATTTGTGGTATTGGATATGATTCTCTCTGGTCCCTTATTCTGAAAGATTCTTGCAAGACTGCAACGTGCCTTCAGTTTTGCTGTCTTTATTACTGAAAACTGTTTACATCAGAAGTATACAAGTAATGAAGCTGGCAAGAAGTTATTATAATGGAAAATAATCTCTGAATGAAAGCCCCTAATTTTGTGCATGTATGTCACGTGTGACTTCTTAGGCCTTGTATTACACTATCCATATTACTAGTTTGCACTTAACCAAGAGGAATATGCAGCTAAAGACATTCCTGCAACGAGTATTCAAAGTTTCAAAATTGAAAGAGGTGTATTTCCTTTGATTAGCCTTTTCATTGACTTCAGCCTGGTTTGGAAGACTTTCTTATTCAATTTGCTCTTGACAGATACTAGTATTAAATCGTATTTTGAAATGTTGTTTCTAGGATTAAGCTAGATTGTAGAAATGAATTTCAAGATTTCTGAAAGGAATGTATTTCTGTGCAGAAAGCAATGAAGTCTTGCAACCCAATATTTTCATGAGGAAAACAAATTTGTTGCGTGTCTCATTTCAGAGAATGCAGGCAATTCCCTAGGATTATTTTCTTTGTTCTTCAGTATTCTGGAGACTTACTGTTTTGAGTAGGCGTGAAGTTTCTGACAGCAAAGCACCAGCAGCAATGGCTAGGACTCAGTGCACGCACACAAGTGGCAGGGTAAACATCCTGCACATGGTTCTTGCTATTTGAGCCATCAGACTTCCCTGACACTCTCTCACGCCACATTTTGTGCTGGTTGTTTTTGTCTGCTAGTGACAAAGATTGACTGTAGCTTGCCCATACACTGTTCAACATGACCTGTCTGGAGCGAGGCTGGAATATGTGTCTCTGTCCAAAAGGAGAGAAATTCTATATGGCCAGCATGCAGACAGAGGATGGAGTGAGCTCTCAGTCTATGAATATAATGATTTTTAACTTCTCTCTAAAAGAAAGCACTTGTGACTATCTTGTAACCTCTTGTTTTCACCAAACTGGTAGGGAAGTGTCATCATTTACTGTTAAATTAGTCTGATATAACAGGTAGATGACTAATACTGCATTAAGTGGAGACAGACATTCAGACATTTGTTGTCACCTGTTACGTTCTCTGAGGCTCATGATTAACAGGTTTGTGTTTTGTGTGTGCAAGGGGGATATAATGCAAATAAAAACAAACAAACAAAACTAAAGAAGCTCCCCATGCAGAATGACTTACTGTATGAGTGCTAGGATGGTTTACTGAAATTGTGGCTGTGGGACATTTCTCTCCAACTTTGAGTACTGCTTCCTGGGAGAGTGCTTACCCCCATTTTGTTATCTGAAATATAGATGTTAGTTTTTAAATTGCAACTGGATGTCTCGAGGAAGAAAGTATGGGAGATGTGCCAGTGGTTTGACCACTGGGCTTCTGAGAAAGAACTGTTTACAACTGTTCTCAGGGTTTCAATTCTTTGTCAACAGATTTTTATTATTTTTTTGCCTCTGTAACTACTCTGGCAGCTGCTCCTCCCAAATTGTCATTTTTGTCTGCTACAAAAGCAACGCAAAATGAAGAACTGTCATACCACATGTTGTATCTCTTTTCACAGCTTCCAATTAAACTCACACTCAACTTCATACATTTGGCTGCTTTATTGATTTTTTGTCTGTGTGAGGGGAGATTGGGTGGGTAAGAATAGAAAGAAAAATAATACTAAAACATGGATCGTACAAACCCCTTTGATATGAGCTGTAAACTGTAATTGTCCTTTTGTCTTTGCCTCCTCTTCCTTTCCGATGTGAGTGTAATATGAAAAATGGTCCTATAATTGAAAAGACTCCATGCAGTCTACTTTGTCAACAAAGCTCTCTTGACTCCTTTGGCTGTTTATACCTACTGTAGACTTTGTGTTGGATTTTGCAGGGCATATCCAGAAGTACAGCATTTCATAAATCGAATGGCAGCCAGCTTATCTGTGAGTGAATGTTCTTCTTGCTGCTGAAAATTGTGAATTCCTTGGCTATTGTTGTTTGACGTTTTTCTTTTTACTGAAGGAAGGTTAGTAGAGTTGGGCATGGCTCTTCACAGTACTGATGAGAACATAATCTTCAGTGTGGCTCACCCTTTTGTGGGCTGTTGTCTTGATGCTAAAAGACTGACTTACTCAGAGCTGAAAAGAATCAAGATGCTTTCTTCACATTTAGAAAAGAGGATTGAATGTGTTGGTATGCAACTGATACAAGGAGGCACCCTCATCAATTTTAAGTACTCTGTGATTGATGGCTTTCAACTGTAGTGTAGCCTGCTTGCTTCTGGATTAAGAATGTTGTGCTGCTGACTCATATTTACTGATCTTTTTGCTCGATTTTGCGTATGCTTCATTCTTGGTGAGCCAAGGCATTCAAGCTATTTTTGACTTCCTCATCCATTTCCTCTGCCCTTTACTGTTGTTAATCTCCACAGCTAAACAATGTATTTCTTTGGCATTTACCTTATCTTACAGAATCAAAATAGGAGAGAGGGGGGAAAAGGAAGAAAAACCGTAAGTGTTTCAGCTCTAACAAACAGCCAAACTAGAGACTTAAATTGTTTCAAATCCGTATACTGCTCAGGGAATGCTGCATTCAGTTCTATGAGTACTAATTAGATAAGATGGTCCATGTATTTTTGTGACTTGATTCTTAAAATGCAGTGAATAGTGTCTGTGGAGGTTGGGAAGAGGCTGCTTTGTGAAGACAGATTCTTGTGCTCTGTGACTAAAATAAATGATAGCTCTTTTGGGTTTGAAGTATACATTATTTTGGTTGCTCATAGATATCCTGCTGCTCAAGCACACAGGGAAACAAATGCATTTCGTCTATAAGAAAATAAAACCCAGAGTTGGTTTTCTCAAAGCTTGTTTTGATCCTCAGCTGAAAACAAGATTATTGTCTGTTTTCACTGCACACCCCAGGTTGTCTGTTGATCTTACCTCATCTGGTCTGAGACTGTGTAATGGAAATGATTAAAAAAGGATGGCCATATCAAGGAGATTTATAAATCCTGAATTTCAGAAATGACTCCTTGTTAATTAGCATTCCAGATAAATTACTTTATTCCAAAGAAAAAAAAAAGTGTATTTTGCCATGCAAAATTACTGCATCATTATCAATTATACATTTATTTATTATTTTTTTTAGGAAGGAGAATAATCTGAAATTTATGTCAGGCTTCAACTTGAATCAATATATATATAAAGACAAGCATAAGTATGTATCCTATAAGACTGATTATTTGATCTTTCTAGACAAGGATACATCCTTTCTAGGCCAGGATGCAGTCCTTGCTGTGCAAATCAAAAGCCATACATAATCTCCTGAATATCGGATCACTTCTCCTGGTACTTTGAGTCTGAATGTTTTGGACACTAGAATGCTATTATTCAAGTATTACTGTTGTACTTGTTTGTAGCAGGTGTGGATGGAGTTCTTGCTTTCTCACCCAGAACATGCAGTGTGATTTAACTTTTTTTTTTTTTTTTTTTTTTTTTGAAACGCTGTACTTTTGGAGATTTTTCAGTCTTCTGAAGTCTAAACAAACCAATCGAGCACCAGGAGAGCTAAAGAAATGGTATAAAAATGTGTTGCCTTACATGAAGTGTGCCATTTTGTGTTATGTATTTTTTTTATGTCTGACCCACCAATATCACGGAACATGAACTGGTAGCAGCTCAGTCTGCTGCTGAAGTGAAAACCCAGAGAGTCATGTATGGAGTGAGTGAATCAGTAATATTCTGGTTCAGAACTCAGTTACTCCAGTGCCAGAAAATGACACACGTACCCCCTTAGAAACTCACAGAAAGTGTGGAGAGTTTAGCTGGATGATAGGTTATTAAGTGTTTTTTAAATAGCGCAGACTTGGCAAGTAGATTTTGTCACTCTTAATATGTTATCTGTGTATTCTTAACTTGGAAATCCTACTAAAATGTTTCTTTGTGCAGGAATGCATGGCCACTTGCTAACTAAAATCTTGTTCCCAAGACTGCCCTGCTTCTGTTTTTAAAGTGCCATTCAGGCTGATGAATGAGATGTAGTGCAAACTGGAAGTCTCTGGATGAGTTGGACTGAAATACAGTGAGCAAGTGGTGGGAAAGACAAAGCTGCTTTCTGGGAAGGTTGCAAAGCTTAGAGATTTCATGATCTGTCCCTGTGAGCAGGCTGACCTGGTCTGAGGCTTGGCGTTACTGGAATTTTTTTCTTTCTTTAATTGCAAGCATTGTGACAGTTCTGATTTTATGTGTATTTCAAAACTACCTGCCTTGAACAATGTGTCAGTGCATTTCAGATGTCGAGATGAGCAAGGTCAGAAGTACTGCTTCTTTACAGTACAGAAGAATGCAGTGGTATCATTACTGTTGTTAAAAATTGCTCTCTCAACAAGATATCCTACATCCAATTTTGCTATTGCAAAATCTAATATGACGAGACATCCATTGAAGCAATTTATGAAAACTAACCTTTACAGCCCTTTGGTTTTGAAAGAACTATGTGGAGAAACCATTTTTGTTTGTTTTTCGGTTTTATCTTGTTTTTCATTTAGGGTAATATATGATCCAGAGAGAAATTTAGTTGTATTGACAAAATGGATGTGGAGTGATGTGATGGGATTACAGCTACTAATTTATATGAGAACATTGTTCTTTCATGTAAAAAGTTTCTTAGAAAATTCCTTGCAATTAAATGGCAATGATTATTTGCCATTTCAAAATGACCCCCCCATGTTCATTTTGATAGTGTTTGAGTTATTGAAAAGCATGCTAATGACTAACTGTAGGGAATATGACATGATTTTTAGGAGACTGAGTAATACCGTACAAGTGCAAAGTAAAGAGAGAACCATATCTAATTCAGAAATTATTAAAATAAGTCCAAATGAGAGCCTAGCTTGCAATACATTCACTTGACCTTGTGAACAGTAGGAGGCTTGAATTCTGGGAATATGCAAAGTTCCTGAATGAATTTTCTCAGTCTGGGTAACCTGCCAATTAGCTGCCTTGTATTGTTCACACGTTGCCTGAAAGATCTCACTAAATACTGATGTCATAATTTTGCATGGAAGTAGTTACAGACTGTGACTGACACTTCTATTAAAACCCTCTGTTTTCAGGGCCTGTTATATAGCCATAAAAATCACTCGACATTCAAGGTCTCTGCCTGGGAGTCTTTTTTTTCCTTCCTTAATACAAAACTTGAGAAGATATACTTTACTATTTTGACCTCTGTAATAAAAGAAGAAAATATATTGGGTTTTTGAGACAGCACCTTCTTAAAGCCCAGCCATTACTAAGTTTTAGCCAGAAGTTTTGATGTTTACAACCATGTAGTGTTTATTTTTTTTGTAGGAGTGCCCAAATGGTGGGTTATGCTTCAGGCTAGGTTTACTCTCAGTTTTACCACTGCCAAGCGACTGTCTGTGTACCTGCTGCTGTAAGGCCAGCCCAGCTGGGAGGAGACACCTCAACAGGTTCACTTCTCCCCTGGACACAGAGCCAGTCTGCAGGTTCATCCATCTTACAGCCAGGAGAGCTACCTGTCTCCTCTTGTAGATGGGAGAAAGGGGAAGAGCTTTTGAATTCGGCTCTTGCCACAGCTTAGAAGAGGCAGATAATAGCACAGAAGCAGTAAGATGCGTTTTCTCAGCTTCCTCTCAGAAATGGCTAACACCTTTGGACAGCCTAGCACTGCTTAGCACGGCATTACATGCTCTGACTGGGAAAGGTTTAAATGCTCTGACTGGGAAATAACATGAGAAAGGGCATAAACTTAGGCTTAACATCTGCCTGACAGTATCACTCCACTCCAAATACCAGGGTGCATTCTAGCAATTGAAAAATGTCTGCAGAGGCATTGGGAGTGGGTTTGTTCTTTCTTTTTTTCCACCTTGTGCCTCCATGTCAGTTAGGTTTGTGCTTAAACTTGACTCTTTTCAATTCTGATTCTTTGCTTTCATTGCTACTTCTGTAAAGGAGCTTATCTTTCTTTCCAAGCACAATATCACCTTGCTAGCTACAGTCCTTCTATGAAGTCATAAAAAATGTAAACTGGAGATGCTTGTGTTTAATTAAGAATCAGATGTTATCTAGGAGTTAACAGACACCATTCTAGACAATAGCATAGCTGTCAGCTTCTTCAGTGAAAATGCCATGGTGATACCTTTCAACATCTTTTAATTTAATGTATATATTCCATTTTATGTATCTTTGTGGCACTTGGCATCTAACACTTAAAATGAATGTTTTCCCAATAAAGAATACAGTAACTGTCCTCCAATATGATCAAATATATTGCTGTCTTTGAGGAAAATAATTTGATTTTATTCTGACTTGCACTGATTTTATAACTACCGTAACTTTTGTTGAGTTAGTTGGCAGTAACAAATTACAGTGGAGCAAATTCTCTTGGAATCTGTGACGATATTTTTTTTTTTTTTCATCCTTCTATTGCTGTTTCTCTTTGACATGATGCGTAATGCTTCAGCTGTGAACCTGGCTGAACAGAAATGTCATCCTCTGCTCTGGAGGCTGTTAGATCCTACTTCTAGGGAACTGGCAAGCTCTAGTTCTCTGAGCTAAAACTCTTTAATGGGAGTCATTCTTCAGCAAAATCCCAGATAGTTTGTGATCAAATACTAGGGGAAATTTAAGGCAAAAAGCTGAAAAAAGAAAAGAATCCTGCCAAGTTTGATTTGATGGGCTTGTAACAAAAGCAAGGTACTGAGTTCTTGCTATTGTGGGAGGGTACAAGAGAAAGAAGACTTGGAGGGCTTCTACAAAACTGTGCTTAATTTCGTAGTAGAATCTATAAAGGTATCTCATAATGGGCAAGAAGGAATTTTAAACACAATGTGTAGGATATCTGGCTCCTCCTTTTCTTTGATACCAAGATCTGAATTGAGGAACCTGTGTTGCCTTATCTTATTCTTCCTCTCCAGACAGCTGCATTTAGCAGAACACTGAAGTAATGAAAGAGGCATAGGGAAACAATATTGTTTATTTCATTTTATTTTATTTTGTGTCTGTTTTTCTCCCAGAGCTGTGTTCACTGAAGTCAGTAACTGGCTAAGCAGAACTGAGACAAAAGCATGACTTTGGATCAAGTTATGTCTGTACAAAGACAAATTTAGACTCAGAAAATAAATCTGGAATGAACCTAAGACAGGTCTTTTGACATGTCACAGTGAGCTGCACCTTTTCTTCACACACGTGAAAAAAATCCTTCACCCTTCAAAACTTTCATGGATGCAGATTGCACAGCTGCCCTAAAAAGCCTGTGCATGTCATGTACTTCTCTATCTTAGCTTTTTTTTTCCTTAAGATCTTATATCTATGTTATGTCTATGTTACATTTTAAGCATATTACTTCAGTCCACTTCGTGATTGAGGCCTATTTTCACATGTACAATTTGTATTCATCTGTATAATATTTTCATATCTTTTTTTCTTTTTTTTTTTTTTTTCCCTCCCATATTCCCTTGAAGTTTTGTTTTCCAGGTTTCTGGTTATTCTTGATATCCTCTCCTCTGGATCTTCTGTTGGTCTGTATCTTCCATTAAGCTCATTTCCTGCACTTTGGTGGACATATTACTGCAGCTAAGACTCTACCAGAGTGCTGAGCAGAGGGGAAGGATACACGGTACTTGCGTGCATTTCTTCCAAGGTGGTGGTGGCATTGCTTTTGCTTTGGTATGGTGTCATGCTCAGGTTGCTCTCTGTGTTTTACTGTGATGGGTAGTTTCCCTTTGCTCAGGGAGTAGGTGTTGGACTGGTACCAATGTTCAGGGTAGAACAGCCTGAGCACAATAACTCATCTCTATGTCATCTGTATTAATTTACTGAAAATTGGCCTGTATTATTTCCCCATTTTGTGCTAAGTGAATAAAAAAATCTGTATGTCATTGCTGCTTAGCAGTCCTCTTAATGAGCACTGGAACATGATCTTTTATGACCTTGAGCCTTTAACTTTCCAATTTTTTTTTCCATAGTCAGAGGGACAAATGTTTGGTTAAATGAACTATTCAGATTTTCCAGTAGATTTTTTTTTATTCTCTCTGCACACATCCAGAGCTTAATTAACAGCACACCAAGGTTTCATGTATGGCTATTCCACATATGAAAAAGTACATATTCCTTATGTACTTTTGTATCTGTTTGGAAGCCTATTAAGGCCTCTGCAAGCTATTGAAACCTTTGTAAATGTTTCCAATTTTAAGTGTGAAATGGCTTTTACAAAGACTTGAAAACATTAAAATAATGCTAGAAAATAAATGAAGCACTATTTGACCTGAAGCATGCTTATTTCCCTCTCCAGTGTTGCAAGCAAGTAAACAGCCCAGTTATTCTGACCCACTCTACTTAAAATGTTAATTGTGTAATATAAAGTTTAGAGTTCTTCTGCCATCGCTAATCTCAATCTTCATTTCTCTTCTTAATTGCACATTTGAACAAGAAATCGTAATGTTTTTAAATTAGCTCTTACAATCCATTGGGTCTTATGTGATAGAGAAGATAGTTACTTGTAAACTATGTGGTTTATGTGTAGATAGACCTGGCTGATAACCAGAAACATCGTAGAAGCTGCAAATGTAAAATGCTTTTGGAAAGTATATATTGAAACATCAATAGCTCTCCTTTCCCCAGTCCTTTCTGTCATTTCCTGTCTCAAAAGAAAAACAAACAAACCATGTTTTGTATTCAAAAATCTGTTACGCAAGTCTAGGGATAAATAAGCATTCTTAGTCTGTGTTAGCTAGTTCTGGATGGCTAACAGAACAAAATTATAATGGAAATCAGGTAGTTCCTTGTTATACAGAAAAGAGGAGGAGGATCACAGGGTTACCCTGTGGTATCTGGTATTATATGAAGAATAAACTTCAGAATTTTATCATAGATAAGTAATTGTCATTAACAAAGTAATAAAATACCCAGCATTTTACACAGCACAGGGGACTTCCAGATAATTCAGTTAAGTTTCCACTTACCACGGGTGACTGTATCACTTAAACATATTGATGGATTTTTCAGGCCTGTCCTAAAATCACCTATTTTTCTTAAACAGAAAACAACAACAAAATGTTAGCCTGCTACTTTTTTTTTTTTTTTCATGATCTTATTTTTTATTTTTTATTTTTTTTTCATGATCTAATTTTTTTGAGGACCCAAGAGTTGGACTCTATGATCCTTGTGGGTCTCTTCCAACTTGTATATTCTATGATATTTCCCCTGGAAAGCTGTTCTAGACAGTGCTGATATTATGGCTAGGAACCTTCTGCTGATTTCCAACCTAGACTTATCCTGACTGTTAATACTCATTTTCATCGGTGTTTTGACACTTGTTCTTTGTCTTAATCTTTTCCTTGTTTGACCCCCTAATGAGCTTACGCAAAGAAATCGCATCTCCCCATGGTGTTCAATGTGTTAATCCAATTAAGTGAGGAATGCTACATTTTATAAAACATTGTTAATTCACCCGTATGTCCTTGTGTCTCTGTTGAGGGTTCATACTTATTTTTTGAGCGGAAGTGACAAAAATTGTATTGAGATGTGTCACTATGCCTTGTTTTATGGTATTAAGGTTTTTGTGCTCCTGTTACAAATTCTACAATTGATTACGTTCTAGAGCAGTTTTACCTTTTTCAATAAAAGTAGTACTACCTACCCCATAATCCTGTGATTGATTAATATGGTCTTCATCCTCCCCAGTCATTTCTCACTGATAATTTCCTATCTTTTAGCAGAAATGCTCATTACTAGGCTCTCAAACAGAATGACAAGGCGCTTAATATCATTACTTTTAATTCTCTTTCTATTAGTCAAGTCTTTATGACTTTTCCCTCCTTTCAGAAAGAAATTCCAGTATTCTGTGGCATTGGCAGTGCTTTCCAAAGTTGTACCAGTTGAACCAACCACAGCTGTCTCTACCTTATTTGTAGAGACATATTTTCTGCTGAAAATACGAGATAAACTCCAAGAAAAATTCTTAAGAAAAAATTCTATCTTCCAGTTCTCTTATCAGTAGGCTTCCAGGAACTTTAAGGATACAGTTAATCCAAGTTTATTGCTGAGCGTAATGAGATGGCGTAGTAGGAGAAGTTCAGATCTCCAAGGGAATTTTGCCATTTCTTTTTTTGTGGCTGTGACAAAGTTAGGTGTCCTGCTGTGCAATCCCCTATTAAGAGCTATAACTAGATGTCTATGAACATTCTTGTTTTCACAGGCAAACCGTTCTAGATGCCTGAAGTTTCACTTCTGTTTGTATCTGATTTATCTGTCTTAGCAGGAATGACCAGCCCTGCACTTACTTCAGGTCAAAACCATTGTAATTAAATCCCCCAAATAAGCTTTATTGAGACACAGAATACTAACTCAGACTACTCCAAGACTATGGATCAAGGGTTGGGTTTGTGACACAATGCACCCTTGACCCAACAGCAACAACTCTGTTTGGTCAGAGACATTAAGCTGCACATTTTTGTTTGTACAAGGCTTGTGGAGAGCCCTAATGTACGTAATATATGGTATCTAATCAGATATTTAATAGTATATAATAACTATGCTAATATATATAATATATATCGTAATATCTAACGTGTATCAGGGCATAGATATTTTTAACATTGCATTTTTGAGTTAGGTTGACTGTGTTTGAGCTGTTCCACTGCTGTCTCACATCACAGGGAAGTTTCTGCAGATGGGTCCCCTTTAAGGTTTTCTGACAGTGTTGTTCCACACTGCAGAAACCAATAAAGATTGATTTGTCCAGGAAAATAAACATGGACATAGTTTTCAGGAGAGTGGTTAAATGATTTTGCTGGCCTCCACTGGCAATAACTGTTTAATCCAGGGATGGTTATGTATCTGTGTTTCTCTCTCTTCTGGTCTGTCTCTGTCTCTCATGTGCTGCCTGAGGATTGAAAGCGATGTTCCTGTTTGTTCTCTAGCTCTTCCTCTTCTCGTTCTGAAAGTCTTTGGAAAAGTAAGCACAAATAGCTTAATGTTCTGCCCACCATTATCTGGCAGAACAGTGACACTGCCAGCACTAGGACACAAGGGTTGAAATGCTTTCCCTTTTCCTTTTTATTGACAAAATACCAACAAAAAAGGTATTTTTGGCAAAACACCTGGGGAAAAGGGGTACATAAGATCTTCCTTGTTACTTCAGAGCGTGCTCCTTTCTTTGTGGTTGGATTAGCTTTCCGCTGTTGGAGCTACAGGAGTAAGGGACGGAAGGGTCTTTAAATAAGGTTTTGAAATAGGTTAATTTCAGAGTAGAAATTTGTTCATTATTAGAAGTACTGATACATAGAAGTATGTCTTTACAAAGATAGACTATTTGGTACTGAACTGGGCTATTATCATTTCACATGTACTTTCTGCAACTTCACCATTTGTTCTCATTTTTTTTCTGTTTTCTTTCACTGGCCACTTTGCTTCCCAAAAATTAAAGGGCCAAAATGGTGCACATTAAGTACTTTAATTGTTCATGGAAGGTACCACATAGTTTAATTATAATGCAAATCGAAAATCTAGAAAATATATAAGACCATATAGCAGAAATGAAAATGACACTATCTTCTTCCATCTATGAAATTGTACAGTCTTTGGAGTATGACGTGGGTGGTTTTTTTTTTTTTTTTTTTTTTTTTCAGGCTGCTTAATACAGTTTAAAGTTCTGTATTAAACACTAAGTTGTATCCAAACTGTAACATTTACAAAGTGTTGCTGGAGAGGTAGGGGGGTAATTTAGTGTCTACAGTCAGGAAATAAATTCATAGACTGTAGATATTACTCCTGACTAGGCCACTAACTGAAGTGATTGAAGGTTCTTCCCTCAATTCTCCCGGCTCATTTTTCTCTGTCTGTGAAACATACATCATTACAGGTGCCTATAACGTGTTTGGTGTATGACTTAAGATGTTGATGCAAATAAGAAATTGGAATTTACTGGAAATGCTAGTGTGTTTAAAATTAAGTTTTGATATGAAGTGTTTTGTCCTGTGAATCTAAAAACATTTTCAAAAATTCTTCACAATTGTGCATCTTAAAATTTAATTCTTGGTATTGTTCTGTTTGTATACTGCTCTCTGTTGTTCCTCTAGGGAACCTGCTTTGGAAGGGGGGTTGGACCCTATGATCTCTTGAGGTCCCTACAGTTCTGTGATTCTGTGGTTCTTGTTGGCTTTTCATGGCTTGCCAGTGTTAGTAGTGTGTGTATTAGTGTTAAGCCATTTAATTAAACTAAAAACTGGAGAAGCAATACCAAGTAGCAACTGCCCATATTCTCCTAAAGATTTAAGGGAATTAAAATGCTGTATGTCAGCACTAGGACTGCATACGGTGCTACGAAGTAATAGAAAACAAGAGAAACACAGTATTTCAAATTCACATAAACGACTTTTCAAAAGACAGTGATGGAGCATATGATTTACTTAAGTTTTTTGATGTATGATAAAACAGAATTTGACAATTAATGCTACGGAATGTGCATCAGATATTTTCTGATATTGTACAGGTACATTTTCAATGAAAATTTAAATTATTGAATTTGACACCTGTTTTGGTGTCCTCTTACTAATGCATATCAGTTAAATAGTCCCCAATTATCAATACAGTCATCACTAGGTAATTATAGATCAATGAAAACCACAAGCATTAGGCATGAGCTATGCAGTAATAGAGGAAAAAAATAAAAAAGTACCATTATGCTGCTCAAGAGGCAAAGCTTTATGGATTTGGCGAGTTGAATGGGACATTTAAAATTAAAAGAAAAATATATGGTGTTCTCATGCCAAAAAGAGTAGCACAGATGAATAACAAGGAGATGGTGAATAATAAGGTTGATAATTGATGTGAATCTGAGCAATCCAACTGGTTAATTGCACATGAAAGTGTTTTCAGTTTTCCTGGAAATGATAAAAACTGTTTCAACATAAAAAGAGCAACCAGCAGCATGGTCCATGTTTCTCAGCAGTTTCAGAGTTGAGTCCTCTGCAGAGCTAAAACAGCAATGTGCTATACTCTCCCTCAGTCACAGTCATTGCAGTTGTGTTATAAAGCAGTATGAAAAAAAAAAAAATTGTAATTATAACATCAGATTTATTTTAATTAGAATGTTCAGGAGTGTTAGTGCAGTGTCTGACTTTCTAATATTTTGCAAATTAAAAGCAAGAAGGAGAGAAAGATTGCAAAGATATTTGACTGAACATGTTTGGTAATTGTCCTCTTTAGAGATGCAAGGGTGACTCTTAGTCAGGTGAATGTATCCATGTCCTTCTGTGCATCCCACTATAGCTGAATCCATGTGTTGTCCCTGAGCCCTGACAGGAAGGCTAATTGCCTTCTGGAGCTGGGAAAGGCTCAGAAGAGGATCAGATCTGATTTGATGGTAACCTGTGGAGACTATTTATCTAGGGCAGAAGATAGTGCTGTGGGCTTATCGTCTGGCGACAGGCTCAAGGCCAAATCTTTATACCTTTTCTGTTTTCATTGATGTTCAGCTCAGGACGTTCATGTTCTTAAACTCTAATTTCATCAAAGAAGGTACTTGAGTGATGATCTTTAGACCTGTCACTGTTGCCTTCCGCAGTGTTCTCTGATGGAAGCACCAAATAACTGTTCCACAGGAAATGTCTCTATTTCAAAAGGGTGCTTTAGTGTTCATTTCTATCTTGCTTGATAACATGTCAGTAACAGGAATATAATGATATGGGTTACTTTCAGTGATGCATCATAACATGAAATTACAATTTGGGTAATCTATTTATAAAATATTATGGGTAGCTACTTAGTAATGACTAAAGTGCTTGATACACACAGACACACACATCAAAGCATTTCTTATTAGTGTTGCTGTGAAACAGTTTGACACTTCAGTTGCAGTACAACACAGCCAGGAGATGCTTTGATCTGTGCTGAACTGCTCCTTTGCAACAAACGGGACACACTTTCATATGGAAAAAAAAAAAAAGAAAAAAAGAAAAAAAAAAAGATGGAAGCTTCATTCAGAAGTAATTTTTCCATAATGGCTTTTTTGTTTGTTTGTTTATAATTTATTTTATATGGCAGATAATATTTGGCAGGTAGTGCTCCACCTACAGTATAGCATCTCCTTCCTGAAACTTCTGTCCATGAAGCTCAGGCATGGCACTGTAAATCCACCTCAGGATGGGAACTGCATTAGGGGACACAGTACCTGTCCAGTTGTTATGCAGAGGTGAAAGCACTGCAGACTTGAGATGTGAAGTTGAACTTTTTTGATGATGATGTGGTCTAAAGCATTGACAGAACCTGGGATGGAGTCTTGAAAAATTCCCATTTGGAAAATTACACTTTACAAATTGGACCTAATTGGTCATGGCCACTTTCTGTTTGCCCTTGCCTGCATAACTATGTGCTGTGAATAGCTGCTGTAGACAGTTCCAGGGATGACAGTGATTGGTACAATTGGTAAAGGAATTTCCTTGTATACTGTCTACAGTTGTAAATGGTTTTCAATGGAGTAAGCAAAACATGGTTTTTTTTTTTTTGTGTTTTTTTTTTTTTTTAAATATATATTATTATTATTTGAATGTTCTTATCTCATTGTCATTGGTAGAATTCTACTGACTTAAAAAAAAAAGCAAATAAAAAAAAGCACTTTTGACTTAGAGCAATATTAATGAAGGCAAAAATTTAAACATTGATGAGAAAGATTATAAAATATGAAAGCTATTAAAGCAGTTCAGAAGATTCTAGTCCCACCTCAGAAATAGATAAATTTCTTTTAAAAGAGAACTATGGTCTATGAGTGCTTAAGCCAAAAAAAAAAAATCTCTGTTGCAGAGGTGTTTTTAAAAGAAGAATTAAATCAAGGGGTGAATGATTTCTGCCATGTACAAGCACTCACAGAGCTTGTTCATGCATTTGTCAGTAGAGCACGTATGGGTTGTTTAGCTTTGAAAAGGGTTGGAATACTCTTCTGGAATTGAGCAAAAACAAGAACAAAAATATTCAAGACAAAGCCCCAAAGCATGTTCAAGAAAAAGAAAGCTGTTGTGTTGGTCGGTATGTCTGAAATCCATCCTTGCACTAGGATTAGGAGCTTTTCTTTGTAATGTCACCTGAACTTTTTATTCTATACCAGAAAAGGAGGGGGAAGAAACCAAGAAAACAGGAAGGTATGAGAATGCATAAAGAACAATAAAAAGCAGACAAGGTCTTACTGTAAAATAGCTCCCCTAAAGCATCGTTAGAAGCATTGTTTTCATGTCTTCAAACTGCTTCTTTCATCAAGTGTCTCCCACTGGACCATTAAAGGGGCCAAAACAGCCCCAGTAGCCTGCTTGCCTACGTGCCTGCCAAACACCACCACCTTGGAGATGATCTCTTCTGATTCATCTTCAGCTTGCTGAACAAATGACCTAGCGTTGGTCCTGTGGAGCCTTTCCTTAGAGCTGATGCAGGCTATTTCAGTTATTGCTGCCAGGGGAGAAGGAGTGCATCAGCTGACAATGTAATGGCTCAAGAGGGCACATCTAAACAGGAGGCCAACATCCACAGAGCAACAAGCAGAGCGGAAGGAAGCATGAAACAAGTCTTTAAAATACCTGCAGTGGCCAGGGAGGAGACGGCTGCCTGGAGGGAATTAATCAGCCAGCTCTGGGGGTGACCATAGCAGACACAGAAGGAGGATTTTCTCAGTAGGAGGCTGTATTAACAGAAGCAGAACAAGGAGGTTGAGGGCAGTGATTATTGGCCTCATACTCAGTACTCCTCAGGCTACAACTGGAATACCGTGTCCTCTTTTGGCCCCCTCCAAAAGAAGAAAAACATTGAAAACCTGCAACTGGAATAGCGGAGAGCCACCAAGGTGATGGGTGCTGAAGCACTTGCTGTATGCAGGGAGGTCGAGGAATGGGGCTTAATCAGCCTGGAGAAGAGACAGCTTCAGCAGGACCTAACAGCAGCTGCCCAGCACCTACAGGAAGCTACCGAGAAAACGGAGCCAAGCTTTTTTACAGAGTTTTATGGAGGGGAGATGAAAGATGATGGATGCAAATTGGAGCAAGAAAGGTTCCAACTTTTTCCTCATGAGGAAAAAGCAGTGACTCGGACTGCCCAGGAGCACTGTGCAGTCTCCATTCATGGAAGTTTTCAAGACCTGTGTAAATACAGCCCTGAGTAGCCTGGTCTGTCCTCACTGCGTGCCCTGCCAGGAGCAGAGAGGTTGGGCCAGAGACCTCTGAAGGCCCCAGTCAGCCTGAACTAGTCAGAGATTCTGATGCATAACTTAGAGTTACAAGTCCCTATGGCATACTTGTCCCTGATTCCTTTTCATGTAGATGAATACGTTGCCAGGTGAAATAGAATTTGTCTTATGCTGTTCTAATGGGAGAGATTGTGGCTGTCTGCCTTTGAGGTAAGCTAAGCAGCTTTTATAGTCAGTGGAAAGAAATATGTATTTCTAACGCATCACGCATTGTCTTCTAAGGAGGCGTCTAAAGTAGGTGTTAGATGAATTGTAGTGTAAAAGCGTTCAGCTCTCCATTGGTGATAAATGGGGACCAGATAAATACCTCTAAGACAGGTAACTTTTTCTATCCATCTAAAGCTAGGTGAGATGAATCTCTGTATAATATTTGTTGCTTGAAGGGGTTTGGATGTCCTTTGTGGGAATCAAAATTGTAGTGGGAATATGGAATGCTATCAGACCTCTACAGCTTACTTTAGTTGTACAGGATGAGCAACAGGTGATTGTCCCCTGTTGGAAACTAAGATCTTTAAAAATCATTTCAGAAATGAGGAACTGGTTTTCTTCTGCACTAAGCAAAGGCAAGATAATGCTGTTTTGCTCTAGGACTTGTTCGTTGTTCTTTGCCATTTTTTTCTTCTTTTTCTTTTTCTAAAGCAAAAAGGACCATGCATAACATTTGGTGTCTGACTGCTAAGCCAATGGCAGTGTAATTGCTAAGTCTCAGTTAAACATTTCTTTGGGAAAAAAATGTCATTAAAAGGTAGGTAGCAGTGAACTGTGTATGTGAGTGCTTCATTGTAAGGTCAAAATCAAAGTAACTTAAAAAGAAGAAGGAATTGTGAATGTGGTTCATTAGGCTTCTGTGAGCTCTTTCTGTAACTCTTGTGCATCACGGAAGACTGGAGTGCCACCCCAGCTGCGGGTGTCATCCTGCCCTTACTCTCAATATGTTCCTCACAGGCACGGTCTCCCTCCCCCATGGTTACTCTGCCCAACAAATGCTTTCAGTTTGACACAGGTGAGGCTGCCAGTCTCTGTGAACTAGCGGTTGGTGGCCCTCAGCCCTTTTATTTCTGATTTTGTAAGATAAAAGCTGAGCTACCCTAATGAAATATATGCGGTCTTTGATGAGGTAAGGTATTGCACTTATATGTGTTTGTTCAGTAATGCTGGTTCTTTCCCAGCTACACTTCAGAGAGGCAGAGCCAGCTGAAGTGGAAGAGGACTGTAAATATTCTCTTATTATTCCAATTCCTTCTTGTCAGAAAGTACCTTCCCTGTTTCGCCTTTCCTGGTAGTCTGTGTTTATCACCCCAACAGAATGATTCTGCAGGAGCTTCTGGTTAAAATATGGGTGTAAATATCACTCGTTTAAACCATGTGAAGGCAACATTATGGTAGTAACTTTTTTATCAGCAGTTGAAGTGAATATATTGGATGGGATTATAATTTAGGTGTGTGTTTGGATGCAATTCTGAAGCAGCTCTATTCAGGCTATAACATTTGAACTGAAATTATTTCGATGACTAAAAAACTGCGAGACCAAAGACTGCATTTTCACTTAATGTAAACTGGTAATTTTACCAAGAAAACATCCCTGAGGAGCGTAATAAATGTCCTCTATTAAAAAAAAAAAAAAAGAAAAAAAAAAAAGAAAAAAAAGAAAAAAAGAAAAAAGTAATGAACTTATGTTAAAGAAAATAAGACTTCCATTTGAAAGACTGGCTAATTTTGGGGTAGTAGGGTAAGTAATGAAGACATCCTTTTACTGCATTCAATAAATTAGAAGATTGTCTGTAGGATTTCTGAGCTGACACAGGTTAAAAACTAAATGTAACAGAAATCTCGTAATTTGTCTTTTCTTCACTAAGTTTCACAAGCAGTGTATGTGTGAAAAGCTTTTGTGGTGGTCCCAAGTTCCTTGACAATTATATTCAGTATGATTTATTGTATTTAGCACCCATAGATTTTTGAGTGACCCTTGGCCCCAGTCCCTGTCAGGCAGCAAGTATGTTTTCCACTGACTCTCAAGCAATGCATGCCTTGCAGACTGTGACATAGTAGTTACTTTCATGTGGCCCTAAGAATAATTTCCACTAGCCATTACCATTTGTTGATATAGGTTGTATTTCTCACTGTGAACAAATTATTTTATTATATTTATTTATTTATTTATATATTTACTGGTTCATGGCCATCCGCTGCAACCTTTTTCTTGCTCATATTCTCTGATATTCATAGTTACAATTGTCTTTGTCCATATTAACCAGATCAAAACATTTCAAACAGTTTTTGATCTGGATCTAGTGTGCATGATGGACAGCATAATTTTCATAGAAAAAAAACCACCCATCTTAATGTGGAAAGGAACATATCCAATGCGGTTAGGGGAAAAACAACAACAAGAAAACAAACACAACAGACAAGCTAAAGGGACAGTGTATGTGCTCTGTTTTCTTCTTCTTTTTTTTTTTGAATTCTTGTTCTAGTATACTGTGTGCCATAAGTCAAATTTATTTCATTGATAATGAAACTCAGAGACTCTTAGATTATAGATGTATGTATATACACGTATTTGAAAACTCTCTGTAGAATGATTATGTTCTATATGATTCATGTATCAATGTATTCATTAATGTCCACATGATCTGTATATTCAGAATATCCTGAAGAGCTGCTGAAGATTTTGTAGTATCAAAAAATTGTGTTTACAAGGAAACAGAAATAAAGGGGAGAGAACTGTCTAGACTAAACAGCAGCAGTAGTAGCACCACCACTATTAAACTTGAGGTAGCTGCTCCTTCCAGTCCTTGATTTATGCAGCTCACTTGATTCACTGAGCCTTTGGAACACCCCAAAAACCCCAAACTCTGATACTGAAATCATGTAGCCATTTGAGATGGTACAAAATCAAAGTTCAAAATGATTCTCCCAGTACAATAGAATCTGGTTTTAAGTGCCAGTTCTTACAGATAAGTTTTTGTGGAACAGTTGTGTAGGTTAGGACATTTTAAGGGAGTGGATTATGTTGTGGTGTTCAAATAATAAAATCAGTGTGAGGAATTCCTAACTTTGGGAGTCCTTATGTTTACATTCAATTTATGTATAATAAAACTTAGTCAATTCAGTGAAATTGGAGACACAAAAGTAATTTGGATAAATATGTTTTTTAACAAGCAGAGGGCTTATTCATGCAATGAACAGTGGCAACTATCTTCATCCTGAGAAGTCAAAACTCTTTTAGATAATATTTTTATTCGCCTTCCCCCCAAAAGTATTTGAGTATTACATAATACTTAGGAAATGTTCTGAGATCACAGGATGAAATCCAGTATAATAATACAATCTATTTATTATTATTGTTATTAACATTTGATGAGTCCTCTGGCTTTTCTTTCAGGGTTTTCTGCTTAATTCAGTTACACAATTTTAATTGCTTGGAGAAATGATGTAGTCATATCTCAGAGTTGGTTTAATTGGAATTATTGATGTCTGAAGCAGCACCCAGTCTGGGAAAAGTGGGGTCTGATCAAAGTCTGCAACTAATGCTTTAGTGAAGTTATAAATTGAGTGTGTTATTAAAAAATGAAACAGAGAGCATGTGCTTTCAAAGTGCACATTTTGTGCTAAGGAAACAGTCACTTGTTATTTGTTTGGAAATACTCATTGCAGTATTTAAAAAGAGCTGTAGCGGTAATAACTAAAGTTTTTAATCCCAAATATTTGTTGAGTTTTTCACTTGGAAGTTTTTACTGGAAGCAGCGCTGAGCTTTTATATCTGCTGATATACTTTATTCTCTTCAGTTATGTTTAAAACTGGATGTAAGATGATCACTTCCTTTATATATATACATATATATATATATATATATATATATATATGTTTTCAGTGTAAACCAAGAACTTTGAATTTTCCATCAGGGATTTTTTAACTTGATTAAAAGTAGATATTTATGTTTACAATTTTTAAATGCTTAATGCGTTATATAGAACAAATAAGCTTAAAAAGAAATGAATTTTGATTCAAGTTGATAAAAAAGATAGCTATTAAGCAGTCAGCATTAGCCTTTGAAAGTCCCTATCCCAGTTCATTGACTACTGGGATGCATGGGATAGTTGAATGTCTCTAGTCACATAGGACTAAATCCTGGCCATTCTGCATGTTTGAGTGGGATGGTTGGAGTGTTCTGTTTGTTTAGTAAATTTTGCTAGATTTCTTAGAACATTTTGACTCTGATTGTTTAGTGCAATGAAATATGGTGCTGTTCAAGTTAAACAGGAAAGCACACGTCATTCATGCTTCTCAATATACTTACTGCATTGTGCATGGGCAATCACAACAAGAAACTTTTTATGATTCTGCCCATGGCATGATTGAGCTAGGAATCTGGATAAATATAACATCACTAGGAGGCAGGAGTGGATGGACTCATGCATAGTGGTGGGATTGGAAAAAAAGTTCAAGCAGACCAAAGTAGAGAACGGCCTTTACTTACACTATGAACAAAAAGAGATAGGCGATGTGATGTAAGCGTTTTGCTTTCTCTTAAACAATCCTTATGGTCTTTTTCTATTTGATATCTCAAAGGATCTTTTTGCGTAGCCTTACTGTTATCAAAAATAAGTATGTATACATTCCAGAGTGGACAGACATCTTCCACAGAATGAGAATATTTTGAATCCAGTGTAGTGTCTGGAAGACCCAACACAAATTTCATCCTCCTTATCCTCCTGTGTTCATACATTCTCCAACGTATGCATTTTTATCATCTGTTCTATATTGAACAGCGCTTTCTGAACCGTTTTCTTTCCTAATTAAGGATGCAGAGAGCTTTGCATTTTTCTGTTTATGATCTCAAGAGCTCCTTTTACACTTTTTTTGGGGATTTACTTCCTTGAGAGAGTTCTTTACTGTTTGAATGCTAAATGCTTTTTCTGAAGCTGTTAATCATTTCACGATTTAAGAAAACTAATTGAGAATATTTGCCATTATCACTAAACTCTCAGGGGTGCTACGGGATGTGTACAAAATCTGAACCTGCAATTTAACATTGCTTCTGTTGCCTTTCGGCACTGTGGTTTACATGGGAATTTAGAAAAGAGTGGCTGAAACTCCTCCACCCCAGCCATAGTGAAGAAAATGTGCTTTTTTTTTTATCATTTTCTCATCAGCTGCAGCCTCCTGTTAGCACTGAAATTGTTTTGACAAGAGTTATTTTGTCTGAACCATATTCGATTAGGGTAGGGCTCAAAATAATCAAAAAAAAAATCCTAACATTGTGGACTATTGGACTGCAATATAATCTTCCCAATGAAGTGAAGGAGGACTTATCATGCGTGTCATTTTAAAATTGTTTGAGGCAAATCACTAAAGAATGTATGGTAGGGAGCATTTCTTTTCTGTCACAGGATGTACTAGATAAAATAATAGGCTATTTCTATGGCTCTTTGATGTTGAACTTTAGCATTTCAAGTGCTAGATAGAGTGATATATTGGTTATGTATTATACCTAAAGATTCTGCATGAAGTCATCTGCTAGCATTGGATAATAATGCTAAGGCTCATCAATGAAGCTTTTATAGGTACAGCTAGTGTCATTTGAATGATTCTTTTTGTGCAATTCACTGGGTTGCAGAAAACCGGTACGTTGGGTAGAGAATGCTGTTTGTCAGTGTCCTGTTTTATAAGAAGCTACATTTGTCTTTTGTAACTCTGATCAACCGGTCTGCAGCCCGTATACAGTTTATTTTAGTAGTTTTATTTGGAGTGAGCATTCCTTCTCAGAGCATCAACTATTTTGTTTTAAGATATGTCTACATGAGGTGATTCTCAAATTCTGTGATCTTGGCAAGGAACGTGCAACTCTTCAATTGCAGCATGCCAAAATCAATTGTCAAAAGGATTTTTATTCTGGTTGATGAACTAATCTTTTTATCAGATACATGATGTATTTTGCCATGTGGATTTTCTGAAATGTAATTTTGCAATCTGTAATATATTTTTAGTATGGTTGTACTCGTCACTGTAAATTAAATGAATCTGAATTTACAGCGTTTATGCTTTGAACTAGCTTTAAGGAGCTTAGTGCATAAAAATACCATGCTATTAAGGATAGGTTTGAATATGTATTTTTTTTAAATGTACAGAATCCTAGCTTTATAGAAAAAGATCTGTGTGTGCTGAGGGCTTCGTTGGTTACAGGCTATTGACATGAAAGATCTCTCCTGTAGATCTTGTTCTCTCATTGTATTCTACTATGCGTATCTAATATTCTGAATAATTGCTCTGTATATAATAACTACAGATGCAAATCCACTCTTCCAATTTACTTGAATTAGCAGTCAGGGATAAAGATACTGAGTATTTCCTCAAAAATTAAGCTCATACTGAAGTCGTGAGGGGAGTGGGGAGTGAAGGTTTTCCTTGCCTCTACCAGGCTATTTGAGAACATCTTTATAGAGGATAGAGAAAAGGTAACCTAAAAGTTAGGACTCTGGACTGGAATAGAAAAGCTGAGGAGCTTCATACGCATTGGCTTTGGGCTGCTTTGTGCAGTTTGCTCTATCTCTCTTTGTTGTAGTCACCTTACCTGTAAATTGTGTGCGGTGCCTCTATCATACTTGAGAAGATCTTACAAATGAATTGAATATATATCACGGAACTAATGGTCTGCAAGTGACTTGCTATACAAAATGTTGCCAGACTAGGTGCACACGGGTAACTTTAGGTTAGAGACTATGCACTGTTGGTACCTATTTCTACATAATTGGAAATGGTTTCCTTGGGATGGCAAGTTGCCTTTCAAGACATGTAAAGAGCTCAAATATGATAAATTTTGGCCTAATACCACATCTGTTTTCACAGTTATGTAGTTTGAAAGACATATTGACCATAGGCCTCAAATCTGACAAAGAATCTCTACCTCAGTTTGAAACTTAACCTATTAATTGTGAAGTCAGTCTCTTTCCTTCTGACTTACAGAGTGATACGTACAATCCTATTTGCAACAGAAACTCAAAACGCAACACTAAATATGAAATAGTTCTTCACCTTGCCTTGTATATTCCCACCATGCTTTTCACGGAGCAGTCTGGCTGTGTCACCCAGCAATCTCTAAATATGGGAATCAAAAACTCTTGTTTCATCTCCAGTGTTGTGAATTGACATTTATTTGTATACTCCAAGAGCGTTAGGTTGCAAACTCCAAGCGTACTGCATATTTAGCATACAAATAGACAAATAAGAGCGTGGGAGAAAGGCATGCACTAAACTGATAAAGACATCAGCTTGGAGTGTGTATTAAAAATGAATTTCAGTAAATTAGATGTTATATATTAGAAGAATTAATCTTAAAAATTGCTGGTACCACTAGTCTGTTATTATTCTGATATGAATTTAATTCCATTTTTTCCTTGTTAAACTCATCATTCTAAATTTGCACTTCTGTTTGAGATGATTAAAAATCTTGATAAAGCCAATCTAGAATTACATGATAAAGCACGTTACAGCTGTTCTTTAATTATAATGAGTGGTGGGCACACCTTTAATCCTTGAAAGCCATCTAGTACCATTAAACTGTTGTGTGAGTTTGATTATTCCTGAATTTGAGTTGTATTTACTATCTCAACAGATCCGAAGCATTATAGTTTACTGCTGTGTCCTCAAAATAGAAAAATGGACCAAAGCCTGTACCATTTACTCAGGCAAAACTATTCCTGCCTGAGAAGGAACTGTAAAAGCCAATATAAATATAATGCAATTAAAATCAGTCTGTGAAAACTGCCGTGACTGCTGAGGAGAGAGGAATATGTTATCTGGTGCTGGTTGATTGCCCAAAATCTCCTAATGAGTTAAAATGAAAGTAATTAAAAAAGAGGCTAAATGTCAAGGAAGAATTTTGCGAGCAACTATTCCAAAGTCTGCTACTAGCTTTAGTCAGCGAGAAGTGGGCTCTCTGTCACCTTAATTTATAAGAGAAGAAATTGATTATTAAAAATGTCAATAGGTAGGGCTCAGATGTGTTTCCTGTCCTTTCTGATTTTTAGCATCTCTGTGGTCTTAAGAGTGAATTGGCCCCATGAGATTAAGCAACAACCATGAGTCATTATTCAAATGTAACTAAATTATACAGTTATCTGTGTTATTCTAAGTTACCGTTCGCTTAACGACTAAATTGTTGTTCTTCGCTGTGTCATTGGTATTCCAGGCATGCTGGGCTGTAAACCTGTGACAAGGTCAGTGTCGTAGCATTTTCTACTTTGCACTGGGAAAAAGATGTAGTCTTTAAGGATAGCTGTTGTCAGTGTATTACTGATTTGTATAGTGTATGTATAAAAGTAGATGCGATGCCTTCCTGATAATTGTGGAGAACTCTCAAAGCCAATACAGAGTGTTAACAAGTCACCTGATAAAAGAGTTAATAGTATCGGGTAAAATTCAGCCTTAATATAAGTTTATGTAAAACAAAAGAATTATGATATGCTTACATGTAATGAATTTGGCATAAAGGTAAGAACGTGGGAGATATTTTTTTTTAGAAAGAGACTTTCATCTCTTCTCATCCAAAGTAGTTGTCTTTGCTTTTGGGGTTTATTTGAAGTAGTTGGATGACTCCTTTGCAGCAGGAAAGCTGTTTGCATAGTGCTGTCAGTGACATCCCTTTCTTGCTATCTCTGTCTTCTGGAAGTGGGGCTCATGTGAAAGTAGAAGATGAGAAGAGGCTGCATTCTACATAGAACTTATGCCTCAGTAGGCTGGCTGAATTTTTCTGTTGTTTTTATGTTGAAGAAACATATTGTAACGTGGAAAATAAAGCTATAGTACTCTGGAATTAATGGAGTTAACTGCCAGGGTATGGCATTAATTCAGGAACCCTGAGACTTGTATGATCCTCTCTTGTTAGTACAAACCTTTCGTACTTATAGGTCTCCTGATCAACAGAGAGCTGAAGATAAGGATCACGTAATTTTTTATTTTTATTTTTTTTTAATGAAAAAGAGTACTGTAGGAGTTTGAAGAACCGACACTTTTATAATAAAGCTCTTCTGTCTCATTGAAACCGTAGAATGTTAGCTATTACAACACACTGAGCAGTTTTCCTTTCAGTATTATTACACGGTGACTTAAATATGATGAAGCATTAGAAAAGATTGAATTATTTTAATTTTACTTTTTCACTAGGTCTGAAGTCATTGTGTTTTATTTGGAGGTAAATTATCCTATTTATCTTGCATGCATAAATACCTTTATGAATAATGCAAGAAGCTGGGATGGTAAAAGTAAAAATTATAGACCTGTCCTTAAAGGACTGGATTAACATCCTGCAAGAGCTTATTCAAAACCAACTGGTGCCTTTCTTATACAATACAAAACTGTGCCATTTTTGAGCTTTTGCAAAGCCATTATAATGGAGTGTTGCCAGTTCCATTAACAATTCTGTACTAATGACAGTTAAATAACTGCATTGGGGTAAAAGCAACAACGACCTGTACAGGATCTCCTTTCACGTGGATGTTGTAAGAAAGCTTGAAAAAAAAAATGCAAAAATAGTTCCACAGGGGGTAAGACAGCTATGTCTGATGTTGTGTTGCAACTAGAAAAGAAAAATGTTACACTCAGTGTAAAGGTAGAATAGATATTTAGCTGAAGACTAGAGAGGCAAATTAAGGATGTGGGAAATTTTCAGTTCCCAAGGAAATATTAAATTGACTGTTTCTCACAAATACTTTATTTGTTTTGGACTATATAGCTATTAGCACAGATTTTTTAGAACAAGTCAGGGAGTCAGTGAATGTGTTTTCACTGAAATGTGTGAGCATGGTTTAGCCACATGGGATGGCAAGGTGAAGATGTGCATGTAAAGACCCAGGGTCTTCCATCCATGGCAGGATGCCTGGAATGCTGTACGAAGGCAGAGCCTGGAGTCCTGACAGCCATGTGCCACTATGCTGCCAGGAGCGCCAAGAGCGGGCAAGACCTAAGGCATGGGAACACAGCCCAAAAATGTCCAATTGTTGTTTCTTCTGGCCTGTGTCATTACAGGATTTCCGGATAGGTTTTTCTTTGCTCCTTTGAAGTTTGGTTATAACTTTTGTACTGTTTTTTACTCCCACATCAGAGGTACACACTTTCATTTCAGCCTAACATTATGTGATGAAAAGGTAGAACATATGCTGGTGAGTGTCTGCACACAACGCACACACATAAATAGTGTATATATAGTTCAAATTCTGTAGCATCCCAAAATCCCAAATCAGACTTGAACAGAAAGCTATCCATCCTAAGACAAGTATGCAAAATATAGTGCTAGCATCTGAAGATAGAAGAGCAAAGATAAAGAAAGGCGAATTGATTCAAACTCCCTGACCTAGCTGTTATGTGTAGCAAAATCTTCCTGTATAGATTCCTCTAAAAAGTGTTATCAAAGCCATACGTCAAGATGGAAATGATCTATTAGGTGAACTAAGCAGTGTCACGGTATATGGCATGCCATTTTATAGAGCTGTTGTTTGCAGATGACTCTTTGTGTTATGAGCATCTTAAATCATTCTGAAGTTTCTAAAACAAATCCATAATATTTTCCTATACCTGCAGAAATACATTTATCCATATGCTACAAATAACACACTGGATGTCAGGAGATTCTTACAGACCTAATCATGTTTTCTTCCCTCATATTTTTTATGGACATAATTTTAAACATGGAATAAGGACCTGTGATGTATTAGACAAATGGAAAAGCCCCTAATGTTTTTTTCGGTTTATGCTGCTCTTCGTGCATATTGTTCTATATGGTGCTGTTAAATAACATGTTGCCAAAGGAATACTACCTTGCTGCAGAAGCAAGGGAAGGTTTGCTTCCCCATTCTTCTGCCCACACCAACAGCCCAGCGTGCACATATGCAGCACATACCATGCAGGGGAACGCTGGGCTAGGGAGCAAGGAGAGGTGCTGAGTTGCACTGGAGGGGGAAGAGCAGGGAACCACCTGTAAGCTGGAAATGGCTCTGGGAGAGGAGATGTAGAGGTACAGAATAGAGCTTGAAGGATTTTTTTTTTTTAGTTGTTTCTGCAACAACAGTGGCTTTCATGGCGTGCGTTCCCAAAGCAGCCAGCACTGCACCTCCTCTTGCCTTGCCTCCTGTCCCAGGCATGGGTAAGGCCCAGCTGGTGTAACTCTACTGGTTTATGGAGATCGAGGAATAAAGGAAGAATTGATACAACTGGAAGTGTGCTTAAGAAATCGTTTTGTCTCCCTAAAAATCATTGGACAAAAGCTATTGACAGTTAGAGTACTGCCATAAGAAGGTCATGTAGTCTTGAAATAGTTGTATATATTATTTTACTTTTCTGATGTAACGTACAGAGACTTACATACCATTTTTCTTCCATTAAGCAAGCTGCTGCTCAACTTTGGTATCCTGGCAGACAGGCTTTCTGAAAAGTAATTTACCAGTCAATTAATATCCTATACCATGAGTCTAAAGCAAATGCACTTTCAAAAGGGCTTAACTTCAGGAGTGAACTTTAGAAAAACTCAATTGATTTTGTAAATTAAAAATTGTAAAATTGAATATAAAGAGGCCCAGTACAGGACTGACCCACAGAAGCAATCTTTGAACAGGAACATTCTCAGATTGAACGCAGGGGAAGAAAAGTAAGCAAGAAGGATTCATTTGCAATTGACCTGCAATAGCAAAGTCGTTCACTTTCCAAATAGGATTAAACTTGTTCCATCAGCCATGACATGTGAAAAGATCATGGTTATAAATTCCATTTGCTGTAATGAATTGAAAGTGTCTGAGTTTGCAAGCAGCACTCATCATTGATGGACAGCTAGATTTGTGCAGTGTTTTAACACTAAAATTAGCTTCTACAAAATAAAAAGTACAGAAAAGGTGGCAGCAATGACAGATTTTAAAGCGTAAAAAATTGACTTTATTGTTAGATGGAAGCTGAATAAAGCTTCATATAAATAGTGGTTGTAACCCTGTTATACAGATAACTTGCTTTATTCTTGAGGGAATGTGAATTCAAAACTGAAAAAATGCTTTTGTTTAGGCTTCTTAACCATATTTAACAAGAATAAACATTGTTACTTAAATGAGGAAAAAGTAAATTTTTCTATGGTATTGCTTACAAGATGTAAACAAACAACAAAAAAGGAAGATTTGAGGGATATTGAAGATTGAAGGATACTTCATTCAAATCGATTTCAACATGACTCCCTGCTGTCAATAAAACCATATTGGTATATGTATTCTGTATATTGGGATAAAAACTGCATTCTGTGGTTACTTAGTAACCCTAACTTACTCTTGCGTCAGGATCAGATAACATTTCTTCTCTGATGCTGGCAGAACCAAATGCAGATTGCGAATCTAATTTCACCAAATTCGTGTGTTCAGTATAGATGATTTTATAAGTATGTTAACTGTGCCAATGGCCAAGAAAAAATCTCAATGGATGACAACAGTTAATAATTTGAAGTGATTTGAGATTCTTTTTAATTGATAAGGTACGCAGCTGGAAAGTAACCAAGATGGGGGAGGGAAAAAAAATAGTCAAACAGTCTGAGCTAAAAAGAGGAATCAAAATATAATAGTTTCTTAAATTACTGCAAGGTTAACATATAATTAATTTGCTAATTTTAATTGCAACCCTACAAAATGTGCTGGAAAAATGCTCAAAGGGGAGCAACAGCCACGTGTCAGCCATGATTAACCAAGGTTACTAGCAATTATGAGGTCTCTATTAACCATGTTACGGAAATTTGTAAAAACCCTTTATAAAAACAGCACATTTATTGAAACTCAGCAGGGTATTTCACTTGCTGTACCTTTCCACTGCTACAGACTTACCGGTATGGTGTCATTTGCTTCATTCTTTTCCAGCTAAATGTTTTATTGCAGCTGAAACATAGACTGCCTTTTCTTTTTGTTGCACACTGTTACACATGTGGTAGGTATTCATTTTGATCATATAAATGCAAAAGATTAATTATTGTTTGCAAAGTGCCCTGAACACGTTAAGTGCCAGAGAGCTGCAAAGTACCACAGCTGAACCCTGGGAACACATCCTGAAGAGAAGGTTTTTTCTTTCCAAGGTATCCTGGGACGTGCAGTCAGTAAAGCAGCAATGTTGCTGAAAGTGCCTTCTCAGTCGAGAACCTGCTCTACAATGCTTTGCATGTGCAGACAAATCTGATTTAAAACAATCAATCAAACAAAAAAAACCACACCAACAACACAACGAACAAAATTTCTGTATGTTTGCTTTGCATTTTAAACAAAGCATGGTGTAAACAAATGTCTCATATGTATCAAATTCCATGATGTACTGTTCTTTTTTATTGTTGTTATGTCAGTCATGTTGAAGTGTCTGCTGTTTGGAACCGTAATAAACCATGATCCATTAAAGGAAGACTTTAAAAAGCAAAAACAAAATCCTAAAGCATTGGTGTCAAAGGAAATTAATTTCCTGGCTGGCTTGTGTTTTTCTCTGAGGCAGATATTGATGAGTGTGCAGAGGGGATCATTGAGTGTCACAACCATTCACGCTGTGTTAACCTCCCAGGGTGGTACCACTGTGAGTGCAGAAGCGGTTTCCATGACAATGGAACCTATTCTCTTTCCGGGGAGTCCTGTGTTGGTAAGCAATGATCAGCATAGCGCTTTTTTTTTTTTTTTTCTTTTCGCGTTCTGCATGGTGTTATAAAGTGACTACTGAGACACTGTCCTGAGCTGTTGCTGTGTTTGAGGCTAAAATGAGAATGCAAGCAAGCGTGTCTGTGTTTGGCAGCATCCCCAGCCCCACAGCCTGGATGCTAGTTTAAGACGCATCACGTTTTAGCACAGTTATTACAGGAGGGAGGCAGTCAGAGATCCAGAGTGTGACTTACTGAGCCTTGCCATTTATCATAATAAGTTGCTTTAAAACCTGAAGTGAAAGCAGGCTTTCCAGGGAGCATAATAGGCCACAAAAGGGGAAGAGTTGCCTTTCAGATTTCAGCACAGCAGCGAGAGAACAGATTTGGTGTATGTCTGGATTACTTTGATATGTTTATTTTGCATTGTTCCATACCTTCAACATTTTATTTTTAGAGTTATGCGAATAGCATAAAGCACTTTATGCACCGTATTTGGAGAATAATGCCCGAAGAGCACGAAGGGAGAGGAAAGTTTAAGGGGTGCAGAGGAGTTTGTCTGTTGTTTCTGTGGGAGGACAAAGAACGAGGATTTAGTGCTCGTTCTTGCAGTCTGGGTGCCCTTGACTATCCGTAGACTTTGTGTGCCACCACAGCAAGTAAACACCAACAAAATCATAGCGAGGTGACAATTGTGTTCTACCTCTGACTTACAATTTTTACACCTATTTACTTATGTAAATTGTAAATGTGTGTAATTTCTATATGATATTTTATTAGGTGAGTTTAAAACAATGCAGAAAGGATCCCTTTGTAACTACTATTGAGATACAGGTCTACATTTCTTCATTCTATATCCTTTCTTTGGAATTCCACTTATTTCATCTCTACTCACTTCCATGAATTTTCTGTAAAAACATTTTGCTTTTCTGCTTCTTCTGTGAAAGACTTTGTTTTAACACTGTGAAACCTACTTATCATGTGTAAGTGCAAAGGGCTCCATCTAAGATTTGAAATATACAGTTGAAGTAAAATAATATATTTTTTCATATGAATTTATATACTTAATTCTAACTTGTAAGATACAGTCTAATATTTTAAAAATTGCAGCTGTCATAGCACTGTGATTTAAAAATGCAGAGAAAAAAATAATTATTTGCAAAAGCAATATTTTGTAAATTGTCCAGCCAAACTATACTAGCTTCTTATATATTGATATATTGTCCTAAGCTGACCAGGGAACACAACAAAATCTCAACAGTGAGCTTGACTGAGGAGTGCTTAAAAAAAAAAAAAAAAAAAAAAAAAAAAGGAAATTGAAAAATTTTACAGCATTTTGTGACTTAATATTGAAAGTACTTTATCAAAAGTCAAAGCAACATGAAGTAGCCTTTGAAAAGCCCTGAGAGAATTGGGGATAAATGGCATTTGTAGCATTCCTGATGTCTATCTGTGCTGCTACCATGGTGATCTCCATCCCTTTTCAGGCCAACCTTAGGTAGCTGTTTTCTGACTAAGAAAATGCAAGGCTTGGGGCTGGGCTCAGCAAAAGACAGATGCACAGGCAGGACTGTGGTTTGACGTGGCCCACAGATAGGCTCAGTTGCTGAAAAAGCCAGTACTGCTAATAAATGGAGGGACACTTGATTACCTCTGAGATTTAATAAAAAAAAAAAAAAAAAGCCCCCCAAGAGCCCCAAATGCTCTATGTACTGTGGAAACTGAAAGGATGAGTTTTGGTGCAAACAAATTGCCCTCGTTTTGACCTGCACAGCACACTGGAAATCTGTGAGTTGAGGTGCTTTTCTTGCCATATGCAAGTTGTAAACAGAACGTGAAATGAGTGAGGTTATTTTAACTAAATAGCTTTGCTGAACTATCTGCTGCAGGGTACCAGTGATGAAGAGAATAAACCAGCTTCTTCTGTTTCATTATACTGGTTAAGCAGTTAAAATTGATTGAAAGACTTTGCTAATCCATATAACAAAGGGATTTCAAACTGTGATTTTTATTTAGAAGTACGGCTAAGAAGTGGTTAAAATAAGAGATGATAGTGCATATTCTCACTAAAACTTGGTTACTTGAACACTGACTCTCATTATGTTACAGAGCTTATTTGCACGGTGGAGTATTTAGAGTCAAGGCCAGAGCGGTTCGCTCTGTTTCAGATAAAAGAGGGTTCATCTGCTTAGCAACAGCATTTTGGCCTGTTATATTTTTATGGACTGTTTACTGAGATCCTAGTATGTACCTGAGCTGGGTTTGGCTCAGTGCTCTTCAGTATGTTTTGAAGCATTTCTTCCTTCCTGAAGGACAAATCTTGGAGAACAATAAACAGGCTAAAAACATAATAAAAATTAAAAACAAATATTTTTTTTAAAAAAAGACAAAGCAACAAAATAATAACAATGAATGAAAAATGATAAGACAGTGAGAAGGAGTACTCAACTCTGGCAGATAGTCCAAAGCCTGGGAGGGTGGTTGCTGCTACTGGATGCATTTGTATATCTCTTGGAAATTTCCCTTTCCCTCTCTTTATGGGGAGGTGGTCTTGGGGCTGAGTCATTGCTTGCAGGGTCTTGTCAGTGCTTGCAGAACATTTGAAAATGTGTGCACATTTGGGTAGCATTGAGGTAGCTCAGGGCTTCTAAAAGCTTTTACCTTGTTGTCTGCGAGAGTGGAGTTTGTCACCTGGCAAGGGACAAATTTGTAAATTAGGAAGGTCATAATATTGTATGAGAGCTTGGGCAATAAGGATGGATGACTTAGCCAGAGTGCTTCAAGCTTCAGAAAATTCTTTATTGCTCAAAATATCAAGCACAGACAGCTTTGAAAAGGGAATATATTTCCACAGCCACACTTTTATAAAAGATGTCAGCTTCATAAAGAGATGGTGAGCAGGCTCAAATTAAGAGAATGTAATTTAATTACCAGCAGTAGCATTTTTATGAGGCCATGGCCTTTCACAATATGTTATTAAGAATACTGCTTGCAGACAAAAGGCAATTGCTATAACTAAGTTGCTATCAAAGTTTCCTTGGCAATTAAAATACGTAGCATATAGTTGCTGTGTTTTTCTTTTATTTTTTTTCACTCCTTTTTCCTTTCTTTTGCTACATGTTAAGGTAAACACACAAAAATGCTTTACAGAGAACTATGACTTGTCATATCCCAGTATTAACAACAATCCACAGATAAATCGTAATCCATGTTGAAGCAACTGGCATATGTTGCTGTTGCCCTGCACTAAGTACCTGTTGACAAACACTGTTACCACATAAGGTAATTACCCTCACTGTTGAATTTTCAGTGACAATCTGAGATTATCAGAACCAAAAGAAGGTAAAAAAATGACACAGAAAATGCCGTCTTATGAGAAGTAATTAGCGTGCCACAAAGCTCACTCCTATCTGCTGGAGAAAAATAAAAGCAAATTAAGATAAATTGTACATACTTATCTCCATCTCTCTTCAAGTGAGATGCTTCTGGTCTGTAGAGAACTGTTCGGGCCTGGAGTGCTGAATTCCTGATTCTTTTCTTGTGTTTTTTTTTCCCCTCCCTAAAATGGTTTCATTTTCCAAGTCTTTATGCTGTGACTTGCAAGCACAGAGGGAACAATGAAGACAGCAGTCTCTGTTGGTTGTCTTTGTCTTTTCTTCAAGAATTAGTGCAAACTTTGTAGGGAAGCTTAACATGGATCCTCCTCCCACCAAAAAAAACCACAGGATTCACCATGTTTAGCATGCTGAAAGGTTGTATAGCTCAGCCTAACTGCAGGGTTAGAGTAGCTGTTGTTGGGATATGAAATCTGGAAAACAGTAGGATGCAGCAGCTTGTGAGAGAAAACTCCATGTGCGTTAGTCCTATAAAAGTTGGGTGAGGCAATGCTTCAGGGTTAAGTTTGAACAGTTTTAAAATCAATCACTGAAGATTTAATATACTACAAGGTATGCTGCAGTGTTCCCTGTTTCCTAGGTTTGAAAGTGATGGAAAAGCAGTTCTGCTCTTTATTATTTCTTTTCTGTGATAGTGGTGAGGCACTGGAACAGGTTGCACAGAAGAGCTGTGGATACCCCATTGCTGGAGGTGTTCAAGGCCAAGCTGGATGCGGCTTTGAGCAACCTGGTCTGGTGGAACGTGTCCCTGCCCATGGCAGAGAAGTGGAACTAGATGGTCTTTAAGGTCCCATCCCACTCAAACTATTCTATTGTGCCCCATTTTTCTATCAAACAAAAGGCTAGACCCAACCTTCAAAAATCTTCCTGTACGCCTGAGAATTGCCTCTCTGCCATTAGAGAAGTGGTATGTAGACAGAAAGGTTTACATATGGTGCAGAATATCCAAGACTACTCTAGAATCTGCTGTATTACAACTTTATCCTGGTCATAGACTTTAGTAAAGCTCATAACATCAGTCTCTACAAAATGAAAATAGTCTCTTGCTTATTTTCCATTTAGTAAATTCTGATTCTTGTGTTCTGTGAGTTTCATATCTTCAAGGTAATTGTGCTTAGTCATTTCTGTATTTCTAGAAAGCATTAGTAAATCCTGTGTTCTGAATCTAATTTACCATACAGTGTTTTTAATACATCATTATGTCTCTGTAGAAGTACTATCATAAAATATTTTCTAACTAAAAAATGAATCTTTCAAAGATGAGTCCAAATCACTTCATTTGATTTAGAAGAAAGGCAAATACATTATTTTGTGACAAATTGCATGTGAAAAATGATTTGTCAAAACAGTGTTTAGTTAACTTGTACACACATTAGTTTGGGAGCTGAGCATACATTTTTCACATAACATTATACTGTAATGGTTTAATGTACCATAACAGTTAAAATTAGCACATTAGTAGGGTTCTTCTACAACAGCTTATCATGATATTACAGAGCACCACACTGCGTGACATGCTTGCACACATTTATTAAGGTGCCGTAGAAAAGTCACAGCATTAAAACCTGAATAGCCTGGAAAACTAAGAAATGAAGTAACTAGGGATTGGTTTAAAATTTCAGTGAAACCTAGTTAATGAACTTGTGTTGATATGTACAGTCATGCTTGTCTTCTGCCCCATTCAAATGCAGTGGCTATGGGACCTCTCACAATATCTGAAGCAAATTACTTCTCGTTACAGCCAAAAAGGATGGAAAAGGAAATTGCATCTCAGGGGATTATTCTATTCCATTTTGATCCTGCTTTCTTGTCTGCCCATGTTACCAAGCTATGTTTATGTATTTCAAAAGCAGATGAGGAAATAAGCATGTCTTGGATGGTTTGTTTTCTTCTTTTTTCACATCCACAAAACGTGACTAGTTGCATTGCAGCTAAAATACATATCAGGTGCTTTTTGCTGTACGCTTGTTTAGAGAAGCACAGATTGAAGGTATTCGAAGAGTGAAGATCTTGATCAGTTTTATGATAGCCCTGTGCAATGTTTGAGGTGGTATGTCACAGCAACAAGCACTTTGCTGCTGGTGATATATTGTTATAAAATAGCAGAAGGCTAGCTTTACAAAGCAGTTTCTGATTATGGTCGTTTCTGTTCTATTCTTTTTATTTTTGCCACTCTATTCTCTCTTGAAGAGAAATGGTGTTGAGGGGAGAAGTGAAGCTCTGCCCATTTTACTTGAGTTAATTAGTGGTTTATGCCACAGATTATCTTAATTTAATGAATAATGTTGCAAAGTTGCATACCAGGTATGGAGAGGAAAATGAGATGGTTTTCCCAGTTTTATAGGCTACATGGAGGAACTAATTCCCCCAAAAGTCAGGAAAGACTTCTTGTTCTTGTGTTATATATAGGGGTAAACTACAGCATGTCCAAGCTGTTTTGTATATGTACTTGTCCATTGCTCTTAAAAGTTGCTTAGTTTTATAGTTGAATATTTCATCTTCTGCCTGGTATTGTTATAATGAGCAATAAAGTTTGTGTACAGTTTTGCCTTGTCCTTCATTAGATGTTACAGTTTTGGGCCAACGCCTTTGGAGAGCAGTTGTGGGAAAGCAAATGAAACCTGATGGGAGTGTGGGGAATTTGAGCTGAGCAAGGATTTGAATAATATAAAAATAATCTGTATGCAAAAGCCTTATCATACAATTTTCATATTCATTAGAATATTGTTTTGGACATGTTCAGAATTTTAAACTATGCTGTGTTTTCAACAGCTAAATAGACACATTGATCCCAATTGTTAAAAGAAATTGCACAGTAAATACAAGCACTTTGTTCTATGTTTTGCACAGCCATCTACATACTCATTGCACATCAATATGAGCAATTCCATGTGATCTCCATTAAGCTAAAATACTTTTATAAGCTAACTATGAGCTAAAAATATGGGAACATTTGTCTTCTTTTTCTTCTGTATCTTTTTTTTTGTTTGTTTTTTTCTTCTAAAAGAGTGCAAGGGACAAAAATACACTTATAACTTATTTTCCTCAAGTTACTGGGAACACTGACTGTTTGTTCTGACTTTTAGAAATGCAGTCAGTGACAAGAAAATGCTGTTCTCAGAAAATTAGCTTTATTAAAAGTTCAGCTGGAAATGAGCGTAGTGTCCAAGCACTTTATATTTGATTAATGGCTAAAACTTTTAAATAATAAATGCCGTAAAATAATAAGAAACCATCATTTGCATAAAGAAAGAAAGAAAAAAAAAAGAGCAAATTGAATAGCAATTAGGAATTTATGCTCACGCTATGTTACTCAGTTTTTCTTGGTGGCTTACTTTGTAAAGAATTTCCCATTTACCAGGTTGGGCCTCTGTTAATAGGGGCATCCTTTTTATGTGTGCTAAACCCAACACAGCACCAGCAGTACATAAATAGGGCGCTCTTCCCTTTTGGATATATATAACATATTAAGTTGACTTTGTGCAGTGTGAACAGGTCTGTACTACTGAGAATATGAATAATGTTAGTTTCTATAATTGCTAACATCTGGCTTTCCATAAATCTGTTAAATTACATGGAAGCCGAATTAGATTTCTGTGTCATAAGTAAAGCAATTACATGGAACTCTGTAGGCAATATGGCTTTATATTCATCTGTGAAATCCTTTTAGTTTTGAACTGTGAAAGCTACCCTTCTAATTTGCACTGTGATCCTGCTGCATACTATATATATGCTGCTCAAAAAGCCCTTAATACGGCAAAGAAAATATTGGCAATTGAATATCACTTTGTGAAATCACCAAAAAGCGAATGCCGCAACTATGCCTTGATCTTCAACAACAACCAAAGAAATGCAAGCCAAAGTCTATCAAAAAGAAAATAGGGTATTTTAAAGAATATTTTAAGCCTCACTGTAACTGTTTCAATATAATGCATTTGATAACAGTTTAGTCATAACTCTCTTCATGGCCTTTACCTCATGTGACACACTGGCACTTGTTAACCAATGAACAGCAAGTTTTAATTTCTCTTAGTGCAGTCCCTTTTACACCACTTATAGTGGACCTTTCAAATTCTCAGTAGGGCTACAGTATGCATTAGAGCAATAATGTTCTTTTTTTTTGGTGATTAAGACCATCAAAGCAGCAAAATGCACCAATTTTAGGGAAGTCTGAGTGATGAGCAATTGAATCAAGCTATCAGGCCACTGGGATCATCTCTGACAAAGGACTGGCCCACAGCCCAGGAGTGAAGCCCTTCTGCGGTGTAATTGCCTTCTGGCTTCCCTTTTGGTCTGTGAGCAGAAAGGAGAACAGCAGTTTTCTCATGCCCTAAGCCCCAGACTCTGTTGTGCTGGCTGATTTTGCTTTTGATCAAACCCAAGGGGACTAAAATATTTCCAGTTGTTCCTGGAGTATTTGTGAACTGAAACCAGCAAGTTTACTATCCAGGCCAGAGGAAAGGTAGTGATTTGGTTGTTACAGATAGTTTCCTTCGGCTAATTGAGAGAATTCTTAACATCTTTATATAAGTTCTGGCTTTCTGAGGAGATGACTAGTGAATCCATAGCACTCTACCCATGAGGTAGGGCAGCTAGCGGTGAGATCCCATTTAATTAGAGTTTAGGTAATTTTTCTTCTTTAATTCTACTGAATTTTAAAAATTGTTGTTTTAGAGAGGAATTAAAAGTACTCTTGGGTAGTACTGTGAAGAGTTATAAACTTCACCCTAGCAATAAAGGCACTTTAAATGGTAAGTGTGAGGATTCTTCCTTGTAGTTTCTGAATTTGTATAACACTCTTTTGGAATTTTCATGATGATAGAAATCCTCAGATACTTTTAAAGAACTGTCTTCTCTAGCCTTTTTCCCACTGTTTCCTATAGCTTTCATTATTAATGTGGCAACAAAAAAGCCCCACTGGTTTACTGGTATTTTATCTGGACAATCTGTCAATATATTAAGAGCAGTCCAAAGTTATTTTCTGAAAGAAATACCTGCTTTCCACAACATGTTTATAAAGCTCATGGCTTTCACTGCAAGAAAAAGAATGTTGCATAAACTCCCTAGGTAAATCCATATTGCATAATTATGTGTTACCCTCTAAAAGCAATTTTAATGGGGTACTGTAATTCACTTTTCTTCAGTGTATAATGATTTTCTTTTGTTGCTTCCTTTTTTGTGTCATTGCTAAATCATGGTTTTCACACATAGCTTTGTTCTAAGATTTTTTTGGTGTTGTTCTGTAAGGTGCCCCTTTTTATTTTATCTTTTATTTTTAAATTCTCTTATACCTTCCAGCAATGGGAATAGGATGCAGTTGATAGCTGTTAGTGTGGAAACATTGATCATGCTAGGAGCTTATGAAAAATAGGGCCTTTCTGTTTTGTTGTGAAATCCAGAACAGAGAGTGGTCCAACAGACAGAAGGTAATTCTCCTCACTAGTTGCCAGTGACTTGAAAAACACTATACACCCTGTTCAAGTTCATCAGTGATATATAGTTCCACTAGTTCTGTCAGTCTCAGCCTTTATAATTAAGCCTGCTGGTGATAGTTTAAGAATTCTTGGTGGAATCAAAACAAACAGCAGATAAGTTTAGAAAAACAGCGTTTAATATTTATCAAATACATAAGGAAGATGTCAGAAAGAAGGTACCCACCAGCAAAGCAGATTGGTAATACTTAATATAGAAATAACATTTGCCCTGTGAAAACAAATGTCCAAAGCATTATAAATCTGCTGTCTTGCAGATATCGATGAGTGTGCCTTAAAGACCCACACCTGCTGGAATGACTCAGCCTGCGTGAACCTGGCAGGAGGGTTTGATTGCCTCTGTCCATCTGGACCATCTTGTACTGGAGACTGTCCCCACGAAGGTGGCTTCAAGCGGAATGGGCAGGTGTGGACCCTGAGGGAGGACAGATGCTCCGTTTGTTCCTGCAAGGTGAGATCCTGGTGTTCTGGATTTCAGGAGTTGTTTAATTCTCTGGGCTCATGTCAGACACCCCATATTGCAGTGCCACTGGCATTGGCAAAATGCTAGCGTAAGCCCAAGGCGCTGAGGCAGAAGGTAAGCTCTGCTGAGGGGTACTGAAGTTGTGACTGGGAAATTTTGAGGGGACAGACATTTTTCCTGTTGTGGAAAAGTGAACACAATTGAATAGCAGCTAACCCCAGAGGACTTCTTCCATGTTGTCCTGTGGGCCAGAGCCACTCGGGGCATGCCTCCATGAGGATCTCACGTTGCCCTTTAACACAACTTTCAGGCAATCAGCACGCTTATTCTAGATGTTAAAAATGATTTTCAATTTCTGTTTCATATGAATATGCATCTCTTAGGACAAGTGCTGTATGTAGCCAACAGCAGCCCTCTTGATGGTGTTGCCCTTTAGTTGGAATACCTATCCATTAACTTGATACGATTCCAAGGTTGGAGGACTTAGCAGCAGGCACTAAATTTCCTCCAGTGAAGAAGGGTGAAGGCCAGCTTTCTCCTTTGCATCCCAGCTTGTCTCTGTCAGCAGTTCTTCCCCTTTGGGCAGTGCAGCATTCTTTGCACCTTTGAAGAAGCCAGGCACGGTGCAAGTAGGTCTACTTCAGAAATCGCAGAACGCTTTATTTACTTATTTATTTATGATTGTTGTTGCCTAACACTCCCTCCCTGCCCCCCCCCCCCCCCTTCCCCCCGAAACTGACCTTTCATTTCTGACTTCGGTGATAAACTTAAAAGACCATTTGACTCTTCTTTCTTCCTTTTCACTGTTTTAAAGAGGGGGTGCTGTCAGTGAAATCACTAGAATTTTAGAAAGGCACCAATCTGCAAAGTGGTTGATCTTTTGTGGCCACTTTGAGCTGGTATGTTCATAGCACTGGTAAAGCTATGCTTAGATACAGCAGGAACGCTCTTGGCTCTTGCATCCGTAAAATGAAATTTTAGCCACTGTGAAAATCTGAACATAAAGAATGAGAAGTAGCCTATCTGTCCCCTGGCTGTGAGCTGCAAAAGCACTAGAGAGTTTGGAGAGGTGATGAGAGACAAGGTATTTTGAAGTTGAAAAGAAGCTGAAAGCCTCATCATTTCTGTATTGCAGTAGTGTATCAGAAGGGGAAATCAACACTTCAGAGTGAATAGAACCCACAAGCTGCAGTGCTGTTCGGGGCTCAAATGGGAATATATTCTTGTTAGTTGCTATATTTTTTACTTCAAGTAGCCGTAAGTTCCCTAAAACTCCTCCCTTCAGAAGCTGAAATGTACAACTCCACTGAATACATATAAAGCTTTTATTGTAATCTTGGGGAACAAGCTGGCTTATGAAAGGATTTCCAGTCAATAGAATAAACAGTTTAATGTATGTGAAGACATCTGGTCTGCCTTTGCAGAGCTCTAGCTATTAGTATTCCCATTTTAGATTGCTTATAATTTGTTTTCTTTGCCATTTCTCATTGCACTTATTTCTTATGTTGAATGCCCTTATTAGTATATGAAAATACACAAAATGATTAACTAATGCATAGATATTTTAAAGTAAGCTTGGCAGTGTTTGTTGCTGTGACTCTTCCTTTATGTCTTCCTCATTTTCTTTTTTTTCTTTTTTTTCCTCTGTGAATTAACATTTGCATTTTATTTCACGTCAGTAGCTGCCTTGTTTCAAGAGCCAAATTCTTTGCTATAGAACAGGGAAAACAAGGAGAGCTCTGCCTCCATCTTATCCAACCAGAAAGTAAAGTCTTCTCTCAGCATTTATTGAAATTGTTATTGAAACATATTTTATAAATTGTGGTAGCTCCCAGTACACCAGACTTCTCAAACCTATTGCAGGGCTCTACTATTTTCATGTAGTTGCATGGAGGGCTGGTCCTGCTTGACCCTTTTGCAGCTTGCTGATTTTGGTGAGGGAAAGGGCAGAGTATGACTAAATCATTCCTTGTATTTCTTACTCTAACTTTGAAATGATCCTACCCACTTGTTTTCTCTTGGAGACAAATCAGTTTTTCAGCTTTAAAAAAATGTTTTCTTTTAGCTTGTGTTTTGCTATAGTTAATATAGAAAAGGCTAGATAGATGTATATTGTGCAGTGGCTGGAAGACATGGATCCTGTCTTGAAAATATTTTAACTTCAAATGGAAATCAAGTAGCATGCTTAACTTTGAAGTTCATTAAGTGATGCTATTTGTGGAGTAGAATGCTGTCAAATACAAGAAGTTATATTACTTCAGTAATATCCTGAAGCAGAGTGCCATTATGGAAGCACAAGGGATTATTCTAGTGTTCCATCACCCCAGTCTCTTCAAACTGTCTGCATTCACCTGAATGGGGACAAAGTTTACATAAACACAAACTCTTGAAACTTAATTAGCTGACTGTATAATTAATGCAATACCTTAGGTATATTTGGTACATCCTCTACAAGTATCTTCCTGAACTCTTGTGGATTTAATACACAAGACTGATAGAAATTTGAAGGGGAGTGGGTAGTTGTTTCCTTCTCCCAAGAGGGGGGAAAAAAAAAAAATCCTGCTGTATGGTCTGGCTATATGTGGGCTTTTGAGTTTGTTGTCTAATTCAGATAAGCCTCCATTCCAATGTGAAAAAAATCTGGGGGGTAAGCACAGCACTGGGAATGGTGGGATGTGCACAGGTGAAGGGTGTTCCTGATGGTGAGAACAGTGAGGTGGTTTGGTTTGGTTTGGTTTTTGCAGGGTCTGACTTCTGTCTGATCGGTTTTGGGGTTCTGTGGAAACTTGAGTCACCCTTTACATTGATTCTCTTGTGTGTCACTTTTTCCTTTGGTAAGAATAATTTTGTGTTCATGTCACTGATGCTTCTGAAACCTGTAGAACTGCTTCAGTGAGGAAGGCGGAGAGAGAGGTACTAACAAGATGCTATATGTAATTATCCCATCAAAATGAAATGAATTATTTTCTGTGTATTTCTCAGTTTTTGCTATCAGAAAAACAAAACAACCAAAAAAGCCCAAACCACAATGCTAATATAGAACTGCAAAGACACAAGTAAGATGTAGCTTAAGAGGCTTTATGTCACTGCAGCATAGGGATAAAAATGTTTTTTGAAAGGCATGGAACTAATGAGGTTGTAGATAAAACACAGATGCTTAAATAATAGAGATTAGCAGTGTATTATTAGCAGTGTATTATGATTACCAAAAGGTCTCTGGCAAAATCATCGAGCTTTGTCAGTGCTCTGAAATACAGAGAGTGAAGGCAATGTAAAAGGTTAGCTGCTCCCCAGAGGTAACAGCACGGTAGCTCAGAGTAGCAAAGTACCAGCACCATCACCAGCTGAAAGAGGAATTGGAAAAATAATCTTGAAAGCTTGGAAAGTAAATTGGGCTCAGGCAGATAGGTTATTGCTAACCATTATTAATCAGCAATCCATTATGGAACAGAGAGAGCCATTATTGGTGGCATCAGGCTGCCGAGACACGTGGCCCAACTCGCCTGGAGCTGGTCATCCAGGTGGAGCATTTGTGCTGGGCTGCTCCTTGATGTCCTCCCTCAGGAAAGGGTGGAAGATACTTGTGCTTTTCCACCTGTGAGTACAGAGATTTGGTCATAACTTGGCAGCAGGGAAGGTTTTGTTTGTTTGTTTGTTTGTTTGTTTGTGTGGGTTTTATTATTCCCCGTGCTGCATCTGGACCTGTCCAGCAGGTGTGGGTAAGGAATTGGGCTGCAGGCCATCTTCCTTGCTTTGTGATTTACTCAAACTGCTGAGTAGGGAAGCAAAGCTTTATTTATTACTATGGCTTCAGTGAGGAATCAGCCACAAGTACGGAATACTTAGTTATCTTAATTTGATGCAAAGCTGACTAAAGACTAAGACAGTCTAGCCTTATGCCCTTTGGCTAGGAAAAGCACTTGAGAACCATATTGAGCTAGCATGTTTTCGGCATTTCTGTAATTCTGTGTTCTCTTTAACTTTCCTTGTTAGGCATAACAAGCCATTTTAATAATTCTTATAACAGAAAGCAATATGTTAATCAGTCCAAAAATGCTATGAAATGCATCAGTGATGCTGACTGACATGGTCATTATGAGTCAAAATACATTCTTCAAAATACAAGCAGAACAGCCTTCTCCTATGCTATGTGCTGAGGTTACGGCTTTTCTGTCTGCTTGTGGAAAAGACGTCGTGGACTGCCATGCTTCTTTTTAGTACTCACATTTTAAAAGCTTCAAGAGGAAGTAAATTTCCTTGTTTTGATAGGTATCCCTTTTTTTTTTTTTTTTGGTGGCAATGAAGAAGCATCTCCCACTTGCATCAGGTAAAGGTTTATAGATTCAGAACAAGGTTCTGATGACAATATGAAAAAAATCCATTGAAGTGAGAGCAATTTTGCAAATGGTGCAACTGTGGTTCACTCCTCTCTCAACACTACCTTCAAATTGGCTACAGGTGACGTTTTGTTAGAATAAGGAGTAATCCAATTATCTGCATTAAATGCAAAAGAATTTAATGTCAAAACTCTTCAATAATCTCCTCATTGTTAACTTTGATTTCAGTTCCAAGTCTACATGTGGCATATCAGTATGTTGGCTCACCTATAGTAAATGCTATAATTTCAAACACAATAGCTCCCCTAGTTTTCATAACTAGAATTAAAATCAATTTGGCTTTCTCTGATGCAAAGAGAATATATCCTTTTCTCTTTACCTGCTGAAGCAAATCTTCTGTTTATCTCACACAGTTATGTTTAATCTCCTTTAACAAAATGTGCCATCCAATACAGTAAGTAAATATTTAGCAAAATCATATTTTGGAGAGTCTGTGGAATATGGGCCCTTTTTAGTACATGAACAGAGTTATAATGGGTGGTGATAGTTTGTACTCCATTTAGCTTTATGCTTGTGTACAGTAGGTCCAGATATGGAACAGAACCAGTTGTGAATTCAGAGTAAAGAACTATTAGTATCACTGTGATTTTGCTGCATGGTGCTCCTATGAATTTAAAGGGACCAACCTCATACCTTCCACATATTTATTCAAGTTATTTTCTTCACAATTCCATAGTTAGTCAAAATAAAGTGAAACAGATATTGCATGTAGTAAAGAGGCTACTGGTTGGAGAGTTCCTTGGTGTAACTAATGAGAAAGAAAATTTTTTCACATTTCATCTGAGGTACTGATTTATTTTAAAATATTTATTTTCAGTTAGTTGCAGACAGAAAAACACCACTCACATTCAGACAGCATTGAATCAATTGCACTAACAGAAACTGGGACAACACTGGTATTTGAGGTATTACAGCTTGCATGATCGAGTCCTTATGTTGGTAACATCTAATATGTTAAGAACTTGATATTTTCTGATATGTGAAAGACATGCTCTATGATATGTACAGAGTGGGGCTTTTTTTGGGACGCTGATCTGTCTTGCTTTCTGGTGGTTTGTGGTTGACAGTAGGGCAATGTGTCTTTGCAGGATGGGAGAATTTTCTGCCGGAGAACAGCCTGTGATTGCGAGAACCCCAGTGCTGATCTCTTCTGCTGCCCAGAGTGTGACACTCGCGTCACCAGCCAGTGCCTCGACCAAACGGGGCACAAGCTCTACCGCAGTGGGGACAACTGGACCTACAGCTGCCAGCAGTGCCGTTGCCTGGTATGGGTAAAGTGTTTTGGAGGGGAGCAAGAATAATGATTGTTGTTTTTAGCTAAATGTACTTGGAAGCAGGTTGTTTGCTCTCTCTTCACCTGCTTTTCAGACTAAGAATGATACTAAAGCACTTACAGAGTACGCACCAAATGACAGAGTACACATCAAATGACACACCACCAGTTTTCTTCCTACTGCTGAATAAGTAGGTCTAATGACTGAGAAGAAAAGCTTGACAAAAGCTTGGAAACCTTAACGCTATATTAACTTTTTTTTTTTTTTTAAAAAAAAAGTGTTTGCTTCTGACAACTTTTATAATGTCATCTGATCTTTAAATATTTTTTAAAGATTCTTTCACATGTGATGGATTTTGATGGAAGAGTTTCAGTTTTTAATTTTAAACCTGTCTTATCAAAATGGACAGGGCAATTTTCTTTTTTAATTCAGCAGAAGCTGAAAAAACGGAGGGCCAGTGCCACATGGTGAATTAGAAAAGAAAAGGAAAAAAAAATAAAGAAAACCAAAATTACTAGACAAACATACAAAATAAAGAACATTCTTTTCTGATTAAGCACTGTAGATTATCTCCCTACCGCTTTAATTTTTGTACAGATATACTAATTAGTGCAGCAGTGAACTTCATTAAAATTATCAGTTTTCCATTTATAGCTGTCTGTATAACATTGTTTTTACGTGTGATATTAATCAAGAGGTGTCTGAGCATCAGGAAACAAATTACATTCAAAGCTAAGTTACTGTTAAGAGATAATTATCTGTAACATAGAGCAATAAGTATTGTATTTTGTATTCTCCTAAGGTGGTTTTTATGTTGGCAAAAGAACAGCAAGAAACGTTTGCAGACAGCAGCAATGGCAAATATAAAATGTGAGGTGTTTTACAAAGGATGCTGAGTTTGTGGTCAGCATTTCTTTGCCTAATTTTATGATTAGGTTAACAAACATACAGAACTAAAAGACACCAATTCAGTAAATCCGTGCTTTATCTATCTATTTTTTTTTTATTTTTTTTTTGTAAGTTCCACTAAGTGGAAGATAACATGTATTGCAGGTATTGTTCTAACAACTCTTCTAGCATTTGACAGTAAAATAGCTTTTGACTGTTGCTAGTTAGATTATGTTCAGTGCTTCTCAAACATGCTAACTTAGATATATTTGCATTATTATTTTCCTGTTTAAACAGTTGCTGTGACTGCATGGAGATTTTATGTGACCATACCCCATAAGGGCATAAGTCTGCAAGGCCATCTCTGCAAAAATTGTAGGTTATGGAAAGTTATTGTAAACCAGTATTTAATGCTGTCTTTAAAAAACCCAAAGAACTCAAGTTCTCTTCCTATGGTGTTGTTTTTAGTCAAGAAACAAGCAAATGATACTCTGCTACATTCAGAAAACTTTCAGTATTTAAATATGCAGTTACATGATCAACCAGGCTGAGAAGCTGATCCATTAAATCTATTTCAATTCTGGCAAAATAAATGTTTTCCATTTGACTGGATGCAAAGTTAGCTAACAAATGGAAATGTATTCAGTGAGCTTTATTTCAATTTTTACAGGAAGGGGAAGTGGACTGTTGGCCTCTTTTGTGCCCCAATCTAAACTGTGAGTACACAGCCATTTCAGAAGGAGAGTGCTGTCCCCACTGCGTCAGTGACCCCTGCCTGGCTGACAACATCACCTATGACATCAGGAAAACGTGTCTAGATGGCTATGGAATTACAAGACTTAGTGGTGCTGTATGGACCATGGTGGGATCTCCTTGTACAACCTGCAAATGCAAGGTACGATGGACAAGGTTGAATGGTAATGGAAACGATTGTTACTACATAAAAACAGGGTCATTTTCTGCCCTTGGAAGCTCATATTCAGATTGCTGTGAAGTGAAGCAGACCTGAGGGCAGAAAAAGTAGCATACCAAAAAAATGTGTCTTATGTGGTCTGCAGGGTAGAAACAGAACAATCTGTGCTTGTTTTCTTCGAAACGTTGAGCACAGCTATGTAATATCCTAGCACAATTTACAGACGTTCTGTTGGTGAGCCTTTCAGGCATTCTTAGTATGAAACTAGGCTAATGTTTTAATAATTAATTCATGTGAATGATTATGAAAATGTCTTTTGCAGAACTGGTAAGCAGAATCAAGAATACTAATACAAGTTTCACCAGCAAGTATACAAGTAGAAACCTCATATGAAGGCACTTCCATAAGAGAAGTGGGAGGGAAACGCCATAGTTTCTATTCCCTATTACTTTCTATTCCATTGTCATGTATTTTGTCCAGTGGCTCTAAGGCAAAAGAACAGTCTGTCTCCACTTTTCCATGCAGTGATGATCCCACTGGGCTACTTTTCTGTGCCCCTCTTGCTTACTATCCCTGCTCTCAAAAATTTTGTATGGTTTTCTAATCAGTGGGTCAGCATGAACAGGGAGAGAGTAAGGGCACACCTGCTTTATTTGCCACTCTCTGAGTAAATCAGAGAGGTCTCTGTGTAGGGAGTACTCTAACCCATAAGTATGTACATAATGAACACTGCCAGCAGTTTTCCAGAGAAAGGATAAAAGCAATTGTCTCTAAACAAGGCAGATAATGCAGAGCAGTGTGTGCCAGGAGGAGCTCCAGGCTAGCAAGCTCAGCCTCTACAAAGTGCCTACGTTGGGGCTGCCCAAATGTAGGAGGGACCAGGACTTTAGAAAAATTATTTTCCAGCATTTTCTGAGAGTTGTTTCAGGCACTGTTTCCCAAGCTGTTCTCCTATCACAATGTATGCAGTGTGAACCTTGTGCCTGGATGCTGCACTTCCCCATTTACTGAGCTTACAGTTTGAAATTGTAACCTTTCTGGCATCTGGTCTGGTCCACTAGGTTCTTGCCTGCTCCTGCCCTTTGCCACAGTTCACTGCCCTTCAGTTGTACATGAGTAAATGTTTTAGAGGCTGTGATATAAGCAGAAATGGCAAAGCGGTCCAGATTAAAAAGTGCAATTTTCTGTAAAGTTATATTTATATTTATACAGAGGTGATGCTGGTGATCCATAATATGGTGTTCCTCAAAAAAAAAAGAAGTGAATTTCTAAGTGGTCAGGAAAAAGTATCTTAAGGTAGCCAGTCACTGTGGACTTAAGGCTGTAGTAGATACATTCTGTTTACAAAGGACTAGTAAAAACCAGATGACAGTATCCTGTTTGCTGCTATTTTCAGACTCCATGGAAGCTGAACCATGGATTCTGTGCTTTGTATCACTCTAAGTGAAAACTGATCTTCTCTTGCTTTTTAACAAAATTTAACAAACAGAATTATGAAAATACTGCTTTATATTACATAAAATATTATTGTGTTCACTGTGGGAAACCAAGCTGTTGTTTCAGGGCTGTGAATTATGGAAGTTAGCTTTTCTGCCATTCTTCAGAGTTTTTCATATTGATTAAACCAAGAATCTGAAAGATGGGCATATTTCAGAAAAATTGAGAGCTTCCCAGTATGGATCAGATTAAAACTCTCTCTGTTAACTTTCTTGCATGGGACGAACCAACTCGAATCATCTTTGTTGCTGTTGTACTGTGTTCTATCATGAGGACCACTGAGTCGTTTTACAGCCAGATTTGTAGTTCATACGTAGTTCAGGTTAGTTCTGTCTGTTGGCAGATACAGACTGTACAGAGAGAAAAAGAACAGATAATTAGAGTGCTACTTAGAAAAGCAGCCTCCTTAAAAAGCCATCCCTGTTGGGATCTATGAGGACAACCTGGGATGATGGCTTAAGCAGGTGTTTCTTGTGTGCGGTAGAATTACCTCTGCCAGCTACGATCCCCTTTGCTCTTTGTAGCTTGTTCTGCAGCAGTGATTGACACCTGCTTGTTTGTCTGTGCAGAATGGGAACGTCTGCTGCTCAGTGGATTTAGAGTGTCTCAACAATAACTGATGTACTTGAACTGGACCGTGCTGGGGGAGGAACACTGATGAAGTTAACATCTGCAATGAAGCCGTATGCGTTGGTGTTTTATACAACAGACAATTACCAAAGTCTCCGCATGAGGAAGATGTTTGGGAGTTGCCTTTGGGACCTATCACTATGCTCATCCTTGCTAGCCTTGTCCGGGTGACTTACAGTACAGCGCATATAAGTCAGTGGTTGTTAAAAGTTTTCAGTGTTGTAAATTACACACTTTTCCTGTCAAGACATTTGCAAATATGTTTAAATTATTTCATGGGTAAACTAATGCTGTATTTTTGTTTTAATTTGTGTATTGACAACATGATAGAATTCAGCTCTTCTTCCTTTGGATCTAGATTTTACAAACAAAACAGCCTGTTGTGGTTTTGTCCCATGATATCACATACTTAGTTCCAAGGTCCCTGTCGGATGTATTTATGAAAATATGTATGTATGTACAGTCAAATTGCATAGTACTTATATTTCACATCTGTCCAACATTTTAAAACATTCAAAGGTATATTTGATTGGACAGAATGGAAGTAATCAAAGTCTGTCTTTAAAAAATATAAAAATAAATGCCATGAACTTAGTGAAATAGCAAAAAAGCACTTTCTTTTCCAAATGTGTGAAGCAGCAGCAAGACTCCTATAGCGAGAAATGGTACTAAAACTTACCCTCACCATTTCAACACATGTTCAGAAAAGAACCATTAGTCTTTATCAGTGTTCTATTTTGCAAGAGAAACTACAAATGCTGCAAAAGGGTATAATTCTTCTGAATTGTGCAACGATAAAAAGGTCAGCCTTAAGATGAACTAATTTAAAATGACTAGGTTAGATTTTGCTGTCAGTTATAACATCATTGATTAGTTCAGAGTTTTTTCTTTTTTGTATTTACAGTAATAATGATGTCCACCATTCTCAGTTACTGCTACCATAATGACAAAGTGCAGAAGCAGCTCTACCAGTGACACGCAGGACAGTAGATCTTAACGCTCGGTAAATCTCATTACCCAATTAACAGTTCAGAAACAAGTTTTCTCTTATTTTATGACATTTAAAAATATTTAGTTTTAAATTTACCATGCACACAGTGTCTTTTAATACATAAGTTTAGAAATACAAATGAAAACTCTTAGCCCTATATTGAGGTTAGAGTTTAGACTCTCTTCAGCTTATGTCTATTCTTTTTTTTCATGAGGCTAGAAAGTTTGTGGCATTAGAACAAGAATATATTTCTATGACGATGGTACCTACAGATTAATGTCACCTTTTTAATGTGCTGTTGTATTTTTTTCTGCTCATTTGTGTAGTGTTTTTTGCTTTTCATTTAATTAAGCACTGAGTATGTGGGAAAGAGTGCAGAAATAAGTATAGTGAATACAGTCTGGAAAGTCTATATTTGTGAGGTTTTCATCGTTTCATGCAGAAAAACTGAAATAGATAAATAAGAATGAAAAAATGAAAAAAAATGAAATGAATATAAAATGAAAAAAATCAAGTCTTTTAAATCAAGTACTATCATGTTTCTTATAAGGAGAAAAGTGGAAAAATATAAAATGACTTGCTATCACTCAGATAATTTTATTCCATTTTTTTTAAACATTACTTGTTTTATCTAACAGGTCTGTGTGGTAAAGTTAAATTTATTTTCTTAAAATACCCCATCATTTTCAGCTACTAATGTATTTGACTATATTTGCATTGCCCTAATGATTGTATAATAAGGGAAACAGTTGTGTTTTATATGATACTCAAAGGATGTTTGTAAATCATGTCAGCTCATTTTGTATATCACATTGTAAAACCCAATGGTAATTCAGTTGGATGAGATATCCAGTGGGCTGAGATATAACGGGGAATGATTTAAAACTTGTGGGCATCTAAATAAACTCCTATGTACAGATAGCTTTCCTTTAGTTTTATTAACAGAATTTTAAAACACTAATCACTGTCCTTTCCAGACCTGAATTCATGATGTTGCTAAAAGGAGAAGGAGTGTTTGCCTCGAGAAGTAGTATCATAATTGTAAGAAATACTTCATTTATACTTAGTAAGACAAAATCTTGTATTCCAGTCTGTCACATACCATGTATTTCTGAAGCTTTGTGAATGGGATTAATGACAGCACAGGGTTTCAAAATCATTCTTTTCCAATTTAACTCACAATAGTGAAGCCCTTTCATAAGATGGTTTCTGGAAGCTTCAGACCTTGTTACGATGGTATTCAACAGGAGCACGGAACTTTTTCACTGTGCATTCTGATTTCCTTCTAGAACCCAAATGCAGATTAATTCAACAACACCCTTTCAGAGCATTTTATACAACATTATGTCATTATCTTCAGAGTAATATGGCTTGAATTGTTTACTCAAAGTCAAGATATTGGCACAGGCTTCTTTGTTTATGTTGCATTTTAAGCAGTTATGCTGCTGATGAACTTTTCCTTATGAAGCAACGTGATCACTAGCCACATAACATTTACCTTCAGAGTACTCAGAAGATACGGCCTCAGCTCAAAGACCAGACTGAGGCACAAAATTTAATTCACTGTGTTCTTCTGTTACTAAGGTAAGAACTTTCAAAACCTCTTTCGAGAGGCCTTGATGAGGATCCCTAATCCCTATAAAACTATCAGCACTACGGTAAAAATGCGAAGAAATAGTGATGCTAAGAAATAGTGATGTTTATTGTATATAAGAGGTACAGTTATAGGAAACATAATTTCTGGAAATCTCGTTGTGAGATGATCTTTCTCTCTGCTCAGTAAAGAACAATGGTATTAACGTGAGGAGGACCGCCACCAGACCTTCTGTGAAAGGCAACTTCCTGCCAGTTAAGGGACTTGCTCCAAACCCTCACTATAGGTAGGTGGCATTTTGTAGCTGTTTCTACTTATTCAGGAATATTTCCACTGCATGTAACATTTCTGATGACAAAAACAGAAACAGAAAAGGAAATGTCTTTTTCTTCTCCTTTTGGTAAAAAGCTCAGCCTAGGTACTAGACCAGGACATTGTATTGTGTCAGGCACCTCTTGTGAGGAAAGTGACCGCTCTGTTCTACTCCTGGTGTTATTTGCAAACCCACCTGCTGAGACAAAGCAAGGGCACCTCTGTGTTCCAGTGTGGTGGCTTCTAGAGCCACATGACCACTCTAGTCACTATTTCAGACCAAAGAAAATCCAAAGTATTGCACAGAAATGCTAGTACCTCCCTAGTTCACAAGAGTGTGTGGGAGATTTATTAATGTCTCTTTATTGTCTCAGAGACCTAAATAACAACCGTCTTCCAGTAACATATTTTCTAAGAGGTAGCAGTTCTCAAGTACATGTATAATTGTGTAAAACGTTTAATTAATAATATCTTTCCAATCAGATTGCAATGACAAACAAAATATTTTGTGGTTTTGTTTTTTATTTGTTTTGTTTTTCTTCTGAGGCAAACAATACTGTTTTACAAAACCAAAGTTACAATGTCAGCAGTGATTACACAAGTGGCGGAATAGATTGTAGCAGAATTAAGTCATAACTCCTATGAGCAATATGGGAACGTCTCCTCACATCTAATGGTACTTACAGAATCATCACTAATGAGAGGATTTTAAAAGGGCCCCATGGTACAGATGGAAGTAAAATCTTGAGTGAGTGTTGTGATAAGACATAATTGTTTGAGGAACATATTCTGGTATCAGAAATAGATACCTGCCAACAAGCTACTGTTCCTCTTAAGGTAGACCTTTGGAGCTCATCCAGATTTAAACTGGTACAAGGAAGATAAAAATCAGGTTCTGATCTTTCTGCATCAAAATACCTGTGAGCAAAAAAACTCACAGCAGCATAAATTAGAAAAAAAAAAAAAAAAAAGTCCAAGCTGAGGGTGTCTGAATGCTTCAAATTCAGTTTTCCTGTCTTCCTGGTAAAAATCAGCAGTAATTCTGTTTCAGTTGGTCTTTGATTTCAGAGAGGTGTTAGTGAAGCACTGGTATTGCTTGTAATCTGCAAATGTTTTGTGCGGATGATAACAGTATTATTTCTTGCTGCCAGTGAGCAGTCCCACATAAGAAGATTTAGGTATACCTGAGAAGGTTGTATACCAATAATCTGATAAAAAGGATCAAATTCAAGTTTTTTTAATGAAACTGTCACCAGCAGATTCACAGCACGTGGGAAAAGAATGTGACCTTCTCCAGTTAAAAAAAAAAAAAAAAAAAAAAAAAAAAAAAAAGTTCCAAAATCATGTACGTGTCATTTAAATTCTTTAGTGCTACTTCAGCTGCATGGTGTGAGGGATGCGTCGAATTCTCATGAGTGGATTTCTGGCTGGTAACCAAGTCTTTGCTTTGGCAGTACCTCACGCTTCAATTATTTTTTCTTCCTAAATTTGTAGATGAGATTGTTTTATTTAAGTGAATTGAGTGGGTTTGAGTGGTGTTTGGACGCAAGCCTTATCCCGTTCTCAGTGCTACAACAGAATCTGAAGCAGTACGGGCTTCTTTCTAGCATATGCCTCTATCCTGGCTGGGAGAGAGGGCTGTGGGGACAGGCACTGAGTTAGCTCACCCTGCCAGTTTACCTGTAGTTGTGTGGCACTGTCACTGCCCGCAGGTTTACAGCATTGTGACAGCATTTGCCTTGGATACAGATGCACAAACACTCTGATAGTGGTTTTTGGTTGCTATTCTCTCCTCTGTAGTTTGTTCCAAATGACTAGTCGTGTCATCCATACATAGACCATGACATATTTGCCTATCCCAGAGCTCTTTATTATTGAATGCCTATATGGTAATACGCATACACATATAGATTATCCATGCGCTTCTATGAAGGGAGGCTTAGAGGTTCTGCAGCAGATCACACTACCGCCCAAATACAAAGCAGAGAGCAGGGGTTTATCTCTGCCAAACACAGTTGAAAAATCCTGTTTTCTAATAATGCAATTGATTTGATTGCTGTCTGATGAACTGCAAATCTGCTTTTTTTTTTTTTTTCTGCTACAAGATCTGAAAACGTATTTGATTTAATCCAGTGCTTCTTTGTACTCATTTTAACAGACTCCCTTTCACATGTTTCAGTGTAAAATACACAGATCTGTTTCCCTACCTGAATATTATGCAAAATTCTCATCTGGGTGCTGGAATGTGCAGTCTTCACTACTGTTGTGCTTTTAGACTCGGAGTAGGCATACCTTCATTCAGTGTTGCTGATGACATGATCGTGTATCTTAAGGTAAGCAGTAGCTTTAAAGGTAAACTTTTACCTGTCGAGCTGAGGGTTAAGAAAAAAATAAGTTGGTATTTTAAAAGTACATTTGCAGCTGTAAAGTTTTTTCAGCCTGACCACAGTTGTGTCCATTTACTCACATCTGTATTAAACCATTAGCTGATTAACTTCACTCTTTAGCCACATACATTTTGTTTTTCAGGGTAGAAGATATTTTTGAGAACAAAGTAAGTACTGCATGAAGTCATCCTGGTGAGTAGGCAAAAATATTGTTTGTTAGAAGCTGCTACAGAAGCACGACCAGAACTTTCTCAAAATCACAGGCAAACATTTCATGTGTGGTGCTGGGAAATGTGCTTTTCCCTTGTTTTTCTTTTTTCTTGCTGTCACAGGATAGGAGGTATGTGTGTGATAGGAGTGTGGTTGAGCTGCTTAGATAAAACACTACTGAACTGCTGCTTTGGCTCTTCTCTTATGCACGAGTTACCTCTGGCTGCAAGTGTGGTGGTGGGAGGAGGTAGGAGATACTGGTGCAGTGTGCTGAGGGTGGCCATGCTCGCACCAGAGAGGGATACGTGGCAGCAGAGGTCCCTGTGCTGGTGGCTCTGGAAAAGGCTCTCATAAACTGTTAGCAGCAGCAGGGCAGCAATCGTGTGTTGTTTCTTCTCAGTGGGTGAAGCAAAATAGAGAAATAACCATGATCCTCCCTGTCTCCCTCCAAAACAAAGGGAAAAAACAAAACAAAACCAAAAAAAACTTCAGAAAGTATCTTCTGCTGGTGCCTTGGAAGCGTTAGAAATGCTGGGAGTGATTTGCTTTTCTTAGTGTGTGGGAAGACTTCCCAGGCAGGATCTGGGACTGGATGAATGCATAACAAAACATTCCTTAAGTCACTAGGGTAGTTAGTGATGACAACAGGTATTATACTTTTTTTTTTTTTTAATTGAAATTTTTTTAATTCTACTAAAAACAAAACCAAAAGTGACTGTTCCCTTCTTTACAGCCCATTCTTCTTCCTTGATTCATTTACTGATTCTCAGGCCTTTCCACAACTACGGTCTTCTAACTTGAGCAGTGACCGAGAAGATAGTGTGAATACTAAGCAAAATAACTATTTGGTTTCATTCCAATAAGAAAAGGAAATTTGGAATCATAACTGATTTTTTTTCTTTTAAAAGTCATATTTTTATAGTAGTCATAGAAAACTAAAATTAATGTGTAGTTTGGACCTCAGTCTCAAAAAAACAACAACAACAAAAAAAAAACAACCACCTGTTAATATTAAAGGAATCCAGACCAAATCAGTTACCTAACTTGCAGTTGTAGCACCCATAATTTTATGTGTTTATTTCTTAGGACCTTTCACTTAAATATTTATCCTCTTAGGGAATAAAGGAACTGTATCATTTGAAAGAATGATTCCAGACTGCCCCTGATCAGGGTCTGTTCAATGCCCTTTTTGCATGGAGTTCACAGAACCACCTCAGCATCCTCTGAAAATGCAGACGTGTCAAACCAACCCTTAACAAGAATTCAAACATCACTGAAAAGCATTTAGGCATCTGTAGGATGATTTAAATCACAAATATTGGCTGCCCTTCTATGTGCCTGCCAAGTTCAGAGGCATTAAGCTGAAGGTTTTCATTGTTTTAGTATTGTTCAGCGCAAAAGTTCAAAGCTATCTGTCTTCCTGACTTAAAACATTACAGCAATGTAAGCTATATGGGATTATAATATACACATGCTATATTCTGTACAGTTAGGAAAAGAGAAATTATCCATGATGACCTTCTCACTTCTGTGTAGCCATCCCATTCTGAGTCAATATGTGTGAAATTATTTGACAAATGTTGTAGCAATTCCTGAAAATTGTCCCTTATATCAGTAACAAAGCAAACTTGTCCAGTTTAAGTAATATTGTCTCAAGTGAATTTAAATGTATGCCATCTGTTTTGGGTGAGTTCATACACTACAAGAGTAGCAATGAGAAATGTCAGTCCCACATGTTCAATAATTATACCCCAGATGCACTAAAATTAAGAGATAAGCTGTAGAAAAGTATGGGATTTGAAAATAAGCTTTTTTTCAACGGTCCAGGGGTTTCTCTGCTGAACTTGTATTAGTACTGATTTCTGTGCTGAACTTGTATCATTACCGTTGGTAAGAGTCCAGTCTGCCACTAGAAAGATGCCCAAATAACTAAAATGTCTGCAGGCCAGGGAAACAAGGGGACATGTGGAGTGGGCCTGTCCCTGCAAGTCCACAGTGTGGGCTGCAAAGAGTCTGTGGCTCCTGGGGCAGGCTGAACGTGGGGAGGCAGGGGGCTCTGAGCCCAGCTGTCCTCCGAGGAGAGCAGCGTCTGGGTGCTTTCAGGAGGGGGTATGGTCCAGTTGCTGGTCGAAAAGATTGATGCTTCTGGTACAGGCCAAGCTCAGCGTGACAGGACTGAATAGACAGCTGAGCCTTCATCTGAAATAACGGGCTAGAGATATCCAGCTCCCTCCGTGGGAGTTGGAGAACGCTGGGGAGGAAGCTGATGCTGGAGACGGATTTACATTTAGAAGAGTGAAGCATGGTGCTTGTGCTGACCTACTTTCAGTGTTTTTACTCTGAATTTATGCGAAAAGGTGACCAATTCTTGTGCTTAAGTAGGAGCAGGAAGGAAATTTACTAGGGAAAACCCTCCTGCCAAAAAGCAGAAAAAATCTAAGGAGAATCACATTAAATCTTTGTCACTGAGCAGACAAATACAGAAGTGAATACATTAGGCCATTTTTAGTTCATAATGGGTATGCCAAAGTGTAGTAGCAGTGTCAAACTTATAATACTGGCTTTAAAACAGAAAAACTAGTCGAGCACTGTGCCAGTAAGTCACAGTGTGGTCTAGCTGGGCAGCATGACATAACATAAAAGTGCATCTAGAAACATTTTCTACCTGGAAAATATGTGCTATCCAAACAGTATCTTTCAATAAGTGTAGTCAATGTGAAATAGATTGATCAGGAAAACATTAAATTAAAAAAATGTTGTGTGTGACTGGCGTATGTGATTATCAGATCTTAATTTGAAAAAGCTGAATATTTGTGATAGCTTACAAATAAGTGTGTTAGGACCTTGAAAAATGAAGCTGTTCAGGTAGTTCAGAGGAAGACAAAAGAATTGCAGAGTGTTATAGTAAAAAAAAATAAAATAAAACCTTGGTTAATGGAATTCACTCTGTATATGCAGTGATATTCAGTAACTGAGGCAAAAGAAATCATTATGCCAAAGCTTGCAAATGGAAGGCAGAGAACCAAATGGAAAATAAAGCATTATGTCAAAGCGAGCAGTAACTCCAGAATGAGATTTCTACATTTTTTATGACGTGAATATACAGCCTGTAGCAAAAATAACTGGTTTATTAAGCTCAGGCTATCACCAGATGCAAAAAAAAAAGAGGTAACAGTTCACAAACTGGAAAGCCATTATCAAATATGTAATGGGACATCACTGAATATTTTAGGTTACAAGCATTCTTTTGGCTTTCTGCATGAGAGAAAAGTGGAACTGAAGTCAAACAAATCAAACTAATATTACTTAATGTTGGATATACAGGCATTGGGCAGTTTAAATTAGAAGAGGAGTGTGCAAGGGAAACACACAGGCTGAAGAGACAGGTAATATAAACACAGGTAATGATGCTTATAGCAAAGACAAATGAATTCATGAAGCAGGTGACACTAAATGTGGAAGTGATTTATAGGAGACACTACTAAGTCAAGAAAACCAAAGAAGTAGTCCAATCACTAAAATACGCCACAAGATTATTGGAGTTTTTAACATTTCTTTAGAATATGGGCACTCAAATTTGGAAGGTGCTTCAGCCTTCTATGCTGTGTTTTTGTTTGAAAACAAATTCTGACGGCGCCTGCTGGCTAGGTTGTGGTAAGTGGCCGCTTACCCTGCTGGCTCTGAGAGGGTCTAAAAGCACAAATCTCAGAGCTGAAGCTTCCCTGCATTGGGGGGATGCACTGGCAGGGGGCACAGCCCTTGGGTGCCGTTTGCTGCTCCCCAGCCACACTGTGCATGAGCAGAGCAGGAGGCTGGAGCAAGATGTTGCTGTGCTTTAATATAGATGCACGGGTAGAAATTATTTACAGAAGACAAGGGGGAGAGAACTCAGTTTATAAGATTAATGACCGCTTAGGATGCCTGGGATGAGTGCAGTGAGAGGGAGCTGGTGCCAGGGGTGGGAAAGCAGAACTGACAGCCAGCAGTGTGGCATTTCCTCACCGCCCGGCTGGAGTTGTGAAGGCAAGATTTATTGGTGAAGCACAAGGCTGTGAGTAAAATACAGCAGGACTGGGATCTTGAGTCTCTGCATTGCTCATTTCTTTCTAATGAGCAGTCAACTCGCTGAGGAAACCAGTGGCTCTATTGGCAGTTTAAAAGTGATTACTGAAAACTTGAACCTTTGTAAGCCTCCAAATTAAGTTCTCATTGAAGTGTTGCCCTCCCCATCCCACATCCCCACCTTCATCCCCAGTAGAACATGTCTTAAAGCTTCTGCAGGATGCCTGGGACTTTACAGAGATAATATAGTCATTCCCAAGTTGTTCTCAAATGTTAGATATTTAGTGAAACAGTACCACAAAATGAGTGCTGAGATCCCCAGATGATCAGGGGAGAGCAGTAGGGCCCCTGCAAGGACTCATGGATGACTAAATTTAGGCAGGTGAGCTGAGCAGTCACTTCTGGACAGTTATGCAGAGGGAGAACTCTCCGGAGCAAGGTCAGTGTACAATGCTATAAATGGCACTTCTTGGGCCTGCTCCCATCAGATGATAAATAGGAATAATAAAATTACCATGTAGGATCTAACAATGTAATATAGCATATGATCACGCTTATGCATTTGAAAGGTAAAATATTTTCCGATGTGGGTGAACCTTCACAAGGAGCTGCAACTTACCTCTTTCTGCAGAATTTCTAATGGTCTAAACATTTCACTTAAATAGTAGGCAATTAGAAACCTTTTGATAAAACATTGTCTTAGACTTTATAGAAGTAATTGTTTGGTAGTACGGCAGGGGAGGCTTTGCTCCAAGAGGATGCTTTGCAGTGATAGAAGCAGATGGTTTACAAAGTTACCGAATAAGAACTGATTATTGATTTGCTATCCTCTAACAACATCAATGTTGAGTGATAATGTACTGTACTGCTTGTTACAGAGTAAATAGCCATTTTTATATTACTTGCTTTCTTGCAAATTGGCTACTGGCAGGGAAAGTAAAATATATGGCTGCTAATATCTTGAAGCAGTGAACAAATTGCACTGGGGGAACATCAAGGAAGCACTGCAGAACACTTGCTGATATTTACAACTTCTGCCTCTGTCAGAAGACTCAAAATCAAAAGTTCACAAAGTTTCTAAAAGCAGATATAGTCAGGGCCCTATTTTTTTCCTCTATTTGGTTTCAATACATGTGGTTGGTTTAGAAAAATATGAAATAAGTTCTATTTTAGCAGAACTTGAGAGGACAGTCAGGGGATTTTTAGCAGCCACGAGCATACAGTGAAATATTAGTTTCAGTATTGTTTCCCTGCCTGATTTACTCTCTTGGTTTGAAGAAAATAAAATTTTGGAAGGTTAAAAATGCAGCTAGAACCAGGAGTGATATTATAACTCAAGGTGACTGTGTAGCATGTTTAAATAAACATGCAGTAAGTATTTTGCCTTTTATATTGTGGTAGCTTTTATTAGCTGCTTAGTTGGGACAGGGGAAGGGAGACCATGATCTCTTGACAAGGTTGTTTTCACTCAAGCTGTTGTTCCTCTACAAAAACAGGCTTCTTGCAAGCCAGAGACACATGCCCGCCATGAGATACACACCCAAACTCTGCAGTGGACACGCGGATGCTAAAAGGTTTTTCACTATCAGTTTCACTCAGTGCTTGATCATTGCCTCTTTTGTGGGTTAGAGTCTCAAACGTGCTGGATGCAAGTTGGAGACTAACCTGCCCCCTCTCCTCTCTGCCCATCTGTCCACAGGTGTGGCTTCCAGGTCCCAAAATGAACAGCTTCCTCTGCCTGGTGCAGGCATTGCAAAGGGTTAAGGTGGCTCAGAGTAAATACTGGGGAGAAGAAAAAAAATCTGTTTTTGCAAAAGAAGAAAGGATCTGTCCTTTCATGATACTAATCGAGGATGAGGACTCAGAGTCTTTTGATCTTGCTGTGCAATTTTTTCTCTGTTTTTAAACACGGTGTTTTTATTTACAGCTAGCTCAGGAAGGCACAGTAACCTATCCTCTTCACACACAATAAAGCGAACACATACAAGTTATTAGGGAGTACTATATTTACTGATTAGGTAATAACATGGCAAGGCAAATAAAAGATTTTATGACAAATTTAAATAGCAGGGGATTAAAGTTCAGGGGACTGGGGATTAAGAAAAGGGACTTCATCTGGTCATGGTAGATAGTGGCCATTAAACTGTCCTCTGGGAGATTTGCTGAGCCTTCAATAATAGGAGCATATTTGTGTGTGCATGACTTGCCACGCCTTGTTTTTCTTAATTGGATGCAGTCTAGAGCAATTCCTAAGGTGTGCCTCCTTCCTTTGCCTGCTTCCCACCCCCCATTGGCTTTCTTTGATCTGTTTATGGACTTTTAAGTGGCAAATATAACTTAATTGACTGCTTATACTATATTGAACACAGTGACATACCTAAATCCAGTTATGCAGGGGAAAATAATGAATACCTATTCATCTGTGAGGTGCATTACTGTCAGCATTGTCCATCCGGTTTTCATTTCTTTGTGTTTGCTACAGTGACTGTGGTATAGCCAGCTGAAAGGACAGCTATTCCATGATAAATACTGTAAAAATACTTTGTGTGTAAGACCACGTTTCCCCATTTTTTTTTTTTTTAATATTTGAAGTGCTCGAGTTCATAGAAGATCTGGTTGTGCTAATTAGAATAGTCCAGCAAAACCTCTGCTACTGGAACCACACTGATAAATCCCAATGCGTTTTCTTTAAAAAAGAGTTGACTCAGTTCTTGAGTGCGTCTTTTTTAAGCCATGCAATTTTTTGAAAGTGCACAGGGATTTATTTTGAAGCACATCTTGACTTTTAATAAATATATTGAAAGTGCTTTAAAAGATATCATAGCTAATTTTGCTCTCTCACAAACCCATCAGTTTTTATTACCTTTAACAAACCTTTTTCCATGAAAGAAAGGAAATGGTTCAAATCTCTCTGTGGTACATTTTCCTTTCAATTTTCCTGGTAGTCAGTGTTTAGGGGAAACAGCACTCAGAAAAATCTACCAATATATCAGCCCTAGAGGAAGGATGCACAGAAATGAGTTGACAACTGGAATAAATGGAGTAAAGGCACAAGGTAAAACAGCAATGCTGGAACAGCTTACTGTGCACAACGTCAGTTTAAGATACCCACTTCATGTGGCTGGCAGATTGCTGTGATGGAGAGGTCCAGGACTGAAAAACTCTGTGAGAACAAACCTGGATTTAGTTTGCATATGAGCCTCTTGCATGTCTCGTGTTGCCTGGGTGTTCCTTAGTGATTTTTACGTAGCAAGAGAAACACCTGCAGTTCCAACTCAAGCGTTTGGACCTTTAATGGCATTCAGTTAATGCTTGGCAAGTATGATTATAACAATCATTCTGTTTCTTAATCCTCACTAATGCCAAGGGTTGTTAGGTAGAGACTGCAAACAAGATGAGAAATTGGAAAATTTCTATGTTATGGGCTGAATGGGAGAATCTCCAAGGGGCTTAATTTTCTTTTTTCTTTTTTCTTATGGTAAATTTTGGATTATCAAACCAAGTGTCATAAAGAAAAAGAAAAGAAAAAAAAAAAAAAAAAAGAGCTCTCTAAGTAATATTTTCACTTAAACCTCGAGAAAATTAACTGGAAAATGACAGTACAAGCTGCCTGTTGCCACAGCACCAAACTGGACACGCAGAATTGTGTAGGTGTTTAAGAAATAACTTAAACTTTTTTTTCTCCCCCCTGATAGGTACACCTAAGATGGATCTCCAAGGCACACATGCAGGATTTCCCACTTTGTTCCCTTCTGAAAGCTTTGTGCTCCGTTGCGTAGTTCAAAAGGGGAAGAGAAAAGCTTTGCTTCATGGGAAGCAATGGGAAGTGAGTTAGGAGCTGTCATTTTGGGTTTGCCACCTTCACGCTTCCAGTCCAGGCCAAATAGCTGCAGTGTTTCAGAGCTGCCAGTCTCTGCAGCTGTTGTAGGCAGTATTTGCAGCTGTATATGGCCGGTGAGAGGCAGACGATGGGTATTTCAGGAAAGAGCTGCTTCTGCGTAATGCTTCTGCTGATGCGATCTCTGGAAGCCTTGTTCTAGCGTACGGGAGCATGCATGTGAGAAGGGAAGGCAAAATGCCAACGAGATTGGTCTTGGGAGACTGGATACCCATCTTAATTTGTGCTCAGCACTTTGGGAGTAGCTCTGCCTGCAGCAGCGAGGCTTGTGATCCGCAAGGAGAAAGCTGCTTTATCAGGCATTGAGCCTCACAGGGCCTGGCAACGTTTCAGCGTCATCTCACCAGTGAGATAGCAGTTTCCACATATGAAGCAGACAGCAGCTTTAATGGAAGGCATTTCATGACAGGGAGCTTTAAAAGTTATCCCATTATCCTGTAGTTGTACAATTAGGATATTCTGTAGCATGAAACATGCTACAGTTGTGATGGCTGCAATGTGTCATCGCTTTCTTCAACTTGCAGATAAGATGTGGCAGAGACTGATATTTCTGGGTAGCAGACGGGCTTCTGAAATGTCCTTGGATTACCAAAGTTGCTTTATACACAAGGAAGTCAGAGTAAAGTGTGGGATACCTGAACTAATTACCTAGAAATGGCAGCCTGAGGCTGGCTGAAGCCTGATCTGATTAGCATTCAGTGTCAGTGCTGGCAAATGATGAGGAACAGAAACTAAGAGAGCAACAAAAAGATGAAAGGGAAGTGCTTCCTACCTGTCATTCAGACATTTCTCCCTAATGAACCCCCTCTGCAGCACTCGCAGCCTGTTCAGGAGGTGGCTTACCGATGGGAAGCAGCGCTGGGCAATCAGGTGACCGTGCGGTTTAGGGCACATGGGCACCTGCCAAATCAAAGCCACGTATCCGCAGGGCTTTGGGAAGCAAAGGGGCACAAGGGGTGGTGAGACACGGCCCAGGCTGGGCTCTGGTGGGCAGCCAGAGTCTGGCCAGGGCAGCCAGCAAACAAGGACTTCAAGTGCTTGCTGTCCAAAATAGGGAGGTAAGAAATACAGTGTCCTTTGTGAACTATAACACCATTTCCACCATTAGTTTCTAAATCTAATAACTGCAACTTAGAGTTGCTGGTAGCAGGGGAAAAAAAATAAATAAATAAAGGAAAAGAAAAAAGGCCCATGCTTTGTGCAGAATAATTACTAATTTATTTAAAAAACAAAATCAAGGCTGTCTGTGATTTGGGTCTAATTTCACATTTATTTTTCATAGTTTGTTTGCTTAGTAGCTTCTGCAGTAAGACAGTGATTAGTTAAATCAGTTATACATAAATTCAAAGACTTGTTCTTCATTTTAGATGCTCAGACTTAATTGGATCTAAATCAGATTAAAAAGTGACTTTGGAGGGAAAAATACCCCCAAGCATGAAAAGATGGTTATTTTTTTTTAACTTATCACTTAAATGGCAGTAGAGATTTCTATCTTTACAACATTTATTCCCTGATACAGCATACAATTCTATTTAATGTTTAAAGAAAATACTTATATATTAAAACATTAGCAGTGCAGGGTATGAGGAAGACACTAACTTATCTTCCTCAGAATAAACAGCTTCTTAGTCCAGAGTATTTTCTTGAGATTGTAATGGAAATTTGAACTTAAATGTTGTGAAAGGAGGTCATTTTACAAGTTTGTTAGAACATATTAATTGCCGTGAAATCATATAACGCAAGCTGCATTAAAACTGTGGAAGAGTCTGCTCCTCTCTCAGGAGATGCCCAAGCAGATCCGGTAGCAGAAAGTTTGGATGAAGATGGAGTAGATTTCATTGCTGGAAAAGCAGTTGTAGTTTGGGAGCTTGAGAAACAACATCTGCAAACCCAGCAGAGGAAGATCTTTGTAAAGGAGCAGAGCACATCCTGGCTGTCAGAGCACAGGCTGTGCCACAGGGTAATAGCATTTGCTGCCTGGCCTTTTGCCTAGCTTGCTGACTGAGAGTGTTTTTGGCATTTGGACAAACAGGTCAGCTGTAGGATCAGCTGTCTCCATGGCTTACCAGAACCATTGTGAAGCAGAAGATGGAGGACTTGATGCAAAATCAGGTACTTAACCATATCGTGAGGCCAGGGGAATGTGTAGATTTTGAAGGAGAGATTTGTATTCAGATAATTCTACATCTGGAATGATTCAAGGCTGAGCAATTCAAGCCATCTCCCCTCAAATGTGTGTTCTCGAGGCATTTTGACAGAGAGTACTGCAAAGATGAGAAAGGCAGAAGGATAACAACCATTGACTCCAAATGTCTATGTTCATCTTTCTCATCAATTATTTAGACAAGAAAGATTTACATGAAAATTAATCATTAAAGTTTGAATTGCCTCTTTACATCAATAATGAAATAGCTGCATCAAATACAAACAGATAAAGAGAATAGGATAAGAAATCGTCCTTAATACACAAAAGGAGAAGTAATATTTTAATGAAACTATAAAGCCCATTACTGCTTTACAATGGAGGGTTACTGTCAGTGACCTAGAATAGAGAGCTTTATAGGCTGAACATGAAACCTCCTGTTTAATCTATGATATTTGATGCTGGCATATTAAAAATTGCAGGCTGGATTCTGCTACATTCCATACAACAGTTCTTGTAGGAACCAAAATAATTTTCATAGTCAGAAGGTTGTCTTTTTGAGTGTGTGTATACAAAATTACCATGGAAAACGTTGAATTCCAACAACATAACTTCTTAAAATTTTTAAACTGTTTCTGTCAAGTATGTTTCAGTCTGAGAGTAAGCCTACAAAATGCAAGTTCCTTTGTAATTTCCAACCTAATGTGAATTGGTGTGATGATATCTTTAATATAAAAATGCTGGGAGAAGGGCTTGGTACGCTTCTTGTTGTGCCAGCTGAAATGCAATAACCAAAAATTTTAGCTTCTTTTGCCCCTACTTGCCAAGTAATTTTTTTAGTGCTTTTATCCAGGAAAAAAAAAAAAAAAAAAAAAAGCCTGGAAAGCATGAAGAGCGTGCAACCTGTATGCATAAAAATCTGCAAATAAATGTAATGGTGTCGTTACATGTATTTTATTGTGTATTAACATTGTTGTTTAAATAACATCATGTTGGTGTTACCTTTAGGGGTTTTGCATGTTCAGTGATGAGAAAGCAGCAAACTAAATCAGATGCAGCATTGACCCGAAAAGCATTGAGACCCTGCAGTATTTTTGGTAGGTACAAATGCTTTTCCAAATTCCATTGCTTTTAACTTGCTATTGGATCTTTTCAAAGGCTTGTGTGTGACAGAGTTGCTTCCAAAAGCGTACTGTGCCCTACATCTGTGAGTATAACTCTAAAAAAATGGTGAGCATCGCTACGGCTAAATAACTTAGATAATGTGGATGTGTCTAGGGTACTGTGTAATTATAAATAAGGTAAGAATGCATGCTGCTCTGGTATAAGTTCTGTTCAAACCTGGAAGACACCCAACATCAGGCCCAGCAGCCAATCTCTGTACATCTGTGCAAGCTGCTTCCTTCGGCACAGAGTTTGAATCCCGTCATCTGGAGTGAGCCTGAGAAAGTGCATTTTGATATGGGACTACCATGCACTGAGATTTTGTCCTTCCTTCTTGCCTTCCCCTCCTTGCTACCTCTCCACCTTTTCCAGCTGCGAGCATTTGTGTGCTCTCCACTGCCATGGACCTGCAGTTTGCTGACCACAGCATCTGACAGATGTGAATTTTGGATCAGCTGGCAGGATGGACTGCTCAGGAAGAGCATCCTTAGCCTGTCCTCACTTGTGAGGTGGACAGCAAGGCTAATCCGTCCTGTGTCACCCTCGCGACAAGCTGATCAGGTCAAGTAAGACCTGGCTGGAGTGAAGGCAGTTTGATTAACATTAAGCCGCTTCATGAACAGTTCTTCCCCCACTTAGCCATATGAGTGTGGTGCTTTGTTTTCACCCCAGGCGACTGCTAGAGTAGTTGTCTAGATGATCTAAACCAGCATGTGTACGTTCAGTGCATCTGTGAGAAACCAAGCAGGGAAGTTAGGAAGATATGCACTACTCCCTGACCTCTTCCAACTCCTTCATTTAATGTTGACCTCATTTTGATATGGGTTTGTCTTGCCATTTCTCTTCGTTATTTCACCAGATTGGTACCTGTATTGACTTAAAGGGAAAACAAGCATAAAGTCAATTGCACTTGCTGTAATTACCTAGCTCTTAAAAGGGAAAGACATTTATTTAATTTGCTTTGCAACCTATGAGCTCATGAGGTTCATTAATTTTGTAGGAAGTAAATAAGTTCCAGTGTTTTGTTCTGGAATTTATCGCTTTTTGTCTATTTCCATTTTAACTGGTAGTTCAAGCTCTGCATCTTGCTTGAATATGCTCTGTGACAGACCACATCTGGGCCTTTGCAGCTTGGGTGACACTTGTGCAGAAAAATTAGAGATATTTGTTGCCTTATTGCTGTTGCAATTGGTACCGCTTGGGTCCAGGAGCACAGGTAGCAGGGTTGCATTTACAGTATCTATCTTTTCCTGATACAGGGGTGGGCTTCTTGGCATGGATGCTAAGTGGTCTTGGAATACTTGCCTCTCTCACTGAGAAGCATGAGGAGTGTTCATGGGCATGTCAGCCAGACAGGCATCTTGTAGCCGAGAAGAGCAAATTGTAGCCTACCTGTCTGCTGTCTTCTAGCAGACAAGAAGCACAACTAGATGGGGAAGCTTCGTTTAAAGTTTTCCTGGGGCCAATATATCAGGAGTGCTGAGAGGGAGTGGGAGAAGAGGGTGGGGTATGTTAGATATTGAAGATTATTTCCCATTCTACTATTTCAAGAAGAGATAAAAATGCAGGCTGATTATCTTATCTCTATAAACTTTGTTTCCTTTCTTTTTTTGTCTTTTTTTTTTTTTTTTTTTTTTTTAGTATATTATTTTACCACCCAAAGCAAATGCCACACAAAGAGCTGTGGTTAGGAGGCATATAGTTCTTTATCTCAGTCAACATGTCTCAGTTAAAAAGCTATCAGTAGGAGATGATGATAATAAATACATGTGGCATTTGGCTAGATGAATACAAGATTATACTAAACAGAACATATTCCTGAAAAGAATAGTTGCAACTAATTGGAAATCTCCAGTTATGCTTAGAACTGTAAGAATGGGAAATCAAATTTAATTATGCAAGGTCCCAGTTGTGCCAAAGGTGTTATAAAGAATATCTGTATGGAAACACTCAGTATAAGAAGATGATTGCTGCTATTATTAGCATGCTCAGTTGCACATTTTCTTTATAGTAGTTTAAAGTTTAATGATGGTATTTGTAGGGCTAATTACTGAGAATCTGCACAGCAGACATTGGGGTAGCCATACAAAAAGCATCTGTTTTTGCACTGGTAAGTTATTGATAACTCCAAAACAAGCTTTGACTAAACTCTTTGTAATAAGTATATGCACAAAGAGGCGCTTGAAAGTGGAAACACCTCTGTTCCTTTGCAAGCCTGATCAGTGAGCATCGTTCCTTCACTCGTACATGCTAGTAGAGGACCACTGGCAAGCATCAGCACTTCCTGGGTTCAGCAGTGAGCTGGGAGATGTGCCACAGAGCACATCTCGGGCGATAGGAATGGTCTGGAGACAGGGAGCAGGGCACAGCAAGGATATCATGCATCTCGGGCCTGAGAAAAGGAAATTAGCTGGGCTGCCCTGTGTGTGAACCAAGGGCTTTTCTAGCAGCACTTGGTGTATCTTGATCCTGGAGACCATGGTCTCCTGTGGAGAAAGCAGCTTAGGAGGTGACACTGCTCACCAGTGTAGTTGTGGAGGAGAAGTGATTGTGAGAAATATGCTGTGATATTAGAGCAAAGTGAGAAGAAAGCTTGATGAAAGCCCGTTATTTTTGGAATTGACACACAAGTCAGGTATGGCTCCTTGTAAGGGCACAAGTCAGGTTAAGGCTCCTGGTTAGGGCTGTGCTGCCCAAACAGTTTTCCCGTACTCTCCTGGCTGCTCAGCCACATGTAAGCAATCTACTCCCCCTTCTCCCACCCCGCGGCATCTCTGGAGGCGCTGCTAACAACATGGATGAATTAAGCTTTCAAAACCACGCAAGTCTTCCCACTGATACCGTCAGGCCCTGTGAGGGTAAGTCTTTTCTTCTCAGTTATGAGAACTTTCCTTTCAAAGAGTGCTGTGTGATTCCCAGCCCCAGAGATGGCTGGCTGCTGCCAGTAATGATTCCCGCAGGCCACAGCAAAGCAGTTTCATCTTTCAGCCCTCCTGGCCAGGCACAGAGGGACCGTCTCTCTTCTCCTCCACCTACCTCGAAGGAAATCGCAAGGCATCCATCTCTCTCAGTACCACTCCTCTCCCCTGCTTCGCCAGCTTCTGTGGAGGTGCAGCTAGAATTGGGACGGCAGATCTCTGGGTTTAGGTCCTCTGATCTGCTCAAACAAACCTGAGCAGCGAGAGGAGCTGTGCTGCGGAGCTCAGCCTTGCCCTGTGTGTTCCCAGGCTTTGCATTCAAGTAACTGGGGGTCAGCCAGGGAAAGGCAGAGAAGCACAATACAAGCGCTTCTCCCTGCTGATCTTTCAGCCTTACTGGAAGAGGAGGTGTCGTTCAGCTGGATCAAGGGCTCATTCCTGCTACTGAGAGTGACTGACGGGAACCTGAGCTGGGATTCACTTCTTGTATCTCAGAGATCTACAGCTGAGCTGGGCATGCCAGGCTTCCCTTATTAGTTAATGGAGAGGATTAGGTATTTTTAGGCATGATTCACCTGGCCTATTTTAGCTCTCTATTTTAGTGCATGATGAATTGTACTTTATCCATTAACTTTAAAGAGTGTCTAATCTGAGTAGCTCAGATGTGGACCTGTTAATTGATTTATTCAGTTGAATTCTACCCCTGTGTGCCAAGGCCTTTAAAGCATCAGCTGATTTCCAGGGCTGAAGCTGACACAACCAGAAAGAGAGAGGCAGTGCAGAAAGCTGCTCTTTGCTTCAATTTTTTAAATTAATTTATTTTTTTATTCCAGATAGTGGCATCTCTTCAGGTGTGATTATTGGTAGCCAGACACTTGAGTTGGCTATGGTCACTTTGTACTCTGAAAGATATTGGTCCTCCTAATTTAGGAGCAGTGCAGTCTCCTCCACCTGTACGACCTCCATCTATCCGGTGAGAAAAAGAGGCGTTTCAGTTGCTTTCTATCTGAAACACATGCTTTCCTGAGGACAAACCCTTCCCTTTCTTGCTCTATCCCTGCCCTCCTTTTCCTCACAGCCCTCTGTCTTGATCCCTCACAATGCAGCCAAAACTGCCGGTTCTCTGCAGCTTCTCCGAGGCTGCTACCTTCCTTACCTTTTGCTGGAGTTAAGTGGAGATTTTCCCCGGCACAGGGTCGAGAAGAGCAGCTGCACCTCCGTAGCACAGCCGGTGAGACCAGCAGCAGCACGCTCCGGCTGGGCAGGGGCTTGACTGGTCCACAGGGACTCCCCAGGAGCGGTTCCTGTGCAGAAGCCAGCCTGGGACCAGACACAGCAGCGAAGCATGGCCTCAGGAGTGAAGTCTGGAAATGATGAAGCACGCCTTGCGTAGCTTATCATGCCGACAGAAACAAGGGCATCCTCCTTCAGCTTCCTGAAGCTGACGAGGAACAATGCTGTTTTCCACATGGGTGGCATTGACACGTGGCACATCACCGAGCCTTTGGCTGCGTGGGGAGCGGCACAAGCTCCCTGATGATGCTTCAGGCTGCACACGGTCAGCTGCTGGCTCCCATGGCCTGCCTCACAAAGCGCTGGAACAATCAGCTGGCAGCACAGCGCTGACCCTCCCGGTGGTGGTCTCTGTAATGACATTCCTGGGGTGAGGACCTGGGAGTACAAACCAGGAGTAGTTTATTTGCAGAGTGAGGAATGAGGCGTTACTGATAAATTCAGGTGTCTGAAAGAAGAAGGATTGAAATTCTCCAAGCCTTGCTTGTAACCTGAATGTTGGTGCACCTCTTCCTTCCCTTGCTGTGTTGTCTGGAGGATTTAGCTTCATTTTTTCTCACCCCTTCTCACATTGTGTGGTTGTCAGTGGCTGAACGCTCTACTTGATATTTCTCTGCTCTCATTCTTGGCCTGTGTGTCCGTACCAGCTGTCTAATGATGGCACAATCATGAGCTCTGAGGGCTGTCATCCCTAAATTCATTCTTATTGAATCCAGTACCTGCTCTAAACTGTCAATACGTGCACACACGATGAGTTTCTGCTTGCTCTTGTCCCAGCTAACATAAGGAATCCTGGCTGAGGAATCCTGAGCACAGTGAATCCCCCTTTGTTTTGCTCACCTTTTTGCACTCTGATTTCAGGCCATTATTCCAAGACAGCTGAAGAACTTGGCCTGTACAGGCTCCTTGAAGGCTGGGGTAAGCATTTTGATGAATTGCAAAGTCTTTGGATAAAGGACAAACACTGATATGGACAGAAGAGATTTGTTCTCTACAGGAGAAATGGAGATGTCCAAGGACCAGTAGGATGTAGATAATTCATCTTGTGCAGCTGACACTTCATAAATCTGAGTTCAGGGTGCGTGTCCAGCTGTTGGTGTACAAGAACAACAATAGCACAACTCCCAGCAGGCAGTGTCTCTCTTCTTTCTGGATCTTTCCACAATAGAAAGGAAAGATGGCAGGAAAATCTTACCTGCCATCACTGAGCTTCTTCAAGCTCCCTGTGCTAGCGCAAGATGGTCTTGTAGCATGTCTAATACTGAGTGCTGTGTCCGTGTCCTAGGACCATTTCCCAGTTATTTACTTCTTAAGAAGAAGAGAGCGCACACGCGGCAGGTCCTACCTCTGTCAGCTGCTGCACATCTGAAATATGTCCAGATGCTAAAAGAACTTTTGCAAGACAGCATTAAATATATAACATACAAGTCATTTGGCACACTCGGGGAGCTCTGTCCTACAATTCTTTCTCCTTTCGCTTCTCTTGTTGTTAATGAAACAGCTGCTCTTTGGTTTCAGGCTTAAATATATTTTTAGATTGCTTTTAAGCTGCTGGCCCTTTGAAATGCATGAAGTGCTGTGAAAGAAAGCCATTGCTGTGAGGCAAGAGGAAGGCCTGTAGGTGAAATCATGTCTCGTAACAACAGTCTGAATCTCACCTATTCATCTCATCCCTTCCTTTGTTTCTGTAAAGGATCTTGGCTCCATTGGGCACACGGTCGAATGCCTTTTCTGCCTTATTTAAGCACTTACAGTGATATCAGCCAAGGTCCTTCACTAGCACAGCACCAGCCACTGGGTCCCTCCTTTGGGGCCTGTTTTCTTCATGGCTGGGGGCTGCAGAGCCCGCGCGGTCTCAGTGCATGGTCCTGCTCCCACCAGAGGACACGTGCTGGTCCGAAGAGAAAAGGGGGTGGAGGAGCTTGGATGGCAAGAAGAGAAGATGGAGAACAGCACAGGAAGAAGGTGGGTATTAGGGAAAGCGGGGGATGAAACAATGCATAGGGAAAGCAGGATTTATTTATTGGATGAGCAGTAAGACCACATTTCTGTGAGCTGATGGATTCTAAATGTGAAATCACACGTTGCATTTGTGCACTAGGGTTTCACATAAAGGGGTGTGGGTGGGCAAATGAAGTATAATGATCTAAATAGTCAAGTTATCCCAATGACTGTGGATGCCAACAGAGAACCGAATCCAGAACCAATTAATTGCTGAATGCAACTCCTCTGTATACTATGATATGGCCGCATATGTTAGGGTTACTGTGGTTATAAAGGTGATATAAATAATTGCGTAACTTCGTTAGTTATTTGCTACCTACAATGAATTAGTTCAGCACTAAACTACGTTAAGCGGCACTTCCTTACGGGATTTACAGTTTGTAGGCTGAAGGCCCAGCTGTGTCTTAGCTGACAGTAATGAACATGCTGCGGCTAATTGAAGTGGGAGATGTCATGGTTGCAGTACTCAGCTGACTCAGTGTTGACAACTTAGTCATTTCTTTAAACAAAAAAACAAGTCAGGCTCAGCACGTTTTGGATGACTAAAACAAAACAAAACAAAATTATTTTTGTGTCCTGTATTCCAAGTTTTAGGCTTCCAAAAAAAGGTTTCCGAGCTGACAAAATAAAACCTTTTTTCCAGACTTTTTTTCTCATTGCTGGAGCCATCATAGCCACCTTGAGAGGGAAGAGGACTTGTTTGCTCTGCATCCCTGCACTGACACAGCGTTTTACTGGAATCTCTGTCACCTCCAAAGTATCAGTTAAATCCTAGCTAAAAATAAGGAGGCCTCCATGGAGCAGGGTTTGGTTTTCATTTTATGGTAGAAAAAAGTGGTTTCACTTCTGTGCTACAAAGATCTAGCACTAAAGTGTCTCTGAGCAGTGATGATGGTTACTGCTGTAGTCTCATAGAAGCTTGGTTATGGGTAAGTCTGTAGAGGGGAAATGAGGAACAGTCTGTAACACTCGTGGTGCCCCATGGGCTCTGCGTGGGTTCCGCCACTGATGAAACTGAATTTTAAGTTGGATTTTTCAGGACGCGTGTATGCAGTATTACATATATTGTAGCCAACAGCCATGGTTTCTCCTGTCTAGAATAAAATCGTGACACCTGTATGAGTATTTGCATGCTCACTTACAGAGAAGACTATGCAGTCCAGAATAGTTGGGAAATACCATCCTTCCTAAAATTATCAGTTCTAATTCTTAGCTGCTTTTCTTGCCCCAGCTCTCAGTACCTTAAGAAAATTACAGGCATTTACTGTCATCCCACAATGCAGTTGAAAACACCACGGTATTAAAATGGTGTTGGACAAATGGAATATAAGGTCTAATAAAAGGGATTGGTGGGAGCAGCTGCAGAGACAGTGAATATGTCTGTGACTTTTTTTTTTTTTTAATAAATAACAGTGGAATGAAATAAATTTGTATTTTTATCATCTGGTCTTTGACACTGTCCCCAGCATCAAGTCTGCTTTATGTCACTGTATAACAGTCAAGAGAGACTCGTTTTTATAAACTAATTATGGTTTCAGGCCATACGTTTCTGAAGCTGACATAGAATTGCAAGAAGAAATACCAATAGCGGCTTTTTATTGACCACCATCAGAGATCACTGCAGCTGAGAACGGGTCTTGACTGTCCTTTTGCCAGTGAGCTCAGTTTCTTAGAGGAACTGTTTTGCACAGAGAAGGCAGATTAATGAAAACTAAGGCTTCTCTAAAGGCCAGCAGCTGCCTGCTTGTGACTGAGCCGGGCTGGTTTTGTTCTGTTTTCCCCGGGCGTAGCACCAATATCTTTGCATTTTAAGTAGTCAGCCAAATAATGGCTGGGAATTCAAGCCAGAAAGCAAAAGCAAGTTGATGACGTGAAGGGGGAAAAACAAAAGAAAGAAAGGCACAGCGAACTTGTGTAATGTGAGAGAAGGGGAGGCACATACAGGCCAGGAGGAACTGGGGTACTGCTGCTGCATAATGGGCATGCAAGGAGCAGGGTGTGGGTAGGGGGCTGGGGCTGGTTAACACGGTGCAGGAGGCAGAAAGGGGAGCAGCACAGTAGGGGAGCTTAAACCATCGGCTGCAGTGACACACCCCTGTCCCCACAATTCACTTGGAGGCTGAGGGAAGGAGCTGGAAGAAGAAGATGTGTGTGTGTGCAAACAAAGCCTGAGCTGTGGGAGCACAGCAGAGCACAGAGGCCTGTGAGGCCACCTCCTCTGGGCCGTGAGGATGTGCCTGGCCCCAGCTGTGGTGCTGTTTTCCAAATGAAAAGCCGAAGCCCAGCTGAGGAAAGGGAATGCAGTGAAGATGTACCAACCCGAAAAATGGGAGGGGGGGGCTCTGCAGAGGCAGGTGGGAGCACTCTGGGTGGGACCTCGCCTCTGCTGTGCTCACAGCAGGTAAGGGTAGAGAGGGAGCGTGCAGAGGGGCTAGGCCTGGGGACGATGAGCCCCACCAGGGCTGGCATCCCCAAAACAGCAGTTGAGAGTTGAGCTCTGTCAAACCTGCCCAACAGTGGGACCTCAGGAGCACACAGAGACTCAAACTGGAGCCATTGTATAAAACACACGGAAGGGGACAGAAACACCAAGTGCGAGGGTCACACAGAGAGGGGAGCAAGAAGGAGCTCAGTTGGCACCACTGCAACGTGCCAAACAACCAGGCTAAAAATCCCATAAATACATGTATTAGGCAAAATATTAGGCCACTATTATGGGTCATACTCTACAACATATGCTAAACAATTGAGTTAATTGGGTGAAATCAGATGACCCAGAACGCCAAAACTTAGCCACGATGATGTCAGATGAACCCACAGGCTAATTGGTGACCTCAGATGACCCCAGGACCCCAAAAAATTTGCAGCGGTGACCTCAGATGACCCCACAGGCTAATTGGTGACCTCAGATGACCCCAGGACCCCAAAAAAATTGCAGCGGTGACCTCAGATGACCCCACAGGCTAATTGGTGACCTCAGATGACCCCAGGACCCCAAAAAACTGAGCAGCGGTGACCTCAGATGACCCCACAGGCTAATTGGTGACCTCAGATGACCCCAAAACCCCCAAAATTTTTCGAGCGGTGACCTCAGATGACCCCACAGGCTAATTGGTGACCTCAGATGGCCCAGGACCCCAAAAAATTTGCAGCGGTGACCTCAGATGACCCCACAGGCTAATTGGTGACCTCAGATGACCCCAGGACCCCAAAAAATTTGCAGCGGTGACCTCAGATGACCCCACAGGCTAATTGGTGACCTCAGATGACCCCAAAACCCCCAAAATTTTTCGACCGGTGACCTCAGATGACCCCACAGGCTAATTGGTGACCTCAGATGACCCCAGGACCCCCAAAAATTTGCAGCGGTGACCTCAGATGACCCCACAGGCTAATTGGTGACCTCAGATGACCCCAGGACCCCAAAAAATTTGCAGCGGTGACCTCAGATGACCCCACAGGCTAATTGGTGACCTCAGATGACCCCAGGACCCCAAGAACTGAGCAGCGGTGACCTCAGATGACCCCACAGGCTAATTGGTGACCTCAGATGACCCCAAAACCCCCAAAATTTTTCGAGCGGTGACCTCAGATGACCCCACAGGCTAATTGGTGACCTCAGATGACCCCAGGACCCCAAAAAATTTGCAGCGGTGACCTCAGATGACCCCACAGGCTAATTGGTGACCTCAGATGACCCCAAAACCCCCAAAATTTTTCGAGCGGTGACCTCAGATGACCCCACAGGCTAATTGGTGACCTCAGATGACCCCAGGACCCCAAAAACTGAGCAGCGGTGACGTCAGATGACCCCACAGGCTAATTGGTGACCTCAGATGACCCCAGGACCCCAAGAACTGAGCAGCGGTGACCTCAGATGACCCCACAGGCTAATTGGTGACCTCAGATGACCCCAAAACCCCCAAAATTTTTCGACCGGTGACCTCAGATGACCCCACAGGCTAATTGGTGACCTCAGATGACCCCAAAACCCCCCAAATTTTTCGAGCGGTGACCTCAGATGACCCCACAGGCTAATTGGTGACCTCAGATGACCCCAGGACCCCAAAAAATTTGCAGCGGTGACCTCAGATGACCCCACAGGCTAATTGGTGACCTCAGATGACCCCAAAACCCCCAAAATTTTTCGAGCGGTGACCTCAGATGACCCCACAGGCTAATTGGTGACCTCAGATGACCCCACGACCCCAAAAACTGAGCAGCGGTGACCTCAGATGACCCCACAGGCTAATTGGTGACCTCAGATGACCCCAGGACCCCAAAAAATTTGCAGCGGTGACCTCAGATGACCCCACAGGCTAATTGGTGACCTCAGATGACCCCAAAACCCCCAAAATTTTTCGACCGGTGACCTCAGATGACCCCACAGGCTAATTGGTGACCTCAGATGACCCCAAAACCCCCCAAATTTTTCGAGCGGTGACCTCAGATGACCCCACAGGCTAATTGGTGACCTCAGATGACCCCAGGACCCCAAAAAATTTGCAGCGGTGACCTCAGATGACCCCACAGGCTAATTGGTGACCTCAGATGACCCCAGGACCCCAAAAAATTTGCAGCGGTGACCTCAGATGACCCCACAGGCTAATTGGTGACCTCAGATGACCCCAAAACCCCCAAAATTTTTCGAGCGGTGACCTCAGATGACCCCACAGGCTAATTGGTGACCTCAGATGACCCCAAAACCCCCCAAATTTTTCGAGCGGTGACCTCAGATGACCCCACAGGCTAATTGGTGACCTCAGATGACCCCAGGACCCCAAAAAATTTGCAGCGGTGACCTCAGATGACCCCACAGGCTAATTGGTGACCTCAGATGACCCCAGGACCCCAAAAAATTTGCAGCGGTGACCTCAGATGACCCCACAGGCTAATTGGTGACCTCAGATGACCCCACGACCCCAAAAAATTTGCAGCGGTGACCTCAGATGAACCCACAGGCTAATTGGTGACCTCAGATGACCCCAGGACCCCAAAAAATTTGCAGCGGTGACCTCAGATGACCCCACAGGCTAATTGGTGACCTCAGATGACCCCACGACCCCAAAAAATTTGCAGCGGTGACCTCAGATGACCCCACAGGCTAATTGGTGACCTCAGATGACCCCAGGACCCCAAAAACTGAGCAGCGGTGACCTCAGATGACCCCACAGGCTAATTGGTGACCTCAGATGACCCCAAAACCCCCAAAATTTTTCGAGCGGTGACCTCAGATGACCCCACAGGCTAATTGGTGACCTCAGATGACCCCAGGACCCCAAAAAATTTGCAGCGGTGACCTCAGATGACCCCACAGGCTAATTGGTGACCTCAGATGACCCCAGGACCCCAAAAAATTTGCAGCGGTGACCTCAGATGACCCCACAGGCTAATTGGTGACCTCAGATGACCCCAAAACCCCCAAAATTTTTCGAGCGGTGACCTCAGATGACCCCACAGGCTAATTGGTGACCTCAGATGACCCCAGGACCCCAAAAAACTGAGCAGCGGTGACCTCAGATGACCCCACAGGCTAATTGGTGACCTCAGATGACCCCAAAACCCCCCAAATTTTTCGAGCGGTGACCTCAGATGACCCCACAGGCTAATTGGTGACCTCAGATGACCCCACGACCCCAAAAAATTTGCAGCGGTGACCTCAGATGACCCCACAGGCTAATTGGTGACCTCAGATGACCCCAAAACCCCCAAAATTTTTCGAGCGGTGACCTCAGATGACCCCACAGGCTAATTGGTGACCTCAGATGACCCCAGGACCCCAAAAAAATTTGCAGCGGTGACCTCAGATGACCCCACAGGCTAATTGGTGACCTCAGATGACCCCAGGACCCCAAAAAATTTGCAGCGGTGACCTCAGATGACCCCACAGGCTAATTGGTGACCTCAGATGACCCCAGGACCCCCCAAATTTTTCGAGCGGTGACCTCAGATGACCCCACAGGCTAATTGGTGACCTCAGATGACCCCAGGACCCCAAAAAATTTGCAGCGGTGACCTCAGATGACCCCACAGGCTAATTGGTGACCTCAGATGACCCCAGGACCCCAAAAAATTTGCAGCGGTGACCTCAGATGACCCCACAGGCTAATTGGTGACCTCAGATGACCCCAAAACCCCCCAAATTTTTCGAGCGGTGACCTCAGATGACCCCACAGGCTAATTGGTGACCTCAGATGACCCCAGGACCCCAAAAAATTTGCAGCGGTGACCTCAGATGACCCCACAGGCTAATTGGTGACCTCAGATGACCCCACGACCCCAAAAAATTTGCAGCGGTGACCTCAGATGACCCCACAGGCTAATTGGTGACCTCAGATGACCCCAAAACCCCCAAAATTTTTCGAGCGGTGACCTCAGATGACCCCACAGGCTAATTGGTGACCTCAGATGACCCCAGGACCCCAAAAAACTGAGCAGCGGTGACCTCAGATGACCCCACAGGCTAATTGGTGACCTCAGATGACCCCAAAACCCCCCAAATTTTTCGAGCGGTGACCTCAGATGACCCCACAGGCTAATTGGTGACCTCAGATGACCCCACGACCCCAAAAAATTTGCAGCGGTGACCTCAGATGACCCCACAGGCTAATTGGTGACCTCAGATGACCCCAAAACCCCCAAAATTTTTCGAGCGGTGACCTCAGATGACCCCACAGGCTAATTGGTGACCTCAGATGACCCCAGGACCCCAAAAAAATTTGCAGCGGTGACCTCAGATGACCCCACAGGCTAATTGGTGACCTCAGATGACCCCAGGACCCCAAAAAATTTGCAGCGGTGACCTCAGATGACCCCACAGGCTAATTGGTGACCTCAGATGACCCCAGGACCCCCCAAATTTTTCGAGCGGTGACCTCAGATGACCCCACAGGCTAATTGGTGACCTCAGATGACCCCAGGACCCCAAAAAATTTGCAGCGGTGACCTCAGATGACCCCACAGGCTAATTGGTGACCTCAGATGACCCCAGGACCCCAAAAAATTTGCAGCGGTGACCTCAGATGACCCCACAGGCTAATTGGTGACCTCAGATGACCCCAAAACCCCCAAAATTTTTCGAGCGGTGACCTCAGATGACCCCACAGGCTAATTGGTGACCTCAGATGACCCCAGGACCCCAAAAAATTTGCAGCGGTGACCTCAGATGACCCCACAGGCTAATTGGTGACCTCAGATGACCCCAGGACCCCAAAAAACTGAGCAGCGGTGACCTCAGATGACCCCACAGGCTAATTGGTGACCTCAGATGACCCCAAAACCCCCAAAATTTTTCGACCGGTGACCTCAGATGACCCCACAGGCTAATTGGTGACCTCAGATGACCCCAGGACCCCAAAAAATTTGCAGCGGTGACCTCAGATGACCCCACAGGCTAATTGGTGACCTCAGATGACCCCAGGACCCCAAAAGATTTGCAGCGGTGACCTCAGATGACCCCACAGGCTAATTGGTGACCTCAGATGACCCCAGGACCCCAAAAAATTTGCAGCGGTGACCTCAGATGACCCCACAGGCTAATTGGTGACCTCAGATGACCCCAAAACCCCCAAAATTTTTCGAGCGGTGACCTCAGATGACCCCACAGGCTAATTGGTGACCTCAGATGACCCCAGGACCCCAAAAAATTTGCAGCGGTGACCTCAGATGACCCCACAGGCTAATTGGTGACCTCAGATGACCCCAGGACCCCAAAAAATTTGCAGCGGTGACCTCAGATGACCCCACAGGCTAATTGGTGACCTCAGATGACCCCAAAACCCCCCAAATTTTTCGACCGGTGACCTCAGATGACCCCACAGGCTAATTGGTGACCTCAGATGACCCCCAAACCCCCAAAATTTTTCGAGCGGTGACCTCAGATGACCCCACAGGCTAATTGGTGACCTCAGATGACCCCACGACCCCAAAAAATTTGCAGCGGTGACCTCAGATGACCCCACAGGCTAATTGGTGACCTCAGATGACCCCAAAACCCCCAAAATTTTTCGAGCGGTGACCTCAGATGACCCCACAGGCTAATTGGTGACCTCAGATGACCCCAGGACCCCAAAAAATTTGCAGCGGTGACCTCAGATGACCCCACAGGCTAATTGGTGACCTCAGATGACCCCAAAACCCCCAAAATTTTTCGAGCGGTGACCTCAGATGACCCCACAGGCTAATTGGTGACCTCAGATGACCCCACGACCCCAAAAAACTGAGCAGCGGTGACCTCAGATGACCCCACAGGCTAATTGGTGACCTCAGATGACCCCACGACCCCAAAAACTGAGCAGCGGTGACCTCAGATGACCCCACAGGCTAATTGGTGACCTCAGATGACCCCACGACCCCAAAAAATTTGCAGCGGTGACCTCAGATGACCCCACAGGCTAATTGGTGACCTCAGATGACCCCAAAACCCCCCAAATTTTTCGAGCGGTGACCTCAGATGACCCCACAGGCTAATTGGTGACCTCAGATGACCCCAGGACCCCAAAAAATTTGCAGCGGTGACCTCAGATGACCCCACAGGCTAATTGGTGACCTCAGATGGCCCCAGGACCCCAAAAAATTTGCAGCGGTGACCTCAGATGACCCCACAGGCTAATTGGTGACCTCAGATGACCCCAAAACCCCCAAAATTTTTCGAGCGGTGACCTCAGATGACCCCACAGGCTAATTGGTGACCTCAGATGACCCCAGGACCCCAAAAAATTTGCAGCGGTGACCTCAGATGACCCCACAGGCTAATTGGTGACCTCAGATGACCCCAGGACCCCAAAAAATTTGCAGCGGTGACCTCAGATGACCCCACAGGCTAATTGGTGACCTCAGATGACCCCAGGACCCCAAAAAATTTGCAGCGGTGACCTCAGATGACCCCACAGGCTAATTGGTGACCTCAGATGACCCCAGGACCCCAAAAAATTTGCAGCGGTGACCTCAGATGACCCCACAGGCTAATTGGTGACCTCAGATGACCCCAAAACCCCCAAAATTTTTCGAGCGGTGACCTCAGATGACCCCACAGGCTAATTGGTGACCTCAGATGACCCCACGACCCCAAAAAATTTGCAGCGGTGACCTCAGATGACCCCACAGGCTAATTGGTGACCTCAGATGACCCCACGACCCCAAAAACTGAGCAGCGGTGACGTCAGATGACCCCACAGGCTAATTGGTGACCTCAGATGACCCCAGGACCCCAAAAAATTTGCAGCGGTGACCTCAGATGACCCCACAGGCTAATTGGTGACCTCAGATGACCCCAAAACCCCCCAAATTTTTCGAGCGGTGACCTCAGATGACCCCACAGGCTAATTGGTGACCTCAGATGACCCCAGGACCCCAAAAAATTTGCAGCGGTGACCTCAGATGGCCCCACAGGCTAATTGGTGACCTCAGATGACCCCAAAACCCCCCAAATTTTTCGAGCGGTGACCTCAGATGACCCCACAGGCTAATTGGTGACCTCAGATGACCCCAGGACCCCAAAAAATTTGCAGCGGTGACCTCAGATGACCCCACAGGCTAATTGGTGACCTCAGATGACCCCAGGACCCCAAAAAATTTGCAGCGGTGACCTCAGATGACCCCACAGGCTAATTGGTGACCTCAGATGACCCCAGGACCCCAAAAAATTTGCAGCGGTGACCTCAGATGACCCCACAGGCTAATTGGTGACCTCAGATGACCCCAAAACCCCCAAAATTTTTCGACCGGTGACCTCAGATGACCCCACAGGCTAATTGGTGACCTCAGATGACCCCACGACCCCAAAAAACTGAGCAGCGGTGACCTCAGATGACCCCACAGGCTAATTGGTGACCTCAGATGACCCCACGACCCCAAAAACTGAGCAGCGGTGACCTCAGATGACCCCACAGGCTAATTGGTGACCTCAGATGACCCCACGACCCCAAAAAATTTGCAGCGGTGACCTCAGATGACCCCACAGGCTAATTGGTGACCTCAGATGACCCCAGGACCCCAAAAAATTTGCAGCGGTGACCTCAGATGACCCCACAGGCTAATTGGTGACCTCAGATGACCCCAAAACCCCCAAAATTTTTCGAGCGGTGACCTCAGATGACCCCACAGGCTAATTGGTGACCTCAGATGACCCCAGGACCCCAAAAAACTGAGCAGCGGTGACCTCAGATGACCCCACAGGCTAATTGGTGACCTCAGATGACCCCAAAACCCCCCAAATTTTTCGAGCGGTGACCTCAGATGACCCCACAGGCTAATTGGTGACCTCAGATGACCCCAGGACCCCAAAAAATTTGCAGCGGTGACCTCAGATGACCCCACAGGCTAATTGGTGACCTCAGATGACCCCAGGACCCCAAAAAATTTGCAGCGGTGACCTCAGATGACCCCACAGGCTAATTGGTGACCTCAGATGACCCCAAAACCCCCAAAATTTTTCGAGCGGTGACCTCAGATGACCCCACAGGCTAATTGGTGACCTCAGATGACCCCAGGACCCCAAAAAACTGAGCAGCGGTGACCTCAGATGACCCCACAGGCTAATTGGTGACCTCAGATGACCCCAAAACCCCCCAAATTTTTCGAGCGGTGACCTCAGATGACCCCACAGGCTAATTGGTGACCTCAGATGACCCCAGGACCCCAAAAAATTTGCAGCGGTGACCTCAGATGACCCCACAGGCTAATTGGTGACCTCAGATGACCCCAGGACCCCAAAAAATTTGCAGCGGTGACCTCAGATGACCCCACAGGCTAATTGGTGACCTCAGATGACCCCACGACCCCAAAAAATTTGCAGCGGTGACCTCAGATGACCCCACAGGCTAATTGGTGACCTCAGATGACCCCAAAACCCCCAAAATTTTTCGAGCGGTGACCTCAGATGACCCCACAGGCTAATTGGTGACCTCAGATGACCCCAGGACCCCAAAAAATTTGCAGCGGTGACCTCAGATGACCCCACAGGCTAATTGGTGACCTCAGATGACCCCAGGACCCCAAAAAATTTGCAGCGGTGACCTCAGATGGCCCCACAGGCTAATTGGTGACCTCAGATGACCCCAAAACCCCCCAAATTTTTCGAGCGGTGACCTCAGATGACCCCACAGGCTAATTGGTGACCTCAGATGACCCCAGGACCCCAAAAAATTTGCAGCGGTGACCTCAGATGACCCCACAGGCTAATTGGTGACCTCAGATGACCCCAGGACCCCAAAAAATTTGCAGCGGTGACCTCAGATGACCCCACAGGCTAATTGGTGACCTCAGATGACCCCAGGACCCCAAAAAATTTGCAGCGGTGACCTCAGATGACCCCACAGGCTAATTGGTGACCTCAGATGACCCCAGGACCCCAAAAAATTTGCAGCGGTGACCTCAGATGACCCCACAGGCTAATTGGTGACCTCAGATGACCCCAAAACCCCCCAAATTTTTCGAGCGGTGACCTCAGATGACCCCACAGGCTAATTGGTGACCTCAGATGACCCCAGGACCCCAAAAAATTTGCAGCGGTGACCTCAGATGACCCCACAGGCTAATTGGTGACCTCAGATGACCCCAAAACCCCCAAAATTTTTCGAGCGGTGACCTCAGATGACCCCACAGGCTAATTGGTGACCTCAGATGACCCCAGGACCCCAAAAAAATTTGCAGCGGTGACCTCAGATGACCCCACAGGCTAATTGGTGACCTCAGATGACCCCAGGACCCCAAAAACTGAGCAGCGGTGACCTCAGATGACCCCACAGGCTAATTGGTGACCTCAGATGACCCCAGGACCCCAAAAAATTTGCAGCGGTGACCTCAGATGACCCCACAGGCTAATTGGTGACCTCAGATGACCCCAGGACCCCAAAAAATTTGCAGCGGTGACCTCAGATGACCCCACAGGCTAATTGGTGACCTCAGATGACCCCAGGACCCCAAAAAATTTGCAGCGGTGACCTCAGATGACCCCACAGGCTAATTGGTGACCTCAGATGACCCCAAAACCCCCCAAATTTTTCGAGCGGTGACCTCAGATGACCCCACAGGCTAATTGGTGACCTCAGATGACCCCAGGACCCCAAAAAATTTGCAGCGGTGACCTCAGATGACCCCACAGGCTAATTGGTGACCTCAGATGACCCCAAAACCCCCAAAATTTTTCGAGCGGTGACCTCAGATGACCCCACAGGCTAATTGGTGACCTCAGATGACCCCAGGACCCCAAAAAATTTGCAGCGGTGACCTCAGATGACCCCACAGGCTAATTGGTGACCTCAGATGACCCCAAAACCCCCAAAATTTTTCGAGCGGTGACCTCAGATGACCCCACAGGCTAATTGGTGACCTCAGATGACCCCAGGACCCCAAAAAATTTGCAGCGGTGACCTCAGATGACCCCACAGGCTAATTGGTGACCTCAGATGACCCCAGGACCCCCAAAAATTTGCAGCGGTGACCTCAGATGACCCCACAGGCTAATTGGTGACCTCAGATGACCCCACGACCCCAAAAAATTTGCAGCGGTGACCTCAGATGACCCCACAGGCTAATTGGTGACCTCAGATGACCCCAAAACCCCCAAAATTTTTCGAGCGGTGACCTCAGATGACCCCACAGGCTAATTGGTGACCTCAGATGACCCCAGGACCCCAAAAAATTTGCAGCGGTGACCTCAGATGACCCCACAGGCTAATTGGTGACCTCAGATGACCCCAAAACCCCCAAAATTTTTCGAGCGGTGACCTCAGATGACCCCACAGGCTAATTGGTGACCTCAGATGACCCCAGGACCCCAAAAAATTTGCAGCGGTGACCTCAGATGACCCCACAGGCTAATTGGTGACCTCAGATGACCCCAGGACCCCAAAAAATTTGCAGCGGTGACCTCAGATGACCCCACAGGCTAATTGGTGACCTCAGATGACCCCACGACCCCAAAAAATTTGCAGCGGTGACCTCAGATGACCCCACAGGCTAATTGGTGACCTCAGATGACCCCAGGACCCCAAAAAATTTGCAGCGGTGACCTCAGATGACCCCACAGGCTAATTGGTGACCTCAGATGACCCCAAAACCCCCCAAATTTTTCGAGCGGTGACCTCAGATGACCCCACAGGCTAATTGGTGACCTCAGATGACCCCAGGACCCCAAAAAATTTGCAGCGGTGACCTCAGATGACCCCACAGGCTAATTGGTGACCTCAGATGACCCCAAAACCCCCAAAATTTTTCGACCGGTGACCTCAGATGACCCCACAGGCTAATTGGTGACCTCAGATGACCCCAGGACCCCAAAAAATTTGCAGCGGTGACCTCAGATGACCCCACAGGCTAATTGGTGACCTCAGATGACCCCAGGACCCCAAAAAATTTGCAGCGGTGACCTCAGATGACCCCACAGGCTAATTGGTGACCTCAGATGACCCCAAAACCCCCAAAATTTTTCGAGCGGTGACCTCAGATGACCCCACAGGCTAATTGGTGACCTCAGATGACCCCACGACCCCAAAAAATTTGCAGCGGTGACCTCAGATGACCCCACAGGCTAATTGGTGACCTCAGATGACCCCACGACCCCAAAAAATTTGCAGCGGTGACCTCAGATGACCCCACAGGCTAATTGGTGACCTCAGATGACCCCAGGACCCCAAAAAATTTGCAGCGGTGACCTCAGATGACCCCACAGGCTAATTGGTGACCTCAGATGACCCCAGGACCCCAAAAAATTTGCAGCGGTGACCTCAGATGACCCCACAGGCTAATTGGTGACCTCAGATGACCCCAGGACCCCAAAAAATTTGCAGCGGTGACCTCAGATGACCCCACAGGCTAATTGGTGACCTCAGATGACCCCAAAACCCCCCAAATTTTTCGAGCGGTGACCTCAGATGACCCCACAGGCTAATTGGTGACCTCAGATGACCCCAGGACCCCAAAAAATTTGCAGCGGTGACCTCAGATGACCCCACAGGCTAATTGGTGACCTCAGATGACCCCAAAACCCCCCAAATTTTTCGAGCGGTGACCTCAGATGACCCCACAGGCTAATTGGTGACCTCAGATGACCCCAGGACCCCAAAAAATTTGCAGCGGTGACCTCAGATGACCCCACAGGCTAATTGGTGACCTCAGATGACCCCAGGACCCCAAAAAATTTGCAGCGGTGACCTCAGATGACCCCACAGGCTAATTGGTGACCTCAGATGACCCCAAAACCCCCAAAATTTTTCGAGCGGTGACCTCAGATGACCCCACAGGCTAATTGGTGACCTCAGATGACCCCACGACCCCAAAAAATTTGCAGCGGTGACCTCAGATGACCCCACAGGCTAATTGGTGACCTCAGATGACCCCACGACCCCAAAAAATTTGCAGCGGTGACCTCAGATGACCCCACAGGCTAATTGGTGACCTCAGATGACCCCAGGACCCCAAAAAATTTGCAGCGGTGACCTCAGATGACCCCACAGGCTAATTGGTGACCTCAGATGACCCCAAAACCCCCAAAATTTTTCGAGCGGTGACCTCAGATGACCCCACAGGCTAATTGGTGACCTCAGATGACCCCAGGACCCCAAAAAATTTGCAGCGGTGACCTCAGATGACCCCACAGGCTAATTGGTGACCTCAGATGACCCCAGGACCCCAAAAAATTTGCAGCGGTGACCTCAGATGACCCCACAGGCTAATTGGTGACCTCAGATGACCCCACGACCCCAAAAAATTTGCAGCGGTGACCTCAGATGACCCCACAGGCTAATTGGTGACCTCAGATGACCCCAGGACCCCAAAAAATTTGCAGCGGTGACCTCAGATGACCCCACAGGCTAATTGGTGACCTCAGATGACCCCAAAACCCCCCAAATTTTTCGAGCGGTGACCTCAGATGACCCCACAGGCTAATTGGTGACCTCAGATGACCCCAGGACCCCAAAAAATTTGCAGCGGTGACCTCAGATGACCCCACAGGCTAATTGGTGACCTCAGATGACCCCAAAACCCCCAAAATTTTTCGACCGGTGACCTCAGATGACCCCACAGGCTAATTGGTGACCTCAGATGACCCCAGGACCCCAAAAAATTTGCAGCGGTGACCTCAGATGACCCCACAGGCTAATTGGTGACCTCAGATGACCCCAGGACCCCAAAAAATTTGCAGCGGTGACCTCAGATGACCCCACAGGCTAATTGGTGACCTCAGATGACCCCAGGACCCCAAAAAATTTGCAGCGGTGACCTCAGATGACCCCACAGGCTAATTGGTGACCTCAGATGACCCCACGACCCCAAAAAATTTGCAGCGGTGACCTCAGATGACCCCACGACCCCAAAAAATTTGCAGCGGTGACCTCAGATGACCCCACAGGCTAATTGGTGACCTCAGATGACCCCAGGACCCCAAAAAATTTGCAGCGGTGACCTCAGATGACCCCACAGGCTAATTGGTGACCTCAGATGACCCCAAAACCCCCAAAATTTTTCGACCGGTGACCTCAGATGACCCCACAGGCTAATTGGTGACCTCAGATGACCCCAGGACCCCAAAAAATTTGCAGCGGTGACCTCAGATGACCCCACAGGCTAATTGGTGACCTCAGATGACCCCAGGACCCCAAAAAATTTGCAGCGGTGACCTCAGATGGCCCCACAGGCTAATTGGTGACCTCAGATGACCCCAGGACCCCAAAAAATTTGCAGCAGTGACCTCAGATGACCCCACAGGCTAATTGGTGACCTCAGATGACCTCATAACCCCCAAAATTTTTGGAGCGGTGACCTCAGATGACCCCACAGGCTAATTGGTGACCTCAGATGACCCCAAAACCCCCCAAATTTTTCGAGCGGTGACCTCAGATGACCCCACAGGCTAATTGGTGACCTCAGATGACCCCAAAACCCCCAAAATTTTTCGAGCGGTGACCTCAGATGACCCCACAGGCTAATTGGTGACCTCAGATGACCCCAAAACCCCCAAAATTTTTCGACCGGTGACCTCAGATGACCCCACAGGCTAATTGGTGACCTCAGATGACCCCAAAACCCCCAAAATTTTTCGAGCGGTGACCTCAGATGACCCCACAGGCTAATTGGTGACCTCAGATGACCCCAGGACCCCAAAAAATTTGCAGCGGTGACCTCAGATGACCCCACAGGCTAATTGGTGACCTCAGATGACCCCAAAACCCCCAAAATTTTTCGAGCGGTGACCTCAGATGACCCCACAGGCTAATTGGTGACCTCAGATGACCCCAGGACCCCAAAAAATTTGCAGCGGTGACCTCAGATGACCCCACAGGCTAATTGGTGACCTCAGATGACTGGTTTCCAAAATTTCATATGCCCCTGAAGTGTTTGGTTTACTTGGATTTTCTCCTCTGTGGTGTTTATAGTCTGTGATCACTCCACCTGTTGTGGTCACCTGGGGCCTGTCCTACAGTGCAGATGTCTCCAGCATTTTTCTGCAATGCCCAAGGAGTCATTTCAGATTTTCTTTGCTCTTGTTTTGTTTTAAATGTGTTGGGCTGGAATGAAACCACTTTAAGATTGTGTGTTCCAGCATCAGCTTTCACACTGTAGCTGAATGAAGCTTTCATTCAAAATCTTTTGAGTGTAGCATTTAATGAGTAAGAAATGATACTTGCATCAATCTTACCTGATGATTCCCTCTAAAAGAAAGTACAAAAAAAAACTGAGTTACGGTTAAAAATGGATAACAGGCACGCGCACATTTTTATTTCATGAAGGAATAACAAGAGGCTACTTGTTTTACCAAGAAAATTATTATGAGGTACATATAAAACATCTTCCATCTGCACAACCTCCTTACATTGCACAGTCTATGAAGCTTTTGCAGAGATCAGCCCCTGAACGATGTTGATTTCATCCAGTCCTTCAGCAGCAGACTGCAGGTCTCTCACAGCTGCACCCATCTTCTCCTTGTGTGTTGATTGAGTCCATTCAGCTTCCCTTGTGTCAGCATTCACCTCTTGGGTTTGGTTAATAAAGACTGTTACTGTTTGCTCACCTCAAGCCAAGCAGGAAACGATCTGCTCTGTAATTATCTTGGTGACACCACATTAAAATACAAGACAAATAAGATTTCAGGCTAAGCCCTGCTTGGAAGAAAAGTGCATCATACCCAGCTGGGCTATATTACTCCCCTATGCAATACTGCACATGTGTTTGTCATCTAATCAGCTCAGATTAGCAAATTGACCAGCTCACAGGGCAAAGGCACCTTACTCGCTAACAGTTGCCTTAAGGAGGAAGCCAGAAGGGAATACATTTCCTGATATTAATGCATATTGCTGGAGGAGCAGCAACATCTGCTTGGAGGCTCTGTGCCTTTCACAAGCAGCTGGGCCCCCTGAGGGAGACCCCTGTGAGTTCTTTAAAGTGGGATTCATCATTGCTTCAAGTATTTTGAGATATACTGCACCAGCTCTCATTAAAAAAAAATAAAAAAAAAATAAAAAAAAAAATAAAAAAAAAGGAGAAAGAAAACTGGATGGAAAAAAAAATAAAAAAATGTAAATTATTCCAAGAGGGGAGGAGAGAGACTTGCTACAAGGAAGAACAATGAGACAATGCACAATCCAAATGTTCATTTCCAAACACACAGGCATTTAACAGCACTAGCTGAAGCCAAAAGAGCTCTGTTTCCAGCTTCTCCCTCCTTGCTTTACAGCGAGCCATGTCCTGATTAAGAATTATTCATAGCACAGGGAACAAAAAACGCAGAAGCCCAAAATGACCCAGTTTCTATTCAGGTACCAAAATACAGATTCTTCCATTCTCTGTGAACGTGTAGAGAAAATACAGAACAAACCCATCAGCATCCAGCAAACCCTCAGGGGTCCTGTGTGTGTGTGGGGGTGTCCTGTGGGGCAGGGGGGCTGGAGCAGCAGCAGCCACCCACCAGGCAAGAAGTCCCGAGCTGGGACAGCGACCAGGGCTGGCCAAGGTCCTGAGGCCCCCAGACCCAGGTGCAGTGGGGAGCAGGGCTGAGGCCCAGCCGGGAGTCAAGGCAGGGACGGGGACATGCAGCCAGCCGAGCACAGGCACGGTGCGGCTCAGGTGGAAGGGCAAACGCTGGGGTGCAAATGCAGAGCCTGGCTAGGGGCAGAGGGTGCTTGGGTGCCACCCCCAGCCACGGCTGCTCGGGGCAATCGGAGCCTCTTGGGGCGCCTAGGGTCCTGATGCATGCCGAAAATAGTGCCTTATGCATAAATGTGCATAAGTGATACAGAGCACGGTCTTTCCTCTATCAAAATTAGCATAAACCAGGCACAACCTTAATAAAGACAATAAACAGTGTTGCAGCATTTTCAGGGTGCATATTAGAGGATGAGTAGATCCATAAATGGTAGCATGCTTGCAATGCCCTGCCATGAAAGGTACCACAGGTCACATCCTGCTCCCTTCAAACCAACAGCAGAACACATACCGACAGCACTGCAGCTGATACGTGGCCATTTCAGAAAACACCACCAGCTTTGAGTTTTGGATTCAGTCTCTATTCCGTGTTTAATAGACCTGCTCATCCTGTTGGAAAAAAAATAATAATCTGCTCTAACTCCAACAAAACCAGTGGTCAGAGCAGAGCATCAGATGGTGGTGATGAGCTTTATGAATTTGCCATACACTTATTGAGAAAGCAATGTCCAGGAAAGTGAAATACCAGGTCCTCAGCTAAACTGTGGGCAAACGAGGTAATACCAATGGTATCAGTTTGGTCGAACAAAGAAATGTTGTTTGGGCCTTTATTTAATAGTTTAGTTACATAGCAGACTGCTTCTCAATACCATTTTAAATAGACACTACCACTGAAGTTAATAAATTTAATGGCATTTCTATCCTTCAGCAACAGTATTATTTATCCTTAAAATATAAATGTTCTGTTTTTCTCTGACATCTCACATTTGTTTTTTCTAGAACTTGGCAATAAAATGTCTGGGAGAACCATGTACTTGTGAAAGGATGGAGCTGCAAGTGAACACCTACCTGGTAGCAGGGAACAAGAAGCCATGCTGAGCTCCCAGCTGACAGGGCCTGTCAGTCTGCAAAAATGCTGTAAAATCCATAGAATCTAGAGAAGTCTCATCTTACCGAAATTTAATGGTTTGGTAATCCTAGTTGCTCCTCAGAGACTCTGGGCTTAGGCTGTATAAATATCTCAGCTTGCAGGATCTGGGGCTAAGATGAATTCCTCTGAAAAAAAGCCCCATGGAAGTTGCAAGGGTGAAGGAAGAAACCTGAAATAAACAGCGGCAGAAGAGACACCGATAAGCAAATTCAGTGGGTCTTTGCAGTGGTGCTCTAAGTTTCCTACAAGTAACTTAGCCATGTGAATGGAAGAACATTTCTTGAAGAAGTGGGGCATAACTTTCTTATTTAAAAGTATTGATGAACTGAAGTGGGAATATTCAAACCAGATTTTTCTCCTAGTGAGCAATTACCAGCTGCCTCCTCAGAAAGAAGCAAAGAAGAGCTGATGCTGTCCCTGCATCCCTAGCTGGTTCCCTTCTCTATGGGGCTACGGCCTCGGTGTGGTCACAGAGCACACCAAAAGCTGCCCTGGACTCTGCCACCTGGTAACAGTTCCCAGAGGATGAGAATCGGTGATGACAACACCTTTCCTGCCTTGATAAGACTTCAGAAGTTTCTTATGCATGTGGGACGCCTTTCAGATCTACCAGCACTATTTTAAGAAGTGGAAAATTCAGGCACACCATGGCAACTCCAACTAGAAAAACAGCCAGTTATCCTTCCCTGCTACCCCTGCGTCAATAAAGCCACTACTCAAGCTTCAGTGTTTAGAGTAGTTTTTGCTACCCTTTGAATAGTTTGTTGAGAGCCAGGAGTTATTAAAGGATAAAATGGAATAAATGTGACATCAGCAGCTAAAGATTCAATCATCAGAGAGTGAATTTTACAAACTACTGAATGATGTTAAAAATAGTGATGCGGTTGGTTTCATAGCAGAAAACCTTTCTGACAAAAAATGTATCGATATATAGGATTAATTCCCAGAGGAAATGTCAGCAGCCCATTGACGGAACAGTCAAACATAGACTTTGAAACATGAAACATGAGAAATTCAGTGCAAGATGGAGGAAATACTTCTGAGATGACTTTCACTAAGTGTGTGCCATTTCTAACTTCAGTTAATGCTGAGTGCCATGGGAGTATAACTTCTGAGCAAGTTGTAATTAGAAAGCAAGGCAGGCCTCAGAAATTACTCTTATTTCAGCAGTTTCTAAGGGCACTTTTAATTGGCATTATTCAAATGCAAATGCCCCCAGATACGAGTAAGGACATAGTCTTAAACTCTAAATTATTCCTAAATTATTCCAAGTTTCTCAGTGAGAGATTCTGTCAGTGTGGGTTAGTTATCTCCTGCTGACCATTTAAAATAATAATAGCAACTTTGGTAAATTCTGAGCTAAGCTTTCTTGAAACTGATTTGCAGCAAAAAAGAGAGGAGGGAGTCAGCGAATCATCAGCAGAAAGACTCTTGGTAGGCAAAGCTTCAACACGTTCAGAAGATTGTGAGCACAGAGATATAAGTGTGTGTATCTATAAACACCTCCAAGAGAATCAACAAACACCCTTAGGGTTGGTGGTCTGGCTGGAGAAGGGGTTTGCAGTCACAAGCAGACAGCTGTTGTTGGATCCCTCTCACATTTGAAACTGCCTGTCCTTGTGACTGAATATAATTCATCAAAGATGTCTAGCACTATCACCACTTGCTACGTTTAATCAAAATAAAGCATCCTCCCATTAGTCACTCATATCAAAAGGATAATAATACGTAAAAGAATTTTCCAGAGAGCTCTATTACTTAGATAGTTCTTAATATGACTGTTTTGTTGGTTATTGCATCACAACATAGGATGCAATGACTTTGAGCAATGACTTTCTCTTATCTTATATTTGTGAAGCAAAATTGTTTCCTGATGTCAATTAACAGCAGCGGCTTGTATGAAGCACAAAACCAATGTATGCTAGTAAAGTATTTATTTTATTAAGCTAAACAGACTCTGCAGATGCATTCAATGACTAATACAACCCAGTGAGGATTAAAAAAAAATAAAATGAAAAAAGAAAAAGTAAAAGTAAAGGTAAAAGCCCTTGTCTCCTAATCAGCTCAGTTTGGCAGTACTGAGGTTTCACCCTGGGTAGTAATACATACCACTGGAATGTGTCATTTCACAGAGAGATGTTGTAGAGGAAGCCAAAGAGGTGCGAGGCGGGCAGGACCTGTTATAATTCATACTTCATTGAAATGTAATTTGCAGATTGGCTGGTGTTTTCCAATTATCTGAAAATTGTCACATACTAAGTAGCAGCAGAACACACAGTACGTTACAAATAGTGTGTACCAACAAAGAACATATGCCTGTTTGTATTTCAGTACAAATCCAAACCTCTAACAGCTTGAAACAAAGCCCCCTTTGTGGTTTCATGGGCTGTAGATAAAGTTATTATGCTCTCAAAGCATGTTTTGAAATTTCCGACAGAGAGGAATTGGCGTCGTCAGACCCGCTTGGGCCATCAAGTAAAAGTGAAGGCCGTACTTCTCCTGCTTTAGGCATTTATCAGCACAACGGGGTCACAAGGTCTGAGATGCAGCTCTTTTCCCTTAATTTGTTTTTCCTTCGCCTTGGGATAAGCTCCCTTTTGAACACTGTTTGTTCCAGACAGGATCTCTGAAGCAAACTGCAAACAGAGCAGCCACCTGCAACAACTTCGCGCTATCTTAATATAGTACTGACAGCACAGGAGTTACAGTACAGCTCATCTATCCTTCTGAAGGCTGAAGAAATAGCTAAAACTTACAGGAAAAAAATGTTCAGCCTTTACATTAGGTTTTGGCAGCATTTGTAGGTAATCTCTGAATTTCTAAATAATAATAATAACAAAATGCAATGTTTTAAATGCTCAGTTCATACAGACTTCCAACTCCCAGGCCCCGCTCCCCATCCTGCAGCTTACAAATCCTGCAGCTGGAAGTCACATCTATTCACAAAAGCTGCATCTTCCATGACCGGGATGCCTCTGTCTTATTTTTCATGGGAAAGCTTCTGCACTTGCAGAACACAGTCTAGGTCTCCCTCCAAGTCCCACTTTCCCAAAGACGTTGCTTCGCTCTCCCCTGTTAGCCACCATAAATGTCTCTTGCAGAAAAATGTGAATTTGATTACAATGCATCACAAAGACCCAGGAATATGAGTCAGCGTGGATCATCCCACTGCATCCAGCATCTCACAATGAAAATGACAAGGGGAATCACAACAGTGACCTTATTTTGGGCTCCAGAGTTTCAAGTAAATGAGGGCTGAACTTCAGGTTTAACTCATCAGTGAGGTAATTACTACAAGCAAATATTGTTTTCAGGTCCAGACCTAAGTATCTCCAAAATACATGAATTTGTTATTTGGGTTCCGATATGCTTCTAATGATTACTTATGCATTGTAAATGTAAAGGATTACAAAATAATGTAAGAAATAGGCACCTATGAGATAGGTGTTTATTCTCAGTAGTCTCCCTGTAATGAGATGCGGTGCTCTTACTTCAAGGTCAACTGTTTGGTTCAGTGGTATCAAGTGCCGTAGGAATGCCACCAACTAGGCACATTTATCAATAAGAATCAGGCAGTTGTACTGAGCAGTTTTTACAGTAGCTCTTCCAGAAAGCAAAGTTAACAGGGTGGCAATGGCGCCTGTATTCACGTCCCCCACCCATTTAAAAGATAACTACATTTCTACTTCGCCACATTTAAAATACAAATGAATTTCAGATATTAGATTGAAATCCATGCACAATTATGAAAAAAATATGAGCGAAATGTCGTTATCACTATATTAGAAAACTGGAGTATCATTGCTTTGGTAACAGAGCAGAAATGGACCTGTAATTGACACAGGACAGATAGCTGGAAAGGAAAATAATGAAGCTGCCCAGGGTGAATTTGAAGCAGCAAACTCTTTTAACTAAAGACAAAATAATTGGAAAGTTTTAGCTGAGAAATAATGGGAAAATGAACAGAAGCCTACCATAGAAATAGTTTGTGTAGGCTTAGATAAAAAATAGAGCAATTGAGACTTGAAGACAGCATTGGCAGTGATTAGAAAAGTACATACAGAAAATTAGAGAAAATGACAAAATGTTATGCGTAGATGCCGCCCTCTTTCAAGTCATCATTTTCTATAGAGTTGTTCAGAAACTCAAGTGCGAGTTGGGAAAAGGGGTGAAGAAATGAGACTGCACCATTTCAGAGGCAATTTTCCTTTACTGGAGAGTAAATCGTCTCCAGATTGATGCTTTCCTGTGGTGCTGGGGTGCATAACCAGTTATCTGCACCATTCTGTTTCTTCGTTTGTCAGACCTTGAATGGAAATACAGGCACAAAGTCTGCACACGTACATCACCACTGCTCAGCATGTGCATGACAAGTCACCAAGCACTGGACTTAGCACCCATACATAACAATGCTACTTGGTACCAAATGTGCATCGAGTACATTTTGCAGCCCAAACCTGATGGGCTTGTTGCATAGGTGCAGTTCAATGGAGCAGCTGATCTCAGTATAGGGATTGGCATTTCTCTCCAATCCTCAATTAAAACTACTGTCTCCAGGGAGCTGCCAAGCAATCTGAAGGATTAGTTACCTCACTAGGTTAATCTTTTCTCTCCCTCTCTCTTTTTTTTTTTTTCCTCCTGGACACATTTCTGAGAAAGTAAGAGTACACCTCTGGGACAATGTGTATGGCCTCTCTAAGCCTGTTACTGGGACCTGTAGGATTCACTCACACTGTCACCACTATTATTTTGCTTATCACACCTCAATCTTTCAGCCTCTTAAATCGTTGAAACAAACCAGAAAAAGAAGTAGAATCACGTAAGCAAAATAATGTTCTGTGCTCCACAGCAATTTTGCAAACTGTTTGCACAGATTTCAATGCCAAAATTGCATGAACATTATAACTAAGGTGCCTTGGCAACGGTCCCACTTGTTAATAGGGTGGTTTGGTCATAGACCTTGTGCTTGGATCAGCATCATCACCCAACCTGTGACTTGACTGGGATGCAGAGTTGATTTCATTCTCCCTACAAGCATTCCTTATTCAAGAGCAAACTATCACCTGATGTAAGAGAAAACAGCCTCAGATTCCCTGATCTCTCTTGGCTTCCTAAGGGGTCATTCAGCTGGGGTGAGGCTGCTCCAGGCACCCCTGCTTCTGGGTCCACTTCACCAGTGAGAATGAAGTGGCCTGGGGCTACAGCTCCATCCTGTAACCACCACATTACACTCTCAGGAGATCTTCAAGCTGCTGTCACCTCCCCTGCACCCCTTCCCAAAGGCAGTCTATAAACTGGAAGAGCATATACAGCAACATTTAAAGAATGTAGTACCTTTAGCACATTGTGTGTGATGAACAACAATATGCCTAACTTCCTCATGAGAAACAGTTACAGTAGCAACATTTTTTAATCAGATAATACTAATGGTCCCAGCTTTCTGCAGATTGTCCAGTCTTTGCCTAGATTTTCATTTGTTCCAAATTTGATTTTCTATGTATTGGTGCAGATGTGCTTGCAGAGGGATTTTTCATTAATCTATGCAGCTAACTCACAGCTAAAATGTTGCTAGGAGTGCTACAGCCTTTTTAATAGATGATCCTTTCCTAAAAGATGCATTTAAAACCATCAGCAATATCCATGATCAAATATACAGAGTACACATATAGAATAGAAATATCCTTTCCTACAACAGTTAAAGAAGATCTCAGATGAATGTGATCTCAGATGAACTTGATAATATGCAGACGTGTCAGCAGCCTCCAGTATCTGTTCATTCAGTGTTAAAATTGATTGAAGATGGTTACTAATATCCATATCATTTGCTCCTCCCTATTCTCTCCACTCTTCAATATCCATTAAAATACTTCATATAAGACTTTTCCTTCATTGTTTCTACCCCAAGGTTAAATCTTTTTATTTTCACCCAGGAGCTGAAAATGGAGTTTTGAAATAAGCAGTGCTGGTTGAAGGATTGGAGCAAGGTTGGATGAACAATTAAGATAATGGCTGGACTATCCAGCTGAATAATCATTTAGATAATGATTGCTGTCTTGGAACATTTTATGAGGTATGGAATAAAAGGAAAATCAAAAGGAATTCCCTTTGAATAGATGTTTGGCATAGCTGAGTGCTGCTGCAGCATATCTGAATGATAAAGGATGTTCACTAAGACAAAGGCAGTATTCTTTGCTAGAGAAGAGGAGGATTTAATTTGTTGCTTTTCTTTCCCTCTCCAGATTTGTATTACAAATGCCAAGTGTTGCTTTCTTGGATGCTCAGTTATTGTTTGAAAGGATATGCTCCAAAAGAAAAATGAAGGACCAAATAGTGCTTTCACCTTTGTTGTGCCAGAGCACAGAGGTAGAAACAAGCTGCAGAGAGGATGTACTTGTGAAGTCCTTACAGGAGGAAACAATCTTTGTGCTGATTCTCTCCAAGGCAACGGATAACAGCTTGAGGCAGAAAGAATACGGGCTATAAGCTGTGTTTGATTACCTGGTTATCTGGGTGTGTAGACTTTCTGGGGCAGGTATAATACTATTGCATAGCCTCATTTGAATGTGCTAATCCAATAGTCTTCTCTGAGAAGTGGGATCCCAGAACCATTAACTACAATTTTCTCTGGGAGCCCAATTTTAACCTTTATGTTTCACTTCCAGCTGCTGTCAGACACTGAGGTGTCATAGACACGAACGCACTGAAAGCCTTAAGTATTTATTACTGTGGCACCACCTTTTGCAGCCCATCAGTCTTCTTAAGTTCATAGATTTTTTTTGATTTTTTTTTTTTTTTTTTAACTTGGAATAACTTTTGATCCATATTGTGTGTTGAATTAGTTGTAATTTGTTGGCTTTTTAAATAATAGCTTACTAATCAAATTCCTGGACTATGCTTGTTAATACAGTAGGTTCAAATTTCCCATGCTTTAAAAATGTGTTATTTTGGACTGGAGGGAAGCAATCCATTCTTTTGCCTCAGTCTCCAGGAGAACCAGGCCCTCCCTTTTAGTTAACCTTAATAAGCCAGCAGTCTATCCCCAAAGCCCAAATAACATTTTTCTGAAATAGTTCAGGCAGAATGTATTGAACATGCATCCTTTGCAATATAGTTGCTAACAAAAGTAAATATGTCAAATGACCTTTGCCAGGCCCTGTGCTTACCAGGGGTATTAATTAAATTTCCATAAAAACCTCCATAAAGGGTTCCATGAGGACCAGGAATAACCTCCCTCTGACATACCTAGCCTGTTTTGGGTGTCATTTAACTGACAGTACAAGCTGTTTGTGACCTGTCACCCTTTTCATTACTCAATCTAAAAACTGTGTTCTTGTCTTAAAACTCTAGACAGAATTGTAGACCTCTGGCTTAGCAGTAGCAATTTTCCATTTCACTCAGCGTGATGCAAACCATCAGACGCTGTGAAGGTGCTTAGACATCCCCTTTAGCTGGCTGACATTGTGTTTCATGTGGTCCTGGGGAAGATTAAAAGAAAAAACACTTATACCAAATGATCTAACTATCAAGCTAAGATTGATTTTTCAGCAGTTTCATAAGTCCATTCTTTAGTATTTGTCTATAACCTCATGATTTTGGATGAGAAAGGTGACTCCTAAAATGTCTGGAAGCATGCCATCCTTTTGACTGTAAGAGGTGTATTCTCTCCTACACGTCATTAACTTAGCCTATAAGCTCAATGTGCTACCTTTATTATTTCAGAAGGACCGAAAAAGGAGAAGAGAAAGCGGCAGCAACTATCTTTGGGTCCTCATGCCTCAGATGAGAATATTTTAATGCATACCTTTCAGTTGTTGGTAAGTGGCCTGACTTGGAAATGGCAAAGTTTGAGAATTTAAGGTACAGGAAAGCGTACTCCTGTCACTGCTGCAATCTTAAATGAGAGATGCCTTTGTGAATGCCTTGCTCGTATCACATGACAGACTTTGTCCACTGGGCTGTACAGAACAGGATGCATGATTCTGTATTAACCTCATAAAGATCTCTCTAAGTTTGCATTCGCAATGAAGTTTTAAACTCACAGCAGGCAGGAGCGTAGCATCTCGTCTAATTCATTAATCCAATGTTTTACATTTTTATTTGAAAAGCACTGTCAAAGCATGCTAAAATTGGATATAAAGAAAACAAAGGGTGGAAACAAAAGCTTAGAGAGACAGATAATCTACTTCAAGATACGAAGAAATTCAAATCTCCTGTGAATACTTTGGAGAGAAAAAAAAATACTGGAGAGTTTAAATGACTAACTGAACCTAATATATTTTGTTATCACTCTCAATAAGTTGAGAGATTTTTTGCTTTACTCTCTCTTCATGTATTTACAGAATACTCTTTGTGGCAATTTAAAGATACTTACATGTTCTTCTGAGAAGTCTGAATCATTGGCCTTTTTAACAATTATCCAGTTTATAAGAGAAAAGATTGAATTAGACCTCCACAGTAGGGAGTGACAAACGGAGTTTTCTCCTAAAATGATTCCTTGTTGAATCTTGTTGCAATAAAATTACGATTAAACCATAGCAACGAGGAGGCATATGTATATAGGGACTGCTATTTCACAAAAACAGAACTATTTTATTTTAGTATTTTATTTAAATTTATTTTATTTTCTCAGTATTTTATTTTGATCACAACTATCATACAAATGTTCTTCTGGATGACATCTTGGATCCAATAGGGAGATAACTGCAGATAGGTACTAATGTCTTGTCAAAGTTATACAGATTCTTTTTGAAAAAGACATCTGCTTTAAGTGTTCAATGCCAACTGAAATCTTATAACCAAAGGCAATAATTGTTTGCTGCTGATGTGCATCCATGAATAATTGAAGGACTTGCCTTTCTTTAGCCCTACATTGGCTCCTGGGATTGAAGGAACCCAGGCTTTGCATTTATTAAATAGATCTAATCTTGTTTTTATTTAATTTCCATTTTTATTGCATTTCTCCTCTCTGTTCTCATTCATGTTAACATCCTTTCCCTATTGTTACAAACAAAGCTGCGTGTTTAACTGCATCAAAACAAAAAGGTGCTCTTGTTTCTATGCTTGCATTTCTTCAAAAAACACAAATTGGTGGGTTTCCAGGGGAATCTGTCTGAAATATCTGTAGAAGTGCTCTTCAAATGCCAAAATGGCATTTACGACAAATCACACTAGTCAGTAGGGCTTCTTTTCCTTGTAAGTGAAGAAAGTGAAAGGACTTGTTACAAGGATATGTGTTACATTTCACATTGCATTTTGTTTGTTTGTTGTAGTTGTTTTTTAAATCAAGAAACTGCAAATATGATAAGTTAAGTTTCCTTTTCTTTATGCAGACTTAGAATGTGCTACAGGCTAGCAAGCTGATGTTTTCCTTATGTCTATTAAATCCAATGTCCAAAGAAGTATGTTTATTCTTGAGATATCCTTATCAGAACCTCTGCATGTGAGTTTTAAGAGCATTTTACCTTATCAGTAGAGCAAGAGTCATTTTAGTATTCAATGAAAAGAAAGAGCCTGAAGATAATTTTGTTTACACACACAAACATACACACACGTAGAGAGAGATATAAAATATATGAATGTTATCTTTTATATCTGTTTAGTCTCAGACAAAGGTTGTTAACAGGTACCTGTCATTGTATGCACAGACCAAATACAAATGCCAATACTGGAAGGAATTTCACTCTTTCTAAACACACAGTACTAAAGAAACGACTCCTTATCTGGGCTTTCTCCTGCTTCCATTTAACTCAGCGTCAAAAGTGTCAAGAGGAAGAATATTAGATTCATTATACTCTTTAAAAATATGTAAAGTTCTATATACTTCAGCTGTTAACCAATGTTAAATGCAACTTAACAGACTAAATGAATGCAGCATGTAAAATTTATATACGTCCTTGCAGTTCTTTAAGAATATGCTATACATTATTTAAAGAATAGTAACGGTAGACCTTTGGTAGCCATGCAGAATGAGGGATTAATTATCTGGAACTAGAAAATAGCTGAATATGCCAACACAGCTTTCTTACCCTTTTTGAGCAGTAATTTAAGAAAAGTTTTCTACATCATGTTTGAAACCTTTTTTTACAAGTAGTCAGCACTCCCTTAGAAATCCAGAAAAGAAAAAGCTCTAGAGAATAAAAGTTTTCTTTCTCTACCTTATCCCCCTTTCTATTTTATAAATGATCAGTTCCAGATATAAGAAATAGATATACAATTCTTTGTTAAAGCGGAATGAAATAAATACTTGGGATTTTTCCCTTGTTTGTATGCAATTTGCAGGTAAAATAGAAGATACAGAAGCTCTGTACATCACAGTAAGCTGCTGGTGACTACTTCATCAAATACTCAATAGAGCCATCTTTATAAAAGATGTTGAAAAGGACTCTGCTCAAAATCACCTGTAATGCCATGGTTGGGATATTCCCTTTTGGTATTGGACCCATTGGTTCAAATCTCTGCTCCTGACCAGGTAAGGAAGGGATATCAAAACATCGGATTAGTATTCTGGCACGCAGAGAGGAGTGCTTCTATCTAATATTCAAGGAGGGATGGGTACCACTTACTCACCTAACTGCATGCAGGAAAGGAAGCCTAAGATAATAAAACAGCACAGACGCAGAAACAGTCACAGTGGAATAACAGAAAAATTAAGTGTTCATGCCCTTGATCAAAGAGAGGCATAACAGCATGAAAAGAGAGATAAACTACCTTGCATTTGCCAAATTTATCACAGGAAAATAGCATGCACATTGAAGGTTATCACAAAACCAGCTGCTTTAGCTATATCAACAGCAAGTTACCTCCTGGTAACTCTTTGTATCTCAAAGCCTTACCTCCTTTCCTGGGTACGATTTAAGCCATGGCCTCTCTTTAGGATTATAAGAGGCTGTCGCAGATACCTCTCTGCTCAATGCAACTGAGTTTTTTATTATGTACACCAGTTATGTGTGCAAAATTTTATTTTTGCTTTGTATGGGAGAGTCTAAGTGCTTTTTACAGAGGACAAGGCCTTTGTGGGGAGCAGCGAGAACTTTGTCTGCTTTTGAAGTGGCTCTTTTTCTGAGGCTCTGAAACTTCTATCTGTCCTACAAATACCAAACAGCCTATTTCCATTGTGCATGCCATACCTACACAAAGACATTTGGCAACCTGTTTTTAAAATGCTGAATGTAAACACTTTATATTAAGGAAAAGTAGAAAACAATATTTTTGATGGAGGTTGTTTTGATCTGGGCTACTGCCTTGCTTAGCAGATCTGGAGCCTATTGATAAGAACACTCTGTCCTTGGGCTGATAACTGAACACATGACATTTTTGCTAATGCTGTTAATCTCGTTAGATATCTGCTCAGAAGTTTTTCCACAGCAAAAAGAGTCAGAGAGTAAAATGGGTATGGATTTTTTGTTAACTTGTGAGACATTTTCCCCATCTTTGGAGCATTCACAGACACCAAAATGAAACAGTTTATACTCTGCAAAACCCTGTAAGCCCAGCATATCTTGCTACGTGAGGCAATTCCAACTCATTCAATGAAGTGAAGGCTACTTTCAATTTGTTAGAATGCTGCATAGATCGCTTTCTATAGAAGAATTTAGGTTATTTCGATAGATTGTTCACATCTAGCTGAGTTGTCACCATCTGTTCCACCTTACAATCACAAATGCAAGCAAACATTGTTCGCTGTTTCAGCTGGGGTATATTCTGTGGCCTGCATGGTACAAGACATACATCTTTTCTGGGGAGAATTTAGGCCCAAATTGGGAAAACTTTCCTATTCTGGTACTAAAATCCTTTGAAAAGACCATAGCAAGTTTAGATCAAAACACAGTGTTTGTGATGAGCACTGCATAAGGACAACATGTATAAGTGAAGTTTGAGAGCACTGGTCTTCTTGTGCGCCTGATATACCATAAAATCCACTGGTGAGGAAAACAATTCCAATGCAAAAAGCCTCAAAGGAGATACTGTGACATACTCTCCTTGTCCTTTCTAATATTATAAAATTACACACGCACAAAAGAAATAGAATAATAACTCAGCATGCTGAGAATCTAAATAGCGCTCACTCTCTTTCTGAGACTGTGGTGCTTTAAAGAATTAACTTCAAAGCACCAGTCCAAGTTGATCTCAGCCCTTTTGTACCAGGGAAGCTGTGGCTTAACAGAATTGGCATCTGCATACATCAATACACGTTGCTCTTTAAAGGAGCATCTCTTTCAGGTCTTTTAAAAAAAATTATAAATTATAGTGAGTTCTCACTTTCCTGTTTGTATCTTCTTTTTCCTAACGTTGCAAAAGTGTAGTATTAATCTCTAGCCCACTCTGCTTGTAAAAGGCAGCCTTACAAAATGATAGGTATGGGTCACACAGTAGTTGCACTTACTGAGCTGTCAATATTCAACTGTTAATTAGTTGCTAATGGTACAATTTGCCCTGACAATATTCCAGCAAAAGAAAATCTACTGTTTCGATACTCTTGACAATCTTATTTCTTGACATATTTAAGACCAGAGCAATGAAGTCTGTTATTATTTCTGTCTTCATTTCTTCACACAAAGATTTCCTTTGAGACAGTGAGGTGATGGGTAGTGGGAGACAAAGTCTCTCATCTATAGGATTCTAGCTTGAATTCAGACAGGGATGCTAGTAACCAGAAACCTATTATTTTCCATCACTAGATTTTAGTGTGTCTTGCAGTAGAACATGTTTATCACAAAAAACACCATTGCAATTGCTTTCTATCCTAGACAGCTTACCTATGCTAGGTTATAAAATTTATTGCCTTGCCAGAATTGCAGGTTGCATTCAAGAAAAGACTGGGAGGGCCCTTTTCCTGTTACACTTCAGCCCATTTCTAGAACACAATAATTAGAGCTAGCTAAGTATAATAGGCATCAACAGAACAGCTTTTCGCTCTTGAACATTTTGCCTTTTTGATGGGAAAAGCTAGAGTAGTTTTCTGTGGCAGAGTTGTTGTTGACAATGACAAAATCTTCATTGTTAAAAAAAAAATGAATTCATTTGAATTCATTTATCTTTTTGCCTATCTTCTCTTTAAAACCTGTGGTTGGATACTGAGGAGGTGAAACACAACATTGTTCAGACCTGATAAAAATAGCACTAGAGTTATGAGTTACCTACTTTGTAAATCAAACTATCTCGCATTATCCTTTGGGACATCTCAGACATCTGCTGAATTTAGAGACATCCCTACACAGGGATCATCCCTACTGATCCCTTGAGCAAACAAGTTCTACATAGCTCTCCAAAATTTATTAGAAAAGACCAAAACATATGAGAAGACTTCAATCTCCTGCAGTAGAATATGAAAAAAGCTGTAGACTAATGATGATGATGATCATAGGCTTCTGAAAGAGCCAACAGGATGGATTAGCTCATGAATTAGACATTTTAGCAGTTATGTGAAATAGATAAGTGTTATTAACTCTAAATTAGACAAGGATAAATGGAAGGGCCAAACTTCCATGACTTAGATCTTGGGAGTCTATTTCATAGCCAGGGCTTGATTCTGAGAGCAACCAGGTACACACAGAGCAACTGAAGATGCTTAGGAACTGCAAGACGTTGATATTTCTGCATACTGCTCAGCCAAGAGCTGGACAATTGTATGTAGAGCTTAGGTAATTACTTAAAAATTGAACAATGTGCCTTGACAAAAACAGAACATAGAGCTTAATTTCTTCATAAATTTCTAAAGCAATACAAACTATAGGAAATAAAAATGTAAAAGTTCACTATGGGCTCTACAGGTAAAAGAGGTATGAATTAAAGACATTATAGTATCTTGAATATCTGTGTAAATGGATGTGTATGAAAAAGAAATTATAATCACATTTTTTATGACCATCATGAATACGCTATCTGGGTGACAACTGATTTTCTCATACTATAAGTAGTACTGACATTTTTTGGATGATCGAATTTACTCCTTATTCATTGTTGAATGTATTATCTGATGCAACCATGAGGACAGCAGGACTACAGCTGATCATGCACCCTATGGAAATAATTTTGTCTTTTGCTCATCAAACTCTAGAGACCTACTATAACGAAAGAGAAAGATGGATGCCTTTGTGACAAACAAGTCTGCTAAAATGGACTCATTGAAATATCTATTTTCAATCTTAATCAGAAAGTTAACATGACAACCAGGCAAGATTTGGTTATAACTCCTAACAAAGCTCAGAAGCTAAATTTACTCTTATAGACACCACAAATCATCTGCAGCACAAGATTTAAGTACAGTTGGCTTTTATACAAGAATATTTTTTGTCAGTTCCACTAAACAATGTTACCTAACATATATATATACATGTATGTATGTATATATATATCTTACTCATTTCTGATTGCTATCTTATGCTTAATTACAGATTCCCTTCAAAGGTTTACTTTTCTTTCCTGTTGACAAAGGAAATAAGCATACAATCTGGATGCATCCTTAATCCTTTAGGTCCTGCTATTCTCTGAGGCTGTTCCAAGCCCAGAGATAAGTAGAAGCGAGCCATACAAATACTTCAACTCAGGAGTTGCCTATTTTTCCATCTTAAATTTAAGTGAATCAGGTCTTAGGCCACTGTAACAACTGAATCTTTTCAGATGAGATCACATACTGAAGACACCCTGATTTGCATGGTCATCAAGACACAAAATTTATGCATGAATGGGTATATTTGCCCCTGTGTCCTAAGCAGTGTTATTTTGCATTTTGTTCACTCTCCTTCAATTTTTAACCTATATTGGAAACATTTTCTTATATTGCCTACTAACTTTTGTATAAGTTATACTCTCTGAGACACCAATTGGCTTTTTACTATTTTTTATTTTTATTTTTACTAAAACAATCTCAGTGACTACGTTCGTGTAAAAGAGCTAAGCAGAGGCTCACCATACCTAACCCTAAGTGCCCTGCTATTGTCCAGGCCATAATCTCTACAATACAAGAGCTAAAATTATATTAATCTAGAGAAGATGGCACTCTCAGTTATCTCAACTCTTTACAGGAAATCCCAAGGAGATGGGTTTAAGTTTCACCTCCTAAGAAGGAAAGGGCTGCAGGAAGGCTTCGATAGCAGAAATTTTAAGAACTTTATCTCTGCCTGTGCAAGCGCATGCTCCTAGAAGCAGATGCCTGCTTTAAGCAAACAATAGGAGGATTTGAAGCTCATTTTCTCACCCTTCAAGCGGAAGCTATAAGCAACAGGTTGTAAGTAAAAAAGAAGGGAAATGCACAACATTCCTCTGTGTTCAGTATGAAATCTCACCTGGCTTTCCTCTCTAAGAGTATTCATTTGATCAGTCTTTGCAGGTGTTATGGGGAAGGGAAGTTTTCATTGCTGAATCCTGCTAGAGATTAAGCACCACGCTGCTCACTAAAGAAAAGACTTATGTGTTGGCTCGTCAGATGAGTACTGAGGTATCAGAGCAGACAAGTAGGCCTTTGCAGGCTTAAATAGTCACTGAGAAGACTTTTGGGAATCTATATTTTGGATTTAGCCCTTAAAAAAAATAGTTGAGCTTTGCCTACTCTGCTGTTATAAGAAAATTCACTAGTGACTGTTAAATGCAGTACCATATTTTCCTTAATGTGTGTACATCAAAAGGAGTCAATAGGGCTTTCTCTTTTAATTGGGATCTGCATGTTGTTGATTGCTGATAAATTGGTTCCCCATATTCCGACAGAGACTTTCTTTGTATTGCTCAACTAGTCCAAAGTTATATAACGTAAATCTGGATTTCTGCATAGTGAGATGTATTTTTGAAATTGATTTTATATATTACAATAAGTTTTGGTAAATACTATAACACTTACCCTAGCATTTTGGTAACAGATAGGAAAATAATAGGAAGTAGGAAAATGAATGTAGGTGGTTATAGTTATACAGATTGCACACATCCTCATGAAAAGGGATCAAAAAGGTTACTTTCTGATGGATGTTCTGTAATTTCATAATGCTGTCTGGTTTTACCCAATGTCCTGTGAAGTACTATGCACACCACAGCAACTCTTCCCCTAACTAGTTCTACTTACTGTCTTTTTGACTACTCTCTGCAAGCTGAGTCTGCAAAGACATCAAGGAATTTTCACATGGTTTTCCAAACAGCCCTACTGGCATGCTTGTGCTCAGGGAAAAAAAAAAGAAAAAAGAAAAAAAGAGAATCCAATCTTTCCAAGAGCATAATACAAGTGAATAAAGATGTCAAAACCAGAATTAACGATATTAATTCACAAAACAGGAAGTCAATAGGTGACAAGGAATTAACTCCCCCCCCCCCTAAATTTTTCTTTCTCTAACCCTAAACAACATGTGAACACAAACTCAGATTTTTATTCACATAAATCTGTCAATGACTGATAACTTTCAAAAAACTTCACAACAGTAGTATCAATAAATTCCTTGCACACATATACATTACTGTAGTCATGCACATGTTAAGAAGAGAAAAGAAAGTAAAAGAGGAGTTTGAAGATTTTTGGTGACATCATTTTCATCCACTACAATTTGGCACAAAAGACTTTTCATTTATTTTTTTGGCCTGTCCTGAGTCTGAGCTTTCCAAATACTGACAGCTTAGCTTTGGTTAGGAATTTCACGTCCTGTTCTAGTTGCTGGTAACTTTGGAGTCTTTCAGATTTTATATCAGTTATCTCTTCCTTCAACTTTAATTTACAGATTTGATTACTTTTTAAAATATTGGAATAAAGTGTATTTTCAACAGTTTGACTTATGTTTACTAAAGACATTTTTAAAGAGTTCTCTGCCTTGCTATATCTAACTAGGTAACATTTTATTTTTTAATTTATATTTTGTACTCCAAATATCATTCTGTACTGTAACTCTAAAATGACTTGCTTTTAAATACAAATCCAAGTCCATTTGCTTGATAAATTTTTGGTACACAGATTAGTTACGTACTACCTACATACAAGCCTGTTATAGGTAAGTCAAAAAAATAGTAAAATTTAAAGGAAAAATGGCTAGTTTTTTCAAGAAAGGTGTGATCATATAAGTTTGTGTGCCATGACTCAGGGTCACCTAAAGCTCAGAGCTTAATGGACAGCCATTAGACATGGAAAAATCCCAGATACTTCTAAAACCCACCCCAAACATTTAGGTTCAATCTCTCCTCTTCATTTTTCATGTCACTTCCTTGTGCCACAGTAAGTTCTTAAACTGACTTCTTTCTTGCTTTATTCATTGCCCAGCTGACCTTTTCTTGAAGAAAAAACAGTAGATACCTGGTGAGTTTGACTGTGCCACCTTTAGTTAGATGTCATTTTGTCTCTCTCTCTCCACACTGGCCTCAGATAATCTGTCAGATGCTTGAATTGGGGATATGAATTTATGAAGTTTGTTTTTTAAAAATGCATGCATACCATCAATGAACAGTAATTGCAATATGTAACTACACGCACAAACACAATTATACCAGGCATTTGAATGTATAAATATTCCACTTGCTTATTCAGGAAAGGTTGCTCTAAGTGAATGTTAGTCAAATAATAGCACATTTGTTTTGCAAGTGTAATTATGTAATGAGTTTTGCTTCTCTGACTCATAAATAACCAGATTTTGTTAGATGTTACAAGTCAAATAACATTCGTTTTATTCTTGGTCTACATAATCATAATATATATATTCTTAGTTTAGCGCTGAATGTAGGATTAACTGATACGCTTTGAAACACTGAGTTATGAACCAGCAACCTTTGCTTTTATATTTTTCTCTCTTTGTTTTCACTAATTATTATGTGAGAAAACTTGGCATCTCATATACTAGAGGACATGTCAATTCTGTTATTGGTACACAAAAAGCAGGCCTTTCTGCAGGGCCCCAGGGAACAGTGCTCTCAGCTCTGCACAGTGGACCAAACGTGCACTATCTTCTTGCATCTGAAAGTCCTCTGTACCTAATAAAGTGAGCTCAAAGGGTCAGGTTCTGGAAAGCTCTATGTCAGTGCTTGCAATGTGCAAATCAGACTTTGTAATGCCAACTGGAAAAAAAAAAAAAAAAAGTCCAACTGCTTTAATTTTCACTACATTCTTGATATCAAAGCCAAGGACTGTAAAGAATTACATTCAATCCAACTGAGCTAGTGTCATAACCCCATCATTACAGGCATTTTGCCACCATTTAGAAAATATCAACAATTACATATATACTAAATTCAGTTAGTGAGACTAAGGAGGAAAAAATCTTCTTGGTATTGCAAGATATTTAGAAATCAAATTAGTTGCTTGGGTACAACTGTTTTGTTGGTTTTTTTTTTTTTGTGTTTTTTTTTTCAGGCAAAATAAATACGTTGTCCATGTGAATATTAAACCAAATTAGGAGTAGTTTAAAGTACATTCACAGGAGTAGTAACTGCAACAAAGCATCTGTACTGTATTCTTTTATAAACGTAATGAATTAGAGAAAACCTGTCCATCTTTTGCTATGATAACCTTAGAAAGGTCAATAATTTTATTCAGACTGGATTCAGCCTTAATGTAAATCCAGTTTGAAGGCACAGGATAATTTTAAATGAAAAACTAGCTGAATTCAGCTTTCTTGTCATTGTTGCAGCAAATCTGGCATTTTGCTGCCTTCAGTCACTGGTTTAAATTGGAAGCCTGGGAAGAATAAATTCATCCAAAATCGCGCCAGATACAACTCTGAATCTAGTTTAACAAACGGAGAATGTCACAAAGGCAACAGCTTCCCTTTGCTCCCTCACATCTCCATTTTTTATTTTTTTTATTAAAAAAAAAAAAAAAAAGAATGGTTGGATGAGCTTTAGCAGTTCTTTGACCCTGAGAAACTCTGTGTCCTGGATGTCACCTGGAAAAAAGGTAATTTTTGCTGAATTCAAAGATAACCTAGTACTCTGGGCAGGTCTCAAGCATCCTACAGACTTGCTGGCTTTGGCTTTCATTGTGGGCTTTTATTCTTAGGAATGAACCATTCTCGCACATTTCTTCAATCTTTTAGTAGTGATGGGCCTGAGCTGTAAAGTCAGAATTGAGAATAAGACCTGAATCTCATCTCACATTCATTTAAAAAAGGAGCCTTACTACTGCATTCTGAGTTATCAAATAGATTTGGAATTACTGAGAGAAAGATCACAACCAAATACTGCCTGGGCTTATCTTGACTCATTAAACATTTGCAGCCAGCAACCTCAAGGCACTGTGCTTCCCAATTCTACCTCGTTATTTTCTTGGTCTAGTCCTTTCTTAGCCAAGTACATGGCAATTTTATTTCTCCTTGCAAAATACTGAGTCCACTTAAAACCATGGAGCCAAATTACGCCAGCAGGGGAAGCCACACTGTTCTTTTCCTTATGAGTATCTTTTGATCTACATTGCCACAAACCAGCCAGCAGAACTTGCTTTGAAAGTGTATTTCCCGCCTTCTGCTATCAATAAGGATGATTCACAGCACTTCTGGGGGAAGCAATAACATATAACATTTTGCACATCAAAGCGAAATGTACAGGGAACACCCATTTGAAAGGATTATGTTGTTGGCTTTTTCCTGTCACAGTAATGGGAATGATTATTTCTTATATATATCTTGATGGGACTAAATTGTGCAGCAAAGCAATATACTGTGAAATGCAAGCACCTTTCTGCATTGCTTTTGGAGGGAGAGGAGAACCTCTTCGCTTTTGTCCTTACTGCAAAGATGAGCACTACGAGAGTCGTCATTGCAAAGAACATTTTGTCAGATTCAGCTGTATAGGAAAACATAGAAGGTATGTAGGAGACTTTGAGATCTGTTTTAGAAAAGCCAGGGGAATAATCACACAGTTATTGTGATTCACGGATATATTTAAGTTGTACAGTGGTACAATCAATTGCTGTCTTAGAGTCTGTTGCATGCCTGTTGAAAGAATTTGAGTTGGAAATACAGCCCACATGCCTGCCTGGCTTTGCCAAAGATCAGTCAGAATAATGAGAGCGGCAAATGAAGAATCGGAATAGACCTCTTCATCTGTTGACTACTGCTCCTCCCAGACTGGTTTTCACTGAGTTCTTGTTCTCATTGAGTTCTTGTTCTCACCTTCTGTGATAATTTCAAAGGGAAAAGCAAAAGAAGCACCCTTCCAATTAAATTCAAATATTTAGACTGCCCTAATACATTGCACGAGAGAATTGATATTTAAAAATTGATTAGGGAGATATGACAGGTTTAGTCAACAACAGAAGAAAATGCTTTGAAACAGCAGAACACTGAGCTGATGCACAAAAGCAACCAAAGGAGCAAATGCTCCATCGGAGGCTTCTATGGCAACCAGCTCTCCAGGGTTTTTGAGCCCCACAGCACTCACGTCCCTTGGGAGCCCCCATGACACTGGATGCAACAACTATCTAATCTGGAAATGAACAGGAGCAGCATGCACAATTTCAGGCCCAGCATTTTTGCCTGCACGTTGCTGAGTTGTAATATGGTAAAAGCCTAAAAAATGGTGGTAGGAGCTCTCTAGAACAACTCTTTTCACTGAAGGCTTTCTCAGAAACCCATTGCTTTAACTGTAGCTTTCCACTGATATTTTTTAACTTTAGATCAACCACACTAATAGTGTTGGAACTGTGGAGGACCTTGAGGACCAGATTCATTCTATCTTGCTTAGATGTCCCCACTGCAGCCAGCTGTATTTTCACTAGCTAAGTCAACCCACTTGAGAGTCAGTAGAGAGAAATGAGCATTTCTGGAGCACAACTCATCTGCCTTTATTTACATATTCACTCCAAGAAGAAATGAATCATGCACAAGTATCTTTTTCTTTCCTCTGCCTAGAAATGTAAGCAATTAGTTCAGATGTTGATAAAAATAGATATACCAGCATTACGTGATACATATCCTAACACACGTCTTGTTCTTTTCACACTTTTTTACCTTTAGGTCACTTTCTTTCCCCACAGAATACTATAGCAAATATTTTTCCAAAATTTCTTCTGCCAAATATTAATGCACTATATAGGAATGCACTACGTGGTTCCCCCATCACACACACACGATTTCCCAGCCCTACCGCTTCTAGTCTCTGTTAACATTCACTTGCACTTTGTGTCCATCTTTCTCAATGTTAACTCTGGTTGTGATCATCTCTCCAGCAATTTATTCCAAAATATTATGATTGGGAAGCCAAGGTTTACTTCAAACAGCAAAGCTCAAAATACGTTTAAGGTTTTTATACAAACCAGAAATGTCCTGCATTGTAGTCATGTCTATGCTTCCTTTATGTTTCACATAACAAAATGAAGCAGCATTAGTTAGTGTCTTTTGATTGTAGATAAAGATAACTGATGCATAAGATTAATGTATATTCATGAGTAGAATTATAGCTGTGCATGAAAGCACTACATTAGTGCTTGGTAATCAACATCTACTTCACTTTTTTTTTTTTTTTTTTTTTTTTTTTCTTTTTAAAGTTAGCACAGTCACTAATCAAAGATAATTACACCACTGCCATTTGAAATGTTTATCAGGAGTTCTGTAGGAGGAAGAACAAGAAGTGCAATTTTTTCTCTACAGTGACATGCAGTACTAGCTAAAGCTGGGCCAACAATACTGCAATTTGGCTTTGCAGAGCTTATTTGTAGAGTTTTGTCATGGAAATAATAATTGCAGAGATGTAATATTTTATATCTGAATACAGCCTTATACCTAAGTATCACAAGGTGACAGCAAATATTAATAAACTAATTATCACTATCTGCAATATGAGGTACAGAGATACTTGAACTCCTACTTAATGGTGAAACTGAGGCACAGAATAGACCAAATTTCCAAAGAAATCAATCAGTAGCAAAATCAAGGACAACATTCAAATCTCCTTATTGTCACTCCTCAGATTTGGGCACCTTTCTGAAAACATGAATGAATAGGAAGAATAAGTTCCATTCTGTCCAAACTAGAGAGGAACAGGATAACAAGGTTTTAATTTTGGGCTACAGCACATTAACTGTATACGTAAGCTGTAAGGAAGACAGCTAAATAATACTTTATTTTAAAAATAAAAAATAATAATAATCATAAATACTATGGAGGAGGTGGTGATCAAAAATGTTCTAAATTTGGAATTTACGTAATGCTTCCATCTACACAGATTACATGGGTAATTTCTTTATTAATCTGCTTTTTCTCTTTTCCTCCTGTCTCACAAACTGCACAACTCTTTGTGCAGAAGACTCCACCACTCAAAAAACAAACAAACAAACAAACAAAAAACACAGTATTTTACATGTTAATAATTTTTACTGGAGGATCCATCCTCTTCCTCTTCTTCCATCAGTCATTAGCCTGTTATAGTTGTTGATTCTTTAAGTGGGAAGACAGAAAGAAAGAAAGACTCAACCTTTTTGCCCTAGTCCTTTCTCCTGATCTTAAACGAACCATAGCAAGACAGCTTTCTATTGTGGTAAAACCCAGGATATACAGACAGAACTGGGGTTATACTTCTCGTATGCAATAGTATTTCCACTAATATTGACTTCAGGGTGATGCAAAGAACATTTAAGAAGTCCTAGTCCTTCCTTTTCCTGATTTTTTTCACATCGGGTGCGAGGGAGGAGGGGGGCAAGGGAAGAGGTTGTTTGAGAGAGGAGGATAGAAGTAAAACACATTTCCTTCCTTGGTTCCTAAAAGCTACAGAATAGCATGATTTATTCAAGCACCTCAAGAGCTCGTTTATAATTTGCCTGTTATTCATAAGCAAAGGTTAAAGTTTTTGGACTATCAGAAAAGTATTTCAAAATAACAATTACTTAATCCTAGAGTCAAATGCAAGAGTTTACTGGGTTGTGGGGTCACGAGAAGGTACACAAGGTACATGGTTGTTCTACTGGTTCTTTACTGCTTCTTACTTTAAAATCCCATTTTCCCAGAAATAACACAAATATGTTCATTCTAATTGGAAAAGAAATTACACTTTCAGAGTGATTATCAGACATGCTGAGCACAACCTGCCTGCCATTAATTGACTGGTAGCCAACAGTAACAAAAAGCAGAATTGCCTAGTGTTAACCACTGTCGCTCGCCTTCATAAGCAAGGCAGTAACTGGTTGCTAAATAGCTTTATCAACTCCTGACTTCATTTCAGGTGTCATGAGATAATACCGGAGTACCGCTCAGAACACAGAACTGTCAGAGTCATAACAGTTATATTGTGCAGGCCAGTCATGGCACCACCATATCACTTTGTTCTTTCAAAGATTATGTATTGCAAAGGTGGCTGTATACTTGTTTGTCTATGTACTTATAGTTAATTTGGCTTATGAAATGATCCAAAACTTTGTTGCATTTTGTTCGTCTATTTAAACTGAGAGCCCAATAATTTACCATTTGTGCATAGCAAACCCTGGATTAGGAATGTGTAATTATAATAGGTGAAAATGGTAAACTTTTAATATTACCTGTTATACTTGGAAATCTTAAACATAGACTAGCATCTAAATGACATATACTGCTTTTAAAGAGTTCCCCTGCCATCCATTAACAGAGACAGATTTGTTCCCCTAAAAACATCAGACCAGGAGCTATTCGCAAGAGGTATATAAGTACTGAAGACAGTCATTATGGCTTTATTGGCACAGCCCTGAGGCTTGCACTACCTGTGCCACCACAAAATCCTGGTTCAAGTCCTGGCAGAGCTGCCTCAGTCCTTAAAACTTTGGGAGCAGTAAAATAAGCTGCACGCAATTTACTTGGGAAGGATCATTCAGAATCAGTCTCTAAAACCAAGATGCTATCAACAATCTGTGAATGGTAATGATCTTCTGGAAGTTTTCAGATAAGTCTTGTTTGAACATCTAACTATAAAAGTCATTTGTGAGAACTGTGCTCCAGTGCCTGACTTCACTTTCCATTCTGTGATTCTTCTTTTACTAGCAATTCAAACTCCAATAAAACCCCCAAAACAGCCACAGTGTGAATTTTCCTCCAAAGTCTAATGTACTGCCTAGGTTTCCTTTCAGGTTTCTCAGCTGCAGACCTCTTTTTGTTTTGGTCATTAACAAGTGCAGGGTTAATACATCACCTTGGAAAATGATTACTACCTCTAGTGAAAGCTGAAGGTCTCGAGGTTTACTGGTACAGCATGCTTTGTGATCTGCCCTAAGGACATCCAGATGGCTGCCTCAGGAACAGCTTGTGCTCTACCTGCTCTGATGGCAGAGGCAAAGAAGCTGCCTTGTGTGCCCGGGGCACAGACCTCACTCTGCGCACGGGCTGGAGAAAGACCTTCTGCCATCCACAGAGGGTTGTGTTACTAGAGGGGCTCTGCCTGGGAGAGTCCCTGATTCTCAAAAGAGTGGTTTGGACTGAAGAGCAGCACTCACAAATCAAGGTTAAGAGTCCTTCTGAGTTGGTGTTTCTAAGCAAATTTTTTATATGTGATAACATGGAGAATTGAGAGAGAAGTCCACCATCCTGTTGCAGCATGGACTAAGAGGCATCTGTATATCAACAGGCCGCCATATGGTAGCGATGGAGCTAGGCCAGGCTCTTCTGCCAACGCCAGCAGAGATCTCTGCGACAGGAAGGCTCTAGCAGAAGGCAATGTAGCATTGCAGCAATTACAAAGTCCTGCACACCCGAGGCCTGCACAGAACCCACACTGGCTCAAAAGTGGCTAACGCTTACCAGGAAATGAACACAGCTGATGCGTTAAATAGTCGGACAACTAGTGAAGGGTAACAAGGGAAACAGCATAATCCCTGTTCTCTGTGCCTCCATGTGTTATTTTTTAGGAACAGTATTTTCTCTATCGCATTTATGAGGACACCAGGATCTCTCAGCGAGGATACAACCTTACTACTTCCCAAAGAAAGTGCAATTAAAACATCGTCAGGAATCACTGTCTGAAACAGAATAATCCCTAAAAATGCTTAATATGAAGCTCAAATATTCCATGGTATAGTCTTTCAGACCTTAATATAAGGCTACTTGAAGAATTAGCAACAGAGAAATTCTGTTTGAATAGCAGGTTGATATCAACCAATCTCTAGGCAACAGCTTTTTGGGGTCTTAGATAAGGCCTCATTTTTGTTAGTCTACAGCTAGGGAGGTGGTGATGAGCACTGCAAAAAGATATGAGAAACAACACTGAACTTGACTACGGAGTAATAAACACATCAACATGCCACTTATAAGCAGAAATTACTGCAATCTCAGTGCTTGAAAATTAATGATGGGGGGAGGTGACACGCACAGCATTCACTGAAAGCAGTGTAGGCTTTTTATTGGCAGTATCCACCCATTTATGCTGGAAGTTCAAATCCCTCATATGCATAATAATTAGAGTCCATTAACTGGGAGGGGGGAAAGGAGAATTTTCATGAATTGTGGCAGCAAGCGGGGGGGGAAGAGTGAGGAGAATACACAATTATTTGTTTTCTAAGAACAAAACCTGCTATTTCCATTAAAATGGGCTTAATTTTTTTATTTATTTTTATTTTTTTTTAATCTATGTGTTCAGAATCACACTATTCAGGATTTAATAGTACAGCTGCTCTGTGAATCTTCACATCTCAAAAAAGACTAATGCAGCTGCCTGTAAAAACTGGAGCGGTGACCCACAAACGGGAACATGCTGTTGATAGCCTCTGAGCAGGCTGGCTAATCTCACAGGGAACCCTGAGGTGGTTGCAGACAAAGGAGAACTGTGTTACCTGGTGCTGCTTAACCTCAGAGTGTTGTATAAAGTAACAGGATGCTGTGTGGCATCCTACTGGGAAAGGGGAAGAAGAAGAATGGCATGTAGTGTATCAGGAACGCTGGGCTGAGAAACAGCACCTCTTCATTTCTAGCTACACTCCAACTTGATTAAGCCAATGCCCCATCTCTTACAGCTTCAAACTGGGAGTAGTAAATATAATTAATTGCCTCAAGTGATTAATTACACATTTGTGTTAATTAATGCTGTATTATAAATTGAAAATTTGCTCCAAAGATTGACACTTCAAGACAAGCCTAACTGGCTCCTGGTCAGCACATTACTAAGTTTCAATTCCCAGTCTTCTACGTGGTTCCTAATTAAGCAGTCACAGCAGCAAAGCTTTTGTCTCTCCTATATCTTGTGTCTTTCTAGCTGGGCAGAAAAGAAATTCATTGGCTGGAGGAAGTTCTGATCAATCATGCAAATTTTCTCCCGTCACTTGCATATATGGTTATGCCTCAATTAAAAACCAGACATCTGAGGCCAATATGTGCTTAAAGAAAAATCCTTTAAAATAAATACATTAATTAAAAAGCTTGGAAGCACAGGATCATATGTGTACAACTAAAAGCAGTTGTGAGCCAGAGAACAAACTGCAGAACCAATCCAATTTGCTTATGAACTGAAAGGCTTTTTGCCAGATCTAATATGCCCTTTATGATGATACATATGATGAGAGTGATACAACTCTCATGTAATAATTACTGCTAATTTTATGCACCTCCTGGAGTAATTTAGGTTGCACCATTATCAAACATTTCCAAAGTTTCCAGTCTTTTAGAAACTACACTCACAGATAAATTTCTGGTTAGCTTAGTATGCATTTCAAAGCGCAGTGAGCTGTTTCCATTTAGCCATTTTAATTATGCAAGGCCATAAGCTGCTTTATGAATTACATTATAAAAAGCATTTTCATTCTTATATTGCAATTACACAGTGAATGGGAAATCAAATGAGAATGCTGTGGTTCGAAGTCAGATTAGCAGAAATACATACATCTTCAAGAGAGATACCATCACCAGTCAATGAGCCAAGAGCTGCAAGTGGGGGCAACTGCTCAGAGCTGCCTGAATGCCAGTGGTAAATTCAGCCCCTGTTTGAAAAGGCATTTATTTTAGTCCATTTATTTCATTTTGTGGCTGCCTGTATGGCTGTTTCCTTACTCATATGACAGAGGAGCCTTCGCTCTCCATCTCTTTCACGCAAAGATTAAACAAAATCATTTCCTAACTCTCCTGAACTAAAAGTTTTCTGCCTTTTATGTGATAATGTCTTCTAATCAACTGAGGTGAGGAGAGACCTGAGATGATGAGTAAGTAGAATTGCCAAAGCAACCTTCTTGCTACCAAAAGGAGGAAGATTTCCAGCCTCGTCATCAGAGAAGTACTGCAGAAAGAATAAGGGTATAATTCTGAGTGTAGAACAGCAGTAATGATATCATTTCTTAAATCTCCTCTTGGGACAGGAAAATCTTACACAGAGAATCCATAACATTCTCCCACAAGCGAGGTGTGACATCTTCAGTACTCTGAATGAAATTTTTTTATTTTTTTTTCCCCCATTGTAAAAGTCTTATATTTTCTGAGACTAATTCTCCACACCTGTCATCCTGGCTTTAGGCAGCTAAGTCAAACATTCTCAGAATAGGATGTCAGAACACATTAAAGCAATGAAATAATGTTAAGAAAATGCCCAGCAAATGCAGTGTCAGAAAATGGTGATTAAGAAGAAAGTCAGCGTGAAACAAATGTACAATGGCGCACTTTGGTTCTCACGTCAAGTACCTGGAGTAAGGCTGTATCCACTGTCAGGAAGATGGTGCTGAAAAATTCATAACTTGTCTCTATGCAAAGACCAGGATATTCACAGAATTACAGATATTCAAGGTGAGCAAAACCAGCATAGAAATTCCTAATTTTTTAGCAGTGAAAGTGAGACAGAATAGCTCTCCCTATACCATACTGTGAGCATATCCTTCAGAAGAAACAAGCAACAGCAGAAGAGTGCTGTTTGGACAAGACCAGAAGAGGAGAGGGGAAAGGCAGAACAAAGAAAGCTTTATTAAGGGGCATTACCCTTCTTTTGTTAAGACTTTCTTAAAGATATTTTGAGGACATTGCTTATGTAGAGGCTGGAAATTAAGAGGCACATTAGCCCTGTTGCAGAATAGGACTAAGACTGACTGATATGCAGGAATACAGCTCAAGGTTTTTCTGGAACTTAAAGAGAGGCAAAATCAGACCTGATAATTTATTTCCATTCTTCCCTTCTTAGTTTACTTCACAGAAGAATAAAACAAAAATTTTATTACACTTAAAACAAAATTAAAATTAAGGCAATTATTTATTCCAACAACCAAACCTTCTTTCATAAGCAGGTGGTATGCTAATCAATTCACTGGGCTTTGACCTTTCTGGAGGAAATAGTCTTATGCTACAAAATTTATCACTGAACTGAAATGTCAGCACTGTAGATGGTATTTTTTTTTTTTTAACAGAACTTGTTACGATGGCTTTCATGTAATTGTGGAAATGGATCGTTTAACATGCTGGTAAATATGGTCTCTCCTCTAGGAGGGACGCAAACAAAACGGAATATCATGATCACCTTTCTCCTGTATAAGGACTCATAACCTGATTAGAAAAAAGGTCAGGGAAGTGTTAATGCTAAATATATTTTGTCTATTAAGGCAATAGAAGTGGGAGCAAGAAAGAAAGTCTGCTTTCTTTGCCAGAACTGCAAACATGATGGTTTCGCTTTGTAGCCTTCATTTTTTCATACACTTTGTACTGATTTGTGCAATAATCTGAATGGCTGCATTCATCTGAACCATGGTGCATTATTAAGACTCCGTTCTTCCTTTCTTGAGTCCCTCTCAGTAATGCAGCATCTCAACTAATTTTTGAAAGTCTATACTAAAATGAATCAATATAGTGATGTTCTAATTAAAATAACAAAGAACTCTTCAACCAATAGATGCATTTTCCTCATGTTATCAGTCATCTCACATAACACTTAATGAAGCACAATTATTATTACGACTGAGAAAACACTTACCAGTTCTAACTTAGCTTGAGAAAGACTATGTTTTCTATACAAATGGTTAAGTGCATCTGTGGGTTTGTTACCATCAGCAGCCTTACTAATATACTGGTGATGTATGGTGTTTCACTTAAAAGTCAATAGCAAAGAATATGAAGCAAAAACTACTTTGAAGATTTAAGTATGTAACAACGACTTCTCTTACTCAAAATCGCAAAACATGCAAGTACAGAGAAGCAAAAGTTGCGGACAATGGGACTGTTGCTTTTCCCATGTGAACCTATGATGGTGCTTATGATTGTTCCTAAAAGATTTAACATGAATTTAGTGGATTACTGTAAATGTATAGTCCCATAATGGATTACTGATTTTGAAAGACACTGCAATACTGGAATTCACTTGTACTAACTTGACAATGGTTTCACTGAAGTGACTCACACTGGAGTGAGACTTTCCATGTCCAGTCAATTGGACACATTTGAAGTTAGCCTAACCCAGTGATTTAAAGACCCACTGATGGACTATAACTGGAGTAAAAACTTTTCAACATTAAACATAATAATGGCTATGCTAAAACATGTAAAATATAGGTCTTATAAATCTTACAAGATTAAGTCTATAAAGTGGAAATGCTCAAATTTAAGCTTCCCAAATCTCACTTGTTCCCTGAGTAAAACATTCATTCTTCAATGTGCAGAGTCCTCTAAAGATTAAAATCTACTTTCAGGTTAACAGACGCTTATTGACTAAGAAGAAAAGGAATGAAAACAGTTAAAGTTTGTGTCACAGTTTGTCACTTCCCCACTCACAACCTATCAATAGAGAAATTAAACACCTTTGCCTGTGTAAAGATAATCATTCTGTTTTGCTATTGTCTACAGGTTCCACTCTCAGTAGGAGCATGTTTTAATCAATAAAGCCACAGAATTATCAGGTAGGATGATAATAAGATTCTGCACCGTATGCTTTTCTCAAGGTCCATGAACATATTACAGAAAACCTCTCTGTGCAACCTCAGACTGTATCCTCTTCTCATCCCCACACTCTTTTGTGGTGCTGAGACTTTATTAAGATGCTGACAAGATCTTTTGGCTAGCAAGGTGTTCAAAGCAGGGCTGGAGCTTCTTTGCAGAAGTTAATAGTTCAGATCATGCACGCTAATGGTTCTTAGTAAATTGATATGTTATTATTGCTTAATTTTGGTAAACATTCTTACCGGAAAGTAGTCTCTCAATTGCAGCCCATCTAAAATAAGCTCATTTATGCTAATGTCTTTCTCCTTGACACTCAGTAAATTCTTCCTAATGCATTAATTATGACTCCAGATAGACCAATGATTATTTCATATATGCTAATTAGGAATCATTTTATTCAGCCTGCCACACACATCAGTAAACAAGTGGAATGAATTCCCCACAGAGAAGATAAAAAGACAATGATTTTCTTTCAAATGCGGCTTAGAGAATTTACCCCACAATCAAGAAGTAATTAGAGAAGAAATGAGGAGTTAGAAAATATACTTACAGGTGTGAGAGACACCAAGCGCAAGTTCTTTCTCAATGGCAGAATAAAAGCCAATAGTTTCTCAGCTAATGAGTTTTTACTGTATATGATTAAGAGGTGTAATCTCTGTCTATAAAGTAAATAAAAATACAATCAATTCAATTTATAGGAGAACAACTTGATACGAAAAAGTGTAAAAGCCATTTCTGCCCTGGGTTTGAAAAAGATGAGGCTGAAGATGATCATGTGATACATTACTCTTATTTCTGCTCACTAAATGTCAAGGTTAAGACACAGTGGAAAACTTCTTTTGCTCCTAATGCCTTTGATCCTTAGAGCTACTAAGGTCCTCAATTCTAAAACCAGGTCATGAACACCTCTTCTTTGTGACTTTTGTATAGCTAGAAAGGATTTCTCTGTAAAAACAATTTCAGTCTTAGAACTAATCAAAGATAAACATAAAATCAAGGGTAAAAAATAATATAATGGACATATATACTGTTAAGCACAAACTCTTATTTCCTCATGATGTAAATGATAATATATTGTAGCATGAACACTGACAGTATTTATGTTCAGATCTGCTCTATGAATACAGATTTAAGTTTTTACTTGGAGAAAAATTAATTGTTTGTGGATATGAGAACTTGTATTTTATTTTTCTCTCTGTCTTTCAGATCAACTTAACTCATTTTACAAATATACATACTCAGGGCCTAGAGTCCTGCTGGGTGCTTTCTGAAAACATGAATAAATAATACAGTAGACTCTGTGATCTGAATTCAACTATCAGTTTTGATGTGTGAGCCAATCTACAAACTAAATCAGTCTTCTGAAATCAGATATTTCAGTGTTTGAAGGTTGACTGGGTAACATGGATGAATTAATCCAACAGTATCCAGAACACCTAGAAAAACAGCACGAAGACATTATTGAATGAACTAATCAATTATGGTTCAGAATAAGAGAATTACTTTGGATGTATAAACTTTTAGGGATATGACATTTTTGTATGGTCTCTCAATCATGATTATGTCTATATTAAATATATATATATATGCAGGCAAACAATTGCTTGCAAGAAATGTACACGAAACTCATACCTAATACTAAGCTTAAGCTTAATCATGAAAATAATTGGGTGAAGTACTGCAAACACAGCTTTGCATCTACATCATCCTAAAAGAGATGCCTACTATCAACTATGTGGAAATAGAGTATGAATTTTTACCTTGATTATTCTAGAGTCCAGGAATATTGGGATGAAATCTGAGCCAAATTCTGGAACCTAATGAAGTGAATTTCATCCTATAAAGATCCCAAAGAATACCATTCTAGTTAATCCCGTCAGAAGTACTTTTGTGGCTAAAGAAAATGAAACTGCCTTTCTTTAAGCAGATGGATATAAATTTATAGTGACTACAAATGAGTATAGATCATGTCCTAAAGAACATGTAGGTCCTGGATTTTCTACATCAATGAGAAGACTATGAAAGTATTTAAATTCATCTTGCATATCAAAATGTAGTGTGCAATATCTTTTTCAAAAATTTAACTTAGGGACTTTGTAGAACACTCTTAAAAACTTTGAAACTGCGTATAGCGCAGTACTGAAGATATACCATTAAATGCAAAAGTCTACTTCTGAAATCACCCCTCTACATTTATATTACTATCATGATATTCTTCTATTCTTTTTCTGAGCTGGGCAACTCCATGCCCTAAGGATCAGCAGGGATACAGAATTGTTCGTAATGGAGAAATAAAAAAAAAAAAAAAAAAAAAGACAAACTCTGCTAATGACTCTCTGAAACAATAAGGGATATAAGTCTAGGATTATTAAAATTAACATCAATCAGTTCAGACAGAAAATCCTTAACTGTCCAGTTAGATTACTCAGCCATTCAAACTCCTTGGAGATAAGGGTTGCTTACAGACTGTTCTAACTATACTACAGTTTTAATAAGTGCAGAATAGATGATTTTGGAAAGCACCTTGAAAAACCCTGGAAAATGTAAATTTTAATTTAATTCATGCACTTCTGCCTATGGGGGTTGTTCTTTGGTTGGGTGGTTGTTAGAGTTTAGGAAAATGGTAATGAAAGATCAGATGGATACTGTTCAAGAGCATTACCCATAATGATCACATTGAAAGCTATTAGCAGTTTTAAATATATAAATACATAGCTACTAATGAGATGTGCTTATGACACCATATCAAGATTATTTTGCCACTAATGATTATTTAAAGAGCAGAAAGTGAAATCCCAAGTTTTCTGCATACTGCAGTATTTAAAGGGGAGGCCATTCCCTTAATGCTTATTTCAACAAAGTTATGAAGAGCCAAGTTAAAATAACTCACAGACAACATACTGAACACTGATGAGACAATAACGATGGTCCCTTGCTGGTGGTACAGCAGCAGCATGCTTCATTTGTCTTTCAATACACTGTTCTAAGATTCAGATATATCTGTCTCACAGAACATTAAGTGAAGCCACGTGGGAACCAAAATTTCTAGTGAGTTTTTGTATAAAAACTAGGGGAAATTTCAATGAACGATTTTATTTTAGTCCTTCGTGGAAATCAAAAGCTACAGAAAATCTTTAAAATTATGTTTGCATCTTTGACATTCATCTTGACACCAGCAGTTTCCATAGTTTTGATCATTGTTTAAATATCTTCTTTTGAAACAAAGGAATTAAAACAAATAAATGAAAGCAGGTAACCACCTTATTAACACCTATTTAATGTTAGACACATTGAGTTCCTGGCTTCTGGGAAGGCTTTGCCATCCCAAAAGGCTTCTTTGTAATACCACATAGGCACAACATTTTCACAGTGGTTATTGCAAGCACTATGGCATCTACATGGAAAAGATGCAAGAGTGTAGAAGACAGGGATGCTTTGCTCCTAATTCCACTATCCTCCTTAGAATTTCACATCTTTTGTGGTATCATTACTCACTTGAGTTTGAGTTCTGTGTGTTTTTCACATACCCCAAGAATAAAACAGCACAATGCCAGATAAGGTGAGTTGAAGAAAGACAGGCATCCCCGGTTAGGCAAGGAATACACAAAGACAAATAATTGTAATAAAGCCTATTAGCAAAAGCCTTTTGCATGCAAATCTCTGAAAAGTCAACACGAGTAGAGACTCCAACCCCAAACAGCATTTCTAAAACATTGACAGAACAGAGTCATTTCAACATCGCACAACTCAACGCTACACGTGTAAGACTAATTTTGCTATAAATATATATTCATCAGGTATTGAGGACCTTTCTATCTTCGGTATGTTTCATACAAATATAAATGTAGAAGAAACTGATTTCTTGGTAAAAAGTTGCATATTTATTCTGACATTCAAACCAGTTTCATTTGTTTATGCAAAATCTTGTTCACTACTGCTAGCTCTTTCAAGAAAATGGTATAGCTGTGCTCTGTATAATATTGCAGAGGGATAAGATCTGGAAAGCATAATCTGAAAATACTTCGCTATATTTTAAGCAACATTTAAAAGCACAAAATTTGTTTTCAAGCTATTTATGATTCGCCTACTTTCATTGGAGGAGTGCAGAGGAGGGAGAGGGTGTCATAGAAGCCAGGCACTTTTTTCAAATCTGGGAATAATATTAATATTCAGTGGGGACAAAACCTTCTCCCTGGACAAGAATGACATCAATTATGTGGGAATTTTTTAGAGTATTCAACATAATGGAAGATAGTCTTAATTACTTAAATACATAATTGCCTGACAACTAATCCCAATCATGACTGTTTTTTTTTTTCTATTACCACTAGCAGACACAAAATGAACATTCAAGTATAATTGTTTATCTAAAAAACAAAACAAAACACTACTACCAACATCAAACCTATGCTTTAATTGTAATTGCATTTTGTGCATTTTATTGAGAATTTTAAAACTACGAAAGAGCTTAAAAGATATGGAATTAATAGGGATTTGGCACATTGAGCATCATAACTTATAAAATTTACAGCATTAACTAAATCTGCTACCTACAGCAATTCCCAGCTTAAAAAAATATAATAAATAAAATAAAAAATTCAAAATAATTGGAAGGCCACATGAAATTTAAATTGGAAAAAGAAGAATCATCTTTGTGAATGCTACCTTTGACAGAGAATCCTTGCTATGCAATATCCTTTTAACCTTAATTGAGTATTGCCAAATTGGTGCTCCTTCATGACATTTCATATGTTGTGAACTCCTAAACTATGACATTTTAACCTCAAACGAGATCTTGTAGTTGATTCATAAAACGTCTGAGTACTTGAAATGCAAGTGGAAGTACAAAGGACAGGAGAAGTAACTATAGAAAACTTCATGAAAAACTGCACTATTCATTCAATTCCATGTATTCATTACAGAGCATAACTGAAGCTGGGCACCAGTATGTATGTTCCTCATACATAGAGGATTACTTGAGTTATCAATATTACACTCTGTTACTTCACCTGAAATTGTACACTGGTCAGTAAAGATTAAACTTGTTGTCACAATTTCCACAGTCCTGATGTCAACATGGTATCCCATTACATCCTTGTAGCTAGCTATGCAGAACCAGGGTAGACAACTGGCTGGACCTTTGGACTCACAGGGCAGCGGTGGAATGGTCAAAGTCTAACCAGAGGTCAGCTTGGAGTGGCTTTACTCAGGGGTTGATTTTGAGGCTAATACTGTGCAACATCAGCAACAACTGTGATAAAAGAAAGCTTCCTCAAAAAGCTTGAAGATGATGCTAAGAGAGGGACTGATCCGTCAGTGAGCCCAGATGCAGTTCAGAGAATGTGCAACAAGCTGGAGAAATAGACTGACAACAACATTATGAAATGAAATAATGCAAAAGTCACGCACCTGAAACAGAGTAAGTCCACGTGATGGTATAGGGAAGGGATCCACCTATCTAGAGGGCAAATTCACAGAAAAAGACCTCGGGATTCCTGTGAACAAGTTGAACATCCGTCAATAGAGATATTTTTTGGTGATGAAGAGCTACTTCTACTGGGCTACATTAGCAAAAGCATGGCTGGCTAGAAGATCACGGAAACAATGGTTCCCCTCTATGCAATGCCTGTGAAAATACAATTGATCTGTGTCCATTTTTGAGCCTCTCAGTACAAGCAAAACATTGCCTAGTTAGATCAAGTCCAACAGCAGGCCATGAGGATGTATAGGTGGCTGAAATACATGAGGTATGATAACGGTTTGCTTGAGCTGAGGAAAAAAGGATAAGAGGGTACCTACCTGCAGTCTTCCACTGCCTAAAGGAGGATTATAGACAGAAGGGAGGGCCAGACTCTCCTCAGAGGCACACAGCAAATAGACAAGAAGCAATGACAAGCTATAGCATAGGAAATCCAACTAGTCATAAGGCAAAATATTTTCATAGAGTGGTGAAGAACTACTTGCTCACTCTGTCATTGGAGATATTTAAAATCTCACCAAGACATGGCCCTGAGCAACCTGAGCAACTTCAAAGTTGATCCTGCTTTGATCAAGAGGTTGGACTAGATTGCCCTCAGAGGTCCCCTCCAGCCTAAGTTATTTAATGATCAGTAAAGAAATAAAAATTCATGAAATGTTGCTATACATAAATAATATGTAGTATAGCAGCAAAGAACAGAAAAAATAAATTAGCAAGGTAATTTCTCTTTTGCATCTAAGCCCCACTGAATTGTGGTAAAGACAGGATTAACAGAGCTATCTTTGTACGTCTGACCCTAATTTTAGAGAATAAGAGAAAAGACTGGCAGCATGGAGATGACATTGGAGGACCAACAGAGCACTGTACCTGTTTAGCCATCTAAACTCACCCCCTATATACTCCTATACTGAGGTAAGAGAGAATCTTACACTAAGGCACCCTCTTGGAGCTTTCCTCAGACAGCTCCTGGGAGAATCCAATAATTTCTTCAGCTCTAATCTTCAGCACTGCAAGAATAGGATTGCATGCAAAACACATAATGGCTTTGATCCAAAGCGAGAGCTTGAATTAAGGATGTAAAAATGTCAGATGCTCTGTTGAGAATAACTCTATGAAAGGAGTGTGGGTCTTGACAAATATCTAGAAATCAGTCACAGACCACTATTCTGTTATGTTAGAAGCCATGCAAACAGCCAACAAAACCAAACAAGCAAACAAACCTTCTGTTGCTTATCTAAAAGTAGATTAGAAAAGTATACAGGTAATACTAGAGAAAATTCCCCTTTGTAGATTGTTTAATAAGATGTTTATAATGTATGGCTTTATAAGTAAAGCATTCAAACCTAAGTCAAAACGAGATGTCAGCAGATGGAGAATGCAAAGAAATTGGCCTCAGCAAAGGACTGTAGGAAGAATGAACTCTACATTATGAACTCGACACGTAGAGCTGACTGGTTTAGGAAACCACCCAATAGAACGATTAGGTCTAAAACTGCTTAGAAACAGCCTGAAAGCTATAAATACACACACTAAATACACCCATTTAATGTATTTGAAATAAAATGCCTTGTACTTGTGATTACACCATCTGAGAAACTCTGCCCTGGAACAGGGTTCCCCCGGCATCAAACTTGTACCCACACTGAAGTTCCCATCCACAGGTGCAAAGACATCCCTCTCTCCTTGCAGCTTACCCCATGGCCAGACCTCTACTAGCGTGTCTTGACCTGAAACTATTCAGTATCAGGACTTTCCTATTCCATTAAGTTTATAAAAATATTTCACTTAAACATTTCTTTAACACAGTATCTACCCACATTATTTTGTTATATTTAATCATCACATTAAAGTTGTTTTGTTGTTGTTGTTTTATTGTGTGGCTTTTTTGTTTGTTTGTTTTTTTGTGTCTTTTTTTTTTTTTAATATTTTATTTTTTTCCTGGGAACGGGTTTCCCCACTTATATTTGGGGGTCCAGTAGATATTGCTCAGCCATGAAAGCTGACCTTGCTCATGTGAACAGTCTCACTGGAAAATAAAATGAAACAAAACTAACAGGATTTTTAACCAAAATGAGTAACAATTGAGTCCACAATATCCAAGTATGACACCGAGAACACTCAACATTCTTACTGAAAAAGGAAAAAAAAGTAAATATTCAGCAAAATATCATATACCACAGAGAGCAAAATCAAAAGCATACTGATTAGAAAGAGGCTTTGCAGCAAACTGCAATCAAAGTTTTGATTTCAGTTTTTGCTTCTTTGGCTGTTTCAAAGGCCTCTTCATTCTCCAACATAATATTAGAATGCAACAGAAAAAAGCTGAATGGGCTTGAGGAACTTTGGACTTGCTCTTTACCTTGTCTATCATTACAGTTCCTAGAATTTCACGGAAATGTACCCAGCTTTGATACATTTTCAGATTACTTGGCTGAAATGCTGTACATCTACAAATCACCAAATGTACATTTGTGAACAGAACGTCCTTGGAGAGGGGAAGGGGAAGGGGAAGGGATCCTCCTACTTCCCATAGAGATTGCAACACCCCTACCTGCCCCCCCCCCCCAAAACAAAACAAAACAAAACAAAAAACTAGAATAGCATAACATACTAATTCTAGCCATTCATGTCTTCATGTGTGTTGGTTGAGCATTCCCTTTGCTCCACACCTGCCTTTATAATCACCACATAGTATGACTGGAACATCAGACTGTTCTTCTGTGATTAGAAGGTAATTAGTTTTAATTTGTTGTTAATGATAAAAGAATCAGGATTGGGGTTTTGTTTAAAACTCCGAATCTTTTTTACTGTGATTTTCAGTAAGCCACATTTTTTATGATGATATAAGACCTCTATTCCTGATTACATTACCCCTTCTTGTTCATATGGGCATTAATCTTTCATGGATAATGTGGCCTGTTTCTAATGAAAGCCTTAAGCCTTAGACTAAAAGCACTCAATTTAGGTGCTTTAGAAATACTATGTCATTGAGACTGCATAGGAGGCTGGTTAATACCTTGCTGTCCAAATGACTTGGGAAAATTAATGGACCAAACTGAAGTAAAAACCTCTATGTTCTTTTCTTGTAACAAAATAAGGACACCGTAAATGTAAAAAATTGCCAAGGAGATTATATAAGCAATCAGCTGCTAACAATGCTTTTCTAAGTGAGCCAATATATCAACATTATTCAGAATTCAGGCTTTATTCAGGCTTCACTGGGAAGCGCAATTATATCTGAGAAAAATACTGGTATTTTCTGTCTTGTTAATTAAAGGGCAGTAGTCATTTTTTGGCAGCTATTATACCTGTGAGATATTAAGACGAGGTGTTTTCAGAACCAGAAATGAAAACTCACAAAAATGTAGATCCATCACTTCTGCATATCTCAAATATCTGGATGTTGGTTTCCAGAAAGGTGAAAAACTATCAACATCAATTTCCAATCCCTTTTCTATTCTGCATGTATCTAAATACATCTATATGGAGATAATTTTGCTGTATTTCACACTGCTTTCCAGCCAGAAATGGTGCCCACCAGGTTACTGAAAGATCACTGAAAAACCATCAGGATAGCATTCTAGGTTTACCTGACTTCTTTATTTAGATTTTCTTTACACTGTGTGTTTTGGGGAGCAAAATGTGTCTATTTATCCAGTATCTGATTCAACAGAGCTCCCTCTGAGATCTGTTGATGCTACCAAACTACATAATAGAACTGAAAATCTTTGAACGGAACTGCCAGTGAGGGTTTTTGATTGCAGAGAAAAGACTGAAATGAATTTGGGAGTATTCTTCATGAATATTTTGCCAAGCCAGCCCTTTGCTCTTACAGATCTACACTCAGAGGACAAACTGATAGACAAAAATGAAGCAATTAAAAGAATGGACTCTTTTGTTACTACTGATATCGCATAGAATTTCAGAAGATCACTCTAAAGGTTAAAAAAAACGGAACAAAGTTAAATAACACTAGAGTGCTCTGAATCAGGCACTTCAGAGGAGGGGCCAAAGAAAGACACTGAGGACTCACACTAGAAGATATGCTGAAAGATTTCCTAGAATACATACCTATTTAGCAACAAAAAATAGCTTTAGGCCAAAGTCTAAGTTTGGGCTACAACAAGCTGACAGTAGGCGGCTGTGAAAAGAAGATCTCCACAAGCAGATTGAGCATCTAGTATTAAACGTCAGAGCCTTAGATCCCTAGGGTCAGCTGTGATCTCACTGTGAGATCAATCTGGAGAGAAATCAATTGACTGGCTTTCATGCAAAAAAAATATCAAGGCGCAGGGGGTACACAAAGGAGCACGCTGTTGTGGAGTCACTTTGTAAAGCTGAGCAATCACTACAGCTCCCCATGTATTTTTTACATTATCCATCTCATCCCATGGCTAAAATTAAAAACCAGGCTCCCACTTCCACAGTTCAGTAGGCTTCTGTGTTTAAATGAAGTTCATTAATTTCAGTGGTCAGAATCAGAACTCCAGGCTGCAGAAGGCTCTACAAAAGAGCCTGTTTTAATTTTCCAAGTTTCTCGAGGAAACAAATAATTTTCTCTTATATTTATTCTTGTTAGAAAATGTAGCTCTTAAAGAGTAAACTAATGTTGTGTCAAGTAAAACTTTTGAAGTTCCTCTCCTTTCATGAATGAAAGTAGTGCTACATTTAAAACGTTACATTTTCTCCAACAGCCCATCTCTAATGTGAAAATTAATGTGCCCTGCCTGAGAACCTCTGCAATAATACTGAAGGCATTAAAAATTGCTGTTTCTATTTGATACTGTTAGCTTTTAAAGCTGTAAAATGGCTATCCACAATTGCATTTTATTGATTTAGGCTTTTAGTTACATTTTGCATAACAAAATTAATTTGCAAATGATTATCTAGTTGCCAAATATTTTAGCTAATTACGAGATTTAAAAAACCTTTCATATGAAGTGAGATAGGAAAAAGTGAAAGCATTTCAAAACTAGTTTTCTGTTAGCTGCCAGAACTGTTTAAATACTGTGGGAATACTGATCAAGCCTAAAAGCCCCAAACCATGCAAAACACCACAACAGTTAAAATAACCTCACAAATCTCTTTTATCACTTAAAAATAAATAAATAAGTAAATAAAGGCTAAAAAGTAAGGACAGACTTTATACTTTTTCAGGAGGAAATGAAAGAAATATGCTAACAACCCTATCTTGAATTTATTCTAGCTTTATTTTTTATTTATTTTTTTTTAAATAAAAAACATGAGGAAAAATACTGATGTGAAGAACTTAATAGCTAGAAGGTGTTGGGGAAAAGGGCAGATTTCCCTCTGTAAATATTTATATTAACACAGTATTGTTTTTGATGCAACAAAAATGCACAAAACTCATGTAAGAATAATAGGAATTTTGCAGCTGCAAATACATTCCTTTTCCTTATTCCTTGGAAGTAAACAAACAATGAAATACAACATAAAATTGTGTGTAGTGTAGCTAAGGTCTCTCAGTCTTTGAATTTGTTAGAACCAATTAGCACTGAATTGAGATGGACAAAATAAACTTTGCAGAGGTGTTCCCTATTCTTATTTTTACTTGTACTATCAATATTAGAGCCCAGCCTGAACTCCTGTGACTACATATATGCCACCAGAGATTCTCCAACCCCACAGAGTGGTTCCTTGGCACGTGGCAGCATCCGGATGAGGCGGCAGCTCTGAGATCTGGTGGGCACCATTACCAAGGCCAAACCATACTTGTCTCCTCCCCAGGTGAGCTCAGCAAGCAAGAAGCAGCAGATATTCCTGTTGCACACTGCCTCTGAGGCAGTTTTGAAGGAACCCACAATTTCTACACCCACAGGCTGCTGAGCACAGGTTTAGGTCTGAGCAGCAAGGAAGAACCTTGAATCTATAGAATGGGTTTGGACTTGAACACAGGCTCAAGACGGTACTCAAATTTAAACCACACCAGACTTCAGAGGCATAAATGAACTCTTCAACAGCATGTGGAGGAGAAGCAATCAATCTGAATGTTCAGCAGCCGTTCACAGAATCAAATACCCAGAGAGGGTTTGAAGTACAACATCTGAGAAGATTTTGTAAATGAGGAGAGCACAACATCTACTTGCAAACAACAGTAAATCATTCCCATCCCTTTGATTACATCAGATGCTCTAGGAATGTTTCAAGTCTGATGCTCACAGAAGTGGATCTACTTTTTATGAGAACAAGACAATCTCAGTGTTATATTTGTCTGTACTGTACCAAATCATTTGAAAATGGTGCAGCACTTTTTCATGCTTAATCCTATCTAAATTTTCTTATGCTTTGATTTATTCTAGTTAAATCAGTTCTGTGATAATACCATGTATGATTTTTTTTTTTTCTTTTATAAAACTGGTCTTAATGTACTCATTTACTTCAGAGCCTTACGAAGTGAATTGCTAAAATTAAATCTCTGTCTCTGTATCTGATCTACTTCGGAAGTGTCCATGGTATGGCATTAACTGAAGTGACCTACTTGAGAGATAATTCCTCATTAGCTAGTTATGAGGGAGAACAGCCTCCCGACAGAATAAGAATAGTATAGTCTTTGGAGAGTTTGCCTTTCTGTTTGATGATTCAATTTGCACTGTACTCATTCATGAGGCATACTGAGATTTTAAGGGGCATGCCCTATTGTTCAGAGTGCCACAGCAAATTGTTCACAGGCACATTCTAATATTGGACTTTAATACTTTCTTGGGATATTGTGGAACAGTATGCATGATTTCTTCTGGCACATATAACGAACAGCAGATGATACACTAATAGTATACCTCCTTTACTGCCAAGGAAAGCCCCCAAAAGCCCAGGGGACAGTTTGACAGGAAACTACACGGTATTAGTCTATTTTGTAAGCGATAAAACTAGTACTCAAATTCAGATTTCTGCATGATTCTTTGTGCTTTGTGTTTATTATATCAACACTGTCTGTTCAACAAACATCATAAAGCACAGAGATAAGGAGGCATTCAGGCCTCTTGTATTTGAATTAGATAATAAATGTAACACAGCAACTCTAAATCTCTTTTGTAAGATACAGGGGACCCACTAAATTCAGCTCAGCCAATGTGCCAGCAGCAGAATTAAAGTAGCCCAGTGTGAGAACTGCACTCCCAGCCATCCTCCCTTATCCACTCACAACGTACCAGGAGAGGAGGGTTGGTACCAAAGACCATTCAGAGATGACAGCCAGGAAAATCTCCCACCTGGCATTACTGAGGGACTTGAATATACTATTCCAAGAATATAAGCAACAGATCTTCATGATTGACAAACATGTCTAATAAGGATCCTACTTTCAAGGAGGAGTGAACCTGTTGCAGCCATGTGGCAGGATGACTGCAGAGACAGACTGCAGAACGTGATGAAGACCAAGGTAGTATGACACAGCCCACTACAGAAGGCATCACAGACACCGAGGCCGCAGGTAGGTAAGCGCACACCCACCTAACAAGTAGATTCACAAAGCAGTAGCCAGAGACGGGTCCTAAGCACAGCAGGGCACTTCATGGTCTGATACAGACTTAGAACAGCAGTTCAGACACAATGGTTGAGTGGCCATCGTGCTCAGGCAGCCGCAAGTACCAATCACCACTGAACACTGCTGCCAAGAGACAGATAATTAACACAGAGACACAACAAGCAAGCTTACAGAAATCCTAGCCATCAAGTGGGTTAATACAAAAGAAACTGTAAAGCTGGTGTAACAGAAGCTCCATGGTTCATATTTACAGGTAGGCTGAACACTGACTGCGTGTCAGGGCCTGATTTTTATTACTTCCTCTGTTTTAAAGGGTTTGATTATAGACAGGGAGAGTGCCAGGTCTGGATAATGAGGGGATGAGCACTGCATAGCCACATGGCAATGTAGATGGAGCTAAAGTGCACAAATGAGAAGTTTCCTAAAGAAACAGTCATAGTGCTGAGAAAATCCGTCATCAAATTGGAGACTACAGACGAGAAGCCAGACACCTGGTCAAAAGTCTGCCTACTGGAAGGAAAATGAAGCCAGAGAGGATACAATGGTCCACCAGAAGACTAAACCTGTGCAGTCTATTGCAATAGAGTCCTTTGGTTAAAGCAACCGAGCAAATATTAATAAAAAGAAAGCTGCAGGACTTGTATTTGAAACAAAGGTTGCAAACAGAGTGCAATTTGGAGGAAGTAGCACAGTAGCAAAGACTTTGGAATAGGTACCATGAAGTCCATCTGCTCACATTAAGCTTGAGAGATAACTGCTGTTGAATAATTTACAACAAGTTTCATCATTAACTAGTTTAGATTTAGATACGTGCAAGTCTCTCAGGTAACTATCTAATGTAAAACACACAGAGCAATGGACACAAACAGAAAAGGTACGTTCCCTACAGTTCACAATGTCAAACGCTTTTCAGTTCCAGATTTTAATCTACAGTCTTTATTCCAGGTGGTGGCAAGGCACAGATCCAAGATACAGTATGGTTTGCACCAGATGTTGGCACTCATGCAAATCTAATTTTGGCAAGCAGGGGAAGAGGCAGGACACGAGATGCTGCAGCAGACATTCTGGTGTTGGCTTGGTGCCTTGAGAGCATGGCAGCATTTCATGTGTACGTCAGGCCTGGATTCTTCTCTGTTATTCTGTGTTCTTTAAAGCAAACCAAGTCTCCAGCTGTTATGGTTTTCAAGTAACTTTAAACAATCAAATGAGTGTAACCAATACAGAAATATGCAGAAATGACTGAATTGGCATACAGTCTGAAACTATATTTCTGTATTTCTATACACCATGAACTTGAGCCCGTATTCATTTTGATGACCAGTGATGGTATTGTAATTACAAGTATTACTAATTTTGGCTTCTACTCCGTGCAGTTTTAACTCAAGACATAACTTGAACATTTGTACAACAAAATCAAGTTCTTCTATAAACTTCAAATAGCTGGCCTACGAAAATAAATAAATAAATAAATACAGCTCAAGTACTCAAGTACTACTGATGTTTGAATTAGCAGCATCATGCAAAAACAGCTACAGATTACAAGCTGAAGTGAGCAAATCCAATTGCTAAGCATAGATCATATGCTGTTTTATTATTTGGCTACTCTGTCTCATGCAGTCTGGATTGAATAGAGCAACTTCAATACAGCAGCTGCTGACATGAAGCCAAAGAGTGTTCCACTGCTTACAAAAGGAAGTGAGAAAGCAAGCAGAGCATCATAAAATGAAGATTTGAACCAACATTCCTCCAGGTTGGAGCTGGGAGAGCAAAGGAGAAAAATTAAGGACTATCTGCTACACGTGGAAGGCATAGGGGTTTAGGGACACTGTATTGACACCTGGCAAAGCAGCAGGTTTGTCATTGGTTTTATTCTCCTGAAGTCTGAGCAAACGTCCAGGCAATACAGTAGAAGGGCAGGAAGATCATTGGCTGATCTTTTTTGCATTTTTGGAACCCTCACTGAAATTGTTGCAACTTCAAGTCTCATTGGTGGACATGGCTTGTAACTTTAACAGAATCACGTGAGGATCTATTCTCTCAAAAACAACGTGGAAGGGAATTGGGATACTTTAAGACAAGTTCTAATCTAATGCAGCCCAGTCAGAAGAGCAGACACATAGCCTCTTACTGACATGCTGAGAGGCCTTATCCTGGGAATAGTACAGCAGCGATCCAGGTACAGGGACAAATCTTTTCATTTAATCACTTTGACGAGGGAGAGAACAAGGGATTCAAAGAGAAGAGTCATTAGGGAGCACTAAAATTGTAGTTTTGTTTACCCTTATAGAAGACCAAAACACTACTACCAAAAAACCCTGTTTCATCCACAGTGAACATTACTATTAGATGTTCAAGTTAAAGCTTTTTAGTTAACAATTCTAGCAGTAATTCTGAGGACTCTCTATTGATGAAAGATGTCACAGTTGAGTATATTTTCTGCAATAAATTATTATTTATCCAGTATACTGAGTATTTATTATTAGGTACCTGTGCATCTAGCTGTTTTTCTCTTAAGATTTTTACCTTAAGTGAACTCCAGAATCCTTTTAAGTAGTTTTGCCTGCAGACATTCTGGTAATGGTACTCATCATAGGAACAATTTCAAATGAAGTGATGGTGGCAGGTTTAGAACATCATACATTTTTTTCTGAACTTCCTCTGCTTTTTCATTGTTGTTGACTTCTCTCTGATAGGCACACTATTCTTTGTACACAATAGACTGGATCAGATGACCCAAAATACCTGACCTGAACGGTCTTCCTTAGCAGAGGTAATGAAAGTACATCTGCTGAACTGGTGGAAAAGTCATAAAAATCAGAAGTTTAAAGACAGTGCTCAAATAGCTGAAAAGTAAACAACAAAAAACTATGGATATTTTAAATCCTAGCTTGGAAGTCTGTGAAGATAAACATGATTTTCAATATAGGCTTATCCAAACCATCAGTTTCAGGGATGCAGACACTACTTTTTAGTAACAAATATTATGAGAGCAAGGATTTTTGAAAGGGTCTGGGGGAAGGAGGAATGCAGTACATTGGCTATTAGGTCATCAAAAGGTTTCCAAAACTAATGTTTATAGCTGAATTAAAGTCACATTCATTAAACATGGTTTTGTTTTACGCTTACAAGCTGTAGGCACAGAATAAAATCAGGTTTTGAAACTCTGCTTGTCATTCCAATAATCTGTATTAGTTTTGTTTAATTTTTAACAATGTATTAAAAAAGGATTCTATGAAGCACAGTTTCATTAAAATGTTTAGCATCTCTCTATAAACAAGGAAGATAAAATGCCATATAATTTCAGCCTCAACATGTTTTAAGGAAAGCAACAGGAAATAACAAAATGCATGCCTGTGTGCTGGGTATAGAGGTATTTCTGCATGCACATATGCACACACACTGTGAAGCAGAAATCTGATTTTATTAGATGGATCTCTGTGCCAGCAAATTATTGATATCAGTGAAAATTACAGAAGCTTTTGATCTGTAATTCCAAGCAAAGGGGAAACAAATTAGCTGCCAACTTAGGCATTCTCCACACACAGTTTTGTGTTTTCCACAAATTCCACGCTGAGGTCAGCCATTTGAAAAGAGAATACACACAGGTTGCAAGAGGAAGAAATATGAAATACTCTCTTCTCCTCAGAAGAGAGTTCATGAACAGGTGGCTTGAGTGGAGCTTGCAGCCTACACAAAAGTAATAAAAACCTCCCATATGATTTATTTCTAAATGAATTTGGCAAAAATTGCCAAATCCTCTCAAAATCAGTTCTGTAAGGTAAAAGGGTCTTCACTTAAAAATATATATATATTTTCTGGACTGATGGTCATGTCTGGAGCTATCAATTTTTATATTTATGAAATCAAATTTCTTCGAAAACATGAATATGGCCACTGGGTGTGGTACCTCTATGCCCAGGACTGTGTAACAGATGCCAAGAGGGTGCTAGGAAATGATTTCAGAACAAGGTAATCGCACCATATTACTTTCCAAGTACTTTCACTATTTCCATACCAAGAAATCATCTTGATTGAAACAGATTTCTATCATTTGCAATTGAGAAGCAACCAAGGTCTGAACAACAAAAAATCCTACTTTTAAAATAACGATGTGTAGTCAGGCTCAGCTTTAGCTGACTAAAAGTTATATCTCTAGCCTTAATTAGTTCATTAGGGTATTGCCAATATATATAGGAAGGCAACTCAAATCCATCCTACCTTTAAGAGGGATGACCTGGATTCCAGAAGTGCCTATGAAATTAACAGAAGCATCTCTGTTTGTAGAAAAATCTTACTGTTTGCCTCATTCATTAATTTTTTTTATGCCTGTTTACCTAAAATTGTTGTTTATAACAAAATATCAAAATTGTTTCCTACTAAAATACTCCTTAAAATATTGCTGTGGGAGTCTCCAAAAAGCTACAGAATAAACCAGTGCTGCACAGGAAAGATGAAGTTAAGGCAAAAACACATAAATAGCATTTATTTTTTTGCCAAAAGAAATGTGTGACACCAGAGTTTTTCTTTAAAGGAAATATTACCCTTGGTTACTAAAGGAGAGATTATATCACTAGAAGTCCAGTACTGGGTAACATTTATGATTCCTTCACACTTAAATGGGTTTCCTGGAGTAATTCTACAGAGCACCTGGCTTTCCAGAGATATGATATAATCTTCTGCTATTTAATTGAGTACCTGAACTTAGTGGAACATTCAGGAGGGGCAGTTCAGCTGCAGCTTATCTCAACCATAAGATCTAGATGTCTATATGCTGCAGTAGATTTTCCTAAGCAGGTTTTTACTTCTTAATTCAAATCTCTCTCTCTCTCTCGTTTTTTTTTTTTTTTTTTTTTTTTTTTTTTTTTTTTTTTTCTTTGTCAAATATTTGAAACTCTTATTACAGTAATTTTGCTACAGGCCACAGTACAGTTGAAGGTAAATCACCATAGAAAGTAAGAACCCTGGTCCTTCATACTGGAAAAAAGATCTCATTTTGCTTGACTGTTAGGTTAATACACTATAATTCTTAGCACTTTACTGTTTTGTTTTGTTTTCATGTTTCAGAACTGCAGCTACAAAAGCAAAAGCCTGAAAAGAAATCTTCTTCAATACATAGGGTGGTACCATCAGGCAATGACAAATGTGTCAGTGTACCACATATGAACCATCTCAATATGTGGAAGACACAAAGTCCCTTGGCTTTGTTCTGTGAAATTCAGCAAAGATTTTCAGATGAACATGCATCTTAAATTATTTTATGCTTTCTATCCAAACATATGTTTCTGTTTGTAGCAACACTAGCATTGCCATGACATGCTAAACAATTTGTTGCTTAACTCTGAAAAACCCAGAAGCAGGAATGATGGTCTGTATGTATTCCTAATCTAAACATTCTTGTTACACAGTTTGCTGAAAGTAGACTACCTTATGAGACAGCAGGAAAGCCATCAGCACTCCAGAATTAAAGAAAAAATTATATTTTAAGTGATATTCTATAAACTTACTGTAATAAATAATTATACACATACAATAAAACACACCTATATTAATCACAGCTATGAATGTGATTCAATTTGCTGTTACACAATTTTAAATTAGGATTTACTTAACTGAAGTGTGCATAATTCTGCTGACAAACTGACAGGACTTTAGCTGATCCCTCAAGAGCTGAGTCCCTTTGTACTGTCAGGTTGGTCGGCCTGTTTTTCCTCTAATGTACTGGTCCCATCGACCAGACTTAATGTGCGCATGTCAGCTCCCAGGTGCCACATAGGAGAAAAGAAATCAGTTAACCTACCAGGGACATGGCAAACTCTGAAGGAAGATGGCCTCAGGCTTCCCCCTTTTTGCAGAGCAGGTCCCCAGCAGCCCCTCCTCGGGTGCACCCAGCTGCAGGTGTGAAACTGGAGAGAAACAACTGGTTCTTCCATCAAGTCCAGTCCTATGCCCTGCTCTGCTCTCATGGTTCTGGGAGCCAGATACCTCTCTTGGCCATTCTCCTACAGGCTCCCGGTCTGTACAGCAACAGAAATGCAGATGTATAAATTGTGACCTCAGGACCTCAGTGCTCCTTCCAGGTTAGGAAGGTCTGGTACCACTAGACAGCTCTTGTGCCACCACGGCTGGAGCTCCTCGCCTCCCACCCAGTCAGTACCATGCAAACTCTGCACTAGGATCTCATCAGAGAGGTTTTTACAGTATTTAAATGGTCTACAAGATGTTTATTTTACTTATTTCTGAATTTATTGCAGGAATGAAGTGGGGAGATATTTTTATTGTGTTTATATCAGCCTAATCAAGCGCTGATCTTCCTCTGACAGACTGTTGAAGGCCTTTTTTGGCTGCACATTCAGCACCCACACCAGATATGACTCTTCTTTCTCCCTCAGCTTTTAACAGCTTGAATTCCTCACTTCTAGTTTCCTTCCCTAACAGGCTCATGAACTTCTATTTCACTTTCCTGATCCAAAACAGAGCTGCAGAGAGAACTACCTATTCCATTCATCATTTGTTTCCCTAACTCTATTCCTTTTTCTTCTGAAAGTCATGAGAATTATTACCTGCAGATAGATTTCTTCACCTCTTTGCCCTGGAAATCTTTCAATTTTAAAAATTAAGTCAGATGTCTACCTCATCATAATCCATATATTCTGAAATACTGAATGAAATTTCAACAAAGCCTAAAGACATTTTAAGAAACAGAAAAAGAGACATGAAATATATTAGGATGCTTTCTGTCTGAGAACTATTTATATGTAAAGAACTTTGGATAGCTGAAAAACAAAAGTAACTGCAAAACAGTACTTGGCTTTAAATCTGTCAATGTCTGTTCTATTTTCACATTCTACTGTAGACCAGATCTGAAAATTTTAGCTTGCATGCCTATGAGAAATATTCCCAAAGACACTGGTTATCTGGTTATGTGAAAATAAAAAATGACTTTGTAATAATTATGACAAAGAGAATGCACTAAGCTTTGGAAAAAGAAATATGTAATGATTCTAGTTATATATCATTTAAGATGTATCACCACCTAAAGAGGTACTAAGCAAGCACTGTTTTCTGCAACTCCACCAAATGGATGCCTGTGTGAGGTTAATCTTTATACTCATAAGTTTAGTGCTAAGTGTTTTTACAATCTTAGAATATATACTACACACAACCTTTGCAGAAATCAAACATATGCACAGGAAGCATCCAACAGTAATGTCTGTTTATAGTACAAAATAAATTCAGTTAAATCTTAAATGCTGCTTAAAGATATACAAAGTCACTCAAGAAGAGTTAATTTATCTTGTCTCTTCCAGAAACTGCTTATTTTTGGTTAAAAAAAAAAAAAATCAAGAGTTTTGAGAAAAAAACGTGAGTTTTGATTAAAAATAGTTTACATAGTTTACATAAGAGGCAAATTGGTCAAATTAAATGACCATTTTCAGGCAAATGGGCTCCCTAACCTGTTCTTTTGCTAAGCAATGAAAAAGCATATCCTAACATCAGTGTATCAAGAAGAGATGTAGTTTAGATCCCACCCATAACACGTGAAAAGAAGCTATCTTATTGTTAACGACCTGTGGCACTCAATTTTAAAGCATACAAAAAGCTATAAATATAAATGATTACTTTCTCATTCTCATCGCACCTGACATCATGAAAAACACCAGAGATACATTACATTGCATCTGGACTTTCAGGTACTAGAGGAATCCAACCTTTCAGCAATGCCTATCACATTTAGAAAGGTGGGGCAGGAAGAATTCTTCCCCAAAAGAATATCAGAAAGCCATTTAAAGTTTTAAAACTTAATATTGCAGCTGTAAAATTGTTTTAGGTCAGATGCTTAGGAATTTACTACCTGGGATGTGACTAGTATCTGATTTAGTGGTAATTCACACACACCTCTGCGACAATACTAATGATCCCAGTCCTGTAAAAAGAATGCAGTTATATGGCTTCAGCCTCAAATTGAATAATTCTTTTAGTTAATGAGAACCCCATACTGTTACCTTGGGGAATTGTAAAAGTCAACACTAAATGATCCATTTTATCTGTAATTCTGAAAGTACCAGTCAGGATTAAACTGTAATCATGACTTGTTATTAGATCAGTATATTTCTGACTAATGCTTGGCTGCAGGAGGATTTATCACAGGTTCAGTTACATCTAATGCTTTCCCGCTTGGATTGCTCCCTGCAGAGCTAATCGGATCTCAATAGAAGTTTATGGGAAATTCAGACTAAATTGACAGATGTACAAGTCTCTGTCCCTTCTTTCCAACCAATCTCTCTCTCTATATATGCATGTATTTACTTTTCCTCAGAAGGATCATTTTTTAAGTTTACTTCTGCCACTGGTTTTGGTTTGCATTCATTCCTATTTTTTCCCTTCTCTCTTCGTTTCTTCTTTCTTTGTTTTATTTTCCAAAGTTGAGGCAGATCATAGATACATCATAACATCAGAAGAATATACCCTCCTTTCTTCAGCTTTACACACAATTCCTGAAAGACATATCCTTTATTGACTCAAACCAGGGAAAGTGAGATGCATGGGGAGAAGGCCATCTTTTCATGGGCAATGATACTCATGCACTCCCACAGCAAGCCAGAGCAGGAATCTGGAGCCAACAGTTTCTAATTTTATGGACAGTGCAAGCAACACTCCAGAAACATCTGCAGAAGACCAAGCAGGATATAGCCTTGAAAATAAGTATACTTATTGCAGCTATGTGGTCGTCCTCATGCGTTTTGGATTACTATAGTTGAACAAATGAATAAGCAGGCAGCAGGAACAATTTTGCCTGATACTGCAGTCTGTAGGATCCTGAATTTTTATGGACTCTGCACATTCAGAGAGACTTGAAAAATACACACATTCAGTTATGAGAGCCTCAATATTCCAGATACATGTGAAATATATAGCTACACTCCTGCCTGTTGTAAATCAGTGTCTACCTGTTGCTTGAAGTTAAACTATATATCATCCAGCTGAGGATGAAAATGAGTCAGGTTACATAGAAGCACAACACACTGGCTAGCAAGGGTGCTATTATTAGTTGAAAATAATCAACTGAAAAGTTGATTTATTAGGAACCAGTCACTGTCAAGTCAATCATTCTAGTAAGCTCTTTCTTAATTACCAGCAGTACAATGAAGTTACAAGAAAGTACTGTGCTATATAAAAGTTTGCCTTAATCCTACTGAGATTAACTTGCTGCTGATGTTGTGCATGGAAGTATTCACACTTCCCCTATGAATCTTTACATATCAAGGATTAATTTTCATCAGTGAGGCTTAACAGATGTGGTACAGCACCTTGCCACCACTACAACTAACAGATCAAATATACAAAAGCTATGCAACACACACAAAAAAAAAAAAAAAAAAAAGGCCAAACAAAAGAAGCAGGCTGCCAAAATGAGATCAGAGCACTAGCATTTAAAAGGGTATAGGAGCTTTTTTGTTGTTGTTGTTGTTTTTGGTTTTGTTTCTATTTTATAGAGATGGAAGATGGGAGAGACTGGGAGAGCTGATAAATGGAGAATACATGTTGAGATATTTTTCCAGTAATAAAGTGATAAAAACTCTGTCTCAGATAAAAATGGAAGAAGCCAACTGAGGTAGGAAATAATGAACACTTCTAAAGAAAATGTAATTAAGCAAGACGTGCAAAAATCAGGAGCTAAATCAAGACCAAGTGAATTTATTACAAATGCTAGCTGGTCTAAAAGGTCTAGTGTCAAGAAGACCACTTAAATAAGGATAATAATGGAATCCTTAAACAAGAAAAATAATGGAAGAAATCCACTGGGAATTTGGTATAAGGATTATAACCGAAAAAATGGTTATAATGTTGAGATAAAAACTAAGTACAATTGAAAGCCTGGACCATACCGACAGAGGAGAAGGGCAAAAATTAAAGAATAGTTATAGCCAAGGAATGTAAATAAGTGATTGCATTAATTATACCGTAGAATGTAATGATTGCCATTCAGTACCCAAACAGGAAATTTTGTAGGACTAAATACCTAATCAGAACACGGCAGTAAAAATCAAATGCAGAGGAAAGCTAGAGCAGCTATGAGGATGGTAAAGACATAAGATAAACTATTTAAGTATCACATCAGATATTAATGCACAACATGTAATTTCTACATATCGTATAAATACTGAGTAAAAATTCTGTTTTAAGACTTTTTTAATTTAATGACTACTAGCCAGAGAACCTATACAAAGAGGAACAACCCTTCTTGAATAGTTCACAGACATAATTTAAGGGCTACTGAATAGCATTGGCTGTTGAATAGTATAAAAATCTTCTTCAGGATACAATGTGCAGAAATCCATTCTGTAGTAATGCCTATAATATATTTGAATGTATTGTTTTTTGTAGGCAAGAAAAAAAAACAACACAACAATATTTAAAGATAAGGGATAGATTTAAAAAGGAAAGCCATGTAAGAATGAGATGTTATAAGAAAAATAAAATAAACAGTTAAAAGGGTAAAATACTTGTAAGCAGCATGAAGCTCGTTATGGGTTTTCATCACCCTACAATGAGTATATGAGATTTCAGAAATGAACAAAAACCACCAAAAATGAGATAAAACACACACTGGAAAATTAAAGAACATTGCAATAATTAAAATAAAAAATGGAATGCTAAAATAAGAGAAACAGAACAAATGATTAACTTTGAATAATTAAAAATGGAACCAGATATGTCAGACTTTAAAAGACACTGAGCAGCAAAGCATAAAGTGGCACAAAGTATAAACAGCTGCGCACCCTGTGCTTTATATCTACCTATTATCAAAACACTTCAGAAAAAAGGAAAGCTCCCAGGTGGGGCTATTAGAAGATCAATGCATAAAAGGAGCACTCAAAAATAATGCAGTAGCAGAAAAGTTAAATTAATTTTGTGAGGTAGTGTTCACTAAGTGAATCAGAGAGATCTCCCGATCACAGACCCTAAAGATACTTTAATAAAAGAACTGTCTTAAAACAGAACTGTCAGTAGAGACAGTTTGAGATGAAATCAACAAAATGAAGAATAAAAAAATCCCCTGGACTACTGCATGGCCTTCATCCTAGGAACCTGAATATGAAACTTATAAGCAACAGACTGTGTTACACAAATCATCACTTAAATGATCCTCAGTTTCAGAGGAAAAGCAGATAACAAATAAAATCATCTTTATTAAACACATGGTTAGAGGTGATACACTGAGAAAGAATGACTACTGCTTTCATAGAAAAAAAACAAAAAGAAAACAATTCCCTACAAATCTCTTAGTTTGAAGGAATAAATAATTGTATTAATGAGTAGATTGCAACAGAATACTTTGAATGCCAAAAATGTTTTGGCAAGTTTTGCTATGAAGTGTTGTTTAAGTGCACTGGATAAGAAAGAAGGCTTTTTCATACATATATAACAGCAACCAGGGTCAAAGTAAAACAAACAAACAAAAAATAATTGTTTTCACAAAACAAGGAGATTGAGAAAGCAAGGTTTGCAGGAGCATCTCTTGAAAAAAAATTCTGAAGGGAGTGAATATTGAAGTAAGAAATTTTGCTTATCATAGACAATGACTGCACATAATCAAATCTAAAAGCTAAGTGTGAAGAGTCACAGAAGGGTCTCATGATACTGAATGGCCATTAATAAACTGGCAGATGAAATTGCTTGTCAGTAAATTCACACTAGTAAATATGGGGGAAAAAAATGTCAAGGACTAACTACATACACAGAATGACTGGCTCTGTTTCTTATTGAAAAGAATTCTTAAAGATATTGTGCATTAATCTTTAGATATGAAATCTGAATGCTCATCAGAAGTCAAAATAGCAGAGAATGATATAATTTCCTTACTTGAAAGGAATAGAGACCAAAACATAACATACTGTTAATACTACTTTATAAACAGATGTACATATTTCCTTTACACTGAATGTATGGGAATCACTTTTGCTAATCTAATACATTCTTTGAAACATATCATAGAAGGGCAACACAAATGATTGGAAGCATTCAACAGCTTTTCTGAGGAACAATTACACTGACCTTTCACATACTACTAAGGAGAGATATATAAAAATGAACGATCTGAAAGAGGTGACAGCATTACCCTTATTTGCCTGTTCTCCTAGTACATAATTAAGTAGTACACGATTATCGGGAAGCAGAGAAACTGTGTTTTCTTCCACACAACACAAAAAATGAGTTGGGGCACTGCCAAAAGCTATCATGAAAACCAGGATATGCGTGCACTCAAAAAATCAATGAGAAATTTATGAAAGTTAGGTCCAATTAAATGTCATAGCCCAGATGACATTTCTGACTCAGGAATTTCTTGAACTGCTCATTGCTGGAAGCTGAGAAACTGGACAACGTACGATCACTATAAACTTGCTCTCTTTTTGATAATTTTTTTCCTAAGCATCTGCTAGCAGTCACCGTCAGAGATGACTGGAGAGACAGTCCCTCCCTTGGTCTGACCCATTAATGTAATTCTCACATGCACTAACTTTTATACAGTAATTCACAAATCTGAAAAGGTACAAAACCCTGAGGATCAAGCATGACACTACAGAACATGACTAGAAAGCTTTTGTGCAGGAAAGAACACAAAAAAACCTCTCAATATCTAAAGACATCACTCGGGTTTTGATTCTCAGCAGAATCAATTGGCACCTGTGTGCCAAATACATACAGCTGTCAGCGTTACCATCAGTCCACCTGCTGCACAAGCCATATGTCAGTTGCTTTATTTAAGGTGGTTACAGAGAGACAGGGACATATCCTGAAAGGCAAATTAATTTTAATTTCTGTGAATCTTAAAAACTATTACAAACCTTAACTTGTTAAGTAATATACATACTGATGTTATGTGCATACTAGGAAGCAGCAATTCACACAAGAATTATATTAATTATGCAGTGGTACAGAAACAGTGGCTGTAAATTTTCACACCAGTCAGTGCAAACAGAACTCTGGAGTTGCTGCCAACCACTTCACCCATGCAACTAACCTTCCTGCTGTGTATTTTGCTTTTATCCTGCATTTCTTCCATGTTTTTCTTATTCCATTTCAACAAAGCTTATTGCTTAGAGCTGTTTCACAAAATTCTTCCAAAAGACATTTCTAGTTTACAGTTTCTGAAGAGAAAAACTTGAAAAAGTTTTTCTCATTTAGCCCTAAGTATGACGCTATTCAAACATGTGTCTTCTACAAAACAGAATTTAAGAATCATCCAAAAGAGAATGATGTTTTTGCTATGGTGCATATCAGTATTTTCAGATGAATTCAAAGCCACCATTAATCTTTTTTTTTTTTTTTTTCTCTACTCTAAACTGTCTTGGAACTAGTAGGATTGAAGCATGTTTTTATTAACAACTGAGGAGCTGAAAGAAATCAGATTTCAGAACCTAGCTATTTCTTCATTTCCTTCCATATTCTTCATTTAAGAATCAAGAAATGAACTGACATGGTAACTCTACCACCCAACCACCCTCCCCACACTCACTATCCATCACATTGTGAGAAATCCTAAAGAAGTTAATTCTGCTTGAGCTTTATCATCTATTTGTAGGAGAAAAAAGAAGAAACATCATACATACAAAAAGGTGGAGGGGAGGGAGGATTGGGCTACATATATTTCCGAAGTATGTTTCTAGCACTAAAATTAAAATGCCCAACTTTTAGTTGAGTCAGCATGGTTTTCTTAAAGCCCTATTTGCTTCAGCTTAAAGAGCACTGCTTTCAAATTGGTCATAGATAGATCATGGCAATTCTTCTAAACAGAATATTAATTAAGAACTAATTCCTCATTTTAAAAAATGGCAAAATGGTTAACATAAGGTGCATTAGAAATCATTCAAAAGGTTTGCATCTCATTTGCTTGAAAACACTTGCTTTAGGTCAGTTGTGAATAGCATAAACCAAAATGTTCAAAGTCACTATTTAGGACAAAATAAGACTTGGTCATCTACAGTGTATGTGTTCATTACTAAAGTCACTGTTTACTCAAGTGGGATCAGATGCTTGCCTGCACTTCTCAGATGCTTTGTGCCAGCCCGATCCAGCAGAGAAGTAGAGCTCAGACCCACCTACCAGACAGGAGCTCATTCCATTTTAACCTGGGATAAAGTAGCATAAACAACCTTAGAAAAACTGCTTCTAGGTCTAAAGCCTTCACCTCAATGATGAGGACAAATCAGTAGCAAAGCAAATAAATATCTTGCAAGTTCTCAACAGGTTGAAGTTTGAAATTACTTAGCATAAGTTAGAGAAGTCCCAAAGCCACTGAATCCAGCAACTCAACACGTCTCCTGGCATAAGTGCCTTGCAACCCAGTACAAGATCTAGATTAGCTGCTTCACAGTAGTTTCTCTAAATTTAGAGTAATAAGTGCTGTCTTTTTACCAATTTATTTGTAGCAAGACAGGTGTCCAATAGAGAAAGCAGGAGAGTGCTAGCAGCAACTGAAATCCCTGCTGACAGCCTCAAAGGAAACGCCATGACTAGCTGAGTTCCCCCAGGACAGATCAAGGTGTATTAGCAGAGCAGCACGAGGCAAACTGGCACTGCTGCTGCTGGCCTTACTGATTTCATGGATACAGAATTTCAGTCCAGATCTTTCAGCCACAGAATTTTTAACCAGCAATAATCAGTCTCACTTCTGAAATAACTGCAGGATTAGATCTGAAGAAAATGAACAGAGGATTCCTCAGCTAGCTTTTAATGGGTATTTCTATCTTTCCCCCTTTCTCTTCATAGAATCATCAATGTATGGGCGTTTATGCAATTAGCGAGCAGAAGCAGATCATAACACAGATTATAAAATATACAAATACAGAAATATTAGACAAAATAACATGTAATGGTTCTACTACTTTAAAAGAAAATAAATACAAAATTCCCTGAAGTCTGTTCTCTATTTAGCATATCAGATTTGCATATGTAGTGATCCATTTCAGAGTTGAACCATCAAACCTTAGTAGGTTAATTTATCCAATAATGTTATAATCAACCATATCAAACGCTCAGATCCTTAGAGATGACAGGAGTAGGAAAAAAAAAAAGAATCAGTATTCACACATTTTTTTTCCTCATACAATATAATACAGATCAGGGTAGAAAACACTGGTGAACACAAGTGTGATGTGCTTCTCTTCTACAGATAGATTCCTCTTCAAGCAATGAATTTTGAGTGCTTTGCTTATGCTATTATTTTTCATTCAATGAGACACTGGTGTTATCCAAAAGTTAATAGCAGGAATGTGTCTGTGTGACAAAAACAAATACAGCTTGAGCCCTATAGTGGTTTATACCAGAAATAGTTTGCAATAGTGTGCATGCCTGACACACACAAATCACAAAACAGTATAGAAATGTGTTATTGTGCTCTTCTCTTAATAGAACAAAAATGCTATTATCTGGCATTGTCTCTCTCTCTCCAGATTAGATTTTGGTAAATAAATGGAAGCTTTGGAAGAGGTTTCAGAAAAACAACAACAACAAACCAGCAACCTGCAGCAGGTGAATCATCATCATAAGTCATTTTACTTATTGACTTGCTTGACTTGTATAGGTAATCATATTGCTGTTGTTCAAATTGCCCCTTGGCATCAATCAGGCATATGCTGAGTCTATGTAAAGACTCATACCTGTGCATATTCCTTTTTTTTCAGGCACTATGCATGGTTTAAATAGAACCCTAGAAATTTGACAGGTACCTAAAATCAGGGATAAAATCGAGTCTTTCTGTAATCAACAGCTCTAAGCACCATTAACAGCTGTGGACATTGGCTGATAGAATGAGCCGATGCAATTTTTTGTCCCTACCTTATATTCCCTTCAAAACGGTGCTGCCTGAGCCACAAGGGCACAATTTCTAACATCTATAAACTGGAACTTGTTCTGAGTGGTGATGTCTTTAATGCAAGCTTTCTTCTTTTTGCTTTTAGAAGCCAAGTTGTTTCTAACAGCTTCCATTTCTTATGATGATAACAACTACAAGATGCTCTTAATATACCATACTGTTTGCAGGTATGGGGTTCAAATTCTGGGAACTCCCGACTTTCATGGATTGTCTTTCTATGCATCATGAAATCTCTCTTTGCCAGACCATTAACGGTTATAGAGCAGTTGCTCATTACATGTCACTGTACAATTATTGTATATGTAAGGTATATGTGCTCTTTCCACTTCTTCCTCCCTAAGAGCCACTTCTCCCAGCTCATTTAAATCATACAAGTTCCTCAACAGATTCACAAAAAAGCTTCCATTTCCCTTCTACTGCAAACAATCCCACACCAGAGGTGCATTTGTAGAAAAAAAAAAAAAAAGTCTCAGAAAATTAGAGGGAAAGTTCTCATTTGTGGAGAGAAGAAAACACTAAAATCCGAAAAGCTGATGTGTGAGATTTTTGAAGTACCCTAGAGGCTAAGAGTGTTTCAGAAGTTATCAGCACAGGTATATTAGTGAACAGAGAACAGCTGACCTATTGAAAGATGTATGGCAGTTACTTTTATCACATCGCTTTTGTTTTATTATAGAACTCTCAGAAGGATTCAGTATTTTCCCTTGTAAATATTTCACTTCATGTGTAGTAAATGGCCCCTACTTTCAAGCAGAGCAATCATTCCAGAAGAATATTATGGTAAAGTGATGGAACTTACAAAAATTAAAAACAATTAAAGATAAGCAATGATAAAAACTTTAAAAAGGCTAAAGGAGAAGAACAGAATGAATGTAAAATTTTCGAAGGAAAAAGCTCGAACCTCTCCATGAATCCAGGGAATTTTTTAGCTAGAAGAAAATAAGAGCTGTTAAGCACTTAATTTTGCATCAAGATCTATTATATCTTACAGTCACAGTAAGTCCCATTTGCCACAAAACTGTCTCTGGAAAGAATCCATTGGAATATGCTATAGTGTAGAATACATCATTTTTGGTTCATTCTCACATAACGTCTTGTGAAACAACACCAATTTTTAGCTATATGGAGTGACTAATAAGGTCATATATTTGTATTGTGTATTGCTGTATATACAACAGTGCACTGGGCCATTCACAGCTATCTTATAAATTTAAAGTACTAGAACCTTAAGGTCATTTGTGGAGCTTCTAAGAAAGGATCATCCCCTTTCTATTGGAAAAAAAAAATTGGGTTTTGTCATCTGGTGTTTATCATTAGCTTATGATCATGCTGTGACAGAAGTGCAGGAGTTATTAAGGAAACAAAAGAATTATCTATCCTCTCATCTATTGTGCATTGTGTGTGTTCTGGGGTTGCCCAAAGGTGCCAGTCAAGATTGAAAGCTAATTGCTCTCGGAGTTGTAAAAACATGAAATGAGATACTACTTCTGACAATAACGTCAATAGGAGATTACCTGGGTCTACTAGTGGAATAATACAGCACACCACTTCCAGGTACATGGCAAACGTGACAAAGGAGTAAAGAATGAAACAGGTTCAAGGTGAAAACTGATCAACTGAGCAGGGCCTCCATAATGAGGGATAAGTAATATGAACCTCCCAGCAAGTCTTCCATCAAGGAGGTTTGCCTGAAAGAAGCCAGTGAAACAATTTGGAGGCTGAAGTATCAAGGTAGATTAAGAAAATTATTTTAGCAGCTGAATGACATTTCAAGAGGATTAAGATGAAAAAATAGGCCAAAAACATAATTTACCTTGGTCAAACAACAGTTTTGCTTTTAAAAACCAATCTCAATCTCAGTCTGGCTTCTTATGCATGGCTACTGTCCAGATATGCAAACAAAGTCTACGTCTCTTAGTCTGTTATAACTCAGCACCTAGTAATTGGCCATATAATTTAGAGAGCAATTGGTTAAAAACCTTAGATTAATCTGGTTCTTTCGAATAGAGAATGTCACTGGCAGCATCATCCTTAAGCACTGTGCTTGGCTGGTATCTTTAATTAACAAAGTTAAGTACCTTACAACATTAGTCCAGGACAAAATTAGTAAAGCAAATTTGACAGAAGGGAAGTCTGTTATCTAAGATTCTTGAATAATGAAGGGACAATTACAGCAATTAAAATCCACTGCAACTTTACTGTCATGAGCATACACTTGTAACACTTACGAACATGGATGTAATCACTTAAACTGTATAGACAAAAACCTCTACCAAGAATTACTGTTTCATTGATATTAATTGATTATTCTCACAAGCCCTCAAATATCTTCTGTGAAATTTGCATTCCATTAGTGTTCACCAGAGGTTTAGATGAACACAATCAAAAAAGCTATTTTTTTTGGAGAAGATTGCTCTTACCTGCCTTAGCACTTGAATATTACTCAGTTCCAGGTGAATCATAGCCAGCTATATCTTTTATGTCTGGACATGGAGCCAGAAATAGACAGCAAGGAAAAAATAATGTGAAATTTGATACTTGAAATGAAGGATCTGTGTCGACTATGTTGACATTAAACTTCACTATGAAACCTCATCCAGCTCTTATCTGCCTTTCTGTAATACAAGAAATCTTTTTACCCTAAGGCATTTGCCCTCTGAAAGCTGTAAATGCTGTTTAATTTCTTAGACATTAGGTCAACCTTTGGACAAGAAACCTTCCTCCCTAGCCCACCCTTCTCTGAAACATGCTTGCATTGTGTATTTAGTACACTGGAATGCCACAGAACAATCCCAGTTTCCCTCTTCCATCTCTCAGCCCTACCCAGTCTCTAAAGGGGAAAGCGGCAAATCACAGATCATTGCTTCTGCTTTGCTTAGGCTGGCCTTGCTAGGCTCTCATGGTATGGCTGGCTTTGGTCCAAAGACAAAATCTGAATGTTGGACTGCTGTATAACCTGGCAATAAATGGTTGAAGATGACCTCAGGTTTGACCCTAAATATTAATACAGACTTGCCCTGTCTTCCAGATGGTAAATTACTTTGTTTTACCTGTTTTTCTGTTGCTTGTGGTACTGTTTGTTGGCGTTTGCAGAAGTGTAATATCAGTGCAGTACAGCATTTGTACTTATTTCAAAGCCATGTGTTACAAGTAGACAAGAAGCAGTTAATGATGTAAGTGAGCCTTCTGGCATCAAAATCCATCTGACTGTCAATCACTGAACTTATCTGAAAGGACAAGACTGGCCTTTACAAAAGGTTTAAAAGGCCAAAAAGACAGCAATAAAGATGTTTAACAGAGCAGTGCTGCTGGTTTGCAGGCAGGGTTAATTTCCTTTTGCCTTTTACCTATAGGGAGGGTAAGAAGTTTAACAGGGATGAAAAGCACAAGAGATAATAACTGCACTTTTTTTTTTTTTTTTTTTTTTTTCTGTAAAAACTGAGGGCAGGAAGGATCTTGAGTTCTTGCTGATCAAAAGAGGCATATGGCTCTATCATGCAATATCTCTAGGAAAAAAGCAATCCTAATACGTATGCATCTGAAGAGAGATTGTGAGCAAAGGAAAGCAGCAGTGCTGCTACAAAAGGTGCAGACTACACATTTCAGAATAGTGGGTTCAGGCTGGCTCACATCCTAGCACTGTATGTTTAATTCACGTATGAATTCAAACTGGAACAAAGGAGACCTACTAGGACAATCAGGGGAGTAGAGTCTGTCATTCAAAAGAAGATTAAGAATACTGCCAGCTACAGTAGGAGCTGGGGAGTCCAGCCTACACGTGTCCAGACTTACACAGCATCAGCATTGTAAACATATTCCAGTTTAAACAAATTTAAGCTTAACTCCAGAATGCCCTACGAGGAAAGTCAGAGTGCAGTCAGTGTCTCAATGCACTCTCTAGCTCCCATTCAAAAGGTATCCATAAAAGTTAGAGCAGCTCAGCTTACCAGAAAGACCCTGGGTATTTAATTTCTAAGCACAAGGTGAATTTTTGTACTCAAGCTATATCTTAGCTACACCTAAATCACGGCCAGGAATAAGGGTGGAGAGCATATGAATCTTTTTGATGTCATCCTTATAGGCATTCTTACACTACATGGCATGTAGCCAGTAAAACCTTATTTAGCTTAGGAAAATGAATGCTAAAAGTCAGAAAAAGAAAAATCCACACCATTTATACCAACTGATAATATGATCAACAATAACAGTGGTCATAAAAACACAAACTGGAAGAGAGAAGTTATTAACACTAGAGAAGTATGTTTCAGTAGTAGGAGAAAAATACTGCCACTTTCAAGGAGAAACTTACACAATTAAACGGATTTTATGATGTGGCTGCCTGTAAAAACAGGGAATGGAATTAATAATCAAGGGTTCCTTTTGGTCACAAGCTTGCATCAGTTCTCCTTCTAGAGACCCACCACTATTCAGTCTTAGCAGAACTATGCTGTACAGCACACACATTTTTTTTCCTTGATGACAGTCACCATTCTAATAGTTAATGATTATTCATTAATCATTATTCTAATAGTTAATGAATGCTCAGGTTGTGGAAGATAAATCCTTGTGCCTTTGCAATAAGACAACTGAACTCAGTGAACTAGATGACAAATTTCATTTTTATTTGTGGCTAGTAACTAAAACTAAGAGCATGTGTATGAAGCCTGAAGTCAAATGTTTAGAGCATGAGAGATTTTTGAAAGGATGCAAAAATGAGGACCTCAAATATGAAATTCCATGAGGTTTCTTTAAATAGCCTTAAAAGAGCTATGAAAAGCTACAAATGCATAAAATTAATTGAAACCACTGGTGCTCAGCTACCAGAGAATTTGGCTTAGTCATGTATTCTAGAAACATAAATCTGTGACAATCAAATACTACAATTTAATCAAAAACAATGTTAAATTAAGCATCAGGTTACTTATCTTTCATTTTAAGATAATAAATTTTGAAAAATGTTCTCTGCTTCTTTTGTTGAACATAAAGCCCTAAAAGCAACAGGTTAGCAGCCTCAGCACCTCAACTCCAGATAGGAAAAAAAAAAAAGTTCTTTTCTGCACTAAGTGGTTTATGTATAATTATGTCTTAAAGGATAAGTTCTAAAAGTGTGGGCATTTCATACTAGATGTTAATAAGAAACTGCTAGTCTCAAACAGCAGTGATATATTACATAGCATAGAATTACTCAGAAAAGTTGAGTCATAGCACAGACACAACCCATTAAGAAGAGTTGTGGCAGTAATTCTGCTAAATTCAGCTGAGCTGAGTCTACTTAATTCCAGTGACACCACTGAGAAAAATGGAGAGAAGAAACAGAAGTCTGGATTTTAATGTTAGTCTTCAACAAGGAGGAAAGAGGTTGAAAACCCAAAAGACTGCTAACTATAAAGTAAGTTAGAACAAAGCTTTACAAGGGAAACTAAACTACCAGATTTATTTGAGGATTGCACTCTCAACTACTTCATCAGGCCAAGGCAAAGCAACAGACAGAGGCCACCCATTCACAAATTAAATAAAATTGTTTTGTTTATCTCCTGTATTTATCAGAACTACATGTGTGTCTGAAATACAGATATAAATGCTGAAACTTGATCAGAGACTTACCAATTAAAAGTTAGAGTTACAAATCAAATGAACACTATTGAGTCACCTGGTTATCATCACTGAAAATCTGCACTTATTGCTGATAATTCACAGAAGAAAAGCATTTCTTTTAATAGTAATACCCCATGTCTATTATTAAAAAGAACAATCCTACCTTCAAAACCCCTCTGATGGGGTCTGGACCTCATAACTGGGATATGAAGTGTCACCAAGTGCTACTATGTCCTAATACAAGTTCTATAACCTTGTAAGATGTAATTTGTGTGGTATATCACTGCAATCCTGTCTGTGTAGATTAGTCAAATGTCAATAAATACTCTTTGCTGTACCGGTATTAAAGATCATAGAATCATAGAATCATAGAATATCCTGAGTTGGAAGGGACCCTTAAAGATGGCCAAGAGTTTTAAATGAGAAAGTAGCATTTAAACATGCAATATAATTATTAATGACATAAGGCTACTAGGCATCTAGCGGTTCAGTTGAGGTAGTCTAAATGCTGCAGTACTGAAAACACAGGGAAAAGGAACCCTATCATTTTACTCACTGAGATGCTGTATGAACTTTACTGAAATAGTATCGCAATTTGCAAAGTGCTTCTTCCAGTGAATGCAACTATTTCCACAGCTATTGCTTTCAAAGACTGCTTGTACTGGTTATTTTCTTAAATGAACCAGTATTTTCCTTGGACATAATTTAAAAAAAAAAAAAAAAAAAAAAAAAAAAAAAGCTAGCAAAAGCATGACAGAGCAACAAACCAAAATGAAAAAAAAAAAATCTAAAGCCATGAAGAACCATGAACAGAATCACAGAATCTAGAATGCACCATGAAATATTTACTTAAAGGAGTCATAAAAGCATCAAAAGCATCATCAGCTGACATTCACTTGGGCTTAATACTGCACAATATTAAGCATCAGGGTTTAAGAGTGGGGAGGTTCCTGGATTATACGAAATACGCTCATTGTTAAGATTATATTCCTGCAAGCAGTTACAATATATTCTGGCACTTGCTCCCTCTTTCCCACCACATTCCCCTGCTAAGGCCTATTCCCAATCTGGCATGTGTTCAAAACTTTCTTACAAGTGTAAGGAAGCAAAAGAAAACCAGAGTGGCTGGTTTCAGTGTTAGCTTTACCATTATCAGTGATTATGGAATCATTGATTTTACAAGCATGATTATTTATCTGCAGGCAGCTTGCAATTTCTGAATGGGTTGCACAAATGCAGTTGCTTTTATTTATATCCTTACTGTCAGAGTTTAAATTTCACTGGACTCATCAGAGTTTGATTTCATTCCAAATGTTTCAGTCACGAAGCACCAGTGGACTCTTTTCAGGGAGGTCTAACAATTTCCTAGATCCTCGTGGCATGAATAAAATTCATTATGACCATAAATTAAGGAAGTTATTGGCAGTAAAACATCCAGACTTCGATTGTTAGGCACCCTTTTCTGTCCTTTCAAGGGAAACTTGTGCTGCTTTTGCAAAGGGAAGGGTTAGTGGCAGTCTGAGGCTATCAATCACCCTCTGCTCAGTTCAGCATTTCATCCAAGTTCCTCCTGATTTTTCTGTAATCCTGGAAGGCAACACTTGTAAATTTTTCATGCAGCAGGAATCTTAGTATCAAAGCAGGTCCATTTCTGCAACCCATTAGACCCTTCTTCCCTCTAATAATCTGTTCTGTCCCCAGGCTCCTAAAAATCTCCTCTGTATCCATCATTGGAATAGCAAGGCTTGCCTGAAATATCACAACTCTTCACCATTCTGAAACTTTTAATAACTTTGTCTTCAGTGGAACACGCACTTGAGGAGAAAGACCCAGTGCTTTAAAATAGCTTCTCAGAATATATGGTAGATATCAGAATATATGGCAGATATATTAGGGAGAAAGACAGTACAGCTGGTACCGTTGGCAAAAAATGCCATGCCTAACAAAAGCCTTGCTTTTCTTCTGGCTTTTCCCATTCTATTTCAGCCTCTTGACTTAATGGACTTAGGTATGTTTCCTACGGCTTTACATTTGTACAGTAATACACTAAAAGTGTAATGGGCAGTTGTTCTGTCATTGCTTTCCTGCTGTTTCCCTTGAAGGGACTGTTTTATATAATAAACTTCCAGGTGATTTATTTATTTATTTATTTATTAACCAGAACTGATAACAGGCAAAAGAGCAGGTAAGTTGTAAGAATAAAACTGTTTACTCATCACAAACCAAAACTTCATTGTGGACAATATACTTCCTAGAAATTGCAATTGTTCTAATTTTTCATCCTTTCACTATACACAAAAACTAAATGACAAGTGATAGAGAAAGGAAAAATGTATCTCATGCTTTCTTACAGGTGAAAAAGTAAGTCTTTCTAAAGAGACACCAAGAGTAGTCTTTATAAAAGCAGTAATGGTATTTCCAGTTGCTTTAAAAACAAACAAACAAACAAAACATAATTTTATTTGTTATTTTAGAGCATTACAGAACTGATGTCTATATTTACAGGAAATTAAAATTCATAAATGTAGTTTACATCAGAGTCCAATGCTCATTCAACTCTGATAAGATTATGCCATATACAGCCAAAAAAAAGGAGTCTCAAATATTCCTAGACCATTTTTAAACAGATCAAGAGTAATTTAAATACCTTCATTTTGAAACAAAGAAATTAATTCTGTTTCTGAGCAATTCATAAGGAAAGAGAAATAAGCAAAATTCATTGAAGTTACTATTCATTTTATAGTTGGCTTCTGTTTAGCTCTTATTTTAAAAGTTCATGGTGCTTCATTATAAGCAATTTAAACAGATATACTCAACAGAAACTTCTGCAGAGCTGCAAGACTTTGCTTGCATTGGCAAAATTAAATAGACTTCAAACCAGTGTAAAACAGACCTTTCTTCTCCCCTTTCCATTCCTCCACAATAGTGGTTGGTGAACCAGATATATTTGTCACTGGTACAGTATGAACATAAGGACAAGCAAAAGCTATAAAAATCAAGTTAATAATTTTTTTCCTATGACAGGTCCATCAGATTTGGAATCCATTTCATTCACATTTTAGTGATGATTAAACTTTTTATTCTATTGAATTTCTCCTGTAATCTGTCAAGAATTTTGTGGACACTAATAACCTATCATTGCAAAGGTGCATTAATTAAAGGCCTTGTTTTGCAAGGCATATCTCCTGAATTGTTACAATCCTGGTACCCTGCAACAAAAGTGAGAAAAGCAATTTATTTGCAAACTAGAAGCTAAATATCTTCACACTTGGAGCTGGAAAACGCTCTGCTACTTTATTGTAAGGTGTAATTTTACGTGTTTCTGTAACGGCAACACACAATACAATTAAATTCTTTTCAGAAAGTAGGGGGAAAAAACAAACTGGGACAGTCCTTTACTACCTGGGCTAAATTTTTGCAATCCGTAGTAAATAGTTGCTGTTACACGTTTAGTAATTTATTCATCAGCATCACACTGTGAGGGCACTTCACAGACATCAACACAGCATCAACACAGACAAAGCAAGCAAGGCTTGCTAGTGTTACTACTTTGCTGAAGAAATATAAGAAAAGTCTTAAGTTTTATTTACTTAACCTAGTTGGAGGGGAAGTGGGGAGAATAGAGGCATACTACTGTACAGCAAGATTTTGTGATTTCCAATATGAAATGAATATATGAACTCCCTACAGAGGGCCTTGCAAGTTATTAAAATAACAGAGATTGAATGCTTTTTCCATATGAGGATTTCCTGTAAATGCTAGACAGTGAACTCAGAGTCTAATTTCTGAGGTTATATTGTTCTGCCTGTCTGGTAATAATTTTATTTTATTTTTTATTTTTTGCATTTTATTTACACTTTAAGGCTTTTCCTGAGCTTAGCTATGAGAAGCCAATGAAAGATTCTAATAAAATCTTATATATTTCAAGCTACTGTCCAAAATATTAGATTGAACAACAAAAGATTATCTGAAACTCATCAAGTCTGTTTTATTCTCAGTCCATATACAATGAAGCAGCTACAATAAAACCTGCTAAGGAACAAGGCTGAAGAATCACATCAAGATGTAATCTTATGAAAGATTAAGAGTCTACGAATGAAGATGCAATGTTTATTAAGAATCGGGATAATAAATGGAATTATTCACATACAGGTGTAGAGGTTGAAACTACATTTCAGTGGAGACCATCTCTCCTGTGCAATGCTGATGAATACATCGATATATTCAGTTTAGATTGCAGGGGGCATTGAAAGATATAAACTATTCGCGGAAAGGGCTCAGCACCTTCTAAGACTGCACCTGCAATGTTTTTTGGCACAACCTTATTATATAACAGCCTTTAGTTAGACGCACTACTAGATTAATTTTTGTCTTGTTTGAATATGATTAAAAACCTAGCTGCAAAATTAAATCCAGTCATGTAATAACTGTCTGATGCAAGCACTGTCCGAGGATTTAGCTTTGCTACATAACCCAGAGGCTACATGGCTACATCGTTAGTGTAAGCACATCCTCATATCCTCCGTGAGCTCCTGCAATCTTTTTTTTTTTTTTAAATAACACACAAACAAAAAGCAGGCCAGTAACTGCTTCTTTGCACAGTGCTCCTGAGGATAATACCAAATTCTCATTTCACATCCCCCTCTCTGACATCTTTTACAACACCACATGAAATACATTGACATAGCTCAGAAGTGCATGACTGGCAGAGGACACCCACTAAATCGATGCTCTTTACATAATAAAAGTGTAGCAATTTACTGAGAATATCAATAAGAAAGAACAAGAAACTCACAGCTAAATGCATGCATTTGCAAACAGGCTACTGTCTGCTTCTATGACACAGCTGTGTTTGTTTAATTAATATATGAAAAAGATACATTTATGCAAGACCTGTTTGCATGAAACACTGTTTTAAAGTTTTGTTCTATCTTCAGTTATGTAGATGTGATTTGGTGTTCTAGGCTACTTAAAAATTAGTCCATTACTTCAGTAGTACAAGAAAGGCCGATACTCTTTCCCCATATGAAGTGGCCCATGGAAGTAAGATATTTGGTGCAAATATCCCCTGTAAAGCACTTCTGTCCCCAGTGCCACCTGCGATTCCAGGAAATGATGGGGGAGAGCCACCTAAGATCCTGCAAGTCCTGTCTGTCTAGGGTTATTGATGCTTAAGTGGGAAACCTGCAGATGAGGGACTTTTGATGAGGGAAAGGTCATGGGGGTCAATCAGAGACATTTTGGTGAAATGTGTGGATATAATTTCTCAGAAATTCTGTGAAGTTCCCCCACATTATCACCATTATTTCTCTAAGGAGGATAAATTTAATAAGACTCAAGAGCTTAACGAAGAAGCTCTAGAGGGATATGCTGGCTTCTTGCAGGTCCAAATCCTCCAGCCAGTATTTTTGCGCAGATTTTTTTTTTTTTCCACTCAAACTGACTGGAAAAAAAAAGGGGCAAACTCCTGAGCAGAAATTCATCTGTCTGTCACATTTCACTTGACAGTCCTTGACTTTACCACTTACCTTGGCTTCTGTTGGAAAGATAATAATGCCTCTAAGCGCAGATGGGAATTGTCTACAGAAGAACCATAGAGCCATATAAGCTGTAATGCACCTGACAGTCTGGTGAACCTTTATTCTCCAAAGTGGAGAATTTGTGAAAGGATAAAACAGAAAAGAAGAAATTCTAACTTGCAAGAGTTTTGTGGTTAGTGCAAATACAGAATTTGTTAAAATAAAGCTTGAATTTGGAGAAATTCTCCTTTTATGCAAGAATGGTACCTGACAGTACGAGGAAAATTTACAACTGCTCACAGTATAATTTTTAACTTCTGGTAATAAGTACAATATTTTCATAAGCTTTGATGCATTATCTAAAATGTACTAAATTTTCTTAAATGTCTTTTATTTCCTTTGTTTCTGCTAATAAACCATCCATCAAGAAAGTTTCTACTTATTACTACATCTTCAGCCATCACAACAGGGAGATGAGATAGTAAGCAGAGCGAAAGCAGAAAAATATTTAGTTAAGACCTTCCGCAAAACAATGTATTTCACTTTCCCATCACATCTGTATTTGCTTTTTTATTTTCGTGTAATAAAATTTACTTGCATTTACTAGTGGGAAGTTAATGCTATATCATCTTGATAGTTCACATTTTGCATCTTAATGCTGGTTAATGGAATTATTGATAGTCATGTTGAGCAAGGATTTGGCAGGTAGGGAAATGTTGAGCCAACTAATCTTACTTCAGCCTACTGAGTTCTGACACAGCATTGTGTGTCTCTATGGTTTCATTATCAGTAACAAATTGCTAAGGCTGTGTAAATAGCATGTATCAACAGGGTTTAGGGTCTTGGCTAAATCTGAAGGATCTGAGCTATGCAATTAAATGTTAGTCATTTTTGCTAGCGTGGTATTTGTAAATCTTTGTAAAAACTTGGGAAAGTCACATAGTAAGCAAGCTGCCTTCTATTTACTTATTTTCAGCCAGTATTGTGACTAAGAAATGCGTAATTCTTCTGACAAGCCATAGAAGTAGCCTTATGAAACAGCCCCAGTAGCCCTTCTGCTCTACACAACACTGGGTCAAGGCTGGGACATCCCACTTGAAAAGACATGGCAACCCATTTAAGAAAATTCACGCACAAGCACCAAATATAATCAAAATTTTAGAAAATGGACTCCAGGGAAAACAGGAAATACAATTATTTCTGGCTGTAGACAACTGAGGGGACAGCACCAGGTATTAAAATGCTGACACAAAGAGGAAGGTAATAAGCTCTTCTCCATATTTAATTTGAAAATGAAACAAAGAAACAAACAAAAACAAACAAAAACAAAACAAAACACAACACCAACCAGTGGGCATAAATTGAAGCAGACCCTTGGCTTATGTACTAAAATGAAGTCTTCTACTGGAAGTTGAGAACAGGCTAGAGAAACAGCCAGGAACAGTTTATCTACAGCTAAATAGCTTCCTGCGGTCCTTTCTCAGTCACTTTTTCTTTGCTTACAACTCAATAATATGAACATTTCAAATGATGTTACTCATTTGGGCTTGAAATGAAGGAATCTTTGCTTCCTTGAGCAGAAGAAAGAGGACTAACACAAAGAAAAAAATAGGACAACAGCACAAAGGTGGAGAAACAGGAGTTTCTATTTTCATTACAAAGATCCTCTCTGTCATGAAAAGGAATAAATGCCTTGAGCCAATAAATTATCTACTAGGTTACTTATTCATATCATTTGATATATTTATTACCCCCAAAGCATTTACAGTAACCACTCTGGAAAAAGCACACTCATACGCAGACACCACTGCCATCGGTTCTGGACCCTATATGCGTCAACAGTGGCAACGACAAGTAGCATGCTCTTCCTCCCCAGAAAAAGCAGGCCAGAAACTAGAGTCATTTTCTTCTACAATTCCTGAGCCAAGGTAGAAGACAGAAGCAGCTCTTTGCTTTGTGTGTTTCACAGCCACAGACTTCAAAATGGCAATTGATTTTCTAGGAAGAGGAGTCATAAAACTTTTGAAGTTCAGATAGATTAAATCTGCTGCACTTCTTTGAAAAATCAGCTGGAATACTTACAGTCATTTGATTATTCAGACAATTTATCTTTGGTTCATTTTGTACCCTTTTTTCTTTATCTCTTTTTCTTTAATTACATATCCTTAGACCACAGAAATTATAACAACCCTATAACTGCTCTCATTATCTCTTCCTTCAAGATCTGTTTTAAATTCTTGAATTTTTTTGAGGTCAGACAAATGACAACATAGTTGTCCAGATCACTATTTTACAGTGCCACACAAAGATGTGATACAGATTAGAAATCGAACAGAAAATAAACAAGATGAAATGCACTGAGGAGAGCTCAAAAGGGAATATCAGGCTACAATTGAAAACCTTAAGCATTGGATTTGTAAGACTGTAAATTTTCATTCGTGGTCCTGAAACAAAAAGTAGGAATGTTCTAACAGGATTTGCAGACAATGAGCAGGTAAGAGGTATTGCCAATCTTTGAGAGAATTAATATATCATGCTGTAAAACTGAAATAGAAAAGGAATGAAGTTCAAATATACACTGTGCAAGATCAACTTCTGGGCTAAATGCCCAAACTTTTTACAAGTTGGGAACTCAATCTGAAATGCCTAAGGATGACAATGACTTAGAAAATCAGAAATTACCGAGAAACACAAAGGTGGCTGTAAGAACAGAAAAAGTAGTATCCCTTTAGAATTGCATGTCCTTCGTTACTTTTACAGCACTGGTAGCAATCTACAGTAAAGAAGATACCTTACAGTAGCACTGGAAACATTAGTACAACTGGAGCACTGATGAAATTTCACCTAGAATATAGCTTTACAAATAGATAAACTGAATTGAAACAAGTATGAAGGCCTGCTTAGATGGAGAGAGTAATTGAAAGTTTGTTTTGAAGCAGAACCTAAAAAAGACTGACTTGATTAGTAAAAAAAAAAAAAAAAAAAAAAAAAAAGCAGCCTGAAAGTTAACATTGTTACTTGCCTAAATATATTTCTATCAGTACAAATGTAGATAGGTACAGAACAATTGTGAATAAATTGCAACAAGAAATTAGAAATTTTAATTTTTGATATAGTCAGATGATGACACAGCCTTCCAGAGAGTGGTATGGGAGTCCCTGAGAACAGATTGCTTTTAAAAAGAGGAAAAATAGAAATATAATTAAAAGGTATAGCAATCAGCAGGATAGAAGTAAACTCAGGACAGATTTAGCATGACAATCTTCTATCTACAAGAGAAATTGGTAGTTGTAGTAGAATGACCATGTCACCCATGCTGGAAGCAAAATACATGGTACAGAAAGGAAGCCAGCAGCACAGGCAAGAGAAGATAAAAAGAAAATTAGTCCAAATACTTTACATTTATATAGTGATTTTTCAGGTTTACATGAAGAAAGAATGCATTGATAACTCCTTGCAACTTAAGCATGTTTCGCCTGTGTAAAAATAATCAAAGTTAGGCCACTCAGATATTAGTTTCACTGAAAAAACTGTCAAGACATTGCAACTTGAAGACACAAGACCTACCTACAGCACTACAATGAAATAAATTTTAATTTGCACTTAAATATAAAGAATTTGACTGCTAAAACTAATTCATTGTGCTTTCTCCTTTGCCTCCATAAAAACTTAATACACTATAGAGGAAAGATAGTGAGATAATGAAACTGTGTAACAACTCTATAAGACTGTTTTAAAACAGCTGGCAATCAAACATGTGAGTCAGTATTCTCCTGTTCACAACCTCTAAAATGGATGAATGCTGCTATGTTCATCAAAGCAGCTGAGGAAAAAGAGGGATGAGGAAAACAATGAAAAAAAAAAACATTGAAATACAGTGCAAATATTTCTGAGCAAACTACATATGAAGGAATTTTTCTCCAGATGACAACCACTTGCTAATGCAAGCCATTAAGAGACCGAGGGGAGCACAGTTTTGAGTGACCCTAAACAAAAGCATTCATTAGACAGCACATTGATAGATGTGAGTATAGACTGTAAGTCAGAAACTCCCCGTGCATCTCAAAAAATAAGCTAGCATAATGCTTGTATGATCTGTCATCAGCTCCATCCTGTAGCTTTTCCAGCATTTTATGCAGTAGAAAATTACAAAGCTAATAACTGTATTTTTATGGCACTATGTACCACTTTTGTTCTTAGTAAAGAGTCAACCTGTAATAACAAATTGCTTTTGATTTTATTTTCAGAATCCTGTTTGTACAACACAATTTACAATCCTCCGTGTTCTTGGGGATCCTCTGTCCCATATAGTAATGGAGATATGTGATTGAGTCTGGTAAAGTGATAGATTGCACTGACATACAAAAATAATATTTCTTCAAAAGCTTAGACATTGAAATTTCTAACTCAAGTAATATCATATCATAAATGGACATTATGGAAAAAATAGCGTTTAAGTAAAAATGTTTGCCAGTTCATACTACTGTTTATTATGGCTCATGCCTAAATCTGAATTTGGGAAAATTAAATATGTTGAGCATGTTTAAAAGCTTTTCTCTGTAGGGTAAACGGTGCTGTATACAGTAAGAATCCAATACTAAATTATTTGGCACAAATCAGCATAGACACAGTAGCATTAGTGGAGGAACATCAATTTAAACAAGCAAAGAAAACAGACATTCACACAAACTTTTTCAAGGATGCTTCCAAAGTGAAAGTTTCTGAAACAGATAGTGATCATATATAGCATGCGTGTTTTTGTAAGATTAGTTTTGACCTTGTTTTGTTGAGGGAGCAAATGTAAAACTAACATTTTTAGTTACTGTTCATGGTGGAGATCAATTATTTTTGTAAAACAAGATTTCACGTTACATGTATTTAAGGGTGTCACGCAAGAATGCATTTACCTAGACAAACATTCTTACTGGAATTCTAGTAAATTCAAATAATTGAGCCTTAGGATAATATTAACTTTAATAAATATGAGTATATTGACTGAACACATTTGGTTTTCAGATTTTCCTTGTCTAGGAATTACACACACGTTGATTTATCTGTCCATTATTCAGAGAACACCCCATACATACAGAAATAAAGGTGTCTTCCTGGTTGTAGAAATGTATACACATAATAGAAAAACTCTATTCAATTTAGCTTCTGTGTACAAATACAAGTAATCATTTCAGATATACTAAATACATATTTAGAAAAGAGCTTTATGTGTGGAAGAAAAATTGCATTTCCAAATTAAGAAAACATACATAATTTAAGAGGTAATTGACCAACAAATGTTGTGTGTGATTCTGTTTAACCCAATTACATATGTCATTTATAAAGTGGGAATATAGCTAAAATCATCATTGCCGAGGTAGTATAAATAGCAATTAAGAACAGTTTAGATGTTTGCCTGCTTTTCTGTAATCTTCCCTTACAGATGTCATATGAAAAAATGAGAGGACAACAGTCTTGCTACAAAGTCAAAGCATGAAGTTTCATTTTAGATTTCAGACATACGCTCTTGAAGGAAGCCCTGCACCCTGCCCAAAAAACATTCAACTGTATAACCACGTCCTTAGGGAACATATTTCCAAGGAAGATCTAGAGGTAACAAAACAGACATTCATCCTTCAGCACTTTGCCAATTGTGTACCGTGCTAATGCTGTCACCTTTCCAATGAGAAAGAAACACGAAGTCTTAAGAAATCTGGACATGAAGAATGTCACTGCATTTTGTCTGGTAATATAACAGCCAGCAGCAGCCTCGCTCAATTTTGTTGTGTAGTCTATTCATCAAAACCAAAATAATCTTAACTTGCAAACTTCCATGTTCTGTTCTGTGGCACAACAGGACATGTAAAGCTACTGCCCTCAGCTCCATTTCTGTGATAAGCAAAAAGAATATGATAGACAGACCCCCTTCATATTTAACTACTGCTTTCTTAAAATACTCTAAAATACATATGATTCTGAGGACCATCCTGAAATCTTCTGAGCCTTAAGAATGCAGGAACTGAATGTTCATATTACACTTATATATATATGATCTTATCAATTGCACTTGCGCTCTCTGGCCCAGTGAATATCAATTTGCACTAAATGGAACAACTCCAGGTGGATAGATAAAAGCAGAAAAAAAAAGCCAAATTCAACTCCAATTTGAATGTGGCTTTGACTTGGGTGTCTGACATTGCAGGTGAGCGTCTTTACTGGAAGGTATTCTCTCCTCATTTCACACACAGCTTAGAAAAGTCTTCATTTCATCCCACTTGGGTATAGAACAACTTACGAGACTTCAGGAAAGATGTCACAAACGGACAACAGTTCCCATACGTTACTTGGTGAGACAATAGATTGAATGCTGCATTTGCATGTGCAGCAGCCCTGATTTTGCATTTTCCTATTCCTGGGAGCTGGGTGCATTTGAACACTCTACACTCCCTTGCTACCAGTACACCAAGCCCTCTTCAGTGGGCAGTCATGGTTTAGTTACTCCAGCAGAAAGGGAAAGCATTGGAACACAAAGCTTGTGGTGCTACTTCATCTTTGCTCCTTTCCAAGGCTATTATGAGTGAATTCTCGGAAATTTACCTGCAATTATAAATGGGTCAACAGCTCACCTGTGTTTTGACTTGGCCCGCATAGGGTATAGGAGACATCCCTACAAGGTGTTCTACACAGCAAAAATATGTATCATTATCTACATTTTGCAATGATAGCTATGACTTCCCTCATTAATGGTCAGAACTTCTAGCTGTTACCTGCACTGAAGAGTAATCTTCTCTAGAAACAAAAACAGGATGAAAGTAGAATAATTTAAGTAAATACATAATTGGCAGACGGACACAAGTTCAAGCCACATGGGGGAAACTGCTGAACAAGAACTGAAGCAAATTCATTTGCTTCCATATACAGGGAGGGAAGTTCCACAGGTATAGGAAAAACAATGTGTTTGTGTTTTTTTTTTTCAGAGATAGATAAACCCTGTCCGAGTATTACCACTGTTTGTCATACATATCCCTCTGAGGAAAACGCATTTTGTGCAAGTCTTGGATCTGAATACCAATTCAAGCACAAGAACAAAAGTCTGTTTCCCTTTGAAAAACTGTGGTAACATTTAAAATGTAATTGCTTTTGGAAAATGACAACTAATTATCCAAAAGCAAAAAGCACATTAAGCATTTAAATAATTAAATGCCAGTCAATATAATAAAAGTGTCGCTTTTCACTTTTTGCTTTCAGAAATCATTTTACTTAGTTTTAAAATTAATCTATCTACATATATTGGCACATGCATTTTGCGATTATGCCTGTTCACATAAAATAAAGACTTAATAAATCATATTATTTCTACCTACAGACTTCCTGCTTGTGTCCTTCAACTACATCTGCTGTTTTTAAAGGTACAGATATCGCTATTACTACAAGCTGTTTCAGCTTGCATTTGATTTTATGTGCTCTCCCCGTTATCTTGCTGCATGCCAAGGGGATTTTCTATCCACTGCTGATCACTAGAACAATTATTTCACTGTGTTATGAATCTGTAAATCAGACATCATTACACAGAGGAAGTGAACCACGTTAGCATTAGCATTGTGGAGTCTGAAAAAGCAGTCCACCGTGGAGCTGTAAGAATTACTCATCTGAAGGATGTGTACTATTTCCCTGTCTAATCTGAAGCAGATTTTTTATGAAGCAAGATTAAATAATAATAATAATATATATATAAAACTCACAACAGATGTTTTTAACCCTGAAGAAATGTAGGTTAAGTGCACAGTTAAGATTGCATTCAGCACTATCTTCCCTAGACACATCATTCCTAGTTCTTCACATCAGGTCCTTTAACGTCTCATCTCATTTGTGAGGCTAACTCCCACCTGCAACTACCCTCAGGATCCACCACTTAGCTCCCCCTTGCTCCCACTGCTAAACATCACCAAGGGAGGAGCTGCTCAAGGCTTCCTTATCACCCCTTTTATCATCTCTTTGGGGCAGAAAGGCTGTTTCTTCCACATGTATTTCTCTTTACATGCTAATTCCCTGTGATAGGAGGGCATGGGTATATCACGCGACATCAGGAACTTAATTTCTTCCACTTATCAAGTTATCAATAAATAAATAAATAAATAAAAATAAAGCATGGAAATATGGCAGTGCAAATAGTGAAATTGAGAAGGCTTTCCCTGAATGAGTGCAACAGTCTCCTTCACAACTCAGCACAAATGTCTGTTTTAGAGAGTCCTAGCTATCCTGTCAAATATGTGTTGGAATAAATGCACGTATGCTGTAGATTCACATATACAGCCTGCATATATTCAGGTACATATAGAGAGATTCATATTAAAAAACAATAAATAATGTCTACATATTTATATGTATCTTATAAGGATGTGTAGGCGAATGCATGTGCATACATAGTGCATATTCTCTGTGAGGGTGCAGGCACAGGTGAGTGTGTACATATATATACAGGTACATTAGGACTGAATATCTCTGGAAAACAAAAAACAAAAAACAAACAAACAAACAAAAAAACAACACAGGACTATGGCTGCATTCTCACACATAAACTTTAGAGTTTGTGCACAGGTAACTACATTGGTCTTAATACAACCACATCAGAAATCGTTCTTGAACAGTGAACCAGGTTTCATAGTAATCAAAAGAAAGTTTTTTCCCTTGTTATATTAATGCAAAACTCTACTCAACAAAAATGATACAGATGTACCACTGCTACTCATGCTGCAACAGCATATTTTAACTGTTTGGGAGAATAAAATAAAATATACTGTATTTCAATACATTCAGAAAAGCATCCCTGTTCCAAACACGTCCATTACTATATCTGTAAGCCATTCTGTTTAACCACTGGCCCTACTTGCATGTAGCACTGTGAGCATGACTGCATTTCTTCCATAAATTGGCTATAACAGGGTAACAGTAGCTACTGCAACTGTGGCTGCAGATTGTTTCCACTAGATAGTTAAGGTTTAGTCCAAAGTCTTCCATTTCCCGTCTCTATTGAAATATATACTTTTCTTCTATTTAATAATTTACCCTCACCTGTTCTGTAACTCGAGCAAGATATTCCACTTTTTTCTTATTGTGACGGGAATAAAAATATTTTGCATTATAAGAAAAAGAAGAGATTTTCTGGGACAACAATTTAACATAAAGAAAAACAAGAATTAGAGTTCTAATCTGTCACCATGATAGTCCCTGATGAAAAGCAGGAATAGCATTATGGGAAAACAAGGCTTTGATGTGACTGAATTAAGTGCTTTCAGGAAATACTGGGCAGAGTTTGTGTAAAATTTACTAGGTGGGCAATGCACTGCATGCATTTGTAGCTATCCAGTACACTGCCTAACTTACACACGTAAATTTAATCATGTTATAGAAAACCCATTACTCTTCAGTCCTCTTCAATGCCTCTTTGGTCACTTAAAAACCAAGGATTGTGAACCATTCCATGGTCATGTATATTCATATGATTGAACTTCTTTATTTGGCCTATAGCCCTAATTTAATGAGGCTCCCATGAAATTCTGGTCCATTTCATATGTTCACTCGCAAGGTACCCTGCAGGCATCATCTCAATCATCTCCTTCAGGTGATCTACAAGACTTCATTGAAGCTCCCTCCTCTGCTCCCTGAGCACCCATGTTTAATTTCAATGGACAGCAGACGGCACAATGAATCTTCTGGTCACATCTTGTGGTGTAGGTGCGTATCAGAGGACCAGAGCTATAACCAGGTATGCATTCAGTTTATAGGTCATGGATATAGAAACATGTCATAAAGCCAAGATTCAGAGTTATCTTCAACTTTAATATTTCTTGATTTGTTTGAAAGCTTAAAAATACACCCTTTCTTCTTTGAAAGACAATTGTGATCAGGCAGATCAGTTATGTTGTTATGTTTTTGTTTCATTAACAGAAGATAAACAGCTATTTCAAGATGTTCACATAAGAAAATGTAATATTACCAAATGAAGACAACCTATTCTGTTAAGTGTTTGTGCCTGCAATATGCAGCAAGGCAAGAGTCTCTTACAGGTAACACAAGAGAGGTAGAAGTATGACTATTCACAGCGCAAGGTGGGTATTTTAGTAGCTGATTTCTGAGGTATTTGTCAAGCTCTTCTTGCAATACAATTTGAACAAGATGAAGATCGGCAGGATAAACATCTCCTTGCCGCTTCTATCAAAGAAGAGACAGAGCTTGCCCCCATTTTAAATATCCACAAAGCTTGTCTTTATGAAGACTTCCCCTGTGCTTTGATGGTAGGTTGATGCCACTGTGGTTATTGGAATCATTTACAAGGGAAGGGAACGTGCAAGAAACACTGTCATGTATTATTTCCACGTGAAAATGGGGAGATGGAGCAGACATTCAGCAGATGCTCTCACTGGCCTGCCTGTTCCCCCTCACCTTCCTATATTCATTCCTGAGGTTCAGGATATGTAATAATGTTGTTTAGGAGATGAGCGAGCTCTGACTGGTTCATAGCAGGTTTTTTCAGTAAACCAATTTTAATTTTTAGTAGCACTAAGCAGAGCAATCATAAACAGAAGAAATGACTTTGTGATGACAGCAATGAATTTCTTGCAATTTCCTCTATCACAGTAAGAAAATGGGAAATATATCCAAATACCATTTCCTTTTACAGATTTATTATCACTAGATCATATTTTATTGCTATTCTATGAAGACTGTATTTAGATACTTGTGCTCATAGAAAACCTCCTCATTTTTGGCAATTTCCCTTTTTATAACTCTTTAATCCCAGCTAATTTCTGCCTCATTACTTTAATATAAGTCCTCACTGATGAGAATCTTACAAGGAGGGACACACTTTATGACATCAGTGCCTCTCCATGAAAAGAGAATGTAAAAATAAGTATGAAAGTAATTGAGTCCAGCAGAAGAAGGACAGGTATTAGAGCCTCAGACCTTAGTTATTTAAAAAAGAACTATCCTCATTTGTTCCACGGAGGGACTAAAAGAACCAAAGGCGTCTTATGTTAAGGAAAAAAAAGCTATAAAAGATCATATTATGAGATTGATTTCAATTTAATAGAACCACCAACTCCTCAAAGGGATAAAAGATCAAGGCCTGGAACTTATATTAAAACTAACCTGATAAAAGAGACTCAATAGACTAACAACTAGCAACTAGATTGGCCATAGTTCTGGTTTCCAAGTTGAGAACATTTAAGTGGTATCACCGTCCTGAAATATATCCAAGGTAGAAAAATCAAAACCTCTGCACCCTAACAGCCCAGCAGAAATTACTTTAGAACACCACTATCCTTCCTCATTCACAGTGTGCAATTAATCCTCTCCTCCTTTTTATATCCCTAGCCTCATCTCATATCAAGCATCCTTGGCACTAAAATGTCACTAGAAAGAACCAATGAACAGTCAAGTACCCATTTCTCAAGAGACCTCTTGCTTTACATATTTTTATATTCATGAAGCACAGCTGTCAAATTGAGCCTTCAATAGCTTAACAAGCACCCAGATCTTTTCTCCAGGTTCAACAGTGGCTTGCAGACAGTCTGCTTTCAATCCTTTTGGGGGGCTGAACTCTTGCTTCTTCCCTAGAAGCAGTCTTGCAAAATTATCTCAACTGGATTTCAGTCAACGCCACCTACATTTTTCTCTCTGCCTCTAAAGGAATGGAATTACTTGAAGGCTTCGCCTTAATTCCTGAAAGTGATATTGCAGTTTACCTCACAATGCATAAAAAAAAATCATGGTTTCTACCTTCTCAGATAGTTGAGGAATGTCAAGGGATCATATAATAATGGCACGGTCAACAGCTTCAGTACTACCACCTCACAACTAACACGGGACTTGTTAGAACATGAAATGAATAGAAATACTGTCAGGGCTAAAACCAAGGGAAAAGGGGAAGAAGTAGGAAAGAAAGAAAGGACAAGCTTGATAGTAGGTTTTATGGTAGCCATTCCCTTGGTGATGTGCCACTAAGAACACAATCCCTAGCGAAGACAGGAAGTAAAGTGGGTGCTCAGAGTGGATCGCCTCACCCAAAATACTGAGGCAGAGGAATTCTGCTGATTATAGACAGAAGGAAAAGCAATTCTAACAGGATCCCATTAGCAGCTGTTCAACAAATCTGTGCACATACAGTGAACCTGTGGATTATTTTTTCTTTTTGGCACTGTTAGCAAATATCCTCAGAAGTCTGTAAGGAAGAAGACACAGGTCCCCTAGTGAGCACCTTAAGATAATCACCACAGAGAAACTACTCCAGGTCTCATGATAAAGTATAATTGCTGAACTTTCACCAATAGTATGCCTTCCCAGGGCTCTGGGAGTTGAATGCCCCCACAGTTCAACAGCTGATCTCCAAGTAATAAAAAGAGAAACTGAAAAGTAGGAGTCAGATTAGTAATCAAGGTGGTAGCTTGCTACTACAAACTTAAATTCTTTAAAACATTACACAGACCAAAAGTGACCAGCAGCTGAGCTGACCCTTACCACCTAGAGCAAAAGAGACCTTCAAATCATACATCCTCTAATGCCATTTTCAGTATCATAACTGACCCGATGATATAGGAAATAGTGTGTGTGGGGGGGAGATGTCTTTCACTTGGAAATGCTGCTGCTAAAACAAAGCGGCGGAGATTTCACAGTCTATATCAGGACATCACCCCTGTAGCATCTTGTTTCAGATGGCAGGACACCATCACCATCGTATCTTGTTTCAGATGTTAGGATACCACTCCTCTAGTATCTTGTTTCACTTGTCATAAAACTTAACACTGCTACAGCAACAGGGAACGTGCCAAGGAGGCTCTGCTGGGCTGAAGTGTATCCAGAATACCTAAACCTCTGGCATCTATAAAATCTGTCCAGAAATTCTATGACAAGCTTCCCAGCACTAGGCTGCTGGGATATGAAGAGTTATCTTCTCACTTGCTCCCTGACTCTTTGATTTAAACCCACTTCTGCATGTATCCTGATGAAGTCACGTACCACCCAATTACACAGTACTAGAGAATGTGTCGAATGTGTCCCCACTTAAGCACATGTTGTTCCATTAGCGTGAAATAAAAAAAGGCTACAGACAAGCAGCACAGAAGGTAATTTATTGTTGAAGACCTAAACTTGCTTTCCTTTTTTTTTTTTTTTTTTTTTTTTAATACCTGTCCATTTTTCCAGGAGCTTAGTTATGTTTTATTTGACCATGTGAACACTAGCAGTTACATGTTGATCTGTAATAAATCTTAAAGAAATACATCGGGTGTTTTTCCTGAAGAAAAAAAAAAAAAAAAAAAACAAACAAACAAACAAAAAAAAAACATAAAAGCAAATTTCACCAATGAACCTGTTTTGACATAGGTATAGCAGGGAGCAAAAGTTGCCAAACAGAACAGGACTAGAACACAGCTACAGTTCCATACTGAAAAACGTTTACATTAGAGGTCTCAGAAAACTTCAACAGTATTATAGCAAAAGAAACTCACTGCAGTAGAAATTTTAACATATAAACACAGATCATTCTACTTTCTGACTGGTTCTTCAATAATTGCCATTTAGAATTAGCTCCTTGTTAGCTCCTGCCCAGCACTGAAGTCAGTCATGATTGAGGATGGACAGGCTGATCAGTTTCTAAGACGGTGAGGGACAGCTCCAAGTTCACTTCGGAGCTCAATTCTTCCCTCAGAAAGGTACCAGTATTCTCTCCTCACATAATTTTTTAATTTTAAAACTTGGTTATTTTGAAGTTGGAGACCAATTACAACAGCATATAACTCAAGTCTACAGACAGATATAGTGGCCAAAGACCTGACATCCACAACAACAAAAAAAGAAAATCAAGCCCTTTTTTATTTTACTAAATCTAAAAAGTATGAACATGTCTTGGGCTTAAAGAATGAAGATAGTTTTTGAGGCACAAGAACAAGGCGAACTTCTTAAAATCCCTAACTACAAGGATAAATATGCCCTTTTGAAAGCTACCAAGGCAATTGTACACACACTGATCAGCTCCTTACATCAAATCAGCCATCCCTTGCCAGGAGATACCCACAGAACCCAAAGTTCCATCACATCTCCATTGTTTGGTTCCAGCTGTATAGAAACCACGGCTATTTGTAACCTTTCTCCAGAATGCTTTGACAGTTGGAAGCTTTATGAGAAGAACATACAGAGGTGAATCCAAGCAGTTGAACATTGTAAGCATAACTTCACTGGAAAATGCAAGCATCAACATACTCCAAAAGAAATTCCCCAGTTTGTCCTCTCCTTAGTAGAAGTCCCCAGAGTAAAGGTGAGAAAATGAGAACCTGATAATGACCAGTGATTACTCATCTTTCTCATCTTAGAAAGATTATGTATTCCAAGATAAATGCAAATAATAAATTTAAAAACAAACAAACAAACAATAATGAAATATAAAAAGTACAAACTGTAAAACCAAAAAAGTCATTTAGCTCCTCTTATACATCATTAAATGACAAAGTTAACCATCAATCCTGGATAATGACTTGCTCTTTTGTTTTTTTTTTTTTAACTGCAGAAATCATGTCCCATTTCTGGTGATTATCAACAAGAGTCCTGGTTAAAAGCAAAACAATTGCTTCTTCCATTTCTTTATACAAGGTTAAGAAAGGACTAAAAGGACTGCACTCTCACAGAAATAAAATATTTTCATCAGATTTCACGTAGAGTTTTTTTACAGTAGCAATTTGAATTAGGCAAGCTACTGATACTGTGATAGGAAGTTGATTTGATCTGTTCTTTATCAGCCTGCAGTGATTTACTGACATGGACATTTAACTCTTGCTTTCTTGTTTATTATTTCAATAAAATCTTGACAGTTGAGCCTGTTACCTCAGGGCAGATGTAATTTCACCAAGGAATTGGAGAGAAACACCTGACTCAGTTTCTTAAGCTTTCTTTTTCACCCCTTTGTCCTTAATAAGGACGACAGATCCACTTTACATAAAAACTACAGGCCTATACTACCTATAAGGTTAAAAAAAAAAAAAATCACCTTGATGAGGTGCCCATTCCAAATTCCTATTAATTACTGAAGGTTCATGTCTTGCACCGACTTTTTACACTGCTGTCTTCCACCCTTCAGATTCCCACATTAAGCCTGCCTTGCTGTGGAACAGGAAGAACAGCACATGAGAGTGGAGGATCCTGTTAGCAAGCATGCGCTCCTACAGGGCTACATGCTGCAGTGCTCCCCTTGCTTGCAACCCTCTCTCTAAGCCCTTCCACTGTAGCCAGACTAGCAATCCAGAGCAGAAAGAAGGTCACTTCTACCCCACAACACATGTGAGCTTGACATCACATTATGGAAACATCATGCAGGTTCCTTTTGAATAAATGCGGGAATTGACATCCCAGTCCATACGATTTCCATACAAAACTGACATCTATCAACATTTTGCATTTTATTACTGAGATGTTTCATCCTTAGAGAAGATGAGAAACATACTTTATGACACTGCAATGTGTTTGATATTTTCAGTTTTCTCTCCAGATCTGTATCTTGCAGGACCTCTGAAAAAAACATTTATCTTGAAAACTTACCTGCAGAGCAGGTGCTTCATGAGTGCAGACTGGAATTGGATCTTCCAGCAGGCCCTTTGTGAACATCATATGCAGATGAGATAAGGGTTCCCTGAAGAATAAGACAAGACATTTTAAGGGAATCATTATAATGCATCAACGTGGAAATAAAACATTAGGCCATGTTTTCCATTTCCCCTTATGTTTTTTGTTAACTGGAATATTTGCCAAGTCAGCTAATGCAATGAAAAACACACAAGTCCTATGTGAATTCATATATATGAAGTTTTGGAAGTTTCCACAGCATTCCTCAGCAAGCAAATACGAAATATGTGCACTTCTACCTAGAATACCTGTCCACATTCTGACAAATGTATACTTATACAGACCACGGTGTGCTGCAGAAACCCATCAGGAGAGGAGGCAGGGGACAACAGCTGTCTTCTAGCCAGGAGAATCTCAAAATGCTTTCTCATGGCATCAACTGTGGTTGATCTGTTTAGCAGAGCCATAGAGAAGGAAACTCTTCAATTCTCTTAAAAGCTCACTAAGCTCTTTTGGTGCAGAAAGAAGGAAACATATCCCCAGTAAGTCAACAGCTTTTACTGTGAGCTATGATTTGTCCACTGACAAAAAACAACTCCTCAATGCACACCTTCTTGGGAACATACGTGCCTAAAAGGTGGGGGAAAAAGTGGGGGCCATCTATGCCACAGCAGAATTAGACTTAATCACCTAACCTTTAGACCTGCACAAGCCAGGATAGGCATCACAGTCTCACACTTGCACTTGGTTTAGAATTTAGGCTAAAATTACAAGCACCCAGAATTGAGAATATATTTCAGCTGTGGTGAGCAGCACTGCTGCTGTGTGAGCAAAATTGAACTGCTTACTGCTCAGAGAAAATGATTTCAAGGTCTTAGTGCTTGTGAGACCCCATCTGGAGCAGAGTGTTCACCTCTGGGGCACCCAGCACAAGAAGGACATGGGCTTATTAGAACAAGTCCAGAGAAGGGCTAAAAAGATGACCAAGGGGCTGGAGCCCCTCTCCTACAAGGATAGGATTAGGGAGTTGAGGTTGTTCAGCCTGGGGAAGAGAAGACTCTGGGTAGACCTTACAGCAGCCTCTCAGTACCTAACAGGGGCTTACAGAAAAGGTGGGGAGGAACTCCCCAGGGAGAGTAGTGACAGGACAAGGGGGAATAGCTTTAAACCAAAAGAGAGTAGGTTTAGGTTACACATCATGAAGAAGTTCTTTACTCAGAGGGCACTGAGGCATTGGAACAGGTTTCCCAGAAGCTGTGGATGCCTTATTGCTCAAATTGTTCAAGGCCAGGCTGGATGAGGCTTTGAAGATCCTGGTCTGGTGGGAGGTGTTCGTGCCCATGGCAGGGGGGGTGGAATTACATTCATCTTTTACATGCAGGTCTCCTCCAACCCAAACCATTCTGTGAATCTGCAACAATGGTAGCTCAGCATAAGGCAGCTAATAAGTTCACCAGTATTTTGAACTCTACATTGCTGCTGCTACAGTGCTGTTCAGAGTCAGGTCTGAGAAAGTCTCAGAACAGAATGTAAATATATCCTTCAGAATGCAACTTCAGTACAAGTTCGAGACTTATTTTCTGGATTAAAAGCAGTTCAGAGGCACAAAAGAGCATTGTAAATTACACGTGTTCCAGTCAAAATAGTCATTTGTGGTCCTCAGTGACATCTCCTGGTGGTGCACACACCAAGATTCATACTTAGAGAACTCATCTACATTCAGATTTCGCCATCTCTGGGTATTAATACTGTATATTTTTTTGACCACCTTAAAAACATAAGACGTGCTTAGCAAATGATGCCAGGAGAACGAGAAAAATCACTCAACTTTTCAGAACATCTGAATCCCCCACTTCACCCCAGTCGTACCAGTGCACTCATTTGCTTGTCACCAGTAACACGATCTTCCTGCATTAACCCTAAGCCCAAAAAGGAAAACATTTGCATGAACTTCTCCAGTATAAAAGTGATTAGAGATGGAATAAGTTGTTCTATTTATAAACTTTACTACCCATGGGAAGCAGATTAAAGTGATGGATAGGATGTGACCTTCAATTTATTAATGATTTAGCACAGTCAACTGTGATTACTTGTACAGAGACAAGAACATTTGAATTCACACCAGAAACCCTGCTCATAGACTGCTTCCACTTTCCTCTGCAATACACATATCCTTACTTTAAACTAAACTGTAATTCATTCAAAGATATCAAACTTGGTATGTCAAAAATTCATTCAACTGAGCAGCTCAGTTTTAGAGCACTTGCATGTTTAAATGGCTGCAGCATCATATGGCTCAAAGCTTTTTACTTGTGATGTTTCAAGTTCTGTTGGACTTCTACTCTGCAAGCAAATTATGTAGAATATTACCAGAAAAGAAAGTGAACTTTATCAAACATGCAAATGTATGTGAAGGACAGGATAGAGCGTTTTGACTAATCACAGTGAAGAAAAGTTATAACCATTTTTAAAAGCAGCTAGAAACAACTGACATTATTATTATTTTTTTAATTCAAAATTCACACCAAGTTCAGTCATTTGAGAAAATCATTTCAGCGTAATTGCCATACCAACACCATTTAGCATGCTCCTTTCTCTTTCTTTCTCTGATTGAAATATACGTCAAGTAATTACATACAATTAGATGTATTCTTTTCAATGCTCTTCCTTAGTTCCTTTTTTGATTTCACTACAATTACTGCAAGCTTTCTTTTACTAATCAACTTGTACTTTTCAAACAACTCTGCATGCATTTCACACATCAAGGGGAACAATAAAAATTTTGTTGCCCTTGCAGAATGGTCACCTTGGTCATCAATCTTTACATTGGAAGCAAATCAACTAAAAAACTACTTAGATACTAATCTTTCAACTGTTTTGTTTATTCTAAACAGAATTTGGAGAAAACCATTTCAAGAAATAGGATATTTGTAGTCTTCCCTGACAGAAGGTTATTGCAAATTGGAAATTTGTCCTGCCTGACAAGGGTCTGTAATGGGGTCCACACAGTAGAAAGAATGAAATAGTCAAACTGCAGTGCAAAATGGATTTTCTTCCTTTTCCTGCAGGTTAGCATTTAAATGAAACACTAACTACAATGGAACTTCACAAGCTACAGTACGGTAAAACAGCTCATTCACTTGAGAAACAAGCATAAAAAACACACAGCATTTTCCAGAACAACACACTCCATCTCTGCTACATTGAATTAAGTCTTGCAGTAAAGACTACCTTTTGCTATGTTCTTAAGCCTGAGTATGTCCTAAGGTCTAGTAATGCCACAATGAAAACAACACCAAATGCTCATAAGTCAACGTAAATACAGGATCTCCCTCCATTATCAAATCATAATTGTGGACATCTTCCTAGTCCCCTATATTCTAGGAACGCAAACCCTTTCCAGCCATCATTACGTGTTGTGTTACTGTCATCTCTCTATTGCCAAGACATTCAAAGTATGCTACAGCCTCAACTATGATAGTTACAAGTCCCACTCCTATTTTTCAGAGGTTGCCTGTCCAAATTCTAGTAAAACAAAATAGTAGCTGCAGCTACTACCACCTAAAATGCATAGAGATGAGTGTAACTACTAACAAACCCTTTTTTTTTTTTTTTTTGGCTTCTTTCAAGACTAGCACAATTGTTTCCACTCCTTTCAGCAAGTAGATTGCCACAAAAAAATAAATAAATAAATAAATAAAATAAAATAAACAGGAACCTATAGAAAGCTGGAGAACATCCACTTCTCTTGACATATCCATATTCTAGGCACATAATGTCACCATCTGATTTTCTTAAGTGTACTCCAGCAGCATAAAATCATTCAGGCCTTCATTTCTTCTTAAAGCTTAACAAACTGTCCAAATACACCAATATACCTTAAGCTGGAGCAGTTCCCTCTTAAAAAAAAAAAAAAAAAAAAAAAAAAGCCTAATGAACAAAATAAGGCTGATGGAGCTTGCTTCTATATATAGCATGCTGATGAGCTCCACCCAAAATGCTGCATCCAATAGTTGTATCATGGTGATGGAAGATCATCTGCTTGACTGACTGGTGAAATGAAAGGGAAGGCTAGTAACAGAGGCTGTAATTAGAGAGAAGAAGGTATTAGAATCAGCTGGAAGCCCTGATAGGTGGCAGCTCCCCACCTGAGCTCATGCTCCTAAGGAACTTGTTACTTGTTTTGTTCTAAATCTTATTATTTCACTGTTCTGAGAAGAGTTATTTTCAGATCAGAAACAGCCACTGGTGCTGCATTGTAGAAAACCAGATGCTGTTATCTACAGGTGGGCTGTGTTTTTGATTGTATTGTAATTTTGAACACACAATAAAAATAAATAAAAATTTAAAATATTAATAATTAAAAAAAAAAAAAAAGCACAGGGAGAGCAGCTGTGGCATGGTCCTGTGTTCAGGCTTGGGTCACTGTGAATAACTTAGGGAAGCCACTGAAGTATTGCAACCAGTCATAACTTGTCTCTTGAAACAAAGGTGAGCTGTTCCTCCATTCCCAGGCTCATATAACCCAGAAAACTGCCCATTCCATTCCTATCACAGGATGGTCCTTTCTTGGAGTCAGTCCAGTAATGACCGTATCAGAATCAGAAATAAGACGCTATTAAAATAAGTATCAATTAAAGGAATAGTATTGCTTTATATAATGTACTGGCAACTTAATTTAGCTGTATCGTCTAATGCACATAGACATATTAGCAGTATGTAGGTCATTTTTGGCCATTTTTTCTCTGGAAATAATTAAAGGGTTATGTGAGAGCTTAAAGTTAGCTAGAGCTTAGAAAACTATATCTTCAGCAGCTGAGATAATATTTAGATCATACAGATGACAGAAAATAAGCAAAATGGATGATGATAATATATATATATATATATATATATATATATTTTTTTTTTTTCCCCTGCACTTCCCTGGACGTTTTTAGGTTTTAATATTAATTTGGTGAGGGCACAGTCTTGGAGATGGAAGACAACAGCTGATCTTAATAGCCTGATTTTTCAAAAACTGGAAAATTAGAAAGTATTTTTAGTATTTAGTATTAGTATTATTAGTATTATTATTTATTTCTGTTTTTTTGGGAAATGGACTCCTATATCTGCTGTGTGATTTCCTGAGACAGCTGTTTTCTATGCTGTAATACTTCCGCCCTCCCTCCCCCAGGACATGCTCTGGCACCTCTGAGAGTCTGTGTCACCTGCTGCTGTTAATGTATAATGCTTTCAACAGTATCCTCATACTTTGCCCTCAGCGAAACTACAGAACGTCTGACTATCATTCAATTTTTCTACTTAAAGGAAGTTACTCACTGATTTCACTATATTTTGCCATTAATCTCTGAATACAGTATTTCATGAGCATTCTTTGGCCAGATATGTATGAAAATAAAATTCACAGAAAAAAAAAAGATACATGATGAAGTTTTGATACCCCTTGAAATTATAGTTTAAATTAGCTAATATGTATGAACTTGCATGAAACTCTGAGAAGCAGCTTCTAATAAGTAGTCTTTAGTTCTCATTAACTCAGCCCATGAGTTTGCCATGCATAAAGATAAAGACAAACTACCTTTCTATGCAGGAAATGCTGTGGGTGCACAGAAAGCCCTTAGAGGACATTTAGGGCTATATTTTCGTTCCCAAAGTGTTTTCACCTCAAGTCCAACTAATTTATAGGGGCCCAGCCTCTCACTGTTGCCTCTGATTGTTGCCTCCAATTCTTCCCAGCTGATCTCTCAGAAAAGGTTTAACTCAGAACAAGTGCTTTCACCTTGTATTTTCCTTTGAAAATTTATGCTTCTATTCTGCATCTGAAGAAGTCATCAGTAATACTAATGGGCATAGGAAAATACATTCTTTTTCCCCATGAATCTATGATATTGTTAAACAAGTTCATGAGGAAAAGTTTCTTTTGCCTTTCAGACATTAGGCATTGGCCAGTGTTCAAGGAAGCACATCCATCCAGATGAACAGTCTTGTTCCTGTACTAAGCAGCCAAATTCATCCCTGGAGTAATACCAATTAATATTTATAAGGGATATATGGCAGACATGAATTTACCCCATCAGAAGAGGCAAAATTGGTGTATCATATATTCTGGCAGGACATACTAGTAGGTTGTGTTCTGCAGAAAACAGTTATATGTAGACCTGAGATGCATAGGTTTTATTTTTAACATACATTTTAAAAATTAATTTTGGCAGCCACAGCTCCATTAAGTATAAATCTCCTCAAAACAAAATTCCCAAAGTACATTCAGCTTCTTTCCTCAACTCGTTTCAGACAGAATATGGATGGATGCATGCCAAAAATATCTTTACATATGATTTAGAAAGAAAGCATTGAGCCTGTCTGCCTTGCTTCAGAAGTATAGATTAGACCATGCATCCACCATCAATAACTGTGCAGAAGCATATGCTGAAGACTGAATCTCTGCCACTAAGGGCTGGATTCTTTATGGACTTGTGATGATTCATAGTTACCCTCTGGAGAATAATAAACACTGGGAAATCCATATGCTAGAGTTAACTGTCTCCCATGTGGGGGGAAATGATCATCCTGAGAAAAGGAAATTGCGGTGAAGGAACGTGCCATGAAATTGTAATGTAATGTCATAGGAGTTGCATCAAGGGAGTATTCCAGCCTCTGTAACTTAGACCGTCCCTGAAATTGTGCTAAATTACCATCTGGATTTACTGTCTGGTTGACTTTTCTTGAGAAGGATTATTAAACTTTATTATTTGGGCTGTAAGGATACTTGGTCATGACCTTAATGGCATAAACTGAGTTTTCATACTTACTGGGTATGACAGCAGGAAAATTTCCACTTTCTTTGTCTTGCAATGGTGTAAATTAATTTCAAAAACTGGACATTGAAATGACATGCCCCAAAGACCAAGAATTTGCATTGTACTTCATAAACTATGATGCAGTGAGACAGAGTGAATTTCTGCATCAAGCTGACAGTCACCTGCAATATCTTGGAGTCACATGGACAGAATTTTCTGTTATGTTTGCAGTCTGGAAAATATCAATAAAAAATGAGAGCTTAGGTAAATATCACTCAGAAGCCAGCTAGCACTAAATAGGACTCCCATAAATACCCTTAGGATTTCAATGGAAATTCTGAGCCTGTCTCCAGCAGGAAGGCGTCCGCTTGTTTGATTTGAAAGTCCATATATGAGATTCTCAGACACTAAAATTAGAAAGCTTTAAAAGTGACAAGTAGCATATTATGCTTGGTTCAGTTACCTGGCTTTCATTATTGCTGACTACTAGACCAGAAAATATTATACATTAAGCATCTGCATTATTGAAATATCAAAAAAAAAAAAAAAAAGAAAAAAGAGGGATAATAGATATATTTTGCTATAAAATGCTATAAAAACCATAACACCTAGATATTTTAAGCAGATATATATCTCATTTTTGGTTGTAATAAAGGACTTCTGAGTTGGTGGTGTTGAACACCTGCAACGTATCGTTGGAACGAGTCCTTTCAAGCCATATTCCCGGGCACCTCGAGGAGAAGAAGGTGCTCAGAAACAGTCAGCATGGGCTTGCCGAGGGTAAACAATGCCTGACCAACTTGATTGCCCTCAATGATAAAATCCCTAGATTTGTGGACAGGGGGAAAGCTGTAGCTGTTTTTCACTTTGACTTTAGCAAGAGTTTCAATGCTGTCTGCCGCTGTTTTTGTACTCCAGTTAGGACATTATGGTCTGGATAGGTGGACAGCTAAGTAACTAAAAATACTGGCTGGCTGGCTGGGTTCAGCAGGAAGCAGTTAATGGCCATTTTCTACCTGGATGTGGTAGACCCCCAGGCAGGGGTCTACAGTGTGCCAAAGTATTACCTCAGGAGACTGTAATGGGATCTGTCCTGTTTAACACCTCTATCAATGTTCACTCATTTCTTCCAGTGACTAGAAAGAGGTGGAGGAAGGAGCTCAGCAAGTTTACAGATGACTATAAATGGGGCCCAAATGATGCTCTCAATGCCAGGGAAGGCAGGATGGTCATTCAGAAGGACCTAGCCATCCTGGAGAAGTGGACGCACAGGAACATCATGAAATTCAACAAAGATAAATGAAAAGTCCGGCAAACAAATAACCCCTTGCAACAACAGCGTAGTCTAGAATATACACTTTTAGGACTCCCAGCTGATGACAGACATCAAGAAACTAAAGCAAATTTAGCAGAGGGCCAACAAGATACTCAGGAGGCTGGAGCCCTGACTCTGTGAGGAGAAACAGAGAAACACAGCTTGTTCAGTCTGGAGGGAAGACAACTTCTGAGGGATTGAACACCAGCTTTTCAATACCTGTAAAGAGATCTTCAAGAAGACAGAGCCAGGCTATTTGGAGTGTTTCATGGCAGTAAGATGAAAGGAAACATATCTCTGATGATATTAATTCTAGAATACACGCTTCTGTGAGAAGCAAAAGGAATTAATCACATTTCCTCAGGTTTTATTGAAGAGATAGGAAACCTTTGCATGACTTCATAATCTGTCAGGCATTTCAAAATGCTGTATCAAGGAATTTTTTCTTCCTTATCCCCTAATCTCCACTATGTAAAGTCTGTCCATAGGTGAAGATACAATCCGCAATTCTTGCACATATCTCACAGTGGAATAAACTATGATTTTTTAGCAAAGTAATTGCTCTTCACAGTCATGTCATATTTCCTCAGTACAATATTTGGAAAAACATGTTTTAGGAATCATTCATTGGCATGGTTTCTCAGCAGAGGTTTACCTAGATGGTCTGATTTCTTATAACTGTTTGTGTCTGGGGAGGAAATAAACTCTGAGGTTTCCAGGATTAGCATGCAAATTATTATTTTTAGTTTCAGGTCCTTGCTTGTTCATGATACACTATGTTTTCCAACTGTAAAGGGGCATTTCCTTTGCTAACCATCAGCCTGAAAGAGTTAAAATGTGAACTGTAACCTGTGAGAAGAAAGAAGAACCATTTTAAAGCTCAGAGGCTCCATGACCCTTTCTCTCACACCTTGAGTTTGGCAGGTTTACTTTTGGTTTGCTTGTTAAACCAGGGTCATGTCCACTAAGTCCAGAGAATCGCTTATCTGAGATCAAGTCACAACACAGTGGAATCAGAACTAGCAGAAGGAAAACACAAGTAGAGACTTTCATCTTATGGATTTAAACAACAGCTACATGATAGCAATAGGAGAGGCCAAGGAAGAGCAAATCTAGTGTTTTTTACCTACCTGCTACAACTGCAAACAGCTAGACCAATTGGGTGAAGCAAATGTAAAGGACTGTAGCATACACCATTTCTCTTACATTTCAAAAGCCTGTAATAAAAGAGGATTTTTTGACCAGATGTCTAAAATCCTCTCTTTGCAGGCAGGAAGCACAAATGGTGCTTAAGTGGAACAGCACATGCAAAGACTCTATAGAGGAGAGGATTTTATCAAAGATACTTATCTCTTAAACAGATGTCCAAAACTCTTCTCTGGATAATTTTATTTTTATTTTTATTTTTTGTACAATACTGTTTTTTTATTTGCCATATGCATATTATGTCATAATTGGTAGCTACTCCATAATTAATATATGTAGGCCCATAATTATAAGGTTGCATTGTTGCAGTGCCAGAAACTTGAACCAAGATGGGGAAAAAAAAGTCACAGGCTGTTACAAAGCAAAAGAACTACATTATGGAATCTTTGGCTTAAAAAAAAAAAAAAAAAAAAAAAAAAAGATTATTTTTCAATCTTCATAAAAGACAATGAGTTTTGAGTCGTGACTTTTGGATGCTTATTAAAACTGAGGCTGTTCAACACTTGATTAGACTCTTACTGCTAGTGTTGCCTCAACTTCACTAGTAAATAAAAATGGACCAGGATCTACCTGGCAATGTATGGATCTTGTGTGGAGAGTTAAATTTTCTGTCTTTCCAAAACAGAGAGGTTGTGGTCAAATTACCTATTCCTGTTAGTCCCTAGCTCATGCTAATCCTCAAACTGAGACTGGGAATTGTCTGGGAGTTTTCTTATTGTCGGGAGACAAGACCATGCCAAGAACTGTACTTAAAACTAGCAACTGCAGGAAATTATCCAACACCATGCATATGCACTATTTATTTTACCACTAAGAAGCAACTGAAATGCATAAAGGGGCAATAATGAAAGGAATATACATCATTTTCTGAATCTTGCTTGAGAAAAAAATACACATATAAATCTTGTAGCCTACGTAATCAGGCCAGGCCTGTGAATGTCTCACTGAATCAGTGGGTTTGGGCAGAAGGGGTCAAAGATCATAATGTCTTATTTTGGATTGAACCATTATAAAGACAATGCTCTGAAAAATGTTATTCTTAATCTGCTCTGATAATGCAAAGAAAACAATTGAAATCAGTATGAATGTGGAGTTTTCCTATGTGGATAACCATCCTTTTAGAGAAAATAGTATCTTGTTTGTTCCTGTCCTATTATTCTGATTTCAGTTTTGTCTTCCCTCCTGCTAATATGCTTCTCTCTTACCTGTTATCAATGGGTACTCTGAAACCTGGTTCTCCTTTAATTGATTTTTATCACAACTGCTTAACAAACTTTCCACAGTGCCAAACATACTATGTTATAAATAACCAGCTGAGAAACACAAAATATGTTTATAGAGTGTCAGACAGCATCTTCTTTAAGCTATAAATATAAAATACGTTAAATATTTCTAAGCAACCATTTTGTCACCTACATGAAAATAGCAGCAGAAATTGACCCCTGTGGGACTTCACAAAATCTAGAAAATTCTGCATTTTCAGTCAAGCCATTGTGTATCATGCAACATAGAAGCTGTGCACAAGGTACCTCTAGGGAGCTATTAGCTCACACACTCTGAGCTGCTTTGTCTAAAAATTATTCTTATACATGCCTGAAGAATTCATGCCCATTGAGCAAACTGATGCATGTTGAACATTTCAAATGGTGAAATTCTTATGCCTTCATGCTGAAAAAAACTTTTAAATGTATTCTATCTTAAACATCTTTTAGTCGGATGCATTGCTGCCCCAAAATTTCACCATAGGTCTTTCAGCTTTACACTGTTAGAAGTGAAAAAGGGGATTTATCTGGCTCTGTGGACTACATTTTCTGCTATAGTCAATGAAATATGGAACAGCAAATGTTGCTCAAAACTTTTGGAGTTTTTCAGAATGTAATTCATTCTCTTACTGACAGTGTCTTTGCATTGTCACATAAGCATTGTTACAGAACCAAATGCTAAATTGGAGGAATATTTTACATAGAAAAGAAAATAGAAATATAGAAAAGAACATAGAGAAGTGTTCTACTACAAGGTGCAAACCAGCTGCAGACACATTAAAAAAAAAAAAAAAAAAAGATTTATGTTTGGTTTATGATCTACTAATTGGAGTCCAGCCCTGCTGCTTCCTCTATTTCCTTTTCCCTACAGTACCTGGGGCTTGGATCAATTGACTCCTCCAAACCCAGGTGGACTTTATCAAATCTCTTACTATAATCTGTCAGGCACTTCTAATCATATTAGTGATTTCCCATCATATAACATCAGTAATTATATTATTAGACTTGTTTTTTTCTCCCCCAATCTGATATAAAATTACCTCTGCATATTAATGGCTTTTCTATCATGAGACTTTAATGAAGCAGAATATCAATGAGATGTGATGGAGTGGAAAACTGTTAGTGATATAAAAGATGTTCACATTTCAGAATAAGCATGTCATTCTGCATTATTAGTTTTTTTTTCTCTCTCTCTCTCTCTTTTTTTTTTCTTTTTTTTCTTTTTTTTTTTTTTTAATGAGCAGAGGTCTCTCTTGCCTTTTTCTTCTTTCATTTCCCTTGATGTGGGACAACTGTAAAACTTTATTTACGGTTCTTATGGAGAATGATCAAGTGGCTCTAATTCTCTGTATGTTGAACAGCACTGCAAATCATGAAGGCATTCACTTGCTAAGAAGAAATTACAGTGCTATTGTCTCATCCTCAGCATCATTTGTTACTTTAAAAAACATAAGAAAGTACGTCAAACTGTGGCAGAGATTGTAGTTTTATCAAAAATAAACTTATTAAAGTAGACAGATTTTTTATTAACAAGTCAGAAACCGAATGATTAAACAGCTTTCTCTCTGTCTGAATACCAAACAGAAATCAATGTATATTATACAGCAGTGGCAGCTGAGATTGCAGAAGATCCAAGGACGGCATAAAGACTGTAATTTACTGAAAATATTTCACCAGGGCAACAGCCATAAGATGAAGTCTAGTTTTGCCCATGGAATGCATTCTCTTGCTCTTTTCAATATGAATTTAGAAAACTTACTTGCATAAGCCATAAAAAGGTGGTATTTTTGTTACAAATCCATAACTGTCAAGCTAAAAAGAATTGTTTCTACACCCTAAGCCGTTGCTCTAGAAAGCCTTATGGAACATTATGTATTGCTGCTCAATGGCAGATAATGTCAACAACTTTATTACTGCCAGTTGTGACAATTCCCAAACAACACAATAGAAAACATAACTGCAGAACGCTGTTTCTATAATTTCCTTGCAACATTATGAGAAAACATCAAAAAAGCCTATGAACACCCAGTTTTCACAGTGATTCACTCACTACATATCAGCTTCATGTGGAACTTCATGGACAGGGCATACAGAGAATTTCAGTCTACCTGTTCAAATGATTATAGCATGATTTCCATGTCACATCACTATCAAAGGACCTATACCATACAGTAGCATATATGAAAGTTCAAGTACTTCAATAAATACGCATCGGTTTTGGTTTACTATAGGCGTCTATGTGGCAGATATGCAAAATGGCACACGGAAATGGCAAACTACTTTTCCTGAAACAAAAATGTGAGATTTTTACATAGTTTCACATTATGCTTGTTTTTCTTTTTCACTTGGTAGATTTAACCTGGTAGAACTGGAAAAAAAAAAAAAAATAAAAAAAAAAAAAACACAATTAAGAATGTGGGGCATAGTGGCTGATAGTAAACAAGTAAATAACAAAATGTTGGAGATATACCAAAGAAGTTAAAAGAATATGGAAATACACTAATCACCATGAAAGGAAAACAAAACAAAACAACAACAAACAAACAAACAAAAAAGAAAAAACACACACAACCTTTTTTTTTATTACTTTTTCTCAGAGAATTGTTAGAAATAATTGATTCTGTTACTTCAACAACATATTTGGAAATGATTTATCACTAATTTTCAGCATATTACCTAACCAACATAAAACAATAGCACATGGAGAAGTCTGTGGTTTTGTAAGTGGGTTGGTGAAAATATTAATGTACATCACACAAGTAATACAACTTCCCCTAGCCACTACCCACATATGCAAGCCTAAAAAAAGTAACTGTAAAAATGCCCTGGATAAAATAATGATACTGTAATTGTATACTGTACAATCAGTCTGGAAATATTAAGGCTATAGACAAATGCCATCTGATTTATAATACATAAGATTGTATTGACAACAGTGGCAAATACTTATCATAAGCCAACGCAGCATATAGGTGATGCAAAACAGATCACATGCTTGCTAGGACTAAATGATAGATTTTATTGAAGTAACACAAATCCAGAGAGTATGCAAGCATCAAGAAAATGCAGTTAAGCTGCAATTATTCATAGTCCACAAAGATGCATAGTTTATGATATACGTTCCTCTCTTTTTCTTAACTCTTCTACAGCAATTTATTCACCATCTGAAGCCAGGTGAACAATTCCAGGCTCTGTCTCACCAGTTTAAAGAAACAGGAGAGGAACTATTCTCTGGCTCTGCGTTCACCTGTTCACATCCAGGAGCTGAAGTGCCCTACTTCCCAAACAGCATGACCACATCTAACCTGCACAGTGTGAATAGGCTTCAGTCTGTGCTGGGCATTTCTGGGGACAGTCCTAGTTGGTATAAGCCACCTCTGCTAGGCAAAATGCAAATGGTTTAATGGTATGGATGATTTGGGGCCGGTTCCCTCGCCCTCCAGTAGCTCTGTGGGAGACACCACAAAGCTCCATCTGTTGCAAGTCGGTATCAGTCTATAACACACATTAAAAGTGGTTGGAATGGGAAAAGTAAATGTGGTTTTAAACAAAAAGTGTATTTTAGTCAGCAGGTAGACTTTACAGTTTTCTCTTGCATCTAGGATCTAGCTGACTGTTTTTCTCAAAAGTTTAGTGGTGTTCTCATTGTGTATCAGAGTTTATGCTACCCTAAATTACAGCTCAGGTAAAATATCATTTCATCATTGGACATATGAGATGTTACTGTGTCATGGCAGCACACAGTAATTCCCATTGGTTGTCATGGAAATTATATGCATATCTTGCAGTGGGAGAAAAGGGTTTTGAAATGTCAAATGGTAACAGAATTATTCGTAACTTAGGATATCCTCTCTAATTTTCAAAAGCTATCAGAATTTATTACTGTCAATACTCAAACAATTTTAAAATGCTAGTCCCCTTCAGGTAAATTATTGTCCTATTTTCTCTAATGCTCCTTTTGTTTCCAAGCACCTCATTCTATTAATGTTCAGGTAATAAAATATTGTTTCTGTATTTTTAATAGTTATATCTACTTTACACAGAGACTATGTCTACAGCTTGGAGATGTTAATAATCACGAAAAAGTCTGCTACGTTTCTAATGAGAGTTTCAAATGAAAATGGGGAGCCTTGTAGAAATGGGAATACCTGGTGATAATTGGTTGTTTTGCATTATATACACTACCTTTACTTTATGAAATAAAGGAAAAGCAGTAAAGGAAAGACCAGATGTCTGAGCCATTTCTTGAAAAATATGTTTGAGGAGGATCTCATGATTTTATTTGATATTTGACTAGACAGGACTGTCACCATCTAGAATTTCTCCTAAGGCAGCACAGATGATGACTCACAGAGACATCACTCACTGTACTAGATATGTAAGAAGAAGCCCTAAACATTCACAGAATTATCTGAAGTTTCTATAAAAAGTTTTTGGCAATGCTATAAATATACTGTTGTAATATTATTTTAGGATTAGGAATCATGTAGAATTCATTCTCCTAAATATTGTCAGAGAACTCTCTTTGCAGCATAAAATACTTGTTTAGACCAAACATTTGCACTATCCAGAACACCACTTTAATTTTTTAATATATACATGTAAGTATATAAGTGTCAACAACTGCAAATAAGATGAAATGTGTACTGGGACACACCAGAGTGGCTTTATGTTGTAATAATTATTGGACCCTAAACATTCCAGGTAAAATTAAAATCCCCTAAATATGTTTGCCAAGCAAGTAAAAGTGAAAGAGAAAAGATAGGTAGAATGCGCATAGGAAAACAGAGACAAAAGAAAAAAAAAAAAAAAAGACAAAACCAAACCAACCAACCAAAAAAACCCCACCCAACCAACATATCAGCAACACATTCACAGTTTAGATATGAATCAACATCATAAAAAGAAAATAACCAAAAAAGAAATGATACCCCAACTGTTGTTAGCACAGTTATGCTCAGCATCACATAAATCTGATCCTTACTAACATAGTCCAAAAATCTGCAGGATTGATGCTATTAGGCAACCAGACTGGTGAGATGCATGCAATAGCTTATACAACAAAGCCATTATTAGCTCTTACTCAGGATGCCTAGAATTAAGAAAATTCTCAAAAACTAAGTTTTCAATGGGACCTGTATGATTTCAGAATTTGGAGAGTGTTATGATTGTGCTTGGCTTAGGGAGACTGTGTAGTAATTTGTGAAATTTGAGAGGGCAAGACTGCAAGCATGGAAGGCGCAACTAAGCCAAATAACATTTTTAACAACTCAAAAAGAATTTACTTTAGAGTCTGGAACATTCCAGCGTTCTATCGCAATAGATGAAATACACTACTAACCTGGAGAACACTAACACCATGAAAATATATACAGCTAAGAGGACTAAATTATAAAGGGGAACTGAGAGAAGTTAGTGTAGAAAACATGGCTAAGTGGTGACTGAAGGACGTAAAAAGTGATAAGAAACGATTAGAGCAGACACCAATCTATAAAATCCTGAGGTAGTAAAGAAAAGAAGAATAGTTGAAAGCTGAACAACAAAAAAAAAGTTCAAAATGGGGTCTGTTACTCATGGGCTTCAGTACCTTGTCTTACATTGATACTGCGGTCTTTGAAGGACCAAGCCTCTGTTGTATGTTGACAGGTAGAGTGTGTTGCTGACGGGTTTTGGTTGCTGTTGTTGTTGTTTTCTTTTTTTGTTTGTTTGTTTTTGTTTTGTTTTGCTTCTCTGAGAGGGAGGGGTTGCCTATATGAACTCCATGGAACAGGGGACAAAGTATTTTTGTACTCTTTTCTCCAAATAAAGCAACATGAAATGGGGCTCTGTCACTTCGTTTGTGTGACTTGTCTGCAGCAGTGTTAGTGGGATGGCAACACAAGCTATATCTATTTGGAAACGGAAGTGCAAACTTGAGCCCGCACTGCTAGCTAACTAGCAATTCAAACTGATTTGCTTTGCACATGTTCTGCAATTTGAATGATGAGAAAACTTGAGTTTTCTTTGATCCAGCAGCCTTCAAGGGCCAAATGTAGAAGAGAAAATGGATGAAATTGGGGAAATTATATGAGCATTCAGTATATAAAACAAAGAACAATCAAGAAACATGTCAACATAAAATAGAAGGTAATTCAGAATTCCAATTCTTTTTGAGCTTCCTCTCTTCCAAGTAGTTACTAAGTTAAGAGACAAACATACTCACGGTAAAGCTTGAAAAACAATCTCTGAGCTGAATTGAGAATTCTCCAGTGAGTTGTTACTCACTGTTGCTTGTATGGCATACTTCCAGGCCACAAATACTGCTAAAAGCCTTGGAGCAATTATTAAGCAATGTCCAATATTCATTATGGATTCCTTGAAAACACTTACAAAGCCCCTTGCTAGTAACCAGTAATTTGAAAACTTTTGACTAAACCAGAGAAAGAAGATCCATTCAAATATTTACTTAAGCTGGAAGTTAAAACTTGTTGGAAGTACTTTTTCTATATGATTTAGGGACATAATGAAAAACACACACACAAAAAAACTTTCTTCCTACAGCATTTGGTAAGCAACAGGGAAAAAAAGACTGAACACCTTCTTCCTACCACCCACTAGGATCATGTAGTTTTCATTGCTAATATCCCCCATCCATTTGAAAAGGCACCTTGAAGCTGACAACACAAGAGTGATCTTTCTCATGCCATTTGTTTAGTATGTGATCAAAGTGGTTCTGAAACAACTATGAAGTAATTTTCAAGCTGTACTCCGGAACTTCACTATCAGTGGAAGGCTTAATAGTGAGGAGTAAATGTTAAAATACTGCATTAGCAACGTGCCAAGAGCAAGGTTTCACACACCATACTACTATCTAATGAAGACACCAGCAGATAACTGGAAGGATGATCTCATGAACAGCTACTGCTCTTCTGCTGCTGCTTCTTTACACTCTACTCATCCTGCAACAATTCGCTCCTGCAGCAATTTGCTTAATATACTAATATATTAACAGACTCTTTGCTGAATGAGCATCAGCTACAAACAATATATTAATGTTCTCAATAACAAGCTTCAAATTAAATAAATAAAAGCTATTGCAGCTGTATAAACATTTGTAAGGTGCAAAGATTTTAAGGATTAAGACATTGGATAACTCTTCCTAGATTCTCTGGAGCTGAAGATTAAGTTGGGTCAGGCCCTTACTAAAGAGAAGACATCTTTGATAGGGATGGCTACAGATTTCCTTTGACACTTGGAATATTCAAGTTGTGATTCTTGGTTTCACTGAAAGACTATGTGAGAATAAAGTGACATGACTTTTCAAAGCTTCACATACAGATTACTTCAGCAGGGAAGAACAGAAACCTGAATGTACTTGAGGTGGAGAATTATAAGTATTACAGTGTTCTGGAAATGACTTTCTATTTAGAAGAATTCTCGGTTTTCCTTATGTTTGAAGCATCCTGGTTTGCTACCAGTTCCCCCCCAAAAAAGCAGAGGAAAGGCTTAAGCAAAAAGACATTGATTTCTCAAGATGGCTACATGACTTTTTTCCCTGCTCCTATTTAATACAAATTCTAAGGAACACACCATGCACTACATGATACAATCAGCCATTGCATGAGGACAGTAAGCCTCCTATTCCAGTAGGATCATGCCTGCATCCACTTTTAGATATATACAGATGATTCAAGAGTACATGGACACTAGGAAGTTGTTCCCCACTTGAAAAGTTCAATATCTATCTGCATAGAGCTAAGCCCATTTTCCATAATCAAATATATTTTCTAAAGACTTAGCCATGGACAGGACAGTCCATGAGGACAAAGTCACTGCAAGCAATTCTCAAAAGAAGTTAAATATAGTCTTTCTCTCTCTCTCTCTCTTTTTTTTTTTTTTCTCCCCCTCAATATCCTAGGTGGTCGTAAGATATTCAGGACAAGGTCACTCTGTGCAGAACTGTATTTCCAAAAGAAAGGGGCTCTCCTGACTCAGATTCAAAGAAAGCACTTCTCAGGAGGATCTTCTGTTGTTCAAAATAACTATTTAATTGTTGTGAAGATTAATGTCTGCATTCAAACACCTTCCCTTTTGTGAGGAGAAGCTCATGCTGCTGGCGATGGTAGGTAGCTCCATGGACTCCTTGTGCTCCTGTAAGAACTTAAGACTCATAGGGTCGAGCCACTGAGAGTTCTACATACATCTCTTAAGCAGTCCTTCTGTGAGGCTGGGGCAATGTAAGCCCACAGCACCCATATCAGCTGCTGGGAAGCTGGAAGCTAACTGACTTCACTTTGGAGATTCACAGTTTAGTATTTGGTAAGCACCATGCCTATGTCTCCATAGCCACTAATGGTCTTGCTAACAGTAAAAGGCTTCCAGTCTACTTGTAGAAGGTTTCAGGACCCTTCAGTTTACAAAAATAGGAGATACTTTCCCATGCTCAACTCCTGTCATATGTGGCACAGTTCTCATTTTTATACACTTCTCTCACAGTAAAACGTACTTTCTGGTAATGTAGTCATGGACAGGATCAGACAGAAAGACCAAGGCAGTGCAACCAGTTATCAAGAGAACATAAGTCCTTGTGCTGATCCACCTTCACATTTTGTCCTGTTTCTACTGGGGATTCACTTAATGGAAAGAGAACTTTCATTAGCAGTGAAGTAGTCAAGAACAAAGCTTCTAGGTTTGTAAGACTTCAGGCAAGCAATAAAAGAATGATATTCAGCTCTTAACCAAACTTTCTATTTAATGTATTACACTTTTTGTTTGTTCAGTCATCAAAACTATTATTAATGAACTAGATATTAAGTACAATGAGTAAACAATGATGTAAGACTTAAATATCATGATAATCTTACTGGATCCAGGAGCCTCTAGGATAAAAATAGTTGCAGTTCATGGCTATTCTTAGCTATAATCTATTCTTTTTTCATGGATCAAAAACAAGATTCAAGGGCTACATAAAATCACTTTTTCATTGTTGCACTGATCATTTAATACAAATGCTTATCCTGAAAATTGGGCCATTTTCCAGGCATTGTAAATTAATCTTCCAGCCACACAATTAAAGACATTATGCTGATGAATGAGGTAGTAATGCTGATCTACATTCAGCAGTTATGTGACTCAAAGATATGATGTACAATATCTTTGCCTCCTCAGCAGAAGCAGCAGGCAGTCTGAAAACCATTGTCCGACAGGTTTCTTTGTTATCACTCTCACTGAGAAACCTGTAATGCTTAAGATAGCAGAGAATTTGCTAACAGTAGAAATAGTTTCCTTCTTTATTACCTGTTATAAAAGCAAATGAAATACATATTGATGACATTAAACTGATGGTCTTGAAGACAGATTATTTATTTTACTCAGAGGATTGTCGCACCATAGGCAGAACTTGGACTGGTTTTCTTTCCCACTGCAGCAAATCAACCTTGGCCACATATAGCTATTCTGAAAAGGATGGATAGCATTCATCTTCAGGCCTATTCAGTTCTGGATCTCGCTATAGAAACTGCCAAAAAACGTGCTAATTAGAGACAGTATAATTCTGTAGATGCTGCTGCCATTGGAACAGAGGCATTAGAATTTGTCTGAACTTGACAGGTGTCTGTCATTTGAAACAAAATGGTGGAAATGCTCCAAGAACAGGCACATGAGAACCTATAATGAGTGTATAAGAGCTTTCAGCTGTGACTTCTCCTTCTAGGTTGCATCTCTTTATCATTTAGAATGGAGATCTGCTGCTCTTTAAAAATCATCTGTCAAATTCCAGATCTATACCAGGGTGAGGGGGCAGGGAGGAGGAAGCAGGAAGAAGAGGAGACTTGTACATACTCAAGGTCAGAGTGGGGCTTTACCCAGACTAGCTGTGGGAGGATTTCAAAGAGACAAAGGAAAATGAGGCAGATGTCACAAGGTATCAGCAGGGATTTTGTTATGTTTCCCCTCGCTTGGGACCAAAACCATCCAGATTCAAGACTGTTTGAGTAGGAGAAGGAAACTCTTGCCAAGCCAGGCCAATTCTGGAAGAATGGGCAGCAGAACTGGGGAGTAAGGTGCAAGTGAGTCCAGTTTTCACAACCAGCTATGCTTTCAACAGCACGTTCCAACAAAGGCACTGTAAATGCCTATATTGAAGAGAAAACTGCAAACCAAACCAGGTGTCTGCTAATGTATTAATGACTTTAAAAGTATGTGACACATGTTTTAACTATATAAAATTTGCAGTGTGACTCCTCACATACTCTTTATGTCAGATATTCAGCAATTATTTTTTGATAGTTATGTTGTGTGATTCATCATTTAGGTCTATGCATTTTATATACTTCCAGATGAAATAGAAGGCCATTCTTGAAACTAGGAAAAAGCAAAGAAGAAATTCATGGATCAGCAATTATTTATAGTGGAATATGTGGAACTTCAATGGATTACAAAAATTTTTAAGGAATTCCTGAGAGGCACAGGAGGTCCATAAATAGCACAATTGCAACTGCTATATAACTCAGTGGAGTTGGGAACATGCTACATTAACACTGGGCCTTAGTATTTCCTGCCATGTGCAGTATGTACGCCTTCTCTCACATTTTTAATCTTCACCAAAAGAATTAAAGGAAATAGGGAAGATTTAAGGACTGTAGGCATTATAATACTGACATCACATTCAGATGATTAAAATTCTTCATGGAGGTTTTAGATCCCGCTGAATAGCTCATCACTTGCCGGTAGTTAATATACAAAGGAGCACTTTGACACAATTTTAGAAAGGATAAATGAAACAGTCATAGATGTTTTTGGCGCTTAAGAACAAGTATTAACGTAATTGCTCTAAAATATTTAAAAGAGCTGAAGGTCACTTGCTGACCCTTCACGTCTAAGAATATATTGCAGTTGGCCTCTGACTCTTGACAATAAATGCATCAAGACTTTGCAATATCCAGATATAAAGCTGTCTGCCAACACTCTTGCAGTTAAGGATTTATCACAGGATTTTCCTTATCACTCCATGGTTTTGGAGATTTATAACTCCATTTCCTCATCCTTTAATATTAATGCAGTAAACTTGCCATCATGTAAAATGGGATTTAATTACTAGATTATTTTTTTTTTCATTTGTAGAAGGGACAAGTCAGATTATTTTCAATTTTCAGAAAAATACTGCTTTTTAGATTAGAGGTTAGCACACAGACTTCTGCAGATGTCTAACATTCAGCATTATCCATCATTCTGCTTTCTTATATATGTGGAATAAAAGGAAAATCACAGTTAAGCTGTTATTTTAGTTCAGCACCATTTTATCTGGTAAGATGCACTGACAAACCAATGGCTATCTCACATGCCCAGTTTTCTGTTTCATACTAGATAAATTCAGAGCCTATGCAAAGCTGCCTATGTCCCTCAAGCCTCAAAGGGCCCTGTATTCAAAGGTTTTGAAAAGCAGCCGCTACTCCCACTAACATCATTAAGAGATCTTGGCATTTGACACTTTAGAAAGCCAGGAACTTTAATGTGGGGCTTTTGTGAGGCACAAACGCTACAGGGATTCTTGAACAGCATCTTTGAACTGGTTGTAGTTAATTCTTCTAGGGTTGAATTTTGCTCTCAGTATGTAGTAATTAGATTCTTAATCTTGGTATCCATATAAAAATACACTACAGATCAATACATGGGGATGGATTTCACTCCCTACGCATGATGAATCTTAATTACATTATTTTCCACATTGCAGATCTCCCCATTGGAGAGCTGTGATCACTCTTTTAGGTTGGATAAAGGAACAATTCTCTGAATGGGTTTCATAACAACAAAATCCTTTTAGATCCGGTCAGTAATACTGCCACATACTGGCCTCATGCAATACAATTTTGTATAAAGAAGGAAACACATTTTTCACAATCTGTTACAATCAGTTATAAGGGAAAACAGGTCATGATACTTGGCATTTATTCTTTGCTTTTCATCTTAAAGTATTTCAGAAGCAACTAATTAATCCTCTAAGTAATTAATACTAATTATTTTGTAGATGATAATTATGGTAGTCTATTGCTTTAAACTAATTAGTTGTAACTATTTTCATGATATACCATAATGTTTTATATGCAACTGTTCTGGTCTGCTGGGCTCTAATGCATATCTTTGGATATTTCATCTAATGCATACTTCAAAATGGTCCTCTGTGGATTTTTATGGCATGTCACAGCTTTCAAAGGATGATCACAGACGATGACGTAGGCAAAGCAGAGACGCTTAACGCCTTCTTTGCCTCTGTCTTCAATGCCGATGATGGGCTTCGGGACCCAGGGTGCCCTGAGCTGGAGGACCGGGACGGTGGGGATGACAAACTCCCAACTGACCCTGAACGTGTGCGGGATTTGCTACTCCACCTGGATCCCTACAAGTCCATGGGTCCGGATGGGATTCATCCCCGGGTGCTGAAAGAGCTGGCGGATGTCATCGCGGAACCTCTATCAATTATTTTTCAACGATCCTGGGAATTTGGAGAGGTCCCGGTAGACTGGAAGCTGGCAAATGTTGTGCCAATTTTCAAGAAGGGTCAGAAAGAAGACCCTAGCAATTACAGGCCTGTCAGTCTCACGTCAGTGCCTGGTAAAATCATGGAGAAGTTGGTTCTCGGACTTATTGAGGCACACCTGGGGGACAAAGCAGTCATTGGTCCCAGCCAGCATGGGTTTGTGAAGGGTAGGTCCTGCCTAACTAACCTGATTTCCTTTTATGATAAGATCACCCGTATGGTGGACCAAGGGAAACCAGCTGATGTGATTTTTTTGGACTTCAGCAAGGCTTTTGACACGGTTTCCCATAGGATCCTACTGGACAAAATGTCCACCATACAGCTAAACAAAAACATCATACGATGGGTGAGCAATTGGCTAACGGGCAGGGCCCAAAGGGTTATGGTAAATGGAGCTGTGTCAGGCTGGCGGGCGGTCACCAGTGGGGTCCCTCAAGGCTCCATTTTAGGGCCGGTACTTTTCAATATTTTTATAAACGATCTGGATGTAGGAATAGAGGGTATTTTGAGCAAGTTTGCTGATGACACCAAACTTGGAGGAGTTGTGGACTCAAATGAGGGCGTAAAGGCCTTGCAGAGGGATCTGGACAGGTTGGAGAGCTGGGCGATCACCAACCGCATGAAGTTCAATACGAGCAAGTGCTGGGTCCTGCACCTGGGACAGGGAAACCCTGGCTGCATGTACAGACTGGGCGATGAGACGCTGGAGAGCAGCCTAGAAGAGAGGGATCTGGGGGTCGTGGTAGACAGCAAGTTGAATATGAGCCAGCAGTGTGCCCTGGCAGCCAGGAGGGCCAATCGTGTCCTGGGGTGCATCAAGCACGGCATCGCTAGTAGGTCAAGGGAGGTGATTGTCCCGCTCTACTCTGCGCTGGTGCGGCCTCACCTCGAGTACTGTGTGCAGTTCTGGGCACCACAGTATAAAAAGGACATGAAACTGTTGGAAAGTGTCCAGAGGAGGGCTACGAAGATGGTGAAAGGCCTTGAGGGGAAGACGTACGAGGAACGGCTGAGGTCACTGGGCCTGTTCAGCCTGGAGAAGAGGAGGCTGAGGGGAGACCTCATCACAGTCTACAACTTCCTCGTAAGGGGTTGTCAAGAGGCAGGAGACCTTTTCTCCATTAACACTAGTGACAGGACCCGCGGGAACGGGGTTAAGCTGAGGCAGGGGAAATTTAGGCTGGACGTCAGGAGGGGGTTCTTCACAGAGAGGGTGGTTGCACACTGGAACAGGCTCCCCAGGGAAGTGGTCACTGCACCGAGCCTGTCTGAATTTAAGAAGAGATTGGACTGTGAACTTAGGCACATGGTCTGAACTTTTGGGTAGACCTGTGCGGTGTCAAGAGTTGGACTTGATGATCCTTAAGGGTCCCTTCCAACTCAGGATATTCTATGATTCTATGATTCTATGATCAGATGAACTGCCCACACGGGCTAAAGGACTAGGTACACAGCAGAACTCATGTGCTGGGAATGTCATTACACTAACTGGATTCCAGAGCACAGAATGAAGTACTCAGGCTTCCTACACCATGCATTGAAACAGTAAAGACTTCAAAATAGCAGGTTGAGCTATATGATCGTACACACCCAGGGCACACCTCAGGAGCTGGGTAATGATGGCTGAATTTTTCTTTTGAGAAAAATGACAAGTGCATCCCTGATTCAACATGTGCTGTTTGTGAACCCTGTGTAGGGCATAAATCAGCATTAGGACTGAGGGGCATATATTCATTTGACGTCTTTGTTTATTTGTTTCTTAATTCAGGAAGGGCAACTGACAAAAGTTAGCCCATAACTAAAGAAAGAGAAGCTCACAAACAAGTGAGATGTATGAACAATCATTTAAGACAAACAAGAAACCAGAATGTCCTGTGGTGTGAGAGGGAGGGCACTCCCTTGGGTGATTGGAAATGGTGGCTCCAACCCTCTTCAGTAAATGTGAATCAAGCTGAGTCTCCCACATGCTGCAGGAATGCTCTTATCCCTATGCCTTCCTGGCATGCTTTTGGCAGAGCTTCTTCAACAGATTTCATCAAGTGTTTCCTATGGTTGAGGTGGGTATTGAAATGCCTGATTTGTGAAACCCAGCCAGGCTTGGAGATGAGAAAGGCACTGAGCTGCTCTGCACTGCCAGGATCGAAGAATGTCTAAGCCCATGCTGGAGACAGTGAAGGCTTTTTGCCTTTAACCACTGCTTTGACAGTAAACAGCTTAGCATCGTTTGAGTGGCAGTAGTTTTTCAACAGCACAACAAAGCAAAGTTTTAGCTTTAAAATGTGTTCAGAGTAAGAAAAGCAGAACAGAGTTCAGTTCAGCTCCCTACAAAATCACTGCTTCAGTACCAACTATAATAAAAAGTTGGATTCCTACTGCAAATTAAACATAAAAAACTTAAAGACCACCAGGTTACTATTTTATGAAAATGAAAACACACTTTCTAAGCATTCCCCTTCAAACACAGACTTTCACTATTTAACCTTCTCCAACATAAAAGAATTGTCAGGAAAATAAATTAACGTGAGGCTGAAGCCAGAATTGTGGCTTAATATATTTGTATTTATAGGAACACAAAGGGGATTGATTCACTGAGTTCACAATTAGGCATTGCAATGCTTTCACGCGTTACAGCATTTGAAATCTAGAAAAGCCCATTTTAACTATGTATGCTGTAACCTCCTGTTTAGCAGTAGCTGATTTTCATGCAGTAATTCCAGCCTCACAGGCCAATGGCTGGGTTTGAACAAGACATTGTTTTTCAGAAATACAATCAGGTTTGATTTTACTGTTTCCTAGCAATGAAAAATGCACCAGAATACTTCACAAACTGCTACAATTATTAATTAGCCTCACTATTTAACATATACATGTGACAATATCCTTAAAACTCTCTCTCATGCCTTTTACCCTTTTGATTTGATTTTGTTCCTCAGAATGTCTGTTTTCCCAAAATGTATAGACAATCAATATTATCAATCCAGAAAGCTTTTTTACTAGCTGTTTTAAAACTTATTTTATGAAGGTTAGATTTTCAGATGCTTAGCAGTCCCAGTTATTCTTGTAAAGGAAAGCATGACACCACAATTTTTAATATAAATACATATATAAATATATAAAAATATATGTGTAATATGACAAACGTATTTATATAATCTGTAGCAGCATTTTAGAATTTGTACTGGGGAGATGAATGGGAATTTTACAGTCCCAGTGCTACTGTAAGCTGAGTACAGATGTTTAAGTGATGTGTAGATATTGCTTACAAACAATGCTTTGGGGATATCCTTTATTATTTTATTGTTTTATCAAAATGTCCTATTCAATATTTTTGACCACTTAGCAGTATGTCTGTAATACTGGATGTTACCTGGAGTTACATCAGTGGGCTCTGTCAACTGAATGTTTTCAGAGAAAAGTTTTAGATAGGTCTCGTAGCTTTTAAGAGGCCCTGTTTTAAGTTATGGTTCTAGCTACCAGACAAAAGAAAATCTGGAGTAGAAAGTGCTATCAGACATCTGGTAACTATTTGCTTAAGATCACATATGTTTTCATGCTTAGTTTTCCTGAGTACTCTGGCATTTCCAAAAAGTTATCTTTGCCTACATACACTAAACCACAGTTTAATTAACATAGTTTAAGTGAAATTTAAAGTCAAATTGAAATGTGACTGCAGTATTTTTCTGTAACTATTAGATCAGTCAAATATTTGGATTTTACTTATCCTCTAGATCTGTTCTCTTCAGGGAAAATAATGTGTACTGTTAGGTTGACTGTTTGGCCTGAAAATATAGTTTAACAGTGAACTGCTGCATCCTGAGGATAAATTAGCATTCCAAGCATATTTGAAATTCCAGAACCATTCTTCTAAATATCCTTCTGGACTTTTTCAAATTACTTCCCCTTTAGAAGAGCATAGAAAATACACTGTGCTATTTTAGCTTCTCTACAGATGCTAAACATTATAGTGAAAACATTATAGTGAAATTTGTTTTTCCTCCAGATCTTAACTGACAGTTGAACATAGTGGCCATCAAGAAATGACCAAAACAAGTGAAAGCAGGTGAAAGAGACAGAATAATAAGCTAAGTCATTTTGCTTAATATTAAAAATAAATAAATAAATAAATAAATTCCAGACATAAGAAAAATTTGAGTAAAATTGAATTAGACATTTTGAAGAAGGATAAACAGAAGAGGCTAACAATCAAAAGGTATAGGCAGGGGAGAACACTATATAATAGCTGTGTTTCTTTATTCTAAGATGAAGTTCATGCTTTCTTAAGGAGAGAGTTTTTTTCAAGGTGCCCTTATGGCCAAAAAATCTACTGAATCTAATACTAATGAATCTAGTTGGATGATACACTTTTTTAACAGTGTTCTATATTTATGACTTGAAAAACCCTTTTGTTTTATACAGAACAATGTGTTTTCTTGCAAGCTTTATTCTTGTTGTTTTAGAGTTTCACTTTGATTACTTCGCTTCTGTTGGATGCTCAAATAGCAGTGGGAAGCCAACAACACATTTTCTCTCTTATCTAGAAAGAAAATTGGGACCGTCTTTCCAAAACAATCCTCTTTAAAATAAACCATACTTTCTTTGTCACAACAGGATTAAAGCTATTGTGTTAATTCTACAAAAAGCATGGGGGAGTTATTCAGACAAACTTTTCAGTGCACATTGAAATTTTGTCCTTGAATTTTACTTCCCACTCAGGCAATGTTTCTATTAAATAAACTCAACCCTCCCACCCCACCCCACCAATTCTAAAAGTAGTTTCATCCTTTTATTCTATGAACACATTCTATAATCTAGCTTTGTCATCTTGTACCTCAAATGCTGAAGCCTCTTGTCTTTGCTAATTAATTTCCTTTTTTTTTCTTTTTTTTTTTTTTTTAATAAATTGTTTTAAATTGCAGTTCTTCTACCATTGAATCATCCTCTCACCTTGACTTCTCTGAGTGTCTTCAAGGCTTTCTGACACTTCCCATATCAACATGAAGCTCTTCTTATTTATCTGAAAAGTTATATGGAGATCTAGGATGTAAACTTCTCAGCTTTTATTTCTTACTGCCATCCTCCATATTCTTTTTTATCTCAAAATTCCTTTCCCCCCCACCCCATCTCCCATTCTTGTTACTTACATTTGGACTATCAACCTTTTTCCTCAAAAAAAAAAAAAAAAAGAAATGAAAAGTACTTTCATCTTTGTCCTTCCAAGATCCTCATCAAATAGACATTTTAAGACATCCTAGCACAGAAATTCCCTCAGTAGATAATGAGGGTTACTATCTATTCCTGTGCCTCTCCGTTAAATACACACAACCAAACTTTATGACCTCTTTTCAGTGAAAAATTATCTTCTTTTAAGACCATTCTCTCTTTCTTCATGATTTGTTCCCACCATGTTCTATTGTCATGCTCTTTGTAATATTTTTATAATATTCTAATCTTCTTAAATATATGAGGTGCAAAAAACTTTTTTTTTTTTTTTTATTAGCTCAATAATTATCCTGATAAGTATGCCTTTTTTCTGATCAAAAGACTAGCTCTGTTTCTGGATTTTTTGTCTCTTTCAAATTTCAAGTTCCTACTGTAATTCACTGAGATATTAGAGTTTTTCAAAATAAGGAAGAAAAAAAATATAGCAGAAAGTACAGAGAGACTAAATATAAGTTTCACTCCCATTGCCTATAATAATCTTTCATGAGCCTTACTGTTACTTTGCAAAGAATACCTGCAATGTAAGATGTATTTTGCAAAAATTCATACAATTTTAACAATATGAATACTTGTGCTGTATTTATATCACACAAAGCTTTCATTCTTTTCATTCCAAGAAGTTTCGATTCTGGGTAATCCTGAAAATAATGTATTTCGACAGTATAAAAAAAAAAAAAAAAAAAAAAAAAAAAAAAGATGCTGATGACAAATTTGAACTGCTCAATATATCTTCTTTTTTATAATAAATATTGTGTCACAATCACCTCACATCCAACCCACAGAAATCTCATGAGTCTCAAGGTGGTATATAAAAAACATTAAAAACAAGCAAACAAACAAACAAAAAACCACAAACCCAAGATTTTCAAAAAAATTTTGTATTATTTTCATTAAGAAAGTTTACACTTCACATTCTTGGGGTATGACCTTGCAAGGTCAAGCAGGTACCTTGCAGGTGTGGGCTGCAAATAGACAGGATTATATGTTTTTACCTGCAGCAATGGATTTCTGGTGTAACTCTAATAACTGCAGTAGAGGTAGCCTATTTTTCCAGTTTTCTGTAGTGTGGCTAATGGAATTTCTTCATTAAAAATATTATTTAAAAAAAAAGCTTTTTGCTTCAGCAGTTCAGCTGAGCTGACCACAACAGCATGGTTCTCCACACTGAATATTAGTTTGTAAGAAATGGCTTGGAGGACTGTACACCTTCCAAGTAGGTTACTAAAATGAACAAGGTGAAATTAGATCATTTTTCCTATATGCAATTTTGAGAGCTCTAGGCTGCATCAATCAATCTGCTCCTTCCAGTCTTTCAGAACAACAATTATCAAAACTTGGTTTCACTATCAAAGGCTAGGCCAGTAAAATACAATATATTCCTGTAAACCTGGCTCCACAACCAGCTGCTTTTCACTCCTCTATTTCACACATGCAGAAATACTTTGCAAACCACTGTCTCTCTCTGCCACCTAGCAGGAAGCCAGATTTTACAATTGTCTTTGAACTACTTCCCAGTAAAAATATGATCATGGAATCCTTCACCAACATAAACCTTGCAAAAGATCTCTGGTGAGCCTTCAGAAAGCATGGGCAATGTATGAAATGTGCCTATGCTCTACATTATAAGGAAAGTTAGACTCACACAAGGCTTTAAGGTATTGCATTGCTGCTGAAAGGGTAAATGTATACTGTGAAATAAATCAAAGAGTTTTTCAAATGTTTACAGAGCACAGTTTCTAAGCATGGTTCATTCCTGAAATATCCATAGTACGGTCCTGGCATACTTGTTTGTGTTGTTAGTGTGTTTACTTGTAGGTTTCCTGTTCTGGAGATGGAATATCGTCAAGTCTGTTCTTGCTCAAATCGTATTTACAAGTAAAAATGGATGTAGATCAAGACTAGGAAAATTGTTAGAACGTTATTAAAAAATTATTTGCCATATTATGGAGATGATAATGCTTGATGATCTACATATTTAAAGAAAACAAAACCTAATTCCAATCAATCCACATTTCTGTAAACTAAAGTCTTTAACTATCCAGCTGGGCCAACATTAAAGATCAACTCTTGGCAATTGTCCGCAGTTCTGCAAGGATGAAAACAATCAGAACTCACATCCTGTGTAGTTGTGTCTGCTGCTTGTACTTTCTTAAGTTCATCAAGTCAATGACCATTTGTATGTTTCATGTACCTTGAATTAAACTGCTTGCAATGGCACAGGGTCATGCTAGCTGGATTCAAGCTACCAGTGTTACAGATTATTCTTTAATTTATTTCATACTTATTTGATCTCTCATACATGTTACCAAATCGTAGCAGAGCTAAAAACACAGATGGTTAACAGCTGAGCATCTTTGGCTTCTGGACAGGCTAAATGTACAATACCAGTTGAGGCAGGGACACAGATTTGTAAAGCTTGACTTTGGGTGTTGACCTCAAAGCTTGACTCTGGAGGTTGATCTCAATTACTTCAAGACATGGCTGCACAGACTTGGGCAAATACAGAAGTGTGAATGCAGTGGAACACCAGAACATTGTTCCTTGTGAGCTACAGGTGCAAAACTGAAGCTCAAAAGAATCAGGAGATCTTTTGGGGGTCAGAGAATATAACCACTGCAGAAGATTAACTGACATCAGGAATTAAAAAAAAAAAAAAAGTATTAATCGTGAATGAGAACTATTATTTGCAACTATTACTTGAACGTGTAGTATATCAATAAACAGCAACCTTAAATATTTACAGAAACTCTCCATTATACATAAGAAATAGAATTCTTCTTTGTGAAAAAACTCACAGACACAAGCCAAACACAAACAAGCACCTAGAGACAAAAGAGAATATTTGAGAGAGCCTGAGTTAAATGCTTTATATATCTTTACTCTGTGCTGTTCAGAATATGCAAGAACCTCAGCTATTTGTTACCAGTTTTCTTACATCAAGTCAATAGAGTTTGGCATATTGTATAAGATGTACTCAAATGCACTGTTACTGCTTGTACTGTAACAGGGAAACAGCATAACACAGCTCTCTCATCTGCTAGCTAACATGAAGCATCATGACATTTTTCAGGCTGTTACACAGAAAGAAAATTACCCATGTCCGCATGTCCCCCTCCTACAGAACAGATTTATTTAAACAGAAATCTCCTCTCTGATTTTCCATCTTGCCTTAATATCCTTCTGATGCTGCATTTTGTCTAGAAGAGGGCTTCAAGCTATCATTCTTAATTCTTAAAAGTTAATAGAGATGGAAATGGTGATTCATTAGTTGTCAGTTCTCTATCAGCTCTCGGTTTTGGTCCTTTTCCAGTATTTCAGTCAGGTTAAAGAGAAAGGAAATCAAAGAAAGTCCTTAATCGTGTTCCAGAATATCACAGTTATTCTCAGCTTGGCATTCATTGAAATATTGCTGGCATGAATTCATTGCCTGAAGATGCAGCTTGCAAGTGGAAGTGGGTCAAGGAAGACCCTCACTAGATTTGCCAAAGGACTGCTTTAATGAAAAGACAGAAAACGCATTTGATTCATCTTTCATTTCCCCAAAGTCAATTCAAGTCTGTTACACAAAGGTAAGTGATTAGGAAAAAAAATGGCCTAACAGCTTTCAGTGTTTCTACTGAGCTAAGAAGTATCTGTATTCTGCTTAATGGTACTAACTTTTGGAGACTTTCCATCCACTGAAGACTGTTTCAAAAGCACTTTGATATTTATAATAATTTCTCCTTCCTTAGCTTGTTTCCATTCCTCAGGAAGACAACAGCTATACTAGAAAAGCATCTTCCGTATTTAGAATACACATACCATACAATATAAGAGTCAATGTGATTTTTAAAAATGCTAAGCCAATAATTTCCCTGGTCTCTGCAATATTGATCTGCACTATTACTATGACTTGTGTCACTTTCCAGTTATATAGAGCATATTCTGACAAAGGAAGCATGCACTTACTGTGATTTATGGTGCATTCATCCAAATTATATTGACTCAGCTATGTTGGCTAAACATGAGGCTTATTGTAAGAAGCATTGGACTGGTATAACAAGAATAGATAAGACAGAAAAGCCTAAGCTTACATCTATACAATAGGGGCATCCATTATTGCCAGCAATGTAAACATATGCTGGTGGTATTATGAAATTAAAGAAAGTCATCTTTTCTTTCTTCCTTTTTTTTTCATTTCCCCAGTCAAGCAAACTGAGTTTTATGTATGTACCTCACTCATTAATTTCTCCATACCAATCACCGTTCCAATATTACTTTTATTTTTATTTTTAACTTTTTATGGCAATTTCCAAACCACACATAGTAACTTAACATGCAGTCCTCAGCAAAGATTCTTAGGATGATGAAATGGCAGTTTCAGGCAATTACAATAAAGCCTAACATAATAACAAAAAACTGGTGAAAGAAGGTCTGAGGTGATCATGTCCCCCACAGTTCCATACAAGTCTTGTTCAGCATGCTAATCCTCAAAGGCTTCCTCATGGAAACACAGCATATTCTAAGTCTCCATAAAATGCTAGTCTCATAGTTGTGTTTCTAATCTCTCTCACATTAGACGTTTTGAAGTTTACTAACAGCTTAATAATGCAAAGATGAAGAAACAACATGACCACACAAGTTTTTGTTTTTTTTTTTTTTTTCTCACTAGGAACGATCATAGTTTAAAGAACATCATTCCAAACTATCCAAAAGACTGGAATGACTGTCATTGCAGTCCATGGTGTAATTGAGAAAGAACTATGCTTATATAATTACACTCACAACGTGTTAGTGACGAATAACCACAAATTGTTAAGAACATGGGCAAAGTATTGGCTTTGAGAACCAAGGGGGAAAAAAAGTCTTTTACAGGAAACTGACCACTGCATTTGCACATAATCAAGTTAAAATCTTAGTAGTCTGAAGGAAGGAGAGGGCATGAAGGCAACTAAATTTGATTATGAATCTAATATAGAGGGAATGGTCAATAAAAATCAGGAGGGCAATAAAATTCAGAATTGCTTAAATTGACTTGAAGCATGGGCACACTAAGCAATTAAGCATTTCAAAAAGCAAGGTAATGAGTCTATGGAGAAAAAAAAGGAAGGGAAATTTATACATAATGGCCATATGTTCCAAAACTTTGAGCAGGAGTAGAATGTAGCATGGTGATGGATAAAACTAAATATTCTTGGTACAGTGTTTGTGACTGCTAAAAAGAAAATCAAAATAATGCAGGATCAAACTTCAGAAGATATTGGAACAAATTCATCTCTGGTATGAGGAGGTGAAATTTCTACAAGCAATAGTTCTTTAGTACAACATGACATATTTTGCCTAAATATAGGCCAAGAAGGCTTAGGTGAAATTTCAGGACATATGAATCTAATGTTACACAAATTTCCTGTGCGTCTCCATATGAAGATTTATATTTTCTCCATTTTACTCATGATTCATCAACTTTTCATGAGAAATTCTTCGCCCAGATTGTGAAATTCATTAATTCATCAATCATGTAATTTATGCATACATTTCCATTCTCTGAGCAGGAAATAATTTTTAGAATTAGTTTTTTAAAAGGAATGCTTCAAGCAAGCTTTTATATATTTTCTTTCACTGATATCAGAATCATAGAATCATAGAATATCCTGAGTTGGAAGGGACTCATAAGGATCATCGAGTCCAACTCCTGGCACCACACAGGTCTACCCCAAAATTCAGACCATGTGATTAAGTGCACAGTCCAAATGCTTCTTAAGTTCCAACAGGCTTGGTGCAGTGACTACTTCCCTGGTGAGCCTGTTCCAGTGTGCAACCACCCTCTCAGTGAACTACCTGTTCCTGATGTCCAGCCTGAACCTCCCCTGTCACAGCTTGACACCATTCCCGCAGGTCCTATCACTGGTGATTAAGGAGAATAGATCGGCCCCTGCCCCTTCACTCCCCCCTGTGAGGAGGCTGTAGGATGTGATGAGGTCCCCCCTCAGCCTCCTCCTTTCCAGGCTGAACAGGCCAAATGACCTCAGCCGCTCTTCATACGTCTTCCCCTCTAGGCCCTTCACCATCTTCATCGCCCTTCTCTGGATCCTCTACAACAGTTTTACATCCTTTTTGTACTGTAGTGCCGAGAACTGCACACAATGCTCAAGGTGAGGCTGGACTAGTGCAGAGTAGAGCGGGACAATCCCTTCCCTCGACAAACTAAGTACAGTGAAAATAAATTTAAATTTTGCTCATCCTCAACCAATGAACACAGTGTAAATAAATTAAAAAAATAATAATTAGATTTTTATCTAACACTGGCCTCATAATATACTCCTATTTAATTTAATGGAACCTACTGGTCATTAAAGATATGCAGAACTCTCTTGGCTTTGTTCTGCATTATCCTGTTTGGTATGTTGTAAATATCTGAACACAAAGACATTAAACTGAGAGTACAATAAAAAATGAGAGTTCTGTTTTTGGATTGTTTCTAAGTCTTGTTGTCACTTTGTTTAATTTCCACTCTGTTCTAGGTTAAAAGATCCGATGTTGAACTATTTGTGAATATTGGTATAAAGTAACATCAAAGAAACAGCTGAAATTTTCTTTTTATATAAGATTTCCCACACTTTAAGTAATAAAAATACTACGCATTGGCACAATGCATCATACTTTGGAGCACTCTGAATGTCTCAGAGCAATAAAAGGTATTATGTATTTTCTCATGAGGAATGGCATGCACGAAGTTGATAATGTAATAGCATTTACTGAACCCAGAAATAAATCCCAATATACAATCTCTTAAGACAAAGTCGTATCTTTTTCACTTGTGTCCCTATATTGAATAATATGAAATGCAATACTATAATTTAAATAATAATTAATATAGAAAAATGGCAAACCCCACATATTTTTGAGAAATCTTTTGTATTATTCAAATGGAGATTATACAAGTCCAAAATGCGAAAATACGAGATAAGTAAAAACAGGATGAATGCCCGTGTTGTTTGTGTTTCTCAATATTAAGAAAAATATCAAAAGGCAAACACAATATATTTTTTAAAATTTGTTTTTCCACAACAAACACAAGATGACAATTTCTAGCAGGAACTGTGGATACCAGAAGGGTTCCACTGAAATACTGCAGGTTTTAGACTTGGCTATTTTGATATACTCAGAGATTACTGAAATTGAAATACATTCAAATCCATAACGTTCAGCTGAAGACAGCCTGAATAACCCACAAAATACAGAGATTATAATTTTGACTAGATCTACCTAGATCAAAAACATTTAAAACCTTCTACTTCTATAGACAATTTTATTAAATTTAGTTATTTATCAAGAATAATCAAATATTGCCAATAGAACTGATGTTTATAGGGAGCTCATCTCTTTGGGTAAATTGGCAATATTAGATTTTCAGCTGTTGGAACTTTTTCCTATCTGATCTGTGTTTTTGTCACACCTTTCATCTAAACTGCTTCTTGTGGATGGGAAGTCTTCTATACATCTCTACAAACCACATAGGAGATTTAAAGTTACCCATTCAGTGTATCTCAACCTCATAGAGCTTGTTTTATACTTTCTGACTTTTTTTTTTTTTTTTTTCCTAGAGTTAATGCAAGGGTGTTCTCCAATTCACCCACGTATCTTCCTAGTTTATATTATTAATTAAAGGTTCGGAATTTTTCCACTACTTTTTTTTTTCCCCTTGCAAATACAGATGAGAAGTCTATCCTGTCTGGTAGCCTAACTGAAAAATATGAGAAATTAATAAATCAGATATTTCAGTAATCTTGTATTTCATTATTAAGATTAGCTATTTATTCATGCATTACTAGATACAGTTCCCTAACTTCTTTTAAACCCACATGCAACTTCCTGATTTTTCCCCACTTTCCTTTCTATTTCCTAATTGCAACATTCTACATAGAAAAACAAAGACTTTTACTTTCCTTGTATATTCTTGAATGGGATTACTTACAAATACTAGTCCTGTGTTCCCTGCTTGTTTTTTTGTTTGTTTGTTTGTTTTGTTTGTTTGTTTTAATATACACACATATATATATGTCACTTCTTTTCACTGATTGGTTAGTGCAGTGCTTTGGCATACTCTAAACACTGATTTGAAACTGGATCCACAGCTCGTTTAAATCATGGTGATGTGATAAATGTGTGATACAATCATTTGTTATTAACAATAATCAATTGGAATATTTTGGGCTACTATATTTCTTTCTGATGACAGGGAAGTGTTGCTCAAAACTATAGTTTTTGTTTGTGTTTGCTCCTCAGAATTCATTCTTGTAGGATGCACTTTGTCTCGAGGCATTTAGCCCCATGTCTTCAGAATGTTTTGCTCATGAGTTGGATGCAATCTGAAGTGCTTTTGCTCTAACTTTTAGCAATATTTGGCATCAACAGATCCACTTCAAGACAATGAAAACTGCGAGTGTATGGTACTCAGCAAAAACCTAGGTCCCTAGGGTTGAACACTTAAATCTCCAAATATGACCCAATAAAGAACTATATGCCCCCAAACGTGTCTATTTTCTAACTCTATCAGTTAGTTTGATGAGAACTATCTCTTTTTAAATATTTTGCCATTCTAAGTCCACTTATGTTGCCTTAGGTAATGATCTTAAAAGAAAGGGACCACTAAACCTAAAAAGAAAGTAAGCTTTTCTGTACCAGCAGTGCACTGATACCGCTCTCACTGGTGAGAAACATCCTACACATAGGGTACCTTTACATAATCGTCTTAGGACAGTGGATTCAATGTCAATCTCCTAAACATCCCCACTTACTGCTCTTCAATTCTCACTGCAATGTGATTTTGGACTGCATGGATTGGTCCTTCTTCAGGTGGAAATAAATCCAAAGATGTGCTCCAGGAGCACACCTAATGATGCTGAACCACCTATTGGCATTCATTCCACAGGAGCTACTGTCTTAGACTACTGTCAGGTAAAACCTCCTGAAGTTCATAGAGCATTTTTACACGCAGCTATACACGTTAGTTCCTCCATTCGCCAGAGCTGCTGCCTGCACTCTGTAGCACTTGTGAGTGCACACATACCCATAGAAAACAAGTGGCCCTTCTTAATACCTCTGTTAATACTAGAGTTCTCTTATTGGTACCCAGCAGCAGCAGATGGTTAAAAATGTCGTCTTCAATAACAAGTTTTAAATGTCTGCAGACAAGCTGAAATACAGCTGTACAATCATCACTCCAACTACTGTACACTGTTTGGTAGTATCTCGTATCGTACTTAAAGTTAGAAAAATATAATTGCTAATGTCAAATTCTGAGAAAAATATATATGTTCTTCAACACTATTAATAGGGGAAAATCACTACTATAAATGAAGAAGTAGTCAAGACAAGTTCAGTTTCCAGAAATAAAGCAACAAAGGTAGGTCACAGTGAAAGATGCAACAAAGTCAATGTCCCAGCCCCTCCTCCAGGCATTGGTTGTGAATTATTGTTATAGAATATACTCTAGGTAATAGCTACAATTCAAGATAATTAAAAACCATTCAGTTTCTTCCCTCAGATTAATTTTAATCAAGCTAAAACATGATGCAGAGGAAGAATCGACTGAATATATGTAATCATTACATTTTGAAATACTTTATTAAGCAGGAGGCATTCAATCTATTAATTAGTGTATTGTTACAGGCAATTGGAAAGCACGGGTCTTAATCCAAACAGAGTAATTTACAAATGGAGAAATACTGGATTACCATTTGCACAGACATTTTGATGTTGACTTACAGCATTGTTTCCTCAATTCAATGATGTATGGGAAGAAATTAATAAGTGAAAATTAAAAGGAAGATATTTCATTATAATGTGATGCAGATACTCCTCTTTGACACAGACATTATTGGTAATGGCCCTGAGCCAATATCTGGCTGTTATCTTATTTGTACAAGGCTGCACTTGAAAATCAGGAACAATAACTGAGAATGCATTATTTTATTCAGTTTAATCATTTTGGTTCCTTCTCCAACATTGGATTTGTGCAGCGGATGCTCAATATGCTTACCGGAAAAATCACAAGGCCTATACAACAACTTAAATCCCATTAAAGCTTCGCAGTGGGACTTCAGTGGTGCATCAGCCTGTTACACATGAGTGACTTTCACCATAAATAATGACCCTTTTGGAGCAAGGTTTTCAACTCTAATTAGAAAACATTTTTGTTACTCTCCAAGTGGAAAGCTTTTTGCTGTCTCAATGGTGTATCCTTTTTTCTGCCTGGGACTGCAGTGGCTCTGAAACATGGATTCCTGCCATTAGCAATAGCGTATAGATGGATTGGGTTATAATTCACAGTAAATTTTTAGGTGCTCACTTAAAGAAATGCATGGAATTTATCTAGTGCATGGAAAAATTTCTTTTATTATTATTTTTTGTTGTTGTTCCTTTTACTGGACAGAATTTCTTGTAAGACGAGGAAATGTTTATCAAGGCTGGCTGATTTCTCAGCACCCATTTTCTGTGTTTCATCCATTCTTAGTGGCTTTCTCCCCATATTTACTTTTCAGGCTGATCTCTATATTATCTCATTCTGTCTCATTTCAAATCTACTGGCAAAAATAAGGGGATATTTGAAGAAATTTGAAGCTTTACATAACTTCCTGACTGAGTGAGATTAGACTTTTATTACAATCTCAATGAATTCTGTATAAGCCTCTCTTAACAATGCTACAACATCTTTTGTTGTAGCTGTCTCATCCCCTTCTCTGTACCGTAAACTCACCGAGCAGTGTAAATGTAGTAGAGCAACTAATTATACTGGAAATTAAAGCTAGTAATGTATTCAGAAATCCAATCCAAGAAATCATATAGGCAGGTATATAATATGCAACAGCAGCTGAATTAGCAGGATGTTAGAAATCTTATCTCAAAAGGAACACAATCATTTTTTGTATTTTTTGAATTTCTGGCTCAAATTCAGACTGTATAACTGCAAATGAACAAGAATAGGAATAATTTTAAATTAGGAGCCCTGTTTGTCCAGTTGAGGAATAGGAAGTTCTGTATAAATAGAAGGGATGATGGCATTATTTAATGTGCCTATAACTGAAGGGAAGAACACAGTCTTGACACAAAACTTCAGCTTAGAGTCCTTACTGTATTTCTTTAGTATTATAAAATTCAGATATACACTCTTTGATTAAGGTAAATTCTGGAGAAATTTCTAGAATGCTGAAATAACAATTAACCTCTCCTTATTTTCTACTGGAATTATTATCCCAACAGACCTTGTTAATTATTGATACTATTTCCAGATTTTATTTTATTTTTATTTTATTTTTATTTTTTTTCCAGCTATTGGTGGCTGGAATGGGGCTTCTCTCCAAGAGTAGTAACTCTGCTTTTCTAGAGAGAAATTATTTAATAAGCAGAATATTTTATATGACAGGAACACCATACACTAGAAAACCGTTCTCTTTGCACTTGACCATTGACTTTCAGCAAGCTAGACTTAAAATTAGCATTTATCTCTCCTCTGTTTTTGCACTATATAGATTAATATAGTAATTATCTCAAGTGAAAATTCAAAAAAAAAAAAAAAAAAGCAACATCTATGTACACGAAACAGATGAAATTCAATGCTTATGCTTTGGGATGCTTTTCATTTTAGTCTTTATCTTTTAAATAGGCCTTTCAAACTCTGTCCAAGGTTATGTGAGGTAAAGGAGGAAAACTGAGATGTTCACTGGGAAAGAGGGTAGGGAGTGGGGTGAGCAGAATCAGCCTAAAGAATCTACTATCTCATTTGAGAGAGAGAGAGAGAATTACTCTGTTACAATGAAAAAAAGATTTCACTCTATAAAATAAGGAGAGATTGTTGCCATGGTACCAGCAAAATTTCTCCTTCACTTAAATGCACACACATGAACCTTTCTTGACAGAATAAAATTATAAATGTGCAAGGCAAAATATTTTCTATTATACTTCCTCACAGTATTTTAAATAGATATTTGCATTATATTTAGATGAAATCATATAGGTAATCATCTATTGCAGATCTCTTCCAAAGCAAAGCAACAAATATTGTGTTGACAGGGAAATGCATGGCCTCGGAAGACACTAGGTAACTCAAGGCACACAGAAGGCTATATATTCACTTCTGAGATGTTCACCAACAAAGACGGATTTCCTGGGGATGGGAAACTCTTAACCTAGACAAAGTCACATTCCACAAATATGCAACTGGCTCAAAGTTATTCTCTGGAATGACTGAATGATTTGGAGTCACATTCCTGGGCTCTGTTCCTCATATACCTACCTTTATTATTACTCTGGGGGCTGAAATAGTATAATCTTATGTTACAGACTGTTTGTCTTTACAACATGTGGGTATTTTGTGACAATTTCCCCAAGTGCTCTGAGCACTTAGCAGATGAACTTTTCTTACAGAGTTCTGAGACCCACAACTGGGTAGCTAGCTATTCCAAAAGTCAAAAGGCACTGCTAGATTTTCACTGAACTTGTCTACTTCACGCACACAGATTTTACACTACTCCTTAATGTCAGTACAAGCTTTGACTTCGTTTGGTGGTATCATACCATCTTTCCCCTGCTATTGGCCCTTGCAGTTATAGAATACTTAAGGACATTTTGAAGACAAGAGGGACCACCTACTGGCATTCAAATCATCTTTGTTCTTGCATAAAACATGACAGATAATTGTGCTTTATGCTAATTTCTGGATAAGGAAGAAATGTATATTTTCAAAAAGATCACTGTTTTTTTGACAATCAGAAGTCACTAGAAAAACACCGATCTTTGAATAAGGTCTTTAATAGTTTTTGGTTGTTTGCCTGTTTTTTTTTTTTTCAATTTATATACTCATTTACAAATGTGAGCATAATTTCTAACTAAATTTGGTATGACATGAACATCTAGTCATTAGACTGTGTTGCACTTGCAATCAGCTGAAGCCTGCTCCCAGTGTAACACACAGATGTGATAAAGTACCTTTTAAAATTCTCTTTAGTAGAAAGGTTGTGCTTCTTCAGGATGCAAAAGAACATTTGCATCCTTCTGGACAACAGAACTGGACATAACAACCCCAAAGTAATTTCACTAAGGCCATATGTACAGGTAATATCACTTTCTAATTTCCAAAGGAAAGTTCCTTCTCCATAAACCCCCTGAACACATTAGTTCTCATAGCCGGAGCTCTGCACAGGAAATTCACAGTTGTTTGATTATCCATTATGCCCAGAAAGTCATTTCTAGAGGCAATATTGTTCTGAACATAGTTTCTTCAGGCTGACAATTTGACATACATTCACCATCTCTAGATGCATAATGTTGTATCTGGTTACATTAAAGTTGAAGCTGGACTTATTTGAGGAGGAAACCAAGATGTTCAAGTAATTGGCTTGTCCCTTAGTGGATGAAATCTGAAACTTTACATTGCCTCTGCAGGATCTGTAGTCTTTTTCTGTAAATAAAAAACTTTATCCTCCAGTGCTTCCTACTTCACAATTCTCACTAGCACAACATTCTTAGAAAAGTATGAGAGGGAAAAAAGATTGCAATTTCATATAGTGTTGAATTTCACCATTTATTTTGTCAGTTATCAATCCGCGTCCTGCCATTTCATCTCCCTGGTGGTAAAGCCTCCAACTTTGGATATATGAGCCATGCTGCACAGATCTAGAACGCGCATTCACTGCACTGCCCCGTCGGTTTTCCATTCTTTCTTTCCGTAAGCAATCCAGAGCAAAAATAGACTCAGTACTGTGCTTTACTGCATTCTTTCTAACATGCTGCGTGTTACAGACCGACAAGAAATATTATAAATAGAACTGAGCTTCTTTCTCATTACAGTGATTGTAATGAGAATGATAAATGGGTTCAAATAAAACCATTCAGGCTCCAGTGATAAGATTGCTATCTCTTCCAATGCTGTATCTAACCCAATTTCATGATGTCATTATCTTCCCTGAAATGTAATGGAATTTATGGCAATTTAAAGGATCAATCCTAGTATATTTTATATATGCTGTGTTTTCCCTGGCACAGGAAAACTCCTTTCACTTGATCTTCATTATGACTCTGCTTTCAGGTATCTCTGCTCACAAATGATAAAAGAGGTAGCTACAGATTAACGCGTATATTGATCTGTGCAAACGTAAGACACTTGCCTCTTGGTTGTTACCTACTCCTAAAAGATGAGAGATCTTCTGTTACGACTTGTACTGATTTGAGTAATATAATTAAACAACGCCCAGGAGAAAGAGGAATAAAGAAAGAAACTCATTTGTTTTTCAGATTTTTTTTTTTTCAAAAAAAAAAAAGACTGCCAAACTCACTACCTCAGTACACCAATCGCCAACACAGAGCTTACATGTGAAAAATAGATAAATCACTTTGACACTTTCTCATAAATATTTTCTATCAGAAGGTTAGAGAGAGGTGGAAGTTCGTGAGTTACGTTATTAGTACAGAGAAGGCATATGTCAAGGTGAAAGAACAGAGGGCTTAAATTTCAGCAATGACAAAGTCAAGGCAAGGATTTCTGCCACAATCACATTAAAAGCTATTGTTTCCTTCCATCATTCTCCTAGAAATCATATGTGTTGCTTCATGTTTTTTCCTGGTCCCATGTAAGAAAAGAGATATACTACGTCTGCCAAACAAAGCTGTCATCTTATAACAGCTTGAGTACTTGTACATCTTTGTGAATTGTTGGTTATCATCTGTTTTGATGTATCTGATGTTTTCATTCATATTTCCTTATGCAAATGTTAATCTGAGAACATGTAAACAGACTGAAAAGTCTCAAGTGCATCTTTTTTTACACCTCTTTTTGGGATTCTTGTTTATGATTTTCTCTGAAACAGGTGAGCTAAACACTGCTGCCATAATACTGCTTCACTGAGAGTGTCATACAACATCCCTGCATTCTTGGTAATTGCCAGAAATCGTAACAAAATTAAAGACAGCCTTACCAATTTTCATTGAAACTAGCAATGAATAAATACTGGCGCCATACAGAGCCATCTGAGTATTTCACCTAAAAGTTTCATGTCATTACTAAAGTCTAACATGGGAGATAGAACACCTCTTTTTCCCTCTCCTCTTTTCTTCCTGTGTCTCATTTTCAGGCTTACCCCTACCTAGTGATAATCTAATTGTTTTAAGGTGATATATTGTTTCTTGTGTATACAAGGAAGACTGGAGGAGAGTGTAGACTTCTCTGGACTTAACATATTATGCACTGCTACCTATTATTAGAGACAATTAGACTCAATAATACGGTTGTCCCTTCCGTACTGTATTTTTATAGTTCTAAAACTTTGAGTTAATTGTTGGATCTTAATTCTTATGCTTGCAACTTTTTCCAGCAATATTACCACTCTGTGTACTTAAAATTGACATGACTTTTCCACATAAGAATTTTTGTTCTTTTCCCTTCTTCCTGTTAAGTTTGTCAATCTCATTAGCTAAAATGCACAGAAAGATATACAGCTAATATGCGCCATTTTCTCTGACATTGTGGACTAAATACTCAGTGAGTTTTTACAGAAACATAATCCTGAATGTTTATCACAATATTTACACAGCTTTTTGTTCTTTGCAGAATGATGAAGTCTTTATTGTGCATTGATATTGGGATGAGATTCCCCCCTGCTGCCTTAACTAAATATAAAACAAGAAAATAAACAATATTAACAAAAACCTCTGATTCAGGCCTTCATTAAGCACTAGGTTTTCAAAAGTACTCGCTTTACCTCAAAAATGTCAGAGCTTTTTTCATTAGGGCTGAAATTATGGAACAAAAATAACTCCTCTTCTCTGCACTCCAGGAAGGCCCTCAATCACCTCTTCATTCCAGAGATGGCTAATAATTCCTACATGTATCGTGCGCATGCATGAAAGTGCTTCAAGACGAAAAGTGCTGTATAAATGTAAGCTACTATTAATTATGGTACTCAAAGGAACATTCAGAGAGCTTAGTTTTCAAACTGAGCCTACATTAATGTTTCTATATGTTCTAAATTTCATTTTCTCCATGCCTCTTAATTTGCCACTCTGTCATCAGAGAAATAGAAATTCACTATTCCTACACACCTCTAAACACAGATATATTCTTCCCGCTGATTCAACTGCAACAATTGAGTAATATATATTATTTCTGGAGCTCAGCTGAGGATATTGTGAGGCAAAGACTCAGAAAGAAAGATGAGATTGTTTTTTTTATATATACATACCAAGTAGTTAGTATGGAGCTGTCCTTTAAAACCTTTATAGATAAAGCTGAAGAACTAGTTTTATTAACTTGAGCATCTTGCTAGAAGCACATGACAGCTATAAACTTTTGTATGACCGAGAGTCGTGCTGAGATGTACACCTCTTCCACCCCAAACTTCCCTTTGCTAGGAAAACTGCTCAGTCTGGATCTTTCATATCACAAATGGTGGGCTGCTGTCAGAATGTTTTCTACAAGGTCTTGTTCCCTTTTAGATCTGGGCCAAGTGAAAAATACATCAGGTTAGGCTTTCAGACTGGGCAGATAGATTTTTTCACATGCTGAAGTAAGAGGCAATCCTGTCTACGACTGAATGATTACATTAATGCTTCAGAGATTTAAGCTGCATTGTTAATGTGCATCACAGTACTAGCAAACCAGGCACTATAAATACTCAAAAAGCGTACGTGCGTAGGATCGGTAAGCACACCATTCTCCCCCAGCACCAATAAAATCACTAGATGTGAGAAGGACAGACGGCCATGAAGCAACTCTAGAGTCCTCTTTGCAGGGTTCCATCTTTAAAGTGGAAGGCATCACTTTCACTCTTTTACACTTCTCCTTAGGAAGGCAACACAGGCAAATGCTAGGAAACTAGGGTTTCCTACTTGATGCATATCCAAACACAAAGGAAAAGAATGGAAAAGTGTTTCCTATCTCATACCAGCTCACTGGAATCTCATTGTCTTCCTTGCTGGGGCTGTTACAGTGACTTAATTGTTTTCTGTTATTTTTCCTCTGCTGTCTTACACATTATACTTGGGTTTAGGTGGATGGATATTTCATTGCTAGGAGGTGATTCCGAACTGGAGATTTTAAACCAAATGTTGACATTGGCTGTAGGACAAGCTTCTGGACCAAACTGTGCCCAACAGTCATACCTCTGCCTCATTGTCATCTCTTCACTAGTCAAGCCTGCCCAAGCCCCATCCTGGCTCTGACAGCATGTGCCTTCTCTTTAAGCGCACATCATCAAAATTGCATGGCACAGTGGAAAAGAACTAAAAAGAGCCATCCACCATGCTTTACCAAATGCCTAATCTAAGTTGTTGTCATTTTCTTGTTGTTTGTTGGTTTTGTTTCTAATTTTCACTTGAAGCAAACAAAAAAAAAATATGGATATTTAGTTGTTAGCCTTCAAATTCCTTTATTTCACATTACAAGATGCAACAGCAAGATTATTGATTCAAAATTATTTCTTAACTGGATGAAAAAGAGTTGACTTCTCAAAGTATAAGCCACTGTTCAGAAAATTCCTTTCCTGAACACATATGTTAAGAATAAATGATTTCCCAGCAGCTTTGTTTGTGGCAAAAGAAAAAATTTATTACCACTGTCAATTGTCACTCATCCATACAGGGACGATCCATTTTGCAGCCCAAAATAGCACAACTTTTAATTCACTGGGTAACAGTCTGTGCTTTTATAGCCAGAGTATGCATTTCATTTCTCCCCCTTTGGCCAATATTGATGAAGCAAGACAATCACCTTGTTATCTTCTGTAAATCTAGTTTCATACAAAATTACAATTTAGAAATCTACAACATTCTCTAGATAAAAAGCTTCTGCAATTCAGGACGTTGTCTGTCCCTCTTAACAGTCAGAGAATGTCGTGTTCTCATATAATCTAAGTACCATGGATGATTCAGATTCAGTTCTGATTAGAGCTGTGGATTGAAAGCTGCAGATAAAGACTAAAAGATGGATGTTAAAATTGGATTTTACTATGTGCATAGTTTGGGTGGGTAGAGATATGTTAAACAACTTAGCAAAAGTCTGACAGTCTGACACCTGTAGTCCAGAAGAACTCCCAAGACACTTTTCTACTCTAATTGTTAAGCAAGTCTTACCCAAACATGAGCTATAATGCACGTAAACACTCCAATAGGTGACTTTTTGTTGTTCTACCAGTAACTGCTACATTAAGGGATATAAATTCTATCATACTGGCATTCCCAGCTTTAATTTGCACAGGATTAGTTTGTTTTTTCTTCTTAGAACTCTAAGATGTTACGGTGCTTTAATGAGTAACTAAAAGACATCCAGACTCAGTAAGCCTCTGACAGATGTTGTTTAATATCATCATCTTTCTTGGTCTTTTCAGAGACTACACAATTGGGATTATATTTTGCTGTCTGGTATGTGATTTTTATTAGAATTTAACTATTTCATTAGCTCATCATATGTAGATGTTATGTTGATGGCTGCTATTCCTGCTTAATTGTTGCTGATTATTTTTCTCTCCCCTTGCATTTCCACAAGCATAGCTACACTGTGTATCCTGTGCAGCACCTATCACTTTTCAATAAGATAACAAGGCTTGCCAAACAGTGACATTCTGTAACTGACATGGTGTCAGCCAGAAAGGTTTTGCTGCTGTATGCACTTTGATAACATGATGCCCTTCCTTTGGATATATTGATTATATTCACTTCTTCTTCATTTATACTAGCGTACTGTTGTCTATACAGAAATAGGACTAATTTCATGTTCTGATAGCACAAGCACCACCTTCAGTTCTATCTCACAAAAATATGCCTATAAGTCTGGGGAAAAACTGTGGCAGACAGAATAAGAGAAACATGATAAAGCTGAGCACACCAAGGTGGCAAAGATGAAAAGATGTACCTAGATATACTACTCTAGTATTTTTACCAGAACCCTATGTTATTTTTTTCCGGCAGGAAATTAAAAATAAGGAATCATAATAAAAATGAGATTTTGAGATTGTTTTAGGAAAATGAAAACAGTGTAAATATCTATCATTCTCCTCCTTCCTGGTAGAGCAACCAAACATTATGGACATACTTAGAGTAACTCATGTAAATCACACAGTCCTCCAAATGGGACCGAAAATTGATCCTCAAGCTTCTGCTAAAAAGCACACTTCAGATGCTAGCACCAGCTGTCTATGTGTTGACTTTATTGACTCCTACAACTAACAGCATTATGGAATATTTCCAGGTAACTTGTTTGTAGCCAGTAAGGCAGGGTTACCTACAAGAAAAATGTTCTGTAATATTATTACCTTAAGTACCCTGTGCTGCCTACCTGTCTGCAAAGATTTCTTGCTAATAACCTGGTTAAGCTCCCTTTCTCGAAGCATCACCTTCCTACCATACAAGCCTCTCACCGATTTTCTTCTTAGAAGTTCATTGCCTTTTTTATTCCTTCTGAATGGTGAAAAAAAAAAATCTCAAAAAAAATCTCAAATAAATTGAAAATATTATTTTTTAAAAAAAAATGATCATGCCCTTGCTTGTCCACCTTAAAAAAAAGTTAGAAGAGACACAGATGTTTGATTACTTGTAACTCATTTGACATATTTTTGTTTTACTAGTTTAGTGGGGTGCCTTATTTATAAATTTGTTTATTAAAGCTCAGTGGTATCTCTCTAGCCTGTTTTTGTAATAACTGCAGCTGACTCAAAGTGATACTTCATAAGGTTCAACAAGAGGACACTTCCCAGAATCCAATCAGGTCTTCTCATTAATCAAACTGCTTGAGTGCTGGATGTTTCCTGTTCCCTAATCACATGTGTGAATGCTGCTAGCTCCAACCACTTCTCCTTTTGAAGTGGACTGAAAACTTCATATTTAACCATGTATTTTTTTACATGGCTTATATACAACTTCATGGAAAGGGTGAATGATTTTCCTGTTTCTTTTTCTATTTCTTTCTCTTCTCCATGTTACGTGAGGTGGTCATATAACCATGTCTTTACGTACCCCAGTTCACAGTGCATATTTTGCTGCCATCTTTTTCCTTCCTTGCTTCCTTCCTTCCTTCCCTTCCTCCCTGCCCCCCCCCCCCCCCAGGTTTCTTCAGCAGAGACAAGGGCAAAGAGGATCTAAGCTCAGCGTAAGGCTATGCCTCCATTTACAAGTTGTACACATCAACAGGAACTTATGGGCAGAGCAAAACAACTGTTGCTGGAGAACTGGTATCAACTTGAAGCAATCCTTGCACCTGAAGGACACTTATACTTGCCACTCAGAGACTGAAGGCAGAATTTGGGCTGCCTTGCACCTTGCTTTTGGCCTGCAGCAGAGCAAGGCAGGTATTCCACACACAATCTCTCTCTTCAATTTCTCCAAACAAGTTCATGTTCAAAAACCTCAGAAATGCTGCGCTTCAGAAAGTAAGTACTCCTAGGGTTTTAAAGTTACTGCAAAATGAGCTATATAGGTTGCTTCCTAGACCTGGATATCTACATTTCTCCATGTCCTACAGACAAACAAACAAAAACAAAAAAGTCATGGACTGAGTAGGGACTGAGGCACCTACTCTGATAAGTATCATCACTGCTGAAACATCATCCTTCACATTCCACCCTCCTTCTTTTTGTTACTGGCATTGAGAAACCATCTGTTTCTCAAATTCTTTGGTTTGGGCTTTGTTTAAAGCCAAAGGCCCTGTGACTCAAGAGATGCTTATGTCTTTCTCATCCCGAGTTGTAAGGGTGAATAGTATATTGGAGAGAAGCTAGAAAATAAGAGAGGTCTTGATTTTAGCTTTAATTTTAAAAGAACCGACTCTTCTACTAATGGAGCTTATTAATTACCAAGGGATCCTTAAAAACATGAGGAAGTAAAATTTTTATGATTACTCTTTTGAATGGCAAATATTTTTCTTCGGGGTAAAGTGCTGGACTGGTAACACATCACAATTTATTACAGTAAAACAAACACAACTATGGACTTGAGAAGAATTCATTGTCACAAGTGTTTGAAAAGGATCGCTTGCACCCAGGGAATGTTTCTGTTTGTTGGTTTAAAAGGCCTTTTAATCTGCATCCAATTTTGTCCTAAATATTAAAGCAGCTTTTTCATAAAATGTAGCATGATGCAAGACATACACATAATTTTACCCTGGCTCAGGCTTTGAGCTAGCTGCTAGTGGTAATGGAATAAGAAGCTGCCATGTGCTGTGCCATTTCAGACTTGTACGAGATGAGAGGCTGAAAGCAGTTACTCTTTGGGTTCTCTGTGGTCAGTGTCACTGGAGTTTGAGTCTCTCCTCTAATACAGGCGAAAATCCTGCAAAGAATCACACTATCTGTCCCGGCTTCACACTTCCACTGGCCACCCAATGTTGGCTACTGTTAGAGATACTGCACTAGATGGATCTGGCAATGGCTGCTGTTACAGTTTTTATGTCTTTCTGAAGTTTTAGCAGATCATAACTACCTCACATTGTCACAGGCCCCCTTAAGTTGCACCTTCAGTTGAGCTCAGTGGAAAGGCCAAAGGCTGATATTCTTCCCACCATAAGCAATGCAATTGTTCTTGTTGCTTTAAATGAAAGTTGCATTAGATTTTAACACAGAATCTTGCAGAACAAAGAACCTGAAGTGTTTTGTCCTTTTCCAAGGTTACCTTTTGGATCAGACTGAGTTTTTTTCAGAGGACAATAATCTCCTTCAAACTACCCAAAGGGAATGGAAGAAAAGTGGTGCTAGTCATGCGAGCAGGGACTCCTCATGTAACAACATCCTTCCTGAGAAACCAGCAGAGATCAGCGCAAAGCTTTTGTATCAGCTGAACCATAAGACATCATCAGGCAAAAAACTTGCAGGAATATATATATATATACACCCTGTGTAAGAAGAAAGCATACTTAACCAAACCTTATCCCTATGTCTACACACAGAAATGATACTGCTATCCAAGACAGTTAGGCATATAGATCCAAAGGCAGAATAAAGATGCTAGCTAGCATTTCACTGTAGAACTCTAATTATTCCCTTTTTTTTTTTTTTGCAAAGTACTTGCAAGTTAACTGTAAAAGTTTGTAGTGAGTAGGGTAAATTCTACCTTTTGTCTGGAAGGATTCCAGCCTCAGATGCTTCCTGATGAGTACATAAAGAAGTTTGTCAATCAGTGAAATTATGATGTGATATTGAAATACCATTTCAGAGTCTTGTGGACAGCACACAGAAAAAATGCTGTTGGTTATTTTATTTAGTGTTCAGTTTTCTTTTGTTATGGAGTAGTTATTTTGTATTTCCTCCCAGTTAGAGGGAAAGGTTCACACAAAGTCGAATCTTTGTCTAAATTACATTATCTACATGTTCTCAGGCTTTTTTTTGCTGTTTATGATGTTAATTGCAGATGTCAAGGATCCAAGGCTCTGGCATTCTTCAGTCAGCACACAAGAGACTGGTTTCTGAACTCAGATGAACAGCACAAATCCAAAGGCACACTACTACCCGTCTCCAGAGCAAAACTTTCCCTTATAAGAAATCATCAGCCTTTGTTCAGCAGTCTTTGCCAAAATCTCTTAATCTGGCACTCAAAATGATCAGTTGGTGGAAACTACTATAACTCCAGTGGCGTACACAAAATATCAGCTGGGGCTTTGAGTAAATCTTGGCCCTAATGAAGTTAATGGCAGAATTCCCACTGATCACAATGGGACCTGAGACAGAATGCGACAGCTGCATATAAACCAGGGCAGACTGGTAACAGCCTTTCAGCTCATTGTACTTCCTTGGAAACACACAGAGGCTTTCATAAGTCCTTTTGTCCACTCCAGCACCTCAAAGGAGATTTAAAATTACCTCGAGGCTAACGCTGAGCAGTACAGATGCAACTGATTTTTAGTTCTCTGCTGTGTAAGAAAAATAAAAATGAAATGTTGTCTCAAGACTATCTCAGATGAATATTTCATGAACTTTCCAGACAATTAAAATTCTACAAATTACTAATTGGGCAAACATCTGTACGATTTAAAATGTTTTGCAATGCTGTTTAAAAATAAAGAAAAGCATTCTGTTTATTCAGTTAAACATAAAAGTAATTTTGATTTTAAAACCTAGTAAAGGATTTCTTATAAAAGATTTCACTTCAATTTTGATGTGAGCTAACTGGAACAACACTTACAAAAGTTGAAGAAACTTCCTTTCCCCAGTAACAGTTCTAGCCAAAAAATCCTAGCTCATTTGTTGAAAATTTGACCTTCAGATGGCATGAGGTTGGCAGGATGGGTCACAAGTTGCTTCTGAATTCCTTCCTAAAGCAAGTGCCTTGTGGTGATCTAAAAACATGTCAAGACAGAAGAGAATTGGGTTTAGTAACCCCAGCTGACAGACTAGTCCTCATGTCGTGTGGCTACTGTACTGAGGGAGGAGCAGCTCAGGACTCCTGGGACAAAACAGACTGAAAATGGACTTTGCTTCAACGAGGTTTGTTAAATGTTTTCTCCTCCATCACACTTGCATAGCCGGTGTTCAGAATGTCTTCCTTGTCCTTTGACTTCTCTGCTAGCAAACTACTTTAGTACCTCTTTACTGAGCTACACCACTTTGTAGTGTTACCTATTTATACCTATAAAATGCATTTTATCTTCCCCTTTTACTACTGTATCTTTGTCTTTATAGCCTGTATCACAGGTGTTTATCCAGCAAGAAGAACAAGGTCAGGGTCATCTAGTTCTCTTTAAAGTGGGTAACAAAAAGCTATTCTGTTTTTTTCTTGATTTAATTATCTATTTTGTGAGGAAAGCTCTCACACAGGTTCTATTACTGTTATTTTGTGTCAGTTGATTCTTGGGGCCATTGTATTGTCTGCTTCGGATATGCCTCCAGGCTGTTTTGGCCTGCTGAGATCTTTTTTTGACACCCTGAGAACTACTGATGGGTTTTCATACCCCTGCGGCAATGCAACCTGTCTCCTTGGCAGCTAAAAATGATGCTGCACTGGTTGGACTGCTCTCCGGCATGGTTCATGTATTCTTTTCTTGGCACGTAATTTTCAACAGGTGTAATCATGCTCTAAGAGGCCCATGGTAGCAGGCTGTACTACTGTAATTGCTTAAAGGAGCTGCTCTTTTAGAAGAAACGATGCTTGCATTGTCATGCTGGCTGCTGATCATTGCCTGGCACCTCTGCCCTCAAGGCAAGAGTCCAAACAACTTGTGAGAAGGCACTTTGCCATCGCAGCAGATGGACATGAGCATAAGCAGCTTAGGGACTATGTCTGCACATCAAGCATAGGCATTGAAGGCATGATTCCTAGCCAAGAATACTGCAACTGCTGTTTATCTTCTGCTTACCAACCAAGAGTTGTTTATCTTCTGCTTACCAACCAAGAGTTCAGGGAATATGTCATTGCTAATTAAGACCTGGGCTGGCCTCAGTTTCAAAGTATAAAATATGACTGTGCAAAACTCGTGTCTGTCTGGCTTGAGTCAGGCAGCAAGTCCTAACAGGGGACGTGGGAGTTACGGGGGTGAAATCTGCACTGGAACTGACCAAAATGGTCCGTGAAGGAAACGATGCCCCAAAATATTGCCATTTCATCAGATTTGGGAAGAGTAAGGGAAGGGTGAACAGGGATACCACTGTTAATATGGGGGTGAATTTATTTTTGCTCAAAAGTAAAACTTGGCCTACAAAGGCATGTAGTTGAAATGGGTTAAAATTTAGACTCAGTATAAGAAAAAATCCTGATTGTAAATTGCATGAATTTATAGAATAACCTGTGAAAGGAAGATTAGAAGCACTTGTGTTTGGCAGTTATAATATCTGAAAGAAAACACTTCTTCTAAATAGGACGACAATGTTGCATTCACTAGGAGAAAACCCAGATGACCTAATGGATATTTTTGTCTCTCAGTTCCGTGAGTCAGATAAGATGCTACCTGAGGTGCAGTGGGACTACAAGTCCTAGAACACTTTTGAAAGACTGAGCTAGAATGAAGTGGTTCAGAGGCCTTGTCCTTGTATGCAGAAGATAAAAAGCAGTCAGGCAACACATTATCTAGACCACTAAGTGACACACTTCTGCCAGTTACAGGCAACCACAATATCAGACGACAAGATCAATGACATGCTGAAAATATAATGGAAATGCGTTAAAAGAGGTTTTTGATCTTCCAATGTTATCTGAGTTTCAAGCCAAATATTCAGGAAGTATCGCAAAATCTTGCACCCCCTTTACCATTTTACTATTAAAAGTGGTTAGTTTTCCTAATTACTAAGAAAAAGGAAAGAGGTCAAGTACTTGTTTTTCTGATAAAATGGAAGTTATAAATAGATATAAGGAAAGTAAGTGATTAAAAAACGCAAAACTAAAACAAAGTGTTTCACTGCATGGTACTTTAATGAACGCTTGAAACACAGCACCCTAACAGAAAAAGCTGGCCACAGAACTGAAAACTCAAAGATCAAGCAGTCAGGACCTAGACACAGCAGACTCCTGAGATGGTAATCTCTCAATTAGGAAACTAATCCCACGCCATGACTAATAGGAATAAGTGTTTTACATTATTTTATGTATTTTTATTTATGCCAATGAAGCTATTTTCATCAAGACTTTATGCTTTTGTGGCAACTGGGGTGCAAGAAACTCAAATATTCTCCAAATCTACACAAATACGAGTATTCAGACAGCCAAGTTTCTACATATTTTATGCTTCCTATACTGTATGCCAATACTAAGTTGGAAATATGTAGCTTGCTTTCCCAGTGCCCTTCATTTACTGCTGTCCATTAGAGAAAGAAACCTACAAGGGAGCAAAGCTAAAGGAAAAGCACAGCACGCACAAGCAGGCGCAGCATGTTCAAACACCCTTCTCTAATGGCATGACATAAATTTCATCACTTCAGACTGTTCTCCAGCTCTATGCAAAAAGACAGACAGTATTCAAATGTCTTCACCAAAATGTCTTTCCACAGTTCTACCAGTTCTCAAAAGCAATATATTCCTGACTGCTACTTGCATTATCACTGTATTTGTATCTATATCAATATTGGAATTTGTATTTTTTATTTCTGTGAGAGGGCCTTCATAAATAGGAAGAAAATTTATCAGAAATTCTTTTGGTAGTATCATTAAATGTTGCAAGGCCATCACATCGCCTTGCATCATTTCATGTGATAATGCAGATATGTTGGAATACAAAATAAATTAGAAGAAATGTGCAGTTCTACCCTTCGCTGTTTGTTACTGTTCACTTTTTCCTACCATGAATATTTAAAGTCTAACTCAAAATATAGTAAAGTTAGAATTTGCTCAATGAAATAACTTCTTATCACTTGTAAGTCACTTGGTTTTCATTTGAATATCCTGTATGCCAGTTGGATTAGTGCAACGCATCTTCTCATACCACATTGCAGTGCAGCCAGAACCCCTTAAAATACCAACAGAGTCAATTAAATGGATATTCTCTGCTTACACACAAAATGTAGGTCAGCTATCAAGTTGAAGATGATACATTAGCCTTATCCTCTCCACTAGTTGGCAGAATATCCAGTCTGGGGAGAGTTGATTTGGAAGAAACGTAGAGAAAGATTGCTTTCTGTCACATAACACAAGTACAAGGTAGAATTACGGGGTTTTGTAAGGAATTTTCTCGAAGATGAGCACTGAGCAGCATTTGAAAAGTATCAGGGAAAACAAAACCTTGAACAAAGTAACCTGTAGTTGAACAGCAACCAGCTCTAGATGGCACAGACAATGAAAATGTCTATTACCAAAGTAGTACTTCTCTTTTTTTCCTGTTTTGTCTTTCTTTCTTTCTTTCTTTCTTTCTTTATTTATTTATTTATTTATTTTCCCCCTCTTCCACGGCATCAAACACAAGGCTAACAAGGAGAGGAAGCACCTGCAAGTCAGGCATTCTGCAGTCAAACTTGCCCTCACAAGCTTCTGGCTCTCTGAAAAGTCTCCAGATACTTGCCTAAGGTGCCACGGCTGCACAAGCAGTGCACAATGATGGTGAGGTACCTTAAAGAAGCTTAAAACGCATGCATGGTACTAAGGCTAGACCCTACTGTTCTGGTTGTTCTCAAGGTAATTCAGTCCTTCTTCTTCTCTCCCGCTTCTTGTTTTCTTGCGAAATGTTCAGTTTTCAAATGTTCTTGAAAATTGTCTACCCTCTCACATATTCACTTACTTCCTCTCTGAGGCTTGCTGCAACTGTTCACCTTATCTTCCATTTCACCAGCCCTTTTCTAGCGTAACCATCCAGACCACCTATTTCTATCCTGCATAAAAATCCTTGTATTTCCAAGCTCCAGCAAAGCAGCTTTTGCATAGCAGCTCTCATCTGAGACTCTCACTGCCTACCTGGAAATCAAGAGAGCTAAACTCCTGCCAAACTTGCACTATGGAGGATTCATATGGCCTCCCATCACTAACCTCAGGCCTCGTGTCCCCATTCACAGAGATTCCTTGGAAAATTGCCTTTTTCTTGTGTAAACTGTTTTCTCACTGTCCATCTCCATCACTGTGATGCTCACATTTTTTTTTTGAGCAGAGATCTGCCAGCAGCACTGGTGCAGCCAGTGCAAGGCCAGGCAGGCTGGAGAGGAGCAGCAGGGGCTGCCTGTCCTCACCCAGCTACTGCCACAAGGAGGGAGCACGCTGGAGCCTTGGGTCCTCTGTGTGCCCTCTTCCTCCAGAATGATTAGCCCCCCGTGGCTACTGTCTGCTTTTCACATGGCTGCCATGAAGAGGAAAGAGGGAAGAAAAATTGAAAGGTAGAGTAAATAATCAGATGGTCTTTCCTTGGGCCTACTTACTGAGGATATATTTCAAAAATTTATTCTGTACTATGGAGGAAGGCAGGGAAGGAGCTGCTTTTTGAAAGCAGCTGTTAGAGGAAACGCTAAGCAGAAGGATGTATTTGAAATGCGACCCTGACCTACTCTGCGCTTCACATTTTGCAGGAAAGTGCTTTTATCTACTGCAGATCCACAGATTTTAGCCTTTTCCTGAAAGAAAGGGTCTGTGACCTGTCTTTGAAATAGCTAAGCAGGGACTATTCTTTTTCCCTTTAAAACATAGTTGAAAGGGGAGATGATGAAACAGCACTGAATAAAATATGAGTCCTTGGAGCAGAACTCAAGCTATCCATCTATCACGTAGTGCCCCTGCCCATGGAGCTATGTTCATATTCCTATTATCTTACTGGCCCAGTCAATCTTGAGTCCTTTTCAATACAGCAATCCAGAATCACCAGAGTGGCCGGAGAGCACTGCCCATGCATATACCTCATTAACCACAGGCTACAAAACCAGGCAAGAAAATGGGACACATGGGTCTGAACTCCGTAAGACAGGAAAGGAAGGTGAAACTAATTCTTTTGCAATGACAGACTACTACAAATAAGGGAAAGAGTAGGGTGAGATGATCTTCTTTTTAAAGGAAAATGACATCTCCTACTGCATTTTGTCCGATCTTTCCAGTTCACAAGGCATGTAACTAGGTCGGATGCCTTTTGAGACTTAATCACAGGTTGGTCTAATTACTGGTTCTTGAACGTGAAGCCCATCAAGCCCAAGTTATGAATTCATTGTTACTGCAGGTTGGTATCTGGACAAGGCTGAGTAAGTGTGAACTCTGGCAGAAGAGGGAACAGAAACGTACTGAAGTATAATCAGTTGTAGCTACACTCTGAAAGTCAACAGCAGTCAAAGGGCCAGCATTCAGATCCTGACATACAGAAGGAAAAACAAAGGAGTTCCTGGCATGTTTAATCTCATTAGAAAAAAAAAAAAAAAAAAGGAAGAACTGAAAAATGGAAAACATATAATAAAAATGTCATCAGTAAACCCTTTTAAGTTTATTATCAAGTGTGGTCAAGCAAAGCAAGTACAACGTGAAGTGCCGGTTCACTAGATAATGTTAAGTAAATTCTTGGTTCAAAATTCTAGTGGGAACAATAGTCATTAGGCACTGCCACCTACTGCAGATGGTTATGAAGAACCTTAATAGAGGAACAGGCTATGAAACCTTTCATCTTAATAACACCTACCTGCTGTCTTATGGTCTACAAAAAGAGACATAAGAGTTCTCCACAATAAATTTATTTAGTAGAAAAGAAAGAACTGCTACTTGCTACAGACTTCTGGCTGATTTTTCTTTCCACTTGTCTTTGTTGCCATTTCACTCCATTTGTTCTGGAAGTATTTGCTACTGGAGAGCAAAAATATTGTCTTTACTGAAGCAAACCAACAGCTCATGTAGTTTTATGCCCTGTCCTTGGTAGTGGTTGGTATAAGTTACCTCACAAAGAACAATATGGAAGAAGTACAAGAAATACAAGAATTTCTAATTGAGAGTTCTGAATAGCAGGCTCAATAAAAAGAATTCTGGATTAAGCTCAAGACGAATATGCTCTGAAACATCATGATTTATGATTTAAATTTATAATTTAAATATTGTATCACATTAATACATCAGTTCTTTCTAATTTTAGTTCTAGTAGTTTGGTAATACTGGGACCATTTCATCTCACATATTCCTAAGCAATATTTCACTCCTGTATTGCTTTCTCCTAGTTCAGCAGGCATGAGTTAAACTGGTTGAGAAACAGGCTGCTTCCCACCTGCTACCAACTAGTGTGATCTAATATGTTAATTATCTTAAAAATCTAGCATTGAAGAGTTTTTTAATAATGAGATAGAGAACCATTACCACTAGTTTTTCAAGTTAAACTTTTTTTTTTGGCTCATGGTCTGGTCTAATACTCTGAAGCACACTGACTTCAGTCTTGGAACAGCAAGCCATTAGCTTTTTGTTTAATAGCTATCTGTCTTTTTTGGTTTAGATTCCCAAAGTCAGATGCAAATCCCTCACACTGCTTCCCTTCCTCTTGACTGCTCTGCTCAGATAAATTTCCCCTCACACCACCTCCACCTCCGTTATGCTCTCTAAAGCAGAAATGAAGCACGGATTTGTAACATAAGCAGTAGGTCTTCGTTCTGGTTAGCCCAACACAGGCAGTCAGGCAAATGGCTTTTGCATTCTGTTCAACATCAGTGTTTTTGAGAACTGATTTGTCCCCACACTTACTTCCGTTCTTCTGGAATTGTGAAAAATCAGTAGCCTTGATTAGGTATTTTGTCAAATAGGTTTTGATGAGATGAGTAGCTGTAAGGAAATTCGACTAGTTCTGCATCTGTGCTCTCCAGCAGAAACAGCTCATCAGCTTAGCTCATATATTTCAGCAGAAAGAGCAGGATGAAATGTCAGGAGGCTGTGCTGGATTATATGCAAGTGTTCCTGACCTGATTCACTTTAATTTTTATTTTATTTATTTATTTATTTATTTATTTTATCCTTTAAGGCAGTATGCTTCAGTAAACATAATATCTGACTTTCATAACTATTTTGGAAATTGCAAATATCTCTTCTATGAAGCACTGTGAAAATTCACTACATCACAAGCCTTACAAAGAGATGCTGAAATAAAACATCTTTCATTAAAAGTGCATTAGGTGCTAAATGAATCTACAAAACTATACTCACAGACCCATACATTGCCCATATGGGGAAAGAGATATATAAAGTTTGTGGCTGGCAATCTGTTATTGAAATGGAACATTAATGTAATAGAAAGTATCTGCTTGTATCAGCAAGACTACCATCATAAACTTTACAGAGTAATCTCTTGCTGTTAATAGCATTTCACAGGAATCACTGCAGACAGAACAGAAAACATATCCTCTAGAGAAATACACAGCAATATCCAATGGATAGTCCTTTCTCTTAAATTAATTTAATGCAACCTTAGAGAGAAGATTATTTTTAAAAGTTCAACACTCAAATTTGATTCCACATCTCAGATCCTCAAAATATGATGGTAGGGTACCAATCTGATCCAGATTTAAAAACAAAACAAAACACTGAAAGCACAACACTGATATCTAGTATATAAGGAGGAAAAGTTCTCAGGCATGGAGCTTGGTTTCTCCCCCTTGTCTCACTATTATGGAACTTAAGTTATACTGGATGTGCAAATTCAACTGAAATCTCCAAGCCAAATCCTTAAACTGGTACAACACAGTTACTGTTCAGACGTAAATGACATCAAACTAACAATATGAGCAAACAGGGAGTAAAAATAATCACAGTGTGAAGGGACAATTTGCTTAACTATGTCATTTCACTAGGCAAATAAAGTTCCAGGTTCCATTAATATCGGTGAGAGCAAAGCTCCAAGTGGCATTTAGTAATATGCTTCTTAAAAACATATCATTTTTATTCTCTTGGTTTCTGAAATAATTGAAGATTCTTTGTCTAGATGTTTTGTTTCATCCTCTATCACTGCAACACGTAGCTGGAAAAATATGTGATGTCTAAAGGTCGGGCTTCATTTACACTTCATAAATGAAAGGTGGATAATGGGCTATTCTGCCCACTTCAAGATGGGAATTCTTTTCTATTTTACTGTCTCCAGGTCTGTGGTTCTTCATGCTTAAAAACCACTGTCATTCCTAACAAACATTTTTTTTCCTTTCTCACTAAACATTCTGTTCTGAGCATGTTCTACTCAATGAAAGAGAGGAGATAAACCCTCTGTAAAGCCATTACAATATTTATTTGGGTACTGGAAAATCGGTTTTAAAAAGTTTAATTGCAGTATAAAACGTGAATCTATCAAGCCTACCAGTAGGACAGTATCCCCCTGGAAACTGCAAGAAAATTGGTTGAAGCTCTTTTATTTTTATTTTTATTTTTATTTTTTTTTTGCACAGAAAATTATTTGTCATTAGTTTGAGATAGATTCTTAGGATTCATATGGGATAAAGGCAAAATTAATTAAAGTCCTTGATAAAATTAGTATTGGTTTCTTAAAAGTAAAGCAGTTTCACCGGGGAAGCTGAGGAGGGCCATGTGAGACATGGAGCACCCCAAAGGCACTGACAAAGAACTTGCATCTGGGTCTTCCATTCTGCTAGCCTTTCCCCACCCTTTAGCTGTTTTGCCATTTCTGCATGCTTATTTATATAAATCTGATTTTTAGGTGTATATTAGATCCAAATACTGATGACAGAATTTATATACTTTTTTTCAGGATTATGAATTCCCCCAGTTTTCTGGGTATGAAAAATAAGGAACTGCATAGGTGAGTACTGCAACAACAGAAATCTCCTCAAGAATCTACCCCCCGTGACTCAGTTCTGTGCTGCCTGAGAAAGGGCACAGGTCACGTTATTCTACAGAACAAAACCTCATAATAAAAATGAATTTTTTTTGGCCATATAAATCACTATTTCCTGAGAAAGAAAGCAAATTGTAATCTCTAATTGCAGGTTGTCAGAACCAAGTGTTTTTCACAGTTCAGTATAATTGGAAGCAGTACTGCCAAACTGTACCCTCTTCTAAAAATATGTCTTTACTGTCTCCTTTTTTTGACTTTGAAAACACCGAAAAGCCTTTGTCTTATTAATAGAGCATACTTTTTCAGAAGTACAAAGTACATATTTGTCCAGAGTATTTCTAGATTAAATTTCAGGACACTCATAAATCTGTATTAGAAAATACCCAGGCAAACAGCTAAAGTATGATTGTTTGGAATGCTTCAGAGTAATTAGCAGATTAAGCAACACTTTTTTAAAAGGCTAAAATCAAATTTAATCTAATCAAACTCAATTCAACTGAACTCCCAAGAGGAAAGGATAGGTGCGTGGTCCAGCTAACTGTCTTCTTCATTTTTTTAAAGGATTTTCAGAAATACGGATATAACTTAGAGACTCACACTCCAAAGCCACTGAGCTCTTGGAAAAGCCATTTACAGTCAAATTTTAATACGCAGTTTAATGACTTAGGAATGTAAATTGTCTTTTTGAAAGTGAGGTAGGCACTTACATGTTTAACTCTTCTAAAAATATAAGTGACTCAACATAATAATTCCCCTATTCACATGCATATAAGCAAAGTAAAATAAGCTGTTTATTTTTAAAGAACAGAATTCTTGCAAATGACAACTATTCTTCTAACGATTTTCAAGCAAATAGAGAGACTATGCATACTTTCAGCAAACTATTTTTATACTGGAGTCTGACATTATTTTAGCTTGTAGTGTGTTAAAGGTATTTTTTTTCTCTCATGTAATTTGGGCAAGATCACTTCCACAGCTGTGGGCAGTTTGTAGCAGACTTTTCGAAGAGCATCAGAAACAATCCAGAAAATCTAAATCTTTGTTATGAAAATGTTTATATTTAGAATCAGGGTGAATAGTTTAAATAGCTATTTCCACAGAAAGGAACTGCCAGAAAATTAACAAGAACACGGGCAATACTTGTGTGTGCACTGCTTGCTAGCTGGGAGATAGAACGGCAATGTTAATTTCTTTCTACTGTCCCATTCCTTGATAGTCAGCCAAAATCTTAGCAGCAAAACCCTACTGCCCTTCTGCCAAGTAAAAGGGCTGCAAAGGAAACAGTGCATCCAAACCTGTATTTTCTTCCCTTGCTAAGCTGTAGGATAAAAGGCCTGACTCACTGCTTTCTCAGCCTCAATGTAGAACTGCCTCCTGAGGACGTGCCTTTCAGTTTTGCTTTTTCCTTGCATCCAGAAATATTGTCAGTGCCTTAGTTTCTCAAAAAGGTCTTCCATCAGCTAAATATCTCAGAAAACATTCAGCAATCTGCATCAAAAATTTTTGGGCACAATTACTTATTTGAGCAAAGATTTTCCTTTTTCTTCATTTTGGACACAGCTGTGCAGTAGGGGCCAAACTATATTAATTGTCCTTCACCTCTTAATACTGTAACTTTAAAGAGTCATTTCAGAGATCTGGGTGTTTCCATCTCTGTCAAGCCTATAACAAGCTATTATTCTGAATTAATAATAATAATAATATTCTGAATTAAATAATAACAATAATAATAATGATAATAATAAAATCCTGCAAAGCACAACAGCGTGGGAGGATCTAGCAGATCATTAAAGATGTAGTTGAGACAATAATACAAATATACCAACTAGTCTGGTTCAGTGAAATCACACTTTATTTTTAGACAGTATTATGTTTCTTCTCTAAAAGAACTGCACTTACCTAATCTGCTGATAACCTTTTCCCATTTCATAGAACGCATACATTGTGATAAACTAATAGCAGTAAACATAGGGGAGTTTGGAGGAGAAAAACATAGGACATACTGTTTTCAAACTCAACAGGAATGCTCAAAGCACTACGTAATTTACCCATGCATAAAAATACACACTACGGGATCCTAAACTTGTAAATAAATGTTATTGAAGAATATTCCTGAGAGAAAATGTGAAAACAACTGGTTGCCAATAGTGTATTTAAATCAATGAGCTGCTGCAGTATTGGAACTTAATGATGCTTGTGCCCTTTCTGACATTACAGTGCTTGTCCTCCTTGCTTTGCCTGATCAGAGCCCGCGAGCTTTGCTGTTGCTGTATTTCAAGCTGCTGATGAAACAGCCTGAAGAAGACTGGAAACACCTCTTTGAAATGCACAGCGGGATCTCTCAAAAAAGAACAAACAAAATTTTGACAAAACTGCAATACCAAAAGCAAGAGAAAAAAAATATGAGCATTATGAGCGGAAACATATTTTGATATCTGGGAAATACTAAAACATGATTAAAATGGAGGACAAACTATCATCAAACAAACAATATGGACAAATATGGACAAAAGTCCATGCATAGGTATAATACTCCCCTAACTAAAAGCCGATAGTTTTACTGATGCCCTCGTGTATCTAGCTTCTAAAATGACAGGAGAGCAACTAACCCTAATTCTTTGCCACAGTCTACATTTAGAGATGTAGGAGTCACTTTAAAGTATTTCAGTTACAGAAAATTATTTAGTGAAAGTGCCCAGCAAAATTCTTCTGTCTCAGAAGAAAGGCTGGAGGTTGAGGGAACAGAAACTGATGATTTCAAGCTGATCCTCTCAAACGGTGAGGGTGACGGAGCACTGGGACAGGCTGCCCAGGGAGGTTGCGGAGTCTCCTTCTCTGGAGATATTCCAGGCCCGTCTGGACGCCTGCCTGGGCAACCTGCTCTAGGGAACCTGCCTTGGCAGGGGCGTTGGGAATGATGATCTCTTGAGGTCCCTTCCAACCCCTACAATTCTCTGGTTCCGTGTGGTGATTTTATGGTAAGGAAAAAAATAAATAAATAGGAGGTCTTCCACAGCACTGTGCTACCTGAAAATTAGGACACTTTCTCAGAAGGTTTTGTTGCTATTTTATTACTGGTGACTTTTTGTTGAATACACTGTGCAAAAGATGGAGAAGTGTTCTACAAAGCCTGTCACAAAAAGCATTCCCAGCCAATGCTGGTTCCATTTCAGGCAAAAAGATTAAGCAGCACCCCACCACTCTCCCTTGCTGCATTCAGAGCTCTCACTACGGAGCTTTCTCGCCAAGAACAGCGCTCTAGACACAAACGTTTTCCCTCTTTCAGCTTCTTTCTGCCGCGGTACACCTGCAGGAGGCTTTGCAGAAGAGACGATACCACACAGCGCTCCCCACACGAGCCGCTGCCCCTCAGCGGCCGCGGCGCCCTCAGAGCCCGGCCAGGCGCGGGCCGGCCCCGCTGAGGCGGCGGCGCCGGGGCCCGGCGCGTGGTGAGAGCGGCCCCTGGCGGCCCCCCGGGCTGCGCGGCCCCGGCCGGGCCCCGCTTCGGGAGCCCCGGAGCCGGTCCCCGTTTGCACCGTGCCGGCACCCAGCGGGGCCCAGAAGCCGGGTCCCGGCAGCCGGGCACCTCGCCAAGCGCGCTGCCGGGCCGCACGGCCCAAGGAGCGGTGTGGGAGGCCCGCGCGGTGCCGCCATTTTGTTCCGCTGGGGGCGTGAAGGGATAATAAAGATTAAAAATCCTAAACTTGATCTGACAGAGTAAGCGTGAGGTTTGGGCGCTGGAAATAGTCCCTCATGGGTTTCCTTATGAGGATGGCTGCTACCTAAAACACAGCTCAATGAAATAGAGATTTAAATCGTCGCAAGGCTTGACTTCTGGCAGGACTGCTTTCACTTATAAAAAGAACAGAACAAATTTCCCAAAATGTTTAATGTCAGTACTTGCAGTTCTCCTATAACAGCAGGAGGAAAAAAAAAAAATTGTCTAATGCCCAAAAATGACATCTGTGAAAAAAAATCTGTGCTAAAAAGGATGAAAAGAACATCTAGTACAGTTTATTCTCAGAAATGCCCTTAATAGACTAAATTTACACCATAAAACTGCTTTTCTACCCAGTTTGTATAATAAAGAAATTTATGTTATTGACACTAGCGCTAAACTAGCTGTGTGCAGTATAGTAAATCACAGTCATGCTGTGCTAAACAGATGGACACATTTCTGTACGCGCTGGGGACTGTATCAGTTAGCCATCTGAGAAAGTCTTATCAGCACATTTATCCCTGTCATCTAACCTTCGTTTAAGGGCATCGCTAAAATCAGTAGCCGAGATTTAAAAGGTTCAGAAAGAAAACAGGTCATCAGAACACCGATCTGTTACGCAGCCCATGCCAGGTATCTCTTTCCACAGATTAGAAACTGTTGCTGCAGGCAGCCAGCCACAGCCTGCGTTCAAGTAGCAGCCATCTTCCCAGGGCAGCATCTGAAATTTCACTCGAGGAGGCACACAGTAGAGTCAACCAAATTAACATTTTCACCATTATTGACACGACGAGATTTATTACTCCCTGTTCAATTTAAAAAGATTCCCCGGGGAAATTTTTAAGGGGTGCTTGCTTTATTAGTTGTTATTGAGTTGGACCATTTGATGGCTTGTGTGGAATGTCTGAATAACAAAATCCATGCCAGAAAGGGATCAAGAGACCCCTGGTGACTGATATGGAGGACATTGATTTGATTTTAGCATGATGCATTTAGTTTCCATTGTTAAAAGAATATAGCAGATTAATTTATAGAGTGAAGAGTAACCATATGAGCCATATACACAAAGGAGTCTGTCTAGGTCTGCTGCTAGGGCTGCTGCTAAAGCCTCTAGTCTTAGAGTGCACACAGCTCTTGCTCCCCTGGTAAGCAATAAATTTTGGTAAGATTGCTATAGAGATGGATTACTATGGAGAAGAAGCACTAGGGATGAACCCTAAAACTTCTACATTTGATATTCACGGAATCATTCCATTAATGTATTATAGTGGATGTGAGGTGGGAAGAAAAATAAAGACAGAAGAGGAAGATTTCTATCTTCTTAGAGCTCATGAATAATTTTCTTCTAGCAAAAATATAAAGAAATCATGAAACATTCTTGTATAATAAGGACACTGAAACAATAGAAGTGCTGAAAATACAGATATGGGATGAATTAGAGTCATACAGTCATGCAATCTAAGAGGTATTCTTGGCATTAGAATGCAAACCACAAGGCTAGCTAACAAAGTAACATTACACCGATAAGACTGGAACTATTTTCTTTTTCTGAGCGATTAGGAGAAAAACAGAGTCTAAGACAGTGGAGAGAGGAAAGACCATGAGCATAATGAATTCATCCAGACACTAAAGCTCTTATAGGACCAGGTACAAAGACACCACTTTCCTTTAATATGCTGATAAAATGAAATTTTAGAAAAGCGGCAGTGCATCAAGTTTACCTCCTTCAACAACATCATTTGCTAATTGCCATAACCCTAAAGTCCTTCATTTCAGATTTAGCCATTACAGTCATAAGTCATATATATCACTGCTACCAAAATGGCTCTCAATCTCCCAAGAAAGGACTGGTGAATATTCCTGTGACACCAAGAAACAATAGGAAGTAGAGGGACATAATATATGCAAAGATTGTTGATATCAACTCCACTAAAGCTTAAAATAAATGATGAAATTTTTTTAAAAGGACTTAAGACACATCCCTAAAAATGCCTTAGAAAGTATGAGCTGTTTCAATTACAGGTGAAGTTGCTGCTGGATGGTCAGCAGCTATACAGGTTCTAGATGAAGAACTGGATTGAGACCCCTTTACCATGGTTCCAAGCTAACCAGAAATTCCCTAGCCCCATATACTTACTTTCCTCCCTGACTCTGCCTCTGGTGAAGTGATGGTGACCTGTCTGATCATCCCTGCAGCTTAAATTCTGATCGCTGAGATTGAAAAATTTACTTGTGAACAACACTTTATTCACTCTGTGATTATTCTGGATCACATCAGATCTGCATTATCTCATCTTAGGAGTTCATCTGAGGCTTAATATGAATTGATCATTAACCCAACATCTGTGCTGCATACTGGGCTTTGGCAAAAAAGCGTGCCAGGCGAACATTCAGATTCTACAAACCAAAGGAAGCCAGAAATCTGTTTCCCTAAGCACACCAAGGTTACTCAGCAGGAATAGTTTTTGTCCCACTGTTTTTCTACCAGACTATACTTTGCTGTGTACAGCTACTGTAATTATACTTAATGCTCTCTGTGTTACATATGCTAATGTAATTTTCTGTACTATGTTTGAATCATCCATAATTCACTCCTGTTTTCTAACAAAGCATAACAAAGCTTTATGCCCATGGGGCTGGAACATGGAGTGGGTTTTCCAATGTAACAGATGAACACCTGAACAGGTAGATTAGAGTCAGTTTCCTTATCTATGACTGTGTCGCTGACAAGTCTACAAAACAAAACCATTTTAAGAGCAAGAGATTCCACGGGGTAGGATATATTTACAAGCAATAACTCTGACTCACCATTTCTGGCGATCTGGCATTTCTCCATTGTCAGGTTAATAACCTGATCATTGGCCTACACCACTACCTTGTAGTCATTTTCTGTTATTTTGATTAGAACAAGATAAACACTTTAGTTCTATAACAGAAAGAGTCTCAAGAAAAACTTCTTGCTAAAAGCATCACCTTTACATGATTAACTTTCCTGATGAAAATCGATGTTGGACTGTCCCTGCTGAATTTGAATAGATATGTCTGTTGTTTCAGGTCTGAGACCAAAAAAGTCAGTAAGTCATCAAATCTCTAAAGCAGTCAGCAAATATCTAAATGGTCACTGAAACAGACGGAAAATTATCACAATGTGCTCCCCAAATGAGAGCTCTGCATATCTTCATAACAGAAGTCTGGTGAGTCTGCCTGCAGAGGTACTCTATGAGGTGCTGCAGTGCAATTCCATTCATTACACACTCTCAGATAACTGTGACAGAGAGACAAAGCATGAATACTTCTCAAAGAGCACTTAACAATGAAGCAAAGGAAGAACACACTTCTTCACATTAAACCAAATCAAAATACCATGTTCAAAAACCTAGCCTCAGATGACTAAACACAGCAAATTCAATGATCATATTATGGCAAATTACAGCCGTGGGTACCATGCAGCAAGAAGTATCCTGAAACCAAGGAGCAGCACATAAGATCAGCCTCACTGAAAGAATGATTGATTGCAAGCAAAGGAGAAAGAAATTACACAGAGTAGCTTTTCTGGGGACAGTATTCTTCTCTGTGCTTTTTAAATCCAAGACAAAGCCTCTGGGAATTCAAGATACTAATTTAAAAGAAATGAAAATGATTTCTACCTTGCCATAACAAACCCTTATATAAAAACATTTCCATTCACTCTGTAATGCCTAAAGACCTTCACAATGATATTTGTTTTCTGGTTGATTCTCCTCATCTAAGAAAGAAAGAGATACATTGCTATCTAAAAATGAATGATTCTGACAGGCTTGGTTCTCTTTCTCAATTACATTACAACAGTAACAAAAACCCTGAACCATTAACTCTAAAGCAAAAATTATCTAAAAGTGAACCAACTAAGTATTTCAGGATTAGGTCCATAGAATTACACCATCATTAGATTCAAACAGATTAATATTTATTCACTGTGAAAAAGTGTTAACGCTTCCAAAGTGACTATGCTGGGAACAAACTATCGGTATTAGTAACAGTCGATAGTAGTTTGATGCTGAAGCAGTTTATATTTTCAGATGTAAAATACCAAGTGCTTGCAGACAAAGAGACAAGGGTGCGTCCTGAGAGCCATAAACCAGTTGCTGCTCCCCAAGGGTAACTGCCGAACGCCAAGAGATCATTGTGAGGGCACCTAACCCTGAAACCAAAAACCTTTGTTTCAGACAGAAGGGAATCTAGTTTTGCTAGGCAGGAAAAGGGAGAATATGTGGCTGTGCGGGAAAAGAAGACCTCCCGTGGAAGCAGCAGAAATGCTGTACTGTTGCCAGTACCTTCACTTCCTTCTAAGGGAAAACACTGAAAGACTGAGAAGAGGTAAGGATGTTCAGAGCTGGCTGGGAAGAGAATGATAAACAAACCTGAGTGCTGGAGGGAAGACTGATTAAAGCAGGAATTAAAGAAAGAGGGATATCAGAATCAAGTGGAAGGGGAAGAGATCTGGAGGTGGGAAAGAAGAGCTAGGTAGTACCAGAGGGACAAGATGAGAGAAGAGAGGTAGAGAATGAAACGGCACTGTGAAGCTTAGTTACTTGCCAGAGGAATCTTTGTTAAAAGAAAAAAAGAAAAAAAAAAAAAAAAGGAAAAAAAATAAGCTATGGCTTCACTGATATAAAACACTGTACACATGATACAGCAGTAAATCTGCATGAATTACTATTCAAATTACACATAATTTTCACTCTGTGTAGAAGTGTGAGATGTAACAGGAAAAGAACAAAATAAGAGCTGTGAAGTGTGAAACAAAGTAGAGAGGGGAGGACTTGTTTTCTCAGGTTATATTTTGTATATACAGAGCAAAACATTTTCACTCTGAAAAAATAAGAAAAGCAATTAAAAACAAAACAAAACAACAACAACACAAAGTACTCATTAAAAAGAGTACCTCAGTATTACCCTTGTCCATGTAGGAGCTGTAGAGTTTAATGGAGACTGAATACAGACTATAAACTACATTATACATGTGTGTCTCTCTCTACTTGTTAAATTTCTATTAGGAAGTACTTACACTGTTTGTAAGTGTTCACAAATGAGGTATGAATACTTCTTTTTAAATTGTATTTAGTTTTGATTTTGTAGAAAGAAGAGTATGTACTATACTTCCCACACAATTACAGAAGCCTGAGAAAAATGGGGGTGGGGGAACACATTGTGAAATATATTTTTGTGTATTTATGCTATGGAAAGGGAGTTTTATATTCCTTGAATTTGATGGGGAATTACAAACTGTGTCATAGGTTTGCTAGTGTTGTTGTTTTACCTAGGAACTGTTAGACTGAATGTGAAGTAATTCAGGTTTTTGGATAACCTAGATAGGTATGAGCTGGGAGAGATCAATACATGAACTTCAGTAGGAGTAAAGAACTAAGCTATAGTTAGGTTACTCTGGCAGGAGTTAAATACAACACCAGTATGGACCATAATGCCAAGGTAATTGTGAATCCCCTACCTCTTCACAATTCCTGCTGGTTACTTTGCATTTTGAAACAGCAAAATGGGGCTCCAGCCAAGCCATTTGTTTGGATTTGGCTCAGATATGTTTACGCCCCGCTGAACCAACTGATTTCACTGGCAAATTGATAGTAGCTTGAAACATATCACTGGGAATTATTTGTTGCACAAAGCTGAGCGCAGTTGGCCGAGTTCACAATAGGTGTAATAAAGCTAAAGAAAATCTATCATGTTTTTCATACAGCTCACACAGGACCCTATTTCCTGACATACCCCTTAACAGCTAGCTAAGCAACTTCTGAGATGTATAGTATAAAAACAAGAAACAGTGCTCCTGTTGTTAATAATTTTATCAATCAAACTGCAGTTGATAATCAACGGACTGTTTCTATAAAAGTAATGATCAGTAGTGACAAGGGGAACTGTTCTGGAACAGCAGCTGATGATATTGCTTATCCCATCACCGTCTAAGCCCATTTTTTTGTCCAAATTAAAACCAGCAGTGGAATGGTCAGCAATACCAATCCACACAGGGAAAATTTTAAATCTAGTTTCTCATATAGTATATAGTCACGGCGATCACATTCAATGTACCACGTAATCATGGTGGAGAACATGACTGTGTTTCAGTTTCTCATGAGAGAAAAGCAATAGAAAAAGTCACAGCCCACAGTCACAGTCCATGCCCCAGCTCTAAAAACATCAAATGACACCAACAAGAAAAAAAAAACAGGGAATATTTATGGAAGATATGCAAAATGGGTTTCTCAAAACAGAAAAGAAGGGCATGGAATAATGACAGTATTGAAGACTGCAATAAATTTTGGGAAAGAACTGTGCAAAAGTTGCTGGTCTTTGGAAAAGGAAGCTCGCTTGTATGAATTAGTAAACGTGCCGTAGTAAAGCAATATGAATAATCACTTCTCTACTATCAGATAACACTGCTAAAGAGATTAGTGTTCATAAGGCTTAATTAAAGCAAGTGCTATAGCTGATGTTGACCCTGACAACGTATGCAATTGTGCTGAATTAGAGAATATGATCACCAGTCTAGTGACAAAGCATGATCTTGAAAATGAATTCAAAACAAAGGTTACAAGATGTTTGGATAAAAATATTATAACAGAATAACAAGAGATTTTAAACATGTATCCTGGAGTATGCAGACAGAAAAATAATAATAGACTCTTATTCCATTAGCATTTCTTTAGGGCTATGGTATGGAGATACTAAATCATAAGTGGACAGACAGATTTTCTTAAAATTATTTTTAAATAGCACATATGCTCATAAGTGCAAGAAAAAAAATGCTTTGCCTGTTTCAGTTTTCATTTGAGTATGACAAGAAGAATGTGAGGAGGATATCAATTTTACAAACAGAAATGGAGGGATGAAGCTTAATAACATCATTACCTTGTGAAAGTACAAAGGAAATGAAGAAAAAAGCTGCTGCAGACCAAGGCAAAGTTAGCTAATACGCATAGAGCTTCATTGGATAATGATTGATAAGAGCAGTGATTACTGACAGTTTTTGAAATTGTCATTCTATTTTAATTCTTGAGATGTCAGACTCAGAAAAATTAAATCACATCAGAAACCACAGACTTATTACTAAAAGGCTGATTTTTATGAAACACAAGAATTTTAACAGATTAACTGAAGTCCACTCTATTAACTCAAGGCAGACAAGTTTTAGCAGAATGCCATGCAAAAATGGACCGAGAACAGTTGTATTTACAGTTACTGCACAAGGTCTTGATTCTAGTACTCAAGATCACTGAAAATTAAAGAGTAAATGACCTTGGCATTCATATTAGTATTACTATTCAAAACTTTTATCAAAACATGCAGAAGTGCTCTGAACTGAAAAATGAAGTAGCATCATTGACTTACTTAATGTAGGAGTGGATCAGGACAAGCCAGTGCTACCTCTCCTATTTAAAGTCACATTCATTTCTCTAATGCACGTTCTAATGCTCTAATTCTCTAATGAGGCAAGGCATGCGGCTTTCCACTATGGTATTTTCTTGCCTCTTTTCACATTTGAAGTATGAAACACAAGACCTTTTAAAATGAGGAGAAAAAGAAATGATAAATGAAATTCTTCCATATGTACTAAGTACTTGGAATGATTATCCAAGAGGACAGACTTAGAAGTCACAACTAGTTTGTCTTCTGATAAACAATATAATTCACAAGAACTGTATTACAGACAATAGCAGTAATCTCAAGAAAACAGATTTGACTTTTATTAGAGATGACAGAGCTCTTCTTATGAATTCAACACTTTAATAGGAAAGTAGAATTAACATTCTAAGAGACAGCGATAGAAAAAGTGTTCAAATATCAGATTTGCTGTACCGAAATTACTGAACTCTGCACTGGCCTATTTGTGTTACACTTCAGTATTCCCACTTGAAGCCAGAGCTAAACAGCATTAAAATATTTTATGGTTGGCCCTCATAGGCCTATTAGAAGCCAGAGGAAACACAGTAGCATCTTGCATTTTGAGAGCTTTCCTCCATTCCCCCGAAATTTAAAATACATTGTCTTCCCAGACAATGAAAGTTTCAATTTGATATCTTTCTTATTTATTGCTTTGACTTTTTTTTTTTTTTTCACTTTTCATCAGTCTCTGCTACTTCCTGCTTAGAACGTGTACATAAATTTTTAATTATATTGATTTCATCTTACTATTTATACTTCAAAGTAATGATTTTTAGATACATCTTCTCTACTTCACTTTGTCACTTTTCTTTTTGCCTGATCCTTCCTGTTACGTTTGAGGTGGCTGGGAGTACCCGTGTGTTGCGCCACTCCTGCTGCTCCTGGATGCTTATCATGTTCATGGAGTGCGTGTAACTCATCTATATGCTCAGCCTGTGCTGTGACTAGGATGGACAGGACAACTGGGGCAGCTCTGACAACTTTGCACAAGGGTTCCCCTGGGTGGGGAGATAAGTATTACATTTTTCAGACAGGATCTGGTGTAGAAATCAGCTAGGGCTAGAGACTGGGGAAAGGCTGGAAACATTTTACTGTGTATCTCACATAGTTGCACAGAAAAACTGTGAAAATGAGTACAAAAGAAAACTGAAAGGTTACAACAAACAAGAACTAGCAGCTCACTGCACAACTTTATTAGGGTGGAAATCTTCAGCCAAGTGACTAGAACTAAACTGTGGAGCATATCCAAGGAGATGGGCTGAAAAGAGAAGATGTAGTTTGATCCTTTGATGTAAGAGATTGTTCAAGTTGTTTTTAGGGTGTAAATCTGCCAAATATGCAGAATTTAAATATAATTTATAACAGCAAAAGTGAAACATTTTTTTAAAGCTTACACTGGAGCCTCTAATGTTCTTCACAAAGAATTTTGTAAACAGCAGAGAAGAACACATTCATTCAATACTGTCCATAGGATTAGACAATCACTTGTAGCATTATTTCTATTATTCTCAGCAGCCTGACAGCTAATAAGTTGTGCTTGAATATCCTGCCTTATTAATAAGCATATAGAAGGACTTATATTTTCCTAGTTTTTTGTTTTTGTTTTTGTTTTTTTTTTTTTCATGTAGCTGATAATCTCTTTATACATTTCTGTAAATTTGCAATAAAATAGGTAACTAAGAACAGTTAAAAATGGGCACATACGAGAGATGTACAAGTCATTAGAAGGTATGTTGAAAATTTTGTGTGAGACTACATTTTATCTCATACAAAACTGCAATGTTTTGCTCTCTTAATTTTATGGTACCTTTATAATTCAGTTCTGCTTTACTGTCTAATCTGATTAACGCACACTGAATTGAACTAAAGTTTCCAATATTTTTGCTAGAGCTACTTAGCTCCCTGCAACATTTCAATGCTTTGGTTTTCATACATCAGCCTCCTCATTTACTCCATCCACAACCCTCCGTGTTTAAAAAAAAAATATACATATACATAATTTCACCTAATTTTATCCATTTATCACCAAAGGGTAATCAACTGATGCAGAGAAAACTAAAAGGAAAAAGAAACAAAAACAAACCGAGGTGCCAGCATACCTAGTTTCACAGGAGAAAACACTATAACACTATTACCACGAGAGGGCACTAAACCCTGAGAAACTATCTATAATAGCGAGAGAGAAAATGGATGATTTCGCTAGAAAGCACGCAGGAACTTACTAAAATGTCCTTAAATTAACATTGTCATTTAAGTGCCAGAACTGATCAAGTAGCCTTATCCCAACTCTACTACATTCAATAATCCTTTCTACAAACGCACCTATCAGTGCACAACCGATCAGAATGAAATACTGATCTCCGCTCATCTATTTAGGAGCAGTTTAGTAAAATCAATGGAAGTATATCCTCAGAGACGCAACAAGAGCGAAGAATCACACCTCACACATACTTAATGAATAGATTTTTTGCATATTAGGGTATCCTTATAAAGTCTCTAGCAGCATGAAAGAGATGGATTCTCTCTACTCCCCGGTACCTAACAATGTAATTTTTTCCTTGTGGTCTTTTTTGTGGTTTCTTTGTGTTATTTCAAGAAGGCTTTGATAGCAGCTGTAAACCGGGGAATCCAGTTATTGGAATGCAACTGCAAAATGACAGAACTACATGTGCTTGTGTGTGAAATGGGATACGGGCTTCTGTTAAAACACCAAAATACAGCTTTCTGTTAAGATTACCTTGGTCTCTTGCAGCTCTTTCAAAACATCTGTTACTCATGCAAAGGACACAGAACTGTTGTTCCTGTTTCATGCTTTCCTCCTCCCGGAGCAGTCAGCACCCTGCAGAGATGTGGCTGGGCTTAGCTGGGACCACACCCATGTAGTTTCCTTGCCCTAGGGTAGAGAACAAACCAGGCAGTTGATTTTAGCTCTGCTATTGTAAGTTTGCAGTAAATCAGCTCAAGGAAAAAGTAGATTGTAGTCTGCAGAGATATCTGTTTGTTTAAGTATTATAGGTGTTATCCTTACCTGCGCCACTTAATACAAACAGCTGACTAACTGAAAAGTGTGAAGTTAGAGAAAATGCAGTGAGTAACTAAGTACATTTGCATACTATGTTAAACTTTCTTTGAGAACTGCTTACATTCTGCCACCTAATACCGGAACTGTTTAGAGCAGCCTCTTATCATTATCATTTCCTGATGATTTTTAGGGTTGCAAGGCAGCATGCAAATAAAATTAGCTGTCTTCGTATACAAATTCAAATGCCTGTTCCATCAGCAAGCATTGCTGTATTTCCTAGGTGCCTGACCCTGGGGTTTTCAGACAGCTGTGTTTAGCCTGAAGAACTGCATATGGTGCAAGGAGAGTCAGATATCAAACAGCCTCTGAGTAAAATGCAGGAAAAGTTTAGGGAACCCAGACTGAATCTCCAGACAGCAAAAATCTCCCTCAGGCTTTCTCTGAGATCAGGGGCTACTACATTCCTTTCTTTACTGTGGCAACTGTAAAAGAAGGGTGTGAGGTACTTCCCTCATCATCTCTAACACAGCCTACAGGTTGGTGGTGTGGCACTGCATTAGGAGAGGTCAAAATCCCCTTCAGTCACAGTAACTGGTCTGTGAGCTCCAGCATTCCAGGCAAGTGTTGAAGCTTTAACTGATGTTATCGCCTGAAAAAGAGATATCGTGCTTCCTTTCTGGCAGCATTAAAAAAAAAAAAAAAAAAAAAAAAAAGCCATGAAAGTTACAAGACTAAGTGGTAACCGGGTAACCGAATAGGAGTTTTGATTATTGTCATGTTGTGTTTGAGCATCTAACTTCCATCTGAGTTCAACTTTATCTTTCTAAACCTCTTTGATATCTAGTTCTACTGGTCTCTAGAGGATTAATTTATTTCCAAATTACACTATTATCTATATTCTCAAGGGCTAATTTAAAGACAGGGAAAGAAACTGGTTGGCTCTTGTAAAGCCTCAAAGACATTTAATTGCTTGAAGAAGTGGAGGGAGGTGGTAACATCGGCTTCTGGGATGCATTCTGTGTGAACTGAAACCTTACAGCAAAGCAATCCGCCATGGGTTGCAGACTGAAGAGACTGGCAAGGAGATACGATGCTTTACCTTTTCTTACTGTATCTGTTTCAAACTTGGGTTTTCTTACTCTATCTGTTTCAGATTTATGCTCACAGTCTGATGTGGGAACTTACTAAAACTGAATATATACAAAACTTTCCTAAAGAAAAGAAGTATGCACAATACACATTTTCAGTGGCAGAAAGTTATTGCACCTTCTGAGACTGTGACAGGGATATGTAAGTGGCAATCACCAACAATATGAAGTTTGACAAGAGCAAGTACTAGATTCTGTACCTGGAATGGGGCAGCCGTGGATATATGTACAGACTGGAGGATGAGAAGCTGGAGAGCAGCCCCGCAGAAAGGGATCTGGGGGTTCTGGTAGATGGCAAGCTGAATCTAAGTCACCAGTGTGCCAAAAGGGCTGACTATATCCTGAGGGACATCAGGCACAGCATGGCCAGCTGGTCGAGGGAAATGATGGTCCTTCTCTGCTCAGTGCTGGTGCAGCCTCATCTTGAGTACTGTGTGCACTTTTGGGCACCACAGTATAAAAAGAATATAAAAATATTGGAGAGTGTTCAAAGGAGGGCTACAAAGATGGTGAAGGGTCTAGAAAGTATGATGTATGAGGAGCAGCTTGGTTTGTTCAGCCTAGAAAAGAGGAGACTGAGAGGAAGCCTAGCTAGGCCTACAGGTCTAGGTCTCTGCAAAGGGAAGGCCTGCTTGGTCTTCACAAAGAGAGCAGAGGGGCAGGAGCTGATCTCTTCTCTCTGGTAACCAGTGGTAAGAACTGAGGGAATGGCATGAAGCTGTGAAAGGGGACGTTCAGGTTAGATATTAGGAAAAGTTCTTCACTGGGAGGGTGGTCAGGCACTGGAACAGGCTCCCTGGCGAAGTAGTCACTGCAGAAAGCCTGTTGGGAGTTCAAAAAGTGTTTGGACAATGCTCTCAGACATATGGTTTGATTTTGGGGTTGTCCTGTGAGAAACCAGAAGTTGGACTTGATGATCCTTGTGGGTCCCTTCCAACTCGGGATATACAGTCTTTCTATGATTTACAGATATAGAATCCTGAAAGCACATGGCATCTTAACAGCTTATAGATCCCCAAGTGGTTAAAACAAACAAACAAAATTGTTTATATTATATTCCTTCATGGTGGGTAAATAATAGAGAACATTTTTTTTTCAAAGCATCTAACTGCTATACATAAAAGCTTTATTTTCAACATGATTTAGGACCATATGTTTCAAAGATACTTCGGTGCCAAAACATTTAGTCCTCTAACATGACTTTTAAAAGCTAGGATCTCAGAATGAAAATTGTGCTTTTGAACAGATTATGGGGTACTTATCTAAGACAATGATGGAAGCAGGGATATCTTTGAAATCTGGCCCTCCAATCCTCCCAATGTTCTGCACTTAAATAAGTTAGAAAATATGATGGCTCCTAAACCAGTTTCATGCTTTTGAAAAAGCCTTTATAAGGGGTAAGAAAAAAAAAAAAGGCTACAGATTATCTGCTCTCCTTTAGTGCACATAGTTAAAGATTACATTTTGCTGCTGAACATCCCAAACGTAATCACTACTAGCAATTTCTGGCAATGCATACTAACTACATCTCAAGTCTACTATTTTTATTTTTTGTTTTATATATACACAGTATTAGAAACAGTGTTTGAATCCCAGACCACCAAAAGCAGAAATACGATGGCATTCCTGGTCGTCTTGATATTTAAGGAATAAAATAGTTCTGAAACTGAAAATAAAATAGTTCTGTGTGGTGCCCCATTTCTGTCTCTGTGTTAGCAGTACCTGTTGCTTGCAATGAGTCACAGAACTGAAAACCCACAAGGGAAAAAAAAAAAAAAAAAAAAAAAAAGATCAGCTTAACAGGTTAACCTGACTCACTGCCATACGAACAGCAGTGAAAATGTAAGGTAAGAGTGAAAAAGGCCTATGCCTTTGTAGGAAGTTTGGTCCTAGATCACTTTGGCATACTCTGAAGCCCCTGAGTAAGACAATGGCTGTTTAAACTCAGAATATCCAAGAAAGCTAAATGCTTTCATGTATTGCATGTACCTCCTGTGTGCCTGCCATGGACACAAGGCCTTTTGTACCTCCTGGGAGAGCAGATTTCTGTCCTGTCTCTGACATAAACCGCTGTGTAATTTACATAAATTCAGTGCTTCAAGAAACCATGTACCCGACCAATTACAGAGATCTGCAAAATCATCTCTGGAGTACTTACACAGCTTTAGATATGGTCAGCTTCACATGCACATGCTGGGTGGAGCTGGGAAGAGAAAGCATACAATTAGAAGGCAAAACCTAGCCATGGCCACTGAAATTGTTGCTGTTTCTGGCTCTTGTTAAATGGTGGAACTCTAATTGCATCTTCTACAGGCATAAAAGCATTTATCCTATATTTAAAGTTCTGATAAAATTAAGGGCTTAGAAAACACAGCCTTTAAACTGAACATTCTGGCCTAGTGAATTGTATGCTGTTACAAGTTGTTTAAATGCTTCTCACTTAGCAGGCCATTTCTGTAGGCTTTGTTCCCAGTACCCTGCATCTTGAGATTAAAAAAACAACTAAATGTTTCAGACTTTGGAAAGCAACCAGATATGTTTTTAGGTCTTGCCCCTGACTAAAAATATACTTCTTGAAGCAGTAATGCCATACAATAAAATAAAGGCCTAGTACCGGACGTAGACTGGAGTGCAGGCCCAGCACCTTAACTGAGGGACTTGCTTGACTTGATTAACTTCAGGATTGAGAAATTCTCCATGAAACTGATGTTGCATGCTAGTTGCTCAAGTAACAAAACCTGGTATGTTTGTTGCATACAATTGTTACATTGTCAATACACGCCAAATAAACAAAAAGGTTAATCGGTAAAAAGGCCTCAAGATCTGCCTTGAGGGAGTGCGAATTAATAAAAACTATGTGAAAACAGTGTACTGGACAAACAGTGGAGGACAAACTACTGAAGGAAGGAGAAGACTGGGCTCTTAGGGACATAAAAACGACAGCAGCCCCAGGGCAGCGTGCAGCAGCCGCCATCGGAGCCTTCTCTGAGGGCGCGGGGAGAGGCCTGGTTCCGAGCCCCTGAGGGAGGCCAAAGCAGGCTGGGCCAGACCAAGGGACCCGGACCAAGCTGGCGTTGCTTTTATCTCTTGATCCAACACCCAGAAGGAAAGGCTTGAGTTTCGTCTGCCACTTTCCATGCCCCGTTTTCCCTTCCTCAGGCTTTGTTCTTATTTCTGTCAGTTTCTCACCTACGACTTTGAAGACCCAAGGGCAGCTAGCCAAAACAATGCTTTATTAGCATTGCTGTGAATCTGCAGTCAGGACGGCTGACAGGGATAGCCTTTAGTGCCTGATCCAGCAGAGGCAGGACCAGGAGAGCCAGCCCATCTATCCCCAAGGAGGAAAAAAGAGAACCCCCTGAAGTGCACGCTACTCTATCGCACTTCCTTCAACTTCCCTCATAAAAGATCCGTTGTGATAAAAGACCCAGAAACAAAGACAGCCCCATCGCTGTATCTAAACCAGCAGGTCACTATCTGTCTCTTCAACCGTGAGGGGAAGGCGCTGGGCTGGTGACACCCTCAGCTACCACCCCCCCGTTCCCCGTCAGGGAGCCCCCGCCATGGAGCCCCGGCTTCCCGGGGCGGTGGCCGCCCCCCCCGTCCCGCCCCGCGGGCAGTGCGCATGCATGGCCGCCCGCCCGCCCCCTGACTCACCCCGTTCCCCACCGCCCCGCTGCGCTCCGGGAGGCGGCCAAGCGGCCGGGTGCGGGCGAGCAGGGGCCGGGAGGAGCGCGGGGAAGGCGTAGGCGCCATGAACCGCCTGGGCAGGAAGGCGAGCGAGACCCTCATCGAGATGGCCCCGTCTGCTGACGGTAGGTGCCCGCCGGGCTGGGCAGGGCTGGGTCGGGCCGGGCGGGACGCAGCCGCCTGCCCCGTTCCGCTGCTGCCGGGCGCTGAGGGGCCCCCCGGCTGGGGCTGGGAGCTGGCGGTGCGGTAATGCAGGAACAGCCCGAAAACCCACACGCCCCGAATAAACCCCGCGACCCTTTGGCCTAGGAGAAGTCGGTGGGAGCCGTGCTGTGGCAGCAGCCGCGGAGGTGCGGCCCCCTGCAGGAGGGAACCACCGCCTTGGGATCCGTGACGGGCTTGGCAGCTGCCTCCTCTCCTTCTTGTGCGTTTGTTTTAGGAAAAAATAAAACGTAATGCTGTTTTAAACAGCTTAAGCAACAGTGTATGCTCGCAGGTTTCAAAATACTTGACTGATCTGTTTCAGACAGCTGGCAGCAATGGATAAGTGCGAAACTCGCCCAGTTGTGGTGGCAGCAGCGGTGATGCCCCAGCTGTGCCAGCCCAGCCCAGACTTGGCCTTCCTCGAGGAAGGCTCCCGAGCTGGCAGTCTGGCTGCAGAGCTGGGGCAGGCGGGGTATGGCAGCCTCCCGGCCTGCCAGCTGCTCTCCCAGCCCTGCACCAAGGCCAGAGTCACGGCCCAGGAGTGCTCGACCTGGGCTGCGGTGCTGACCGGGGGCTGCTCGGCTGGCAGAGCTTGGGATGGAAAAAGAGTTACAGAATGTGTGGTAACCGTGTAGGGAGTGATGTTGGAAGTCTGGTATGTAAACTGAACGCTGTAGTGCTCATTTTTCCCATGAGCATCCTGTGGGGCTTTTTTTGGTTTGTGTTTAGTCATAAACACTGAATGTAAGGGGTTTCAGTGAACAAGGATGACTTATTAGCTTATACTTTACAGTAGCACATAACTGTGCATCCAGAATCATGTCCCAGTTTAATTCGCTTTTTAATCAAACGTTTTCCTAAAACAGAAAAAAGAATTTCATACGGGCTAAGAGAGTAGACTTCTACAAGTTTGTTAATTGGTTGTGCAAATAAAAATCTGGTTTAGAATAAATGAGGTCTTCTTTCAGTTATGGCCTACAAAAGCTAACAACATGTATATATCACCACTGGGACATCTCAAAGATCTAAACATATGCTTTGTGCTCTGAAGGAGAAGGTGGTCTCTTACAGAGGCTTCAAGCCATAGCTGCCTGATGTCCACTCACACACAGTAGGGTCTGTGTACATAAATAGGAACAAGGCAGAAGAAAAAAAAAGTGCTGTGTCTTTTCCTTAAAGACACATTAATATCTGTAATGCACGTGTGCATTTAGTTCTGGTTTACTACAGCGTTTCATTAAACTTGAATGCTGAAAAACAAGTCAGGGGAATGAAAAGCTACTTACCAACAGCAGTAAGTTGAGCATGCAATCTGTGTCTGGAGTTCACATGCCAAATCCTCTACCTTGAAGGAAGTTTTCTGGCTTCCTGTTGAATTACACCAGTATGAGGTAATAACTTCCACTTTCAAGTGCGTGATTTTGCTTTTTGTTGAAGCTGTGTGGAACCTACCTAAATATATAAAAACAAAAAAAAAAGTAAATAAGCAAATTGAACTTGGAACAATCACATACAAGTATCAAAGACCAGTCTGTTCTTAGGAATATTTCTTTGTCTATGCTGTTGTTCAGCATTGTTTTTTCTGCATGAGATGCTCATGCTACTGCATTTGTGTTGGGGAATACACCCCAAGACCACAGATGTTCTGGAAGCCCGCATTTGGCTCGGTGCCGTGTTTTGAGCTGTACTGCCTTCACTTGTGTGGTTCTACAAGAACGTGGAGCCTGTGTGGGGAGGCCAAACCAGGCTTGTCCTCTGCGAGGCAGAAGGATCATTCATGTCTCCCTTCAGTAGCAGGGGCGTGCACTGAAGCCATAGCTCATCTTTCTAAGATTTACCTGACTGTTCTAAATTGTAATGTGCTCTAAATTGTAATGCCCACTGAGGTGGTTGGTCATCTTGCCTGTGTTCCCTCTGAGAAAGGTACCGAAACACCAGGAGAAGCTGATGGCATGACTTCCAAAAAGTGCTTGTGACAGTGTTGACTTCTAGTAATGCATTGCTATTTGGGATCAAGTGTTACTATTGTTTAAGAGCACATTGCTTATTTAATTGAAGTTATGATTTATACTAGTAATTTAGAATCAAAACATAGGCTTATGTTCAAAACTACATCTGTCTTTAATTACTGAGGAAATGTGTGTAATAATTTCCACTCCATTTGTAGAAACAAAGATGGGTTATCATGCTCCCACGGGACTAAAATGGAAGATGTATTAATACAAAAAACTGTTTGAAAATGTATTTGCAGATAATGAAATAAAAGCTCCAAGAAATTTGGGCATAATTCAGAATGTAACAGGCAGGTGAGGCAATACTCCATTAGCCCCACCAACCAATGGGTAGCTCCGAAGTGGAATTTCTTTCCTGCCTGGGATGTGTCCCTGCAGTGGCACAGTTTAAGTATGTACTGGATATCCAAAAGGTAAACTTCGTTTTAGAAGAAAACTACAGTTTGTGGTAGGCAAGTTTCCTTTTTGGAACAGATCCCCATAGTTTGCACAATATTGCCTTATACCTGAGTGCACGCAAAAAGATAGTTTGCTGTGTTGCTTTTAATTAAAAGCTGAAAACTTTAACCACTGTAGAGGAGTGGGGTTGAAAAGGAATTTTACCCAGAGATTGTCAACTGGAAAAACAAAAAAAACAAGTTAGAATGATTTGCTCTTGGACTGGTGAATGAGACCTAAACGCTTTTCTTTTAGTTCATGACCCTGCGTATGAGAGTAAAGTCACTTCTGTCAACTTTTTCTGACTGGCAAAGTGGAGTAGCTCCAAAGGGAGCATTAAGTGCTCTCGCCTGCCTTCCTAACCCACTGGCAATTATGTGGGATGTTCAGGCCGCTTTTCTGAGAGCTGGGGAATACAGCTGAACTCTGTCAGCTAGAGGAGAAAACTGAGCTGGTTTTGCCATCTCAGGCCAATGCTTTTTAGCCTTTATATAAAGCAGGGTTACTGCTTCACCTTTGCAGGACTCATTGAAAAGCAGGTTTCCAATGCATAGGATTTTGCTTTGTGTCTGTCTTTTTTTAATAATAAAAAATAGGCTTTAGATTTGACTAAAATTCAAAATTATGAAAGTACATCTACAACTGGAGACTTAGTCTCTGCTGCTGGTCCATGAAATTTTATGACCTAAGTATGATATTGCATGCTGGAAAGTTTTTGTAGGTAGTTCTTTTCAAGTTATTAAACAAAATTCAAAGTTAGTTTGCTTTTCCAACTCCTATTGTACAGATAAATGTAATCTGCCTGGCATTACCAGCACCTGTACGAACAGAGAGCTTAGTTGAAATGCAAGGTTTTGTTGTTTGTGCTTGAGAGAAGTCTGTACTCCAGAGAAATGAGATAGCTGTCCTAAATTGGGCAAACACCTCAACAGCTATGTGCAAGTCATTAATAATTACTGAGACTCAAGGAAGAAACTAAGATAAGATGTAAGAGTTCTGCTGAAAATGGACACTTAAAATTAGGCTCAGAAAACTGTTGGCAGATATATCATCAAAATAAATTGTTCTGGCTTACTGTCTGTATATTAATTAGTGAGTTGTGCATGTATGCACATGGAGGAGATGTACAGGTCACCTAATACAAACATATTCCAAAAGTATTGGAAACATGATCTGGCACACAACACCTCTTGGCACCTTTTCATGTTACGTGGCAAGGTAGTAATGCAGTGAACTTTCCTGTGTGTTGTTTTATTGTTATCTGGAGGTGGAACTGAAGAGCAATATGATTGCAGGGGTTGTGCTTTGCTATCTAGCAGTACCTCTGTACTAGCAGTAGTTATGTTTGGGGGTAGTTTTTCCACGGGTGCACGTGTATAAATGCACCAAGGGGAAGAATGATCTTCGTGTCATATTGCTAGGGGTGCTTCTTGCCATTACAGTTCTGTAAAGAGTTTTGAGGTGTTAGCAATCTGCAGAAAGATGAATAACATGTCAGGAGTTGTTTTTGAGGACTAATACTTCTTGGAGGGGTGGGGTTGACTCCAGTCTGGGACGTGGCTACTTGGATTATACTGTAGACACAGACATTTTTCAATGATGAACCTCCTGTATGGACCTATGGCTGTTAACACGTGCTCCTTGCTTTAGCCAGATGCGTGCCAAGAAGAGGTGTGCTAGCAGACAAGTTGCTGCTGTAGGCCTGGAATAAGGCAGGTATTTGGAACCAGAGCTGAGAACTGGGTGCCCTGTGCAGCTGTGCTGAGCAGCGTGGTAATCTGTAATTACCTGTGCTAACGTAACCTAATACCATTCTGAATTCACCAATCTGGGCAGGGCGAGGGATGCAACATAAATATCTGCTTAAGGGTATTTCTCCAGAACGGCTGAGAAAATAGCTTAATTCTGTACCTAAGTTAATTCAGCATTGTGGTAATCCAGTAGAGGATTCAGAATCTATTTATATGTAGTTTGAATACGTCCGAGGGTGAGCTGGGATTACTCTTTTCACACTGCATCAGGAGGGAACTGTGGAGGATGGTTCTGACTGTATCAGAAGATCGAGGTGAAACAAACAGGATGATGACCAGGAGAGCTAATGAAGTTCCAAATGCATTTTTTGGGGAAGTGAGAGTATCTTAAGGTGAAGTGCAGTTTTCTAACTGGAAATCCCACGTGACCTTACTTAGCTGGCTCCCAAGGGTAAATATGAAATCTGAGGCCTTTGGCAAGGCAGCAGAATGCCAGCAAGCCATGTGGGTAGGGCTCACGATGCAGACCTTTAATTTTCTGCACTAACCCTGTATTAGAAAAGGCCCTGGGGTTTGTTATTCCAAAGGCTTTTCTTAATTATCAGGTAGGAAATCAGAGAGCCTATATTTGCCCAATTTACAGTGTGCTAGAAATATACCATGTGGAGAAGTAATGTCAAACAGATGTGGTTTTGAGGCTGCTGGCAAGTTAGTTGTCTTGGCTTATTTGGGTCCTGTTCATTAGCTGGTGCTTACATCAGAAAGTGCCAGCTAAGTGCCGGCAGCCCTGGTCTATTGCCCTGCACATTTTGTTGGTTGGTGGGAAATGGGATGGGGGAGCTGCCCAGTGAAATGAGACACTGAAATGAGGTGTCCAGGTCACAAGCAGCTGAGGAATCCTGCCAGCGGACAGCAAGGCCTGGTTTACCGTGGAGTGCTTTTTACTTGCTTAGTAAATACTGACTGAGTAAATACAAGTCATACATGTTCCTCACTTTTGCAAATCCAATCCCCACTCTGGTTTCCCACTATTGCCCCATTTTGAGCTCCCTGTTGACGTGTTGCTTTTCTCTTACAGTCTCTACAGAAGATTTCTCGTGCAAGGATGGGAACGTAATGCCCATCCATAGAGCAAGCAGTGTGTTGAGCCCCCTGCTGCTTCTAGTGCATGGCAAATGCTGGAAGAAATCAGAGATCGTGTTGCTTCTCTATTAAATCAATGATTTCAGTGAAAGTCGGAGCAGTGCATTAATGAATAATGCCGTGAGATTTTAAAGGGGCCTCTGGGAACAGTAGGAAAGCAAGTCTGTACATAGCACCTTTTGAAGTGCTTGCCACTCTTGGGCTGTGATGAAAAGCAATAGCGCAGTTCCCCTCTCTTCCTCTTCTCTGGAGCGAGAGGGGCACGCACCTGGCATTTCCATGTATGCGCACAGCAGTTGCTCGAGCTGTTTGTCCGCTTCTGCAGTCAATGAAAAATGGCCCTCGACATATAAATAGTCCAAGTGCAAACAGGCACGGCTGTAGTCCCTCTCAAGTTGCCAGGACTTCTGCAGGCTGGCATTTTTCTACCCTGCTTTTCTAAGGTTTAATTGCCATCCTATTCACCATCACTTCTATGCACCTAAATGTAACCCAATGTAAAAACACCTCACTTTATCCAACTATCGCTCGTCTGGGCTTTCTCTTTCAATTACATTTGAACCCATTAATCACTCGGCATGTGCCATTCTGCAAAATGATGGGTCCCAAAAGGTATAAATGCTACCTTGGGTGCTCAGAGCACATTTGATGAACTTACACAGACAGTACTTGCAATACAGTAGTGGTTATTGCCCTAACCACATGAAAGTGTCATTCAAGTTCTGTGTTACAACACTATGCTTGTGGTTTTTTGCTAAAACTGATTTACACAACTTTTAGTTTTTTAACCCAGTCCCTTCTAAGCAAAAGGGAAGGTTTTATGGTCTTTATAAAAGGAAGGCAGCTAGGAGTTAACCTGATGTTCTGATTTAAAATACACATTTACTGTACTAGAGATTAGAGGTAAGGACTGCATCTTTTCCAAATTGTTATTGTTAGCATAGATTTTTCTTCCATATATTCATCTGTTTAAAATGCTGCTGTTTTTTATTTTACTACCGATGTGTTGATAAATACTCGTTCTGTGCAATCACTCATTAATAATAAAACAAATATTGTAAATTAATATGGCCATGAAGCAGGTTATAATTGAACACATTTTTTTCTTCCAAGGGGATCATGAAGTTCTTTTAATATGTTCCTAGTAAATGATCGTGGGTTTATGGAAAATCGAACGTGTTCATTGTTAAGGAATAGTTTTAAATTTGAAGGAGCAGCCCTGAGTGGGCATAAAGTACTTGAAGCATAACCTTGAGATTGAATCTTTGGCTCAGGAGTGCAGTTGTTAATCTTCGGATGATGCCAGGTGAAGTAACAGTGTTTATTTAACTTGCTCAGGAGCCAGCAGACTAGGTGGGACCTCAGTTCCCCCAGGCAACGCAGTCATCGAGCTGGGGAGTCTAGTTGGGTCGTGCTGTGATTCCCCTCCAGCGTGTGATCCCAGGCGAGCAGGGTGCAGCGAGTCTTGCTTCACTGCACAGCTGGGCTGTGTCGTGTCAATAGGGTGGATTTGGTCAATATACGCATAAATTTAGTTAATAAGTTATTTTAAAGCCATGCTTTTCTGAGATATAGAATTTCTGAGAGATAGACTTAGAATAATCATTATAAAGCTTATGTGGAATAGATGATGTTACTTCAGAGCAGTATTCTTCAGTATGCATTTTTGTTAGTGATTCATTGCTGAATCAGACTCCCTGAGAGCAGAAATCAGTCAGAGTACGTCCTAGTCGACCATTACAGCACTAATCCCACAGCGATCTTGTGGGAGCACAGGACATGGTGCCATAAATAAGGTATTGATTTAGCAATATGTAATCATGTTTTTAAATTGATTCCTCTTGTCCCATCAGACAGGCAGACATATTGAATAATGGCAGGGCTTTATTAAGATGGTATCTTCAGGATATCCAGAAATAAAGTTTTCTTTCACTATTTGGTAAGGGTAAATAACTGTTTATTTTCCTTGGGGTCACATTAATTTTTAGTTTTATAAAATCGATATTAGCAGTATAATCAAAGAGAACTTCCCACATCCTATCATACGGTCGCAGAAGGTTAGGTCAGTTGAGCATCCAGTCTTTCATCCATTTGTCTGGTCTTAGACTTGCAGTTGTACTTGAACAGATTGCTTGCTTCCCTAATTTGTGGATACAGTGGTACCTTTGAGAAATTGTAAGCATGTCAGTGTCCAGACCATTAAGGCTTTTTTGTCCTTCATCACAGAATGAACAGACAAGTTTTGAAGGACAGCTTTTTGATTCCTAAATACTAATCATATTAAACTACTTTGTTTAACCGATAGGTTCAAATGCAGAATTAAATGGCTTTAATTATTTTCCCTAAAGTGCTGGGTTTGCTGTGTAGAGAAAAGGAAGTGATTCAGGCGCTGTGGACAAACTCGGACTATTCCAGAATGACTCACCCGTTCACTACACCCCGAGCCATTTTTTTCATGCTTGTGGAAATAATAAGATTGCATTAGTAAAAGTACTTTTCTGTGTGTGTGGAGCAGACTACAGTTATCCTAACAGGCCAAATCAGTCATGGTTGGATTCTCTGGTCTGTTCTCCAGTCTCCAGTTCAGAACGTTGACTTCTGTGAACTGTTTTGGATTACTGTTGATTATGCAGGTCTGTAATTGACGTAGACGTGGTCTATAATTGTTCAGGGTGGCATACTGAAAGTTTATAAGTAGATTCCCTTGTGGTCGGGTATAGTTCAGGATAGCATATGTTAATAATACTGCGAAATTACAGGCATAGGAAGCTCACTCATTTCCAGCCATGTCCAACTCCCAGGATGCATATGTTTAAGGAATTAGAAATAGCTGTGCGCGGAATTGTAGGGCTGCTGGAGACCAAAAATAACATAGGGAAGGCAGCATTTCCTTCAGATATGACGTGCACGCCCATGAAGGGCCAGTAATCTGAGTGAACATTGAAACTATTTTAATAGATCTTGATAATCATCGCGTGGTTCTCTGATAAATTTTGAACAAAAAAAAAAAATATGTGGGTCCTGACCACAATTCGTACGAGTAAATTTTGAAGGGCTGTGTATTTAGCAGATGTCATTCCTCTTGGTGTGCTGATGGCTTTCGATCTTTTTACATAAAGTAGAGCGTGGAGTGTCGAAGAACAAGGCAGTTCCCTTAAAGATGCTGGTTTTATTGGGGTTTTATCAGTATGTATCTTTATACTTCACCTTTAGATAGGAGGATGCAATTTTTTGATTGTGTTTTAAAGGCCTTTTCTTGGCTAGGGGAAGCTATTAATGCCCTCCCTGCTGACGATATGGGGAATTGACATCCTTGCTTCTGTTGCCCAATGAAGGGCCTGGACAAAAGGGCAGATGCAGAGGTTTCAAGAGGAGCCTGCTGTGTGCTTTCTGCCTAGGTCACAGGCCTTCTTCACTGCTTGGTTGGTTATTGGGCCCTTACTGTAAAGGGTGGAGGAGATATATTAAATGGATTCATGTTAGAAGTGGATTGTTCTTAAAAAGGCTTTTGGTTCTTACTGAAGTGTTTTTTCCTTTTAAAGATGACATTGCGGTTCTCACCAAGTTCAAGCTGTTGCAGTCAGAAGGTATTGTACTAGCCAGCGTCCCGCCTTCCTTCCTTTTGTTTGTGCCCTCTGTTGCTTTTTTTTGTTTTTAAAATTCCAAGAACCTCTTGGAAATCAGACTTCAGTTTGAGTCGCTGATATCATACACAGGCCATTTTAATTTTTTTTTGCAGTGGGATTTACAAGTCGGTTTTTACTTATCCTCTTGGCTAAGCGCTAGCCTGGCATCTGCATTCGTAGTGCTTGTTGCAGTTCTGGGTTGCGGCTCCCTTACACCTTCCTACATGACATGGACATGCATTTTCTTGTACTGCTGTCTAGGAACCTGCTTATATGTTGTTCAAGGAGCAAACATTTAAGTATGTTGTATTTCTTGGCTTATGTTTTGCATTCTCTTTCTGCCTTCTTGTGTGCTGCACCTGCATTAATTCAGTTTTATTCCCCTGGATTAGAGCTACCAAGAGGATTTCTTCTCACACCTTTATTAGCTATGCTACTAGAAGAGCATTTCCCAGGAAAGCTCATAATCGTGCTTGTTCCCATGGTTCAATTTTCACAGCTACAGAAATCATAATCCAGAAAATACAACTGCCAAAGCTGTTGTAGGCTGCAGAGTCAGTTCAAGCCCTCTCAGCATCACTGGCAAATTGAACGCCACTGCTCTGGGGATGAGGTGCCAGGCTCCTGCTGCCACAGAAAGTTGGGTGCTAAAACCCTTGGGCTGTCTGCCTCCGGGCCCTGGGCTTGCTACCTTCAGCCAAAGCTGCAGCAGGCAACCTGCTTTCCTGTGTGATGGGCAAAGCAGCCATCGGAGTGCCGTGGTGGTGCTGCTTTTCTCTTGTTTCAGCAGTTCTAGGCAGCTGCCAAGTTTGCATATGCTTACAGCCAGTCCTGTATCAAGGTAGAGCCTCTCTCCAGGGATATCCTTGCAGAAACAGTTTCTCAAGCAGCCTGTTCTGGATATTTTGACAGTGGCTGTCCTTTGAGTAAAGACTTTGGTATTCTTATTATGATATTCTCCCATTTTGTGCCTTGTGTTTCTCTTGTATTGAATGTATGTGCTGTTCGGGAGGTAACCTGAATTCAGTTCTGTGCTGAAGCTGTTTCTCAATGCCTTTTCTGCGTTTGGTGTTCCATCTTGGAGCATAGTCCCTTTAGCATTTATGATAAATTTGAGTAAGAAAAATGAGCCTAAATTAGTTAGTTCCACATGCTTAATGTTGGTCTCCACACTTCTGTCAGTATATACAAACACCTTTCTCCATTTGTCTAAATAAGATTTATATTTTCAAACTACAAGATACCTACAAACACAGATTGTGCAGGCATGTTTTCTATTAATGAAATAGCATGCAACAGCTGTAGGTTTAGTATAACTGAGATATTTCTGCTGTTATGTATCATTATACTCCATTGCCCAGTTTCTCATTGCATCAGATGTACGTGAAGTTATGAAGACCATTATTTCTAAGCAAGCTTCCATACAGCTTGAGAGCATTTTTTTTCCCTTTATCTCTGTAGTTTATTAAAAACTTTTGAAGAACTGATTTTTATTCTGCATAGATGTGATTTTTGACAGGAAGTATTTGCAGCCTCTTTTTTGTTGTTTTTAAATAAATAAAAAAAATGGGCTCCTGTTATCTGTAGGAGTAAAGTAACTGTAGTTGTCTGGAAGTGCTCTGGTGTAAGCTGTGGCATTCTGTCCAGTCCAAGCTATGCCCATTGATGGTTCCTTGCTCTTTGATGGAGAGAGGAGCATGATAAATCCTTTTCTGGAAGAAAGAGGCACCTTTATTAGATTCCTGCTGTAGGCTGTGATGAGCTGTTTACAAAACCACTTATCCTTTTCCATTGGCGGGGGAGTTATTTAAATGACTGCTCTGTCTGACCAGCAAAAAGATGGTTGTGTACAGAATCTGCTTAGAGCAGGAGCTGAGCTTATGGGCTCGGAATTGCTCTCCAGAGGAAACTGTTGACAGAGGAGGTTCAGAGCCACAAACCCAGCCAACCTCTCAATGTGATTTAGGTATTTAAAGATGCTCAGTGTAATTTCCCCTATCATGTTAACATTAAGTAGTAGTCTCCTTGGCAGACTGACTTTTCTGTGGGAAAGGCAGGGCTCAATGCTGCTGTTAAAATTAAGGAACTTTTTTAAGAAGGTTTGGTAACTTAAGTTGATATTCTTGATTCTATCATCATTATCTCCATTACGTGAGCATCTTTAATCATGAGCTTTACCATCATACCATTAATCCCTTAGAAGCAAAAAACAGTTTCTAGCAAACAACCCCAGAGATAACAGAACTTTGAGAAACAAAGCAGCAAAGCTCCAAGTGTTGGATCCTCTTTAGACAGTAACTCATAAGACATTTGAGGCGAGAAAGAATTTTATCCTCTCAAATACGTGATTCAGCTGGATGTCGCTTGTCACAGTTAGAACTGTTTGTGTGACTGTGAGGTTACAGCCAGTTGGTACAGGCTGAGTGTCTTGTGTCTCAGGGTGTTCTTTTTTCCTTCAAAAATCATTTGTGAAGGTTTTATGCAGCTGAATATCACTTTCCAACTGTTGCTTTTGCTTGTTCATAGCTCCGTGCCTTCAAGTTTCTCTTCGCTTTGAAATACAAGGTATTTTAAAAGGCATATACTTATGTGGATGTTTCTTTGAATATTTTTTAGGGGAAGAAAGCAATGGGCCGTTATGTGAAACACTTTCAACTGCAGGATCAGAGGTCCCAAGCAGCACAGAGGTAAGGTACAGTACAGGTAGCATTAACACTGCTGGTAAAAAGAGAGAGGAATAGTACTGTGAAAGATGAAATTAGTTGTGGAAAATAATACTGCTGTTAGATTCTCTCATATGTACATTTTTATCCGTGTACATGTTTTTTTTTTCCCTTTCTCCAGTGTTTTGAAGGAGCAAAAGCAAACAAGTAATGCTGCTACTCACTGAGTCTTGTAAGAGACTGCAACACAATACGACTAGCAGTAGTGGAACAGTCTGGGGCTTAACAGTGCTCCCAGTGTCAATCTTGAAAGAAGAATCACAAATTGCAGTGTTCTGATAATTGGAAAAACATAATACCTTTCCACAACCCCAACGCTTGGTTTTACATTATGTGCTATGCTTCTAGGAAATCAAGGCACTCTTACACTCCTGTGCTCTAGGTACTTCTTAAATAATGCAGTTGTTTATGAGACAGCCAATTAGAAGGGTTATAAGAATACCTCTTCCTTGCAAGATATGCAACCCAAAAGTTGGGTAATCCAAAAAGCATCAGCTGCTTGTTTTTCACAGTACCTCATTGCTTAATACATAAAGTATGCAGCATCTTACATACAGGTGTACGGATACTCTTCAGTTAAGAAATGGATCTAAAAAGAATAGTGAAAATACACGATCTTGAAATTAGTGTTTTAATTTCTGTTGTCTGATTTCTTCTTTATTATTGTATGTTTAAGGAACATATGAAGACTTTTAGTTAAGAATAGAAATAGCTGCTCTGTTGAAATGTGGTGTCTTATGTTTGCTAAAAGCATCCCCCAGAAATTATACTGTTGAATCAAGTGTTGACAAAACATAGTTCTGTTGAACAGCGAAAGCATAAAACATTTCCTCATATGCTTTTAAGAGGCAAATTTAGAGACAATCCTGTCAAGACAAAACTCTAAGTTCTTACATTACACGGATGTTTAGGTCTGCTAGCGCATGCAGCCCGATCATCCAGATGCTTTTATAAATCTACCAAGTACCATCTTAAAGGACTGTTAGAGTGTTCAGCCTGGTACCTCTCCATCTACTGTGTGATGGACATCTTTTTCTCCTGGAGAAGTTTTGAGCAGACAACATCAATTACTTTACTGAACCCAGGCTGACACTATCTCAGGTTACAGTGTATGAATCATCTTACTATGATAGGCAGCAGTTTGGGGCTGATTCTGGGTTCGTGTTGAGTGTCACTGTTTAGGTGAGGATGACGTATTTCACCAGGGCCTGAAAGAATTCACTTCATGACTTAGGATGTGGGAAAAGACAGGAAACATGGGAGGAAGGGTGTGAGAAGCATTATGTGTAGGGGCATGGGATTTGAACCTTTATGAAAGGTGGAACATTCATGATTCATAGGAAAGGAGGCTCTGGTCTTCAGGGTTTTCTTGTTCAGGAGGTAGTCTCCTTATGAAAAATGGGTCTGGTTATTGACTCAGAATCTCCTGTTGGTAAAATCATGACGCGTTTTTCTCTTTTTTTAGTTCCTTACACAATTACTTTTTCTTAATTTGTTCTTAAGTATCACAGAGAAGTGTCCTAGCATCTCAGCAGTTGACTTTAATTTTCTTCCACACTCCCCTTCTAAGAGGAGACAGCATACTTGGCTTTAGGTAGTTTGTTTCTTCAGGTCAGTTGGCCATCTGATGCTTGCTTACATTTAAGTTAGCGCTTTCTCTGTGTTTCACATCATCCTACCCGACGTCCCTTAACACGGTCTCATTTACCAAACTTTTGCTTTCTATGCACTGATGTGGCATAAAGTTACACAGTTGCTTTTAATCTTCTTGCCCAGTTTTATGCTCTTATCTGCCATGACAAGCTTAGTTCCTGATGATTTATGTCCTACATATCCAGGTGAAGTCTATCCTTAAAGTGTTTCCATGAATTGATTCCAACAGTAAGATAGCCTTGTTTTTTTTTTTTTTTTTTTTTTTTTCTTTTAATGCTAATCCTTTATCTTGATATGTCATCTCAACTTCACTTTTCTTCTCTACAGACTGGAAGAATTTCCTTTCCATCAGTTTGTTAATAGCCTGTCTTTGTCATCCTTAATGCATTCCAGTAGGAGTTGAGTAGGGTCATCAATCCTGGCCTGTGAGAAAACCCATGCTGTCTCCTCTTTCCACAAGGACCCCTTAGAGCTCAGGTGGATGTGCTCTGTTTTTGTTTCGGCCAATAGTGCATTTCTCTATTTTATAAATTTACTCTGGTGACAGATGAGTAAATGTCTTGTTACTTAACCATAGACTTCAATTTATATTCCTTTCAACTGGGAAGTATTAACACTTGAAGTCTTAAAATCACTGGAATTAAATCCTTTTAAAACGGAAACGGAATTGATTCATAAAAAGATTAATGGAGAAGATTTACCTGACATTACATTCTGGTCACAGCTAGAGTATGCTTGCATTGTCTTTTCTTTTGGAAGAGCAAAAATGTAACTTGAAATAACAGTATACTTCTGCTCAGCAGTTGGAAGAAAAAGCTAAGGCCTTGATGTTGGTTTAGCAGTGGAGAGGGCAAAAAGATACCTAGCTTCAAATATGGAAAAGAGAAAACATTCATAGTTCAGTGGCATATTTTTATCTGTTGCAGTTTGTACAGTAAAGTAATCTGTACATAAGGAATTATGCAAGTAAAACTTAAAAAGGGGAAAAACAGTCTGTTGTGAAACCTGCCAACGCATATAGAAAAGTCAGAAGAAGTTTAGGACTCAAAAAGCAGTCATGTCTCCAGTCAGCAATGCTTTTGGTCCTTCCTCATACCTTGGCATTTGTGCTTTAATCTGCTTTCCTAATTTTACTGCATGGTTGTGATTTTTTTTTTTCTTCATCTGCTTCTTGAGTCTCTTTTTTTCTGCTCTGCTCAATCTCCCACGAGGCCAAAAGAAGCAGGAGCACTTAAAGTTCAACAGTCTTCCATATTAGAAGTTTCACAGCATGAATCATTTCTAGATGCTTGGTCATGATGGGAGGCAAGGAGATTTCAGCAGACTGCAGAGGGGGAAAAAAGGGACATGATAGGGATGTTTTCATGTAGGCACTGCAAAGGAGACTGCTTCCAATTATGTCATTGTGAAATCAGTAACTCAGACAACCACTCCTGTTAGGGATAGATGACTGTCCTAATTTAATCTCTAAGTAGAATTTACTGAATTAGTCTTTATAGAGTTCCTGTTCAAGACATAAATGTCTCTTATAGTCCTTTCAGGCAAATTGGAAAATGAATGAAATCAAAACTGAGAATCTGTTTTTCCTCTGTACTTTATGAAGAGAGAGAGTATACTATGGGACAGTTCTGTTTAATAGCATGTTTTGTGGGAGATTGAATCACAAGATAGTTTGTAGTTTATTGAGATCTGTAAGAGGCGTTCACTGAAGATGATTTGTCTGCTGTTCCAACTCCCTAGTGTAAAGTCACTTAAAATATGTGCAGTGTATGCACGTGGACCTTGAGTTCCTCACCCTCACAGTTGGTTGCACTACTTTGCATGAAGCTGTAGGGCTGTGCCCCAGTCTGGCTGTAAGAAGTTAAAGTCCTTTGTTCACAGCTATATATTAAGTTTTCACCTTTTCTGTTAATTTCACACCAACAAAATGCTCACTAAAAATTCTGTTACTCAGTATTTTCTATATTGTAAGTTGATCATGAGAAGACCTGAGAACAAGCAGCTGTTATTCAAACCAGGTAGTTAGCAGAAGTAAATTGGCATAACTCCATCAAATGTATTAAAGGAATGTATTTTACCAAGATAAGTGGTATGACTCATGGATTATTTTTTTTTTTTTTTTCTTGAGAGCAGCAGGTACTACTGTACCTTCTCTAGTCTATTCAAAATGAGTTGATTTTTGTTCTGGAAAAATCCCACCATCTATGTACATTTCTGTCATTCTTGTTCAGTTTTCAATGCAGACCAGTGGATTTTTGAGTAGAGAGAAAAAAGAAGCACTATTATTAATATTGTGGAAACAGAACAAATTGGTTTCCAAGTCTAGTTGGATGTATGAAAAGGCTTCTTTCAAGTGTAACTACAAAACATATTCAGAGGAATATCTGAGAGAGAATATGCTAAAGCCTTCTGAGAGAGGATTGCGAAGTACGAAGGACCGGCTGAACACTGCTACCACTAGTGCCAAAGTGTTTTACTTATTGGCTTTCATCTGAACAAAGTTGGACTATGAGAGTTTCTGAAAGCACTGCTTAGCTCTCGTTCTGAGGGCTATATTTTATCAAGGTAGAAGCCCTGTTGTACAGTACATAAATGTTGGCATTTAACAGAAAAATGGTCTCTCTACACCAACTTGAATGCGTAAGAAAAGGTATGCTGACTGGCAGCAGTTTTCAAACACTTAACCCCCATGACTCCAGTTAATTCATTTCAGACAATTGTATTGACAGCGAGATGAGTTCCCTGGTTTAACAGAAAAGCAGTTGACAAAATGCACAGGAACATACAGAGGGTTTTTAGCTAGACTCTTCCAGCTCTGTTGGCACTTCAGTTTACCAAGACTTATCCTTGAGTAAAGCAGCATGGGCAGCTTAGGGCCAGTGGGTGGCTAAACCCTGAGCCTGCATCTGATCACACACAAGCTGGGAAGCTGTGAGTGGAGGGTGTGCAGGAAGGAGAAGTGAAAGAAAAGCAGAGGATGGGTGCTGGCTTGGACAGGGGCAGGTCGGGAGTCTCAGGGAGTCTCTCACTTTCACAACACAGTCCTTCTTTCCCTTTGCACCATTTACACCGGTCTGTTGTGATTTTTTTTTCAGAAGCAAATCAAAAGATCAGTGTGAGAACTTACTAACAGAATTAGACACTACAAACCATTATTCTTTCCAGTAGTGAAGCCTGATCTCAAAATCCCTTGCTCGAGCATTTATATAGCGGTGGGCCAGGAGCGCAGATAGCTCATGGCCATCTCTTTGTAGGATAATTGCTTTGTCAAGTCCTCTGTGGTGCTGGCAGTCCCATCATCCAACCCACGTGTGGAGCGTGGCCAGGGGACGTGGCAGCACCCGCAGGCCCCCAGGCAGGGAAAAAAGGAGCACACGGGTCTGGTACAGTGCAAGGCGGGGGGGGCTCGCCTGGCTGTGTATCAAAAGGAAGCTGGAAGTCCTCCCAGGTATAACTAGGGATAACCAGAACGGTTACTGATAGATGTTTGCCTTATCTACACTATGAGATTCATTATTTGTCTATTTGAATCCATTTTTGTTCAGTGTGTGCATGGTGTACAGTTTGTGTTGAAAGAATAAGTAGGCATCATATTTGTTCTGAATGCAATTGCAGAAGTCTGTTGTGTACATTTGGTCTGATGTTCAAATAAGTATTGCTAGAAGTTTTTGTTTATCAGTTTGTGAACTGCAGTCTGTGCCAAATTGTTTATGGACTTGAATTTTTATGATGGACATGATGAGGAATACTGTATAGCTTTTATTAAAAGTAATTCTTAATGTTTTAAAATCAATACTGGCCATGTAAAAGTCAATGGCAGTAGGCTAGAGGCCCTGTTGATCTGAGGAAGTAGAGATCTGCTTAAACTTTGAACAACTGGACTGAAAATCCAGCAGTCACACAGAACAGCTTTGCAGCAACCCAAAGCTACACAGTTTTTCCTGAAATAGCCTTTTATTTTAAAGCATCCTTTGCATCATTGCTAACAACGTTATGTTTTTCCCGTGATGCCACTGGCAGCAGGGTCTAAGCAGCACTGAGACTACTTTACTCATCCCTGATCGTCAAGTGGTAAGCAGTAAGAAACATTCATGCTTCCTTGCATGAATTTGTGTGGCGTCCTCTATTACCATATGCCAAGAAGTCCCTCACTAAAAAATTTTCCAGTTTCCAGGAAGCCATCCTTTGAAAAAGAATTGCTTTCCTAGCATGTGAAAATGAATGGGGCTTTTGAGCCTATTCCTAGGCAATGGCTCCATGAGCGCGTAATGTGATGGCTTAATTGAGAAATTCAAGGTAATTAAAAGGGTTCAAATGGTGAATAAGAAACAAAATTGAAAAGTTAATTATTGGTGGAGAAAACTGGAAAGTTTGCTTTTTTTTACTATTGTTTTGGGTTTATGGGATATAGGGTTTTCTGACTATGGTGTGACTAACAATGGGAGATCCCTTTTTATGATGATAATCTGCAGGGCTTTGAGTCAGCATGATACTTGAATGTGTTTTAACCAACACTGGCATCATTTGAAATGTTGAATATTTTTCTTATTGTAGTAAAAATAATAAGGAAAGGCCCATAATATCCTTTTATTGAAATTCTCAGAGATGATAATTGTAGAGATTATCAAATATGTCGGAAAACTTGAAATCTCCGCTATTTTATGGAGAAAAAAATTAACTCATTTAACATAACTGGAGAAGTACATGCTGAGGTGTATTCAGATTGCTTGCTTACATTGGGTTCTGGTGTCTTACATTAACACATGCTCTCTTGGCATACTTTTTATTTTTCTTCGTTCTATTCTTGTTTCATTTGTTCTTTTGTGCAGAAAGGCTTTTACTGCATATTCAGATTTCAGTGTAAACATCTCAAGTGTCTTAAACTGCTTTGAAATGCATGTTTTTGAGCCTTCAGGTTTTATTGTAGCTCAAAATTGAGAGACAAATGTGCCAAAGGTGCAAAAATAGCTCCCCGAAGTAGGCGGGGCTTTTTTGGCTTCTTTTGGTGGCAAAGGTTATGGTTTTGAATGAAGCTGTGTAGCCTGCACCAAGCATAACTGGAAATGGTGTTGAGCATGTTGTTAAGGCACTCCTTGGAAGTGGTGAGTGCTGCAGCTACCTCGATTCCTCCAAAGAAGAAGATGGAAGAGAACTTCATGCCGAGTGCCTCTCTGGTCTGACAGCAGCTGAGTTCACTGTGCACGAACTGCAGTGGAATTTGCTTTTTTTTTTTTTTTTTTTGATTTTCGCTAGAGTGCCTGTGTATTTGCATATGTCATGTAAATGCATTTACAGGAGCTTTTTTGCTCTTCAAAATGGACTTCTATCGAACAGGTATGTTTTGAACAGCAGGACGTTACTCAGGATGTTTCTCCTGGAGCTGTCAGCATGTTTGCTGCCATGGAAAGGGCTGTGGTACACGAATATTCAGCTTGCAGTAGGAATGAGCGTGTTAATTTTGTTTTTAAGCCACAGATTGTTGCTTGCCCTTCCAGGTCTAGAGCTTTTTATTGTATTTTGGTTCACATTTCATTCCCTTATGTTTTTGTGATTTTTTTTTCAGTATTCTGAATTTTTTTTCCTGCAGTGGGTTGTTAATTTATGAATTGCCTAATTGCTATATAATATAGTCATACTGGTTTGTTACGATGTCTGCAATAAAAACTGATTGTGTGCATGATTATATGAGGTTAAATATACATTTACTTTGTAAACTGAAGCTTGTAAGCAAGCAAAATATTGCTTGTTTTGGTTTTCCTTGTAATCTCAGGAAGCTTTCTTTGATAAAGTACAGTTATACAACTGCTAGCTGTGCTGATGGGGATATTATTGACATAATTGCTTAGAATGCCCATTACTCATAGCCAGAGATAGTTCATTGTGCTGCATGTCTTGGATTAATGCTGGTTACCACTTTATTACTGAAATGACTGCTCTAAATGATCTTTCAACTCTGAGATACAAAAAGCAGAAGGTGATGAAAGATGCTGACCCCTGAACCTCCAGCCCCAATGCTGCAGGGTTGGACCTTTATGAAATAGGAAACAGGAGATTGTTTGGGAAGTGCATTTCTCAGTGTACATGTAGGCCCCAAAGAAAGCTGCAGTTTTCTGACAGGTTAATCTCAACAGCATCGCTCTAAGCAGAGTTCCTCCATCTTTGAAGTACAGACAACAAGAGGGCTGGGATATTTAGTAGTGGGGCGTATTTGGAGGAAACTCCATAAAAGCAGAGAGTAAGCCTAGCAGTGTGTAAGGACATACATTTCTTATGTGGATGACCAGAAATAGAAATCCTTCCGAATCCTGTGTAAATACGTGGGATGAAATCATTCATGCCTGGTATAAAGGCACCTGAAAATACATTTGCTTTTCCAGCTACTATAAAAACATGAGAGTATTGAAGGAAAGATGACTGTATTAACCAAGGTCAGGTACCTATGTGTTTGGGTAGGTGAGTAAGGCTAAGGAAATATTTACTACAGTCTCTCACTCAGTTTCAATCCCAAGTTGTTTCTCTGAAGCACTTTCTGTTAAGGTTTCAGTGGCTGACGCCGCATCCAGCAGCTTGCTTCCCCCTCTGCTGTTAGTGGTGGCTGCCTTGTTTGCTTTGGACCTGCAGAAGACTATTTGAACCACCTGTGGGAGGGAGGTGGCCAAGGCTTATTCGTGAAGTATTTGGACAGTATTTAATATGTGCAGAAGTTTTAATGGATTTAAGTTCAGAGCATGACCACCTGCTGGCATTTATACACTCTACCCAAATCCATTTGGGCAGAAGTCAATGTGATATTTTTGTCTTGAGCTATGCTTTCTTTGTTTCCCTGCTGACGTTTTAATCTTTCCGGCAACCTCTCCTGTCTGAGTCAGGAGTTCCTGCTGCGGGGCTGCAGTTTGCCTAATGCCAGGACTGCAGTCCGGTTACGTGGGTGGTTGGTTGGTTAAACATGGTCCAACGCACCAACCGCGGACAGATGTCTAGATGGAAGTTAACAATTCTGGGAACAACTATTAATATTAATGTAATTCCATGTGTATCCAGTTAATTTGTACTTATGTAGTTATGTGAAAAGAAAATTAAGCTCTTCGTGCTAGACTGTTACAGTGTTCAATTAGTTGATCTCTCCAGATGCTCTGGAGACACTTAGCTCTTACAGAGATTATTAGACTATTAAAATTGAAAAGTTCCTACAGGAAAATGAGTAGTTCTTGTAAATCTGCTTTATTAATCTGGTTTTATTCATCTTCTGGAAGTACTGGTAAATGCTGGACACTGTCAGTAACGATTTCTAGAGTCAATGACTTAGGTTGGAAGGGAGCTCTGGAGGTCTCCTTGGCCAACCTCCCACTCAAGGCAAGGACTTGAAATTTGGATCGGGTTGCTCAGCTGGGGCCTTGCTTGGTCACGGTGTGCTATCGCTGAGGATGGAGATGACGCAGTCTCTTTGGGCAACCTGTTGTACTTGTTCCTGCTCAGCCACTCCCTCAAATCCAGTGGGAATTTTCCTTGTTGCAACTTGCGGCTGTTGCCTCTTGTGTTTTTCACCATATGCCTCTGAGAGGAGACTAGCTTCATTTTTTTTTTTTTCTGCAATTCCTCATTGGGTATTATTCAATTATTCAGAAGCTTCTGCTTGCTGTCTGTATTGCGCTGAGAACCATTCATTTTGCTACTGGTATTACAGAAGATGCACATCACAGACTATCAGCTATGATGAGGTATAACTTAATAACTGGAGGTTGTCCAAGATGACTTAGTTTGAACACAGCTCTGAAAAGAGCTGCTCAGAAGTAAGATGTAGTCATTCATAATGTTTTATGATTCACAAATACCTGAAATGCTGATAATATGCATTGGTTGTACTTCAGCCCTATAAGTGCACATTTATGCCCAGCATAGCACGAGCATATAAGACTGATCTTTTTTTCCTTGTGAAATCCAAATGTAGCAAAATGGAAAGGAATAATTTATGGGCTTAATAGGTAGGCTTGTCATTATCCATGATAAATAATTCTGTGTAAAGAAGGAGAGAACTGCTTAGTTGCTGTTCTCAAAGCAGATCCAAGGCTGACTACTGCACCTTCTGAAATGGCTAATGACCGAGCTGGGCTCTGATACATCTTGGAAAATAAGCAACATTTGAAGGCACTAAAGATAAAATATAACTCCAGTTTTGTGGAATGACCTAATTATAACTATGCTCCCCAAAGAATTTGAGACATTTATTTGGCAGGAGCTTTTTTGAAGCATATTATTTTTATTGATTTTATTTTAGCATATATGGCTTTGTTGTTTGCTAGGACAAAGTCTGTGTGAGCATCCCTCTGCCTTTATACATTGGTGGTTGAGGTAGCCTGATTATTATGATGATTCCCTTATACATCACTAGAATGTAGTTTAGGGTTCAGTAATATTGAATAATGGAAGTACTGGTAATACTGTTTAGGTTTCAGTGTGGCTTTATGCACTAATCAGGTTAATCTAAACAGCTGCAAGTTATAGTCACTTATTTTTTACAGACAAAAGTGTAAGCACACAACAGAAAATGCTGTTCTTTTATTGGATTCCGTGATTTTTGTGAGCATCTTAGTCTTGCATCATTGTGTGCTGCATTTGGAAGCAAAAGCATTTTCAGAGGTAGCTGTCCTGATTTCAGTTCTTAGGAAGTAGCCTGTCTTAATTGGTCTGCTGTAAATATTTCTCAAGGGGAAAAAAAAAAAAAAAAAGAGAAACAAACAAAAAACAACAGAAGAATTGCTAAAGAGAGAAAGTAGAGGATTGTGGCGTTTTCAAGAAATAATTTATTTTAGCTGTCTGTGTTACTCTGACTTGCAGTGAAGAGCTTCGTAGCTCCCAAAAGACTGGTATAGCGTCAGAAATACGTGAATTCTCCAGAATGCATTTTTGCTCCCAAATGCATCGTTGTAATAGCAACATGTGTGCTCCATTCATTAGCCGGAGCTTTTACCTTTGCATTACATTCAAATAAACTTTCTTACTGGTCTTTTAAAATATGCTTAAATGTCCAAATAATGGCAATTAGGATTTTCAGAATTACTACTTTGAAGCACTTGAGTTTGTTTTTGAAATGAATGCCAGCACAGTTCTCCCTTTAATAAAAATAAATAAATAAATAAATCCATGGCCATCCTGTTTGTGGGTGGTTGTGCTTTTTCTAGTACCTGGAGGCTTCTTCTGGCTTGCTCAAGGCCACAGCCTTCTCGCTAACTTGAGGCAGGGGGTACCGCTGGAAGCAGCTCCAGTTGGGGTCTTAGAGAGGAGTGATGTGCTTACTAACTACTTGTTGGTTATTCCAGCAGAGTGGAAGGAGATATAATCTGTTCCTGAAGCGACGTCTCAGGGTAAAACAGTGATGAATGATACTGCAAGTGGCTTGGATGGCTGCAGTAATAACATGCTTCACTGTGTGATGTCTTCTGTTAACTGGGAGTTCACAGTCGCAAATATTTTGTGCTTTTTCAGAGAACTTTTTCACATGCATCTTGATATGATTTAAGAAGGAGCAGACAGAGACATATTTCCCTGAATTACTCTTTTTGGCTCCTACTCAAATAAAATGAAAACCCAATTTGGTCCTTTATTACTAAATGTCGATTTGCTGATGGATGTGGTCTAACAACAAAAAAACAAAGCTTCTTTAGCATGAAGTCAAATTTAGTCCAGCATACTAGCTTCTAGAGCTTTGCTATATGAACCTCTAGAGAGAGACAATAGTCTTTATTTGCTTAATATTAATTGTTTTAGCTTACTCATCAGAAAAGATCATCTTCAGCCTGGAGAAGAGGAGGCTGAGGGGAGACCTCATCGCAGTCTACAACTTCCTCGTAAGGGGGTGTCAAGAGGCAGGAGACCTTTTCTCCATTAACACTAGTGACAGGACCCGCGGGAACGGGGTTAAGCTGAGGCAGGGGAAATTTAGGCTGGACGTCAGGAGGGGGTTCTTCACAGAGAGGGTGGTTGCACACTGGAACAGGCTCCCCAGGGAAGTGGTCACTGCACCGAGCCTGTCTGAATTTAAGAAGAGATTGGACTGTGAACTTAGGCACATGGTCTGAACTTTTGGGTAGACCTGTGCGGTGTCGAGAGTTGGACTTGATGATCCTTAAGGGTCCCTTCCAACTCAGGATATTCTATGATTCTATGATTCTATGATCTTATTAAACCAATATTCTGGCATGCTGATATGAATGAAAACATGAAGTTTAATTGATCTGTTAGAATATTAATTTTCCTGTTGCATTGATGCATTTTATTATCTTATTTTTTCCTCAGTTTTGAAATGTAACCCCTGTATTGTTTGTGTGCTAGTTTTGTATGTGATCCTTGCTGGGACATATTTCTCTGTGGCGGTTGACTTTTTGAATTGTGTTATGTAGAAGAAAATGCATGGAGCTTACTTTTTGCCACCTGCTTCAAGTTGATGAACTGTGCCCTAGGACACCCTGAACTAGGTTGCTTTGGTGTAGAGTGGTGTTCCTACTAACAGCAGAAGCAATTACTTGTCGTGATCATTTGTGACACTTCCTAAAAACTGTGAAAGAATAAACGATAGCAGCTCACTGGCTACACTAACATATACAATATTTATCCTTCAGACCAGTCATATACGTGCGGTATTTGTGGATACAGGCAGTTAATTTGGAAATGATTTTAGCTGCATATAGGCCTTGTTAAAACTTGACCGAGTGTACCTTGAGCTATGAAGAAACGGAAAAATGGAGGCAATTTGAGAAAACTACTTTGTCCTCTGTTATTTTAGAGCAACAGCAATACTTGATTTTTAATTATATACCTATATCTTCCACAGATTGATAAAAGACATCAAAGCAAAGATTCAATTTTCTTCAGGGATGGAGTCAGGAGAATTGATTTTGTTCTCTCCTATGTGGATGATCTTAATAAAGAATGGGAAAAAAAGCTGGTAAGTTTGCTTTTCTGAGATGTTCCTGATTCTTATCTATCCTAACCTGAGTATCACATTGCAAAGTTTTTCACATTAGTACACTCAGCTGGAATTGAACTTTGTAAAAACATTTTACAGAGGCCGAAAAAGCTGTTCTGTGTATAGAAATTTGTGCAAGTTACTGTTGTGCATTGAGACTCAACTTTACTAGATTTTTGGAGGCCTTATTTCCTGAATTGATCACTCACCATTGATTAAGGCTGCTCAGTATATCAAACAATCAGCTTAATGCCAAGTAACGCAAATGATTTTGCTTTCTTCATTTAAGTCTAATAAAAACTGAGGCTTTGGTGGAACTGTATCTGTAAACAATGTTAAATGAAGGGAAGTTTCTTCTTAATAAAGCATTATCCAAACGAGAAGTAATGATAACATTGTTTATATATTTTATACAAATGGGCTGTGTTTTGATTATTCACCCTTGCCTTCAGTTAACAGAAAACTAGGTCCATGTAAGTATCCGTGTAATTTTCCTTTTAAGAACTGAAATTTTTTTTTTTTGTTACTCTGTGTAAAACAAGTGCAGGATCTCCTCTTTGAGCTTTTGCCTGTGTTTGGTTTGTCTCTACATATATCCTCATTGCTTTAGTAAAATATTTGAAATGTCTTTCACAAGAGAGCTCCTGTGGAACAAAGCACAGCATAACCACCTTCTAAGTAACAAGCAAGTTTAGGCTCCCCTCTGAAGTTCCAATTAGTGATCATCCTTGAACTTGTCAGCAAGACCCAGTTGCCTGAATGGTAACAATTGCGTGGACGGAATCAATAAATGACGTGTTGGTTCCTTGCTCTCACTGACATTTGAGCAATACTTGAATTCAAGCTATTTAAAAATCCAGTACTACAAGATGCGGTCAGGACGAATAATAAACTTACATACAGCATAACATTAAAAAAAAAAAAAAAAAAGGCAGGGTTTTTAATGAGTTTGTTTCCTTGTTATTTGCTGCGGGTTTTCTGAGCCAGAAAGGGTTATGTTTGCACACTACTCTCTAATAGATGTTTCCAAAGTTTGCTCTAGAAAAGAAAGGGGGAGGGAAGCAAACCACAACCAAAAAGCCATTCTCACGTAATCGCATTATTCTGAAAGATAGGGCTTTCTGAAGAAAATAAATTATAGTAAAGCTTAGGACAGAATCAGAAGCAAAACTGAAGGTCTGTGAAGTAAAGAATGTTTTTCATCTATATCTTGTCATATTAAAGTGTTTCATAATTAAAAATGATAATTTCCTTTGAACAAAACGTGCAAGATTGGGCTGGTAATAAATAAATAAATAAATGCTTACTGCTTCCTTTATGGAGGAAATACTGCTTTCGTTCAAGACTTAGGCTGCCTGTACTTGTATGCAAATATGATCTAGTGTAGAACACAGCCCCTGCCTCTTACTCCTGTTACCGTGAAAAATCAAGAATCTCTGTCATCAGCTGTTTGATGCCTTTCCCTGCTTGGGCATCTCTGTCTGCCACCTTCAGTTACTTGTGTTGGGAGACTTGCCTGGGAGACCAGTGTTACATTATAGCTGTGGCATCCTAGGTTTATACAAAGGCGTGCTTTTTTTAAACTCACCCTGCTGCTTTATCAGGCTTTGTCGGGCTGTAATCCTAGCTAATTTATTTTTCTACCATAAAACAAAATGCATTTTAAAAAGAAGGGAGAGGAGGCCAGTCAGTGTAGAGAGGAAAAAGATATCCATGCAAAATATGTGAAAGCAATTCTTAAAATAAACATTTTCCATTAGTCATACTCCAATAAAACATGGGAAGAAATGGAGGCTATTTAGGTAATATTTCAAGTTGGAAGGAAAATGGAATCATAGCCAGACGAGAGACCATGTACCTGGGTGTCATTATTTACTGAAGGATTGACGTGGAGGGGGGAAAACCAAGATAACGTTGTGGTTCCTCTTGGACATAAAAATGCTTTTAGTTATGAAGAAGCATCTGTCTTGGAGGAGAGTAGAACACCTACATGAAGTTTTGTGAGATTTCATTCTGCATACATCTCTTACCAGCAGGAGTCGACAGCACCATGAAAGAAGGCCTTGGTTTTGTGGCTCTGCAGGTTAGCTCTGTGCTCCCAGACTGGGCAGGTGTGGAGACGTCGGTGTTACGGTATATCAGTTCTCATGTAGTTCTTGAGAATCTGCAGAGAAAGTGAAATTTACTCTATTTTTATGCTCAGCATAGGCCTTGATACAACGAATATGCCAGTAACTTAATACAGACATGTCAGCTCAGAAGTACTGTGCTGTTGTATTTGTTGGAACAAAATCCAAATATTGACGCAGTGCAGCCTTTGGAATTTGCTTGATACTGGACTTGTGGTTGTATGGTTGTTGCTGGAAAGAAACGTGCTTTTCTTCTACTGTAGTACAATGATACAGCAAAATCTAAGAGCTTAGAATAGAAATGTTTACAGGAAGAGAATAACAGTTGTGACAAAGGGTTTTGTTTCCTTGTCTCGAGGAAACAGCTTTATTCTGCGTTTCTAAGAGAGGAATGAAAAACTTCTTTGTGTGCTTCCCCATGGCTCTGATACAGATGTAAGAGGCGGTCTGTTCATCTTCTCCCTTAGCTTCATGCAGAACAAATGCATTAACTTATTTGATGTTCCCCAGAACCTCTCCAGCTTAAACTCTGTTTTGAATTTGCCTTCTGTAAGCTACAGGAATAAATCCTAAACGCAAGGTCTCTGTAAACAAAAATGAAGATTACATTTTTGTGAGACAGAAGTTGTATTTTCCTTAAAACCTCTAGGAGACAGCAGTATTGTATTTTATCTGTATATGAAATATATGAGAATATGGAAAAATGAATAATTTTTTAAAAACATGTTTAAGAAACTATTCAGGTAGGGCTAGGCGTGATCTTTATTGCCTATACGTGCATTTCTTCACACACACACACACAGACACACACACAAAAAAAAAAACAAAAAACAAACAAACAAACAAAAAAAAAAACCAAAAAACAAAGCACTGAGACTTTGGGATCTCTGGGCAGAGTAATTGTTGCTTTCTGTGTTTACTGGAAGCAAACTCCACCTGTCCCTATGGGACACGGAGACACAAAGAGACATTATCTAGACCTCTCCAGCTTTTCAGCATCTCTGGGAGAAAGCAGGAGCTGCTCTGACACCAGGTAGCCCAAAGCCAGGGAGCCAGCAGCTGCAGCAGGCTGAGGTGCGGGCTGCTCCCTATGCAGCCCGTTTGGGTGCGAGCTGGCAAAAGCCCGGTGGAACTGGGTGCAGAATTCGTGGGTGCTTTGCAGCATGTGGCTGTTCCTGCAGGTGGTAGTTGTTTCCCAGTGCCCTACGTGAGGCTGTGGTCAGAAGGCCGAGCATCCTGACATGCTTTTGTAAGGCTGGCGTTGCCTGCCTGAAGGGAGGGGAAGAGTAAGGAGGGAGGCAGGGGTTTGACTAAGTTGACTAAGCAATGTGTTGAATACTTTAAAAGGGTTATTTTTCTGTTTAGTGATTTATTTATTTTTTTTACTTGCAATAGCGGCATTGTTACCAAGGAACAGATCTGGAACAGTTGTCTACATATCTTGAGTAGCTAATTATCCAGTGATGCATCTGCACTGGGCATATTAATGCTGGTGGACTTCGGATCTTGCTTTGTTAATGTTATCAGGAGGGTTCATTCTGCTGAAGCATGCATTAAGGCAAAGTCATCCTGTAGCAGCCTGGGGGTTAGCCACAGTGCTGGGAGAGGTGAAGGCTGTATCCCCCACTATCCTTTGTGGGCCACAGTGGTCTCAGAAAATGTGGTTTCTGCCTTTTGCAGATGCTTCTGGGAGGTTTAAGAACTGTATTTAAACAAAACGTGGGGAGGGGAATGAGCCCACTATCAGTGGCCTAATCATGGGATTATCTTCCATCAACCCCCTGTGACAGCAGGGCAGGGTCTGTAGTGGAATCCCAAGAATGTGTCCCGAGTGTGGCTTTTTAGGGTTGAGGGAGCGGGCTTACGATTGTTTTGTGTATATATTAAAAACACAAAGTGGCACAGGGCCAAGAGTACATTTTGTCCAATGTAAGCCTTTCATAGCAATATGAAGAAACACAGCATTTGACAGGAAAGGGGAGTAATGTTTTAGTTTTGTTTGTTTTTCTAGCAGATTGATTTGCTTTTAAAGATGGCTGTTTCAAGTGGCTGCAAAGTACAGTATATTCACGTCTTTCAGAGAAGGTGGCTTATGAGAAGAGAGCAAGGTGGTAAAAAGCGTAATTTCTTTTGGAGCAGTTCAGTTTATCATCCTAAATAAATAGTAAGAAGAATTCAGTAATCAGGGCCGTACCCTTTGGCTCTGTCTATTGCTGGGCTGCACAGATCAAGGAGGAGCTGACTGGTGAGCATCTGGTAGCACAGAACCCCTGGGCTGACTTGCTTGGATCTCTCTCCTCCAACATATACCAGGGCAAGAATGCATGGCAGTGTGCTTTGTTTGGAGAAAATGTAAGCCAGGACAGCACATAGCTTTGGATACGAGGCTTGAATGTCAGCTTTTATATACCACTTCTGAATGTAATTATAAATCACTTGCTAGTTGTATTGTTTTCTCTTAGATCAGCAGGTCAGCAAACACGTTCTTTGGTGTTAATACAGGTACACATAGGCAGGTTTGTGGGATAGATTAATTAAAAGAAATACACGGAATTGTGTTTGCCTCAGTACGCCTCAGGATTCACCATGATTCCGGAGTTCATCTAGGTTAGTGTCTGATTTAATAACTAATGATATTTGGCAAAATCGGATGTTAGAGGTTAAAATGCAATGCCAGTAACACAGTAGATACAGCAACACATTTTAGCATAGATCTGAGGGCCATTAAACCTGTTCTTCAGTCTGTATTCATTAATCTGAATAGTTCATGCAAACTCTGATGTAACTAGGTCAGCTTGCTTCTCACAGAAACACAGCAACATAAAACGGCCTGAAGACTTTGTTTTTTTTCCTTCTTGGTGTGTGTTGTATAAGGCTATGGTAGAGAACGTGTCACACATCACTGCAGGTTTTAGCTAGAAATCAATTGGTTGTCTAGCTAGTGCTTTCTAATGAGGCTACAGCTCAATATTTAGTATGACTTGTGGTTGTTCTGGCAGTTCTTCAGCAAATGTTATGTAATTAAAAGGAAATTAATTCAGTCTCCCAATAGGAGCAAAAGTTCTGCAGAGAAGGAGGGGAAAGAGATCTTGCCTAAAGACGCTGCCTAGGGATTACTTGGCAAAGAAGCAGAGCTGAAGCAGGATACCTCGGCATCAGACTCACAGAGGTCATGCACCTATCACACACTGCCACAGGCAGGTTTCCTTATCTCTGCTTCAAGTCCATGCTGATTTTATACAGACTAAGCACATGTGGGCTTACACGTGGTGATTTTGTACTCTTATCTAGTTTTACAGCTAAATAGTTCATGAGGCATACTGCTTGAATGGTCTGCAATGGGTACCCGAACATCTGCACCGGGTAGGGTCATTAAACTGGTGACGAGATGTCACTGTAAACAATAATAGAGCAGTCTTCTCAAACACTTCGCAGATTTTTCTTTTTATCCAGTTTTTCCCATTCTCTTAGAAGTACTGCTGAATTGTCATAATAACCCTCCTAACAACTCAGAAATGCTCAGTGCTCCAGAATTGAATTGTCAGCTTTCCAGGGTGGCACAGCTTACGAGCCTATTCCTAACTAACACGTAAGTTTGGTGTAGTGGGTCAGCACAATTCCCCTTGTGCTGCTGAGAGTCTACTGGTGTGCTGCAGCTGGCTTGTGTCTGCTGGGCTGGTTGCTTTTACAGAGGTTGTGTAGAGTAAAGGGGTCTTTATCAGGATCCCTGGAAGGAGCTGAAGCCCGCAGTCACTGATCAGTTATGTTACAGACTTCATGGGTGAGTAATGTGCGTTTATTTCTCTGCAGGAAAGAAGAAAAGAATTTGAGAGCAATCTGCAGAAGGCTGGTTTAGAACTAGAAACAGAAGACAAGAAGGTAACAAATAAAAAGGCATCTCAAGAAAAATTTGTACTAAAGAAACCTGTAAATGACTAAACATAAAGCACTTTGCCTTGTTAGAAAAATGATGAGATTCTAGCAGATTTCATGGAGCGTGACTAGCTTAAGTGAAAAAAAGTACATGTGTCTATTGGAGTTATTTTTCCAGGCAGGCTCTTAAGTATTGTCTAAAGAAAGGTATTTTGTTTCAGGAAGAACTAAATGCTTTCGGTTTTATAACAAAAAGAAAGCAGTTTGAAAATAGCTGTGAATTCGCTTAAACCACGTAAATAGGAAGTATGTTCATAGCTAGGTTTAATCTCAGCTAACAACTTGGAATTCGGTGACTAGATTAACACATGCTCACTGGCTGTTGTAATTACACTGAGGATGCACCCTGGTTTAACAACATCAGGATGGTTGATTAGTGTCATTGTTTACTTTGTCAGTGGAGAACTGAGGGTGCTGACAGTCAGCACCTTTTTTTTTTCCTGCCAGAGACTGAGTGGAGCAAAATAACTTTTTGATGAAGTTTAGGCTCTGTGACATCCACAGATGGAGATTCATTGAGCAATATGTTAAAATATGATTGCTGTTATCTCCTCTGTGTGTGTGTGTGACATGCTGAGCAATGCTACAAGGACATGCGCTGTGGGGTGAGGCCCGCAATAAGATTATTCCTTATCATAGGTGTAAGGCTGTAACAGATACTGCAGCTCTTGATAGGATGTTGTTGCAAGTAGTCTTGTGTGATCTACTCTGCTCTATGAAAACTGCCCCCTCCAGGAAACAGAGCAGCTTTAAAATCTACCACGGTGGCCTGAAGGACAGCTGGATTGCCAAGTGGCCAGCCCTGCGCAGCAAACCCTTGCATTTTGTATGCACTCAGAATGTAATGAGTGTGTTCAAGCCTCAGAGTACAAGATAAATGTAGTCTGAAAAGCCTTTGTGAGCATTTAGGAGTGCACAGATTATTTGTGTCTTCAGTCAACCACCCAGATAGGCTATTCAGTGTTTAAAAAAAGAAAGTCCTAAAAAAGAAAATCTTTTTTTGAAAGCTTAGAAAAATATTTAAAAGGAAATAAATTGTGTATAACAAGTGTTCTGATAAATCTTTCAATAAAGCACAGTGTAGTCTGATGTCAGATTTAACTCTTCCGGGGCAGGAATCTGAAGATGGCAAGATTTATTTTGTTAAGATCCATGCCCCATGGGAGGTTCTGATCACATACGCAGAAGTGCTGAACATTAAAGTTCCCATCAAGGAAAATGATATTCCCTCGATGGTGGAGAACCCCTTGGACTGTATGCTTACACCATTCAGACTTCCCGAGAAGGTGATGCACCCTGAGCCGGATTATTTCACTGCACCATTCAGCAAGGAGAAGCAGGAGCTGTACCTCATTAACGATGAGAGCACTTTCTTCTCACCATCCATGAGAAACAGAATAGTACGTACATGAATTTGTCTACTTCCATTTACAAGTTGATTTGCACTGACCGTAGGAATATACATGCAAGGAAGGAGTATATAAAGTGTTATCTCTGTGGGTAAATACGAGGAAGCCACAATATCTGCTCATTTTTCTTAGAATGCTGAAATAATATTTGTGAGAGTGGATCTTCTAGACTTTACTGAGCAGGTTTGCCCTTCGCAGTCTCACAGGGTCAGGCCTTGTGAAGAAATACTTCTTCCTTCGTATATTCTTGCAGAGTATACACAGTGCACAGCCACTGTAGGGTTTTGTTAAGTAGCCTTAAAGCAGGAAAGGATTGAATTTAATGTGTTTAAATCTCAGGTTAATTATATTCTTACACGTTGTCCATATGGAACAGAAGAAGGAAAGAAAAAGTTTGGAATTAAAAGACTGCTAAATAATGGCACATATTCAGCTGCATATCCTCTTCATGATGTAAGTATTTTAGCTTTCAGCTCCCTCGAGCATTTCCCAATGTTTTAATCTTTTACCTACTGTGACATTGCCGTTTCCAGCAGAAATGAAAATGTACTCAAACCCTTCAGTTTGTCCTGGTAATTGATTCTGTTTTACAATTCACAAGAAATATCTGCCAGCCTCACCGTTTGGCTTTTATGTGCTGAAATGTTTCTACCTACAGATGAGTTTCTGGGGTGTAACTGAAAGTCAGTCACATAATTTGTAGCAAACTTAATGCACAGGAATATACTATAATGTTTATGATACAGATTATGCAGTAAAATGTTAGGAAGATCCCTTTTTAAAAAAGAAAAAAAGGATAAATGGACATTCTGTAGGTTTACAGGGGATAAGTTCAGCTGATGAGAGTGTAGGCTGTACTGCTGCTGGAAAGTACGTCATAGTGTTGGGAGTACCAAAAAGCAGGTAATAAAGAGTAGTTGTACAATTATCTTTTCTATATTCATACAATTAACCTTAAATTGTAAGACAAACTTCCTAAATCATGAGATAGCCTTACAAATCATTGACAAATTATTTAATACTTTAAAATAGTTTGAGAACGCAAAATTTGTGTTACTTATACTTCTTGATTTCTACTTAAAAACCAATTTGCATGCTTTTCTTGGTGATTAAGAAGCATTCAGAAAAAAAGGAAAAATAAGATCACAAACTGAACTGTCAAATGTTTCTAAACAGCTGAGTTCTACGGCATAAAATTAAAAGAGCTATGAGAAACTGTGGTAATTTTATGCCATTTAATTTCTAGGAAACTGACCAAGATCCTATGTTTCCTTGGTATTTGGCGGGTAGATACATGATAGTGATGACCACTACTGAAGTCAATTAGTGTCAGAATTTCATTTTGCTCCTCCTTGCATTACAACTTCAAAAAACACAGCAGTGAGTGCATTATAGTGCAATGTCTAGAGGCTGGAACCAGCTTTGATGTGTATCCCCCTAGGTTACAGCCCTCCGTGAAATGCTACTGCCAGTGGAATTTATATTGAAAGCCTGATTCTGAACTACAGAAAACAGGATTTAAATTTACATCATTTTTAGTGAAGCAGGAGTTAAACAGTGGTTTTCTATTTCAGAGAAATTTGAATTTCTGCAGCTCCATATGCTACGCCAATGTAAAGGAACGAACCATTTATTGCAGTAATCTACTGGAGCAAATGAGTCCACAGTGCCAGTGTTGTACTAGCGCAACATTGGTGTAAGAAAACATGAAGTGGCTACATAGTACAGGTCGACTTCATGTCAAAAATGCATATTATCTTAAAACATTACATATATGAAGAGGTTGCTATTTCAAGTACTGAAGCGATGTGTGATTGAGTGAATATTAGATTATCTTAACTGGCACAAAATTAAGAGGTTTACATCATTATTAATGCTCGCTTCTTTCAATTTAGTGTTTGAATCTGTCGATGAGCTGTTTTGCCTTTCCTCTGATTTGCTCACAGTGTCAGTACTGGAAAAAGGCAAGTGATCCAAACTGTGACAATGAGAGGTACACACTGTATATGGAGTGGGCCCGTTTCTTACGGTTCTACAAAGAGCAGCCTTTGGATCTCATCAGGTAAAATATCATATGGGTTTTATCATATTTATTTGGTGTTCACTGTAATACAAGCTCATACTGATTTGTAGATGTTTCCAGCTGGGAAATTCTTACCACTTGTAAGATGAAGATCTGATGAGAATTGGACACGTAATTGGGTTGTAGGACTTTGGAGGACGCAGCATATTTTTTTTTACTAGCAAATGGAAATGTGCTGTGCTGCATATTAAGCCTCATACAACCTAGCCAGCACTCCTGATAGATACCTTATAGATAGTTAGATGTAGATGAAGACATATAAAGAATATCTTGAATTTCATCATAAATATCTGCCACAATTTTTTAAAATGGGTTTGAAATTTGGAAATTTCAACATAGTTCTGAAAACATATAGATAAAATCAGTTTCTGAAGCTTGACTCTTAATTCAGCATTAAACCACAATTGAAACTAACCTTACCCAACATTTCTTGAATTCAACTCACATTTATATAACAACTGCATTGCTTTATTCATGGGTTACAGTTAGCACTTCCATTACACAACCAGTTTTGTCTCTGTGATAAATTACTCTTTAATTCTAACCATGTGATCAGTATAAAAAAAAAAAAAGTAAATCTTGCTTGCTTTATCCTATGGAAAGGATTTAAAGATAGTTTCCTGCTGGAGTGGGGTTTCAAAGGAGACCATGTTTTGTTCTTTCAACCTATATGACTTGCAACAGCTGGCTTTCAGTATAATATTTATGAGCGTATGTCCATGGATTTTCTTATTTTACCTGAGAATTTTGCCAACTGTTTCATATTGATTCTGGATAGTTTGTTCTACTGCAGTTTTAAACTGTGCTTTGTATCCCCTACTCAGTTGTGATGGTTGTGGTTTTGTTTCTTTGTTGTATTCAGGAAATACTACGGTGAGAAGATAGGAATCTATTTTGCCTGGCTCGGATTTTACACTGAGATGCTATTCCTTGCAGCAGTTGTCGGCGTAATCTGCTTTCTTTATGGCTTGTTTACAATGGATGAAAATATGAGCAGGTAAGTTTAATGTTGAAATCTCCTAGCCTTATAATGGTAAAAGTTAAGCAGTATGAAAATATCGTTCATGTAGAAAAATAACAAATTTTTATACTCAAAGCAGACAAATTTATTCTTCGGCTATCTGTATTGACCTAAACAGTGGTGGACGGCCTGTGTAGAACTGGTAACTATTAACTAGCAAGACTTGGCTTGCAGGTGAAAAGCAAAATTTTATTGCAGTTTGGCAACAACTTCTTATATAGGATTCCATGCAACACATAAGATCTACAGAATACCACTGACGTATCTCAATTTTTTTTTCCAAGTGTTAATTGTTGCCTTATGCTTTTATATTTGAATCTATCTTGCAGAGTAGTATATTGGCCTTTCTACGTAGGTTATCGTTTTTACTGACTACCAAAAGCATGAGTGTGGTACAGATCAGCAGTATTGTACTGTCAGAGATGGCTCAATGATCTCAGAAGCCAGAGTTTGCTTGTTTTAAAATAAATATTGTATTTGTTTCTTCAAGGATCCCAAGATTTACTACATTCAGGGATGTGGTGTGATATTTCATAGCTTACTGTTTTTTATAAGGATTTGAGAAAATGTTGAGTTTTAAGAGATTTAAAGAGATTTAAAACTATCTTTTACAGATAGTTTTATAAATTAAAATTCAGCAACAGGCATTTAACCTACATTTCTACACAGAATATCACTGCACCCATTCTATTGTATCATGCCATTTTGAGACTTACGTGTCTCAAGCATAACTTATGTTCAGAATTGACCTGTGAATACTGCTATACATGTTCAAGTATACGCAGGATCGTAAAATTCACTCAGTGTAGTCATTAAATTGAAATAACAAGTCACACTAAAGATATCCAAGTTGAGTTAACACCTCTCCTTTTAGAAAAGGTGTTACGAGCACATTACTAATTCGATGGAAAATAACGTGGCTTGTATGTCACCTGAAAGCAGTGCAAGTGCTGTACAGCTCCTTACACACCTGATTTTTTTTCAGTAACAAATCAGAAAGCCCATACCAAGCAAAGAGCTCGTTCTTTTTCTTGCAGCAGCTGCTTCAATGTGGCTTGCCCTGAATGACTACAAGTTAACACCACTGATAATGACGAGTCTTAGCATATTCTCTGTGAAGCTGCAAATACTGAACTTTGAACAAATCCAACTTGGACGCTTTTCTTTTTTGGGGAGTGACTTTTATGTAACAGCTCTTAAGATGCTACAAAAACACTGTGCAACTTTTTTGTCCTCAGCAAAGAAATCTGTGACCCAGCAATTGGAGGAGAAATCATTATGTGTCCTCTTTGTGACCGAGAGTGTGAGTACTGGAGACTAAACACCACCTGTGAGTCCTCAGAGGTTTGTATTGGGTTCTTCAGCCACTTCTCGGTTTTGATCATTTTTGATCAGCATTGTTTTGTTACTGAACTGTTCCTATGTGTTCTGTTGCAGTATTCCCATTTGTTTGACAACGTGGCGACTCTATTTTTTGCAATTTTCATGGGCATATGGGGTGAGTACATTTGCTAACAAGTTTTAAGTTAAGTAATAAATAGGTCTTGGCCAAACTGCTTGGGTACACTGGAGGTGTGAAGAAGAGAGGGTGAATGGCTTCGTTTTAACATTCTGCCTCCCATGCAAAAGTGGAAAAAAAAAAAAAAAAGACAAATACATATATGTGTGTGTGTATATATGCACATACACACACAAATAGATGAATATGAAATATACTTAAATGTTCAGTTGGGATACAGTGCTTTCAGTAATGCACACAGACACTTGTGCGAATGGAAGGTCAGTTCTTGTATGTGTTATCAAAGGATGGAACTACAAACCTTTTTCAAAGATATCTCAAAACAATTTTGAATAAGCTGATTTTGTATGGCTGTTTTCCTCAGCTTTTCTTGGTTTTAAGCATGGATTACTCATTCAGGAAGTACCATCAAAAGACTTTAGAATTGCACAAGATAAGGTTTCCTGTGATTGTATGAACCATAAAGTCTCTCCAGCTCAAATAAGAGCCGTCAGATTACCAAAGGTTTATATTTTGAAGTAGTTTATAAAAGGCCTTTTGAGCATCATATAATAGTATAAATTTTGTAGTTGTTTATATACGAAATCAGTTCTCTCTGATATTTAAAAACAAACTTAAGCTAAACTAATTCTTGACCATGAAAAGCATAAGACATTCCCTGTCTCTATAATGATCACAATATCAAACAATCATCAAAAAGCAAAACAAATCCTTCAAATGTACAGCTTGAAAACAATTCTGCTGATTTGTAGTAATTGTTCATGTGTTATACATCTATGTGCAAGCAGTTAGTTGAATTATCACAGTTCCTCTGTTAGTTGTGTATTGCTATTTGCATATGAGAATTAAAACTACTTGAACATGGTTGTCATAACCATGGAAATAGCCTTTTTCTGTCTTGGCACCTTCCTTTTCATCCATTTCTGGAATTAAATTAATCAACATAATTAATCTGTGTTATGGTCTTAGCTTTGAAATGCAATAGTCATTAAAAATAGATGGGTCACATCGTGAGAGTAAATAATAGACTGCAGAATAGGAGTCAATGTAGAACCAGGTTTAACTTGGTTCATAAAATTGTTTGCTTTTCTATTAAAACTATACTTTAACACTTCCAAATTGCAGTTACTCTTTTCTTGGAGTTTTGGAAGAGGCGGCAAGCTAGACTGAAATATGAGTGGGATTTGGTTGATTTTGAAGAGGAACAGCAACAACTCCAGCTGAGGCCAGAGTACGAGGCAAAATGCACCCAAAAGAAGAAGAATCCTGTGACTCAGGTAATGTAGCTTACTGGTAGTGTACATTGCCTGAGTGGACATGAATGCAAATTCAGTTATGTACCGAAAGATAATTTTGATAGTGCTTGAGTTCTGTATCTAATTGCTAGGTAAAAATTTGTGTGATATGTAAGCAGCCCTACTTCCTTACTGGAGTAGGGCAGGCCCTCAGCTACTAGATCTCCACACAACATTTGTCATGGCAATCAGCATGGCATACATTTGTAGAACATGATCCCAGCTACACCCTCTACAGCCTCACTGAACGCACTGAATACCAAAGCAGCATTTGGTAACACACTGTTTTCTCACTGAAGGCATTTGCTTGGTGACTACTGAGCTTTGCTGAAAGCAGCATAGCCTTGTTATCGTCAGTGAGTCCTGCAGCTGACAGCCCTGTGTTTCAGGGCACAGCACCATCGTAGTGTAGCTGCACTGCTTTCCTGTCTGAGGTTACCAGTAACTGCGGGTTCTCAGTACATCAGCCTCTTGCATGTGACAGGCACGTCCCGTTAGACCGTGGTTGTCTTCCTGCAGATGTCTTTGTTGTCTAGGTTTTTGACAGAGAGTAAATTAGAACTTTTTTTTTTTTGCTTCTGGGGTGTGTTTATAATCTTCATTAATTATTCTCTAATGATTTTAATTTCCACAGGAAATAGATATATTAAATCGGGAATACAGAGGTGGAGTTTACATCTTTCACCATCTGTATGGTGTTCTTCACACTTCAAGATATCAGGCTGAAATCTTCACACATTTAAAAGCATCCTTTCTCACTCCTTTGCAAGAGCAGTCTTATTAATCTAAAGATTTGCAAGCGTGGCTAGTTGTGTTTTTTTTCTTTTGGCACACAAACACGTTATTTGGCAAACACTAGAGAAATGAAAGTTGCTGAAGACTTTTGTCTGAAATCTAATAGAGATACAATTAACCGCATTATTGAACTCTTCTTAATTTACATTTAATTTAGGTAAGGAGATATTTGACAAATTTAGGGATTGGTTGCATTCCAATACAACATCTACCACCTTAATTTGAAGTATTTTGAAATCAACCTTGCTTTTCCTTGAGCTGTCTATAAATAATTTGCTTTCACTAGTCGTGAGTATAATAAGGTGACCCAGTCTTCAGAAAAGAAACAGAATCTTAGCCAGAGCATTGTTCTATAAGCAGTAGGCCTGTCTTTCAAGGCTGTCTACTTAATTATTAGGAGATACGAGAAGTAAAATTAGCATATACAAGTTTTTTTTCCTGTCTCTCCTTCTCCTTCTGCACATACAGTATTAATGCTGGTGTTCTTATACTAGCAACTCGTATGCTGTAGTCACGCAGATCTTAGAGGAGAAGCACTATGATTTTGAGCGCATCTCTGCCAAGGTGTTGTTTTCTGCAAACTCAGGAAAATTCCTTCAGGCAAACCCTAATTTTTGATGAGCTAGTTCAACTAATTGCAAACAGATAACTACCTGCTAGTTTGCAGATACTACTTGTTAGTTTGCCTCCCTGTGTATGCTTAGGTTGAAAACCTCCACTTTCTTACGTAACTGCACAGTAACAAAAACCAACTGAACCACAGTGGTTCAGCTGCAGTGGAAGGAAAGAGCAGAGGGAATCACAGAGGCAGTTCAGGGCCCTCGTGCTCTGAGATAACGTACTGCAGCGGTTGTGTGAGGACAAGGAAGTGATAGACTGTCTCGTGAGCAGTGGTTACATGTGGCAGGGTCCAAAACCTGTAATCTGATGAGGTGAATTGGCCGCAGCCGATGGCAGCCCAAGATGGCATGGGTTAGGTGCATTTGTGTAACTGTCTTGAGGGAAGAAACCATTTTCTCTATAAATTCATGCAGATCTTGCAGATGGCTTATTTGGAATTGATTTAGGAAAGAAATAGAAATTGGACCTTGATATATTTTTCTTATCTAAGACTGAGATAGTGCACTGTTCTGTTCTTTATAACTATGCATTAACAGCTGCCATAAAAATTCAGTGACTGCATAATCCTCTATTTTATGACATACACATTTATTACCTTGGTAGATTTTCAGAAGCTTTTGTGCAGCAGGGTTTAGCAATGATCTTTTATCAGTGCCCAGTTACAGCAGATCATACAGCTTAGCCACACCTTAGCATAATTCCGTTTCATTAGATAATAGGTAATACTGAACAGTAATTGAAAAAAAATTAATTCTGCAGACTGGGTAAGATGATATGGATACAGGTCACTGAGTTTCTTGCGTTCCAAGGCTAGCTTTGCTTCTACCAGAAAACTATTTCTAAATTACTCCTGGCCATGATTCAAGGTTCAAGGTGCACAGAAATAGAAATTTGCCATCTTCAGGATGGAATTAATATCTCGTTTGCTATTAAAATTGTATTGGTATCATCCTTACAGTGATGATGCCATCCTGAACTATTTAACTAGATCATAACTAAAATCTGCCTTTGCTGATTACAGTTGAATCTCTATTTAAATAAATAACATTCCATTCAAAATTCCTCAGTCATTGCATATTATTGCCTGTATTGTGTTCCAAAGCAGAAAACTGTTCAAGTAGCCTAGAATGCAAGATATTTGTTCCCTAGTATAGAACATAAATATTTATTAATGCATAATAGGTATAAGACATTATGAGCCTATTTAAAGTCACCTGATAGCTATGTTCATAACTTCTCTTCAGCTGTTTTTGTGGTTCTATTGATATAGCCTCAAACTTTTGCCATAATAAAAAAAAAAATTATATGTAATAATCAGAGGCTAAAGTATTTATTGATAAATGTGCTTAATAAGTATACTCTAGGCAGATACAGGCAGTATATTTTACTTTCTCATGAGAGTACAGCAAATTACACCTGTAACAGTCACATCTGTATCAACCTGATAATTAGCTAAAGAATATTGCCATCAAAAAGCAACAGTAGAACGATTGATATTGTGCTGGCCTGTAGCAATCCAAGTTCCTTCCTCCAAGAGGAAGAGGAAAAGTATGCTACAGTACCCTGGCCCAAAGATTTATCAAATTCAGATTACTTGCCGCTAATTTTTTTCTATTGGCATGGATTTTGAAATAATCATTTCTTAACATGTGATCTGGTATTTTAGGAATTAGAATTGGTTGCGAAAGAGAAAACTTTTCACGAACATGGCAAACTGTTCTTGTGCTATGTGGGAATACTCTTTTGGGTAAGACCTAGCTGCCTGATGCTGCAGCAACGATTGGCAATTAATGAATGCAGCCATTTCTTCAATACAAAAATAAGTATATTGAAGGAGTGGAAGAAAATGCTTTCTGGCTGTGTGGAAAAGCATGGTACATCCACTTAAATGATCATTAAGAAACCCTGACACAAATGATTTGTTAAAAACCAGTCCAGTTTTGAACTCAGTGCTGTATGGTAGCTGACCTAGCATTACAGTTCTGCCCTCTTCATGCAATGAAGCAGTTGGTCTTCTTCCTTCAGCTACTGACTGATTTTTGCAAAGGTTTAACCATTCTTTCCAGGTACTGTCTTGACTTCTAGCATTGTTACAGCCACTTTCGTCCTGATCTTTTTGGAATTTTTTTTGTTCAGCACATTCAAAATGATGTCATACCTGCCTTTGTAGAGAGAGGGGTTGTGAGTGGTTTTCCTTGGATGTGGTCACTTTCCCACAGCTATTGAGAGCTCTGTGTGCTGCTTGATGTTGGAATAAGTTTATGGATTTGTGAACTATGCTGTGCTTGCTTGACTGTTTCAGGAGATGGAGCCTTACTTGCCTCTAACTAGCCAGGCTGTGCGGTTCTGCATCTCAGGAACTACAGTGTTGTTCTGGGTGAGCATCTTCTTTAAATTATCCCATTAACACTTACCACAGTTACTGATCATCACTAATTATGGCATTAACACGTGCACTAATGTGTTAGCTTCCCTTGGATTATTGTCCTGCTGATTTCCCATGGTCATGCAAAATGCAGTTCACTTCAGTGGACAAAGATAAGAAACCTTGAAAATCTGTCATTAACTAGTAAATTGATGTGATGTTTTATCATAGGGCTTACTTGTTCTCTGGCTTATATGCCATTACCAAGCAACAGTGGAAAAAATGTGCAGTAAAGGTGAAAAAAATATATTATTCACTACAATGAAGTTACAACATATTTCTTTATAGAAATAACTGTAGAGTGAATTTCAGGGTGGACAATACAATCTAACCTGTCTGTTCCATCTCCATTTTTGAGTTTGTATCCTTCTGCACAATTTTTTTGAATGTCTGCTTTACTTCTGTTAACAAAAGAATTATCGTGGCCTTAATGTGTGTAATATAACCAAGTGTTTTACCTGTGATGTATTTTGCTTTCCAGTGCTGCTAAACTCATACCCTTAAGAATAAAATCTAGAGTATAAAGCATGTTGATGGACTTAATTCAAAAGGTGCATGAGTTATAGCTGTGCTGAGGTGTGTGTCTGACATCTCTGTCCTTTCCTTAGGTGTCTCTGATCATAGCTAGCATGATAGCTGTGATTGTGTATCGTCTTGCAGTGTATGCTGCCTTTGCCAGCCTCATGGAAAACGCTCAAACTCTGCAGCCCATCAGTGGATTACTGACCCCTCAGCTGGCAACTTCGGTCACAGCCTCTTGCCTGAACTTTGTCATCATCATGATACTGAATTTCATATATGAGAGAATAGCTATCTGGATTACTGATATGGGTAAGCAGTGTAAATGAAGACAGAACTCTGAAGGAGTGGCTAGACGTTGGAGCTATCTAGAAGAGAATTGCTTTGGTTGGAAGGGACCTGCAAAGACCATCGTGTCCAACTGTCTACGGGTTCTCAGTAATTTTGGACATGAATTTGTGGTTAGCAACAATGACTCAGTTGTATCCATGGCCATGCTAAACATTTTCCTTGCATTTGAATAGTTACCATAAACTTCTTTATCGTATTACAATGTTTGCATATATTAAAACTAGTCAGGCAGAGGTGATCACAGTTCAGAATATAATTAAAAATTCATTGTGCATTACATTAGAGTCACCAAACAGAGTTAAAAATGTCCTGACTTCCCAGTATTTCAATGAGAAATCCTGAGGATGTATTCTTAAGAAGAGATTGCAGCTTTTCAACAGACATTGTTTCTAGACAAAAGATGAAATAATCATGTTTGTTACTTTGGGGGAAGAAAGGAGAGTAGAAGAATGGGGGATAGGGCAGTGTAGATATTTCACTTTTTTTCTTTTTTTTAATACACCTCTTAGGTATGGGTTTACAATTTGGAATTAGATTCATGGCAGAGATGAAGTAGGTTGAGAAGCAGTTGGGCCGAGGATGTGTCATTGTGGATACAGCCATTGGCAACATTATTTTCAGAAGACTTGCTCCAGAGCTGGAGAAGCCTACTGGAAGGCAGATGCAGAAAGATCTCTTAGTTTTGTGGCAGGTTTTGTTCGACTGCTGCTTGCTTGGTGGATATGTCCTTCCCTAGGGACTTCACTATGTATTTTTTTGTTTGCCCTGAACGATTTATACATCCAAGGCCTTTTAGGTGCTTCACAAGAAGAAGCCATGCTCACAGAATATTCAGCAGGAATGGGGCATGTAGGGAGCTGAAAATTATTGGATATTTGCGGTATGTACCGCTGTCATAAAAACAGTTGGGTGATCTCTTCTAATGACATTTTACAAGTGGAATTAAGAATTGGAAAGTGTGTGTTGCAGAAACTTACTGGGATGTTATATTGGCTTCATTTTGATTAATTCTGGCCTATCTCATTTCAGATGTGTATTGCTTACCTCACTTGGCCTAATTAGACCAAGGAAAAACAGAACAAGTAATAAGTAAAATTGCCCCTAGCAAAAATAACAAATTTTTAGTAGTGTTTTTTTTTTTTTTTTTTTTCTTGAAAGGCACGATTTATGAGCATGAAGGCTGTTATGTTGTTTTCCTGCTTCGAAGCGTGGAGGATTGATTTCCCTACTGTCAGCCCTGTCAGCAGTTAGCCGATGCAGAGGGAAAGTCATTTATTTACTTCTGTGGAACTGCTGCCCTCCTACGGCAGCTTTAGGAGCCTGCAGTTAAGGTTTAGAGAAGTGGCAGAGGATAGGAATATGAAATGTTGACTACCTCCGTCAGGAATGTCTGTTCTAGCTCCCTTAACTCGTAAATTCTTGAAAAAAAGACTAGGCCAGATAATGCTTCTGGACAAACATGTACAACCTATCTCTTCTGTTCCGGACATTGAGTATCTGATGTAAGCATTTGAACAACCCACTGACAAGGAAAACATCTTCATGAGCTGCATCCTAGGAAGACCTCCTTACCTTTCTGACTACTGCATCCTCTACAGTGCCCTGCTTTTAGGATCCTAGTAAATACTGCCTGTTCTTCAGTCATGCAAACTTATGCCAAACTTGAAAACATTACTCAGATGTGAAATAACTGTACCATATGGCAGGTGAGGTCAACGTGTCTGCCAGATCCTGACCAATTCATAGGAATTTCAATTTTTGTGGTTTATTTTCTTCCCCTTTCTTCCAGCTTAAACTGGTTGCATGTTACCATTTTATAAATACTGTATTTAGGGCTCTCTGATACCTTAAAAAGATAAATGGAAAATGGAAAATGTGATTATGGAAGCAGCCAAATTTCAAGCCAAGTCTTAATGATGTTAACTGCTGCCAAGATGGCAGAATCATTTAGGTTTGAAAAGACGTTCAAGAACACAAAGTCCAACCATCAGCCTGACCTACTGAGTCCCATCAACTAAACCACATCCTCGCTTATTGCCACCTCCACACATCTCTTAAATACCTCTAAGGAAAGGGACTCTACTGTTTTCCTGGGCAGCCTGTATCCTCACCCCCACTATGAGCTTCATAATTTGGAGGCCTGATGTCAATTTAAGTTGCATACATACTACACATTGAAGAAGCAGTACTGTAACATACTCTTCTGCCACAATGCAAAAATATTCCTTATCTTGTGCATTGCCAACATTAGAATTATCATACTCTAGGAGCCCCTGCTAGTTGATGTTTGAGATGCAGCATCCCCAAATAGTTCATCTCAGAAACAGGCACAAGTGATAGCAGATAGTATCAAGAAGCCAATAAACATTTCAAGAAGGAATTCCGCCTGCCTGCCCACTCAGAACATTGCATTGTCATTAAGGGTAGGGTGTCTGAGGACAGATGCTTCATCTGCTGAACTACGTTTGGAGGGCTGTTTTTGTTTTACGTTTCTTCTGGGATGTAAAGGCACTGTGGGTGATAAGTATTTATGAAACTTTACCCTTTTAAGGGCATAAAGGAAAACAAAGTTACTGTTTTCTGGTTTCACAGAGATTCCCAGAACTCATATGGAGTATGAAAACAGGCTCACTATGAAAATGTTCCTGTTCCAGTTTGTCAACTACTATTCATCCTGCTTCTATGTGGCATTCTTCAAAGGGAAGTTTGTTGGTTACCCAGGTGCATACACATACATGTTCAATCGCTGGCGAAATGAAGAGGTAGGAGTTCTTGATCATGACATTTTAGCATGCACTTTATCAAGCATGTTGAGCATTTAATGTCCTTCTCTAACAGCCTTGGTGAAAAGGTTATTTTAACCGGCAGTCCAGGTGAAAATTAAGCATTGTCTTAATAATCTTTAAGAACTTCTCTCCTTTCGTTCACTTATAGAGCAGTAAGATGTATTTTATCTGGCTAATGTCAGTTATTCATGTCCATTAATCCTCCAATCTGTCTCTATCAGTGTGATCCTGCAGGCTGCTTGATTGAATTGACGACACAGCTCACCATAGTCATGGCTGGCAAGCAGATCTGGGGAAATATCCAAGAGGCCATTGTACCGTAAGTTCTCTTACACTGAGTACACTGAGATACCTGTGTTGTGGACAGAGGAAATTATTGGAAACTAGCGTTGGCTAGTGAGCATTTCCATATGACAAATTTATGAAAAATAGTCTATGCAAATTAACTGCATAGGAAGTAGACTGTTTTATAAAGGCTTTTGCCTCTTTTTTGAAAGCTATGTTTGTAAAAATGTATTGCAACAAGGAGTTTGCTTAAAAAAAGGGATCCTTGATCTACTTGTCTCATTATTAACTTATTCTGCATGTGCAGTTGGATTTGTAACTGGTGGGGACGACGGAAAGCCAGAAATAATCCAGAAAATTTGTATAGTCGCTGGGAGCAGGACCACGATCTGCAGACATTTGGAGCCTTGGGCCTATTCTATGAATATCTAGAAATGGGTAAGTGTAAAAATACACATTTGGAATGAGGACAAGGCACTTTGTATTGACACTTAGAAGAAAAGTTGTTGAAGGTTGATGGCACCATTTTCATATGGTAAACAGTAAGGGATTACTAGCTGGAAACGATAAAATAGGCCAGCCTAATTTGGAGAAGGAAAAAAAAAGGCTGTCTCTCTATCTTCAAATGCAGATAGAATTTCATAGAAACACTGTGAACACTGTTTCACTCATTCAAATGGTGAACATTATTCTTAGTACAGCCAGCTGTCTCAGTCTGTATCCCGTTCTTGTTCCCAAGCACATTATCAGCTGATGTCAGTGGAAATTCAAAGCATGGGATGAATGCCAAATATGCTGTGGGGTCTAATGCTGCGGATGTGAGATCTATCAACCAGATCAGAGAGAATCCATTTAGTTTTAGTTGCGCTATGCTGTGATACTGTCCAGTAGGCCAGCAGAGGGAGCGCAAGTAACAGAAAGCTTTTTTCAGGGGTAATGCAAACAGGATCAGCATATGAAATTAGTTTACAAACCCTGAGAAATTAGAAAAAGGAATTCAGAAAACTAAATCTAAAGGATACATTTTATATATATATATTTTTATATATATATAAATATATATATATACACACACACGCATACATACATACTTGTCTATTAGAAGGACAAAATTGGTTCAAAAGGGGTCCCTTGTAATTTTAAGTATTCTAGATTGACTACAATACTAGTGAAGCTATATTATTGTCATTTTGTACACATGGTGATGTTTCATGAAGGGCTGTGATCTCATGAAATTCATACTCAAAGAACAATCAATTTCATTAGTCATGCCTGTTAATTGATTTCTTTCATTTTGGTAACGACTAAAGTGATCATTTATGTATTTTATTTACAATTCTTAAACCAAGTTAAGACTCTCCAGTGGAAAATTGGCATTAATATTTTGTCGAAAGCATTAACAATAGGTGGAGGTAAGGTTGTGATAAAAATAGAAGTATTTCCTTATTCTTATTTAGAAGTCTAACTGATGGGAAACCCTTTAGGCTTTTACTTAATCTGCACAAACTGCAGGAAAAGAAAAAAAAAAATTTTTAACTCCTCTCATGATTCAGAAATTTGATGTGTGAGTATGTTCCCCTTCCCCTACAGCTAGTTGCCATTCATGAGAATAGAACTGCAGCACCATGAAAGCATGAGTATCCAGCACTGCTGGCAGCACCATTTTTCAGGACCCGAATCTCCCTTCCCTTTTGGTGCTGCAGCCTTAAGAGACCAGGCCTGGGACTGGGGCAGTTTGTCACTTCCCTTTGGGCAGGGCTAGAGGAAACTTGTTGTGCAGCCTGACAGAAGTTGGCCATTTGTCTGTAAGGGCCAAGTTGAATGTTTCGGTATCATCCCAAAGGTGCTCTACTAGGGGCAGGTGTTAGTGATTGTCTTTTCTGCCTTGCAGTCATTCAGTTTGGATTCATTACGCTCTTTGTGGCATCCTTTCCTCTGGCTCCGCTTCTTGCTCTGATGAATAATATCTTGGAGATTCGAGTAGACTCCTGGAAATTAACCACTCAGTACAGAAGACCTGTGGCTGCAAAAGCACATAGCATAGGAGTTTGGCAAGAAATCCTGAATGGAATGGCCATCTTGTCTGTTGTCACTAATGTAAGTAAGCTAACTGCACTAAGTCAGCTTTGACTTTTTTTATGGCAGATTTAAAAATCGCTTAATACTTTTTCTCCTTCATCAGCAGTATTCATTTTATCACATGCTACCCTATGGAGATAGGATACAACTGCGTGGGTGGTTTGGTTTGTGTGTTGATGACGTGCGTCCATGTTTCATTGGACCATAATCTTTCATTCGCATGAATTTTTTTTCAGCATTTTGTAATGGTATAACCTAGTTTGAATCTTAGTCCGATGAAGCACACTGATCATCCAGAGGGGACTATGAGGGACAAGAGAGGTGGATTGGGTCTGTTTACCAGATGACATTTCTCTCTCATCATTGTAAGGCCTGTTCTGTGGGAATGCTGCTAGTTCAGCTGTTCTTGGATGCCACTATAGGGGTGGTGGTTTAGGGTACTTCTTATACATTGGAAATAAAATGGTATTTCAGTATTTCATCTTGAATGTAATGTGAAGCAGACCGCTGGGCAAAAGAGTTGCTTCTTTATAATGTAGTGTATTCAGCTGTATCAGATCTGCAGATGTCTTAGGCAACAAAACCACCTGCAGCTATTGCTGAAGTATAGATTCAGAATGGCTCAGGTTGGAAGGGACCTTAAAGATCTCCAACACTCAAGTAGCAAGGTAGCATTTCAAGTATCTCATGCTTCCGAGCAAAATGTGCCAGAAGTCATTGTTAACTCTTTCAATACAGCTGGAGAAAATGGCTCCCTTTTTTTCATAGAATAACTTGGCTGATTCACTCACTGAATTCAAGTTTGTCTATTTCTTGGAGGAATTCTAACCTGCATCTCTTTTTTCACTAAGGAGTGTGGTAAATGCTGACAGAAGATGATTCAGTTGAGGGCTGATAAAGTATGGGAATCTGTCCTGCATTTCATAAAGCAGTTGATAAATTAGTAAACGAGAGGAAAGGGAAGAATGACTTTGAAGTCAGAATGCTCTTCTAGAGAAAAAGATATTTGGGATTTGGTGCCTGTTAGTGTCACCCTTGCTCAGTAGATCCTGGTTTACGCCACAGATGGTACCAAAAAGCCTTTATGAATCTGCTCACAATTTTTGTGTAGAACTTGCTTAATTTCTTGTCCAAATTATTTTTCAGGCTTTTATTGTTGCATTCACATCAGACATGATTCCTCGTTTAGTTTACTACTACGCTTATTCTGAAAGTGACGACTCACCGATGTCCGGATACATAAACAATAGTTTGTCAGTGTTTCTAATCTCTGATTTTCCTGAGAGAAACAAGCCTAAAACGAACCCAGAACATTTTGTCATATGCAGGTTGGTGGTGTTACAATGATAAATATTTTGTGCCTTTATTTAGAATATAGTAAGAAAAAAAAAGTTACTGCAGATCTAATTAACTTACTAGAAAGTAAATCATGTCTTCTCATCTTTCTGAAGTGTAAGACATAGCATTTAAGCTATTGAAAAGGCAGTGTTTGAGATGGTAAGAGATCATGCCCGTAATTAAAACGAAAAAATTTTTAAGAGACTCTTATGGCTAATGTGGTTTGCCTTTGTTTTTTTTTTTTTGTTGTTTTTTTTTTTTCTGGTTAATTAAGCTATTGGTGTTTTTTATTATTTTTCTGAGTGATGGAGGAGATTGATGTCCCTAAGGTTGCAACACCAAACTGAATTTTCAAGGTATTTAGGCTGCAATGCCTTAGTGGCCAAGGAAGCATCATTATGGGGCAGTTCAGACTCCAAAGCTGAAAATAAGATGCGGTCTTTGAAGTCAATTGTTGCCATACTAAATATCTCTGGAATTGCGGTCCATCCTACTTTCATTTATAAAAATAAAAATGAAAAGAGAAAACACTACCTTCTTACCATAAGAATTATCAGAAGCTTCTGGAAGAATTGGGGAAGAATTTCAGAGAAGTCTGTGGTAAAAGAGAAGCATTTCAATTTGATTTGGTGAAGGAAAAAAAAATCAAGTTGTTGCTACAGCTTTATGATGCTTCAGTTTTAAAGACGTGGGAGTTTTTATCCTACTTATACATGTGAGGAGTGTTAAAACACAAATTCCAGACAGTGCTTCCTTTAAGCCCTGCGTTATTTCAGTATGTAGTCTGTCAACATCTGTTGGATTTATTTAATATTTGTCAATTATTGTGTGATAAATCTCATCATTCCTGCATTATTTGATTATTGCTTGAAAAAAAGAGAAAGCTGTGTATAAAAATTTCACACATACTCATCTATATTCTGTTGCTGCGAGTGGGGATGTTTAAGCAAACGTAAGAGGCAAATGGAGAGGCAACCTTTTTCTGCAGAAGGAAGCAGACCATTTAAAACAAGATGAAAAGGTTCCTGAAGAGACAGCTGTATTTTGCTGTAAGTGTCACTGAGCTTGTAGTCTGTCTCAGACTGAATGACATTTCACCTTCGCATGTCTTTCTATTCAACAGGTACAGAGACTATCGATATCCTCCAGATCACGAGAAGAAATATTTACACACTATGCAGTTTTGGCACATTCTTGCTGCAAAACTGGCTTTTATAATTATTATGGAGGTATGTTACCTATGTTACTCCTTTCTGAAATTAATACCTTTATACATTTGCTAGGTAGCTACTAATGTTACAGAAAACAGAATTGCTGAGAGTACAAAAGAGTTTCTTCCTTAAGTAATCCCAAGTACCCTTCCTAAATGAATAGTCTAAGTAGGGCTTTTGACATCAGTAAGTCAACCTCAGAGTAAGAGCAGTAAAAACAGCTGATAAGGACACTATTGGATTTGATCCGTATTGAAAATCCTAAAAGCGTTTTGTGGTGATTTATGTAGGATAAAAAACAGCTAAAGAAGCACACATGGGTATTAGAAAGTGATGCTAGGAATTCAGAACCTGACACTTTGCTGTTGGCTGTGCTAATTCATAAATGGTTTGGAAGTAAACTTTGTGTGTAACAGGAAATGTTTTAATCTTTGTGCATATCTCATATACACAATATCATTTTTTGCAGCATGTTGTATTCATCGTTAAATTCTTTGTAGCATGGATGATTCCTGATGTCCCTGCAGATGTGAAAGCCAAAATAAAACGTGAAAAGTATTTAACACAGAAAATCCTACATGAGTATGAGCTTGAAAAACTGAAGGAGAGACTGTGTCAAGGTGATAAACGAGCCACAGAAAAAGAGTTCATTGCTACAGAAGGGAGAATGGAGTTATCCAGAGCAATGTAATTGAAAATACAACTGTTTGGGATTTAGCTCATTTTAGCTTCTTTATCTGTGATTTGCTCAGTATGCATCAACTTGAAAGCTATAGGACAGGTTCAACCCTTTGCTTTCAGCCCAAAGATTTTAGACTTTTCTTTAAAAGTTGTACTGAGCATCCTAGGTTTAGTAAATCTATTTAACTGTAAGACTTGGGCACTGCTCTCAATTTACCTATCACTTCAAATAGTCATGTAATCCTAGAACCTAGATTCCCAGTACAGGGAGTGTTATGCTAAAAGGGCTCACAGGATATCATACAGTCACCACCACCAAGCCCTTCCCGTACTGTTAAATGCAAACTTCGAGGCTGTATCCCAGCTGAACAAAAAGGATGTATCATAGAAGATTCCTGCTGTGGAAAATGCTGAGAAGGATGACTTCATGACATGATCATTTAAAATCAGACAGCTGATAAGTCCTGATAAAAGGTTTGGGTTGGGGTTTGGGGCTTTTTTGTATCAACTTGGTCTTACAAAACATTTGTTCCTGGCTTTGAACTTCTGTATGCTTTTTAGAAGGATTTTTTTGTTGTTGTTGTTGTTTTTAAGATATACTGGCTTAATTCCACTTGGAATTATTTTAGGGCACAGAATTCAGTTAATATCTATTACTGAAGGAAAAAAAACGCCATAGTTATATTCATTAAGATAACATCTGCCAAAGAGTTCGCTCTTTAAATGCAGATTTTGTGGAACCCTCTATTTAAAGTGTTTTCTAAAAGATGTATGCAATTTGGAGAAATGCTTATTTCTCCATCTCAAAAACTGCCATTGGAAGAATATGTTCGGCATAAGTGTTGGCCAAAACTGCTCCTTTGTTTACGTTCTTCCCATTTTTGTGAATGTTGACAAAAGGTGTGGTTTTAAAACCATACGTCTGTGCTTAATCCATGCCATAGAGTATGATTTCAGAGTGCAGTGGACTGGGGGCTGGACTGCCGCACTAACTGATCTATCTACAAGACTGTTCAGAGGTTAGGATTCATATTCAAAAGATTTTAAGAATACCATGTACTTTGTTTACATTGTTCCTGTCCTTATACATAGGAGTCTTTCTTTAATCTTCAGGAAGGAATTGTTTTCTGTTTTGTCATGGGATTTTTCTACAAAGTTATTAAGGTTATAAATAGATAAATACTTGTGCAAAGTAGCTACAATCTGTATATGAATGTGCCCTTGGTTTATACATTTAAGCAGTTATGCATTTTGATGATTTCGCTGTATATTTAAAACATATCAACACCTCCACGCTTAGTGCCTTGTTTATTTGCATTTGGCAAAATGTGAAGATGATCACTATGTGGAAATGTGCATTTCCTAAGTGTGCTTGCAGGCATCATGATACTGTGAACCTGCACATGTAACGATAGAGTTAGCCAACAATGCCTGCCTTGGCACACTTCTGTGTGTTAGTGCCACGCAGGCCATTCACAGGAAACAGTTCATACCTAGACTGCTTAGATAAACTAGCACCAGACTGTTGAGTTCTCTCATGCTGAAATACACTAGCTAGAGAGATTAAAGATGTTAATATTTGCACTTTGAAAGTTATACTTCGTTGCAAGTATACGAGAAAAAAAAATCAGATATATCATATTTGTATTTGATATCAGCCAAATTATGTACTGTTTACTAGATCCACAACCTATGGTTCCTATATTTCATTTTAGCAGTGTCTTGAAATATTTTGGCTAGTATTCTTAATATTGTAAGAGTTTTAAATTAGTGTCTTCAGTGGAACTGTTAATAACTAGCAAAAGTTCTAACATTGAAGTGCCTACCTCGAACAAACATCACATGGTTTGGCTGCCAGTCAAGGAGTTGAAGCAGTTGTACATTTCTTTACTTTTCTGTAAGTTATTCAGCTTTGTTCTGTAAGTTTGCTTGATAAATCACACATATTGGCAATTCATGTTTATGATGAACTGACCATGTTCTTAAATATTCATATACATTTGAAGAAATGGATATACTGCAGGAATGCATGTTTAAATAAGCTATCTCTGCTGCTTAATGTGTAAGCCAAAGAAGAATATCATTCACCATAATTACGTATGTGACACGAGGATTTATATAATGTTAGCACTTTCCTGCTTCTTACATCTATACAGTTAACTAAATTGCTTAATTTAGACTTTTTTTTTTTACCGTTAGCAATGCAAACAATTGTTTCAAATAGGAGATGCAAAATGACAGTTCTATGCAAAATGTACAGATCTGATTGAAGCTGAAAGCAGATCTGAAACAACTGGCATTAGATGTACTATTTCTGCATATGGAACATGAGTTTCTTCAGATCCTGTAATAGTGTCCTCATGTACTACACTTGAAAAGTTGTCAGCAAAATAGCTGCATTGTGAATGATTCTTGCTATCTAAAAGCAAGACGGAGGAAAACAGGGAAGCAATGTAGTTTGGGATACATGCAACAGAGAGATGCAGAAGTCCCATGTGAAGACCTTGAATTTGATTTCATGTTTGGGCCCCCACTCTTCGCTTCTTTCAAATTCGTTTTTTGATATCACTTCCTATTTGATGCTATTGAAACATGTTCTGGGTATTTTGTATCATGCAATAAGAAGTTAAAAAAAAAAAAAGGTATCTACTTATTTAAAATATATGTATCTAAAAATATATAATGACATTTCGTAACATAATTTGTTGGTGTAACAGAAACTGTTAAAGAGAAAATGTGTTGTCATATTAAGAGCTAATGTCAGAAAATCTAACACCTATTTCTGTCATCACTTGCCTTTACTTGTCATTAAGCAGTATTTTGACAAAAGATTATTAGCATGATTAGGATTATAATGGTCCATGTACTCATATTTCCTGAAGTGTTCTTGAAAAGTGACAAAATAAGAAAAAACGGTCTGGGCAGTTTTGGGATGCGCTTGTTCTTACTGTTAGAATATTTGGTTTTGATGTGTTTAAAATATGTATCTAAAAGTGTCCTTTAACCAAAGCAAAGCTACTTCTGTGTTGGAACTACTGTAGTTAAAGCTACAGTAGATTGCTTCATTAGAGTTAGCTAGAACATAAAATTGGCCTTTCAAGTGTAATACAATCAGGGATTTTTTTCTTCCAGTTCAAATTTAGTATTTTTACATTAGATTGTGTGGTATGATCTAAGCAAATGACTGCAAAATGAGTGCTACTACAAAACACTATACTGTTTATTTCTAGAAGATTTTGTTATGTTTTTACTTTTTTATGTAAGACTATCAGTTTGAGACAATGGAAAGAGTGAAAATATATGGACTTCAGTACTGTTCTGTGTGTACTACTTGTTTTAACTTGTACCGTCATGTAATCAGAGTGGCATTTCTGTCAAAGTATGTTGCCGATATATGATACACTAATGTTGGGATAATTTTTTAAACATTGCATTCAGCTAACTTATATATGTACATTTAATAAGATTTAAACCTTGCAAATAAAGCTGTGTTTATTTTTAATATGCTGTCAACTTGTGGGTGTTTTTGTTTTGTTTTGTTTTTAAATCAAGAATCCAGCAAGTTAAATGCCCTGAGAGCCTTCTGGAGAAAAGTATTCGTAAAGATTTGTTCAACTCATTGCAGGGTACTTGGATGCTGCGTACAGGTTTCCTGCAGTGGTCTGAGTTTAAAAAAAAAAAAAAAAAAAAAAAAAAAAAAAAGGTAAGAAAGCCTACATCTGGTTATCATCTTCCAACTGTACATTCTGTTAAGAAACTAATACCAAGGGAAATGTGTTCTAAGTTCTGCATATATTGTAAGCAGTGCACATCAGCTGAGATAGCATGCATATATGATAGCTACCTCATGAGTCATTTTAGCTTCCCAAATTCTTTGTTAGAAGGCCTCAATTCAGTGAACAAGATTGAATACTTGCATCTTCCTTAAGGTGTGGTACAAACAGCATGGTAACCTACACTCATTTTTCATCCAGGCTGCTTTTTCCTTTATTCTTTGGATACAGTTTTTATTTTTCTGGTATCAGGACATGAGGTGACCTCTCAAGCTCCCAGTCACGCACACATTTTTCACGCACAGCGTGAGTGGTTCACACGTGTGCTTAGATAGCTTGGAGGGTGTATACTGGAGAATACAATAGAGCTCAAGATTTGTTCAAGCGATTGGTCTTAATGTTCATAGATAATTCTACATGTTTTAAAACTTTAATTGTGGCACTGGTGTTGGACTTGGGGTTAAATCACAATGAATCACTTGCCATCACTAGTTAACACTGAAACTTGTTAACCACATTATCAAAACTGGCAACACCACCCTCCAGACATAGTTGCTTTCTTTTGAACTTTAAAATAATAATTTAAGATAATCACATGAAAGAAATGCATGAAATGAACGATTTCATATGCACTAAAAAAAAAAAAAAAGGCAAGGTGTAATTACGTATTATGCTATTGCCATTGTTTGTTACTGAGGTGGGATAAGTTACTTAATTAGGTATCAATAGGAATAATTAAGACAGATAGGAAAAGAAAACAGTGAATAGAAATAAAAAGATCAATGGAGGTGCTGTTGCTCTGCGGGACATAGGGGATATTCGTGCATTATAGAAATGTTAAAAGCTTTCAGGCAAATTCAAGATTTGCTCTTGGAGATGGGCTCTTTGCCCACACTGAAACCTGTGGCAAATGGGTAAGGACATTTAACTGGGACTATGATTTCATCCAGAAACAATTACATTTTATAAGAATGGCATGAAAATTTGTCAGATACCCACAAATCCTGTAACATACCTGTTTGTCTCTATGATCAAAAATTGTAGTTACCCTTATGAAGTCTTAACTTCATTTCTCTTGTACTAACAGCAGTGTTTGGTGGTTGGCAGCATTTAATTTGCTCAGTATTGTCAGCTACACATATTAAAGGGTATTTCTAAAAATAAGTCCCTATTTATGCTATGCAAAAAATGGTAGAGAGTACTGAAATGGAAGAAATGTTTTGAACACAGGCATTTGTCTATTTTGTACGCTGCATATTTCTGCTCTTGTAGGACTATATAAGTAACCCCCTTCACCAGTAGATTATTAGAAAAACAAACAGCCTGGGAAGAAATAGTATCCCAGAATTTGAAATCTGCACATTTCATGTCTGTTTCAAATGCATGGCCTTTGCAACACTTAAAATATCTTGTCTAACATGCCTCAGATTGTTCAAAAATTAAAAGAAAAACTACATTTCTGAAAATAATCTCTTAGATGTGACAGTGAAAATACCTTCAGGTCAGCATAACTCTACCACTGGCAACTCCTGCAAGCTGAAGTCCCAGATGTAACTAAAGCACACGTTAAAGAGGCTACTAAATGAAGCTGGGGCAGGGGGTGGGGGTCCCAAACCTCTGGTATGGCAAAGAGATAGGATTAAGAGGGCTAACGCAGCCTGAACAAAGGAGTAAAGCATCAAAACGCTTCCTTCCCTACTTCCCTATACAGAGTGGAAGCAGTAAAGGAGAAAAAATGATCGTAACTGTATCAATGATTCAAATATTCTGGAAATAACTTCGTAATGTAACGTCATTCAGTCACAGATAACGTTTCTTGTTTGTCCTTCTGCCTACTCAGGGTCGTCACAATTCTGCAGCAGTCTTTAAAGGCATCCTTAAAAAGGAAGAACTAAATTAAATCTTGTTCTGGTTTTAAATAATCACTTGTCCCTACCCAACACTTACATCATTCAGATGCAGCTCAGGAAGTTTTTTATGTGTTTTTTTTTTTTTTTTTTTTTTACATAAGCATGTGTACTGAGAAATCTGCTGGGAGCTGAGTAGGATGTGAAATTCAGCAGCCATATCAATTTTTGGAAGGCGCATATGCACATTCCCCTGCAGCAACCAGTGACTATGCTTTCTCAGTCAGAAATGAGTCAACCTAAAACATTTAGTAAGTGTATGACTCTTCCTTAATTCCTCAGCAATGCTGTTAACTAGTCAGAAACACGTTTGTGTTCGAACTGCTGCCTGACTGAGCTTTCTCATTTGATGGTCCAAAGGCCCACAGCTATTACTTAGCAATCCTGTGCATTAACTGAACGGTTGCTGCCAGAAATGAATAGAAACCTCAGTAATTCTGTGGTCAAATGTTGCGTATCTATCTAGCCTAAGTAGAAATAGAGAGATTTAAACTCAGGTGGCTTTTTAATATATTATGTAATTTAATCTGAATCGTTGTAGGCTGTAATGAAGGTATTAAACTAAAAGCACGGTGCTCTTGCTTAAATGGTAATGTTTGCCTGCATGATGGCTCTTTTCAGGACAATCATTGTTCTCTTGATATCAGGCTCTGATATAAATGTGTGTAGCCCAAAGGTTATGGCTGTAAAAGACCATGGAGTTACTTGAAATATCAACTTCTCTGAATGACACCTTTAGCCAGCCAGGTTTAAATCACTGTGTTTAAAGGCCAAACAACAAAAGGTGGGACAGTCAAGTTATAAAGCTGGTTTGCTATAGGAGCAGAGAAACTAAAGAATTAATTAGATCTACAAGTCCAATGATTACAAAACAAGCTGCAAATACATACAAGACCTGTTTCTACTTACATGCTACTGTAAGAATGGGTGAAGTCTATGAGAGCTACCACAGTATATGTTTTTTCCAGCCATCTGTATTAAGCTGTTTACACCCTAATGCCTACATGGCCCATGCTCCAGTGGTGCGCTGTGAGCCCTCGCTTTCCACAACACGGGCACTCTACCCCCACACCATAAACAAAACCCTGCCTTCTGGTGCTGTTCACATGGGTGCACATCTGAAGCAGCCTCAGTGAAACACCACTGTGGGTCACTCAGCTGGCTGTAACACTGAAGCATCGTTCCTCACTAGAGCTTTCCTTCTCCCGGAGCTCATTTACACAGCCTCAATGTGATGCATGGACAGACAATAGGAAGAGGGGGGGGGGAAAAAGTACAAGAACAAGAACAATATTGTCTTGCTGTGATTTTCAAATGTCCCTGCTCTGTTCCAGGTGTTCCTTCCAGCCTCCCACCATAACTGTCTGTAGGCATTGCAGCAGGAGCACTGCTTGCTAGAACACAGCAGTGCAAGAAGCAGCTGGTGTTCCCAGTGGCCTGCCATTTTACAGCCAGACAGAGAGGGAATTTAGCAGAGTGTTTTCAACCTGAATGTTGTAGGGGACAGCAGAACTACTTCTCTAGTCAAGAGACATTACGTAAACGAGCCTTTTAAACACTGCCACAGTGTTCTTTCAATGCCAGAGTGTATTTGAAATGCTTGATGTGGCTAGGAATCTGGACCATACCATCTCCTGCAATGAAAACCAACAGTGGAAAAGTTCTGTATCAGATTGCCCCTGGCCACATGCGTCCCTTGTGCTGATGGCTTTTACTAATTTGTCTCAAATAGTTCTTGCAGCAGTGTAACAGGAGGCCTATGTTCAAGAAGCATGGGCTGCATGCTAGGTGGCTCTTTTAACGTTTCCAGAGGAGGAATAGAAGTACTCCAAAGAGAACATTTTAGTATGAAAAACTGAAGGCTGGATTCTTTGCCTTGCTAGAGTCTCATCACAACAGATGTTCTTGCTCTTGGGTTCTCTCGAATAAACACTTCTGTTGACATTATCCTGTTAGCAGAGTGACAGCAAACAATCATGGTAAGGTTGAGCCTCTTTTCTGGTTGTGGTCCCTATATTATTTATTCTTCAGCTAAAATCCTGAGTCCATCTGTACTGATGAAAATTTTGCTACCATTTTCCAATATGGCCAAGAATTCAAAATTTCACTGTGAAATCCAGATTTAAAAAAGGAGCTGGAGTAGGTGGGCCAAGAGATTTACATAAATGCAGCTCACTATGTATATAATGGCAACTGTTATTTTTGTGACCACCAGCAGTACCAGCATTTCCATGCTGCAAGGTGTCTAGACTTTGTGCTGCTGTAAGCAAGCTACAAGTGAGTGTATTACAATCAGGAAGGATTCCCTGCTTTCCCCTTTCCCATAGCATTGCTTCTGTATCATGACAGCTTTTTTGGCTTCCTCAGAAGTGGCAGTACTAGCAGACACCGAATCCTAGGTGCCAGGTCACACTTCAATTCATCTGCTAACAGTCTTCCTTGCATGGGCTTCTGGCTCCCAAATAGAAATGCAATTCATGTGCCTCCAGAGCATCCTCCCAAGATGCTGTAGAGTGTGAGGTGTGCGTGTCAGGATCCCAAACTGCATGAACATTTCAAGAAATATCCCTTGTGTCTTGGCCAAGAACTCAAAGCACCCTTTGTTAATGATGTTTCCTGCCACTTCAATCCACTGGCGTGTGCAGGTTCAGACTAAAGGAACAATGACAGATGATCCTGCGGGGTGTGTCTGGGGTGTTCTCCTGGGAAAAAGCAAACCTTCCAGCACTCTCCTTTTTTTTTTTTTTTTTTTTTTTCTTTCATTTTTAATGGAACAGTCTGTTACACCATCATAAAGGGATTTTTCACAAAGATTTATAAATAGAAAAATCTCCTGCTCTGAGAGAGGGAACAACGAGATCCTGTGTGTTTCATGGTACAGCACTAAGCTGCTCAATGCTTTTTCATTACATTGTTGTTGGGCACTCGTCAAAATAGCAAATTATTCTGTGGCTACAACGAGCCTGTCATGATGACTCATGTTTTAATTAGAGGATGCCATAATGTGCCAAGCTGCCATGTATCAATGAACAACATTCAGCTTCTTCATCAAATGAGCATGCTCTCCCTGGTAAAATAATACGGTTAATGGGGTCACTACTCTGACTGGAGTTCAAGGAGGTGACACACATGGAGGAAATCAGCACAGGAAGAAACCTGCTTTTTACTTTTTCTGTAAATTCCAAGTGCTAAAGTTATCTGCTGAACTTTACAGGGAACTGATTTTAGCAAGGAACTATGAAGTCCCTATTAACAACCTTATTTTCAAATAGGGGAGGGTGAATAAATGGAGGTGTAATGGCTCAGCAACTGGAGAAGACAGAAAAACTGAGTCAAGAAACAGGCTTGAAGCCAGACCACGTAAAGAAACATGGACACTTGTTAATACTCAGATGTGTATAAGCCTTTAAATGTAAGTACTAGTCTGTCAGCAAGTCTCCCTTGCCTAGGAGAGCGGAGCCAATTTTATTAGCAGTTAAGACAGGAACTGAAATGGGGCATCCAAGAGGTTGATTCTGAGGGGGAGGGAAAAGTGGGCTTCCTTCTACTTTTGCAGCTGGAAGAAATTAAATGCAAAGAAAGCATTTGGAGCATTTGCTTCACTTCCAGTGCAAGGGTAAACTCTGCTTCAGACATCCATCCAGCGTAACCCCACACCTCCCTGTGCAAAGAGCAGCCCCCCTTCTCCTGGATACACCACCGCTCACCAGTGATTTACTCATGCATCCCTTGTTTCCAGGGACCTGACTCATTCCTGGGCACAAAGACAGCCACAGGAGTAAGCACTTTTGTGAAAGAGCTTAGTGTGTATGATGAGGATGGGGCAAATGCTGAGCTAGGTACTCTCAGTTTCATTTGTGGAAGGAACAATTACAACTTCCTAGAAGGTTATCATGGTGAGTTTCTTAACTCCAAAATAAATGCCAGTTATTTGTGCACAAATGCACAAAATTCTCAGTCATTCAGAAGCTTTATAATTAAGCCTGTAACCTGGAAAAGGGTTGACATTATTTAGCACAGGAAAAGCAAATGCTACAGGATCAATGTCTTCAAAGAAAACATTCTGTGTTACTTTTTTAGAGTGCTGAAGTGGTCCCAGCGTTTCTCTGGCAGGACCAATCCAAAGGCAAGGCCAATCCAAAGACATAGACAGGAGTTTTTCTGTTGATTTTAATGCCTTTGATCAGACCATCGTGATTTGCCAGTGAAATGTCAAACACCTAACAGAAATGAAGACAGGCCTACCAGAAGTCTGTTCTCAAAACTAGCAATACAGATACAACCAGCCATGGCATGCTCATGCTAGCTGCAATGCAGAGAGCAGACTTCTGTCAGGTGAAGTGGAATCAGCGTGCTTTATGTCTCTGCATTTGGACAGAAAAAGAGACAGATTTTGTTGAAATGCAGATGCCACCTTGGATACTGTTCACAGGACTCGTCTCCATGGGGTTTGCCTCTCCATATGGACAATGGCTAGCCGTGCCGATCAGTGCACCAGTTGCTCAGACATCTCCAAACAGCAGAAATATTTGCTCCATCTATGCAGTTTCCAGCTTCGCCTCTCTCACACTCCTCCTTTCCTGCGCAGTTTCTGGCTGCCTACTGCTCTTTGCTACTGTTAACTGCATGTTAACTGCAGCAGCATCAGTACGCTGACAAATGGAGCCCTCCTTTCCTTTTCTTAAGAGGAAAAAACTCACCAGGCTTAGGTTCTCCTCTCTGATTGTTTTTGTCTTTATTTCCTTATTTCCTTTAACACTTGTGCAGAAAGACTTGCTTCCTTTCGAGAGCACGTTGGCATCCACCGAGGGGGTGGATGTTTTCCCAGGATGGCAGTGCACAGCCTCAATGCTTGCATCAATCCTTTCTTCTGCTTCTTGGCTGGGGGGCATTTTGGAGAACAGCTTGCCATCAGAGCGGCCTCCTCTTTTTGGAAAAGCACAATTCAGAAAAGCCAGATACTAAGGACGTATGTATATTCATTACATCTCCATCCTCCTGCAGCATTAGCTGAAGAGATGAAAACTTTTGTGCCATTGAAATCAACGGCAAAACCTGATTGCCTTTCGAGATGGGATTACACCAGAAACTGACACCAACGCTTATATTCTAAAGTCTATTGATTCAGGCAATCCCAAGGATCACATAAAATGACTGCAGGTGATAAAACTGTCCATCTCCAACCCTGAATATTCTTTAATGTTGAATACTGTGAAGTAGGCAATGAACAGAGCTAGCAGAAAAACTAAGCCCTTGAAAAATCCCATGCTTTCACAGTTTTCTTTTGAAGACTCTCAACTGATTTCTTCATCAAGATGTATTCATTTGTTTCTGTTGCTTCTTTCAAACATCACATGTACTATTAAAAACGACAGTGAAATGAATTAGAACATTTTGAACCCCCATTTTTGACAACTGAAATGATTCCTTTGGCTTTCTTTCCAGATTTTTTACCCTATTTTTCTAAGATAGAATATTTCAAAAAAAAAAAAAAAAATCTATGTTGACAGTTTTTAAACTAAAAAAAGCTTTAAATCATATAAGATTTTCTTTATGCATGATTAAGTGTGCCTTGGGGAATATTTAAAAAAAAATAATAACAGAAGTTTTCACTATTTTAATATCATCAAAGGCAACAAGTTTTCTGCTTCTTGAGATTCTCAATCTTCCGTCTTGTTCTGCAAGACTGAGTTGCCAGTTCCAACACTCAGGTCACGCATGCTTAGTTTACTCAGTCCTCCCTCTTGATGCACAGGGAACAAAGAATTTCTGAACCTGATTCCTCTTGGAGTAGTGAATCACAGGAAAACTGCTGAAGTTAAACTTTGTTTAAGTATTTGTTACAAGTATCAGAATAGGCCTAAATGTTTAGCAACATGATCAAAAGTTCATAATTATTTCAATTTTGAATGTGATCTTTTTCTATTTATGTCCCTCTGGTCTTTGGCAAAATAAAGAGGTCTAAATTAATAAAAAGCTTGGAGAAGAATTTCCTACTACAGGGAAATGGGAACTAGATGGGAAAATGAGGCATAGAGCATTTTGGAAAAAGAGGAAATGTATGTGACACAGACACCCGCTTTGCCCCCCACAACAGGCCTAGTCATAGTATGTTTTCAGGCTGATAACCTGCCTGTGGTGTGGGAAAGCAATTCCAGAACTTGCGTCATTGTAGAGATTTCCTGCAAAAATGCTAGAACTTGTGAGAAAGTCCTACTGTATTTAAGATCATGTTCCTTGAAAGTAAGTTTTAGTAGAGAAACCTGGGCTCTTTTTTTACACAGTCTGACCTTCTCTGTACCCCACATGGGCTCTAGAGAGAATCCTGCTCTCTCTTTCCCTCACTAGTCATATTTTCCCATTTCCTTCAGGCTGTATAACTGGTCACCCAACCTTTTAGTGAAGCCAGATTAATGAGGATCATTTTGAAGTCTATTAAAAGTGCTGCAGAGTATAGGGCAGCTTTTGAAAGACAAGTAATCGATTTATGAAGCCTTTTGGAAAACACTAGTCAAGGTACAAGACATGAGTGAAGGAAAGATGCCCGTGTAGACTGGGACAGCAATGTGCTGCATGAAGTCCTTAGGTGTAATGTTAACCAGATGCAAAAGTACCTCTCAGTGATTTATGATGTGCACTGATGATGAAGCACGCACCATTCAGAGGGTGATTAATATGCTTGTCATAAATGGAAAGAAGGTGGCAGCTTGCCAAGAAAACTTGTCTGTGCGAGCAGACCAGCTCAATTGGCCGAGAGTGACGCAGTAATGTGAGACTGATTCAACTCACTGGAGATTTTTATTAAAGATAAGCACCTCCAGGGAAAGGTGTTTCCATGAGCCATGGGGCCTCGCAGCACATGGAAATGTGGAAGAGAAAAAGATGTGACTGACAGAATGGATTTTTAGAGACTAATCCTTTCCCAGCCATTCAGTTTGGGGATCCGTAGTTATTCTAGATCTTTGATTATTACATTATTATTTATAATAGAAAGTCCAAAAACCATGAACCCTGTCATTCCGTAGGCCACAAAAGGTAGACACTGTAATGATTCTGATGCATTCAGCCCTTCAGAAAACATTGAAAAAGAAAGGAATACATACCAAGATATAGGTGTGAATGAATTGGCAGTCCCAGACTAACTTTGAATGGATGTATACATCACTCCAAAATAAATAAATGCATAAAACAAAACAAAAACAAACTAAAATTAAACCACCAGCATTCTACACAAAGGAAATCATTAACTACTCCACCTGCTACTCCTGATTCCAGTCTGGGAAGCTGAATCTGCAATAGAGAAGCTGAAGACTGAAGGTACACAAAACCTGGTCAAATCTAGTCCTAAAGGTGACTTTTTGCATTGGACCTGCAGATGGTGGGGAAGTGGGGTGGGAGAAGCATTGTCCTGAGCATAGTACTGCTGACTGTCCAGTCCCTTTCATTGGCAAATACAGAAAGACAGACATAATAGATAGAGCCTCCAGTTCTGTACAGCTTACACCTTCCTTACCAAAAGAGTTAGAAGTCTATCATGATAAAGGGAAAAAATTAATCTGTGTAGAAAACACATGCCATGATTCAGATCAGTGCAAGTGAATTTAGATTTTTATTTATTTATTTATTTTTATTTTTTTTTTTTTTTTTTCTGGAAATAACCCTGGTTATTTTATTGGAGTTTTTATATAAAGCAAGACCTACAGTTTGGAACTGAAGGAAAATATTAAGTGAGAGAGAACATGAAAACAAACAGCTAAATTTAACAAGTTATGTGTTGCAGAAATTAATTACCTAGCTGCAACCCCCAGGGTGTGATCTCAGGACATCTGGCAAACAGCAATAGAACTGTGCTCATATTCTTTCATATTTATACACAACTCAGTCTTGATCTTTGCTTGGCTGTAGCGTAATGCACATTTTTCATTAGTAAAGCAGGCTTAGTGTCTAAGAAATACGTATTCCTCTGCAGGGCTTTTAGAACAACCAAATGGTGAGAGGACTTTTGAGGAACTAGCATCACTTCTGCAAGGAGACTGTAGAGGATGTGAAACTGTCTGGGGGGCTTAGCTAAAGATAGCCTGCTGGTAAAATGCAACATGCACTTTAAAGTTAGTTCCAAGCAGAAAGCCTAATCCTGAATTCCCTTTTTGATACTCCACAGAGACATGCCTCCTGCTGACTTATGGAGGGGTATAGCCCAAGCAGAGACTTTGATATTTGTCTCTTTTCTCCTTTAAATTGTTATTTTCTAATGTATTGAGAAGTATCTGTAGCACTAAAACAAAATAGCTAGCACTGTCTCATAAGATCTTTCTATCCACACTCCAGTATTGGCTTTGACAAACAGAGTGGGATCAATTGCTAATACACCATAGCATGCAGAGGCAGCATTAATGGTAAAACTGATCACTTCTACAGCTGTGAAAAAATAGGGCATTTAAAAACTGCTCATTGGATGGTGGAAGCAGACAGAAAGTCTTTATCACAGGAGTAGCCAGGAAGTTCCTCAGCTACAGAACATGAGTTGTAAAAATCAAATGTGATGCAGCAAAAGTCCATGGTGATAGACCCATATGTGTCTGCTGCTGAGGTGTGGACTGCTGGGCTGAAAACCAAATGGCAGAGAAGTGTGTTATGGCTTTCAGAATTAAAATGCCAATTTAAGAGACGGATAAGCAAATCTTGGGCCTGCAAAGGGCAGAAGGTTTATATATATGTAAAGTAAGATGTAAAATAAGGGTCCAGAAGAACAACGCTCATTTCAACTTACACCTGTAGAGCCTCCTCCTGCCAGAGCTATGCCACTGTAATATAGCTGTCAAAGCTAGAATCACCCCATGGCATTATGCAGCACACTTGGAGCTGCAGCTTCCTCCAGTGGCATCAAGTAGTTAATCCATCAGATGTGTGATGACTTATTTATAACAAACAATAAGAAAAAAAAAGACATGAAATATTTACACTGAAATGACAGATTATAAAATGAAATGAAATGAAATGAAATGAAATGCATATGAAGTCTAAACTTGAAGGTGTTCCCTCTGACATTTAGAAAAGGGATCTGAATTGAGAAGTTGATATTTTAGTTACATTTAGAGATCACAGATGTTTTGAAATGGATTGGTAGAGTGCTTTGGCATAAAGCTAGCTATGTGATACACTGATCTTCCCCTCATCCCGTGGAACATAGTGTAATCACCATTGAGCTCATTAGCAGTGCCCTAAAATAAAGCACAGGTTTTCCTGTCATCTTGAATTATGTACTGCTCTAATGTTTTGGAGGGAGGAGAAACATCTTAGGTACTCAACACAGCAACAGGAATAGCCTCTCTGTGCTCACATTACCTCAACAGTTTTTACAATCTTTGGTTTTCCTTTTTATCTTGTGGTAAGAAGAAGGACACTTAGACTTTTATGCTTTCAGATGCATAGGCATATTGTCCTAAGAAGGTATCTAGTATTTATCTTTTAAAATATTTATTGTATAAAACAGGTGAGACCTTTGTGATTTATACAAAGCAAAGGATCTGTTTCTCAAAAGTATTATCAAGGACACCTTCCACTCTTACTGAGACCTGAGATCAACAAAAGCAACAACATCAAGAGCATGTTGTTTCAGTTTAGCTTTCTAATGAAATGAGGCTTGCACAATTCACTATGTCAGTTTCCCTTTGTCAACACTTTGAACCTACTTCAGTCAAATAGGCCAGAAACATTGAAGCCTCAGAGTTAAGAGTTTCCTACAAGTTCCAGAAAAATATTTTACCCAAAGCATTTTTGTATAGGAGAATAAATGAAACACAATAAGGGAGAGGAAAGGGCATGCCGGTGACATTACAGGAACTAAGGATGCTGACAGGAAAGCATTAGGGAACATGCAGGGGAGGACTGGAGTTCACATATGTCCTGAATAGGTCCTGCTGTGAGGAGGAAGTAGGAGAAAGCTAGGATTGCTGAAGACAGGTAAATGGAACCTCAGAAAATTGGACATATTCACTCTGATGTTCATATTTGATTTTATATTCTAAATAAAATTATGAGAGTTCTTTGACGAAAATACTAGTTACTTGAGGATATGCTGGCATTGCTATCTTGGATTAGTGTGATTTAATGCAGATGTGAATATAAGATATAAGAACCCCATCAGATTCCTTAATTTACCTATTTTGGATACAGATTAGAGATGACTATATGGGGCTGATTCCACAGGAACTAAAGAGATGAAATATGATCACATTCAGTCTTGAACTCACGTGATGGTTGTCAGCTTGTCATGAAATGAAACAAGAAGGAAATACAGGACAAATGGAAGTTGCTCTCTGTGAAAAACCTGGTTCCTGAGAAGGCAAGAGAATCACTGGTACCTTTCCACAAGACTCCACTGACCCCAAATATAAACTAAAAACATATGCTTCCTCCTTATTATTATTATTATTGCTACAGTTATGCACTGTTTCAATATCCTTTTACATAGAAGAGCGATGACATAGCAGCTGAAAATACACAAGTGCCCTTAGATCACTGGAACTTGTTCTGGCACAGCCTAGTGGTGATGATGAAATATGTTGCTTGTCTGTATCACCAGCAAATTATGCTTTGTGGATGTAGTTTACTAATTACAGTTTTACATATGAGTTTCTCCATGGACAAATATCTTTACATGTAATAGAAATTCCATACATTTTTCTCATGCAGCATTTCATATACATTGATTTAATTAAGTCTATGGATAAATCAATATTTGTCCCAAAGAAGGATTGTTCACCATCCTTCACATGCAAGAAATTGAGGCATGGAAAAACTGACTGGCAAATTCAGGCAGTGAGATCAGTCCCAGACCCAGCACTATAGTCCATGAGTCAGCCCACAAACTCAGATGTCAGTTCCCCGTTATACTAAACACAACTCTTTTACAAATATCTCTAAGAGCTGTTTCATTTATTTATTTATTTATTTATTTATTTAATTTTGTCTGTTCTTCCACCAGGAATAGTTTCCTGATCAAATGATGTATGTGAAGTTCCTTTGGTATCTCTTTAAATGGTTAGCCTATTGAATGACTGTCTATAATAGATTTGAGCCCTGTTCACATTTGCGTACCTTGTGATCTGAATCAACAGCAATTCCTCCACAAAAGTTCTCTTAATATGTTTTAAAATAATGCTAAGAGACATGTCAACAGAAAAGAGAGGACTACTGCAGCCTTAGAAAAGATGGTTCTGATTTTCTAATTCTAGCAATAAAAGGCCCCATAATCCATTCTTCAGTTTGTACATTTGCCCCAAGGTTTTAAAATAATGAAAACAGACCTGACTATAACTTCTGTGTAAAAGCCTTGCCTATGCTGTTAAACAGTCTAATGGTGGACAAGACGGAACAATAAAATAATGATAGATTAATGATATAAAAGATCGTTAAGCATCATATTAATAAAAGATAGGATAATATGCTTCAATGCTTGGCTTGGTTTCATTGTGGGTAATTGCATCCCACTCACCAAGTGTTGCATAGCTTTCCTGAGTACTGAGAGAATTGTTACTCCGTTTCACCCCCCGAGGTAGGTGCCTTTCTGTCTGCGTAACATGACAGATGGCTTGATGTCCTTAGGGATCCTTTGCATTTAACTCATGGAGCAGTACAGGAATTCAAAGGAACAGATGTTCCTATAATGTCTGGTAAAAAGATAAGCATCTACATCTACTTTTAAGATTAATTATATCCTACACTGTCAAATTTCTCCACAGACGTATGAAAAATAAATAAATAAATAAATAAACGTTAAAAAAATAATACCAATACCATTGCTTTGGCAATTTAAAGGGGATTTACTATCAGATGAAAGCTTACTAGATTTTTTATTTCAAATCTAGTTGTTATATTAAAAAACAAATGAGGTTTTAAACAGGAATAGGAGAAGAGAGGAAATAAATAAATCTTGATGTAAAGTAACCGAAAATTTTCCTACCATGGAATAGTTATACATGAGAACTTAATATCACCCAGTGCTTTAGAGGTTTTTACCACTAGAGGGCTGAAGCAAAAGCCTCAATATGACAATGAAAGCTGCTCTTGCTACACAAGAGCCTAACACACCCTGGATTATGTGAAATGTAGGTATTGCCATTAGAGTTAACACTAATATTTTATATGCTTAAAACAATGAATATCTTGACTGAATATTTATTTTCAATGAATAGTTTATGTAAAAATTGTTTATGGGGAAAAGAAAAAAAAAAAAAAAAGAAGAAACCACCACCAACAAACGAAGAAGCTGTTCCTTGTGGCCTGACAAGCAAGATCATTATTTTGGCATTGCTTTGGGCTTTTGTAGTTCCATGGTCCCAAAGAAAGTAAGAAATTTATTTGAAGGTGACATCAAATTCCATCAGATTCAATGGATAACTGTCATAAGCAGAAGCAGGAGTTAAATCATGACTTTTGAGGCATATTTATGCTACCTCAGTCCCAAGCGACTTAACATTACAGACATACATTTAACGGCATAACTAAGATTTCTCAATCATAATTTATTTCCAAAGTCAAGACTATATCAATAAGAACAGTACTGTGTTGCCTTTTAGTTGATAGGGAAAACAAAATCTCTTAGCTTGAATGTGTGTAATCATAAGAGTTTAAAGTGATAAGCATATGATTATTTTTAAAAAATGGATCACAAAATACATATACATTTGGAACCTCTGTGTGTCTGACACCTAGGAAAGAGAAAATTCATACCATAGTGTATCAGCAGCAAAGGTAAGGTCAAAAATGGAATTGAAAATTGCATTTTTAAATTACCGGAATGTATAACTGATGAAAATTTTAGCTTTGGGTGTAGTTTGCTTCAGCAAAACTAAATCTTAGGGAAGAGAAATGTATATTGGTGTGTAGATTTTGTAGTCTTCTAAATGGATTATGCTATATTTAGAACCTATTCAGAGGGTTATTATAGAAAAAAAATGAGATTAGATATGGGGTAATATAAAAAACTGAGCAAACAACCACAGTTATAATTTTTCATCTCTTTTTGCTTAATTTGTTGAAATAACCCAGTCAGAAACTTGTATAAAGGGACTATTTCTAGAAACAAAGGGGCAGGTAACGACTCAGTCCTTTGGCCCTCAGACAAGCAAAAGAAAAAGAAAATCTTATCAAATAGAATTTTATCTAATTACAAGATTTCACGATTAAACAATCAGCTTTCTGCCCCATGTGAAAAACTAAAGGCATCTGCAGCATTCTGCTGGATCTACTTTATATTATATTATATTTGTTATATTTATTACATCATACCTTATTATATTATATTATATTATATTATATTATATTATATTAATTACATTACATTATATGAATATCCCACAGACAGTCTTAGTGCTTTCTCAGGAAAGTGTGTTTTTTTACTGGGTGGCTTTTGACTGAATTTCTTTGCTTCTGGGTAATTGGTGACCATTTAGCAGTGACAGCCAGACTAGAATTTTCTGCATGATGAATCTTCTTCCATTTTACCTGCCCCTGATGCCAGTGGAAAGAACTCACAATGATTTCAATTGAGTTTGATTTCGGCCTTTTGTGAGAGGATTGTGTATGTGACAGGTATTCATTATAGAAATAATTATTGCTAACAATATTGATAACATGTATTGTTATGCATTGTTTCATCTAGAAATAGCTTATTCTACCAAAATTAAATAACTAATAAATAATGATTAAAAAGTTGACATCTGCACATCTTCTACAACACTACTGACATTCACTTTCTACTTTTCTCATTAGTCCTGATCTGAAACCAGAACAGCTGACTTGGATCAGGATGTGACTCAGTAATATCTGGATATAGTATGTAATAGTCATAAAATTCCTGCTTCAAATGGCTATAGCAGCAGCCTATTCACAACAGCATTTTACTATCCCAAGGTTATTTGCTATTCTGCATGTTTCATACAAGTAAAGACTCATTCTCCTCCATTAAGTGTCTATAAACAGGAATGTTTTATCCGGCCTTTAAACCCATTTGCATTTGATATGACAGATTATTTCTCTTTTCCAGATCAGTCATAATTTACCTATTAAATGTTATTATTTTAATAATAATTACTGCTGCTACATTGAGCCATGGCACCAATGTCAGAGCTGAGCTTTCTAAAGGAGAGCCAGAGCTCTTTCTTGTATGTAGCGTGTAAAGAAATGAAACACCCTTGCTCTGCAGACTTTACGATCTCAAATTCCAGCTGAAAAAAAAAGTGCTCAGTAGTTTTCTGAAAGGCTTGCATTATGGAATCCAAACCCGTCTCACCCCTACTAATGTACACAGGTTTCCTTTGAGCATCTGCAATGGCACACTGGAGCCACAAAACACTGGGAAGACTTGCTTATGTAACTGTCTAGGTTTGCATGTACTGGGAAAAAAAAATCCTTTCAGCAGTGCAATGGTAATAACGATTCCATACAGAAAACTATGCTGAAAACCACATTCAGTAACTACCATGATGTAGAAAACAGCGCTATGTTATGATGCTAATTAGCAGCTTTTCAATTACATATATTTTTAAGATATTTGCTACTGTATTATTTTGTGGTTCTTTTACAACTCTGAAATGCTGAAATTCTACAGAGATTAGTCATTATGGAAATTTCAGTATTAAAATAATTGGCCTTTTATGTATAAACGTGCTTTGCTGCTGTAAAATTTCATTAACCCTCCACCAGAGGGCAACATTAGAAAAAAATATTTATATAAATCCAAAGAGCAGTTGCTTTTAGGATACTGCAGCTACAACACACATTTTCCTCGGGGAGTCTTACTTTGAAAATATGTTGTTTACAATTTGTCAAATTTAGGCAAGTGAAGGAGCTTAATAATTTTAGGAAAAAAAAAAAATGTTTAGAACACAAGTTAAACTTTTTTTTTTTTTTTTTTTTTTTTTTTGTAATTTACAAATGTACCGAAACCTTAAGATTAGTATGAAATATAACATATATGAGTTAGAAAGAAATAATCTGCTTTGCTTCTACAATCTAGTGTAAAATGATTAAAGTCAGAAAATTACTGTTAGATTCTGGAAAGAAAACTGTGTTGTCAGAATATGCCACACTCACACCAGTGCTGAAAATACCACATATCAAGTCTAGATGTTGTATTGGCCTATTCCAACGCAGAAATGCAGAGGATACAAAAGATATGAAAATAGTACGTGCTTAAGAGAAAGTGGCCACTATGGAATGCCTAATGTGATATAAAATAAGCTGCACAAGCGAATATGGATATAGAGATAAATACACCTTCCAAATGGACGTTACCCATTTATAGCAAGAGCAATACTACTTGCAGCTAACGCCCTGCTCCCCAGAAGCGTGGAGGACTGCACGAAGGCCATGTCCTTCACACGCTCGGTGGAACAGCGATGCTCGCCCTGTCTCACCCCAAGTCCCGGGGCGAAGGGGGGGTCCCCACGAGGCCCGTCCGGGGCCCCCCGTGCTCGGGGGGCGGGCGGAGGCGGGGGCGCGGAGTGGGCGCGGTGCTGTCCGCGGTGCTGAAGGGGCGCGGCGCTGTCCGCGGTGCTGCCGGGCGCTGTCTGCGGTGCTGAAGGCGCTGTCCGTGGTGAAGGACGGGGCGCAGCGCCCTGGGGGTGCCTCTCGGCCGCCGCCGCCTCGGGGCGCGACCCGCGGGTGGGCGGTGGGGCGGGAGCAGCGCACGGGCCGGCGCTCCGCGCCCTCCGGCGGCTGTAGCCAAGGGGGAATTTCGGGCTGCCTGCCTGCCTACCGCGGCCAACAGCACCCCTCCCCCTCTGGCTTTACAGCCGGGGAAAACGCCAGCGTCAAACGGAGATTTCTTGGAAACGCTCCCGCGAGGGGGGCTCCGTCCCCTCCCAGCCGGGCATGGCACGCCGCGAGCCCGCCACCTCTGAAGCCCGCGGGGCCGAGGAGACTTTCTGACCGTGCCTCGCAACTCCGCGCTGCCGGGAGAGCCAGGAGCTGCCTGCGGCGCTCTCAGCCTCCCGCTCGCTGCCGCACACACGCGCGCTCCCTCGCCCTCGCCCTCTCCCCCCCCGGCTCCGCACGCCGTCTCTCCCTCTCCCTCTCTCTCTCACACACGCGCGCACGCTTTCTCTCCCTCTCCCTTTACCCGGAGGTGCACTGATAGCCATTTCATGAGGGGGGGAAAGTTACGAGATTAAACCAATATGAACCACCGTTGCTCGTAGCGGTGCCCTATCCAGAGCAGAGCAGAATCCAGCGAGCACCCCTGCAGGAATGGAGTCGGTAAAACAAAGGATTTTGACCCCTGGCAAGGAGGGATTGAAGAATTTTGCTGGAAAATCGCTTGGTCAACTCTACAGGTAAGACTGAGATCTATTATAGGAGCTTATTTGCTAGAAATAATCGGAAGCTTTTCTTAACCGTCAGCTGCTGAAGGAGGACGAAGAGGTATGCTTTGGGGAGGTTAGTGGCGGAGGGGCTGGGAGCTGTTTAGATAGCGCTGATATAATCTGGATCCTGGAAACTAGTGCTGAAGCTTCTCAATATGGCACCCTCGTAACTTGTCTATCTGATTCGTAGATGGTGTCAGTAAATATGTAGCCAAGGATTACCCCATCTTTCTCGCACAAAAACAGGACCCTATTTCAAATCATAATCAGCAGACAGCAGCTCCCCGTATTTTTGTTTTGTGTTAATTTTGCAATGTAGTCGCAGGATCTCTATCGCTGCCCTTACGAATCATTAAAAAATAATAATAATAATCTTTCTGAGTTTCGATTAGTCTTGTCCCTTGTGTAATTTGTCGTCAGAGGAAGATAAACACGGAGATGTATAAATAATTGATACCCGAACGATTTTTTTTTTCTTCTGAAGCTGAAACATATAGATGGATGTGTTTAATTATTTATCCATCTGCATTGAGAAGCATCCACTTGTCTTACAAGTAATGCACAACTGCAATTGCTAAACTCATAAACATCACAGTGTGTTTCTGTGTGTACACGTTTCTACCATCTTTAAGGTCTGTATACACAGATAAACAGACACAAATCCGCGCATCCCTAAAAGGGGTATGTACTAAAGTTGACACATCGTACCCCATCCAATCTAGTGACTTCAGTGACCTCCAGGACGTTTGAGAATAGCCTGTGAAAACCCAATATATTTTCGATCGCCACCTGTGCCAGAAATTACCCCAAAGTTTTCTCAAATTACAGATTAAAGCTAACTGCGGATTTATCTGCCTATTGTAGGTCACGTAAAAGTCTTTTTTCCATACCTATGCGGCAGTATTGGGCACAAGCACAAGGCTGGCCCACAGCATGAGTCACAACTTCTGCTGCCATTTTCAGGGAAGGGAAAATATCAGCAAAGTGATAAGACAAAATTAAAATTTTCATTTTAGCAGGAAAGGTACAATTTTGAAAAGCCGAAAGAACAACTAAACCCAAAAACAACATAGTGAAAACCCTACATGTCATCATCCTATTTAAACCATCTTCAGTAATCAAAAAAAAAAAAAAAACAAAAAGGAATAACAGGTAATCAGAGAAGCTGATTAAAAATATCATTAAGGAAACAAACTTTTTTTTCCCCCCTAAAAGACTGTACAAAATATAAATGAAGCAAACGAACATGAGTACTGTTTTTATATCGTACAGTGAATAATGGAAAAAGGATTTGTATTTTGCAGCAAAATTCCGTTTGAACTACCCCGTTAATAAATAAATACACCATTTGCTATTTTTTTTTTCAAGGCACAGGACTGAACTATTTTTTTTTCCTATTCTGAAAATTAAAATAGCTTTCACGTCCCTTACACCTTAGCGTCTTGCCGCAGATAAGTCCTTTCGGTGAGAAAGATACTTTTACATCATTCCTTATTCACACAAACGAATTTTTTAACTTAAAAGCACTGTGCTGCATTTTATTTACAACTTTAAGACAGTAAAAATAAGATGCGGTCTTAAAGCATGGAAATAATTCTCCCAGCAAAGAGAAAATCGTCAGGATTTCAAATGAGTAGCTATTAGCGAAAATCTCTGCATTTGCTCCAAAACACATGAGTAGCTATTAGCGAAAATCTCTGCATTTGCTCCAAAACACAGAGAACCTTTTGAGCCTGATTCTGCTAATTCTTGCTGCCCCATTAGCCGGATAAGTTAACCTCAAAAAGAAGCTCCTCTGAGGAGAACCTCTGAGGTGAGAAAACACTTCTTAAAGCGGGGTTAGGGCAGTGCCAGGGGAGTGCCGAGTGTCGGGAAATGATCACGTACTCTCTCCTCAAGAGGATGGAGCTGGGATGGAAGTGGTTAGTGTTTCTGTCCTTTAAACATCTCAGTGACTGCAAAAGAAGACTAAGAGATTCAGCACGGGGTACCTGCTTGATAAACCCGATCTTTCGTATTATCCACACAATGTTTTTAAAGCTTTTCCACCAAAGAAGAGGCGCAATGTTCTAAGTTACCTTTCGTGAATGACAGGGTTGGTGGTTTATTTAATTTTTTTATTATTATTATTATTTTTTCTCTCGGTATTTTTCTGTTGATCGGAAATGGCTGCAAACAACCGGTTCCCTTCAGATTCCTGCACATTGATTTCTCGGAGATAGGATTCCGTGTAAAAACAAGGAAGTGGGAGCGATGAGGTCGAGGTTAGAGCTGAGCGGGAAAGGTGAAACCTGCCCAGCGATCACACACCCGCAACGTGTCGCTGAGCAGATGCGATCTTTTGCAAAGACTTCTCCGGAGATGTCAGTTCTCCAAAGACAGTCATGTTTTCTTTCACTGCATGTGACAGCCATTTTGCAAATCTAAAATAAGTAGCAATATCGCCCTCCCCTACCCCTTCTGTTACTATTTCTTTTGTTCCGAGACCAGAAACAAAATGCACACCAAGCCCATTTCCCTTGGTGTTTCTAGTACAGCAACGAGAGAATAAAAGCTTCTCCAGAAGACTGCTTTAGTTTCCAGCCTATGCCTCTTGGGCTACCCAACATGGCGCCTCTGCAGTGGTTACAGATGATGTCTTCTTAATGCGCCCTACATATTTAAGCAGAAGTCTTTAATGATAGATGAGCAATTCTCAGCTAGAGCTCCTCCCTGGGTTTCTGCGGCGGGGCGGCGGGGGGAGCTGGGGATGACTAATCGTGACTCCCACAGGTCACAGCTGAAGAACGGCTGAAGGTGAACGGAAAACAAGGAGTAAACACTCAAATCGAACCAAAGCCAGCCAAAGGGGCGGGGGGAGCGGTGAACTTAAGCCTCCGGCTGCCCGAGGTAGCCGTGCATTCAGGCAGGGCGGCAGGGCTGGAGCCGGGGCTTGACTTTCCCTTCTTGTGTCGGGCAGAGTCCTAGAGAAGAGGCAGAAGCCTGGGGACACCATCGAGCTGACGGAAGATGGGAAACCCATGGAAGTGCCCGAGAAGAAAGCCCCGCTCTGCGACTGTACCTGCTTCGGGCTGCCCCGGAGGTACATCATTGCCATCATGAGTGGACTGGGATTCTGCATTTCCTTCGGGATCCGATGTAACTTGGGAGTGGCCATCGTGGACATGGTCAATAACAGCACCATACACCGAGGAGGAAAAATTATTAAAGAGGTGGGAACCCTTCCCTCGTAACTCCTCTGGCCTCTCGGTACAATTCCCAGCCCCAGGTCAGGCACTCGAGCGCAGCCGAGCCGGGCTCCGCCGCTCTCGGGGCGCTTCCCCCGCCTCGGGCCCGGCCCCGCGGCGCTCCCCGGCCCCCCCGCGGCTCTGCCCGGCCCCGCCGCCGCCCTTCGCATCCCGCTGCTGCAGGGGAAGTGCTTTTTACCGACTGTTCCTATTTTTCCCTTTCAGTTCCCAGCCCAAAGCCCTTTTGCGGTACAATTTACGGGCGGATTTTTTTTCCCCTTGTCGCACACAACCTCGAAAAGCGCAGCTATCTCGTAAAATAACTATAGGGGAGGGGGAAGGAGGACAGCGAACAACCGACCGCAAGCAGATGTAAGGGAGCCGGGGAGGTTGTGCAGGAATGTTTGAAAACACTGGGATGAAAGGATTTGCGTGGAAAAGGCGTCAAATGCCGAGGCTCGCTTTGAAGCGGCTCGGAGCAAGGGGGGCAGAAGGAGGCGCTGGGAGCTTGGGGTCAGGAGGAAGCGCAGGGAATTTGGGGGGCAAGAGGAGTGTTTGCGGTGGGGAGAGGGTCGCATCCCGGGCCGAAGCTGCCGCGGGTGCGCGCGTTATCCCGGCCCGATGACAGCCTCCCTCTGCTGTTTCTCTCCTTCTCTCCCCGTCCCTTGCGCTGGAAGAAAGCGAAGTTCAATTGGGATCCCGAAACAGTCGGCATGATCCACGGCTCTTTTTTCTGGGGATACATAATCACCCAAATCCCCGGCGGGTATATCTCGTCCCGACTGGCAGCGAACAGGTAACAGCCGGCCCCGTCCCGATGGCAGGCGCTGTGCAGGAGCAGGGAGGCCGGGGGGGGGCGGACTGGCGGGGTGCTCTGTTCGGGCATGGGGCGCCCGCCTCTGAGCTACCTGCCGGAGCGGGCCGGGGGGGAGCGCGGAGCTGCTTCTCCCGGTAAAGAAGTTGGCAGGGGAGGTTGTGGAGACGCCAGTCAAAGACCCGCATTCAGAGGCAAGCCCGGAGGTTCGTTATTGCTTCAAAGCTTGAGAGATTTATTTTTTTTTCCATTACCGAATGAAAGAATTTTATGATTTTTTTTTCCTATGAAAAGGAAAAGCATCGGCAGGAATTTTCCATTAACGCAAATGAATTTCGAATGGTCAAAAAACATGTTTCAATGAGACCTACACAATGAAAGGAAAGTGCAGATGGTGCGGGGACTTAAGGACTCGTTTCTATGGTGTCTGGCAATTTTTCAAGCACCCAGGGTGCGATTCTACCTGTTAATTAGATCCGCTGAGTATTCAAGACACATGAGGCTTTCACATCCACACTTAATGCCATAGGCTCCACGTTCGGAGAAACAGCAAAGGTCCTAGTGCCACTCTTCAAAACAATTACAAACTAAGTGCAAATGGATACTAAAATCAGCAATATATACCTTTAACTCTTCTCAGGAGTGTGCAACATCAAAGGTAGGATAGATTGCCTGGGGAGAAAGCTGGCTTGTATTTGCTGGCGAAAGAGGGGAGCTATGGCAAAAGACTCTCAAACGTAAATACCTTTTAGACAGATGCCTACATGAACAATGATGAGCATTTACTAATGGGCAGATCCTCCAGAACTTGGAAAACACTAACACAACCAGAACACAACATTTATTAAACTGGCGCGATCACTGTCTGTCAGTTTACGAGTGCCAGCTTTTTGACAATGGTTCGCAAAAGTAAAAGGTAATTGCAAAAAAAAAAAAAAAAAAAAAAAAAAAAAAACCAATTAACAGCTCGCTAGAGGGCTCCTCCTCTGAGCGTTTTTGCATCTTTGCACAGTCTGTAACTCTTGAAGATTAACAGGAGTTTTGCTTAAAACTGCAGGATTTTACTCAGAGAAACAAAAGTCTGTCCTCGTTTGCCCTAGCAATGTCCTTAATTTACATCAGTCCGGATGTAAAGTGATGTTAACTACAACGATTTGCAAGACAAAGGCTTGGACATCCCCAGGAAAACTCGGTAGTATAAACACATGACCTGGCACAGGTGAATCAAACTTTTCTCCTCTTCATGAACATTTACATTTACACCAGTGAATGCAGACCAGTTCCAGTTGTTAACCTGGATGTACTTTAACTCAGCAACTTTCATAGATGAATGGTTCATTATTAGCACCGTGGAAGCCTAAGAGACACTTCCCACAAAAGGCAAATGACCATGTAAACCACAGATTTAAGTATGGAACTACCTGTGACATGCCAGCCAGTATCCGCAAATAGTCAAACATGGATAGTGGCTGTGATTTGTATCTAGTCTGTAGATAAAAAAATGGCATAGAATGAAGAGATGGGTTGTGGTTCGAATAAGCACTGAGGAGGCCAAACCCCAAGTTAGTTCCTGAATGCCACAATCAGATTTTGACATCTACTTGTTCAACTTGAAATGAACAGAATGACTGGAGGGTTAACTGGCACCTAAAATGTGGTGGAAAGCTTGGTGTCCATACCTTCCATACCTTTCCCAAGAAAGTCTGCATCAGAACAAGTCATAGAAGTGGGTATATAGGCTTAGAGGCCCACAGTACCATTAGAATATGAGCTACTGTAAAAGCCTCTGTTGGTTTACACGTGCTACAGCCTCAGCTGGTCCCTTCATGCTGTGGTGGACGACAGCCAAGTAACATTTTTTTGTTTGTTCATTTTGTTTTAATCCTCACTGAATATCTTTGTGCCATCAGTGCTTTCCTTTACATTCAGAGCAAGTCTGAATTCATATGGAAAAACTAACTTCAGGTGTCCTTCACATTAAAAAAAATATAAAAGAATGGCCTCTAGACTAGCATAACCAGATTCAAGACAATCCATGAGAAACAGCCTTGAGCTGAAGAAAAATGGAGACTTTCAACAGGGAGAATGATTCATTCCCTGGGAGTGAAGGAGATAATGATTACATTGGAAAGATAGCATGAACGAAAGAAAAACTGCCTCCCGACTGCCAAATGTCATGGAAGGAAATTGGGAAGAGGGTCAAGGTCTGTTTTGTGAGCTTAATTTGCTGTTGACAGGGAGTTGCAGAGTGTACAGGACAGAGTTTGCTTGACATAAAGATTCAGTCTAGCAACCAATTATAGAGATGGGGTTGACATAGCTTGAATGTGTCACTAAGGTATAACACGTGGAAGAAATGACCCTCCTGTGGTATCAAGTAAACCTTTCTACACACAATGCATTAGTTCCAAGCTGGGCAGGATCCCTTTAACTTGATCCTGTCCCTGTTTAAAAATGCTTGTTGCCATTAAAGAATTAGCAAGTCTGCGTTGCTGGGAACTCTCTAACATTTTTTTTTCCCCAATAACAGCCTGTCATTGGGTAGCATTTTACTGACATCCTTTGATAATTGTACAACTCAAGGCTTCTGCTGCATAGTTATTCTGCTCTGCCTTGACCCATTGATCTTGTCACACACAGCTCTCCATTGCTTCTGGCATATCAGATTTAGTGATTTACAGATTTACAAGTAGTAAATGGACTTTCTCAGGAATTTGCACTAGCTAGTTTGGGTCTCACTTTTTCTCATTTTTTTATAACTGATAATTTTGTTATAGTCTTTTCAGCCCAACTCTAAGAAAAATGCTTTATTTAAAAGAGATATGTTTATACTGCTATAGTACCAACAAGATCAAACAAAAATGCCTTTCAAAATTGCAGAGAACATTCAGAAATACCTGTCCTGTACACTTACCTCTCAGGTGATCAGGACAAGTTGGGTTAGTGCATTGCAGAGGTTGGTGCTCCTGAACACTTCCAACCTCTGTTGACTTCTATAGCAATAGGGGACATTCGGCACATTGCAAAACAACATAATTTTTCAAAAGATATGGGTTGGGCCTCAGGTGCACCCTCATTTGCAATCAGTGAAGCTTTGAACTTGCCTCCTTTGAGACGTGTGTGAAAATAGCAAAGATTTTCCTGTTGCTACAAGGCTGGAGACCTCTCCTCCCAGAGGAGGACCTGTCTCTGGAAGGTGCTGGTACAAAATCACTACACAGGCAACCACACTAGGCTGGAGGAACAAAGGAAGTCCAACGTGAAGTCCCATGGGTAGGGTTTATCACAGCTATACCTTTTCTCTGGGTTAAGTTCTCAATGAACAATTAACTTTGTCATCAATAAAACATTATACAATGAGCAGAATACTGAGGCTTGTTCTAGTAGTTTAGAGAAGGCATTTTGTCACATGAATATCCAAGTTTGCAACTAATCTAGGTTATTTCTCATACCTGAACTTATGTAGAACTTTATACTATAAGCAATGCCCTTCTCTCCTGCGCAGGGAGCAGAGATGTTTCTCTATCTTTATCAGGAGTAAATTAGCCATGATTCAGAGGTGTTGAGACCATAGGGGCAAGAACATATGAACAGATTCCAGATACAATTCCAACATTATATACGTGTTTATTGGGTACACCCCACTCTGGTTAGTAATAGCAGAGATTTCTCACAGAAGAGTGAATAAATAGTGAAACTATTTTTTTTTTTTTTTGAAATTGCTGGGGATTCAACGCACTGTTTTTCACTAAAGTTACAATGGATTTTCACTACTGTGAGTGGGATTTTCATGAAGAGGGAACTGAGTTGCTTTTGCATTGTTTATAAGTATTTTTCTTTGAAAAAATCAAGAAAACATGAAAACTCAAGTGTGATGTACTAATACCATGTATCCAGACTATTTAATCAGCTGAGCTATTACTCATAATGGCAGTTAATGCCATTTAAGAGCACAAAGAACATCTCATTTGAATGCTTTTAAACTACAGGTTTGAATGTCAGCATTAGAGTGGCTCCCACCAGAGGGGCTATCATTATACAATTACCATGAGATGTGAGCAGAAACAGTAAGAAATGCCGACAGTCTTCTAACCCAACCGAGTCTTAATTTCTATTTAGGTCATGAAAAGAACTTTAGCTGGAGCTGATTGGACATCACCTTATCTTGACAAATTCAGAATAAATATACAACCAAAAAACTAACAACAATCATTCTCATATACTGAAATTACATTAAAAAAAGAAAAAGAAATTTGTGGTTTGGTGATTCTTCAACTATCTTTCCAAATTTGATTTAAGTGGAATGTGAAGGCCAAGATATTTAAATGTTTTGAAACAATTCAAGGAATGCAATATTCTGATATGAAATTCAGAAACGACATTTTAAAATTACATTATTTTGTAGTCTTTTAATGATTATGTTGTAAGCAGGTTTGGATGTTTTGACACTTTGAAATCACTGTCAGCATACAGTCTGGACACTGGTGCAGGTTTTCTTGCCTTTGAGCTCCTCCAGGAGGATCTATACTGCTTAATGAAGCAAGCAACTTAGGAAGCACTTAAAACCTCGAGTGTATTTTATCATTCCCAAAATATGCTTGTCTCTGCCTGTATACTGTATACAGATTACCCAGATTACTTGGACTGTTTGCCTAAGCCACCATGTGGTGTGATAGAGCCCCTTTTCTTTGAGTTTTGCACAACTAAGTGGGTAATTTTGCACAACCAAGTGGTGTAATTGGAAAAGTGATTTATTTCATGCTGGTAGACTATAAAGATTATGTGCTAGTGTTTATGAACACTTCAAGGATTTAGCCACTATTATGATAGTGCTGAGTAGTCCTTAAGCAAGGTCTATGGAGATGTTGACATTTCTTCAGCCATTTCAGGCGTATGTATAAATTTGTGGGTGCAAAATGGACCAGACAACCAGAAGATATATTTAAGATCACTTAGTAAGCTGGGTTCTCTTCAAAATAATACACATGAGGCTTAAGTGCAAGTAACATCGAGGAGTGGCAAACCACCCTGGGAAGCTGTAACACTGAGTGGTTTCCTAAGCCATTCTGTTCCAGAAACCTGTCATGAGTTTCCAACAAGATGCTCTAGTAGGGGAGCCAATATAATCCTGGGATATGTATATTTCTGTATTTAGAGCAGTCAGTGTATTTAGGTCAACGGAAATGACAATGGATTGTTGCAGGTAATTTGAGTACATGTGTATTAGGATTAAAAATCACAGATGGGATATGGAAGGGTCACAAAATTACATGAAAAATAGAATATAATGTCATATAGTAAAAAAAAATAGAAAGAACAATGTATTCAGTGTATCAATATATCTAAAACAATACTTGCAGGTAATTTGTTTCTAAAATACATAATTAACGGCTCTGGAAAAAAAATCCTAGGTATTAATGTGTTTTTTAGAAAGATATAGAAAGTAGAAAGATATAACTAGAATCAGTAAGTAAAAGCTAGATTAAAAAACAAAAACAAAAACAAACAAACAAAAAAACCCACAAAGCATAAATGTTAGTAATAACAGCTAGCACTGGGAAATTATATGCTGAAGTCTTCTCCTTTGGGTGTTAGATTCCTATTTTGAAAATTGTATTTTAGCTACTACAAATAAATGCTTTCAGTACAGGGATAATTAGGTGAAATATAAGAGATAATTAAACAAAATATAAGGTCCAATGTCACAGAGGATGACAGGCTAGATGAACTAATATTTTCTTGGGCTTAGCATTATTCATTTGTTCTGTCATTAACCTGGAAAAACAATAATTTTATTTACATTAATATTTCCTATTCCACATTTGTGCAATGAAAAGCTGCAACTGTCTGAATAAACCTCCTGCTGTGCTGTCACATGCATATGGAAAGGTACCAAGCTAGGCTGTTTTTCACCACCTCATCTCAGGGTACTTGAAATACAGTTATATTTTAACTTCTGACTCATCCTTTTTAAATTCTTTAAAAAACACACTGGAGAAGTGTAATAAATCCATTGTCCTATCAGAAGCAGTACCAAAATGCCATGGCAGGATTTCCTCACTGATCACAGTTAGGATGTTAACAGGTTAAATACTTAACATAAATCATCAAAGATTCTCTGAAATTAATGGGTCACTGTTAATGGGTCATACAGGCTTTTCTTTCCAAGAAAATAGATTTAAAATACAAATGCAGTTTTTGACTGTACATGCCAAACACTGTTTCAAAACCAGATCTGTAATAGTCACAGACTCTTTTTTTGTAAAACAAAGCTGGCTATTTTAGCTCATCTGTGTATCCTTAAGCATTAGAACTCTCACACATAAAGACCTACAGAAAGCAGAATAGAATGACAACTTAAAAAAATGTATAAGTCACATTGTAATTCTATGATAATGACTTATATTTCTCATTATCTATTAAACCACAAATCCTTGCACTATTCACATTAAGGATCATCCTTACAGAATTACTCTGAATTTCTCTGCCACCTAATTATCTCTCATCTCTGTTAACTGTTCATCATTGTCACATTCTAACCTGATTGAAAATATATAAATCAACCTTTCATTTCAAATTCTTTTTTGTTTTTAAAGTGCCATTCATCTTGTTATTAAGGGCTAAATCCTTGTACCCAGCAAGTAATCCGATAGGATTATTTCCATGAATAACCTGAATGATATTTCAGACAACTATATGTCAGAGCATTTCATCTCAGAGACCCAAAGATTTTCACAGAAAGTGTGTCGTTTGTGTGTCACTGAAATTATAATACCTTTCTCCTTAATTCAGTCAGTCCTAATGACAACGAGCATGAAATACATAAGCTAAGTATTGGTTTAGAAATAGAAGTACAAATATTTCCTGGAACTTAACATCTTTACATTTTCCTGTAGGTAGAGATATTGTGTGAGGTTTATTTCTTTTGTGAACTATATATAGCTCACAGCACAACCAGGGAATGATTAGACAAGAGCCAGTTTCTGAACCTCTGAAGACAGAAGCTGACCTCGCACTGTATGAGAGAACCCCTGCTGTCGTACTTGCCAGTTCCACCTTTCACATCCAGTTCAAAACCCTGCAGATTAAACTGGGCTATGAACCCAGGCACTGCCATTGGGTTCGTCTGTTTCCAGGCAAAGGAGCCAATACTGCACAAAAAAAGCAAGACGATTTTGTCACCTTGCTGCATTGCAGGGTGTTGTAAGCACCAGTCACTGCAAGGAGGGGACTGGGGAGACATCTATGGGCGGCTGGTCCTGCTGCTCCCTCTGCCATATGGCTCGGGGTCCTTCCATTTTTCTGTCATGAATGATGAAGCTGTTTTCACAATTTAATGATGCAACAAGGGATTTGGATAGGGGTTTTGGTTGATAAAAGGGGGCCTCAGATGTGTGACAAAAATTAATAATGTATCCAAGCCCTTATTATACTAGATTAGATGGCGGGAGGTCGGCTTTTACATATTAATGCTTCATGAAGGGCTTATAATAGGATTTAGTATGAAGGGCACATATACACATCCCCCTCCTCCCTTGTACACATATGAATGAAAATAACCTGTTTTATCACATTTCTAAAAAGACAAATAAAGCTGCTATACTATGGCTTCTGGCCACAGACTATTATGAGAGAGGATTAGTTTTATGCAATTCTCTCATAAAGCACGTTCAGCCTAAGACTGGCACTTGGGAATAAGTGTACCTCTCTAATGTCAAAGGTATCTTATTCTATCTGTTTTGCTGGGCAGCTGAGTTCATTAACCACTCCGATATTCATGGCATAGCCCCAGCTTTGTTAGCCCTGTGCCATTTTACACAAACTGAGGGCCCGATTCAGAAGAAAGAAAAAAAAAAAAACAGAACACTACATCCTGTCTATCATTCATGAAGCCATAAGCTGTCAGGGTGAGCATTTCAAATGAATGTGCCTACTGTATGAGGGTCAACAGAGTCAACAGAAAATTAGTCTATACTATAGAAAAGTCAGAGTGATGATATAATGTCACAGAATAGCTAAATATCGTCTCCTTGTAGGGGGTTCAATTCCTCCTAGTCCGTTTCAAATAAGAAAACAGAAATAGGAAATATCCCAAGAAGGATAATCAGCATGATTACAAAGTGAAAAGACAGTAAGAGTAAAATAAACATTATCAGGATTATTTAGCTTACAAAAGACATGAATGAGTGACATGACAGGGACATAGTTAATAAACATGAGTATAAGTAATGTAAATATTGCAAATGAGTGGCTACTTACAGTTTGCAGTCAAGAAGGCAACTACTGAAGCAGCGGGAAACAGCTGGAAAAATGCAAACAATTGTCACAATATAATACAGAGGAAAAATGATCTTTTCAGAAGTCAGTAAGAGCACTGCTTACATTAGCATAAATTGAAAGAAAGTAAACCACCATTAAGGATGTTAAATATGGAGGTTCCAAGCAAACCTCAAGCAGTAACATTATAGGTGAAAATATTATGTTCTCTGGTGCTGTGAAGCACCTGTGTTACACAAGGTGGATTTTTGGAACTGTTGGGATATAGCATGGCAGTGATCGTAGATGATCGTATTCTCAAGATACTAAATCCAGGAGTAATTTGGGGACAAACCATAACAATTTCAGAATTTGACTCTGCTTGTTCAGATACAGCTAACAAGAGACGGGTTACATCTGAAATTGGGACTTATTTTTGTATTCCCTCCTCCATTAATCTAAATCCTTTGATCTCATGTTTCTGATGAAATCTGAAAATTTGCCATCTGTAGAAAAGTTGCCACACAGTTGAGATACAATTACACCAGATGAATTCAGAGCAAGCTTATAAAGAAAGCTTATTTATTGAGATAATATCATCCAGATATGTCAATACTGTCAAAAAACTTTGCTCCCAGTTTTCTCCCAGGTCTTGAGCCTCCAGAATCCTTACTGCATGTATGATACCTCAAAACCAGGGTCCTGTTCACTGGGGAATATCTAATCCCCTCTGAAACAAAATCCATGTACGTTTCTGGCAGAGTTAACTCCAGACACTTATTACAACAGACTTTCTTAATCACCTCTACCTGCTTTGGTACTCCACCCCAATACACTACATACACTGGATTTCATGCTACAAAATGCTGTTTAGGCTGTCTGCATAAAAATGTTAACATCACCATCACTTTGTTCTGAAGGAATCCACATTTAACCTGAGCAGTAGGGATGCAGATATCCATAACATGTAGTCTGTATGTCACAAAACACTCCACAAAGCAGTACAGATAAAGCCTCTGAGTCCAGCACATAGCAATTATCATCCCAGCCAGATCCACAAAATATTTTAAAGCTGATTTATTTTATAGGTGTATTATATATCTCTAAATCAACAGAGACAGTTATGAATCACAGCCTAAGACCTGGAACTCGGTTAGGTAATTTGAATGAGATGGTCTTGATTTGAAACACGATCTAGCAGATTACATATTTAAAGAGCAAGCCAACCCAAAGCTAATGAGCTAGAAGGAATGAGTCTGAGTTTTGTCCAGACATCTATGGATATAATGAGCTGTAAAATGAAACCACAGGTCTGAGAGATTCCCCAGAAGAATTCAAACAGGAGAGAGAGAGGGTTAGTAGGGTGATCAAATGAATGAAGAATAAGGAAGATGAGATGGAGAGGGCCCAGCTTGCCTAGTGATGCAAAAGAAAGAAGACAGGATTTCTGCTGGGGTAAAATGCAAATATTAAAACTGCTAAAATAGACAGCATGAGTGCAATATATCTATTGGATGTAGGAAGTCACAAGCTGGAAAGGCTTCCAAAATAAGTAGGGCAAATGCTAATTACTTCTGAGATGGAACAAGGTCTGCTTATGAAAGGGTGATGTAATGCACTTGCTGATAAAAGCAATGATCAGAATTTAATGACCCAGGAGTCTTTTACATTCAGCATCAACTGCTGTGATGCTGTCATCTAACAAGCCCAAAGTTCTTCAAAAAACACACACTGTATCAAAAATAAGTCTGTGAATGGAAGGCATAGCCTGAGAACTGTTTGGGGCTTGGTTTGACCTGTATAAGTCAGTGGCATTAATGGGGCTCAGAGAAGGCAGAAGGTGAAAGGGACCTTATTACTGGTACACTTTGACTTCTGCATGGCATTTTGCTCTGGTGCTTGGACCAGTCCTAGTAAGGTCTATTCTACTAAAAGGCTTGGGTATATTTTGGTATTTATCTTCAAACCTGGCAGATCAAACTCAGGTTCTCAAAATGTCCATGTTCTCTGTTAAAGTATTAGAAGACCCTAGTACAGGTGGAGAGACACTTTGTAGGAAGGGAAGTGCTAATCAGCAGCTAAAAACCTGAAATTTCTATATATTCAGTCACTGTACAGCTGAAAGAAAAAAATTAAGTTAAAAAAAATGGTCACAATTTGGCATTGCTAGCAACATCTGCAGAAGAAAGGATTCTGAAAAGACTCTGCATGCCTACAGGCATTCAAGCTAGCTTCTGTCCTGTTTCTGCTTAGACATTATGCTTTACTCAAAAAAAAATTAAGCATTTAATCCAGCATTCAGCTTTGAGTTCTTCTCAGACAAGAAATTCTTTTGGTTGTAGAAAAAAAAAAAAAAGCATCATTGATTCTATGTTGTGTTGCTGATCTTTTGCAGGAGAAGGTATGTCAAAGATAAATGATAGTCAGTGGAGTCAGAACAGAAGATAACAAATTTTAGCAATCTTCAGCTGATAGAATAATCCACAAAGTCACTCTGCATGACACTGCCCAAAGCTGCTCCTGCTTTGGGACTCTCCCAAACAATCATGGTTCAAGAAAGAACATCTAAGGCTAGCAAAGATCTAGTTTATTTTTACATATGTTTCATAAAATAAGTCTTTGCTCTTTAACATATTTTATGCATTTTCTGTAAGGAAGAGAAAAGTCAATAACATGCCAGCTGTTTCTCCTGCTTGACAACTTGAATCCAAATAATTTTTTTTTAATTTTTTATTTTATTTTATTTATTTTTTAGAATTTTCATCTTCAGACTAGGTCGGGAAAGCTTTGCAAGGAAAATTCATGTTTTCACTCCTTTTTAATTTGTACCCTTACTTAACAAAAGAAACTCATGTAAGACTAGAAAAAATGTTTTACGTTTGTTTATGGCAAAATATTCCCTGTTCATTTTGTATGAAGATCTTCCTATAAGCAAGACTTGTGCTCAGTTACAATTAGCTTAGATGATGTAGGACTGTGAGAAAAAACATGGAAAAGCATTTGCATCAGTGAAGAGTCACTAAATATTTGTGTTCAAACTAGCTTGTGCACAAGGATGGCACCATCCTGTGAATACCTGTGCAGAAAATCATTCACAAGTTGGCAAAAGCAATCGATTGAATAGTTAAAAAAAGTTTAGACAGTTCATTAAAAGAGAGAAGATGGTATTTTATATAAAATGTACAATGCAAATACATTAGCAAATGAAAATAAAGGCATTATAATGTGATCAGCATTACTATAAAACTGTCAAGTACGGAGGTTGGATGTCCCAGAAATTACTATGGGCTACATTTTCCATAGGTTCCTGTTTAATGTCAGAGTAATAATCCCAGTAGTATTACGATTTAATTTGCTCTAACAGTATGGAATGCTGTGCTTTTTCCTCATGATTCCCGTGGAAATTATGACAAAACAAAATTATGAAGCTTTCTTATTCCACAGATAGGTCTTCAATGAAATGATGATAGGAAGCTTTTTGGAGGTGAAAAATATTCAGTTACAGTCCTGAATGAATTTCCTGCTGAAGTAACTTAAAACTTGTTTAGGTTATCATGAAAAGCGATGTGAAACCTTTTATGCCTTCATAGCTCTCAATGTAATTCCATTAAAATATACATTCCAAGTTGTTTTGTAGTTGTCAGTGAACATTTACTGTTTTTAAATTATTTTTGGATTTTAATGAAGTGTCATTCATAGTTCATTAATACGGTATATACATGTATTTAAGCATCTTAAACCTCAAACATTTTCTCTTTGAAATTAATAGCTAAAATTGCCATTTTCAACATACACATTACTTTTTTAAGGACAGACTTCAGTTAAGGTAATTCATATGCTTTTGATTTGACATATAACTTAATTTCTGTAACAGTTTCTTTTTAATAAAAATGGACTGCAATTATCTGTAAAGAGGCACATAACTGTAGACATTGTCAATGATATTAAAGAATGACATCAATAAAAATGTGCTGGATTCTGACAACTGGAGAATTGAGTCCTACCATGCACATATGAAAGGAGGTTTAGCTTTATGCAGTCATTTTAGTAATTTTCATTCCCAGTCCTTGGGGTAAGGGGATGCTTCCAACCAGGACTCCTTATTTTCAGATATCATATGTGCAACCCAATATGTCACCCATCTGGCATTCAGCATTTGGCACGCATCTGTATTCCCACTGTTCTCAGTTCACTTTTGAGCTGGCACTTTTTCCAACAAAGTAACAAAATCTATAATGCAACTCCAAGCAGAATGCTCATGTAATACGAATTGCCTGGAAAAGGTGGATGAGAATGGTGGGGATGCATAGATATGTAGAAATTAGAAATCCAGAGATGAAAATAAATACATTTCTTTTCTCTTTAGTTGGTCCCAAAAGATAAAAATGAGCCAACTAGCTTGAAACCCCAAAAGATTAATTCTTCCTGCAACTTCATTCCATTCTAAGCATTTTTCCTGACATGTCAGAGTCATTTCCTTCCTCTGTTCCCATCCCAAAAGTCTCTTAGTCAAATATGATTTTGCTATTATTACTACTTGTATTACAGGAGGACTAAGGCACAGCTCATGACCTTCATATAATGCCAATGTCAGTAAAGCACTGAGGATCAATGTTAGATTCTGTCTTCTGGGACTGAGTCTACTGAGTCTAGAAATAGAAATAGATAAGCAAAGCATAATTCTTTGTTTCAGGGCTTCTGGTTTAGGATTTACCTTTTTTTTTTTTTTTTTTTTTTTTTTTTTTTCCCTCCTCGACAAGCTACTACTGTTGTTACTCATTTGTCTTCTTCTGTATATGGTTATTTTCTATATGGGTACAGTTGTTGCTGTTTTGGGGTCACAAAGGAATTTTCCCCCACATCTACGGACTGCTGAAGGCTATCGTAGCACTTAAATTCCCTCCTAATGCCAAGACCAAGAATGATGGCATTGTCATTAGCCTCTCCTGTTCTGTCTCTGTGGCATACTGTACTTTTCCCAGAGTCTACCTTCAGTCTGCTAAAGCTCTTCAATGTGTACCATGGAATTAAGATATGTTTTGTGGGGTTTGGAATGCACCCACTATGAAATAAATGTTCAGTTAATGTTGTAGCCAAATTGGGCAAATAAGAACTGAAACTCAAGAGTACAATGGATCATAAAATCAGTAATTTAATACATGTAACAAAATGCTAAGCACTAAAAAAGTACAACATAATTTGGGGGACTGATATGTAGGTCAGTAAAATACCCCAGAAATGCACTGTATTTAGATCTAAATCATAAATGTAGTTAGCTAAGGTATTTCAAACAATAGAACAGGAAGTTTGTACAAAAAACAGAACTATACCACAATAATTCATTAGTAAGAAGACTTTAGTGATAGTGGGGATGAACTAAATATAACAACATAAAAGAGCATGAAAGAGAAATACAGTGATATTTATGGATGCGTGTTGAGAAATGCAAAGCAAATGTAAGAAGCTGTATTTGCTCCTGACTGAGAGTTATAGAGGAAACTGGGTCACTACAATAGACATACACTGAAATCATGGTATTTCATTTAATTTGGATTAAAAAAAAAAAAAAAAAAAAAAAAAAAAAAAAAGGAACAGAAAGGACATTTCTGACAAGAATAATAATTTAACTTTGTAATGTATTCTATTCTTAACTCCATAGATACTTGGAAAAAAAATGAGTTTGTTTTTGAGAAAGCTGCTTTGATAAAGCATAGCCCTGAGAGAACTCTGACTTACAAGTGACATTGTGGAATTGTTTTATCATATGGTCCTCAACATAACTGAACCTTCACTAGTAGCTGTGTGTCTGAATACAGACAAGATTTTCATTTTGAAGACGCATGTCTTGAATCATTCTCTAAAATGCATTTTACTTTCTTTTCTAGAAAGAACAAATTTAAAAAAACAGCTTCTCTTTAGCGAACATGAGAACAAGGCAATTCTGGGAAATACAGCCTTCAATTGTGGCAAACAGAAGCTGATTTCAGAGGCAGAATTGAAAAATTAGACTAAATTTCCTTGATGAAATAGCAATATACCACAACTATTTTGTAGATCTCATCCCTATAAAGACATGGTAAATTCCTAATATTTCTGCAGGACCTGAAGAAGAACTGTGATTTAGAAAGTGTTTTGCTGATTCACACTAGCTAAGAATCTGCTCCCGCAAGTCTACACACCGATTCACAAACTTCAGAATATATCACTGCATTAGGAACCTAGTTAAATATCTATTCAGAAAAGAAATAGAAATAGCTACAAACCAAGCAGTGCTTTCTTCTTGCTCACAAAGAAATGATATTCTCAGCGAATCTTTAAAACAGTTACAGTCCATTTTTCTTCAGAAATTGGTAACAGGAACATCTTACTTTTAAAAAGAATTCATAAAAATCACAAGCAAAGCTCCCTTGAGTTCCACACTGTTCTCATTAATAAATATAGAAAAAAAGCAAATGAAAACCAAGACACCATTATATTTTATGTGAACGTATCAGGGATATTAAAATGTAAGGAAATGAACTGCACTCACTTTTGATGTGATTCACAAAGCTACGAAGAGAAACTTACATGTATAGAAATTAGGAGTAAAGACAGAATTCAGTCCAAGACAGTTCACTCAACGAGACACAAACACACGCACCAGTCAGTCCCAGTGAATGTACTGAACATGCTGCCAAGTGAAGGCAGAATTGTGCTGCACAGCAAGCCAGATGTTCTCTGAGACAAGATGGGGACACCAGGAACACAGTGAAGAGACCAGGGTTAGAGCTATTTAACAAAGCCTCCTTTAAGTGCCAGAAGTGTTGTTTTTTTTTTTTTTTTTTTTTTTTTTTTTAGCTGCCATTTAATATTTGTCAGACTTTAGCAGTGGAATATGTTCAATTTGCTATTTAAAGTATTTTTATCAGGATGTAACTCTAAGCAGACGATTTGAAAAATAGATGTATTCAGGAAGAAATTTCCTCTTGAAATTTATCACAGCTTCTTCCTTCCTTAGCCTAAGGTCTGTTTCTCACTAACTTATGGCACCGTACCAATTTCTAAAGAACACATGCTAAGGTTAAAGGTTTCTGTCAAATCAGTTCCACATCAGATACCATGATGTCATATGTTAAGATATCTCCAGGATTTATCTTAGCATTACATAATTTTGTATAAAGAAAGAGGCCAATCAATGCCACTGGGTACATCACTTTGCATAGTTGAATGAACAGAAAAAAAAGAATAGTACTGGAGAAAAGGCTTGCTACCACAAGGGGTTCACATTCATTAAATTAAATTAAAATTTAGTCAAAACTATAATAATAGTTTTGAATATGAATTATTATTTCACACGTGTATTTAGACCTTATAATGTACTTGATTTAAAGCAATTGCTAGGATGTTGTTGGAGGCAAAATTATTAATATTCACTGAGCAGCCACTAAAAAAATAAACAACAGAAAGAATGATCTCTGCTTTGGGCATGTGCTTGACTTAACACACATTGACTTGCTTTTGTAGCTAAGAAAATGCTGGCTCTGTTTGAAATTCTTCCTTCTGCTTTGGCATATATAAATGTGGATTCTCTTCTGCTTTAAAAGTAGAGAATCTATGTTGCCACTTTCTTATATTAAAGCATTCATACAAATTTCTCTTTTTCCCAGCCACCTGGTTTAGCAAAACTTTTGGAGATTTAATTTCTAATTTCTCTAGATGTTGGAGGATAGAATCAGAGTTGGTTGAAATAAAGGTGAAAATTAAGAAAAGGAAAGAGTGGGGATATATAAAGTGAATAAGATATAGACATGTGATCGTACAAAATGTATTTCCCTAGGAAACAATGCTAAATATGTCCATGTGGGTCTTATCACACAGGTTATTACCCTAGATGAAAGCAGACACTAACCCAGTCCAGCAGTTAGTATATTCCCTACATAAATATCATACACTGAAATTTATTGATATGGGTATATGAACATATGTGGAATATGTGCACTGGAACAATACTGAAGTTGCTTCCTCTACTTGTTTCCACTCTTGCAGAGTGTTTGGTGCTGCTATACTGCTGACATCCTCCCTCAACATGCTAATACCATCTGCAGCCAGGGTGCATTACGGGTGTGTCATCTTTGTTAGGATCTTGCAGGGCCTTGTAGAGGTATGGAAAAATCGTAACATAACCAGTAAAAGTGATGCATGTTTATTAGCTTTTAAGCAGAAACTGTCACTTTTTTTTGATAAAAAATAAAAATTGTTTTTAATTTACTCCTGATTTTTAGTGTAATGGGTTACACTGTAAGAATTATAGATTTTCTTTCACCTATGAAATTATGTAGTGAAGTTTTCCCTTGCTGAGAAGTGAGTAATATAAACATTTAATAGTGCAGTTCTACTGAAATCCTGTCTAACGCAGGGCTTACATTGGTGTTATTCTCAACAGTTATTTGCTGTCCAGTATCACAGACTAAATCTATAATAATGAATTAAGCTTCTCTCACAGCTTCCCTGGCCATGCGAATGAATGAGAGGTTTACAGTGACTGAGGAGATAAAAATATTGAGCCTGCCTTCTAGATATGTTTTTTTCAGATTTTAGACATGTGATCACTGCTCCTTTCTTCCCAAGCACCATGCACTTCTGTTGCGTGACCTGAATTTATTTCATGCACTTTATTATTTACAAAGGCTCAAAAAGAAGGCGTAGAAAGTTAGGTAACTGGCAATTAAGTTCTTGAAATATACATGTGTAAACATAGATCCACTCCTGAAGAGTGCTTTGCATGGACACAGGTGTGCATGACCACAAAGAGGAGAGGAATAGAAGCAAGTGGTTAATTACAAAATAAAATAGCTCTTTCATCACTCATTTCTGTGATACTGTTTTAAGGGATGGGAAATATAAAACATCTCAAGCAGTGCTCTCTGAAGAAGGTTTACAATAAATCATGGCAATCTTAAAATTACATCATATTATTCGGGGGGGAAGTTAATAAAGTTAACAAAAAAAAAAAACGTGAAATGAACATTAAATTGGTTATAAAACCTCTTTGAATACAAAACAATGTATTTTACAAGCTTTTTGTGTATTCAGAGGGATAATCACAACATTTGCAAGAAGCTATTCATTTTTTGTACTTTTTGCAAAGGAAATAAAACATCAAATTAAGAGAAAAATGGCTACATATAACTATGCATACATCATAACAATTCTTATACTTGAATTTTGTGAAAAAGTACAGCACATTTCATATTAGATTTTCTAAAATTTCAGCACTGCAAGAGAGACCCAACCTAAAATGTAACTGGTTTAAAATCAAACCAACTGAGATCATCCAGTTCTTTGCTTAAGTGCTCAAAAAGGTTCATTAAAGACTAAGATATAAGATTATATTTTATTTATAGATTTATTTATTTATAGATTATATAAGATTATATATTTAAGCTCTTATTGATCTTATTTTATATTTTTAGAGTAATGGAAAAGGAAACTGTATTTCCTAAATTATATTTGAACTGCTAGAAGGTCATCAAAAAATGTTAGAAGGCCACCAAAACTGTGGGTTGCAGAAAAGAGCCCAGCAGTAGAAAGATCCTGAAGGATCCATGTTTTCATCCCTCCTTTGACTCTGATACTTGTGCATTAAGATTCCTTCTTTTTAATTCTTCACTGTTCTCTCCTGGAAGGAGGAAGGCAGAGCAAAAGGGAATAATCATGTTTTGTATCTGCTCTGTAAAGCTTCTGAAATGATTGGGAGTGATGAAAAAAACTCAGTCAAACTTCACCAGACTGATTTACCAGAAATTGAAGTTTTTCTATGGCTGTGCTCAGACTTTGCTATAAAAATATAAAGTGTTCTCAGCTTCCTGTTTGTAGCAGTGTTAAAACAGAAATTCATGCACAATGACCTGACCAACTGCTCAGCATTAGCTGACCTGTGGCACACTCGTTCCCCAGGGAGTCACCTACCCTGCCTGCCACGGCATCTGGAGCAAGTGGGCCCCCCCATTAGAGAGAAGTAGGTTAGCAACCACTTCCTTTTGTGGTAAGTAAATTTCCATTTAGGTCTTTCATTCCTTTGTAATATAAAAGCATTTTGAGATTGAATTTTTCTCTTTTTTTTTTCAACTACACACACCTTGTTTTGCAGGTTCCTATGCAGGAGCTGTTATTGCAATGCCTTTAGCTGGGATCCTAGTGCAATATACGGGGTGGTCTTCGGTGTTCTATGTGTATGGTATGCACTTCTGCTCATCTCACTCCAATATCACATCACCTTAATCTACACCATCTAAACACGTAAAAGCTACAGTTAAGAGTGTCCCCCCACCAAAAACAAACAAACAAACAATTGTTTCCATACAGTCTTGAGAAATAGAAAATAAAAGAACAGAATTTAAAGGAAATGAATATTATTAAACAAGAATGGTGAAACCTTCATCACTTCTAGTGCAAGCAGTGCAACCTGCTATCTGAATCCATAGAATCCCATTATCAGAGGTAACATCTCTCTCTCATTTTACAACTGTAAGTTAAGAGTACCTCTCCTGAATAAAATGTCTTGATTTTTATCTGAATAGCTACATAACTTTATTCACACTAGTTGTGTGAATACACTGCTGGAAGAAAAATGTCCCAAAGGCCCAAAGGCAAATTTTACACATTTTGTAATGTAAAATTGATGTGAATCAAGGGGAACCCTTTCAGAAACTTAATAAACTACTCAAGAATCCTGTTGTTATGTTGAAAACAGCACCACAATCTTGTGTTTTGCAGGTAAAAAAATTAGTGCAGTAATCAAACAACAATGGCTTAAAGCAGAATGGATCATTTACAACTTGGTAAAATGAAATGGGAGCTGTTTCATTGCACTGCATTGTAGAAATTGATGTTGAATATCAGTGACCCTTCACTTAGAGTGAAGGCACTCTGTAAATGGAACCAAGACTTCATGGTGGTACAGCTCTGCATGTATTCTGCACAAATATTGTTTGCAGGATCTGGCTCTCAGTAACAACATTTGCCATTTAAATTGATTACAATTATCTACGTGTTTTTTTTTTTTTTCTTCTTTTTTTTTTTTTTCTTGCTTGCTCCTTTACTGTGCATTTTTTTTTAAAGTTTTTATTTCCATTCCAAAGGGAGCTTTGGTATAGTCTGGTATATGTTCTGGCTTTTGGTTTCATATGAGAGCCCTGCAAAGCATCCTACGATCACAGATGAAGAAAGAAGATACATAGAAGAAAGCATTGGAGAGAGTGCCAACCTCCTAGGTGCAATGGAAGTAAGAATATTACTCATACAATTATTTCCTATGAGATAGGAACAATGAAAATAACAAGCAAAAAAAAAAAAAAAAAAAAAAAAGAAACAAAAATGAACAAAAAATCCAATGTGCTACTTCTTTAAGACAGAAAAGCACATTTTGAACAATTTAACTTTTTTTTTCGGGTGGCGACAGGGGGAGATCTGAAATATGCTGATGGGTGGATATTGCTTCCTTGTGAAGAGAATACAGGTTTCAGAGGATCGCTCATAGAATTTATGCCTGGTCTTTCTCTCTTCCTACTCCAAAATATACAAAAGAGCTAGAGGTAAATCTAGAACTACATCTGTAATTGCAGATTTATTGAGACTTTTATACTACCCTGAGTTCAAATGGTTCATTTCCTTCCTATTTATCCCTTCTGAAGTGTTTTCATCTTCCTAGAAGTAAACTAGAGGAATAGCAGTACTTGGTGTTTACCGAGGTCCTCAGAACACCACAAAAACCAAACCTTTTCTACTGTACGTGTCATTCGCAAGAAAGACTGTAAGCTGCATTAGAGCATGCTAGTAGAGCCATAAGTACATCCCCCATTACAGTGCTGGAAGCATGCTATCAAGCCGCAGGAATATACCTCCATCCTCTTAGTCAAAACCTTTGATCCAGATTGAATAGGGAACTGGAAATATTACAGTCTTTTCTTTTTCTTGATAGCTGACATTTTTAAGTGTTCTTGAAGTAGTTTCTGGGTTGATAGTTAATAGGATTCAACAGTGGTCCCATTTGTACACCCATAAATGCTTTTGAAAATCTTATGTGAAACAAGTTATTCCAGTGAATGTTGGTGTAATTTTAGCAGGCCTTGGATATTTCTGTTTATTTTTTATTCTTGCTTTTAATTAAACATTTCTGGAAGTGATTAGTTTGTGTCATTAGTTGCTTCTAAAATACATAAACTGAAATTCTTTCTCAGCTTTCAACTGAGTGCAATTTGATAGGCATACAAAGTGTGGCATATATTTATCTACCGGGCCAGACTTCTTTGAATAAAAACCACTATTCAAGCAGTTTTCAGACACTCATCAGGGTCTGGATCCTGCACTTGTATCAACACAGATGGGCAGAACCCTGGGCTCACAGAGAGGTGCTGGGACTCAGCAGGATTGTAGTTCTGCCCATCTGTCATCTTTTCTCATTACCCAATTCATTTAAACATATAATAAAACAAAGCAAAAATACATTGACCAAACAGCTTCTGAGACCTGGTAAAAAAAAAAAAATATATATATATATCAGAATTCTGGGATTAAGATCTAGATGCTAAAATACATCCTTAAAATAAATGTGGATGAAATTCTGTACCGACAGTGTAAAACTGACTGCTGACTGCTGCAGCAACATTCTCTTTTAGAGACATAATTTTGTACTTTGTATCTTCATGTTACATGACTGATCTAACAGCACTTGTACATTTGTTTTGTGATATAGCTAAGTATCACTGAATTTCTCCACTTGTGTATTTCATAGTATTTTTTCCTCACTTATGTTTTTATATTATTTATGTGGATGCATGTAATTTAAGACAATTAAAGTCACTAGAATTCAATGAGTACATAAAGTCATGTGTATATGAACTTGTTGGAGTATAGGTAAAAATAACAAAGAGGAAAAGGGAGGATAGATATTTGGTAATGATCAAAATGCTGACTGGATCCCCTTTTTATATTTCAGAAATACAAAACTCCTTGGAGAAAATTTTTTACATCTATGCCAGTCTATGCAATAATTGTTGCAAACTTCTGTAGGAGCTGGACTTTTTACTTGCTGCTTATTAGTCAGCCTGCTTACTTTGAGGAAGTGTTTGGATTTGAAATAAGCAAGGTATGTAAGAATAATGTAAAAAAAAAAAAATTTATCGTAGCTAAGCAAATATCTGAGCAATATTTGTACTATTTATTGGGAAATGGAAAGGTAAGTGTTCTGCATCTTTACCACAGGCTTATAGGTCTCAAAAATGATCGCTCCAAGTTACTGTTCCCCTTACCAGCAGCTATGAGTGAATAACAGCAATGGCAAAGTACTGGATAGCGGAAGGTGAAGGCAGGATGGTGTTATTTAGAACCAACCCCCCCCCCCCCCTTGGGTCCTTACCCTTGCAATAAGCCCTTCAGTTGGGTTCTTGCAGCCAGATCAGGCAAGGTGTTCAAAGGTATAGAAAGACCCGGTGCACTTCTGTCTCTGACACTCCAGGGTTTGCAAGAAAGCTGTACAGAAATCTGTCCAAGTGCTTATGGTCTTCCAAGTGCACTTTGCAAAGCAGGGCCACTTAGTTTTAGGAAGGACAATGCACTCTATCACTGTTCAATGTCTCCCTTTAATGTGGTGAGAGCCACACCTGTGGTTTTTTTGTTTGTTTGTTTTTGTTTTTAATTAAGAGAAATAGATGATGCCAAATATGAGACCTAAACATGGTGCAATGTTCCCCATAATTCATATGCATTTTCAGTCAGCCCCTTCCTATGAATATGGACACATGCAAGCAAGCCTCAGAGGATACAGTAAGCTTTCTGCAAATGCTGATTTCCCTCTTCTGAAAGAGATGGTGGCTTGTGCTTTTGAGACACCCATATTCTTTTCATAGTCTTCTAGGAGGTATTGAGCCATGCTAAATTGTGATATGAGTGACAATTATAGCATTCTAGTAGCTACCAAAATGTTGCAGCAATACGGGGTATTGTCAAAATTATGTAATGCCATCCTGCATTTAAAGATGGGCTACAGATACAAAATTAATTTCTGGAAATCCAGCTCTCAGAGCTAAGTGTATGAGCCCATTCTAGCATGTTAAAACACACAAACAAAAACAAAAATCAATCAATCAAACAAAACCCAACACCTTTAAAATGAGGCTCAAATTTGGTAATATCCCATCTTCAAAAACCAGAGTTGGACTGAACAGGTGTGCTGATTTAAGACCATTTTCTATATATAGCATAGCACCTGAGCATCAAAACCAAAGTGTAAATGATTCATAATTCCATTATGATGGGCAGTAAAATTTCAATTTCAGTATATTAATATTAATATTTCAGTCCAAAATTGTTACATTCTTATGTTTAATGATAAACATAACTTGATCTGCTATGCATGCAGTAAGAATGGTCACATGCTATCAATCTGGTCATTTTGTTCCACGAGATTTTTCTTAGAGTGTATTCAAAGAAATATGGAGCTTTGTAAATAACAGCAGCAAAGCCAATTTTCATCTTTCCATCTGCTGTGGACATGGATGCTGATAAATGAACAGTTATCATTTGCTCGGGAACACCCCACAGCAGCTAATTGCAATGCCATAGTTGCCTTGTAGTTATTATTTGGTTTACTGGGGGAAACACCTATTAAGATGAAGCTAGCTACCACCACACAGCCACCACGTATGTAAACTGCACTGAGATACACTATGTCACCACTTCAGTGGGAAAGCAAAGACCAGTTGTACTCTCTGTGTTCTCGTGAAGTCTGTCTGCTCTGCACACTGACGTAACTCAAGTCAGCCATCGGGCCTGACTGACACACTGTTCAGAAAGGAAACACGCAAAAGCCCTGGGTGTAAGCACATTTCCAGATATAGGCAGTAATCAGAATTCACCAGCAGAACAAAATGTCACGCCTCCAGAAGCAAACCATCTGCAAGGCAGTTCTGTTGACAGGAGATAGCAGGTGGCAGCTCGAGCTAGGCACTGCTTGGAAGGAATGGTCCTCAAATATATTCTTACAGCTTGGGACAGTCATCGCAGAATTGCTGTGTCTTAATTTGCTAATAAGCATAGCATTTTGTATATTGCCAATGGATATTTAGTGTATTATCATTTGCTATATACAGAATTTCTCAGACATGTCCTGTGCTCGTGTGGAATTTGCAGCTTATGGGCTGCTCAGAAATCAAAGGCAAACGGGCACTGCATGTGTGAGGGTGATCTACAGGGAATCTTTTGCAGACCTCACACGTCTGGACGTGTTAGATTTGCTGGGCAATTGCTGTGCCAAACCCATCACCAACAGAAATGTAGCAATTCAGCGAGACACATTTGGTCATAAATTTCCTGAAAAGGGAGGGCAGACAAGCTATAAGTTAGGGAAAAAATAAATAAAGCTATTAGTTTAAATCTAAACTATGAAAACAATCTATAACAATATAATCTATAATGAAGTGTCATGGCACCAAAGATTCTTAAAAAGTCCGACTGCCTTTTGGAAAATACAGAGGCAACATAAAATCAACAGTTTTATTCACTTCATAAACCAAGTCAAGATTCTTAGTTTGAACACATTGTCTGAAATTGAAGAGAAACAATTAGGTAATTGCTGAATGCTTCTGAAAATGAAAAATTGGTATTTTCTTGCAGTTTTTACTCTGCTATTTCCTATTATTATTTTAGGTGGGTATCTTATCAGCTGTGCCGCATTTAGTGATGACAATTATTGTTCCCATTGGGGGACAAATTGCAGACTTTTTAAGAAGCAAACAGATTCTTTCAACCACTACTGTGAGAAAGATAATGAACTGCGGAGGTAAGCTTTCCTATTTGATTAGAAAAGTTTCTTGTACAGATGTAATATCTATAAAGTAGACTGTATACAGTAAACAAACTGCATGGTTTTATGTACATATGACATAATCCTTTGTATAGTTTTTGTGTGTTACAGACGTGGTTACTAAATAAAAACAAACACATTTGTTTCTCTATTTAATTTCAAAACAGATTTTTGATACTTAAAAAAGCATTTTGACTGTTAAAGGGGTAGATGAGCTCTTTTGGGGTAATTTGCTTACAAGCAGCTTCTTAAAGTGTCTTAGCTCCTCATTTGGACACCCTCTGACAATGAGCTGGGATCACCCATCTGACTTCTCAGAGGTTAACCTTACGAGAGCTGAATTGTGCCTCTGATGAGAACTTAAACATTCATAAGCAGGTTGAGTGCTCCCATTAGTGCCAACCCAATTACGGTATTTGATTTGAGCTTAAAACTGGCAGGAAGCAATGATAAGCAAACAAACAACAAAATATGGATTACCTGACATAGCAAGAACATGTGTCTTTTAGGGAGGAAAGAAATGCCTGATTATATTGCACTCTGGGGTAACGTTTTGCCTCTGTCTTCCTTTGAAATATTGTGATATCCTAAAGTCTGCAATATTTGAGGAGGAATTAAATCTGATGCCTGGTTTTCTTTACAATTTCTCAAGGTTTTGGTATGGAAGCAACTCTTCTTCTTGTGGTGGGATATTCTCACAGTAAAGGAGTGGCTATTTCATTTTTAGTACTTGCTGTAGGCTTTAGTGGATTCGCCATATCTGGTAAGATTATACTACTGTCATTAATTAATTAGATTATTTTAAGAAATAAAACACCTCATTTGTTTTTTTATTCATTGACAATAGTTTAAAACAAACCTCAGAATTCCAAATATTACTTATGAACATTACAAAGAAAAGACCAATATCACACCTTATAGATTGGTTATTTTTGTTCAATTACTCAATCTTTTTCATATTCAGGGCAGCAAATTGAGCTTCCTTTTCAGTGAGGTGCTAATGTACACCATCGTTTTTTCTTAAAACTAAATGTGTACCACAAATGGATTCTTACTGTATGCTGATACCTAAATATATGTCTTTGTTTAGATATAGACCTTTACCCTTTTTTCACTGTCTATTATTTAATGTTTTGTTAGTACTGTAATTTTTTTACTATATTGGGGCCTAATTATTCACAAGTTTGTTTCTGATGTTAAAATCAGTTACTCCCATTTCCTGCTGCTATCTCACCCTTTTGCCTTTGCCTTTCCCAAATGCAAGTGAGCTGGCCTTCCTTTGTTTTCCCGCTGTGATCTTAGTATCCTCTCCCATGCTGGTTCCTTATGTCTAAACCAGACTCTCTTTTCTTTTGTGCCAAACATCTAAACTCTCCTTAACCAAATCTGTCCCTAGTACCACATACCAGATCTGAAAGGTATCATGACTTTTCCATAGAACTTGATAAGTATGGTATTTTCTAACAGCTATCCATGTCTAAATGCCTGCCTTTTCTCTTTTATTTATGTTTTGATATCCAAAGATCTGGCTTCTGCTTTCACTTATTTAAGTGCTTATTTGAGGGATAATCAGTTTGGACACTTCATATAGAAGCAGATGTTTTTCCTAAGATAATTTGAATAGTTACTGCATAAATCTGAAGGGAATTAAGCTGTTGGAAATGCAAGGAAACAAATATTATAAGGATAATTAATAAATCATTTATAGATAGTCCCTTTTTTTCTCCTCTCATCTTACCACTCAAGAACAGAAGGGAACTAACTCCCTTCTGCTAGTTTGTGTGAAAGAAAAATGTGGCAACAGGAAATGAAAGTGGCACAAGCTAGAAGAAGAAATAACGTGTTATTTACACCACGAAAAGGTCATGAACAACAGTATGACAATATGAACCTTATCCCTGTCTAAATACATTCTGGGTTCTCTAAACAATCACTACTGGGATATTTTTAAAACCTCCAGTTTGGGGAACGAAATACATTTAGTATCCTTCTGTAACATTTTTTTTTTTTCAAAGACAAAAAAAAAATAGATGTTTAAGCATTGTAAAGCTTCTAGAGAAAAATAAATGCAATTAAACAGCTGAAATATGTCATATTACAATTTTCACGTGATAGCATTACTTTTCAGAACCAAAGTATTACTCTGGTTATGGTATGAACGTTTGCTGACTTTTGCTTTGCAGGATTCAATGTCAACCATTTAGACATTGCCCCAAGGTATGCCAGCATATTAATGGGGATTTCTAATGGAGTCGGGACCTTGTCTGGAATGGTATGCCCTATAATTGTTGGAGCAATGACAAAGAACAAGGTAAGTGGCAATACAGTTTTCAAATCTTCCAGTTCAATACTGTTAGCTTCAATAAAAAGACCTTTCCATAATACAACTTGCCAGAATATCTGAATTGCAGTCTGGGACCTCTAGGGGATAGCATCCTGGAACTTGCAAATTTGAAACATGCTGCACTCACTATATGCTCACAAGGTCAGTGCTTTTGTAGGCTGATGAATAGTGATTTTCAGGGTGAGACAGATGTAAGTAATTGGAAACTGGACACTTACATGTTTTAGTTTTGCTGACAATCACAACCTCAATCCCTAATTTAAGTCTCTTAGCTCAGAAGAGTTGGGTAAGCATAGGTCTGATTTAGCAACTTTCTTCTTTACAGACACGTGAAGAGTGGCAGTATGTCTTCCTCATTGCTGCTTTAGTTCATTACGGAGGTGTTATATTCTATGGCATATTTGCTTCAGGAGAGAAACAACCCTGGGCAGACCCCGAACAGACAAGTGAAGAGAAATGTGGCTTTATTCATGAAGATGAACTAGCTGAAGAGACAGGGGACATTACTCAGAATTATGTAAATTATGGTACCACCAAGTCCTATGGTGCTACAACCCAGGTCAACGGTGGCTGGCCTAATGGTTGGGAGAAAAAAGAGGAATTTGTACAACAGGAAGTACAAGACTCATACAACTACAAGGAAGGAGATTATTCATAACAACCCTAAATACTGGGTATATTTTGTAGTGTTTGTGATTAAATTCATTGTGATTGTTTGCACACAGAACTAAAATGTGGTATAAACATGTAAACACATATCAAACAGGAAGGTCTTACTGTAAAAAAAAAATCCATTAAAGTGCAATCTGTATGAGTTGTGACATGTCATCACTTTCATTAGGTTATATTTGTTCGATAAACATTAGAGTTTTAAGGGTTTACTGGTCAAAACTATAGGGGCAATTAGATACTTACAGTATACAAGAGCTAAAACTCATAACTAAGGATTAAAGCACAACTAAGCAACCAAGTTGGCACATCTAATGCTCTTTTTAGAAAGCCAAAATTACTTGATCATTAAAAATGCACTTATATATTTGTTACACTGTATTGAAAGAGATTGTGTTAAATACACGTTTACTAAGTGCAATGTAGGAATTGTGTGTTTAGTCTAAGACAAGAGCTTTCTTAAAGGAGAAAGGCTGAGTCCTAGGCATTTACAGGGGCTTGATCCAGTTCCTTTAAGTGTAATTGTATCAAGCCTAACAGAACAAATAGGGCATATTGTATGTTTATCGTGATTACATGCTGCAGGCTACTCTGTGATGAATAATGGAATTATTTAGGAGTTTTATACTGAATGTTCGGGCACAAGTTCTTATTTCTATTCTGCACAGATTCTTATGAAATTATAGGCCTTGTCATGTTCTTCCCTGCATTTATCAACTAATAAAAAAAATGCAACATTAAGTCTGAACTTTCATGCAGACTTGTCAAATCCCTTTATCAAAAATAAGCTTTATTATTCTTTTCTTTGCAGTATATTCCAACTTTGTACTGGTGTCTTTAGAGAGAAAAAAATAACACAATATAAAGTAGAAAAAGATATAGTCTTATAGAAAATTCCAAAGAGAAATTTACTATGAGCAAGTAGCCCTATGAAAAAGGATGTATTTGTTTTGCAGAATATTTTGAAGCCAATAGAAGAAACAGAGAATAATTTAACCTTTATTCTTCCCTTAATAGCATTCATATTTTTACACATCGTGCCACAGTTATATACATAGATATAAGTTTATTGAAGATACTGTAATTATAGAAAATGTTGCTATTTTAGAAATCCCTGAAATAAATAAAAAAAATGTATTTGTCTTTCAATTAAACCTAATAATAATGGACACTGAATATAAACTCACAAACCAAAGTGGCAAATAACTAGTGTTGGGTTGAAAGAAGCCAACAAGCATCACGCTTGTCTTTTTAGCATAACTCAACGGTGACTGCAACATTAGTGTACCAAGCAATAAGTGCAATGCATTATGAAGTGCATAATCTTCTAGTCTATATATTAACCTTCATTTAGCTTGTTGTATATATTTGGGGTTGTTGGGATTAAACCAAACCGAACCAAACTGAAGTTAGCAGCACCAGACCACTTCTTAATACTCTAAAATGACAACAACGATCCATTTCTTAATTCAATCAAATGATTATTATTGTATGTAATAATCCATTCTGGATTCTTGGTCTGTTCATTGTATCGTGCTAGTGATTGGAAACCCTGCTACCGCAATATACAACTTGAGGATTGTTTCTTCTCCTTTTTCTTTTTTTTTTTTTTAATGCAAATCATACCTTGACCTTAAGAAAAAAATATTTTGCTTTGTGCCTCAAAGTGATGTAAAATGTGATCATAGCTTTTGCTGTGTTTAATGAAAAAGATGTGGACTGTGTCACTTTTGTTGCTGCAAAAAGTGTTAATAAAATGCTCTATTTATCCTTTTATATAAAAAGGACCGTTGTAGTTCCTTGTGATTTTTTTTAGATGTTCTCTAATACCAATGACTAAAATTATATTCACTGAAGAACAAATTCTGCTATCAACACAGAGACACTACCTTACACCTCAGCTAGGCATGATGCTGGATACCCAGTGCCCTGCACTGCCTGCTCTCTCCTCCACCTGCGCACAGATACACAGTGGGAGAGGCACCTGATGCCGGCTCCCATTCCTCCCCCCTAAGGATGGCTGCAGCAGGTGTGAAGGAGAAAAGAGCAGGAGGATCAGTGAGCCAGGCAATGCCACGCAACTGGGAAAAAAAGACTGCTCCATGTTAGCTGGAGGGCTGCCGTGGGTCAGCGCTCTCTGAAGCAAATGGGGGGCTAACACGGACTGCTGATTTGGAGTTTGCTTCCTCTCCTCCCCCTGCAACAAGGCTTCTTAACTGAAACATAACGTTGCTTTCTGTCCACCTTACAGAACTTGGTGAAATTCAACAAATGCTACATTAAATCTTCTAATGACATTTTCACTGTTCAGTAATTCTCCTGCACCCAGCAGAAGAATGTAGAAGCATCAACCTGCACAGAAGGCTGCAAACACCAGCTAGAGCAGAGGTGGGCCGAGTGCTTTGCACTGGTAGGCGAGTTGTCACGAGACGCAGGCCAGGTAATCCCAGCGTTACCGCTAATTGTTCAGATGGACTGCTGTGATGTTGTCATGGCAACATCCCGAAAGAGTCCAAAGTGGGATAAATAGGGGCTGCAGAAGTACTCTTGTGCTTATTGCACCAAGCGGACAGCTCAGAAAATGAAAACTAATTAACAAAATTAAAATAAATTTGTCTTAATTTTTGGTCTAATCTTACAGGCTCTCTGTCTTTTAGAATTGTCTCAACAGGTTCCTTTCATTAAGAACAGGCAATTTTTCTTCTTATTAGCTTGACACCTTTTAATTATGTCGAGCCAAGGAAAGACTTTAGTCAGGCACTACACCCTGCACTGTTCTGCCATGCACACTTCCGTGGGAACTCAACAACTGCTTTACCTAATAGAACTGAGAGGTTGAGGGCAAATTTTGATTGAAATACTCAGATTTTTTTTTTTTTTTATATATTAATGAAAGAAAGTGTTTTGCAATCCTTTTTAGAAAGTTTTCATGAAAAATATTTGTGATGTTGATCTACTTGAAGTTTAGCCACTTGGCTCTTCTGTCTTCTGAAAACGCATCCTCTCTCATGGTTTGTTTTCTTCTTCCCTTTATTTTAAATGCTACACCCCTTCTAAGATTCTCCACATTCTCTTTCTAGCTCTCTGCTTCTGCTCTGACTCTTTTACTTCCTCTATAAAGAGAAGACACAAAGACATGGAGCATGCCAGATTTTAAGGTTTTTACTTCACAGATTTCCACTCATGGAAAAATACAGGAATCAATCATCTGGAACATGACTGTGAAAGAAAGCAGGGAAATGGAGAAACTATTGTATTTCTCACAAAGGATGATTAAGTGAAGACAAGGAACAACAGTTAGGGATGGGTTAGGGAAAAGGAGAATTGAGTAGATATGATCCTTTGTCTTAACTCCTGAATTTCTTCTCAGTAAATACTCCTATGCTTCTCCTTTACTACTTCCTATTTATAGAGTAGCATTACTAAAAAATAACTCTTAAGCCTCTTCTGATCTGTGCCCTTTCTGCCCAGAGGCTTCTCTTCTACACTCAAGTTCAAAGACTAGCTCTGCAGATGCACTGCACATGTAAGAGGCAGTGTCCCTCTTTTGGAACTCTTTCTAGGTCAAATCACCCGTGTTTATCAGGGATCCATGTAAGATCAGGGTTCACAGTCACTTTTTTGTCTCATCCTGTCATTTGTTTCTGTTCTGTTCCGCTCTCTGGTACCTTGTACTTATTATGTTGAAAAAAAAAAAAAAAAAAAAAAAAAAAAAAGGGCAAAGTAATCTGTACTCACGTTTCTCACATTTTTATCAGTCAGTTATCTTCTCTAAGTGAAGAACCATAACTTAAAGGAAGGACAGAATCCTGGCTCCATTAAAATCATTAGAAAATCTGTGTTTAGATGGGTTAGAATATCACCTCAAATGTTCACCTTTATGTCCTCAAAACATTTCAGGTAGACATTATCACTTAACTAGAGACAATATTTTAAATATCTGAATCCACGTTGGTCAGATCCCTTCTGTTAACATATACTCTCTCTCACAGAGATAAAGCTATCATAAAATGCTCTTTGCTTTCAGAAGTGATCATGAAATTCAATGGACCCAATTTCATAAAAACACTTTTCTATGGGGAAAAAGAAAGCCTCAAGGTAAAGGTTGAATAACAGTGACAAAAGAATATCTGCAAATTTGAATGAAGTCCTCTTTCAGCATGAAGCTAGGAATAGGAATGAATGTGGAAGTCAGAATAAATGTCACAGTTCAAAGCTGTACTGTTTGAAAGATAACATCACAGTCTTAGTTGCTGTCTCTGAAAGATAAAATGTTTTGTTCCTTTCAGGATAAGCTGTGAAAGAGTTTGAAGGCTAGTCTAAGTCTTAAGCACTTAACAGCAGATGCTTTTGTTCTTATTTTGATTTTGTCTACTTTTTTTTTGGTAGAATAATTTTCATTGCACTGGGAGATTTAAGAGTAAATAATCAAAGGACCTAGAACTAAAATGAGATATTTTAATTTTAGTTGGATATCTATGTATATCCCCTCTGATCTAATTAAAGTGCCTGATTTTGCTATTCTAGCTTTGCTTAACACTTTTTCACGCTATAATCCAAAGCATGGCAAAGAACAAAATGTGTTAGATGGGTGCATATGTACAAATACTGAAGCCTATGCAATCAGTTATATTGAGGTCAAGCCCTCTGACAGTATCTTCCATGTTTGAGAACTGATGGTACAAATGGTTGTTGAGAAATGAATCTTTGGTAAAGCTTTTAATATTAGAAACACAGAATCCTCACAATTTTGGCTTTGGATGAAGCTGCATTCTCTCAATTGCTGTGAGACATTAGAGAGCAACACAAAATAAGATTTTGAGCAACCAACCTCTGGCAGGCTTTTGTCTATAAGAAAGTAAGTAGAAGACAAGTATGAAAGAGACACCATGTCTCTATTTTTCAATGAGAAAAACACTAAGACATGCAGATGTGATATCAGGCACGAAATTTAAAGGTAAATTAGAAATTAAAGGAAATAAAATGTTCTAGGAACTTAAAGGAAGGCTTATAGAAGAGCTTCCAGAATTCCTAGCTTTTACTTATGACAATAGTAAGAAGAAAAACCTGAAGAAGAAGTCCTAAATATCTAGGGAAGTCCACACTAACCTCCATTGCAGATATGATCAAAACTTGTCTCAGAAGCTGGTTACCACCATGTCCTGACTGCACCTTATGTTGTCCTAACATTGTTTCTAACACATAGCAGGACCTTGAAGGCACTTAAGAGGCCTTTATTGTCTTCAGCAGCCACTTCTGGGACCCCCAGGAGCTCCGACCTGGACTTCCCTGTCTGTAGTATGTCTCCTCAATAACAGCTGGATCTCTGCTGTGCTCTGGTCTCCAGTCCTGCTTCTGGTCCCCCTCCTGCTGCTGCTGAGAGGGCTCTGTGGAGGGACTCTGGGCCTGACTACTTCCTTGCTGCCTCTGGGACTGTCAGTAGAGCTTATTACTACCATCCTGCTCAGGTCCACTGGGACTGCATTCCGGTCAGCAATGGCACAGCCAGCACCTGGCTCACTGCCCTGCTGAGCTCCCTTCCTGCTCCCACTGCTCCATGTTGGACTCTTCCATGCTGCACCAGCCTTACACTGAGGAGACCTGCTAAGCCTCGCCTTAGGAAAGTGTGCGTGGTCAATTCACTAATTAAGCACCTTTGCCAGTCCATGAAGAGGTAGAATTGTGGATTACGACCCCATTATTTTCCTAAAATACACCAAATGTACTGACGTGTCAGGCAGGAGATATGACTTGTTAGATACCACAGCATACTGCCTCAGAAGTAGAGGGTCTGGCATTCCTACTTAAAATCTCTCTCATGGATGTACTCTCCCATCATGGGTATACTTGTGGTATTAGGTTCCTTTTCCAGGAGGAGCTGCGTTTCATTTGTCAGCAAGTCTTTAGGGGACTGAATCAAGTTATCATCCTCGAACCCACTGCAGGCTTCCTTAGCTGCATGCAGGAAGCTGCTATTATGTGTGTGTGTGTGATTACTATCCTCAGTCCTTCTGCTAGAGAGGACCAGCATTTACTTGTACCAAACTAACTTTTCAAAACTGGTGTACCTTTACACCACTTCTGGCTGGGCATCGTTGCACAAGGGCATAGGGTCTGTTCACAAATCTATGCAAGCAAATGATGCTCTTGATCTTTGCACTACCAGGGTCAGCAGCTAAAATCGGTGGTTTGCAAAACTGGCGATTGAGGCATTATGAAGAGTAACTGCTACCTTGTACTACTGACAAGGAGTTGATGACAAGGTGTTGTTTGTACCCTGAAGATCAAATGGCAGGTTCTGTGCACAAGGAATAGCGAATGAGATGAGTATTTGACATGGGCAAGCAGTACAGCTATATTTGGCTTAGCAAGATCCCACTTCATAGTAAGCAGTATGAATTCACTCACATCTGCTCTGACTGTGACACTGTGAACTCTCAATTCACATACATTCAAATTTATTTCCTATAATACTTTTCTTTCAGAAAATACAGAGATTACCTATCTCATCAGCAATCTAACAAAATAAATCTGTTAACCTAATCAGCAACAGAAAGAAATTTACTTCAAACAGCAAACATTTTATATGAGAAAGATAGCAGCAATCAAAAAAAATAAAATAAAAATGTGATTGTAAAACTTAGGTTAAAATTTAAACTACCTTACAATATTCTTCTAGGTTTATATACACATGCATGTACATATATGTACATATGTGTATCTATATTAGTACACACAAAGATTTTAGTTCTCTTTTGACTTGATCAAAATCCTAACATATCCTCAGCAAATTCAAGTGCACTGAGTAAGGCTCCGCTCAGCTCTCCTGTAATCTACCATGAATGAGGGCATCAGCAACAAGTGGCAAGAAACTGAGTCATACATAAGAAGCTTAGCTGTATTTGTTGTCTCTGAGAAGACTTTCAAGTCTGTTAGTCTGTGTCAGAACTTCAGATCAACAATCTAACCTTTAGGGATCTGTAAAACTGGATGGTATTAGCAGGAACCACTTTGTGTTGTATTGCTTATCTTGAACCTCCTTGAACACTGAAGCCTCCACCGCTACATTTTCCAGGTCACAAATGTAGAAGAAACATTTATTTACCCCATAACAGGAACATGGTGCTTGGCATTATCTTAAGTTGATATAATTAAAGCTCATAACATTTCTAGAGGTATGAATAGCCTAAAACTATTCCCTAGTTTCAGGGATGTCCTTGAACTAACATACTTTTTCAGAAGTTATATTAGTTCTTTGCTGAAACAGAAATATGAAGAAGAGCTTTCCCTGAAGACTGGAATTTCTTTTACTTTATATAGTGAATAGAATAGAATAGAATAGAATAGAATAGAATAGAATAGAATAGAATAGAATAGAATAGGAGAGTTTATCTGGAAGGGCCACCATTCCAACTGCCTGAGCACTTCAGGACCAAACAGAAATTCAAGCATATTACTGAGGGCATTACCCAAATGCCTCCTGAACCCTGACAGGACTGGGGCATCAGCCACCTCTGTAGGAAGCCTGTTCTAGTGTTTGAGTCAACATTTCCATGACATGAGGATAAATAGCATACACACTATAGAAATGTGGTAAGGTCCACACAAACCATGTCTGGTTTAAATTGCTGTTCAGAAAATACAAGTGGGTGGTTGGATATCCAAGGATCAAGAGGAACACAAGAAGTCCTTATATCTTGAAAGATACTTCTTTGTGATACATAGGAGGCACATCTAGAAGAATCCGGATACATGCACGATGGCCCTACTCATTTATTTCCCTCCACCCTTCTGTAGCATCTGGGGTGGCCAGCAAATTAAAGAGAAAGGTCACTATACTGCCAAAACCAGATGGAAATAAAAGCAAAAATGATGTCTGCAAGGAGAAAATGAACCACATAAAAGAGCATTCCAACAATAAAAGATAGCACTGTTAAAACTGGAAGGCTGCCATTTAATTACAGTTTGTCTTGTATAATCAATTTAATGTGTCAACATTGTATAATTGCCATAGATGGGCATGAACTAAATAAATTTATGAGGAGGGCATGATAATTTTCTTCAAGGTAAGCATCAGAACAAACAACAGAACAGCTTTCAGTTTTCACCTGGAAAGTGACAAGGTTATTTTCTTTTTTGTGGATGTTGTTTTGTGGAATTAAAATGTATCAAACACTGACAAGGTCAAACAAACCTCAACTTTTTCCTCTGCTGTGTTTTCCTATACAGTTATGTCTGACCATAGGATCAATAAAGCACAAAAACAAAGGGAATGCCTTGAAAAAAAAAAAAAACAAAAAAAAACAAACAACAACAACAACAAAAAACACCACTACTTTCTAATTCATGTATTTTCATGTCTTAAAATATCTTTATTAGCCTAGAAACTTATTCATATACTGACAGGTTTATTGCAACCATTATTAGCTGTTTACATTGCTAAATGTAATTACTTCATGTTTTATTTAGAATAAAATCCTCTGGGCCATGAGTGGTTTATTTGTTCTTGTGCATTCATTTGATGTGAGAGGACACAAAAAGTGCTTAGTAGAAAACATACAATCTAAAATAATCGCTGTGAAGTTGGAATACCAGTGATATTCACCAAATCCCATTAATGTTTAGCAATCAGCACTTATTTAAGATCTATTCCCTAACTGACGCCTTGATGCACAGAACGTGAAACTTCAGAGAACTCAGATCTACTGTCTGTCTAAATGGCCAGTTGGGCTCCCTACAGAGGCAGTGGGATTTGAAGACATGGACTTCAGCACAAGGAAGAGACACCAGGTTTTCTAAGATGTCCACTCTGCTACCCACTAAGCACTGATGTTCTGCTCTGGAAGCTCCGTCTCCAGACAGGAGGTTATCTCCAGTGGTTGCTCTCACTAGATTTCAGCCTATATCCACATTTAACAGAATGGAAGAACTGAAACAGAGAAAACTCTACGTGTATTTCCCTCAGAATCCAAGTTTCTGGCATACCTTAGTTCTCTGTCAGAATGAAAGCTTTATCTTCACAGGACTTCACAAGAAAAGCAGAGCAGCTCTAGAATTCTTGGCAATGGCTGCTGTTGAACCAGTGTCAAATATAAGCTTCTCATATCCTAGGCAAATGTTCAAATCCTTCACTCACTGAATTGATCTTATGCAGTCTCCTGATCTCTGCTGTTTGCTTAGTGTGAGTTGGGTAGAGTATCTGAAGCACAGAGAAATGACATCTTTATGACACAGAGTAGAACTTGGAAAGGGAAGGGTCCCGATCACCGTGTACCCGTAGCTGCGTGGCAGTGCGTCTGGACAAGGGATGTTCCTGACATTCTGCTTCTAGGATCAGGTAGGCAATACATCTCAAAACACACCTCAATTTCTGTCTCCAGTGACAATGGTGTCACACAAGAAAGACAATCCCATAAAATAATAAATGAAACATGACCTAATGACATTAAGTCATCAGAAAAAACATCTGACTAATAGGTGAACCTGAAGGCACCACTTGGAAATGCTTATTGTATTTATTTATTTATTGTTATTGATTTCTTTAGTCTCATCAATCTATCACTTTCAATTGTGGTATAAAAATGAAGTAATGAATCATATGTAAGTTGATTAATGCCAACATCTTGGTAGTATGAGTTAATCATTCTTTGTGGGATTACTATCTCTTTTCTTGTGCCTTTTGATTCAAGCAACATTGGCTTTCTTTTTCTGCAATGAAAGCACAAATTCATGAGATTACTTCTGGAAGAATCTCATAAAAATAATTAAAAAGGCAAAGAAAAAAGTGAAAATGAAAGTGTTGGAAACAATGAGACAGAAAAGGATCTTCCAACTGAATGATGGGAATTTAAAGGTTACCATCAAAACATGCAAACCAATCATCAGAAAAGACAAAATCAATTTGCAAAATTGTATTGCTGATGTATGAAAGTTAATCTCTTAACAACAGGGTATAGAAATGTTATGTATACAAACACTGCTAGGAAATTTCAATCACTTCCAAAATAAAATAGTCTGGGTAATTTTAATTAGGAATTAAAGTTTCTCTTAAAAACTTTTTTGATGTGAAAATGTTAGAGATTATATGGACAAAAAATGGTTATGGATTAACTTGAAACCTGACATCCCATTAAGCATGGTTTTGTTTCTGTTGCCTGAATAAACAGCGTAGGACCCTCTGAGACTCTGTGTCATCTGTATGAAATGGTGCTGACATCCCAGGGAAAACTGCTGGAGTCAGTCTTTTCATTTGTTGTGTGTGGCCATTAATTTAATTTGTGATTACTAGCAAAGTACAGGAAGATATATATAGATGAATTATTGATCTGCTTTGGGGCACTAATTAGAACAAGTATACAGTTCATCTCTGTAGCACTCTTTATCTTGTATGCAATAAAAATAAAAACAAATTTAATTTGTCCTCTGTCTGTTCTTGTGATTAATTGAATGTATGAAAACAAATCAACATTACATCTCTAACAAGCCATTTGCAAATCCACGTTTCAGTTTGCTGACACTGTTCTCCACATATACACATAGAAACAACAGAGATTGTCAGTACCAACTCCAACAGAAAGCAGGACTTGTAAATTTTGCTACTTGATTTGCAGCAGATAAAATTCTTCCCAAAGAAAATAGAGCAAAAATTAAACACTTTATAACACTTTATAAAGTGGTCATTTATTATGGGCTTACATACTGACAATGCCTGTCTCATTTTCCTTTCTTCTCCCTCGCCTTTCTGAGCCCAGACAAATGCGAAACTCCATGGGAAGCTGCCCCTGCACTGGGGCTGGGCTCGGGGCACTGCTGATGTGGGGCTCCCTTTTCCAGCTTCAGAGGCAGCAGCTTCAAACAGCTTGGGGCTGATGCACCTTCAGGTAAGGGGTCTGTTCGCCCCTGCTGTCAGCACAAATTTCACATCATTCTTGATCATTAGGATTTGATCTCAAGTTTTGAGTGGCCCATAGTGGTGCCGCACCACCAGGTTAGCAAAAGCATGCTGATCGCTGTATTGCCTTTCAAGTCAATGTCTTAAGCTGATCCTACACTCTGACATGGCACATAATAGTGATGTAATTTATGTGTTGATTGGGAGAAATGAAGAAGTCTGCATGAAATAACAGTTCTAATTCATTCATCTTCGTTACTTTTAAAACTCTATTAATGCTAATTAAATTCACATTATGACTTTTGCATTAGCAGTTTACAATTGCCTCACTAATAAGTGTTATTAGATTTATTATACCTTAAACAACAGAAAATCAGAAAATCATCTCTCTGTTTTGTTTTGAGGCTTAATAGCAGGTTTAAGGCCACAGACAGAAGAAACACTTCTTGCAACTCCTCCTATCTTCTGTCCCTGCCAAAGGATACTCAGACATCACTCCCAGTGTGGGCAACAAATTCTAGTTGCTACACTGCATGTATTGTGCCTATATTTATCTATGTGTCTGTATACAGATTTAAGATTGTGAAGACAAGACTTCACTGTTAGGAGGCATTAGAATTAAATTTGCATGTACAACTGAAATTGTCTCCTTTTCCACATCTATTCTGAAGCAATGCATGATAACTAATGCATTTTTCTGCAAGACCCCTGTGTCACTCAGCACACAAATAACACACTAATGAGTAGCTATTGGGTGCGTTGTTTTATCTTCCTTGTTCAATGCTATCACCCCATTTAAATCCTGATGGGGAGACAGAATGATTAATTTCCTTATTTACTCTCCAATACTCATCACTACAATGTCCTAGTGCTTCAGACATTGATTTACATTTCTTCAGCACACATGTAGTAAGAGAGCATTGACTGCATATTTAGGTAAAGAACTATGCCAAAAAATGAAAATTATAACTATTTTAGGGTACTGATTTGAGACATTTACATCCTGATTTTGCAGAATAATTGGCAATAAATAAAATTATCTAGGTTTATAACATAGTCTCCTATATCAGCTGCACTTAAAGTGCTCAGATGCCAGCAGATCAGACTGCATCATCATACACTGTCCTCCCCAAAATAAGAAATACAATTATTGAATATCTAGGAGAAGCTTTGTTTGTTTTGTTTAATAACCTGTTTAGCAACAATCTAGGATTTTTGGAATAAGAAAAAAAGAAATCAGTTTATTGGGATGGCATTCAAGAGTCTTGAATAAAACATCATCCTCTTTTGCTCACAGTCCTCTGACTCAGTCACCACACATTTTTCAACTTAAGCAAGTTGCTTTTCTTCATACATGGAAATTTTCTGTGCAATGAGTTTGTTGATCATATGAGATGATGATCTTATGTGCAATCCCCTGCCTCTGTTCCTTTTCTTGTTCACTGGTCCAGACCTGCAAACTGTAGTTCTCAGCCCCTTTCTATAATCTCAATTTCTTGTCCCGTCTCCAGCCCCTAGGTTTGTCCTCCTCATCTGCTGTCTTCTCCCAGCCCAGCCTCCAGGCCTCTCCTGTCTCCAGCTCCCATTCTGCCTTGCTTCCCAATACTCTTTGCCAAAGCAGCTCTCTCATGCCCGGGATGAATCAATCTTGGTGAGAAAGCAAAGAAGAGAAGAGACAGACCTTCTGTTCTAAAATAGGCACTAGTTACTGATCCTGAATACCCCTTGTAATACTGAAGAGAAATTTGGCATAAGTGGCTATTGCACAAGCCTCTTCACCAGTCACAGGGAAAAGAAGGAAAGTAACCAAAATGCTGGAGTCAGAAAATTCAAAGAGACAAGTAATTTAAATCCATGACTTTTTGCTGTTGTCTCTGATTCTTTTTTCTTAGTTCTCCCTTAAATTAGTGGTATTTTCACAGTCACCACAGAAAATAGCTCACTCCTTCAGTAGTATTTCTGGGATTCACAGTTTCACTACGCAGATATTGGCTGCATCTACGTATTTAAGATAGCTTAGTGGGATGGGAGCAAAGGCAGTTTCATTTGCATAGCAAAGATCTCATCTATCTGTATTCAAACCTTTCATGTGGCTGTAAGAGCAGCCATAACAGACTGCATCACCCGAAGAACCTTTTTCATGGGGATTCTCCACTGGCTGGAGCTGGATGAGTCCATCCCAGTGCAAGCTGATAAACATTTGTGCATTTGAATGCAATGAGGTGGTGCATCTTTTGCTAAATTTCAGTGGACAAATATGATAACTGTAAATGCCACTCTAGAGCTGAAAGCAGTGCTTTTACTTTAATTTTCTAAGTAATTATCAGTTTCTGGAAGGTCTGCTTCTTGCCATGTGCAACTGTGTTTTGTTGTTTGTTTTTTTTTTTTTTTTTTTTTTTTTTACATGTATTGCAGAAATGGCAGAAGTGGATTGGCTATGTATGGTAGCAGAGCTCTCCTGTCTTCAGATGACTCAGGCCAGTTTGAGAAGGATAAGAATGTGTCCCATCCATCTGCCATTTAAATTTCGGAGGAATTCAGTATGTGCATTTTTGTATGAGTTAATGCACACTGAAGAAAAGTCAGGCAAAATTCCAAGAAACAAATCAGTTCGAAATTGAAAATTAATAGAACATAGCTCTGAACTCCACTATGAAGGAATCCCATCTTTAGATATCTGGGTTATTTTTCATAGCTATTTACTTGAGAATCAAAAACTGTATGCAGATTTGCAAAAAGCAAATGTAGAAAAAAAAAACACGTTCAGCAACCAATGAATCGTGTGCAGGCATTCAGTCTAAAAAAGGCAACTCCACAAGGAGCCACTAGAGTATAAGAAATTTCACTTATTTGTAAATTCATGAGAAATATAGTTAGTCAAATCCAGGCAATGAATTATGAATGGTTTTCAGCAAAGGGGAGAAATTGTACATACCGTACAGCTGACAAAAAACATTTTGGCATCCAAATACTGAGCAAAATACTGAATATAAAATAAACAGTAACTGGCAATATGAAAACATTTGTCTATCTCAAAGCTGCCAATCTAGTGGCAAAATATACATTTTGAGGATGTTGTCCTTTTTTTTTTTTTTTTTTTTTTTTTTTTTTACATAAAGAATGAAATGCTGGCGGCAGGAATTATGTCATCTATCCCTATCTGGTATTTTTCAATTGCCTCACCATGTTTTTGTTATTATTATCTGTTTTTCTAAACTGCTATTTTGAAAGAGAAAAACCTGTCATTAGCTACACGTTTTGAGTACCTAAAAATCAGCTATTATATTAGATAAAATAGCACAAAAGAGCTGGCAACACGATGTGCTAAAGGTCAAACTCTCTGTATTTCTAGCTACTCCTACTTTAGCAAGTCCTAGAGCTGAGATAGGAATCTGGGTCTTGCACCATTCAGCTCTGATCCCTGGGCACTGCTGGGCCACTCCCTCTCTGAGTCGATGAGATGTTGCATCATATACACTACGGACAGGAGTTTGACATGACAACTGAATTCCTTTCAGCAACATTTCAGATAGACTGATAGTTATGAAGAGAAATAATGCTTGAACTAAAGTTTTTACACAGTTCAACACAAGATATGGCAAATGTCCTGAATTTTACTTGCATTCTCTCAGCAGCGCACTTTTCCCTATATCCAAATAGCTTATTAAGCCAAACCTTTTTGCCTTTTCTCTGTTTCAAAATGCTACTGTCAGAACTCTGGCATAAAGGATCTTGCAAATCCATGGCAACCTGATTTTTGCTATGCATCACCAAAAATAAGTGTGCATACGTGGCATCCTCCCCCTCCCCGGTCATATGCTTTGCTGACAAATTCGGCAGGTGGACAGGAAGGGGTTAGTCACTGGAGCAGCGAGGGAGAGCAAAGGATTCCTCGCAAAGGAATGTGCCTTAAATCCACGTGTCTGTTACTCATCACTCCCTCCACATGAGAATTCCAAACTACTTGCTGTGTTTTATGGCAAGTGGCCTTTTTAAGAATAAAATGATGATAACGGGACCTCTCTGACAGCTGCTCTGTGGTGTGGAATATGAACCTCGCCCCACTGGAGGCAGAACAGGGGGCAGTGAGCAGAAGAGATGGAGAGAGGTAAAGGACCATTAGCCCAAGACATGTGTCTCCAAAACATATCCTTCAGAGCCTCGCCATGTAGCTATGCCACTGCATGTACATCACCTTGTTAGTTTTGAATGTGTGATTTTTAAAACAGAACATGTAAAAATATAGATTACGTAGCCATTATACACATAATAGATCCAAAATAGCACTGAGGAATCTAGAAAACTTTATGAATATTCTATATTTTAATTGGGCAGTGTGTTAATTACATGTGGAGGAAAACCCTTGGATCATTTTTTTTTTTCTTTTGTAGGTAAATTATCCTCACATTTACCCAAAGCATGCACCGTTACCAAATCCTCCTATTTTTGTTGTAAGGCTTGCTATTCAGGAACAACTACTGCCAGCTAACAGTAATAATCAGCCAACTCATTTCTCTACATGGACAGCCGAGGACTGGATACACTCTGTAGTCCCAGCAGCATTAGCAACTGTACAAAGAACATGTGGAAACTGCTGGCAGCAGCTAAAAAGAATGGGAAACAGGATATGCTATGAGATCAGTAAGAAACATTTCTGTTGTGTCACCCTCTGATGCAGCACACCTGCAGAGTGCAGCCTCTCACCTGGCCGAGCAGAACACCCTCAGCTCCTTTGCTAAGAGGAGAAGAGAGCTGAGCACCACTCTGGCCAGGCTGAGTGCTTTTCAGGATGGTGACAGACAACATGGGCTACCGTGGAATTTTTAGTGGCACCTATGTCCTGCCTAAGGGCTCACACCCCAGTGACATGACAGAATGAGAAGTCTGATAAAACCTTTCATGATAGAAATCAGCTTTACTTTTTCCTGTTCAAGTTAGCTGATACAGAGTAGATATATACAAAATGCTTCTTAAAAGAACATCTTAACTAAGCACTGACATCTAGGACACACAGTTAGGAGTTATAGCTGCCTCTGAAATGTGCATTTGTCCATCTTTGTGTTCATGCATGATACCATTCTTCAAGGAGCATGTGATAAACATTGCACTTATTCTGCACACATAATGTGCAGATGGAGAATTCCAGGAAGAGCTCTAAAGCTATATTAAGCTTTATTTTTTTGAATATTTGAAGTCCTAAATTATTTGCAACTTAAAAAGCATTTTTAATGTGCTTTTGCATACATTTTTGCAATATTTTATATTGATATTCAATAAAAGCTTTTCCATCCAGAGAAGCATGAACCTGAGGATAGTCAACGAATGATCAGTAGAAAATGTCAAACACACTTAGGGCCCTTTTTCTCCTTAAAGCACATACCATATGTAACTTGATGCTCAAAAACTTCCCATCGTGCCATGACCCCTGCCAATCCAGTGTCATACCTGGCAGCTTTCAAAAGTTACACAAAAAGTCATGTGAGCAGGAGAAGATAACTATTAGTAGATTAATAGTAATATATTTTTCTCTAAGTAAAATGCAATTCAAGTTTGGAAAAAGAAATATATGCTGGTAAGTAATAAGACACGTGAGTGGAGCCAGTTAGAGTGTACAGCAGGCACTGTCGATGTAACTAATTTAATCACTGGAACTAACTCAAGAAAAAACTCAGTTAATTGTGATCTTATATAAGGAGTGACGCCAGCCCATGTCTCTGTGCTGGGAACTAATGTAGCCTTGTGGGGGTTTTAAATCTGGCAGCTGGCAGACTGTGATGTTGACAAGGAGAAAGACTAGAAGCAGGAGCTATTTTAATTTTAAGTCAGAACTCCCCATTCAAAGTAGGGAGAGATTTAATATTTATTCCTTTATCTTTTCTTTGCCCTCTGCCAAGTTGGAATTTACACCAAGGCAACTGTTGTAGGTTAAGGAGTGGCAACTTAACGGGCTGGAGCCTGGGCCATTTAATTTTTGCTTTATCATTTATATTGTTCAAGTTGCATCGTGATTATCCTGATACAAAACACCAACAGAAGTACAAAATCACTCACTGTTCCTTAGGGATCTTTCCCATTGCAGAGGTCGTGCCAATATGTGAAGTGGCCACCACTTGGCACACCCTGTGGAGACAAGGTTCAGAGTATGCCAGGCTGACGGACCAGCAGAGGTGGTGGTCCAGCATTTCATCGTGCTGTCTCACTTCTGCAGACACACAGAATGGTCAACTCACTCGTCTGGGCCCAGGATGGTGGGAAAGGAGCAGCCAGCAAAGGAGAAGGGTGTGGATACTCTACAAGCAAACCAATATTTTGGTTTGTGAAGAGGGTAACAAAGCTTCTGATTGTTTAAATGCTTCCTGAGTGATCTCAAAGAGATTTTCACAGAGAAATGAAGGCATTATGCTCTCTTACAGGTAGGAAAATCCAAGTACAGCAAACTGAAAGGACCAGGACATACCTGGCCAGTAGGCTACTGGTAGAGCTGGGTACAGCACCAGTTTCCAGCTCTAATGTACCATTGAAGTCAGCTACCTTTCTGGTGAAAAAGAAAAAAAAAAACACAAAAAAACAAAAAAACACACTACATGCATAACTAGATTAATTGGATTAGACTTGGATTAATTAAGCACAATATCATTCTTGATCCCAGCAGAGCACTGACTCATCAGAGTCTGAACACTGTGGTTGAACGGCTGGGAATGTCACCTGATTCTTCATTCATTTGCATAAACAGGACTCGGTAACATCGGGCTGTGGGCACTGAAGACATTCGGCATCCCACGGAACTGAGAACTAAACCATCACACCGAGATCTAAATAATTTGATGGGGAAAAATATTGCTCTGTCTCCTTTTTAAGGCTGTCTTCAAGGGCACAGGTGTGTTTTTCCTCTTATAAAAATTATATTGTTCTCCTTTAAGTGATGAATTACTAGAAACAAAATATTACTGGGCACTCCAATAAACCTGTTTGAGCTGCTTGGCTTTGCGGACACGGAGTGAATGAATAAAAAGAGCTCCTTGAAGAATCAGAGCAATTGCCAGTGAATGAGATTACATGCCACATCCTGCTGCTGCTGGCCTGAACTCCACTCACACATAGGAGCTCTAGAGAAAGATATTAGAAATATTGTAAACGTTGGAGGAATATTACTGGGGCATAAACAATTCTAAATGCAACTATGATCTGCTAATAAACAACATGTGTGTTTCAGGCTCTACACCGCTTGAAATGTAACACCACAAAGAAAAATGTATGCCCAAGCATGGTAATCCTATGAGAGGAAATGACATTTTACTGCATTTTCTTCATTCATATTTCTGAAGAAGCTTAAATGCTGTTTATGATTTTTCTCGAGGAATATCACTCTGCGAATTCCTTTCCTTGAGAAATGCATCCCGTTTCTGCACAAATTTTACAGATGAATATAGAATGCCTAATACTTTATCACTGAAATAAATGAGCAGAAAAGTCCGCTTCTTTCTCATTCCTAAGTGTCAGCAAGTATATTTCTCCGTGCCATAAATCACAAATACGTAAGAAATGCAGCCAATTAGTTAATAAAATATGCCTCCTTCAGACCTAATGTCTACCATATAAGCATTCTATCTAAGGCACTGACAACACTTTTATCACAAGGAGCGATGGAGCTACGCAAAACAAGGGGAGCTGCAACTTGCCTTGCCAACACCTTCCACAGCTTTTCTTACCCTCTCATTGTGCTGCTCAGAAAGATGCACATAGGTAGTTACCATGGTAATTCCCACATCACATGGTAATCTTAGGCTGCTGTAGAGATATATAGAGGATCTTCTTAAGGAAGCACATGCAAATGCAGAGAGATTACAGCTGATATGTTTTAGGCAAACTTCCTTGTTGAGTACAGTTTAAACTAGATCAGATTTGACAGCAGTAGTACGGAAAAGACCATGTCTAGATCTCCCCAGCTGGGCAACTGTAACAGTGAAAACACATTTGCTTGTAACTAGCTCAGTAGGCAGAAATGATTTATCAGATTTTAAAGCTCTGAGACAAAAGTCGTATTAATTTCTTGTACAGTGCAAACAGCATCACGTATACTTTGTGACTAACAGTAACAACAATAACTGACTGGTTTCTCTGTAACAGGGCCCTGGAAGCACTTGTTAGATAGGCTAAGAAGGTGTCTGTTTGCATTAAGTAAACTCATACAGTCACATGCAAACAACAGAATTATTCTGATTTCGAAATTCTGGGGCTTTTTCAAAAATGGAAATAACAACTTTCATTGGCAAGGCATGGGTTTTAGGTCCTTTTGGTCACAACCTGAACACAATGCCTGAAGAGAGTATCCCAGTTTGCTCAAACAGAGGGAAAAAGAAAAAAAGAAAAAAAGAAAAAAAAAAAAAAAAAGCATTTCAAGCTTAGGAGTATGACCTTGGCTTAGCTTCTGCATCTGAGAATCTGAGAACAAACAGAGCTTTTTTCTTTTCTTTTCTTTTCTTTTCTTTTCTTTTCTTTTCTTTTCTTTTCTTTTCTTTTCTTTTCTTTTCTTTTGGTTTTGAAGCAGCTTGTCTTTAACTGCAAAGCAATCTCTCAGCAGAAAACTCTTCACTAAAATTCTCATTTAGGTTGATCTAAAGCAGTGCCTATTATGTGACTAAGGAAGGACGTGAAAGAATGGAAGAAATATAAAAACACTTCATTAAAGGATGTTTGCTTACATACATGGGTTAGAAAAAAGAGGAGGTAGCGTGTGTATCACATCACTTTTCCTGTTCCTCTGATGCAAACACTGAGTTTTTATGTGGCTCACAACACAAGAGCCACATAAAGAGATGCTGATCTGCTCTGCACAAGAAGGCAAACAAAAGTTTTTCTTTTCCAATTTCACATCACTTACAGACATCGCTTACAAACTGCCACACTGATTTTTCACAGAATCTTTCTGCACAATGGGCCAGGCACACTAAATAGAGTAGAAAGACTTGTTGCTACAAACACCTGATGTCTTTTCCCTTACCAGCAAAATGGAAACAATTCAGCACAAAAAAGGGAGGTGATATTGCCTGTCTGCCATCAGGATTTGTCACAAATTTTAAAGTAATAAAAATCAAATTAATCTGGGGGATTTCTCCTGGTGATCCAGTGGCTGCCTTTTAATCCCCAAAACACTGTCTCCTCAGACAAATTAACTAAATGTACCTCATGTCTTTATATCGGATGTTTCAGTCTCTGAAAATCTCTATCTTAGACCTCTTTAGGTCTACCAGAAATTTTGAATGTATATTAAAAGGAAAATTATTACAATATTAAAACATGTACTACACTTCTGCAGTCAGTTACATGCCATACACTGCATTTGTGCATCCCAAGTGGATCTAGTGCTACTGGCTGTACTTATCCCACACCACCTAGTGAAGAGCAATAGTGATGACATTCTGTCACCATAAAAGCTTACAAAAACTTTATTTTTTGCTCCAAGTGGAACCTGTATTACATAAGTGGCCTATTAGACACCCTGCTTTTGACTGTTCGTGGCCACGTAAATGAAAATGAAAACTGGATTTAAGCCAGTGTGTGTGATGAGCAAAGGTGTAACAGAGTTAGTGTGAAAACATTGCTGAGTTTTCAAAAAAGTGACACTTTTTTCACTTTTCTCCAGTTTCTAGTGATTTTTTAAGGAAAACAAAACAAAAAACAACAAGAAAACACAACAAAACACATCCAAAACTCATTGTAGAGAGAGTGCTGAAGCTCAGCTGAGAGAGGGTAATTTTACCTTGAAAGCCAAGCCTGGCATTCTTTCTCAAGTGAAGGTAGAGAGAGGAAAAATGAAACATAGCTGTAATCAGGGACGGAAATTAGTAACCTTCAATTCTGCGTATAAGGAACTCTGGAAGAAATGTAGTACTTCAGCTTATACCAGCATCCGAAGAGAAGGAGGGGCTATAAGCACTTAGAAATGATTTTTCCAACTTTAGAAAGCTTGTGTTCCCCTCCCCCCCCCCATGTTTTCTTTGTCTATTTTCCATACCAGAGCAGAACCCATTTCCCCTGTTCATTACCATAAGCTACTTACAGTTAACAAAACTTAGTCTCAGGAAAATGTCAAATATAATGAAAAAGAAAGATGAAAAGTTATAAAAGAGAGAGAAAGTTGGCAACAAGTTCTCCTGTGGGTCACATTCTCACAGGTTCTGCAAGTTCTTCTGTTTCATCCACTAAAAAACCTGCTACCACCTCAGCTGCTTCTGCTGCTGCCATTGCTGCTCTGGTTTGTGTCACCAGGGCATTGTCCATAAAAAGAACACCTCCTAAAGCACTGCATAATGTCAGTGGTGGTTGACAAGGTGGAAAAACAGCTTTACTCTTTAAAAACACCAAAAATGAACCACTGGGAGTTTGCCTCTTTTCTTTCTTTACCATGAAGCAGACTCTGAAAGAAACAAAGGAGGATAATGACGCAGATGAAGAAAGAATATACTATTTATTACTGTAATGCGACATTCAAGGATCATTTTGAGAATTATTAGAACATACAATGGATCCAAAACCTCAGCAGAATCTAGAAAAGAAGGTTTTGAGGTCCTGTACTGGGAAACCCAACACTAGGAACCACGAAGAAAGAGGAAATGGCACTGGATTGTCAGTCTGATATAATCAGCACAATGCTCTTTGTTCTAGCTCTTGGAAAGATAAAGAAAGTCACAATTTATAAGAACAAGAATGAAAGTTGAGACTAAACTAGGAGCTAGTGAGCAAGTGATAAAAAATAATAAACAGACAAAGAGAAGGTATGTCAGAAAGTTTACAATATTTTTTGTTAAGTTTCCTGTCGATTCTTTGTGCTGACAGCACTCGGTTTATACGTAGAGTGAAACTCATTCTTAGAAGAATGGAAAAATCACCTATCAACCAGACGCCTACACAGATATCTGAAAATCCCCATTGAGACCCCAAAGACACCTTAGATAATAACTATTTTACTGAGACCTTAAAATGTTCCACAGTGAACATGAAAAACATACTAACACACAACATAACCTAATTGAACATACTAATAACTGCAGGGAGAAAGTGATGAAAGACTTCTGTTAAAAACAAGGGTCCATCACTTACTGGTGTTTATGAATATAAAACATCTGACCAATGAGATCCTGGAAGAGCTTTCTGCAAGGATGTTGTGGACAACAAAACTAAGTACTTTTAAGATGAAACTCGATCATTTTATAGAAGATGTATCTGATGTGGTTACATATGAGGACTCACAAATTTATCTCTAGTCCCTGCAACATGTAGGATTATTTTTTAAAGGACCTAAAGTAGCCATGTAAAATATTATTAAGGCAGGCATCCAAACATCACATCCACTCTCGTGGAAAATTAATAAATGTCTAGTCTTCAGAAAACATGATGTGATTTTTTATTTTTTTTAATGTGAGCTGGATTCTTTGGTTTTGTTTTACATTGAATTCCTGAGGCAGAATTGCGATGAACTAATCATGGGCTCCATAAATGTTGCTCCACATGTTACTGACCAAGTGGTTACTATAACACTATTAACTGTACCGACTATTACTTTGGAGCTAACATGTATGTCTCTATTTGGCTTTTAGGTTTACACCTCCAAAGTGTGGCTGTACCACTCGGTTTTCCATAATTGCTGCTTCAGACTGATAGGTACAACATTATCTGTTCTCTTCTTTTTCAGTATGTTTTCTGGTTGTGAAAAAAAAAACACAACACATTATTCTCTAAATAACCAAATACATCCTCTAAGTTTCAAGAATATCAGAAAGTCTGTGAGGATCAAGATGAATCACTTGACACATGCATATTTCAGTGAGCATGTGGGTAGATGCCAAAATGTTTTACCCTTACTGCTATTAACTTTCAGGCTACACTCCTGTATCAAATTTATGTCATTGATTCCACAGAACCTTCACTAACAACATCTGTCAGGTGATGACTAAAGAATTAGCCTGAGATTTGGAAGATTTAGATTCAGCTCCGTGTTAGGACGTAGGTTTCCTGTGTGGTCTGGTGCATGCTCCTAAGGTCATTCAAACAGGATGCAGAAAATCTATGTTCTCTCCCTTGTACAAGGGGATTTGTTTCCAGTTCTTTCTGAACAGTTGTCCAGTAATCAGCGAATAATGGTTTGGGTTGGCAACAATCTTTTGACCCATCTTTGCTGCTGAATCACTTCCATACTGCAAGGAAGGATTAAAGAAGCCAATAACAGCCGTACTTGTTCAGCCCCCATAGCCTATTGCTTTGACTCCCACAATAAACAAAAGTGTGCACCTATGGAAGAGGTGCACACAAGGCAGGCATATGTGATATCTCCCCTGTTGATAGTCTCTCAGCCTCTGGCTGGAAAATTTCCAAAACCCACTGCTATGTGTCCACTAAGTAATCCTCTTTGAATCTCTCTTCCACATTGTTATCTCATCTCCTCTTCACAAAACGTATTTTGTCATCTAAAATGTCCTAAAGCAGGTCTAATACAATTTCCTTCCTGATTTTTTTTCTTCTCATTGACCGGTCCCTAAAGTGATGTTCCTGATTTTTGTTGTTGTTGTTGAAAATGACAAGGGAAACCTCACTGTGCTACTTATGACTTCAGGCTTCTGCCTTGATTGAGTTGTCTTCATTTCCACGGTGAAGATTGCTAGCCTATGCAGTCATTCTCTGTGTGGAAGCCATTTCATTCTTTTGAATTCCCTCTCATAAACTTCTCCAGTTCTAGTATATTTTGAGGTCAGAAGACCAAAACTGTCTACAGTATTTATGGTGTCAACAAACCACAGATTTGTTCAATGGCTTACTGCATTCTCTTTTCCTACTCTAGCCATTCCTAGTGTTTGATTTTCTTTCTGATCTTGCTAAGCACTGAGCACAGCATGGCTCTCTATATTATCACTCCAACATTTTGTTCTTAAATGCTAATGGTCATCTCAGAGCCAACATATCACTTAGTATATGTATTATATGAAGGTAGGACAAATTTTCTGATGTACAAAATTTTACAGACAAATACACACAAATTCTAATACATAGTTTATATATAAATAATTTAGTCCAGAAATGAGAGCCAGGAGTAGTAACACAATCAGTGTCACATGGAAAATGGTGATCAGATTCCTAATTCCTACTCTGCTAAATAATTAATTTTCTATATTACTTATTGATTGGAAATCAGAAGTATATCTCACCCTTCCTATTTTATTGCTAGCACTAGGCTGCAGGCTCTCTCCTGTGTTTCAAACATGCATTCTCTTCCTTGCAGACCTCCATAAATATTTAATTGCTCAACTCAGTGTGGGTCAGCTTCAGGCAGAAGGGACAGACACCACGTTATTCCACTGACTAAAACCAGAAAGAAGGGAGGAAGGGAGAAACAGAAGATAGAGGAGAGAATAAAAGGGGAAGGAGGAAGAGAGGGAAGAGCAAGAGAAAGGAGAGAGAGAAAAGGAGGGAAGGAAGAAGTTAATGTTGTTAGACAATACAGGGAGCTGAACTCATAGGCTACCTTAGTCCTTGTACTACTGAGGTAGTGGATAACTTGTGGAGTACCTCTTTCTGCTCCATCTTGAAAAAAATATTGGCCTCACCTCAGAAAAAAAATAAAAAAATAATAAAAAAATAAAAAAATAAAGCTGAACTGCTTTATTCCAAGGGAGACTTCAGGATCAAACTGAGAAAAGTAACTCTGATCAGAACATAGATGCCTTTTAATTCCTGGAGATGAGAATAGGAAATGAGCACAAGCTATGGCCTTCTCAGTGGTTTCCTGTTGGCATTTTGCGGTTCCTCAGCCCATATTCTCATTTTTGCACAGCCCATTATTGCTAAGTCTGACTCTTCACAGTTTGAGCTGGGCCTGAGGAACTTTGCCAGGGGATTGCATGTGGTGGCAAAGCTGCCCCCTTGCTGCTGGAGTCTCTAAGTCTGACTGAAAACCAAATGGGTTTCAGATCAACAGAGTCTGAAGAGCGATCTTGAAAGTCATTAGACTTCTATTAAATAAAAATAAAACTGCTAATTATATCTGACGATTTCGGTGTAAGTAATTCTTTTAAATGACAAATTGCTAAAAGAACTACATACTGAAACAAAGGATGAAGCCATAATAAGGTATTGTTGATGGACAGGATCTTAAGAGCTACCTCATTAGTTCATTCAGTTTCCCACAAGTACGGCTATTATAGCAATGTTTTCATTCATGCCTTATTTCTATGTGGATTCTATGCTTTTGGGACAATATGGATTATTTTCTACTGTACGTACAACAACTAATCTAGTGGGGTCCTAATCACAGTGATGGGCTCTGGCAATATAGTGCTCATCTATTTCAGTTATATATGATTTTGTTAATTAATTTTTTTTTTTTTGTCACCACTATCTACTTTTATGATGTCTTTCTTATGGAAAGAAAAAAAAAAATATCTTAAAGCAGTGGTATTTGTGGACACCACTGCCAGCATACTCATTTAAAATATTCAGTTCCCAATATGTAAAGAAGAAACCTGAATAAAATCAGCAGTCCTTTACAGTGCCTTGAAAATCCAGGCCTATGGGATTTATGTGTTCATTTCCCATTGAAATAAAAAGTAAATAGTCAAATACCCTGTGCAGCTCTGAAAACCATACCTGAAGATTTATGGCAATGTCTAAAAAGCTAAAAAGACAATTCTTTCTTCAGCAAGCAAATATATTATTGATGTCCATATTTAGCTTTATTTTCATTCTCCAGTAAAGAAGAAAACATTGGTAAGCCTACCAATTTTATTTCTTAATACAATGCAGAATTGTTTTCATTAGTAGCAAAATTACTTGTGTTCAGCTATGTACTATGCATTCTCTGCTAAGCTATAATACAAGCCAAAAGCTTTTATTGGGTATGTAAATAGTTTATTATTACTAACAGTTACACGCAGCCAAGTTTAGCTAAAAAAACATGGCTGGATTTAAAGGGCACAAACCCTCCAAATAATCAATTCTTTAGGGGGTTCTGGAGCTTTTAAGTATGTTTCTGCAGAGCAGAAATCTGATGCAGATTATAAAAAGAAAACAGTACCCTAATAGCTTATAGTATTATTTTACATCACAAAATCGTACAATTCCATGTTTACGCTGCATAACACAGGGCCAAAATCTGCCCTTCCATGTGTCCCTGTTGGATTTAACATGACTTAAAGTGTTCAAAACAGAAAGAAAGTTATTGTAAGAAAAATTCGGCTGTAACATTACTGTATTGGGATGCACGGTATTAGCATATTCTGTGCAACACTGCAGAGTTTTCACTTGGACCAAGTCTACCTCTGCCTCCAAAGGAGGAGAGGCCTCCTGGCAGGCAATTCTTCTAACTGAGGAATTAGTACATGTGAGCACATTCCCCACCAAATTAAGGGATCGGATCGTTACATTTTAGTCCATCAACTGAGCATATGGAATCTGAGGACCCAGAACTTAATACCTGATCTTTAATCAGGCCTTAAAACATAAGGGTTTAGGGGAAAAAATTGGAATTTTAATGAGTTAAAATTTAGTTCCTTAGCTGTTCTCTGGTGCTGTTTTTTTTTTTTTTTTTTTTTTTTTAGCTCTTTGTATAATAAAAATGTCATTACACTGCACTGCCTGGTTTTCTACCATATGTAGAAGGACTAGGAATCAGCTTTTTCAAGAAAATGGAAGCTTGTGGTTCTCATGAAAATGGCTGAATTGGAGACCCATTCTTGAACAAAACCTCTAAGCATGGTTACACTTCTGCTAAAACGATGAGGGTTGAATTAAAGCTAGTTATCTCAATAGTGCCTTCTACAGTTTCCTAGAGAGGATGTGCTCAGGCTGTGCAGGCATCAGGGTTCCTCCTCTTCTCAGCCACCTTGAGAACAGAAGTGAACCCCATCCACTTCAGTTGCTCACAGAGCTGAGTCTAAAACCAATTATTATTAATACCCTGTCTTTGCCACCAGTGTGGATGTCTGACACACTGTAATCTGCAGAGATGCTAGGATTGGAAAAACTTTTTTTACACAGATTTTCAATATTTACAAAGAATTATGCACAGACCCTGCAGGGCTATGGCTTTGTATATGTAGAGAAGCAGAAGCAATACAGAGAAATTAATACTGTCCATCCAAGACACCTGCCATGGAGTCTGAGCCAAAGGTTTTTCAGTGTGCTTCCAATAGCCGAGTACTGATATTAAAGAGAAGTGAATTTCTGGCAAGCACAACTCAACTACATAAAAATGAAGCTGTTGTTTAGGAAACATTTAATTGAAGGATATTGCATAACAATGCACTCCTCTGTCAAAAGCTGAAATGTTCTGATTTCACTGAAATAATGTTCAGCTGAAAAATATAAAAGGTTTTAAGAAAAAAGCATTTTGTTTTGGCACTTCTGAACTGAAAGTTTATTTTTTTCTTATACACAGAGTAGAAGCAAAATAAAATGTTTCAGACTTCCCCCCCTCCCCCCCCCCCAAAATTCTCATATTATAAATCCAAAGTTTAGATGTTTTTCACCTAACTGGAATAGAATCAACTACTGGAACCTCAGGTTCTCCACAGGCCAAATTTGTCTTCTATGTAGCATTTTCCACCCTGTCAGAAAAGAATAACCAGCTCTTGTGTGTCTTCAGCTTGTTCCCATAATTACAGGCAGGTGGCATAAAGTCAGGAAAGAAAATCTTTTTCCTCAATGTGCGAAGAAAATCCTGATTACATACACATTTATTAAATCAGCTTGTTTGACCACACCTATGAGTTCACACTACTTGCTACAGATGGTAAGCATACCTAATGAAAATAAAGATGTGTAGATGTGCACACAGCACAGTCATACAGTAAATAAAAAGAAATCTGTGGTTAAACATCATTGCCTCATGTTTTAAAAAAAGAATGCAAATTATTCTACAACCGGGTTCCACCAATCCATAACTAACTGCAGATTTGCCACCAATCATATATCCCTTTGTAGGTAAGCTGTTTTCTAACTGTGATAATGCTAGCATATGATGGCAAATGAGTATTAAACAACATTTATGTGGAAAATGTAAAAAAGTAGCTTTTTTTTTTTTTTTTTTTTTCCCCCCCCCGTTAGGTAGTGAGATTTTAGCAACAATTACTGTTTCTGTCATGACAGGGTAGGCACAATGTACTGAAGCCCTTAGCTTTTGCCCATCTAACTCGATTCAGGGATGCTGGCAAGGTTTGCTCATTTATCAGAGCACACTTTGCTCTGCTTGGTTTCACGGTAGCTGTGAAACTGGGCTCCAAAGCCGATGCACACCACAGATATTTATGCATATAAAGGGATGGAAGCAAGAGAAAGCTTTCAAAGAGAGGGCCGGCTGCTCCCATCTGGAGCTGTAAATGAGAAGCTTTAGCCTCACGCTGCCCCACAGGGGACATGCAGACCAGTGCAATAAGGTTTCCTATACATCTTGTTAAGCCAGCATTAGATTGAAAAATGCCAGTTTTCATCCACACGCCACCATCTCCTGAGCCCTCAAGCTTGTCCTCAGGTCTCATAAAATACTTGCTTCCACCTGTTTCCACCAGTATCCCCTAGAGTTTACCATGAATTTAATTGCCTGCCAGTTTTTATGTCTGCTTAAACTACAAGACCTTTAAATAATTTATATCCTAATTACTGTTCATCATTTTTTAACTAGAAGGCTCAATTCCATTCACACAAAAGAAAATTCATGGGATTCGTTCTGAAGAAATACTTTCAAGGAGCCATATAAAAATAGTAAGTGTGATCATGGTTTTGAAGAATGAACTTAAACTTACTTTAATAAAATGTCATAAAAAATATCAATCATTCCCTCCTGATATGGATCATAGTCATTTTAGCACTGTTTCTATTAAATAAGTTCATAGTTCATGTGAAATGTAATACCTTAGATTTCTGGTAGAGCTTATTTATTGATCATCTCACTCAGGGTTACCATTCTGCTTGCAATTTCTATTCCTCTCTCCCAACAAGCAGGATTAAACCCAACTGATGTTTCAATCAATCTCAGCTAACACAACCTCAGGCTATCAAATTCATCTATGATAATTTGGAGCAGAAGACAGCAGTGCCTCTGAGCCACAGCTCAGAATTAAACTTTTTTTTTTTTTTAATTACTCTCCTTTTTTAAAGAAAAGAAAACAAAACAAAACAAAACAAAAAAAACCACAGGATTTTATTTATTTATTTATTTATTTAAATGGACTACAATATTTCCAGGTACAAGCCAGTAATGCCTAAAGTTGCTCTATGATTTGTGGCAGGGCATCTTAAGGAGAGGGGAAATTGTTCTAATGGAGTGTTATAAGTTTCTCGAGTTCAACAAGTTAATAGAAGACACATGTCTGGAATGATTTTGCTGTTAGCATTTTGTCTGAGAAATATACACAAAGGAAAAACAGAAGATGAAATTATAGGACAAGGGCAGAGTAAAGGCTTTTGAAGTTTTACTATCGCTACCAGGAATAGCTGTAACTCTTTTACAGGTTTATGGCATTTCTGTTAAGCATATCCTGGCCAATACTTTAAAAATCTGATTGTGAATCCATGCATGATTGCTTCTCTGCTTTTGCCCAATTGGGCCTATTTAAGAGTAGGGGCCAAAAATTCAAATGTTCTAAGCATCCAGAAGCTCCAAAAATGAATTCATTGTGAATTTGAAACATACGCGATTTTGTAGACAGAATTAGGAGTTACAGGAGACATTGGTCATTAAAAGGTTTACTTGAGAAAATAAAACTGCTAGGTATTGAGAACTGTAGAAAATGAGAACAAAAATAATCTGGCTGTGCAAACATAATTTTGCATAACTTTACTTAAATGAGTGGTGTTACATTTATGAGGAAATATTTTCAGAAGCTGGCTCTTAGTTTGTCAATAAAGGGACATTCAGCTTCTACTATGGCTCACAAACGCAATTCAATGCCTGCTCTCCCATTGCCCCTCCTCAGGAAGCCCTCCAGGCATGACCTACCAGAGAAGCTACCTGGCCTTCAGGGCTCAGAAAGGCAACACCCGTGATCAGAATGGGTGCTTGGCATTGTCACACCAGAAAGTTTTCAGGACCAGATGCGGTGGTTGCTACATGCCCCAGTGTATGTGTGCTGACTGCTGGTGACTGCATTTGGTCACATACCGGGTGCGCTGGCAGCCGTGTAGCTGGGGGAAGGAGAACATACGGCTCTCCATTTGTTTCAGAACAGACTATTGGCATTTGCCTTTCCCCAAAAGATTGGGCAGAACTGCAACAGTTGGGAAAAAGACAAAAAACTTCAAATATCTACTCAGTTCTGATCATAAGTTATGTAGGAGATAAGACATTTCCAGATAGTTTTCCATACACATTCTCAAGTAAAGGAGCTACACACACACAGACAAACCTACCAAAACCAAACTGAAACAACAACAAAAACCCACTAGTACATCTAGTACATTCAATGATTTACAGAAGTCACTTCTCAGTTGCTAACATTTATCTTTTTTTTTTTTTTTTTTTTTTTTGCTTGAATACCTCATCACGTTTGAACTTTGTCTACCTTAGACTCTGCAAGTGCGATTAAATTTTTCACCTAACACTGAGAGAGGTGGGAAAGATCTCTGAGATGATTTTTCTCCCCAGCTTTCTCCAAAGGCCTAGCAGATACTCTGTTTTTTCCCTTCAGGAATGGTAACATATGGAAATAATATGGGACAGATCTCACTCCAAGACACTTTTATGGTCTTTGAAACCTGACTGTTCAGGCAGTAAAAGTACTTCTTGACAGAACTGCTCTCGGCTACTATGTCCTTGTTAAAGCAGTCAGTGGTGTTCAGTCCAGCCTGCACAGACACAGTGACCCACACTCTCTTTGGCGTGACTGATCTCTCCTCCTACCTCCAGTCCAGGCATATCGTGCCTCTCCTGGTGTCTGTCAAGAAACCAGCACACAGCCACCGACAGCAAGCTACCTTAGTGCCAGTTCTCAGCACTGGGTGACACCAAAGTCACCCAAGATACACCAAAGATACAACGAGAATCCGCTTCCACATCTTCTGCCCAGGCTTGGAAGTATCCTGCCCGCAAAGAATGTTTTGCATAGTTTCAAACACACCAGGGGATTACTGGGCCACTCTTTAAAGCAGAATATGGGATTTCATACCTACTTCAGGTATATGCTTTTGATATGTCATTGTTAAAATTAAAAGGAAGATTTTTATTGTCAAATTGCATCAAATACAACACTTTTGCTTTCATTGTATCTCTGATTTAAAATCCGATAGCTGTATTCTGTGAAAGGTTTCATTAATGAGAGTACTGATGTGAACTCATAAAAGGAAAGGGACTATATGCAATCTACTTAGCAATGCTAATATTGCTTTGCCAAATGTTTCATCCCAACAACTTTAGTATTAATAAGGGAATTTCAGAGGATGTTGCTGTAATAAATTACTTTTCCTGAGAGGGATTAGAGTCCTCTGATGGTGCCCCATGTGTTGTAATAACCCTGGGCTACAACAGTTTCATCACACTGAGGTATCCTTTGCTGATTTATTGCTTAGCTAATAGTCTTCCAAGGAGAAACTTGCTAATATTTCATAATTCACTCCGTATACATGTGAAAACACAGAATAGTATGTACACCATCACACTGTGAATTTCTTAATGTTCCAAAGACTGGCCCAGCAGCAGGCCTCATTCCAAAGGCTCATCAGTATCTAAGCTAAGGGTCCTGTTCAGACTGCGAGACATGAATTAGGATATGTGACTTCAATCTTTCAAAGAGATAAAGACTTTGAAAATCCTGTAGCAGTTCCTTTATAGAATGTAAGATCATACCCCATTTCTCACTCAGTAGCAACTAAATAAAATATCTAACCAGCTAGCTAAAAACGCAGTTAATTATAACTTTTAAAAGATGTGGTACATCTGTGGTACATGATGCGAAAAAAAAATCAGTTACTTACTTTGTGGTGCATGTTGTATCTTTTTCTTTTAATCAAAGCTCTTCATGGAATATGAGCTGGAAAATTCAGATTTCTGTGGATATAGGAAAAAAAAAGGTATGTGCTTTATGTTTACATTAGAAATACTGTTTCTTGAAAAAAAAAAAATCACTTAATCTGTGCAATACATCCAGGGAAGATATAAGGGGTTATAATTTTCTTTAGGCAAATTGTTTTTAATCACTGAGTAAAAATTAGAACATTCACTAGGAAAAGGACTCCACACATTTTCTAGGTGCCAATTTGTCATCCAGTTTTGCAGGTAAAACTCTATTTAAGTTTTTAAAGCCAGAATAAAGAATGCTGAATAGAAACTCATATGAATTCTCATTAAAGAGAGATTGCTGACAGCATTGGTCTGCTTGTTCCTTGAAAACTCATTCTCTCAATGTCCCCTGTCTTTGGTGACAGGCTCGTCGTCTCTCTAATGAGTCCAATAACAAGCAAGCAGTTTGGGCATTTGCTTACTTGTTGTAGGCGATTGCCTTAAAAGAACAGGACCAAAACAGCTAGTTTGCCTCTGTTTTGTACTTACTCCTACGGTATTAAAACTATCTTTTTTTTTTCTTTTTCTTTTTTTTTTCCCCAATGATTTCTTTGTGGGGCTCTAATGTAAAGTGTTTGGAAAGGCACAGAGACAATATTATTAACTAGTTTTCATAGCTAGTTTGGCAATGTAGAACAGCAACAAAGCCTTTGCATTTACCCAAGTGTTGTGCTTTAGGATTATGTGTCCTTTCTCTCCTTGTCTTCCTCAACTCACTAATGTGCCAGCTACCGAAAACTGCTGCTTATGAAGTTCATCGGTAGAATATACCCATGCTCTGAATACTCTCTGCTCATGAAATAAAAATAGTATTCTAGGAGCTACACAAATGCAAGGCATATGACAAATGCTGAGGACGAAGTAACAAGACTCCTTTCTTCCCTCCCTGATGTTTAAAGGACAGCGTGGCAGGAAAATAGAAGTGGCTATTGAATTGTCATAAGGTAGGTTCAAGGCTACAAGTCTTACTCACGTTTAAAGAATATGTCACAAAAATTCAGACAGAAAACGAAGATGTGGTCTGTACTTATTCACTACTGGTTTTCTTAAGCAAACATTATAGGATTTTTTTTCTTCAGACCTCATTTCTTATCTCTCAAAAACATACCAATGATAGACATACTAAATCTTGCAGGCAGAAAAACAGTAGGAGCTATAGGAACACCTATTTCATTTTATTTTGACAAACACGCACCATTTTCCCATAGCCACTTTCTAGAGACTGTCAGCTTCTTTAGCCTATATTTCTCCATCACTTCCACCTACTGCTATCTAGCAAGCAGCTCCTATACCAAATCTGAAAGTAAATTCTCTTTTGAGAATTGGTAGTGTGTTCTAGTAAGTTTCTGTACAATTGTTAGATATGTTTACTAGATTCTTAAAAAGAATAATGTGGATCAAGAACAAATAGTTTGTAACATTTTGCAGAGGACTAGCAGAGACTAACCATCCATGGAGCAAGTGAATGTTAACTTTCCCTTGCTAGGAAATAAAACAAAACCACTTTCACATCAACCCTTTTTGTCATGCGGGATTGTGCAGGTGCACAAACAGTACTGGCAGTTGTTGATGGCCGTGAAATTTCAGGAGCACAAGAAATCAAAATGGTAGCAGCCCACAGTCAATGGCAGCAGAATTTAAGAGCTGACCTGAGATAAACCAAGTAATATTGAGGTTGTCCTTCTACACCCACCAGCAGTTCCCTAAGTGAACGGCCCTGTGCCACACAGACTGGTAACTTCTTTAAGGCTAAGAATCCCAAACTGATCCTGCTGAAGGACAAACTGTGTAACACGCACTGTTCATAACGCGTCTTTTACTTAATTTGCCCCATTTAAAGAGAGAATGTGCCCCTAAGAACCTGTTAAAATTCCACCTGGAACATCACCATCATCCCACTGCTTCCTTAACACTGCACATTCTCCATGAATGCCCACAGCACAAGAACAGATCTTAAGAGTTTTTGTGCTTTCATCAGTGAATGCAGTGTGATTGAAAGCAGAACAGGAAGGAACAGCAAACTGGAGAGTTGTCTTTTGTGTGCACAATAGCAACTTGGTACAGTAAATGCTAGTGCTGTACAAATCCTAATAGCTTTCTCTTGATATATCCTAATTTGTGCCCTAAATGTGAAAATATATGGCAAGCTTACATGTGTTTTTATTTTTAAAAGCAACTTTTCACTACTCAGAGAGAAATTCTTAAAAATTATAACAATTTCAGCAATCCAATTGTTATAAGAAACTACTAACAACCTTGATGATGTGGAAAGAAGAAAAATAAATATATTTGTAATGGCATAGATTTAAGGTTCAAGTTCTCAAAAAGTTGGTTTTGGGGATGTGCCTGAATCTGTCTGCTGACTTCAATGGGTACCCAAAACCAATAAGCATACAAATTCGGCCTGAATAAATACACCAAATTATACTGTAAGCTTCAAAATGAAATCCTACATTTTATCGAGCCACATAGTGTTTTAAAGAATATGCGAAGAAATCCTAAGGCAAGTGTAGTGGGGGTTTGCAGGGGGCACAAGTCTGTAACAGACTTGAGCGCTCTCATTTAAATTGCTGAGTATTATTAAGATAGCAATGAGGATTTAAACTTTTTTACCCTGTTATCATCAACTCCTCTCCATCGAAGGAAAGGCAGCATTGTACCATGAATATGTTCTGATCTTCTCCGCAAGATAAGCCACCCAGGTACCATATGTAGGTCAGTGAGGTAGACACCTTTATTCCATCCAATCCAAGTAAAGTGTACAAAAGACAAAAATGACTATGGGGACTCTTCAGCACGATCAAAGTGATGTTAGTGTTACACATTTGTTCTCATTCTGGTCACATAACTATTGCTGCCTGTGGCACATATAAAAAATACATGGCACTTTTAGTGAAAGAATGACAGGAAGAATGCTGAGAGAAAAATGCAAGGCTGTGTCCTTTCTAGTTATAAAGAAAACACAACAGAGTTAAAAGGCACAACTGAAACATAATGATCAAATAATGATCCTTTTCCACTGACAATCAGATTTATACCTTTTTCTACAAAAAGAAAAATCAGCAAGTACAGAATTATTCAGCCTGCGCATCTTGCTCTACTGTAAAAGTAGGTGCAGACCCAAAGATTAGGCACATACCCAGGCTCCAAAATACCCATCTAATAATAGTTTCTAATTGTGTTTGTTTGTTTTTGTTTGTTTGTTTGTTTTTTTCAAACAGATCTAGTGATTTTGTAGACCAGATTTGCTCACTGATACATGAAGAATATTTTTCCTTTAAACAGATGAAACCAAGTGAAGCAAAGGACAAAGAAGCAGAACACGTTATTACTGAAGAGGTATTTCATAATTGCCTGGCACATTTCAGTTTAATCAAATCCTCTGCATGTTACTGGTAGCCCAGCACAGTCTTCATTTAATCAAACTGATACAGCGCAGCTGAAATCAAGGCCTGGTTCAACCAGCTTCCTCAACTTAATTTCCTTTCCTTCAAGTTGGACATATTGGCTCCACACACTTTGACACTTCTGCTAATGAAAACACCAATAGCTTGGTGCAGTTGTAATGAAAATATGAATCAAAGCTTCAGGATCAGCCCCTACGTCTGTTACCGATGGTTGGCAAGAGGGACCCGGGAACCTGATGCCAGTGCAGAGCTGTGCACCTCGGATGGAAGAACTCCGTGCAGTGCTGGCTGGGCACCAGCTGGCTGGAAAGTAGCTTTGTACAACAAGAGACGGGGGCCTGGTGAACAAGCAGAACACAATTTGGTGTGGTACCCATCTAGGAAAATAGGCCATGGGACTGCATTAGCAAGAGCGTAGCCAGCAAGCAAGGGAAAGGAGGGTTTCCCTCCCTTCAGCACATGGGAGATGGCACCTGGAGTTGAGTGCAGTTATGGATTTCCCAATAAGAAAGACATTGACATGTTAGGACACATTAGTGTGCCTCAAAAATGAAAAACAAAGCAAGGAAAAGTAATATGACTGGTGAAATGAGCAACAGATTGAGGGCAATTTCCCAATGTGTAATTCACAGTTAATAATATCAACTGCATTTAGTCTATTTTCAAGGAATATGTTCAGGCAGGTTGTGATTTCCTAAAAATGCTTCCTTCCTTTGCTGATCTAAGGCAATGCACTGAACGTAACAGAAAGACTTCCATTAATAAGGACACCATGATTGTTTTGGCTCTGTGGATTGGCCTTCAAGAAAATCTCTGCAATCAATAGCATTTATAGAAAAGGATGGAAGGGTTATTTTCTAAGGTTCATTTATTTTTGCTTTATCCTTGCACTGCAAGTCATAATAAATATTAGTTTCTACTAATAAGCAGTATTCTTGGAGATGAGCGGTTCCTGCACTGCTTTCCATGCTTGCTACAGTACCCCTATTTTAAAGGTGACTCAAATGCTTCCTTGTACAGTTTTAAGCACAAGCCAACGCCGCCTCGAAAGGGAGGAGCACAACCTAGTCCTACAGACGTGAACCCTGATGTGCCAGGGAAATGGGCTTGGTTGATTCTGCTGGCTTTGACAAATTCAATAGGATGAGGGCTTCCTTTTTTGGGAACCTTCCAAAGGCAATAGCTTATTTTCCCAGGATCTTTTCATCTGCTAAATAATGCTCTCACACAGTAATGTCTGTACAAATGAAAACAATCATTTTGCATGCCTTAACTAATGAAACAAAACACTAATTCTACTACTGAGTTCTCCCGTAGAGTTTCCAAATGAAACATTCATCAGAATTCAACATTATAGCAAAATCAGAATGATAATATTGACTAGGCACAATCAGACATTAATTGCTTGTCACACCATGATGAATGTTTTTCTTTATCTATGTGATTATATCTATACACTGTGCTGTAGTACTACTGTTCTGTAAGAAGAGTCTGATTTTCTGGGGTAATATGTTCATCCCTTAACAGTACGAAAAAGCCCTGTATTGATTATTTTAAATTCACAGCAGGCTTCTCCCCTGTGACTAATTGTGCATTCTGTTGTGCTTCCAGCCTCCCGTCCCTCTGCACAGCTCCCATGAATCTTTAATTCCCTTCTAACTCAGAGATGCCAGAGTCACTTTTCATCATCACGTCCACTCAGCTGAATTCCAATGATCGCCACAAAACAGGACCAAAATATATTTTTGAGATTGATTGTTTCACGAGCTCTATTGTTTCACCAGCTGTACTAAGAGAACGTTAAGTTTCATTCCACCACGCGTTCTTCCTAGCAGGTTTTCAAACAGCATTTCCTCTGATAATTTCAAATATGTGGGAGCAGGGTGGGAAAATAAAAGACCTTTCAATATCCAGAGATCCCTTGGAAAAAATCTTTCCATGAAATGGATCTTTTTCCAGTAAGTTCTTTCTTTTCAGGAAGTAGAAGTATTTCACTAAAACTGTAGTGAGAAAGGTTTCTACATATATAGCGTGATTTTTTCTCCCTCTTTGATCAGCCTTATCTTTAGTGGTCGTAACGTTTCATTTATTATTTAGTTATGCTGCTTTTTCTCCCCCATGTTTTGGTAGAATTTTTCAACTGTATTGTATTTATATTTTACATGAATGAATCACGTCCATTAACTTTCTCTTCTATATTCAGATAAGGTTTGTTGTTGCTTTCCTTACAGTTGCATTGTTTTTTCCTTTGTGATGAAGTGCAGGAGCAACGTGATTTTTACATCCATTTGCTATATCTTTGAAACCAATAGTTTTTAATATGACAACTTTAATTTTCACAATGCTATTATGGAGCTATCATCTCCTCAGTATTATTTTTGAAAACAGTAAAGCTGGGAGAATGCAGCATAACTTTATAGAGCGACGTATGCAGCTGGTGGAGGCCTCACAGGCAGCAGGAAAAAAGTGAGAGGGGAATGACAAAGGGAGAGCAAACCTTCAGCGAACCCATGGCTTCATTCAGGCTGGATAGCCTGGGGTGAGACACAGCAGACAGCTTCAGCGACCCCAGGAGAATTGCTGGCGAGTCACAGGCCCCTTCCCAGAGAGGCAAATGAGAAGCTCCTGCTTCTGGTGTGAGGAGCGGGCACCTTCCCTGCTGGCTCTGGCAGCTGAGCCGCAGGGGCTATGGGGGCTGATCCCCCGTGCTCAAACCCCACAGCACGTGCACCAGCGTGTGGACGTGATGTAGGCAGCAGAGGGAATCTTACAGGAGGAAAGCACAACATTCCGAACATTTCTAGTGCAAGGTAGCCTGCTCTTATAAACAGATTCAAAGCCTCGTTCCTTCCTTCTTTCCCGTTAACTTGTTTCTTTTCCTGTTTGTCTACAGAAACGACCAGTTCAAGCCGTTATACCTAGCTGTATCAAGAACACACAAAAGAAACACACAGAATGCTGTACCCACTGACTTATCCCACACCTGAGATTAAAACCAGAAACAAATCTCATTGTTCCTTCAACATTTCCTTAGGTGTTTTTATTATAGCTGCAGCTAATAAACAAATTTTTAGATATGGGGCAGTGGACCCTGAAAGCATGGTCTGACCAGATGGGTACAAGCATAGAGACAAATCAGTAATTCAAGATAAATGAGGTTTCATGGCCCCTGTAGGAAACGAGTGACAGATCTCATGCTCAGAGCATTAACATGACATAAATTCAAAAGACTGGAAATTTATGTGGACCGTTAACACTGCACACATGTGCACAAACACATGCAATTTCTTAATCAGTCCTGGCTCGATTTCCATGTACCAGCCCCAGGTCAGGAAGGGTGAATGCTTGCAATCAATATCCAGTTGTTAGAGTAACAGCCATGTCGGTTCTGGATGGCTGAGTGGGTGAAAACATGTTTGTTCTACTTAATGTGACACAGTCCCGTCAAATTAACAACCACGATGGCAGGAGCAGGCTTGCTTAATGGGCTGAAGTCAGTTCCACAGAGGATTTATTATCAACACTCAACCAATAGATCCGAAACCTCATTACTAAAGGTTTATTTGCCGATAATAACTGAAGGCACACTTTATGTACAGAGGCATTGTCTGATTTTAAAGATACAGCACGCTACACCGCTCAGCAAACAGACTGCCTCTGAACTGCCATAACCTCGAGGTAACACCACACCTGTATGTCAGCTGGGTGCCGCAGTTATTTAGCCACCTCCCTGCCCGGTTAAGCTACAATAGGTGCTACCCTTACACATGCAAACAATTCCTTTTTCCTGCTGAGTGCCTGTGGGGACTGTACAGGACATGCAGACCCCAAGAAGCAAGCCCTAGGCAAGGGCTGAAGCAGCAGCTGGAGCACCACCGCGGTGCCCAGGCAGAGCAAGCTTCTGGCTGTGCCTGGCTCTCACACACAGCCAAGACCAGCTCCCTGCCTCACAGCCACAGAAACACCACCAGCCACCTTCTGGCAATCAGGTGCCCACATTCGCTTCTTTTTTCCAACTCCATGACACCAAAGCTTGGTGGTTACAGGCAGCAGAGCTAATCGCAGCCGTTCAGAAAAACTCTTTCTAACCAGATATGGCTGGAGTTTATCTTAATAGATACATTTCTCTTACCAACACTCAGCTGTGGGAGAAAAAGCTCAGCTTCTCTGTTAATTGAGTTGTACACAGGGAAGGATTTCTTTTTACCTGACTCTGAAGTGGTGGATAGAGAACTCTGGAAAGGGCTTTCATCCACACTACCACAGCGTCCACATTATAAACACTCCTATTAGTAGTTGGGGTAGGAATCAGGGTTTTCAGTTTCCCCAAACAAGCATCCTCCCCCATTGGGCAGGCAGCACATGCCCTTGCCCATGGGAACAGCAAGGTGAAGCCAGTGATGGATGTTTGCAGGATGGCTTCGTTCTTCCCATGGGGCAGCCACGGGCGGCCTGGCTCTGAGGCACCCCGAGCATTTTGCTGCCCTCTGGGACCTGTGCTTGGCCGTCACTTAGAGCCAGCCCCGAGCAGCCCTTGTGCAAAGGGCAGTCTTACATAGCTTACGGCCTTGCCTATTCCTGGCTGATTTCCACGGGGAAATCAAAATTCGGCAGATTGCAAGATTAATTCCCTGCCATGTTTCAAAAACATACTGTTAACTACAGAAAAGCTTAAAAATGCATAAGGGAAGGCTTAATATTAGTGAACCCCCATCTGACATTGCTCCCAATAGTTTTCATTTCTGTTTCTAAAAATTGTAGATTGAATTAGTAATCCAACACTAAAAAATCAAGCAAAATTAAGTTTTAATGAAACAATTAGTTTATGAGAAGATGTAATAAAGGAAAATGTTAGTCCAACATATTACTTTCTCCTGTAAGTAGACTTGAAGCAAGTGTTTCACTGAAAGTATTCAACAGAAATCCATCCAAATTGTTCCACAGAAAAAAAAATATTTTCAGTTCTTTTTAATTGTTCTTACTCTAACAAGAGGTTCTGTTTTCCACAGAGTGGTCACAATTTGAGCTGAAAGCTGAGCAGCTTGAAAATGGACTTATTTTGGCTGCAGCTGAACATCCTCTGACTATGAAATGCTGCCACCAGAGAATTCCAGGCAGAATGGAGAGTGCCAGTGCCTACGAGGAAGATGAGACAAAGGCAAAGCTCACGGTCACCTCATGGCTCCATGGTTGTCCCAATTTCTTCATATATTGGTGCCAAACTGCTAAAATATTGCACTTAGGCAATGTCTGATAAAACAGGTGTATTTCTGAAAGCTTAAAAAAATTAAAAAAACCCTAAGGTTTAAGAATGTTTAACCTACATGTACATGTCTCACTTGCATAGTTTGTGTTTCAAGCAAATAATTTGTTTAAAATACAATTATGTATGATAAAAAAAAATCGGATGAATCAATCACATTAATCAGTCAAAGACTGGCAGTATTGTGAATTCACCCTTAAGAACAATGAATTAAGAAAAACTAATAAAGCTCTATTTAAGAAATAAAGATAATTTTTCTAACATTTGACAGAACTCTCTAAGGATTTTTCTTTAAATTTTCCCTGTTAAAACTTCTCGTGTCTCCTAAATCCCAATTTAATTATCTCTCTGCTTGCCAGACCCTGGAAGACATGCTTGAGTCTGTTTTATTCAATTTATATTTGTCTTGGAGTTTTGCAACAACACACACACTATCTTGTCCACTGGGGAGCTACCAATACTGCCCACTGCATTTGAAGAAAAGACAGACAGAAGAAAAAGAAAATGAAGAAAAAACAACAACAACAACAACAAACACATTAATTTCTCTGATTTGGGACTGATTGTGTGAACACAGGGAGGTGGGTACAGCTCATACCTGCATTTTGGAGTTGGCTTTCATGGTTGAAGTGTAACTCACATCTAACAAACTGTGGCTTCATACATCTCATGCTAAAATTCCAATTCATCAGGAATTCATTTAGGTTAACTAAAGATTTAGGAAGGTGTACACAGAGGAACATTCCGGACATGGGGCAACATCCTGGCCTTACGAGCTCAGTCAGATTTTGTTACCAATTTAGGTAGGAAAGGATTCCCATCTGGATGGTCTCCCATTTTCTCTTCTTGTGACCACCCTCAAGGTGGCCACATGGTGCCAGGCATCATAGCAACAACAGTCTGTTATTAGAAAGTGATGAATTAAGCTGAGGCCTTCAAACAGCTTTGTCACCAGGTAAAAAAAGCACACCTTCGGATTTCATCACAAAAATGAATGATGGAGCACAAAGTGCTACAAAATGGGCCATGAGGGTATCTGTTTTGGAGAGAAGGGAGCAAAATGCCTGCTATTCTGTGACATGTGGCAGAACCTTTTTTTATAGAGATGACAGATACTTGGATGCCTCTACCTGGTAGTAAAAACCTCTGAATCTATCAGTGCCAATGAATCAGCCAGAAACAAGACAGAACCATACCAAAGTCTCCTTGAAAAAGAGAAGGCATAGGGAGAGCTATAAGAAAAGAGTTTGTAGGGTAAGAGAACAAAGAGCATAAAATTCATGTGCCTGAAAATCAGTAATTTTGCATATTTTCCTTTTGGTGTTAGCAAAATATTTCTTTACGGTATATCTAAAGCGGGATTGGCTGCATTATGGAAAGCACTGCCAGAAGGCCAAAGGAGGTGATGATCCCTGCTCTCTGCTCAGGATGGGTGAGACGCAACTGGAGCGCTGGGTCCAATTCTGGGCTCTACCGCAGAGACATGCAGCAAGTCCAGGGAAGGGAGACAGACATGACGGAGGGAGGGAGCTTCTGCCTTGCAAGGAAAGCTGACAGCTTGGGCTCTCTAGCCTGGAGGAGGTACCCGGGAGATCTCATCAATGTCTGTAAGTGCTGAGTGCTGGGGGAAAAAAGTAGATTGAGCCCGATGCTTCTTGCCAGTGCCCAGTGAGAAGAGAAGAGGCAACGGAAGGAAACTGAAACACAAGAAAAGGCATTTACATTTAGGAAAGATCTTTCATACTATGCGGGTGGTCTGACACTGGAAGAGGTGGTACTCCCTGGACAGATTCACAGGCTGGATGGACAAGTTCCTGCTGCAGCTCACCCTGCTCTGAGCGGGGCCTTTGGCTGGACGACTTCCACACTCAGCTGTTCGGTGATTCTGAGACTTTGTAGGGTAAACGTTTACAAGCACCCTTCTGCACAAATGTCCCTGCAGGAAGGAGGCTTGCACCAGATGGAGGCTGCATCATGCTCAGTCCAAGTCCCGAATTTAACTGGTCCTGGGCTCAGAATCTCCTGTCCCATGGAAGAAGTTGTCTGCCCCATAACTCGATGGAGATACAGAAACTCCCACAGTGCAGAGGATGATAGGGCAGCACAAAAGAAAGTTGGATTAAGTAAAATGGGTAGGGGTTATTTGTAGAAGAATGTCTTCGACACATTTCTGTAAGTATCCACCTGCCTAGAACACCCAGGAAATACATCTAATTAAATTAATTCTAATACAGAAAAGATTTGCCACTGACTGTTATTTTTAGTATATCAGACTGTAATTGTTTAGTTATTTGTTCTTTCATATATCCTTCTAAAGGCTTGCTTCCCCTCTTGGTTGCTTCAAATCAAAATGAGGTTAAAAATGTCACAGCTGTGTATTAAGAGCAGAGAGCACAGGTGCAGATCAGTTTCATCAGGCACCCAGGACAATATTCTGGCCCATAATCCAGGGATTCATTGAATGTTGGCAGGAGATAGAAGGGGGAGATGGAGGCTGTACATATGTAAAAGAGGGTACTCAGAACAGACAGCTGCCACCTTTAGATAGATGCACAGCATCAGAGAAAACCAAGACAATGCAATGTATCTTAGGACATCAGTGCTTAAGAGAAGGAGCTCTTAAGAACCCCATCTTCAGCCATGAATGTAAATCATTTTCTCAAAACAAAACAAAACAAACAAACAAAAAACACACCACCAATAAAAAAAACACTTTTTGCCTTCCTTAATATCCTGACTTATGCGTTGGAGAGGTGAAAAGCAAGAGCTGTAGCCAAGCAACAATAAATAATCTTTAAGACTCCCGTTTTCAAAGCAAAACAGAATCACAAGCTGTACCACACCATCCGTCCTTCACCAGCACAGGCAACTCCCAGCACTGCCTCCACACAAACAAGCACAAGCCTTTGTGTTTTTTTGTGCCTCCAAACCACCTAAACAGGATTTATGAACAGATTAAGCTCTTTTAACATATTTGGAAATTCTTCCTTTCATCAGAATATAGCAAGGCTGACAAGTGAACTGCTAGGAAACACAGTCTGCTCGCGCTGGAAGCACTTTAGATAAACACAGACAAAACTTTTGTGCAGATTCATGTACACTTCCCCTGTGCAGTAAAGCTTGGCCTGTACAATTAATTCATTTGCCAGTTTCCTTGAAATGCATTTTTAAAAATAATTTAAAAAAGGTTAAATTGTCAAAAGAGAAAAGTCCTGATACTGTGAAACTTTGAGTTTTAGATTTGAAGTCAGTTAAGTAATAGAAAGTAAAAGAAGTAAAGAAATGAAGTAAAAGAAGACACAGTGGCAAGACTTTGGAAAAATCATGTTTGTTCCCTCCTTGCATCTTCTCTTTCTTTTTGGCCAGAAGAGCTAAACAAAAGGACATACGAAGACACAAAGTGTTTGCAGATGTCCATTTGTCAGAAGTAGATACTAACATTTTCTGCTCAGCTCTAGTGCAGTCTTACTCTTGCCTCTCTATGCAGGAATGGCTTTGTTTTCCTAGCATGCTCTATTCCTGGCACTGTTCTTTAAAAAATGTCCAACAGAAATAGTTTCAGAGAGGTTACGGAGCATTACCCATTAACCTCTTGGCTCGCCAAACCAAAACACAAACTATTTCCCATTTAGCTGCCATCAGTCCTGCTGGCAAGACACTGCTCTTCCCCTCCCCGTGGGAGCAGGGGCCTTGGGAGCACACCCAGCGCTAACGCTCCTGAAAAAGATGGTCACCTTCCCTCGCCTCAGCTTCCTTGTCTGCAACTTGGAGGGCAGTAAGGATGTGAATTGTACGTGGCATTGAGACCTGTTGATGACGAGATGGGATTATATACAGCTCTGTCTAGCAACAAGCCAGGGGAGTGTCTTCTCCCCAGCCTCAGGTGAGTAGGGGACACACAGAAACCGCAAGGGATGCCTCCTGGTGGCAGTGTGTAAGCGCCTCTCACCATTATCAAACTTCTAAGTGGGAAAATAAATAGCTGGAATTCTCAAACAGTAATTTTTATATTTTTCCTACACATGCAAAGCTGTTATGCACTTTCCAGGTCACCTTTCCTTTCAGTTGAGGAAAGGCAGGAGGACAGGCAGGGAAGAAATAATCACTGAATATTAATTTGCAAAATAACTACCTTTGTTTTTAACATGCGGACTCTGAAATGGGTGCAAAATAGCAACTGCTTCCAGAGAAGCACACTCCTATAAAGAAGTTAATGCACAGACACACACACAAGCGTAGCAGTGAGGTAGCTCACATACTATAAACATTTTTTTTGCTGCTTTTGATGCTGAAACAGTTGCGTTGCTTTGACTACGTTTTGGCATTTGCCGCTAATAAAGTGAATTGTTATTTGATGCTCAGTACAGTCTGAGTTATACTTGACTCAACAGTTTGCCATAATAACTTCATCAACTGCTGTTTGGCATGTTCCTTCTCCCACAATTTACTTGTAAGCAACTCCGTATGTCACAACACATTCAGCAGGCAATTATAACAGGAACATCATAAAACCCACCGCTACGATGAATGTGTTATTTTCAGGGTTTTAGTCAAACCAAGTAAATGTTGTTAAGAGAAATCTGACATGAAAGGCATTTTTTCTTGTTTAAATACTCTCCCAAAGGGCTGACACAACTTTTCACTGGAAGGCAATCTGATGAATGGCAAGCCAGCAACTTAATTGAACTGGAGATATAAAATTTGGTATTGTCAGATATGCAGCTTTAGCGAAGTCATAGCCAACCTCCACATTACCTCGCATAATCACTTGTAAGATGTCTCAGGTGAAATCCCTCTTAACCTTCAGAGATAAGAGAAAATTAGAACTAAAGAATACTGCTGTAGATTTGTGTGTACCTCTCTGTCTTGGGTTTCAATCAATTTAAATTGATTTCATGAGAGGTGTGTGGCAAGCTCTTAGCATGTGCCAGTTCTCTTTGATTAGATTTACCCTGCCCTGGTATGGCCTTCTTTTCTTTTGCAGTTGCCTTTTTGGAATATTTTGCAAACAGAAAATAATTCATGGTGAATAATCTACTTGACAAATTTAGGCAACAGAGACAGAAACCACACAAGGACACAAGAGTCTGTCTTTTGGGAGCAAACAGGAGAACTGGGGCATAAATATATCTCTTTGTAGCAAATTTATTCACAGACCTGTAAGTGTGCTCATCATCTGAAAGTACAGACCGTTCAATGCAATTTGCTATGATCTACCAGTACAACATTCAATGCAAAAAATAATCTTAAACTACTAAGGGTGACTGTATGTAATCGTTAGAAGTGACATTCCTGTCCCTGAAGTAAATGCGTATCACTTCAAAATCTAGGCAGGACTTTAAAGAACTGTGAAACTTTACATAAATATATGCCAATGTCAAGTGGGTACTTCAGCATTCGGTAGACAGACTTGTGCTAGTTTTGAACTAGCTACTCCAAGCACACGACAATGGCACTGAAGATGTGCTGAACACAAAATACACTGGAGCTCTGTGTAGATAGTCCATTAGCCCAAGGTTGCTTGTGTGTGTGGTCCAAAACTTCTGAGATTGTTCACTGCAGCGTGAGCATGCCCTGAGTGGTACTCAGAAGAAAGTAGCAGTTTGGGGAGAACAGAGAGATTTGAGAATATGGATAACTTTTCACAATGCCTAGTGAGTTTTTTGTTTTGTTTTGTTTTTATTTATTTTTTAAGATTATGAAATACAATTTAGATTCGAAGAAGGCAATTTTATCTGATTGCAGTGGTTTCCCTTTCTTTATTGCCTTAAACTCGTATCTGTGGGAGCTGGCATCGACTCTCTCTAGGCTGCAATGAGAAGATGAATTATCTAAAGTTCTTTTGCATGACTAATGCAGCAGAAAAGGTCTATTAGTGCAATTAATGCCCATTAATCTACTATCCTTACAAAAGACTCCCTAAAATAATGAGAAAACAGAATCATAGGAGTTCTTTAACTCAAATATTACCTTTAGCTATGCATAGGCTCTAAAATGTCTGTCTGGTAACAGCAGTGGGAGCTTTTTACCTATTTTCTAGAATCAGAAAGTATTGCCTGCATGATCTTCAGCATCAGCAGTTGTGTAGGCTTTACATTTCAGTTTGCATGGTTACCAGCCAAGCCCACATTCCCATACATTGTTGTTTCTGTAAGAATAACATGCAGTGACTGCAGTCTAAATAAGCTTAGAGGCTACTAAAGAGTGTTCTTCTATTACTACTGTGTGCTGAGTCAGTGCAGGTCAGTCTGAGAGCAGTTAGGGCAGTTCTCATGCACCAGGAGAGAAAGGAGTACCCCAGAGACAGAGAGAAGAGGGCCTCATCACTACGCCCCTGCTTCAGGATCCAGACATGGATCAAGCCTGTGTAGAGGGCTGATGGGGAGAGGCTCCTGCAATAAAATAGAAAGTCACCCTCAGCTTGTTAGCATCCCATGGCATCTTTTTTTGCTTTTCTTTGCTTATGGAGCTCGTTTTGGAGGTGTGAAGATGACTAATTTGTATCCCTTTTAAGTGTAACAGATGGTACAGATTTTCTGTAAGGTGTCTTAAAAAGATGATTCAGTCATACCGAAAATAAGATGACTAAATGTTTTAGTACTCAAATCACCAGATAATGTTCTCTACAGGAGTCAAAAAACATGAAAATTCAGAAGTGATACATGCATTTTGTCACCAGGGACTCACTTTCACACAATATCTTATGCCTTTTTAAGGCTCTGGAGACACGACAAATAACACAACTGTTTGGGCTCAGGCAGTTCTAGTGAACAAGAAGCTACGGACAGAAATGCAGTAAATCAGGGGATGCCTGTCACTGGTTATAAATGGTACCCAGATTGCTCCGAAAGCCTCTTGCCTTCTAAGAAGGCTCAACCACAGTGCCTGCTGTTCTTTGCCCCTTTTGAGGTCTCCCAGAACCTTCCAGTAAAAATCACTTGGGAGAAGAGAAGAGCCACGAGCAACAAGGCGAGCACTAGCTCACGTCATCCTACTGCAAACTGGACTGAGACTTAGACTTATGGCCTTAAGGCACATTCCCAGTTTGAAGAAACATTGCAATTTAGGTGAAGAAAGGCCCATATCTCTGGCAGAACTGTCTGCAAGCACCCTTCCACTCTCATACATCAGCCTTATATTGTCATGTGGGAGTAATAAACATGCCAATCTCCTGTATTGTTTCCACGTGTACTCTCAAGTCCTATCTACAGACAAAGAAGGAATTGCTAAAAATTTGTTAGATCTACATGACTACATAATCATAACTCAGCAAGACCACTAAATCTCCACAGGTAGAGTAGAAAAATACCTACAGATACTGAGAACACAGCTCAACGTGCCAGCAGCTCTGGAAGCAAAGCGACATTGAGCAGCGCCCACTTCCCTTCAGTCCTCACTGCTCGTTTCTGCCACCCGCAGGGCTGCAGGAAGTTGGAATTAGGTCGGTGATACGAGCCAGTTAAAGAGAGGAAAATACAAGAGTGGGAGAACATGCAGAACAATACAGTTTTGTTGTTGATTTAGGACTCAAACATCTATCCTTTCTGGCCTTGCCACTAGCCTGTCTTCTGACTTTGGACAATTTACTTCCTCTCTGCCTCAGGTTGTCTGTACAATAGACAAATTATTTTGTACCTTTTTATAAAATAATTCCAAGGCTATATATCAAGAATGGGTTCTAAAACAAGAACATCTTATTTTTGATTAACTATTTGGTGAAGTCTTGAGATACATACCACTGAGATTATATGAGATTTTAGCAGAACTAAAATGATATTGTGTAGGAAAGGAACTGCATTTTTAATCACCTTGAATTCAACAACTTTTGACCAATATACTCCAATAGGATGAAACAATTCAGGGGAAAGGGAGCAAAGAAAGGCAGATCTGAAATTGGGAAAGTCCTGAAACTAATAGTAGTGTTTTAGCTGACTACAAGCCTTACACAGAAGAGTTATGAAAAGACGCAATCTTGAAAACTCTTGCACACACATAAAATTTAGAATTTATGAGTAGTTTCATCCTTTTAAGACCCCAGAAATAACAGTGAAAACTGAAATTAGAAATGATCATCATATCTTTAAGTAGAATCCTGGCTTCACTCTGAATGCTGTATGCGTTGCCACTCTGAAAAACAGCATTATGATCAAAAGCAAAGGCAATCCTTGCTGAACTGGTGATTTCATTAATGTGGCACCTGGACCTGTACCACGGATGCTACAGAATCATTAAGTTCCCAGTGGTTAGTCAAGAAAGAGAGATATCTGAACTCTAAGCACAGCACAGAACTGCTTGAAAAAGGTGATGTATTTTCACATCAAGCAAGCAGACAGAAATGGGAAATCATTCATAAAATCAGCTACATGAAAGTTGACTTATGTGGAATGACTGCTACACTTCTCAAAAAAGCTAACAAATGCTGCAAGAAAAGTGAAAACCCAAATCAGAAATCCCAATTGAGTCTCATGAGGTACTTTTTATTTTTTTTTTCCCCCCAGAGATTTCCTGATTCATTATTCATAATTTCTTGGAGGATAAAGTTTCATTATTTGGTATGCTATCTTACTTCTTTCTTTTGTGTAGACAATAAGTCAGGCAACCGAAGAAAAAAATATCTTATATTACCACTTCTATAATAATGTGGTCAAATTGCAAAATTTTATATGCTGTAAACCACGTTTCTTCCATGTATATTTCATCTCAGGATGTGCACAATTAGAATAACTTATACCAGAAAATTAGATACCTCTTGTATGCATTATCTGGTGACTACTAGCAGGTGAAAGTCCCCAGGAGCTAAAATAATTTCCTAAAAGGTATATATTAAAAAAAAAAAAAACAAAAAACAAACAAACAAACAAAAAAAAAAAAAAACAAAAAAAACTAAGTAACAGTAGATATTATTTCCTATTAATGATTCAAACAGATATACTTGAAACTAATATTCAGAACAACAACAACAACAAAACCCATACCAGGTGCTGCATTAATTGTCTGAGATGCTCCTGTCAGCGATGGTCAGTTGAAAAGATTTAAGAGGCAATATAAGATCATAACATGCAGAGAAAACCCATTCAGGAACTTTTCTAGCAATACAGAGAAATGCTCTGCAGAGCTATTGTTATGATATATTCTTATTTACACAATTTTAGGTCCTAGCCCAGTCTGAAACAATCATTTGTGAAAAGTGGAGAAATGCAGCAGTGTTATTATATGCTTGTACTGCACTCCCAAATTGCATCATGTTATTTCAGTTTAAAGACAAACAAACCAACCAAGCAGAAGTCCACTTCCCCAAAGTACAAGGAGCATACAGAAAGCGTTCTGAAAGTTTCTGTAGTGCCTTTACAAAAAATGGGAGAAATATTTTTTTCTTCACCATTTAAACATACTTTAACAAAAAAAGTTGCTAACTCAAAATGCTGTCTGTGGTGTTTTCAGGCCTTTTACAAACTTTAAAGAGAAGTGAGAGAAGGTATAACCTATGGTTCTTGCCACCAGCACTCATGATACTGGCCCATCAGGAGACATCGTGTTTGAATGAACAAATTTCTGCAGGTTGAGCATTTTGAAAGTCAATGCCATTGGCAAACATTGCTACCAGCTCCCCAAAAAACTTTCTATAAGGGAATAGGAGCAGAAAAGCAACACCACCATACATCAGAGAAAACACAAGTTTGGGCTGAAGCTCAGAGACAGCTGCGTGGGGCGGCTGCACCCAGCGCCGCCGGGTGGTGCCCGGCCCTGCAGCAGAGAGCAGAGTGGCTGTATCCCTCTGCGAGCAGCAAGCCCGTGTTTTCGCGGCGTTCTGGTTTTTGGGTTGTCTGCCAAGACTATGAATAACCTTTAAGGCCAACACAATTAAACCATTTCTTGGAAAGCCTTGCTGTGGTTTGCTGCGGTAAGCCAAGTTTAGGCTATATCTGCACTGTGTTTGTGAGCACATGTGTTGTAGTAATCTTTCAGGGTAATGCATTGGCAGCAGTGGGAGACATTTTATTTTTACAATTGCTGGTGCAGTAGAAGAATATTCGTCTGCACTTAAGTACACTTTATAGTTACTCACATTAGGAGAAATTTTTCAAAGAGCTGCTAAAATTTTTGGCCAGGTATGCCACTGCTTTTATTGGGAACTGCATGTGTTAAACTAAGCAATGTGCTTTGAAAAACATACATGCATTTTCTTTTTCTGAACATTGAGGAATGTCTGATTCCCCCCCATTTTTTAAAGGCAGTTGGCACAACAGCCAGCTTGAAAGATGTGCTGAGAGCCCTCTGACTGCTGTGGCTGAGGAACCTCCCGGTCCGGGAGATCTCCTGGGGTGGGCTGTGGAGGCTGCGGGACACCGCTGCAGCAGCACAGAGCAGTGCCAAGGGTCAAGGAGCCAAATCCAGCTGTAACAGCAAAAGGGGGAGAGATGTTTAAGTCTAACACGGTACCCTTTCCCCTTCTAACTCCTCAGGTATGCTCTCTTCACCCAGAATAATCCTGTTTTTGTTTTGGAGCATTTTCCTTTCAACTCTGTATGCCTGACTGCAGAGAGGTATAAGCCGATATTAAAATGTCCTTTTTCCAAGCTGGACAGCCCACCATCAACAAAACCAGAGTATACATTTCACGCAGGCCCTTTGGTGCTCCTGCTGGCTTTGGTCCTGCAGAAACCCTGTCAACTCCAATATCCTGTCAGTTCACAAGGGGAGAGCAAGCCAGAGAAGCAGGACTGGAGTGGGGACTGCGTCCTCTTGAACCACATCTGGCAGAAGAGCAGCCACCACAAGTTCAGAAACCTTATTCTGCTACCCAGCATTGAAAGATCTCCCTGATTAAGGGCACATCTTAATTGTGGAAAAGGAATATTGTTTCTTGTGACTGTTCCTTTCATAATAATCAAAGAATATTTTAATTTGTAACAATTTTTAAGGCAATAAAAGTGTAATGAATGTTATTGTTTCTGTCTATAATTAAATGCACATTTTGCAATTTGGAATTCAACATGGTCTCCTTAAGACATAAAAGTGCTGGCTAGAAGATGTTTAAAAACATTTGTATGTTTTTTGAGAGAAAGTGCCTGTTACTTGATATATTAGGACGAAAGCTGGATGTGCAGAGAAAGAGAGACAATCACTATACATAATCCAAGGTGCTACCTCAATGTGTTGATTACTGTTTAACATGAATGCAGATGCTGCTCTAGGCAATTTTCACCCAGCATTTGGAGGAAAAGTTCAGTTTCAATCATAATCAAATGAGGCATTATGTAAAATTGCACCCCAGCAACTGCACACGGTACACATGCTGGTGCTGGTTTTAAAAATAGATGAGGACATGTGTAAGGCTTACAAATTTACTTTTCTTACCCAAACCTTATAGAGCAGCAGATGGTGAACTGGCTTCAAAGAAGCTGCAGAGAAAGGACTAACTTTTTTTCCAGGCTGGCATTTTGGTACGAATCAAGTTTATCCAGGTAAGGAGAGGGTACATCACAGACTATGATCCCAACAAGAAAGTACCAATATGATCATTCAGCTCAGAAAACATGCCAGCACAAGGGGATTCTAGAGGCCCTCTGGGAAGGCAGGACAAACGATTTGTTCTTCTCTTGAAAAAAGGGGAAAATGAAAGCTATGAGGAGCAGGCACCTGTATAGGCCACTGGTTCAATGCTGAAAGACAGGAGTACTTGAACTTAGGATATTCTGGTAAGGCAGTGATTCCTGGTTTTGGTACCTGTAACTGAGCTCAAGACAGGACAGGCAGACAGAAGAAGCAGCAGATGATTTTGAAATCTGCATTTCTAACATGACCACACAATACCAGCATTTTGGATCTTTTCACTCGGCCTGTAAAAACAGCATCAGTATAACTGTTAAGCCATACGATAGGAAGCATCCATATGGACTCATCTGAAGGATTAGGTTTGTTTGTTTGTTTTCCCTTTTGGCATCTTTTAAATTACCACTTAACCATTAAGAACCAAGCATAAGGTAAGATGAGCTCTACAAGGTTATCACGGGACTAAGACAGTGGGTTGTGACAAGCCCCTTGCTATTACCCAGTTAAGAGTCTCAAACAAAGGGTAGTATTTTTCTATAGCTTGAGAACACAAGTTCTCTAATCCTGTAAAGCAGTTTTGCTGTTGGAAAGCCACATAATAGTGCTGAAAATATCAATAGAGAACAGTTCGATATAGCCAGGCTGCTACAAGAAATAAATGAACATAATCCTATTTCAGAAGTGCACTGATGTAAAAAAGTAACATAGATTTCAAAAAATAAAAATTGAAAGTCAAAGTTTGCTGGCACTAGATTTGATCTATAATCTAGCCTCAAGAAATCAGCAGCAGTATAAAGAAACTGTTGCGAGCTGGAAGAAAATGTTCTTCCTTCTCTCTATCAGTGCTTCCTCCGGCGTTCTCAACTGCAGGGAGCTGTCAGCAGCCACCATCAGTACCTGGGCTTTATGCACCTCTCTCCTTTCCTAAATGCACAGCTCGTCAGATAGAACCATAAAACCGGCACCATATTGTAGATGTTTCTGAGCAACCTAAAGCATCTTCTCACCAAACCTCCTTCAGCAGGCTAAGTTCGATTAGGAGCCTTATTTATGGTTCATTTATGGTGTCTGAAGATAGGGTGATGTGTTTCAGGGGAAGCTTTGAAGATACGTGGAAAGGAGACTTAAAGTTCAATGCCTTCAAGGAATTTCTAAAATCCTAGCCAATTTAAAAAATTATGTTATCTTTGGATATATAGTAGAGTCTGGTGACGTAGGTGATCTTCATGTTACTAGGCTTTATTTCCAGGAATTATTTTTTTTCCCCCTGAACTGTTGGTGTTGTATGCATTTCTGTATGCCCATTGGCTTATTTTATCCTTCTGGGTTTAGCTGGAGTGCTGTCTTGATCGCTTCTATACAGCACTGCATGATTTGTTAATACAGAGGCTAGTTTGGACTTCTCTCCCACTCTGAATCCCCTCTGCACGCAGGCAGTGTTTGCTTGGAGCTGGGTGGCAGCATCCCATCCCTTGCCTATGACATCTGCCTCTGCTCCCCACCTACACCCAGCAACAAAAAGCGCTGCCTATTTCTTCACCTCAGGTCTTGTACCGAGCGCTGCAGTGCTGGAAGGACTCAACCTCTTCTCTCAGCAGCAAAGAACGGCAAGAAACAAAGCCTGTTTTCTTCCGGGAGCAGACTATTGTTGAGATGAAGAGGCAAAGCTACGTCAGTGTCTTTCATTTGCTGCAAAGGTATTGTTGCTTACTTCAAAGCACAGAAGGGTTTTTCTAGGCAGCTGTGACTCGAGCACGCTGGCCAGGATGCAGAATATCGAAACTGCCTGCGCCAGGACTCAGGATTCCAGAATTGTCTAAGTGCGTGACTAATAGAAAAACATTTCCTTTTGGCTTTTTTGGAGAAGGAATTTTTTTGTGGGTACAAAAATATATGATGTATAAAGAAAGCCAGCTCTTTGCTAAGGTAATGTATTTTCTCACATACCATTTCACAATAGCTAGACCATTTTGATTTCAACTTCCAGATATCCTCAGCACCCAAACAATGATTCAAATAGCCAATAGTTACAACATACCTACAACAATAAAGCAACTGGATGTAAATAAATAAAATGGAGGCTGTAAACAGCTTCAGGCTGCACAGTCTTGTCATATTTCATCCTCTCGTTTCCATTCAATACTAACCAAAGCACGGAAATGTTTACCTTTGTCTGATCTTTAATTCTCTAAATTTATGTGGAATCATGCACAGATGCTCTGGAAACCAGCCTGGAAAAGCCTGGCATTTTAATTGATCCCAGAGCCTCCTTCCTCGCAGCCCCTGCTGCTCCAAAGCCTGCTCCCTGTTCCAAAGCCGCCGCGCGGTTGCCTAGCCACGGCCGGCGGCCGCGCAAGGTGGAGGAGCCCAGGGAGGAAGCCACCAATCAATTTTTTAATTTCCCTGGGTAAACAGCAGCAAATCAGGGCGGGTTTTGAAATCTCGTTAGTGGAAAGTGAGATGCATCGTGTGCCTTTTAACATATGTATTAACTGTATGCATTGGCGTGCGGCCAGAAATTAGAAGCCATTGGGTATGCTTCACAAAGCTCATTTCAGAAAACAATCTGAATATGCCGTATAAAACTCTGAATGGTTCATAAAGAAAAAGACACAACATTTGTACTCCTTACACTATTGTTTTTCCCTTACACTCTCAGTTTATCTTGTCATAGGAAACATACTTTTCTTTATACCCCTCAAGCTCTATACTGGCAGACTTAGGAGCGTGATAGGCAGAACCAAATCCTGCTGTCAGTAAGATCTAGTACAAAAGCAAGCATTGGAGTCTTGTCTCCAAAGATTTTCAATTAGCGTCGTCTTGGCACACGAGTGAAAATGAGAGCAAATTTATCAGTGTTGTATCTGCAAGGCAGGGGTGCTGTGACCCCTCTGCAGCTCACTGTGTATCAGGATGCGTTTGGGTTGGTTCCAGGTGTTGCTGAGGCATCAGACCCTTTTTGGGGCATGGCAGGTAAGAGATTTTTGGAGGTACTCCATACTTCCTGCCGCATCATCCCAGTGACTTCCATGAAGAAAGGATCAATGGCTTTTGAATACATTAGACCATCACTATTTTTTATAAAAACACTACTGCCTTTGTGTAGTTTAAGCAGCTCCCAATTTTAGTCTCAGTCTATGTATGCTACACAAAATGCCTGACTTTACCGTAAAATAATACCTGTAATGGCTGTGTTGATATCTATGGCATTTTAAAAACTCTGATGCATGCAGGCAGCTTTTTACTCCATACAGAATGAATTAAAAGCAAACATACATACATACAGTGACCCTGCAGGAAAATGGCTCTTGGACTTTTCACAGGAAAATATAAATTTGCTTCACTAGCTCCCAAAAGAACCCTGTTTGGCACAGTGAAAATATTAAATATGGGCATTCAAAACATTCAGAGATCAATTACTTTTTTGGTACTCTCAGAACAGAGAACGACATCATAGCCACACTCAGATCCTGACCTAGCACCAGCACTTCACCTGCAGGAGACAAGGAAGGGGCCCTGGAGGAGCAGCCAGGGAAGATGTAGTGCTCTCCGTTACATTCCTCCAAATGCTGGGAGCCAGGCTTGGGAACTTCTCGGTGAACTGTCTGCCTGTAAGTGTAACACAAGCAGCAGCCTTGGTCTGAATGCTGGCAATAGGGAAAAGTGAGTGGAGAAAGGGCCACAGCAAGCTGTGCAGGAGCACTAAGGATACCATCCTCCTCTCCTCGCCCCTGGGCAGGCTCACATGCTTATTGCAGCTTCTCTGGTGATTTCACCTCACACTCCATCACAAGCCTGAATGCAGACATCTCCAGATGAAAAGAAAGCACATAAAAAAAAAAATAAATTACTAGCAAGCCAGTAAGAATTCAAAGAATCCCAGCAGCTGAGAGCCAAAGCAGAAGTTGAGGTGCAAGGCAAATCATCTGGTTTTGCATAACCAGAAGGTCTGTTTTATTAATAGCCAATGCCAGCCAAAACCTTGTCTTTTCCAACTCCTTCAGAAGTAAGAGGGATAGATTTGATTAAAAAATACACATGAAAGTCATTTTAAATAACGCTGTTCACAGGGTATGAACTTCAACTTAAAAATAACAACAAATGTTTTATTGACACTGGAAAGGCCCTAAAGTACCCATTCTTACATGAGGAGATGTGCATTTAAGTGAAAATGAAATCTGGCCCAGACTTACCAAACAGACTGAAAAGCCTACTCTGAAAATTACGCTTTTCACAGGAAGAACACTCCTTTTCCCAGACTTGGTAAATTTTCCTGGAGTATGACTGATGGGCCTCATAGATCTACAAGGAGAGTTGCACACCTGATTTTTACATCAAAGTAGTGAGTGAACTGGAGAGCTCTCAGAAGTTGCATGACCTCTGTGCTTACCAAGACCACTAACACAAACTAGTGTTTACATGCCTAGATCAGAAAAAGTACGCTCGCAGTTTTGGCAGAGCTAATATGGAAAGACGACATTTTCTACGAGTTACAATTGTCAGGTACCAGGTACGCAGGTTGCACGCAGGTTGCAGATCTTCCCACCTTCCAGCTGCCCAGGCAGGGTGGCTGTGCCCAGAAGGCAGGGCTATTTTTGACCAGGGACTGTGCACCCACGGTGTGTGCTACAAGACCAAGCTCCTGGCGCCAGCCAGGATTTATTGGCTCTTTTCTAGACTTGAGCTTACTAACAGCCACCCCAGTCCACGCCGCTCTGTCCCACATGGTAGACACTGATGACATTGAAAGTGATCAAATAAACTTTCTAAAATAAAAGCGGGAGGAAAACAATTTACAGAGAGTGTACTGCACTTTGCGGTGACTTACTGAAGTGAACTGCGAAGCTCAGCAAACAGCCCCATGCCAGACCAGACAGCAGAGAGCTCCTTCCATGGCCGTTCCTACACGGCTCCACCATCAGCCTGCTTTGTCATGCAGGGAAAACACGTGTGTTGGTATGAGCTCCTTCAAAGCCCACGTGAAGCCCCTCACAAGCCCCTGACATTCAGAGCAGTATTTTGCATGTAAAGCAAGGGTCTGAGCAAGCTAAAGATCATGTTATCAGGATAACATGATCTTCTTAATGAAGAAAACTAGAGCTAAAAATGAAAAATCATATTATTTAGAAGCTGGCATTACTTCTGTTGTCACAGGAAAAAGTGAAACTTAGTCAGACAATACTCAATTTTGTTATAAGTAAAAGATGAATAAACAAGATTTATTTTTTATTTTTAGTAATTTTTTTTTTTTGCTGCCTTACGTCTGTAAATAACCAAATAGGTATTACTTTGCTTGCCCAACAACAGTGAAAATCAATGAACATACTCAGTAAACTTGCTTTGGAAGACGTGGAAAAAATTCACTATGCATTAGCCATAAGCAGCAAAAACCTTTTGTTTACGTGACTTTGCTTTGATTCACCCTACACAGAAACCGATTTGATTGTGAAGGTCAGTGCAACCTTTCTTTCTCAGCCATGACATAAAAATGGTACTTTTACAAGCTCCCTGTCCTTCCCTCCACCACTGCTCAGCAAGAGCAGGGGCAGCACAGGAAGGGGCTCTGATGGGATGCTGCAGCCGCAGCAGCCTCTTGTGTCCTTGGCTTCTTTGTTCTGGCCTCCATTCAAATCCCCAACTTGGAGACAAAACGGTAGCAATTTCCTCTTGTAGATGAACATCCAATAGGAAAAAATAGACTGCCTTGTCTATTGTGCAGAAGACCTCTGACTTCCAGAGTCTTCAATCACTCTCACCATAAACTAATTTTCCATTGGTAAGTCAGGTGAGAACAGTTTCACAGGAACACCAGGAAAAATATTTGCTTTTTGTCAGATTCATTTTCAGAATAATGGAGGTCACTGTTAAAATGAAAATCAAAACTTTTAAGTCGAAAATGACTTCAAATAAAAGAAGTACCCATACGCTAGCGCTTTTTTTTTTTTTTTTCCTTAGAAGTATTCCTCTATAGTGAACAAAAAGGAGACAAAAATATCTTTTACTCCAAGATCACATAGATGTCACAGTTCAGGCATCTATTTTTATCACCTTTCAAATAGCATGAAAACCACTGAGATGCTTGATCAGTTCTAAGACTTGCAATTCAACAACTAGAAAGAACCTTAAATAAGACTTTTCATTTTAAAAGATTATTTTGACACATTCATCTCATTAGGTCTGAGGCACTATGATGAGGACTAATTCAAAATAATTTTATTCAGAAGCAGAACTTCTCCAGTCATTTGAGGGACTTCATTTTAGAATTCCTCTCTTCCCTATTATGAGTCCAGCCATCAAATATTTCTTTTCCCCCAGCACTCTTCACACCAGTTTCCCAAATAGATTTTCCACTTGTTTACTTTTCTGTCCCTACTTAAACATTCATTTTCCTCCCATTTCATTGTGTGCAACCAGAGAGGTGAAATAATTGCGGATGTCCCCCTTCTTTCACTCTGGTCAATCGGACTCTTTTCATGCTGACAACATACTCTCAGAAAGCTGGACTTTACTTGTTTTAGCAGACATTTGCTTTTTAAAACTCTCAGAGGGCCCGACCATATGTTCAGCTCACACTTATACAGCCTGGTTAATTTAACCCTTTAGGGTCTCATAACCGGCTTGAGAAAATACATTTCATAAGTATATCAGGCTTGTAAAGATAATTCTATAAAACAAATTTTCAGCATCAGGGCATTCCATTTAGGTTTTCTGTTTAAAATACTTGTTATTTTATAGAAGTGGCATAAATTCTCATGCCAGAAACAATGAAGAAATCCATTTAAAGCATGTCTCAGAAACACTGGATATCCCTTTCAGCTTTGATACGGTAACATTGGACAATGAACTCCCAAAGTACTTTTATTGATCTTTTGGTAAATGATGCTTTTTTCATGATGATGTATTTGATTAGTATTTGCATGCTGTATGTTCCCCATGGTAACTTTTTTGTGTCCCCACCATACCACTGACATGCTCTGGGAGCAGCCAGACTCCCCAGGGACAGGGACAGAAAGCAGTGATTCCTCCCCAGCCCTGCTAAAAGCATTTTTTCAAAGCAGGGGAAATGATGGTACTAAAGCTGTCCTTATTCTGCCCCTATTTTGAAGCAGGGAGAGAACTTTGCAAACAAAGGATACTGAAATATTTAGTGATTCCTGTGCCTCTTTGCTACATGAAAAACCTTTTGTGCTCCATTTAGACCCCAGAGAGACAGAAGTACCTGGGCTGGGGGACAGGAGGGCCATGCAGAACACCCCAGCCAGGTCCCACAGAGACAGCAAGCGACAGCCCAGTGACTTCCTTCTGCTTCTCTCATCCCCCACCCCAAGTCACCCCTTGGGAGCGTTGATGGAGACAGGCTTAACACTGTTAAGTGCCAGGGTCTGGCCTGTCTTGCTGAGGCTGAGCTTTCCCAAAATACTAAGTGTTCAGCAGTAGCTGACACTGAATGTTCTAAAAAAAATAAAAAATAAAAAAAAAATCCTTGTGTTAGTTTAATTGTTCCTAAGAGTATGACTTCATCATATGTAATGAGATGATTACCTGTCACTAATTGCGGTGGCACCTGCAGGACAACGGGCTCCCTGGGGCTCCCTGATGTGGGTTGCTGGCTTGACCCCACGCAGGCAGCACAGAGGACGCATCGTCCCCAGCAAGAAAGTGCCTCAGGTAGTGGCAGACCCGTGCCGTACCACTCCTGGTAATGAGACAGAAGCCAGCAAAAAGGTTGGGTTTGGGATTATGCTCATAGGGACTGAGTTAGAGAGAGAAAGCAGAACCTAACAGCATTTAATGAGACTGCTTAATTAAAACACATTCTCTATTACATTTCTCAATTAAAAGGGATAGCGAGCATATGTGGCTGCATGAAATTTTGGATAATGCCTTTACAGGCCATTTTGTAAGACATTTTTAATAAACAAATGTATAAATATTCTTAACTTCCTTAATGTCTATAGTAAGTGAAAAGCGAAAAGCCTACTTGATAGGAAATTCTGCTTGTAGAAATTAAGCTCCATCAGAAACCCTCATTTTCTGAGCTAATGTTTCATCCACTATTCTAGCAACCCAACTATGAGCCCTAGGAACACGTGCAGGTTGCCACTGCTGTTTCTTGCACATTCCTTACTCACTGACCTAATCCTCAACATAGCTAGGTAATCCAGAAAGCATGCTGTCTCCCCAGCTTATTTTCTCAGTGATGGTAGAAAAGCATGACAAGGATCTGATCCCAGCCCCTCATAAATCACAGTCTGAATGTTTTAATTACAAGGTGTTGGGCTTTTTTTTTTTTTGCAGCCACAGGAGAAGTGAGATGAGATGGCATTTAGGTAGCTCTTCATACCACCTAATTTTGGGAGCTTTGACTCCCTCTCCTCCTATGTTAGGGGGAGTATGTATACGCATTTTGGAACCAAATCAAGTCAGAAGCTCATTTCCTCACTGGTAACATCCAGGGCCACTGAAGGCTAGGTTCCTACCCAAGATGCTGCATACAGCTTCTTAAAATTTGGTAGCAAGAATACAGCCCAGATTTTGATTCAGGTCAGGAACTGCCTGGAGTGCTTAGCACCCAGCCACAGACCAGAGGCACAACACGAAGGCAAATCACGGGAAGACAAAATGCAAGAAAACGATTCACCACTCCAAACACTTCTGCATGAATATCTTGATACATGAAAATAACAGAAAAGACATGTTGCCTCCTGTTTGGAGGAAACAGCCAATAAGGACAGCAACTCAGAAAAAACTCCTGATCCAGAAGTAACTCAGCTATTTTCATTTTCACTCATTTCAAGGTGTCTTTGTTATTTAAGGCATTTTAGACTAGTAAAGACTGCATTAGAAATCTAAGTCAAACAGAATTAAAATATTCCCAAGCATTGCAGTAGCATCATATTTAATAATCATGGATCATGATTGCCACATTTATATTTGCCTTTGCCTAAGAAAAACTTCAGACAATATTACAAGTAACATTACATTTAACTGAAATATATCTATACTGCACACCTGCATCACTTTTCCTTCCTACAGCTCCCCACATTCTTCTTCCTCTTCTGCAAGTGAGTTACGATATGAAGTTAAATTCTGATCATCAAGTCATATTTTAGTTTTACTCCACAGAAATAAAACAGCAACAAAACCTGCTAACTCAGACTGATTTTGGTGCACATATCAGTACAGACTTTGGGATGGATACAAATTGTTGTCACAAAACGTACTCGAAAGACCAGCATTTCTGCGTGTTAGTGCAAATGTCAAACTATGGCATCATTAACGTTGTGAAGTGTCCAATAATTCTGTTCTCCCTATGGACAAGGACTGTGCAGAAATAATTACTTGGCAATCACATGCACTTCATCACCTCCAAATTAGATTTTAGTAATCCACCGCTTTATTTCCAGAGTAATCAAATTACCACAATGGAGTTTCCTTCACTTTTTTTTTTTTCTTTCATTCGATATTTCTTGCCAGAGATGCAAACCGTGAGTTAGGCAGTCAAGAGATAAACATGATTTGCAGAGAAACAGATGCATAATGTGTTTTAAAACAAATTTAAATCAAGATAATCCAAATCTTCTCTATTCTAATGTAAGCACGTTCAGTAAATCAATGGTACAAAAACATGAACTAAAAAGTATTTCTACAGAATACTCTGAAGAGACTGAGATTTTGAAAATAAAGTATCTTCCAATCACTTAGGAATTCCGTTTACCTTTAACCATACTCCTCCAGTGGAGTCTTATTAAAAAATTCATTTAATCTCCTTGGAAAAATGTGGGTGGCTTCAATCCTGTTGCTTTGATATCATACACACACACACAAAAAAAAAAAAAAAACATTTATTCATTTTTAATTAAAAGAATTAAACAGCATATGAGAATTTGAGGTCTTTCTGGACAGCTCTGGATCAGGCAGTTGGCCCACATTTATCAGGTCACATCTAGTCATCACAGTGTTTAACTGATTTCTTCGATTTAAGCACAAGCCTCTCTGTTATTGAAAAAGACCTAAGGACTTGTTAACATTAAAAGAAGTATTTAAATCTGCTTTAGCAAATCCCTCATTGAACTATATTTTACATACTCAGATGTTTCTTGTTCTTTATCTTCTTGGCTGAGGACTTAGTGTTGAATAAAACCTATTAAAATTAACATCAAGTCTCACAGACCCTCACGGTCCATCCAGCAAGTTGATTATTTTTGCATTTTTTTCCTCTTTTCATTGATCCTAAGCCAGATATATCTCTCTATATAAGTGCAGGTAGATCTGAAGTCCGTCAGGATTTTATATCAGTTATTTCTTAAATCATGATTGTTCATACTGGTATAATCTGAGAGCACTAGCACCCATGTGGTGAGGACCTGGAGAACCCTTCAGACGAGCAAATAGAGCTCATTTTGAGGCCTAAAATCCCCATCTGCAGCATTAGGTTCATGCTTAAGATGAACCTAACACCAAGAATAAAAACTTGGCTTTGCTAAAATCAATGCAAGTTGTGCTATTGCTCTAAATGAGGACACCATTTCATGCTGCCCTGTGTTCTTTCACTTCCAAGCACAGTTAAGTCAGCACTTCCATGCAGATTTAGCTTGCAGTTTTACCACTGTGAAACAAGGAAAAAAGCAAGCAAAAAAGTCCCAACCTGAAATCCTCTCTGATCTTTGAATCCTTTTAATGAATGTCTCTTGCTTTTTGTAGTAATAGTCCAGATCAGATTTTCATCTCTGAACTCAAATACTGGTACAATCACATTGATCACAATTCTGAGAAGAACTGTCAGGATTGTCTCTGATCATACTTGGATTTCCACTTGACATTTGTTAAACAAATTTTAGTGTGACAACCACAAGAGCTCAAATCATCTATTGGCAAAATGAGCAAGCACAATGAGTAGCTTTTGTGGAATCACAGAATCACAGAATTTCTAGGTTGGAAGAGACCTCAAGGTCATCGAGTCCAACCTCCAACCTAACGCTAACAGCCCTCCACTAACCCATATCCCTAAGCTCTACATCTAAACGTCTTTTGAAGACTTCCAAGGATGGTGACTCCACCACTTCCCTGGGCAGCCTGTTCCAATGCCTCACAACCCTTTCAGTGAAGAAGTTCTTCCTAACATCTAGCCTAAAACTCCCCTGGCTCAACTTAAACCCATTCCCCCTCGTCCTGTCACCAGGCACGTGGGAGAACAGATCAACCCCCACCTCGCTACAGCCTCCCTTGAGGTACCTAAAAAGAGCGATAAGGTCGCCCCTGAGCCTCCTCTTCTCCAGGCTGAACAAGCCCAGCTCCCTCAGCCGCTCCTCGTAGGACTTGTTCTCCAGGCCCCTCACCAGCTTCGTCGCCCTTCTCTGCACCCGCTCAAGCACCTCCATGTCCTTCTTGTAGCGAGGGGCCCAAAACTGAACACAGTACTCGAGGTGCGGCCTCACCAGAGCTGAGTACAGGGGGACGATCACCTCCCTAGCCCTGCTGGTCACGCTGTTCCTAATACAAGCCAGGATGCCGTTGGCCTTCTTGGCCACCTGAGCACACTGCTGGCTCATATTCAGCCGACTGTCCACCATCACTCCCAGGTCCTTCTCTGCCTGGCAGCTCTCCAACCATTCCTCTCCCAGTCTGTAGCTCTGCTTGGGGTTATTGCTCCCCAGGTGCAGGACCCGGCACTTGGCCTTGTTAAACTTCATGCAGTTGACCTCAGCCCATCGGTGCAGCCTATCCAGATCCTCCTGCAGAGCTTTCCTACCCTTGAGCAGATCGACACACGCGCATAGCTTGGTGTCATCTGCAAACTTACTGAGGGTGCACTCGATGCCCTCGTCCAGATCATCGATGAAGATATTAAAGAGGACCGGCCCCAGCACCAAGCCCTGGAGAACACCACTAGTGACTGGCCTCCAACTGGACTTGGCTCCATTCACCACGACTCTTTGGGCCCGGCTATCCAGCCAGTTTCTAACCCAACGAAGCGTGCGCCAGTCCAAGCCAAGAGCAGCCAGTTTCTTGAGGAGAATGCTGTGGGAGACGGTGTCAAAAGCCTTGCTGAAGTCAAGGTAGACCACATCCACAGCCTTTCCCTCGTCCACCCAGCGCGTCACTCTGTCATAGAAGGAGATCAGGTTCGTCAGGCATGACCTGCCTTTCATAAAGCCATGCTGACTGGGCCTGATCGCCTGCTTCCCCTTCAAGTGCTGCATGATGACTCTCAGGAGGATCTGCTCCATGAGCTTTCCTGGCACTGAGGTCAAACTGACAGGCCTGTAGTTTCCTGGGTCAGCCCTCCGGCCCTTCTTGTAGATGGGCGTCACGTTTGCTAGCCGCCAGTCGATTGGGACCTCCCCCGATAGCCAGGACTGTTGATAAATGATGAAGAAGAGGGGAAAAAAACATTTTTGGCTATTGGTAGCCTAACCTTTTAACTATATCCTCAGATTGATATATCTAGAAGCAGAGCTTTCCTTTTTAGTCATTGATATTAAAACTAGGGTAAAATCATGCGGACATTTTAGCAGAGATTCGTAGCACATGAAATTACTCTATCAAGGCGAGGGAAGCTACTGCAATCAGCTGGCTCCAATCAAACCTTCTGGTGCACTCTAGCGGCCGAACACTGCAATGTACAATGATTCTATTTGCTTGTAAAAATCCTGGAAAAAAGATTTATTTATTTAAGTCTGGGTGCACAGATAAGGAAAGGTTCCTGCACTGTACTAACATGTCCCCACATGTAGGAGGTGAAGCGCTCTTCAGTAGCACTAAGAGACAAACCCCTGCTACCCCATCGCCTGCAGAGCCCAAAGGCATCAGACTCAAGGCTTGTCCCAACGCAAGCAGGGACAAGAATCACCTGCACCCAGACCCAGCTGACTCAGATTCTAAATCTCTCCCTGCATCTTGGAGTTTGCTGCCTTTCAGTTTCATTTTTATGACCTGGTCTGTTACTAACGCACGGTGAATGTCACAGGCACGTATGCACACGTGCGTGATCACACGCACGCATGCAGCTACCAGTCAGTGCACACAGAGCTGAAGCAGCGTCTCATCCAAAGGACTGTAGCACAGGAAAGGAAAAGAAACCACGTGTACAAGCCAACCCTTTACTTCCCATTCAGAATTTAAGCCAGCCAAAAATGTGGCTAAGAGTGAGGAAGCCATACAAGGGATTTAGCATACACCCATTTTGCACCTGTCCCAAAAGTAGCAAAACAAATGCCAGTACGATATTCTGAAGCTTCACAAATGAATGGGCAGTGCCAAAGCTGCACCGATGTATGTGCAAAACTGCCACTGTTGTTAACGAAATATTTTTTAATTATTTTTAAAGGCATTTATTTTCAATGACAACATATGGAGCCACAAGGAAGAAACCTCAACTGTCCTTAGGAGAAGAGAGATTCCACACTTACAAGAAAAACTAACGATGATTTCTTAGCTAAGAACGCCTCACATAGCACTACTCCTGGAGTTCCTGCATGCAGAAACCGAGATGCAGGAAGATGAAGTGTCATGCCCAAATTCATTTCACTGGGTAATGGCAAAGGTGAATTAGGTCTTTGGTCTCTTGAGTTCCTCTCCAGCTCTTATCCAATAAAGATCGCCCCTTAGTGAAAGCACGCATCTTAGATTGAAAACCTAATGGAAAGGTGCTTGGCTTTGCGGAAGCTGCATTAACCGCAATCACTCCAGCTCAGGTGCTCCACGCAAACAGCTCTGAGACAGGCTCTCATTTAGAAATCACTGTGCAGCACAAGGCAGATGCCGGTGACTAAGGATATGATATGACTAGGCATTAACATCTTTACCCAGAACACATTTACATTAGGACAAAATAAATAGCGCTACCCATCCTGAGCTTTCAAGAGTCATTGAGAACTGGTCTTTTTTTTTTTTTTTTTTTCCCCTCAGATACCTAGTTTGCTCTTCTTTTCACTTGCTTGCTAGTCTCTGAACTTCTAAGTAGCGTTCTTCTTCAGAAGCTACAGGTTTTTCCCTGAAGCTTAAGAACAAAAGTCTGAAACTTCCAAGAAATGAAAAAATGCATCTAGCATTGAAAAGAAATAGGATGGAACAAAGGATAAAAACTCAAAGATTCAGTGCACGAAGGACTGCAGAACGAAACAGTACTTGCACAAGCAGACACCAGACTGATAGCAGTAAGTATTATAGCAGCAAAAACAAGCATTGCCGCTTCTAGACCACTGCTCCCCAAGATAACATCTACTTGATATTACGGAATTGTGATCAGAGCTTCTGATATGCATAGACTTCCCTGAAACTAGTTAATCTATACAGATAATAAAGACAACATGGGTTGCTCTTGCCTGGGACCTGAGCTCTGTATTCCATAACAGAAGGCCATGCCACAGCATCTGCAGTGTCACCTCCAGCCAAACCACATGTAAGAGTGCTCAAACTTACAGACTGAAATTTATGTATATTAAGGTCCTCTCAAATTTCAAATGCCAATTTGCACTTACGCCGCAGAGGTTAATTTGTGGTACCCCTAAACATCGTGGATGCTATTATGCATCATGAATAAACCCACTGATATCAACGGGATTTCTCATGAAAAATATGCTATTATAAGGAAATATATAAGGAAAGAACCAAAGTCCCCAAACCCCTGATCGCATGCACCACTTATTTCTACTGGTTCTTTTCTGAAATGTTTACATGCAATAATAAATAGATTTTCTAATGTAAAAACAGTATTGAGATTTGTCAGATGCTGAGTAGCTAAGCATCATTGCTAGCACTCAAATATTCACAGCTTCATTTTCGATATGCCAATCTGCATGATTTTCCCGCATCCACTTCACTAGCCCCAGTAGAAGCAGATTTTTCAGTTTCTCAAGCAACAGAAGCCTCCCATTTCAGACCATGCAAGAATTATGGCACTGCAGTCTGAGGATTTCGCTGCAATAAAGGCCTTATTAGAGCATCTAATAATTGGGGCCAATATAAGTTCTCCTAATGACAGTGTTTAATTTTCAAAACCACTTACTAAGATTTGTTTAAAGAAAAAGTAAAACTAAATTGGAAAGCTTCAAGGAACAGAAATCCCACATGAACACAAGGAGAAGGAAGTTGTTCAAACCCCAGAAATACCAACCCGGTAGCGTTCCTCACCCATTCTCATGGGGAACAGAACTGCCAGACCCCCAGAGAAGAACATCAGACATCTTACTTCTTGGGGCCTGGGGTCAAAATACTCTGCTTTTCATTTTCTAATGGTCAGTGTCTCTCTTACGACAAATAAAATCAAATGAACCAAAAAAAAAACAAACAAACAAGGAAAAAAAACTGTGACTTGAACCCCCAGGAAGATGTGCTGTATTTAGTTCTAGGCAAAGAAATTTTATTTCTTTCCTTAGCAAAGCCAAGACACGAGATTCGTGCTATGAGCTCTTTCAGAGCATCATCAACTAACATGTCAACATAAAGGCTGAAAAGGGAAAAATCTTCATCAGTGAGTATTGCTTATTATTTGTCAGTCGGATGAAAGCTCACACATGCATTAGCCTACTTAACTGCAGTTGTCTGCAATGTCTTGCCTCTCCCAAGTTCTCAGAACCTATACAGAGATAAAAGTTCCAAGGCAGTTTATTTTAGATGACTCTTGAACATAAAAAAAATAATCTGTAACGAGTATCTCTAAGCCTTCTGAATATAAATTGGTATTTTTTACTGGCACAACTCCTCATCAGGAAACCTGTTGTGCTTCTTGTTGTGTAAATAGAGGAACAAGTCTTCATTTAAGAGTCGCACTTAGTTCTATACCAATGTGTTGTCTTCCAGCTTCCACTTAGCTTTTAACCAGGGAGCAGAAAGCTGTTTGTGGTGCCTGCTTTCCATTCTGATTCAGGCACAGCTTTTGGTGCCATCTGGATGCTGCCCACAGGTTGGTAGCTCTCCAGACTGCTGGGACAAAGTGAATTGCTGGCGTTGTACTAGCAGCAGTCTGAGAGGAGCAGCAAGTGCTCCATGCACAGAGAATGAATAACTAATATGCCTGAAATGTGTGGCTTTTAGAGACTGGGTTTCCCAAGACGCATTGCAGGCTCTGAGAGCATTCTCATGCCAGTAACTTGCCAACCAAAGGACACAGGACTATGCGTTGCTCATAGAGGACACATCTTCAGCCTGGCACACTGACAAGCAAGTGGTTCACGAATGTACCAGGAAAGCTTGTAACCGCAGAGATATAATGGGGCTTACAGGTGGACCTGGGAAAAACAAAGAATTCTCCTTGCTTGGTTGAACAGAGCGTGTGCGCTCAGGGCAGTCACTTCGAACTACAGCAAACCACACTCAGCCCTGTTTCAGGGGTTAGGATGAAGAAACAAGCTACAGCAGTCAGCCTGAGGTCTATTCCCACAAGGGCTTTTTATCATCATTTGAGGCAAGGGAATGCCCACAGGATGTTATCTGCAAGCCATGCCAGAACAGGCTTGTACTCCAGCAACGCAAAGGAAATTTGTCATTGTTTGGTGATAGAACAGTGCCAAAGAGAAATTGGAAACTGCACGGACAACCTTTGGATGTGTGCCCTACCCCAAAATCTCAATGATTGCCTTGAGTTTATCCTATACAGAAAACATGTCACCATCCAGGCATGCCAGAAGATGCAAGTAAATACTAAAGAAAGGGTTCCCTTTGCTTGGCTGGTATGGTATGGGAAGGAAAATCTGAAGAAAACTGATTCCAACTTTTATAGTTAATTTTCTGTAGTTAAATGATTTTAAAAAGGAAATGGATGCCAAGAATCAGTATATTTACTACAGCAATGAATAAACAAAGGTTTGTTGTTTCTTTTCCTCCCCCTGAAAACACACAAATATTTTAATTAAAATATACTCTGTGCAGGTCAAGCCTTGGTGACAGACTCAATGCCTCAGACGCAAATTGATTGAATCTATCAAACATGAAAATACAATTTAGGAAAAATATAGACAAACTTTTAACGAGCAATCACATCCATAAAGAATGTGCCAGATGGCTACACTTGTCTGGGAATATTGAAGCAGAATAAAGAAAACCAACTCTTTCTTTCCCCAATAACAAACACACACACAGGCAATGATCTGATAAAATGGGCCGTGCAACTCCAAAATAAGGCAACATGGTTTGTGAGTAGAGTAAGAAACGAAGTCTGAAAGGTTTTCTCTCCAGTTCTGCCAAATGCCACCATGTTCAATCTAGATCAAGTGCATTGGACCACATCATTGGGCTTTGCAGGAAATTCAGCCAGGTCCAGGCTTCACGAGTTGAGATCATCTATATGTGGCCAGTCCAGAGCTTCAGATCCAAACAGCCTTATGTTATTAGAAAATCTGGCTTTGGACCCAGACTTCTACACTGGCAGCCCTCTCTGATGTTTACAAGAGGCTCTGAGAACCACAGAAGCATGGGAGAGATAGCAGCATCAGTCTCCTGAGACCCTGCAAAGTCTTCCCCACAGCTGTGCTGGGATTTCACACCTTCAGATGAGACAGCTATGACAGCGGATGTTCATTTTGTTGTTTTTCTTGTTTCTCAACCACAGATCCTGGCACCTCCACCCACCCAGGCCAGTGTTTCCCTCTGCTGACTGGCCTCACAGAATAAACAGCAGGCAGCAACCTGGGCGAGCCTGATCCCTGAAACATACAAGTCCCTCAAAACAGGATTTTGTTCCTATTAATATTTATGGCTTGCAGATATAAAGCCAATAGGGAATACTCTGAACACATTTATCTTCTCTGCCCTTTTGGTCTACTCCCCCTTCCTTCCCCTTGCCCCCCTCCCTCCTCCACCTTGGCATCCAACTTCCACACTGGAATCTCTGCTTTCTCTGATTTATGCTTACTATCAATTCCATGAACAGATTTATGTTGCACTTATCGTTGTGTTTCATATGATGGTAATCATGTGTTTATTTCTGTTTATACTTGGTTAAACTTTCCTCCTTGGTTTTTCTGTAGTCTTATTTCTCAGATCTTTGTCTCTTCCTCTTGAATCCTGTTCAACAACACTGTACATTCGTCATTATCACCCTGATATTTTGACTACTTGATGAAAAAGTTATTACAACTTTTCATCAACAAAAACATGGATTGCTTGCTTCTTTCCCGCTATGATTTTTAACAAATGTGCCTTATGGAAAACTATTAGCTGAATTTTCTAAAACATGTTTTAGACAATGAATTCATCATTAGGGATTCCTATTGAGAACTGTTTTATGCATTCAATAAATACCTACCTGCTGAAATTACGTCTGCAGATTGCAGAAGTGACATTTTCCATGACATGAGGATCATGTTCCTAAAACAAGTTCCCTGCCATTTCCAATTCAAAAATCATATCCCTTATCCTGCAATATTGTCTTCAGGTTTTTCACTTTAGTTAATAGGTTTAATGTTTAGTTAAACATTAAGTTTGTTTTCTACAAAAATCACAGAAAACAAAAACAGAAGATAAGCATAACAAAATGAATTAATTTTGGCAGCTGAATTAGTATCTATATGTAGTTCATATTGCTTGCGTTTGGTTAAGTAAAACCATTTCTGTCCTAAACTATAAATTATGCTACTGTCCTTAACATGTTTATAAAAGCTATGAGATTTTGAAATATGACATGGCTTGCTTAGGCGTGGCAACTTCTGTGAGCAACGTGGCTTGGACTTGTTCAGAAAATAAAGAAACTAAACTGAGTACAAGATGTCATCTAAAGTCCTCTTTGAAACCTACGCAAAATTATAGTCGTTATTCTAAAAATTAAGTATCTAACAGCAAGGCCTTAATCGTAGGCTAAATAGAACTAATAGCTAACTGTAGGAAGGTGAAGCTGCAATGAAGTCCATACGGTATTCCCACTTCACAAGGTAATATAATACCAGTCAAAACCAAGGAGGATAAATGCATCTTAGTTTTGTGCTCTGCGGAGACTTGCAAGCTGTCAGGACTAAATGCAGTCTTTGTTTTCTTGCAATTCTGAAGTTTTACAGGTATTTGCAAACAGTGGTGAAAGTTCTCCCTACAAACACTAATTACCCTTGTAAATTGTACCAATTAGCACACATGTACTTCATTACCAAAAGCAAAACTGAAAAACAGTACATCTAAAAGATAAGAAAGGTGTAACGTACATGCTCTAAACTTAAAGAATTTACAACAGTTCCTATTATGCCCAAAATGGTCTATTCATATTTTATCACAACATCATGAAACTATTACCATCGATATTACATTGTCAAGACGATAAAATATTATCGAGCTAACACATCTGCATGCTACAGCCAATTTTCAAACTGAAACATCTCAGCAGTGACAAAGCTCTAAAAGCTATCTGCTGATAGGGGTGCTCCTTGCAAAATCTAAGGTTTCTTTAATAAGCAAGCAGACTTTGGCGAAACAATTGCAGAGGACTGTCTTGAAATTACCTTTCTGCACTGCTTAGTAACTCCAACATAGCTTAAGATATTAAACCCATTTGGGACTTAAGGAATGCCTTCATGCTGAAAAGCTGACTAGTAGGGTTGTAACCCCATACAATCTGAAGCAGCTGGGCCAAGAACCTCACAAAATCAGGTGCAGTAATGGGAGAAGCATCCCCATTTCCATTATGAGTGGCATTTGGAGGGAAACAATGGCTTTTCAAGATGCATGGTTGATTACACCAGTGACTTGCCTGAAAGCCCTGGACAGTCTTTGAAAGACTCTGCTGAACTCATACATACACATGCACGCAAACACATGCCAGCTATGATAGCAAACAACCCCCCTGCTCAGTATTTCCAGCAGAAATGCTGCTCCAAAATCCGTCGGTCAGATACGGCAGGCCTTAATGCTAATACCTGTCTGAAATTCCTGAGATTCAGAGCTCTGCTGCTGCAGTAAGATGGAGGGCTGTGGAAGACAGCTTCCTCCACAGTGCTGCACAGCCCTGCAGGAAGGAAAAGGTGAGCTACGTGTGTGGATCACAGAGGAAGGGACTCCCAAAAACGTAAGGCTCACTAGCTGACAGGATGACTGGCTTAAGCCATACGCCCACGGCTCTGAACAACCAGGAAGCCATAAAACTGTCAAAAAATGTTATGATGTTATGTTCTTCCAGTCCCTAGGAGCTGCACTAAGATGGGCTGGGAGCTCAGAATGAGCTCAGGGCCACCCTGAAGGCTGTGGCAGTGCCATGTCCCAGGCAGGCACCTCTCGGCCTGGCAGTGCGTGGTACGGAGCAGCACCAAGCCTCCCCGGCTGCAGCCCAAGCTGAGAAACTCCCACAGCACAACCAACATTTGGGTCATTCAACAAGTGGCCACAGAGATTAGAAAGCAGCAGGACTCTGAAGTTGCCCCTGACTCTCTGACCTGCTGCCCACCACAGGAAACAACCAAGTGAAGTGCTGAGAGGCCCCAAGGCAGGTGCGGTCCTACTACATTGTAAGGATAGACTGAGCTAAAAAAGCCATGCAAACCAGCACAGACACAGCAGTAGCTGGAGCCCCAACACAGAAGTCTGGCAACTGTATGATTTCACATGGCCATCTCAAGGAATTGTTGCAACTTAAAATCCTACTGAAATATAGAAGCCAGAGTGCAATTAGTGGAAGGCAAGTGTAGTTCTTAAGTGGTAACAATAAACTCGTGAACCGGCTGGAGTCACACTGCAGAATCGTTAGCGAGCCTAAAACAGATGGTATCTCATTTTTAGCTATAGGCAAAATGCCAAATGACATGACTAAATAGAAAAAAAATCCCCGTAGTATTGCATTTTTGTGCCTATTGAGCATGGAGACTGAAAGGCAGGAACATTTTTAATAACCTTTCTTTGACAAGCTTAAAGCCATTTAATGCTGAAGCCTGTCCTCGACAAAAAGCCAGGAGAATAGGCCTCCAGAGAAAGCTCACTGCTGCACAGCTTCACCTCCCAGCAAAACACATTATGCAGCAGAGCCACATAATACTTACTTTCCATTAAAAAACCAGACCCTCATCAGCTATCGCAGTAGTGACCTTTCAATCCAGGCTTCTATAGTATTTATTGGCTGAAAAGTTGTTTCTATGAATAGCAATTGTCTGCTTTAAAAACTGAAAATCTCCTTCCTGTTTCAGGGAATAGCATTTGTAAAGGCAGCGGAGTTCAGTGAAAAAGCCAAGGTACCCCAAAGCAATCCAACGCCGCGTGCTCCATGGCCTCGACTAACAGCCAGTCGCACTGACAGCAGTTTTGTCGATACAGCAATTTCCATCAGAGGACCTTAAGGTAATTCCAAGCACAAAGCCCCTCCACATGAAAGCATTCCAGACATGAAGGCTTCACAACACCTTGGAGAAATACTCCTGTGACAGACGAGTAAATTAATTAAATAGTGGGCCAGGCTCTGGACTTCATTCTGGCCTGGTTTTTGCTTCTTTGACAGCAAGAGGAGGCCAAAAAGCAGCTCCATCTTTCCACCTTTGGCTTCACCTGGCACGGAGAAGTGTCCAGCTGGCCTACCTGGCACCTACTTAACGCTCACCTGGAGCACAGCAACAAGAGCTCTGGGGACACGGGAGAGGCATTACTGCACTGCAGCACTTCCCCAGCTGGCAGCAGGCCCACTGGCGGCTCAAAGGGTGAAAGCAGATGAGAAGAGCACCAAACTAGTAAGGGCTTATGCCAGCACTTAGATCAAGACAGGCAGAGCTTGCCCCAAAACCTGACAAACAGCGGTTTTGCAACTTCCCTCCCTTGTAAGATCAACCTAGCAGGTAACAAGGAACAATTAGAGATTCAGCCCCAAAAGACAATTCTATGATTCTTTGCCTGGGCATCACGCCGTGCTTTTCCAATAGAGCTAATTGAGCTCAGCATCTCTCAGTCCTGTAAGAAAGCCTGGCTCCTAAAAATGCATTCAGGAAAGTATGGAAAAACCACCGGTACTTGGGGTAAAAAGGCTCTGAGTACCATGGCCAAAAGATGGTAATTTTGTAGACCAAAAAGTCAGAATTACATTTCTTCTAGTATATAAGCCTTTTCTAGTGTAGCTTGAAGCAACAGCACCAAATTCTGGACTAATTTAATTTTAAGATTATCATAGGTCTTGAATTTATTGGAGACTTATTTCTCTTTTTAAAATCCATACTTATAAAGTTGTATTACTTAAGAATCTTCCATGCTGTACATTTGACATAGTTGATGTCTTAATAATTGTTTTGCAAATATGGAGGAAGGAATTCTCAAAAATAATGGGTTAGTTTTTTTCCCCCATTACAGGTTCTACCATCACTCAGAACTCCATGAGAAATTTAGGGATCTCTTGGCTTCTATGAGCCCTGGTTATCAGCCTCTTTCATCAACAGATTTCATTTATTTTTCAAAGAATTGAAGAAAAAGCAGTTCAACAGGTGTTGGGCATTTCCTCCTTGCATTATCGATTTCAACTTGTCTCTGGTGTTTCATTTTTATTCCAGCAACCCCAAGTGTTCCTGCTACACTATGAGCTCCAGGTTCCTTCTGGTAAGGGCAGAAGGGCACTGAGGCTACTTCCATTCAGAGCTTTCTGATCTCAGTGTTTCATTTAACCCTTGCTGTTTGAGTTAATACAAGACAACTTCTTCCTTCTGCCCCCCCAAAAAGGAAAATCCTGAAGAGAAGCTACCCAGTTCTTTAAAAATGTGTTTGCTTCAGTTGTACACTGTGAACGGTCTCAGTTTTGCCATACTGGTTTAGAAAGAGCAACACTTCTTACTTTTAGTAAGACTGAAGAGGGTTAAAAATACAATTGACATAAAAGCAGCAGCATCTGAACATAGCCCAACTAATCTACATACAAAATGTGTTGTAATTGTATTTTCCACCTACGTACATGTTATTGATTTTTTGTTTTTCCACCTGCTGCTAAAATTTACTGGACGATGATTTGATTCAGAAGACTGTGCTTTATTCTGCTTTTACTAATTTGCCTTTTGATATGTTAAATTACATATGCATACTGCATTGCACAGGGTACTTTTCCAAAGAGCTCTTCAAAGATACCTTTAAAGGCAGAACATATCTGATAAAGAAAGGATTAATAATAAGTAGTACGTTCCTTTTTTTTTTTTTTTCCCCAAATAATATATTATAAACATGTATGGCATAATGTATATAAAAGTCTTGATAACATTCACCGTCGGCTAACTCATGCATTACTGGCTGCATTGCCTTGAGATACAGCTATCACTGCATCTTCTTTAAGGTCCCTTCCAATCCCTTCTGAGATGTTATGATCTTCTTGATAAAGAACATCCTAAAACTGCAAGTCAATGGGCAAATCTGTCCCCTCCCTAGCCTGATTTTGGGTATGACAGACTTCATAGGACACAGACTAAGGAACACCCTTACTGAAGGCCTGCAACACCAGACCAGGCAGTGGCAGCACGCCCAGCAACTCCCTGGACAGGACCTCCCCTGCTGCTTGTGCTATTGCCCCAAGGCACAGCCATAGGGAGGTGGGAATGGTGCTGCAGAAAGCAAGACTTTTACATGACCTTCTTGAAGGTTTCAGTTCAGTTGTCTTTAAATACAGTGAGGCATTCTGTTACACCAAACTTACATGACAGGTGTCCCGATAGGCCCAGTAGCCCCTTGCTGGATTTTATTCTGTGAATCACTCAGCTGGCCAGAACGTCAGCCCCTCACTGCACTTCCAGGTTTCTAAGTGCCAAGCTCTTCTGTGTCTTTCTGTTTTATGCCTGCTTCCCAACTTCCACCAGCACTGAAGCAGAGTAAGGAAACTCATGGTGGCCTGCCTGATAACTAAACACAGGCGATTTGTCTCCAGCATTACTTGTGTACAACCCCCTAAAATACATTCCCAATCATCAGAAAGTTAAAGAAAAATACAAACAAAAAAAAAAGCATGCACCTGGAAGCCTTAATGAAAAAAAAGAAAATGAAAAAACACTAAGAATTCTCGTACCTAGTAGCACTGGCAAGACCATACTGGGGAACATAACTGTGCCAGCAAACAGTAGCTTTTAGAGCAGGAGCAAGGAGGAGTGGGATGAAGGATGGGCCAGGCTTGCATCCACCCCAAAAGCTGATGAAATGACTTGGCAAGTCAGCAGGAGCATGACACAGACTCTGCTAGTGCTCAATGTTTGCATACAGAAACTAAGAAGAATTTCGGCTCACAGGGGCTGCAGTTTGTGTGAACCATTCACCCTCCCTTTTAACAGAGGGCGAGGATAAGAGGGACATAATCCTGCCTCTAAAGGCATTAAAATTCAACCACCACCATCCAGGATAGGCTGGCATTTGATCTGTTTTTCCACACCCTAGGCACAGAGATCAATTTTCAAATATTAACGGCACTTTAATTACCTATTTTTTCCTCTACAACATTATAGACAATATATGTTTATCCTGCTACTTTTATGTCTCTATTCTGATATATTGAACTTGAACCTTGCAGTTATGAATTTACAAATGAAGCTTTGACAGTAGGTGACATTTTTCCCCCTTCCTTTTAAAACAAAGGGACTCTCCAATTTATTTATTTTTTTTTTTTAACTCCTTTGTTTTTGGGTTTGGTTTTGTTATTTTCTCACTCAAAAATCTTGTCACTGTAATTGCACAAACAACGTTACAGAAATGGAAAAGGCGAGTAGAGGTTTTTCAAGTGCTTTATCTACCCTGTTATTTTTGAGGCTCTAAAAATTCCCATTGAAGAATGTAACAAAACTGAAGTATCTCTTGGAATGGGAATTCAAGCTAAGTATCTTTACTGCTGAACACCAATAAGACACTCAACTCCTGAATTTCTGCATTATTTGTTTTCTTTCACAAAGAACAACAGTAGCATGAGCACACGCTCTCCGATTCACAACGGAGAAGAAATGAAGTGACGTGAGGCCTGTCCTCATCCCCAAAACACAAAATTCACATTAAAAGTTAATTTAGTCTGCTCACTTAGCATAAGGCATATGACAAATTATTCAGCAATTTATTTGGAAATTGTATTAGACGTATTCCATCAAAATGGCTTTTTTTTTTTTTTTTTTTACACTAATGTATCCAGCTATGAATGAAAAAACAGAGCCAGGTTCAAACCAAGTTTGAACATGGTATTTATCTCAAACCCATCCTGTTGGATTATATGGCACTAAAATGGTTCAAAGTTTAAGAACCTTGGACTAAAATTTTAACTTCCATTGTTCTTTACAGAAAAGTACATCAGTTAGACCAGACATACCCAACATTCCCAGATTCAGCAATTTTCTCCCTGAATTTTTACCCTACAGTTCTATTCCTGGTAAAAAACTTGCTATTCTTTCCCCCTGAAAAATGTTGAGCTAAAGAATTTTCCAGGCCACCTGAGTGTTCTCCTATGGAAAAGAATCCATTACGCATTTAGTTTAACGACCAACACACGAGATAAATCAGAATAGCCAGAAAGGAGACAAGTTTTTAAACTCGGAAAATAAAGAAGTCAGAAATATAAATACCAATATTAGAGTAATTTTAAACTATTTTAAACTATTTCCATGCATTACTGTGAAGGTATACTGGACCTAACAAGTTACAGATACAAATATTTGTTTCCCCTCAAGACTTGAGCCAAAAGGATTGTTTCACTAGTATTAAATAGTATTGATATCGATAGTATTTTTGTAATGTTGCATGATTACTAAGTTTTGTACTGAAAAAATCATCTGGTTTCAGAGATACCTACTAAACAAGGAAAGCAGTGCCAACACTTCATATGTAAAGAAACTAGAAAAGGAATGAACAACTGAGTCTTACAGAAATCCTGCAAAAGTGGTAGAAAACACACTTCCTTTGTGTTTAAAACTCAGATACACAAACACAATTCCACTGCTCTTAGAAATGGACTAGTGGCTATCATGCATGTCGATATAAGTCTCTAGGTCAGCAGTTCTGCAGGTCAGAACATCAGAACAGGCTCGTGATAGAAAGTCCTTTTTTTTTTTTTTCTACTTTTTTTAAATTTCCTTACACAGCTATGGAAGGCTGAAGTCCCATACCAAGAAAGAGCTGCTTGTATGAAAGGTCCCTGAACAATCACAGTTAATAAATTGCCCTGAAGCCATGAGGGTACCATGAGCACGAACAAAAAATTTACAGGTGTGGAACAGATCCTAACACAGGGGGAGAATCAAGCAAGTGGTGAGTGGAATTTTCTTTACATTTGGCAGAATGTTTATACAGAAAACACCATGGAAAGTGAGAAAAATTCAGAATACTGAATGTATTTTCCTAGTACCTGTGCCAAGAACAGTAAAATGTTGATTATTTACAGCACAAATGCTTGTCATTCGTACAAGACCTATGGCATGTCTAACATTATCATATTAGTTATGAGGATAATTATATTGCAAGCATGAATCACTATTCTTTCCTGTTTACTTCAAACTAGTAGAGCTATAGAATCAATTAAATTTACTGACAGATCAATACATCTGTTAATGAGCCAATAAATTAATGAAATAAATGTATAAGTTTATAAATGCATTGATCGCTAAGCATATGGATATGTAAACAAGTCAATTAACTAAAGTTAATAAAAACTTTTTGTTAATAAAAACTTTTAAAACCTGAAAACTCAAAATAGAAGTTAACTATGAACTTAGAAATTTTGATATTTGTCTATTTTGTTTCCGGAGTGAATATCAAGTTAAATGAGAATTGCCTACTTGTACTGTCGTTAGCCAATAGGTACCATAAGAAAAAAGAGACGTGCCTGGTGATGAAGCCAGAAGAGAACAGGAAGAGTTTGCAAAAAGGCTGGATGTCTATTAGTGAAAAGGGATGTTGCGTAGCCTTAGGTTTCCAAAGGAAAACAAGACCAATACAGTATGAATTAAAACAAACTCTGTCCCTGTCAAAAAACTGACTACCTCATAGGAGGTTTTTCATATCTACATTATCTACAACTCATTTTTGCAATTCTGCGGATCAGCATATTATCAATATCAAGAGTTATGAAGTAGTGTTAAACCTAGGGATCAACATTATGCAAAAGAATGTTATCTGAGGGACATGGGGAAGCATAGTTTGCTAGCAGATAGCTTGAGTCTCCCAGATGTCGGAAAAGAAAGAATACATCATCAGTCAAAACAAAAGCTGGTTCATGAACTGCTAAACCAGAAACTGAATGCTCTTGACTGCGTGCCAGAGAGGATGCAGTTCATCACAGCTCCACATAGTTAATCTCTATCATTGCGCTCAATACCGTGAAACTTTATAACAACTCTTCTGCCCCAAGGAGTTGATCATTAAAATTAACAAAAAGCAAGTCATGTAGACAACGCAGTTCAAAAATAACACACCATATTTTAGAGTACAGATGCACTAAAAACACGCATTGTAATTTGATAGTCAAACCAAGCCCTACATAATAAAACGACTTAAACGCAGAGGATGTAGATGCTAGATATGCCCAGACAAACATTGCAGCAGGCAACTCCAGGCAAGCAGTAATAAGCAACTGCTATTGACACTGGTTATGCAAGGATAATGACTTTCAAGGTATCTGTGCTAAAAGTAGTTTTGCTCTGCCAAGCGTGTAAGAATTGTACAAGAAGTCACACTTTCATCATGGATAGAGGCCATAGAAATGAAATTCTCTATCCCCAACCTACAGCATCACCACTGACTAGTCCATCAGACCATCCAGGAAGAACATTTTTAGGGCATACCCTAATATACAGCTACCCTAAAAATTTCAGCAACAAAAATTACTGTGGTATAACACAGCCTACAGCTGTTGTTTTCATATTCCTTAGTCATTCTAAGTAGCAGCAGGGGGTATGCATTTTACACCCTGACTTATACAAAGTGAAGCATGACACAAGATGGTTTCAAAGGTGTCAGAGCACCAGCTACTAAAGGAGAAATATGCTACCAGTGGTGAAAAATACCAGCAGGTCCTGGTTCCCTAGTAGATCATTTCAACAAATAAAAAGTCCTGATGTGATTCACATGTTTTCCTCAGGTATAAGCCATTCCTAGCTGTGCATTCACCCAGCTGCGTGCATGCCAGTGAGCTCAATTTTAAGATGTTTGTACAAGCAGAATACAGCTGGGAATCTTAAGCTATTTATAATGCAGCTGAGCGACTCAGAACAGTTATTTGTAAAGCTGCAGCCTACCCACAGCCATGCCAAACCATCCCTTGGTGACTGCATCCTAGCTCTAGCTGCAAAAGGAGTGAGTGCAATGTTGGATTTCTGGAAGGCATGAGAGATTAGTCATCTCTTAAAAACGACTCAGACTTGGAAAAAGCTACAGAGTGGTATCTAAAAGCTGAAGAACTTCGAAGACAATTTTATTCTTCAGTATTTTTCTTCAAATAGAAACCACTGAAATTGGCTCAAATAATTTTATTAAAAGAAAGATTCAACAGGAATTAGAAAAAATAGGAAAATAAGTTAATGGAGAAGAAGACTGTAGTATGATGGTACGTACCTTTAGTTATACTGATATAAATATGGAACTGAAAATTCTCATCCTGCCTCAGACTGGGGTCACAGAGTCTGAATCCCAGACAAGTCACTCAGGTGTAAGATGCGCCTGGAAAACACTCCATGGAAACTGTTCTTGTCCTCTCACCCTATCCTGAAGCCCACCACTTACCCCGATGCAGGTGAGCTAGTTTACCTCACAGCAGGGAAGCACAAGGCCAGCAAAGATGGTAGCACCACAGGAGACTTGTCCTTCTCTAGATTCACAGTAAGTTGTTTAAGTGCCCATATCCCAACACCTGCCTGTGGATGAGCTCTTAAACTCTCACCGAACAAATGATGTGACATTTTAAAGCCTCTGAGGCAAAGGCAACCCTTCATTCACAGTAGCACTGCTTATATCATAATGAATTCTCAATGTCCTTCCAATGTGCACCAGTCATTGGTGTCAACTAAAGATCGTTAGATAAATTTAGTAATTAAATATATTAGGATTTGTTCTTATCACCAGTCTTTTTGATGCTAACAAAAGGTGTTTCCAAAGGGCCCACAGTTTCCTTTGCACTGCACTACCTGGCCATTGTGTAAAAAACTTGTTATATTCTGTAATTTAGTCAGTAGACAACATTACATCTTAGTTCACCGCTAACAAAAAATCAGACAACATACTAAAAATGATTATTATTACTACTCAAGTTGAATTAGAACAGAGCCTGAAACTTTCACTAGGCCAGATGATCAGCTAAGGTGGCCGTAGCCTACACGTATCTGTTGCATCAAGGGCAGCTTCCCAACAGGTGCAGACCTCTTCCTGCAGCTGTAACGTCTGACCTGTCCACACGGGGTTGGTGGGGTAGGCTGGAGCTCCTGCTCGGCTCAATTCGTCTGCACTGAAGCTCCATCTGTAGAGCGCAGCTCTTGTGACAATGTGCATTCTATTACCAACATGGAAAGCCCATAAAGTTCAATGCTCATTAGGTCTTTGTTTATAACATTCTTATGGACACATCTCTACTCCATATTAGCTTGGAAGTCCTCCAGTCATCTCGCGCTGGTTTGTGTCCCAGCAGGACAGACCCTTCTGAAGCCCTCCAAAATTCTGATCTCAATCCTATTTAAAACAGCTGCATATTGCCAGAGCCTTCTCATCAAGGCTGCCCATAAACGGAACGGAGAAAACACTCTGGGAGTACCCAAAAGGCTTATTACATTATGGCACCCGGATACAAAGGCAGTAATGGGGAAAAGAAAAAAACAAGTGAGCCTCGTAATCTGCCAATATCAGGAGGAAGCTGAAAGGCACAATCAGAATGGAGGGGAGATGCTTTATTTCAGTATCGCAGACATGAAATAAATAACCATGAACACTGTCCACAAATCCCACAACTCAATGGATACAATCCACAAGAACAGAGTCCGTAACGACCTGCCACTTAAACCTGAGAGGAATTTGAAGAAATATAAAACACCACCAAAATGTGCATTGAGAGATCTCTTCAAACACGAAAAGCAAAGACAGATGGCTCAAAAATGCAGAGGATTCCTCTGGCCTGAGTAAGGGGAATTAGCCACTCTCGACTGGTTCACACTTGGCTCAGGAATTGGCTGGAAGACCAACCCCATAAAGCTATGCAGGAGAGCAGAGGCAGTTCCTGAGGATGACCAGCAGGCACCCTGCCTTCCTCACGATCCCTGCAGAGCTGCACCTCCCAGCACAGCCCCAGAGCTCCCTGCAGCAGCGCCAGGCCCAGGGCATGCCGCAGGCACCACAGATTGGCCCAAGCAAACCACAGTCCCAGCACCTGCCTCTGGCACTGCCACGCTGGCCCCAAAACCCAGAGCACCCAGCCCACAGGTGGCTGGGGATACCAGCAACTCCCAGAGGCCTAAGGAATTGCACTGGTACTCTGAAGAAACTGCTTGCTCCTGAATTGTTGGCAAAGGGATTTCAAAAGGTCCTCTCTGTATATTTGCACTGCTAGCAGTTAAATATCCTACAGAGTTGGATTGAAAATATTTTCCAGACGCTTGCAGAATTACGGAAGATCTCTAAAGGTTAGTGGGCAGCACATTTCAAGTAGCACTGCTGCCTGCCCCTAAGAGGGCAGCCCCACAAGGTGTCCCAATGGCACAGCCCCCCGGGCCTTCTCCCTTTCCCAGCAGCCTGCCACAGGCCCCCGGCTGCCTTCAGTGCTGCTGAATACCCCTTGGGCTTCCAAGAAGAGGGCAAGAGCTTTGTTATTAGAGAATTCAATGAACGAATGCACCGCCAGGAGCTCAAAAAGCTATAGGATTTTTCAAATTATTATTTTTAAGAACATCAAATTTTCCAATAGAGATTTTGAAGACCAGATTTGCACATGTGCTCACGGGGGACAGACTTAGAGGGCTCCTGCTGGCTCAGCGGGAGGCTTTACAACAGAGCAGCGCTACCCACGGCGACTCTGCTGTACAGAGCACCCCACTACCTCCTGGCTTCCTCCCTCCTCATCCATCACCCCCGACAGCCAAGCTGGAAGACAAACTGCAGGCTTCTCTTTCTGCCTCTCCCTTTTGTTACCTTATAGGGAGTGGCAATGTAGTGCTAAGTCTTTTTTTTTTTTTTTTTTTCCTTCCTTCATTTATTAGACTTGAAATAGTGTGGTACTTCAGGAGCAAGACCTCACCACTGAAATTTCAGGGAATATCTTTATAGAAGCTACAACTTCAGGTCAAACTAGGAGTGCTCCAAAACATACTCAAGGCAAAAGGCACTCCAGGCTGTGTGTGGTGTTAAAATAAGCAGAGAAGGAAACATTTTAATTAATGAATGTGAATGTCTGAATTCATCATGGGGCTTACAGGGAGAAAAGGAAAAAAGAAAGACAAATTACCATTCTCGGTAAAGACCCCAAGGAAATAAAACAAACAACATTTAGCAGAGCTCAATTTTCATTTGTCACTGAAATAATGAATACTACAATAATAATTAAATGCCCTAAAGATTTCTGCGGTAGCCGGTAATAACTGTATCACGAACCGCCTAGTAAATTCCTGTAAACACTAAACCAAGCATTCTACTGACATCTCTGCCCTGGCTCGATGGGACTGGCAACAATTTCGGCTTATGATAGCTACTGGGTATCCCAATCACAAGCATGCAACTTCTCTGCTGTGACACAGTGGCCTTCCGTAAAGTGCCTTGGCCCCTCACTTACACAGCGTAAACAACACGCTCCTACAGGTCCCCAAAGAACAGGAACTCTGCTCTCATGTTCTGCCCAGTGGGACTCAGACTCACTCCAAATTTTTCTTCAGTTAAGTTTCTTCTGATGAATTGGATATTGTCTTTTTTGCTACAGGTGTGAAAAAACACATTGCTTAATCTTGGTGTACAGACCTTGGATAGAGAAGTTTCATGAAAAGCAATGAAGATGCTTTATGCAATACAGTACCTACTTGCTGTACATTAAGTGTATTTGCAAGTATTCTCACCAAATACTGAGCCAATTTCTGCTTTCAGAAAAAGAGCAGTGTAACAAGAAACTGAAAGCATTTGAAGATGTTGTTTTACTCTTCATTTAAATAGACCGAAACCCATCCCAGGAACAAAAAGGCAAAGAAAATAGAGATGATATTGATTGTCATTTTATGAGTGACAAAAAGTCAACATAAAATGAAATGAAGCTCAGCTACAATATTAGAGTGGGATAGATTCAAATATATGAAATAGCCTAAGTAATCTAAGTGCAAAATACTGAAAACGTAGAAGGAAATGTGTGCATTTGTTAAATTAAAACATTTCAAAAGGCCACTTCAATACTAAGCTGCCACAAAATCTTATTTTAATTCCAAATTAAATGCTTGAACCGAGAATGAGGTGTGAATAGACCTTATGCTGCCTTTTGCACAAGATTAATTTCAGCCTTATAGCAAAATGCAGAGAGAAATTGGCACTCCTTAAAATGTCATCCTGCTCCTCCCGCTAGAGCCAGCCACCAGCTTTTAAAGAATCTAATCCCAGTCTTGGTGGGTTTTCATTCATGGGAAGGGAAAGCAGACCTCATCACCATAATCAAATGGGTCAGCAAGTGAGCAAGGATGGGAACAACCAGAAGATGTGTAGTTAAAGGAGGCAAAACATCAATTACAATTAAAAATGGCGAGAAAAAGTGAATTGCACACACTGTCTGTAGCAGGAGCTGCACAGAGCCCATGTCCCTGCCCCTAGCAGCACAGACCTCTCACCTGCTCCCAAGAAGAGACCCCCCCACACACCCTCTCCCCATGCAGGCACCAAGTGGGGCTGCTACAGGGAAACCACCCCCTTCCTTATCAAAGCCAGAGGCAGGTAACCCGCTGCCACTCGGCGCAGCCATGCATTCCCTGGGGCTTCCCAAGGCCACAGTGCCCTGCCAGACACCCCATGGTCCTCCCCTGGGAAAGCCAAGCCCAGTACCATGCAAGGCTCCTGCCACATGCAAATCCCACCTGTCATCCCAAAGGCAACGCAGCCTGCTTCTGTAACTGTCCCGTATCTACACATGGGTGTTCACAATCGCTCCTTACATGTATCAGACCCGCTACCAATTACTTTCATCAGGGGGACTGCGGAATTAATGTTCTGATTTTCCACATCACAAAATCCTCTCTGGGTTGTACCAAAACATACATTTTACCCTCCGCAATTCTTTTGTGCCTCTGAATTCTGCAAGTACAGCTAGTTCAAGGAAGGTATTTTGGAATGGAATCCGAGGCAGGAACCCAACTCTGTTCCAGAGAAATCTGGTTTCATTGAGATATTCTGACCCAGATACTTCCTTATTGGACGTGGCAGAAAAAGCCTGGTAATGCCCCAGAACACAGCACATGGAGAAAACACTGCCAAAGAAGTCAGATTTAGATAACCACCCAGGCAATCCTCTGCTGTAGCAGTTTCTTGCTGTGCTTGGAGCAGGGAGACTTTTAACAATCAAGTCCTTTTCACACTGCTCTATACCCAGCAATGTCAGAAGGAAAAACAGGGTTATTACCTTATATTTATTTTCTTTCAAGCATCAGTTATTTCATAAACTACAGTTTCAGAGCAAGTATTTATTAGTTATTTCCTATAAATAACCATCTTTAAACACAAGAAGAAGCAGTGACCTTCCCACCTGTTGACTTGAGAAGATTTACTAAACATTCAGGGTAGCACACAAACAGCCAACACTAAAATAGCAAAAAACCCAAGGCTGTTTTTGTGAAGAAACCTTCAAGAAATCAAGGCACCAAAATCAATGAAAAGGCCATTATGTTTCTGCAAGGATATTCACATATATCTGTGCAACGACAAAGTTCCTACAGTATTATTCTCCTTCCATCTCCATTACTAGTAATTCTTTGCATTAAAAATACTGATGATAGGAAGGTAAGGCATGTGTCAGTTACATACATGTACAATGCTAACCAAGTCAATTGACTAACAGGGCTGTAAGTTAATGCTCAATACATCAGATAATCAAGCGGTATGGCTTGTTGACAACAATCCCATTTTAACACATCCGTGGTATTTAATACCATAAAATAGTCAAATCTGCCTTTCACTCCTTTTTATTTGTGCAAAATTGATTGAACATTTGTCAGATTTCTCCCCCCAGACCCATAGGAGGGAAACACAAAACAAAGATGCTGTTGCTGACAGCGACTACCTGCTGATTTCATAGCATGGAAAAAGTTTCGGATTCCAGTTACTTAGGAGTGCGTGTGTGTGCACTTACGTATGAGGGAGTTTAATCAGCTGAAACTTTTTCAGCAAACACCTAGTGCTATTAAATTTTGCTACCAGTTTAGAATAGCAATAAAAGTAAGACACTTAAAATTTCAATGGGTTACAACTAGCCAAATTTCAGTTAATATACTACGAATCAGGTCAGAAACCAAATTTAAAAATGTAAACGTGAAACATGAATTTCAACAAAGTATTAATGTGCCAATCCTCAAAGTATTCATCAGGTCCCAAGCATTTCCACTGCTCAGTGTAGAAAACAGAAGCAGGCCTCATCTTTGCAAGATCGCAATCTCCTTTTATTTATTAGCTTTATATCCTTCAAATAATCTTTTACAGTAACAAGTATTTTTTCTAAGCAGAAGTTAGTTTTCAAATTTAGAAATGGGATTTAAGAAAGGAAAAGGACTCAACTGAAATGAGTGCAATAACATATCTTACAATAATTGTATTTAAGCTATTTGAGCAAAACCCACAGGTTAGTCTTTGAGTCCAGCATGTCTGAAATGACTGCATGAGTTATTCCTTAGGACAGCTATCTGTGCACTTCTGCAGTGGAATAGGATTGAAGAAGCTCCATTCCTCTCCAATGTTTTTTTCCTAATCAAAACGTCTAGCCTTTCACTGAACTGGTGGTTAGGAATAAAGCAAGTACACACCAAGGAGCATACTTGAAGAAAGCATAAAATGCTAAGGCTGCCAGCACAAACTGTTGCACGTACTCCCTGCTCCAGCCATATGCTCCCACATATGCATCTTCCGCCTTTGCTCTAGCGCACAGCCTCGAGCTATAAGGTGCACCAGAACGGGAAATGGTTCAAGTCAAACCTAACATGTGCTGGGCTAGCAGGGCCTCTCGCCCACACAACACGACCACACAAACGCTTGGCCCCCTCCTAAGAAGGGGAAAGCCAGGCCACTTTTTTTTTTTTTTTCCTTTTCACAGCAGTGCAATGCTAACAAGCCTGGAGAAACTCGGCCTGACCCAGCTGGAAGCAGAGCTGAAGGCCAGCACTAGGTTGCTCCCGGTGGAGCCAGGACAGGCAGCGCAGCAAACCCGAAGCCCACCGGTGCTGAGTGTGCCCGTGCCCCATCCTGGCCCCAGCTCTGTGGGGCTGGCAGCAGACAACCCCGCTACCATGGACACGATCCTCTTCCCCCCTTTCACAGACCTTCTGGTGAATTTACAGCTCATGGGAACACACTTGCAAGAAGTCAAATAGTGCCAGTGATTTTGTACCAGCAGGACACACCAAAATAAGAGCCCATCCCCCTTGCCCCCCTGTCCAAGAAATAAAGCATTACTGTAATGAAATGCCCTGGTAATTGTTTTGGACATGAACCAGTGAAGGTATGTGGAAAAATAACACAGGCTGCCAATACAAAAATAAAAACGGACGGAATAGTAAAGTGCCCTCTCAGTAAGTGTATCCAGCAGCAGCATCTTGTCTCACTCTGAAGCAGCCTGATGCTAAGCAGGTGTAACCTGCCGTGGTTCTGCAGCAACCCTACAAAAGGTCAGCTGAAAATCGCCCATGAATCTCAGAAATTCACATCTGAGTGCAAGACATACAAGAATACAACTCCTTATATGTCTGAGAGCACTGGCATTTTTGCTAGTACCGGTTGGTTTCTAATGCTGTGTTTCATTACTGAAGCTAAGGGGAAAAAAATAAAAGTCAATGACTGGCCCAATGAAAAATTAGGAGAGATGTATTTTAAAAACCTTTGTTTGTTTAGCTGTTACGAAGCTATTGCATAAGTACCCCCATACTAATTTTATTGGCTCACAGCACATATAATTTGAAAGTATTATGTTACCTGCATAAACCATACATATGGCTCAGAATGTCAGAGTAATCTGTCTGTGGGAACTGTAATGTATGGTTCTGGAAGAGAGGTGGTATACATAAATTATGCAAGGTATTTTCTAATCCCCACAATATTTCAAGGAATGGGACAGCCATTATGTAACAAGAAATGTCTCCTACACCTTCCTGACAGATGGGACACGAACCTTATTGCTTTTCCCTGTTCCTGCAGGGCAGGTTGCTCTCCCAGTTCACTGCAGCAACGTACCACTAATTCTAAAGGCTTCATCATTCATTCAGATTTCAGCATTTCATCGTGGTGGAAAGGCTACTATTTTCCATTTGCTACACATTGCCAGAAGTTAATTACTTCTTATCGAAGGAGCGCCAAAGGAATAAAAAATTGGCCAAGGTGAAGTTTACAACAGTGCATGCAATGAACAGTTTTGTCAGTAACATTAAATGGCTACTTGCTTTTTTCTAAAAAATGGCCCTAGAATCACCATGAAACATCCAAAGCTCCTTCACCCCATAATTAAACAAGGCCAGATTTGTGTTAAGACCAGGAACACCGCTAGCTGCATCAAGCAGCCAGCAGCTGCCACAGACCTGCCGTACCCTGCTGAAAAAGTCCCTTCATTTCTGTGCTTCTCCTTCTCTAGTGCTGAGGCTTATGTAGTTTAGAGAATGTAATTGCATTAAAAGATACAACTTCTGTCTGAACTTTAAAATAAGCACATTTTTCCCCCAACACATTTAAACCACAAATCCAGACACATAATTTGGCAATTAGTGTTACACTGTTAATTCTTAAGAAAAAATTGGCAAGTTTAAAAGTACAGGCAGGCCTACAGAGCGCAATTTAGTAGAATGATATTCCAAATATATTGAACAGCACAGTGATTTATATAAGAATATGAAAACACTATTTTTGCCATTACATGTCATTAAGTCCCTTCTTCAGCCCAGTTGCTTCAGTTGGAACAAGCCACTTAAGTTCTGAATGTTGTTAAGTTCTGAATAGCCATGCTACTGAAGACAACAGGCAGAGAAGGAACGACAAAAAGAACCAGCATTTCCTGCCTCTGCAGCGAGAATTCACTCCACAAAATGTCACAAAGCTAAATACAAAGAAAAATGAAAACCAAAGGTCTCTTCTAATCTTGTTGGAAAAAAGTTCCTTCCAGACCTTAATCAGTAGCTGAACTTTTTACCTCGAGTACACATGCAGTGTTCACCAATCACTGAAGTCGTGATCTTCAGCGTAAAGCGCTAAATGACACCATGCCTGAAGCTTCTGCGGTGACAGGGATTCATCAGGTGTTAGGACTGCATGTCACAGTTGCCAAGAAGATTAAAAACCTTGGCATTTTAAGAGGCTTTGTACTTGAGGTTTATTTGTGTATGCCTTCCTGAAGACTAAAGGAGCAAAATGCCTCATCCAGCATCTGCAGTATTTTTCTGTAGCTAGAAGACAGCAAAAATGTTTCACTTATATTTTTTTTATATCTATTATTTTTAATTGCTATTGGAAGAAAATGAAAGATGAACATAGGGACTTTGTCCCCACGAACACATGCTAGTTCTAACTAGTTGGAGAATCAAAACACTCCAAAGGCCAGCTCCTCTGCTAACTCGTATGTTGTTAAAAAAAGAAAAAAAAGTGTTTCTGCTAACCCATTGGTCAGATTGACTTCATAGGATGTAGTTTTGTCCCTTCATGTACCTTATAAAAGGACTACATGCAGACTAATGAACGACTCAGACAGATAACATTTCTGCAGTCATTTCTTCCAAATTATAATGCAAAACCAAAATACAATAATCAAATCATTGTCTTGATTTTCTATTGCTTACAATTTCTTCAGTCTTCTCACCTAGTGAGAATTAGCAATGACCACGCTACAGATTTGTACCAAATACTTCTGGTATTCCACATTTGCTGGTATAAAGGACTCAACAAAGCACATGGCAAAGGACTATTGGATTCCATGAGCCACAACTATTTAGAAGACCATCATGTTAAACCATGGAAGGACAAAAACGTGCAAGTGTTTAGAGGCTGTGCTTCAACACAATACACACACACAAGTTGAGGTCCAGTTCACTGAAGCGTTACAAATCAAAACTCAATCACTTCCTTGAGCTCCAAGTGCTCTATGAGGAACTGAAAGGTTAATGAGCAAGGTGGCTTTAATTGCTTTTTCCTAAATACCTGGCCTATGAACTCAACAACCCCTTTTAAAAGCTCCATATTCCAAAATTTATACAGCAAACGTTCTTCTGTTGGAATTTTCTATTCATGGAACTGGACTATAAATAGGGATATAATATCTTTAATAGATTGCAGAGACCATTCTCTTTTCAAATATCCTGCCCTTGCTAGAGGCTGTAATGACAACAGCGAAATAGCTCGGATACCGCTGGGAGCAATTTGTCAGAGCAGTGCACAGGGTCCAGGGTTTTCCTGTTGTAATTAGTGCACAGTGCGTGCTCACCGCCAGCTTCAGGCACTGCAGCAATTCCAGATTCAACCCTATGTCCACCTACCAGCAGAGCATGTCCATGTATGTGTTTTCATAACGCACCTTCTGTAAATTGTTCATTAGTCATTTGCAATTTATCTTATGTGTCCACCTACAGTCTTCAACTGGCAGTGTCAGTGACACATGGTTTTCACATTACTGAGACTACAGACGAGAAGAGTTTGTGCCATTTTTCCCTTTCTAAGACTGAACAGGTACAAAACATGTCATACACCACGTCTTAGGACAAAGTTCCAGATAATTTCACTTTGATGCAATGTGTGAGGACCTGAGTTTCATGTTACCAGAGTTACAGCTTTTGTACCTTTGCTCACTTACTGAGCAGAAACAATTTTTTCACTTTTTTTTTTTCTTCTACACCACAGGAACCCCTGCCCTACACATTGGCGCCATCATTCACAAGTACAGAATTCCTTCCTGCTTTGCTGGTGATTCTGCCTAGTGTATTTCACACAATAATTTCTGCTCTATCTTGCTCAGCTACATTCAGAAACAAAAATCCAATTGCATTGAAATGAAAGCTGTATTAAACTTAATCTAGACAGAACTCATTTTCTCACTTTTACTGGGTGGATTCCAAAATTCTCAACCACGTCTACAAAAATGTCACAACTGCAGCTGTGGGAACTGTGAGCCACATGCACCACTCTGAGGGGAATGGCGTGACAAGGCGTGACAAGGTATGACAACCAGCACCATGCAGAATGTCCGTGGGTGGCTGTGTGCACCGGCATGGTGCATACCAGGACTTGGGTGAGACATTCCATGGTGCAAATCAATCAGGTTTTTGTCAGGTCATAAAAAGCACAAGTTGGATAACCATGAAGGGAAGAGCCAGGAGGACAATAACTTGCACCCAATGGAACTGCCATTCACAGCAAATTCACAGCAATGACTGTCATTGAACATGCATGAACAGCCCTATCTTTGCAAAACCTACTTCAGGAAGATGAAGACCCAGAGTTACACCAACAACCAATATAATTGCGGCTTTTCTCGGCCTCTCATGTAGTTTAATCCTTACTTCTTTTCCCAACAAAGGCCACAGGATTTCATTCTTCCCTACTTTTAGCTTAGAACCTGTCTGTTGAAATAGAAAACCACCAAACTTAAAGAAGAAACTAACTCTGTAAAAGATCGTAGACAAGCAATGAAAGACACAAAGTGTTGATAAAATATTCCAATAAATTGAAAATCTTACCATTATAGAAAACTGAACTTCACTGTTTCAAACTTTCAGTTCCTGCTGCTAGATCTCATCTGTGCTTTGTTAGGTTACTGAGAGTTTAGCATATCATTTGATTTTTTTTTCTTGTCGCATTTTGGCTCATGCACTAAATAACTATTAGAAATTAATTTAAAAAAAATAAGAATATTTTACTTGACTACTCTAGTAACAATAACAAGTTCTAGCCTCGCATTATAGAAACCATTTTCTTCACTATTTTCTTTTCCTTAGTATGTATTTTCTTTCAACCTGAGCAGGTTGTTGGGCACATTTATGAAGACTAAGTTGCTTGTTTCATTTTAGGGAAAGCAAAACTGTAAACAACAACAAAAAAAACCCACACAACACAAAGCTCTTAAGACAGCCAGAGACAAATTCAGCGTTCACACTAACGTGAAACAGACACATGACGCGTCAGATTATTTCAGTGGTAGCATTCAGCAAAAGCATCTTACTCAAGAGCAAGCCTAAGATCTACACATCAATTAAGTAATATCATTTTCTTGCTTATCATTTCCAACACCTAAAGTATTCTACATAGGTTCTGAGACCCCTAGTTTGAGGAAGAAAGCATTTTCTCCAACCCCACCGAAGTTTCCAAATCAACACAACACTAAGCCTGTTCTCATGAGCACATCAACCCTTCTTCGACAGAACAACTGCTTCAGTAGGAAGGTAGGACACAAGCACTGGTGCTGTATTCTGTAGGTAGGAAAACAACTTGACATGCAATTTTTCTTTTTGAAATCTTAGACCAGACCTGGCAGCTGACTCCCTTGTACCATCAAATTCAGCTTTCCTTACACCTTATTTTTACTACAAAGAAGAAATGCAAGCTTGAACAGAGATACTCTTTACAAGGCAAATTCTGAAACAAACAATCGAACTCAGCAACTTCCACATGAAGAGAGATGAGGCTGTGAGATGGCAGTACACAATTTACTGTCAATAGCATAATGATTCAAAGCCTTTTCCCCAGGGCACAGCATCTTTTCCTAGCTGAAAGGGCAAGCTTAGCCTACTGCGACATTAAGCAGCAGATGAATGACCATGTTGCCACGCTTGTTTTGGGGATTGATCACGTCCAATTAATTCCTAGAAGAAATCAATTGTTCCTACCTAGCTCATTTACATTAACAAGAAAATATTAATGACTTTACTGCTCATACATATTGAAAGTAGAGGTCACATTTGTGTTTCAGCTTGATGGTATTTCAGGAGAATTCACCATCTCCTAGGAGAGAACAAATAAAACCACACAGTTTTTTTGGTTATTCAGCATTAAAAGTCAAGTATTTTTCTGTACTTTTTACTGACAATGGGATCATATGCCAATTAGTCTTGGATTACTGCCTTATTTCTATGGGTGGAATTTTTATCATACACAATAGAAAGCACAAGACCATTTGCTTCCATTGCTAGCTTTATGTTGAGCAAAGTACTAAGTACAGAAACTCGGCCGCGGTTACCATTTCCTGTTCAGATAGCCAGAAAGTCCAACACACCATAAGAAGAACGGTGATACACACGTGCAGGTAAAAGCAGCTCATACCATTTCATTCCTGGAAACCATCCTCAGAAAAACATTCAAATTGAACCTTTGTGGTGGGATTTAAAACTCGTAACGACTGCCAAAAACTTAAATAACGCTTTATCAGACTCTGGGATTAGCCTCTTTGCGAGCTACACACTATGAATAGTACACGTCTGAGCATTCGTTCTGGACTTCCTTCCCGAGGGAGAAATATAATAGGGAGGTATTTCAAGACTAAATTCAGAACTTGATTGCATTATTCTGTTCAGCACATACTGCTATCATTTCTGGTAAAGTGTCCTAGTTAAGGGTTACAGTAAATTGATCACATAATACTAAAGGAATTTGTCATGTAATAGAAATGGAATTTAAGAGCTGAATACCTGATATTATTAATAAAACAGGTCTGTGAACAGAGACAGTTAAGAGATACAGCTTATATCATTACCTGATCCTACATTCAATTAGAGCTGGTGAAATCAGACTTGCAAAGACAAAATAGACTTGCAATCGTTTTTTTTTCCCACTGGAAACTTTTGCCTGGGCAGTGCAAAGGTGGGGATTTGCTCCCTGCATATCTTCTGCCACGACAAGTGGCCCACACGCTTTGCACCTCCTTTTGGATGAGGAGTCCAAGCCCCTCCATGCAGTAAGGCTCTGCTGCTCCCCTCTGTGGTATCTGACAGGATTCAAAATACTAAGCAAAATGCCAGCCGCTCTGAAGATCTATGGACCGAGATCTCTGGCTGTGAAAGAGAAAAGCTGACAACAAGAAGCCGTTGGAATACAATTAAACCTGGAAAGCCATCTCAGTAGCTCTAAGGTAACAGCACACAAGGAATTATAAGTGTGTAGGCACACGACTGATTTCAGTATTGTGGTACATAGATTAACGAGCTTCAAATCCTGTGCTGCTACATTTGAAAGCAAAAGAACACATCTCAACCAGGCAGTCACCTCTGCTCTAGCTCATCGCTACTAATATTTTTGCTGACAGGTTTTAAGATACATAGGTAAGGGAGAACAACATACAACTGTCTCTAGGTTGTTGATTACCTTTTAAGGTGAACTTCGACGCAGGCATAGAACTAACGGAAACTGATGCATTTAGTCAAAATATGGTTTAATTCCTCATGAGAGGGATACAACACCAAGAACAAAGAGCTAACATAAATGATTTATATTATCTCACTGATAAAAGCTATTTTTTCAGACCACGCTTGTTATTATTCAAGTCTATTTTATACCAGTGCAGATAGGATACTGCTCTTTTGCTTGCATTTCTGTGAGAGCAAACCCCATTTAAATAAATGCTGCCTCCGACCCTGCACACACATTCACTTTTTCCTCCTTCTCTACCATAGTACTCGTTCCTGTTAAACCATCGATCCACAGCGGTCATTAGGGAAGGCAGATGCTGAGTGTTTTAGCAGAGCAGCCAACAGCAAATCAAATGCCTTGTGATTGCATTTTTTTTTTTTTTTTTTTAATCATGATGTTCAGACTCCATGCTGTCCCCAGTGGAGGCAAAACCACTCCATTTTGGTCAAGGGGAAATTCACCATTGCTCCAGGGGCTTCACAAGGGAACAGTTTTCTGCCTTTCCTTCTCAGCTTGTTAAAATGCTTTTATTTTTTCTCTTGCTTTGCCCAAACTAAATAAGATCCTCAAGTGTATGATTGCCATCCGCATGGTGCCTCTTCACTGTATTTTACATACTTACTCACAAACTGCAATGGGTCAAACTGTTAATAAAAAATAGAATTTAGCTATATGTTTCCCATTTCTCAGGAAGAGCAAAACTAAAGTTTACCATATGTTAACTTCAGCTTTCTAGTTAGCATCTAAGAAGACTATTACCATATAACCAAGTTAGTACAGTATTTCTAATGCATCCTGATCCCAGAAATGGTCCCTTACAAGGAAGAAATCACTTGTCTTTATCATGGATGAATAGGAACATTAGATCGCTATTCTTGCAGTTGGGGATATGCAAAGAGGCCTCCCATGCAAAAAAAAAAAAAAAAAAAAAAATCATTTTACTGTATAATTGCGCTTCACATTAGAACCACAGATTTGGAATTTAACACCTTACTGAGTCACAATGAAGCTCGTATTGATGTGAATGGTACCAGTCTTCTTGTATATTTTCCTAACTGAACAATTTCTTTTACACTATTAATCTATATTCTAGTAACCAGCTGTATACAACAAATTACTAGAAAAAAACATGTAATTTGTTTTTCCTTCAGTTTGCCTAAGATGGTTATTACCAGATAAAATCCATTTCACAATTAGGAAAAAAAGCAGTTCAGTATCCAGCTGCATCCTATTGCCCCACTCCTGGAGAGTTACAGTACCATCTGACAAATGGTAAAGCTTCTCCTTTAATACATTAAAAAAACCATATATCATCAGTAGTAAAGTATCTGTCTTTCTATTAAAATCCTCCTGAACCATGATAAAAAGCAAGGTGTCACAATCCTTACCCATCTTCTAAAACAGGAATATAAGAGAAAGAACTCCTGATACCTAGCTCCTTTACATTAACAGTTTCTTCTCATTTTAATATAGAATATACTAAAGAGATGTTTGTCTTCTAGTAGATAGTAGAAAGGAGGTGTTGGGGAAAAGCTTTTTGCCTGTCATTTCTTGTATCTTACTTCTCACGACAGTTCACATTGTTTAAGTGAAGAGTTTTCAAGGTTTGGGCTGCAAGCCTCAGCATGCCGAAATGAGTTGCAAATATGTGGAAGGGGAAGGTTACCAACATCATGCTTCTTCCTCTCCTGTTTATACTTTTATTAAAAAAGGAGCTCCAAAAACATTTGGTCATTTGCTGTACGGCTACCTGGCAAATGCAACAAGCATGCTGAAACAATAGGGGATGTGAACTGGTGCATTTATTTCAATAAGTGCCATATGTATTTTGGAATTTGGTAATCATGGATCTGGCACCACTTTATAATGTATTTGGGACAGACTGGAACATTTTTCTGAGATTGCTATAACCAGGTGCTTCTGCCTCCCTCCGGCTAGCCTACCTTTTACTGTTCATGTTTCCTGAAAGGACAGGAATGGAAATAAGACATGATCTACAACAGCCCATAGAGACACAAATCAAAGCGATACTGCCAGTTCCTGGTTTTATTTCTCGATTCCCTCGCCTTCCCCTCCCCAGTTAGTTATTTTCTCAATAGGATCACACTGAAGCACCCATTACTGCTACTGCAGTAGGTGCACTTAGCTAGGAAGAGGTGCAACGCTGAATTACTTCGAAGATGTCTGCCTTGACCAACTGCATTTTGCAAGAGAAAACTTAAGTTGTTCCAAGAGCAAAAGCTGAAACAGTGCAAGTACAAACTCCCTACCAGTATCAGATTTATCCTAGTAGTTAAAAGCTGTCTTAACTCATTGCCAACATGCTGAAGACATTAAGAAACATCTATCTTGATGAGCAAAAGCAAGATGTCAGTCTCATTGAAATCTGTCAGAGGCTCAGGTACCTGGGAACAATCCATCATGCAATGGGTAGGACCATCAATAAAAGAGGGAATTCCAGGAGCTTATAACCCATCTTTCCCATTAGATCTCCAAGCCGAAAGGAGCACTGGTAAGGCTTGTCGCTGTAATGTTACATTTGGTGTTACCGCAACATTTGATATTCATACTTCACATGTAGCAGGGCAGGAGGGCACGACTGACCAGCATCTTTGGGTATATCGTTCATCAGGAACCTCTGATAGCAAGAAGTATTTTAACAGACAAAATAACCTATGCCTGTTAAAAGCGTTAAGAGTATGCTGAAGTGCAGAGTTTCCATACCAAATGCCAGAACTACATAACACAGGGACCTGTGGCTAGACAACCTAAGTTCAAACTTCATACTTTATATTCTAAGCAGTTTTAAATGCTTATAGACAGCGTTCATATTCCTTTCGCAACCACAGAAACACTGACTCAGTCCTGAGATCCCCCTGACACCACGCTCTTTTGAGACTGACCACCACCACAAGCGCCAGAACAGCCTCATTTAAGAGAGCCAAACAGTGACTGCCACAGCTGCTGCTGATACAGTACGTTCATCTGCAGATCTCCACAGCCTCGCTGCCTCTCTTACATGCTGTAGCAAGGAAGCCTAAGAAAAAGTCATACATCTCATAGAAGACCAGCGTGTCCTTCTAACTTACTGAAGTGTGTTACCATTGAGTAGTGCTCATGCTTTGAGGGCGGGGCAAGGATAAGGACTTGTTTTATATGTCTTTATTTCCATACAAGTTACAAGAGGCATTGTGGTTGGCCTCTTCCCAAGCCAACCACATTCATCTCCTTGTGCTGTGTGCTTCCATTCCAAAATCACGAGATCCCTCCTTGCTCCTTTTTGCCTTGTGACAAGGAATTTCTGCCATAGTTTTACATATTAGTTGTATACACACTCTAGCACAGGATGTTACATTGATTAGTTTCAATCAATTAGTTTATTTTTTTTTTAAAGCTTTTAAGCAGAAGGAAGGCACCTAACTCTTCCTAAAGGGACTTCAGAGACAGAAGACAGACAGGTGTTGCAACTCATCTTGGACCTATAACACTGACTACACCAACTCTTAGTCATATACTCCACACAGAAGACTAGCAAAGACCTCTTCTTGTGGTATTTGCGTACCCTTCCCCATCTTCATGGGGCGTTCTCGTTTCACATTGTTCGTGCTGGTAACACTAGCTTATAAAAACCTTAGTGCACAAGATTTCGTTACCTCTGCAATACTTGGTTTAAATGATGGTAATCTGGTCATTTATTCATTACATAACCAAGTTCTGCCCACAGAGTGTGATTAAACATCAGATTTTTTTTTCACTTAATTAAAAAAGTTTGCTGTCACACTCATTTTTACTTCACAAAAGAAAATCAAATAACATTTAATGTAACAGACTACAGAAAAGGGAAGAACAACACAGGAACAGAGCATCCTATATTTTACTGCGGTTTTCCTAGGACATGATTTGCGTATTAGCACATAGTATAGTAGCTAATAAAGCCTGCTCGTTAGAGGACACTTCAACAAGCTTTCCAGTTAGCTTTCAGTTTTTCCATTTAGCCTCACCTTCACTTAGACCAACCCAGAGGCTAAGTCATATGCAAGACCTAGATAGGCACAAAAAAAAAAAAAAAAAAAAAAAAGCCGCCACCAGGACAGCCTAAAGACCACTACTACTGAATTAACCATGAGTTTGTGGTTTTCAGGTTTTCAACTCCACCTTCCCCTTTTAACATCTGGTGAGTCTCCAACAAGAGGATTAACAGGACTACCATGACCAAAACACATTTGAACTGTAAGACTTGAAAAAAAACAACTCAGTTTTTTGTTGGCAAACATACATTTTATTAGCTGAGAAGTAAGCACTGAAGAGAAAACCATTTCCTGCCGGTGGGCAGGAGAATCACGAGTGCAATTACGAAGAAGCACCAGGCCTTCCTGGCAGAGTTAACACAGTCATAAACAGCATTATCATCAGTCCCATCAATGTTTGTTTTCAACCCAGATCAACACATAGTGCTCCTGCCTTTCGTATCAAATACAGAGTTAATCAGAATTGCTGAATTTCAAAAGATTTTTGTGTTGCTTTTGCGTTCACGCATCAGTGCTCTGCTCATTTCCTCAAGTCTTTCTCTACTTCCAACAATAAATCAGTCCACACACTTAGGCCACAGACTTGAAAGTCTCCATCCCGTGCCTTCAGGAGTTTGAGAGCAGCTTGGGTCTGTCGGCTGAGCATCACAGGTCCCTTACACAGGCAGCTAAAACGCTCCCTCAGCTCCTCCCAGGACAGTTCAGCCTCATCAGGGCAGCTTTTAACCCACTGTCCCTGCAAGGGGTCATACAGCAAGCTGCTTCCCCAGCCACTCAAGAGGTCCAAATAACGCTCGCTTATTTGCGAATAGTGAGCAGCTAAGGAAGCAAGAAGAGAGCCCGGGAGCTGCTGACAGAAGGCAGCAAACCTCTCCGCGTCCTCCAGCAGCCAGGAAAGCAGGGTGCCAGCCCCCGCTTCCTCCTCCTGCTGGGGGCCTCCCCCCTGCCGCACCAGCAGCAGCGCTGCCGCCACCACTCGGAAGGCTCTGGGCCGGGGCAGCTGCTGCAGGACCCCCCCGAGCCAGAGGGGCTCCCCGGGGGGCTCATCCCGCAGGCGGCCCAGCAGCAGCCCCGCTTCGGCGGCCAGCCGCGGCTCCGGGCCCCCGGGGGACCTGGGCGGGGAGCTGCGGAGCGGCTCCAGCAGGCAGCAGGCGGCTTTCCTGCGGGCCAGCAGCGCCAGGCGGCCGGGCCGGGCGGCGGGGGGCTGCAGCAGGCGCTGGAGGAGGCGGCGGCAGGCGGCAGGAGGCAGGGCGCGGTTCTCCAGCAGCGCCAGGCCCAGCAGCTCGGCGCAGCGGCCCAGCTGCCCGAAGGCGAGCGGGGCAGCGGGCCGGGCCCTCCGCAGCCGCTGCCCCACGGCGTGGCGGAGCCGGGGCCGGGCGCGGAGGCGGTCGTGGAGGTGCTGGAAGTAGCGGCCCCAGTCCAGGGCCCGCTCCAGGGTCGGCGGGTCCCAGGCGCGCACCAGCGCGGAGCGGCAGACGGCCAGCAGCGCCGGCAGCTGCTCCACCTGCCCCAGCACCGCCTCCATCGCCCCGCCGCAAGCCGAGCCCGCCGCTGCACCCCCAGCACCGCCTCCCGCAGCCGATCGGAGCCGATCCGAGGCGGCGAGGGAGGGGTTAGGGGCGGCATTGGCCGAGCCGGGCGTCAATCCGCTGCCTCCCCATAAAGGGGGACGGGGCGGGCGCTGCCGCCATTCCGTGACGGGAGCCCGCAGCGCGGGGAGGGAGGGGAGGGTTGGGGCGCTCCACGAGGAGGGAATATAAACCTTAAAAAATAAACCAAACGCGCTTGTGACGCCTGAACGCAATTTAAAGAAGCGAAAGCTGTTCACGAGCACACTGTGTGGGGATATTTGGCATCTCCAGGGCGGCCGTGGTGTTCCCCACTGGGGATGGCTCCCAGCCCGCAGCCAAGCCCTGCTCACCTACACCCTGTGGTGCCTCACCCTAACACCCTGTCAGCTATGCCCCAGCTGGCCGCCTTCACCAAAGCACCATGTTTGTGCCTCGGATAGAAAAGCCTCTTGTAGCTGAGGGAGCTGTGAGCTGCCACCCTGTCCTCTCAGGGGGAAAAAATTCTGGAAGATTCCCTCACGGGCATCCCCCATGGGGGCAACTTGAGCAACACCTCACGCAAGCCATGGTGTAAATGCGCCAGAACCGCTTCCACACGCAGCGATAGGAGAGAGGCCCTCCCTGCCTTCCCTTCCCGCCTGCGCCAGCAGGAGCTGAAGGCCATTTCTCCACAGTGCACCAAAAAAAAAAAAAAAACAAAAAACAAAAAAAAAAAAAAAAAAAAAACACAGCACAACCTGGCATACCTGTGAGACCAGCAGCTCAGAAAGACTTCCTTCACGCCCACGTCCTGAAGATCACCTCACGGAGAACAGCGCGTTGCCCTCCGTCTCGTCCCTGTGGGGGCCGTGCACACGGCACTGCCTCACCGCGCGGCCCGGCCGGCTTCCAGCACCTTCCATGGCGCCCCGGCGGCTCCTGAGGGCTGGGGAGGCTGCAGGCGTACAGTGTGGGGGCACACAGAATTGGTCTAAAAACAGTAAAAACCCAAAATTCAAGGACAAAGAATAAAGCTTTTCTTAAGTGGAGGCCCTGTTTGATTTTCTTTTCTTTCCATACACCCTAGTGCTGAATATAGCTCTGTATGGTGCTGAATATATTCCCCCTATACTCTGCCCTCGTGAGACCCTACGTAGAGTACTACAACCACATTTGGGGCCCCCAGCACAAGAAAGATGAGGGCCTGTGAGGACAAGCCCAGAGGAGGGCCACGAAGGTGACCAGAGGGCTGGAGCACCTCTCCTACAAAGACAGGCTGAGAGAACTGGGGCTGTTCAGCCCAGAGAAGAGAAGGCCCTGTGAAGGCCCCATTGTGGCCTTTGAATACTTAAAGTTGGCTTATCAAGGAGAAGGATTCTTTACTTAGGTAGATAATGATAGGGTAAAGGGGAACAGTGTTAAACTAACAGAGAAACAATTCAGTCTAGACATTTAAGTGGAAACTCTTCCCTGTAAGGGTATGAATGTAGTGGAAAAGGTTACCAAGAATGGTTGTGGATGCCTTATCCCTGGAATAGTTCAAGGCCAAGCTAGACAGGACCTTGGTCAGCCTGATTTAGCATGTGGCATCCCCACCTCTATCAGAAAAGTTAGAGGTGCAAGATCTTGAAGATCCCTTCCAATCCAAGCCATTCTGTAGCTTCCTTTGGGTTTTCTAACACACACCAATTGTTCCCTGGGCACAGACCCCACTCCTAAAGACAACTTCTAGTCATTGAGGACCAGTTTTAATGACATAATGCCTCCAAAATAAATCAACTTAAAATAAACCAATCTAAACAGAAGCATGGATACTAACCTTTGCTACTAAAACCTTTTCCTAGACTGCTCAAGAAGAGTAGTTTAGGAACCTTCTGTCTTAAGTACCCCCATGAAAACATGTACCCTTTCACACCTGAGCGCCCTTATCCTGTTTTCTTATTTCAGCCACCTAATTAGGAAAGAATGGGGTTCACCTGTAAATTAAGGGCCTAATAACAAGAATCACTGAGTGAAATCCTATGACCATTGTTGTTGAAGGAGAATGGTATCTCTCAGTATCTATGAATACCCTGTAATTAACTGTATCTCATCTCTTTCTGAATGAGATGTTTTTGTACTGAAAAATCTTTTAAGCTTTCCGTTGATAGTTTCTAGAGTAATAAAAATAAGATGTGCTAGGGTGTTGCATTGACAAAAGAATTATTGCTTCTATTGTTAATCAGTTTATACTTTCCTATCATCTGCCATGTCCATCTATTCCAAAGCATATTAGAAACTAATAAAAATTAAAGGAAAGATGGAGCACACAAACTCTAGTCATGTACAATAAGTAGGTCTCTGTAGAGCTGCCTGAAAAATGGAATTTCTATTGTATTAAAAATTCTGAATATATCAATATTTGTTCTTGTCTCAAATTAGGATAAAAAGTCTAAATATCAGTATATTTTTCAACAATGGGATACAGATTGACATCTCTATAATAAAAAGGTTATGAAGAAAGATTTTATGTATTTCTAGGTATCACAGCTGTATTTGGAGTCTTGAGTCATGATGGGGGCACAGTTGATGTATATATAATAAAAAATATAAAGACTAATCCAAAGAAGTACCAACATTCTGCATAAGATAGCATTAGAAGATGAATTTAAGGAACAAACAAAATGGACAACGTAATGCTGAGACAGTTAGATTCGTATGTTAATTGGTTACATAACAACATGACAATAGTCTCTAAAATAGTCATTCTTGTTCTACACTTGCTGTTGAAGGAAATCCCTTTCTGCTTTTTTTTTTTTTTTTTAAGAGGGAGGGAGGGAAGGGAGGAAGGGATGGGAAGAAAGAATGGGGGTGGAAGGGAGGGAGAGGGAGGAGGAACAAGAGAGGGAGAGAGAAGGGGCACACCTGGCCACTCACGGAGTATGTTTTGAGTTGTTCCACTGCAAGCATGGACCCTATTGATCTGCTCGTGCTGTTGCCATCTAGTAATCAAATTGAATAAACTTGGTTTCTTTCTCACAGGTTAATTATTTACTTGTATTTTTAAGTGCTATTACCTTCACTTTCCTATTTTAGCTCTAGTGAAGTAATAGCTTGGGTAGGCTTAGGGCTTTTCATTATAACAGCAAAATTATTCACTATCAAATTTTGTTATTTATGTAGTTAATTTTTAACAATTTGTGTTGTCTGTTGTAACCCAGTAGTATTGCTAAGCAGCTTTGCAAGTATTTGAATTGTTTGGATATTAGTGCTGAGTTGGGTTTCTGGAAGAGGAGTGGAATAGCAAGGAGACACTTAGAAAAGTAAACAGTGTAAGGCAAAGAGATGATGTTAGTAAAGTTATTGTAACTTTGATGAGAATAACCCCGTGTAACACTACAGGTTTGGGGTAGAGTGGCTCAAAAGCTTTGCAGAGGAAAAAGATCTGGGGATGTTGGTCAACACTTGCCTGAACATGAGCTGGCAGTGTGCTCAGGTGGCTAAGAAGGCCAACGGCATCCTGGCTTTTGTCAGTAATAGTGTGGCCAGCAGGACCAGGGAGGTGATTGCCTCTCTGTACTCTGCTCAGGTGAGGGTGCACCTCGAGTACTGCGTTCAGCTTTGGACCCCTCAGTACAAGAAGGACATGGAGGCCCTGGAGCATGCCCAGAGAAGGGCAACGAAGCTGGGAAGGGCCTGGCACACAAGTCCTGTGAGGAGTGGCTGAGGAAACTGGTGTTGTTTAGTCTGGAGAAAAGGAGGTTCAAGGAAGACCTTGCTTTCTACAACTACCTGAAAGGAAGTTGTGGGGAGCTGGGGATTGGCCTGTTCTCGCAGATAACTGACCCTGGCAATTACAGGCCTGTCTGTCTTACGTCAGTGCGTGGTAAAATTATGGAGATTATCCTTGAGGTTATCTAAGCGCACCTCAGGGACCATGTCCCAGCAAACATGGGTTCACGAGGGGTAGGTCCTATTTGACTAACTTGATTTACTTTTCCGATAAGATCACCCATCCAGTAGATCAAGGGAAACCAGCTGACATGATCTTCTTGGATTTAAGTAAAGCTTTTGACAGTTTCCCATAGGATCCTACTGGACAAAATGTCCAGCATACAGCTAAACAAAAACATCCTACGATGGGCAAGCAATTGGCTGACGGGCAGGACTCCAACGGTTGTGGTAAATGGGGCCGCATCAGGCTTGCAGATGGTCACCAGTGGGGTGCCCCAAGGCTCCATTTTAGGGCCAGTCCTCTTCAATGTTTTTATAAATGCGTTGGACGTAGGACTAGAAGGTGTTTTGAGCAAATTTGATGATGACACTAAACTTGGAGGAGTTGTTGACTCTGTTGAGGTTGGAAAGGCCTTGCAGAGAGATCTGGACAGATTGGAGAGCTGGGCAATCACCAACTGTGTGAAGTTTAACAAAAGCAAGTGCCAGGTCCTGCACATGGGACAGGGCAACCCTGGCTGTACGTACAGACTGGGCGACGAGATGCTGGAGAGCCGCTCCGCAGAGAGGGATCTGGGGGTTGTGGTTGACAGCAAGCTGAACATGAGCCAGCAGTGTGCCCTGGCAGCCAGGAGGGCCAACCTGTGGTGCATCCAGCACGGCATCGCTAGTCGGTCGAGGGAGGGGATTGTCCCGCTCTGCTCTGCGCTGGTGCGGCCTCACCTCGAGCACTGTGTGCAGTGCTGGGCACCACAGTACAAGAAGGACATGAAACTGTTGGAGAGTGTCCAGAGGAGGGCGATGAAGATGGTGAAGGGCCTAGAGGGGAAGATGTATGAGGAGCGACTGAGGGCAGTGGGCCTGCTCAGCCTGGAGAAGAGGAGGCTGACAGGAGACCTTGTTGCAGCCTACAGCCCCCTCAGAAGGGGGAGTGGAGGGACAGGTGACCTATTCTCTTTAGTCACCAGTGATAGGACCCATGACAATGGTGTCAAGCTGAGGCAGGGGAGGTTTACGCTAGACATCAGGAAGAGGTTCTTCATTGAAAGGCTTATCGCGCACTCGTACAGGCTCCTCAGGGACATAGTCACAGCACCAAGCCTGTCGGAGTTTAAGAAGCATTTGGACTGTGCTCTCAGTCACATGGTCTGAATTTTTGAGTAGACCTGTGTGGAGCCAGGAGTTGGACTTGATGATCCTTATGGGTACCTTCCAACTTGGGATATTCTATGATCTGAACTAGTGATAGGACTAGAGGGAATGACCTCAAGTTGTGCCAGGGGAGGTTCAGGTTGGAAATGAGGAGACATTTCTTCTCAGAAAGAGCAGTCAGGCATTGGGATGGGTTGCCCAGGGAGGCGGTGGCGTCACTGTTGCTGGGGGTGTTCAAGGAAAGGTTGGACGTGGTGCTTAGGGACATGGTTTAGTGGGTGGCATTGGTGGTAGGGGGATGGTTGGACCAGATGAGCTTGGAGGTCTTTTCCAACCTTAATGATTCTGTGAAAGGATGTAGTAGGAGCACATAGATGTGGGGATAGAGTATTATTATTAGGATAGAGAGGATTGTCAGAGAGCTTTGTGGGGTGCATTCCTGCTTAGCTTGATTACTTCTTGAAGAAAAATTGAGGGTCTACGTCTGGGCTTCACAAAACCGTTTATGATCATGTAAGACCACATGCTTTGGCCACTTATGATTGTAGAAATCTCCAACATTGTTTTAGGATGTGTTTAGCTGTGTGTTTCATGTAGGATAAACTATACAGTCTCCTTGTTTTGTCTGACAAGTGAAAGCCATGTGGATATTTTAAGGGAGACTGTACAGACTACACATGTGAGTGCATGAGGCTTTATTTTAAGGAGGCCGAGGAAGCATGTAATCAGCTTTTGTCACCTCATCTGAAAAATTATCACTTCATTTCCCAGGCTGAGAACTCATGTGGCTGTTTTTTTCTGATTATTAAAAAAATAAATAAATAAAAAGGAAAAAAAGTGTATTTTGTATGATAGGCCAGAGAACAGGCTTAAAATTGCAGCATATCAGACTGTTGAACTCTTCTGGTGGATGCTGCTCAGAAGTAGCTATGATAGTGTGAACAGGGGCTAGGTTGGGTTTTATTTTTATGATGTCTATTCTTCACTTTAATGTCTAAAATGTGTTAAAAGAATAGCTTCTTTGAGAACATTCATCTACTGTTATGTTAGGCTGTGGTAAATGTTTCTGTGTTACAGCTTTTGATTGATAAGATACGCAGCCAAAACAGCTGTTGAGCAAGTATGAAAAGTGCCTGTCTGATGCAGAATCAGGACAGTCGTTTCCACAGCTCCTTGAACACAAACCCACTTTTCCATGAAACACTGCAAAACAGTTTCACGAGCCCTGTGTTTTGTATGAATTACTGTACTGTTTTGTTGAAGCTGAGAAGTCAAGTAAAAGATTTGTATGAAATTTTTATGAAACTAGTGGGTTTCTTTATTCTGGTTATGGAGCCAACAAAATGCGCTCTGGCAGGAAATAGCAGTTTTGAAGCAAAATTGGTCAAACTAGCCAGAGGTCTGCAGTCCATTGTTGTATTTACCTTCCTCTCAGAAGTCATATCGGCTGTAACAAGATTATACCGTTTCTCCTAAAAATAGAAGCTAAAGACATTCTGTTTCCGCAGTATATGTAGCAATTGAAAACTCCAAAATGGTCTTTCCTTACATATATTACTTCATAATACAAAAGCCATTCAGTAAATTGAGCAAGATGTATAATCATGTAATATTTTACATTTATCCATCATTTACATTTATCCATCATTTATCAGCAGTCCTGGCTATCGGGGGAGGTCCCAGTTGACTGGCGGCTAGCAAACGTGACGCCCATCTACAAGAAGGGCCGGAGGGCAGACCCAGGAAACTACAGGCCTGTCAGTTTGACCTCAGTACCAGGGAAGCTCATGGAGCAGATCCTCCTGAGAGTCATCACGCAGCACTTGCAGGGCAAGCAGGCAATCAGGCCCAGTCAGCATGGGTTTATGAAAGGCAGATCCTGCTTGACGAACCTGATCTCCTTCTATGACAAAGTGACGCGCTGGGTGGACGAAGGAAAGGCTGTGGATGTGGTCTACCTTGACTTCAGCAAGGCTTTTGACACCGTCTCCCACAGCATTCTCCTCAAGAAACTGGCTGCTCTTGGCTTGGACTGGCGCACGCTTCGTTGGGTTAGAAACTGGCTGGATAGCCGGGCCCAAAGAGTCGTGGTGAATGGAGCCAAGTCCAGTTGGAGGCCAGTCACTAGTGGTGTTCTCCAGGGCTCGGTGCTGGGGCCGGTCCTCTTTAATATCTTCATCGATGATCTGGACGAGGGCATCGAGTGCACCCTCAGTAAGTTTGCAGATGACACCAAGCTATGCGCGTGTGTCGATCTGCTCAAGGGTAGGAAAGCTCTGCAGGAGGATCTGGATAGGCTGCACCGATGGGCTGAGGTCAACTGCATGAAGTTCAACAAGGCCAAGTGCCGGGTCCTGCACCTGGGGCGCAATAACCCCAAGCAGAGCTACAGGCTGGGAGATGAGTGGTTGGAGAGCTGCCAGGCAGAGAAGGACCTGGGAGTGATGGTGGATAGTCGGCTGAATATGAGCCAGCAGTGTGCTCAGGTGGCCAAGAAGGCCAACGGCATCCTGGCTTGTATCAGAAACAGTGTGGCCAGCAGGGCTAGGGAGGTGATTGTCCCCCTGTACTCGGCTCTGGTGAGGCCGCACCTTGAGTACTGTGTTCAGTTTTGGGCCCCTCGCTACAAGAAGGACATCGAGGTGCTTGAGCGGGTGCAGAGAAGGGCGACGAAGCTGGTGAGGGGCCTGGAGAACAAGTCCTACGAGGAGCAGCTGAGGGAGCTGGGCTTGTTCAGCCTGGAGAAGAGGAGGCTCAGGGGCGACCTTATTGCTCTCTACAGGTACCTTAAAGGAGGCTGTAGCGAGGTGGGGGTTGGTCTGTTCTCCCACGTGCCTGGTGACAGGACGAGGGGGAATGGGCTTAAGTTGAGCCAGGGGAGTTTTAGGTTAGATGTTAGGAAGAACTTCTTTACTGAAAGGGTTGTTAGACATTGGAACAGGCTGCCCAGGGAAGTGGTGGAGTCACCATCCCTGGAAGTCTTTAAAAGACGTTTAGATGTAGAGCTTAGCGATATGGGTTAATGGAGGACTGTTAGTCTTAGGTCAGAGGTTGGACTCGATGATCTTGAGGTCTCTTCCAACCTAGAAATTCTGTGATTCTGTGATTTTTTTTTTTTTGTACTAACATTCTTTTTTTCTTTTCTTTTTTTTTTAAAAAAAAAAAAAAAACAAACAAACCACCAACCAAAAAAACAACTGTGGGGAGGGCGATTTTATCTACTTCAAATGGCATAGTAGCCACCAGTCATTACATAGTGACTTGTGTATGTTGATTAATGTGAACCCATAGACCATTCTTGTACAATATCTTGCTATTTGTACCACAGATTTTATGTAAAAATTAGGTTTTAGTTGAGGCTGTACCTGGCAGAACATGCCACCTTGTTCTCAACTTCGGCTGAAATCCTTTGAAATGTTATGTCAAAATGTCATCTCTCCAACCCTGAAGAGTAGCAAAGCCACGACGTGCTTTTGAAATGAGAACGGAATGAGTGTGTGATTAAATCACATTGGAAAGGTATTGAACCTATGAATTTATAGATCAGTGTGAGCCTCAGACAGTTTGGAAGGACTATGTTAAGACATGCACAAGATAGAGAAGTGATTTGAGACACCCAGCACAGATTCACCGAAGGCAGATCTTGCCTAACCAATCTGGTGGCCTTCTGTAAAGGAGTGACGGCATCGGTGGACAAAGGAAGGGCGATGGATATCATCTACCTGGACTTGAGCAAAGCCTTTGATACGGTGGTTCCTCACCACATTCTTCTCTCTAAATTGGAGAGGTATGGATTTGAAGGATGGACTGTTAGGTGGATAAAGAACGGGTTGGCTGGTGGCAGCCAAAGGGTTGTGGTCAACGGTTCTTTGTCTGGGTGGAGGCCAGTGACAAGTGGTGTCCCTCAGGGGTCAGTCTTGGGTCCAGTGCTCTTCAACATCTTTAGCAACGACATAGACAACGGAATCAAGTGCACCCTCAGCAAGTTTGCAGATGACACCAAGCTGAGTGGTGTAGTTAATACAACAGAGGGAAGGGATGCCATCCAGAGGGACCTGGACAGACTAATGAGCATGTGTACAGCTCTTCAGTATTCTGGAGAAAAGAAAAAAAAAAAAAAAAAGAAAAAAAAAAAATAGAATTACATGGCAAGCTGTGCCATGGTTTTCTAATTGTGAATAATCAGAAGTGGAAAAGCAATTGCAGACTTAAGAAGCTGTCTTTCAGCAGAGGAGCCACATTAAATAACCACTTGTGTAATCCTACACCAAACGCCCAAAGTGTGTATTAGTTTTGACTGGTTTTACCTAAGGTTGTTCGAGCTAAAGCATTTTAACTTGCATTTGCAGTGGTATAAGAGCATGCATGCAGTCATTTAATGTTGATTAGCTAATGAATGTTAAGGTGTTAAGCCGTGTGCTTTGGTCAATTGCCATTGTTTGTGAAAACTTAAAGAGAACTTCCATTTGCTGTGTGTTGTGGCCAGGGATTTGACGTGTATTGATTAGAATGTTTCTCTACATGCCTTTTCCCAGGCTTCTTTTCCTTGAAGCTATGAAAAGTCTTAATTACTTACGTTAACTACTATTCTTACAGGATCAGTTATACATATTCAGCCTTTGGGGCAGTCTGAGCCCCTTCCTTCATGGTACCCCCTACTTCTCCCCAGCATCTTTTAGGGTATGTGCTAAGAAGTATCTTAAGGAGGTATCTGTTTCAGAGGGCATCTTACTGGAATCCCTTGAAAATAATAGCTCCATAAAGCTTGTGGTAAACGTCACTGTCTATAGCTAAGGGTTTGTAACTTGGATATTTAATACTGTGGTGCTTGTATGAAGTCAAGCATATGAGGACTAAGCTAAGTCTAGTGTTAGTATTACTAGGCTTACCATTGAACAATGAAATGTCTTTAATAGCATTGGAACAAAAGTCCATGCACTTAAGAATAGGATGTAAAAGAAATTCTTTCCTACCCATATATTCTGTGTATTTCCATGACAGTTAAATTGCTGTCATTCACAAGAGTACAGGGAGATCTTATAAACACACTTTCATGTTGGAATTGGTTATATTTTTCACATATATATATAACTCAGTGCAAGACAACTATGTGTAGAGCTATTTTTTTATGTATACCTAGGTTCTAATAACATAAGTCACTTTGATTTTTTCACTTGCATTGCCTAATATCCTGAGAACATTGTAAATAACCAGATGCACTAATATTGCTCCTTCATAGCTCTGTACAGTATCTTTAAGAATAGTACCTGCCTCTGTGTACACAGAGGTAGATACATTAACACACGCACATGCACACGCAGAATAGACATTTCTTTTTTGAGCAGTATGGCTTTTAAGTGTCTGTTGTTTCCATTTTCATGTCTCCAAAGCTTTTATGTGAATTCTTCCAGCACATTTCTCATTATTCTCTCAACCTTTCCTCTGCTGGATGGCTGGGGTTTCCAGACATATAACCTGAAATGTCCTGGGAGAATTTACATAAAAACAATAAAGCCAAGGAAATGGAAACCACAGAATATATACATTTTTTTTTCAGTCTTTGCTAAGTTCATTGGTTAATATTTACAAAGGAATTCAATTTTCCATATTAACATCCTTTTCACTGTTAAGCAAACGTGGAAGAGTGGGAGAATCATTACTTAAGCGAATGTTCTGGGTTGGAGGGGCTATATATGTTTATCTCATTAATGATTCAAAGATTTTACTTTTCTCTATTTCAGTATGTCAAGAAGAACATACCATGACCAAAAAAAAAAAAAAAAAAGATAAATCAAGCAGGTGTTAATGCAAAACTTCGAAGGGCCTTTTCTTTCTATTTAAGGAAACTATAAAGGTTGGTTGTTTATTTAAAGAAACAGAGTGGAATACTGGTTTCTGTTATCTTTATATCTAGCATACTCTGAAAGCAAATAATTAAAACCAATACAGCTTCTTATAGGTTCAGTTATACAGTAAAACAATTCCAGTTTCTCTTGAGGGCCACTTGTTAATAATGAGTTATGTACCTGTCTGTGAAATGCTTCTGGCTGGTTTAGGCCAGACCTTACTGATGGTAAGCCTCTAGGATCACAGAAACCACTACCGTAACTGCCCTATTGTCTTGATGTCGACATCTTCTGTGGAAAGGGCAGACTTGAACTTCATTCCTGGCTCCAGGGTTTTTAACCTAAATGTGTTCTTGTAAGACAAGCTTCTTCCCACATGTTGCAGAAAATAGATGTGCAGAGATGAGATCAGGAAAGTTAAGGCACAGATGGAGCTGAACTTGGCAAAGGATGTGAAGAATAACAAGAAGGGGTTCTACAGATACATAGGTAGGAGGAGGAGACACGCCAAGGAGACTCTTCTTCGTCTGATAAACAAGACGGGAGAACTGGCTTCCTCTGACATGGAAAAGGCTGAGGTACTCAATAAGTGCTTGCCTCAGTCTACACTGTTGGTCAAGTTTTCTATGTCTGTCAAGACCCTGAACCTCAAGGAGAGGGTGAGAGGAGTGGATTCTATCCCACTGTGACAGTGGAACAAGTCTGGGACAGCCTGATGAAACTGATTGTCTACAAGTCCATGGGGCCAGATGGTATACATCTCAGAGTGCTGAGAGAGATGGCTGATGTGGCTGCCGACCCACTCTCCATCATATTTGAAAAATCATGGCTGTCGGGTGAAGTCCCCAGTGACTGGAAAAGGGGAAACATTACTCTCATTTTTAAGAAAGGGAGAGTGGAAGACTGGGGAGCTACAGGCCGATGAGCCTCGCCTAGGAAGGTCGTGGAGCAGATCCTCCTGGAAGACATGTTAAAGCATGCAGAAGATAGAGAAGTGATTTGAGACACCCAGCAGATCTTGCCTAATCAATCTGATGGCCTTCTGTGATGGAGTGACAGCGTTGGTGGACAAAGGAAGGGCGATGGATATCATCTACCTGGACTTGAGCAAAGCCTTTGATACAGACCCTCACCACATTCTTCTCTCTAAATTTGAGAGGTTTGGATGATTATCTTAGTGACCCTCCAAGGATGGACTGTGCATAAAGAACTGGTGCATAAAGAACTGGTTGGCTGGTGGCAGCCAAAGGGTTGTGGTCAACCATTCTATGTCTGGGTGGAGGTCGGTCACAAGTGGTGTCCCTCAGGGGTCAGTCTTGGGTTTGGTGTTCTTCAACATCTTTATCAATGACATCGACAATGGAATCAAGTGCACCCTCAGCAAGTTTGCAGATGACACCCAGGTGAGCAGTGCAGTTGATACAATGGAGGGAAGGGATGCCATCCAGAGGGACGTGGATAGGCTGGGTAAGTAGGCCCATGAGAACTTAATGAGGTTCAACAAGGCCAAGTGCAAGGTGTTGCACTTGGGCTGGGGCAATCCCAGGTATTTATACAGACTGGGAGAAGAAGAACTTGAGAGCAGCCCTGCGGAGAAGGACTTGGGGTCCTGATGGATGAGAAGATGGACATGAGCCAGCAGTGTGTGCTTGCGGCCTGGAAGGCCAACTATGTCCTGGGCTGCATCAAAAAGGGGTGGCGAGCAGGGAGAGGGAAGAGATTGTCTCCGTCTGCTATGCTCTTGTGAGACCCCACCTGGAATACTGTGTGCAGGCCTGGGGACTCTAGCACAAGAAGGATGTGGAGCACATGGAATGGGTCCAGAGGAGCGCCACTAATATGATCAGAGGGCTGGAGCACCTCTCCTTTGCAGAAAGGTGGAGGGAACTGGGCTTGTTTAGCTTGGAGAAGAGAAGGCTCTGGGGAGACCTCATTGCAGCCTTCCAGTACTTGAAAGGAGCCTATAAACAGGACGGGGAACGCTTGTTTACATGTGTTGATAGTGATAGGACAAGGGGAGATGGTTTTAAACTAAGGGAGATTTAGGTTAGATATTAAGAGAAAGTTTTTCATTCAGAGGGTGGTGAGGCACTGGAATGGGTTGCCCAGGGAGGCTGTGGATGCCCCATCCCTAGAGGTGTTCAAGGCCGGTCTGGATGCGGCTCTGGGCAGCCTGCTCTAGTGGTTGGCAACCCTGCCCAGAGCAGGTGGGTTGAAACTAGATGATCCTTAAGGTCCTTTTCAACCCAGGCCATTCCATGATTCTTTGAAAATTCTGGTACTTAGTAGAAATGCTGGGAAGTCCAAATATTTTCATCTAGTGTTACAGTACTCCATATTAGTGATGACTTGCATTTTTTATATTAATTTCATATTCTTTTGGTTATGAATTTGTTCCTAGTCCAATGCTGAATGAAAGTTAAGGGTTAGATAACCAATAAGCATCACAATACACATAATATATGTATTTAAATATGCTAGTTCATAGCTGAACCTGAAATATTGCTGCTGGCTACCTGAGTAAGACAGGAAATTATCAGTGTTAAAAACAATGAATTGTACTTACAGAAAAGAATAACCATGGGAAAAAATGAACAACAACAAAAAAGAGAATTGACATGGTAGCACATAGGATATTTGCATTAAACCTAAAAGCCATCAGAAAACAAAGTTCTTTGTGGTTCACAGCTGTGGATGGAATGAAGGTGATAGGTGAAGCTGAATTGTTGAATTCATGGAATTAAGATAAAAGTCTAAATAAAAGGTTAGCTTCATTAAAGATCCTCCCTCCCCCCCTTAAAAAAAAAAAAAAAAAAAAAAAAAAAGTAACAGTCAGTATTAAACCTGGAAATAATCAAATTCATATTAGTTCAATTACTTCAAATGAAAACACTATTTTCAGTTGAAACCACTGCTGCAAGCATCTTCGTATTTCTTAATGTTACAATAGCTTCCTTTGTTTTAGAGAAATACATTTGAAACTTCTCCAATAATTACTCTCTAATAGATCTATTGGAGTTGTGCACCCTGCACAGAGAAAATAACACAATGGAGTATTATTATTTGTCTCTCTATTTCTGTGAAATGATGATGCTCATCAATTGTTCAGAAAAGAAGTTCTGTTAACTAACAACTTATGACCTTAAGGACTGGAGTCAGTTCCTTTTTATTTTTAGGAAAAGTTGGATCTGTGGATCTAGTAGTATTTTGAAAACGGACAGTTTGGAGCTAGTCTTCTAGACCTAACTTGCCTACGATTAACAGTTCAAAAACACCTAAGGGAGTCACGTGCCTGGATGCAATAGCAAGTCAATGGGAACCAGATGCCTAGGGGTCTTTAAATCTCCCAAAAAATTGTGTGTAAATAGAAATTCTTGTGTCTAGCTTAGGGATCCTCACTCATCTAAGAAAAGCATCCAGTGCACCCAGAAGATATTCAGGGTTGAAGCTTTAGGCAGGAATTATATTTATGGTATATACTCTGTGTGTAACTCACCTGAATACTTCATTCATAATGGATACATGATACAAGCTGTAGTATAGAAATGATTCATTTGAAAGAATAGTCCAAAGCATTTCCCTGGGAGAAATCTAAGTAGATTTTTAATCTCAAAATGAAACTTGCTTCTATTTACTTGGGTAGTTAAACGGTCATTTGAGGGGTTAAAATTTTTTACTGAATTAAGTTATTAAATGAAATAACTTGGGATAAATAAAAATATTAGTTTCAAAAGGAAAACAATCATGTTTAATTTTCTTACCTAGTTTTTAAATGACCATTTAAAATTAAATTATTTAAAACATTTGAAAAACTGAAATATTTTCTAAAAGCATTCTAATTGTATAGTAACATTGAGGATGTATGGTTACCTTTACCCCCAAAATTTTTGTTCTAAGCAAAGCATTTGTTTGGGAGGTTCAGCTTTGGGTAAGACACTTTCCAGCCTTCTGCTGGAAAAGTTTTAACCTCCTCTTATACTTTTAGTGATTGTTCACCGGTTTGAACTGCTCTTTGCTCACCTGATCAATTCAAAGGGCTCAGAAAAGAAGAAAAGGTCTTGTTTCTCTTCTGTTGAGACGGTTGCAATAAATAGCCTGGTTGAAAATTATTTTCTCTGGCTGGTGTGGGAAGAACTGCAAAAGAGGAAGAACTGGAAATGTAGAGATGGCCTGGTAGGATGCAATGGTTCTTCAAACAGTAGGCTTAGAATGAAAAGATGTTTGCTTCTCCTTTAACTTAAGGAGACCGTTGTTTATTTATTTTGTTGTTTGTTCCTGTGGTGGAAGATATCATTTTTTCTAACAGTATTTTGTTCTTCCTGGTTTCCAAGTCCTTTTCTTTTACAGTCTTGACAAAATTTTCACAGGGGAATGAATTCAAGATGTGTACTTAGGCTTCATACTAAACACGTAAGGCTCAAGTTATACACGCTACATTGGTTCAAAGTAAATTGTCCTACAGATATGCAGCATGCAGATAAATGTGTTTTGTCTGCTTAACTTGCTACTTTGGCTAATGCACCGCTATCTCAGATCGTTTGAATTAACTAATCTGCTGGGAAGTACTGACAAAGGTATTGGTTTAAAAACAAAACAAACAAACAAACAAAAACTACACAGATGTGATTTCAGTTTTGTTAGTTTTATTACGTGTTGGATTAATTAGCAAATTGCAAACAGTGACTTCAGACGTGTTCTGAATATTTCTTCAGTTGTAATACTAACAGAAGTTTATTTGGTCAGATTTGGTCATGGATTTCTTCTTAAATTTGTCCCAAAACAGATTCAGTGCTTCAGTTCTTAACAGCTCACAGAACACTTCAGTTATCACTGGTCCTCATGCAAATGGCTGCCATCTTCAACAAAACCCAGTTCATTGTTCCAAGCCCCAGGGGTGAGTTGTGTTGAACTTTGCAAAACTGGGAGTCTATGTTAGATTTGAGAATTTTTCACTATCTTTTCAAAGAGAGAGATTCCAGAATCCTTTTTCCAAAATTTACATATTGTGTGTCTGGCATTCTTTGTATTTGATTTGCTTTCAAAGTAGTGTAAATGTTTTGGCTTCTTTAACATTTATCTTTATTTCTGTAGCATTTAATGAAGAAGCATCCCATGAACTCAGACTATATATAGAATGTGAAATATGATTATCTACTCTATTTAGACCATTGTATTTATTTATTCATTTTTATTATTAGAATAATGAAAATTAAAGCTACCCTAAGGAAGTTGTGATTTCTATCTATGTCCAGTAAGACTTAGTGTTTGATAAAGCAGAAGATGTGGATCATTGGTGATGTCTTAATAGATAATTATATATATATATATACTCTCTCTCTCTCTCTCTCTCTCTCTCTCTATATATATATATTATTTTTTCCTGATCAAAATTTCACATGTTTAACTGCTGGTATGGAAATCACATAGCCCTTATGAAGGATTTAGACCCTACCATTTGTGTAAACTAAGACTGAAGTATGTCAAAGTACTGTTTTTACCGTCCTTTTTGGTTGAATAAAGCCTGAGAGCCACAGATGAGCAGTGAAGCACTTGATAGCAGATTACACAGAAAGTTACCAGCATTCATGTACCTCCTACTATCAGATACCTGATCTGAAAGTTCAGTCATAGTTGTTTAGTCTCTTTTGTTCCTAATTCTTCTCACTCACCAAGCTTGTGATATTTTGCACAAGTGTTTTTCACATTTGTTGAATTATTTCTTGATTTAAATATTCTGTGGGTTGCTTATTTGGACTTGAGCCAACATGCTAAATTAAAAGATGACAGAGAATTATCCTTAATACTGGAAGCATTTGGAAGAATGACTATAGCGTTCACAAGGTAAAACACTAGCTTTCTATCTATAGCTTTCTTGCCTCATTGTTGGATTTGGGCATCTGGTTTCAAGGTTGGTCTGAAATTTGATCTTTCTGAAATTCTCTCAATGTGTTTCAGCAGCATATGTCATTAATGAAGGGAGTTGGGTAACCGGTCTCACCATCGTTTGTAATTCAGCCTATGACAGGCAGCAGGAAAGCAGAAAAGCTTCAGCCAGCTCCAATTAGGAAAACATGCCCAAGGCACAGGCTATAGTATAAACAGAGATATGTCAGGCTCCTCCCTAAAAGGAAACCAAAGAGCACACTGGGCTTTGATGCTTTGCTTTTGGGCTGAACAAGAAACCTGTTGAACAAAACAAAGTAATTTTGATACTGGTGTGGCTAAGAGCAAGGATAAAAAGGCATTCCAAATGAAGAGAGAGAAACTGGAGGAGGATGATCTGTGGATTGCAGATGCTGAAGTAACATCTATGCAAAATAATGTCCTCCTAAATATGAAATTTCCAGAGTTGTATAAGCCTACTTTGGCCTGAAACAAACAGACTGAAAATATAGATGCTAGTCATTTGTCAACAATTAGATATTCTCTTACCACATTTCAGACAGCAAGGCTGGGATCTGGGAGGATTCTGCTGAAGGAAATTGTCATTCCACAACATGCCCCTACATGAAGAATAATGTCACAGGCAGGGCTGGTGCTGGAATTGAGTAATTTCTACACAGCAAGAAGAGTGCTTGCAAAAGAGGTAATACGTTTAAAGAAGTAATGTTCTCATTTCTGTTGAATTCTCAGTCTATGACATCAAATTATTTGAGTCTTTTACCTCACAACTGCCATGACATATTTATATTGCATCTTATAGATCAGAAATCTGAAGTATCTGGAAGGATAAGTAACTTTTCCAAGATCACAGATTTCTTATTTTCTTATGACAGCAAGTGAGTATCAGAGCCAAGGTTATTCCCAAACCTCTTAACTTCCCTTCTCTAATAGCATATTACCAGATACACGGTTTGCAGTGTAAAGAAGGAGGAAAGACAGAGAAAGGAAATATGTGCAGGACTCTTCAATAAATTAAATTAATATATCGGGCCCATCTTTATAGAATTCTCTCCATTTGTTAATGTTGGACTACTTTACAAGGGGAAGTTTTTATGCATATGCCTATTTTACAGATGGGAAAATTGAAATAAAAAGTAATTTGATGAAACTTGTACAACAGATTAGTTTGCATGGCTAGCAAAAGAAACGAAGTCTCCTAACCTCCCACGAGACAGGAATAACTTATTAAATGAGCTTGCATTCATCTTGTCTCATTTTGCAATGTGACACGGGGAATAATGTTCTTTCCATTAGGAGTGCTTCCATGATACTTCTTCCATAGAAGAATGAAAAGGAGTGCTGGAATCAAGGCATTCCCTAAGGTATAAGAGCGAGTGAGCTGAGCAGTTAGGAAAAGGGAACTGGAAAAGAATAGCAATAGTATCTCAAAATGGGGAAGAAAAACAATAGCTTCTGAGAAGAGTGAATTTGAAATGTTGGTGGAGAAAATATAGGGTTGAGGAATAATTGCTGAAAAGTAGTGTCAAAAACACCAGGAGAAGGTCTGGAAGTGCTTTGAAGGTAGTATGGAAAGAAAGTCAGACTTGAAGAGCACCAAATTTGCTCCTGTAAGGACCGCTCTGCCTCTCTTTCCTCCACATTGTTGGACAGGCAATAAAGCTCTTGAATTCTGTCATTACAAAGGCAAGTTTATTAGAGTTACGCATTTTGTGAGCATGCATCACTTCAAATGGGGTAGAATTGTCTGTTGCTTTTTACTTCATGAACAGAGCAATGTGCAAAAAGTTGATTTGAACTTGGAAGATAGCCAAAAAATCTGCTGCTTTATGGGGTTTTTCATATGGAAATAAGATCCTGAATTGGACTCTTGAAGTTGCTCCAGTGAACAAAATAATTTCATACACAGTCCAATAAACATAGGGAATAAGTTACTGGAAGGGGAAATTGAAGCAAGGAATACTAATGATTGTAAGAGGAAACCTAGGTATGTGTTAGGAGATGCAAGACATAGAAAGGTGAAGATACAATTAGGGAAGGCAGAGTTTTGACCAACCAAGAGGGAGCAGGTGTTATTAGTCTGTTAGAACATTTTCTGTTTTAAAAATGTTTTGAATTCTTAAGTAATGAATTGGTCTTCTGGTATTCTTTGTCTGGAAAGTTTGTTACTTTGAAAAAACGTGTGCGTCTGGAAATTTTACATTTTGTTTGTAAATTGCTTTCCAAAGCACAGCATCTATCAGTTAACTCCTATGAAGATTATTTTGTGTATTTTGAGTACAAAGAATACAAGAATCTGATTTAATATATATATACATATATAAATCCCAGAACATTTCTGATACAACAAAGCAATGATGTTTTGGTAGTTGCTGTTATTCTTGAATCCTCTTTTTCTCACTGGTGCTCTTGTGCTCTTAGTAGCTAAATTCTGATGCTTTAATTTGACTTGCAACAGCATCTTATTTTAATGATTTGTCCATCACAGGAAGAAACCCACTACAGAGTCTTGTTCTGTAATATGTATGAAACAGTAGAAGAGATTATTGATGTTTAGTTTTGCTCAGTTGCATTGTATATAGTAAGCAATATGGATATAATTGTTATTTCTTTAAATTATTTTGATAGTGAATATGCAAACAGAAAATGTTGCTGAAACTGGTTTCAACTTCAAGCTATTTTAGTCTGTAGTTACATTGATGTAACAGAGAACAGAGTGAAGTTGATAATATCAATAAGTTCATCTCACCCTGTGGCAAAACTCTCCTTACAGATAAATTTACTTTCTGAGAGGTGTATGAGAAAAGAAGAGATGATGATGCACTGAATTAAGTATGATTAATTTGTCTGACCAAGCAGTAGGCAAAATCTGAGAATCAAATATGCATTTTCCCATCACTGTTTACATTTGGGCTGAGAGGTATTTGAGTTGGTTTCTGTTGTATAGTCTTTTGAGTCACTTGCAATTGCTATACTGTCTCATGGAGACAGGAATGCAGTTACATATATGACTTGGAGTTTTCTTCTTCAGTTTCAGTTACTTCAGGAAGGAAGAAAAATGCCATGAGGCCTATGTAATCTCCGTTGTCATTTAAATAATCCTTATCAATGTAATATCTGAGTTCCTCCTATTTAAGAAAATAAAATAACAATCTGTCATTTTTGTTAATATTTAAGGTACTGGTTTGTTTGGAGACAGATTATAATGTTATAATCTAATTGTCAAACAGAACATAGAATTTGGCCTGCTAATCATTGTGTCAGCTCCAGTAGTTTTCTTGGAATGACAGCTGCAAGCTCTGTATCCATGAGCTTTTATGACCATATTATGACCTTCTCAGTCAAAAAATATTTTTCTGTAAAAATCAGAATTGTGACAGCTTCTTGCCAGTAGTGCATATCCATAAGATAGGTCTCCGAGAGGCTTGTACTATGCACCTTGAGCTTCTAAGCAGTTTATATATGCTGGTGCATGGTACATCAATTCAGGTATGTATATTCTATAATGATGGAAAACTGTTCCTGGGTCTAATTTAATCTAGGTGTCTACCTTGACTGAAAGATTAAAAATAAATATGTTTTAATAAATATGATGCAGAGTAAGCAGTTAACTTTTATTTAGGCTTACCATGACAAAAACTTGTTTTTCTCAGATTACAGCTGTTGGTTTCAGATATAAGATATAAAGCAAAGATTTTCATGGCAGTTGTAATTATCCAAGGTAACATAACTGTATGTTGATTAAATTACATTTCTAGCATAGTAAGTTTACAAGATGGAAGAACAAAGCATTTTACTCTTGTACTGAAGGAATTCTTTGCAAAGTCTTAATAGAGCTTTAAAATGGGTATTCCACTGCAGATTTGATCAAAGTACAATTGATTATAAAATCATTGTGTGCATTGAACTGAATTATTGGAGGATGGAATTAACTTAGAGCAGGCCTTATTTCCATGATAATTAAAATGGAAAATCACTCATGGCTGAATTCATTTTAGTTTTACCCATAGTCCCTTAAGTGGTAAAAAGCACGAAAGTCAACAGGTACAACATTCTGTACTAAATACACACTTTATTCATCATTTCTGCCGCTGTGTGTCGGTTGCTCTCTGCTGTCTCTATTCTCTTAGCTAACCAAAACGTCCTATTTAATGGCTGTATAGCCATGTGCTTTAAGAGTCTATAAAGAATTGGGATGTCTGTCATAAATTACATGATATCCATTATATATAATTGATATTAGACTAGTGAATTGTGACCCTGGTTACATAGTGAAAGAGGAGTACTTGGGGTTAGAATCCTCTTGAAATAGTAATAGCCAAGTGTGAGCCTGCTCCAATGACAAGCTGCAGGACGCTGAGTTATTCTTGAACCGAGAAGGTTCAAAGTCTAAGGATATGGCAAACATGATGCCTGTGACTCTTCTCTGCCCACCAAGAACTCCAAATGCCTCTCCGTGTTCTCCCTCTCCCTGCTCCCTTCTTTTCCTCCTGTTTAGTGACTGTTACTTGAGCTGGCTGTGCATTGATAACCCCTTGTTCCAGGTAATTTTCTCTTCCTACCAGTAGCTGACCTGCAAGAATGATATAGCATCCACTGGCCACCAGGTGTGTTGATTTTAAGACATTTCTAGACCAGGGCTGATGAATTTCATGGAGGAAAATAGGCCATTGTAATCATCCTTGTTGACCTCGTGCTCCAGAATTTCATGTCTAGTTATCTAAATGTCAAGGTTTATAATGTGCAGCCAAGGTGGAGTAAAACTTCTGTAATTTTTGAATCCTGATTTGTGGTCCCAAAACATAATATAGTTTTTCACATCTTTGGATAGAATTTGCTGCATGTAAGCGGATTAGACACCTCTCTGTCTATCTCTACAGTCAAAATTATATCAGTGATGATGTGTGGAACCATTTTGTCCTAGTCATGGTAACGATTTTGCTCAGGTTTTCCCTGTGACTGTATGATTTCCAAACAAGCTCTACCTTCCTCAGTCTCTGTAAGTCTTCCTTCTCTTTCTTCTTTCCAAGTCTGTCTTCAAATCATCATCTTCATGTGTGCAGTCATCCTCATATCATATCAAAAGTATGGAGTGTCAGAAATATGATCAGAATGTATGGACGCTGGAAGTTGAAGGTGTGGGGAGAGAGGATTATTTATGTGGAAAAATAGTGAACGAAGTGCTAAGATTTCACAAGGAAACACTTGTGTATTTCCTCTACAAAGGTTAGCAAGAATGTTATTGAAATAACTTTATGTAAAAAATGTATTTCTGCTGCGGGGAGTTATGTCAAATTTGAAAGCCAAATTCAAATCTTAAAGCATGAAACAGAAAAGTTGTATTCCTGCTTCAAGTGTGAAGCTCAGTGCACTCGTAACTGTGGTGTCACTGGTGAAACGTCCGTAGCATTCATTTAATGTACATTGCAGATGCATACTTGGCACTGTGTTCCACTCAGTCTTGCGTGCATAAGATTTGATCTAAGTCACAGGTTTTTGTTCTTAACAGTTGTAATGGTGTTGCATTTGCTAGTCCGCTATTCATTCTTTGTGGAATGATAGTAAAAGAGAAATATGATCAAAATGATAATAAGGATAAAACGATTCACATAGATGATTCATTTGTCAATGTATGCTCTGCTACTATCAGCATCTGGTAGGTTATTCTTTGGGACAAGCTACCACATCAAGGAGTGCATAACCAACCTGGGCTTTGAGATCTTACAACTGCCCTTTCAGTCCTTCTCACTGCTTCATGTGCAAATGTGTATACAAGGTTTATTGCTTGTGGTCCGGAAAAGCCTCATCTTAACTCCGTACGTGGAAGTAACTTAATTCAGCTTAACTCCTTATATGAAATTCCTAAACTTGGTAGGAATCTTGTAACTTCCAGAGAACACATGAAGGCTTTCTTCTGAGGGCTTTCTTCTCTCGTTCTCTCCCTCTTTTTTTTTTTTTTTTTTTTTTTTTTTTCCTTGACTGAGAAATTGGACCAACCAAAGAAATCTGTCATGCTCAGGGCCGTCCACATTTTTACTACCCAGAACAAAACTAGGATTCTGTGCAATTCTGTTACCCATCTACTACATGGCTAGAACTCTTGATAGTTAAATACATCAGCATGCTGATGAAATGCTCTCATTTAAGTAGCACTCATCGCAGCAGTTAATAGTCCATCAGACCACCATAATACGAGCGTAGGAATACAACAAATAACGAAAGATGTGGCCATTCTGATTGGCCAGAATTGAACATCTGCTGCTCAGAGAAGAGGAATTTGCTTACAGTGCAATTATTGAGGAATAGCCCGGCATTAATTGTGCAAATCAAATTTTCCCAGCAGATCAGAGTACAAAAAAATGAATGCAAATGAAAAATAAGGGTCAGCTTGATGTGCTTTATAGCAATCGGGTTAAGACAATTCTTTCAGTATAATTATACGTAATGTGCTCTGGCTAGAACAATTTAATTAAGTGAATCTACGCTGTGAAAGAAAAAAAAATAAGTGTGCTGGTTGACTAGAGCGCTCTTACGGAAAGCGATAACATGATACCATTAGGAAACTCAACAAGACAATCTACATCCATGCATTAAGAGAAACAGAAGTCTGAACATCTGTTTCCCGCTATTGAATTCACGAAAGGGGCTTCTCTGTGCAGGGAATAAGTGAATAAACAACAGTTGGAGAAGGTTATCTCTGACGTTTAACAAAATGTTGAAATGTCACAAAAATGAAATAAGGTGAGAAGGAAATAATGACTGCACTCAAGGTGTGCTAAGAGTTAGCTGGGGTTCAGCTGGGCAGACGAAGCCCAGACATACATGAACAAGCAAAACCTCTATCCATCACCCTTCTAAAAGTGTAATATAAGAATGATTAATTGAGGAACAGCATACAGTATTTGTTCAAAATGGACTGCAAGGTGGCACGGAATCGTTTGGGAGACATATGGAACAAAGCAGAGTTCCCAAGACACAAAGCTGAAATTCTGCTCCTTTAGCCAGAGGGGAAGAAGAAAAAAAGAAAAATTGAAATGTGACAATCGAAAGAGGTGCTCTTAAGTACTTAAAAGTTCCAGAAACAACTATCTGAATTAATGAAAAAGAGAGTTTTTACTTAGGTAGGATGACTTCCTTTCTCTCTCCCTCTCTCTCCTTTTTTCTTTTCCACAATCAAGAGTCTTGGAAAGGGAGTAATAATAATAAAAGAGAAATGGACCCCGGCAGTGACTCGCTGCCAAGGGCTGTAATACAATATCTCAGCATTTCAAGGGTAAATCAGTGTCAACTGCCTTTGCCGTCCCTCTGAAAAAAAGTAAGTATTTAACTTCCGTTCAGGCTGCGCGGACTGCTGAAATATAGGAAATCGGGTTCTGAGGAGGGAAGAAAAAAAAAAAAAAAAAAAGGAAAAAAAATACGAAAAAGGCGGCTTTCCCCGAGAGAGGAAGGAGCCCGGGCGGAGCGGACAGGAGCATGAGGAGCGGCGGGCGGCTGCTGCCGGGCTGCGCAGGTCGGGGCACGGGGAGGGCTCCGGGGGGCTCCGGGGGCTGGGGGGAGCCGTGCCCGCCCCGCGGGGTCTCTGCCCCGGCTCTGGTAGCCCGGGGGCGCTCCGGGAGCTTGGCCCCTGCCTCCGCGGTTAGAGAAAGGGGAGCGCCGCGGGAAGGTGAGCTGCGGGAGGGAGGGAAGGAAGGAGAGCGGCTGCTGCTGCTGCTGTTGCAGCCTCCTTCCCCGCGGCCAGCTGGGGGTTTAGGGGTCCTCCCCTCCCGCTCTCGGGGTTCCCGGGCTTGGCAAGCGGCTTGGGGGCGCGGCGGGGGTCGCCCGAAACCCCGCGGCCGGGGCTCGCTGCCGGGGCCGCCCCCGGGCACCCCGCGGCGGCCGCGCTTGGTCCTGCCCCCGAGGGGCAGAGCCGGGAGCGGCGCCGATGGCCAAGGCATTAGCTCAGCCGCGCCGCCGAGGGGCCCCGCCGAGGAACGATCGCAGCCCAGCGCCGAGCCGGGCTCCGCGGCGGGTGAGCGCGGGCGAGGGGTCGGGTCCCCCCCCGGGCTCTCGGGCTGCTGGGGAAGGGACGGGGACACTCGTCTGGCATGGTGGTGGAGCTGGGGGGAAGCGCATGGGAAGGGCTGCGGGAGCCGGCTGTGCCCGCCGCCTCCCTCGGGCTCCGGGGTCAGCTCTTAGGGCGACCCCAAAGCCTCGCCGAGAGGATGCTGCGGCAGCGGTGCGCCCCGCCGAGCCCCGTCTCTCCGGCGGGGGCACCAGGGCCGGCTCCCGGGGCACCGGGGAGGATGCGCCGCGGGCTCCCCGTGCAGCTCCTGCACGCCTGTGACGTGACTTGGAAATGAAAAGCAACCAACCCAGAGTCTGTCTGCGCTGCCGCGTGTGTTAAATCCCGACCGGTTGCTTCCCCGCGGGGTAGGTGCCGTGCCAGGTGTCGTGGGTTGGTGGCGGTTTTGTGGTGTGCGTTGCGATTTAATAGGAAAGGAGCCGGCGCTCCAGAATTGATATCGTGGGCTTCCATAGGCCACCTGATCGCCACTGGAGTGCGGTACCCTGGTTGGAACCACAGCCAACCCAAACCGTGAAGGAAGTGAGGTGAAGAAGACTCAGTGCTGTCCCCAAGCTCGCAGCTCTCACTGACTCACTCGGTTCCTTTATTTTTCTTTTTGCCCGTGGTCTTATTTCAAGCAGCACGCTTACTGCCTGAAGTACCTTTCTCGCTCCACTTGAAACCTCTCGGTGGAAGCCTGACACTAATTTCAGCACACTACGGGGAAATGGACCTTCATAATTAAATGCAATGTAGATGAGCGTTGGTTTGTAACTCTGTCTGCATAGTGTGCCTGTAGCAAGAGATGCGCTTCCACTCCCTGTGAGATGTGCTTATGCCAGGTGTGTGTGTATGTACCTGTCTGGAAATACTTCCTTTTCTAGTTGAGATCTCAGGTGGAGATGGAAACTTCTTTTGTACTAATTTTTAATGGCTATTTTGCTTAGATAAGCAGAAAAACATGTGGTAAGAGCCAGGCAAAGAGAAGTCAACTTGAAAGTTTTTGGACTGTGTTACAATCAGCTTGGTTTCCAGAAGTTGTAATTTTATGAGCAGGGAGATATTGAACATTCCTCAGGTTTTGTTTTGGTCTATGTGAGAAGGACTCGTTGCTTTCCTTTTGGAAGAGGAGACGTTATCAAGGCAACAAAATTGTTTCTACCAGGCATAGTCCTGGAAATGTCTAGGCTTTCAATGATTAGCTCAGATTTTTGTGTGGTTAACTTCATTTTGGTCTGGCCTCAGACCAAGGGCCTTACAGGTCTAAAGTATCAGCGCGCTGCTTCTGCCAGGTTCTGCATCCTCCGCGCCGAGCGCTGCGCGCGTTTGTAGCGAGTATATTCATAAAGGAAAGGACAAAGGCTTCTTGTGATTAAAGTTTACTTTATCAGTGTAGATCACATTTTGATGTAAGCCCTTAAAAATTCTAATTGATTAATGAGTTTCAGATGGTGGTTCCCCTCCGGTGCCCCTCCCCCCGAACACGTACAGTATGCTCCAAGTCAATCTGGGAAAGCTCCAGAAACTTTGGGCTAAATTGGTTGTGGTATAGTTTATAAGGATAATAAAATAACTAGAAAAATTGAATTTCCTTTTAAAAATACGCTTGCTGCATCTGTGAGCCTATGTTTTATCTTCTTGTTTATGGTACTGAGAAAACTAAGATTACATATATACACATTTAAGATGATGCAGATAAGAACGACCTGTCATGCCTTACAGAAGGGAAGGCTCTGTACTAGCTTTTGAAGAGGAGCTATGAGAGGTAGTGGCAGAATCATAACTTTAAAAGTGACTGTGTTTGTTTTTACACATGTAGAATGACAGAAGGAAAGAGATAACTGTTCTGCACTAAGCTGAAAACTGCAGGTGACAAAAATTGCCTGTTTCACATTGACCAGTGAGTGATGGGTCTCTGCTCATAGTCCTATGGCTTCGTTTAGTCTATTTGAAGTATTTCAAGTAGGGGAGCTTTCACAACTTGACTTCAAGTTATACCACTGTCTAGCAGATCTCACCATTAAGAAGTTTCCTGACACCAAAAACATAAATTACAGAAGTTGTTAGTTACCCTGTGGCTTTCTAAGGAAGGCATTCACATCTTCTCCCCCCACCCTCAGCTTCTGCATACACAAGTGTGTGCACACATATGTATATGGTTGAGGATGTGGAAAAAAACAAAAAGCAGTCTTTAGTTTGTGGATTTATATTATTCTGTCCAAATCTGAAAAATATGTCAACACCAAGGTAGGAAGATAAAAATCAGTGAGCGTGCTTATGCTTAGGCATGCTGTATGTGTGAGTGGCACTTGCTGCTGAGACAGGGGCGACTGCAAGTATGAATCCCACTTTGTGGGCAGCATCACTTCTGCTCACACAAAAGTGTGTTTTGTTGCCGCAACTTTATTTATGAATGTGGGATCTTTTATTTAAGCTTCTTTTGCACCCAGCTTACAGTAAGCGACTGCTTCACACAGTCCACTTAAACTCTAGTACAGTTTCAAAAGTTCTGTTCTTTTCCATCTGCTTGAGGTGATTAGGACTAGCAGGGAGATCCAGCAGAGACCCTTGCCAGATACTCATGAGCTCTGTTCTGGCTTTTGATCCTCTGTCTCCTCTCTTTCCAGGATGGCTGCTTTCCAATAGCATTACCTTCTCTCTAAGACAGCAGGAGATTGTCTGCAGTTATAGCCGATACCCCTCTGTCAAAGCCAATGCGCAGTCTAGTGTTCAAGTTCCAGTTCCTTCAGAGAAAACTATTGCTGCTCTCGTCTAAGCTGCTGTCTGCTCTCTCTACCACTGACAGTGAAGCTATTGCACGGTTGAATGCATGGTATTTTCTCTTCTATGACTAGATAGCTAACACGCTTCCTCCTACCATAGTAGGGGAAACATCATTTCACAAGCTTAAAGCCTAAGTATTTACTTCTGTGAAAGCTTGAGGAAATTGCCTTGGACACTGGGTTCCAAGACTGAGTTATGCCATCTTCTGTTCCAGCTTTGTAGAGTGAGTAGGCTACTGAACTGGCATGTGCACAAATCTTCACTCCTGGCTAATTCTGTTCTGGCTGCCAACTGAAAGGAGCCAGTCCAATGTCCTGCCTGCTAGGCTAGAGAGCCCGAACACATCCCTGTTGTACACTCAAGCAACAGGTCTGTGATGCAGCTTAGATCAAGCTGGTGTAGTACAAAGGATACATCATACAGGACCTTTGCATAAGAGATGATCTGATAGATCTCAACACGTTTCTGTATTTGCTTTAGAATTTTTTCCTTCCTATCCAATTTTAACATCTTTTTATACTTTCCTAACTGAATACAAAGAAAAAGACTTGTTTTGCTAGATATTTCATTTCTATACTAGTTCTTAAAACAAAGTATAAAGAGGAAGTGACTCAGAAAGACTTTGTCCCTGACCCGGCAGGACAGTATCATGCAGCAAGTAAAAAGGAGTGGTTCAATCCTCCTTTTGTTTACTGAGACCTAAATGCACGTGTCGTAATTAGGGACAAGGCTGAAGCAACAGCGAAACTCATCTAACAGAGAGCACTGCAAAGCCAGCAGGTTCTCTGTATAAACCATTATGTATATGTGCTAGGTGGGTAGTTGGGAGTAACAAGTTACTGATTTGCCTGATGAATTCACAGGCTGGAGCATGTGTATTTTTTCATATGTGCATATATATGCATGCACCTACACTTGTACACGCTTCTTACAATGCAGAGTAAACAATCTTTTCATTCTTATAATGCTCCAATTTGTTAGAAGAGTAGTGTTATGAAAACTTGCTCGTAAAGGAAGGTGGTTGGAATCAGAAATGGAATTGAATCCAGGGATATGCAACTGTGGGCACTTAATTGTGTGGCCAGTCTTACTTTCTGGATTAAACAATTTTTGACTCCTGTGTGTTTTAAATACAGAGTGCATTATTCTTGAATCTTTTTATTCTACTGGTTAACCCCAACAAAAGCCAGTGGAATTACAGAAGATTACTTGTTTGATTCTCTTTTCTTTCATCTGATGATCACTAACAACAATCAGCAGATAGTGTAAGTTACACTGCTGGCAAAATACAAGCAGAGAGCTACAATACACAGAAAACTAAATGTACTACTGTAAAGCAAAATAAAAACTTCACTGTTTAGTAGAAGCAAGCAGAGAGAAATATAACCTTTCAGTGTGTTCAATCTGTTACAAGACACTGGGTGTACTGTAAACTATCCCACATAGAATTCTTCAGCTAGACAATAGGTCTGAGAATTTGAGATGTTTTCTTCTTATTGACAGAGGTTGGAAAAAAAAAAAAAAAAAAAAGGAAAAAGAAAGAAAAAGGCTGTGCGGCATAAATATGACCTGTAACAAAACAGAATGAAAAGTAGTTTAAGACCTTTCCTACTTTGCCTTCAGAATAGGGGGAAGAAATTGCTTTTTGAGGAGCAAAGCATTTAGAGGTAAGTTTTAAAAATACTTAGGCATATCTCATGTCAGCTTCAACAGTTCATAGAAAAGTGTAACATACAAAATGAGATATTTGACATGTTTGTGTTGGCTAGTTTTAAAGAACTGTATATATGTTGATTTGATGTTGCTGTTAGGAAGTAGTGAGATAGGGAAAAACAATATTTTTTGGCTACTTTGTTCATACCTTGTGTCTGCCAAAAGGAAAGGATGAAATAGTTGTTGGAGCCAAAGCAGATTGCCTCCTCAGCTGTAGCCATGTATCCTTGAATGCTACTGTTTACCTCTGTGGCAAGTTAGGTAATCTCTCTTACTGATACTGTCAATGCTATATTGTCATGACAGTTTTCGCTGCCTCACCAAAAAGTAAATATCTTAATACGTCTTAAAGCAGTGAGATGATGGTGTAGAATCATAGAATTCTTTGGAAGAATTCTAGAAGCATTCTTTAGAATGCTTTGGGTTTCAAGGGATCAGAAAGACCACCTGGTTCCAACCCCCTTCCATGGGCAGGGACACCTCCCACCAGCTCAGGTTGCCCAAAGCCCTATCCAACCTGGCCTTGAACACCTCCAGGGATGGGGCAGCCACAGCTTCTCTGGGCAGCCTGTGCAAGTGCCTCACTGCTCTGAGAGTGAAGAATTTCTTTGTAACATCTAACCTAACATACCCTTAGTTTAAAGCCATTCTTCCTTCTCCTGTTGCTAAGCTTCCTGATAAAGAGTCTCTCCCCATCTTTCTTGTAGGTCCCTTTTAAGTACTGGTAGGTTACTGTAAGGTCTCCCCAGAATGTTTTCTTTTCTAGGCTGAAGTGTAGGTACTTCACTGATGGAGTGTAGGTGCTTCAGTACTGAAATATTGTGGAGGCTTGAGTTAAACTTAGAGGTTCAGTAGCAGTCAGTGTTCACATAAAGAATATTTAGGAGTTTATAGCTTCTGTCACAATTTGATAGCTGTACCACAGCTGTCTCTTGTAGAATTTGTGATAGGAGCTACAGGTGCTACAGGAGTAATTGTGCTCTGTTCCTTGAAGGCTGATTTTTATTTTAAACATCTGAGGTAGGACTTTCTTGCTTTGATTCTAGCAAGGAAATATTTTACTGAGGTGTAGTGCAGGCTTGCAGAGAAGTGGCAGTGGTGGGGAAGTAGTGGGGAAGAAGAAGAAATCTTCTCCGACATGAACTTAAACTTAGAGATAAAGTTGGATTCTACATGGTTCATCTGCGATTCTTCAGGGTTCTTTTCTGTGGAGAGTTTTCATAAGTACTGACTTTCTCTTTCTGCTGTCTGAACTTTATATGTCAGCTCTGCAAATTAACCCATATCCTTTCAGTAACTATGGTTAATTCAGGGCTACTATTTCAAGCAGACCTAATCCCAGTGTAGAGATGACCAAATCATTCAGTTTATAGCTCTTCTTGTCTTTCTTCATCTTTCCAACTTGTCCCATTCCGTGACCCTGTGTCCTGTTAAAACCACCTTAAACTCAGAGCACCATTCTTGTTCTGGATCTTGGCTCTTCTTACTAGTAAGGTTATTACCAGACTCAAATACCTATTTATCCTCCAAAGTCAGAGCTCTTTATTCTCCCATTTTCCTTCCTGCACTGAGGCCCAAGTTTCCTGAATTTCATTCAGCCTGGTTGCTGAGTTTTGTAAGACAAGAGAGGTCAGTATGAAGTGTATTTCGAGATTTTAGGCCTGAACTCAAATAACATCTCAGATCTGTCAATTCTGTGTTCTGCGTTTCCCCAGAGAACAAACTGAAGCATAAACAGACTGCAGCACTTGTTTCACAGACCGACAGGGAAACCCAAATTATCTCTGTGTAGCTGGTCCAGGAGACTTCACTCCCTTTTTTCTGTTCTTTAAACAAAGAAGCAGTAACAACAATTACAAAAAAAAAAAAAAAACAACTTTTCCACTTTAGAATTAGTCCTGCCTTGTTGGTGGAAGCCAACTACAGCATTCAGGCCATCTGTGAGGCATATTATAATGGTGGTATCAATTAACTCCACATTTCACATACAAGGTCTTAGGAGTGAAAATGTAGGTGCAGCTTTCTTGAGGTGAAAGGACAGGGTTTTGTCTCCCTGGTTTTGCTGTTAGCACAGCCCAGCTGTGTGCCATCTAATGGGTGCCCCATGAAATGTCTGTGTGCATCCTTGAAATATTAAAGAGCAGCGTACATGTAGTGTAGGTTGGAAGGGACATCCAAGGGTCATCGAGTCCAACCATCTCCTCAAAGCCTTTATGAAATTATTTCGAGTGACGAGGTGCAATGTGTAGTTTTTTCCTGTAGAACAATGGTACTTCTAAGTCCTGGATATGTGTTTTTCAGTATATTTATCAAAAGAAACAAATTGCAGGACTTTGTTTCCGAAATATTCAGCTACAGTGTATAACTGGGAAATAGATGAAAAAGATGCATTTTTCTTGTGCTTTATTTGTGTATTGTATATGAAACAAACTTTTTTTTTTTTTTTTTTTTTTTTTAATTATTTTAACTGGTGCAATTTCCAAGACAATTAAAGAGAGCAAACTAGTTTCTATTCTGCTTCTCACCTCATCAGTGGAGTTGATAGGCTCCAGAAATCATTCACAAATTATTTTAAAACTACTTTTTGTCTGCAAAGAAACTAACAAGTACATGTATTTATCCCTGATTTTTCCCACATACTCTTTGAAGACAAGTGGTGTTAGTTTTCCGTCTTGCTTCCATTTCCATCTGTCCAAAGAGAAGCAGTGATTTGAAGCATCAATTGTGTGGTTCCAAGTCACTTCAAACAACTTTAAATACATTGTCATTACAAGTCCGAAGCTGTTCGCATCATTTAGTTAGAAGGAATCCATTTTGTGAGTGACATTCCTGATAACTTTTTGCACAGTCAACTGCCTAATTCTTTTTTTTTTTTTTTTTTTTTTTCCCCTTGAACAAAATGAACAGGTATAACTTGAATGTAATCAACCAGAAAAACACAAGTTCAGGCTGATGTTTGTAACAAGTCAGTTTACAGAACAGAGCTGTGCTTCGTTTACATTTTTAGTCTATCTTAAAATGCTTGGCTTCCAAAGGAATTTTGATACTTAAGGATTTTTCTTGTTAGAAAACTATCAAATATAATGATAATTCAGAAATAGGTATTTGTATGCAGGAATACAAGCTTTATTGCCATCTCTGTCTCCTTCTCCCTCCCCCCCCCCAGGCCCTCCCACCTACCTCCCAGCTGAAAACCGGCTGATTTCAGTGAGAGGTAGAGTCATAGTCAAAGCTGTGTCCAACTACTTCAAGGGCAACTAAAGTTTCAGGGTTTAGAGTGGGAGGTTGGGTGCTCTCATCAAGAGCTACGCAGAAGCTTTTGTGAACAAGAAGTTTAGTTACCCAGGGTATGGTTTAAAAATGCTGGAGTATTTTAATGTAAATGTTAAAATATCCCAAATAGCTTTTCATGTATTTGGAAATGCAGGTTACAGCACAGTTTTATGGAAATGCAATTACTTTTTACATTCAGTAAACATTTTCCTTTTGGCAAAGAATTTATTTTAAGTATTCTTGCTATTCCAGACCACAGTGGAATAGTATAACAAATTGGACTTTTTTTTTTAAGTCACTATTACCTCTTACCTGACTTGAAAGGTATGCAGTGCACAGAAAGAAACAGTGTTTGCAATGCTTCATAAGCTGAAGTCAGCTGCCACATATAACCACAGTTAGCACGGGTCACCTGGGACAACAGGCAAAGAACAATTTCTTAGGACTTTTACCCCCTAGCCCATTAATAATCTTTCAACCTCCATAAGGCCTTGTTGGTGCAACCAGGTTTTCAGTAGGCTACTGCCTGCCAGGCAAGAAAGCATCCCAGTCATTGCTGCAAGCATTAGGGTTCAGGTCTGATTTTCTTTTCAGGAAAAAAAAATAACCTTCTTTCTTAGCACACGAATGCCACAGATGGGAGAATTAGTCCTTCAGGAACAGGGATATAGGTCCTGTGGGCCTAACATCCCTGGCCACTGCAGGAGTCTGAACACTTGACTAATATTTAACACATGACGTATTGTCTTACCTGAAACGAAAGTTTCCAGAAGTTGTCACTGAAGCAGAGGAGTCTTTGTGCAAATGGTGGAAGTGGGAAGTGTGGGTGATCAGCACTGGCTGTCATGCTGCTTTCTGAAGAAACAATGTTATTCAGTAAATCCACGTGGTGTTTTTTCTTTGGTTATTCTAAAGCTGCGGAATACGTGGATCCCACCTGGTAACTGCATTTGTTAATTGTTAGTAAGTTTGCTGCGGTAGCGTAACTCAGTTGTTCACATGTTTTTTTTGGGTCTGGTCCAACAATCTTTGAAGCTTTCCATTTGTTTTGAATGGATATTGGATCAGGCACCGTAGTGAGTTGTGTGAAATGTTTATTTTCATTTGATTTTAATCATTCCTTGCAGAATATTTGGTTTTGTGATGGCAACGTGTAGCTTGGTGAGTACAAATGAAGTAGACGTTTATCTATGTGATTTAATCAGTGGCAACGTGAGCCATTAACAAAACAAGACTTCAGTTGAAGTGTTCATGTGTTAGATCCCCATCTGTTTGTCTGACATCTGATTTCTTACAATCATAGCTAACATTGTTGTCTACTACAATTCTAAAAAGAGAACCTGTCAAAGTTTATTTGGTATAATGGATTTTTTTTTTCTTCTTGACAATCCAACAGGTACAACAAGTGGATAAGCAATGTGCACTGCTCTGAGCCCGAAGGCACGTGGGCCTGGCCTCTCTGATATGCATCAGTACAGTCAGTGGCTTGCCAGTAGACATGAGGCCAACTTGTTGCCAATGAAAGAGGATTTGGCCCTGTGGCTCACAAACCTACTGGGTAAGATACAATAAGAGTAATGTAATCACTGGGCAGTAAGAGAACTCTATGCGCTCTCAGCTGAAAATGCAGATCTTCAGACATCTTTGCATTTCAGAAATCAAGGTGGTTTTGATTAGCTAGCTATCTTCACCTTCTGCACTTGTTAGCATGGTCAGAAAAGCTAATAAGTAGTCGGAGAAACACTCCACAGTGTTTCTGACAGCAGCATGATTGAACTCTTACTCCCTCCATGTTTGTTCTTCCTCAAATTTCCCTTTCAATTTTCCTTTGCATGTGCTTTCTGCATCAATACTATTAAGCTGGACAGTGCTACTTACTACCATCAAGTGTATCTTATAATTTTATGGGGAGACCTTGTACAAACTATAGGTGTATTGGATGTCTTGAATGGAAGAACCTGTTAAATAGTTCTTTGCTGACCAAGTAGTCTAGTGATTGATAATTACTGCCCAGTGCAATGTGTGCAAAGTCTTCCAGAAGCTTCTGTGTAGAGGAGCTTGACCCCAGGTTATGGCTGGGACCTGGGGAGTTACTGGTTCTGGCTCTGCCTCCTGCTGTGTGAAGCAGAAGCATATTGCTCATGAATATACAGGGAATACATCAGGGAAATAGCTGATTTTTGTAATAAATTCCTTATCCTCAAGATGACAGTAAGAGAAACACAGCAACAGTTCCTCCCCTTGTTCAAAAATCAGGCAATACTGTTTTAGATGAGGTGTTTACCTGAAAACCTTGCTCATCTTATTTTGGAGGAAAATTTGGATGAGCTTTTTTAAATTGGGGATTTTCTGTGTGAGTCTCCTCTGGTGAGAATATAGGCAATGTATTGTCTTGGCAGCTGCTGTAGCTGTACCCTTTCAGTGATATCCTACAATAACAAAGTGCCTTTCCTCTGCATGTTCTGCATTGCTGCAGTTTGTCTTTTTTGAGAGGAAGGGCAATACTGCTATGCTCTGAGAAGCATAGTAGAAAAATTAGGTGTCAGCAGAATGTACTCAGGACCACAATATTTTGTAGATAGTTGATAACTATTTTAGAGTTGGAATAGTTATGAACTCAAAACTGTAAAATTGGCACCTTAAATCACATCTTAGTGTGGTACTTCCATTTAAATTAATGAGTTTCAAATATTAAGTTGGTTAGGCAATGCCAGAGCAAAATCTAGAAATCCTGCCTTTTCGTTCCAATTACCACAAGACAGCAATCCAAAGGACTGCTTTTTGAATCAGTAGAAGCACGTTCTATCAAGGATTTAATGTATTGTTGAAATGTTTTAAACAATGAAGTTATAGTGAGCCACGTGAAAACAAATAGAAGTTTGTTAGCAGTTCCTAACAGAGCTTTTCCAGTGACAAGTTTAGGAATGAGGTCACTTTTTTTTAGTAGGAAAGTAGCAACCAGCAGGAGGCTCTGAAATGCCAACTGTAATTAAAAATCTGATTTTTCATATGGACACCAAACTCTGCACTGTATAACTAAATGGGCTCAGCCTTCTTTTAATTAAGCAGCATACACAGTTCATTTGCTTAATGCATTCCCCTACACCTTTTCACATCCAAGCTTTTTTTTTCTCAGAGATTGTTTTGAAGAACTAAGTTACAGTGATTTGTTCAAGTGCTTTGAATTCCTATGTAGACGTTGTTATTCAAATTAATAATTAAGTTAAAATTCACACTGAAAATAAATTAAGTGTAACTAAATTAAAGTAATTATATTCATGTAAAGATATTCACCCAGAATTCAAATTTGGTTTAATTACTATATAATTGTGGTTAACTTTCATGAGAGGAAGGATAAATGCACATATTGCTGTAGGATAAAATGTTCTGTATACTCATGCCCTAGTTTGGTATATGCTTTAACTTGTGTCATCTACATTTAAGTATCTTTATGTCACTTTATTATTAAAATGTCAGCACAATATGACTGCCCAGTTTATACTATAGTAAAAATTAGGATGTACTTAAATTAATTTTTGTCATGTTTGTTCACATTTTGTTTCATAATATTTTGTTCATTCATTTGTACTATGGATCAACAAGGACAAGTAATCTTTTCAAATAAATGTAGAATTTTTCAAAAATATTACAAAGTAATTTAGTAAAGAAGAGGGACGAACCTCTTAGATGTACTTTGATCAACTGACGGCATTTTTGGCATTCTGTGGAGCAGCAAATACGTCCTACGCAGTGTACGTGGCAGTTAATTTTGCACCAGCAAAGCCTTGTGTGGGTTCAAAATTGCAAACTGGAAAAGATGAAAAGAATATTGACCTTTATAATACGAATTACATAAAAATTAGACATCACAGCTAGAATTTGACCTTATATGAGGGACAAACGGGAAGACTGGGATACATGATGAATCTGAAAAATAGCTTTCTAAGAATTTTAACCCTGAGACATTAGACATTTTACTGTAGTTTAGCATGGAGATTGTTTCTGGGTAGTATTTAGTACTTTTGCACACATTTCACTATTTATTTTTGGATTCGTGTTGGAGAAACTCAAAGCTTTTGAAAGAACAGTTTGTCGTTACAGCTACATTGCTGAATAGATGTTACCTGCCTGCATTCCAGGGACTAGGAGAGGGACATCTCAGATGAAATCCATGTTTCCAATGGGATTGATTTGTGATGTTTTACGTCATAGCCTTTGCAAAATGGGGTGCCTCAGGGTTGCAGCAGGAATGGGATTACATGCTGGATGTTCTATGGATGTTCTGTTTCATAGCCTCACTTTTCTCTGGTGGCTCAGCTGAGAGATTTTGCAGTGCCAAAGTTGAGGAGATGTATTGTCTTGCAAGGTGTGATCATCTCCTTAGCCATGTCCTTATTTTGTATAGAGCGAATGAAGCACAATAAGCACGATGCTTTCACTGCTGATGCACTTTGAATTGGATAGATAATACGTGTTTAGTTGAATCCTCTTGCTGACACTGAAATCTGTATCACCTTGAGCAAGCTTCACATGGGAATTACAGCCATTGGGCCACACTCATCTTCTAAGGGAGGCAAAATGACAATTTGAAGGCAACAGGGGTTTGCTGCCTTCTGTATTCTGCAATACTGTCTCATTTTATCTTAGGTATCTGGAGAGGGAAAAGGTTTCCATCAGAATGAGCAGGCCTCATGATGAGTTGATAGTGTAGGACAGATATAAAGTGCAAATTTCCCTGTTTCCCCTTTGGCTATTGTGTAAAGCCCTGATCTTTTTTTCCTGTTTCTGGGGCCTGTTTACCAGATGCAGGAGATTCCAATACCATTGTTTATTCCATCCTGCTTCATTTAGAACATGGAACTACAAAATAGGCCTTTAAGATATTCCCTGGTTATGGGAACATATCTGGGCTTCGGTGCTGAGACCCTAGCTATCAGAACTTCTGGGCTTCAGAAACTCATAGGTAAGGAGCTGGAGATTGTAAGATAATGAGGAACTGGACTTGTAGAAATTGCATGGTGTATGAGGCATGCAAAAGTTGCTTGCCTGGATAAGGAAATGGAGTAGACCTGGAGAAGAGCAATAGTAAGGTGAGGAAGGTCGGAGAGGCACTGAGTTGAGACCAGGTTTGGAATTTAAAGCTGTGTGGAAGGAGGCATAAAGTCTGGGGGATGAAGGCTTGTAAGTCTTCTGTAAGAAAATGGTATTTCTTAGATTCTGAGTTTTAAGCAAAACCTCCTTCAGCTCAGTTATCTTACAGTCTAAGAGGATTTTGTAACAGTACCTCTATTTTCAACATCTGTGTGTTCAGCTCAAGCCAGTGGGAAATACAGGGAAATAACGAATATCTCTGAACATCGAGATATTCATGGCACTGATACTTGTAGTGTTTTTGCTGGCACTGAGTAAATTATGTAGCTGAGAGACTTTATAATTTTCTTTAGTATCAGCATGCCACTGGGGTTGTTTATGTATCCCATTTCAAGTAAACAATAATGTCAAGGCTATCAACATTATTCCTCTTGCTCTCTGCTATTCTAGGATACACAACAGCCTTCTTGTCAGAAAAGAGGCAGTTTTTTTATGTGCATAAAATCATTGGCCATTGTTTTCCTCAATTTTTTGTTGTCTTGGGTATGAATGCCACACAAGTAGAGGGGTCAAGAGAAATACTTCCACTGCTACCTCAGTGCAGTACAAGAGCATCCTCCTACTGAGATGTTTCAGAGATGTTTCTGTTTCTAAACTATTACTTTTGACTTACCATTCCAATCTTCACTTCAAATAGTTTATCAGCTAGTTATTGGGCTGGAGCCAGTGTCTTGCATTGTGGGAATTAAACTGAGTGTGGAACAATTCAGGGATGGAATAGAGGAAGCAGCTAGACTTTGTTACCTCTGTTTTAATATTTGAGTCCCTCCACCTTTTTCTGAAGGTTCTGGTTGTCTGGGGAGGAAGGGGGGCAACAGGGAGTGCTTTACCCAGGGCATGTGCCCAAGAGGGTGAGGATACGGGCTCTTTGCAGTTCTTCTTTCACAGACCTCCCAGTCTGCTTGAATGAAGACCCCAGGGCTGGGTGGCCTTGCAGATAGCTGCCCGCAGATCCCAAGCAATAGGCATTCAGGAAAAAGAACTACTTTTTTAAGGGGTATCTGGTCAGTGTAGTGTAAGAGAGGGTAAGCAATGCTTGTAAGGTTTGAGAAAGACTTCATATTCCTGTTTTTTTTTTTTTTCATACTTCTAGTGTTGTTTTTTATTATATTTAATGTTATTACCATTCTATAAAAACATTGCAACTGCTTTCTTGTAATTATAGGGGGAGTTATACATTTTTAATGGAGTTTAATGTTTTTTCCATACAAATACACAGAGCCGTTTTTTTCCTCAGGCTATGAACATTACTCTCATTTGAATCAATACATTTCAACTGTTAAATATGTCAGAGTGTCTGTTTTAGCAAAGAAATGCCACCTCTTGGAGCCATAAAATACAGTGAATTGAAAGCTGACACCTAATATATTTTTCATTGGATACAGATGTTCAGTGCAAAACTCATTCTTTCAGCTTTCATAAAAGGGAACAGAACTAAAATACTCCAGCTTAGCATACAATATGCAGTGACCAAACTGCTAATACAATTCAGCATTAAAAATAGTGTAAACATATTGTTAAATATAAGCAGAAGATAGAAGATCTTTCCCGTGTCTGTTTAAAGAGAAAATAGCTTTAAATAGGTTTAAGTGTCATGGTTTTTGTTATGTTTTGTTTTGTTTTTTAAGGCTTGACCAGTAAAATCTATAAATTGCATCTATAAATTATAAAACAGAATAGATTGGTAGGATGTGATTTCTCTTTTACCCATGCAAGAGGTAATTGTGCATTTCAAAACAAAAGTAAAACCTTGCAGAGATTAAAAATGTTTGAAATAGATTTTTAAAAGAGAAAATGAGTCTATTAAAAAAAATCCAATACTTCATTAAAAATAAAGCAGTTCCTATAACATGGTAATATTTCAATTTCAGGTTTCTATTGGTTTATACCTTTTGCCATAAATGTTGATGGCGCAAATGGGAATAAAACAGAAGCTAGAATGGCGGTGAAGTTTTTTGAGGTGCTGAAATGCTCAATTTTTGTATCTGTGGCCTGTTACAGTTTGAGACCCAGCTTCAGCTGAATTGGAGGCACTGCTAAAATCATGTCAGTTACGCATAAGCTACCACCATGATCAATATTTGCAGTGCTGCTACTGCTCTTCTGCCTGGAGAAGTAATTTCCGTGTATGGGAGCTATAAAGCAGGCTGTATGGCAGAGGGAATTAAGGGAGGGGAGAGCAAAAACAAACAAACAAATAGAACCAACTGACATTAAACAGATATTTCTGAGGAATGCATTTGAAAAAGCAGATTTAACTGTAACCAGAAATGTAAGTCTGTTGTATCTGAGAATGAATTGCTGCAAAGATCTTTGTCTTAATCTTTATTCTTTAACTGACCAAACTGAAAAGACTAGGCATTTTTTTGTCCAAAGGATGCTGAAGTATCTAACAGTTTTCAGGCAAGGGCCTAGACAAACAATCTTTCCTTTTTACTGATATTGCTTTATAATACTGCTCTCTTCAATGTTGTAAGTGAACACTGATTATCAGATTACAATGTACTCACAGTATGTTAGGGTATAACATTAGTTTTTAATTATCTATTTCATTTTTATTTTTGAGTATTTGGTTTCCCTTCTCAATGAAAAAGTATAGAAAAGCTTTATTTCTACTTAATCTTTTTCATAGCTTTCCTATTTTTTTCCTTTTTTTTTTTTTTTTTTGGCAAAAACATTGTGAACCAGCTCTAAGCAGACTAATGCTTTCAGTTTCCAGACATCTCATGGAAAATAATTTTTCCCACACTGACTGGAAAAGTATAAAACTGATTAACTGATTTGGTCAGGCAGCTGCTTCCTGGTCAAAAATCTGTGGCAAAAATAACCAGCAGTGGGCAGACTTCTACCTACTTTTTTTTTTTTTTTAAATCAGTTTTGAGTAGCAGAAGTGGATGTGAATGGGCTTGGGAACCAGTCTCACAACGTTATTTGGGATTGCTGTGTAATATCCTATGAAAAAAATGAGTTGATTGTGTTATTCCAGTTTCCAAATTACAGAGGAAGATATCACACACACACACACACAAAAAAAGTGCACCCAAACAAACAAACAAACAAACAAAAACTAAGTTCTGTCTTAATGGGAAAAGCAATAATTAGCAATAATTAGTCCTTGTTTCTCTCTTGGTATTGGTAGAAGTTAAGAATGCTGAACAAGACAGCTGCTGGTCAAAAGAGTCTCCAAAGAGAAGCCAATTTTTTCCAGTAAAAATATGAAAAGTTTCAACAAGAATTACAAATAATTTAATTTGAAAATGATGTCATGATTCTGGGAGTTTAGTTTGAGGCAGCAAATAATTCCCTTTTCAACTGGCCTGTCCAGCCTCATCAGAAGGCAGGTCTCTCTGTGGGACACTCAGGATCTCCTCCTGCAGGAAGATGCAGTGGTAGAGTCATGGAAGGTAGTTGGCTTTGTTCCAGCCAGCATATTTTGATGTTATCAGCCAGAATGGCAATATCAAATCAGACTATTGGTTCTGTTCTTTTGGATGAAAGTTTTAATTTGTGTGGCAAGTAGATACATGACATGAAATTTTGTCATCTCTCTCTCTCTCTTTTTTTTTTTTTTTTAATGAATCTAACATTTCTTCTGAAAAATGTTTTTTCCAAGGGGCTTTGCAGTCACTAGTATTTGCTCACATTTTTGCAGGATCAAGTCTTGAAGGCTCGTTAAAGAAAACTGTCATTTCCTTCTTTGCACAGTTTGCTGCTTCTGTTGCAAAATAATCTGCAGTAATAGTGTTAGCAATTCTTATGCTATAGCTACCCACACATACTGGTGTAAATCATCTGCCTGCTGCACAGGTAAAAAAGACAGCTAAAAGCACTGGAATTTCTTATGTAAAATGCTGTATGTGATTTCTTATAGGCTGGAATTATTTTCTGGTAACATACCTTCCCCCCAAAAGCATGTTATTTTTGAATAATTTGCTGTATATGTACTGGTGAGGTAGTAGTGAGATTATTCACTAAGTATTGAATGTAATGCAAGTTATTCAGTTAAAGCATGTTTTTTCAAGTTGTTGTCTATGTATTTAGAATGTCCTTTTTTTTTTTTTTTTTTTTTTTTAAATAAGTGCAATTGATACTATTGCACACTTTTTGCCATGCTAACTTTCTGCTTGCTGTTCAGGTAGAGAAATAACAGCAGAAACCTTTATGGAGAAATTGGATAATGGTGCCTTACTTTGTCGGTTAGCTGAGACCCTGCAGGAGAAATTTAAAGAAAACAGCTTTGAGGCAAACAAGCCTGGTAAAGTAAGTGTCATTAAATGTTCTAGCATGTATTATCATTATCTGAGATATTTTGACTGTTTTGGTACTGAAATTTTCTGTGCAGTTAAGAATTTTTATTTATGGAGTTTCTGCAAATGGGCAGAGATATAATGGTTGGTAATGTAAAACTGGGGGAAACGAATGCTTCTTTGGTAATTAGTAAAGTAATTACAAGAGGAAGGTACTCAAAAATGACTTTTAACATGTGGAGAATAAGACATTGAATGGCATCTAGCAGTGTGATATGGTAGCTAATAGAGAAAACGTGATCCTTGTATGTATTTGCGAAGGGTATATTAAGTAGCCAAGGGAGGTGCTGTTTCCTCCATAAACAGCTCTAGGGAGGCCAATAATAAAATTCTATAGTTACTTTTGGTGTCTAGAATTTAAAGGTCCTGTGGCGTACTGGAAGGAGTTCAGTCAAGAGCTGCAGAGATAATGTGGAAAACATAAACCTTCAGAAGACACTGAAGAGCTGTGCAAAGATCAGGTTAAGATCTCGCTTGGTCCCAACCATAGGCTGACTATATTGGGAGAAATTAAAGAGTGCAGCAAGTGTCTTTTTGAAAGAAGTTAGATGAGATGGTTGACATATACATTAGTTCAGTTGCTCTGCAAGTGTTTTTATTTCTCTTTCTGGCAACAGATACATCTTTCTTTAAACCTAAAAAGGCAAATACACAGCAGGTTTAAAACAAACAAACAAACAAAAACAAAAAACACCCAAAAAGAGAAAGTAAAAAATGCATTTTCTCTTTTTGATGTTCTCATAACTTGTCTGGAGGAGAAATCCAGGCACACCGTAAGTTTTATCAGCAGTTTTGAGGACTGACAGTGTTGTCAACAGCAGCTGCTTAAGCTGTTTTTTTTGTTTGTTTGTTTGTTTGTTTTTGTTTTTTTTTGTTTGGTTTTTTTTTTTTTCTTTTTTTTTTTTTTTCTAGTTTCCAAGCTTAGAATTGTTGTTGTAGAAAAAAAATGTCTACACTAAGGCAGGCTTCTTTTTTTTTTTTTTTTTTTTCCTCTAAAGAAAAAGGAGGAGATAGCTGTGAGGAGAAGTGATAAGAAGTAAATCAGAGAGGGAAGGAAAATTTCTCCCACAAGGACAAAAATACAGCTGGAACTCATATTTCATATTTGACCTGGCAGTCAAGATTTGGCTAGTAGAAATACTGGATGACTTCTGAATTGCTCTTTATAATACGGTCCAGCTTGTCTTCACCTAAGGAGTGGTCTATTAGTGTCACAATAATTCCCAAATTAAGGAAAAAAATAAGGCAGTATTTTTGGTTGAGTTTAGGAGCTATCTAGGCAGAAAGAGCTATTACTTTTTTAATTTATTTTTTTCTTAAAAATAAACAAATGAAAAGTTACTGTTGGTAACAAAAGCTACTAAAAGCTTCAGTGAATAACCCAAAGGTAAACTTGGCTACAAAGTTCTGAAATAATCCGTTTTCATATCTTGCCCAGCCGATATGCTAGAAAGTCAATTAAATCCTGAATGGCAAGCCATTTTATTTTCTTTTTTAAGACTGACATCTCTGAAAGCCATGTCCTTTTAATTTTAAATTGTCAGAAAAATAATAGGTGTAAATTAATCAACAACTACAACATTCCAGTGAATATTCAGAAACTCAAAATATTCATTTTAAAGATATATTATTTTTTGTTTGCTTTTCTGTCATCAGACCTTTATCTGATGCTGGGTCATTTTGATAGAGCAGCCATTTGGAAAGATAACCGAGAAATATATCAGTGTTACATCTGTGTTCTGCCACTGGAGTGGTAGTGCTCCACTCTTAGATTAACTTCTTCAGTGGACAATATGGCCTTCTTTATTTCAGATAGCTGATCCCCCTTTTTTTTAACTGAAGTTACATTAGAAGCTGTTTAGACATTTGTAATTATGAAGACTTTTGGTCTTCATTATTTGTCACACTGGTATAATAGACAATACAACAAAATGGAAAACATGCTCCACTGCTATTTTCTCAATGTATATTATTTCATATTTATTCTAGTAAGAATTGAAAGAAATGTCAGTGTAATAGCTTTGTGTCATTGTAGGTTATTAGGGAACTACTTATCATTTCAGATTGTAATTCCCTGTGAAGCAATCCCAGGCAATAGGACTTGTATACACGTTGGAAAATCTGACTTGTGGTGCCAAGGAAATTTATAAGAAGATTATACTGTATGATATTTAACATAGTAAGAATTCCACAGTCCTCCTCTGAATTATTATTATTATTATGCTCTCCAGTAACAATACATAGCGGAATTTTGAAACAATTTGGTCCTTTCTCTGTGCACAGGAAAACATAACCATTATGGTCTTTCAACCAGGTGCTTTGCAGCAGATGACTTCACTGGTAGCTGGAAGTTCTATAGAGACAACCTCTATCAAAACAGATACAATGTTTTTTTGCAACTGAGTGAGGGAGAGAGAGGATAAGGCTGAAGATAAAGATAATGGGGATGGAGGGAATCTTACCAAGTCCCTCCACAAGCTTGAAGACTTGGTTTGTTTTCATAAGTCAAGTTTTTCCTCATTTATAAGCTACTTCCTAGATGGCAGAACTCCATAAAATACTTTGGTTTTAGTTTCATCTTAGAGGAAGATGACATATCCTGTCCTGTTTGATATATACTGCTGATCAGGAATTTGCTTTCACAGCTTTTTGGAGCTGTCTGGCTAGTTGAGCAGCTACAGCAACATGTGTAAGGATACAATAAAAAACTAATGCTGCATACACTGACTGGCCAGTTGTTTGCTATAATTTCTTAAGTTTGATCTACAGACTGACAGAGGTTAAATTGTATTGCCTCAGAATTTATTACTTGCACAGTAAGTTTCTATTCACTGTCAGTATTGCAGTTGGTTTCTTGATGTAACTGCATGACTTCCTCTCTCATGAGGGAGGACTGAATGCTCTTCATCTTTCAGGGCCCCCGTAGGCCAGCATCAGCCTTTTGAAGCGTAAAATAATTTGGGAAAGCATAAACCAAAAAGGCTGTGTCTCCCGTAATATCAGGTCTTCCAAATCTGGAAGGAAGAGGCTGGTATTGATATAAACCCTTCCTTGTTGTATCATGTGGAGAAGCTTTGGGATACTGGAAACATTTTCCAAAGAGTTAGGGAACTGCTGGTAAAGTCACTTGGGAATACAGCTTTAAGAAACTGAAAAGGAGATTAAGAAGTATAGAACAGATAAGTGAAGTCTTCCTTCCTTAAGAGTCATAGGAAGGCACCAAAGATCAAGAGAGTAGTTTTTTGTGAAAAGTGTTTATGTAGGTTAGGATTCTTCAATGTGGAAGGAAGCGGAATGGGTACAATGGATGGAACGTCTGAAATCGTGAAGGGTGTGGCAGATATTCCCAGTTTTTCCTATACAAAACTGACATCTAATGAAGCTGGTAGGAGCCAAACAAACAAAAGTGGATTCTTGTTGATGAAGTGGTTGGAAGTGTCTTGCCAATGAACGTTACCCACTCGTAATGTTGACCTGGGTTCAGGAAAACACCAAATAAGAAAGACCTTAAAAGTCCGAATATACAGAAAACCCACGAAACCCAGAAAGTCCCCATATCATCAAGTAGTTGGGGCCTGAGAAAATGTTGAGAGGTATAATGTGTTTGCTGTTGTCTTATTCTAGGTTGGAAGGTACCTACTTAAGGCTGGTCTAGTCTAGGTGGGCCTTTGGCTGATCCAGTAGGGTTGCTCTTATGTTTTGTGGGTTATCACTTTTGGAGGCTGAACGCCTTGCCGGTTGTGCAGGGTTGGGCACTGGCAAATCTGTCCTTACACAAGGATCACGCTTCTCAGAAATCAATTTAAATTAAATTGTACTTTTAGTTCTGCATACATATGGAATACCATTTTGCCTTTAGGACTGAAGTCTTACAGCTAAAAATAGCACCTGAGTCAGACTCTGCTTGGTATCTATTATCCAGAACAGTTATATGAGATTGAGAGCACTGGAGTTTGGCAGCCTCTGGTGCCTTTTATGCAGTTTCTGCTCAGCGCCCTCCTGAGCTTGATGTCTTAACAGGTGCTTGGGGATGTCAGAATAGATACTGAGTGTTTCTGTCACGAGTCAAACTCCCTGACCTCTGGCATTAGATTAGTTAATCATACAGTAACAGGCTATTAAAAACATTTCCATTGCTAATGATGAAAAAGGTAGCAATTGTTCATTTCAAAGGATGTTAGGTGCTAGATTCTTTTGCAAATCCCAGAAGACAGTGTTCTTCCTTGTTCAGCAGCTAAACCGTGCTTCAAAACCTAGTGTTTCAGAAAATGTTGATATTGTACCTGAACCTTTGCTTCAGACAACTTAGAGTTTTGAATAGGGAGTGTGGTGTTTGGGTAGTGTGACTATGTAATATCTGCTTAGAGAAATAATTTTTTTCAGTTCTTTGGAGATTTTATTGTCATAATAATGTCTTGTGTGCATTTACAAAATGACGTGGAGATAGATGACTGATATCCGTCTTAATAAATGCTGGACACTTAAATGGTAGTAAGTTGATGCAACTACGTGTATTGCTGCTAATGATCTGTGTCTAGAAACTACAGACTTATTATTATAGCAGAGGTTATTCTGTAAAAGTGATTCATGTCACAGGATGCCATTTTTTAATTTTCTCCCATTGGCTTGGATTTCATCTCCATGCTCTCCTGGCAGTCTTTTACTTTTCCTGACAGATAATTAATTTGAGAATCTCACAGCTGTACAAACAAATTTAAAGCATCAAGGCATGTGCACTATGCATAGAGCCTGCATTTGCTTGGGCTTAGTTTATTAAGCCCATTAATTAAGATTTTAAAATAAACATGGATAAACTGTGTTAATGGTTATCGCAGTTTTAATAGGCAGGGTGTAATAGTCTGCCCACCATCCTTGAAGCCATACATGTATTTATGAATATTCCATTGAAAACAATGGTTTCATGGAAAATGAATTAAAACAGTTCGAAGCTGAATCATTCCTTGTCTCAGAGTTCTCAGAGGTTAATCAGATAAATTTCAACTCAAATCTCCCCTAGAAATAATTTGGAAAAACAAATCAAAATCTAAAATTCAACCTCATTTTCAAGAAGCCATGATCTAGACGTGATTTGGCATATAAAAGAGGTAGAAGTATAAAATAAATCCAGATGCAAATATTTCTGAAGTCTTAAACTATTTAATTCAATTATGCATTAAATTTTATTCTTCCAGTGGGAGCTGAGATTATCCTGGTTTAATGTCATTAAACTGAATGTACGCTGAAAAAAAGCTGTTGTGTATAAAACACTAAATTTTGCCCTCATAGGTACATGTGTATTTCCATTGAAACTGTCTGGTAAAGCACCAATTTATTCACACACACGTTCCTGTATTTCCTAACATTAAGAAATAGTGCCCACCTCTTACCCATAGTCCTAGTAACCGAAGTGTATTCTGCAGTGGTTCCACATGCAAAGCTTTCCCTTGTGCCAGGAAATATACTTAGTGAATCTGAGACTTGGAGGGTGCAGATCACTGTTACAGCATTGGCTTCTCTGGAGTCATGCAGATTTGCCTACAGTGAAATTTTGACTGTATGTGTTTTGAGTTATAATTAAGAGATCTGTATTGAGATTTTGGGTGAAGATTTCTTGCCCTTAATATCTAATATTGAAGTTGGATCTCAGGTAAGAAACAGTTGTTCAGTTACACAAACAAAAACTTAAAGTTTGTTTGAAGTTTTCCAGATGCTTATGCTTCTAAAGAGAACTGTGCATCTGTGGAAGTAAAGACAGAATCCTGTAAAGCAAAGGACTCTAGAAGGCAGGGAAATGACTTGAATTCTGTCAATATTGAAAGAAGGGACTAATGGCAAAAGAACAAGATTATAAACTGGAGACCATATTCACTTTCAATTTCAGCTGTAAACTTATTGTTTGCTCTTGGGAGAATACATTCAATGCTTTCATTTTCCACATCTGTTACCTGGGAATACTATTCACTGCATGTTATTGCTTTGATTTGTGAACATTGCAAAGTGCTTTGAGCTCATCTTGTGCCAAACTGTATTACTATCCCACTTGCTGAGCTGTGATCAGTACCTAAGTAATTTCCATTATGAAAACAAAAAATGTTATTTGACTCATCTCATTCATAGGGAACATGGGAAGCTATGGTTCTGTAAACATTGATAGAAGACAGACCTTAGCTTGCAAATCTATTGCCTCAAAGAGTTTGCTTTTTGCTCTGCAACAAGGCCACAAGAATATCTACTAAATGTAATATTCCTGGAGAGGAGAATCTGGGTTAGGATTTGACTGATCTCCCAGACCATTGAGAGTCAGAATTGAGTAACAGCTTTAGGTTGCCCTAACAATTTACAAGAACAAAAGATATATATAGTCTTGTTTTATCTTTTCAATTATTATTTTTCATCAAGGGAATTAAGTGAATGGAGAACTTATCAGAATCCTGGAAGCTCGTGAGAAATAGCAAATGACATTTGAATCTCCAAGGAATGCATTGAAATGAGGAAAGGAAACAAAAAAAAGGAAAGGGGAAGAAGAAAGTGAAACCAGATAACTTTATTTTTCTTCTTGAAGAAGAAAAGATCCTGCCTTAATAAAGTCTTCCTCAAATGATTTAGGTGTTATGCAATGAAAATCAGTACATTTATAGTTTTCTTTCATTAGGTCTTTCTGAATTGTAATAATGCTTTTTGAACATTAAACAGCAAGGTATTTTTAATTAAGAACATGGCTACCAGATTCCTAAACAGAATCAGATTTGTGTGCTTGCTATGAGAACATCCATAGGTACAGCAGAGAGAATTGCATCAATTTTTTTTTTATTATTATTTGGAAAGGTTCTAAGTTTTCCGTGCCTGAAGCTGTAATTTAAGTTCAAAGGGAAAGGGCTAAGAATAAACACTTTATTTGGGCAGTTTTTTCTCTATCTTTGCTTTGAAGTATCTTCCTCTGAAACGTGTGGATCTTGCTCCTCTCATACCCTGGATGGCCAAAATTGAAAGTGTGATCTGATCACCATTGCACACCTATTTTTACTGCAGGCTCCAGTTTTTCAAGGTTACCTGTGTCCTGTAGAGGGAATGGACTTGCAGCAAATATGGTATTCTGTAAGCTTGATGCCTCAAGCCTGTCAGTCCACAGTAAAGCCTCCCCAGTTACCACTTAGGCAACCACGTATGCACTGCATGGCACTGGAAAGCATTGCACGGCCTTAGCAGGTCTGGTGGTCTCATAGCCCCTGTTCAGGTGCTCTCTGTGAGCTGTAAACCTGATGCTCAAGCCAAGAATTGCATGGATGTGGTCAGGCTATGAACAGATTCTCTGTGGTCTGCGGCAGCAATTTGCTTGTCTGCACACTTGTACTTTCTGGAGACATTTGTTTTCAGCTAAAGCTTGCGGAGCCAATTTCTAATCATACACAGTATAGATATGGTTCTTAGTTATGCAGGAGGGACAAAAATCAAGTACAGTACTGTCTTTTTGTATATTAATCTTTATAGTGACACCCTGATGTGGCTAGAAGAGGAAAAGAGTAATCTTGTGAAATGACTCATGAGTCCTAATCCATCTGGAAGGAATCATTTCCACAAGACCATAAAGCTGTTTGTTAGCAAATTCCTTCTACCTTTCTCAGACATGTCAATAGCTTGCTGAGCTCGTGTTCATACACACAACTGGATTGCTACCAGGTTTCTTGCAGATACTGGAAGATTTGCCTGCAAATGGTCACGTGGACAAACCCTACGTGCTTGAGCAAATAATTCTTACAACTCAAGTTTTCCTGCCTGCAGGAAGATTGCATGGTAGCATAGGGTTCTGTTTCTTACCACATGGTAACAGGAGATCTTTCACCAAACTTAGGATATTTTGTGGTTGTCTGCCTGGTATTTTCCAGGTGAATGTGTTGAAGAGCATAGCGGCTTTTAAGTGCACTTTATGCACCATGTTGAAGACAGTGCTATGCAGCACTGGAAAGAGCTCTGAAGCATCCTGTATCTTCAAGGTCATTCTTCCTGCTGATGCTTTGCCCTGGGAAAAGAATTTTTTTTTTTTTTTTCCCCCCTCTTTTAGCTGGAGTAGATGTGGACATTTAATCACCATGTGAACCGTCCTTGCTCTTCTGGAAAGTGAACCTAAGACAGGGATTCTCTTGCATACCTCTTTCTCTGGCCCTTCCTGAACTTGCAGAAATACTCAAAATTTGCATCTTGTGATAACTATCATGGAAAAAGTAGTTCAGATTTAAGGAGCTAATGATCTGTTAGCTCCTGCTTTGGAAAATATGCTAATGATTCAGACTGAAAATAGGGTCAAGAGAACGGAATTTTGACTTCTAATAATACCATTTAGCTAGAAATCATGTTCCCTTCCCCCCCTGGATATTTAGTGAACACAGTTTTTAAATAAAATACCAATATTTAGATTCTTCACAAAATCTCTGTTCAAACTGGATTTTCGTCATAAAATTTTACCATTACTCCAGCCTCAGTATTGGAGGACATAGTTTTTGAAAGGAAAGTATAAACAGCCATTTGTAGGTTTGCTTGATTTGCTTCTTATGTTAAATGCATTCTGTTACTATTATTGTTTATTTTAAGTCTCTAAATTAATCTATAAACATTTTTGCAACTTTCCAACAGATATTTTATGGGGCTTTCTGATAGACTGTTAGGGAAATGTCTGGAACAGGAACATAAGATTAGGCACTTGAATGTACATTAGCATTATTATTTATTTTTATTTTTTTTTGAGAAAATATAACTTAGACAAACTGTCTTTGGCTCAATTGTCCATTTCTTAAGTCAGATTTAGTGTTAGCAGCTTGAAGGAAGTAATAAATGAGTAAGAACTACAGGATTTGATACCAATAGTGAGTCTTGAACTTATAAAAGGAGCAAACATTTCTGAAATGGTACTTGTGAATATACTGCCACACGTTAAGACTGCAAGGCAGGAGGGGAAAAACATTAGTCATTTTCAAGTTTAGACACTAATTTATAGATATCATAATTATGTTGAATTTGTTTATTTTTATAAGCATGTATTCCCACTTGGGCACGTGTATGTAGATTGGCCCCAAATGCTTCAGGAATAAAGCAAAGCTTTGTTCACAACCTTAGAGAGTGAGTTAAGGCTGGTTTGGAAATTTGGCTGTGTAGATTAACATTCCAACATGTTTTTCAAATCATGGACACTTTTAAATTCTACGCCAGTGTAGAATTCCCAGGGCTCCAGCAGTTTCCTTGTGGTTTCTAATTGAAGAACTCGCAGAAAAAAAGTCTTTATCATAAAGGCAAAGACCTAATTTTTTTAAAAAATGATCATGAAGGACTTTGGAGAGTCAGACTTACCTGCAGTGAGCTACGTGTAAAATTCTTTCTCAATGTTTTCAGCATTTGCATAAAAATTTTATTTTTGTTACGCATCTGGAAAGTGAACAGATAAAGCACCTGAAAAAAACCAACTGTCTTCCTTTAGACTGGGTGATCTTTATCATGTATTCCTTGACACTTGGCTCGTGTTAGGTAAAGCACCATTTGGAACTAATCTTACAGAAAGGGCTGGGAAACCTCCCCATGCCTCATCCCCACCTTGCACTTCAAAGGATCACAAAGCACGAGATTGATCGTGGAGAGAAAAGCTGCAGGAAAAAGAAGAAGAGGCATGACAGTATACCCAGCACTGTAATAATTACATCTAGGGATTTGAATGACTAGTTACATTTGTTATTCAGGCTGCCAGTGAGATGTTATCCTCTAATTCCACGGATCGAAGAAATATGTTGGTTGTTCAAACTGCATTACGCCACACTCTAAGTGAAAGCATGGAAACATCTTTCAATATGAAAATTTTTTAAACCTATAATGTGTTCTGATGGACTCGAGCTATTCAGACTCAAATTTTCTAAGCATTGTCATGACCTTAGCTTGGATTCTTCTGCAATGATTAAGGGGAAAAAGTGACTTTGAAATTTCTGAGACTAAAATATGTTGTTTTTGCCAAAATTTAATATTTTTCATATTCAAGAGAATCATTTACGCTTCAAGAATGTGTTATTTGATAAGGGATGGTCATGGGTTAATAAGATGTCTTTTAAAATGTGTCCTGTCAAAGTGCATTCATATTTGACCAAGTTATATTCCACGGAAAAAATTCAGTTTATACATGCAGTTGCAGTTCATTCACAGGCCCTGTTGCATGGTAATGAAATAACCACAAACAGCTTACACAAATGTAGTCCTCCTACGCTTCTCATTAAATTACATATAAATGAAGGAAATTTAGAAGCTGGGATAGTTTAACTTGGTCAACTAACTGTATGTTAATTCAGCTCTGGCTTTGGCGATTGCAGTAGGGAAAAAAGTTCCAAATTGTCTATCAAAGACAAGCTGTAGTTATCTTCTTAAAGAACAAGTGTGAGAATTGCCCCTTTTTGTTCTCATCAGATACCTAAGAAGCCTATTATGAAATGGCAATTTAAAAAACGCCAGTAAAAACATGAATTCTGGAAACCTAAAGGCAGTGTTCAGAACACTTAATGAATGGTGATGAACTCATGAAGCCAAGGCTTCTTTGACATGACATACCTTAGTCTCTGTCTTAATTTTGTTATAAAATGCTACTTTTTTTTTTTTTTTTTAGGTTGCAATTAGGTTGCTGTTTAGGTTGCAATCTCTAAGGAATTATTTTATAGCATAATAAAACCAAACAGTACCCTCCTTTTGTTTTTTGCTTCTGGCCTGCTGGCATTTTCAGAGCATAAATAGAAGTCATGTCTTTTAATTTGTGGTGCATGTATCCTTGAAGGTTGTCAGTTAATTCTAAATTATCTCTGAGAGATAATTGAGAAAAGTGAATTTGTCAGTAGGCTTAGGTACATTATACAGTTAGATGTCAGGAAACTGAAAGTCAATTTATAGACCTCCCTAAGCCATTGGACTCCGGTGACTTAATCCCTGCCTCAATTACACAAATAGAGAAGGCAGGAGCAGGGTCTGACATCTGTTTATGTGGGCTTTTTGTTGTTGGTTTTCATAAAGGTGGTCTCACCCGCTCTTCAAGGGAAGGGTTCAGGTTGTTGGTCTCTGTGTGTTATCCAGCCACCCAATAGCCATGCTGTGTATGGGACATGCTGGGAGAAGGCTATTTCCTCCTTCGGTTTCTGTTTCCTTTTTTTTTTTTTTTTTTTTTTCCAGATAATTCAGTTGCTGAATAGCTCTTGAATTTTAACAGACACCTAATTCCATGCCATATTTTGCTTTCAATTAAATAGTGCTTTTTCTGGCACATGTCATGATTTTGCCTCATATGTTAAAATGGAAATGCCCCTTGACTAAACTTTAATCAAATCTAATTATATAACTAATTTTAACTGGTGAATGAAGCTTCTACCATACTACTTCTTGGTATTATTTGTGTCTGGGTATACAAGTTAACTGGTTCATTATATATGGAGTTAGTCATCTCTTTTATTCTTTTGTTTTCTAAGACACTGCTAGAAGTAGGAGTTGCTGTGCATTTGTTAGATTAGATTTTCATAACTTTTTTTTAACCCCATCTTTTTTGGATAAAAATCAGTTTTCATCTCTTGCTACATGAACAGTGAGCTGTGTCTTGGACAGAGCTCTTGGAATAACAGAGCCATAAACAAAGTCTTAGCTTTTAAAAATATATTGTTGTTAGAGTAAGTTTATTCTTCATCTATGCTTTCTTCTTAAGAAGTTAAAGCTAATACTACATGGAAGAAATGAGAGAATATGCTTGACTAACACCATGGCTAAACTTAGATTTGAATTTATTTTAATGTCGTACTCTGTACCTTTATATAAAGCCCCAGTAATGTTAATTATTTCTGTTGTCATATCATAAACTGGTTGGGTATTCCAAAGCAATCCCAAATGTTTTAATAAAATCTAGGATGTGGATAAGGAGTGTTTTTTGGAATTTGATGACCTCTACATTGCTTGCATAGGGTAAGGATCTGGTTAATAGACAATATTTAAACTGTCAACTCTTTAAACTCCTAAGTCTTGAAAATTTATATGTTAAGCTTTAATTTCTACAATTTTCCCGTATTTTGACTTTATCTTGCATATTTGGAAGGGCTGGAGGATGTTGCTCTTTTTTTTTCCTAAGGTTTTGTTTTTGACATGGGAGAGGTTTCATTTTCTAATTTCAGGTATGTATTTCCATATTCAGAGTTACTTGTATCCAATTTGTGTATTTAGTAAGTTATTTTCATTTGTTGGTCCAATGGTTATGCTTTGAAAATGGTTTCTACCACAGTAAATGGAAGTAAACTTACTTTTCTTCCCCTTACTACCACAGTAAGGGGAAGAAAAAAATACAAAGGGTCCAGCTGAATAGCTACTTAAGGTTGCAGGAATTACTTTAGTTTATTCATCATTCAGTTCATACTTGCTCATCTTCTTCCTTGTACCCAAGTGGGAGTGACACTTCAAAAAGCTGTGAAATCCCTTATTCAAAAGGAGGTATGATTTTGAGTCTTCAAAATATGACTCAAATCTGCTATTAGAAATGTTGTTGTTTTTTTAACATGTATGTGTGGACCCTCATTTTGGAAAAATGGTTTAAAAATACATTTTTTTTTTCCATGTGGTTCCAGAGCATCAGTGTAAAGAGAGTCCCTTTTGGGTTTAGAAGTGAACCTGACGGCATTTTTCCAGGATTGCGTCATATGTTTCACTCACACTTTCACATCCTGCATTAAACCACATGCATGCACATCAACAAGACAAGATTGTAAAAGGAGTGTAACTGGGGAACTGTTTTCATGATATCCGATAGGAGTAATTGCGGCCACTGCTGTTTCAAAGCAACTGTGGTTATACTATACTATGTCAACAAAAGTCACTTTTGCCATATGGAAAGCTAATTACTTCAGAATGATCTGCTAGAAAGCACTTCTGAGATATTCAGGCCATTTATACAAACCGGCAAAGAATACTTGAGCATGAAATCTTTCCTAAATAAGAGCTTTCACATGTTATAAGTTGAATGTTACAGTGAGAGTTTTGGAAATACTGAAAAAATAGACTTCTATTTAAAAGGTGGTAGGCAAATTTATTAGGTGATAAGAAAATATGAGTATTTCCCTATGATTTCTATGATCAACCTGATTGTGCTGTTGTTGAATACAGAGGAGGTTTTTGCTGTTCTATTCAGCAGGACCCTAATGCTGTGGGAAATGGGATGAAATATAGAATGCTATATGGTAGTGAGATCATGCAATGCCAGGGATATTTGTCTATGTAGTATTTATTCCAGAAATGACTGTTAGTTATGTGCATGTGGTTTTTTTTTGTTTGTGCATTTTCCCCCTTCAAAAATGCAGGTTTTTCCCTTCTGTAGTCAGTGTCAGTACGTTTTGTTTTTGCATTTGGGAAGTTTTCATCTCTGAGTTGTTCAGAGCACCTGTTAATCAACCATTTATCTGTTACTATGAAACTAAAGAATATCCCAGTTTCGTTAGGTATGATAGATCTGTGTCTAGACCCTTATTATTTGCTGTCAGTACCAATAACTACACAAAAATAGTGTCTAGAAGACACTGGAATCTTGATAATTGTAAAATGATTGTTTATAGTTCCAGGAATGTCTATGTTTCACAGTGAACTTAGGTTGATTGATATACTTAAAGGTCTGTCCTAGTTGTCAAGGTATGGATGTGTTATTGATGGATAGCCCATTATGTAAATGAGGTTTTAGGTGGTTTATTTACTGACTATAACTGCATAGATTTCTGATGCATAAACCATCTGTTCTGAAGTGCTTTTCTTGAAAGCATTTCTATAGACAGTCTTGTCATCTATCTAAATCAACAGATATAAAACATTTAGAAGCAAATTTCTTAATATGCTGTTAATACTGGTGAGCAGCAGCAGACCTGGAGAAGACTCCAGTTTTCTGCCTCCCATGTCAGGTATAGCAATGCCTTCCCCAACAGCTCCTTATAAGAACAGCAGTGTCAGCTCTCCTGGCAGTCTCCTTGGCTCCAGCTGCTTTTGTTCTGCTGAGGGCATCTGTTCCAGGGAGCAGCCTGGTCTATGGGGTCAGTGCTGCAGGTGGACTCGTGTCCTGTGTGCTCTGGGCTCAGCAGAGTGAGTTGGTAGGGTCCAGGTGTCCTCTGATTGCCAGCTGGCACCCACCAGCTATATAGCATAATAGTTTGATTTTGGTTTTTCTCTTCCTAGTTGAAATTTCCAGAAATAATATGAGGGCTTTAAGACAGGCTTGCAGAACAGTGTTTAATACCGTTAGCATGACATAAAAGAATATAGGTTACTTTTCAGGGGATGCAAGAGGGTGAAGGCTCTAAAGGCAAGGAATTGGTTGGGTTGGTGCTGGAGAACTGAGTGGAAGGAAACCCTCTATGATTTCACCCGTAACATCATTCAGAGCTGTTCCAGGGCTTATGAGCAGTTTTTGACTTGAAGACTAGCTAGACTGGCTGCAAAGGAGAGTCAGAGAATAAAGTAACTTAGATGTGCTGTGGAAAAGCAGCCATGAGAACTGAGGTGTGAACTGAGAAATGACAGAGTTTCACAATGCAAGGATATTTTCAGAGGAAAATTAGGTGTAGCTTTATCTCCTTTCCATACTCTCTCGAGTAGCTTATACCTAAGTCTGCAAGTGCCAGGAACACTGGAGCTGGCTTCTGTCATCTTGTTCCTGTTATAGTGCTATGAATCTGTTACAAGGTCATCCAGGATTTGAGCTTTAAGTTGGATGTAGTCATTCAAAAAGTCCGACCGACATAGATTTCTTGGATGTAATCTGCTTGGTATCTTTACGTTGACCTGTTCACTCAGTTGGTTTAATGTCTGTGTATTGCATCATAAAGATGCTGTGGTCCAAGTGGAGGTATTGTGGTAAAAGAGTTTCCTTGTTTGATATTAATGGTGTAGCTTGGGTTTTTCTTTAAAAATTTATGTAAAACTGGTCAGTGGTTTTGATAATACCATGTAGAAAAATATCAATATCTCTTTATAAATGTTTTGGAACATAATCATTGTTGTAGAGCGAGTAGAAAAACGTAAAAAGATGCAGTTGGAATAAGAATCTTCAGGAGCTGAGGGCTAGATGCAGAGCTAACTAAGCAATAGGCCTAAATATTTATAAGGCATGCGTATATATTTAGGGCAACTTCTAGGCTCATACTGACATAATGACAAGTTAATTGGAATGCTGTTTATTCTGGTAGACATTCTATTTGTAGTTTACTTGGTTATCAGGTATGTGGAGAAGATTAGTTTCGTGTCTGCATATGTATTCTGCAATTACATTACTGCAATAAGACCTCAAACTGAAAATCATGTATCAACTCGTTCTAAATAGTCTTTAAATACTAATATAAGTACGCTACCAGCAGCTCTTGTAAAGGGTAGCCTGCTCCCATGTCTGTCTTCCCTCCCTACATTTCTAAGAATTACTTGGGACCATTCAAACTAAGATTTGGACATAGATACAGGAACTACCAGATAAGCCATTTTCAGTTTGCTACCGATTTGCTCACTTGCCATTGTGTAACTACTGACTCCAGAACAGAATAAAGTATTTCATAAATTAGTGTAATAGAAAAGCAGCACGTTAAAATCAGCATGGAGTCTGAATTCCTCCATGGTTTGCTGATTTCTAAAGCTATGTAGTAATAATATATCATTCTTTCTTTGTTTCACTGTGGATGACGTCTATTTTTCATTTTTTTGGAAAAGAAACCTTAAATGAGAACTAAATGCTGAAGTATTCTTTGTATGCATCTCAGTAAAATTACCAACGTGAGCAACAAGTTTGCTGTAATAATTACTGTTGGGTTCAGGTATTGATATGCTATACCAGTAGTGTCTCCTCTGCTGTGGTTATGTAGATAGTCCTGCTCTGGTACAATGAAAGTCTGGCCCTGTTAGACCTTAATATTGTAACTGCTAGGCTAGATTTCTGGGTTGCACACAGGGGGCTAGCATGGGGTTGGGAACAGTAGCATTTCTTACTTATTTGCAGTCTTCAGTCCTCAAGACCTACAATTTCACACTCACCAAGCTATAGGGAAATCTTAAAAACTCTTCTAACGTGGAGATTTGAAACTAGACCTGAAGTTGCCCTTAATTTTGGGAAAGTTATCAGTAGAAGATCTCTCTTTAGAAAGTATTGGTTTTCTTCTTTTTTAATTGAGTGAACTGGACCAAACATCAGATCTCAAAGCTGTAGTTGCTAATGATAGCTTTTTCTTTAAAAAAAAAAAAAAAAAAAAAAAAGGTTGTTAATACTAATTGTGATCTGAACTTCACATCACATGTCCAATTACTATGCTTCTGAAGAGTCTCTGTGGTTGACCACTTTGTGCCATTAAATTCTCAACAAAGAATGAAATGGACAAAGAAAAATGGTGGCATATTGATTTCAGAATATTTGGGTATTATATTAGGTGGCAGATATTAATTATCTAAATGGAGAACTTGTGTTTTTCAGACCTTACCAGTACGGAAGATTCCATGCAAAGCCAATGCTGCTTCAGGGTCTTTTTTTGCACGAGACAACACAGCAAATTTCTTATCCTGGTGCAGAGATGTAGGGGTGGATGATACCTGCTTGTTTGAATCAGAAGGTTTGGGTATGTATTTATTTAAATAATAATTTTTAACTATAAAGCACTATTTTTTTATTATTATTTTTTTTTTGCCTTGAGAAAATGGCTCTTCTAATCGATCCTGACTCTGAAACTGACCTCTGTCTGTGTAGATTCTGCCCCTTATCTGAAGCATAAACAAATGAAGTACACATAACTTGAAATTCATTTAAGTCAATTTTAAAAGGGGCTTGTATAAAACAAAAATCTTAAAATGATTTCTTGCATGCAAATGATTTTTCACGATACACACTTTTCTGTTCGTGGAATGTTGTTGCTTAGTTTGGCGAATAGGACAGTCCTGTTCTGTTCTGGGACAGTAGGATATGTGTGCATTCTCAGTTTTTGCTTCTGGTATTTAGCTCTTAGTGCAGATTCAGTGAGTTGTTCAGGATGCAAGAAAATATGATTTTATTCTTCGTGTCCTATACTGGATCTTTTTTCACCTGATTCACTTGGGCAGCTTTGGAAAAGAACTATCAGTGCTTCAGGGTGCTTTATCAAAAGAATTGGACCATTTAAAAAAACATTGTTATATCAGTATATATTCTTTATGTATTCTTTATGATTTTAACTCCTCTCTTCAAAGGGAAACTTAGGGCTTAGTTACCTCAATGTTTTGTTTCAGACACCTATCGCGAAATAGAGGGACAAATCTGTGCTTATTATCTGAACTCAGATAAAATTATAAAGCATTTGTGATGATAGACAACTCATTTTTTATGGAGGATAAATGAACACACTTTACTTTAACAAGAAGCTTTGTCTGGAGTTCTTACCTGTGTTGCAATTGATCTATTCCCCTTCTTTTACAGTCTTGGTCTTCTAGCACAACTATTTCTGAAACATTTTTTTTCATTTGTCCTTTTACCATGTGAGAGTTATTAAATGAAATGAAGTTGTTCGGCAGAGAAGAAACTAGTATCATTAAATTGACAAACAGTACTAAGATATATATTGTCTCTATTTTGTTAGATAAATCCTCAAGACGAATTTTTTCTTGCACACAGTAAATCGAGTATAAGATGAACAACAACCATATTTTCAAAGTTTTGAAATGAGGGAGAAGTTGAATATTTCCTAGAACAAAGAAAAGTGCAAAGTCAAGAAGAAAGGAAACACAGACCTCCAATAGCTTGAGATTAGCAGAGCCCCTCTGGTTAAGCCAATATCTAAACAAATATAGGTTTTCTTCTGCTATGGTAAACTCAACAGTTCAACATTGTTCCAATAACAGGTTAACTGTGTAGTTGAAAGTGTGTCTACAGTTTCCTCCTGTCTTGTTAAGAAATAAGATCTTATTTAGAGGTGAAATCAGCATAGCTTTGATAACATCATTCCTGTATAAATGAATTCTTACACATACTTTTAGACATATACAGTGCTTTGCTAGCCACAGTATAATATAGACTGCAAACATACCTGGAAATTTGGTGTTAAAGATGACTTCTGCTTTCAGAAAACCAAAGTGAACTGTGCTCAAATACATAAGCCAGACGTGGCTCTATTGGGTTTGTTTGATTACTGACTGACTTCACTCACTGATTGAAAATCAGGTTCTGTTCTCTGAGTGTTACTATGTATGCAAAGTATATGTTGAAAAGACTTATAGTGCTGTAAATAGGTTTAGAACTTGATAATAAGAACTTGACCTATTTTTCTAAAATTGACAGGGTAATGGTGACCATGCTGTTTCCAAACAAGATAAAAATAGAAGCTGCTATTGTTCCTCAGCTTGAGGTGCAATTAGGAAAAGTTTTGATTTTGCTTGAAGTTTTTCAGTACTACTACATTAGAAGTAATGATGATTCATAACAGTTATCAATTGAAAGGATTTATGTTTCTCTGTCACATAAATCACATTTTCCCTTGCACAGAAAATAAAAATTCAGCACAGGTAAGTAGCATAAAAGGTTCTATTCAAAGTGGTGAGGAATGTGTGAGATTGACGTGTAAGTGTTCACATTGCCTCATGAAAGTTTGCTATGTTCCTGAAAATAAATAACCCTGGTGAAATGGTGTTTACAAAGGTAACTAATTTTTGTTTTCTCCCTCCCCTCCATGGCTAATAAACTGTACTGAAACATAAAAGCTTGTGTAATAAAGGAAATATTTTCTGCCTATATTGAGGAACCTTACTGTTTTAATGTTCTTACTTGCCTTGATTTTTATTCTCCCTTTTTACTCTGCTCAGCCTGCCTTATGGTATGCAAATGCTTCTAGATGCACATAATGGTGTTTCCTTTATGTATCACAGGAAATATTCATGCAATCTTTGAAATCATGCAAGACTAGCCACACACACATGCATCCAACACTGCCATGTTTTTGGTACTTGAATGAAGGTTATACAAAGGTGTTCCTTCATATAGAGTTAGAACAGTGGGAAAGAGGCAGCATGGCAGATAGGTGTGGCCCACGCCTCTAAAGCTTGCAGGCAAGAGATGTTGATGGGAATCTTGAGTGTTCTTAGAGTTTAGGCTCTGCAATGTTTTAAAATTCTGGGGTGGATCCAGACAAGCAGGTGAGTAAACCTACCCGTGTCACTTTGTGTCTTTGTCCATTATTTGTGGACAAGTGCACAGATTTCCCTTCTGCCTGGGCACTACTAGCGCTGACTTTGGAAGCCAGTAGAAAATGGTGTCTTATTCAGATAAGAATAAATTTGCAGTAGTTTGGATTTTGTAGGTATACTCTGATTCAGTACATGGATATCTCTGGTACACAGTGGTGACTTACTCAATTACATGTTTCTGTATTTGCATTGAAGTTAGGATTTTGGTATTCAAAATCTGTGTGATAGGATTCTAATAATAATAAGTGGTAATAAATAGATCAATTCTGATAACCTGAATAAACCTGTCAAGAAAGGGAAATTTTGCATGCTCCCTGCATTCACTGATTAATTAACTGTTTTTAACAATTATTATTTTGTTGTTAGTGTATTTAAAGAAGGAATTATCTGTATTGGAAGGGCAAATGATTATCTGAAGTCAAACTTTGCATCTCACAATTTGATCAGATGATGATTGTCTTCAAATGGGGTTCTCAGTTACATCACAGGTCAAAATTTATCCTTTATCTAGTACTTGGAACATGATACACTCTTTGCAGTCTAAGAAATGTAATACTGTCTGTAACTCCTCTGTCTCCATGTGTCATGTATATTTTGTAAGTTCCCCTTTGTAGGTTTTTAGGGCAGCAGATCCACACAGCTATGATATTTGTTTATGGAAGCATTCTTGATGGAGATTCTTGTAATTATGGTGCTCAAGCCTGAAGAGTGTAATACTTGAAGAAATACTGTTGGCCAAATAGTAAGAATGGTAAGATTTTGTACGATTGCTTCAGTTAACTGAACTTAAAGATGAAGTTATGAACTCATCGTTGGTAATGTAGTGTTGTTGGATGATTATAGGATTTGGAACCAATGAATATTCTGCGTCTCTTCTGTGATAAAGAGTCTACCCAGCAAGAAAAGGGTTTGCCACTGAGTGTGCCAGCATGCTAATGTGTGTTGTTCATTTTGAGAGTTATTGGATATTGTTGTATTAATGTTTTGTGCTTGTATATTCTGTTACTGTGTGTGTGTGTGTGTACACAGTGTGTGACGTGGACTTGTTTTGATGCAATTTTTTGGTTAGAGTTTACTTAACAGGTTCCATAAACAAAAGCATGTAGTGCTTTAGTGGAAATAATAGACAGAAACACAAACACCTCTGACCTCTATTCTAATACTGCTTTCCAATTAAAAACAAAATAAAAAACAAAAGCACACAATACTGAAATGACTGCTTAAAAATATTTAATGTGTAGTGGCAAATGGTTTCCTTTTTATGATTGATTTACTCTAATTTAATTTTTCTATTGAAAAACGGAAGCATATTTTGACCATTCTTTGAGTGACATATTGCCATCTTACAGTAGCACATGGAATTTTATGTGTAGTTGCATCAGAAAAAGGCTACGTCCCATCTTTCACAGCATTTTACTAAACAACTCATTCTATTGTTGAATATGTTCTGTTTTGAGGACTATAGAAGCATCCAGGCAGTGTTATTAGCATTGGATTAGCATCATAATTCTAGTAAATTGTTACTGTTTAGATGTTATCTATATTAATTCTACATTAGTTCTGTGCTATTGATAGATCTATTGTGTGCAACTTTCATTGTTTTGAGACTTCTGTAACTGATAGAAGGATGGAAGGCTTCAGGCAGACCTCATTGTAGCCTTTCAGTACTTAAAGGAGGCTGATAAAAAAGATGAAGAGGAAATTTTTACTCGGGCAGGTAATGATAGGAGAAGGGGGGATGGTTTTAAACTAAAAGAGGAGAGATTTAGATGAGATGTTAAAAGGAAATTGTTCAGTCAGGGTGGTGAGACCCTGGAACAGGGAGAAGCTACGGATACGCTGTCCTTGGAGGTGTTCAAGGCCAGGTTGGATGAGGCCTTGGGCAACCTGATCTAGTGGGTAGCATGCACAGGTTTGGAACTAGATGATCTTTTAAGTCCCTCCCTGTGCAAGCCATTCTGTAGTTCTGCTATATAGTTCCATTGGGAGAACCCAACTCCTTAAGTAAGTACCTGTATGTCATAGCTTACTTCTTTTTGATGTACAAGAAAGGATATATTGGGATCAGTTGAACAGATGAGGTGTTGTCTAAGCAACATTAAAACACAAAACAAACTACTGTAGGATCTGAAGGAAAAAAAAAAGTGTTTAAGGAAGAAGTGGAAGACAATAGAAAGAAGGATGAACCTTCTCAAAAAATCTTCCCTAGGCTTGTGTGAATTATGATGGGAGTTGGAAGGGTATGATGACTAGTACTAAACCTCTATCTCTTTATGTCTAGTGAGCTAGGAAACGCTTTAGAAGAATAAATCACATACTTTTTTTTTTTTTTTGATTCATCTGTCTGAGATATAAAATATATAGCTATATATATGTGCGTACATATTATATATGAGAAAAAAAAAAAAAGAACACCACCCTGACTCTGTTAAAAATGGCTTTTAAAATGTTAGGAGCCAAGACCTGAAATTTAGCAGGCAGTTTTAAGAAGATTGTTCCTGTATCATGGATGTACATTCTGCAAATTTTAATTAAAAATAAGTAATCATACCTCATGTTTCTTATTCTGAACACCCTTAGTTTAAGTGTGCTCAGCAGCCATATGCTGTCCATGTGCAGGGTGCATGCTGTCATCTCACAGCCCCCGGGGGTGACCAGCACTTCAAAGCAGTGGCTGTTCCTCCTCTGCTCTCTGGCTTTTCCTGCTAGGGTCTAGCCACTGGGCAAGGGAGAGGTGGAAGATGTCGAAATATGATGAAAAGCAGGTAGGAAGGAAATGAAACATAAGGAAAGAGAAAAAGGAGTGAGTGAGTGAGTGAGTGAGTGAGTGAGTGAGTGGAAGAGGCAGAGAGCCTGTATAAAGAGACATGGGCAGCAAAAAGATGGGGGCAGTGTGGAGAAAGAAGATAGAACTAGAGAGTGGCAGGAATAGAGGTTTGTTAGGAGCTGAAAACAAAGTATTGTTGACAAAAAAAAAATGGCTGACAATAGCTGGAAAAGATGCAGGCAATGACAATAGATAAGAATTTTAAATAAATGAGATGAAAAGCAAAAGGCCTTGTAATTGTCAGGATATCTAAAATAAGGTGGACTTAATGCACTGTTGGTAAATCTTCACACTGCTTTCTTGTTGAGCAAACAACAGGAAGATTCTCTCGCAAGGCAGCCATTTCCCTTCTGCAGTAGATCTATGTAGCACGCGTGGCCTCTACATTTACATTCCTATTTACTTACAGTCATCTATGCAGAAGATTCACCTTCCTAATGTTTGTTAGGAGAGGACTGGCCAGGGATTCTCCATGAATACTGTTCTCTTCTGTATGTGACAGCTTGAAAAACTATAGGAAATGGCATACAAAAATTGTGTTAATGATGCAAAGTGAAGTACTTAAGCTATAATTAAGGCTGGCTTTACCACTTTAATTAATTTAATTTTAACTGTTTGATATATCTATCAACTCTTCATGTGGTCATGGTCTATCAAGAGCTGTGCTCTCTTCAGAATGGACCTTGCTCTGGCCATGTATTGGTAGTGATTGGTTCAGGAAGTGAAGGAAATCATTACTAGTAGGTCTTCTCCTCACATGCCTCACTTGATGCAAAAATCTGAAGATGTTGATTTTTGGAGAATAATATAAGATGTTGAAAGACCGTTTTTGGATGTTGCTACTGAATAGCATTTGACAAGTGACTATGGCAGTGGTATGAAACATACCAGACCTTGTAATGGGATCGCTGCGATGTGTTGGCTTTGCTTTCATAAAAAATGTAGTGCTAGAAAACATGAAAGTACCCTGCAGATAAGGGTGTGTGTCTCTTTAAATAACACTTAAATTAGTGTGCATTTTTATTTGTAATGCATGTACGTTAATTCTGTGTATCAGATGGAGATAATTACACTTGCTTCGCAGGAATGTTAGAGAGATCTCCACAGTTGTTTTTTCTTCAGTTCTTCACACCATACAGTAGCACTGGTGGGGAAATGAGTCATGCTGTAGACTTTGAATGATGTGCAGTGAATTATGTATGTGGCTATACATAGAATGCAGATGGCTTCAAAACATCATTTCAGCTTTCAGCACTTACCGTGTGTAACTGTGTATCAATTGCTTCAGTTCAAAAAAAAAAAAAAAAAAAAAAAGAAGCATAGCAAATGTATGTTTGCCATGCAAGATTTCTAGGATTGAGTAACTGGTCATATCAAAAGTAGATGTGGTGCCCATTTCCAATAAGTAAATACTAATGTAAATTCAAGTAATTCAGAAGATGGATGCCTTTCCCACAGGATATAACAGAATACCATAGGCACAGTTATTGCATTTCAACCTGTGCTTGTAACCAATCACCTCGGAATGAATTGCCTGCTGTCCACAAATGATATTGGCAATATATATGTCTGTACAAATATATGTTCAGAAAACTGTGTACATGTGAGGATACAGTTGTCCATGAACTGCAGTACAATTAGTGTAAGAACTTAAATATGAATTACGAGGAATCCTACACATTTTATTTTTAGTGCCATACTGATTCCAAATAATACAAAAAGTGAATTCCATGCTGTGTAGTGTCTTTGAAATAGTTTTTGCAATCCTATTCTATTAGATGTCTCAAACTGCTTTAAAAACATCAATGAATTTGCAACTTCCATATGTAAAACTAAAAAAGCAAGAGAAAGAAATAAGGTAGCTTTTTTTCACATAAAGCTGAGGAGGCAGCCTCTAGAAAGTGACTTTAAATATCAAGTTTTTTGTCACTGTGGAATAGCTCAAGATGTGAGTTACACTCGAGATGAGTACTCAGAAATTGAGACGCTTGGAAGTGCTTCTTGTTCCAAAAGGCAGTGGTCTTGTTTGCTTTTTCAAAGTTACTGAACATCTCAACCAAGATAGGTATAGAAATGCAGTCTTGTGTCTCTGTGGCATTCGCTAACTCCTGAACATTCACTAGTGAGGTGGTAGCCCATTATACAGCTGTATTTGGAAAATACCAAAAATTTTGTTTTGAGAATCTTTAATTATTTCCAGTGGGTATTGCAGTGTACAAAGAAACACTTGTTTGTCTCTCAAGTACTCAAATACATATGCTGGTATAGTCCTCAGGAATGCTAACATTGCCTTGTGAGAAGCAGTGTGTCACCCTGTTCTTATCGCGTGACCAGATGTTTGTTTTTATGCTTGGTTATTGCCTGCACAGCTTTTCATCCTCTAACAATGATTTCACTGTTTCACGTTGCTCAGTGTGAAATGCATGAAATGTGTCTAGACTATGTTGAGTCAAATTTGCTAAAGAACTTTGGGTTTTGTTTGGGTAGAAGAGCTTTAAGCATTGACATAAAAATACTTTACCTTTCTTATTCAAGTCTTTGTTGAGTAATATCTATGAATCCTTTTGGAAGTAATTTTACTTGAGGCTCTCTTTTCCTTCTCCCTTCCAAAAGTTATTCAGACGTGTATATGTGTGAATTGCAATTCAGAAACTCCCTTTGACTATTCCAAAAATGGTTTATTCCACTTGTAGTCTCAGAGATGTCTTATTTCTTTAAAATCAAGTTTTATTTTGGAGTAGTACTAACTGCTTTAGAATGAAAGCAGCAGAATATCTTTCGAGAGTCATGAATATAACACTTAAAAAATATTGATTGCTAGTGAAGGTTAAATATTTCATAAAATTACTTTGTTGTGGCAAGAAAGAACATTGAGAATAGCTGGATGTCCAAGTCTCCATCTTTTATATTCTTAATAACAGATGTCTGAAGGATAAAAATACTTTTCCTAGTATATTGCCATTTTAGTTTTCATGCTCTGCAGTTTTACTTCTGGAAACATATTTGGATGAGATTAGAGGGGAAGAATGCATACATCTTGAATTGCTACATATACGCTAGTAAAAGACTTAAGGGCGAGCATTCAACTCACGTAATTTACCACAGATTTATTCAAGTCAGTGGAGCGAGAAGTTGAAGTTGCAGAAATTGAAGATCAGCCCCAGTAGGCATTAGTTATTTAGAGGTGCTTAACTCTGAATTCCAAGTCCAGGTCTTATGCATACATTATAGGACAAAGCAACAACTTTGAGTTTTAGCTAGACATTGAAATATGTTTTTCAGGTGTATATGTGTGTGTATATATATTTAATTATTTTTTTTCCTCATGCATTTCAGTTAGGTGAGTCATTAGACAACCAAAACATTTATACTACAGATGTCTCAGCTTGAACTCATTGAAAACACATCAACTTCATTGCCTTTTTTTTTTTTTTCCTCATTGGTACAAATAGTCACACAATTATTTTTTTAGTGTCAGTTCAATCTGAAGTATAAGGTACATATCTTTCAGTTAGTATGGGAGTTTTTAAAACCTCAAGTTTATCCAAAATGTGAGGGTTATGCTGCAAGAGACAGTGACAATGGAGACATCTCTCTACTGGAGAGATGATGACGATGTACTCATAATTCTCATAGTTTATCTGTGGTTTTTTGTTGTTTTTTTTTTTTTTTTTTTTTTTTTTGTTGTTGTTGTTTGCTTTGTTTTTCTTCTCTTTTTTTTTTTTTTTTTTTTTGGTATTTCTTTGAGGATTTTGTGGGAGTTGATTCTACAAGAAGTCACAGGCTTTCCTTAAATCCTGATTTTGTTTTTTGCTTATGTATTTTACCAGACTTCTCTGCAAAACTCTACCTATCTGAGATAAAAAAAAAAAAAAAGAGAGAGAATCTTTTCAGATAATGGTGATATTTCTGAATTAGAAGTACAGAGATTCATAGTGTGTTACAGTTTCTTCTGAAGCTTAACAACTGCAGGTCATGAGGAATTCAGGCATAAAAACTTGCATATTTGCATGCGTGTATATATATATTACAGGAAGCAAGTGTTTGGTTTGGTTTTCTTGTGATGAGCTTAATTCCTAGATTACTCACATTTTTTATTTGTTTTAAGAAGAAAGGTATGAGAAATTCAGGACTAAACTTACAGTGAGGTATATTAATGAAGTCTTGTAGTTTTTCTGATTTAAATTGGTTAAGAAAAACAGTGATGTAAAGGATATGAATTATTTTAGTTTATAGGGTTAAAAATAAAAAAACAAAAACCAACAAACAAACTTAATTTAAATGTTACTCATTTATTTTTGATCCTCTTCTAGTCTGAGAGTTCTGCCAGAGCTCTTTATTATTTTTAGGATATTACAAACTGATTGTAGGTTACCAAATAATTTTCCAATGATTTAGAATTTTATTATCAAAAGAATTAAAGAATAACTAAATGGGAATTTCCTAAATCATCTGCACTCTGAGAAACAGTCCTTGATCCCATCCTTTTTGTTGCAGTAAGTAAAATTCTAGCTAGCTAAAGAAAAATGCAAGTTTCATCTGCGTTGAGAGTTATAGATGTTGATGATTTAGTTCTGTCCGTCACAAAGACGTTTAAAATAGCTTTTATTTATATATGTTTTCCATCTTCACTTTTCTTTTCCAGTTCTCCACAAGCAGCCAAGAGAAGTGTGCCTTTGTTTGCTGGAACTTGGAAGGATTGCAGCAAGGTAGGTGGAAATATTTAAAGAATGAAGAAATATTTACATTCTTGACAGCACTGACTATTGAGAGACTTACTAAATCAGCACATCCCAAGCTAACTTCTGTGCTCATCAGGTTCAAGAAGAACATGATGTCACCCAGGACACATATAATAAAATATCTATACCTTCACATCAGTAAGCTTTTCTCTCGGCTGTCCTTATATTAGGAGGGGAGACAGTTGAGAATGATTTCTAAATAAAACTTTGATCTGTTTCTTTTTCTAATAGTCACGTCTGTCTATAAACAATTGAGATTTCATTAGTTTTGCTGTTAATAAATCAGTCTTCAAATAACTTAAATCTGATCTAAACAACACTGATTCTTACCTCATTTATTTAAATAAACTTAGCTCTGATTCTCACCAACAGAATCAGGACAAGAATGGAATTAACAGCCTGTGTTCCACCTCTGTCAGATGCTCCTAATCAGACAGGACCCTCAGTACCCTTTAGTGTTATTTTTGCCTGCAAGTCACCAGTGACTTTTTCTAGACAATCAAAATGATGGTAATTAAATGCAATTTTTCTGTTTTTGCAGATGCAGAAATAACCAGAGCAGTGCATAATATTTTCAACAAAATATCTGAACAGCAGTAGTGCTGCCCAGTCATACATGTAAATGGCAATTATACAAAGCCCTCTCTATTGCAGTGGATTGCCTTATTTAAATAGTTTCATTAATTTCAGTAAAATGCCTTGTGTTTACAATCAGTATGAAGGAGGCCTGCACTTATTCTTAGTAAAACAACTAGTATTTTCATGGCAAAATTTTATTGTAGGCATTCATATTTTATGAATGCAACTCATTTGGGAAGCTGCTTAATTCAACTTGTCTCTTGGTCAAGTTTCAGAAAAGCCTTTGTTGCCAGTGGAAGTTGGCATAGCAATGGTGGTAAGAAAAAGAACTGATTTCTACATGGCAGGAATTATTATACATCATTATTATGTTTTACAGATTATGTTACTGTATTCATTTTTTATTTATGGCTTAGAGGTCAAATAACATATGTCTATATACTTGTTTCTGCTCTAATATCTCTTACTTGAAAGCAAGCAAAAATATTTATAATCTCTTAAGTTTATGAGGGGCACAAAAACCGTTCAAGGGGAATATAATTGATGGTTCATAGGCTGATATAATGGAGAAGTACTTATTTGGCATCAATTTTGATTGATCTTTTGTAAACTAAAACTATTATTGAAAAAGAATATGGACAGTTCCCTCCACTAAGCATAGGAAAGAAAATTTGCTGTTTTAAATGGGAATGAGGCCGGTTGTATGCTCACTTTGTAAAGCAAACTAGGTCTGTTAACAGCCTTTTGGGGTCTGCTTTCCAGAAGACTTGTCACAGAGATTTTTTGAAAAGGTGCCTCTACATGTATGTGCTTCTACAGAATGAGAAGAATAGAGACACTGAATAACTTCTTACTTTCCTCTTCTTTCTCTGTTCTAAAAGCAGAAAGATATGTTCAAAGCAGCCTATTCATCACAAGGATCCAGCTTCAAGAATGCTAATGTCCAGCTAGATTACTGTTAGTCTTCAGGGTCTTCTTGGGTTTGATCCATAAATGAAAGAGAATGGGGATTATTCCAGGCAGAGACAGAACTGAGTTTTGTTCTGCTCAGCTTGAAGTCATTCAACAGATTCTCTGTGGACAAGGGTAGATGGTTTCTAATTTACCTATGCTTTAATAGCATTTTAACTACTTTAACAACACATCTCTCACTGTGTCCTTTTAACCAAATTAGAGAGAGATGAACTGGATGGATAGACTACACAGAGAGTGGAAAACTGTAGTGACTGCTTAGCTCAGAGTGTCAGCCCCACTGGTTACTCATGGCATTTATTAGGGATTTATACTGGTGACAAAATTGCTTGAACGTTTTTATTAATGGTCTAGATGGTGTGATGGAAGGCAGCCTTAGCACATTAATAGATGAACAGGATATTTTGGGAACAAGTCCACACACTGGAGAGCAAAGTTGTCCAGAGGGACCTTGACATGTTGAAAGAATAGAAAAATTCTGGAGTTGGAAAAGAAAAAAAAAGAAAAGAAAACAAAAACAAAGAAGTGCAAAAGCATGCACCAGGAGCAGAATACTTGTGTACGGGTTAGGGACAGACCATCTCAGCAGCAGCATTGCAAGAGACGGCCTGAGAGTCTGCCAAGAAGTGGTCTGGAGTCATCAGGATACCCTTGTGGCAATGAAGATGACAAATGTGTGTAGGGCTGCATTAGTAAGAGCAAAACAAGCAGCTCGAGCGAAGTGCTTGTTAGTTGGAACATGTTCTGTGTGAGGAAAGGCTGATGGACATGGATTTCTTCAGACTATAGAAGACAACTTGGTGGATGCAGTTGGCATCTTGCTCTACCCAATGGGGGTTGGATGGAGGTGCCTAGCAAAGCCAACTCCTTCAGTTCAGTCCTCCTCTGAAAGCATGAGAGGCAGCAAGAGAAATTCTGATGGGAGATGCAGAAAAAAAGAATGAAGTTCTTATGTAACTGTTAAACTCTGGGGGCAAGACAACCCCCACAGATCTCTTGAAATTACTGTTGAGCAATTTTAACACTTCTGGTATTGTATTCAATTTTTCCTTGGTAAAAATGGGAAGTGGTGCTCTAAGAAGTCTGTTGGAGATCATGTTACAGTCCAACGCTGCTTCATTTGTCGTTATGAGAAAGCAGGCTAGAAAAGAGCAGGAAAGGAAATTCTCAGCATACCTTCCAGAACAGAATTTGCACCTCTGCTGCATGACAGAGCCCTCTCAGAAAAGATGTGGTTCTACCATTTCAGCTTCCCAGCAGTTTGATCCATTCAGTATCAATCCAGGTTGATTCCACGTGTGGAAAAAAATGTGTGTATGTTTGGGCTTTTTGTTTGTTTGCTTTTCAACTCAGCACCAGAAGAATTTAGAACATAACAAACACGTGGAACTTTAAAAGTCTGTTACAATGATAAAAAAAAGAAAATGGAGATTATGGAAAGCAGCAGAAGTTAAGAAGCAACATTGCTTAGAAGAGTGGAAGAGTTTTATTTGATGAGTAAGGCTGCATGCAGGTGTAGGCTTAGGGCCCAGCGGGAATTTAATGATTTACAGCCTGTCGGCATCTGCAGACAGACAGGAAGTAAATGGATTGTATATAAGTGCTAGCTTCAATGTTGGCTGACTTTTCATTAGGCCGACTGCACCAGTTATAAGCCAATACAAGCACAGATTTGGTTCTTAGATTTCTTTCTATTAATTTACTAGGCAGTAGTGTGACTAAATTAAAATTTATTTAAAAAAAAAAAAAAAAAAGAGACAGTATATGCATTTATGCCCTTTCTCTGTATGCATTTAACATTATTTTCGAGTATTTAGATTAAATGTTAATAATGTGTTTGTTTCCACTCAATATTTCAGTGTCCAGATCTTTACCTAGATAAGTCAGCATAGTTCTGCATCTGGTCTATGGACTTTTCTACTACAGAAGAAAATATGGTTTCATTTATGCAAGCCGTTTGCTTGCTATGAGAAATCTACATGGCATGATAACTTTATCAAGTCGAAGCCCTTCTCTGAAAAAGGAAATCTTTTTTTTTTTTTTTTCCTTGTTTTTCTTGTTGTTCATCAATGTTGGCACAGAAAAACGCAGAGGGGAATTATCAGTGATTAGGAAAATAGGATGGGCCTTTGGACTCCTGACATATGTCCAAGTTCTGTTGCTTGCTGTGAGATACTGACTTAATCATTTGCCATAAAGCTTTCAAAAGCAGGCATTGTTTTAAAGAGCTTTGCTCTCCAAGTGCTGTGCTTCAGATGCTCCATGCCAAAGCTTCTTGTATTTGTTTTGGTTGGAGCTGCAAGTATTTTGCCACTGTAAGCAGAGGTCTGAAGATTGGCTGTGAAAAATAGGTTATAAGGAAAACACTAGCTGATTCTGAAAAATACTTGCTGTGTGTCCATTTATTGGCCTGTAAATTTGGTACAATATTAGAGACCAGGTACAATATTAGAGGCTTTAATTCCTTTTCAGCTGGAGTTCTATGAAAAATGCTAACAGAAAATCAAAGATGTCAAGTAATTTGAAGGAAACAACAACCACAACAAAAACAAAAAAGACACCTCCTCCCTCCCCCCCCAACCCACACATACAAGCAACAGGGACAAAAACTGCTAGTGTGCTGAACTTCAATCAGTCCTCCACAGCAGAGCGATTTTTAAGGCCTACTGTTATTCATAAATTACTCAATCACCACCATACGTTATCAGACAGAGAAGCTGAAGAACTACACTGGCTGTAAATTTAATTAACTGAAAGATATCATTTAATTTCATTCCTGGTGTTGATTTGGAGTGATGGCATCAATGACAGATATGTTTTGTACTTGTTTATAAACAATATATATCATATATATATATAATATATATATTATATTATATATATATATTATATATATATAATATATTTTGTACTTGTTTATAAACAAGTACAAAAAATAGGTTGCATGTGGCAACCTATTATTGCACGGTAGTGTGATATAAGAAGTATAAATACTTTCCACCATTTTTTTGTAAAACATTAAATACAGAAGGACAAGTAATTTGTTTGTGTGTTTCTAAAAGGTTTGGGGTGGAGCCTCCTGGATTAATAAAGTTGGAAAAAGAGATTGAACAAGAGGAAACGCTTTCAGCCCCCCTCCCGTCTCCTTCGCCCTCACCAACAAAGTCTCCAGGGAAAAAGAGCACAGGGAAGCTGTTGGATGATGCTGTAAGTTCTGGGGAAAAGCTTCCCATCTGGTCCACTCTTGTATGCACTTAACTTGCAAAACACACAGAAGCTTCATTTTTACATCTCACTGTATTTTAGAGATTTGCAGACTGATAGAGTTAATTTATTTTTGACCGCAATTATTTCTGCCAGAAGTTTGGAAAAAAATTAGCATTGTGTAGGAGATATGCAGTTTAGCCTAGCTTAGTGTTTAAGGCCAAGTTCCCTTCTTATTACTCTGTGTTTTTCTGTTCACTTCTTATTCATCAACTCCCACTTGATGTTTTGTCTGAGAAAGGACTGAGTCAGGACTATGAGATTTGGCCCATACTGACTTGTACAGACAGTTAAGAAACGCTTTGAAGTTATCTCAGCTTAATTTTTATTCTGCTGTTGTGCATGTTTCTCACGTGGTGGTGGTGGTGGTGGGGGGAAGATTTTTTCTTCATTGTTAGAAAGCATCTTGCTTTGAATTTTATTAAACTCTTCGCATTATACTGTAGTGTTCATATCTCTGTTGCAATCCCTAGAGGGGTTCATTTGAAACTACTGGAATCAGATGAAAAGGACACACTCTGAGACCAGGAAGAGGTTAAACTTGAAAAGTACAAATATATTCTATAGAAAGAAGCTGTTACTATAGTAACTGTTATATTACAAGGTAGATGTGCCACCTGGGAGTTACAAAGCACTTCTTGAAAAATCCATGTGCCACTTTTTTGTTAGAAAAAGCAGATGGAATATAATGTTTGTTCATTTTATTGAAATACTTTATACTATTTAATGAAAATAATTAAATTTAACTTTTTTTTTTTTACCTTTTTTTTGTTTGTTTTATTATTTCTTCCACAACTTTACAAAAGCACTCACTTATATTTCAATAGAATTGAGGAAGAACAATTATGCGTAGGAGTGTGGTGACTGCATATCTTGTAGGAACACGAGAGAGTATGAAGGTTGTCTCCAACCACCTCCTTTAATTTAGAAACCAGTAGGGATAGAAACATAATGGAATTCATCCAGCTAGATTCTTGACCCTTACTGCCCCAGACACTCACACCATAAAATAGCAGCAGTGCTCGTAGAGTCCAGACACAAAATAAAATAGGATATAATTCTTCCCTCTGCTTCCTTATTTGATTTCCAAATTCCACTCAATAATACTGCTGTATCCTTTGGGATCGTAAGGTAATGGAAGCCTCAATAGGAGGATCAGCAGAGAAGGTCTCATTATCTGCTGTTTTACAATGGTATAAATCTGTTGGCTTTCATTCTTCACAGCTCTAATATGTCTCTATTTTGCTTACACAGCTCAAAACAATCTTGAACCTGTTAGGTCCAACTATGCTGTATTTTTGCTTGCATAGATTATCCCTGGTAGACGTAGTAATTAAGGCATATTCCACCTTACCCATTTTCAGATGGAAATTTCAAGACCATCTTCAGAGGTGATAACTGTGATAGGATATTGTGTTAGGAATCCCTGATTATCAAGCAGCATTCAGAGGGCCGTTGTCAAAAGGATGGGGATGGTGTTTAGAGGACTACCTACATTTCAAGAGATATAGGAATGCACCTTTTGCACGCTCAGAAACCTACCCTGGATTTCAGTCACCAACTCCTCGCTTCACTGACATTATTCCTATTGCAGCCGACTATCTAAATAATTTGATTCTCTAGAAAATGGAGGCTAACACTTAGCATTTGTTCACAAGAGTCACTTAAATAACTAGTCTTAAAATAATGCAGTGATTGTACATTGAAACTGAGGACAAAACATCTAATAGTTAAGAACACTTTCTGTGTCAAATACACAGAATCCCTTTCCTAAGTGTAATTTTTAAATGCAATATTTTTCACAAAAACATAATGCCCTATTTTTAAAGGCAAACAAATATTACTAATAAAAAAGTACTTAGTAAAACTATTCCACGAGGTAATGTAGTTATTCAGATAACTACACTGAAGAACTTCAGACATAATTAGATGGCCTTCATGTTGCTCATGAAGGCTGGTTTCAAAAGCATTTTTGTTCACCGGTCCAGTATAGAAAGAATAATTTTGGTTAATGTTTAATTTCTTTCCAGTGTGTTTAACAATCTATGACTTTCTCTTAAGAGCGTATTTGAAAAACTTTGGTTTTGCTTCACAAGTATTTTTTTAATTTATTCAAGGTAACCAAAATACCTCTTGTATTTCCATAGCTTTACTAGTTTTTGTTTTTTTGTTTGTCTTCTAAGTTCAAAATGTTCATGTCTTAGCTGTTCTGAGCAGATTATTTCCCAGTCTTCAGACTGCTTTTACAAGGCCTTGATAGACAATCTGAATTTCAAAAGGACTTTGTAATGTTATTTGAAGTGGAGAAAACCTCCAGGAAGTTCCTCCAGCATTTTGCATTGTTTGACACCCACATACTAGGTCAGCTTCCATCAAAGAAAACTGCAGTGTATGAAAATGATGTTCCTGTGTACAATTGGAATGCCAAATAAATTTCTCAACCACATCTCTTTTAGCAATTGATGGCTGTTCTACTTTCAGATCACTGAAGAGTACAAAATAAACTTTCACTAAATATTAATGTCTCTGGTAGCATATGCAGGGCCGCATTTTCACAAGAGGCTGAAGTCAAGCAGATGTAGCTGACAAAAAGCAGGAAGGTTGTTTTAATCTGTCTTTTCTCAGCTCTTCTTGCTGGGGCTATGTAGTCATGTTTGGCATTGATAAAGTAGAGCAGCCTTGAGGCCCCTTTAAATTACCCTTGATTGCAATAATGCCCTAACTTGGTGATCATCAAAGAGTAGTTAGCAATACTGAGGAGCATCTTGGCATGACTATGTCAGAATATTCTCTGCTCACCTTTAATTAAAGTACAAGTGTACTATTTGAAAGTGCAAAATGGAAGTATTGGATAACTTTTATCCAGAAGCCAAAATGCTTCTGTATTTATTGTATTTATTTAGAAGGCAAAATACATTATTATGACACCTTCATCTGTCAGCTGTACTGGTTCTTTGACAGTTGAGCTGATTCACCATAAAATATTGAGTATGCATCTACAAAATTTTGATGCTAAACTCAAATTGTCAAAGTGTTTGTAGACTTCAATTATACAGTACAAATTTTATGTTGAACTATGACACTTGTCTCTATTTTTACCCTTTCACAGCTGTAAAATCCTTCTTTACATTGGAAGCACCACAGTCTGGGATTATGGAAATAATTTAAAAAATCAGCATTCAAGATCTGCTTTAATATATAAGCCTTATAAGGAACCAGGCGTGCATGTGTATATATAATGTTAACATTTTATTTAATTGATTTCACATAGCTTGTATTTCAAGGCTAACGTGCAACTGATTCCTGATTCTTGAGTCTGGCTAAATTTGGTGCAGCTCCTGAAGGACATACGTGCACAATCTAAATGTGCACATGAATCTATGCAGTGCTTTCTATAGCCATCCTAAGGCTGAGTGTATTTAGAAGTGACCCTAGATCTTTTTGGTCAGTCAGTGATCTGAAAAGACAGGGAAGCATTCACAGATATTTTTCCTCAGTTTCCTAAGAAGTAAGCAACCTTTTTTAGGTTCTGAATATTTTAAACAATATTACAGTGGCATTCACATCAGTACAAGAAGGGCCTAATGCTGAATTCTCATTCAGGATTTTTTCATTCATAATTCACGTGAAATTCTCAATAACTTCGATAGAATTTAGATCTGAGTGAAGGGTTTACAATGTTCCCTTTAAAGAAGTGGTAGGTGAAATAGTATTTCTCAAAAACAAATAAATAAAATCAAGATGAAAGTATTTAAAAAAAAAAAAAAAAGTGAAAAGGAAATGAAGAAAAATGAGGAAAATACCAGCAATGAAGACTTAGATTAATGGTATCATGTAAATGTCCTCTTGAATGTTTTGCCACAGATACTATTTTAAACAGATTTTGTTAATAACTTCCTTCCTTTTTTTTTTTTTTTCTTTTTTTTTCTTTTTTTTTTATCAGGTTAAACACATTTCTGAAGATCCACCTTGTAAATGCCCTAATAAATTCTGTGTGGAGCGCCTTTCACAAGGAAGATACAGAGTTGGAGAAAAGATCCTCTTTATTAGGGTAAAAGTTTTATTTTATTTTATAGCAAGTTGCTAGTGTCTTCTACCTTCCCCTTTGGAAACATTTTCTTTTTAACCAGCATCAACTCAGTTTTATGATGCTGAATAAAGAAATACAGTGGGTTAACTGACTTACGGAATTATTAGCATTTGGTAGGTCCTTCTAATTCTAGGTCATTGAATTTGCTCCGTCTTTGATCAATGGCAATCAGAAGTCTTTACAGAGAAGATGATTTCCTCACAGTTCTGTCTGAAAGAAAATCTACTTCATCATCACAGCCTTTCCCCCACTTTGTATTGGCTGATAGTATTTGACAGGTCCGGAAAAGGATCAAAGACTTCATGATCCTTGAATTAACAAGTCACAGCTAAGACATATCCCTAAAGTAGGGGAGCAAAACATTAATGTCTGTATTACTACATGTGATGAGCAGGTATTTCTAAACCCAGTGTTGTATTTCAGACTTCATATGTAGTATATTAACTCCAATACCAGAAAGTAATTGTAAATGTAAATATTTCCTAGCATTAATGTTTAGCTGAATTTAGCACAAATATGGTAGCCAAAGTTAATTTTGATCGCCTTAATCTTCTGGATGCATGCTCATGCTAATAATGTGAAAATACTCATCATACGATTTTGTGATAGTGAGGAAAGAATCCGGTTCATATTATGCTTCTTTCCATTTTTCTGTTCACACGTGCTGTCCTTGGTAAAGACTGGTTCGAATGACACCTCTTGCTGTCGAAGAACTGTTATCCCTGTTTTGTTAAAGACGTGAAACTATGGCCTGATAAAACTGAGGATTTAGTACTTCTAAGAACGAAAGTCAGGAGGACTCCTTCCCATCTATAGAAGTCAAATTCCCGATTCAACAAAACAGAGTGCTTTCTATGTCATAAACGTATGCTTAATTTACACTGAAGTCAAATTTAGATAAGGGTTTAGGTTGTCCCATGTGTATAAAGTTGAGAACATGTTTAAGTACTTTGCTGAAAACGGAAACTCCCATTTAATTCAGTAATAGCTAAGAGTGAAGAAGAAATACAGGATTTGTAACAGATAGTTTGAGATTTAACATGCTAGCATAAAGGATTAATAGCTTTTCTGTTTCATAGCCAATGAGACTTTTTAATTCTGTGATATTTTAGGGTACTAACTTTACATGACTTTGAAGAAGGTAGTTTCATTAACAAACTAATCTGTAATCTGGAAGAGTTTAACCCCTCTGTTTTCTCCCTTTCAATTTTCATTTCAAATAACAATATCAAAGTATTTTAAATCTTCTAGATTTGATAAACTCATTTTTTTTCTGCCAGAATGGTGAACGTCAAATTCCCTTTCACTGGCTTCTTCATTGTGTAATCTAGTCCAAGTCAGATTTTGTTCCAAGTTTGCAAACAAAACACCCTTTTCATATCACGCTACCACATTCCAAAGTAGAATTGTGCCAAAAAATAACAGTAATATAGATTAGACATTAAAATACAGTATTAAAGATCATTCCTGCAACATTGATATCAATGGAAACTTGCCAGGAAGTTCAGTGGGAACAAGCTTATATTCATAGATTTTGGAAGTCATTTGTCCTGGGTTTTGGTTAGTTTGGATCTCGTTTTGGAACGCTCCACTGGATCACAGTAAGTTTTGATTCTTCATTCTACGTATTTTTATTGTGTACATGAGTAGATTTATTAGTATCTCTTTGGAATCCTTTGGACATTTCCTTATGAGAAAATATGTTAGAGATGCATAGCTGACTTCTAATTTTGTTGATATTTGGCACCTTGTTCTGGTGCTGCTGAGATAGTTCCTCCTACATTCTGTGTTCTGTATAGAGTGTAACACAACCAGATAGACGCCACTTGTTTATAATCCAGTGTGTATAATCAGTTGAACTGAGACAGTTTTTCTTAACTTCTGTAGATCGTTCTGTACCAACTGATGAACACGATCACTTCTGAGTGGTGTATATGGTCAGCTTCAGGCAGAACTGCAGTGTTCTTTATAACCAATATGATTTTGATGGAGCAGGTTTCTATAGAGGCTTATTCTAGTGCTGGATCATTCAGAGTTTCTGTGATCTGACAGTGCTGGAGAGCCAAGAGAAAAGTCAAGCGCTCTTTCTTTCATGGAGACTTTCAACCTGTGGTTTTTGTTCCAGGCCTTTGTTGTATGTAAGTACCTTTTTCTAGCACCGTTGATCACCAAGCACATTTTAAGCAACTGCCACATCTGCAGCCACAGCAAGTTCATGGTTTCCTTGGTTTTAGCAGCTGAAATCCAAATGCAATTGAGTAATATGCTTTACTGGTATGAAGACTTGAGTCTCACTGTTGTAGTTACCTTGACCATCTTATTGCAGGTGCTTAAAATTACAGAAAGAATTTCTTAAATGACTATCTGCCCAACCTTGTCCTAAATCATGCTTTTCATCAATTGTTTCAAGTACTAGTGTAAAATGTGCTCAAGTTGTAATTGTTCTCAAAAATAAGATGCTAAGTATCTGTATTGCTGAAGTCCATTTTCCCTTTTATGGGACACTTCTGTGCCTAGTAACTACGTTCTTGTATTTATTGCTGTTGGTGCCCATATCTCTTTGGAAATGGCATCTAAGCTTCACAATCAATTATTTGTCTGTTCAATCTTTGATCCTACCATTATGCCACGAAGTGCTTTGGGGTACAAGTCTTAATCTTACCAAGTAGTATTGAGTTAATAAGCCTGTTTGTAAAAATAAAGAATAACAAGACATGAAAACTTCAGTTGCACAAAAGCATGTTTTTTTAACTTGGAAAACTGAGTCACAGATTTTCAACTCTTTATTTCTTGCAGAAGACAGCAAAGGAGTTATTTACATTAATACATAATTTTATATTAAGAAATATCAGTCAGGTCATAGGAAAAGTTTATTTTTTAACTATGACTTTCAGTGGCAAATATTTCAAGGTATCTTGTGGTATAAGGATAAGGATGTATGATTTCTGCAAACTAGCAAGCTTCTCTCATGAAGATGTATATTATTGATCCACATCCATAATAAAATTGAAAACACTGGGTTCTGCAGAATGAAAAACTGTTTCTCTGCAACTGGAGTCCGATTAGGTGGTTTAATGGGTCCTCACTTTCAAGTCTGTCATGTTTCCTGACTTCTGATTGCTCTTGTACTTTTTGATCTGGTTCTTTTAATCATTAGTATCAGTTATTTGCTTGTGATAATAATGACACATTTAAATTGATACTAGTTCTATCTGAATTGAAATCTCAGTAAATGAAAGGCATTATTTTCCTGCTATAGCACTGATGTAGAAGCTTTCTTTTGGGACTCTCTTTCAATATGTGTGAATGCATATAAGATCACTGGTGGCTGCAAACAGCATGGCAGTGTTCTTCCCCTCTATTGCCCATTTTTAGTGAGAAAAATGCACTCATGTAAGCATGCTTGACATCCAGGTAGACATGATATACCACTTAACTATGTAAAAATGGAAAGCAGATGGATTATACAGTTGTCAAGACTCAGATGTCTTCTGCTTTTCCAGACCAAATAAGTAATTCATATTCACAGCTCTAACTGTGCTTTTTGGGTTTGGGTTTTTCTTCAACACTTGGCTCTTTTGTCTTGCTTATTTGAAGGATTCTAAGAGATTTTCTGCTTTGCCAAGGCCCTCTCACTTCTAATCTTCACAACAGTTTATCTTTCTAGCACATTAATTCCTTTCCTAGAGCTTTATCCATATCAGATAACTTTCAGTGGTGTTTAAGATGTCAAAAGCATTGGCTGATCAGGACTTCATCAGGATCACTGGACTTCAAGGACAGTGACAGTCATTCACCTCTTCTTTGAGCTTTGAATCCGAGTCTTCTACTGCTACTAGACAAACATTCTAATTGTCAGCTCAAGGTTAACTGCTAGAGATGATGTGAAAGTCATGTCTAAAGTCTCGCCCTAATTTATACCCAGATGTAACTTGTTTTGCTTGCTTGTTTGTTTGTTTTTCTGTTTTGTTTGGAGATGTTCTCACAGTGGATGATTGGACTTTTTTTGTTTGTTTGTTTTTAAAACATGTGCCAGTTCCTGTGCCACAGCTTGACCCTCTCTGAGTATTTGTTGTGTTTCATCTTTTCTTGCAAGTGAACACTGAATTCTTTCAACCTTCTCAGTTGTTAGTTAGTAATTAGTTACCAAATAATTATATAAGGAAATTCTCAATACTTTCGATAAAGGTGGGTAACTGAATATAAGTATGTGAAGAGTTATAGATCTCATTGTTTCTGTTTTTTTTTTTTTTTCTTTTTTTTTTTTCTTTTTTTCTCTCCCTAGAATGCTGAGTATATAAAAATAGAACAAATTACATAAATCCTCTCATATTTTCTTTCCCTTTTTGAGAAGATGTTCTGCTGACTCAACTGTCCTTTTATAGAAAAGGTACTGGATCACCATCTGCATATCTGAGTGCACAGATAAACTGCTAATCCACTCAGCCATGAGTTTACAGACAAAAATTACTTTGCAACATGAAAAACTCTTTATAATTTGTTGTTAAGAATTACAGGTTGGGATCCATAGGTTTATATTGAAAGCAATAGGGGGAAGTATTTCCAGTTATTTCTTGTGCTTCTGCTTCATAGATTAATCTTTTTGTAAGATTCCATTTTGAACTTAACAGCTGTTAATACATTTTACATTAATGATGAGACAGCAGTTAGTGTTCACAGCTGGAAGCTAGTAATCCTGATGTATTGGAACTGGAGATGCAGCTATTTGTAATGTTACTCTTTAACGAGTTTAGCGCTGAGCTTTCTGTGCTCTTGTATAAACCTTTTGCTTTCCCTTGCTGAAGCAAAAAGGATCTTGTATTGCTGTAATGTGAGCACTATCAATGAAGTCAATGCAAGCACATCTATCTTTTATAGGACTATGCTGCAACGATTTACAAGATGAGTGAGAGTTAATATTCTTCACTATAGCTTTAGACAAGTAGTAGACAATGCTAATTAAAAATTTAATGGAATCTTTAAGGTGTCTATTGTGTACAGTATGCTTTTAAAGCATATTGTAACTTAACTTAGGCTACCATTTAGAGAAATGAAAATAAGTGAGGCTTATGTGATGTTAGTAAACCAAAGTTTCTGCACAGTTCATTAGAAATTCTCATTGAACATGTAGGATTCAGACATAAAAGTGCATTTTTTATCTCTTGCAGTATTCTTTAGCTTTAGGGTAATGTTTTTAAGGAACTTGAAGCTTTCATGGGGATTTCCACCTAGGCTTTATATCTTGAGTAGGGATGATGGTTTTAAATTGAATTGTACTGGCCATGGTTTAAGAAAACTGTTATGTAGGCTTTTAAATATTTAATACAACATGGTTTGGCCTTTGCATTCCTGAAATAACATGAAAATTTTAAATTGTTTTTTAAAAGGCCTTTCATTTCTTTTACTTTGCCATTCTCTTATCAGTGTGAAATGAATGTTTTTTCCTCCTGTTGTATCCAGTATCACTTTGTGTGGAGCTTAAATTATTCATTTAATGGCAAAGTTTTACTCACACAGGAAATGCAGTTGATTACAAAAGCTCGTTGCATTGCAATCGATTTCTTCTCATTTAAGTAAAAACTTTTTCCCCATGAGGATAGTCAAGCCAGTAAACAAGTTGACCAAAGGGGTTGTGCAGTCACCATCTATGGCGTTTTGTGTAAGTCAACTAGTTAAAGCCCTAAGCTACCTGATCTGACCTTATAGCTGACCCTGCTTTAAGCAGAGGGTTAGACTAGGTGACTTCCTGAGCTCCTGTCCAATCTGAATTGTTCTATCTCCTATCAGATAGGACTAGAGCGATGTCAGTATTTTAAATCAAGATCATGGGAACAGACTCAGGCATCCAAAATATAAATGTTAATAATTCTACTGGAAAATAGAAAAAATAGAGTTCACATTTTTTACTGCAGATGTAGGTAAAGCCTGTCTCGCTTGCGGTTTGTATTTACTGTGTTTTCTGTGTTTTATAAATGCCAAATCCTTATGAAATTTATAGTTTTAGTTTAAAGTTAAGTTCTGTCACACCTCAGTGGTAACATGCAAGATAAGTAGTGTTAAGTAGTTTTTATCATATGGGCAGCAGTATTTTATCCCGTGTGTTCAATGGATTTGTCCTCAATGCTGCTTCTAATTCTGACCAGTAGAAAAGTAGAAAATGATATTTGTCCAAATGCTCTTCACCACAGTGAAATATAAAACGTTATATTTTAATGAGAATATGGCTTGTGTACCAACTATTTTTTCGACCAGTATTCCATCAGAATGTGTTAATTTTTTTATTTTTTTTTGCTTTGGCAGTAGTTGTGAGATGTCCACTAAAGAGACTGTGATGACTATGCAGCTGTGCTGAGTGTTGTTTTTTTTTTTTTTTTCTTTTTTTCGTCCCCCTCTTCAAAAGTGAATATTGTTTTTAGAATCTGAGTGCTGTATTCATGTCACCTAGGTTTCATGCCTACAGCATTTTTTCTAATGGTGAGGAACACACAGTACTTCTCTCTTTCTATTACATTTATTAACTGGACTGTAAATCAATTTACAGAATTACGTGGCTTTTTATATTACATATTTCTTGGACTACAAATTTTAAAAATACATTGTTCGTTTCACATTTTTGTTTTATTTTAAATTTGGGGGCAAGTTTTTTGTCTTTAATGATGCTATTTACTAAGATTCTGTCTGAAGATATGTTCAAACACTTGAAACTACTTGAGCTGCATATGCATGGATCAATAGGAATTGATTCTTGCTTCAAAAGCCAAAAAAAGTATTTATCAAGAGTAAACCTTTGTGGTGCAGTTCGTTTAGCCATAATAGTCACGTCCTTGAATTATTTATTAATCTGTCTAGAAGCCAAAGGCTATGAAAGTCTCATGATAAATATAGTATGTCTATTTTATATATGAAATTGTACAGTAATAATACTGTTTGCATAGAATGAACAATTCTCCTGAAGAACAGATTTTTAGATTTTATGTCATTAAAAATTAATATTTTCATTTGAAATGTAATTTGCAGTTAATAGTTTAGAACAGGGTTAATATTTACTAATTAATTTAATATATTAAAGTTAAATTAATATTTCAAAAAACTGTGGTAAATCTTGGTTACAGTAAAGGGAAATTAAGGAAAGAGACTTTGAGGGCATATGCATGCAAATTTGATTATAAATATATAAATATAATTATATGATTATAAATATACAATATTTATTTTTATATGATGATTAATTTCCTGTTCAAGCTGTTTGTGCTAAGCATAAAGTTTATGATCATAATACATTAACATATTAAAATGTAGGTCTTACTTCTCCCTGGGTAACTGTCAAACACTGGACTAAATCTTATCTCTTACTCTCTCTGCTTGAACGTGCAAACTCTTTTTATGTCAGAAATTGAAATAGTTGCAGCAAATGGCTATCCCAGTTCACACGGGACTGAAATTGTGCTTCTGTGGATCCTGTTCAAATCAAGATAAACTGCAAGTGCTTAACCATGGCCAACATTTGAGCCTGACTTTATTTTTCTGTGTTTTTGATTTTTTTTTCTTGATATTAGAAGTAGCATTTTTGACTCAAAATCCATTTCTATACTTTGTACATCAATTAACAAATTCTCACTGATGTTATTTTCTAAATAGTCTTTTTAATGTTCCATTGCTAAAAGAGTAAGAATATAATTACTGCCCTTTTATTGTTATGAAATCTTAATTAATTATTACCAATGCTACAAAGCTAAGTGACAACTGAAGGAGACAGACATAAACTGGTAGACAAACACTGAAGTCAGTCATAGCCCACAGAAGCCACAAAGAATAAAAATTCTCACTTCTCCAAAGGTGGAATTTGGAGCTAAATTTGGGTATGGATAATTTGGATATTAAAATATGTACCCAGTGCCATTATTTCACCTTTCCTGAAAACAACTTTATTTTTAAATATATATATTTTTTACATAGGTCCAGAAGTGCTTTCTCCAGACTGTCTTGTAAAAATGAACAATTATTTTGTTATATATGCATATGAAAACAAGTTTTCCAATATGTTATGATTGGGGGGTAAAAAGGTAAACACAAATTTCTTTAATTAATAACGTTTTTTTTTTTTTTCAACTTCATCTTGTTTTGTGGTTTCATTGACACCTAGTCTGTGTAAAAATTATCTAAAATATATATTTTAAAAAAAATGTTGTAAACTCTTAATGGAAATTTGGGAGCATCTCTTCTATTTTTTTTTTTTTTTTTGTCATTAATTTTTTGAAAGGCAGCAGCAAAACAAGCATCTGGGCAAATGTTTTCTTTGGCTAAGATTAGTAAACTCTGTAGAACTCTTATTAAATTAAAAAAAAAAAAAAAAAAAAAAAAAAAAAAAAAAAGGTACAGCTGTATCTGAAGACTTCCTCAAGTCAAGTCATAAATCAGCATTATTTGATAAATCAGCATCATTTGATTGACTGCTTTGAGGTGTGGTAGCCTGTCTTGTTTTCAGTAAACCAGAAATTAGTTTGAAGTTTGGACCTTACGATCTTGAAGGTGTTTTCCAACTTCAAAATGTTTTAAGATTCCATGATTTAACTTACAATAAATAAATTTAAAAAATCATTAAAATTGTAGTATTTGATTAAGTCAGTAATTCAAACATGACAACAGATGCTGAAATTTTTACTTAGACTACAGAAACACTCAATTTAGATAAACGCATGCTATTCCTTTGTTGAATGTCATGCTTTTGCCAATTGCCCAGTGCTTCGGTCTGTCTATATCCCATTTGCTATCAGAAGTAGGCCTTTTGTCTACACAACTAGATGAAACCCTATTTGTACTTCTTATAAAGCTGAGAGCCAGAGACATTGTCCTAAACATTGTCCTTTTATATATATGTGTATATATATATATTTATATATTTATTTTCGCTTTGCGTGCAGAGCTTATTATATCACATTACAGTATAAAAAAAAAAAAAAAGTAGGTGGGCGGAGGGTGCTGCTTCCTCTGATGTATTTACTACACAAAGCCTTTGACAGTCTGGCTTTTCTCATAGAACCTTAAACATGTGATCACCTTAAATATAAAAAACATTCATGTGAACTTAAGAGCAAGTATTTCCCTATAAAGAGACTCGTTTTTAACAATTTGTCAAATGCATAGCCATAACAAATGGCTATCTCATTTAAAGGAAGATTTAACAATCTCAAAGACTTTCTAAATATAAAGGAAGTAACTTTTTTTGTTCAACTGCCTGTGTAATGGAACTCTTTTTTACCTCACCGGTGTTCAATCCTAACAGGCCCCAGCCTGAAACCTTCCCTTTCCCTGATTTTTATTTTATTTTTATTTTTATTTATTTATTTTTTTTGTTCTGACAGAGGTACCAGAGGTGATCCAAAGCAAAGGCATTGATCTCTACACATCCAAATTTCAGCCTTGATCCCAGACACAGTTTGGAAACTTTCCATTAGAGCAGCAATATTTTTAAATAGATGTGTGTGGTGCGAGTGGCTTGGGTGTGCCACCGAGACCTACCATCTGCCTCTGCAAGCAGGCCAGAGTGTGGCTGGGGCCTTTCCTCTTAGTAACAGGCTGTTGCCCTATCCCCCTTTCATTCATGTTATTTTACATGTTGCACTAGAAGATGACCTAGTAAGAATTTCTGTTTAACATATATTTTTTTAGACACACGTTTTTATCATGCTGTTACCATTCTGCTGTAACATACTGCTTTCGGTGGAAGACATTGGAAGTCAACCTAACTGGTATTTCTCTTTTGGCAAGATGGAGGCCAATAAGATCTGCACATGGGAAGTAAAATAATTCCTGAAAGTAAACTCCAAGCCAGCAATCCCCCCTGTAGTGTCAAGCAACAGTTACTATTATGATTTCTTCTCTGTATATGTGTTAAAACACAGAGGTCTATTACAAAGAGTGTAAGGAGAATGCTGGCCTAAAAAGCCTTCTTTGCAAAAAGTATTTATTTTAAATATCATCAATATGCTGGTGTGTCTCAGGTCTAAAATTACAGTGGTGTTCAGAATTCTTCTAACCAAAGTCACATAAATCAGGTAAAATGACAGCCTGGCATTTTAGTGAAGCCAGTTTTTCAGAAATGACTATGCTGTTTGTGCTAATTTCTTGGTTCATGTTACTTAACTGCTTCCCTATGATTTACTGAGGGGCAAGAGGGAGAAGGAGTCATTTGGCATTTCATAAAGACACAAAGAACCCTGTTTCTGTTCCTGCCCGCTCCCCCCTAGCCCCCTCAGTCTCTCCAAGTATATATATTAGCAAGCCAAAGAATGATATCATGGCATTTTCATAGTGAAAGTGTACATTGTTCTTGAGTCTCCCTTCTTTTGCTCTTTGGTCTGTTCCTGGTGGTAGTGTTTTTTATTTGTTTGTTTATTTGTTTTTTCTCTTTAAATCAAATATAGTATTTGTAAAATATCCTGTAGGAAGTCCTACATAAGACAATTCTGAGTATAAACCCTTTTTTGTGAAGGAGTCAATGAAAGTTTGGTCTGCATGTATTGATATTTGTGTTTTATTATCTTAAAGATTCAGGTGTAGTGTAGATACCGTATATAGGAATATCCTGTTACTGGCCTAACTGTGGAACACATTTTCCAGTTAAGAAAAAGTAACAGAAAAGTGGGCTTAGGTGTCCATTTGATTTTTTGTGTTGTTCTTAATCTGACGTAATTTAATCATTTAGTCATTACTTAGATATTTCCCTTGAAAACAGTGTTTTGAAAAAAAATTCTCTCTGGGGAGTTAAGATTTTCTCAACCTCTGAGAACCAACCTATCAGTATAGGAAGGCTAGAAACAATGAGTAAACTTTATGGTGGGTTAAGAGCACTCCAGTATGTGTAGAATAATAGGGAAAAGACTTTTCATTCAATGTGTTAAGCATCCAGATCCCTTGTTTCAGCTAGTGAAAAGCATTGCAAAATGTCCATAACGTACTGACTAGGCTTGAATATGCTTCTTCAACTCTGTCTTTTCTCTACTGTGGTTTCAATTTTGTCCAAAAAGCTGGCGTGAGGGTTAAGCCAGATGAGATACCTTCAAGCTCAAAGCTTTATACTGTGTAATAGGGTGTCAGTGGTATGAAATATTTGCTGTAGGAAATGTGGAGATCAAGTATTTGATCCAGGTCTGGCAATGTAGTTATATCTGCATAAGATGTTGGTCAGTGAATTCTTCTGTGAAGCCAACAGTCTGGCTCTATTTGGCTTAAAGCCATCGAGTAATTTTTTGCAGATTCTAGTGAATATTAATATATTGACATTTAATACTTCAGGAATTGTTACATAATATCCCCATTTTGCTAGTAATGAAGTAAAAAAAATCCAATATAGAAATAAGACTATACTGATGATGAGAGATGATGTTGGTTTGAAATAATAGAAATCCTTAATCCTGAACAATTACTGCAGTTCAGATCAAAGTATAAGGCAGACACTGAGCTGGAATTGCATGTTAAACTGCAGCTTCATTTACAATGTGCATGCTTATATGTTCTTCCAGGTTTAATTCCTGTGTCAGCTGGGTGGTCATATGTTTCCATTCCATGCTTTGCTTTGGTGGTGGCAAAATCTGTAGGCCTACAGGTTCAGTTTTGACCTTTGTAAGATAAAGGAGACAAGTTCAAATCTAGAAATACTCCCCTGACTTTTCTTGATGCTTCAGATTCAACAGTCCTTTTCCAATGTTTACCATGGATTTATTTATTTTTTAGTCAATCCCACAGTCTACCAAGTTGATAGATATTTCCGTTTTGAGAAATGCTCTTTACCCATCCCAAAGGCATACTTACTGCCCTAAATGGTCCACAGAATGTGTGTGGCTTCAAGCAAGTTGAGTCCAGCTTTTACCACTCCACTTAGGGTGGTCAGCATCTTCTTTGGAGATGAAACCCAAGAATAAATTCAATATATTGACTGATCTGAGTATGATCAGTCAAATCCCCACCTTGAAAAGCAAGGTATGAAATCTCATATTTTGATTATTATTTTTCTCTATCACTTTGGTAATAGAGATATTTTTAGATATTTTTAAACTATTTGAGTTAGTGATATTCAATCTGCTTTTCATACCATGTTGGGGTGTGTATTATCAAAGTCTTTGTTAGATGCACAGGGAGAATTAAAAGGGATAGCTGTGCCTTTTAGATGTTGCAAATGTAAAAAGGGAAGTTGATTAATTATTCTGGGTTTTGGCACTGAATTGCAAATATTTATTGTCTGTGTGCTATTTCTAAATCTAGTCAAACTGTTTTGCAGAACATATAGATCATAGTGAAAAAAAAATCAATTAAAATAGTATGTGTGAGGGACACTGTGAAAACAAAGATCTGTACACAAGAATTTGGTAGAAATTCAGCTGTCCAGTGCCAATTTCAAAACTGGCTTCCCACAAATAGCACCTTTGAAATATGACCTTATTATTATTATTATTATTATTTATTGTAAGATGCCAATGTGATGTGTTTTCAAGCAGATACAAGACAGAGCTTGAATGATATGAGTTCATTGCTACTACATGGATGCATGAAATTCCACAGTACACATGGAATGGTCTTAGCCACCATCTAAATTGTCACACAGTTGCACTGTATTTCTTTCAGGAATCTGGACATGAAGACTTTGGCTTTTAATATTTCATTTGAAAGGAAGCACTAATTTATTTGCAATGTTTAATTTTAACAAGTTACGTTTGTAGAATTTCAGTACATGCTTTCAAGAAGTCAAGAACAGTCACTCTTGATGCTTAGATTATATACAGTTTCAGTTAGTTTAAAACAGTTACATTTTACAGTTTGTAGTTAGCCTTACCTATGTTTAGAGTGTGAAATAATTTGGTTTTGGATGCACTTGGTTTTTCTGAAGTCCAGATTGCAGCTAGAGCTTTTTTTTTTTTAACCTGTGGAAACCAGAAAGCAAAAGGAGAAGTAACATGTAAGTCCTGCTTTCTCATGGATTAAGATGTGGCTGGAGTGCCACACAGACCTGGAGTGTAAGAACATAAAAAGTGCTTTTTACACTGCAGTTCAGATGTATGACAGAGAATATTTGGGAAAGCATTTCAGCCAAGAACGTTTCCACAGCTTTTGAGGCTTTACTGTAGCATCACCTGATGACCTAAAAATAAATAAATACAAATCCCGTGTGTTCATACAAACAAACATTACCATTGGGAAAGATCATCTTGTTCATTATATTTTCCATTAGAACATTATTTTAATAATAAATATCTATTATGCTGATTGATTTTTAAAAAAGTGCTTACCTGAAGGAAATTGAATGTCAGGATCAGGTATGCAAAAAAATAAGGGCATACTAGATTTTCCTGAAGGTATTTACTTTGTTTGGTAGAAAGATATGTTGCTACCCAGAGAAATCATGGTTAAAAAGCATGCATGCAATAGAATGCTGTTTGTTTCTCCCTCTGTTTGCCCGCTTTATCTCCTGCAACAGAGGAGTAAATGATGGGGGGAAAAAAACAAACAAACAAACAAACAAAAAAACAAACAAACAAACTTGTGCTTCTGAGTACCTGAGAAGGGGCTTATGTACTGTAAAACAATGGAGTTGCTCAAAGTCAAGCTGTGCAAAAATTAGCACAGAGGAAAACACCTCTGTCAGGAGAGTCAGCTCTAAATCAGAATCAAGTTTATATATTAAAAGGAAAAGGATAGAAACTCCAGGCTACTCTGTTACAATAATCAGTGCTTTTTTGGCAACTAGTACATTTTCCCATTCCAAGATCTTTGCCAGAACCTAAAAAGATCTTTCTTCTGGTATTTGCGGAAAGATATAAAACCGATGAGTGCAAAGAGATCCAACATGCTAGAATATATACAACAGGGGATTTCCATGTGACTAAATATAAGTCCCGTCAGGTTACAGCTGGCGTCTATCAAAACTAAGCTAAATTATATTACTAATGCTAAATTTAGATAATTCATTCCTGTGTCAAGAGAGTTATCAGAGTCCTAAAATCGTTAAATATTCCAAAGAATAGTGCATTGCATGAAAAATATGTATGCCGTTTGTCTGATTGCTTCTTCCCTTGACCCCATTAGTTCTTTATCTTTACTTCTACACCAAGGAAGTGGCTTTTTTTTGGTAGCACTTTCAGCACTTAAATGGATATCAGGCTTGGCCCCTGGTCAGCCACTCACGAGTGCAACAAAAATATTGTACAGTAAACTGTCTTAGAACGCATTCCAAAGATAAACTTGGAATTCTGCAGAACAAAAGTGATAGTATTACCATGATTTTTCCTGGATCCTTCCCATGGAAAAGTGAGGGTTAGGCACAAAGTTAATATCAGATGTGCAAAGCAGGCATGAAAAGAACAGAAACATCAGAATTCTCTCTTTTATCACCCAAATTTACCAAACCTTGCCAGTTTCATATCCATGTAAACTGTATTATCTTGTGTCAAAACAATTTAAAAAAATGTTATACATCAAACTAGATGAGACTGATTGCAGCTCAGTTTGGCTTCTAGTTAGACAGTCAGCTGAAAAAATATGCCTGGTTAAAAGACAGAAACTCTGATTCAGACTTGTACAGGTTAGAACATGAGAACGATTTTTTCAGGTCCCTGAAAACTGAAATCATTGTACTTTTTGTGTTCATTTATGTTCTGTAGTGCTGGAGTGATAGTGTAACATTACGTACAGGGTGCTGGTAAGCAGGTCCAAAAATGGACATAATGACTGACAAAGTAGTTGTGTATGAAATGAAATAGTCAGCCTCCGTATGTAAAATCAATACCTTTTGTAAGTTGAAATGCAGATCCTTCACTTCTCTGCAGCACGGTAAGCCCATTCTCAGATCAAATGCTTTGGAACTTGGAATCAACATGAGTGCAAGTGCTAATCTGATCCTAGAAAGAAAATAAAAAAGAGCAAGAAAAGTCGGTACCAGCAAAAGATAATTCAGCCATGTTGCTATATGTTAACTTGTGCTCATCAATGGAAATAAATTACCCCTGACTTGTGTTTGGATTACTGATTTTTAAAGATGAGAGAGTAACTAGATGAGGGTTTTCTGCTTTTATCTAGTATCAGGATAAGATTTTTTCCACATAACATTCAAGCTAACATTCTCCAAACATTTGTACTGTTCTCTAGTTTGTTGTACACAGTACATAATTTTCTGGGGTTACTTATGGTCCCACTAAATTTAGACCAAAGACTTCCAATGCAAGCTGGAATCACTTGAACTATGGTGGACTTGAATTTAAATATTATACTACAGATTGCACTTGACCAAATCTTCCCAGTGTCTTCAGTCAAGACTGATGATTGCAGTCTCAGATAATTCATTTCTGGTCCATAATATCTTAATTTTATTCTGAGTTATTTATTCAATTCAAACTGATTTAACGATTTTTTACACATTAGTATAGCTTCAGTTCGTTACTTACAATGTTGATTTCATAGATTTGAACTGACATAATTTCATTCCAACATTGTAACATCATACCTCATAGATTCACGCTGACATCATTTTGAAAACTTTGAGAGGATGCTTTGTACTATTTAAAGGAAATTAAGCCTAAATATAAACATTATTGAACTTAGGATACACTAGTTTTCCCCTCATTTTCCCCAGTTGTAAATTAGAAGGTATTTTAGTGAAACCCATGGAGTTAAATTTATTTCAGGCCTGTTCATTTAAAAGAATAATCTCTAGTTTCAGTTCAAGAAAGATCTGATAAACTAATCTGTTTCTAGATACTTTCCAAATGTAATTTTCTTGGTTGTGCATGCAGTTGCATTGATTTAAAAAACAGGAATGGAGGTGGGAGGCAGTTTCCACGTCTCTGCATTTTACTTGGTCACATCTGTGACTGGTTTCATACTTCTGGTGTTGCCCTAAACTGTTCTATATAAAGATGGAAAAGAAATCTTGCAACTTTTGTGTTCTTTGTCTGTTGAATCTTATCTAATAGCGCTAAGTTTTCTAGCATAACTAAAAATCTAAATAACTAAAACAGAAGGAATCTGAGGTACTCTATAGGCAGCCAACCAGTATCTTGGCTCCTTGGGCTTTGCACTGGTTTTCTTGAGCCTCTTACAGAGTTGTGATGGTTCTTCTAAATAATTAATCACTGATTAGTCAGTGACAATTGTGGAATGTTATCTTAATATTGTCAGCTTGCGCATATTTTAATTGTAAGCCTCTTGTCTCAGTTAGAGGTGCCAGTAACCAAAAGATTGTTCTTTGAGATAATTTTCCCACAAAAGCTATAGTTGTGACACTTCTAGTGATAGGTCAATGTAAACAGTTAGACTGCAGAATAAAGTTGGCAGTGCACTTACCACTGGGGATCTTAGCTTTCTCTCCTCTAGGTAATGCTATTCTCTTGTTGTGTTATTTAATTCCAACTTACATGTAACTAGAAAATGTTTGTATTTTGACTGTACCGCATATGTAAAGGCCTATTGCAATCTGAAAAGAAATTGAGATGGAATTTGAAAACAGTGAGAACCCTGTGTTACTAAATGAGATAAGGATCCATTTTTATGAACTGGCATTAGGTTGAGGTACATCTGATATAGTGCAGAGGTCCTCTGGCACTCAGGACTAAGAAGAAGAAATAGTGTGGAAAAAAAGTGGAAAAAATACAAATAGTGTATTTTTCTAAGATAATTGCTGCATGTGTAAAAAAAAAAGAAAAAAAAAAAAAGACTGAAATTAATTTAACAGCTGCTAAAGTAAGCGTAAATTACCCTGATATTCAGTATAATTAAGTACTGTTAAATATCAGTTGTTAACTGATCTGATCTGATCACTTGCAACATGACAAATAATAGAGGAAATACAGAATACAGATGTCTGCTTGTCATGACCTTTAATCTTAAATGTTGGTCAGCACATGTTCTTTGTTTAACCATACTCTGTCTAGCAGGTTTCTGAATATTGGAAGGAATGCTTTCAAAAGAGGAAAAGGATGCCTGGTTGAATGGAGCTGTAGAGGGGGAGCTGTACACATTTGAAGAAAAGAAATTATTTTCTTCGGTGTTCTGTCCATTCTTTGTTCTTCTGTTCATGTACTCTTCTTTATATGTGTGACATAGACTGAATGAGGCAAGAATGCGATCGGTCTGGAGCCCGGAGTAATTATGCAAAGTTTTCTTGTGATAATTATTGAGTGTAGGGTGCTTAATGCAATGTGGTGCATTCCTGCCACTCGTCGAAGGAAGGAGGCAGTGGAAATGTTCCCATGAGAGTGAGTGTGAGTGGGAGGAGATGGGATTACAGCTCCTGCTACACTACACCGGTGGGGGGAAGCAATCGGAGGCCAAGGCTTCTCTTTGTGAACCAGAACTTCTTGGAAGAGTGTCAGAATAGAAGATCTTTTTCAGTATATTAGGAATTATTTACATGTCTGTAGAGTGAGATTGTGCCACCAAGACTTTTGCACAAATCATAGAATCATTTGTGTTGGAAAAGACTTCTAAGATTATTGAGTCTAACCTTTAACCTAGTACTTTTAGGGTGTGAGTTAGCTGCATGTCAGCTACTCCATGAGTATTCACACGCAGGCTTTCTCCTTAGGGTAAATGTTAAGCAATTGTTCCTGCTGCACTGGTAATAAAATGATATTGCACCTGTATGAGGAATATTCTGGCATCACAGTGTGAAGGGACAAGAACTATTCCATGTATTCTTCTCCTTGTCCTTTTGGAGTACTGGATTGCCAGGGGCACTCATAAAGAGAAGGCTTGCACCCTTCTCCATTTCTGTACTTGTTCCTCTGCATCTTCCATTATTTGGCAGCTTTCAATTTTTTCTTGCCTGTAATGCAGAGAACAGACTTTGCTAAAGCTATAGGTTATGGGAAGTGAAGAAAAAAAAGCACCCTATAGAGAAAAGATGGAGGAAAAATTGATGGGTTAAATAATTGCCATGTAACCCACCTTTAAACATGATGCAAGTACCTGATGGTGTTTATTAGTTCTTGTTGCCATTAGAAGAGATTTTGAAAGCACTATCTTCAATGTAGCTACACTTTAATGAGTCTTTTTCATAGAGAGGAGTCTAAAGGAATAGTTTCCTTCTAACAGATCATATTGTTAAGTGTATTTAATGATAGAACCAGACAATTACATGTAACCTTTTGAATTAGTTGGAATAAAGGCCCCATGAATTTCTTTACATCTCTTTTCTAGGGTCACTAAGCAACCAAGGACAAATGGCTTTATATCTGCATGGCATATTGTATTGCTTTTAAAAGCTTTTTAAATGAACATTAGTTCTTTGCCACAGGAATAAATGGATTGTAAGCATATTACAACTCTTCTTAAATCACTTCTGGTTTTTGACACAATATCCCCAGGCCAGTGTAATGACATGGCTGAGGCTTCCCCAATTTTAGACCTCTTGTAAACTTCAGAACTGTCATCACTGCAAAGCATTGTTTTGTTGTTGTTCTGAGGCTATTTGTTGTTGTTACAGTTTTGTGGGGGTTTTGTTTGTGTGATTTTTTTTTGATATTATAAGTAGCTGTCACAGAGAGACAGGGTGTGAGTGTATAATGAAATTGTGCTGCATCTTTGGAGACATGTGGGCAACTAAATATCTATAAGTACAGCCCAGTTTCATCTGAAAATTTTCAGTAAGGAGCCACTCTTTACTATGAGGATGGTGAGGCACTGATACAAGCTGCCCAGAGAAGCTGTGGATGCCCCATCCCTGTAGGTGTTCAAGGCCAGGTTGGATGTGGATGGGGCTCTACGCAACCTGGTCTGGTGGGAGGTGTCCCTGTCCATCCATGGCAGGGGGTTGGAATTAATTGATCCTAAGGTGTTCCTCCCAACCCAAGCCCTTATATTATTCTATAATAATGCATGTGTTACCTACAAATGTTGAAACTGTTTTTAGTTTCTGTTATATCTTCCCTGTGTTGACTGGTTTACAGCAGTTATTAGAAACTCCAATTTCTGAGAGACATTTTATCTGTATATATTCAGATGCCCTATCTTTGAATAGCTTGCAATTTAGTACACAGAAGAAATAAGTTGTTACTCTCAGCCTAGGGACTCAAAGCATGGAATTCAAGTATATTTACTTGCTAAAGGTCATGCAAGAGATGTGTATGAGAACTTATAATAAATCCTAGGTCTGTCACATAAACTTGATGAAGTGAAATGGTATCATATCTGTTGTATATTACTTATTGCTATGATTTGTGTCAGATAGCCCATGCCTCTACCATCCCTGAAGGTAATCCCATGAAGAGTAAAGAAGTCTGAGTACTAAAAGTATTATTGAATTTTTCATTTCAAAAAAAAAAAAAAAAAGGAAATTTTCCAGGAAAAAATGCATATCTATCTTGGTATTCTTTATCTGGGGCCCTCATTGCAGAATGCTTTGTAGATTTTTTATTTGTTTGGTTGGCTGTTTTTGAGTGTTACCACTGCTTTCCTAAGAAATGATATAACAAAATAAGTTCCTATGTATATTTCTAATTCAATGTCACCTCAATACAGTGTCAGTACATTTCCAAGGCAATGTCACCTCAATACCTCAAGACTGAATGTGATGCAGAGATATTGCTAGAGGCAGAAGCAAACATTTGGGTTGTGAGAACATCCCTTGGTACAGCAGTCAGCTTCTCATGGTGGATGAAGCTAGATACACAGCAGGAGCTGTTGGCATCTATTTCATGTTCTAGTACAACGGTTCTGCTGTGGTGATTGGCACTTGAGAGATAATTCACATTGTGGATATAGGAAGAGAAAAGTAAACTTTTTTTTTCCTTTTTTTTTTTTTTTTCTTTTTTTCTCAAAAATCTCTTTGAGCTAAAGGTACACTTAATGGAAACTGAAAATAAGGGCATGGATTTACTTTCAGATGCCTGTACTGGAAACAATAGCTCTGTATTCTGGTTTAAATCCAGAGACTAAGTTTTCCTGTGTTTCCAGTCACGAGACAGAAATGCTATCCTCTTTTCCATCCTGGGAGTATACAATCTTTGTGGTCTTTATTTCAGAGTCAAGATAGAGAGCATGTTGCCACCGCTTCCTTTCTTGAGTCTATCAAAACACCACAGGCTGTTGTCTTTCCTTTAGCTTACTTGATAGCATCATGCCAAACAAGGAGGCTACTACTAGCCAAGTGGGCTCATAGGCTGATGAAAATTATCTAAAGCCGAGGTGCCTGTTATGCTGATCAGTGCAGAAGACCGGTACTGTGTCAAATATTTTTAAGTTCTTTCCAAAGATCAGTCTACTAACATAAAATACATGGCTTTTGGTTTCTTTTAGTATTTCAAAGTGTCTGGAAATTATTTGTTTTCCTTTACTTTTCATTATGCAAGCAAGTGAAGAAGTTTTAACTGTCCTTTGTGAGATCCTCACTGGTTCTGAATGTGATTGTGGTATTTGTCTGCCTCCTTGTGATTTTCTTTATAATTGCAAACCTGATGTGTAGGTATTTTTATTTTAATAGGCCATGCTAAACAACTGATAACAATTGACTCTAGGAATCTAATTTTTTATTTATTACTCAGAAACACGTAAGAGTGATGCCTTTGAGAGACTCATTAACGAACAGATGAGTGTGATCCCATACTTAGTCATCATGTTTTTTCTTTGTGTAAGCGATAGCTAATGCTATCATACCTTCCCGTTGCTGACTAGGTTTTAAATCTTGTGACTAAGATGCTATCCTGAAGGTGACTTCATCTTGTGCATGGCTCCAGACAACAACAGTTTCTATTATAAGTCATGTTATTTTTGTAGCACAGGATGTACAGCTCTGAAAAGTAGCTCTTCCGTTATAAAAGAAAAGGGGATAAAAAGGTTAGAACTCAGATATAACTTAGAAATAAAATCTGAGTATTCTGAATAAATTGTTGTTATACATCTGCTTGTTTAAATGTTAGGAAGCAGTGGTGATGTTCTTACAAAACTTCTGTTTGCAATATAAGAAAATGGGACAGTTCTGTTTCCTAATTTTATTAACATTATGTGTTCTCATTTTATTCTGCAGTGGAGTCTGCAGGGCGAAAATCAGGTCTGTGATGCTAGCCACTGTAAAAACTGCTGGGCACTGTAAAAACTCATACTAAAAGCTGATTCTGTTCAGATTTTCAGATGATCAGATTGGATGAAGTAAATAGATATGTAGTAAGAGAAAAAAGCTTGTGTTTAGTGGACTTCATTTCTCAAGGTTGTGGAGAAGGTCAGTCATATAAACCTGAAAAATGGCCAATCACATACCCAGTCCTTGATCTGTACTGCCTTACTGAACTGTTTGCATATGAGGTCTGTAGCAGCTCAGAAAGTCACCAAGAAGAGATATTTAAAATCACCAGGTATTAGGATTTTGTTTTCATGTTGGGATTTGTGGTTTGGGTTTTTCCTTCCAAAATATTATGACTTCAGGCTTAACACATTAAACTGAAATACTAACAGCCAACTTGAGGACATCGGCATAATTATCTCAATTGAAATTATTATTGAATGCTGGGTAATACCTTAAACAGAATTTTAACATTTATGGGTCACGATTCTTACCACTAAGGAAGCTGGCAGCATCTTGTTTTCTTGAGGAAGTGAAAGATAGGCATATTATTTTTCAACACTGGATGGCTTCAACTGCAAGAAAATTCAGACATTCAAACAGGAAGGGAATTCGGGGACCAAATGTTATGGGGAGTTGTATGGACTTCTAGATGCTGGTGGCTGAAAATAGTCTCTAGCAAATCGAAGTCCATTTGAAATGCAACTCAACCTAGCATTGATTGAATTAAGATAACAGATTTCACCTCCTGGCTCTGAGCTGTTAGTGTTCATGAACGCTTTATATCAGTACTTCTGTATGATAGGAAAAATAGAATTACAGATACTGAAAGCTTTCTTTCAGCAAAAATAAAAATGTTCAGCTACTTTTCTCAAATCTTGTCTGCTCAAGGAATTTCCAGTCTCCACAACAAATCTGATTGTCATATACCTTTGTGGAGCAAATGATTTATAATGAAATTTCCTTCTGTTTCCTCCACACCTGCGAGAAAACACCATCCATTTGGGTGTTTTTCAGTACTTAGCACATGATCCTGCTGCAATATTGCTTCTGAAAGGGTCCTTATAGGCTTACTATCTGTAGAAGACTGGGTTTCTGACCATGAATCTTGTCTTGTTCACTGAGGAAAGCAGTAGTTTGGGAAAAATAGCCCACGATCAGTTCCATGACAAATATTACGAAGGTCACAGCTACAGGAAAGTTATTGCTGGGTGTGCTGTATTGATATCTCTGAGGATAGGGATGCCCATTGAAGGAATCATATCAAACATTTTACCTCCAGCTTATGCATTAATCTTGCATAAAGTACAGCAAAGCAGCTGTTTGAAGCAATGTGAAATGTTAAATGTTGCAAGCAGAGTTAGAGTACTGTAAAGGTTGCTGCAGTTGGATGTATGTGATAATTCAAATCAATCTTCTAGACTTGTAACGTCTCTGTGTCACTTATCATATACACGTCACTTGCATGGGCAGGCATTGAGAAGTCTGCAGAAGAAGCTTTTTAATTGTTATTATCAGCTTTCCGGAATTATTATATTTGGCTTTTTTGAGGCTGTTATTCAGAAATTAGGAGAGACAGAATGAATCTTGAGAAAATAGCTAGAAAACAGATGGCGCTTCAGGGTTCAAAAGAACATTTTCATGTACTTCTGCAATGCTATAACACGAGTGTGTTCACATGCTACCCACGCACATTTGCATGGTATAATCCTAGATTCACTGAATTCAGTGGCAAAATCTAAACTGATCATCACTGTGCATGAATGTGTATTCACACTGTGTAAATAACTTAATATACTGAATGGAATGTAAATTTGGAGAATCTTAATAGTCGGGGTAAAATTAATTCCTTTTGTATTTACAGAGGTTTCTGTTTTAAAATTCATGCACTGCTTATGAGCCTAGCTCATATTTTTATTTCTTATTAGAAATTCATTCTGAGTACTATCTCGCTGCTCCAATATGTGATTACAGTGGTATTCCTTGAGGGGTAAGAACTTACTTAGATTGAGTAAGTGAACACAAATTGTCCCCTTAGCTATTTCTTTTCAAGAGACTTTGCAAGACTCAAAATGCTTAGCTATCTGCATCTACAGAACAGAAACATCAGCTATCTACAAGTAAGAGGAATCAAAAGTATTTTTGATTCAAAGGTTAGAGTAAAGACTTCTTTTTAATCAGTCACTCATAGATTTATTTTGGCAGTGTCATGCTTATGTTTTTTAAATGTTTTTCTGACAGTCTTCCACTCCCCCCTTGTTTGATCTTAGTGCATCTGGTTTTCCATGTCTCCATCCAGAGACAGCATTTGCCAGTTTGTACTTTTTTTTTTTTTTCACTTAATCTCATAAACTCTGCCTGATTTCTTTTTCCATATTTAATGTTTGCCATATCGTCTCTTCTCCTGAACATTGCATAAAATAGCTGGAAGTAGCTAGATTTCTTTTAAACGTCCCACATTTCAGTTGATAGGAAATAGGTCTGCTTTGTGGTTGGCCCCCACATAAAAGTCTGGAGGGGAAGCAGTAAGAAACTGACATCATTGCCTTCATAATCAACCAGGTGCAGGGGCTTGGAAGTGCACAGTCCCTTCACCTCCAAATGCCATTCTGAACATGACTACCGCATCTAATTAATTCTCCACAACGTTATTCCTCCTTGTCCAAGAACGAAAAGCTTCCACTTGTCAGAAATTCACTTGACTTTTAATGAATAAACAAGTGTGTTTACTTCTATCTGCATCTGAGTCATTTCTCACACACAAAGTGCTCGCCTACGCAGGATACTTTTTCAAACAGTAGCCAAGGTCTAGTGTTAATTAGACACCATAGGCATACTATTCCCAAATTCTATAAAATTGTGTCATACAGAAATAAAAAGTGAAGTTTGAGGGAAAGTTTAATCAAGAATGAGAATCCCACATGTCCAAACCTGCATGTTACTTGTATCAGTACACATCCAAAAATGTATCTTGGTTTCAGTTAGTCAGGCATACTTGGAGTAAGTCTGTTATACTTTGAAAACAGAAATATGCTTCATTAAGTGCAACGTTTGTTCTGTACACAATACTTTAATTTGACCTCCACCAGCGTCATCAAAATTTTCCATTTTTTTTTTTTTTTTGGAAAAAATGTTTTATGCGACTTTGCCTTTTTCTTAACCTCCAGAGCTCATTGGAGGCCATGCAACTTTAGCTGTCTATGCCATGCAGGATTTCCATGGTTGTGGTTTCAACTTCTAAACCAATTCCTGGCCTTTTCAAGTATATGAAAATTGGCGAAACTCTTGTTCTGTTACAATCTAGAGCTTTGCAAACAAGGCTGGCTCCCTGTGTGTATGTTCAATCCAGAGCTGAACCAGTGGAACAAGCAACTTGCTTCATTAGTTTCCAGCCACATGCAGTAGTGTTTTGTGCCATTATACCAAGCGTATCGGCTTAACTCCTTGCCAAGAATAAATAGAAGGGGAAAGCTGCATTTCCACAATGTGAAAGAGGAAAAATTCCAATTTTCTCACTCGATTATTTCTTTTGCAGAAGCTGAGATGCCATTTCATGGATTCCAAGTATCTTTTGTAATATAATGGCTGGGGAAATGCTACTCTATCAAGACTGGACCTCTTCAATAATCAACTGTTTGTTCCTCAATGCCTCAGGCCTAATGAGGTCTTTCTATTCATTTCACAATGCAAGTGGACCCTTATTCTTCCCTATCTCATTCCGATAAAATTCCCTGTCCCTCTGACACCACCTTCCGTATACGTCTGTGTGTGTGCCTCAGGTTCTGATGCTAGGTATCATGTGGAATTCCCTTGATCTTGCTCCATAGTTTCAGTGTCTGATTTCTTTTCAAATCATAACATTAACTAAAAATCATCTTTTTGCTAGATCCCGTAATTATTGGTACAGCATTGTCAGTCACATTTCTAGTTTGTCCTCCGAGTCATTAAATTGTTGATCTATAACTTCAATAATTAATTGTAGTTACCCCTAAGTCTCCCTTTCTGTCTTTTAATATTCTATATCTAACATCAGTACAGTGCTTCATTGTGCTGCTTGATTCTTGGATTCTTGCTCATCATTAGATGCCTCTTAAAAATAACCTTTGTTTCCCCTGGCTCTTGCATATTACTGTCTGTAGTGTTACACTGGGTGTTTCTAGGTCGAGTGTTTGTTATTGGTTCAGTCATCCTTATGTCCTGGGCTTCAATGCTTCCTGTCCTCCTGTGCTGTCATGAGGCTGTCATTTGCCATTTTCTGCTTCAAGTGGAGGTCACAGTCCTAGCTGTTCCCCTCAGACTGTATGAAGTTTTAGTCATGTAGCATCATATTAATTCTGTCTTCTTAGACACCCTACATATTTGTGCTCAAATACATGTTTCCTGGATTGTTTAAAGTCTTTATACAGAGTACGCTTTCAGCAGATGCATATTGTAAAACCAGTTTATAACTAAGAAGCTACTTCAGTGTTTCCACACATGTACCTCCACTAGGGAAAAGCTCTAGAAACAGACAGTGTATTAAATCTTTCCCTTTGGTATTGGATTTCTATCCCTACTACACTCCAGCTTGCTGAGCTGTGACTACATGTAAATGATTGTTTTCATTTCATATTGCTGTGGTGCTTGGTGAGGAGGATTTGCCTTCTGAATAAACCAAAACAAAGGAGCAACATTTAGCTCTATGTGAGGGCAAAAGTCAAGGAATTGAGATACAGGTTAACACTGTCCCCAGATTTTTAAAGGGTTATACATATTTCATTTACCTTCCCCTTAAGCAGCTAGGATAAAGAATTTACAGTCATGTACAAATTATATGTTACTTAAGCAGTGTTAGAATGTTTTAACTTTCTTGAGCAGGTGACCAGATAATATATGTTATACCTACAAGTTATGTTAATATGCAAAGACTTTGTATTTGAGCTACTGCAGTCTGATATGAGTTGAATCACTAGACACTTACTTCTGTTGTAGCAATCTGTCATAGCGGGATGCAGATGTGTTCAGTTCCCATCTGAATCATCAGCCCTGTGCTGAAAATGTGACATCTTATAACAGTGTTTCATAAGTCCCATAAAGAAACAGTTTTGACTGATAAGTTAGTTTAACAGCGTGTATAAGTATTGGAAAAATCAATTGAAAAATGGTGAGGTGGAAATCTCAAGTGAGGTCCACAAATCCTCTAGCAGGAACTTGCAAATGAAATTAAAAAGGTTTTGAAAAGGAACTGAGCCCCTTGAGGAAAAGGTGTTCTTGTTTTAGTTCACCTGTAGTTGTGCTTCATTTGCTTATTTTTTAAAAATTTTTATTTTATTTATTTAGTTATTTATTTTTATGGAAAGGAGGTGTTTTTTGGCAGATGGAAGCGTTAGCCAAATGGACAGGTGATAAATGGGCAATAATGTCAGTCTAGAAAAAAGAGAAATCACCACAAAAGCAAAATGACTGTCTGATCAATTAAGTAAGGACAAGTTAGGTGAAAGCGGTTCAGTTTGTATTTTAAAAGAGGAGAAATCTCTGCAATGTGATTTAGTGAAGTAAGAAAGTTGATGCTATTATGCATCGCTTCATACAAATATCTGTGAGATGAAAAGGAGAATGAGAAGGCTCCTTTTTAAGGGAGTGGATTTAATTAGCAAAAGACATAGTGCATACAGTTTTAAAGCCCTTATCCTTAGGGCTTTTCAGAAAAGAAAAAAATCACTCATATTAGCAAAAGGTTAAGGTTTAGATTTCAGAAGAACACAACCCAAAAGACATTTTGAGAAGTTGGCTAAATTCCCATTGTGTTCAGTAGGAACTGGATCAGTCACTTAATGAAAATGTTGTGTAACTGGTCTTATTCGGTTTTATTAGACTTCACTATGTTTCCCTTGAGACCTTTTGGTGCATATGTTAGTTAATCTGGTAGGAGACCAAGAGTTTACTTAGGTATCTCACATGGATCATTTTAATATCAGTGCTTAAGTATTTTGAAGCTTGCAAGCATTATGCTTTAAGTATTGTTCGTGAGCCTTCTGGCTTTGTGGCATGTTTCAAACATCTTTTCTTTTTCTACTTGCAGATTGGCATTTTCAGGTAGAGGTGGAACAATCTTAAGAATTCAACTTCTGTGATCCCAGAAAACTCTGTGAGCAAGGGAGGATACATAAAGAAGATAGTTAAATAATTTAATACCCCCCTTTTCTACACAATATTGAAAAAATCCGATAGAGCTCTGCCTTCCAAAACTTTTTCAGTCAGACTGACAAAGGCCAAATTGGCAGGATCATTTTGAGGAGTGAGCATAAATCATTGTTCAGGCTAGCCAAGCTCTGATCTTTTCTCTAAGCACCAAAAATAAAACAAGTGATTTACAATTAGACATTGGCTCTTAGCATTGACACCATCAGCCATTTTACGAAACCTGTGAAGAGCTACATGTTTCAGGTCAGTTCTGGAAAAGCGAAGTGTAAGTAAGAAAATCTCCACATACTGCTCACCCAGATTCATTGCATTCTGTGACAGATTTTCATCTTATTAATTCCTGGTTCAATCCTTCCTAAAAATAATAATGAATGGCTAATTTTTTTCAATGACAAATGGAAAAAGATACAAAGCTGTACTAATTTTGAGAAGGAATAGACAAGGCTATATCTGTTATTGAGCCAGCTTTCAAAATGTGAACAGTCAATCTTCTTTATTTTTTTTGTACATTTAAATATTTCCTTTTCTACTTTATTGTAGAATCTGTTAATAGATTTAAGCATAAATAAAGTGTAAAATAATAATAATTCTTTCAAGCTACAATGCTGTCTGTGACAGAGGACATTAATAATTAACACTATCATCTCATTCTTATTGCTGAAGAATAAATAACATGCTACTAATATGAACCTGGTATGTATATCTGTAGCAGTTTGGAGTTAAATATGGTAAATGGTACCAAAATATGTCACTGTGACCCAAATTCTTATTTGCTATGCGATACTGGACAATCAGCATATATAGTAAAAGATAGTGCTTGTCTTAAAAATGTTCCTGAATATCTCACTAACACTGAACCGCTAGCATTCCTTCTTCTGTCTTCAGCACTCTGATATAAAAACAGTTCTTGGCTAGGAGAATGTATGGAAATTAGTACTCAGCTTAGTTTTGGAGAAAGATTCACTTAGTAGATTATAACTTCTAAAGAGGTAAGGATAAGCTTAAAATCACTGTCTTGACTTTGGGTGACCTCCTGAATTAAGGTCCTGTCTTCAGAGAGAAAAGCCTGTAGTCTTCTCTGATAAATTTTGGTTGAGTGATGTTAGAGCCAAATTTTGAGAAGAAGAAAAGCAGATGCTTATGCATTTTCTGTTTTATACTACTGAAACATTTTCTGAAACATTTTCTGTTTAATGCTACTCACCTTTAGGTTGACTTTTGGATGTTTGCACATGTGAATGATTATTTAGATGCCTTCTGTATACAAACTTTGCTTGATCTTTTGATCTGAAACAAACTTTGTACAAATGACTCAGTGAATTACATGAGGCTTCTGATCTTTCATTGTAAAGCCTGGTCTATATGTACTGTAATGAAATGGTTAGAAGGCTTCATTTGTGCGAGCCTCTATGGCTGCCTCACCTGGAAAATCTATCAGGCTTCAGTGTATCAGCAGCCACTGAAAATCATTCCAGCTGGAACTACACTGATACAATTTTTGTATCACCTATTTAAGTCAATGCTTCTTTCATTCCCTGCCCCTGTATGTCAGTCAATAGCCATGGAGAAGTGTGGGTGTTGCTGAACTGGTTGGGAACTTTATTAGGTTCTACGTGAAAACTGAGCTCTTTGCTCAGTGAGAAGTATCACTTGATGTAAAACAATAAATGATAGTCTGCCCCAAACTGGAGACTAAAGGATTTTGAAGAATGCCTCAATGGTGGTTTATTTTCCACCAGGAGAAAAAAAAAAAAAAAAAGAAAAGAAAAAAAAAAAAAAGGAATGTTTGCATTTGATTTGTGTAGAGAATATAGACTTAAACCAGTGAGGCTTCTAACTCATTTGTAAAGTATCGTTCCACCGTGGTCTTTGTGTATACAACATAGCATAGGAAATCGCTTCACTTAACAGAGTGAATACCCGTCAATGTGTTTGATATCGCCCACGATGTAACATGAAAATACAATTCTTTATAATTCAGAAGGAATGGTAATTTTAAAATCCAACTCCAGCACAGTTAGAAATATTGAGACAAGCAATTACCGTGAGCACTTGACAACTTTTTTTCAAGCTGAGCTTTTTTATAATGCTTTTTCCATCTAAGTGAGATTGATGTAGTGTGATTTAATACACATAAGTCCCTGAAAATGAGAGGGAAATGTTAATCCAGCGAGCTGCCTATTTTCCATGTCATTAGTGTGGTTTCTGCAGAGAGGGTAAGCGCGAGCTCCCTTATTGGGGCTTTAGAACTACGACACAAAAACTCAGAGGAGGTCCCTAAACAAATCCATATGTAATGACGGGAGCAATAGAAGTTGCATTATTTGAAACTTTTAAAAGTAGCAAACATAATCCAAACCAGTTTTGTATAATTCTATATTAAGAGGTGGTTAGACAAAACATGACCTAATGAGGGATGACAAAATAAAACAGAGAGTTCTGTTTTTCAGGTGGGGAAACATCTTTTTTCTTTATATAATCAGATCATAGTATAATTCAGGTTGGAAGGGACTAATCTACTTTTGTCTGCCAAAATGCACATTAATATACTCTAAGAAGATTACTTCAGTGTGGATGAATAATTAATATCTGGAATTGGCTACATAATTTGCACTTTTCCAGATTTGCAGAGTTGAGGTTCAATTTGAATTCCTCAGATGTGCACTTAGGCACACAAATGAGTTCTTAAACATTTAAAATCAGCCTTATATTTTGTCAGACTCCTGCTTTTCTCTGAGAAGACATTAACACCCACAAATTCAATGACAAAAGGAGAATGAGAGCCAAGAAAAATAATAGTTGCAGGGGAGCTGTTTTCCTTCCATATACCCTTGGGAATTGCGCCCATGATCCCTTTTGTCCATAAGGGTGAACTCTATGTATGCAGAGCAGTAATACCTCATATAAAATGTGTGTTGGAGTGGCTGGGAACTTTTAAAAATAGCAATGTATCTAAATCTAACCTGACTGGTGCTTAAATCTGATGGTATTGCAGAATTTTGCTATAAATTTTATGATGAACTCTAGAGATGAAGTTTCATAATCTCTGCTAACAAGGTAATTTTCAAGTCTGTAATTACGTGGCTTGCAGCAATTTATCAGGAGACTGTTACATATTCTCGATGGCATTTTCAGGTCACTGAATCCTCAGGGAAGTAGCAAAACTCCACAGAGCAACAATTACCTGCATATTTCTGAAAATTCACTTCCTCGTTTGAATGTATCTAGTAGACTTGGTGCAAATACTTATGTGACTGCATTTCCTGTACTGGCATGTACTGGAAACTAATACGCTGTCAGAGTGATAACATTAATGATCATGGAAATATGATGTTACTAAACATCACCATGAAGTACTGCTAATCCATGGGCCACAGGGCAGCTCTTTTTCTTTTGTCCATTGCCCTTGTACTGGCTTGCATCAGAACTTCTCAAAAACTCAATGGAAGAAGTATAAATCTAAACCCAAAATGCTTCTTGCTTGCCCCATCCCTAAATCTAAATCTGCATTTTGGGGCAGACAGCGACATGCCACTCTCAGCATGACATGCACATCTGTGTAGTTTCCCCCCATTTCTTTTTTTATCAAAGCTGTTTTCAATTTTTAGACCTTTCTCTGACCACTGGCCAGTGCCCACTCAGCTCTCCTCAATGTCATCTTCTCGGTCAGCCCCCAGTCATCACCTGTTTGAACACAGTATTAGCATTACTTTGTTCAAATGTTGGCATAGACTTCTCTGTACGTCTCAGTGACCGTCAGAGATGCTGAACTGATATTGTCACAGTTTCTTTTGGAGAGTCCATGAAAGCATACAGCTGGACAGGCTTCTCTGTATGTTGCCAGTATTTCTTGGAGTCTTTCTCTGGGCCCTACCAGGCTGAGCTTCACGTGAAGTGACAGATGTGATAATTTTCAGTGGCAAGCTTCAAGAGGATGTAGGTTAACAGCCAAGCCTGTCATGAAAAATGCTTAGTGACTAATACTGAGACTTGAGAAAGCCATTTTTTGGCATAGACAGAAGGGTAGATCAGCAATGTAAATGGTACAGACAAGTTGCAGAGCAAAACGATTCCTAAAGAGCTTCAGCTGCATTTCCAGAAGAAAAAAAAAAAAAAAAAGTTAAAGTGGTTAAAGTGCCATGACTGAGTGCACGATACGGGTGTGCTGGTGCTGCTGTGACTGCTGCTGTGACTTAGCACTGGCCTCGAAGCCTGCCAAGTGATGGCAGGGAGGTGTTCCAGCTTGCTGCTGGTACTGTGCTGACAAAACAGTGTGTGTAAATCTTACCAACGCTAGGATCTCTCTCTCTCTCTCTTTCTCTCTCTCTCTCTCTCTCTTTCTTTCTCTTTTTTTCTATTTTTTTTTTCTCTTTTTTTTTGTGGCCTGCAATATCTCTAGGGCCACTGTGAAAATATATTAATGTAGAAGCCCATTTAATTATGTGGTTCTGAACACCTGTCAAAATAAGGTCCGCTAAATGCTAAGATACAAGAAACAAGAGTCTTATCTTCTGATGACAATAAATCTAAATGGCTTGTATTCAGGAAAATTTAATTGAAATACATTCAGCTCTTATCTTTCCCAATCTCATTAACTTCATACTTTCAGAGTGCAAAATTTTCTCTGTGCAGCCTCTGGTGTGATGTGCTGCGTTATTTTGCCAAACACCTTTGGATTTTATAGTCAATATACTCTCAGTATGTAGCCTACATCATTTCAGAAGTTGGCCTAAAATCACGCTGACTGACTCCAGACTGTGATTTGCTTTAGGTTGCTGAGTTTGGCTTCCAGAGCCCAGCCCCAGTGCCATTAAAGTCAGTAGGATTCTTTCCGTTGGCTTTTGCAGGATTTGGATGAGATCCATCGTGTGTAATTCCTCCCCCTGCTTCCCTTCCCCTCCCTGAAATATCCTTAAAAAAAAAGTTGTAATATAATCTGAAGAATAACATTTTTGGGCCAGATTTTCAGTTCCTATAAAACCAAATAGATTTTTTTTCAAGTCAGTAGAGCTATGCTTATTTACATGAGCTTAATATCTTCATGTACAGCCTAATATCTCTCCAATAGTCCACAAAGTTCCCTCAATTCCTTTATGTGAAAATCAAAACAGTTTAAACCATGTTTCACTTTGATGTCCAAGTCCTATGTAGTGACAGCATACTTTGAACTTCTCTCAATTGTTTTGTCTGTTATCCCTTTGGTATGCCTTAATGCATACCAAAACAATCTATAATTTCTTCTGCAAAGGTATTGTCTGGTAATTTGGTCATTTGGAAGGATTTTCTCAGCTTTAATTAGCTGGATAGCAGCATCAAAATACATTAATGTTATGAATTTATTGGCCTTGATAACTGACTAATTAAATTTATTACTGTGGTATCCAGCTTTTTTCTCAGAGTTCTCATGGAAAAGCTGGATTGGGGGGATTATAGAATCTCAACCAAAAGTTTCATCTTCAGCTGAAGGGTGTTGCAGTGGAAATGGCTTTTTCAGTTAGAAATTAGAGCAATTATTTATAGATGCAGGAGAAATCCTTTATTCTTCTGTGAGGAGTCCAGAGCAATTTTGAAGCTAGCAGATTTATTCTGGATTTGTGCTGATGTTCCTGAAATCAAAATATGGCCATAGGAATAAAATTGTGCTTTTGTGGCACAGCACAGCATAAACAATGACCATATTTAGGATGCAGGAAAACCCTGTCTCTATAGAGAGCAAGCAATGAATTTTATAATATAAAAATAATATATTCAAAACGGAGGAGAAAGACAGAAGATGTATATTTAACCTGAGCATCAGGAAATAGCATACCACATAGGTTTTATTTGTCTGTGCAGCAGTCCCTAAGGGGAATTGAACCAAATATATTTTTTTACTAACTTTCCATTCCTAACTCTTAATCAGAAGTCCAGATACTAACTTCTTTTGGAACGTGAAGCCCCCTCTGACAATATGTGGAAGCTGAAATTCAGCAACACTTAACTCATTCCCACAGCAACATCACATGTCGTGGTGGACTGATGTAGAGTTTAAAATGCTTTTACTTTACAAGTTCTGGGTACATTTCTCAAAATTATTTTTTTAAAGCATTCAAACAGGAGAAAGCAGCTAAATAGAAGTATGTATATTATTGTCGTAAGGCACTGTCACTGTTTGAACTTCAATTTTCAATTTGATGTAAAAACCATTTGCTTCTTTCATGATACATTGTCCAGACTGAAAATGTGATTTAAATTTCATGCCACTGAAGGCTTTTTATTTATTTATTTATTTTATTGGGCATTTTTATTTATTTATGTATTTATTTATTTGCTTTGCTGTCCGTACTCTGTGTAGTGATTGTGCACCACTGGGCTAGGTTACAAAAGGTCTGTATGCCATATAACTCTCAGAAGTGCAAATATTGTAAGCCCTCAAGGCAGTTGTGCATGTATAGGACAATGTAGAGCTGTCTGAGGACAGTGGCCTGGAGGTGGAACTTTCACAAGGCAAATTTTTAATTTCTTGTGCTATGGCTAAATTATGTTTTGCAATTCATAAGATGCATTTAATCGAAGCATGTTTCAATGCATGAATTATGACTTGACTAGGTGCATAGACATTACTTTTGTAATTGGTGAAAAGCCTTATTTGAGTTTAGGCAGAAAATAAGTGTGGACCTTGAGGTCCACACTCTACAACAGAGATAGGCACCTAACTGGACAGTTGGATACCTCTGTCTTAACCTAAAATTTCTTTGTAGGTCAAGCACTAGTGTTGCTGGAATAAAGACAGCAAGCATAAGCACTACTGAGATCTTCTCCTAGGATGAGCGTAGGGACTTTTCTTGTATATTCTTTTACAACTCAGCATAAATTGAGATATCTCAAAACAGCTACAGATATAGCAGTTGTGATGTCCCTCCTTATAGCATTTTATTTACAATATATGTCAGCAATACTGAAAAACAAAAAACAAAACAAAAAAACAAGCAAACAAACAAACAGTACTTCACTTCTTCATTTTCTTAAATAACTTTTTTTTTTTTTTGATATTTTAGGAGATAAAGATCTTTTTTCTTTTTTTTTTTTTTTTTTTTCCCCTCACTACTTCATTTATATAGTTCCTTCTCATGTAAACAAAAAACAGTCTCAAAACATGTATGATGGTATCAAAACATGTATGATGGTATCTATGTATTTAAAAAAAAATAATCCATGTGCCCTACCATGTTTACACTAACTACGTGAAGAACAGGATCACTCAGTGGCATCAGACTCGGAAAAGAAGTAGTAATGTTTACGGACAGTATGAAAATTTTTAGTTTTAAATACTATTTTATTTTATTAAAGTTTTAAATAAACTATTTTTATATTTTATAAAAAGTTTTATTTAAATTTTTTTTTAAAAAATATTCATAGTTACTGAGTTCAAATAAAAAACATTCTACAGTTTTGTTTCTTTCCCTTTTATTTTAAAGCAAAATACTAATATGTCTGTGACTTTTAATTAAATAAGCAGAGCTTTTTCCAGCAGGAAGAATGAAAACCCAGTGAATGGTTCACCTTGAAGATTTTTTGTTCCTTTATATGTAATTTCAGATGCTGCACAACAAACACGTGATGGTCCGTGTTGGAGGAGGATGGGAGACTTTTGCAGGTTACTTACTGAAGCATGACCCGTGCCGAATGCTGCAGATCTCTCGAGTGGATGGGAAAACTTCTCCAATCCAGAGCAAGTCTCCAACCCTCAGGGACATGAATCCAGACAATTATCTGGTTGTTTCTGCCCATTACAAAACCAAGAAGGAGATTAAGTGAAATAAGCTTCTCATGTGATTGGGACTCTATATATGTAGGTCCAAATTATTTTCTCAAGTGTAGCAAATTTAGTTTATGCTTTAAAAGGACTTCAGAAACTTTCAGACTGGAAATGGCAACCCATTTTGAAGATCTTTGAATTGTAGAAATATTTATTTCTAGTACTGTATCTTTTATAGCAAATTACCCTTGCTAGGCTAATTACTACAATCAGATAAGAAATAGACATATATTTTTAGCCAAATTATTACTCTTTAATACGTGAATGTATACTTAGAGTTACATAAAGGAGTGGATCCTGTTAAAGGAAGAAAATACATAATACAATATATTTGTATGAAAATCTTATGACATTGAATCCTTGACTGTTAGACTAGTTGAAATATATATATGCAGGTGGAAAATTAGTATTTGTGGAAATTATTTGGTAATGCCTCTTGAAATGAAATCAGAATTGACTATTTTTATGGGTTGCAAGATTTTTTTAAGCAATAGAATATAGAGACTTGTTGCATGCCAAACAACTTCCCAAAGTGATTACTTAAAAAAAAAAACACAAAAACAAAACAACATAAAATAGCTCAAGAAGAAAGACCCACAACCCTTCTACTCTTTAAAACAAAAGGCAATACCAAGTGCTAGATCCGCACTTAGATCCTTCCTCTTTCTGACAGAGTTGCCCAATATAGAAGCAGAAGGAAGGTTGCCCCTTCCCCTGTCAGACAACAGAGACGGCCAGCTGTACTAGCAGGGTGATGTTTTGCAAGCCATGAAGGGAAGTAGTAAAAGATGCATGGCCCTTCTATCCAAGGAGGAGCTTCAGAACAGACTAGTCCCACTTCCATCACAAAACATTATCCTCTGCTTGAGCGTGAGCTTTTCCTTCCCCTTATTTTTCATTCTGTTGGTCATGCCAAATATAAAATATTCATTACCCTGTCAGTAGAGTGATTCACATTCTTGTAAATCATTCACACACCTCTAAAATAGCTAAAGACGTATTGGGGCTTAGTTCATAATTTTGGCTACTTTTCTTTGTTTATATTTGGTAATTTATGTGCCTTATAACTTCCTAGAAAAATCATTTTATAGGATTATTTCACTGACTGTATAAATTCGAGCAGAACTCAGTTGTTTCATTACAAATGAAATAAACTTTTTTAAAAATACTCATATGTTTTCAAAGTCTTGTTTGGTATTTGTAAACTGTATTCCTGTACTTTGGTGCCACTGAGGAGATGCCTACAATGTAGAACTGCTTACTAACCTAATAGTAAGGTAAACAGCAAATGGTGGTGTAAACATTTACTTACGACAGATAGCGCAGAAAATACTTGGATTATGTTTAATTTTCCTCCTTTGCAGGGAAAGAACAGAATCGAAAGTGTTCCTGAAGTGTTTTTTTTTGTTTTGTTTTGTTTTGTTTTTTAAAGTATCAATTGCTATTTTTCTGTACTTTTTAGTTTTAATAAATACCCGTATGATCTGCTCCTGTGGTCTTAAAAATTAAAGGCAAGATTTCTACTGGCTACAGCAAGACAGGCTCAAGACCTTGTTCCCTCACGCTCAATGCCTTACTAAAACCACCACATTTTATCACATATCAGTAGAACTATCCTACCTTACTACCTATAAATACCTGCTAAATACTAGCAATTACACAGTTGCTTGGCACACAGTATTGAAAGATATTTATATGTTAATAGATTAAGAACAGACATTTACAATTTTATATATATGTTATACTTAGATTTATTTTAACATTAAACATCAACAAATAATCCCAGTAAATCCAAACCAAGATTTTAAATTTAATAAATAAATAAGTAATAAACTAGGGTATGCATTTGTACTCCAGCATCCTAAAATCACATTGAAATACTACTTGACTTAAAACTTCAGCCTATTTGATGGTATAATAGGAGCCCTTTAAAGGATTTTTTTTTTTTTACGTACTGCCTGCTACCACCTAACTGGAGTAAAACGTTTTCAGGTGGGGCTTCTGTCATTTGATGCACCTGGGATGGGTAAGGAGCAAGGAGAAGGAAGTTAAAGCAGGAGAATCAATAAAAAAAATCCTGCAGTAATTTAACTTCTTTTGGAAAGAGGGGCTGGAGATATCATATTTGGAAGGTAAGTGTAGTTCTTTAGTTAAGTGGTGTCTTGTTATTGTACTAAGCTCTGGAGCAACGTTGGGTATTTATTTATTTATTTTTCTGAGGAGTTAGGAGTCTGAAATTCATGTTACAAAGCTGAAGCTGAGCATTCACATCTTGCTGAAGGAGTTAGAGTACTTCTTGTTGTTTGTTAGTATGGGAACAGAACAGGCTGTTTGAAAAATGTTGTCTGTGGAGGGGAAACGAAGTTGGTCATCAGTTATTCTGGATAGTACTTAAAATTTCTATGGCGTGGTGTGTGGCTAGTAAGGTATCTTGCATAGATTCCTAGGAGGCTGAACTGAATATCAGAGTACCAGTGGATGCTCTGGCCTTCAGTGTATCAGATCTGCAAACATTGTTCTGTATCCTAAGCAAGGTCTGTTGAGACTCTGAAATAGTTCCTTGTTACAACAGTGAATAATGAAAAGATGAAACATTGACGCATCAATGGAGGCTGACAGTGAGGAAGAGGACCATGTAGTGACTTTAGCTCAACTTGTCATTGTGTAACTCTGCAGTGTGAGTGTCAGGGAGGCTTACAAAGCTGAGCTACTCTGAGCTGCACCAGAGCCTCTTCTTGAAGTGTGAGTTGGGTCATGTAGAAGCCAACACAGAACCACTTTTTAGCTGTGAATAAATAAATAATGCTGGTAAAACTCAAGATGGTAATTGGTATAAGATGGCTTTTAAAAACTATTATCATATAACGTTAAATAAACATCATAATTCTGGAAACAATTCAGAAATAATTTGGAAATGTTAATTGTAACACCTGTTAATACTTATTGTAGAACATACCTTATGTTACCTTGCTGTTCATATTCTATTTGTCTTTTTTTTTTTTTTTTCCCCCAAGCAGATTTATTTATATAATTGAGTGGGAACATTACTTTACCTTATCTTTATTGTAGTGATAATTGAGCCTTCATTTGCATTACCAACCCCCCCCCCCCCCTGCCCAACAGCAACTTAAGAGAGAGAAATTCTATGGTAACCAGCTCAAGGAGCTCAAGGGCTCTTGGTGGGGATGAGTGAAAGAGTGAGGTGTGAATATATGTGTGGGAAGGTATAGCAAGCTTCTTATAACTGAAGACGCAACACTGAATACATTATACGTGTTCATTTTAGATCAGTGAGATGAGCTGTTTGCCGCAGCACAGTGTTACAGCAGCATCTGCTAGAGATGCTTATGGGGGTTTGATTCTTCTGGGGCTTATATTGTGTACTGCCTTGTTGGCTGCTGACTGGGAAGGAAGCCAAGGGCCTTTTCTTTGCTTTGTCTCCTACTTTCTTAGCCTGTGGGTATACTGGAGTTTGAAGTAAGGTGAAACAGACCTTTAGGATCACGCAAAATTTTATGGGGCTGGAGAGGTTTTTCCATCCCAGTCCAGCTGCTGGCACCACTCGTACTTGATGAGCTTTGTCTCCATGATTGAATCTGTCAGGGTGCCCAAACCACATGCTGAAGCCATGTGTTTGGCTAAGGGCGCCCAGTGGTGCTACCTACCTACCCTTGGGGAGCCGTAGCTTCTGCATTCTCCCAAACCTCAGCAAGTCCTGCCTCAATCTCTGCCTGGAATCAGTGTATCTTGACAGTGCACAGTAGCAGATGGTTTCATTCTGTAACTATTGCTGCAATGACTATCCTGTCACTCAGTTTCAGCCCTTTGATGTCAGTTCAGGAGCATGGTTTTCTGGCTGCCAGAATTTTTTTTTTTCCCCAAGCGTTTTGCAAGAAACTAAAAATGCTTTCAGAAGGTAGGCGGAAGAGGTGTGGTCATAGTGCTGTAAATCAAACACAGTATCAACCACCTAACTCATCTGAATGTTTTTGAACAGTTTCTGAGGGGAAGTGAACTGATAGGAATGGAGGAAATAAGGACCAAATTCCTATTGAGTTTAATAGCTACTTAGTGCAGCACAAAGTGGTAACAAAGAGGGGTGGTATCTGTTTCTCCAAGTAGGGAGCAGCTTGAATCTATGTAGCTGTTGGCTTTACCACCTAATAGCACTCTGCAGGCAACGATAAATTGTATGCTGCTGAACTGCAGTATGTCTTGCTTTCATTCTGATCTGGTATTAACGTTATCAGAAAACTTAGGAAAACGAAGTGTTTTTATTCACCCAAGTCATTTCCCAGTTTAGGTTCAGGCTGTGATTGCCCAAACAATCAAGCCAGGATGGTACAGAAAGCTTTTTTAAAAATAGCTTTATCACTTGGTGACTTGTAATACAGAATAACAGCACCCCAAATCCTCTGAAGTCTTTCTTTGCTGTAGGAATATATTTCATGTTCAAAACCAGGTCACTTAAGAAGCATGGACGTATCTCCTATTTAGTGAAGGGTTGGACAAAGAAGCAAGATTTGCTTCTGTGGTAATTCTGGGTTGCAAAACCTCCTTTTAACACAAGGCCCACTCAATCAGAGGTGATCTGATTTTTGTTTATTCCCACCTTCCAGGAACATTGCCAGGCCAAGAGCCACAAGTAAGCCAGTTGTGTTGGCTGGACCAGGAATCAATGACAAGTGGTGTTTATGTTCAGCCAGCGTGGTAATCTTTAAAATAAATGTACAGCATTTTTGCTGGTCCAGATGATATTACCTGGAGCAGAATAGGCTTACCTTGCCCTATCTATAGCAAGTGTGGGTAGCATGTCATGGCACACTAGCATGAGAACTTCACACTGCAAATACCTCTTGCTTTGTCAAAGAGGAAACTTCAGCAGGTGTCCAGGAATCACAACTTGCTTGATGAGGTTATTATGTTGGTTTCCATGAAAATCTTCGTGATCACTACTCAAGTACCGACTCTCTGTTAGGTCAGTTTGCTGATCTTCCCTTACAGTAAGATGGAGAGCGAGAAGTAAAATGTGTTAGTTAGAAATATCTAAGTACCATCTTAGATGGTACATCATAGAAATATGCTAAGTACCATCTATACCATCTATATAATCTCTGTAGGACGCCAAATGGGACGGATGTTGGATTGAAATTCACATTGCAAACTTTTTTTTATATACTTTATTACATCTCAATGCATTTTCATTAGAATTAATTGGTCATAGTAATGTTTTTTAAATACAGTGAAGAGAACAAGTGCAAACAATCAAAGGAAACTACATGTATTCATCATCTGCCAAGGACACAACTTCTTAGCCCTAACGCTATCATATTAAAATTGTAAGGTCTCCTTTCTTGAGTCAATTATGAAGGTTAAGCCAGGAAACTCCCTGTGTCAGGACTGAGCTCCTAAGACAATGTGAGACACAATTTGGGAAGGTAAAACAAGTATTTAGTTCAGGGAAGGCGAAAAGCCAATATAGGTCAAAACGGGGTCAATGACATGCTGAGCCAAACACAATGCTTTTCAGGGAAAAGACTGGCCAGCTTTTTAGCATTGATCATGCTGCAACAAGCTTTCCTTGTCTATGAAAACAGGGGCTTGAGGTCACTAGTTATGCCATAGTTTAGGTAGCTCTAAATAATCCAAGGCAGCTTCACATTTGGGAAGGGAATTACAGACATTCCTGAATACAGAAGAAAAGCGACAGAGCTTCAGGCGTTTGGCCAATGTTAGTGCAGTGTAACAAACCCACCCAGATAGTACAGAAGTTTCAGCAAATGAACCAGCCAAGAGATGACATAATGGGTCTTCTGTTTTGTGTTTTTCAAAATCATCTGAAGTGCAGCACTGCCCTCTTGTGTTTAAAAGGAAAAAGCAACAAAACAATGAATTAACGGTATTTTTAATGTAGTGTTTATGCTCCAGTATTCCTTATAAATACGTATATGTTGAAGAGAAATTCACATCTGAAAGTGAGGAGAACGCTTATTAGACTCACAATAAAACAGCTTTCTTGCTGTAAGTATACAGGGTTTATAAAGGTGTATTATGCAGTGTCAAAAGGCTTCAGTCTGTGAGGGCCTATCATTGAAACTGCTTTAGTTGTTGTTGTTTTGTTTTTGTTTTTTTTTAAAGGCACTAAATCCTTAAGCAATTCACAAGTTATTAGGAAACTGAAAAGAAATGTGGTAACCTACATATCCAGATACATATTTATGAACTCCATTCTATATAAGGAGTTGGATAAAAGTTTAATTGTAGAGCTCGAAGTGAGTGTTAAACATCACATGGGCATGTGAACTCTGCCTAAGCTGGCCATAAACATAGACATACCCACTGACCAGATAACATACACACAGACTGACTACAGGGTCAAGACATCACTTCTATGTGAGAAAACCCATCTCACTCCCTTGAGAGGGAACCAATAAAACATGCACATAAAACAAAAATTGGCCAAAACCTAGTGTTCAGAGGCTTGAGCTCTTAACTTTCTTAGTACACAATTCCACATCTGCCCTCCTGCAATGGCAAAGTACTGCTGAGTCTTCATACGCAAACAGCAAAAGCCACATGATGAGTAAGTGCCACTCGGCTGCAGAAACTGGCAAGTTATTGGCAGTAAACATCAATCGTCTCTCCAGAAGTCATACTTCTTTATCCAACCTGCCACTAAAGAAAAAAACAACAAAATGCACCACAGGTTTATATGAAGCTGGAGGGGTAAATATCCACACCACAGGGTTGTACAAAGACCAACTCCCTTGTCTAATGCAGTTTATATCCAGTGAGTGGTGGACACAAAGCTCACCAGTGGTAGCAGATATGTGAACTCCCACCCACAGAGTTCCACTGCTATGAATGCCCTCATATCCAGCAACAGGGGGAAGAGATAATTGCTTACAAAACTTGTGTTTCAAGAAATGGATCCAGCTATTGCCCTGGAGAACTCCTGCATTAAATTTTCACCTGTTTTTCTGTGACAGTTTATTTAGAAAAGTGGTAGCAATAGCAGCAACCAAGTTTATCAGTAAATAGGGCAGCATTTTGCATTTTTTTAGAAAGAGAAAAAGATGGTTGAAACCCCAAACATTTACTGTACTTAGTTGAATGATATTCTGTAAACTCTGAGCCAAGAAGAGCAAGTCTTAAGAGGTAATGAAATGGGACACTGAGGTCAGGGAGGAGGTTCCCCAGTGCTGAGAGTATCATAAAACAGAATCAGATCATTGGTGCAGAAACTGAGAGCAAGACGGGAAAACTAAGCTCTCTGCCATCCTTGCATCCCAGAAATTAAATCTGCTTGAGAATACATGACACATGCTTCTATTTCTATTCCATTTCCCTTCCTCTTGTTTTTTTTTTTTTTCCTTGCATTATTCAATCTTGTAGACAACAACAAAACAAAATCGGATTTTCCTTAGTGAATATCAAGACAGTTGCATCATACTGTTTCATTTTTAAACTTACTCTCAGTCCTCCTCCTCCTCCAGAACCTGAAGCTGCAATTCTTTTTTCTATTTCTTCCTGTTTCTTTTTCTTCTGCTCTACGGAATAAGTGTTCTTAATACCTCGAGAGGAAGCCTGCGAGGAAATATTTGCATAAGGTCAGTCATTTTTATGGATAGAAGCCAAACTGCGAGTCCTGGTAATGGTACCTTGTGAACTCTGGTTTGCATGTAAAGATGGAAACAGTAATTAACGCTACCATGATGTCAAACCAGACTTTTCAGAGTACTTCTTTATATTAAGTGCTCTTGCAGGTATGTGAGGGAGTTCTAGTTTGATATTAATATATCCAGGTGAACATACTTTAATGCAATTAAGTGTACCCAGTTTGCATCCCTTAAGACACAAGGACAGAACTTAACTTTACCAAAAAAAAAAAAAAAAAAAAAGCTCTGGGCTTTTGGTTTGTAGTTTTTTCCAGCGTCAGGGCCTCTTCTTCCCCTCATGAACAGACTTAAGTGGGAAGAGACAATTTGGGCAGGTACAACTTCTAAGAACTTCAGCTGTTTAAACATCCATTCATGTTTTTCAGCTCTTCTCATCAAATGGAGATGCTATCCAAGTTCTTGGTACAAGTTTAACAATTTTTTTATTTTTTTTTTTTTAAAAGAGAGAGAAACTGAGTGATACTTGTATTTTCTTTAATAGCCTAATAGCTACCATAGAACTTCAAAGCTATCTGCAACCCAAGTTGCTTCACTTCTCCTTCCTCCCAGGAAACCATTTTAGCCTTTTAAGAGCTGGATGAGGACTTCCTTCTCTTATACACTTCTCAAAAGTATATTTCAAGCTGCTATCCTAAAAAAAAAAAAAAAAAAAAAAAGAGAAAAAGTTTGAGACTACAGGAGGATTGCTTTTAATATGTAGTCTGAGACAAAAATGAAAAGTAACAATTTCTACAGAAAGGCTCTGAAGTGTTACTGTTGTTGGTTCAATTACTTAGCTAACTTCCTCAAGACCAGGTCAGTGTGGTTGTCACTAGTAATAGTCAATTTTTAATTCGATATATAATTTCAGTAACATGGAAGCAACACGTGACTCTCTTTATAGATCAGCTGTGGTATTCAGGATATACTTTTTCCTTACTGTCAGTTTTGTATGGTTCACTTCTTAACAACTTCCTTGAAAAGTAAGGATAGGAAGATGGGCTAGTGAGTTCTAGCCACTCTCATAGATCAGTGATGTTCTACCTTATGAAGCTTTAAGGCTATTGAAACTGCTAAAACCTACCAGCCTTAAAAAGACGGAAGACAAAGTACGTACTTTTACCTTACTAGAACTTAAGCTGAGAAATACTTTTGGTTGTTCCCACACTGATAAATCAAACTTGTGAGTGTCCATAATCTGCCTTTTTAAGAGATGGAAAATGTATTCTAACTTGAAATTGCCATTGCAGCAGTTGAATAACAACTCTAGTTCTCAGTAGTTATGTCTCTTGCTTTCAAGTCTTATCGTGTGTGGAAAAAGTAACAGTGAACTTGCTCTTCAATTGCTAAATGGTTTTCAAACTCTGAAAGAACTTCTTCCATCCAAACAAGCTCAGTTACCTTGCAGTGGTCTTTGAGTACTTACCTAGCTGCACAATCTAGTATGTGTGTGTATATACTGAAGTATGGAGGTAAAATATCAGTACTCAGAAAACCTACCGACAATGCCCATAATCCATGCACGATATCTGGTGTTCCTGCAGAAGTCCTAGCTACTTTCCCTGTAAACCAGCTCCCCAAATATATTCTGAATAAATAGCATTTAATCAGGCGTTACCTCCATCTGCCTCTTCTCGGCAGCTTCTGCTAGCTGTCTTCTTTTTATTTCCTAAATAAAATGTGAAAGACAGTGAAACTCTATTCCGATACAGTCTGTACCTTCTTTTAAAAGTCTGCATTTTTAAGTGACTCAAACCTGTACTGCAAACCGTCACAAAATGCCAACCTTATGTCAATTAGCATCGTTTTTACCTCCACCGCAAATGTGGGAGAACAAAGTGTGTTTAGTGACTAATGGGCTAGAGGAGCAGCTGCTGACAGAGCTGCAGTCCAACCCTCCCCCCCTTAGAAACCTCTACGGTGCTTTTGCTCCCCGAAAAACAAGGAGAAGACAGTGATAAATGTCCTTGGGGAAGGTAAAGAAGGGGTTGTTGTACTCTGCCTGGCTAAAAGCCGCAGGTGGGGAGTGGAGGAGGGCGGGCAGGGGCAGCCAGCCCTGCAGCAGCTCCTGTCCCTGCAGCCTAAACCTGACCCCGTGCGGCTGCGGGGAGCCCCCAGCGCTGTGTCCAGGGCACCTTTCTCCCCTTCCCAGGGCAAAAGGAGGCGCCGGGGGGGGGGGACGGGGACGGACACAGGCGGCGGGGCCAGGCCCAGGGCCTCGGGGCCTCACCGCGCTCGCAGGCGGCCGGGGGGAAGCGGCCGGGCCGCACTCACCGGGTCGGGCGTCTCCACCACGTCCTTGACGGCGCCCCCCAAGCAGGGCAGGCAGAGCCCCATGGCGGGGCCCCCCGCCGGCACGGCTGGCGGCGGCCGGGGAGGAAGAGGAGGAGGAGGAAAAGGAGGCGGCGGCCCCGCCTGCGGCCTCCGCCCGGCGCCGCGCTCGGGCAGGGCTCGCCCCGCCTCGGGGCCGTGCGGGGCGGCCGGGGGCGGGCATGGCCGGGGCCGGGGCCGGGCTCGGGCTGAGCGCTGCGAGCCCAGGCGGTGCCTGAGGCTTTATGGGGTCACCGGCGGGGGAGCCGAAGGGGGCGGTGAAATCACAGCCCGAGGAACCACCCCAGGAACTGTCCCCGTGTAGCTCGGGTCCAGCCGGTGCTGGCGGGTCCGTAGCCAGCCCTCCCCAAAGGAGAGCAGTGCTCCAGTTCCCGTTTGCTCATGGCATTAGAGTCAATGTCTATTCACTTGAGGACACAATAAATCCTTCAAAAAGTAAACTGCGTTGCCTTCATTGTGTTAGGGCAAGAGGGGCAGTAGTCTAATTAATTTCCAGGTGGCTCTGGTAAACCTTAGGACTTGTAGTTTACTGGAAGTATGCTTAAATTAGAAGCAGCATTTCCATTCCCTGGTGCTATGCTGCCATCCACTGGCCTTGAGCAGCGGCAGGCTGCTTCCACACATCGGGTACTTGCATTTTTGGCAAGAGGGTATCAATGATACCGATACTGAATGTCAGCAGGGGGCTTCCTGGGGTCAGTAGAAAGCTCCTGCGGCCCTAATTCACAAACAGACAAACCTTCCCTCTGACCAGACAAAATTGTATTTAGCTGTCAGTGATAAAGCAAAATTCAGATGGAAGCATTGAGCCACATTATCAGGAGTTACGCTGATAGAAGTTGGTGATATCTAGCAAATGCACAGTGCTCTTTCTGTCTGATTATGTTGGTTTGGCCCAGCTGTATGTGCCAATGCCTGGCAGCCCTTTGGTGCTATCACGCGTGCTATTGTGAAATGAGAACTTGAAAGTCTCTGGTTTCTGCAGACCATAGCACTTGTCCCCATCCCTCCCAACTGGCTTAGTTGGCACTCCAAGGTGAAGCAATTTCTGAGAGATTTCTGACATAACTTCTGAGAAATTAGCATAAACTGCTAAATGGGAAGGAACCAAGGCACCAGCATCTGCTAGATTTCTGGAAGTGTCAGAATAACTAAAGCTTGAGCCAGATTTAGTGCGGTCTAAAGATTGCTTTTGCTTCATGCTCCAATACGATGGTGGTGGTGGGGTGTCTCAAAGGTCCTGCTGAAAGCTGATAGTGACGTGCCTGTTGCCAAACCCTTAAATGCTCTGGCACAATCTCAGCTTGTAGCGATGTTGTCAGTGAGCACAGCAAGCACCTCCGTGCACTGCATTTTGGGCTTCAGCCTTTTGTCCCCTTTGAGATGGTTTGCTGTGCTTTCCTGTCAGCACTGAAGTGCCATGCAAACCTCTTCTCTCCATGCTGGCCTTGTTTCCCTGTGTTTACTTATACCGAATTTTCCAAAAGTCTTTTCCTCTTTCCTGTCTCTTATACTTTTTCTGTTCCTTTTTTTCTTAAAATGTTGCTACCTTCTCTTTTGTCCTAGTTATTTATAGTAGCTATGGCATTGCTCTATTCAACAACATTTCCTGAACTTGGTTTTGTCTATATAGCCCTTCTCAGGGGTTAGGTGAAGAGTGTTAGAAGTACTCTTCACAAACAATGCCACATCTGTGCAGTTTCTTTCCTGTCTCAGTGCTATTGAACCAAGTACTTATTTCTGTGCCCATGTTCTTGTCCTGCTATTTATTCCACGAGTACACGATGTCATATGTTACTGTAATTTTAGTTCTTGTGTCTGTTCCCTGCAGCTCTAATTAGCCATCAGAGAGGATTATCATTACTGCTAAACGAAGTACTTTGAGCCAGTCACAGCATGGCCCTGGGCTTTCTGAAGTGAGCATCAAAAGTGTGGCTGTAGTCCTGGGAGGCTTATTAAGCTGGAGGGAGGGAGAAAGAGATTTACCTGCCTCCCTCCATCATTCACAGCTAGAGGCTGTCTAAAGGAAGGCAAGAAGCTGCAGCAGCGTGGCAGGGCTGTGGTGCTCCAGGAGCTGCAGCATGTTCTGGGGTGTTATGATTTAAGTTGATGCTTTGTAATGGAAGCAGTTTTGTTATCATTTCTGAGCTTTCAAGGTGCTATGGTTTTATAGTTGGATGGATTAAGCGATTGAGTGATTAGTGCTTGTCAAGCTTCAGGTGAGACCCCAGGGGTTCATGGTTGCTGCAGTCCCCTGTATACTCCATCAGTACCATGATAACCCCTGAATACAGCAAAAAGGTGTCTGTCTTGCCTACCAGGTTTAGAGGAAGATGTAAGCGCTATTGAACAAGACTTCTCTGCAGAGAGTGACAGCGCAGCTTCCTGGTAGTGTGAGCGGATAAGATATATAACTGAGAAGTGAGTGGTCCAACCAAAACCACACTTCTTTAAACCTGTGTGCATAAGGCACAGAGTGCTGGTTATTGAGAAGTAATTGGAAATATGGTACCAACTTGTTCTCTAACAAGACATTTAAGGAAGTTGCTGAAGTTAAAGAATAGCCTTGCAGTAACTTTGCTTAGTCTGGGGTCCTTTAAGAACTGATTTCTTCTTGAGGCTTCCTGCAATAAGCTTAAAGAAACCCTGAGTATGTATAGCTTGACATGAAGTCAGCAGGATCTTTGAGTATTCGGATGTGCTGATGCTTGAAAATGACATACACGTTCAAAGGTTGGGAAATAAGGGCCTTATTCAGTTAGCTTCAGCACACGGGGCAGATGCTCCCTGGCCTGAAGCAGCAGGGCAGCTGGTTCCCCTGGCGAGGGGTGCAGCGTGACAGCACGAGTGAAACACGGAGCTGGCAGCAGGCTGAACTCATCTGCATTGCCTTCGGAAGTGTTTCTGAAAACAAGCAGTGGTGATCAGCTGTCATTCCCTTCCCTCTTAATCCTTCTCTCAGTCTCTTCAGACTAAGCAGACTCTTCTTTCTCTGGGGAACCTTCCCCCGTGCTGGGGGTGAGCAGTGCAGAGCATTGCTCTGCTCCTTGCCTGGAAAAGGGGTGACACTCATCATCTGTAAACAGCACAGCAGGGATCGCTCAACAGAGTGAAGAGTGCTCTTCCTGATTACAGATGGCAAAGCTCTTCGATTAATTGCACGCTGAGGATTTATTGCCAGTGTAAGATCAGTAATAATAACGCCTGGTAGCTCAACAGTAACAGAAAACAGGGGAGGGTTTGGTTCATTTTATTTTTTTTTTGTCCCCTTTCCCCACCCTGCCAAATGCTAGTGCTATGTGTTATTGCATAATACATTTGTTATGCAGTCACCTTCAAACGAGCAAACAAACCACATACTTTTAACAGTGACATTAACAGGAGTATCGTGTTTCCTGCAGGGGCTTGCTAGACTGATCAATTGGAACTTTTTTTTTGTTAATGTGATGAATAGTGTGTAGTGTTTTGAGTATCTGATTTACCAAAAAATACACACTACAGATGTCTTTGACCTTTATGCAGATTATTTTGTGGCTCATTAGAAGATCTGGCAGTTCATTACATGTTCATTTGTAATAGTTACGATGGTGCTTGTGCAAGAATGACATTGATAAAAGTCAGATTAAGATGCAACTCAATGCAATTTAAGGCTTCATCTCTTTTGTCTTCTTTAATTCCAGCAGGTGGTACTATTGACACAAACATTTCCTGAATTTCCCAAATCTATACACACACTTTCGATTTGTTGTGGTTTGATATTGCAGGCAGTGTGGCTTTGAATAGGAATGAGGATCATACAATACTATCCATTAGAGTTCTGGAAGTGTCAGAAAACCTTTTTTGGAGGGGAAAAAAAAAAAAAGGAAAACAAAAGTGAGTCCCAACAACATAAGCAAAAAGAGGAAAAACAACCGGAGGCATTTTTTATCCTCCACTATTGTGTATGCAATATAGGGCAGAGAAAAGGGAAGTGGCTTTAAGAACCCTGGCCAAATGATTTGAAGGTCGATAACGTACATTTACAGGGTGAAAATTATGGGGTAGTTAGTCTACCCCATAAATGCTTCTTTCTCTACAAAAGAGCACCTCTTGAAGAGCTGTTAACTGCCACAGTAATTGTAGTGCTGATCTTTTAATGTGGGAATTTACTAATAATGGAGAAGTAATGTTGTTAGTGGTGTGTGTAAATCTAGAGAAAACCCATTTCTGATTGAGAATTTAACAAGCTTTTGTGATCATTTTATTAAAAACAAACAAAAGAAACAAAAACACAAGGAAAACTGATTAGAGACCGAATTCTAGTTATTGGGAGTAAACTTTGGAGTGCCTAGTTAAGGTATCATACCTCTCTTCCAGCTAATAACAATACTTATTTGACTTTTCTAAACTTCTTGATTTTTTTCCCCAAGAAAAATGCAAATGACTGTACGAGTAGCTGCCTCGGTCATAACTCTGATTTGTGCACTGGCAGTACTTGCTTTCACCGTGCAATGTTTTTACAACAACAGAAGCATAGACCCTTACGGGAAAGGCGTGGGTCAGCTTAGTGCCACGCTGTCTACTGGAAAAATAATTGCAGCCTCTGTGGACATTTATATAAGCCTTTATGGCCCTGATATGTTACTCTGTAGAAATTAGCCATCAGTTTAAATGCCACTTGGAAAGGACTGAAGCTAATCAATACAAAGGCTGTCCCTGATTTCTGAGAGCATCCTGCTGGGGCCGTGATGTTGCATAGATGGTCGTGGGGCTCCAGGTCTGATGGCCTCCACAGCAGCTCCACCAGGTCTATCCTGCTTGTGTCATCTTTTTTCTGGCTTTATTGTTGCATACTGCGATGCTCTGTAGTAAACAGAAAGGGGAAATGAATTTCTGGTTGTAGAATAATTGTCCCTGTGTAAACACCACCTCCAATATAGGGGTGATCTATTCTTATGAATATAGGAAAACCTACGCAGCTCTGTTAGTGAACAACAAGTCAGGCTAAACAGGACCATTCCCCCAGCCATTCTTCCCTGTTCAGGCCTATGTAACGGGTCTGTAAAATGTGTATAATCCAGCCAGTAAGCAGACTAGCCACAAGAACCAGGTGGTTCTTGTACCTTAGGCACACTGGATATATTCAAGTTGGCAGTGATGCTGGTTTAGATCCTTAGTTGCTTTGTTCTGGCTCTTCCATTCTCGTCTGGTTCAAGGACAGCCATGTGCAATGGTCCAATGCATGCCAGAGGTGCGCTGTTTGTTAATTTATTACACCAGTAATTAGGGCCTGCAAATCGTGTGGTTTTTCACTCATAACATTTTACTTCTGTATGTAGATAGTGATTCCAACCACAGAGATCATGAAACTTTAAGACATCAACTTCATTCGCAACTCTGTTGGTAATTCCACCAAAGTCCTTGGTGTTTTAATAAATAAATAAGGATCTGTTCTTACTGTTGCCAGACTGAAGTCTTAATTATAATATTTGACTGTGGGGCAAGAGAAAAAATACAGTTGCATAGAATGAACATGTTTCAGTGACTTCGTGTTTTGCCTGTTTTTATAGGACTGTATCTCAAGAGTTACTTCAGATAATAACTCTAGGTTTATGCCTGTCTTGAAACCAAAAACAGGAAAGCTTCTAGCTACTGCCTAGTTTGGGACAATTCAGAAAACTAACTAGCTGTGAAATCACCAGCTTAACGTGAAACAAAATATTTTATGTACACATATTGCAGAATATTGGCAGTAAGAAGTAATGATCTTTAAGTATTCACTCTACTTATGTCTTCACAAAACATAGGGAACCATATGTAAGGAGCATTTTAATGAAAATACTTGATGATACTTGATAACAGTTTCCACGACATTGAGAACTAGTACATTTAAAGTTTGAGTTTCTTCAAGAATGTGGCAAGGCAGACTTTGTGAAAAATTGTTTATGACTAACCAGAGGATGATGAATATGGTGTAGTGCTTGACTAGCTTGATAGAATACAGATGCAGATATTCAGTGATCGCTTCAAGATTTTCTGCAAATTTCCTTTTATATTTTAGCTTAGGGATTATTGAAAATGTCAGACTGCTGTCCACGCTCTGGAAACTCTCTATTTTGGAAGTACAACTTCTGCTGAGGTCCAGGAAAAGTGACCTTTTTTAAGCCATGGTTTAACTTCATAAGCTTTCAGTTAATCTCAGTGATTTTGCTTCATTAGCAGTGAATCCCTTGCCATTAATTTCCCATCTTTCCTAACAGATTGTCACAATCTGCTCTCTGGAAGCAAGGGAGGTATATGGATGTCACTCGTGGGTGACTAAAACTTGCACACTGCATACAAACTTCCTGTCTATACGTTTTCCTTCTGAGCAGAATCCCATACATTGACATCTCTGGGAAACTCTGTAAAAATCAATGGCAGCATTTCCTTGAATAATGTCTGTAAACACCTGGAAGTCCTGCTTGATCGACTGTCCGGCACATAGGAATAAATCTTCGATGGAATCCTGATGAAGCTCCTTCACATGTACAAAGGAAGGCTTTTAGGTCCTGCACTGAGCACGTTCGCACGATGCACTTACCAGTCCGGAATGCCTTGGTTAGACAGCAATTAGGGGCTGCCAAAAAACCTTCTGCTTACAGTTGCCACTTATAATGAAAAATTTGCATTGTGAAATAGCTTGTGCCTGAGTACAAGGGCAATTAAAACCGAGAAGGAAGACTTTGCTGCTCTTTAAGGTCAATTTGCACTCTGCCTTTGTACAGCTGCACAGTTTGAAAAATCGCTATGCAATAAACTCATTTACATGACATACAGCACTGCATACACTTTCTCCCTCTAGCATGTTACCAGAGAGAAACATTGAATTATTGGGCAGAAAATAACTTTGAAAACAAAAAGCAGACTGTTTTCCTGCGATTGGATAAGAAGAGGAACAGCTGATTTTTGGATTGTGTATATTCTGCTTGGTTTCTGCATGCTCCTGATATTGTACGCTGCTGCCTTGGGCACCAGTTTCTTATCTTCAGTGCAGTGTGAGGTTCAGCTCTCTCATGGATGCCTTGTGCACGTGTAATAACCCCTGCAAATCCAAGGGGGGCTCGCAGTCTGCTCCCTGCCATAGTGCCCGTATTCCCAAGGACTGGTACGGCTTTAACATATCTTACTGAGAGGGGATGTTCTGACTCAAATTCTGTCCTTCTCAAAATTGTTTCCATGCAGGAACTCTCAGTGCTTTTCTGTTTGCACCTTTTACTGGTTTGCTGCTCACTAACGTGGGTCACATCATATAGCTGATGTCTCCTCAGAGGTGAGACATCTGTAGGCCCATGCCAAGCGTGGGGCATAAAAACAACAGAGCACTGAGAGCACGGGTATCTTACGGACTTGCCTACAAATGTGATTGTAAAATTTCATGTCTAAGTTCAGCTGCCCTGTTTGTGTGCATGCATGTGTTTTGATTTTGTTTGTTTTGCTTTTGTTTTTAAACCTCTTGTACCTCTTGCATCCACTCAGTGGGGAACATTTGTATTCAGTTACACATTTAAAATCAGTATTGCAAGGGCTAAGAACAAAACAACAGAGGAGGAAGGCCACAGGTGTGCATTTGTTTTTATTTATTTATTTCCCCTTATCCTGGAAGTATGACTTCAGCTACACCTGTATATTAAGAAGAAAACAATGCACACACCTATGTACCAAAACAAAAATTTTTGCAGTCAGCAGATGCTGGAGTGTCTGACAGTGTATGTGGCACAAAGCTTTTTTTTTTTTTTTTTTTTTTTTTTTTTCCTTTTGAGTAGTGCATCAGACTATTCTTAGGGATAAAACTTGTAGTGATATGTAAATTATTCTGTCCCCAAAACCCATGGGTGCATGTTCTGGAATATATTTGCAATGTTAATGTTTCATGGTCTTTTCGGTCATTCTGTAACCTGCTTGTACAATTCCATGAACATAGCAGTATTATTTATTTATTTATTTATTTTTGCCTTAATGGTCTCCTTGGACCAAGAGAAGAGCGTACCTGAGCTTTACCTAGACACGTGGACCATACCTACTGATAAATTCCTTAGTGATGATTTTTTGACTTGGTACATTTACAGTGTAATGTAAATCATAGCCTAATAAATAGAAATCAGCAGTGCAATAGAGTTATAAGTTTCCAGGAAGTTCTAGTACTTCTCAGAGCCACATGAAAAACAAGAATATTCACTAAAACTGTAGAATAAATGTATGTAATTCCAGTATGCCACTTGAAGAGGGGAAAAAAACACACAAACACCTAAATTGCAATACTTCCTTACTCCATTTGAAATAGTGTGTTTGGTAGGAAATATATTTCCTATAGGAAATATTTATATATATATAAAAAAATCTTTCAAAATTATCTAAAATTCTGCTTTCAGTGTGGCTGAGTACATATATTGAAGCCTTTAGGAAGACAAGTCCTTGAGCAGACTGGAGGTGCCATCCTGGTAGGTCAAGTGAAATTCAGGAAATGAGGAAATCAGGGTAAACTTCCAGATTTCACCTGGGTGTATTGTCACCAACAAATCTCATGGCAGTAATTTGTCATTATTCACTGGCATTTACGGAAATAGATGCAGTACCCATTTGATTTCTGTGGCTGTTAATGTTTTAATCCCATACTGAAGAGAATGGCAATGGGAAGAGGTTTCTATATCCCTAGCCCTTTACAGGTTTGCATTCATGGTGAGTCAATCAGATTCTTGCTAATTACCAGATAAAGAGCAAACAAGCAGACCAGGAGCTAAGTAGGCCTTTCCAGGGAAACAGGGAAAACTCAGACATAGCAGAAACTTGTATGTGAGTGAACACAGAAATATTTAAGGGTCACAACAGTAAAAAGTTTGCTTAAAGAATAACATGGGGATTTGTCATTGCTATAGAAAATTTGTGGTATTTTCCTCGGTCTTCTAGATAAGAAGCTTGCTGGGTTGAAGCAGGCTGGCAATAGCACTGCTAATTTGCTTTGGAAAGGACACCTTGTAGCTGTTCATTACCTGAAAGAGGAGTCCACTGCTTTAAAATGCTGGCCACGGAAGAGGCGTGGGTATGCCTTGTCAAAGGAAGCCGACACAATAGTGCTTAATAGCCTCATTCCTCCATCCTGTGACATCTCTGCACTTATACTCCCACGTGTTTCGTGTCTAGCTAGTGTTTCAACTTCTACATTCTTTCCCCTCAGCTGCTCCCTATCTTGTGATTTTGCAGCTGCTTTTGTCATTCGTGATCTTCCAAAGCCCCCTGTCCACTTTTCTGACCCTGTGGAGGATTGCTGTCTCAATTCTTCACTTCTTTATGTGCTTATTGTAGACAGAATTGTTTGTATCATTTCGTAGGTTTCCCGACACTTAGCATGAAAAGGTTTGGGTTTCATCTTTTTCTAACAGTGCCAGGCTCAAGCTGCTCAAACTTAAATTCCTCATGTGGGCGTTTGCCTCGGGCTGCTTCTCTTTCAGGAGCTTCAGCAAAAAGTTCAGTTACTATAGAAAGTGTATGGGGAGCACTGAGTCGTGTGTTCAATGCAAACATCCGCCCTGAGAAGATCTTGTGCACCAGAACCCTTGAGCAGAGGCGTTTGGCTCTTACCCTTGTGCCAGGGGTGCAATGGGGTGCCAGCTGCTTAGGACACCTCTTAGTGGGCACACACGGGAGGTTTGATGACTGATTGTGGAGGAAAAGCTGTGCAGGTGAAAGAAGTGGAACAGTAAGTGGGAAACAACTGCTTCGTGCTGGCTCTCCTTTAAATATTCTCGAGTGCATCTTCAAAAGCAATGCTTGCTATTTTTAACTGGCTGCAGCAATTAAAAAGAAGTGCTGTCTTCTTTGTGAACCGTAGATCAGATCTGAATCTTCTCAGTGTAATGTTTCCATGGCAACATGTTGTATGTTTATTCTATATATTTGAGTTCAGATAAACTCTGTTCTGTGCAAGTAACAAGCTATCATTTTAAAAACTGAATTAAAAAGACATATATTATGCGCAGCTACTGTACAGTAATGCATCACTTCTTCGTAGGATATCAACCATATCACTGAACATTGGTCACTTATAATTCATTTTTGACTATAAATAAAGATTATGAATTTCTCTTCAGGACTGCTCAGTTTATGAGTCAGACTTCATTGTCTTTATGAACAATTCTTCAGACTACAAAAAAAAAGAAAAATAATTTTTTCTCCCTGTATTACAGATTATGCATACTCTCCTATGAGTCACAGTAATACCATCCGTAGAAAAAGGTGATTTGTAGAACTACATGTAGGAGGCTTCTCCCCTTGATTCTTAAGGGCACGAGGAATCTGTGTAATCTATTCTGCAAATTAAAAATACATGTATTCCATGATTGCAAGTTGCAATTTATTCTAATATGTTTTCAAACCATATATAAAATGCAAGTTGCACCAAGTGTAAATCTCAGGTGCAGCTGAAATATTGGCTGAGTTAGCCCAATCTCATATCATAATACAGGAGCCATTGAACTGCAACAGTATTGTGTATAGAGTTGGCATTATAGAACAATGAAGTGCTAATAAGCTACCATGGAAATTGTTAACGTTAAGGTCTTTCTACTAACTGCAGGGACTTGCTGAAAAGAAAACTGAAGAAAGGACATTAAAAAGCACATTACCGTAGATGCATGCACTGCATCTTTTAACTCACCTGCAAAATAGTTGTGCTTCTGGCTTAGTGTGTTTTCAATACTGCTGTTGTGTTTTTTATTTCTCTCCGTTTTAAGTTACTGACTTGATAGTTGACTGATTTCAGATGGTAGTGTATTAGCAGAAAAATCCAACTGGATTGCCAGGGGTTAGAGGTATAATTTGGAGCTCTGGCTAAGGAATTTATTAGACAAGACACTGACCTCAGAGGTATGAACCGTACTTGCATGATGGTTTGTGCATCACGTTAATGGGGAGGGTGTCCCCAAGACAGCATTATTAGTGTGCTGTGCAAACTGAAGATGGTTGTCCACAACATTTTCAACCTGGTGCATTTTAAAATGGTATTCTAAATTAGCCTTGGGAATATACTATTTTTGGGGGACTTGCAACAGAAGTGTATCAACCTTGTAAAGGAATCTAAACATCCTACCACCTCTCTCTCCATATGCACATGCACAGGCAGTTTTCAAGTGTGATGTGGTGATGGGTGCTGTCACAGCAGCACATCTGCTCTTGGGTGCTGGTCAGAATGCAAAATAAAACCAACCAGAAGGGATGCCAGTGGGAAGACTGCAGAAAACCAAGACATGACTTAGAAAAATACTGATGAAAATTGAGATTCTACCATGAAAACATAAAATGTTATGTGAGAAACAGAAGAGGAACCGTACAGGACCACTAGAGATCTGATTATCTGTGATGGAATTTAATGGCGATCAAATAATCAGTATATTGGTTGAGCACAGATGTTTCTGACAGTCTTGGGAATGGCATCTAGATTTTGGGAGAACAACTCGTATCTCTGTTCTTAACATGTAATTGTAAAACAAGCACTTGATTGTTTGGGTAAAGTAAGAGTTTGTAATGATCGAACAGGCATTTAGTTGACAAGTTCCTCTTTGTGACACTGGGCGGCTGCTTCATCTCAGGGTTCTTGATGCTAAAGAGTCAGAATAGCAAGTACTACACAAAGCTGGCAGTTTGGGGAAAATACATGAGTGTAACTGCTTTATTATGCCTGCACATCCTGCAGTTTTACATAATAATGCATTTAAGATGCATGGGGCTTTACTTGTCTTTTTAGAGCTCACGTTGTTTTTCTTCTCACTTGAGACAAATGCAAAGCAAACCTCATTTATTGAATCTGTTAATCTCTGGATTAACAGGAGTTGTTAAACTGATTTGCAGAACTTGTTTTTAAGAGCTATTAAGTTTTGCCCTTTTCCTTATACTCAACTGAATAGTAATTTTAGGATTATTGAATAGTTTTAATTGTTTCCAGTGTAGAAACCATCTTTCTTTTTTTCTTTCTTTATTTTTTTTTATTTATTTAATATTATCATGAATTGCGGTGGAACAATGCAGTTCATGGAGTATTTTTATTTTCTCCTCAGGGTTACAGAAGATAAAATTAAACTTAGAGTGAGTTACAGATATTGGATGCTGTAGAGTTTGTGTGAATGATATGGGTCTGAGATGAAGTTCATGTCTAATGTTGTAGTTCTAATTAAACTGAGTGGAAAAAAATCTCCTAGGAGTTGTTTTCATTTTAAGGCTAGACCCCTCCTCTTTAATGTAGGTCAGAAAATGGCTTGTATTAATTCATGGGATTAAATAAACTTAAATGGCATTTTTTCTTCTGAAATTAATTCCATTATAGAGAGTCCTATGGCATTTAACAGGAATGAAACTAATAAGGTTTTCTACATAAATTACATTAGAAATGTGCATATTTTAAAGGAATTATCTGTTTCTTTTTTAAAGAGGATTTTTGAACCCTTCTCCAGAATTATATTGCAGGGATATAATTCTTTCTTCCATGCCAGAAGATACTTTAGGACGAATCTTAGTTTTATAATATTTTAATAAACCCTTCCACAAGGGTTTGCATCATAAGCTGTTCTAGGAGGAGGGAATTTGTGACATTTTCATTTGGGTGAGTCAGGTGTTCTGCAGATTTGCATTTAAACATGATGGAAATAGGTTTCCTTTATTTTAGCAGGACCATAGCATAGTGGGTAAGGGAAGGAAGGATTTTTACCTTTCAGATGTTTGTGATGTGTGTGAGTCATGTCTTGGCTGACCGTGACCTGCTGTGAACCACACGGGGATAAGAGGAAAGTTACTGGCTTCAGACAGTCTTCCAAGCTTTTAAACATATTAGATGAGTGAAATGTAGCCCGACGTCCTCTTGCTCATGAAGAGGCTTATGCTAACAGAGAGCAAAAATGTCTTCTGTCTTTTTTATTAGTTTACGAGAAATGCATGCGTACATGGAAGTCAAAGTAAATTAATATTTTTATTCATGAGAGGAACTATTACTCATTTTCTGTTCATTGGCTGCCTTTCATTTTTACCATGCCCAGTCAACTTGTGAAAACAGCTTTGCTATTTTGTCTGTTGGTGTTTCAGCCAAACTACAGCAGCTGTGATAACACCCTTGAAATACATACATAATCACAGGTTTTAAGGTTAGCTGACAGCTTGGACATTTCAGCAGAAAAGAGCTAAAGGTAAAGTGGGAGCCCTGTGAGTGTATGATCTGCTTCTACCCTGGGCTTGTGTCCACAGGAATGTCAGCTGTGGGGAGCAGAAAATGTGTGATGCCTGTTGTGTGTAACAGAAAGGGGAGGTTTGGTTCTGCTTTTTTCCTTCCTGACTCCCTTTAGGAGACAAGTTGTCATTCAAACCTTCTAGGAGAGGGTTCCAGATATTGGATCTAAGGAAATGTTGAGACGTTGAAGCTCCAAGAGAGCAGAATTTCTCATATGCTTGAACCTTCTTTTCTTAGTTAAGTCCCTTGCCAGATAAGTGCCTAGCTTTCTCCTTGCCACAGTCTGCTGAGATGCCTAACTTTCTTCCCCTCTGCCTGGGAGCCTGGTGCCTAACACCAGGTTTGGCATCCTGTTTTGGGATAGGCACATCCAAAAGAGGTTCTGCAGTGCCTTCTCTGATGTTCGAGTAGCTTTATAGCTATAGTCCTTATGTGACATGAAAACTGGTTACAGCCTAATGCATTGTTGCCTGATATGACTTCAGCATGCATGACAGCCTGCAGTCATAGGCCTCCACTGAATAATTTTCATCTAGTGGGTCTTTTCGCGACTTCCTCTGAGTACTTTCTTGTTACAAAGTTTGAAATGATAAACTGGAGATAAAAACAATTTTCTGAAGCAAGTCTATTATTAAATAGCCAGAAGCATCAGTAAGGGTTGATTATGCAGCTTGTGTGCAATTGAAATGGCTGCAACATCATTGTGTCACAGCAGCACAACGTGCGTAGTTGCTCTGGTTGCTGCTCTTTCCTTGTTAGCGAGTGAAAATGCAGTGGATAAGAATAGTTTTTGACTAATGGCTCCCTTAAATATCTCTGAAAAGGTTCTAGGGTAAAGAGAACAAAGTTCTGAGCCCTGGGCAGTGACAGGGCTGGAATGAGGGAGGAGGGTGTTGTGGTGTTCTCATTGTCAGAGGTCCAAGTGGCCTTACAGGGGAGGCTTTTGTATGCAGGGAGTTTTGCAGAGCTCAAGCTGTGGCTTGTGCCAGACTCCAATCAATACCCACAACATTTGATCTCAGGCTATTCCCTCGCATTTGCTCCTTGCACAATAACACTATGGGGCTCATGCAGTACCTGTATTAAGATGCTGAAATTTATATTAATGAAAATGCGAACAGAACTTGGTGAAAGGGCAAATCCGGGTTATCACTTGGCCACTGGGCATTTCTCTGTGTGTTGGCTCCCCACTAACCCTTGTGAACCTGCTGAAAGGGGGTCTTCGTATGAGGACGTTTGTGGAGTTCAGTGTACACACCTAAGCCATCTATGCAGTTGCAGGATAGCTTGTTTCAGAGTAGACCTACATGTAATAGGGAAACTAATTAGTGTTGTACTTCAGGTCAGACAAACCTGGTGCTGTGTTAGCCAGTGTTACATGGCACTAGAATGAGAAGGTGAGCTTGGATTTTTTTTGCAGGTTCTCTGCATGTGGACTGTGGGAACACTGCATGTTCTTTTTGTGTGCTCTTGGCTGCTTCCTTCTGAGAGCCCTGCTGGCTGCTTCCCACATAGACCACAGCCCATCTCCACCATCCTTGCTGTGCTTTCAATGGGGAGACGCCCGGGAAAATTGTTTTGCAAACTAAATGCTTGTAATCTTTGTTCATAAATGCTCTGTCCTTGAGTTCCCTAACTGCTGCAGATGACATCTGGGACTCAGCTTTTTGTTCCCCATACAAAGCTCATTGTTTGAGACATTTTTCTCTAGCATGATTTAGCATTGTTTTAGATCCTTTTTAGGTATCTTTTGTGCATGAGGTGCTCTGACCTAACACAGAAAGAAAATGCTGAGCCAGTTTGGTTGGAGATCAAGGTGGAAAATAGCGCATCCTGTTTTCCTTGAATATGAGAATATTCTTTGCAGTAGACCTGAGGTGTAGTTAGCATGCTATGTAGTTTTGACTAGCAAAGTGAGAAATGATAGCAGTTCCACCAAAATATTAGCATTTAAAAAACAAAACACACACCATAACGAACAAACAAACCAACCCCCAAGTTTAAAACTTTCAGATTAGTTTTACGTCTTTTTCTTCTCAGTCTAACTTCTGTTGTAAGTTTGAGTATGCCTAGTTCAAAATACTTCATCTGTACATGTGTGAACAATATTTTGAGTTCATTTTTCAAAGTAGCTGTGTATTAGCCTTTAATAAAAATTCATCTTCTTGTTTGAACATTGTGCCCTTAATATGGAATCCTGACCTCATACAATTGCCCTCTGAGGGGTTATTTTGGGTGTTTGTTTTATCTTCTTCACATGCTTGCGCTAACCTTGCAGCTAATCTGATATTGATTTATTTCCCAGGGCTTTATTATTTGCAATTGGAAGTAGGTTTCAGATTGGATTCTGTACCAACTGTTCACTGCAAAGGACATGCTCTGTGTGGGTTGCTAGCTGAGATGGTGAGGACAGAGGATCTATAAGTGTCCCAAGTCTGAGGTCCTCACATGAGGTGTGAGCAGTTCTTGAAATATATGGTCATCCTAGCCAGATTTCACAGGGATCTAAAATATAAAAATAACTATAAAATACCTCTAGTCAACAGCAGCGTGCTCATTGCAATGGGACAGATTCTGAATTCTGTTACACTTTTCCTGCATTGGGATGATTGACTAAAGGCAATTCAATATCTTGCAAGTAGAACTGCTTCTCTTCCTCTGGAAAGATTTAGGGGTTTGGTAGTAAGCTAGAAGCAAAGGAAAACTACATGGAGTCTTTCCCTCCACTGCAGCACTTGCTTTTCAGTCCCAGTATCTCTTGAGTATGTAATATAGCCTTTCTGACTTGAAACTATGTGTTTTATTTCCCTTTTCAATTACTTCTTAAAATATATCATCCATCAGAGTGTTTTTAGCATGTGAATAGCCCCAGTGATTGCAGATTGAAACAGATCAGAGTTTACAATAAGACATCTGTTGAGAAAATACACTTATCGACCATGTAAATATTGTATTAGGATACAAATGTGAATCTCCTTTAAATTATGCATTGATTTAGAACAAATGAAATGGCATCTATCTCTTTCATTTCTCATAGTACTATATACTGCAATACAGGGATGCTGGCTACCTTCATTATGTGGTTCTCTCCTTGGTGCCTGTATCCTTTCAAACCCCTGTGTTTCAGGCAGGAAAAGCAGACTTGTTAGTTGATCTGAATACCATTCTTCATGGTGAAGAACACATTAGCTTTGAACAACTGTAAATCAACTTGTGAGTGAGTCTGTGCTGGAGCTAAGTGTGGTCCAGTTCACTGGAACCAGCTGTTAAAATATCAGCCGGTCCCTGGGCTAGCTGCTAAAGAAGAAACACTGCCTGCAGCAAGCTCTGCTTCTCCCTGCTGCTACCGTCACTTTCAAGAACTGCTGTCAGTGTTTGTTGGGGGCTGTTTTGTGAGCTTAGTGTCTAGCTTGTGTTCAGAAGGCCCTGAGCATGTAAGGTCCAGGTGGTTTCCCTGTCTTAGAATGTCTTTACTGCTTTGGCCTGGAATTATTTTGGGAATTCTACCACTGTGATGGAGGGGATGAACACATAGTCCTTTGTGTCTTTCCCCAGTTTTTCAAAAATGAGTTAAGAGCTGTGCTCCAGATGCCACAGCCGTGACACAGGGGGAGTGTTCCTACAAACATACAAGTAATCTGGCCAACAGTTGGAATAATTCAAAGCACTCTAAGTTTCCTTGAGCAAAGGTTTTGTCCTTTACAGAGTATCTAGTGTTTTGTTCCTGAACTTGCATGGAGGCAACCAAGAAAGAAGGCTACAGTTTCATAACGGAATATCCCCCCAGCCCAGGAAAAGACCAGAACAAATTTTTATTTTTATTTATTTATTTATTTATTTATTTATTTATTTATTTATTTTAATAAAAGACTGTCTCCTGTTCTCACTGTGCATGAGAATTCACTGAGTAGAGCATATCAGACTTATTTTTTTCTTCCCCTCCACCTGCCAAGCAGTGCTGCAGGATTGCATTGGGTATATATGTATTCAGGTGAAATTCAGCTGCAGTGTTTTTTTCCCCATGCAGATCCTCTAAAAGTACAGCCCCAGCAGGAGACCTGTCTACTGATTCATCCAACACACAACCAGTTTCTTGTCTATCTGTTTCTGCTGATATTCAACCCTCTACCATTTTAAGCTTTATTTTGATATGGGGGAAAAAAAAAAAAAAAAAGGTTCATTTTCCTCTGGCCAGCAGAAACACTTGGAATATTCTCTTTTGTATGAAGTCCTGTCTGCCAACTGCTTGGCTCCTGTCATCATGTCCTGGTGTGCAGGTAGTCAGTTTACAAAGCTGGTGCTTATGTGGTTTTAACAGAATGGAGGAGCTATGAGCTAAGCATGGCATTTCTGAAAGACTGCTGTAAGCCTCAGTGTGATAATTTCTTTCAGGAGCTCATTTCTTGCTTATTTTTGTGGATTTTTTTTTTCCAAGAGTGTTCGTCCCGAGCCAATCCTTTTTACAAGAAAGGTGACCCTTATGATCAATGTGAAAACTGGCTTTTCAAACAATAGTAGTAAAGCTCCTGCTGAAATTATTTTTCTGCACCTATGTATAGCTCCTTCTCCAACTTTTTGTCTGAAATCAGTGTAACATTTTAGCTAGTTCTGTCAAAAACTGAAACAACTGTGCCAGGTTTCTGCCTTGTGCTGATAAAGTTCACCTTCACGAAGTTACAGGTAACAGAAATTGGTTTTGCAACCACCAGTCAGAGAAAGCACATCCTCCATTATCAGAATCGTTTTTTATGTGCATAACAAAACAAAGGGACAAAAAGAAATCTACTCCAATAGAAACACCTATAGTGCTGGAACTTGGGTGAGTGTAAAGCTACCACAACAAGGGTCACACACCTAAGCAGAAATGGTCCCTGCTTGGGCTTTCTTTTGCTTAAATTAGACAAGCACAAGCTGTGCCCACAACTGCTTCAGTCTGTGGAAGAAAGGTTTTTTTCAAGCATGAATTCCTCTTTGGACCCCTCTATGGCTTGAAAGACAAGGATGAAAGATGCTTATGAAAAGGTTTTGGACCAAAATCATTGAGCTTTGTGTTGCTCACTCGCTGCTCTAAATCCAGGACTTGCAAGGGCTTTCTGTGGGTTGTGGGTCACTGCAGGGTGGAGGAGCATGGAAATCTCCGTAAGTGTGGGGAGCCAAGGGAGGATTTGTCTGACCATTTTTCTCTTGGAAAGCAATGTGTTTGAACTGTTCTTCATCTTCAGCATTCTCTGTATTGGCTGATCTGTATAAATGGATTTATTATGAATAATATGTCATTAATAATGAAATAATCTATCCATCATATTGACTGTTTTGACTAAATGAGCCATTCACAGAGCTCTGCAGTATGTTGAGATATTTTGCAGCATGGCAAGATTTATGCCTATGTATTTTTTTATGATTAAAGATGCTGCTATTGCATTAGGCAATACAAGCTTGCAATAGCTGCTGGTCAGTGCAACAGTTCTGTGCAGGGAGAGTTACAGGTCGGGTGCCTTTTGTATTTGTGCAAATTTTCAGGCTTTTGCTGTTTTCAGGCGAGTAACCCCCACAAAATAGTCCTGCCCTTAAAGGGAAAGGCTGAATCCTAGAATCCTCTTCCACCTAAAATCTCTGCTAAAACCAATAAGGCCAGTCCTGTAGCCATTATTCAGTGAAAAGTTTGCTTACACGAGGCTGGATCCAGCCCTGCCTTAGTTATTTTCATTCAGTGAATGTTCATCCCCTCCTTTCTTTCTCCCAAAGGAAATCTGGCAGCTTGTCTGTTCCAGAGGCTGTGAAATATTGGCAGGTTTCAAAACCGAATGTGTCAGCCTCTCTGACAAGCAGTCATTCCGAGGGCAGGCAGCAATCCTGACGTTCACTCTGAAACCAGCCAGCTCTGTGCATGAGAGAGAGAGAAACCAGTGCCATGGAAGTGAGAGCTGCAAAAAAATCTTTTCCAAAGGGCTGCCTGAGAACGCGCTCTAACAGTGGACTGCAAGCTGCAGCCTCGAGCACACCCCACCGCTTCCAGAAATGCAAGGAACAGTGCAGATCTGTTCAGCTTCCAGCATTGTCCTATGCTGTGGAAGCCCATGCTGGTGGTCTGGCTCTGGGGTTGAGCAGTGCACCGCAGTGGGGAGGCTCCTGTGCAGCTCTGCTCTTGCCCTGGTCCTGGAGGAGCACGCTTGCCTATTCGCCCAATTCTAAATTTTTGAGTTTGCCAATGCTTAGCACGGGGTCTAAGCATGCCACACTTTTAACTCTTAGCTTTGGCCAGCTGCTGGTGCTTCAGCTTGGAGTGGTGTGGTGTGCTTGGGCAGCAGTTTCTGTTTTGTTTTTTAATTCTGACTAGAGTACCATGAACCCAGATGATTCACATGGTATAGTAGTGATAATTCTGGCATGACATCACTTAATCATGCAGCACCTGGCTTATCTGTTGCCTTTTTAAAGCTGTCCAATAACATCTTTTTGGAGATTTGCATGTTCTCGTACTTCATTCCCTTGCCCTGTCCTTGTTACCTCTAAAAGAGGAGTTCCAGTGTTTCCATTAGCGAGGGGATTTCTGCCAGCAATGATTTTAAGTGCTGTAGAATGAACAGTTCATTAAACTGGAAATGATTTTAAAGTGTTCAAGAGCCTGGGGCTATCATTACAATCACACTTGCAAATGGTCCCCACCTCTAAGGCATATTTCTTATTATTTAGGAGGATCGGGGATATGAGTACTTTGTGCGCCATCACAAAGTGTTTTAGTTCTGAAATCATCCTTCGTTGCTGATTTATTCCAGTAAACAAGTTTGTAGGTTTATTCAACTACACTTTTGAGGATGGGGAGGACCTCTATTCTTTTTTAAAACCAGCTGTCACGCACCTTAATATGTTATTGTAACATTCATGAGGCAGAGACTAGAAATACTAAAATACCATATAGTATATTGTTTGTATTTCTGGTCCACTTGGAAGCAGGAAGGGGAAATATTTCAACAGATTTGGTTTTGTGAGACTGATAGCCAAATGGTACAGATTTTAGGAGATCTGCTTTAAATAAAAAGTGTTTTAATTGAAGGCTTTTTTTTTTTTTTTTTTTTTTTTTTTTTTTTTTTAACAACCACCCCCTAGAAGAATTTTAGAGTTGTTCCATCTGTAGGAGTGTTTGGATCAGGAAGGGTGTATATAGCATTTTGGGAGAGGATTGCAGTAAAAATACATTTATGAGGATGTATTATGTAGAAATAGATGTTAATGCATGCAAAGAATTGGAGTTCTAGAAATAACTGAGCTGTGGTATCATGATGGCCCCTTGAAGTAATATCTTCATGTCAGGAGGAAATACAATGAGTCATGTATATATGTGGGTAGACTGATGCTGTGTGCCATGCTGTGTATCACATTATGTTCTTTGCTGTTCTTTGGGGAAAAGAAAAAGAAAGGCAATCTCAAATTTATCTAAAGAATCTGATAAATATATGGCTAAAGCAAATTTGCCATAAGCCTGAAATAAGGTCCAGAAGGGCAGCAGGGATGTCATGAACAAATGTTGCTGACATTAACTCCTGTGATTGCAAAATGTCAAGAATGATTTTCAGGAAATTCCATGATGTGTATGGGATTTTCAAAAAGGTTGTCCAAGACTTGTATTTCTCAACAAAGAGGAAAGCATTTTAGTAGGGGTATGGTAGTATGTTGGGAAGGATGTTTTTTCTTTCACTGTTAAACTGCAGGAAGAAGAAATGAAAAGGGCTTTGTAATATATTTTCTAAGAGAGTAAGCTTGGCACTGGGGCTCACAATCAGGTTTTCAGACTACTTGAACCTCACTCCTGATGAGGCATGTGTTATATCTTTCATCTTTCACTTCAGGGGAAAACTTGCTAGTATTTTATGCATTGAGATGAGAATCAACATAGATTCATGTTCAGCAGATGATGAAAGGGCATTGAAATGATCTAGTTTCTTCCATTATTCTGGTACAAGATGTTTTGCTACTGACGAAATAATATTTTCATTTAAGATTTTTCTTGAAGACATTGTGTTTAAATGTCAAGTTCCTTAAATCACAGAATGCTTTGTGTGCACCAGGAAGCTGAAAGACTTCTTTTTAATCTATTTTTTTTTTTTTTTAATATGGTCATTAACCTACAGCTTTGCGAACTTGCTTATTTGAGCTTTGGACTGTAAGGTATAAATGAAAGCAGTTGTGTTTATTTTCAGCATGTGTGAAGATAATCACTTTCTCCCATGAGTGTACAGAAGTTTATAATCTCAGTGTTCATATTACATTTCACTTTCTCTTCTTGCCATGACAAAAATATTCCCACCTTGGGAAGTAAAGATTATTTTATTTATCCTCTGTTTACAAATAGATCACTGTCCATATTTGTTATTTCTATTTGTTTTGTTTTGTTTTGTTTTTTTCCATGTTTTCTTAATGAAGCTGAAAGCCTTAGTTAGTGGGGTGCAGAGTAGAGAATGTATTGCAGTGATGGTGTGCATGCAGATAGCTGTTTTAATGCCAAGGCTCTATGTTTAAGGATCCTCCTCAAACCTCTGTCTGCACTTTGAGCAAAACCAGTTCCAAAAAAAATTATGTTTAACTGTGGTGTAGGTCCTGCACAAAATCTATGAGAAGCAGGGAACAGAGAGGAATGTATATTGATGTAGCATTTTCTGTAGTCCAATGAAAAAAAAAAAAAAAGGTGTCTCTGACTATGAATTGAGGAATGAAATTTATTTATTACGAAGCAGTACACTTAGTCTCCATCAAAGTGACACTGCAAATATAAATCATAGAAACCATCTGCCAACTTCTTGTTCACTTGCTTTGGGGGAAACTTTACTACTGATCATTATCCTATATTTATCATGTCTTTCTGATACTTCATATATGCCTCTGGCTCCAATCTGTGATTATTATGCTGAAAATAAGCTGAAGTCCTGTCTGAGAATATTAGTTTGGTATAGTTGGACAAATACAAACATGTAATGGTCTAAAAAGTTAGTTTTGTATTTTTCCTTGTCATTTTGTGAGATGTGCAAGGGAAGGAAACGGTATGATTTTAATGGTTTCAATTGACATAAATCACATTTTAGGAGAAGTTGAATAAATAAAATGAAGTACTTTAATAATAATAATAATAATGTCAGCCAGCACATGAACGAATGCTATGAACAGCAATAAATAAAACGATTCACCAGCCAAAGGTCATCATAATGATTTTCAGTGCAGATGCTTGTTTGAAATACAGTACAAAGCCAAATTTAAGTCACAGTGAAGGTAAACAGTATTTGAAAATAACCCGTGTAAATCATTCTGGGCAGAAGAAATTGGACGCAGTATCCACAACATCTTTAAAATGGGACGATCTTACATGGCATTGCTTCTGCTCTGTCCCAAAATGCTAGTAATCGGAAAGAACTTAAGGGAGGGGGGGGAAATCCTCTGTAAGTAGGCTTCATGAAATCTGACTGCTGTTTTGATATACGGATAAAAACCTTCCACTTCCTGACAGCCCAAGGGAAATTTGGTATTCATCACCATACAGAATAATGAAGTATCTTTTCATGCTGGATTTCTTACTTTAGGAGACATTCTGTTTGCAGTAATGATATGGGAAGGGAAGCAAGTCCCAAGTGGAGGCACAGAGCGAGCAGAGGCAAGTTAACTCTGCTTGGGAGCATTTTTCAGATTATTAGAAATCATTTTGAAGTTCCAAAGGAAGAGGGGGGGAAAAAAAAAAAAAAAAGGAAGGGAGGAAAAAATAAAGGCACTCCAAGATTAACACAGTATTAAGGCATTACATTAATTCCTTTGTTTTGTCTAATATAGGTAAATGTTCAATAAAACAAAACAGATTAAGTCAATTCAAATAAAATATGCTCTGTACAGGAGACTTCCTGCTCTATTTAGTTTCCTTTAACACTTGATTAACAAGCATTAATATTATCTCTTGTCACTTCAAAGCACTTAAATCCTTTACTGCTTTCTTTGTTTCCAAATGACTTTAAGAAAGGAATAATGTCTTTGGCAGGAGCAGGATGCTCAGAGTTGAGAGCTGAGCTTTTGTCTACCTGTGGATTTGCTGTACGAGATGGATCTGCAGAGCTTCTGCTGCTGTTTTTCCCAATGGGAAAATGCATATAGTCATCTGCACCATTTTCCAAGAGTCTTACTTTGCACAACATGGTGGTAGCCTCCAGTAGGCAGTTCTGTGATAGTGCCAATGACTTGGTAAGGTGCTGTGGTGATAGTTATAAATCACAGTGACTGAGCACTGTGTGGGGCAGATCAGGGGGAAAGGTAGAAAAACTGATCATCAGTGCTGGGCTGGCACCAGTTCCTGTCAGAATTAGGCTGCTGCCCTCCCTTGTGGGAGAGCACGAAGTGGATCACAGCCTAGCACAGAAGTCATCTTTTGCACTCACCTTGGCCCATTTCATGGTTGCCTCTGGTGACCAAGTGAGTCCCTCCAGCCTGAACTCAGGTTGAAGAAAGCTTCACGACACAAATGCTTCTTATCCTTCATGGCGTAAGGCTAGTGCTAGTGTGGCAATCGGGCTCCAGTGGGCCCTCTACTAGGCCTGGCTCATTCCCTGATCGCCTGGCCTTGCAAACCTCTGTGCGCCCATCCCCTCCTGTGTACTCCTGATTGCACAGCAGACAGCTCTCTTACTTCATTTTACAAAAGTATTAACTGCTTGCTTTCTTTGGAAACTTGGAGACTGCTTTTTTTTTTTTTTTTTTTTTTTTCCCCCTGTCTCTGAACGTCCACCTGAGTAAATCCTAGAGAACAGGCTGCCTGCTGTAATTAGCGCACCTGTGGGTATGGCAGCAAGGCCTTTCTTTTTCCACAATGGCTATAAGCTCCTTGTCTGATGGATGTTAGTAGTCCCCAGGACTCCAGGATAGATTATACAGAATCATCCTACTAAAGTTACTGCAGCTCGGCTATACCATTTTGCAACAGTAACTATAAAATCAATATGGAGAAAATGTTTAGATAAATCAACGCATGAAAGACTGATAAATAGAGGTTCTCTGAAACAAACAGAAATAGGCTTTAAATACACCAATCGTAAAGTGATTCCTATAGAAATAAGGAATGTGAGCTTACTTTAAATGAGAAATTACCCTGGAAGGCAGCAACTGAAAGGACCGGGGAGTAGCAATATACAAGTGCCTGAACATATGTTCTCTGTGTGATTTCATAACCAAACAAGGCAACGTGCTCCGCAGGGGAATGCATAAGGGAACAGTAAATAGGAGCAAGGAAGTGACTCTTCACAGCACCAGCAAGGATGCTGATACAGGTAAATGGCACTGAATTTTCAGTAACTTGTTTTAATGCTGGGACATGCAATTGATTGTCTAAGAAGAAAGAAGTCTGATGCTTTTTTTTTGAAGACAGAAGAAAATTCATTGTAATGTGAAAGAAAGATCGGTCTACTTAATATGTTAAAATAAAAGAAGAGAGGGAAAAGACAGTGAGAATTGACAAAGTATATGAAATTAACAGGAGGAAAAAACACTGAACAGGCACTGGTTACCAAAGTGCTTTACAGTCTGATGGTGCTCAGCAGCTGGAAGCTGAAGCCTGACAAATTAGTGTTGGAATTAGCCTCCTTTTTTCATTTTTTGCCCATTCCCTTACATTGCAACGTTGGTAGTGAGCTGCTGGAGCTAACTAGCTGGGAAGTTTTAACCCTTTTCCTATGTTTTCCATTGTTTTAAATCAAGACTGACTGTAGCTGTGCTAGAGGTGGTGTAGCAAAAGCATACTTCTGGATTCAGTACAGGAGCAACTGTGTGAAACACTAAAATCTCTGGTCTTACAGGAGCTCAGGGTAAATGAACTGATGATCCCTTCTCAATTTGTGTGTGCTTTCAGGGCCTGCATGGCCTTCTCGCTCAAATATGCTACTCAGGGATCAGGACTGCTTTTCTGGGTATGGGCTGATTAAAAGAATCCATTAAGTCTCTAAAATTTGTTTGCTACCTACTAAGTGACAGGAGTGATAAAATATACATATATAAACATATATATATATATACACACACACATACAACTACTTTCCTGATTTCCCTATTTGTTTACCTGGACAGGATCAGTTCTCATGATCTCATGATTAAATGGACTATGCTGCTTGCTATGGTGCATAATAACTTCACGTACTGGATGCTGCTTGAATCAGTGTACAGCTTGCACACCAACTTGTATATAAATATATAGGTAAAAATATGGGAATATGTTTTATATATATATATATATATATATATATATATATATATATATATAAAATACACATTAGTAGACTCCAAGGGGAAGGACAAATGTTAAAATACTTGCCTCACTTTTAACTTGACTCCAAAGCTGAGTTTGATGATGTTATAACTAAAAGGACAGGTCTAAAACTTTGCTGTGGGTGCCATGTCTCTCAGAGGAGAAGCACCACTTCTGTATTCCTGCTGTGCTCTCCTCTGCTCGTTGAGGCCTGCTGATTCTTTGGACATCCACTATTGGCCATTTAATCTTTAAAATAATAATAATAATAATAATAATCTGGTGCTTTTATGCACCAGCAGCCCCTGTCACTGTTGTCCTTTCAGTTTGGGGATTATATGTTAATATCAAAGCAAAATTCATATTAAACCAGTAAATTTCAAGAACAACAGTGATTTATTTATATATTTATTTTAATCTGGGCAATGTCAAAACCTCTCATCTCTGTAGACTGCTCAGTGGCTATGAGCCAGGCATTGTAGACTAGATCCTTGGCTGGTGTAAATAGCTTTCATGGTTACTGCATGGTTGATCTGAATGAAAGTACCTTGTGTAGTAAGAGCTGAGAAGGATCCAGCCTCTCTCTGTTAATCTCACAGCATGAAAGATTTTGTACAGCTATCAGTCAAATAAATAAATAAATAGAAATTCTCTGTTGCTTCCCTACCTGTGCACTGTAGCTCTTCTGAAGTGCTTCTTCACTGAAGTGCTGCCATGAACTACTGATAACCTTTTTTACCCTACACTTAAAGCAAGAGGCCCAGTGATCTGATTGACGGCACCCAGATTTCTTCTGTAAAATGTGTGGAAGGAGGAGTACTTTGGCTGTGCCCCTCCAAACTGCTTTCCTCGCTTAACTATGTATTTCAATCTGTGCTACATAACAGTAGAGACAGAAACAACTGCAATAGTTTTGAGTCCTTAGTCACCATGGCTGAACTCCTGATACCATGGAGATGCACTGCAAAAAAGAGGTACGTAATGTATAGTTTATTAATTCTGTTCTGCTGGTATTATGTAGTTTGCTTGGCCATAGTTGACTTAAGTATGCAAACAGGGGGGCCTAAAAATGACATTTATTAGAAATGTGTTGACTGACTTGATAAAATTTGAATTCCAGTGCACTGGAACATTTTCTGGTCTGTGCACAAAGCTGATAGTTTGGCACAGGTTTTGCTGTTTTCTACCCAGAAAAAAAGCTTTGCTGATTCTTGTGTTTCCTATGGAAAATATTTCTAGAGAAATTAGTTACTCTAAACTTGGATAGCAAACTACTGTGTTTTTCTCAATAAACATGAAGTGAATATTTATGGGAAATCTCCTATCATTCAGCTGGTTATCTGTGAACAGCTTGCAAATACAGATAAGGGGAACTAATGCAACTCGAACATTTCATTCAGCAGTCTGCCTAGTGGCAAAACTTATTTTGTTGCAGGACTTAATTTTCATTGTATGCATCGCTAGAAATGATCCACACATTACTATTTTTTGAGCAAGTCCTTGGGGATCAAACCTACCAAATTCTACTGCCAAAACAGAAATAACAACCATCTGACAAAGTCACTGTACATTCATTACAGCAGGCTTTTTTTTTTTTTTTTTTTTTTTTTCTTCTCTCTCTCCATTCAGCTAGGCCTAGGAAAATAATTACAGTGGCTTCTGGTTATAGCTGGTTCTGGTTATATAAGATCTTTTTCTTATCATTAGCCTAGTGAGGAAATTTAAATGTGACTTTCTTGCTATGAATGTGTAGTAGTGATTCATTGCCATGAGAAGGTGTTTTTCATTTGGATTGTTTCCCTAAAGTCATGTACATGTATAAGTGCACTGCTGCTAACATGAGGTTTGTATGGATTATTTTTTTTAGATTAGCAGGGATCAGGTATTTCTATATGCTGCCTCCCAAAAAGTTCTGTCAGTGTGTGTGTGTCATGAATTCATTATAAACATCATAATATGACAATAAATAAATCTTTTGTCAAAGTTGCAGACAATATTGGCTTTAAATTAGGGGTAATAAAAATAACTAGATACTTCACTACTAATTTGGATTGTGACCAGAAATGTCAGCTTTTCATGACTGAGCATACTCAGTTTATCTGCTATTACTTCTGCTTGCTTGGTTTTGTTTCTCCAATCTTCGTTTTTGATGGACATAAGTACAGCATACTCTGCAGCACTGATATACCCTCATGGAAAGAGCTCCAGTCTCCTTAAGCTGATGCCTGTTGTGCAGCAGGACTAAGTATTTGCTGGTGCAGCCAGTGGAGCCGTCACACGTCCAAAGCTCAGTGGCTCTGGTAGTTAGCTGGGAGATAAGGAGACATCCATCCCTGTGTCTGTGCTGTTGAACACTTTCTTTACGTTAAGCATTCAGCAGAGCAGTACAGAAAGCTGTGTTTCCCTGGCGAATAATCAGATACCCAAACCAGTGGTCTGTGAAGCCTTTCTCTCCTTTTCTTGGCTCAATGAATATTTAATTTATCCCTGTGAGGTTGTTTACCTTCAGTAGAAAACATTGATACCAAAGCCTTTCTTGCCTCAGACTGGCCTGTATTTGGAGGTTTCAATGTTTCCTGTGACGGGTGGCAGTTGAAGTAAGACAGAAGGTGGAACTGAGCTCCTCTGCCCTATCTTCTGTCACTAGTTTGGTGCTTGCAGTAAAAGGACTGAGATGGGAAGGCAGATCAGAACCATGACCACCTTTTTCTGGCACCTCATTCACCAGGCATCCTTGTAGATTGGGTACTAAATGTGGGTCCTGCAAAGGCAGTGGATGCACGAGAGCCCAGTTTGACGTGACTCTACTGTCAAGTAGTAGCTAAGGCAGGGAGAAAGCTCTGTGCTGATTCGGTTTTTGTTGTCTGAGCCTCATTTCTCTGTAGAGGGAGCTCCTGTCTCTGCCTGCTCTAGAGCAGGGAGGAAACAGGACACAAATACTGAGACTGGCATTGCTTCTGTAGCACGTGCCAAACTGGACTCCAGTTTTGGGTGATAAATAAGTGTATGATATTTTAATACCTGTCATCAACTGTGGGAGGAGAGTTTTTTTTTTTTTTTTTTTTTTTTTCTTTTAGTATCTCAGACTCTGGCTAGAAATTGTCAGCATCAGCTTGGATATCAGTTGGCCAGGGACATGGGTGTTAAGTTAATCTGGGCTAGGGTCGCTGTGGAGAGGAGACTGAAAGCAGCAGATACTTAGCAGGTCATTGGTGCTAGTTAAAATCAAAAGATCCAGAAAGGAGGAGCTGTACCTGTGCTCACCAGGAGTGCTCCTTAGACCGTGCTTTGCTTCCCCAGCATTCGTGCCTTGTGCACAATCATGTCATCTGCCTTATCTTGGCAAAACCCATTAATCTCCATGGGAATAGAAATCAGAATGTGATCACCCACTGTTTGCTTTGTAGTTGGACTGGTATTGCTCTCAAAACAGAGGAAGGAAGATGGCTTTCATTTACCCAAATGGGGAAGGACTGCCGCTCAGATTTTGTTTTTGTAGCCATAACTGTATAGGATGTACCACATCTACTTATACTCATTTGGGATATTAAACAGAAAAAAGGCTGCTCTGAGTATTGGAAAATTCTCCTGCTAACCATTGATCTTGTGATTATTTCGTGAAACGCTTGTACACATTTCTCTTTAGGACAGGAGCTGTGTGCTTAGATATCTGTCATATGGTAACAGCTGTCGAGCTGGCAGGTGCTGTTTGGGTATGTAAGAGAAGGCTTAGAAATGTTAAAAAAAAAAAAAAAAAAAAAAAAAGTGGATTTCCTCTTCTGAAACTTTTTTTTTTTTTCTAGGTAGGCTTAGGACCCAAATGGCTGGGACACAATGAGTTATTTTTAATCTTATGGAAAATAGATTGTAATTGCTGCTCTGTAATAAAGTGCTGTTAAGAAATTTGGAGTTCCAGGCTTTTGAATTATTCTTTGCCTGATCTCATGCCAGTCCATGTTTTTGCAGGCTTTCTTGCAGAAAATAATATGAAATGTATTCTTATTATTTTTTTCTTCCCTCTCTGTTCCAAAAAACACTGCAAGAGGGCAGTGGCAGAGCAGGCGATTGCTGAGTAGTGTTACTTTCCCTATCCCTGTCTCCAGTCGCCTACAGGAGATGTCAAACTCCAGTGACTGCAATTAGCCATTTCTCTCTTCTAGCCTTCCTTTGACTGGCACTTAAATAGCTGCTTTAAGGTTTTTAAGGGTCAGTGTGGAGCATCATTGTTAATGAGATATGCAGGTGGACAACACAGACAAGAGAGAATGTACTGTATATAACTTGGATCTTGAAAAAGGAAGGAGAAGCCTTATCCCAAAACAGTGCCACAGCCAGTTCAGATAGCTCAGATTCCCATATATCTGTTTGTGTGCATGCAAGCCCTTTAAAAACATGACAGCTTGGATCTTCAGGTGGATGTCACCAGTTAAACCTGCTTCTTCAGGCTGGGTTGCAGGGAGCCGTGATTTAGCAGAGAGGCAGGCCAGAGATAAACATTCACTCTTAGTGCTAGCAGTGCTCTCATTTCCCTACCCTAGGCAAGAAATTAAATGGCACTAGAGCCCTGGAGCTTAACTGTGAGACATTAGCAAAAATCTCCCTGGAAGGTCTTTTATATTTCCTTACACTTTGTTATGTTGACTTCTGTTACCAGCTCATTAGGCTTGCTGGGCTGCCTTTCTGCCTCTGCTCCTATCTCATGTGCTGTATTATATTACAGAGAGCTTAAAAAGCCTGAGGTGCAGTGTTCTTTATAATGAGCATTTATACATATGCCCCTATGAAATTAATATTCTGTAAATACACCAATATTTCTGTGAGGTTGGATTGATGGGATCCACACAGCCTTTCCTATAGGAGAATGCTACCTCTCAGGTCTCATGTAGGTACTTAACCAGGAAAACTCGGGGTGGTTTGGTCACCTGGAAAATATTTCATATGTATTTTGAATAGTGCCAGAGATGCACATACCAGCCGCGTGAAATTTCTATTAGGCACACATTGCTCTCAATTTGGAGGTGATCAAGATTTTTAATTATTCTTTTAAATAATGGAAGCAGCTCAGTATTTTCTTGGAAACGTCCTGAAATCCAAGTTTTATTGCTTAGAAAAAAAAAATACTGAGGGCTACTTAGTCATGCAAATTCATGTATAATTAAATGAGACAGCACTTTCTTGAAAGTCAACTGACTCTGAAAGTGAATAATTACATAGGCTGGAGTCCACTGGCAAAACATCACAGCAAGTCACTCCTCTGTTTTCTGCAGGCTTGTGAAAATATTGATGACCCCCGCCAGATCCCCAGTCTTCCTTATATTTTATTTGCTTTGTTCTTGCAGACTACAAAACCCCTTGTTTTGCCACTGTGTTTTTGTGAAATTTCTTTCTGACCTTCTGAAGTTGGCAAATGACTCCTTCATGTAAATGAAATGTAATCACCAAACACTTGACTACTTAGCAAATGAGAGGCGCAGTTACGTCTAATAGTGAGTCAAGTCACGCTGGGTATTTAGAGCTTGTCTTTGTGTGTTTGCCTGTTGTAAAACAGTGTATGTCAGTGGAAGATGCTTCAAGGTTACATTAGAGTATTTCTGCCCTATCTGAGTTCTTTCATTCTGGGGTTTTTGTTTGTGTAATGACTCACCCCTGTAGTTTTCAGTGAACTTGGAAAACATGGCATCCTATTTTGCTGTGCTCACCAATTTGATGCATTACTCCATTACAGCCACAAAGAGATACAGTGCTGTCAAAATCTGCTTTGCTCTACAAAAACAGACCCTGACCCAGAGGTATCACAGTCATAAAGTGATTTTGAAACAGGCTGCGGTGCATTTATCTTTGTGGTTTGGCTCAGAAAGAACATGCAATTTTCCAGCATCTTCTTCCTTTTCACATGGCTTCCATCAGTGTCTGAAACAGGCTAGGTGCCCAACCAAGTCCAGCCCGCAGATATGTGCCACAATTCCTCTTCCATTTGGATCAGCTCGTACTAATTGACTGGGAATTTTGGTGTATTTTGTTACAGTGCCAAGCTTCCTTCTAAATAACAAGAATTGAAAGCAACTGCCAGAATGAGGAGAGTGGGGGAAAATACACTGTACAGAGAAATAATAATGAGACATCTGTTTAATGAGTTCTTACTCGCTTTCTCAGAATCTCTACCTAGTGCAAATACTGAACTGCAAGCTGAGAAATGGGTTTTGTGCTGTGTGTGTGGACTCCCAGATTCACTGATTGCTGTGCTAATGCCACAGCTGATTTCCATCTTTCCATCTAGGGAAACACTGGTGGATTTCATAAAAATAATGCTTTACATGGACACTGCCAGAATCATAAGCTCTCCAGTTCTCTTAATTTTTAAATCACGGTCCAGGGCACTTAAATAATAATATGCTTTCATTTAGTCAGGAATTACAGCAGGATGCCTAAATAAATAAATAAATATTGGCTGAAATTTCTAATTCATGTGTTTTGCTGGGGTGCAGAATGTCAAATACCTATTATTTCTAAGATAGTCTGTGCATGAAAGGCATAAATTAAGAAAACTCTGTATAGGCATGGTCAGAAAATACGTATTTCTGGGAAGAAGCCAGTCTGTATGAAGAGCAATGTGATTGGATTTGGGTGGACTAAATATTAAATTAATGATTGTGTGGGCAAGCCTGAAAGCTGGAGCAACTGAAATTGTTGTAGTTGCAATTGCACAGCTGTCCATTTGTAAATAATATCCTGGGATTTCTTTATCACAGTTATCGCTCTTGCTTTCAATTACTAGTCTGTTTATGCACATATGGGAAAAGCAGACTATTTTTTCCTAGCAAGAAATCTTCCCTTAAATTAGACCTTGCCAGCAATTTATGTGCACAGGTTACAGGAAAAAAAAATTAAATTAATATGAGTCTGTCGTGGGTTTGTGTCTTTTGTTTGTTTGTTTTATTTGCACTTTACAAGGACTTCATGGTTAAGTTACACAACGAAGTTGCTATTTTATGTAGAATTGCTTTCTCCACTTACCACAGTGAGTTTAGTAGATTCTGGCCTGACCTGATTTTTGGATGGACGTGTAACTTGTAAGAATCTTGGCATTTGGAAGGACAGTAGAGAAGAGGGGATATTTATTCCTATGCATTATTCAAAGCAGAAAAGAGCAATTGCAGCCAAACACTCCTATCCTCTAACTCATTGCTGCATTCAAATATTTTTAGAAGCAAAGTAGGTGTAAAATATTTTGATAGCACAGCACTGTCCACCTCTTCTGTGCTGCCACACTCTAAGAATTAGGTCTGGCTGATGATCTGGCTGCTTCTTCCTGAGGCGTGGTGGGAAAGGAATAAGGAATTAAAGAAGCAAAAAGCAGGCTGTGGATATACCACTTCTGCGTAGTTACACAAATAGTCTTTTATGCTCTTGTTTTAGGACAACTTTGGACTGGAGAAACCTGAAATACAAATAATGGCAGGTCATCAGAGGAAAGCCCTAGCTTCAGAACAAGTCAGCTTACACCTCTCATGGGGATGATGCTGTAGAGACATGTGTTTGTGTGAGTGGATGTGTGTAACATAAATAGGTCTGCTGTGCACTTCTGAACTTCTGAATTTGTAAGTCGCTCAAGGTAATTCCCTGCAGTTACCAGATATCCCCATCAGTGTGTAGCTGCACCAGAGATGGGGTTGGGAACCTCACTGTTGTGTTCAAGTGTGGGATGAAAACACAACCAGTCATTCCTGAAGTGGGAAGAGGGGAAAATTATCAGGCGCTATGTTTTTCTGTAGCACGTTAAATTAGTATCATTATTTGTTTGCCTGAATATGCTAAATGGTAGTATCTTGTTTAGTATGAAGCATCTTCTTTCCCCATACCCTTTTAATGTCCTTTCTTGAACTAGCAAAAGATTTCTCAAAAGGCAGAATTGGGTTTGTGACACCAGTGCTGATGTCAGATTTGGTTATATTTGGAAATGAGGTATTTTAGTTTGAAGATGCTCTTGTGATGAGTACTCGGGGAACTTGGGTATCGTTTGTCTAAATCAATGAAGACGTGCATATTTTGTTACTAAAAATGTTTGAGCTGCAGGAAACTAAGCAAGGAAAGCTGACTTACAGATAAGCTTATAAAAAGCCTGGATACAAAAGCATATTTTTGGGGGTTGTAAAATTGCCAAAAACCTGAGAATGGCAAATATTGTGCTGCCTAATGGTGTTGGAATAAGGGCATGGAGCTGAGGAACCCATTTTCCTTGGCACTCCTGCAGTCTCCTTGTGTTTTGCTTAAGCTTTGTAGTATACCAATATTGTCATTCTCTCTGACAGATTATGTTTAAATGAGCCAAGATCTGCAGAAGTGATAACAGATATGGCTTTGGAAAAAAAAAAAAAAAAAAAAAGTCCAAGTTTTGCATGTATAAGGTTTGACAAAATGAGCAGGTAAAAGCTAGCCTTTCTTTCTCCATCTGTCAGTCAGCATAACAAAGGATCCAGCAAAATTCCCCATCTAATCAAGTTTCTGAGTCTATTAGAATTTTTTAATATAGTCTGAAAATGGAAACTAGATTAAATATGTACATAAGAGCCTGGGATATCCCTGTTCTGATCTCTGTGGGCTGTAGTAGTGTTGTACCACAGCTACCTTCAGATTACATGGCAGGTGTAGGCATTTTATTTATATGTTCCAACTTCAAGAAGGATGTTTAGGTATATTTTGGCATATTGTTATATTAGCATATTAGGCATATTGTTATTTCTTTGTGGGTATAGAATAATGACTTGGGAAGGAGGTTAGAATAAACTTTGCCTTGATTTTTTTTTTTGATTTGAGATGCCTTGAATGCATTTGTGTGAAATGCATGGTTTATCTAAGCTGTGGTACTATCTCTGTCAGCCAGGAGTGCTTGGAGCAGGAAGTCTGGGTTCTGATAGTATTTTGGTTGTCATAGAAAAGGGAGGAAATGTGTGAGTCCCTTTGAATAAGGTACATGCAAGGAGGAACCAAGCCTAACAAATGCAGAGGAACGCATACAAGCAGCATTATACACTGGGGACTCTGCTCAGTGGTATATGGCTTGTGGTGAGAGATTGGATTTTGCTGTTGTTTTTGTTGCTTTGCAAGTCAGTTTTGGCTCAATGAAAATTAAAAGGAGGGTATAATGAGTGACAGAACAAAGCATTCACTAATCAGTACCATACTGCTTTCCACTCTACAGATGTTCATGAAAATACCTATGGTACAAAATGAGAAAGGGCCTGTCTTTTTAAATTTTTATTTTTCTTCTTTTTCTTTTAAGAACTTAATTAACTTAAGACAAGGGAAGAAAAAGCATGAAACAGGAAATAATTCAAGAAATAAAATAAAATCCTGTTAAGATCGTTGATTGAAGAGAGTAAAGGAGGTAACACCTTCTCCCTCTCCCCACCTACACAAATTTCTCCATGATAGCCTTTTTATATAAGGCTAATATGAAAGAAGAAAGAATTTTTGTTTCTGTTTATAACCAGCAGTTAGCTGTCATAGTTAGTCAATACAAACATCCCCTAATCAATCTAGTCCCTATATATGGGGAGAATTGAGTTTTCAATCTTTTCATATAGTCAAAAACAGCTAAAGCAATTGGATTTTGTGATGGCAGAAGATTGAATTTCTTATCAGGATCAGAGAAGATAGATTTCCTGCCATCCAGAGTGATGTAGAACCTATCATGTCCTGTTTTATAGATTATGATTATTTTAAAGGCTTATATGGTCTTCCTCTCTGTTTATTTCTACACATTATCTGAAAACAGAAGGATTATGCATCTCTGTATGGAGTTCCTCATATGAATAACTAACTCCCTGGCACTGCTGCTAATTTGACATGTAAAGTGCTTTTTCCCTATTATTAAGTGAAGAGCAAGTAAAGTAATTCTCTTAAAACTTTACTGCAAAATTAGGTGTAATCCCCCAAAGTATTGTCTTAAAAAGTGAACTGACATGCATGACTCATTCAGGTAATTTAGAGGTTACTGTGGGGTTTTCTTTTTCCCACGGCAACTTCTCTGAATCCCTCATTATACACTTGCTGTTTTAAAGCTGCAAAGGAAGTTAACGTTCAGCGTTAAAAAAAAAAAAAAAAAAATCTCTTTGCTATGGGTAAATGTTTTTAATTGGTACTTGTTTTTTTTCCAGACACGAAATTCTTGAATTACTTTCAGCATCAGTTTTCTCTGTAGGACTCAGATCAGCTGGAGGTGGAGATGTTGGCATAGAAAGCAAGTACAGCAATATTTTGTGAGGTGGGGGTAGAACTGCAAAACCTGATATATGAACTTCTTAATTAGTTTCCTCTTTGAATTGGAAACCAATGAGACTGTCTCAGTGGTTACATGGAAGTAAATTTGATTTAGTAACGTGTGTTTGAATCTTGCTCATTCTCATTGAATCTTGCTCATTGAATTCTCAGCAGCCTCAGTCTGTCGTGGAACCCTTCCTGTGGCTGGTGCCCATGGTGCAGGTGGCTCTGGGCAGTGTGCTGGGTCACTCACTCTCAAGGGACTCCTCCTTCCCCTGTTGTGGGTGGAAACCCCGAGGTGTGCTGCTGCTCTGTGCCTGAGGTCTTGGAGCAGAGACAGAGTGGAATAAAGACCTCCAGGCGTGTGTTTCAATACCTATATCATTTATTCTGCAGGATGCTGAGGAGAAGGTTGCTCCTTCCATTAGGTAGCAAACTGATCTTTGGCACTCCTACTCTTATAGCCTTGCTTGCAACTTACCTTTAGCATTTTCACTCTGCCATACCCATCACTACATCGCCCTTCTCTGTCTGCTTGTCCTCTGCATCACCCCACTACCTCTGTTGCTCACCAACCTGAGCAGTGCAAGACGGTGCCTTTGGGATCCTCTGGCTTTCTTTGAATCCTTGTGCCAGCACTGTTCTCTGCCATCTCAGGAAGTATGCTTTTCAGCCTAGTCCTTCTTAACCTCTGCGTTTGCCTGTATTTATTGTACTCTTCATCTCTTTACGTGCTCAGTGATGCAAACCTATCTTGCAGCTTGCTTGAATTGTCACATATACATCATCTTGTCTCTTAAAACTCTACTCTGTAACTATTCAAATCCCTCCTGATGAGCTACTCTCCTGGTACTTGTGAAGCTGAAGAAACTCAGAGAGAATCCACAGACACAATTTTTGTTTTCTTTCTTTTTAATGTCTTAAGTGTGTGTTATCATTTTAGGGCCATATATGTATATAGATAGATATAGTTATTTTTTCCTACCCTGTTCTTTTTGTCTCTGTTTGTGACTTTGTTTAATGTTTTTTTAGGTCTTGGCCTCTGCTTGTCTTTGACATCCTTCTTTCCTTTGGAAGCAGTAACTCCTTCCAGTCAATTTACACTGACAATAAAGCCGCCTTCTGTGTGCCTTCTTGAAAAGATAAAGATTTGGCAGTTGCCAGTCAGTACTAATTTGTAGTTCAAGGGTGAAGGATATCCCATAAGTACATCTAAACTTCCCTTTTTTTCCTCCAAGGACTGTGGTGAGAAGAAATGTGTTATAACTGGGGTTGAAGATAAAAATATTAAGTGCTTGGAGGAAATACTTGTAAATACTCCTCATTTCCAGTCTGCTTTGAAACTCTGATTTATTTAAGGAACCAGAAACACCTGATTTACTAATCTTTCTGGCCTTTTTCTCCAAATAATTTGAACTCTCCTAGCCTGGTTTCCTTGAAAATTGAGTTCTTAATGCTCCCTGTGGGATTATATGTAGTGCATATTCCTTATCTGCTGGAGATACTGCCTAGGTACAACCTTTTTACTTGATGTGTCAGCTTGACTTTGTGTATTGTTTGTTTGTTTTATTATTTCTTTTTATTATTTTTCCTCCCATCTGTATTCTTGAAAGACCAAAAGCTTCTTTGTTGTTGTTTATTATTATTATTATTATTTGAAATTATTCATCCCTATTAATAATAACGATGTGACAGCATGTGATTATCTCAGCATTTGGTTTCTGCCTACACACATATCTTCATTTATTTTTAAAATGGACAACGTTTACCAGCAACAGCATACATAGCAGGAAAACAAGTCAAGCAGCTTGACTGCTTGCTGTCTGTCCCCACAGTGCTATTGCTACAGCAGTGCTTCCTTGGTTACATGGCACCAGGGCATCACATCACTCTGCAGTTTCTTGTCCTATGGAAACCAAAGGATGACCGTTGCCATTAAATAAACCTGGTGAGCAGAAATTCTTAAAGACATTGAAGTATTTTGCTGTCACTGGAGAAAAATGGCTGAGCAAGGTAGAGTTGAGGAGTAAATGAGATCTTTGCTGCACAGTCAGGTATATCATTTTATTTGATTTAGCACATGCTTTTTACAAATAAACCATGTTTTCCCATATCTGTTGAGCACTTGAAAGATCCTGCCCAATTCCTGTATATTCAAGATTTCTTTTCAGCAATCTGGACACCATTATTAGATGTACTTACAGGAATGTCAGTAAGGATATTTCATAGTGAAGTATTTTTTAGTTTGATACTGTGCTGTGAACTCACTCAAGGATTCCATTTGCTTCCATTTCTTTTGTTTTAGCATCTTATTTGCACTTGACTGTTCATTCTCTTGCTGTTTTTGATTCTTAAGCTTTCCTGTGATAGATATGCTTGGTTCCTGATAGCAGTTTGCACTGAATTGTATTCCACATCACTCTTTACCTAAGCTGAAAATACGATGCAGTATGAGATTTCGTGGGAAATAACTGCATACTTCATCACCTACAAAGCTTTCATCCAGTGCATTTCTAACTTTTTCCATAAGATTCATAAATGAAAGAACTCTTTCAAGAATAGACTTGAGAGGGACCTTCTTTAGAATAACCTTGATTCAGTTTTGCTTACGCAGTTTCAATTTCTTTGTTTGTTTTTGTTTTGTTTTTGTTAAACTGTTAGCTGTTTATGTTTAGCTGTCTATTAATAAATGGGATATTAACTTTGTCAGCAATTTTTACAGCTAAAATTGTTATTGTTAAGACAATTTACGTACACATTAAGAAATCTATTTACTCAATAAACACTAATTCTGAATCAGAAAATCTCTGAAATTAAAGCTGAATAGATACACTTGACTGATTAAAACAACCTTTGGGAGCAAAGTGATTTTCTTCATAGCTTATTTATTCTGGGATGAGAACACTGAAATTTCCACTGATTGACTCTGAAGGTATAATAAGTGTCCTACTCTGAATTTGCTTAGCTTGGAATCCAGTTTCATTCATGGCTTTAATTGCATGAATGTTAATTAGATAAAATAATGTTCTCCAGAATGTTTTCCTATTTAGGTTACTAACTCAGCAAAATAATTTTGTCAACCAAAGCTGCTTTTTAAAATTATTTTTTATTTTGGGAAAAAACAAACAAACAAAAACACAACACTTCATAAATGTGTATATATATATGTATATGTTTGTACTAAATGTATCACCAACTGTCTGCCTAGGTAGGAAGGATGGGACATTTCTGTCTGGAGACATTTCTTAATGTAAATCATAGGTGTAAAATATTTTTTAGCCTTCTATTTATAGAATCTTCTCTGCTGTGGGTAGAAAAAAAAAAGATACCTGTAGTAAAAACTAGGTTAGGACACCTTCAGTTTAGTTTGTATATGGAAGTGTTTGGTTTAATTGCATCTTCTGGATGTTGGAGATGTTTTTTAATTATGCTTCTTTACAGATTTCAAAAAAAAAAAAAAGTTTGTTTAAAAATTCTAATAAATAAATATTTAAGTTTAAGATAAACAATAAAATAGTGATTGAAACTGTTCTTCCACTTGATTTTTTTGATGTTTTCTTCAGCTCCAGGTGATTTTATTTTTTTTATTCTATTTAATGGCAGAGGATTATAGCTGAATGGAAAAAATCATACAGGCAAATTGATCTGATGCCTTTTAAGCTTTCAGTGGAACTGCTTCTTCTGACATACCTGCCTAATAGCCTGGGGAGACTCTGATGAAAATTCATCTTACAAGAAGCATATCCACTTGGGTAGTTTGTATGTGTTAAGGCGCATTCTCTCTTTCTATTTTTCTCTCTCCTTCTCTGTCTCTCTCTCTTTTTTTTTTTCTTTTTTTTTTTTTTTTTTTTTTCTCCTTACTTTGTGATGGTCTGGATGAATCAAAAGCAGGCAGGATTGAGTGGCAACTGTTGAGAGCTGTTGGATTTCGCTGGCAGCAGAGCCATTGGGTTCTGCTCCGTATGTCCTACTTACGGCCCCGGAATTTGGTTCAGGGTATTGATTGGGGATCAATTTCATTATGTGTCAGTAATAATATAACTTAAATATTATGTTTTCTTTAAAAATAGGGAGTCTGCTATCTGATTGACCTGTCTTACTCTGCAGGAATCCAAATGTATTCTGTTTTAAATGAAGAGTGTAACGCTTCAATATAGGATCATTACACGACAAGTAAAAATAAAAGTGTTATCAATCTGTCTTAGATGGCATCTTTTTCTTGAAAGATTAAAAAATAAACAAAAGAAAGCTTATACATACTTTCTCCCTATGCACGTACTCATAGACACTATTTGAAGTAGACTACTGGGCTATTCTTATGCTTTGCAATTAAAATACAGAACCCTTCACTGATTTCATGCATTACAGTATCTATCTTGTCATTAAGTTGTAGCAAAACAATAAGAACGGGTGAACTTGTGATAGTATTGTAAGCTGAAACCTTTTAATAACTTTAGTTGGGAAATGCAAGTTTCATAAATAAAAGTATTAATACATTTTTGTTTGGAAAAAATCAGCAACGGCAAATAGGTGAATTCATAATTTTGTAAAAGCTACAGTAAACAGAATAATTTTTGAGTGAACCATATTGGGCTATGATAACCAGGTTTATGACAAACAGGCATTAGTGTTATGTTCTCTTAAAATGTTACTGCAGTGCAGCTGATGGAGAGATCCATACAGTCAACTAATCTTTATTCATGTTTTTGTGCTCAGCACAATCTGTTTCAGAAAAGGTCATCTTTATCTATTTTGAAATGATTGAAACTCAGTTAAATATGCTGTTATAACCAGAAGAACAACAAAATCTACATTCCTTATTCTGGAATTCTATCCCATTTCTAAAAAGCAGCATATTTTATGGCAGAAATAATGGAACAAATGATATTATTTCCCATTTAATCACAATTCTTGATACGTGATAATTCAAGAGGTTTTCCTTCTGAAACTTGCACAGCAAATGTAAGGTGATGGGGATCAGAGTCTATAAAGGTAGTTGGACTAGTCCTCATGAGCAATAGGACTGAGGAGCCTTGGCTTATAAGCAAACTTTTTCACCTCACTTATTTCTTACTGTTTTTACCGTAAAACAAAAGAGTTGTAAGCAAACCAAAGCAGTTCACCTAAGAAAGTGTCTTCATAATGAAACCCTCATGAAAGAAGTAGTTCAGAGCAGGTATATATTTCTTTTACACTTCTTGCTTAATCTCAAAGAATATTTTAGAAAGAAAAAGAGGTGCTTTCCCACAGAGAAATTGTGAGCATCCAGGCATTTCTGAAGAACCAGATAGGTAATTTTAAGATCAGAGATGAAATTTCTATCTAATGGAAGAAATACTTTTGCATATTTTGTTGATATTTTAATACTAATTAGGCACACACAATTCTGTTTAGACATTCTCAGAAAGCAAAACTTCTAAGTTTTTATTAATTGGAGCACTCTGAGAAATAGACACAAGTCAAGGTCAGCACTGCTTCCGGCAAAATATTGCAAAGTATTTCTGAATATTCAAAAGCACATATTAATTTCACTCATATTTGTGACCCGAGTGGCTTTTCTTTGTAAATCATGTTAAAACAAATTATCCAATGGAAGATTTGGTGTTTAAAGGACTCTTCAGACCTATCGGAGTAGACATGGAATTGTTTGCATATTATAGTGCATTACTTTATTCAGAAGATCAGAAATGAAAATAACAGGATTAAATTATATCTCCAGCTATTCAAAATGGTAAGAGAAGAGAAAGTTCTGGTCTTTGGAAAAATTACTAATAATTTTTATAACAATAATAATAATTTTTATAAGCGGGTTTAAATGGTACCTATTACTTCTCAGTTTGTGTTAATTTTTATTACTGAACACATAACAGGAAGCTAGCCACAGCAGAAGAAACACTGTAGAGATGGCTACCAAACACCAGACTTCAGACCTTTGTGCCTAATATTCATTTTCCTGCTTGGGGGCTCTATTTCATTGCTCAGCATTCAGCATTTAAGCATGACTTATGATTACGAAGTGAAACTAGTTTTAGAGGAAGACAATTGTTAATATTGAAAAGCTACAAACTCATGCTGAAAGATTTCTTGTCATGTTTACAAATAAGACTTTCCCTGGAATTTAATAACTTTGAAATTACCCTATGAGAAAGAATATTGTTTTGTTTACCAAGTACATATACAATTTTTCAATCTAATATCTGAATTTAGGAAAAGAGGTGGAAGAAGCAACAGACATGTAAAAACAATATCCTTGCGCTGTCTTGTTTTTAAAACAACAAAAATAATAATAATAAAAAAAAAAAAATTACTGTCTGGAACAAGGCAGCTGTACCAAACTACTTTTTGATGTCCAGTCCCATTATAAAGAAAAAGCAGCAGCTATGCAATTGACAAATCTTTGTAGTTCAGAGATGGTGAAGAAATTCAAGTGATGTTCACTGAGGAAGATGAATAATATTCAATAATTTATTTTTGTTTCTTTTGTCATTGATCTGTTCCACTGTTCTTTTACAAGAAACCATTTGTTGTAAACAAATGGAGTTACACTCATAAAAACGAAACAAAACAAAACAAATACAACAACATCAAAAACAACAACAACAACCACAAAAAAAAACAACCCTGGACTAAACATGGAAAAGAAACAGAAGGAAAAAGAATATAAAACCCCCAAAGCCATGGCAGGGAAGACTTTCAATCTTGAATAACTCCTGTAAACTTTATACTGAATAATTCAGCTGTGGGGTTTTGAAATGAAAGTGTTTGATGGATAAATTGGAGGGAAAGGGACTGCCTAAATGACTGAGAAATACCTATAACTGTTTTCTCAAATTTGACATTAGTACATTGATAGCAAGTATTTGGAATCTACTGTTTATAAATAGTCTGAAAAATGTGTTGAAATTGGTTGGCATCTTTTGAGAGACATTTACATGTATATTTATGTAATCTCTCAGACATGTAAGATGTGATTTCAGGGTACACTTCAATTTTCTCTGCATTTCTTACATTCATCCATCCAAAGAAAACAGGCTCCCCACCCACCTCCGATGGCTGCTCTGAAATGTGAAAGATGCTTTTGTGCACCTCAGCCGTGTGACTGTTTGTGCTCCTCTGGCCACCGGGCGAACCACTTCTGTTCCCTGGGTCCCTCCTGGGGCATCCATGGCAAGAGTCAGGCAGAGGCAGGGAGCCTTCCTGTTTGGTGCTGAGCAGGAGAGTGGTAGCAGAGCAGGGAAATAAGATGTAGCTGCCTTTGCTCACAGATCTCTGTGATGTTTGAAGCATCAGTGCACGCATGGGAACATTAGAGACTAATGTGACTGCCAGTTAAAGTAATTTGCTGATTTGCAGGCAAGCATTCAAGTAATGGGTCAGTCTGACAGGTCTGAAATTCAACAGATTTAAAAGGTTTTCTATTGTATACCCACTCCTGCCCATAAGGGCTTCCATACTCACTCATCTATTTCCAATTTACTTCTTCAAGCTTCTATTGAAAGCAGCATAGATTTTTATTATGAATGAAGAGTTCAGAGGTTTGAGAACAGCCTTTGAAATGTTTCTTCCTATATTAACTTAATGGACAATATTTCTCACTGTAGCTCCTGAAAAAGAACATTGCATATTTGATTAGAGGGAATTGCAATACGCTTTCCATGAGATATTGCTTCCAAAAAAAGCCGATTAAGGTGGAGTGGAACCAGTGGGATAAATTCGTGGTTTCACCTGAAACAGGTGGATAAAAAAGTGGGGATGGAGGCAGAAACATGGAAGGATCTCACATCTAACTGCTGGTCCTTGGCCCGTTTGCTGTAGAGGAGATGGGAGAAGGTTATTTTTTGATTTTTACTTCCTAACTTAGAGCTGCCCTGTTTTGGGATCCCCAAGGCACCCTTCAGACTACCCAGGGGAGGATGGGTGCCTCCCAGCCACCTCGTCACAGCTGGTGAGAGGGGTTTGTGTCCTCTTGGCTGGCTGAGCAGTGTGGAAGCCATTGCTGGGTGGAGTGGGCAGCCCGTTAATTCATCACATCTTTACTGGAGCGTGGGTCTTTTGTTTTCAGAGACATGCTGATGGTAACGATCTGCCATTTTTCATTATGATACATGAAAACCCTCTGCATGTAGAGCTGGTCTGAAGAGTCTCGGAAGGAAAGCATCAGTTCAGGGCTTCCCATTTATTCTCCCTCACTGATTCCCAGACAAAACCTATTGAATTACTGTAAAAAATATTGCATTGTCTTTTAATGATGAGCTTCACCTGAGTGTAGGACTCAACCCCCAGACTAGTGGCTTTATGGATTAACAGTGAGAATAAAGACTCCAACAGAAGCATTGGTAGTTCTGGTAATATTGTTAGAAATGAAGGAGGCTTTGTTGCAATGGACTGCTTCAAGGACTGGAGAAAATTGTTCTGCTGTACTTTGCACTGATGGTTTGCCCTCTTATTAGCTTTGTCACTTCACCTTGATTTGTTTCTGAGTTTCTGTCTAAGGTTAAAATCAATAGATTTCTCTCCTTAGCTTTCAAAACATCATAAATAAAATTCACTTCTTAGAATAGATGCCCTGTGTTTTCTGAAATAACATGATAACTGTGTTTGGGGAGGTGGCTGTGATGCTAGTAGCAGTTTAAAGTTCAAGTATCCATACTCAGTCTTCTTTTCTCTCATTCAATGTTTGTTTACAAACCTTGCTTTACAGCCTAAACTCTTAATCTTTGTGGGGTTTGGTGGCTTCTTTTTCTCTCTCAGTTCATCATATTACTTGTCCAGTCATAATTTCAGTAATCTAACATTCATCACATCCTGCTCACAGCGCAGAGTAGCAGTCTGCAGTCAAAATATGAATAAAAAATGTGTTGTTTGTCTGTAACAGGTACTTCTGCATCAACTAAGCATTTTTATCTCCACCCTACTAGTAAACTGATTTGACCCAAAGTGGCACCAGCTCTGTGTTCAACACGGTACATGGTTACAGATGCTGCTCACAGGGCACAGTTTAAAATCCAGATTTTCAGGTACATGGAGATTTGGATTCGTCTTGCAGTAGCTACACGTGTATTGAATTAAATAACTACTCAGATTTTTTGAATAGCTGGGGATCTGTTAGATCTCACTCAGAATCACCGTCTCACATATGGAAAAATCCCATGGAAGTAAATTTCCTCAGGCATTAAATCCATGCAAGACAAAAAAGATCGAAGGGTCTTATTGAGCCAGGCTGGTGTGCATAGCAAAACCCTGGCGATAGTTCAGAGAGTGGCTAGGTCAATATCAAGACAAATATAACGTGAAAGACTGTAGAAAAAGTTGCTGTTGAAGGAGCCAAGCAGTGTGGTGGGACCGTGTAGTGACCACAAGCAGCAACAGCATTTTCTGGAGATGCACAGCCACCAGGCTGGTTAGAGCCTGTGAGAAGTCTGGGTCTTATGCCGGAGAAAGAACATTTCTTGGTTCTTCGTTCTATTTTTTTCCATTATATCTTATGTTTTTCTGATGTAGTCACATACATGGACAAAGAAAAAGACAGACTTCCTTCCCTTCCAGAGTGTAATAAGCAGAAGTCGGCAATTTTTAGGCATTCCCCATCTCTCAAGCTTATCCTGAAATGAAAGACCATGTAAGTAAGAAGCTGAGTAGCAGCTCTGGGGAGATCCCGTGGCTGATACCAGCATAATTTAGCAAGTCAGTGAGTTTGCTGGAAACACATACCCAGCAGGCAGGGGCAGAACTGTGGTTGTGTGTTTGTTTGTTTGTTTTCTTTTTTATTTCCACTTCCCCTCTGTCCTTCCCTCTTCTCTTGGTATTTCTCCTAGTTAAGTGTTTGTTTAATAAAGCCTTGCATTTTTAGTCTAAAAGCTCTTTGCTTCCTGTGGGAGATGACTGTAGGAGGACGTTTAAGCAGGTCCTGTAAGCGTGGTTTAATTTGGACCATGCATGTGCTGTTCAAGTGAATCTCACAGCTCTCCCCACCACAGTGCTGTGGTTTGTGCAAGACCTCAGGGTGGTCTCAGAGTGCAGGATTTGGACAGAAGTAGATTTAGTCATCATGACAACCAGCAGTCTCAGTGGTTTGCTTGTTTGTTTTTCTCAGCTGTACATCCTTACGTGGAGGCACAGCCTGAGTATGTTCTGAGGTAGTGCAGATACCAAGCTTTTCTTAGCACTGCACTATAGGGCTTTCAAAGAGTGAAGTGTGGTTTTGGTCATATGACTAAACCTATGGCCTTTGGGTGAGGAGGTGCTATTTGTGAGGTTATTGTTGGAATGGGCAACAGCAATCTTTCTTTTGGTGGAAAACAGGACCAGGAAGAGCAATGCAGGCTGAACGCTTGAGCTGATGATGAAAAGCATCGTTAAATAACAATAATGAGCAAAATTAGTATGTGTATAGATTTTCCATTGAATGTTTTTCTGACAAAATTCCTGCATTTCTTTCATTAAAAAGTTGTTTGACTGAATGAAATTTAATTTTCCATTACATCTGCAACCTTATTTTGCTTACAATGTTTTTTTTTTTTTTTTTTTTTTTTTTGTTATTATTATTTTTATTATTATTATTATTTGTCTCTCTTTTTCTGCTTTGAAGAGATAACAATACCTCTATTGCTTCTGGAACACCAGACTTGTTTTTAACTCACATTTCAGGTGCTCAGTCCTCTCACAAGCACCTGATGTTCTTCACTGAAGAACATCTTCTCTTGGCATGCAGTCATGGTCCCAGCTGACCAAAGGGAGGAATATTGTCCCACCAGAAAATATGATGCATAGGAAAAACAATCTGTACCAGATTACTTCTGTAAAATATGCCTCTTGTAAGATGGTAAAAATGCTGGGCAATACTAGTATGAAACAAAACGCAAAGTTTCTGCCTAATTCAAGAAATGGAACATAAGCATAAAGATTTTATACCAGTTGAAATGCAAAACAAACTCTTTTTAAAGTCAAAACTTCCTGAATTAGTGTTCCTGAAAAAAAAAAATAAAAAAATTCAAAATAGCACATTAAAAACAAACAAACAAAAAAGTAAGTATGTAAGAATTGTAAGAATTGATCCCAGCAGAGAAGCTTTGATTTATTTTTTCCTTTACTGGCTTTCTTTTTGCAGTGATTTTACAGGGTAGAACTGGTGTAATGTGTTTTATGCTTCAAAAACCAGTGACATGCCCCCCCCCTCACCCTCCAGTAATATTGAAAATATACAGAAGAGACAACCTCATTAACTGATGTTCTTGAGACCACAGAAGACCAATCTGACAGCTTTATTTATGCTAAGTAAAAATACGAGTAGATAAATTCCTAAAAATAGTAAATGAAACCATTTGCTTATTTTAATTAAATAGTTAAGGAAGTGTACAAATCTTCTCTGAGGAGGTCTCCATATACTTCACTTCAGAGAATCCTTCTTAAGTAAAATGAGACCTTAATTTGCAATGCAATGAGTTTAAATTAATCATCAGTCAACTATATTAGGCTTCAGATCCCTACTTGCTGATGCTTTGATCCACAGTAAATATTTAAATAGATGTTAACATAGAGGCTCATTGTCCACTCCGAAGAAAACTGTTATACTTAAGTAGCTCAACATATAATAATAGAGCGGAAATACATGGGCATTGTCTATAAATAAAAACTTTTGCAGATTGTTGGATTTGAAGAATAAAAATGAAGATGTCTAGAAATGAGAAAAACATAAAAGCACAATGGTCCCATATTATATTCCCTTTCTCCTTTGTATTGTCTCTCAACATCTCCAAAAGAGATGTATTTTATTGCTGGGAATCTCTAATGCAACTGGAGTGGTTTCATCAAATATTTTCATGTCATGTATAAAAATGGAGTTCATTGTATTTACTGCTTGCATTCTTTCCAGTCCATTCACTAAGTCAAAATAATAGTCTGCATCTTTGTTATTCTATTAGGGAAGGGTGTCGCTAAGCCACTACTTACCTTCTTTATGTTCACACAAGTGACCAGTGAGACTACTCAAAGGCCGACAGAATATGTTAACTATCTCTAGCAGTAATTGGAGAAACAGGTTTACCCAATTCCCAAAGCATCCAGACCGTGCTCATGCAGCCTTTTTGTCGCTTCCCAGTGTTCTCTTTCTTAAATTGACAGGTGTTAGCAAGAAGCCTTAGAGTATTCTGTTTTCTTCCATTTCAGGTAACAAAAGCAGTGAAATCTGGAAACAGGAGTTGACCTTTGCTGTGCAGAAGACATTGTGGAATAGGGTTGATGCTGATATCCTGCTCTTATCTGGCCAGGCAGATTTATTTACAGATCTCACATTTCCGGGCTATTTGTAAAGGTTCAACTTTCTGCAATAGGCTGTGTGCTATTCTTCCCACATCTCACACTTTCTTTGCAAGTCCAGGCTTCCTGTGTTGTTTTTTTTTTTTTTCACAAACAATTACTTTTGGAGTGAAGGAGTTATTATTGTGGAAGCTTTTACAGCAGCCCACACTGTATCTTGTTTGGAAGAAGCATGTGGGTCACTGATCTGTTTATTTTGTTGTTCAGGGTGACAAAACACACAAAGTTTGAAAAGGTCTCCCCAGCTGAGCTAAAGCACAGCAGCTAATGGGAATACAGAACTTAGGAAATCATGAAATATCTCAGCAAAGGTTCTTTGTTATCCTTGTGCAAACACTTCTCAGGCAAGATGCAATGAGATTTTTCTGTGAGGACCAGATCAGAGAGGATTCAAGCAGTGGAGGCAGTCAGCTCACTTTGGTAGTGAACCATGAGAGAGCTTAGAGAGAAGTGATGCTGTGCTGCTTAGCACCTCTGGCAGTTAATAACCTTTTCATTGAAATGACTAAATCTGGATTCTGTTGCCCAGTCCTGTGTATCTGGGTTTAGTATTTCTGCTGTCATGAGTAACTAGAGTGACAAAAGCTGCTCTCTCTTTGTGCTCCCCGCTAGGATTCTGCTCTTTGGACACCACGGTGCTGCAGGTCACCCCGGAGGGCAGCCCCCCTCCCACTGTGCCCAGGCTTCTGCAATGAGAGGTGCGGGTGTTCTTGGCTAGAGGAGTGTGAGCATTGCTTTGCGTGTCACTTGGGGTCATGGTGTGAACATCCTCAGTCAATGCAAGGAAAGGATGCAAGCTGTTGCTGTAAGCTGTCTTGTAAATGGCAGTGTTATTATCTGGGGGGTCTTCCATAGCAGAGGAGCTTGTTCTATTGATATAGATTGCTTTAGGCTGCAGAGGGGTCCTAGGTTTCTTCTTCACAATATCTTAGCTGTGCCTGGCCAGTACAGGCATGCTCCCCTGTGTCTGTAACCTGTAGAAAGGGGACTACAGAACTATTGTCAAAGCACCCCTGGGATGTGCTGCTGAACTGCTGGGAATGGGGTGAGGAGTAAATCCGAGGAGCAGGGCAGTATGGGGACTGTAGGGCAAGGAGAACAAAAACTCAGCTCAAGTCAAGACTTTGTCCTGGGCACTGAAAAATCCCATACCAAGGTGCCAAGGAGAAATGCTGGGGGTAGAGCTGTGGCAGAGAAGTCAAGTGATGATGCAGTTTTTCATTGGTGAAAGATGCTGGGAGAGTGAGCAGAGCTCAAACCTGCTTTCATTGGCAGTAATCCTCCTTTCAGTGCCTGGTGATGCATTTAGATGAAGAAAAAAATTAAACCACATACTGTAAGATGTTTAAAGACTATATAAGGCACTGCATTATGTGATGTGGGGACTAGAGGGGACTAATAATGTTATTTTTTGTGATATTTTTTTTTTGGGGGGGGGGGGAGGGGCTGCTACTTATATTGTGTGTGTATATCTACACCTACGTACATACATGTATACACAATGACATTTTAGCCCAAGCACTAGAAAATTACTGCTTATTGTCCAGGTAAATTATAGGGGAGCAGGGTAGTTATTAATATCTACACTAGCTGACTGTACTCGGATCTGTAGGAACAAAGATATCTGCTCAGTAAAACAGTGCAATCCCAACCAAGGCTAGAGAACTGTGTAGGAAAAAATATAAGCCTTTTGTGGAAATGGATGCAAATATTACAGATGTTGGGTGTTTTGTGTGTGTGTGTGGTTTATTCCATCAGATAATAGAAATTAAATATTTTGTGTTCAAAGAATATGTTTGAATAAAGTGTAGTTAAAAAAACAACAAACACACAGCTGAGATCTGAGATCATAGAAAAAAAGCATGGGCGTAATTTCATGAATGAGAGTAGGTTGTCAAAATCAGAGCTAATGTCAGTACAGGTTCACAGCCTTGGGAATTTGCCTCGACTTACTGGGTCATGTGAATAATAGGGTAACAATTCATTTAGTGCAAAAGATAATTTTTTTTTTTTTTTTTTTGATTTCTGTATGGTGCCATGTGAGAAGAGGGAAACTTCACTTGGAAGCAGGGCATTTAAATGCCTTTGAAAGTCTGGGCTTTAGTTTCTCTTTCTCAATGTAATAGCCTTATCCAGTACTATTTTCCATGTAGTCTATTTTAATTAGGGATCAATAATAATGTCCTAGCAGTTTACTACTTCACTCATTTCAGTTGAAGTTGATTGGTTCAACTATATTTTGGGCTGCTTAGTGGGGAGGTTGCTCAGCAACTGTGATGCACAGACAATAAAATTACACGGACTTAGCCATTAACCATCTTTAGGGATGAGTTTGCTATTGTCCCACCCTGAACTGACACTAAACTTCTGAAGCAGCCTGCAATACATAGTGTGCTTGAGATGCCCCATGTCCGAGCAAGTCAAAATTGTGCCTTTAAGCAAAGGAAATACACTTGTATTGATTCCCATCGCTACCGGGAAGAGATGGTTCCTGTGGTAAGGAGATTATTTGTTGATCAGAGAAATGGAATGGTAAAAACACTTGAGCAAACCCAAAGAAGGCATTAACAGGAAAACTTTCAAAATATTTTTTACCATTACAAGTATTGACTAGGTGTTTTGATAAGCATGCTAGTGAAATTAAGCCTTGCAAGGGTCAATTGGACCCTTGTTGTCAGTTGGAAGGGTACTGTAAGATACTAACAAGGGTACTAACAGACTGGTTGATCCTTAGCTGCTTTGTCTATTTATTCATGAGGCAGAGCAATGCAGCCAGGAAGGTTCATAAGGAAGAGGCATTATGGATTTCCAAGATTAGAAGAAAATCCTGCAGTATCAGGCACATGTGGCATATGTTATTTTCTCCTCTCGTCTGGTTTGAGAAAGTCATCAAGAGAAGAAGCTAATAGGCAGACCAAAGTAATTGTCTTCCTACAGATCCTTGGCCAGAGGTCAGTTTCTATGCATGTATTCTCAAGTGCATAGTTTACAGTTGTCCTAAATCTCAATTTGCCTTTTGTTTCCAGGTACATCAAACAGGAAAGTGGCTTAAGATAAAAGCTGAGAGTTTTATTCCTGCCTTTATCTCTGGCCTGCTGTGCATCTCTTTGGAAACTACACTTGTGTTCATCTTCTCAACGACAACTTGTGTTCATCCTATGCAATGACAATCATGTCGGACTGCTTTGTGCCCTGCAGGTGATGATGTCTCTGAGCATTGCGGATGCGGGATTCTCGTGAGCTGGGTGATGCTCTAAGAAGTGTTAATATTACCACAATGCATGCAGTGCAAAGTATGACAGTGGTAGAGAAGGTTCTCTTGGGAGCTCCAAGGATGGTGGTGCTAATGGTTAGAAGCTGAGGTTGAAGATGTGTAAGGAAGTCTGTCATGTATTTGTCAAGTTTTTAACCAGTGAATTGTGTTGGAGAAAAGACAGAGTACATAAAAACAGAAATTAGGGTGTTTTAGATGTTAGACTTCTGTAGTGCTTCATAGGCAGTTCAGTGATTTACTGAAGAGTCCTTCAGTTTTCATACGCCTAATATTTGTTTAATAACAAGAAGAAGCCTGCCCATGAAGGCCTCTGTTTTAACTATTAGATCATCTCTATGTATCACCAGAAACTTAAGTGCTGTACTTGACAAAATAAATAAATAAATAAATAAATAAATAAATAAATATATGTATATAAAACATTTTTAATAAGTTTTGGAAATAAGCCTCAATTCCCTTACAAAAATTTAAATGTATACCTAAGAGTTGATTTTGCTTGCTTTCACATCAGGTGGACTAAAGGTAGAGAGAGGCTGACAGTTTCAGAAGTGAGGAATTTTCCATGCTCATGCCACAAGTGGGAACTGACAGAGGAAGGCTGCCAGTGCCTGCCTCTTTCTTCCCACACATGGTGTGGCATTTCCAAGTTATGTCTGAATCCCTTCCAGCTGACATCAGTGACCAAGCTTCAATGGACTTGAGTTGGGAGAAGGATGGGGCTTTAGCAGTGACAGTTGCAATTGTGAGCTATAATAACAGAAATGTGGTTTTGCTTCACAGTATGAAGCTATTTTTATAGATTTCCAGAATCATCAGGCATGAAAATGGTAGATGGCTTTGCAGCTCATCCGTCTCTCCTTACCTTGGCAAAATTGCCTTTGTGATCTCATTAGCAGATGAACCAAAATGTTCGGGAACAAGAGAGCATCCACGTTACAGCTCCTCAGAAAGCGTTAGATGAATTTATTTTTGATGAGCTATAAAGTAAGCATCATAAAAACTGTGGACCTCTATAGAAGCGAATCAAACACAGCTATCTTTCCTCTGACTCCAGAGGACCTTGCTTGTGACCGAAGCCACTGGTTTGAGGCAAACTAATTTCTGGACTGCTTTTGAAGAGGGCTTTTCAATGCACTTTGTGCTCCAGTGCTCAGTTCTTGCATGTTCTTTCTATTTAAAGCTTCAAGGAACTTGGGGTGCTTGGAAACTGCCTTGAGGCAGACCGAGCTGTGATAATTAGGCACTTTCTTTTATAGGGGGAGTCAGGGACTCAGTACAGCTGAATTGAACTGGGCAGCAGCTTCTGTCTGGAAATGAAGTAGCAACTTGCTGAAAAGGAAAATTTTATTAGGGAAGAGTTGGTTTCAATTATTATTATTTTTAAAAGACTAATTGAACATATATTCAATACTTTTATCATTTAGACTGGAAATTTTGGAGACAAAACTGCTTTTTTTTTTTTTTTTTTTTTTTTTTTTTCATATGAAGAATAAAGATATGTAAGAAATGCAAGTAAAATAGACTAAAAGCTACAAGACCACTGAAATGGATTATTCTGATTGCTACATATATAAAACATTTCCATATTTGATACTGTTTCATTCTGAGATTTTAAAGGGTTTTAAAATATCCTGTTTATCTGTGCAACAGGGAAAACTCCAGAAATCTTCATCAACTTCAGACTTAGAGCAAGGGTTTGTGATCTTATCATGTAATATGGTTGAAGTGAAGAGAAAATTTATGTTTTTGAAGAGTTTCTGTGACTGAATGTTTAGGAAGAGGGAGGAAAAAAATAAGCAAGTTCATGAAGGATCTTTAAGGCACTCTTCACTTATTTTTTTGGATTCTTGTTTTTAGTAGATGAGAAAGTGGGTTTTCTTGTTCCTTTCAACTTTGATTATGATGAAAATTTTTGGTACCTAGAACTCTATAAATAGAATGCTGTAAGAGAGAACGCCTCTGTGTGAGTTTGTGTGAGTGGTGTTTATGTACCTATAAGTCTGGATACAGAAATGATTCTTTTATAAACATCAGGACGAAAAGATGAAAACTGGGTAATGTGAGTTTCTGAAGGACTGAGTAGTTATGGAGGGTACTGCCCTGGTGATATCTGAAGAATGGATGGATGCAGAAACCAGGTGCCAGCTGAACCTCTGACATGTCACGAGTGCTAGTGGCATGTCAGAAGCAGGATATGTAACCTGTACCACAACCAGCCGTGGCTGTATGCAGACAACAACTAAAGGTGTGTGTATATATGTATATATGTGTGTGTGTGTGTGTATATATATATATATATATATAATGAGACAAGAGAGCTTTTGAGAAACTTCTTGAACACCTAGGAGGTTCTGGTGCACTGGGACACAACCCCACTCCTCAGTGAGTGGCTGAAGTTGTCCTCCTTACTGCTGCTCTCTGATACCTCATTGGGAAAAAGGGGATTTAAAACAATTTCCAGGGAATTTCAGGTGCATCTGCATTACTATGGGAAATGGAGAGGAAATCCAAGAGTATAAATGGGATGATGGTTTCAGAAATGATAAAACCATTACTCGCCGGCCAATTCAATTTATTTCATGATTACCCCTTGTAACGACATCCTTCAGAGTTTTTATTGACATTTTAAGCATTCACAAAATATTATTTTGTAAAAAATTATAACTAGTTCTCAAAACTTGATAAAAAATGCCAAATGTTGGTTGATTTGTTAACTCCTTCAGGTTGTGCTTAATTTCAAGATTTCTTGGCATATGCAAACTCAATTTTGAAGCTGAGATTCTGAATTTAGATTTTACCTGGCAAGTTCGCAATTACACATAGCTTAATGAAGCTGCGTTAGACTATTTGGCAGAGTTACAAAATGTAATAGCCCATGGCTCTGTCTGTCACCTGCAAATTTGCTTTTCTTCATTTTGCTGGGTTGAAGCAAGTATTTAAGAGCTTTGTCCCAGCAATGCGTTTTTTAACAAGCATATAGTGCAAATTCACTGGACAATTCTCATATTATTATTATTTTTTTTTTTTTTTTGAAGAAAAGCCCATCGGAAAGAAAAAAATATGGCACTTTTCAGATTTGGTTTTAATTCTCTGTCATAACGAAGGCAATAGAGACATGCATGAAATGATGACAGATCCACAAGTGATGCCTCATCTGCTACACCATCGTGTAGAATATTATTCCTCAAAGTTGAACTTCCAAGATAAAATAACCTTGGGATGTTAAAAAAATAATAATAAATAAAATCAAGGGTATATCTCTATAGAATTTTTGATGGTAACCAGGAAAATCAAAGTAATATACTGATATTAAGGGCTTGATGGGAGATATCAACATATACCTAGCCATTTAATGTATCTCTGTAGCAAGTTCATCAGGATTTTTCAGGTGCTGAAGCTATAGATTTGTTTGTTTGTTTTGCTTAGAAACCTGCACAAAGCACCTTGTCTACCTTGTACTAGCAAGCGAGCTAATGCAGCTGGCTGGGATCAGCCACCACATCTGTGCTTTCAGTCTTTCCATGTTATACTCGATGACTGTAGCTGTTGTCAGTCATTTCTCTTTCTCTTTCCAACAGTGATGAAAGGAGCACATTTGTTAAGGGGAAAAAAGGCTAACAATGCTTATATAAATATTGTGTTGTTGGTTTCCAAAACCACAGGATAAATTTGCAACTATAGGAATAATTTTCTCGATTTCGGAAAAAGAATAGGGGAAATGAGTTTCGGAATGAACACAAAAAATATTCTGAAAATGACTTTTTCCTTACATTTTCACAGAAAAAAGGGTACTAGTTTAGGGAAATCTTTTGTTTTACTCAAAAATAATTTATTTTATTCTATCTGGATATTTCAAACAACATTTATTTTCATAGATGGAAACCAGATTGGAAGTTTCATCATGAAAACGCTGAAGTGCTGAAAATGTAGTGTCTTGAAGGGATTATAGCTTATTCTTCATATTCAGTCAATTGAGTTAAATCCCACACAAATTTGAAAATGCTGCAGACCTGAATCTGAATACTTCAGTGAAATATTGCGTTCAGCTTTAATTTTCATCAAGTATAGCAGTGAGGGATATTACCATATGCTGTTATGTATAAATTCCAAATTTAAAGTGGAGTCCTGAATAGGATTTAAATTCTGATGAGGGGAGGGGGAGAAACATAAGAGGAGAACTAAAAAGCACAGGTTTTCCTCCTGTATTTTCAAAATTAGGTACATTATATCTGTTCTTAAGACAGTTCAATACTGGTTTCTAGACTAGGTTTTTGAGGTTGTGGGAACTTATTCAATAGCTTTGTAAAATGTTTTGAATATCATATAAAAGAAAGTATAGTATTTCCCAGATAAGTGCAGCACTGGAAGTGTAAAAACATGTGCTAGTTGCTGAAATGAGTGGATTGATTTCGGAAGTGCTCAACATCTTCTAGACTGAAAAAGGGACTAAGACCTTTGCAACCTTTTTCTGTCGTGTATTGGCACGAGTAATAGTTATTAATGGAGAAATGCACAAGATTTCAGTCTTCACAGATGTCATCAATAATAAATGGTATGTCTCCATTTTAAAGTTATGTATGCTGTTCAATTTTTCATGCAAAAGATTTTTGGCAGATTTAAAATTGACTCATAAAAAGTTGCCATTCACTTCAGGGAAAAATAGAAGTGATTTGATGTCAAAAATCACTGTGGTCTCATTGCACATGCATCAATGTGTATGGAGCTCCTTGACAATATTTTTGGGATGCTTCTGATGCATATCAGAAGCATACTTTGAGGGTTATGTGGCTCTGGATATAGCTATATTGCAACAGATCAGTAATTCTTCATTATTTTGGCAAAGGCGTATGTCTCTCATGCAATCTTGTTCGAAATTGAGAGAGTATTTTAATTCTATTAGTAGTCAGGTGCTGATGCAGCAGGTGCTATAAAATCAAGATGGTAGATTTACTGTAGTATATGTTTCTACAGATGTGAGCACTGAGTTGCATTTGGGGAAACACTGTAGCTTTTTGCTTTTTTCAATTTGCATTTTTATGTTATGCCACTCTGGATTCCACCAATCTGAACGCAAGTTATTAGTGTTATGCTTAGCCCATATCTCCATTTACTGAGCTTCTTCCCTAGAATTATATCCTTATCTAAGGGAACAAAGACAAATTACAATATGTTTTCAAGACATGCTAACAGCCTTTTGTGATGCTAAATCCGTTTCTGGGAATCAAGCCAGAAAGTTTTGATTGGAGGTAAATACGTGCAATTTCACGACTACGTTACCTTTTCTATACACTTATGTGAGTCCACATGAGGTCTAATTACTCCTCTTAGAGTTATATTTAGTAACTGATTGCAGATGGCTTTTAGACAGTACGAAGGAGAAAAATAAAGCTTTCCCTTTCTCTTTTATGTAAAATTATGTTGAAAATTTCAAGGTAGAAATACATTTATTTAAGAAAGGTGGTCACCCTGAGAAGTTTTCTTGGATCAACAGTGAGCATTTCTGATTAAAATATTGTATTCTCTTGTTCTTGTTCCCACCTGTTTGTTTATATTCATTTACTATCATCTTATTATTATTATCATTATCATTATTATTTAACTTTAAACCTTTTGAAACACAAACTATGCTTTTGTTCTGGAGTCACAGTGAAGTTGTGACACTGTCCCAGTCTGGAGTTCCTAAACAATAACACAAGACATTAATTTTGATTTACTTCAAAATTTGATACTTCTCATTGGTGTGGCTTATAAATTATTTTAACATGAGCACTCTAGGACATTGAAATACTCACGGTTTTCATGGCATTTCTTCTCTTATGGGTTGAAGCATCACTTGGAGGAAGATTTGTGTTGTGTTTTTTTTTTATTTATGTAAAACTTGTATTTAATATTTTTGTTAATGAATCAAAAGAGTAAAGCAATAACATCAATAAAAACAAAATACTTCTCTATATCAGAGAGGGAAATGGATGGTGGGGCATGACTGTGCAGTGCTAAGTAATTGACCCTCAGTGTGCTGGTGTGAGTATTGGCATCCTTGCAAAAGCTTTGTTTGCTTCCATGAAACCCTGTGCCATTGTTAATGGTGTGATATATAAGCAGCCACAGAAGCAGTAGGATATTGACAAAAAGTTGTTCCTCATTTGGGTAACAGAGGTTTACATCTAGAGTATGTCATGTGAAACTTTTGATACATGTGCCAAGAATATCCCTTCATGTAAGAGAATAACTTCTAAAAGAGGCTGGTCTTTTCCAAGGGGACAGTAATGTACTGATGACAAAGACAAACAGGAAAAAAAAAAATCACTAGAAAAAACATCTTCTATATAGAGTTGCCATGCTGTGATTTAGCAAAGCTGCTCAGGTGTTTGCCATATATTTAGCAGAAATAGTAACATACCTGACAATTTTAAGCAGCAAGGATTTTCTAAAAGTGGTCTTTATTGACAGGAATGACCAGAGTTGTGTGAAGGAGTTTGGATGGGATGGTGGGAGATGCCAGCAAAGTTAGCTGATCATGGGATGTTCTCCTTGACAGCCTTCAGGTCAGGTAGGTGAAATTTGAAGCATAAGACATGACAAAAGGGGAAAAAACCAAAAACAATCAAACAACAACAACAAAAAACGCTTCCTATTTGCAATTTCCTTAGGCTATCTAGGAACTTTTCAGCTGCTGGCACAAATTTGAATAGCCTAAAAGCTCCTCTGGCTCCTCTCCATCCTAAGAATGGGACACAACAGACTGTTGTGTGGGTTAGAGACAACAAGAACGTGCGGCCGCTGTGTTATTACACTTGGTGTTTTGGGCAAGTTCCCTGTACAGAGTAACCTTGAAGAGACATGGAGCTGCGATTCTGTGGGTCCCCTGTAGCACAGCTTGTGAGTAGTGTGCAGAGAATGACTAAAGACCTATGCCTGTGTTTTAGTGGCCTCACCATCACTTGGGGTGTACTGCAGTTCTTACTGCTTGAGATAAGTAGTACAACTGCTTGTTCCTTCCTGCTTAGATTAGTGAAACAATTCTGCTGTCAGGAATAGACAAAGGAATGGAGCCTAAAAATCAGCAAAATATAATAAAAGAAAACAGATGTTTCAGGGCTATCTTTCAAGAGAGCTGCAGAGGCAATGTAAGAGACTTAGGAGGACTAATCAGCACTGGCTTTCTGATCTGATCTGCTCATCTCTTATGAGAAGGGGAAAGGAAAAGGGATTATTGATATTGCACTCCTTACATATGGGATTTGAAATCTGAAATGCTCGCACAAAAGCAAAAATGTGACTTTGAGTACTGTGGAGTGATGGTACCATTTCATCAGTGTCATCTTTCTGAAGGCACTGCCGGGCAAACAGAAAACAAACACTTCCTCCCTTTCTCTGCCAGTTAAATAAACACCTCAAGCAAACTCCTTAAAATGCACTTTTTTTCTTCCTCCTTTTTTTTTTTTTCTTTTTTGTTTTCGTTTTCCTTAAAACTGTATCAGTTATCTTGCATGCCATCAAATATCAAAGCAAGAGGGCAGGAGAGAATTTCACTTAGTGCCAGGTCTAAAAGAAAAATTAAGTGACTGACAAGCTACACTGCAGTTTTGGTACAACAGTCCAATGGCTGTATAAATCCAGCTGCTGCAAAAGTGGAAGCATCGTCTTGTTCTTGAAAATGCTGACTGAAACTAAATGTTTTTTTCCTTCTGAGTCTGAATTTGTGCTTTATTACCTTCATTATTTTCTTAATTATTTTTGTTTGCAAACTGAACAGTGGAAAAAAAAAAAAGTCTGTACCATATGTTACACTTTTTTTCTACTTAAAAGAAGCAGAATATAAAATGCCATTTCCTCAGACACTGAACTACAAAGCATTTACATAAAGCTGTTACGCTTTTGGCTCTTACATGTTTGTTCCAGTTGTTCATTTCACAATACAAGAAGATAAAGATGGGGAAAATACATTAGGTCAGGATCAAAATCCTGGCTTAAAATCAGCATTTCAAATATTAAGCCATATTTCTGTTTATCTTCTGGTTTTGTACATGTGTTTTTATCCTGCCAAAGGTCTTGCTTTTATTGCGTTTTACTTGAACCCTAAGCTTTAGGATCTTAAGGTGTTATAGCATTTGCCTTCTGACAGTTGAGAAAGCTTTCAAATTAAGCTGAAGATTTTTTCTAGGTCAGTGTGACCTTTATATTTTTGCATTATACAGCCTATTAACTGTGCGAATCAAAGCTACAGTTCACAAACATGTTTATAACTGTATAAATGAGGATGTGCATTAAACTGCAGGGCTTGGGAAACGTAAGTAATGAAAGTTATTTGCACTTTGACAAAGTAAAAATGTATGATTAAGGATAATTGTAGGTAACTGTCATCATGAGAGAAATGTTTACACAGTCAGAAGTACCAAACAGCATCAAAAGGTTTCTGTAAAGGGAGCAGTAAGAAACTGCTTTGTCTTGAAAATAACTTGACTTAAAGGTTTTCAGGTTTTGCACTGTTATGAAGTTAGAATAATAGCTATTATTGGTGGGTTTTAATGAGGATTCGGGAATTTTGACTCCCAGATGCATTATCACAAAATTTCTTTTGTTTGAAAGAAACCTCAATTTCATAAATAATAAAAATTAAGTATTTTATTAAAATAAATATATATTTAAAAAAAAAAATCAAACAAACATTTCAGGAGGCTGCATGTGCTGCATTTCTCAGGCAAGCCAGCAGCCCATCGCACCTGAGTACAAGGTCAGTTTGTGACTAACTCAAGTTTAGTAAGGAGGAGACTTCTGGCCATTTCATAAAATCTTCATTACTTTACAATGATTAATATTTTTGAGGAAGCCTCCTTAATGTTTTCGTATGCTGGGTATTGTCTGTAATGTCAGCTCTGGAAAACTTGCTTAAGGGGAAAGTACGTGGTATAGGAAAAGTAATGTCTCGGGCACCAGAAAGATGTCTTGGCAAAAGTTTAGGAGGCCAACTCTTTGAGTTCCTGTTTTTTTGTAGGGTTGGAGTGGGGCAAGAAGGGTGGTTTAAGAAGACTGTTGGACTTGTCCTTTCTAGGTGGATCCAAAAACTGAATCATCTTGAATATCATGTTGTAAAGGGACCCAATTGTGCCTTTTTATTTTATTCATAAGAAAACCTAGAAGAAAGATGATGATTCTTATTTGGAAATAAGCACATTGACAAATATTTTCTCCAGATAGATTAGATGATGTAGAAACACACATTTTCTCTGGGTGGCTTCAGTCACAGCTGGAAGCTTGAAAAGCCTAAATTTGGAGAATTTGGAGTAATCTCTGGTAGCGTAAAAGCCTGAAAGAGAGGACTGAGGAAAAAAAAAATGTTTTTGTTAACTTAAATTCCCCCGAAATACCTTGTCAGTAACCATTACTTTGCTGTTTGAAGCAAAGATGTTTGTGTTCTGCAGGAAGTGAGGCTGGACAGTCTCTGCAGCTGCTTATGGCCTCAAAATCCATAGAAAGGGAGAAAGGTGGATTTGGGAGCTGAGGTGAATGAGGATTTGGATGCTGGCTAGAAACTGTCTTTGTGCAGGCTTCATGGGCATAAGATTGTGTTTTGAATTGTGTGACGTTTATTTGTGTTGTTATTTATGACATTTTCTAGATTTGTCAGCACATTGATTTTCACGATTTCTCATAAAAAATAAGACACCTTAATGGCTTTTATAGTTATTTCATGCTACGCATGTCTTTCAGGCTGCTGACAGGCATGATTTTCGATGTTCCAGCAGTAGACAACAGCACGTCCCCAATAAAGCCAAGGACTTTAAGCAGCTGGGATTCTCACAGTTCTCTCGCTGCCTTCTGATGAAATAACTTTTATAGGAGTGAAATATGATTCTCATTTTGGTTTTATGCTAAACTATACTTCAAAGCCAGAGGAAATTCAGTGGTCTTGGGATGAGAATGATTCCCAGAAGACAATAGAGGAAAAAAGTTCTGGAGGAAAATGATAACCCCACAGGCAAAAAGGGTGGTTTAACCAGTGAATATTATAAGGAGCTGTGTGAAAAAACCCTCTGGTGATAATTAAATGCAGCTTAAACTCCTACAAACCTTGATCAAAATCCATCACTGGGATCAGACGCCCATTACTGAACAGTACACGATCAGCTCTTGCTGATGATAGAGATGAACAACTGCTTGTGGGCAAGTACTACAGTTGCACCACGGTGAGTGCTCACTGGAAAGCCACCTCCTCAACTGATTGAATTGCTTCCAATTTCAAGCAGATTATATGTAGAAGCTGAGCTTTCTGAAATGCATACTAATACATTTTTATGGGCAGTGTGGCAGGCTTGAACGCTGTGCTGCATCCCCAGAAGCAGCCGCAGACTTAATTTGATCAGGAATTATTTTTGCCTGACCAAGATCTTGGTGATGTGAGCATACCTTTCCTGCCTGAATTATACATATTTGCAAGAGAAGCTGTATGATTGAATTAACTGGAATTAATGAAGAAGAAGCACATGTTACACTTGCTCCTGGTCGGGACCTAAAGGCCAGCTGATAGGAAGGCAGTGGTTGTTGTTGCCTCTCCCTGGTGCAGCAGGGCTTGCAAGTGGGGGTTTTCACAGTGGGGGAAGCAGCATCTGCTGTGGAAACCTCATCAGCAGATGGCAGAGGTGCAAGCACTAATTGGGCCACAGCTGAATAAGCCAGGTTTGGTATGCCAGCCCCCGTGTCTGCATCCACATCAGCATTGCTGGTCATTCATTCACTGTAGAGGCTTGGTATGGGTGTGTGATGGGCCAGGTTTACATAGGGAAGTATGGAGGTGCACTGGCAGAGCTGTTGCAGGCTTGGAGAATGTTCATCTCATGCACAGTGTCTCCCAAGAAACAATCAGAAAGGCCTAGAGGAAATGAGTGGAATAAGACAAGGGAAAATAATCCCTCATAAAGCTCTTTGTGATCCATTGCTTGCACAATCTTGTTGTATTAAAACCAGACTGGTGCACCCCAGGTAATGTTGAAAAGCACTGCCTTCCCAGCTGGATCTTATTGTGTTCCCACTAGGTTCTATTGCTTCATATTTTTCTGTTTCTTTGCTCTTTTTCTAGGAGGGTTGCACTTTAAGGTTGACAAACCTGTTCTTTCTCACCTTGAAATTGTAATTCTATGTGTGCAGCACTACTTTCGATTGCAGAAAAGCAGTCCTGGCTAACAATCACTGGGATATCCCTTTGAAGGCCCTATTTTGAAGGGCTACAAGACCACTTGCATAAACAAATAAATTTGCTAGGGCAAGTTGCTTGAGAGACAATGCTTTGCTTTCTGGGGAATGCAACCAGACTGTGACATCAGGCCCCAGCTTTCATGGTGAAATCACTAAATTATGAGAAATGTATTTCCTGCATATTAGTAGGACCACCTATGCAGACATATGGAGCAAAAAGGGGTTATCTTTTAAAAGAAGTAGTCTGCCATTCTCAAACTGTGAAAGTGTTATAGTTCATGGAAACGCTGGGTGTTTGTAGCAGCTCCCTAACTACTCTTCAGCCCAAGGTAGGCTGCATGGTGGGCAGCCTTGCTGTAAGGTGTCCTTGCATTGGGAAGATCAGTTTTTCTTGAATAACAGTGATACAGAGCTTAATAACAGAAGGCAGCTCTCTGCTGCCTTCTTTGAATGTACACTCTCAAAAATAATCCTGGAAATGTTCTTTATTTGAATATATGTTTGGCTGTGAGCAGGAAAACCTGTAAAGATAATGAATTCATAAAGGAAAAAAAACAAAAAAAAAAAACAAAAAAAAAACCAAGTAATTCTGTATGTACTTTCTATTTAGAAATATAGAGTGCTTTTAAAATATTCAGAAAATATGAAACATCATCGGGAATCTTGCTAGACAGAGCATTTCTTCAGTACAGAGAGCCTCCAAAACTTTCTAAAGATAAATAAACCTGTGCCTCTTTATGGATGATATTTCAGTTGTGGCTAAGACTTGATTTAAAATAATTGATTAAGCATTTCATCCATGAAAACCAAAATGTTTAATTAGAAATGTAACAATGTTAAAGTGAGATCATGCTTGACACATGAAAAATTAGACATCAATGAAATAACCAAGAGAAGAAGTTTGCATTAAAAAAAACATAAAGAGGGAAGCAGAGGTAAGAAGAGACTGAAGTAAATCTCCCTTCCCTACCAGAAAAATGTTATGTTGATCTCAGGAAGTTTAGACTTTAGTTCCACCTCTTGGACCATTGGCCCCTTACGTTGTATGTTTGTGTGTCCTGAATAACAAAGAGGAGGAAAAACAAAGCATAAGTAACCAAAACACCAAAGCTCTGATTTTGTGGATCATAAAATACTTTGTTTTGTGAAGATTACATTTCTTTTCTTTTCTTTTTTTCTTTTCTTTTTTCACAAGACTGAGGAATAGGATGCTTCTGTCTTTTTGTATTGATGTACATCCTGACCCCTCACATGTTTAAAATGTCAGAACTCTAGAGAAAGAACTTCCATGGACTTCATGGCAGGTACCCTCAGGGAAAATGTATGTGGTTTGGGTTAGGGGCAGCCTGCTGGCCACTCTTTGCATGCCTACAGTGTCCCAAAGGTGTTGGCATGCGGCCTCCCCAGCCACCTTTTTTTTGTCACAAGAAGAACTCAGCGGGGCTGGGAACCCCACTCTTCTTCAGGCGCTCTTGTGGGCATGCTCACCCCTCACTGCTGTGGCATGGCAAACCTTATGCCTCATCACCTCATGCTGGAAGTGCTAGAAAAAGGGATTTTCTTGCTCTTTACTAATGGTATTGTGGGTGCATATGGGCACGTGTGATTTTTTTAAAAACATCAACCATAAAAAAAAGCACTGAAACAGTGTAATAAGTATTCTATTCTATTTAAAATGCTACTAGAAAATTCTTGATAGCATGGTAATTGTAGTATTATTTTATTCAGTCTTGATGAGATCTGAAATGCTGCTGCCAGCTCAGAAGCTTTTCAAAAGATTTATGTAGGTCTTAAATTTTTTTGGATTGCCTCAGACACTGTATTTAATACAACTCCTGAGTCAAAACTCAGACATTACATATGGTAACTATTTTAAACTGCAGTATATATTATGAATTGGTTGTCATTTGCAGCTTTAAAGGTGACATGTCTGTTTTCACTCTTTTCCTTTTCTCTCTCTCTCTCCATTATTTATTTATTTATTTATTGTTAAAATGATAGCCTTTTGATACTTGTGACTTAGAATTTGTAATCCTTTTGCCTGAGAAGTAGAACACACAAATTCTGCAATGTTAGGTCTGTGGTCTGGTGGGGCCAAGAGTTTATTCTAGAGTTTTGACTTGAACTTGGCCTATTCTGGCCCTCACTGGGAAGGCTGTTGCTGTAAAACTTCAATTTTAATTTGAAATTAAAATTCATGTCCTTGACATTTCTGCCAACTTTTTGTATCAACTTCAGTGAAGAATGTTATCTCTATGGTATATTAAAGGACTACATCAAACACAACAGCAAACCATTTCTGGGCATTCTTGCATGACGTTCCCAGGGTCATTGACTGAAATTATACAGGGTTGCTCCATGCTTTATGGTTTGCTTCATCAGAAGTGATCAAATTCATACTGATGGATGTCCACTGTGTTTATGGGGACCATGTAGTGAAATGTAAGCTGTGGTGGGGCTTGGAGCGGCCGCTCACCCAGCGGTACCATTCAGTATCGCAGAGCCCCAGGGAGCTTATGCCTCCATGTGGCTGTAATTTTTTTCCTGAAAAAAATCTGTTAGATTGTAGCTGTTTCCTGAGAAGACCTGTCTTAATTTGCCCAGTTTAATTCCAGGGATAAAACTCCACCATAATTTTTAAGACCAACTCACTTAATTGTGTGGAGGCAAGGGTCAACACCACACAGAAATTATAACTGCTGCTCCTGTCTGATGGGAAGGATGATGTTGTTATTATATTAAACAGAGGATGGAGGCAATGTATGTGCAATTTTGGCCATTTTTCACAAGATATCATCAATACATACAAGCTATCTTCTGTCCCCAGATGAACTTCAGAAAGTTCCTCAACCTGTTGCACCTGCAATTCATTAGCCAGTAGTTTTTACACTCCTAAGGTTTTTCAAAATGAGGGAAAGAAAAATAATTGCTGCAGAAAGGACATGCTCAGTAGCTCTTTGCAGCAAAAATCTACACAGAAGGAAGTCTCCTGACACATCTGTTAGCTACTGTCAGATGCAGGATGAGAAATAGCCATAGGCTATTAAAATGTATTTATTAACTTTTGTGACTTTTGTAATAATGATTATGACCCACGTTTCAATTAAAAGTTTAGCCATTTAAATTGCCTTATTTCAGTTTGAAGGTAACATCTGCTCTGAGATGGAAAGAGAAGATACTGTTTTATTTTCCTGAAATGGAGATATAAATTTCCATTGCAAACCCTAATTCCTTTGTTTCAGAAAAGATCTTCCATGCTAGTAACAAACTCCCCTCCCCCCCAGAATATAATAAATAAATAAAAAAAATTGAGACCTGAAGCCTCCCGAGAGCCAGAGCTGTATTTGGAGGTCATCACTAAAGTCCTGAACCAGTCTCGTACCAGAGTCAGGGCACTTGCTGGTGCTGCATAGGGTGAGTCTCAGAGCAGCTGGGCTGTGGATGGATGTACGCGTGTGAGAGGGAGAGATGAGGCCTGGGACAGAAACACCCCTTAGCCTATGAAACGTTTTTGACAATGTTTCCGCTGCAGTCAGTTTCGTTCTCTGTTACTGTGTAATACAGCTGCAGCTGATACTGGTCTTATTTTGGAATAATAATAAAAATCAAATGTACTTGTTAATAAGTTCTAGTTAATAACTCTGGTTAAACTGTATTTGCTATCACTCTTCCTAAAGGTATAAATTTTTCACCTCAACAGGATCCAAGGAAAATTGTGGGAGTATTGCCATGGGGGTTGACAAGCCCCGTGGTTGGGGACTCTTAACAATGAGGCCATGAGGAATGTAAAGAGTTCAGAAGGAACAAAGAAGGGTGGTTCAGGAGACGCCTTGCTGTCTCGGACTGCTTGTTCTGTAGCCGTTAAGACATGGAAGTTTCTGGATGTTTGCTGTTGCCGTGCAGAGGTATTGACCAATGAATAGTTAGTAGGAAAAGTACTGCTGTAAAGCGAATGGGTTAAGAAAGGAGCTAGTCCTCGGTAAAAGGAGTGGAAGTTACGTCCTCAATAAAGAAGTAGAAGTTACGGATCCTTAAAGAATGCTGGCCTCTGTGTGTTCTTTTTGCCACAAATGGCACCCGAACAGAGACATGAAGATCATTACACCACAAATGGCGAATGAACAGGGACCACCTGAAGAACAGGGACAGGCTAACAGAACTGGGACCAGGACAGGAACAGGGACGCTGATCACCTCATGAAGAGAGGTTTGGCCAAACTCAGTAACTGTTCAGAGAAGCTTGTACTGAAAGTCTCTGGAAGGAAGTGCACCTGAGCTGAGAGGAAGCTGAAGCTGAGAGCAGCAGACCCGTGCATACAACTGCCCCTCACTGGCCGAAGGTAAGGAGTTGCGTACTAAAAGGAATCATATGTCCTTAGAACCAAAGAATGTCCTGGTAACCTTGCAGTTTATTCCCTTTATTACAAACCAGACAGTTTACGATCCTGAAACATGGGGCCAAATTGAGGTCAAACTTTGGGACTCTGCTACTAAAAAGGACAAGGTTGTGGCGGGATTGCTTGGCACCTGGCGAACAATCTCTGAGGCCTTAAAGAACCATGTGGGACCACAGTCAGAAACGTGGTTTGTCAGACAGTGAGGGAGCTGCGGGCTCATCTACTGCTCTGCCTGCTATGGCATCGCCTTCCTCACCATTACTGCCATCACAGGCCTTTGCTGTTATGCCCTGTGGATTAGGGACATGACTTCAATATTTCTCCAGTATTCTGCTACAAAAGTTAGGAAGAGCTGCCTGAGCTTGGCATAATGGCATTCATAGCGATGGGCAGATAAAACCAGCAGGAGAATTCGAGCAGGAACCACTAGTGTTATCGCCAGTAACTAGTGCTATAACCAGTAACGCTCCTCTGAAATAAAGTGGGTTGTGCAGAAAGGATAAGGAGACATATCCATTTTGTAAAACTGGGTGATGCATATACAGCAGATATACGTGGTACTAATAAATATGCAGCATTAAACAAGTGCTGTTTGACCACTGAATTGAAATGCTGATATATTCTGAGGAAGGGAAACATGAGAGATGGTAACACAGGTAAAATCAAGATAAAAGAAAGTGCTCTTACAAATGGTGTGGCTAAGAATAAGCACATTCTCACAACACTTGCCATGTAATGAAACATGTACCTGGGTTAATTGCAACACAAAGGTTTGCTGTAAATCTAATCTAAGCTAGGAATCAGTACATTGCTTGCCAGACTGAATGGCAATTTGAAAGGAAAATACAAAGCTGCAGCTAGGACAGGAACATACCTGGGAAAAGACAAACAAAAAAGAGAAATCATTCGAGATAGGAGAGAGAAAGCATGTATAGTCAGTTGCAGCACACAGCTGGGGCTGCTGTGAGGATAATTGAAGTCTTTCCTAATATCATGGTGCTGCTGGAGGTAATCTGAGAAATTCATTTCAGAAATGTCCTGCCGGTTATTTCTGGGACATTTCTTCAATAAAATATATTTAGATATATCATTGGGTAACTCTCACCCTGCACCAAGTGAGTAGGCAAGTATATTTTAGATATTGGAAAAGGCTAATACAGAAATTACAGGAGCTTTCTAACAATGCAATGAGGAAATATCTTTTTGCATACATGGTTACCCACAAAGACTTCCCAGAAATTAACTTATAAAAAATTTCTCAGGAAAAATATGAGTGACATCTACAGGAAACATAGCTTTTTTGAATAGCTACATAGTGAGAAAGGGGAGAAATAAGGAAAATATATAATTAAGCAAGTATAATCCAGGGACTTATTAACTGACAAAATAAGAAAGAGGTGTTTTGATTGTAATGGGGTAGAAGCTTATAATTGTTACAAATTATTTCACCTGAAAAAAGTAAAAATTATTAATATACACTGGTAGCAAAATGGACAAAAAAAAATGAGAAGAAAATGAACATTTCATTTTCCCTATATTTTTCCATTATATTTTTCAAGAAAGAACAGTTAATAACCTGGGTGTTCATTTCCATGCTGGACACATAACACTGACCATATAGCAAACTGAAAGCTAAATTAGTGGGTTTTATCTTTATTTTCTAATGCTCTTGCAACTATCGGATAAATCTCTAGTGGATAGTATTGTACAATGACAAAAAAAAAAAGGCTGCATTAAAAGCAGTAAGGTATATATTTGCCAACTGCAGATTAGCTACAGGAATGGCTGAGAATGAGGTTATAACTTTTGGTTAGTGTAAGAGTTATGTTTGCAACAGGAAGATTTTCATGAGTGGACAGGGTGGGTTTGTGCACAGAACCTGCGGAATCTGATGTTGGGTAAGTTATCATCCTTTTCCTTTAGGTATTACTGTCTCTTAAACAGCAGTGCATAGTGCCTACAGAAAACAATCAAAGCTGAAGCTTTTTTTGAGTGTTTCATTTAGTGCATTAGATAAAAATCAGACACCCGCTAGCTCATGACGCTTCCATCACAGCTCCAGATGATGTGAACAACATTTTTTTCACTTGGAGAAACAAGTAAAATTACCCTGGCTGTAGAAGAAAACAAACAAATTCCTTTAAAGTAAGCCACCGGATGGTCATTCTTAGTCAGCTAAAAATAAGTTCTGATCATCAAGAATTTAAGAACCAGTGAACAATGAAAAATGATCCAGAAATTAGAAAAGGAAAAGGTGAAAACTGATATGCTATACAAAATGGGTTATTTTTGCATGCAAGATGACTTGTGTTTGAAGTACTTGCTGCAATGTAGGTTTGGCTGTGAGTTCTCATTTTTGGGGCAGGATTATCTGTTAAAGAGAGTACCCTTCAGGTGGGTGAGTGTTGAGGGATGTGGGGTGGGAACTGACATTGCCTGCAGGAGCCCCGCATGATGGCTGGGGTCTTGCTGCAGGAGAGACTGGTGCTGCTGCAGGGGTCCTGAGGAGGAGGTAAGAGGTGGTTAGCACATGGCACTCTTCAAGTGGTGTGCACTCGACAGTGCACTCGACTGAAATATTGAGTAACAGAGAGAGAAAAAAGCTGAGAGATGAAATGTGAAATGACAAAGAAAGCATGCTGTTAGCCTTAAAATTGCAAATTGTACATTACATTTCATGTATTACAAACTTTATAGGTTAGTGGGGATTTTCTACCATCCAATATCAGTTTTAGGGCATATTCATCTATACCGTATACCTAAGATTTATTTGCCTTCGTATGTTTATCATAGATGTTGAACTTGTACGTAATTTTTTAAAAAAACATATACTATTTTTTTCTATTAGATTTCCTATGAAAAGCATCCAAACTGCCTGTGCTTTATAAACAACTTTTGATAGTTTAACAAGCCTTCTTAATATCTGTAAAAGAAATTGCTTGTAAAGTGATTGTCTAATTAAAGATCTACTTTTATCAATTGTGCTTTACAATCCACTTGAGCTTTCAAAGTTTCAGTAAAGCACTTGAATTTTAAAACTTGTGGATTATTGCTTTGAACACCAGGGATAAAGGCAATAATACCACCATTAAATCTCATGGTACTTACTCGTCTCTCAAACTGTCGATAAGCAGTATTTTAATTTCTCACTTAAATTAGCCACTGCTTCTAAACTGGAGATTATTCCTCCTGTGGCTTCATTTACAGGGCAGGACTTTCAAAGGAGAGAGTGCTTTAAACACCTTATTTTGTCAGTGGCCATTAGCAGTAACCATTGGAAGATTATTGACTCCCTTACTGTCTCGAAATACGTGGAGAGCTGTACAGATACAAGTGGCTTTGAACAGTGCTAAGTGCATAGTTTGAAGTTCTATAATGACTGTTTAGTGGCATTTTAATAGGTTTGTTAAGCTGCTTTGTATGGAAGACTGAGAACATATGGCAGAGTTGGACCTAATATCTCTTCGTAAGACAAATTTTAAGACCTACTTCTGCCATGGCAAAGCGTTCAGGGATCAGCAAAGAACACAGAGAGCATGGAGAAAGGCAAGTTTCTTCAGTAACCTTCCAGCAGCTATCTGGTTTCAGCACCAGGACCTTCCTGGGTCAGATGTGGTATCTGATGTACTTAGTGATCACTGAACACATGAGGCATTTGTCAGCTTCAGGAAGGGATTCGATTTGTTTATAGACCTGGCACTTCTGACTGCTGACACTGATAGCTCGTCTTCCCCAAAGGTTCATTTACTGCTTCAAGGCCAAACGAGCCATCATCAAAGTCAAATGAGCCACTACCAAAGCCAAAAAGGGGGAACTTTTGGATGGAGAGGCAGTGAGAAGAAAACAAGATCAATGTGAAGATCTGAGTGAAATGCTATAGCTTTTCATGTAAAATAGCGTGAGATATTCTACAAAGGACGTACAGTCCAACAGGCAGATGACCTCATGCTGTTGTGCAGTTTTGAGATAGAGGACATCTGTTAGTCTATGATTCTGCTTTCTACAGATTTTACATTTATATATAAATCTAGCCAAGTCCATCTGCATATGAAACCCACTGCAAAATTGAGTTTCCATGCAAAGGAGCTTTAGATAAATGGCAATGAACAAATAGACAAATGGTATTTAAATTAGGCTATTTGCAAAATAGAAATAGCTAAAGATAACATGAGAGAACTAGAAAGTTCTGTGGTAAATTTCACTTTTCTTATCCTTTTTATTTATTTCTCTTTTATTTCTCAATTCCAACCAAGGAGGTCAGAAGAAAATCAGTCATTGCTGGATGCTTGACCTGCATGACTGCCAGTTCTATTTCAAGTCCCCCAAGCGTGTTTTAACACTATTAAGTTATTATTTTTAACAGAAAACTGTTCTGGTGGATAGTGCAACTGTACTTCAATTCCTCAACAATGTTTCTGGAGTGGGACACTTAGTGCATTTGGGAAGTGCTTTGATTATATTACAAAGATACCCTGAAAGGGTGAAGAAGTCAGTTGAAATATCTTTTCCAAATAAGTCTCTACTTCCATATGCATTGAATTTGACTGTTAATTTTTGAAGCTTTACCTTGTCTGTGCCTGTGTTATATGCTCTTTTCCCCATGATTAAAAATCATACACAACTCTAATTTTTAGTTTCTTAGGGCTTTATTTACCTTGTCTTTTGTGGACCAAATAGCTAGGGCAGAAGCTGTCGATTCTGTATTTGAAATATTCTGTATCTTAGGCAACACTTAGTTATCCTTGTTACGTATAAATAATTTCTCCAAATATAGAATGTACCGGACTGTAGTCTTCAAACACTTCTCGGTGTTTGCAACCCAGAGATCAGGTACTCTTATTGCATCAGTAACATTTTATAGAGACTCAAACTTCATGACATGTCAGGAAAAAGAGAGAAGTAATTAAGTAAACGAAATGTTGATGGTTGTTTTAGATGGAAAGATAATGCTTGCTTTTTTGTTTTGTTTGTTTGTTTTTTAAACCAAGCTCTTCCAAACTCTTGGCTTTTGCAGTATCAGGCTATTATCAGCCTTGTGATCCTGATTCAGGCCATAGACCTCAGGGAAGCCAATAGGTCAAAGCTAGATACTTGCTTCAGTGACATGTCTAATCTAAGAGGTAGAAATGGTGTTGCTCTAAAAGCCAAGCATGGTAGATAGTAGTAAATTCATGCAACAAGCTCTGTGGAATGTAATTAAAGGATTTAGCTTATTAGGGAAAAGTACTTTACTCCAAGAAGGATTTTCTTGATCTGCTTCTCTGTTTCTGAGCATAACAAACCTGCATGTAAAACTGATGGTAGACAGGGCCATAAAAAGGCTGGGTGGTGGGGTGTACCAGCAAGACAAGCACCCACTGCATTGCCTTCCTGCAATCCTGCACCACCTTGGCTTGGTCCCATGACAGGGAAACCAGAGTTTCATAGAGGTCTAATACATAAGAAAGATGTATTGTGCACTTGTTGAGTGCTGGCTTACCCATATTTTATACGCCATTTATGAACACAGATGTCCATAAGTACATACGCTCTTATCAGGAATATAAATATTGAATTTCCACGGAAACATAGGTCTGATTAATGATGGAAATTTGAAACAAAAGGCTCTGAAGTGCTCTTACAACAGCCTGTTAATCTATCTGAAGTAATGATAAAACCTTTAAACTAGTGTGTTGTAATTACAGCAGTAAGTAATTAGTACATTTAAAGGGTAGGAATAGTGCTGTGCCTGAATGTAGTGGAGGGTAGCCAGGCAACAATATAAAGTGGTATTTTGTGAGGCAAATGTGAGGCAGTGCACTCTGTCCTGAAATATAATTATCTTTAGACGGATGAAACTGTCCAGATGCTTTTATTAAGGGCTTGTTGGGCTCTCAAAAGCTGGAAGTGTCTGAAACCATAAAATATATGTGGTATACATCAGATGGGTGACCTGATCTTCCTCTCTGAAAGGCTTCCAATTTCTTAAGTAGTTGGCTAAGGCAAAGCTCAAGCAGCTGGGCAGCTGCTGAAAGTGGGAAACAGTGAGGGAGGGAGAGGAGGACTGGACAAGGATGAGTGCAGGCAGCTTGCTGAAGAAGATGGTACCAATGAACCAGGCAGCTTTGATTCTCTTGTAAACCTGGAAGTGATGTCTGGGAATGATGGCTTTTCTTCTCTTGATGTAGACAGTAATAGGTTTATTTTAAATGTTGCTTTGTATGTGTGTGGATTCAGTGGTCTTTGCCGAAATGTAAAAAAAAAAAAAAAAAAAAAAAAAAAAAAAAAAAAAAAAAACCCTTGTTCTCTTACAACTCTTTTCATATAGTAGTTTCAAAGATGCTTATAGTACATCAGTTAGACCTCAGGATCTCTGTTTTCTTAAGATAGCATAATGTAACCCCCTTTAACTTGAAATGTGCATTACCTACGGTCAGTTTCTCAAATCCAGAGAAAACTGTAGGCATTCAGAAAACTAAAAATAGAGACCATTTTGCCTATCATACTACCATTGAGAAAATGAGAGCATGGACAGCAGTGCCTTGACTTCAAATCTCCTGCTGTGGATATAAGACCACAGTTATTTAGATTACATAGAAGAAATCTGACATACGTTGCTGCAGTTATAACATGAAAAGGGATAAGCACTAGTCATTGTTACAAAAATAGTCAAAATCATTTTAGAAATAGTGAGAATATGGGAAATCGTTATTCAATTTACTTACATAAGGAGGGGTTCATATTATTATTATTTTTTTCCTTAAAAGTTTTGTTTTAGAAATTTTCTTTTTAATTGGCACATCTTTGGATTCACAGTCTTTCTGAAAACAATTCTAACCTATCACTTGCGGGAAAACGGAAAGCATAAGCATATGGCCAAGAAGAATACCGAAAAATATGTATTTTTCTAAGTTAGCTAGCTCTCAGAAAATAATGCTAGAGGGTTTTCTGGAGGGAATTTTATTCTTTTTGAAAAGGTATTATTATTTTTTTTAAATACAGACACTTGTATATACACAAATATATTTTATGTTTCTCATAAGGAGTGCAATTTCATAGCGAACAGTCACTGCACAAGTTTGCCACTCTTGTCCCAGTGGTATTTCATTTACAGGTAACTGATTGTATTTTTTGTATAATTTCTTTTTTTCATCATGTGAACATGCTGTGAGGTAGGAAATAGAATATAAGCTGACAACAAACTAAAATATAATTTTGAGAACTTAATATAATTGCAGGTGAGTTTCATTATAATATCAGACTATTAAAAGTGACCTCTATCAGAGTTACAGGAGGAAATGAAATCTGAAAGACAGCTCTTGTGTTATCTGTCTAGAAGTTACTTAGAGGAGGTGCTTGAAGTATTTAGGATCTAGATACTGTTCGTGCTGTGTAAGGGCTGGGTGCTTGGTTAGTCAGAATGGAAATGTTTGTTCAGCTAGCATATGGAGCATTAAGCTACAGTAAAAGCACGGTCCCACAAGGGCTGGGATGCATACAGGAACAAGGTCAAGAAGAGACAGACATTTCCTGTGCTCCCCTTAGGTTAGAGTGTCGTGGATGAAGTTTATATACTTTGCTCATAAGAGAGAAGCTACACGATATCATGTAGTGATCTAACCAAACTTAATCATAAATTAGCTTTGAGAGGGCAAGGTATGCTTGATTATTTACTGCATAGAGGACAGGGTAAGTCAGACATGTCAGGAGGGTCCTCCTGTTGATTCACAAGGTTCAGAGTACACCCCCATGATTTCTAAACCCCTTGAGCCAAAGAGGTGAGGAACCTAGGTGCGGCTGAATCCACTCCTAGTCGCAGACTTGGTCAGTGGCTTATGTCTAGAAGTTTAATGATTATATGTGCACAATCAATTGAAATTATAATCTTGGCAACATTTAGGAAGGTTAGTAAGTTATTAATCATTTACCAGGGATCTGTTGTGGTAAGGAACCTCTCATGAGGAGAGCTCACGCTGTGGTCGCTGTCTGCATGAGAAAGGCCAGTGTTTGAGCAAGGGAATGGCCAGACTGATGGTGAGAAGTCGTGGTGGAAGGAGAGCACCCCATCACAGAGAGTCATAACATCTATGTGAGTAGTCAGGACCAAAGGGAGCTGGTTTGAAGCAAAACAGCTGGAGCTGAGGGCCTCTCCCCTGCATTGCCAAAGGTTTTCATTTTGCCTCGTTCTAGTCCTGTTAAGGGATGTCCATGGGGTGCTGTAATGTGTTGGGCACACGCTGGAGTGCAGTTGCCAGTTGAGTTTCATCCAAAAGAAATCAAAACTCCATGCTCTGAGATGGATCTGTGGAGAAAACCACAGCAAAGGAAGGGGGTAAAACTGAGAGACTTGTTTCCATATGCACTTCTGATTCAAGCTGCAGTGCTGATGTAAGCGTACTCATGATGTTCATGTAGCTATTTCTGCTGAGAATGGGATGAAATTTCCTGTGCACAGTATATAAAGATTGGAATAAGAGTTTGATGCTTGGTTAGCCAGAGGGGGAACAGTTTTTTAAAAAGAAAGCAAACTCGGCTGAGTCATCACCTCTGGGAACAGCAGGATTAGTGAAGCAGAATCAAAAGATAAAGCATGGAGTAATGTGGAAGATTAATGGAGACCATTGCTGTGTTTCACTTTCTGATCTTGCCTCTTCAGCAAAAGCCTAGAAGGCTGCTGTGATCATTTTTAGGCTGTTCATATTTTGAAAATCAAGAGGAAATCCAAATTCATATCTTTACTAACCACCTTTCTATACAAAATTACCTCAAAGTGATGGAGGTGAGAAACAGCTTTGGTCTGCTTTTAACAACTGATCTTAGATGCTGCAAACAGGAACATCCTTACTTGCAGATTTTTACTGGATGCTTGAAACAGGGTAGACAAAAATAACAACATGCCTGTCAGGTCCTGATTTGTAGATGCATACTGTGTATGGATGCCTGCTAGACTTTCTAAGTGTTGTTGGATATATGGATTTTTCTAGAGCTGTGCTTTAACACTTTGGTTCCCATTGTACAAGAGGTGCAAAAGTGTCACCTTCGTAGTTTTTCTTTTGGGGTTTAATTTCTACTCAGAAATTAACTACTCATTTCTAACTTTGAAGTTTTTAATACTTTCAAGAACCCCTGATACATGTAAAGAATACAAATAAAATGAATTAAAATTCAGCTCAGACTCATCGCAAATTGTATTATATAACATAACATGCTTTTAAAGATAAAGGTTAATTGAAAAGTATGTCGGCCAAGTCATTTCTCTGAAGATTATCCCTGTGTGTCACAAGCAGCCAGCAGCTGCTGGGTTGCAAGTGGGTTCCAGCTGTGCTTCGTGGCTGTGTGTAGACGGGGAGACAGCACTGGCTGAGCACCACATGCTGGCAGGTTCCTATCCAGTCGGTAAGGACGAGGCTTGCTTTGCTTACCCTTCAGATTCAGAACCTGTGATTTGCTGGAGGAACAAGTTGTGCATAGGAAGGTGCAGCATGCAGGCGTAAGGGTGATCTGCACAGCGCCTGAGGATGTCTTTGAGCTGGTGATAATCATACCCAGATCAGGGCTGCCTGCGTTGTCCTAGTTAGTATAGGGATCACTTTAGTTCCTTCTGAACCTGTGGCAAAATTGCTTTTATCCACAGATATCACTGCATTCCTTGGTAAGTGCTGGGCGTGAACAGAGAAGGTGCTCAGTATACTGTCTTTCCTGATTAAACCCTTACCAGGTCAGTTCCTTTCAGTTTCAGCAGACCCAGCTGGCTTTATCCTTTGCATATGTAGACATTCTCATCTGCTTTAGCTTCCATAAGAGGCTTAGATATTGTGTGAAAGGGGGAAGGGAAAAAAGTCTAGAACTCCTTGTCATCTGAGTCTGCGTGTGTATACTTGTATGAAATACACTTGGTACAATTTTAACCCAGTCATGTAAAGTTTTCAGGCCTTACTTCCCCATGTCAGTGCATTGATTCCTCTGGGACTCTGTACTGAAGTGCTGGTAGAACTGATTTAATTTAAATTTGCTATTAGATATCATTGACCGCATCCATGCAGTGAAGAATCCACCTGGAGCTCAGATCGTTGCCAATCTACCTACTGGAGTACTTGTGGGACATAGGAAATGGGCAAGCGAGAACTTGAGCAACTTCCCTATATTTAAGGTTTCTTTCAAGGTTGTATTTGTCTCCTCAGAGAAGAGGCACAGCACAGTACACCTGTTACAATACAGTAAGTTGAGATGCTTTCAAAGAGAGTATAGTTAAAATGTGAAGTCAACGGCACTAACGAGTAGGATCACTGTGAAGCTTATTCTGTGATAAAGAAAGAACAAAAGATGAGAGACTCAGCATGCGTTTTCTTTGTAGTTAAATGTATATAAATGTGCCCCACGTCTGGCATATGAGTTGCTATGTTAAAAATTGTTTTATTTGTAACTCATTACTGTGACCACAGTGAAAATCCTTTTAATTTATATCTTAGATATATTTACATTAAAATATACATCACGTAATATTTTGGTTGAATATTCATCAAAGTTTCCCATTTCTTTTTTTATTCTTTATTTTTAATATATGATCTGCACATGTATATTACAGAATCTTTGCATTCTTCTTGTCAATGTTATTGTTATGCTGCAGAGAGATCAGTTACCTATTTCGTACCTGCAGTCATTTTTATGGAAACTCTTTCTCTCTGACTATTAAGAATGAATCAATAAAAAGTGAAAGCTTAAAAATATTCCCAAGCTGCATGTTAAACAAATGGGATTTTTAAATGCTGAGCTGACATCCCTTCCCACCATACCTCTGAATGAGATATAAAACTAAGGTCCTGACCACTTGTAGTCATTAAACAGATCCCATGGCACTTCGTTCAAGAGTAGAGGTGAAAGCTGCAATGTCATGGCTTAATTTCAATCAGATAATTACATTCTGCCTACTTAAAAATTCCTCACTGGCTTCTGTTAGAAAAGATATTCCTCATTTCTTCTCCTAAACTGTTGTGTTGTGCATTACTAAAAGGCTTTTGCCCTTTGGCCCAGTAGAAATGCTTATTCCCGGACGTTTCAGTAATGAGTGAAGCTATCTAATTTGTAATAAAATTTCCTAAAGCTTCTCAAATGCCACAGCAATTGCAGAAATATAGGAGCTGATCTCCTCTGCCTCTTACAGACTGTTCAGTACACCTCATTGTTACTTGGTTTGAAAGAGTGGTTAAGAAGAGTAAGCATAGAAGTAACAGGTGAAATTTTTGTTATAAAAATACTTTTGGAATTATACCCAGCTTGTGGGTGGCATTTGTAGCTCAAGCACGTGCATAACAGCTATGCTTGCTTATAGTGTAAACTAGTCTAAAATATAGGGTTAAAGCTTTTTTTTTTTTTAATCCCACCTGACAACGCTCTTCTAAATATACTGACAGTGCCTCTCACACACGCAAAACACAGTTCTGCTTGATGTTCCTGGGAGCTTTGTAAACCAGATCGCAACAAAAACATGACGTAGCTGAAGCCCAATGTCTGTGGGAGACCCCTAGGGCCACGAGAACGTCCAAGTGTTTCTAAATGTGGCTTCACTGTGTGAAAATGATGCTTTGAGAGCTGCGCAAATGAGCGGTGGAAATTCAGTCTAGTGCCTACTTTTGCCTGAGTAAGGAGATAACCTGGAAAAACCTGGAGGCTGTGCGTGCTATTTAGGTGCTGTGAATCATTCCGTATGACGTTTAGCTCCAATAGGAACAAAGGTATTTTAAGGCTAGTAGTCTCCCAACTGACACATCTGAAGTGTGGTTGCGTGTTCTAGTTTGAGCTCTTCTAAAAGCATGCTGAAAAAAAGATAAAGCCTGTTTTTTCTTCCTCTCCCAGGCATGTGTTTCTGTTCCTTGCCTTGTAATGTCTGTGACACTTGCCAGGCCTAAGTTGTTTTTACGGTGCAGACAGGCCATGCAGGACTGGACCCTCTAAATCAGGATTCTACCTCTGATGGTGGGCAAAAGTGACTAGTCAGGGAATGACAGAAAAATCTCTCCTTTCAAACACCCTGCAACAATTTCTGGCTCTGAGACTTCCTGAGCCAGAAGAGGGATGAGATGGATTTTCAGTAGATTTTATGATCAGAGGAATTGTCAAGGTGACAAAAAAGACTCATCCAGTCTTTCCTTGAATCCTGATGAGCTTCTGTCACTCACAGCACCCCATGGGTAGAAGCCAGAGATTAGCTTCATAACCATCAAAGAACTATCTCCTTTGAACCTGCAATCTGGTGGAAACTAGGCAATACGCTCTCCATCACCAACGGATGATCTCCTGCCATCCTCTCTGTGACACTCAAGGCTACAAACAGATTCCTCTCTCCTCGTCGACCTATTTTCCAAACTGAGAAGTCATAACCATGTCCGTTCTTTGGACACAGGTTGTTCCTAACATATGATTGTTCTTTGCAGTCTTCTCTGAACTTTTTCAAGATCTCCTTTATCACTTTTGAGATGGGAGAGTCAAACCACATTAGCCATTGGTCCAAAGTTCTCAGTTTTGTTCTCTTTTTCTCGACTTGTAATTCCTAAGACCTGAACGCTTTTAGAATGCTGTTGGTCTTTGTGGTGGAGTTATCTGTCATAATTCCAGGATCGCCTTCCTGGTAAAGGTCAACTCAAAGCCCGTTATTTTATCTTTGAATGCTGGATTGCTTTCTGCCACCTGTGCCATATATTATTCTACTCTGAATTCAATCCACTTTTTGACATAAAGCTGTTCAGTGTCCTAAAGTCTTTCCAGAATTATTTGCTGTCAGCTCTCATCCTTTCTACTCAGAGTAACTTTTTACCATCAATAAATTGTGCCACCTTGCTAATCAGTGCATTTCTGTGACACTAAAGATGCATCAAACTTTATGGGGGTCAATGCAGGATAGTATGAAACTCTACTGGAGACCATTTACTGGAAGTGCTCTCAAAATTATGCCATTTTTCAAACAAGACAATCCAAGTCCAGGGGTTTTCCATGTGTATTTAGGGGAATTCCTGGAACAGAAAAATTTATGGCCCATTCTACGTGGTAGTGAGTTAAGTATATATTTCTGGAGTCTTTTCTCAATTTTAACCACATAAACACATGTAGATGTGGGGACCCAAGTATTACCATTGTGCACGGCTTTTCTTGTAGCTGGCAGAAGCAGGGAAGAGAGCTATGTATTCTCAGATCCCTTTCAAATAAAGCAGACATTTGTTAATCTGTTATGGGACAACATGTTTACAAGGTCTTGTATTAAATAACAGTCCATGCGAGAATTTGTTAAAGGTGAAGTTTTTTGGACTAATAGAGTAATAGGTGTATCTTCTAGGTGCACCCTAAAATCCATTTAATTCTTCTGATGGATTGAGATATTTACAGGTACTTAAAACCTTGAATTTAATTTCCAAAACAGAAGTTATTTAATTCATTAAAAAAAAAGGAATATATTGAGCTGTTTTAAAAATAGGCTCATGTTACTGCAGTATCATACAGTATAAGTTGTCAGTTTATAAAATACACATGGGGAAGAAAGAGAAAAGTCATCCTTGCTGACTCAAATGCCTTACTGAATTCAAACAAATGAAAATATAAATTAGTCTTTTTTTTTTTTTTTTTTCTCCTCTCTGTAAATGCAGAAAGAGTGTGAGGATAAACTTCAAAGGTTTTGATGACTGTCTCATTTTCTCCTGGGGAGCTTATGAACACCATTATAATGTGCAAGTTTAAGATAAAAATTCTCTATTTGCTTGACTAGGCTATTGTACTTTGATTTTTAGTTAACATCAAACACCTAAGTTAAGTAAATTTGAAGGACTTTGATGTGTTCTTACTGCTATGGTGTTCTAAGAATAGTCTGTTTAATAGATGTAACCGAATTCTTTTTACCCAGTAAATTTAACCTTTTGAAACCTAAAAATACTTCTTTCCTTAGAGCAAGTTTGTTGTTTTCTGTTTTCTCTCCTCCTCTCCTTCAGAAAATGTTTGTAGTTTCCTGTATTTTTAATACAATAAAAATTCTTTCATTTGAGTCCAGCTGGTAGAGGTTACCCATGAACTCTTTTATGAAATTTTTAATGTTTTTATTTTTTTGTAAGCTAATTTTTTTTTTTTGTAACTTCCTGGAGAAAAGTGAAAACTTTTAAATTCCACAGCAACTAGCTTCTTTATTTATAGAACTTTATTTAGAGATGATATATATTGACTGATACATCAGACAAGTTGTACTTATAGGTCCTTATATCTGTTTTGTTTTTCAACATTAAAGTAAGTTGAATAAAGACAAATATAATAAAGAAATACAAATATATATGTAACTTCCAATTTTGCAAAAATTTGCCCGTATCGAATGCGGTCGTAATGTCCCATAAGGTGGCTGCTATTAGTCCCCTGTGGCATATTGGAAGAGAATGAACCATATGCCAGGTCTGCCTTTTACTGATCTGTTGCAGTATCTAATGTTAAAAAAGATCAATATCTGCCGGCCTGCACATTTAAAAATGTAAATGGAAAGCTTTATGGTAAGCTGTGTTGTAGCACTGAATTCAGCAAGGCAGAAGACGTGTTGCAGCCCTGAGGGATTCGGAGCACCTTGCCAAACTGCTTCATCAGCTGTCCTGCTAGTAAAATCATCCTGAAAAGGTGAGCCACTACTAGACTGAGTAATATACCAGGTTATTTATGAGGTGTGGGAAAGAACTGGCATCTCTGAGGCATTGATGGGTTTTCATATGCCTTCCACTTCCAAAGTGATCAGATCTGCCAAAAGACAGAAACCTTTGTTTGTCTCAGAGGTGAAATTTCTTTCTCTCATGATGCTAGAGCACAAACTGTATTTTTGCTCAGTTCCTCTCAAGAAAATTGGCTTTTTCCATGTCACTATCTCGATAGGAAGTCATCTCCTCCTGTGACACTCTATTTTGTTTGCAGGTTTGTCTGGGGACTGTGGCAGAGCCCTGAATTTCAGCCTGTCCCTTAGACAGTCAGACTAGGGCTGACAGACCCTTTTGAAATACAGAAATGAGATAGCATGTCAATAAATAATAGTGTGTGTTTGTGTTGGTTCCTGTTGATTTTTTTCTTTGTTTGTTTTGTTTTTTCCTGCCCTGCTGTCCTTCACAATATATTCTGTGTGACGTGCTTTGCCTGTTATGTTGCCAACCAGCACTAAAGCCTGCTAAAATGCCTGCAGTAACTGGTAATGGGCTGTGGTTTCTTTTATTCTCTGTTCTTGTTACTTTTGCTCTGGATTTGTGTTGATCCCTTTAATATTAGAAGAGTTCTGTTTAATGAACTTACCTATTTTTAATGCAATAAATAGCATGAAACTCACTGTTTTGTAGGTTTGCTGTTTTCCCCACTGGTGAGTCTAAGAGAAGTAATGAATATCTGCATTTTAATGATTCTTAGCCTATATATGTGGATCTCTATAGATTTAAAGTTGCTTTTGAAGTCAGTGAGAACGTTACATAAAACTAGTGGTCTGTGTTCACTCCTGTCAAATTGAAACTAAGTTGGTGTGTGACACCCGGTTTCTAGGTTGCACTTTCCAATGGCATAAAAATTGATGGCACTCTTGTGTGTCACAGTAAACAACAAGCATTGATATCCCATGTTTTGTTATTTGTTTATTTTTAAGAACACTTTTGCATTGGCAGTATCTCTTCCAAATGATTTTGCTGGCTTTGATGACTACCTGTTCTCTGTTGTACTTTATCTGTGCTGCTGAAATCCACCTGAAATGTGGTTGGTTGCTGCCCTCAATGACCATATAATGGTAAATGTGGCAGTAAGAGGGCTGGTGGCTTTTTCCTGAAGTTCATGTACTTTGAATCATTAGACTTACTTGAGTCATACCATGTTTTTTTCTCTAGATTGTCTCTTTCTGTCACCTAAATCAAGTTATGTATTGCTACTTTTTTCTTCATGGGATTTTGCATTTAAGCTTCTACACTTCTGTTCTTCTAATGCTTACCAGATGCTTTTCTTGGCATTTCTGCGTGTGAGTGGAATGCTGTGCTTTACAGATGGTCAGTTCCCCCTCTGCCTAGAGCTTTCCTTGGTCTCCAGAACTGTGCTCAGGTGTCAGGAGTCTGGTATCTGTGACATCGCACTAATAAAAGTTGCATCTTTTTGTTTCAAGTAACATCCCCCACCTTATACCATGCCTTAGATTTTATCTGCAGACATCATATCCTCTTACAGCTCTCATCAGATTTTTCCCATCTCTCTCAGCATTTTGTGGCATGGCTTTGTGGTGGTTTTTTTTGTTTGGTTGGTTAGTTGGTTTTGGTATTAGTTTGGCAATACAGGGCACATCCATACTGTACAGCACGTCACAGACTTGTAATACTAGCATTAATTAAACCATTCTGGAACTGGAATTAGTGCTGCACTCAAACTAATTAGTCATGCTGAGAGTTGACAGTAGTTATTTTTCGGACAGAAATGATAGTACCCTTGCTAAACTTTCTTTTCCTTGCATAAAGTACGGTCTGTTTTTTCCCTACTTAGGAAAGCCAATGCAAAATTTATGTATGTCCATCCTTCCAGGCTTTAGAGTTGGCTGACACATGGAGCTTACATTTACTTTTTGAAAAGGGATTAAATTCCTCTCATGAACTAACATTTCAGGGTAGATAAGCAGACTGCATAAAGATTGTCACTTGAAAGAAAAAGTTACTGCAGCATCTGAACTAAATAACATTGTTGAGGATATACTGAGCATTAAATTTTCTCTTATTAAAACTAAATCACAACTTTCACATTTTAGAAAGAGTTCATTAGAACTTGTCTTATCTACTTAATTAAAGGCAAGTGCCCCTATGTAGAGACAGACAAACAAATTAACATAGTATGCCTCAGCTTCTCCTGAGGAATGCAATATCCTTATCTTTAGAACACTAATTGCTGTAGTTGGGGTTTTGTTAACAATGAATTGATATTTACTAGGAGTACAGATTTGACAGATGCAGAAAAAATGAGTAACCAGAACAGTGTTCTGATACTCCGATGAAACAAGGTATTTAAATGTTAATAGAGTGTTGTTCTAATAAAAGGAAAATATTAGTTCAGCAAATTAATCCCAATGCATTGATGTCTTTCATGGGATTGTAGTGCTTTGTTAATCTATCATTACAGAAAGATTTGAAATAAAAGCTATTTCTTTCCTGGAAAACTGTTGCAACATGTGTAATAACCGGGAAGATTAGTTTCTGCCTACACAATTAGGCAATGTATTGACTTAATACAGTTCATGCACATACATAATGAATTGGAGTTTATTATAATATGCATGCAGCCATCTTGAATATGCTGATTAGCAACATAATGCAATCAAACATAATCATATATATTTGTATTTTGTCAAGTGCAAATTAAGTCCACGCGTTCCAGTGTTCTGTAGTAGCTGTTTTAAGTAGGCAAGCTGTACGGACAATCAAGAATTTATATTTATTTCAATAAATCCTTCCTTAAATAGACAAGTACATATTCTATAGACTACAGGTCTTCTTGGGAGGAAGCAAAGCACATACCAAATTCGAAAGGCACGAGAAACTATTGAAATGATTTTATTTTTTTCCTGGGTCTCCAGTGGGAAGCCACAAATCTGTCTGCTGGGACGCAGAGCATGAGCAGCCCTGCGGATGACTAAGAAGCACTGTTTGCCTAGACCTACTTGCAGAATATTTAGCTTTGATGCATGCAACCCATCAGGTGTTCTTACTCCCATTTTGCTGGTAAGACAATGACTGACCTGAGTCTTTTAGAAGAAGATATGCCAGAAAGAAGAGATCCCTGGCTCCCAGGAGACAGGGCATGTGATGCATTCCAGGCTAAGGCAATTGCTTCTAGTCCTTGGCTTCTTTAGTATGACCCAGAAATGAAGTCCCCATGGATAGCTCTCTATATTCTAATTCAGGGAGTTTATACCCTTTCCTCACGGGTCCTGTTGTCATTTACTTGTCTCAAGTACTTGACCAGGATGGCAGTATCTATCTGATATGCCTTACCAGCTATGTTCTCTGCTAGTGGTATTGATATGCTTCTGCTAGTGACATGTGTGCTGTAGCAGAGGGATGACTCCTTTGCTTGCCATAGATCTGAGAGCAGCTGATCCAGGATGTTTAATTTTTTCATCCTTGCTGGGTTTGCCGTGCAGTCAAGAACAGCTTCTGTGGGTCATGAAATCAGTGGGGCTGATTGCTCTTCTTGATCTTCTTAAAGGTATTTAGTTTCTTGTAATTTGTTGCTGTTAGCAACACAACATGCTGTGAACAACACAATGCTCTAAATAAGAAATAAAGTAATTGGTCTGTAGGAAGAGAAATCTCTGCCACTTGGAAGATATTTTTGTGGTCAGTTTTGTTTACTTAATTTTCCTCTTGGAGCAATTGACCTGTGAATGCAATTTCCTTCATCATGGCTTACCCTAATGAAATGAAATTAATATCTGTTTTCTGTGTGGCAGAAACATATATCTATATTTTCTATCTATAAATAATACAAATATTAAAATCATAGAACAATCATAGTAAAATATCTAGCGCAGAGACTTTTGTTAAGCAGTGAATAGATTTTTATTGGTTATCATAGACATGTTAACACATAATTAACTCAGATAACAGATTAGTATGAAGGACCATTGTTTGGGTGCTTATGTTCAAATTGCTCTTACTCTTCAAAAATGTTGGTCTAGGCTTTACTATTCACTACATAAAGAAAACATTTTTCTTCCTAGAAACATAGCAGTGACATTCTTTGTAGAAGTGTTGTGTTTTTTGTTGTTTTGTTTGCATTTTGAGTTTCAAAATAGGAACAGACATATTACACAGCCCTTAATGGAATCTTCCAGTGGTAGCAAATATATGAATATGACTTCTATACTGAAATTCAAGCGTTATGCATACTTGAACACTACCTAGCAATTAAAAGGCAATTTGAGAGAAGTAACAGCATCCTCGGTGTCAAGGGAGCCAAGATTCATGGTCTTAACTGACGGACTTCCCGGCTGTGGCTTCAGAGCTATGCATTTCAGCAACACACAATTTATAAGATGGAGCCATGTTATATGAATTATGTAAATTATTCTAAATTATTATTCTGCCATCAATAATACAGCAATTTTAGGAACTCCTAATTTACCCAGTAGGAGAGGGTTTTATGTGACATATGGAAATGAATGAGCCAGACATGTTTCTCTTGCTTAAAACAGAGAACTTTGGGTTGTGTGATAAGCCTATAATATTCTTTTATTATTTATTCTGTATTATTTATTCAATATAATTTTTGTCTACAAAGAGAAATGTCACAAAAGATTTTTCTAAACAGTAAAGCATCTGACCTTGGTAGTAAAGATAAGAAAAGGAGTCCAACTTAAATAAAGAGGGAGAACCAGTCTGGTTTGTGGCTTCATTTCCATAGTGCAGTTTTGTTTTGAATCTTTCCTGAAAATAACCAAATTTTGTCAGTGTGGGCATTATACTCATTTTATGTATAGAAGTTGCATTCGTTATAATATAAATGCTAGATTTTTATTTTATTTATTTTTTTTTTTTTTTCCATTAAGAAGTAACATTAAAACATAGGGGCTAGATCTTTCGACTTGGCATAAACTGACAGTTCTTTTCACTCCAGGTAATATCAAACTGTTCTGTAACCACTGAGGATTTGGTCTTTAACAGAAATATCAAAACAAATGAAAATAATTTAAAAAAATTCATTAACTAATCTGGACTTCTAATGAGAAAAAGAATGAATTAGAATGGGATTAGGTGACATTCTTTAGAGATATTTTCAAATGAAAATTCTTAAATGGTATCTGTCCTTGAAGATATCCATGGATCCTGACAAATGTCAAGCTCCAGGAAAAAAATGATATTAAAAAGCTGTGATAAGTCATGTGCATCTAAGTTAGAAGAACATGGGTTTGTTCTTAATTAAAAAAAAAAAAAAAAGGAATCCGTTTGTGAATTTAAGAAAAAAAATCAATATTTAATTTAGTAATCCAGTGACTCAAAGTATACTTGAGGAGTTTATGGAGATTATCTGCAGTTTGGACTCAGGGAAATAAGGTCATAAATATATTTATTATAGGCATTTAAAAAGTAATTTCTAACTTAGTGCTTAAAGAAAAGCTGTGAAAACAGTTTTAAGTACCTTTATAGTATTGCTAGTTCTTTAAGGCAGAAGCCAGAAAAACTACAAGACTGAAAAATAGTGAAGGAAAATAAGCTGTTTAAAATCTTATGTTTAGAAATAAATACTGGGTCATTATAATTAAGTACCTTAAGCACCTGAAGTAGACGAGGGTGAATAGATGGCTTATGTTTAAATACGATGGCTTATTATTATCATTAATATTTTTTTAAAATATCTATCTTTAATATTTTTGTTTAAAATTAGGAAATTAATATTGATCTCAAAGTTGACCTAAAATTGACACATGCAATGGTATCTCAATGTGTGTGCCACTGAGAATAAGAATTGTATTATGATTGACTGTTCTGTTCAGAAAAATCGTCCAAAATATGATGAATTTCCATAAGAGAGGGCTATGTTGGGTAATGTTTATGCCATGTGCCTTGTTCACATAATAAGAAGGTGGAGTTGTAAATTTAGCTATTCTTCCTTTTCCTACCAAGGAGATTTCCCTGTGGAGATAGGGAACGTACAGATGGCTGCAGGGATTTCAAGGAATCATGGGATTAGAGTTTTGCAATGAGTTCGCATTGGACTACCATAACATCCTAGACTGTAAATGATATAACAAAGTATTATCTACTTAAGTTGCTGAAGGAAAATAAACACACAGAAAACCAAGTAACAAAACAATGAAGAAAAATTAGTGGGTGATGAACGAGTCTTTCAGCCAGAACAGCCCATAAGAGCATAGACCTATTGTACCATGAGAGGAAAACTTTTATTGTCGTTATCATAATTCTTTTTGGTAGAGTACTGAAGTGGGCAACTTCAGTTTCTAAAATGATGACCAGAGCCAACATTTTAAGCATTTGGAGTGAACACTGAAGAAAATAAAAACTGAGAAATTGGAAGTTAGAGGACTAGAGTATCCGAATTTTACTGGGATTTGTTCTGACTGCTTTTTGAGTCTCTGGCAGCCACAGGAGCAGCCTTTTCTTAAAGTAGATTGATTCAAGGAGCTAAACAGCAGCACAGTGACTGCATCCCTTTGGTGTGGGATCTGGGGTAAAACCGCTTCAAGTAGGCTGGCTGGTTGTGTCTTGAGTTTTGATTTTATGGGAGAAACAGAAATCAGGTCTAATGCACTTCAGTCTACTGTGCCTGATTTGCTGCTGATGATCTCTTTCCTCGTCATTAATTGCTATTGTTTTCCTATTGACTTTTCATACAGCCAATGTTAGATGTTCAAGTACAAATGAATCTGACTACACTATATAAGATAATTAAATGTTCCTCTGAAATATTTGCCTGAAATTGGCCTGAAATCCTTGGATCAAAATAACACAACCTCAACTCTTTGATGAAATAAGATGAACACCTCTGTTAGTATCTTATATTCTAGCAGCTTGCTGCTTTATTCATGACATGGAATTTATTCTCTCTTGATTTCACGCTCCAAGCAGGATGAATGCATATAGTCTTAATTTCTCATAGGGAGGGTGGCAAGCAGTGTAACAGATAAATTCAGAGCACATTGAAAAGAAAAATGCAATGAGCCGTATTTAGGACTCCAACCATTTTCCTTTCTTCTCATCATTTTGACTGATGAAAATGGAACAGTATGATCTCTCCCTCTTTTTTTTTACTTTTTTTTTTTTTTTTTTTTTTTTTTAAACTTGGGAGGCTTCAAACAGCGCCTGGGCTTTTGAAATGGTATGATCATGACTGAATCACACATTGCCAAGAAGAATTCAATTTTTCTAAGAACACAGTAAAGTAAAATTACTGAGATTATAAATAAGTTATGGTTTATTTGAGCCAGGAGAAAGACTGCTACAAACTGACCGTTTTATCAGCTTTTTTTTTTTTTTTTTTTTTTTTTCTCATTGCTGCATGCAGTTTAACATCTGCACATTCCTATTAACTTTTCAATTTATTTCTGAAGATGGTATTACGCATGGTCTAGTAGAAATAAGCTTGATTTTATCAGGAAGACTGATAGAGAAAAAATGATGGGCAGACACTGACTAGTGTTTTGAACACTGCTTTAGATCAGTATTTCATTTAGGGAGTAGGGAAAATTTAACTCAAAACAGTATAGCTCTAGATCTTTAAAACTTTTGTCTTGAAGAGGCCTTAAGTCTTTCAGGTAAACTGTCCTAATCTCACTAGAATCAGGGGAATAAAAAGTATTTCTGAAGAAAATAAGTGTTAAGTGATAGGCTGGTGTATTACTTTGCAAGTTATATTATCTAAATACAAATCTAAAAAATTCTTGTCTTGCTGCCCTTCCACTTTTTACTCATCCTTCTACATATGTTGCCTAGCTCCTGTTCTTCCTCAAAGCTATATATGCTCTCTGTTCCTCCAGTGTGGCTGCAGCTACAAATGCGTGCATCCAACAGTGAGTAGGACTGCCACCATTCATCATGACTTATCTGAGGCTGTTTCATGTGAGAATGAGTATATGCCAAAACCCTTCCTCCAAAAAGATGTAATTGTTACTTGGAATGAGGGGGTAAGGGTGAACAGAAGAGATTAAAAACAAAAACCTGTCCCTTTAACAATTTGTCTCTCTATTTTCAATGCTTTCTACATTTATTGAAAATCTTCCCTACCTTATCATACCGACAGATTACTTGATCAGGTTGAAGAATTCCAGATTCTATCAAAATATAAATGTATTAATGTTATCTGGCTTTGTTTTTGAAAGCAGACATTCTAACAAAGCTCACTACTTTAGTCTGTAGTTTAAAATATAATGAACAGTTATTCTCTTTCTGCTATACTAGCAAGTTTGTTGGTTTGTTTTAATAGAGTCTTTTGGTAATAAAAGAAAAACATCAACTGCAGTTGGATTCCGGTCCCTGACTTTTATTGTTTGAAGATTATATTATCTATAACTCTGCCACTGACCACAATGGGCTCAGGATTCTACAAAATATGCAGTCATGCAGAAGGTCTACCTGGTATCTTTAATGAAGTGCAAATAGCACAAATTTCTGCTCTAGCTTATTAAATAGCTTTAAATAAAATAGTGTATATTTCTCGTAGTGATTGTATATAGCACATTTTCATGTATTTACATATGTGTATCCACTTCAGGAGCATATATAATAAATAATTGGATTTGCTTTTTGTTTGCATTAATGAAAAATCTGCATATATTTGCGATGGGTAAGATGGGAGGTGATTAGGAAGACAAGATTATACCTCCATACACAAATGTGGAGGCAACGATGATGGAGTTGTCACCATTTTTCACATTATTTTTTATCAAACTATTAAATTGCTATTTATTTTTCTTGAATACCAAGGCATTTTGCATTATCATCAACATACTATTATATAACCAACATGATAGACTACTGAAGCAGTAATATAGTGCTATATATAGGCCCTAAAATACATGTCAGATTCACATTTTATTTGCATAGAATCTACTAGCTATTCCTTTAAAACAAGTATGTTTTAATATATAAATTATTTGCTCAAAGAAGAGATAGTAAGAGTTAAGAAGTCAATGTTTTACTTAATAAGAGTACGTCTGTGTTGCTTTCAAAGATGATGCTCTTAAAAACACAGAAGTGTCATAAGAAGTTCTCTTGGTCATGCAGATATTGTATTTGTCGCAAACACTGTAATCTGCAGACACATAAGTAGAGATGATAGAAGCATTATTAGCTGTGCAGAAGTAGTCTATGGTAACTGATCCAGGACACTCCTACAGGCAATTGAGAGATGCACAATGCTTGACATGACAGTTTAAATCATCCATCTCCCACTCACCTGGAGATGCCTGCCTGCCCTCACTATAGAAGGGGCATAAACAAAGCGTTTAGCTAAGGTGGCTGTTCCTTACTTAATGCTTTATTACGGGAACAGTGGAGCTCTTTTCTACCACCCCTCCCCCCCCCAACACAAACAAAATTCCTGATCAAGAAGCTAAATCCCCCCCTTTGTAACTTTGTAATTGATCAAATTCAATCAATTAAATACGGTGGAATGCGCATAGGTGTCTATGACAATAATATTATGCAAAAAAAAAATGCACATGTAGGATCAGTAAATTTTCTATTAATTGCAAGATATTCTTAGATGTATCATATAAACTGCATTTGGGAAATGAATTGACACATTAGTGATAAATTAAACTTGGGAAACAGTTTCTTCTTCCTTGGTAATGCATGTTGCACACTAATGCATCCAATAAAGTTGTTTTCCAAAGGCACAAATATTTAAAAAAAAAAAAAAAAACAAAAAAAACAAAAAAAAACCACACAACATTGATATAAGAGAGCTGAGAGTGTACTTACGTGGGGATGCTTGTAATTGAACAGCATACGTAGTTTGCTGTGACTTTTAATACTGCAATATTATAGCAATGCAACTCTTCCTCAGCACGTCATCTTACTCTGTTAGCTTGATGAAAATCAGGAAGAGATTGCTTCCAAGAGATGACAAAGAAACTCATTTATATTAGAAGCTACTAGAACTGCACTAAATCAACATTAGTGTGTTTCCTGGGGTGGTTCTTTTTATGGTTCTTTTTGTTTCAGTTAGATCTCTGTAGTTGTCAGGAAAAAAAAAAAAAAAAAAAAAAAAAAAAGACTTTAATTTAGCAATTCAATAAAATCTCTATTTTATAGTGAGTTGTTCTTTGTCTCCCCCAGCCCATGCCTCTTGGCTAAAAGTTGCCATTCTTTAGTGACTGATAACTCACTTTGCTCCTTTGATTTCATGTCACACATACTTGAAGAGCGTCTTCTAACTTACTCAGGGCTTGTTTTCCTTTCTGCTTCCAATTGGTTTTGCTCTATGTTTATTTTGTTACCTGTGCCCAAAGGCTGCTTCCTTATGTGGGAACAGCCCATGCATCTTCTGATTTTTGCCATATGGTGTGCTGTACTTCCCTGTGTGATATTCTTGTGATTATATACATCAGCACATTCCCTAAGTGGCAATTTTGACAGTGCGTGTACAGCAGTAAGCATTTGCATATGGTGTTTGAAGTTACCAAACTTGCCCTGGCAGCATGACTTCTCCCTTTTCATCTGCTTCCCCCGGCAGCGTACTTTGGAGGAATATGAACTTTGGAAAGAAACTTGTGGTACCTGCATGTGAAATGCATTGCTGTGCAGACGAGGACGGGAGATCAAGCTTGTGATCAGTTAAGGAGAGGGAATTATGGGAAGAGAGATTTGCTAGGCTATAAGCTCCTCATCTCTTTCCAAAAACAGAACACGCTAATCTTCTCCTAGGTAAAACTGTTTCTGAGAAGAAAGACTACAGAAACCTATTTATTTATATATATACCTAAAACTTTATGCTCCGTTTTGGTTGATAATACAGTCCCACTGTATTATATTTGATTAAGCTCTACATTTTTACAGAAAATAAGGATCATCAACTAACTCATTCCAATGCAACTAACTTTGTGGACTAAGCCTCATCAAGGATATTGTCAAATTATTTGAGACATTTTTAAATAAAAAAGATCTTGAGTTTTGTGTCTGTGAGTAATGCAAGATTTTGTGTCATGTTGTTATACAGCATGCCTGTGGTGGCACTTTAACTTATTACTCCTCATTCCTTATACAAGAGTTTTCCATAGCTATGCATGTATTTACCAAGTTTTATTTGTTAATAAGTGATTTTGCTCAGCCTGTTATTCTCATTCCTTATCACCCACTGTGTTTTGGGTGCTTTCCAAAACTGAGCGCAACTTGCATCCTTTACGAGCAGTGGCAAAAAAAATCTCTCTCCAATTTGGATTGTCCTCCAGAATTTCTTGGTCAAAGCACTGATGTGTCTGAGCTCTTTTTCTAGCGGAGCTCTGCAACACATGGCAATGAGTTCTGTGGGCATTAGGGGAAAAACAGGCCCTGAGCTAGCCATTACAATGGGAAAGAATCTGCCTCATCTTTCTTACTGAGAATGCACAAGAAGTAATATTGCAGTGGCATAAGAAATAGTATTGGTTGTAGGTGTCATAGTGGAGGAACGAATCTGTATCTGGGAGCAGTGGAAGGTATGGTCTTCATTTCAGCCTGTGTTGGCTGGCTAGATTAGCTCAAAGCCTTGTCCTTCGAAGATACAAATTCCAGTTGTCCTCCCCAGGGTTTGTCCACATGTATTACTTTGTTAGACTGCTTTGGGACAAATTGTCTGGATGTTCATAAAAAACAGAATGCTTATTGTTAATTCCTTCTATGTAATCACAAAAATTAACATCCAGTCTCACTTAGAAAATGATTTCTGGGTAATTGCTACGTGGGCCAGAGCCTATTTAGGGAATCTTTTGGAAAACTATTTTATTTTTCCACCATGAAAAGAGAGTTCATGTCCCAAAGCTGACAGTGGAGGAAACTTCTAATGAGTACCAGCTGCTGTGCTCAGGTGAATTCAGTACGTCAACAGCTTATGGAGAGTGGAAAGTTTGCATGGAGATACCTGTGCTGCTAATGCTACTGGAGAGAGAAAAGACATAGGCAAATGTCTTAACACCCGCATTTCTGAGCCTTTAATTCAAGCCCTCATGAGACAATTTTGCACACAAAATAAACACAGTATACTCAGAGGACATGGAATTACTAGTGATAGATGCTCGCTAGAATAAGTCAACTGTTTTTTATTTACGTGATTTTATGAAACAGGAAAGCAAGAGCTGTGAGCATGTACTGCCATGAATCTGAAGCCTGTTGTTGTTGAAATGAGAGCTGTGGCACTTGTTTGGCTTGTTGTGGAATTAGCTCATGGGTTGGCGTGTAAAGATAATTGGCTAATTGGCACTGATTGTGTGTTACCTCAGTTTGCTGGCTGATAAATGGCTGTGGATGAACACCTGTTTTAGATGTGGTTCTATGAGAAGATGGTGGGAGCGTGATGTAAATTATGAACCCCTACAGGTATACAAAGTTAAGGTAGTTCTCTTCATTATCCATGACTTCTCTATAAAGCTCTAAAGTACTTAAGTTGTTCTTTAGTGCGGTAGAAGGTTAAAATACCAGCACATAAATATTGCTCATGTGAGATTAATAATGTTCATATGCTTATGTTTTTTTGCTGTTGTTGTTTTTTTTTTTGTTGTTTTTTTGAGTGGAATTCTCTTGTTCTTTGCATTTGTTTTAAATGAGTTTATCTACTTAATGTATTTGCTTGCAGTATGAGATATGTTATCTTTCAAAAATAATTTCTGTAAGAGAAATAAAGGTAACTATGGTCCTTTTCATGCACAAGTATTGTTGCAAAGAAATGGACTTTGAAAATCACAGAATAACACTTGCCAGTATTCACATTATATTAAGAAATCAGAGCAGGTCAGAAGATGGAAAATGCTTTCAATTTTGTTTTTAATCTTATACGCAGCAGAACATTACTTGTTTGAGTGTTCTGGTTAAAACAAGAAATGCCTGTGTGTTCTGGTAGCACAGTGATGGACTGGGTGATCTTTTCCCTTGGTCAGCTCTGTTTTTTGCAGCTCACCATGCCACCTCATAGCAACATGCTGCCTCTGAGAACAGCGTGCAGATAAATCTTCCGTGATCCAGATAGATATTTCCAAAGAGCACACGTATTTGCCTTTGATAAACACTCAATTTCAACAAATGCCTGACATTCTCAAATAATTTCCCTAGGGGTCCAACACGTGAGCTCCTTTAGTGTAGTGTTGTCTTACATTGGCACATTTCTCAACTCTTCAATGTTGTCACTTCTAACAAGTTGCCCACGTTATTTGTACCTGCCAAATAAAAGATGGCAGTGGGGTCTTCACTGTCATACATAACCTTTAAATGTCAGAAAAGTATCATCCTGATACGTAATGGGTGTGAGATAACTTATTTACCCACCTTATGTTATGCCTTCATTACACAAAGAAAGAGGTTCTGGGTAGTCGTTGCACAAGATCAGGTTTTGTTCTTGTATTACTTTGCATGGAGGGGAACTCTCAAAAACAGTTACGTTATTAAAAATAGCAATGGAACTCACGGGATATTAAAGTAAACTTCCCTAATTACTATAATTTAAATTTACAACATTAATACCCAGAAAACCTATTATGAATAAAAGCTCCTAAGCAGGAAAGAATTAAAACCCCTAAATTCCATTAGTGACATCTGATATAGAAACACATTAGGAAGGCTAAACGCTGCACGGGTTGCTTAGTTAGTTTAATCCATTAGCATTAAATACATTCATTTCATCAGCTGCTTGGTTCAAGGGATCCAAGATGAAATATGTTCTTTTGAAGCGAATAAGGCGATTTCTTTCAGAGGAAAGAGGTAAACAGTGACTGTTATGTCATGGGTTTTGCATGCTGTGTGCATACCTTATCATTACGAAAGAAATAATATGCAATTTTGACTTAACAGCTTTCAAATATATGCATGTTGAGAAAATTGTATGCTTCAAAACGTGAGGTAGAAATTGGCATAGTCTAGAAATAGACCTCTTTTAGTTTATTAACCCTTTAAATAAAACCCCACTAAAAATCAACTAAGAGACTAACATTATTCTTACAGAGCTCAGCCTAAAGCACAGAGAAGCAAATGGAAATCAGTTAGTTCCTTCAGGTTTAATCAGGCTTGGGCTTTGTTTGCTTTTAACAAAGTCACACAATAAAGAGAAAATTAAACAGATCTACAGCAATATGTAGGAAAGCCTGGCGCATCAGGATGCTCACAAATCTTAAAAAGCAGAAAATGTCTTAAAACAACCAACAGGATGAAGTGGGAAAAGCAATAGAAGTATCTAGTGGGAAAAAAGAGCCTGCTGTATCACTTGTAGAGAGAGAAGAACTGGGGAAAACAATTAAGTGGGAATGGAAGACAATCACTGGCATTGGGATAGGAGCCCTGCTGGGAGCTCAGCCACTGGTTGTTAGGTGCCAGTCAGGGGTTGAGAAGGCTTCTGAAAATCTCCCTCATGAAATACCAAGTCAAGCAGTTTGACATTTTTCTCTGCACTTAATATAATTTCTGCTTGCTCCTTTAGAACTGTGGTACTGCTTTCTGTGAGCTGACTTGAGAGAATATTGACCTAACTATTGTTTCTTGGATTTTGAGTATGTTTGGACTTTCGGTACTGTAAACACACCATGCATGGTTACTCTATTGCCAGTTAAGTTTCCTTTTCCTATAACTGAACCACCTGAGAATGACGCTGGATGGTGCATTAAAATTCTCAGTTACTGTCTCTTTTATTCGTATTTTTCTAGGAGAGTAGAAAGTAGAAAGTTAAACTCAACCTGTCACCCGCTTAAGCTTTGTGGTTTTGTTGTTTGACTATATAAATAGATAATTTCTGTGAATTGCATACGCTTAGCAAGGAAAAGAACCTGTTCTTTTGCACAGAGATGACCTATAGGCCCTTTGCAGACCACACTAGGAATATATTTTCATAATTAATATGAATGTTATGTGTTTCAAGATATCTAAGATCAATGCTTGTAAAGCAATTCCTCCACTCAGACAAAATAAACTCATCCATCATTATTTTGCAATGACTATTATGTTCTATATTGTTTGGATTCGTTGGTAAGTCTTAGAGTAGTATATTAATAGTAAATACAATTTTATTGCATTATGCTTCGGAGTATCTCCATTAGAGAAATATCTTGGAAGATAATTAAAGTCAGATCAGTTCAGGGGGGAGGAGCGGGAGAAAGAAATTCAAGAAAATAATTAAAATGGGAATGGAGAGCAGTCATCATTGTAAAGGATTACCAGGAAGAAGACAAATAGTGACTACAGGGAAGTCAGCTGTTGAGTGTTCGAAGCTAGGGATGACCAAAAAACGTATCTGAATAATCCTCTCATATGATTGCTAGTAACCGTACCTGAAAAGACATATCTCTAAGAAAATCCCGAAGTCAATTTCAATGGTTCTGTCTCTTACCAGGGGCAATGCTAATTGCCGTCAGGGATATTAGGGTAAAAGAAAAAAACACACATACATATACATGTATGTATGTATATGTGGGCTGGGTATACTTTTCTATATGGAAAGTATGGCACCTAGGACAATAGCTCCAACACTGGCTTCAGCCTTTGGCTGTTAGCACTGCATAAATATTAAATAATAATTGGAGCCACATACCCTGTGTAACCAGAACCCTTTGTAGTTCAGCTCATACCACCTTTATATTTTACCCTGTTTATTGATCACTTCCTTTTCAAATATGTACAGGCAATGAAGCACTTCACTCCACTAGCTATTGAATTCACACTATATATGGAAATTATGAGGACTTTTTTATTATTAATAATTTTGTTTAAATATATTAGGAAATATTTTAATGAATGTAGTCTATGTAGTGCTACCATGAATGCAGTTAAAAGATGAGTAATTTCTGCTAAGGTAGTTAAATAATTTTTTTTCCTTAAATCAGAGATATTTACAAGCATTTCTTCTGCCAGACATGATTTTTCATGAGTGTTTGGGGTACAGATTAAAATTATTATGCTATCATTAGCAGATTGCTTTTTTGTTGGATTTAGAGATGATTATACTTAATGCCGTGATTATTTCAATTATCCTTTGTACGCAGTTGATATTTTATGTACTTAGTCTGGTTTATAATCCAACAACTCGTGTGTGGATTGTGTTATACTCTTCAATCCACTTTCTACTAGTGCACTGATGTTCGTTTTATGTATTGTGGGGGTCCTTCCAAAATTAACTCTTAGGCAGCTATGGACTGATGCCACATACTTAAACCTTTTATTTATTTATTTATTTATTTATTTTAATTTTTTAAATACTTCTAGCTTTTTGTTTAGTGTTGGGGGAGGGAGCTTGTTCAACCATTCTGTTCAGCGTTTGCATGAATTTGAACTTATAGTTACAGAAAAAAATGGAAGTATTAAAGCGCAATGAAAATTGAGCTGTCTGTATCTAGCCTTTCTTATCACCCTGTTACATGACTGCTTTACCAAGCCTTCAGAACATGAACAAGAAACTACTTATTTTTCTCCTTCCTCTTGTAATAGTTACAGAATAACTCATATCTGTTTATGAAGAGGCCTTAAGCAGTAAAATTGACAGTGAAGGTAACAAAACATAAAGGAGAAATAAGCATATTAATGAGTGTTTGCCTAGACTTTCCAGTCCAAGAATAATGCTTGATAATGGCATCTCAACCAATGGAAGAAAATCTGCAGAAGTCTCGTTATAAAGCATACCTCTTTCTAAATATTGCTTTTTGCAAAAATCTGCTAATGATTTCCCTGCAGGTTTCTAAGGTCCATTCTAAATGAGGTCCTCTCTCCTGCTTTGAGACCTTCTAAGGAACGTTGATACTCAACATCATATATATGCATATATATAGGCACACTCATTTGTGTACATATATATATATATATATATATACGCATACTCTCATCGAGCAAGAGTCTCTGTGTTTTTCTTACTTCCATTGATTTCGAATGGGGGAAAAAAAATTTCCAAGAAGTGCATTTAAAATTAGAAGTTGCAAAAGATTTACAGAGGGCTTTATTTTACTATAGGAACCCTCCCAGACCTTCCTTCTTGTTTCCCTGGCACAAGATACTTTTATTATTATTATTGTTACTTCAGAAGTCCAAAGTTTTTCAGTTCGCCTAGATGTTTTTTCTCACTTTTGAGAAGTGCAATGTCTATTTTGTGATGCATAAATTATTCCACTTTAGTGTCTGAGAGGATCTATGCTCTCCTGTTACATCCAGTTCTGCAGGAAGAAGCATCTTTGGTAGTCACAGGAACTCAAAAGTTGGTGGTTTTTCACTTTCCTGTGGTCTTTCTCTCTCCCTTCTGCCACAGTAACCTGATGGTTTGCATAGCAGAATCAAAACCTCATTGATTCAGGAAAATTAGATTCAGTCTTGAACTATCAGAGTGGGGACTTCTTAGGAGCAGGTGAGATAGGTGATCACGATTCAATCAGGTTTTTATCAATACAGGGCTGGAACTGCTTAGCTGTGTTTACAGAAAGCTGGACATGAGCAGTCCTGTGCATAGGCAGCTTATATATCTGCACATGTATTTTCCTCTCCTTGCTTTGAACGTAGTTTGAGCAAAGTACTTCTGAGTTTGTGGTAGATGTGACATTTGGAGACCTGGCCTTGTTTCAAAGTCATGTGAAATCCAGGCACAGGAGTAGCAATGTAATGGTAAAGACGTGGATTATGAAAGGGGGGTGGGGGGGATTATCTGTATCTTTCCTTCCAGATGGTGTTTTTCTTTTTGATCAGAAATGGTTGTTGGTTTAATTCCTGAATTGTTGGCAGGCCTGCAGTTGCTTTGTAAAAGATCTGACAGAGCAGACATAGAACTAAAATATAAGCAGCTTGGGAAACATAGCATAGGCAGCAGATCAGGTAAGAAGAATAAACTGTATGCCATTGCTACTTCCAGAATCATAACTTCTTTGGGTTGATAAAGTATTATTCTGTGTAAAATGACTTAAGAGGAACATTTCTGCTCTGCTATGTTTGGAATAGAAGTAGGCTTATTCCTAAATCTCTGGGGGTTTTACAGTGTTTCTGTGAACAACAGGAGGCAAATCTGTGAGTTTTTCCCATTAAATTCATGCTGGTATGTACTTGCCTCTGTATTTTATCTTGGATAATGATAGTGTCCGAGGTGCAAAAGCCAGTCTTTTGATGTAAAATATACATGAGAAAGGTATTCTGGGTACAAACCATAGGCCTATTGGCTAGGAACTGTATGTCTATGCTGACTATAAAATATGATAATCATAGTCTTTTTGGAGACTGTAAATATTTTTCAGGCATCGTACTATCAGAGAACGATAAATACACATTTTTCAAAGACATACCATTATACCCTTTTCTTCAAGGAAACATTTGAAGACCTGGCCTATAAAAGGCAAGTTCTAGGACACTTGGATCAGTCTTACTCCCTGCTGGGGTGTCCCTACTGGACCCTGTGTGGTCATCACTACAGGATGTAATGCTGAATGGAATACTGAAAGAAACCACAGAAAATAATAATAATGGATGCACAGCAGCGTTAGCATAAGGTTATAGGAAGAAAAGAGAAACTGCTGAAGTATAATAGTAGTTTCTTCCAGAAGACATCACCTTCCTTTGAAGGGAATGGGGGAAAGGGAATGGGAGGGAAATGCATTCCTTCTTATCACTGTTAACAAATTCAAGATGAAATAAATGCAAAGCATTTCATAATATGAGAGCCGGCTACTTTTGTGTTTTGTTTTGCTGGCTAGGGTGAGGTAAAAATACAGCCTTCTCCTAGTAAAACCATACTGCATCCTGAGCCAATTAAGTCTTTCCCAGTCCAGAAGATTCAGGGAAGGAGAAGAACTAATGAATGGGAGAGACGGCTGGAAGAGAAGCATGGAGGGGGGTGGAAAAAGTACCTAACATAGTCGAGATGTTCCCAGATACTAATTCATCCACTGGAGAATGAGTAAGAAAAAGTAGCACTTCCATTGATCCACTGTTTTTTTTACAGTCTCTTATTTTACTAATTTAACACCAAATCTACCCAAAGTGTGTAGGATCAATCAGAACCTAAATAACAGGAGAAAAAAAAAAAAAAATCTGTCTTGTGCAGAATGAATCAAATAGTCAATTTTCTATCTGTTTGGAAGAGAATTGAAGTTTTCTTAACTTCATACTTGGACTCAAATTCAGAGAGACCTATCTTAAAACTCTTATGCTTTTGGAGCATACTTAAGTGTTTTCTCTTCACAGAGTTTTTCATGTGAAGTTGAAGCTGTACCATAAGACGTTACTATAATTACCCATGTGGGATTTATTCCTAGGTCTGGAAATAACTGGAAACCTCCTGGCACTGCAAGCTAGCTGTGTTTCGTGGTACTTCCAGAAGGGTTGTAGGCAGAATATTAGTAGAATAATATGTTTTTCATAGTAGGGAGAAGATACATTGCTAAATTCAAAATTGCACCAGAAATCATTAATCAGATGCTGAGTTTAAATTGCCAAGTGTTCTGTGTGCTCAGGCTTTAGTTTTGGACCCTTGAAGCTGGGTTCCAAGTACCTGAAACATTTGTAGAAAGTAAAGTAAAACATCTTGGGAAGCCCGTAACTTTAATCTGAAGTTTGTTTTTCTTTCCTTCAAAGAAAAGAAAAAGAAAAGGAAATAGGTGGGTTTTTGTCTACTTCTGTAGCCCTCAAGAGGTCATATATTTGGATGTCAAGTGTTCTGGATATTTCCTTTTTTTTTTTTTTCTTATTTCTTTTCTTTAAAAAAAAAAATAAAACAAAACAAAAAAAAATTCACATCAAGTAATGTAGTAGGAAGGATTGCTCTTTTATATTACTTTAAACTCCGCTGTGCCATAGAAACTGACCTTCAGCTAGCACAGCAGAAAAGATCCTGATATACTCTCCAATTCTAATATTCTCTCCCCCTTCAGGTTACCTCCAGTGGTAATATTTTAGGACTGAGATACAACTTGGTGTTAGTTGCAATCTCAAAATAAAGCTTTACAGTAGACAAATACTTGATTGAATCAAGTCCTAATGCTTTCATTCATCTTGGACTATATATATATATATATATATTTAATGACAAATATCTCTCATTTCAACACAGCCAATTTTAAGTAGAAGTTGGAATATGAGCAGACATAAGTAGTCCTGAGTGAGTCTCCAAAGGATGTCTTAGTGATAGAAATTCTCTTGCAAATCAGTGCCAAAATACTACTTCATAGCCTGTCAACTGTTTAGCCATAATTACAGCTTCTCTATTTGGTCCCTACATGAGAATTTTTCTCTTATAATTTTTAATTTCCCAGGAGCTCTCATTAACGGTTGAAACCATTTGCTTGATTTCCCTTTATTAAAAATACTGAAAAGTCAGCTGTCTTGGGAATAAAATACAATTTCATAATTAGGAATACGTGTTTATTCCCTGTGCTGCATTTCTGCTTTATTCTTGTTTACTTCTGTTCTCTGAAAGTCCAAGTTTATTTACAATGCTAAATGTTTAAACAAACAATTATTTTTTTTGCTGGATTTTTCTCCCAATTGTTTTATTTTTTCCAGCGTAGTAGGCATTTTTGTTTGAATTATTTACCAAATTAACAGGGTAATGAAGTATAAATTTAAAGTATATGGTAATTTTTAGTCTTATATTGAGGGCTATTCATGATGGCAAAAATCTTTTCTTTTCTTTTCTTTTTTTTTTTTTTTTTTTTTTTTTATTCCTTCAGAGTCTAACATAGTCCTTTGTTTTGAAACAGTAAATCCCACCCCACCCCCTCTACCTTTTTTTCCCTTGGTCTAAAGAAGATAGAGCATAGCAGTAATGAAATAGCCAACTGAGCAGCAGATTCTCATGATGTATCTTTATTCTTTCTATCAGTATCTTTTAAGGAGTTTGAGACTTCTTTCTCCTCTAAGTTAATACTGTTACCACTTCTTATTTATATTCCGGTATCATCCATAAAACCTAATGTAGGCTGTTTGTCCTACTGTGATAATACTGCGTGTGGACAGCGATCCACACCTGGAAATTATAGTACTGAGAACTGAAGTCACTTGCCCAGGGTGACAAATGTAAGTTAAAAAATTAATCTTGCTTAATTACACCTTCATTACACAATATGTCAGACTGCACTGCCTACGCTGGTAAATGACATGCCTTTATTTTGAAGTTCTGTTTTGTTCCAAATATAGCAGTTGTCTTTTAATTGCAAACTCGAAGTTTTACTATTTGCCTGTTGACAGGAATGAATTCCAATTATTCTGATGATCAGTATAGCCTTCATCCCTTCCCCTGCTGCTGCTTTGTGACTTCTTGTATGCAGATCTCTGTCTTCTCCACAGTTAGGCAGTTGCGTTTTTATTTATTCATTCATTGATTCAGTAACACAATAGAGATTTCAAGTGCAGAGATTGTTGTGAGAATGAATAGGAGACCAGAGGCCCCGAGGACAGATGGTTTGTTTTCTTCTTTAGACTTTTGGACTGAGCATGCTTGGAAAGGCATGACAATAATGGATCCAAAAACACAAGAGGAGAAAAACTCTAGCACATTAGCCCAGGTTTTAGTTTTATTATTATTGTTACTGTATATAACAACCTAGAAGAGGTCAGTTTGAGACATACATTCAATGCTCTCCTCTGTCTGGTGAAATACCTGGCACAGACTTCTGCACCAGAAGAGACCTCTGCGTGTCTGTGTGATTGAATGCCAAGTCACTTTCTGCAGGAGAAGTCAGCTGGCAGCAGGGAGCTAAAGCACGTATTGCAGCTTCCATGAGCTCCCTAAAGAAAACCCATGGTGTGGGGCACATGTTACACTTCTTTCTGCCCTGTAATATCTATGAGAAAACTGCAGATTGCCTTGCAGTGGGAGCCTGGAAAAAAGGCTGGGTCCTTCAGGAGCACTTTGTTTGTGTTGCTCCATTAAGAAAGCTGAATTAATTTTCTGTTTCTCTTTGGAAGTTCCCATCTGGTGTGTGGCTGTGAATAGCAGCAATGGGGAGAGCCAGAGGAGCGCTTTGCTAGCCGGCTGAGCAGGAAACCTTGGAGCGCAGGTTATTAAGAGAGGTTGCTGTGCAGCAAGAGCCTTCTTGCCCTCCTTGCCCTGAGCTCGGACAGCTGGAGCAGGGAGCTCTGACAGATCTGCTGGAGGAGGTCTGAGGAAGTTTGTGATAATTAAGTGCTCTTTGGATTCCCTTGGGTCTGGCTTGCAGCACGGAGTCTTTGCCAGCGATATGTGTGGATAGGCTGGGAACAAACGATATGTCAGTAAAAAGGATTGCTGACACTTTCTACAGTCAGTGGACAGATTCCTGGAGATTTTCTCACCAGCTCTGCTATATCATGTGAAGTTTTTCTAAATACATGTACAAATCCCAGTTCTTGTGAAGACAGTTTATCCTTTCCTTTAGCACTCATCATATCCAAATGATAGTTTCGGCATCAGAGATTCAGCATATCTTTCTTTTGGTGAAGCTATTTAAAGCTCTGGATATGACTGTTTTCCTCCTGAGTGAAACCATTCTGTGGTAGAGCTCAGAGTACCCTGCAAACATAAGCTTTTTATGATATTCATTATACCTGTAATTTAGGCAGGGTAAACGATGCATAAAATTTACATGCAATTAAATGAAGGTCAGGAAGTGCTTGAAATGACTCAGATTGGTTGGGAAGAGATCCAAAGCTGCTGTCAATCAAAAAATGAGACAAGTAATTATTATCTGCTGCAATACCTCCATATTGGACACCTGGCAATGGAGTAGACTTGAGAGTTATAACTGAGGTGCCCAAACCCCTTTAGAGAGCGAAGGGGAAAGAAACTAGGGATCCATTCGGAAAACAGTGCTGTGAAGTTCCTGTTCCAGGCTGTTCATCAAGGGGTATAGGATCTGTATCTTCAGGATTTCTCTTTATAATTGGATTTGCAACCTTAAATATGTATGAGATCTTCTGAAGACTGTAGCAAAGGAAACTCTATGCTTTTATTTTACTTGTCATCTTTTTAAATAAAATGACTTCCCTCTCATCCTGTCCCTGCCTCACTGCTACCAGGAGGTTGGAGTGGAAGAGGGGGCTCTGCAGTGCCTTTCTGTTACAGGACAGCTTAAGTTGCTTTCTGCTGCATGGCCGTTGTTCACATTTGCCTGAAATCTCCTCATTAAAGCATCTGTGGGAGGTAGATGGCATGTGTTCCCTTTCTGCCAGGCAGAGATCAGCATCTCACAGGCTCAGGGTAAAGCAGACAGGCTTGCCACTGTGTAGTAGGCTGAGGAGATGGCAGTCTCAAAACTGTTGCTGGGTCAGAGATAATTCAATTTGGTTGATTTTTGTTGAGTTCTCTGAAGATGTGTGATGTCCTGATTCCCACAGTGGAAGAAAGCCTGTATTGTGTGTGTATGTATGGTGGTTTTTTTTCGTTTGTTTGTTTCTCCCCCTCTCCATTAAATTTAACCAGTGTTAACCTTAGTGTTAACATTTTCAGCTCTTACTGCTGATGTATCTTGCGTGTTTACACAGCCTTTGTGACCGTATCACCTGCAGAACTGAATTTCAGCAAAGTGAGCTTGCAGTCTCTCGCTTGGGCAGCCTGCCTTGTGATCACTACGTGTTTGGTGTTAGTCACATATAGGCTCTGACCATCAGATACTGCTGCTCGGATGTCCTTTATCTCCTCACCCATAGCCTGAAATTTTCAGTTAAGCTTCTAAAATTAACTTCCTGGGTGGCTAAAAGAAATGCTGACTTCACTGCTTCCCAAACACATCTATATCCCTGCTGTGACTGTCTATTTAATATCCTAAGGGGGCAATGAGATGATAATAAAGCGTATCATTCACTTGAAAAGGTATGAGAAAACACGTGTAATTAGGATCACCAACTTTCCCTTATTACCAATGAAGCATGGCGAAAGTAATAAAAATAGAATTGACTTAACAGATCTTGAGATTTCGCTGGCTTTGGATCTGGAAATCAGATTTTGTGAAGTGCAGAAGTAGAATTGTGTGAATTGATGCAAAGATCATCAATAACAGAAAACTCACAGGATGTACTCTTAATAAGCCTTGTGAAAGCTATAACAATATTTCTCCAGGTGTAGTTAGCACCAGTTACCTGTTCCCCTTATTATTCAGGGGAGTAAAATTGGCTTCGTAAATCACATTAGAGGATGCATCTGCTTTCTACCGCATTTTTCAAAGTAATAAAATAGTTGCTGATTGAGGTTTTAGAGAAAATGTTACTAATAAATTATGCCTAAATTCAGAAAACTAAGACCTCACGAATTCAGACTTAACCTTTATTTGTGTGTCTGGGATGAAGTCGGTCCGTAAATCTGTAAGGTCCTGCTCTCATATTCAGTCTGTCTTTTGGAAAGTAAACCTGAAATGAAAACACAACGGTGAGCTTATTTGTGTGTGTGAGAGAGGAGTGTTCTTGAACTTTGTTCTGCTAGTGGTTCTGTCCTGGTTTTGGCTAGGATAGAATAAGTTTTCCTCCTACCAGCTGGTCTGGTGCTGTATGTTGGTTTTGGGGATGAGAACAACGTTGATAACATGCTGATGCTTTAATTGTTGCAGAGCAGTGCTTACACTAAGCCAAGGACTTTTCAGCTTCTCACTCTGTCCTGCCAGTGGGCAGGCTGGGGATGCAGCAGGAGCTGGGAGGGGACAGACCCAGGACAGCCGACCCAAACTGGCCATTCCATACCTTATGGTGTCATGCTGGACAATTAATATGGGATGGCTGGCTGGGGTGGGGGCACCGGCTGCTCAGGGATAGGCTGGGCATTGTTCAGTGGATGGTGAGCAATTGCATTGTGCATTACTTGTTAGTACACGTTACTAGTAGTAGTATTGTTATCACTATTATTATTATTTTCCTTTTTTTTTTTTTTTTTTTCTGTTCCGATGAACTGTCTTTATCTCAACCTACATTTCACTTTTTAATTTTTCTTTTCTTTTTTCTTCCAGTTCTCTTCCCCATGACAGTAAGGGACGTGGGGGGAGAGGGTGAGCAAATGGTTGTGTGGTGCTTAGCTGCCGACCGGGTTAAACCACAACAGGCTCACATCAAGAAGCACTGGATTGCATAAGCAACTGCATTAGAATAGTACTTGTGTGCTGAGAATTGTAAAGGTTTTCCAGTTTTGCACTGCTTTTAACAGGAGTATAGAGACTAGTTTATTTTGATGGAGCACACAGAATGTTTATAATGGAGACAACATCAAATCTTTGGTATCCTGTTGTTATTACAGTGTATTCCTGTTTCGAGGAACTGAATACATGATACATGTGCTTATAACTCTTGCCCTTCAGAAATTCTTGTGAGAAAATGAAAATAAATGCTTTCTCCTTTTATTGTCAGGTGTGTGATAAGGCAGAGGCATTGAATCTCCCCCCCTACCCCCCCAAACAAACAAAACAAAACAACAAAAATTTTGTCAATAGAAACTTATGCTAATGATTGCCTGGAAATAAAACAAATATGTATAAACACTCCCTGAATTGGAAGGGAATGTGTGTATGGTCCTAAATATACAAAGCACTGAGGCATAAGATATTGGTTAAATGCTGAAGTAAAGCTGAAACAGCTGATAGCTGAAAAGCTGTTTACTGCTAGACATATTCCAATGCAATGAACATTACACTTGAAAAGATAAAACAGTACAATGTGCTATAACATAAATGAGAAAAAAAAAATACATTGTTTTGTTCTCCCATGAGGTTTAACAACTACTGTGTTCCTATTTTGTTAGGCTATTCAGACACTTCACTTGGGGGAGGGAGGGGAAGGATGAATGAGGCTGGATCTCTATACTCCTTACTGCATGAAATTATCCAGCTATCCAGCTGTCCCTTTAGAAATTATCCAACTGTCTCTTTAGATGAACTACAACATCCAACTCAGTATAGAGACCTATAGCATATCTCCCAAGAAAATGAAAACTAGAAAAATATCTAACTTTGGGACTTATATTTAAATCTTTCTGTTGTTAGTTCCTTCATGTGAAATGTAGAATGAGGAATTTTATTTATTTTTTTTTTTTTTGGAGTTGGCATTTTAAAAGATAGAAAATACACAGCTGCTGTAGTGCTTTTTAGGTAAAGTATCAGTTCTCAATAGAGAAGTGTTTGAAAGATTACCTCTCTGCAGATCTGCAGCTATTTTGGATGATGGTTGGATGGAGGTCTCCTTTTTCCCAGGGAATGCACCAGCCCATTGAAGGCAGTTCAGACTTGCTCTCATGATTATTTTCCAGCAACCGATGTACAACATCTTCTTGTGCAGTTAAATATTAATACCACCTCTTGGAATGCTTCATACAGTTTCTTGTGTCCACATCAGCATCACATGTATCATTCTTCCAGAGAAATAAAATGTCAAGTGAGAAGTTACTGAGAGCTTTTGTCAAGTGAGAAGTTACTGAGAGCTTTTTGGTACTGGCAATTTATTATTTTCCATAGATATACCTTCAGTACCTGGGTTAAGAAGTCTTCCTTTTTCATTGATTGAGGAATACAGGTTAGAAGCAAGTCCAGAAAGAGGCATATAATGGGTATTAGAGCAGTGTTTCAATACTGCATGAATCCATAGTATCTATGTGCATTAGGTAAGTGGTCTGAGCAGGTTAGCATTCCAGAATGTGGCATCTGTCATAGCTCAGTCACAGGACCTCTAAAATTGTCTATAATAACTACATATTGCTCACTTCTGGGTTTCATTAGGTGATATTCTTCTGTTACATAGCATAAGAGAACTGTATGCAGGAACCTTGAAAAATGTTCCAATTTTGGGTTTGTACCTTATTAGTGCATTTTAACCCATTCTGATGCTGAACAAGATTAAAAAAAGGTATGAAAAATATTGCAGTGATTACTGAAGCAAGTTTCATGCTGTGGATTATGCTCATTATTCATAATTATCTCTTCACAATTAGTCACCTGAATGATATTGTTTTTCGTCTCCAGTTTGGATGATTAGAACTGTAAGAAAACAGAGTGATAAGTATTAACCAATGGAATTGTGATTCTCCCAAAGAAAGGGATATAGATAGTTCTGGGAGCAGAATCCATTAATCACAGCAGGGTTCAGGAGCTACGCATTATTTTTTCTCCTTTTGAATAGAAGCTTTTGCAAGGAAATAAAAAATTACTCCTTGGGAAAAAAAAAAAAATAGAGGGAGGTAATTAGAATTCAAACTTAATTCTCTGTATGCTTCTCTATGAACAGAACATAATTTATCTAGCATTAATATAAAGTGAAGGGAGGGAAAGGACATAACAATGTGATGAATCTGATTTTCTAATTAATCTAAATGTTGAGAATCATATTTTTGCACTTCAGACTTGACTTCTGTTAATAGCATAGAATCATAATGGTTCAGTCAGTGAAGAAACTCTTTTATTTAAAAAGCAGAAGGTATTTTTGGGAAAATAAAAATCAAATAAGTTAAACATGAGGAAAATGGGAAGCTAGTTTATATATATATATATATGTATATATATATATAAGTATTGATACGATCTTTTCCATTACGGGAGAATTTGATATCTAAGACTTTTCACTTATTGTCCCTGCTATTTCTCCCCATCCCATTCTTTGTCTAGAACTATAGTTTCTAGCTCCACAACAGTGAACAAATAAACCTGGGAACAAAAATACAAATGTAGAATTTGCAGCAGCTTTAATGGATGTAACTTCAGAATTATTAGCTGTTGGTATTTTGGAGCATTTACTTTAACCCAAACATTATAATCCTTATCTACAGGCCAGTGTAAAAGCCTCCTGTAAAAGCCCTAACTTTACCCAAAAGCCAGGAGTGTAATCACAGATCCAAATATGTTTCATCTGATTGCAGAGGCAGAACTGAAGTGTTTAGATGGCTCACACCATCTCCATGGTGGTTTCTCGGGCTCACCCTCAGCTCCCAGGAGCTGGTGGCAACTGCCTCATCAGCTGTAAATGCTGTGGTGTTTTCAGCCTTAGGAGATAGAGGTAAGGCAGCAACAGGTCTTTGGCAATTTAAAACCATTTCTTAAGGATTCTTTTAATTAATCACTCTGCATGCAGATACTGGGGCAATCATGGTGCAATGTCAACTTGAACGAAAGCTTAGAAGCATTTACAGAAATCATTGATGATATAAGCATGAGCAAAGTTTGTAGGCTTGCCTTTTCCACCTCCAATAGAGCTATTACAGCCCTGTCATCATATGGTATAAAACTCTCCTTCATATAGCTTTGTCTTTGCAGTTTTATTAGAATTTTTAAATGTGTGGAGTGGTGTGATTGTGTTATATCAGTTCACTGCAGTCTCCATTTTTGGACTATTTGCCGAGTTTCATCTTCATTCTTTGCCTTCGCAATGAATACAGCCTGATATTATTACTTCAGTCACGTCTTTCTCCATTAGATCATGGTGACTGTCACTTCTTTTTAATTTGAAGAGCTGTTTTGGACACTGGAAGAGAGTGGCTATTATGTTTCACACAAAACCAATTTGGAATTTGGTTGTGAAAGGATATTTTAGTCAAACAGCGTGATAATGCAGGAAGAAGATGAGGGAGAATGGAAAACTCGGCAAATAAAATAAAATAATGTAGCCCCCAAACCAACATTATGAGAAGAATGTGTAATTGCAATTATGTGGTGTGCAATGTGCTCTGGAAAAAATGAGCAAATAATTTGCAATGAATAATTCATTGTACTAATTTGGCTGTTTATCGCTCTGTGGAATATTTGCAAGCAGGTTGTAGTGTCCTCAAATCTTAACTGCCTGGGAATGAAGTTTCTCAGGGAAAAAAAAAAAGATCAAGTTCAACATCAATTGGTTAGACAACGAAGACAGGTAGGATTTTGTGGGCCCCTTCAGTGAGGCCAATGCATGCTGTTATTGAGACTACTTGAATTTGTTCTTCAGTAAGGAGAGACTGAGGTGATTGTGAGAAATGAATAACTGAAGAGTGTTTCTCCACAATATATATATATTTAAGGTAACTCCTAAGTTCTAAAGCTTAAAAATATATATGTTTAAATAAAAAGGGAAAATACATTGGGCAAGCTAGAACAAGGAAGTGTGTTAATTAGCAGCAATAAAAATAACCATGCTTTTCCTTCAAAAGTAATTATATGCAAAAATATAGTTTGTGTACAAAGGAATAATTAACATAGAAAATGTATAATTGCATTACATACACAAGAATAATTAAATCTGAAGTCTTAAATGCCTTATGAATGACTTCTACAAGAAATAGCTACATTTTTGGTGCCAGTACGAATAGCAAATTTCATGGTGAAACTATTCATGCTTATCTGCTATTGCTGCTTTCCCTCTTAGAAGAGAAACTGAATCAGGAAATTGTCTGTATGAAGGGATTCAGGCACATTAGCAAGGTTATGTGAGATAAAGATGAGCCAGTGAATGCAGATGGCTTGGTATCTCCTCCAATGTTGTATAAATCTTTCACTTCTTTTAGAAGCTAAACCATGTTAAAATGAAAAGCCAGTGCCAATGGAGCCTACCACCAACTCTACTGCTGTCAGTGGGAGTTACATATCAGGTTCCTGTTGAATCTGTTTGAAACTGGAGCTAGGCTTAATCTTTACTAAGCAAAGGCTGCCAGATCCTCGGGAGTGAGATGTCAGCATCGAGACTGCAGGTGGATCTGCTGGGGGTTCAGCCCTGCTCACCTGGAGGAGCAGCCACATGGTTTGCGGTTTGCATCTAGATGTTTTCAGAACCCTGTGCTCATTATGGTGGGCTAAGTCAGCTGATCAGCATTTCACACGATGGAGACTTGTAAGCAAATCTTGAAGTTGGCTTGCTACAGCAAAGGGAAACAGTTCCAGGCAATGGATTATGAACGGTTTCATACACTAGATTTCACTTGGTTGCAAAAAGTAGCTCTGGAGCATGCTTTGTGCTTCAAATTGCAGAGCAAGATGTGGCATTGCTTGTTAATTTGAACATGATATTAGCATGAGCAGAAAGAAAGTTTAATCTCTTTGTGAGTGACAGAGAATGACTGATTTAAAAACAAAGCCAAACAAAAGTGGAAAACAACACTTCCCAGCCAAAATTCTTAATGTTCAGGTAAGCCATTCCTGGCAAATATTGACAAATCTAAAAAATATTGACAGATCATAATCTGTTGAAAGATGAAAAATCAGTGGTAGTACTCATAAAATAGATGCCAGTGCAAGGATTTAATTTATTCAATCAGAAAAAAATGAGTTTCAGTCTTTGAAGATACTTAGGTAGCCAATCTCTTTTGGATTAATGAGAAGTAGAAGCATGAAGTTGATTTAGACATCTTGAAGTATTGGGATGCTTATGAACTTATGATTTAGTAATCTTTGGATATCCCCAGACAATTTAGTTTAATGGATTTTTTTTCCCTGAATATCTCTGAGTCCTAGAAACATTATTCTATTGAAATTGTTCTTCATCTAAGACTCTGATAGAAAAATAAATGAAAATGTACCTTATGATACACTCTTTAAATCTTTACTATAAGAACGAGTTATTACACAATTTTAAAGCCTAGTTTAGTGTGTAAATTATGGGGTTGAATGGTGTTTGTGTGTTTGTAAAGTACTCTGTTCATTGCTTGGTAATCAAAAACTATAGGAAAATAATAGTTCAGAAACAAAAAGAGAAATAGATAAAGTGGAAAAGGCTTCATATTACCTATATGATCTTATGAGATTACAAAAATCTTTCTTTCCAAATAGGTGTATTATTGTTACAGGTAAAAAGGCCACATTAAGGGGAGCTGTAGGCAAACTATAATGTTTTCTTTTACTAATACCTATTTATCCGTATACATTTTATTAAACATTCATGAGGCACAGGCAGTCTGAAACAGCAGATCTGAACTAAAGGTTGCCTTACGGCTCAAACTGACAAGCTGATACAGTTCCTCTCACTTGTGTAACTATGCAATCATAAGTTTTTCAGATGACTTAACTCAAGATAAAAACACAATCTGCATGTTCTCTGTGTTTGAGTTCTATACTTGACAAGTATGCTGTGCTAGCCTAGGACCACCAACAGGAATAGCAGCACTAAAATTGAGGAATTACTGCACAGCAAGGTTGTGATGATTTTGCTTTTGCACTGTTCGTGCTGGCATTAATGTTGTTATCATAGAATCATAGAATATCCTGAGTTGGAAGGGACCCTTAAGGATCATCAAGTCCAACTCTTGACACCGCACAGGTCTACCCAAAAGTTCAGACCATGTGCCTAAGTGCACAGTCCAATCTCTTCTTAAATTCAGACAGGCTCGGTGCAGTGACCACTTCCCTGGGGAGCCTGTTCCAGTGTGCAACCACCAATCCAGCCTTAAAATCTTTAGAAATTAGATGAAAAGATATCAAAACAATCTCACATCATACTGTTTCTCAGTGATTTTGCGGGAGGTAGGATATTTATTTTTACCTAGCTAATCAATGCTGAACATTTTAGTTTGTAATTCTGTAAAAGTAATTGCCAGAGCATTGCTGCTGCTGAAACAAGATCCTGAGATGTATATAATATCTTACAAATTTTAGCTAGAAACCTTCAAACCTAGAAAAAGCTCCGATTGTAAAAATATATGGCTGCTGCAAATCAGTGATATTTCCTACAAATACTTAATTTGGATGCTGTGTTTGTGCAAAAAGATTTAGTGGAAGGTCAACTTAATTTCATAAGGTTTTATCTAAAACCCTTGTGTGATCTTCAGCTCCATACATTGTCTATCATTTTAATAGAGTTCAGCTTCTGCAATAAAAATAAATAATAATAAAAAAAGGAACGGGCTTCTGGGGAATAAATGTGTTGGGAGACTGACAAACTGAAGTGAAGAAACACAGTAAAACTTGTCCCAGGGGGCAGAGGAAGTGGCTAACTTGCTCTCTATTAAAAAGAAAGTGATAATATCAGCAACTGAGGCAGCTAGTGGGGTCGTCTGGGTTATTTTAATGTATATTTGGACAATACTATAAAATTCAGCACAGATATTCCAAATATTCAATGCAGAATATGTGTTGATCACAAGGATCTTATTATGGGTGATAAGATCTTATTGGATATTATGATTAAGACTGAAATTCAACTTTCAGAAATAGCACAGACTTCACAGAAGTTTTAGAGAAGTACACTTTAGATACCAGACTTTCAAGCTGGTTAACAACCCTGTTCTTGTGGTTTAAGAGTACCAAGTTGTTTCAGAAGGCTAACTTACTTTTCTGATACTTCAGGTAAATACCTCATTTATAACATTTGGTTCACAAAAGGACTAAATGCACCCCAGTAGTGCATGGGAGTAGTCTGAATAAATTCTTCAGAATTACTGTGAGTGGAGTGACATAAATAATGAATTCATAGTTTCATAATTCATTTATACATTACTCACTGCACACGGAAACACTGCTGAATCAAAGCTTCAGTTCCTCTTAGTCTGAACCAAAACCCTCTCTGATCTCAATGGTGCAAAATGATAACTTGACGTCCTGCCATACTAACAGCATGTTAGACAGATTGGTTTTGATTTTTTCTTAAATGTTTCATGTTCTAATTGGATGGTGATGGCACATGATTAGTACATTCTTCCTACTGCCCTTTTCATGCTGTCTTCTACTTTTCAGTGCTTTCTTTCAGGGTTAGGCTATCATCCTGAAACTGTCTTTCTTTTGTTGCATGAAGGATCTTGTGCAGTCATTTAATGTTATTTGAATCTCCATATCCCCTCACATCTTAGCATATTAACAAATTTGTGCTACAGCCTGTTAAATTCAAAGAAAGTTCATTTACTTTAGTGGATTTCAGGTGACTGAATTGCTCCTTCTGGCCTACCCAGTCATAAGTACTATAGGTGATATGTGGATGGCTGAGACCTTGCTTAGGGTAGAGTTGGTTTGCAAGGATTTATATTTAAATAATTGAACCTGAGGAATGGAGTCAAATATTGCTACTATTTTACACTCGATGATGCTCTAGACCTGCCAGGACAGGAAGTGATTGGGTTATTGCCAGATGGCTTCTGCTCCCCTTCTGTGTCCCCTTGAAAATGCTAGAGGACTTGCCAGTGGTCTTCATGACTATTTCATCCCTACCAATTTTTGAAGTACTTAAATAACAAAGCTTTGTGAGAGTTAGCTTTCCACATTGTTGCAGAGTGTTCTTCCAAGTTGTTTTGAAATGGGTGTTTTCCAGCACTCTTGCTTCCTACCCACGTCTGTTGTTAAGCTCAAGATGCAGAGTGTTGTGCAAGTCAGAGGCGTTTACTTTTCTTTCCCATTTAGGCAAGAAAGCAATAAGTGGTAAAATCTGGCAGAAAGATTGGTGGCTTATTCATAACTTTCTTGCAATAGTTGTGAATATTCCTGGAGCCTTGTGAGTCTGTCACCCTTTCATATATATATATTTAATGATTTTTCTTCTACTGTATTCATTGTAGTACAGTTCTGGTAGCTCCTTTTAAATAGAAGAAATGAAGAAAAGACTGGAAGGTAAATAAAAGGATGGGTTCCTACACATATCCTATGTCATAAGAACTCATTTTTCTAGCAAACACCTCCCTGAAGTTTTCCTGATCTTATACTGGGTTTTCTTCCTTCAGACATCAGTTTGTTTTCGTCAAAATAGACTAACCTGTCCTCGTTGTGGGCAACTGTATTTTACTTCATTTTTTCCTGACCTGCTTTTTGGTTTTGATGTTCACTAGAAAGAGAGAAAGAAAGAATGAGTGTACACTGTATGGTCTGAAGTTTAGAGCAAGATGAGTGTGAAAAATGAACCACATCAGGAGTGAGAGATTGCATCCTTAATTTCTGAAGGATTATCTTGTTCAAGAATAGATTAGGAAATGATATTAAACTGACTTAAGCCTTCCCTTTTTTGATATATCTCACTGGATGCAGTATTGATATTACAGCATGTTATTAAATGTCATGTTATTCTTAATAGTTAGTGATAATTACTTCAGAATTTCAGAGTTGAGAACACGCTAACCTTTCAAAAATATTATTTCCTTAAACAACCAGGCAAGCTGCTAGACTTTAAAAGTAAATGAATGCAGTTATAAACCCATACAATTTTGTAGAAACAAATCTAAGATTACCTGTCATAACTGATGAACAATAGCATTTGAAATCAGACTGGCAGCCCGAAAAGAACAATAGATCTTTAAGATCTCAGACATTTTGCATATTAACGTGATTCAGAAGGTTGTTAACAGGGCAAAGCACTATCAATACAGACAGATGGTGGGTTACATGGACTGCTCCTCTTGGCTGCAAGGCCTGCCTAGGTCTTTCAGATGTGAGAGGCCACTGAAGGGCTTTATTTTTTTTTATTTTCTATTTTATTTTTTTTAAATAGAGAGCTTTCTATAGGCGATAGAGACTAATAAAAACAGCCGTATTTAAAGCTAAGGAAATTTCTAAGAATTCGGATGGTAATTATCCAAAGGTAGGCTTCAGTGTCTAGTAAAGCACGATCCAGAGAACCCTTGAAGGCATGAAAAAATTTCCTCCAAATGTACCAGATGTGAATTCAGTGGTCTATTTCACTGGACATTTAAAGTTTTGTAACAATTGCTTGAAGACCTGTTCTGCATGAACTTACTGAACCAGTCATTTCAGTTGTGTGGCTCAAGTTTAACATGTGCTGAACTTTTCTGCCGAAAGCCTAATCCTGCATAACTGTTACTATGGACATCTTATGTAAATCCACCCAACTGAATGAGAGATTCTTAGGACTGAGGTCTGAGAGGAAGATTCCATGTGTTATGTAACATTTCTACTTTAGGAAGCATATTTTATTTAATTGTCCAATCTTACTAAATCATTGAACTGAGCATTAGACAGGTGCATCACTGGGTCAACCACACCTGTAAGGTGAACAGGATTCTCTAATTCTGTATACACGGATATCTGAGTTTCAGAGAAAAACAACAGGAAAAAATCTATGAATCTAGGATTCTCCTGGTAAAATTGTCAATTATTTCATGCTAAAATGTGGTTTCTGGGGGACAGTGAATGGTATAAACTTTTATTTAAGCTATAATTTTGAATTTACCTTCATGTGCCATCGTAACATCTAAATTTACCAAAGAGAAATGCAGTGAGTGTTACAGATAATAAATGCATGCATTTATAACTTTTTTTTTTTTTTTTTGGCTCTTCATCCACTGAATGTCATCCTGAGATTTGTTAAAACCTCCACGTAAGTATGCATATTTCATTATAGAGCTCATCCAGCTCTGAGCTAAAGACGCTGGCCTGTTTTCTCATTTTTTCCCATTATCCTCCCTCTAATGCTACCAACTTATTTACACGGCTTCTCTTTAAATTATCTCTGAGAGGATACAGAACTTAAAAACGGGATGTAATGTCTGAAACTTCATGTTGTCAACATAATGCCAAATAGCCTGAGAGGCACTTCTGAGAAATGAAGAAACCCATAAAAAAAGATGAAGCTCTTACGAGAAAGAGGAAAGTCACAAGTAATAGCCTAGGTAATTTTCCACATCTTTTTATCCATAGATAGGCAAGAAAATCAAGCAATCAAGTATTTAAGTAAAACAAATAAATAAATAAAAATCTAAATTTAATACTGGTTATTGTTGCCAGTTGGAATTATTTAGGAATATAGTTTCTTCATTTTTGTTTAAATGTGTAGTTGCACATTTCTTGCTTTTTCTCTAAAGCTTAAATAGTTTCATAATAGGATGCATTATAATAGTTGCAAACATTAAGTGTGACTGGAAACTTGAAGCATATTTATTCTAAAGGCTCTTTTTATTAACTCAGTGACATTGCTGCTAAATATCAACAGTGAGCAATAAAGAATGTCTTATTTTGCTTCTAAAGTTTCCTTGTTTCCTTCTAATAGTATAAATTGAAAGAGGAAGCCAGCTCCAGTATTTGAAAACCAGTTTATGTAGCATCCCACTGAGTTCTGGCCGGTGTGAACAGGATTTTTATGATAACATACAGCAGGTTCAAGAACCCAGGTTCAAAAGAAGTTGAATAAAGTTCAGCTATATTCCAAGCATAGAATTTGGTCCAAAACTCTGTCTCTTCAGTACCACTTATTTCCGTGGATGAGCTCTAAGAATTGGCAAGGCGTTTGCTTGGCAATGAAACCAATTACAAATGCTTTACTCTTATTGGAGAAAAGCTACTCAGAGAAGTAATTCCTCCAGCTCAAACCCCTTGGGTGAGTTGAATATAGAAGACATTTGCAGTTAAATTATTGGCTGTATGAATACAATATGGCCATCTTTATTGTCCCTCCTTCTGGCAGCATTCATTTTGAGAGCTCAAAACTCCCTCAGATCAGTATGTTGCTGGTGCTCAGCAACTGGTTCTAGTCACATTCTTTTCCAAATTTCCATAGGGCCATTAGCTTTATGAAAGGTCTTCTGGTTCAGCTCAGCTCAGCTGAGGCTTAAACCAAAGGAAGCATTCTTATTTAAAACAGTGATCCGCTGCTTTGTAAAAAGACTTTTAATTAACAGGAATGTAAACTCTCTGGGTCACTTTCTTGAAGGAGGGCTGGTCTTAGTAGCCTCTGTGACAACTGGGAATTGAAAGTAGGAAGTCATTATGTTGCTGTAGTATAGAGATGGTGCCCACTTAGGAATTTGCTCTGGGAGGCTGATGCTCCAGTGCTATACAGCTTCTCCTTCCCATTAAAATAAGATTCACTCAGTCTAGCAGACATTCATTAGCATAAACCTTTGATCAGTGTAATTATCTCTAGGCAAAAAAATACCTTTTTTTTTTTTTTTTCTTTCATATTAAATAATGAGCAGAATATTGTCATTTCAGTAAATGTACCCCCAACCTCATTTAAAAACTGTACCTAATACATGCTGCAGAGTGCTGACAGAGTAATCCTCTTTTGTAAATCCTCTTTCTGTCATTGATTTGTCACAGGTTTGTTTTCATCAGTCTCATAGCCAAGGTGAACCTTTACTTCAATGATTTTTTTCTTGTTTTATTTAAAAAAACTTTTTTTTTTTCTCCTTTCTTTTTCCCCTCCCTCCTCCCCCACTCCTAGATTCACCTCTGGAGCAAAGTTAGTGAAGTTATGAATGTTAGATCAGGGACAAACTTGGCATGATGTTGCTTGTATTACTTGATACGAGTCAAAGCGAGCATACAAAAAAAAAAAAAAAAGAAAAAAGAAAAAACAAAATCAACAACAACAAAAAAGACACTTCTCATTGAAGTGTTCAAACCCCTTCAAGCCAACTGTATTGCTTTCGTATGTTGTCATCTTATGCTGCTTGAGAGAAAAGAAAAAAGCAAAAAAGCTGGACTATGCTGGGGTGGTGTCAATGGCAAGACAGTAAATTCTGATCACTAGAATGTGCAGAGAAGGGAAGAGCTGTACCTTAATCTGGGCTTTAATCTCTGCTTCCAGGGACTACTTGTTCCGCAAAAGAAAAAAGAAGACTTTGTGAGTCTCCTTCTTGCAAGAAAATATGCAATTATTATAATTAAAAGAAAAAAAAATCATTGACTCTCCCCATTCCTTTTGTCAGGAAATTGATTTGCACCACTTTACTTGTTTATTTAAGGCAACTCCCTTTTCTTGCATGTTTCTGAATTGCCTGTATCCTGACAGCATTTATTCATAAAAATCATGAATTGTCTAGGTTGGAAAAGATCTTCAAGATCACCGAGTCCAACCATCAACCTGATTAAGTCAGATCACTAAACAAATTTAATCTTTTTTTTTTTTCCTTACCTGCTCAGAGTTGCATACCCCTGCATTCATATCTTGCCTTGTGAGATGTTTCTTATAACTCATGTGCAAGGCTATTGGATTTATTCCCAAGAAAAGTATTGTATATCTTTTAATTTCACCATATGTTTAGGTAAGAGAAATACATGAGTCTTTTTTTTTTTTTTTTTTTTTTTTTGTTCCACTCTCCTGTTGTGATCTGAGATCATTCAATTTAAAATATTTCTAGAATTTCTAAAATATTTCACAGCTTCTCTGTGCAACCTGACTCAATGTTTAATTATCCTCATTATTAAGTGTTTTCCCAATATCCAGCTGGAACTTGCTGTCAACTGTGACTATGGTTTCCAGTTTTGTAGTGTATGTTTTCCACGTGTTGCATTATGGAACTTGTGGGTAAGTAAATGTAATGAGCATGACGAATATGTGCTATGACACCGCCAAATTGTTACCCATCCTTCCCCACTCACGTCCCTCAAAGCTTTCTTACATTACTGATGTCAGTTTGGAGCTTTAAGCATCAGTGCTAGAGAGATGTGGCCTAGCTGAAGTAGGCTTGTGCCACGGACTGGGGGGGCAACACACGTGGTGTTTTCAGGCCAAATAAATGTGCTAGCTAGTAACAAGTAAACAGATTGCTCTCTCTTGAAAGTCTATCATGCAGAACCATCATCTAAAAAGAAAATGAGTCACAAATGCACAAGTAATATCAAGGCCAACATTTTCAGGAATGACCAGTATTTATATGTTCTTTGGAATGTTTGCTTTTTTCATGTATTCATTGACAAATTTAGTTCGATGAGTAATTTTGAAAATGCTGTTCTATATTTCTTTTCAGTTTCAGTTGTCTCTGCACATAAAGCATGAGCCATGGCCACTGTTACAACAAATCAGTGGAAGTTAGCCAGAGCAGTGGCCTAGCTGGAGGTCTGACTGAATTAAAAATAAATCAGGAAGCTTTTTATTCAGATGAATGAAAATCTTCAGTAAGCAGAATGTGAGGAATTTGTGAAATGCCTAACTATAGAAATTATGTATAAAAAATAAAAAAGCATGGCAGAATTTATGCTAACCATGCATTTGTGAGTAAACTATCTTAAATTTCCAACTACTTTTAATAATAATAATAATAAAAAAAAGTGAACTAACCAATGAGAATGAAGAACTCCAAAAGGCAATTTTATTGTCTAGCTTAGAAAAAAGTAATATAGGTTTGGAGCTTCTGGATTTTGAGTTCTGGCCTATTCTGCTCTGTTCTCAAAGGTTGCTTCAATATAGCAGAATCTCATAGTTTTCTCAAATACAGATAAAATGAATGAAAAATACAAAAATAAATATTTACACAGTCTCTGATATGTATTTTCTATTTGACTGTAGAAAAACTATGAAGCTATTTTTCTGAAAGAAAGGCTTACATATATTTAAAATGGTGTAGCCTGATTTCATGTTTTAGCATGTAGTTCATGAAATGATTTTGTCTAGGAGATTGTTTTACAGAGACCTGTGGAGATTGGCTCTACACAATATTCTCTACTTTATAAAGAACTTGCTGAAGAGGCAAGAAGAGTTACCAGGGATTCAGTAACCGAAAGCAGTCTAAAACTGTGGCATCAAAACAGAGTTTGTTGTTATATTATCCCCAGAGAGCACTAGGCGCAGAAATAAAGGCTGTAATGCAATTCAAGTCTAAACAATGACAACTCTCACTGATTTCAGGGAGTGACTTCTACTTACGCCAGGGCTGTATTTGCTTATTTGACGTTGTATTACTGACAGTTACTTTCCTTGAATGTACTTGTCACACAGCAGAGAAAAACACAACTGTTGGGGAGAGAAGATTCCATATTTCTAAACGTTTTTTGTTGTCGTTTTTGTTGTCCTGAGAAAAAATGAGAGGAAATTTCAAGAAAGTTTTTCATATGAATTGGTCTAAAAAAATATTATTTATTTACGTTTAACACACTGATTTCAACAGAATAGGCCTGATTCTGGAAAACGTTTAAGAAAATTAATAGCTCTAAGCATATACTTCAATCCCATGGTATTTTTGAACACAGATTTTCAGCATCGGTGATGTCAAGGAAGTGTATTATGCTCATTTTCTGTCATTTTCATTAGGTTTGACCAGAAATCCTTCATGAGTTTTTGTGTGGTTTTAGTTTGATCTCCTCTTTTTTGCTGGATGCATTGCTTACGGCCATTCTGAGCATCATTTTCCTTTGATCTGTGTTCTGCAGCACAGGCTCTGTGCATCACGCGTAGACAACTCTTATCTTTGCCAAATGCTAATTTACAAACTTGAATTTGTATACAGGAATATCTTAGAGGAAGATCAGAGCTGAGCATATGCAAAGGTGACAGAGAAGAGAGAGGACAGCTTGAATTCTGTCTAGGAAGCAGCAAAATAAATCTATTGCAAGTAGAGACTCCCTCAGTGGTCAAAAGGGTACAGAGCTCAGAGACAAAGACATATCCATGTGGAAACTTGATCAAAATATTTATATTGAGGTATAAAGTATCTTCATGGTATTTATTCTCTACAAGAATGGTGTGTACTGATTGAAGAAAATATCATGTAGTTCATATGGGTAGGTTTTTCAAAGGTACTTCACACTGTATTAACCTTGCTTTTGCCTAAGGGATTTTCTCAGAAAATTCTCATAATTGGTGGAAAATTTCCCAAATTTTTGCAGTTGTAATCCTTGTTTATTAGCAAAAACTAGCAGAACTGGAGCGTAACCTCCTTGAACAGAGACTAAATTGGACCCAGTTCCAGTTATATCTTCTGTGAGTTAATCCCATCATGGAAGAAATAAACAAATCAAGTCGAATATGATTATAATAATCATTATGTTTAGTAAATCAAACTAGCCCCACTAATCCAAGAACATAAATAAGAGGGAAAGTCTTTTCTCCTTTGAGGTATTAAATTACAAATATTTGGCTTCTTACACAAAAGCAGATCTATGAATTACTTAATTCAAAGCACTGTGTGCTGACAGTGGGGAAATGGTCATCAGCTCTTTGCTACATTTATTGCTGGAAGTGGTCATCAGCTCTTTGCTACATTTATTGCTGTTCCTGTATAGAGCAAACTATTAGTATTATCACTTTACATACTATTTTTGACATATATAAATGTGGAGTGTGTTTCTTGGAATTGTGCCCTGCTTTGAAATGTTGCTTTTCAAGTCTTGTCCTTCTGGATATAAGGAAGTACATAAACTTTTATTTATTTATTTTAATGATCATAAAATATTTTGCCCAAACACTTCAATTCTACCTCTTTTTTTCTTTTTTTCTTTTTTTTTTTTTTTTTTTTAATAAATATAACATGACCAAAATATAATATGACCAAAAAAACATCCAACCAACCAAAAACCGAACCTACCAATTTTCAAGTGGCATTGCTGAACATTTTCAGGTGAACTGATGACATGCTGGTACTTCTCAGACAGAATGCAAAATTCATGTACTGAAAAGGGGAAGGATTTCCTAAGAACGCTATGTGAAACCAAGAGCACATCCATGCCACCTGTGTAGATTACCTGATTTTGATTTGAAAGGTAGCTGGGCCTTCTCAAGGGCAAAGCTGAAGGTGCTTGAAAACACTTATGATATTATAACTGACATCTAGGTAATATGCTGCACACTTAACCTTTCTTCATCATCCTGTGTAGCAGCCAATATAAAGTAAGCTGTCAAAAGGTCAAAGATGTAAATGCGAGACTTCAATCTGAGTAGATTTTAATTGCCATTTCTGCTAATATCACTTGACATTTGTGATTATTTTTAAAATGTATTATATTGTGAAATTCAGAGAAATAGATGTAACAAGAATTCAGTTCCAACATCATCCTTGCCAAGGGCTCAATTCTCAGCAGGCACTAGTCACACTGTTCTGCTGCCTGCCATAGTGTGGGCTACTCGTGACCATGCAGCAAACCTCTACTGTAAGGTACTGAGCAACAGCTTGTGTTTTAAAACTGGCATGATTAATGGTGAAGCAGTTTTGCTAATTGTTGATGAGCATTGCATTGGAAATGGACATTTCCACACATGTGGTAACTCCCAGTTGTAAAATGAAGCATAAGAAAAAACACAGATTTAGTGGCATCAGCTGTGTACAAGTGGAATGAACTGAGAGAGAAACAGAGAGCTCTGAAACCCCATTCTTCTTGCACATGAGGTATTGTCAGTTGACAAATGTTTTGCTGGAGAAGGGATGATCTAATTGCAACTCTCTTTTATTTTTATTTTTTTTGTTGGTTTGTGTATACATATATTCTTATTTACACATCTGAATTAATATGTATGACTTCGTGCCATTTTCTCTTTTCCACCCTTCACATATGGATGTGGCTCCCTCTCTGGTTAAGATCAGAAATGTTGCCTCTTGAAGACAGGGCAGTTTACACTTGCTATGAGGGACCTAGAAGAAATTTTGTTACAGGAACTGAAGGAATGTATAATGCACTTGAGTTGTACAAACTTCTTACTGTCAAAAAATTGGTGTTGCTTTTCCTCATCTGAAATTACTGCCAGATGACCCATTCCTACAGTTTATGAAACAAGCTGATATGCCAGCTGACCTCTCCACCTTTCCCCCAGGGGAATGAGATTGCAAGGGAAAAGATGTTGCTCTGTATCGTTCTTTCTATAATTAACATATGTGATAATGTGGGTTACTTTCACAGCTGTCATTTGAAGCTGTGAAATTTCCCACTGGAAATGACTAGTCCTTTATCTAGTGAGAAGAGTTCTGCATAAAAATTAACAGCAATGGCCCCGAGATCTCATGAAAGAATTGAACTGTTTCACAGATACTGCTTTATGCAATCTACAGTAAGTGTAACTCCATCATTTTGGACATGTGCACTCAGGCACACGTTACATATGTTAAGTACAAGTATGAAGTTATTTTGGGTCATTTGTCTGATTCATTGCTAATTCCTTATTTCGGGGCCTTTGAGACTGGCTACTTCTGTAAGAGCTCCTTCCTATCGAGTAGTGCATGAAGGAAATCAATTTCCATTCTTAAATTCTTGCTTTCATAAGCAATAATTAATCATGTCAAACTACTGGTATTAAAAATAGATGATGTGTAAAATAACTTCTTAATTTCCCTCCAGGCCTGTTTCTACTTTGCATGGAATTTAACTTAATTTTATGTTACTGGAAATTTCTTTCATGAACTGGTGTGATTACTTCCCCCACAATAATAGTTTAACAGTTTTTGATGCATTTTACAGTTTTTGCTGCACAGCTTCTCCTATTTGCAGTCTTTTATTCCTCCAGGGATGCAATTAGTGTCTCATTAGACCCAATCCATTCCTTCTCAGTGATGCAAATGGTTCTTTTGAGCTGGGATTTTAGAATTTATCTCACCTAGATCTTCAGATTATGTTCTTGTTCACAGTGGAATTTCAAACGTTGTTGGACTTGGGAATTTCAGTTTAAACTGGTGTTAAAATAGATGCTTCTTAATAATACAGGTATGTAATAAGAATCTTTAAGAATATTTAGAATTGGGTAACTTGGTTTCCGATCACCAGACTGGATTGTTTTCCACATCGATTTTTTTATCTGGATTAGATTGTGTTAATGATAGGAGCATACCTCAAATTTGTGAAATTCTCTTTTCAATGTTGTTGATTCATCCTGAAATACCTTTTTAGAATTCAATAGTAGGTGATAAAAGGATCGCTCAAAGAACACCTCTGTCTTTTTACAAGCTGAACATTTTAGGATGACTCCAGGAAATCCGCCTTCTCTCTTTTTTCCTCATTTACATTTCCATGAAGGAGTGATGAGCCAGTTGTTGGTTTAATACCTTTACTGAGTTGGCAAGGAAGATTCTTCTGTGGTTATACCCAACAAAAAGGGCACGACAGACCACAAAGCCTGCTATCAGATGCCACTTTTTTCTTTTCCAGTGTTTAGGAAATAGCTGTGTATACATATATGGATCTATATATCTACAGACAAACATAATGAGATTTATGTAACAACTAATTTCAGACTCTTTTCATCATCCTTAATAGATTTTGAGCTGCTCCTTTAGTCTAATGTTGGAAAGAGATTTTATTTTTCTCTGTAAATTATATTAGTCAGTACAGGACTTTTTTATATTTTATTTTATATTTTATTTTATATTATTTTATTTTATTTTATTTTTTTGGGTGGGGGGATGCTTTCTGGTTCTTCTTGTTTGTCTTTGAAAAGAGAATTCTGACTGCATGTAAAGCTATAACATTTTTTGAAAATTCTGCTAAATCAGAATTTAGCCAGTGGGTTAATTATCATACACACATAAAACGCTCATGAAACACAAATACATTATAATCCCATTTTATCTGTAATGCTTTGTCCAAAGTGTAGAATGAAGCCTGTCTGTTTTATAGTGCAGTTTTGATCATGCTCTGATCTTGCATATTGAACCATCGATTGTTGGATTCACGAGTTTTTGTATTTTTTTTTTTAATTTTTGGTAATATTTTATGTCAAAATCTATCACATAATGATTTCTACTTTGTTTGAGAAAGGTGTTTTTATTCATTGATATAATCGTGGTGTAAAGTAATTGATCAGTTAGGCTGAATTAAGGACTAATAACTTTTTGCTGTCCTCATCTGTTGAAACGATGCTATTAAGATGTTCTGTTTTGTTTTGTTACTAACCATGAAAGCATGAGCCTTTTCTGCTCTCTGTGACATATGCTGAAACCACATATATATGAGGTACACATTTTCTACATAAAAATGAGCATGCTATTGGTTATAAAATATAATGCTGAAATCTCAAATCAGATTAATATTCTGCTATAAATAACAGTAAGTTGAGGCTATGCCAAGTCTTTCTCTGAAGAACTGGAGAGCAAGTTGTGTGTCTCTTCTGTGTTTTCAGCTTTGCAAGGCACAGGCAGAAATTTGATTTTCAGTATTGACATACCGGGGACTTAAAGTAAGAACAAAACAGAATGTCATGGAAGTTACTTATAGATCATGACTAACTCCTTTTAGCAAAGGAGCACAAGTCAGACTTTGGTCCTCTCTTCCATTTCCTGTAGTGCAGGGGGTTTCCCACTGTATTTTTTTCCTGCTTCTGTATTCTGTTAGATGTCACTAAATGATTTCTACCATGTAGTATCTAAGAAGATAGAAGATATATATAATTCATCAAATCATTCCTTTCAAAAATGAATAAAACATTCACATCCAAGTAGGCATCAAAAAGTTTCCTATTCTCTTGAAAAGCTAACAATTACTACCTCTCAAGAGGTCTGTGCAGCAGTATTGGATGGTGAGATTCCTCTTTTGTGTACTATATATTTTGTTCAGCTAGAGACCAAAGAACACTTTTTCCACATTTTCTTATCAAGGAGTAAAAGAATTCCATTAAACAGAATGTTTTTTTGTGTGTGTTTTTCTTCCCTCCCTCCTTCCCTCCCTCCTTCCTTCCTTCCTTCCTTTGGAGGTTCTGTTTAGAGAACTACTGAAGAGAAAATACAGCAAAAAAGAGTATAACTACATTTTGTATGATAAATGAACACTATTGATTTTCATATAGGGCCTTTCATAATGATCATCTTAATATAAATAGAGTCGATTAAACATGACATTAAATATAAAGGTTTAAAGATGTTATTTAAATTGACAGATTTCACAGGAAAGACAAATAGAAAGCAGCTCAAATTAAAGTGTATCCCCTACCAGATATGAAGATAGATATGGAAGGCTTAAAAAAAATAAAAGAAATGTAAAGAATCACAGTAAGCAGTCACAATTAATAAGAAGTCAGCAAGTAAAGCCATGACGTCCCCAATGGTTTGAAAATGTTGTAGGAACTTTTTCACTCAGATTGGTTAGTGGAGAAGAAGTTAGAGGAAGAGAGAATGACAGAGAGCCATGTAGTTTTGTTTTCCTGAAACTCTGAGATAAAACTTTACCTGTTCTACTGCAATGTGGTGGGAAAGATGATGGTAAGAAGCATAAGTACAGTTCTGGGAAGGAACAATTTTCAGTCTATTCAAATAAAGTGTCATAGAGAGAAATAATAAAGGCTGCTAACCTTTGTGTACTATTGGTACTGTAATTATTATAAATGAATACATTATAAGACTTTGTAAGAACACATTCTGGAAAAGAAAACTGCTTATTAATTTCATAAAATAGTTTCCATACTGGTTATTTGAAACACAGCATTAGAGCTTCCTTCTCATTTCTAGAAATAATTTAGGTGCTTTGAAGCCTAAGATTCATTTTTACTTAGGTTTTTGCTTAAGTCACTTTTGAAAGTGAAGCACAGCTTTCATCTTGCCTAGCTTTAATGACAGGAAGAAAAAAAAAAAACAAAAACAAAAACAAAACCTAGTCTAATCTAGTTTTTAGGGTTCTTGTGTAACGATTCGACAAAGAGGGGCCTTTTTATCTCAATTGTTACAAGCCCCTTTCACCCCAAGATCTCTTTATCTTTCTGGTCATATGGGAGAATCCTTTATAATAAGGTTATTATATCTGTCATGTTTTATAGTGGCTGTATAATAATGCTTTGTATATCAGTTCAACACTGCATTCTCTGTGGCTTGCACTCTACGGGAAACTAAAGGCTCTGAATCATGTAGATTTGCAAAGGCTTTCAACATTCATTCTCCCTGGATGGTGGTGAAAATTACAGACCTTTTTAATAATTTGCATCATTAAATTCCTACATTTAGAAAATGACAGTAAAAATGTATCTGTGCATCTCTACTTGCACTAACTTCAAGAAATACATATATTTTCCTAAGGAATAGAAATAATGTGCTAAATAATGGGAGTCAGCTTATCCTAGTGGGAAATTTTTCCTGTGTTTAAAATTGCTTAGTACTTTGGCACATTCACCTGACACATCTGACTGAGGAAACTGAAGAGGAAACTTATCTGACCTGGTACATATGGCAATGGTTGTCTTTTATAATTATTTTATTGTAGCTAACAAGGTTTATGCATTTACATTGCATAACCCTCCTTTGAAGATTTTCTCTGCTTTGGAGGGGAGTCCATCAGTATTTGTAACCATCTCATGTATAATTCTACTTTTTCAACTTCCTATTTGCATATTATATTTAAAAACTTTCTAAGCATACCTATTAATTTAAGTGCCTATGACCTAATTAAAGCATTTTAAGAGGTATTTTGTAAATACTTTTTTTTCCCCATTAGCATTTTTTTCCCCATTATTTTTCCCCATATCCTTATAATCTCACTTATAAATAGCTACATGTGTTGAATCTGGATTCATTTGAATTATGCAGTAGAAAGCATTACATTCTTGTTTCTTTAAAATTTTCATTTAGATTTATTTCTGATTGTAAACAACCCCTCAAAGTCCAGGTATGTGATGCACAGCATCTTATTAGTTTTTCATATAGATTAAGGAAGGAAAAAAAGTCTTTTAAAGTATTACTGAGAGATGCATGGATAGTAGATATGTTACTAAGAAGCAATTGGAATGTAATGATTGATGGAGTAAAATAACTAATGCAAAACAGAGAAATTTGGATATAACCCTGTCGCAAACCTTACCCCAAACCTTACTATGTCTGCAAATCCTGCAGCTTTCAACACTTCACAATACCCTCATTTCACTTCTACTTTAGAGAGTTATTGATTCCAGGGTTTTGTAATACAGCTTCAGTAAAAGTTGGCACTTGAAAAACTTTCCAGTTTAAATGAGAAATTTGCAGTCTCTCTAAAAATAGGTATGACTGTAGTAACAGGAGTACAATCTTGCTTGTCAGTATTTTGCAATGGTTCAGCATTCAGAAGTTAAAATTACAATGAAGCAATGTTAATGGAAGAGTGCACATCCCAGTTTCCACATTCATTTAGTATTAGCTCCTGACAGAGCAGGTGTGCCAGTAATGGCAGTGTTTTCTACATCATGATAAGTATTAGCAGCTCATAAAGAGCTAAATGCCATAGCCAAAGAGTTGTAATCTAAGTTTTTATTTTTTTTTTTTTTTCTCAATAATTTCACTTATTCTAAGTGAATGATGCAGTTTGGCCAGATCCAGAGATGATTTGAACAGCAGAAGAGGTTTATCTGCCCAGTCTCTCCTGTGATGTGACTGGAGTTAATGCACACCCTCAGTGCAGCTGTATTCAGGTGCCCAGTGCTTTCTAGAAGTGACAAGTGCAGGCAGTGATGCTCTTGCACAACATTCCATTTGCAGAAAGGATGTAGCTGTCATCTCCCATATTTTCCTTTCCTAGGGAAAGAAATAACCCAAAAATATCCTGCAATTACCATGTCAGGTCTTTTTGTCAGAAGAAGTTACTGTGGCTTGCGCTTAGCAATTGCACAGTAGCTGCAGAATGACTTCTAGATATGACTGCTTTTTCTGGCAGCAGCTGCTTCTTCAGCTGTCATCATACCTGGAGATCTGGGGACATATTCTTGTTCTGCAGCTGGGCACATGTGAAAAAACATGAAAGTGAACGGGAGATGCCTGTCTCCGGCGTGGACCCCAGGAAATAAGTTTTCCAGGAATGGAATATAGGGCAGGGTTCTTAGAGGTTGAAAATCTCTCCCTGAGGGACATTTTGGAAAGAAGATAGGGACAGCCTCTGTGTCACATAGATTACACCCGTGGGAATTCTACTCATTTAAAACAAAGGTGAAATTGAACCAAAATCTCAGAAATATACTCTGTCCTTTTTTTTTTTTTTACATTATTAGCTCTCTCAGTTTGCCACTCTGGATATTGTAAAAGGTCAGTTGCCTTGTCTGATAACTTTCCAGTATTGCTTTCTTCTTGTCAAGCAGAAAGGAATATTGGCTTTATTCATTCCAGCTATCAACCTTGCAAATATTGCTACAATCTCAAATGATATTATTTACTGATGATTTTTTTTGTCCTTTGAATTGATGAAAGGGGTATTTACAAATGATTCAATTTATTTATTTTAATTTCTAAAGGATGTTCTGGTTCATTCTGCTATGAAATATTTTGAGGGAAAAAATCATACAGTTCATAAGAGTTTATGTATTCCTGCTCTATATCAAAAAGATTCATTTCTATAATCATTTATTTTGAGCAGGAGTGACATGCAAACATTTTTATTTCATATACTAACTAGTTTTCAATAAAAAGTGTAAGAGTTCAAGAGTAATATGAAAGTAAAGGGAATATTATGACACTTCTATCCAGTTCCTCTGAGGAATGTATTCTATTTTTATTCCACTCTTCCTATTGTAACGGGATTCATCTAGTCAGGGGCAGATATATACAGTGTTGCTACTTCTGAGTTATTTGCCTGTATTTCCTTCAGAGTTGATTGAGACAAACTTGTGTTTCCATGGCATGTTATCTTATTTATAAAATCTAAAATAATTCAAACCAGGTTTATCATATTCTATTTTATGAAGAATGCTAACAGGATTTGTTAGATATCATGGATCTTGAAAATTCCTTAGGTGACAGCTGACTAGCCTAGCAGCCCACCTACACTGCTGTGCACCCAGACTGGAAATCTACTTTCAAAGACAAGTGAATGAACGTTTTGTTCATTTACATGTGAATTCTGTCTTTGTATGCAAAAAGCAAGAAACAGCTTTTCAACTTATTGATGCTGAGAAGCACAAAATTTCACATTTCTAGGAGGAGAAATATCTTCATATGTAATACCTATGTGTATAGGTAGGTGTTCACAACATCCAGCCTAGATATCTGGTATTTCCATTAACAAACTATAATTGCCATAATTTCCTGCAATAAAGATGCCATGGATTATAACATTAAAAATAAATCAGGAGACTGGGAACTTGGTCATTCACATGCTTGTTTTGTTTTCCAGCGTGTCATGATGAGGCTTTAAATTTTATTTGACTTTATTTATATGTGTTGTTTTTTTTTTAGAAAAAAAAAACTTAGATATAGGAAAAAAAAAAAGGAAAAACAAACAAACAAACACTGTTGCATTCTTAATGGAATACAGGGAAAATATAATCCTACACCAAAAAAAAAAGAATTCCTATTTCCACTTTGTATCATCAGAATATTTTCTTTAAATTATAGCTTTCAAGCCCTTGATACTGTATTTTCCCAAGAAATATGTATAATACTTTCTTCTTTTAAATGCACTGTATATAGTAAAGCTAGGAATCAAATGAGTCTGTAACTAGCTGAGTGAAAAACATCATTCTAATTTTATTTATTTATTTATTTATTTGCATTTTGAATCATTATCTTATTCACCCTTAAAATAGTTCTTGCAGTGAAGAATAAAACTGGACAATGTAAGAAATATGATTTGATAGTTTATTTCTAAAAAAAAAAAAAAGAAACAAAAACATATGGTGTAAGAGCAATTTCAACCTATTCATTACATTTAAAATATACTTAAGAATATTACATCAGTATCACACTTCTGGAGATGAATGGCTTCTATTCTTAAAAAGTAAATTTTAAAAAAAAAAAAAAAGTCCATTTTGCTGGGTAGGAATTCATGCTATTCCAAATTAGGGGCAGTTTGAGCTGTCTGTGCAGTTTTAATGAGAATCCACCAGATGGCATGGGAAAATGAACCTCATTAACAGACTTTTGTAAATGGTGATATTTCAGGTTTGCTGGCTTACTTTATCAAAAGTCTTGTTTTGAGGCAAAAAAAAAAATAAATCATGTGATACTAAAATGTTTTAAAATCAAGCATTGTCTTAAAAAACATCACAAAATCTGTTTTTTTCCTGTGTCATCTTGCAATTTTCATTTTTTTTTTTTTTTAATTTTTTACTATAATGTCTTTAAAGGCATTTTGTGTCACCAAAGTTCTGTTTAAGTTCTGACTGAATATATTTAAGCATGTTCCTAGCTTTAAGTACTCCAATGTGAAGCTTATGTTTAAGAACATTGTTGAACTGGGGACCCAAATGGTAAAATCTTCACATCAGTGAGCTCATAAGTACTGTCTTAGATTTAAGTCATAGATGATGGTCAGAAAAGGGCTGTGGCAGTCATTAACACTTGAGATTATTGTGTTAACTTCAAGACAGATGTAAAGTATTAATATTGAATTGGCATCCTTCCAATGTAACTATAGAAAAGTCTTTAAAAAAAAAAAAAAAAAAATCTCGCAAGAAACCACCTGTATTGATCTTCCATCACTGCATTCAGTGATTTTAGAAAGAAGTGCAAGTGCATAAAATTTCTACTTTTTTTTCTTCATTTTTATTAACTCTTTTAACTTTTTTTTTTTTTTTTTTCTTTTTTTCCCTAGAGCTGAGAAAAGCCTATGAAATGGAATTACAGTGAGCTAAATAAGTACAGTAGCCTCAGGAATATATTATTTTTTATCATTAACATATCCCTATAGAAGTCACATTTAATTGTTTCTAAGTTCACTCTACATCATTTTTACTGAAGCTAAATAGGGTCAAGATTTAAATGTATCACTTTTTCAGGTTCATCTGTAATTAAACCTAAAATACTACACTTATGACCACAGTGCAGAAACATTACTCAAAGCTTGATCTCCCTAACCCTAATGTCAAGCAAAAACTCCTTCTGACTTTACATGGAATACTATCAAATATCAACACTCAGCAAAAAATTCTTTGAATTCAATACAACAGTATTGGCCATTCAGGCCATATCTACATGAGCAAATAGAGAAGCACAGTAGGAGGAGATCTCCAAAGCAAAGCAGTTGGTGCTGATGACTCAAAATCCCTAGATTCTGCAGAATAGCTCTGGCTCAGTTCTGTGTGTTCTGGAGCCTTTGACAGGTGGCATGAATTAATCAGTTTTGGTGGTACATTCTCCACTGGAGTTTTTTCTTCAGTGAGGTTCAGGCCACTTTTAAAGCAAACCTGTTAAGAAAGAACAAACAGGGGACTTGCTTCAGAAATGTACTCTAGAGCTGAACTAAAATGCTGGTGTGAATGAACTGCTTCAAAGGACATTTGGTTTGGGTAAGCAGGACTGACAGAGTTTTCTTTATTTGCCTTACAATGATCTTCCAACTTTGAAAAACAAAAAGAAAACAAAACAGAGCAATCCCCACAGGTGTATTCTGTCTCACCTCTGACTTGTTATGAATATTTTTATGACTCTAAATTTGATAACATAATAAGATTCTCATACACTTTCTTCCCATAGATATTTGTCTGAATATTAAATAAGAAAGGTCAAAATTTTCTGGCATCTTTCCTTTTCTCTTTTTCTGTTTACCTCAGAAGGAGTTGAATATTACAATTGAGGAACTTAGATGGAAGTCCCGATGCATTTTTTAGTTTTACTTCTGAAAGATGTACTCATCTTTGGTTCAATGTAGATAGCTACAGTCATCATTTCTGGAGAGACACAGCCCGAGCTTTTGACCCCCATCTCAATGAAAAATTGATGTTCTCTATGTTCAAACACATTTTCCCATATTCCAACTTAAGTCTGCTGCCTCTCATCCTCCCGCTGTCTATATTTGAGAAGAGCGTGGCTGCATCTTCTTTCAACCCTCCCATTACATTGTTTCAGATAGGGGGAATTCTCTGAGCTAACTTTAACCCAACCCTTCCTCAGGCTGATTGACCCCAGCCCTTTCTACAAGTGCTTCAGCCTCTCACCTTCTTATTAACCCAATAATGCTAACAAGACTGATGTGCTCCATTATTCCATTGCACTGGGGAGACCCAAACTGGATGCAAAGCTCCATATGTGGTCTCAGTTCCAGAAATATTGTCTTTGATTGATTGAGATGATATATATAGAAAAAGCCTTGGGTGATGCACATGCAACTTTCTGTCCGATGACATCTCTGCACTAAGTATTGCAGCTGACTGGAGCCATGATTGTATTTTTTTTTCTGTGAGTGTAGGTATCTCGATGTAACTTAGAGATTGCCTCCTGAAGTTTTGCTGCAGTCCTTTCTCCTTCTGCTCCAGGCAGCTCTACCAACCTTTGTTAAACTAACAAGGATCAGGCCTTGTGGTGATATTATCTATTTTTTTCTATTTTTTTTTTTTCTGCTTTCATAAAGAAGACAGCTTGGCTGAACCTCAAAGTTACAGAATGAACAAAAACTCAAGATAATTGCAATTTTAAGAAGACATCTGACAAAGGTTATGGTATGTAGATAAGGATTTCTGAGCCTGAAATAAGTGAGTGGGTTCAGTCAGGGCTCTTGTGGATTTTGCATTACTTTGTTGTATTGCTGTTATGACTTTTCAAGGGAAATAAATTACTATGTATGTTTTTTTGTTTGTTTGTTTGGTTGGTTGGTTTTTTTGAAAGGATCAGTAGGCCCAACAGCAGCTGTGAATGAGTCCCATGGTGTTTCTGTGCACACATGTGCACGTATAGTAGAGTGCCTGCCCTCAGTTTCTTAAAATCTAAATTACCAAGGAAGCTGGCAGGTGGAAAAGGTGAGTGGGGTGCCTTGCATGATCAATGCCAAACTTTGTACCTTACCCTGACTAAAACTATAGCACAGTCTACCTACATATTGGAGAGTCTTCCTCTTAATCATACTTTAACTCTCACATGGATGCAATGACAGCAAGAAGTCAAAAGGTCTACTCAGTTCTGTTAAGCGCATAACAGCTCTTGCTGTGTTGTGAATTCTTCAGGTAAAAAGTTAAATTCAGGATGAATTTTAGTCCTCAGTGCAGGAGAACGTGTAGCAAGATAAACATAGCAAAACAGGCCTACAGAAATAACTCAAATAATCCTATCATCTGATTGTATAAATTAGGGCACACACCAAGTAGGAGATGTTTTTTTGTTTGTTTTGTTTTGTTTTGTTTTTGATAGTCAGTTTTAGACAGATGAATTTGTCATGATTTGTCATGTGATAATCAGGACACTTTTTTTTAATTTAATTTTTATTTTTTTAAACTATAAAAGTGATTTGTAAGGAATTATTACCAGTTCTTTGCACAGATAAATGCACATATGCATATTTTTTGCAAACAATGACAGTGGCACAGGTGTATCTTATACATCACTCTTCATCAGCAACAACTGATGAAGGCATCAGCCCACACAGAAAGTTTAAAATGCACATTGAGGGCAAAAAATTAATGTGCAGTAGTAAAAAATATAAATCTCTCAGATCAAAACAAAGTTGTATGTTTCTCTATTTTGATGACCCTTAAAAACAAACACACACACAAACAAAACAAAACTTTTTTTTTTTTTTTTTCTCCCAGTTCTGATTGGGATAAAAATATAAAAGTTTGGAAGTTTGGTGGAATATATAAATATAATTTTAAATATAAATATATATTTATAAATATATATAAATAGTTATTTATATAGAAATAACTATTTGGATGAGAAATAACTATTTGGATGATTGTACTTTCCTGATTCTGGCTATCTGTGCTGCAAATTTCAAGTTGAGAATAATTTTCTAAAGCAGAAAAGCAACTTGCTGCTTTAACTAGTTTAAAGATAGATATATTAACTGAAATAGAGCTTTACAATGGGGGAATTCATCATAGTTCAGCAGTGCTTAATGTAATGGTTTTGTTTTTAACCAAAACAGGGAAACCCAACTAATAGGGAAAGCTGCTGATTATAGAAGTGGGACTCTGTTATTGATCACAGATGGAAAGCTCATGACATCCACAATTGCTGATCCTAAATTTAAAGTTGCTAAGATTATTATCAAAGAACAACAAAAAAAAGTCAATTTCTACACCGTGTTTCTTCATTTTCAGCTCTTATTTATGATTTTTTGTATTTTCACATCATAGTATTATTTTTTGATGTTTTCTTTGGGCATCTTTCACAAAAGTTCATCAGAAGATGAAATGTTTTTCACCTTTGGAATGGCACAGTAAATTAAAAAATTACTAATACAGTTAATATTAGCAACTTCTAAATGGCACTAATCCAACATTTTGACATCAATTTTCTGTCATGAGTCATGCTGAAAGTTGACATGACAAATAAATCTTTGTTTTCAGTTTTAGCAAATGAGAGCAATGTAAGAACAATGAACTGTGGCACCAAGACTAATCTCTGGTTTAGCTGTCTGTCTCCCAACAGTCTTTAAAGCATCAAACGCATTTCTTCCCCGTTACATGACTAATAGTCAGCTCCTGCAGAGAAAAATTATACTCTGGGACAAATCTACATTTATTTACAGCACTCCAAATAAAAAGTAAAAATAACCCCTCCACCCAGCCCTGTTTCTACATATCACCATTAGAGAAAATAGAGTTTTCCCTACTGAGATTTTTTTTTTTTTTAAAGAACAGACTGGGATTTGTCTCAAAATTATCATAAGAAACACTAAAAAAATATTCTAAATCACGGTTTAAATAACTAGGATAGGGTTTTTTTCAAATTTTGTTAAGGAAAGTCAATTCTGATACTGAACCAATTTTGAGGAAGAAAACCCTTCTAATATTAAAATTGCCATTTACCAAAGATAATGAGGCAAATTCTGCTTTCCTTTTATCGGGTTATTTTTCTCTAAATCAGGAGAATTAAGAGAATACTTCCCATCTCAATTTAAAAACCTGATTTTAAAATACAGTGTTAAGAAAAAATTTAATTTTTTTAAATGACTTTTTTTTTTTTATCTTAGTCTAGTATTCACGTCAAAATTTGGAACACAGTAGATCTTTCTTTAGATTTAGAGAGATATTTTCAGATGTGCCTACTCCAAGTAGTTAATTGTGAACAGTTCTTGATTGTCCCTTTCCTAATGTAAACATGTTTCTTTAGTCTTTCGCTTCAAGCGATTATGTCCTGATATGCAGTTGTGTCTGTAGTTCTTTTTTAAACTTTTTCCCATGTATCTAGTTCCTATACCTGAGAGCTGCTTCCACCCCCCCCCCCCCCCCCCCCCCCCCCGTAACTTCTGATTGCAGAAACCGATAACAGACCTCTCTTTGTCTGTGTGACTAAGCATATTAAACCTATGGTTTATGCTGAAAAATTGGTGAATTCCTGTTCAGTATTCCAAAAATATTGGATGCAATCAGCATATTTTTGCAGTAGTTTAGAATAGCAAAAGCAATTCAAGCAGCGTTAAGAAAAATAACTTATTTTTTTCTTATGTGACATGGATTTTTATTCTGGTTATTCTACACTATAGTATAGATCATGCTGATCCATAGAAATTTTATGGAAATACTTAGGAATATTTTAGGGGAATGATATTTTCCGGTGTTATCTGATTTCTTTTGTAATCAGACAGTGGCTGAGGACCAGGGCACTTGAAATGTACATTTATAATTTCCTAATTCTCCACTTCCTTTTCTTTCAATCATTTATGACCAGTAATTATCAGCATATCCTTCTGAAGATTTCCATCTATTCAGTACAAAGAAATGAAACCTTCATCTTGAAGCATTTCTTAAATGTAAATTACTCATTTCTGTCAATAACACCTTAATTTTGTCTTTATTTTAGTTTTAATGCTTTTCATAGCATTACTATTTTCAGCTATTATCTGCCTGTCATATCCGGCTTTCTCCTGTGTAATATTGTAATTGTATGTGTAAACTAAGATTCTTACAAAGAGATTGTTCTGAATATTTAATTACAAATAACGTACAACTTTGCTAGAAGTAGAGTTGACAGGACACAGGAGACGTTGACTGTCCACATATAAGCACTTGTATATCTCTGAAACTTGTTACTGAGTTGTAATTTTAAGAGGAAAGCATGGGTATCTGTGCATCTGGAGACCTGAGTATATTTCAGACATTTCAGAGAACCTTGGCACCAAAGCAAGGTGTATTTTCATTGTGTGCATTCACATCCATTGCCATTTGCTTATAGACACTCTATAATGTATTGTGTGTTATAATAAAGTGATTATTGTACGAAATCACACTTTATCAAGGACATATTTTAATTATGTGCCATAAACTGGTTAAAAATTTATTTTATTTTATTTTTTAATCTGAAGTATATAGTAATGCTCCTACTGACTTGAAAAGACTTTTTTTTTTTTTTCTATTAATATTATTATATTTTTAGACTACAAAGCTCAGTCTAAAGTCAGTAGCATTATGACACAGCTGCAGAGGATTCAGGTTTTGTAATGCAGAGATTTTACCTCCATCCCTTCAGTGTTTTAATGGTTGTTTTCTCTCACTTTGGTCAATGATATGACTCAGTTCACGTCAAAATTAGTAAGAATTATTGTTTGCATTTAATAAAAAGTGTTCTTATTTCTACAACTGTTTTTATTTTCTATATCTCAATAAAGCACTCTGTGGCCATCTTGATACCTGTTAGTAATAGTGAAAATACATAACAACAACAACAACAACAAAAAAAACACTTTTGTTCTTTACCTATGTTTTTTGAGTTAATCCTGGGTAATCTAATAATTCAGTGATTTAATTTTAATGATAACATTCAGCTTCGGAAAGGACAGATAATTCCAATGACGAGTGCAAAGGATATTTTTTTACAGATTTGGTCAATGGACTAAAAAATGAATTTTGACAGAACAGAAAACTACAAGACACTCATCAGTCTTCTGATCACTCTGAGTACATTTCTTGTTTTATGTAAATGAATAGCTCAGGCAATTTGTCTCTGACTTATAAAAATGATACATTAGGCTTAAAAGTAAAAATGTTGTCTTTTTGAAAAGATATTTAATTTATGAGGTTAACTACAATGCAATATAAATATTTGTCTGATAAAAGAACAAGCACTTCCCCGTGATAAAGCTATTTGCCACAGGGGCTCATAAAAAGAATACCAAAAACTACTAATAGGTAAGAGCATACATTCCATAAATTAAATCATACCTGGTCTCTTTTTCTAACAAATGTTCTCGTTAACGCAGTCTTTAGAGAGGATTCTCCAGAAACAGTCCAATTTTTGGCACAGTCCACAGAGAAAGAGAGATGCTCTGTGGTTGGAATTCATTCATTTTGTGTCATTTGAACAGTGAAAATTAGGCTGGTAGAACAATCAATCCTTTGCTTAACAGAAAAATGGACAGCAACTTTGACGTAGCTTAATCCCTTTTCTATAATTTGGGCACCCCAGTTTCCTCTGTCAAAAGCCTATCACCCATAATTAAAATGGCGTCATTTCTCTGTTTAATTCATTCTTAATGGAGTAATAGAAATATAATTCCTATAAAAATCAATAGGGCTTGTGTCACCAGACCTCAGTACAAGCTGGATTGTGTCCTTGGTGTTTTCATTAATAAGAATCACTACTTGCTTATGAAAACCACAACATGTTAATAAAATGAAAAAAAAAAAGAATGCAGCAGTTCAAGGTAATTTAGTGTAAGTAAACCTCTTCTTGAATGAGAAATGCATAAACCTTTGCCAGATAAAAAATCTTGCTCTGCTGTGTCATGCTGCAAAGTATATTAAGTTTGGTATCAGGTTCACTTGGAAATTGCTGCAGTCTATGAATGTGAAAGTAAGTATAAACTCTCCATTTGTTTTGATATATTAGCATGTTATTTATTTCAAGGAAAGAAGGACAGGAAAATAAAAGGATGATGAGTACAAGTAGTAACTGTGAGTAAAAAATAAGAAGTGCATTCACTATCATGTGGGATACCATAGATATTACTCTACATTTCAGTGTATAGGTCAATTAAAAAAAAAATAAAAAAAATCACACATTCTGAAATGCCTGTTTATAGTAATATATTTATTCTTTTGCTTAATTATTCATCCTGGAACTTTCACAAAAATTAGCATTTTGGTTTTGGCAATTCTAGTTATTTTTGAATACATATAGTTTCTGAGAGTTGCTTGTTCTTGAATGACTATCAAAATCCCACCTACAGAAATCTGCTGTTATGTTATTAAACTGTTGTTTGTGATGAAGTTTATGTTCTATCTCATTGTCCTTCAAACAAACAAGCCCCCAAAATGCCCAGGTGAATCCATCTAGTTCAGTAGTCTTTCTTTAGCAGTAGAAATAACAGATGCTTTTTTAGACAGAGGATATTTTGCACATAAGGTAGCTCATCTTATTTGATCAGTTGCCCTCTTGCTTTCACCACATTCACTGTTTTGGCATTTACCTGAATGTGTAACCTATAGTTTGTGGGAATAGACTTTGACAGTCTCCTTATCCTGATGTACTCTACACCCATCCGTTGTGTGAACATTACTGTAGATTACATTGTTGCTTATATTTTAAACAAAACATGAGATTTACCGCCCTTAAGAGAAGCAGTACTTTGCTGCATTCAGAGGAACCCTTATGCAAGTTTCATGTCTTCGGCCTCTCCCATTTGTGAGCTCTGAAATCCTTGCAGAGACCAGGAATATGAAGCTTGATCCCACAAGGAGCAAAGAGTTCACTTCTGGGTGAAATAGAGAGCTTATCGTTAGCTTATTTCACTTCAGTATATTTGATCAGGTTAATGTAACTGTTCACGTATTTAAAGTTAAATATGTGCTAAGGACTTTGCCACACCAGTACTGGAGTGCTGATTAAGCCCCTGATTATCCTGCATACCCAAGCACTGGTCTGAGAAATAAAGTTGAGTTTTTGCAGTGGAAATTCCACTAACCTGGCACAATCAAAAGTGATTGTGCAAGCATAACAGTTGTAAGTATGTTAAGCAGATAAGGGGAAGGTCCCACTGTCCCAAAATAAGGAGGATAGCTACGAAAAACAAGATGAGCAGTGAGAAATCAGTAAAAACTAACAACCATGGGCCCTCTAGTCATGAGAGAAAAAGAAAAAAAAAAAAAAAAAGAGAGAGAGAGAAATTAACGGTTGATCAAATAAATTTGTACGTATATGGTATAGTAATAAACATTGAGTAGTCTGTGAACCTGTAGTACTCAGCTATTGAGGAAACAGGACAAAATAAGCGTTGGGCAACAAGGAATATAAGGTTATGATATACTTTTGTTCTGTGCTTCTGCTCGCAGGATGCCTGCCATTGCAATTGCAAATAAAAATGCTACTTCACTGAGATCCTTGCCTGTGTTATTGGCTGCAGTGCTTTTCACACTGGGGGCACCCAGGCCTGGAGATTCAGCTGAGATAGCAAAGCCAGTTGATCACAAGCAAGATCAACACATTTTCCTTCCTTGCGGTCGTTTTAGTGTCATTCCTTATTTCAGTATAACAATAATTTAAATTATCCTCTGAGGAACTGTGGATATCCTTTCTGGAGCCTGACGTGATGCCACTAGCACTCTCACAGGAAAGGGCTGGCAGCAAAAGGAGTCCCCAGGTGCTGTGTGATTTCCTTGTCAGGTTACCTTTTTTACTACTCATTTGATAACCTCTGCTCCCTAGAAGAAGCATCTATAGAATAATAGCATTTGACAGGTAGGGGATAGCATTGATACCACCACAGCTGTGTAATTTCTGGTGTTCTTTCAAAACATATTCTTATTTCCTAACTTAGGATTCCTGCTTCCCGCTGCTGCCAGGGCTGGTGTCCCACATGCTGGGCTGCCAGCCATGGTAGGGAAAAATTGGTGGCAGTAGCTGGGCTGCAGTCAGTGATTTGCCTCATTAGGGCTGAGTGATGATCAGAAGGGTGAATGACTGAGGCAGGGGCAGCTGGAGGCCCAGTGCAGGGCGGTGAACAGGCTGAGATGGCAAGCTGCAGGTGGGGCCTTGCCAGCTGGGCTGGCACCACACCTGTGGCACATTTCCACATCAGCTTTTAATGGATCGTCAGAGGCAGGGGGTGTTTCTGCAATTTGTCAGGAGAAAGGAGGATTTTTGTGTGAGAGAGCATATAGGATACTGCTGCAGTCCTCTTTGATGCATTGTTTTCTTTGTTAAAGTAAATCCTCTGTCTCTGGCAGGGCCCTGGAAGGGTGTGCGTGGTCAGCAAACCAGTCAGAGGTAGGTTTCTAAAAAATGTTTTAGTGTTTCTGCTGTAAGGTTGAGAAGAGTAACAAATGACAGAGGGGTATTTTTGAACTAATGAAATGAGGGAGTCATGGACTGTGGTTGTCAGCTCAACAGTGAGCTGCAAAGGTAGCATGAAAAGCCCTTTTTACCTGGGTGTAGCAGTCCTGCCTTGCCTAGTGTATGTGGTCCTCTGTTAGGGCAGGAAGGTCTCAGCTGAGATGCTGCTTTTGTGAAGGGTTTTGGAATACAGCCTGTGTTGCTGGGCTTGCTGGAATCCGTATAAAATGCGTGTGTTTGGCTCAGAAGGGCTTCTGCTGAGCTAGAGATCAGTCAGCAAGTCCAAGCAATAAGAAAAGGTGTTAAAATATTCTTGAAATCCTTAAAGAGGTGAAGCCTAGTCACGAAGCATGAATTTTACTGTCTTCAAAAGATAACCAACCTTGTCTTAAGAGCTGAAGGGAATTTCATTAAAGTAGCAGGTTGCTGCTGTTTGCTTACAGCTAATACTGTGTGCTGTTGGCAACAAGTAAGGTGGTGCTTCCATCTCAGTAGTTTTGTGTCTGTCTGATGTTTGTCTTAAAGAAACAAACAGTAAGTATCCACAGCACCTACAAATGGGAAGAGAACCACCAGTTTAAGATAAATTCTAACATAAAAGTCTGCGTTCAACGAGCATATAGAAGAACTTATGTTCAGTAACAGTATTCAAGTTCCAATATGGCGTAGATCAAGAATTGTACTGAAGGGAAGATAAATGCTTGAGACTTGGATTAGATGTAGTAATACATATTTATCTTGACTCCCCTTCTGCTTGAATGGGTACCATCCCAGATTAAGTGGGTGAAATCACACTACTGTTCAAGTGTGAGCAGAGTTTTATGTACTTAGAGTAAGGGCAGTGAATATGTGAACTATGTGATGAAGCACCACTTATAAAGGGTGTATATTTTCTCATCAGTAGCTGTCTTCGATATCAAAACCAGCAAGATCTGAACAATAACAAGGGATTTTGAACTGTGAAGAAATAATTGGTATCTTATTACTTATATTGGAACATCTTGAGTATGTGAACAAAAACGAAAGGGCTCGTAGAGTGTACTTACATTGAAAAGAAACTGAATTAATTTCTCTACACTCAGATATCCAGTCAGGATTCAGGTTAGACATGGAGGAGACTAGGAAATACAGTTAATGCAAAACTAAATGTGGAGGAAAATCAGAGAGCATAATCACTCTCAGCAGGTAACCACAAATTTGCTGCAAATGTATTTTCTGGTACAAAATATTAAAATAATATTTTCAAGTATGGAATATCCCAGGAAGTACTACTCCTGTAGATAACTATCAGGTGAAAAGAGTTAACAAGCATTTGAGGGCAAGTGTTTCTTCTTACGTAAGATTAAGGACGTTCATTTATTCCTCCCCCCCCCCCCCAGCTTTGCTGAAGTGCTTGGTAAGGTTTTTCCACTTTTTGTTTTCTTATTCTTTGAAGCACGATAATCCTGACTTTAGAGGGAGTAAATACAGTAGGTTGCTAAGGATTGGAAACCTGTTTTTAAGAAAAAAAGACAAACAAAACAAAAGCAAAAAGAAAAATTATTAGCGTGAGGGTAATAGAGTTGTCTTTGGTGTGGGGGTTCATATGTTCTAATGAACATACAAAAAAACCCCTGTGTGTACATAGAACACCATAGCTAATTTAAACAACTCAACACAGAAGTGCTGTTAGTTTGAACAACAACAAAAAAAAGCACATTGACAAAATCTCATTACAAGCTTTGCCTCTGTAGTTACAGTTGTGCTAAGTTGGACTGCTTAAAAATGTATGGAAATTACAGTGTATTTTGCTAGTACGCTGTCCCATAATTATTTCTGTGAGCTATGTTTCTAATATCTGCAGGATCTGTTTTGAGAGGCATTGCAGCTCTTATTAACTGGCTATTGCTCTTGATAAAATCGTGTTGGTTCTTGTGGTGGTTTTACTTTGGTGGGTGGCTGAGCTCTACCACAACTGCTCTCTCACTCCTCCTGCTCAAAGACGAAGGGGCAGAAAATACAATGAAAAGGGCTCAAGCGTTGAGATACGGACTGGGAGATGGCACAGTAATTATCGTGACAGGCAAAACAGACTTGGGAGATAGTAAGATTTATTGCCTATGACTAACAAGCTAGAGAAGTGAGAGACAAAGAAACAAAACCAAAAGCACCTTTCCCCTCCCCTCATCCAGCCTCTTCTACCTCCTCCCCTCAAGTGGCACAGGGGAATGGGTGATATGGTCAGTCTACAGTGCTTCTTCTCTGCCTCTCCTTCTTGGTCACTCTCACCCCCTGTGCTGTGGGGTCCCTCCCACAGGATGCAGTCCTTGCTGAACTGATCTTATGGGGGCTGCCCACAGGCAGCAGCTCTTCAAGCACTGCTCCCACACAGCTCTGTACCACGGGGTCCATCCCTCAGGAGCAAGCTGCTCCAACCTGGGTCCCCCACAGGCAGCAGCTTCTGCCATACCCCCTGCTCCTGCATGGAATCCTCTCCACAGGCTACAACTCTGGCCCAGAATCTGCTTTGGTAGGGGTCTTCCACAGGACACAGCCTCCATTGGTGTAGGCCCACCTGCTCCACTGCAGTCTCCTCCATGGGTTGTGGCGTGGGACCCATGGGCTGCAGGGGGACATCCTGCTTCACCATGGTCCTCACCACAGGCTGCAGGGGACTTCTGCTCCAGAGTCTGGAGCACCTCTCCCCCTCCTTCTTCACTGACCTTGATGCCTGCAAGGCTGTTTCTCACTCCTCTCACTCTCTTAGCTGCTGTGTGGCACAGTGGTTTTTCTTCCCCCCCCCCCCCCCCCCCCCCCCCCCCTCCCATGTCTTAAACATGTTCTCACACACACAAGTGCAACCACCACCACTTATTGGCTTGGCTCTGGTCAGTAGTAGGGCCCTTACTTAACATGGGGCAGCTTCTAGATTCTTCTCACAGAAGCCACCTCTATGGCCCCCTGCTACCAAAACCTTGCCATGTAAACCCACTACAGTTCTGTCTTTAATGTGGCTGCAGCATGGAGCAGTGTGGTTTACTGCAGTTAAAAAAAAAAAAAAAAAAAAAAAAAAAAAGTTGTTTATCTTAGGTATACAAACAAAATATACCCTGAGACTAGATTGCATTAAAATAATTAATTTGTATTTGTGTGGTATTTGCACTTAAATTTCCAAGTTCTGACTACCAGAAGGAAACAGATGTAGTGTAGTCTAACAACTCAAGAAGTAATGTATTTTTTACATTATCACCTACTCCTACAGACAATAAATAAAGGCTTTGAAAGCTAACAATTGTGTAAAGCATTCCTAGTTGAATGGGCTCCTGCCTCTCTTGAAGATATACTATAGAGAAAGCTGCTTTTATATCATCTGGTAAAGCCTAATTGCATCAGTTGCATCTCACTCCTGTTCCAGATGGGAAACACCTGACATGCCTATTCCTTGGGTGCATTATTTATTAGGTGGATGGATGGTTAGGAATGGATGAACTAGAGAGGTTTGTCTCTTTTTTTTTTTTTTTCTTCAGTTACACAGGGTTGCTTTTTCTGATGATTATTTTTTGCTTCTCTATTTCTGATGTACTATGGTATGAATAGAACCATCTAACCATCTGTCTATAAAAGAGTGGCTACAGGCTTCTCAATTTTTCCCATGTATTTCAAACTAAAATTTAATCTTTTTTGATTTGTCAGCAGTGCTGAAAAACTTGAGCTGACAGGGCGGTGCAGGCAAAGCTCAAAGAGTTACCAAGTTTTCTACAAACCAGCAGCAGAAACTCTGCTGTTCTTGTCTCCCATTGGGAAAGTAAGTACTCGAAATGCGGTCTTGTTTTAAGATCATGGTGTAAGATGGGAGGAAGTAGCTGACTGTGGTGGTCTGAATCACTGTGTGGAAGGCAGAATTCCATGCTTTACATGGATGCTTCAGTCCTCTGTATTTCAGTACGATTCTTTAAGAGTACAGGTTACAGAATGTGGCCATCATGACAAAACCCCAGGAGCTGTTTTAATGGTAATTCATGTTGGAACATGTGAATATTATTTAACAGTGACCCCAAGTAGAGCATATTGTAGTGACAGAACCTAGAGGTCACAAGAGGTGAAGCCATGTCGCAAAATTTGTTCAGAAAGATGTCCAAGAAGTCTTCAATTATCTGGTACTTTTCCATAACTGTGAAAGGAGCATGTGTGGTAATACCATGATAGATGGCTGTAGCCATTCAGTGAAGCACTACTGTATCTATGATAGAGAACATCAAAGAGTTTCTTGGAGCTTTCAAGGTCTTTGTAGAGCAGATGAGCATTTTCAGGCAGTTTAATAACCTTAGCACATCTTTCACATAATCATTCCTTGTCTGGCTCTTAGCTCTCCTCAATTTAAGGGCACAGCCTTTCATTAAATAGCAAGGCTGCTAGCTGAGGATCTGGAGCTAGCAGGTATGCTGTCCTAATTAGTAAGGGAGCAAATGTATAAAAATTTCATCTCCACTGCATCCAGATGAAACAAGATTATGGCAAATTACTGAGGGAAGAACAGACATCAGCGTGTGTGTATAGGTAGATTATGATGCTTGTGGGAGTGAACTGCTTGTATATGCTGATTTGCCTCTGGCCAACAGTTAATACTTACATTATGCCTTGTACAATTGTATTGTATAACAGCTGATTTTGAGATGTGATTGTAGTCCAAATGTCACTAGTTTATAAGGTAACTTGGATACACAGTGCAGTCATGGCTCTAACTGCATTGTATACTGAGATGAAAGGGGGACTGCTTCACAGTGCTCTCCAGCAGGGTCAGTTATAGTGTTGTTTCTCTCTGAACGTGTCACTTGTATCAGTCTTCTGATGTGATTTATTTTTCCTTGATAAAGAAGAGAATAGCTGAGTGTAAAGTCTTAATATGTTCTTAAATTGAGAATGTTACAGATTACTTAGGAATAGCTCTATCCTTATCTGTGTGCATGCTTAACAAGAAGGAAGAGTTATATTTGTATATAAAAATAAATATATGGGGTATTTACTAGTCCCTGTTACCTAGGCAAAGGAAAATATATTCAGACCCATCAGTGCTGGCAAACATCGTTGTCAGTTTAGGGTAGGAACTAATGGCAAAAGAAGCAAGTGGAACGATTGGTTTAATAGAGTCAAAAAAGAGATTGTGAAGAGACCATGCAGTCTTTATATGTATTTACATATATATAAAATTAACCAAGCAAATGTTGCAAACCAAATAATTTAAATCCTCGATTTCCATTTGTTATTTTAAAATGTATATATTTCCTATATTTCCTCCTGTATATATTTCCTCTATATTTCCTGTGTAGTAAATAAAGTGTGTTCATGTAGTGTCACTCTAATATTGTGAAGATACTCTAGGATGATTTGAATGATAGAATGATATGTCTACCATCATGTGATATAGATCTATCTCATGGTGCCATGGAATAGTGTAGTATTGAAGTGTACATGCTGATAAAAAACTTGAAATCAGGGAGAAACTGCTCCACTGTTGATAGGTCTTGGTCAAGTATGCTACATTGTGTTTGGTTAAAATATATCTATTACCCTTATCTTACTGATAAATATAAATGTGTGTATTATTTGGTGAGGTTTAGGCCAATTATTTTGCTTGGAGGGACTTTAAATTGTCTATTTCCTGGTTGTTGAGGAAGCCTAAAGATGCCATATAGGCATTCACAAAGGAAAAAGGTGGGTAATTTTTCAGGAAGTCGAATCATACAATGTACCCTTGCAACAAAGAAGGCTGAATGGTATTGTAGACAGCTTTAGGAGTGTAGCCAGCAGATCAAGGGAGGTGGTCCTTCTCCTCTGCTCAAGGATGTTGAGGATGCAGAGTCTTCCGTTCAGGGTTCCCCCGTACAGGAGAAAGTGGCCCCTAGTGAAGGGCCACTGGAATGGTTAAGGGGCTGGAGAAGCTCTTAGGAGAGAGAGCAGGGACTGTTAACTCAAGAGAGAAGATTGAGGGGCATCTCACAAACGTACACATATGTGAAGGGACTATATAACAGAAATGGAGCTAGGCTGGTTCTCAGTTTGACAAGGAAACCTGATAGTCAGCTTTTTCAGGTGCTCTTGTGTCTGCTCCAGCTGAAACTTAGCAGTACCCTGAGATGTGCACTGGTCAAAGGAGGTCACATGATGACTAGTGAAAATGACCAAAAGTTGTTTCTATTACCTGAAAAAGATGTTTACTGGCACCACGGTAGTCATTGGTGTAATCTAGGTAATTGACTAAAAAGTCTCAAAGGGAGTGAGAATGAGACTTTACTGAACAACAAAATGTAATTCAAACAGATTTCCATATTCTTAGGTTGTGAGATGTGGCAGGATCACACTTTTACCATGTTATTGCATCGGATTCTGATGTATTACTTCTCTATGAAGTGTCTAAGAAGTTTCACTAATGCCTGAAATATCATCTCACCAGCCATCAAGAACAGGTATAAGCTGAACATAGGTTGCAGGTAAAAACAAGTCACTGGATATTTTTGAACACCGTTTGAGGAAGTTAAGCATTGCTACTTTAGGACTGTTCTTCCAAAAAAAAAAAAAAAAGAAAATCACTTTTGCGAGGTTAACAGATTTTAGAGAACAATGAATGAGAGTGAGTGTATTATTTCATGAAAGAATGAGCTACTGTGTTAAATAAAGCATCAAGTTGTATTGTAATGGTATGTTCTTTCTGTCTCTCAGCAAAAAAAGAGCAATTGGTTGACCTAATGACTAAAAGTAACCAGTGTATCCTGACGAAAAGGAAGACATGTTTTATTTTCCTATTAAAAGATTGTAGATGGTTTCATTCAAGGTGGTGTAAATAGAATGAATGGTGTTTCTGTTCAACAAGTTGGTCTTCCACATGTATATCCTAAGGCTGCTGAAGTACTCTTTTTTTTTTTTTTTTTTTTTTTTCAAAACTAAAGAGAAGGGAGAAATATTTTAGGCTTGCAACTTCTTTGCATTGTGTAGTTAAATAAACAATACAACTTATTAATATTATGCTTAGTTTAGAAAACAAGCATGTCACTCTGAAATGCAATTTATAAATATACAGATCTTAAGGAAAATTGCTTTAGTATTCATCAGAAAATAATTTGTTGATACAAAAACTTTTCTGGTAGGTACTTAGTCTAAAAGATAACTTTCCAGTGAAATTCTGATTGAATAACTTTTCGGTGATGCTTACCTTACTAGTGCAGAAATATTGCTCGCCATTCTCTTTGTGAGTGGTTCTTGAGACGCTTCCAGCTGTGGTAACACAACTTTTCACTAGAGTATGTAACCCAAACCTTCAATTTATATTTAGTGTCAAAGTTTATTGTGCTCAACTTATTCAGAAGAATTAACACTTTTTTATTCTTAAGAATTACACTTAAGGAGGGGGCTGAGATTCTGGCCTTTGTCTTCTGTCGTATAAGCTAACAGGAAACCAGAATAAAGGAAGTAATGGATACAGAAAAGATGTGTAATACTGATTTCTTTTAAACAAACATGGGGAAAAAATAGATAAATATTACTGGTGATGTATAGAAATCATTGAGGGGCACTGACTTTTACTAGCACAATACTGAAGTGCTATGCTTATTCCAGGTACTGAAATAGTTCTTAACTGCCAGTGTCACAGGGCAGTAGATCTGAGTGGGTAATTCAGTGACTAAATTTATTTTAAATATCTATTAGCATCTATTTTAAATATCCAAGAGGGAAAAAATATTTGTATATATCGCTTTGTGGTTTTAATTCAGAGAATTTCTTTGTTGCTGTTGATATCCTCTGCTGTGTGCTCAAAATTTAGTTTCAAAGGTGTTTAGTGACATGACCTGCTATGGCTGTTGAAATGAATGATGCCTGCCCCTTGTTGTTATGCTTGATGTATATCTTGAATTAGGCTTAGGTTAACAGCAGCAGATCCTGAAGTGAGCACGCTTAAGAACTTGATTGATGAACCATTTAAAAAAACAAATACTCTGAACTATATCGTCAAACCCTATAGGTAAATACACTGGTGTCAGCTAAAGGGCTTTGTTGTAACTTTGGTAGCAGTCGGAAGGTAACTAAGATTTTTCTTTGTGTTGTGATTTAGCCAATATGGTCAGAAAATGATGATTAATACCTGTGTGTGTCGGGGGAAGGGGTCAATGACCTGAGGAAGTATGACTTTTTGACTGCTGCTTTGATTGGGCCTTGGCAAAACATCAGCTTCTATGAAGCAATCCCCGTTGTATCATACAGGCAAGTTCTAATATGGGTATTAAAGTCTACGAGCCCAACTTTTCTATCAGAATGACTTAAGTTCACTTACCATTCAAATGATAAAGGGATAAAAGCTCAGCCAGCATTATTTAACTGTTAAAATGTGATCCAAGGCTTGAAGTGTGCTCTTCTTGGGGAGAAAGGAGGGTATAAAAAGATGTAGGTCTGCTGCTGAACTTTGAAGGATCAAGTCTTGTGAAGTAAATGATCTTGCTGAAGGAATCAAGTCCCTTCATTACCAAAGCTGAGTCTGTTGAGGTAGTGAGTCCCTCTTTCTCTCCTTTTCAGGTTCCTGATTTGATGGTGCCTGGGGGGGATATGCAGTTGATGGTGTGATCCAAAGTGACACTGGTGAGCTCTTAGCTTGCTGCTGTTGGTGGCTGTGTATGTAAAAGCACCTTTTGGCCAAACTGAGTTGGATGGGAAGTTTAATCCCTTCCGAACTATGTTGCTGCCCAAGTGCCAAGGATCGTAAGATACAGTGCTCGGGGCTTGGAGGGGGAAAAAAAAAAAAAAAAAGGGTGGTGGTGGGTGGCTAGGGGTAGGGATGGGTTATTAGCGTACAGAGAGAACTACGTTATTGTGTTGAGTAGGGGGCACAGAAATTTTCCTGAAGGCTCTTGAGAAATACATGTTAGTATTACCGTAGGTAATGTCAGTTGGTAGCCAAGTACAATGTGGTTTTGAGAGCTAGTTCTTGGTTCCTCAATGTGCAGAAAAAGCACTATGATGCTTGCATTTATTGTTGGTCACATGCTCAGAGTGCTGCCTTTGCCTTGCTTGAACCCTGAATTTCTAGCTATGTATCTGAATTCCTACATATGTACTGGTATGGTAAAACCAGTTGTAGTTCTGGCGTGGTGCGTGTGCTCTGTACTACTCTTATTCAGATCTTGTTTGTTATACAGTATACTTCACTAAAACATGTTAAGAATGATTTTTCTGTTCAAGCGAAGAACCCGTTCTAAAATGAATATCTAAAATATTGAGTTAAGTACATCTTCAGTATTCAACGATGAATTGAAACTACTGAAATGCTACATCTGTCCACCCAAGTGGTAGCTAGAGCTTTTCAGGTATCATTTTATTGCTATGGATTCTTCTATGAATCAATTGGTTTCTTTTAAACGCTTGCTTCAGAAGGCTTGATTGTTAAACATTCAAAGTACCAGCATATGGAGCCAAAATAAGGATAAAAATTTCTGTTCTTGTAATCAGGTTCATAAATGAGACATCTATTTCTAGAAACCTGCTTATAATTAAGTATTAAAATAGGCATTTTCTGAGATGCAGTGCTGCTTCAGAAAGAGAAAATATTTTTCAAGATCATAGTGTTCAGAAAACAGTCCTATTAGATGGAAATGGAAAAGAACAAATAATTAAGTAGATTTCTTACTAGTTGTTAATCAGTAAGAAAGCTTCAAGATCAGGGAGTTCTGCTGTTTCATTCCAGATAAGAAAGCAGGTCAAGACACCTTCAAAATACCATTGTTTCATTTTGGCACCTAAAAGAAATTCGTTAGGTATAGCATGCTTATGAAGGTAAGAATACTCAGTAGTGTACACCTTCTGCACGTACATTGAGGTTCTTATCTCTGAAAGTCCTGCTTGCAAGCAGCAATACTCCTGCATTTGCCTCAGGTTGCCACTGGGTATAGAGTTCTCCCTCATTAGTCCTACTGGGGGCATTCAACTGTGTAGTGGCACTACTGGTGCTTGCCTTAAAGGAAGCTCTATAGGGAATCGTGGTATTTTTGTATTTACATAGTGCATGTGCTTTGCTTGTTGTAAAAAGTCTGGATAGATTTTGTGGTGAATTCTGCTTCATTACCAGTGACTCAGAATGATGCTAAGTGGGATTTGGCATGTGTTATGGTTTTACTCATTGAACAAATTACTTCAGTCGTGGGAAGGGAAGGAGTTAACCAGTGGATGTTTATTGTGAAGGTTTTCTCCCTACTAGATAGCTCTTCTGTTGCAGACCTTTGTGGGACTTATGATCTGTAGCTTCTCCCTGCCCTGTAGTTGTTTGAGTAGTGTTTTTTTGTTGTTGTTGTTGTTGTTGTTTTTTTGTTTTTTTTTTTTTTTTTTTTTTTTTTGTTTTTCATGGCTGGTCAAATAGTGATATGTGGGTACTACAGGTTGTGTTCTGTGGTTATAGGCAGCAGAATAACAATCATGGAGTCTCTAGTTGGAAGGGACCTTGAAAGACGATCTGGTTCCAACCACCTGCTATGGGCAGGGACATCTTGCACTAAACCAGGTTGGACTAATCTGTCTGTGAAAACCTCCAGGAATGAGACACCCACAGCTTTTCTGGGCAACCTGCTCTAGGGCCTCAACTGGTCCTAAAAATAAAAAATAAAAAAAAAAAAATAAAAGTAGTAATAATAATAATAAAAAGGCCAGGATCTCTTTTTGAAGTAGTGGAATAATACTTAGAAAAAAATAATCAGAGTAATCAGAAGTGAGCTTTACAATGCTAAGTAATTTTAAATTGTTTTTGTGTACCTCCTCTTAGCTTGTTGGCAGCTTATGCTACTACAGAAAGTAAGGTCTGGAGTCCAGAGGAAATTAGAAAAAGCTTCATGAGTAGGTCATTTTGTATCATTGGGAAAGGTTATGATAATGTTACTGCTGTAGTTATATTAGATGGATGATGAAACCATTCCTGTGAAGAACCAACTGAGGACAACTGGGGTATTTAGGAAAGTGGAGGCAGTATCAGAGAAAAAATAGGTGGGGAAAAAAAAACACAACACTGCAGTTGCAGACAGTATACTAAAGGATATTCCAGGAGGCTGAGAAGGTAATAGTTTTTCCTGTATGCTATGGCAGCGCTTGAGCTACAATCCTCTTAGTGTTTTTAAATGAAGTTCATCTAAATGTCATTTTCCTTCATTAGGAATGGGGGTGCTGAAGGAATATGTGAAAATGGCTTTGTAGATGACAGAGGAAAGATTTTTCTGGATGGTACTCCTTCACGTTGCTCTTCATTATATGAATGCCTGATATAGGAGGAGCAAGAACTTGTATAGCATGGCAAATATATAATTAGACTTACATACAGAACTTTTTTGTCTGCTTCTGCATTGTCTGAAGCAAAACCTGTAATTCCCTTATGGAAAGGGGAGCTCCTCAGTGGTAAAAAATAGTTGCTTAGGCTTGAACAGCAGGGAGCTGCATGAAAATCATTAAATGATAGTTGGACAAACTGGAAAGGTGGATCACTGGAAAATGGAGGGGGTGGTAATAGAAAGCAAAATAACTATTTGACAGCAGGTGTTCTTCTCCCAACAGGACAGGAGACCAATCTTTGTTTCCCAACAAAAAATAGAATGGAGTGCCAGATCATAAAAATCTAACAAATGAGGTTGTGACGTGTCCTAAATAGATAGAGAACTTCTTCACCATATAGAAGGAACTGGTGTTGTATATTGTACAATTGCAAGTGAAAATCTTGTAGAACTAATCCTTTGCAATAGCTCCATCCATATAACACTGTGTTATTGACCAAACTACATATAAATAGCTTTTGATGTTAATCCAGCTGGTGAAGAAACAGGAACCAATGTGCTTTTTCCTTTTATTCAGTTACGTGGCTGTATACAAGAGTTGGTGCAAAACAATCTGCCAAATCCAAGATGGTGTTTTTTCACAAGAATTCTTCTGTATTAAAATGACTGCAGAACTGTCTTTTGCAGAACGCTACAAACAGTGTTCTGCTTGTGGAACAGTAGCCTTAGGAAGGATTTGTTGCCTTCAGCTCTGGAAGGCCTATTCATTTATGCAAGTAACTTTAATGCAAGCCTCTTGGGGGAAAAAATGGCTAACTTCTTGTTTTTTTTTTTTGTTTTTTTTTTTTTTGTTTTTTCCCCCCCCCCCCAATGAAATTAGTGTTTCATTGAAGAACAAGAAGGAAAAGAATACATCTTAGGCCCTGATTTACTTGTATGTGTTTCTTGATACTTGTGTTTCAGTTCTGAACACTTTCTATTTCACTGAATTTGTTAGCAATCATATGAAGCAAATAAAGTCCCCAGGTCCTAAGCTTCTGCAGTCTGAATGAATTTCTATCTGTATCGTTTTGCACATGGCATGATGTACTTGTAGGGGAAAAAAAAAAGTAATAATTTGTTTTCTTCTTGGTCTTTATTTTTGCTTTTGTATTCCATCATCAGGAACTTCTAGTGATTGATTGGCTGGTTTCATAGTATGACTGTATAAATTTGCATGCAGTTTATTTTTAAACATAATAACCTATTTCTCAGATTATCTACGTTAAATAGGTACATTGATCAAGGAATGTATATTGACTTAACTGCAATAGCCACTGGCTAATCTTTGAGATAACTAAGTCTTTTGGTATTTAATACTAATAGGTTCAGTTTTTCTTTATTAGCTCTAAACATGAAATTCCGAGTAATTGAATTCTTGATTTTTAGTAATGCTTAAGGCTACTATTGATGATACGGAGCTTTTATTTCTGTGTATATGTGCTGTGTGTGTTCTAAGTAAATAAGAATTGGAGGGAAAAAGTTGACAGATTACCAGCCATGTTTCAAAACTAAATGAAGGAAAAGTAGCCTGCAGATGAAAAACTAAAAAATTCTTACCGATGTTTTCCCATGTTTAGTTTTAATTACCTTCTGACTCTTATTCTTGTCTGTCCAGCTTGTTGGAATGAAGCTCGCTACCTGTTTTTGCATTGTTGCCCAAGGTGATATGAAATAAAATAGTGCTGACATAATTTTGTCACCACCCCATCGTGAAATAATACAGGAAGGTTAAGAGAAAAAGAGCTTAGAGGTAATTACTTCTGAAGCTCAGCACGTATTGGGTAACCATTGGTTTTTATGCTTATAGTATGCTGAATATTTTCTGGGCTGAAATGGGTAATCCTTCCAATTCCTCTGATTCCTGCCTTGTTTCTAACAGCTATTTCCATCAAAGAGATGGGATGGAAGGTGAACAATGAAAAGGGGGCAGGGGGAAATTGGTGTGCTATGAATCTTTTATTTTTTTCTACTTCTACTAAAAAACTTTGTAGTGGGAGGAGCGTAAGAGTAAGATAAGGCACTGACAGAGCAAAGAAGAGCTTTGCTACCATTATCATAGGTGAAAAAAGAACTCTCTGACCTGTTCTTCACCCATTAATTTAGATTGCTGCTACTGCAGTACCTAAGGATTTGGCCAGGTTTTCTTAGAGCATCTATCTGAAAGTGTAAATTTCATCACACTGCCTTGAGCAAGATTATTTATTGTAAACCATTATATTCCTGTGTACTTTCTAGAATGTGACTTCAGTTCCAATACGCAGTACTTGTACTGGTTATATAAAAACTGAAATAGCAATAGAATGATGAAGGTACCGACTTTCTCAACTATAGAAAAGCATTGAAGGGAAGAGAAGCCTCTCAATACAGACATAGAGAAACATGCTGTTATGAACATCCATAGCAATATGTAGAATGGGTCTGCAACTATTTCAACTCATGGGTGTTCTTGTTGTAGTTTTTTTTTTTTTTTGGATGAGCTTCCAGAGCTGTAAAAAATCTTTCCTAGTAAGCTCTTTATGTGGACATTAATGAAATATGCGATAATGAAAGTTAAGCATTATGACCTTTATAATGGGAGACCTTCACAGACATAATGGTAAAAGGCAGAGCAGTATAGCATAATTTTACTAATGAAAATATCTTTTACCTCCTCTTGAAATACACAGTCACGATTTTATTTAGACAATATAAATAAAACTCTGAGAGCACAATGCTATCTCTTGTATGTTCTTGCAAGGCTGGTTATTTCTGAAAATAGCCACTGAAAACTTGGAAATTTAATTCTGCATTATGATCTGTTCCTCTAGACTCAAGGAATCATACAGGTTAATATGCACATCTGAGGAGAGTCTGAAGTTGTTTTAGTTGTTCTTTGCACTCTTCACCTATCCCAAAGTTTAAGTGCATTCTCTAACTGTCTCCAACTAGCTTTGCATTCAGTCAAGGTCAAATACTGATCGCTCTATTGCCAGGAATTTCATGAAAAAAAGCATGAAATAATCCTCGGATAGTGATAGGGATTTATAATGGAAATGCTATATCAAGTAACAGAATTGATTACAGATATTCTACCATGGAATGAGGAATAATGTGCTAATGTGTATACATCATTTAAATATCAAACTTGGAGGATAGAATAAGCTCTTGTAAATCATAAGACTTCTATAAGCACCCTCAACCCTTATGTAAGAAAAGCTTCCCAAAATGGAAATGTCAGAGTAGTATATTTTGCATAGTTAGCATGTTATTTGATAGCTGTAGTTAATATCCTTAAAGCATATTATGTTCATCTAATAGCTTGGATAAATTTGAAGTTGGTTGATCTGTTTCAAAGGCCTTTAATAAACAAAGAAACAAAAAAAAGTTTGATCTTGTAATAAAAATACTCATCTCCTAATGCATGGAAAGTTTACTAGCCCATAAAACAGATTGACCTCTGATTCAAAGGGTGTTTGGCCAGCCTTGCATGGGCTTGTGTTTTCAAACTTCACAGTTACATTTCAATAGGTGTTTCTGACTGTAGAAATGAAATATTTTGCTGCAGCAATTGTTTCTTTAATACACGATACACTGTTATGGATCATAAAACATAGCTTTTTGTGTTTGTGGTGCTTTTAACTTGCTGAATTCTCAAGTAATTGCTCAACTAATAATAATACGGCATATGTAATCTGAGCTCCTTGTAATTAAAAATACTTTCTGTTTAAGTATGTGTACTCTGCATTTTCAGTTAAGACTGTTAGAGGGATCTCAGCATTTTTATAAGCTATAATGCCGTACCAAAGAAATTTGCTTTGTCAGTTTGAGTGCTGTTGTAATAAATGATTGTTACTTTTTGATCCTTTCTGCTGTAATTAAAAAGCAGCCCATCAAAATACTGACAGTGTAAATGCTCAAACTTAGTAATTGTTCAGTAGTAAATGACTGAGCCAGTTTTCAAAGAAGAATACAAAATGTAAATTACATAATGTTCTCAAATTTTTAAAGGCTTTCAAAGCTTGTACTGCAGCAGTGAAGCTGGTTTGAGTTATTAGTTCTCTGAGCTACCACGCTGCAACTGATGGGCTGTGCTGTCTGCACCCAAGTGAACTTGATTCTCCGTGGTTTTTCTGAAGTAGTTAAGATGTGCTGACATAGCTAATTCCTTGAAATGCTCTGTAGCTATAACTTGCAGAAAGAGCAAAAGAAAAAGCAAGAAAGAGTTTTTTCTAGCGTTGTTGTCCAAGAAATCTTGTCAAAGATCTGTGCAAGGATGCATCTCTTAATAACTTATAAACTATTCCCACAAGGTCATTGGACTTGAGAGTGAATCTGTATATGTGCACAGTTATAAAACAGGGTAAACCCTGAAGCCCTCCCACTGTCAATAGATGAATTTCATAAATATCAAGTATATTTGATTATTGTGCAGTTTCAAATGTTTTTGCCCCCATATGACAACTGAATTAACAGATAGAATTTAAATGCTGTTTTCAGTTGCTACTGAGATGACTTGAAATTGCTCTGCTTGGTTAATCTATTTAATGCTGCTTTGGCTGTAACCAGACAAGAGATTTTTTCAGAAAGGTGAGAGTCTGAGGAGGTTGGGAAAGGGGAAGCAGAGATGTAGATTATCCTTGACCTGAATTTCAGGGTTTGACTGTATAGTAAACCTGCAAGTGTTCTGGTTGAGAATGGGAAAATGGGACCACTTGAACACTTTGTCCTATACTCAGTTTCTCAGAGCCTATAATTTAAGTTCACAAGAACTTGCAAAACCCATCGTTGTAGCTCTTCTTCTTGTTGCTGTTCAGATCTCACCTCTGCTTCATTTCATTTGTCTCCTGTCAAGCACATTTGCTACTTGGATCACCACCTCACAGTTGTGAGGGTAATTCTTCTTGTGACATTTCTTCTTTTTATATCAATAGAGAATTTTACAGCTTCCATAATCTTGCTGCTAATCAGAAATGAACAAGTCAATTGCAAGTGATACAAGGATCGTTCAGTTTAAAGGCATAGGTTGTTGTGTTTTACAAATGATGTTCTGCGGTTCTTACCCTCTCCTAATAACAGAAAGCATGGAGGTACAGAATCTGTATCTGCTTTCTTTTAGCTTGAGAAAGTAATGTTTTATTGCTTAATTGGAAACTTTTATGTGGAGGGAAGGAGTAGCAGAAGATATGTCACTGGCTTCTCTTTTTTGCTTCAGGCTGTTTTCAGTTAAAGCAAAATATACCTCTCGGTGATGCAAGAAGAATTACAATTGTAGACTTCCTGTTTCCACTGAGAACTGCTAAGAGGCATAGTGCCTTAAATCTCAATTGCAGGGGTAGAGAGAGCAAAATCGTGAGCTGCAACTTCTGATGCATGGCTGAGATAGTGTAAGTAGAGCTGCAAGTCCTAAATCCCTGATAGCAGAGCTGACTGGGAGGCTTTTTTTTAAAGTCCACCCCATTCAGAGTGTGTTCATCTACTGGGGCTTTGCGGAATGCTGAAGTAGCTAAAGATGGAGAAACTACTGGGGAGTTTTCACTCAATCAACAGAGGTTCCTCTCAGGATTTTTCAGCAGCAGAAATTTAGGTTACCATCACACAAATCTGAGGCTGAGGATCTGGTCAAGGGTGTTTCCCTTGGATTTGGCATATTATCAGTTCAGCTAGGGTAAGAGTATGACATGAATCCCATACTTGACAGATGAGTCAATGACTCCTGCTTCTCAAAGGAACAACAAACTTCCTCTGTTCTTACAAGAAAAGAGAATGGTGTTATGGAGGTTGTAGAAAGTGTGTGATAAATGTGATTTTCCCTCTATGATTTGGTTACCATTTGCAACTGTAGCAGCAACATATATATATCTATATAGGAGCTGGATGAATGTTGAGTACCATTAAAATATGTAAAACGTTGAAAAGTCTTGACTGCACAATGGAAGAAGCAGGGTATATAGGAACTTTGAAAGTCTCTTTTTATTATGGTTGGTCAAGGTAAACTTTAGGTATTTCCCTGATCACATGTCAGACAGCAATATTGTACCTAAATACATGGTATAAAATGTCAATGCAGCAAGGAAAGCTGTGTATTGCATGCACCTTCTTATCAAGAGTAATTGGTAACCAAATACAGAAACACACAACCATACTGTATGTTTTTATATAAATATTTTTAACTTTGCTCTATTCTATTGTAGTATCATGCCAAAAGCTGTTTTGTCTGAATATCACACTTAGTCTTTTTAATATCTACATAGATAAATATGGAGTCAAGTGCTTAGTCTTGCGTGCCATCTTAAGTCACCTTATATGTACTCATAAATGTAGCATTTTTTTCATCTTTTCATTTTCACAAATGAAGTTGAGCTTGTTTTAGGCTATCTACTTGCACGTTGGCTGTTGGATTTCATTATGCATGACAAAACTGATTCTCATCCTGCTCTTGCATAGGTGTAGTCTGTTAAAGACCTGATTAAACCCAAGCCCCAAAGAACTTCAGCTGCAGCATGAGGGTTTGTGGCTTTCTTTGGGTTTGGATTCCCCCATGATGTGTACACGTTGTTTTCCAGGAGAATTGTGTGTCTAGATGAATAAATGCTAAGACTCAGCATTCACTTGCAAGAACTGTTGACTATTTGCAAGAAGCAGGACTAAAGTAAAATGAAGTGCCAGAGTTAATTACCTGCCCAAGTTATTCATGCAGGGAGAAGGTTTGCACAGTTAATTAGTTTATTTTTTGAAGAGGCATTTATGGTTTTAGGAGAAGTGTAGAGAGCTGCATTGCTTAGTCCTGAGAATGGGTGGATTAGAATCCTGTTGATTTTGATAAAACTTCATTTATTATATTTAAAGATATATCAAATGACCTTCTCTGATTAGCCCTAACACGATCTCAGAGGAAAAAAAAATAATTATTATTTGTGCCACTGATTAGATGAAGCCCCAGAAAGTAGGGCTCTCCTGAACATACTTTGAACCAGAACTACTGGATGAACAGAAGAAGCTTGTGGATAGGAAAAGCTGTTCAGCAAAATTAAGTAATAGACAGAAGTTATCAACCAACTTCTGGCCTTGGTTTAAAAATAAATAAATGTGAGTTGATTAAAATTACTATAGTACGCTATGTTAATCAATAGAAAGAAGCTGGGCTATGAATATGCAGCAGACTTTAAGGTACTCTACATATGGTTTTGGTGCTCACCAGCAATTATGATGAATAGTTTTAGTGACTGTTAATGAAACAATAGTTCCATACTACTTCATTATACACAAATCTGGTCAGGTTTGGAAGGTCACTCTTTCCACAGCAGCAAACTACTTATACTTCCTGTACACATGGCACACGTCTAATTTACCATCCCCTTCTCTGCAGCATCTCCCTTCAGTCTTGAACTTTTAGAATTCATGAGCTTTGAGTGAGTGATGGCTTCAAAAGTAGGTGAAAAACATCTTGGTTCCAGGCATTGGAGTACCTGTAGCTTTATGCTCCTGGGATATCTAGTTTTTTGTAGTTGAAGTATTCAGTGAGAAGCATAATAACCAATTACTGAATCAAATACACTGTCTCTGCATACTGTATGGTAATAGATAGCATGTTTAGATGCTTTTAGAGCAGAGTTCATTGTACAAAATATTGAGACATTTTCTCTCCCGAAGTATTTATAAACCAAACCCGTCTCTGTTCCCTTAACAGGGAAAAAGAAGAAAAGAAGAGGTATCTGGTTCCAGCAGAGTGAAATTGATTTTGTTTTGAGGGTCAAAGCCTACAGTCAGTAATCAAACCTTAGTCTGAATTTGTTTTACTATAGTCATCTTCTCCCACTTAATGATATGCTGAAGTTTTTTCTTGAAAGTTATCCCTCTTAGTAACTTTGAAAAGATTTCAAAAAAAAATTAATGTTGCAGGAAAACTTTAATTACTGTTCAATTAAGTCTGGCAATGACCCCTGAAGGCTTGAACAGGCTGTATTTAAATGTGCATGGCAAATACAGCTCCATCTTCTTCAATTTACACAGGGTCAATGAGTTGGAATAGATGACCTCTATGGGTCTGTTTGAAGCTAAATTATTCTTTGAGACTCTTTTTGGCAAATATTTAAAACATGGCATGAAAATTGTGGCAGTTGATCTCTACCTTTTGATAGTTAGATGATTTACAATTGCCTGCATCAGTCTTTGGGAGAAACTGCAATGTACCACTACGTGCTTTCTAGAAGACCAAATTTACAAAATTGCTTGACTGATTTACTCATTTTCTAATGTAATTTAGACTAAATGGTTTTGTGGTCTATTAATCTTAGTAAATTTTCTTTAGAAGATGTGAGGTCTTTCAGAGCCATTTCAGGGAACAACTTGGCTTGTGAGCAGATGCATAGATTCGCTAATATTGAAAGCGAGTGTGAGATGGGTGAAGGCTACCCTTCCCCATGGGAAATTTTCTGGCATATTTCACGAGCAAGACTGAACTGAGGAGGACTGTTCAGTGGGAGAACAGGAGGAGCAGAGCATCCTTCAATGTGCAGATATGGCAGATAAAGTTTTTAAATCATAAAGATTCTTTGATAGCTCTGATTTTTTTTATTTTTATTTTTTTTGTAGGTCTTGTTAAGCAGGGTTTGCAGTATATCTGATGAATGAAAATGGAGATCTTGCTAAAACTGAAGGGTGAGACTTGTTCTCACTCTGGAAATGGCATTTGATGAAGACAGCTCTGAGCTGGATTTGAACTTGTGGTGCTTAGTGCTGTCTGTCCTAACGCTTTTTTTCCTTTTAATGATATAAGCTTCTAAATAGTACTATGTAATATTGAAAACCTGCTGTGGCCCTTGCTCTAACAGCTGTTCCTAGAGCTGTGATTTCTGTGTTTCTTCTGCTGCAAGGTGTTTAGTGGCTGCAGAAGGACATGGGAATGCATGTTAACATACTCTGGAAGTGTCCTACAATTAACTTGCAAAACACTTGCATATCAGATTTTCTGATAAAAGGCTAGCTCTTTGCTGCTTGGCTTCCTGTATGTTGCTAGACCAGTTGGAAATGACTTGTGTGGCTGAGCAGTAATGAAGGTTTCTTTGATATTCAATGAGCTAATTCAGTTTGCTACCTTCATATTGACTCTCCTTTGAACTTTAGTGCAAAGAAAGAATGATGGTGAGGGATTATTCAGGAAGCAATACAATTTGTGCAACATGTTATTGTAGTGACTACACCTCACCATCAGCAAAGGTTTTGCTCTGACCATGCGTATGCATCATTTGCACTGAGCATGTGTCTCTGGTTTCTGGCTTTCCTCAGTATTCATGCTTTTCCCAACCCTTGCTTTGCTCGGTCCTCTGTGTTTTTCCCCTGCTGATTAGCCATATCTGCAACAAGGGATGTAAAGACTATGTTTCAGGAGCTTGGACATCTGAACATCTTTTTCAGTATTCTATGGTACCTTCTTTTTTGTTGAGGCAATATAAATTTGTAATAAGTAAATTGTATGATTAGTACTTTGTCTGTCTTCCAGACAGTTACAGGCACCTCCCATCTTTCACTCTGACAGTTCCAGGAAAAATTCTGATTGTGACTGTTTGTCAGGTAAATAAATAAAAAATCTGAGACTTGGGAAAGTTTGACAGGTGTGGTGTAGATTTGGAAAAAAAATAAAAAAAATATCTGTGAGTGCGTATGTTGAGCTGACTTCATCCTTGTGCTTTGTGTAAATTGGGAAGTCTTCTATTGAATTAAAAGTTGGAAGGGGGGTGCAGTTGAAATCCCTTTAGGTAAGGGAATCTTTTATTTAGTGTGGCTGGCTAGCGTGCTTTGTTGGGCCTAGAGATAGTAAGATGCACTTCAGCTTTGACCCTGAGCTTCACCTTCACTGTGTGAGGGTTTTCAGGCTGCAATGCTATCCTGAGCTCAGTAGTGGGATGGAAGAATGGGTGGGGAGCAAGTAGCAGATTTCTCTCAGAAGCCTTAATTAAGGGGGAGGTATATGAACCAAGACGCCCCTAGCGCAGTTGCATTTCCTTTTGTAGAACCTCTTTGTGGAGAGGTATATCTCCCTAGACTCACCAGCTTTATTCTGAGCTCTTGTGAAAGGTTCCTTTGCTCCCTTGTGTGAATTTATTTCCTGGTAGGATGGGATTAAATGAAATACTGAGAGAGGTGTGTGACCAAGGAGGAGGACACTTGGATTAGTATGTGCTGTGGAACAGGGAATAAGAAGTAAAGGAGTGCTTTTTATCTGGATGACAACTTTGTTAGTTTCCCTGAGAAATGGGGGATCGATTTCAGGAATTATAAGACTGAACAGCTGATATAGGATATTGTATAAAGAGAATTTAAAAATAAGCCTGGTTTAAGTACTTTACCTAGCCAATTCCTGGATTATTTTTTATTACATTTTAAGACACACACATACGTGTGTGTGTGTGTATATATATATATATATATATATATATATATATAAGAAAATGTTGGTTTGTAAATTTAGGGAAAATATGTCCATTTACCCTGCTTCTCAGTCTCAGCTGTGCCCTGTATTTAAATACAGAGTTGAACTCAGTGGTCTGATGATCGTATTTGGAGTATTTGAATAAGTTGAGCAAGGTGCTACTTAACACTGTTGATGTACAAGGATGAATGTCAGGTATGTAGATAGGCAAACATACAGCATGTGTAACTGAGATAGGCTCCAAATAAAAATTCCTCATAAAGTAATGTTTCAGGTGGCTTTGTATGAAGCTGAATGTATTGAGAAATACAGATGCCCCAGCTGGATTCTTAGCTTGAACCACTGTCAGGCCCTCAGGGCATGCATTTTCAGCAGGTGAGCCACATTCTTAACTGCCCTCATTGCAGCCTTTTGTGAACCAAACCATATATCCTACTGGTAGCTTTGTTTTTGAGATTGCAGATCCTTCTTATTAAAAATTCTTTTCATCAGCTGAAGATTAAGCTAATTAGAGGAATCCAATAGACTGATACCTGGCTGGGTGGCTGGGGGGAGCAGGATACTGTGAACTTGATCAGCTTCTTTCCTTCTCAGCTGTCTTCATCATAGCTTTAAGTTTTCTTATAAAAATGGTGGATTTTCTGCTCTTAGAAAGCAGAATAAGTACTCAGTATTTAGGGCCATGTATTTTATTGCATTATACATCTCCTAGTATCATAGTCTTAAAAGAAGTCACTTAATATACATAAACAGTATGCAATAGCCCCAAGGTTTGTACTGCTTTTTATAAAGGAAGAAATGAAAATCCCAGTTAAATATTTTTGCAGTTGTTCAAACAGTCATTGTCTCTGTAGTAACTGAACATATGTTGCTGGAATAGCTCATTCTTATCAGGGCAGCTGCAGGAAAGATAAAGGAAAAGGAGTGCACTGTTATCTTTTGGGGGATGGGTTAGATACCCATTCTTGATGGAAAACTAGTCTTGCTACCATTATTACTAACATGCAGAGCATTAGTAAGTTAGACTTGTTTCTCTGAAACATGAATTAAAAATATCTGTAGACCATGTGTAAAATCAGCCCACATTCTTATAGTCCTGACTTAGTTGTTTTTTTTTTATGTCCAATTCTGTCAGTCGTAAAAATGGCTTCTACTACGTGGACTAGTTATCTGAGACAGTGTTCAGGTCTGTTGTTGCCTCTCATATAGCACTACACTCAAAGTTGCAGCAGATCAAAAGCTTGTGATTAGGATCTTGGTGTTTTGTATCTGTCCTGGAAGCTTCTTCACATGGCGCATAGCTCTTTGGTGGTTTGTGTAAAGGTTTGCTTACAGAAGATGTGAAGCTTAATGCACTTGTTAGCACCTGGTTGTACAATGGGTTTTTTGGCAGTGAAAACATGGAGCTTAAAAGCTTGTAAACAAGCATAAAACTGATTCTTGTCCTTATGCCTTGGCCAAATGTTCTTCTTTGTCTGTCACTGTTTGTTCTTTCGACCACAGCTATGCAAGTCTTCAGTTCGGTCATTGCTCGGAAGTTCCATCATCTGTGTAAGGCGTGATTAAACCTCTTTTAAAAAGTGTGTGTGTGTAAGGAGCATTAACCTGGAGATCCTTTAGGACCCCAGATTCTAATAGACTGCAATTGAAACTTGAGGTTATGCAACCATTTTCAGAACCTTTCTGTCTTTTGACAGAAATAAGTCAATAATTATTAGAAGTATTAATTCCATTAATATTAGAACAATGCTCAGGATATGTTGGGTATATAGGAAATGAACTTGTATGTAATAGTAGACTGAAGTGTCAACACCAGAACTGATATTCATGCGGAGGGCTAGTACTGTTCTCATTTGCATTGTTTCTACATTTGGACACTTTGAATAATACTCTGTAACCCATACTCAGTTTGTCATAGATTTTCAACTTTGATATCATACTTGACTGTTCCTTGCTTCTGACCACAGTTAAAGGTACTGAAAAAGAGTTCAGAGGGTTCAGTGTTGGGACATACCAGAATTACTAAACATAAAAGCACCCTTAATGAGAAACAAATTTCAGTTACAATGAAAACACTTTGTCCCTGATTAGCGTGCTGCCATGCTCTGAGCTTTCCAGTTGAACTGAGAAAATAATAAATTAGATGTATATGCATGAGTGCCTGCGCATGCATGTTTAAAGAACAAAACAAAAAACAAATGAAAAATCAAGAGCCAAATTGCTGCTATAAATGACCAACTAGAGAGGACTAAAAATACTACAGAATCAAAAGACTCAAAAGGAGAATAAAAATACAGAAAGCAAAGGTGAAAGATGAAAGGAAAGTTGCAGAGAAGGTTATGGTAAATAATAAGAAATTTATAAGCAACAAAAGGTCAGTGAAGAAGACAGCCAGGCCTCTGTTCGATAGCGGCAGTAATTTATTGACAAAAGAAAGTACAGTGCTAAGAAATGAAATGAATTCTGTTTCACTGCTTGCAATGGAGAATCAGGGTGAGATGCCAGATCTAGTAATAAATTTTCCCAGAGTGTAGAGAAGTAGCGAATAAAATACGGGCTGGGCAAAAATACGTGCTTTAGAAATAAGTGTCTGATCCAGATACTTAACTAGATGGCACAGCTAAAGGTTGAGAGTCTACTTGTGAGCTGTACCTAGCACTGCTAAGGAAACCTTTTGCCTTTTTCATGATTTTTTTTCTTTTTCCCTTTCTCTTCGTTAGAGAGAAGGTTCTGTAGGGTCTTCGGTTTCTGTAGAGTTTTTTCCACTCATCTTCCCCTGTTTTCAGCACCCCATGTCCCAAGTCACTGGTGAATAGTGTCTGGAAGAAAGAAGAGACCAAGTATGGTCACAGAGGCTAGAGATGCTTGTTGCAAATGAGTATTGGCAAATGAGAAAATGAGGAAGACACAGCATTGGGAAATGCTTTAGATGAATGGCACACTGTACAAAATTTGTGATCTGTTTCAACTTCCTGAGGTGAAGCTGAAGGACAAGTAGGCATTATCTTTGCACTCTGTTTCAGCTGGGCTTAGCTGCAATGGGAGAAACGCAGATGGCAACTGCAAGTCCATCTTGCAGAAAAAATGGTAACTGCAGGAAGAGGAAGATGATGGTGAGTGAAGCCCTGGTGGTGACAGAACGTGAAAGCTGTCCTCCCCTCAGCAGTTAGTTAACCTCTGCCTTGACCTAGACCTGGAGAGATTAACAACTGAGGGAAGGGTACTTTGGTCCATGTTGTAACTTTGCTTCAGACAGAATTTTTGTAGTTTCCATCTGGATGCCACCAAACAAAAACATTCTGATATTAGGATATTTTATGTGAGAGATGAGCATGTGTTTTTTATTTTTTCCTGTAGTAGTGACTAGTGCCAAAGTGACCTGCCATATGTGGTGGCCTTCTTGGACTTGACGGTAACTAGAACTTCTCTGGGGAAGTGAAGGAAAAATGAACATACATGTCTGTGAGAGAAATGGGAGCAGAAGCTGAAGATGAGAGTAGGGAATGTGAGTGTGTTGAACACGGTAAAAATGAAGTAGAATTTCAGAGAGGTAGAAAATGTATTGATAGTTAGGGGAGGGCAAAAGTTTTCCAGGATGAATGACTTCTGAAGAGGAAGGAGATGATAGGAGCAGATGAAATGCTGCAAGTTCAGAGTCTTTTTGCTACTGTTATTTTTCACCTTTGTTGTTCTTGAACTGTAACAGAGCTGCGCAGGCTTATGAGAGTTTCTTGGCAATCTGAGGCTTTTCATCACTAGCCTTCCAAGCCTTCTGCTTTCCATGACTGGCTGCAGAGAAGTGCTACGAGGCTTTCATTGTTGCCTTCAAAATCGGTGTACTACCAACTGTGAAAGAAAAGAGGTATCGAAGGACTAAATGATTGTTTATGAAGTCTTCATAATTCATTTCCTTTTCTTATGTCAAGTAGTTTTTCAAAGTTATGTGTGCAAACAACCTAAAATACTTTGATCTTTACTTGTTTCCCATGTGAGTTTGAATATACCTGAATTGACAAGTAACCTGTGATAAAATCTGATAAGCTAAGAGCCGTGCATAACTTGATCTCTGGAGCACAGACAGCTTTGTTACATAAAGCTTATCCATGCTTTGATAAGGTACTTAGAGGGAAAACACCAAAATGACTTAACTATTTCGTGCACTCAGGAGCTTCTAGAATTCCTCTTATAAAACTTGAAGTTACAACCTGCTATGTACAGGATTTGTATGTAGTAATACAAAAAAAAAAAAATCTTCATGCATCTTTTAAATGTAGTCTGAATTTATTAGATTGATCCCATGGTATCTGATAGCTCTAACAGTGAATTCAAATATATTTGGCTGGGGGGAGCACTTCCATTTGTTTAGCAAGAGACCTCTGAATTCATTTTAACACTGGAAATGCGAGCTACAGTATATAAAATATTATTCCACATAATCTTAATTAAAACCAAGACTGGACCATCATGATGAGTTTCTCGAGTATGGAGGTGGACCAGGTATACCTGTGGTACTGTTACACACCTGAAGCTGTATCTCTAGCCTGTTTTGTGTAATGTTCCTCACCAGGCCATGCATCGACAATGGCAGCTGAAAAAATTCTGTTATGTTATCCCTGTTAGTATTCAAGTATTTACTTTAATATAATAATGTTTATATACGTGTGTTTATAAAGTAAGTGTAAAGAAGTGTGTACCTGTGTCTTATAGGGCTCTTTTTTAAGAGCAGTGATAGCATAAATCACTGGTCCAACACCTGGGGCAATGTTGGTTCTTACAGCCTATTATCTTGTTAGGTGATAAGAACACTGCTATTCAGTGAATGAAGTGTGACCTTATGTTGGACAGATGAACTTGATGGGAATGAGACAGGAACTCACTGCTCTGTCTTGTTGATGCTAAACAATTTATTTATTTTAAAGTTGCTGCTTAAACTTCTGACCCTTGCAACGTGCAGAACTAAGTTCATGCCAGTTATCTAGACAGCAGAGTTGGTGCTCTAGGTTTAGGGATGCTATAGAAAATGAGGTGTGTTTGCCTGAGACAGGTTTGTATGTGAGAAATGAAGTTATCCTCCGTGGATGCTTATTTTCCCTGCCAGTATTAATCACAGCAAGGCTTTAGACCCACCTTTTAGATGTTTATGGTGTCTTTACTGTCTCCTTTGAGCTAGGATAAATCTCACAGTAGTTTCCCTTTTTGGGATAAAAGGAATATAGTTTGTTTCTCCATTTAAACTGAGGCTTTTTTAATGACTGCCTTGCTTCACACAGACTGTGTCTAATGGTTATTAACTAGGTAGAGAAGATGAGACCAGAGGAGGATTAGCAAGCGGTGTTTTTTTTTTATTATTATTATTATTCCTTGAGTAGCACCCACACATTGAGGGAATTGAGTGAAACTTGTTTTTCTTCACTTTTTTTTTTTAATTTCTGCGTCTGTCTTGGTTTTCTTCCCTCTGTTCTTTTCTGTCTTTATTCCCTTTTACCCCCCAACCCTCTTGTTACTTTTGCTAGCTGGAACATCTGAAGAGTTATTCTTAATCAGCGAGGAATTGATAAGTAAAATGCAGGCTGTTCTCTGCGAAATCAAAGACATGCATATGTGTATGTGCCATAAAGGAGAATGCTGGGAAGACTGTGGATGCTATTTCAGTCAGTGTTAAATAAATGCAGCTTTGTGTGCAGCTAACGAATGGCTTGCACTTACTTCTGGGCACCAAGAGGAAGGAGACTTAATTGTGCTGTGTTTCTTCCCCCAGGAACAGCTGGAAGACCATAGTATCTAATATTTGAATTTTATCACACGTGCTTAAAAGCTCTTACTTGTTTTAATGTTATTATGGACACTGTTTTCTGAATGGAAGGATTTATTCAGTCTTTTTTTCTGGTACTTTTTATTTTGGCAACTGGGCATGTAGCTTCAATTTTCTTTTCACAGCATTGATTGGGAAGTTGCTGCCCCTACCACATACTAATGCCTGTCAAACACTCGGTTCATTCTGCAATCTGAAAAAGTTTGAGCTCTGCTGTCTGCCAGCGTTACCGGAGCGCTGTGGGCTTGCGTTCCAAGGAGCTGTCACGCCGTACATTGCTTACAGCTCTCGTGCATCCAGCCGCTTCCCATGTGATTGTCTCCTTTGAGAGTGAGCTTCCAGTTGGCAGCACCTGGTCCTTAGCACCAGAGGCTCCGCTGGGAGAAAGCTGGCAGGGAAATATTTGCCAAGAGTTTTAAATATGGAAACTGTAACTGAATTAAAGAGTAAACTATGCTCAGATAATGAATAAACTGTTTCATTCCAATGCAAAATGTGTTGCCTTACTCTCATCCCTAAGGAAGGTGGTGGGTGCCAACAAACTCATTTGAATGGAGAATGGTGTATATAACTCCTCTGAAATCAAGAACTGGGAGGAGGGCTGGAACTTCACAGTGTTATTTGCTATCATGTCTTATGTGCAGCTAGGATAGAAAGGCTTGAGGGGTTTTACCTGCAAGAAGGACGAAGTTTGTGTTAGTGTGATGTGAACTTCTCCCTAGAAAAGCAATTTACCCACCTGCAGCTTTTTAATGTTAGTTTATTTTGTGCTGTTAGTGTTTGGTTTTGTCAGCTTAGTATATTGTTTCTGTCTTGCCCAACATTTTCAGAGCTTACTGCATTTACTGATGAATAGAATAATCCCTCTAACTTTTTAATCCTAAAAAGCTTTTTTTTTTTTTTTTTTGTGAGCTTCAATTTCTTAAGGCCTGATGCAACAATTAGGATTTTTGCTGATTCAGGTGTTGAGCTATATTAGTGGCTAACTTCCTTAGCCTTTGTAAAATATCTCAATATTACTTTTTCAGTAAAAATATCACAGAAGTGTTAAATATTGCTGCTCAATAGCAGAAATATTTTGTAAAGCTAATCCTGTATTTGAATTCCTCAGTAATGATATTTCTCTACCTATATAGTAAGGGACTTGAAAGCAAGTCCATTTATCTCTAAAACTGTCAATTTAACGACAGTAAGCAGAAGGGCAGAGAAGGAATACTAAGGAAAAAAAGCTCTGCTTGAGACAGGATAGCTAATAAGAGTCTTTTAAAGCTGGTGATAACTACTTCTTTTGTGTAATGATGCCAAACAAGAAAGTGGAGTTACTGATTAACGATTTGGCAGGGTTCTACTGAGTAATACACAGTTCTGGAATTTCATGTGTGCCAGATCCTTTTGAATCCGATTAAAGAACAAGCTTTGATTAATGAACAGTTGGGTTTTTTTTTTATTAATAAATAGTCCCTTCTCTCTCTACCCCTTTTTCATCAGCAGTTGCTGGCTTTAGTTCTCCTTTGATTGGCACGTTGTGAGCTGATAGCATTGAGTGAGGACAGCAGAGAACTTCTGCAGAAGCTATATATCAAAGCTGTCAACGGCTTCTGGATATTCCTTAGGGGGACTTCTTTCCCAAATTACTTTCAGTGTCAAAGAGGGCAGTACTGCTTTTTCTCACAATAGTTTTTGTTGTGTAATGATGTAAATAAGCTACCGAATTCATATACATGGGGTTAAACTGTCTGGTATGAAGTGCTTCCCTATGCCTTTCAAAGTGCTTAAAACATGGCATCATTGGTTTGTTTGATATCTTGGCTAAATTAGGTCTAAAAATACCTCTTATGCTGTCAGGTCATGTCCAAAAGGACATGGTTTGGTTTAAAATAGAAAATAAGAAGTTCTGAAAGCTGTTATGAGGTTATGGTAAATTCACTGTGAAAGTCAGGGAAGAACTTAATTAGGTAAAAGTTGGACATTTCAATGTCATTCTGACAGTAGTTTCTGGCTCTGTATAAGGGACTTAAAAGATAGTGTGCTGAGAGTCAAACTGAGCTTAGGTTGTGCTCAGCTTTTCAACACAAATGTGGCAAGAAGTACGTCTTTGGTGTTCATACAGTGAGTCTCAGTGATACTGTAAGTTGTGATGGCTGCTGGCTAATGTGTCAGATGAACTGAGATCCTCATGGTCCTAGATTTAAATGACTTAATTTTAACCCAAATTTGACTGTTGGTGTTCCTTTCAAGCTATTTCTAATCTCCATCTATTAGAGAGCTGTATCTTAACCTGGAAGTAGGCCTCTATTTTTTTTTATTTTTTTTTTAGTTTTACAGCAACAATGACAACATGAGTTGAGTTGAAGTAGACAGCTTTCTTCAACTAATCATATAGCTTATACTGAAACTATGTGAACATGCAGCTGGCTGGCTGAGCGGCTGGCTCGCTATGTGTAGCTTTTTTCAGGCTCTTCCTCTGTCAGTTTAAAAGCAGTAATGAATTCTAAGAAGATCTGTTGAACAGAGAAGTACTGTGTTGTGCATCCCACATAATAAATATCTAAGTTGTACATTGCCTTCTGGCTTCTTAGACTTGCAATCTTTCCTCGGCAGACCTATCCCAAGTGGTCTAGGACTAGGAATACTAGTATGCTTAGGAGGCATGGTTTGAATAATGAACACTTATTTTGAGTTACTTGTTAGACTTCTTGCCTTGGAGACTGTATTAATTAGCTTAAATGCAGAGGCTCTCCTATCAGTACACAGACAGATTGTGATATTTCAAAAACAAAAATAAGATAAAAAGGATGTTAATCATGTTCAAATAACTAGTGAAAGGATGGCAGATTGTTCAGGATGTTATTCTGCTGGGACATTTTGTTCCACAAAGCTTCTTTGCTGTTATGCGTGGCTCATGTATAAATGGTTACATGTGGTATGGTGTTTGAGGTAAGTGACTTGTGTCATAGAAAGCTGCTGGAAAAACTGGGGTGCACTTGAGATGTCTGGAATTTTCCCAAAGGTGAAACCAGATCTAAATGACTGGACCAAGTCTTAAATCATAATGTAAGTACAGACATGCAAACCTGACAGTAAGTTCTGAACAGTACCATGCTTTTCAATGTTGTAAGTAGGGTAAAGGTAATCAAAATCCATTCTAGCTGGTAATTTTACTTAATGATTAAAATCAGGGCTGCTTTGGTATTAGACTTGATTGCGCTTACTAACTTTGATTATTAAATCTAGTCTCTAGTTCTTCTAAGTAGGACAAAGTTTTTATTCCATGTGGACTTCTCAGTGCCCTCTTCATATTGAGAGTATGCGTAACTTCAGTACTTTTTTTCTAATGCAGAAGTGAAAATTTGAAGAAATTTTGAAGGGTTCCAGCATTTCTAGTCACCCTACACAATTCTAGGGGCAAACCAGGGCTATTTGAGCAGAGATTCCTGTCAAGCTGATTCCCAGGCATTTACAAGGTGTGTTTCTTTGTATAAGCCTTTATCTTCTAGATTTATCTTGTAGAACAACTCTTCACTGTAACTCTGTTTTATTGGTTTTGTTATACCTACACGTGCAACAAAAAATCTCTGTACAGAATAATCTGTAGTTCACTGCAGCTTGTACATTGCTCAATATTCCCTCAGTCAGTTTTGATTTTTTTTAATCTTATCAGTTTTGAACTCCATCAATTAAACTGGCTAAACTGGCACAGCAATTTCAAACACATCCAGTATTGTAGTAGTTGCCAAAATCTTCTTTTTAAAATTTGTTTTTCTTCACTTATATTCATGAAAGAAAACTAATTTAGGTAAGTATGCCAGAAACTTAGGTAAAGTTTCTGGTAAGCTTATAGTTTTTAACTGCAGTTGAGCACCTTCTTTGAAATCCAAGTCTTTGGAAATAATAACATCAGAATTGAAAGCAAAACATTTGTTGCTTTGCACTTGATTAGACTAAAGGAGTTTATCTTTCAAAGAATTATCTTCTAGTTTCATCTCTATTTGGAGCTGGAAGAAAGCTAAACTGTCAGACTTCTCTTAAGGTGTCATCTACCACCATTCTACCACTAATGCTGTAAAAATAGTACAGTTCTGGCTCTAAGTATAGTTGGAAGAAGTGTAGGGATCTTGTTTCATGTTTTCTTAAATTAGTTGTATTGAGGTGCAGAACATGTGGAGATGTTTTAACAGTCTTTAGGTCACTCTAGAAACTATGCAGTGAAGAAAGAGCCATAAGGCGTTCAAAATTAACCTAAATTTTTCATTACAGATAATAATAATGAAAAGCCCAATGAAACTGGCTTCTGTGTGGAAGAGTACAACTTGATAAACTTCAGAAATGTACTGGTGTTTAATAGTAGGCTTTGAATAACACACTGCTTTTAGTCAGGGAGTTGTGATTGCATGTTTTTATTTTGATGAATATTGACATTTTCAGCTCGAGAAATGAGTCATTGAATTATGTCCAACCATGTCTTTTTCAGTTGCTTCTTTTTCCTGAAGTGCATACGTGCTTTTTGCCATGATGTTTAGGTTAGGTGCTAAGAGCTCTGTCAGTATATCCTCTGTGCAGCTTAATAAGCTTCACTTGCCTAAACTTAAGAGTCTAGAAACCCTAGAAACTGAGAGTCAGTCACTGCTCAGATGTGGTTGGGGACATCAACACCCATGTCTGTGTCCTAACAGAAAAATTTAACCCTGTTGAGGTCCTGATTAAAAGTCCATATCCATAGTCAATCTGCAGACTTTGCTGAATGGACAATGGTGTCTTTTTGTTCTGAGGAATTAGAAAACACTCAAAATCTTTCTGTTATTCAAGCTGCTTTTGAAAACTGTACGTCTGATTTAGTTGATTGGTTTGTCTGCTTTGAGGAATATATAGTATTTCTTATTAGCTCCTCTGGTAGGTATGGCTGCCTTTTTTAAGGACAAGGGAGAATAGAAAACTGCAGGTATAGCATATAGCATTACGTACATGTCAAACATTGTGCAAGACCAGGGTTGATTATCAGAATGGGAAGTCTTGCCTATACTGGATTTTTAGGTTATCCCAATGAAAAGGTTTTAATTGGTGCTTTTGTCCTTTGTTCTTCCATCAGTTCTTCAATGCTGAAAAAAATAGCCCCTAACCTTAGAACCGTTGTGCACCTACACTAGATTTTGAATCCTTATTATTACTAATGCTAACTGTGTGGTGCTGATAGGTGCCCGTTGTGAGCACAGTAATGGTTAGGAAGCCTGTATGTGCTGTTTTCACGTTTCCAGGTCTCTCCCAGTGTGTGGAGAGAGGGTGTGAATAATGAGCTGAATTACGTCGTTCTTTTCATTTTGTAGCTTGAATTTTTATCTGCTACAGTTAGGAGGGAGTTGGTGTTAACGTGGACGTGTAGGAATACTTGAGGTGAACAATGGCACATTCCTCAAGCTATTTTTTGAAGTGAGCTTTAAAAAAAGACAACATATGCAAAAACCTTTTAAATTTTAATGTAATTAGTATGAAATAACAGGGGCATAAATGTTTGGTTGGGTTATTGAATTAATTTTCTTCTAAACCTCCAGGTCCCCAGTAATTAATATTGTCATAGTTATTTGAGAAGACAACCATCTTCTGTTCCCAATTTCCTGGAGTCTTTGCCATCTTGTTAAATTTCTCAGTGTTCCTAAGCTGTGCTGGGTAACAGTGACAGATGCTCACCAGCCTTTGCAGAGTTCATATTGTAACAGGTCAGTTATCCTCAAGTACTGGTGCTACAAGCCGCGTTTTACTTTCATTTGTCTTGGATGTGGTACATTGCCAATGAGAGTCAGATCATTAGTTGGGTTTACGGACCGGCAGCATTTTTAAAGCCAGAATTAAGTTACTTTACTTTCTCTTTTGAAACTTGGTTCCTTTTGAACTGTTGGAGTACGCTCTACTAACACTAACAGTGGAGATGATGGGGCATCATACTTCTGGTATAACTCTGGGGGTTGTTATTGAAGCAGTAAAAACAGACTGATACCTAAGAAATCATTCCAATATTCCATTGGTAATACGGTAGTTATAAGTTTAAAAAATAAATAAATGATGGCAGCTTTCTATGATGTTTAGCACATGCTAATTAAACAAATGACTCATATTTCTTGAAATTAAGCTGAAATTGTCATAAGCACAAATGTTTAAGAAGAGGACCCTTGTTTTCCCCATCTCTAGTCAATACTTGTAACTTACAATAGACCAAAACTTGTCCTTTTAGTAAACAAGTGTTTAGACTACTGGTAGTCCTCCTATAAGGTTGCAGCGTTTCCCAGCTATATTTGTAGTTACTTATAAACAAAACCTAATTTTGAAGCCCTGGACTTGGATTAGGTAGTGTGATCAATGTTAGCAGATTCTGAGACCTAAGAAGTGGTAGTCACTGAGTTGATATTCCAACTGTTATTTTAAGAGCCTGTTTAAGAAATGTGTCAGCATCTAGTGCAGTTCTGAAGCATGGGTCACGTTCTCCAGCAATCTTAGCAGGCTTCACATTCAGTAACTTGAATTTGTTGTTCACTGTACCTTGCAGTGGCTTTGACAGTACATGTGATTGGCAAAAATTAGAACAACGGAGAACTGTCGATGTGGGTGAATGCTCCAAAACGGAGCTTTTCATGTGTTAAACACAAGTCTGCTACCTTCTTAGTTGCAGCTGGTATGTAGTGGTTGTGAGCTTGGACAGCACTTGATCAACACCTGGTTTCCCAGTAAGACACTTATGGTAAAGTGTGATACAGAGCCACCAGTCAGAGGCTGGCCATGCACTGTGCTTCTTCACATCAGCTACTTTGAGTGGGAAAACCAGGAGGTTGAAGACCCAGATAAAGGAAGTGGCTGGAAGAAAAGCATCTGCAAGTCAGGGAGATAGGGGAAGACACATGGCGGGGGATGCTCAGGGGCCTTTGTTGCTAAGTCCCTGGACTAGTTACTGTACAGTGTGAACCAGTGTGACTTTCTGCCTGACCTTTCTGGTTCTGCAGTAAACAAGTGGGAATGTAATGCTGCAGGGGGAAGAAGTGGGGCACAAGCAAGCTAGTGAGTGTTAAATAGTCTAGTGAAATAGATCTCATCTCCACGACCTTTTAATCAATGCCAGTGGATCACTGTTCTCTGTGTCACCTCTGACAGCAATGCCTAGGCATGTGGAATCTTAGGATGGCATTGCACGTGTTGCAGTAAGGCTCTTGGTGTGAAAAAGGAAAAAATTCATCTTGCCCACTTGTGTGCATGTGTCAGTGGAAGAGCTGAGAACAGAGTCCATAAGGAGTTTTCCTACATGACATGTGCTAGATTATTCCGGTGGTATGTTACTGCAAAGCTGCTTGTTTTAGAAGTTGTCAACAACATAAGCTAGCCCAAAGTCAAAGGAATTCTGAATAAATAGCTGCATACATTAGGCACTGATCTAGCTACATGCAGATGGCAGAGGCTAATGGAGAGATGTTCTGATTATGGATACTGGTTCACAGACAATCTGGATTCATATGCAGTTACCCACAGAGACAAAATTAGGGTTTTCTTAAGTTCAACAGTATGAAGAAGTTTTGTATTTCTTGAAAGACAACAGGTGTACGTGCAAAAAAAAAAAAAAGTAAATTCCACTTGCTGTAGAGGAAAAGCATGGTTGCAATGAGATGTTTGTATGTAATAAGTAGTGACAGTGTTTTGTGGCTGAAACTGTCCAGGCACTGAATTCACAGCTGGTTTCTTAACCCCTGTGCAGCAGGGTGTTGTTAATGCTTTTGAAATGTTGCCTTGGCTAATAATATGTATTACTAAAGTCAAGTTTTGTATGCAAAGGAGTAGGTAGACTTGTGTGATAACTTGGTTTAAATGAAAAGAAGTTAGCCATAGACAGCCTGACAAGCTGCTGGTCTCCTTACAGTCATCGAGGAGAACAGCAATTGTTTTGCTGGCTGTAAGGAAGTTAAGAGACCAAGATTTCTATCACTCTTCTGGCTACCAATACATGTAAAGGAAGTGTAAGATGTAGGCATTTAGGTGGCATAACAACATGCATTCTGATAGCTGACAGATCAGAACATGCTGTAAAGTAGTACAGACCTGATACTCATCACCTGATTTGGAAAGCAGATCACGAACTCCTTTAAACACTATTCTCATTTAAAAAACAAACAACAACAACAAAATGTTACTGTAAACAAGATGAGGCTAGAATTGCTACCACCCCCAATTCCCATGACACATTGAGGACTATAACAGCTGTCTTCAGATCACGGTTTACTAAATCATTGAAGTTACAGAAGCTCAAAACCTTGATTTATTTCAAAACATAGCTAAACTGAATATATATGCAAATGTCATCATTATAAAATCTCCATTTTCTGGAGATTTTAAACAGTCAAAAGGAGTTTGAGGCATAATTTTATGATGCATCTTTATTACATAGATGTTATGAACCATGTTACTGACACTGTCATTAACAACAAGTGCACGAAAGCTACTTAGAGCATCAGGTAAAGCAATGCTCCAAGCAATTTTGAGTATCCTTTGATTTCTTCAAAAATTATTTTATTGTTTCTCCAACACTTAAATAACCATATTCCAGTATGGTTGAAGAAGCAAAGCAGGATTAATCTATGTATCCGCTTCACAGATGGATAGTCAGAGTGCTAAAGAGTAGGTGATGTACTGGAAAGCACTGTACAAGCTGGTATCCAAATGAATTCCTGGTTATTATAATTGGGTTGCTAAACATGCTGCATCTGAGGACTAGTTGTTCCTGGAATGGAGTGTGGGTTGTTTCCTTTGCTTTTTGTTTTGGAAATAAGGTCTTGGAGTCTTTCCTAGGTACTTAAAGCAGGATTATACCCTCTAACTTGTTTTTCCCTAGTTATTTACTGTCTATATTAGCTTTTTTTTTTTTTTCTTTTTTACTCTAGCTGTCAGTGTCTTCTTTTTCTTTGTAGATAATGTGTTGGAAGTCAGGTATCGTGAGGGGCTGTTATTCCTGTTACTTTTATGCTTTAGCATGTGGCTGACTAGGTGTCATGTGTGCAGTGCTAATTATTTGTTGTTGGCTCTGCATGAAAAACTGAAGTTAGACTCTTCTATTATATACAACTAAACATGCAAGACTACATAAAACTTTGCATGTGGTAAAACCAAGCAATCTGAAAATGACTTTTTTCCTAACAGAAATCCTCAATTAGAGATAAACCTTATCTCATTACTCCTGTGCGTAGTGAAAGAGAAGCAATTATAAAAGGGAATATATAAGAGTGGTTCTGCCAACACCAAGTCTTCAGGTGCTGTGATGTTAGTGCAAGGAAGAACACTAAGAAATGTCCCCCATATAAGTTTGCTCTCAAAAGCAACAAAACATTTTAAGGGAGCTGTACCACAGAATTGGCTTCTACCAACAGAAATGAAGTTGAGGGGCAAACAAGTAGCATTGAGCAGAAGTCCTGGCTAGAGCTGGAAGAGGTGTAAGGTGGATCCTCTGCCCGACTACTGTGCTGCTTGCCAGCAGCTCTAGCTAACATTCTGTAAGTTGGAAAAAAAAAAAAGGGGGGGGGGGGCGGAGATGGGAGGATTAATGTTACATTTGTATGCAAGAGAATCAGCTACAAAAATAAATTAGATCAGATACGATCAATGGGTATTGCGTACAAAAGATGAGTTGAGAAACACTATGGGGGTTGACTTGTTTTTGAGCATTTTTTCATAAAAGTGAACATCAATATCTTTTCACTTCTATTTTTCAAATCTGATCTAATGTATATGGTTTCAAATACACTATAAAATTAAATTATGTGAAAAAATGTAAATGACAATTTGTGACTTGTTTCTGGTATAGTAAAGATCGTTGTAACATGCTAATTGTGAAGGGTAGACTTCTAAATTCTGTATTGTTAACACATTTCTAAACTAGATGTACTGAAGTGTATTATTAGTATATTTCTCATAAGTACAAATAAAATAGAGGATGACTAAAGTGACAATTATAGCATTTTTAATACATATTTCTCAGTGGTCCACAGAGCAATCTGCTTTGAAGGAAATTAAGGTATAAGAGCAGGGTTTGCTCAAAGAAGAACAGCAAGGATTTTGTCAGATGTTTTTAGTCTCAAGAAATGAAATCTACCGAGTCTCTGAGTGACTGAACTCTGTAAAGGGCTTGATTCTGCACACAGACAGTAACCAGAGTAAGATACCGCGGTCATTTGAATGCAGCCTGGTGCTTGTTCTGAACAAGTCTGCCATTTATGTCATTACACGTGGTGACTCATCTGCACGACATCTGATGATGTACTGATGATGCATGCATCTGACTTCGTTAGATTGCCTGAGTGTTTCCTTTGAGCACCAGTAGTCTTTATATATGTGCTTCCCCCTGTTGAAATTGGGAGTTGCAAATTCCCTAAGCATCCTAATGATAGCTGAAGCAAGTAATACTTGTATTTCCTTTATTTAACTCCATTTGCAATATCTAGTTGGCTGCTATGTGTCACTGGGAGTTGTAAAACAAAACAAGAAAAGCCACAAATGAAACACCCACAAAAATGTAACATCTTTTGCATCACAAGGGTTTTTTTCTTTTTTTTTCCTTTTTTTCTTTTTTTTTCTTTTTTTTTTTTTGAAAAAAAAAAAAAACAACAGCAATACCTTTCCTGAAAACTGGACATGCATGTAATGAAAGATGATACTGCTTCCATCAGCTGTAGTTTTCTCAGGGCAAGATCAGCCTAGCTTTATTTGTCGAGTATTTAGTCAGCAGTTACTTGCATTCGGTATCTGCCACTTACAAGAAATAAAAGATTCCAAATGCCGTAATTGAAGGAAAAAAAAGGGGCTCTACTATTCTAGAGAAAGGGAGGGGTTTAAAACTGAGGCCAAGATAATGCATTGAAACTAACACTTAACTGTTTGGTTCTTCGCAGGGGGCGGGGGGGGGAGGGGGAGTAACTATTGTACCTTAAGCTCTGCAAACTGCAATCTAAAAGTTGTAGAAGGCTAACGAGGTTTGGACAGGAAGTTAGCAGTGTCACATGTGGTTCACACTTCTGTAAATCAAATTTTTTCTGGTTGTGGTCATCAGTGATTTGATCTAGTACTACTGAAACAAACCGCAAAGCTCCCATGGTAGGTGAAGTGCTTGGGTAGAGCTTAAAAGCATTCTTGTTGGCATTACTTCAGTTTGATCCTGACTGACTTGAATAAAAAACACTGAAACAAAAACCTCTTAAGGAAGTATGAGTTGGGACTGAGTACTCCTCTGAGTGTGGAGGCTCTTCTGAATCCCACTTTGTACACCCTCCTGAGTTCTTTTATTATTTTCATAAAGACAGTGATAAATTTCAAGACGTGGAAATTCACATGAGCTCATCAACTAATTCTTGGAATATGGATATCCTGAGTAACAACTGCTTTTGCAAGTCTCAAAATACCTGAGTTTTCCTTATGCTCATTACAGTCCAATAACATTTATTTTCTGACTGGGATTGCTACCTCTGAAAAGGGACGCATGGATGTAGAAAGACAAATTGAATGCTTGCAGCAAACAACTTCTCTGTGGTGTTTTACAATATGTAATAGAGCAAGCAACATGCATTTATTTTCAGGAAGTATAATTGATCTCCCAGACATCCATCCTGAATATTGGGGAATAGATTGAATTTGACAGTTCGTTCGGGTGAGTTATTCAGTTCTCAGCTGCTCACAGTAGAGGGACAACTGCTGGAATTGCAGAGAGCCAGCTTCTTAATTGCTCAAGGCTGCATTAGAAGAATTCATCACTACCTCCAACAAATTGTTTTTGGAAGAGAAGCTACTTAGGCTTGTGCAACAACATATTAGTAAGAGTAATCAATAGTGAAATACACTGTTAAATAAAACCAATTAGAACCCATTAAACTATCATTTCACAAGGAATATCCTATCAGTATTTAAGCAAGAATTGGAGGCTTCTTTGTGAACTGAAGCATTACTCTTCAGAAGTAACAGAAATGTGTGAACATATTTACTTTAAAAACTTTCAGCCCATGTGCACACAGAGCATTGGTCTGTATTAGAATGAATGAGATGTTCAGTTATACTCACTATCCTGAGAAACTTTTCTGCTCTGCAGATTTTATATTATTTTATAAATGGACCTGTACACTAGTTGGCTTTCCAAGTCTTGCAGAGATCTCAATTTCTGCAGAGCCCTCAGGCTATCTGACTTGACTGGAAGTACATGCTGTGTAGAGGTTCAGCTAGCTGGGGTAGTGGCTGTGCTTCAGTGTGGCAAAGGAATGCTTCAGGCAGTTTGATGCAAAATGAGGGATTTAGCATAGAGGGACATGCTGCTTAGAGTAGTATGAGCTCCTATAGCGAGACAGATTTTGGAACTAGAGCTCACTTTGATGGGCTGCTCTGCAGGTGGGTATGAACAGATTTAATATTGAACCTGGGTGAAGGTAGACTTCAGATGGTGAAACGTGACTTGTGCTTCTGTTTAATCTAAAAGTCAAACTTCCCACAGATGGTAGAAAACAACAGTTTTAGGAATGGAGTGCCTCTACTGTGATCTAAAGCTAGATGTTTTTGTCAGTCTTCTCAACAATATACAATACTGAGAATGTTTTGTTCAGTTGTAGACAGTGTGCTGTTTGTCTTCTTTTCATGATGAGGACAGTCATAAAAAAAATTGATCACAGTGACTGTTGTAGTAATTGTACAGCCTAAATGGCTGATGATAATTGCTCCAAGATAAATTAACTCTGTGTGATTGTCTTCTGTGTGGTTTTTTTTTTTTTGTTTTGTTTTTTTTTTTTGTTTTTTCCCTGAAGAATTCCCTGGGAGTGTTATTCACTGGAAAACAGGGCAATTCTGACCTCGGGATGAAATTCAGCGAGTGGTTTTGTGATGCTGTGGTTCTGTGCTGGCCTGCTCTTGAATACATTAATACCTACAGTTGGAAAATTGAGCACCCTTTTCAGTAAATGAAGGATTTCACTAAACAAAAATAAAGATCCATCTGTGAATAATAATAAATGAAAGCTTATGCCAAATGAATAAGAAGTTTTATTGTCACTTATTTTTCTTGCTGCATATGCCTTTTGGTTGAGTGGAGATGTTTCTGTAATGCTTACCTATTCTGACAGGTACAAACTCATTTCCTCTAATGGTATAAATAAATAAATAAAATAATGAGAATACTCTTGCTTTTGTGAACTGCAAAAAAGTACAGGCAACACAATACCAAGTACACCATATGGCAAGACGAAGCACAAGTCACTGAAATAAAATATGTATGTATCTTTTAGGTATATATCTGCCTTGTAATTTTGATAATTTGCAATTACTTTTGATAATGGGAGTATTGCTCTCTTTTTATACCATGGAGATCATTTTTTTTTTTTTTTGTTATTGTTGTTCCCTTCACCAAAATGGTACCTTGTGTATCTTCATGTTAACAATAGAAAGAATCAATATGGGGGCAGAATTGCTGAAGATCACCCAATTCTGTCTTCAGAACTTTGTGTCAGCTTTACAATAGGTAAATGTTAAAATGCTTAGTCCATCTTGTGATGTCTCTACTTTTCTTGAAGCAGAGTCTTGTTATTGGGGGCAACAAATGAATGTATTCAGATTAATTTATTGGAACAAAATTTTGGTTTCCCATCTACTTGAAGGAGAAGCAGTAAGTTTCAGTCATGCTGACAATATATGCAAGCACAAGATGAGGCCAGGTACTGTTTAAAAGTAACAACTGACATGCTGGAGAAGTATGCATACGTGAAGAATGGAGGAAGAGGAATAGGAGAGGGAAGGAGATGGTGGGTAGAGATAATGTGACATGGAAAACTTGATATGCTTTTAAAAGTAGAGAACAAGTAGAGATGAAGGACTTCGATAAGAATTGAGTAGTTATTTGTAGGTTTAAACTTGTAATTAGAAGAAAAAATATTAAAGGAGGGGGGTTGAAGGTGAGAGCTGGGTTTCTATTTCCAAAATGACTCCAAGATAACAAAAATGAAGTTGTCTGTCCTAGTCAGAGTCCAGATGGACAGTATTACAAGTTGATTATAGTGATTGCTATTTTTCTTTATGAATCACAAGCCATGAGTAATAGCTGTTATGTCACCTTTCCATGCAAGCATGCATAACACTCTTCCATATGCATATATTTCATTTTACCTATAGTCATATATAGTCATATAGGCACATACTGGAGAATTTTGGAGATACCAACTGTCCTTTCCAAAAAAAATATCCCATTTCTTAGGGTTAATGGTCTTGTCTGCGACACTTCAAAGGGAAATGTAAGCTATAGAATAGTTTAATAAACCTATAATATAACAGATAGGTGAGGTTTTGTTTTTTCCATTTTTTTAAATTTAAAGGATAGTTGCAGAGAAAGTACATTAATTGTCAGTGATTGTTGTCATTAGTTTCTGTTAGAATTCTAACTTGTTAAGATATTGCCTAATAATTTTTTAAATTAGCTGCAGAAGGCCAGGCTGTTCATAAAAGAACAGCCCTGACCCCAAAAATTTGGCAATGATAGCTTTGCTTACCCATGACATATTAGACTGAAATACAAAAGAAAACGTAGCTGTGTCACAGGACTTGAAGTAATGAAGATGGGGGAGAGGATACAGAAATGATAGGGTACTGAAACTGAAGCATGACATCAAAAACCCTGTGGTTCATATAGTCATGAAAGAAGCATACTGATTGTTAGAATCCATGCTCCTTCAGGAAAAAATATGATATAGATAAATAATTACCAAGGAAGTTGGAAGTTGTTGAAGTTGCTTTCCATCTAGTTTTGTCAACTCTACTTGACTTCTGTATGGGCGTTTAGAGAGAAAATGGATCTTTGTTAGTCTGAGATAACTTTGGAACATAGTTCTTCAACAACTTTGCTCATTTCCTCTATGGTCTGTGTGCTTGATCAGCATATTACTTCTGCCTGCTTAGCTGTGTAACAGTGACTTAGTCAATGACAGTATTTAAATTTATGAAGACCCTGGCTCCCAGTAGCTTTTCCCCATTGGGTCTCACAGAAGGCAATGCAAGATTAACATTCACAGGCCCCTTTTGATCCTGTAAGAAAATGCAAATGAAGGACCAAGTAAATTGATGGGGGTAGTACAGACAAAAGGGCTTTTTTTAATGCATAACCTAATGAATAGCTACCACAAGGTATTTTTGAGAGTAAGGCTAAACATTTGAAAACCAGAGATTCAGGTTTTCTATTGAGACTTGTTTTTCCCCTGCAATTTCTGTTTGGGATTTGAGCATGAGTTGTCTGTTAATTTCAGTAGGCCGAGGTTGCTAAGAGTGCCTCCTGTTATTTTTAATTATTTACCTGGTTGAGAAAGATAGGACTCACGTTACTATTCTGCTGAAAAACACCCTTTGAGATCCTGGTGTTAATAATTTATTTAAAAAATAATCCCTACCTAAAATTATATTAAAAATCTTGATTAAACACTTGAGAGAGGAACAGTACTGAAATACTGCTATGAAGGATGTTCACCTTTCCTTGGCACTTAATTGTTAAAAGAAATAAAGGCTAAGAGTTGCTGAAAGAAATGAAGGTTGAGTTTTTCAAATGAGATGTAAGATACTGTGCTTAACATAAACTTCAGTATAATTGGAGCAATCATTTCCTTGAAGGTGTCAAAACCATATATGACAGATGAAGACTCTTAAACAAGCCCTCAAAGCCTTCTGTAGACTAGGGCTACAGATTTTCAGGGTTGGCATGAAGCGTGCTAGTTCATGGCACTAGTTCTGTAGAGTGAATAGGGTATTAAGTTGATTAAAAAAAAATAAATAAAACACCAAAGTCTGTGTTCTGGAATTGTTTCTTTGTAATAAGTACTGTTCCAGCTACTTTACATGTATCCTTGAAATAAAATCATCTGCTGCTGCACACAGAAGGCTGACTACTTCCACAGCTTCAGGTATCCCCAGAAAATAAGTGGATGCACCTCAAACTGAACCCTGAGATCTAGGTCCAATATAAGGCAGCATGTTCTAGGTATAGTGTCCTTTTCTTCCTCTTAGGAATTCAGAAGTAGGATTTATTGTAGGCATTAATTACTAGTTTGCTTCTTTATCTCTTTCACGTGCATATATTGGGGTTGTCTGCCTGGGTTTCTAACTAGCAGAACATAACTGTTTTTGTAGATATTTGTATGTGTTTTTCTTTTTTATTTTTTCCCCACCTTCCCTGCTTTATGTCAAATTAAATCTGTGGGAAAAACTTCCTGGGAAAGACTCTTCCAGCCCTCCTGCTTGGAGCAAGATGGTCACACATATAAGAAAGCCCCATCAACTGTAACCAAAGCTGTAGTTTGAATACCTTAAATATTTAACATGCCCTGCATTATGTTCTTGAACAACATGTAATTAATGATCAAACCAAATACAAGGTGTAATGGTCCTGTTTATAATTCATGGCAAGGATTAAATTAGCATGTGAGTGTGTGAGTCTGCCTGAAAAAATAACCAACTCCTAGAAATAACCAATTAGATTGACTATAACTTTTAGATGAAGCATGGTGAATTAATAATAAAATTAAGCTAATAAAAGAAGGGTGCCTAGTTCAAAAAAACAGTGGATGTCTTTCTCTGTAAACCTAAGTCATATTAACCTTGTAATTCGCATGCAATAAATTTCCTGATCTTTTGTCCCAGTATGTGGAAATGAGAAAACTATTTCATTTGCTCTTATAATCACTAGAATAACCCAGGAAAAATAGCTTTTCCCATTTCATCACTAGTTAACATAGCTAGAGAATCAAAGCTATGGAAATGACAAGAGATGAATTCATCCTGCTGTTCTCTTGTTGTATAGCTGGGATTCATGAATACAGATGTGACTTACACCACTGGATCTGTTATCTTGTGAAGCTAGAGATCCAGCACTGCTGCAAGTTACTGCAACTTCATGAAATCCTCATGTATGCTTCTATGAACAAGTCCATTAAACTCCAAAGTTGTGTTTTAATTTTCTGAGCGTTTCAGGATCTGAAAATTGGGTATGCTTAATAATTAGTTTCTTTTGTGTTTTCAGGAAGGCATTTGCAAATCGTGATATGACAATTCATTCTGGAACTCAAGGGTGAAATTTTGTATAGTAGTCAGGTTGGGAATTTTTAGGTAGGGTCTAATATTGAGCAGGATCATTCTGAGAAGAAACACCGAACATGCAGAGACAAACTTTATTCATCCTCTTACTCTCTTAGCACCTTACAGCTGATGTGGAGGATGTGGTCACAAGGGTTTGTCCTGTCCTATCATTGAGAAGGACAAATGCAGCAGCCCTCGTTTCTGGTCCTTTAAACTAGGCTGGTGCTCTGCCTAAGCATTAGGAGGTGGTCATTTTCGCCTTCTTCACATGTCCTGGACCATTTTGCACATTGCTCATGATCCATGTATCACTCTACAAAAGTATTTATCTCAATGTCCTAAAAAACTTTTGGTAAAATCACTCTAACTGGCTTTAGGGAGGAGAGAGACTTGACTTAATATGAGTGGTAGGTTACTTTCCTAGATCAAAACAAAGGAAATTGGAAAAAAAAGACTAAAAAATGTTGCTTACAGCATGGGAAAATTATTTTCGAATAGAACTTGGAGCACGAAGAAAAACTTACTAATAATTTAGGAAGGAGCATTAATGGGCATTGACAATAGATCCATTGGAAAGAATGGGAAAACCAATGTGGAAAAACAAATAACTGGCAGATTTAGGGTAGATAAATTTAAGAAAATGTTTCTACAATAGAGTTATGTAGACTCATAATTGCTACAACAAAATTCCTGCAGGAAAAGTATTCTATTGCTCTTTTAAGAGAACAGCGAACACCTCAGCTGCTCAACACTCCTTCCCTCCTTCCCACTCCAGCCCCCCCAAAAAGGAAAACCAAACAAAAACACACAAAAAAATAAGTCTACTGAAGTCATTAAAACTACTTTACAAGAATTATAATGGGAGTACACCTATGTAAAGAAGCATCATAGCATAAGAATAGTACACCAGATAAGCTGAAAAATAATTAATTTAACAAGGATGGGGCTTAATACTCATTTAATAATAGTTTTCTTATATAAATTCTTTTAAGGGAACTGATTTGTGCAGAATATCAGATGGTAAGGAGTTAACTAAAATGATTTGTATATGAATGTGACTCTTAGTAGAATAGGCTAAGAGAAATAAAAGTTTTAAAGTTTGGTTTTTTAGACATACGTGTAAACTGTAACCCTCAGAAAGGACATTAACTATTAACTGAAGTTAACCTGTACGCAGGAATCCTGAATAGCGGTTATCAAATTACTCCTACGAAATGCCAAAAAAAAAAAAATACAAAAATTGTTTTTGTAAAACTGGTATAATGTTTTTTCTATTTTGTAGCTTTGAGAGTATATGCAAAAACAAAGCTCTGAAGCATATCACCTTAGTTCATTTTTGAGACTAAGTACATTTCTAACTGTATGCTGTAATATCTATTTTTTTAAATCCCGTTACAGTTTTCAGGTTTGCAAAGACCACATTTCTATTAACCTGATAGTATAATTACAATAAAAACGTCTGTCAATTATTCAGATGATTTACAATTATTCACTACTTACAATGAGTTTTTTATGCAGCTGACTAGAGACCTATGCGTCTTCCAAGGAAGTTATGAAGCAGTGTTTATTCATCACCACCTGCTGATTTGAGAGCAGCAAGACTCACAAATATAGCTGCTACATGGCTGAAGAATATGAATGCCCAAAAAGGAGAATGGCTAAAGAAAGGCAAATATATATATGTGCATATATTGATGTATATTGTATATGTATATATTTGTGTATATATATAATATACACAAATACGTATATGTTTGTGTGTATGTATATATATATATATACACGTTACACACACAGTATATCGTCAGTAACATGCCAATTGGATTTGAAAGGTATATTGCCAGGCTGTACAAAAACTATAAGCAGTATCACCTTGTATGAAATTCAAATAAAATTCTGTTTCTTCAATCTATATTTCTATACAGATCTTACTAACTGAAAACAAAAAGTGCTACAATTTTGACTGTTTAGTTTGTAAATGTTTGTTTTCAGATGATGGGTCTCCTCCACAGCTTTATGGACTTATTTTCATCTTAATTCTTTCTCCCAAGTTTTTTGTTATCTATCCCCCAACAAGTAACTTTTAATTTTTCAAAAAGATATTACTCTTATTATTACCAAAAGAGACTGGTCATTCTTCATGAGCCTGATATATGGCATAATCCTGCCAGTTGCTTAGTGTATTTGGCACTTACTCAGCCTTGTCTGCTTCTAGCAAGAGCTGTACTGCAAGGCAGACTGAGTACTTGAAATCCAACAAGGTATTACTCTGTCTAAAATGGAAAATAGATTTTTAAAAATTATAAACTCAAACAAAATGGATGAGTGGTTTCAGAAAGCTGGATGAAAGTATTAGGGATATCAAACCTAAACTCCAAAGGGTTGTACTCTAAGCCATATTTATCTGCATATGTTCTTCGCTAAGTTCTAGATCACTCATAATTATATGGAGATTTCCAAGTTTCACAAAGTCTAACAGCTCAGGAGATCAAATAGCTGCCAATGGAGCTTAGTTTATTTTATGTATACATTGGTATATTTTTCTTGTTTCCTCAAAAAAAAAAAAAAAAAGTACAAATGTCCAATTTTATTGGAGTGGAATTAAATGCCTCTATAAGTTAAAATAGCACTAAGATAAGGATTCAGTTATTTTGTTTTTAGGGTATTGTAATTACTCCTAGTATGAGTAATTTAAATAGTTGAAGTGGAACGAGTGTTTTGTCTCCAGTTAAATTAAATCCACCACAGTTACCTAAGCTATCTAATCTTATCTTGCTTCAGAATATTTCTGCAATAAGGTTCAGTCAAGCTGCCTGAAATTATGGCTGTAAAGTTTTGAGCAAGGATGGGGAGAAACAGTAACGTGTTACTGAATGTGTAATAATAATGTGGTATAATCTCTAACTGTAGAAATGTGGTTTTAAGACTCTTGTATTGAGTACCGTTGAAGATTCTACGGTAGGCTGAGTGGTTTATTTTGTGGAAGGATGCCAAGGGCAAGAAGTTGAAGAAATATTAAAAAGTTCAAAGGTTAGTATAGGGATATTAGAAAGATTTTGGTAAAGGAAGGGATCTTCCCTAGATGATGACAAACACAAAATGGGAAATCTACTTCCCTAAGTCCTATAAGTTATGTTTTTTCATCATGTAGTCTGCACATTAACCTTTTGATGGGCTTCATGTGGTTGCTTACAGTGCTCTGACAGATTGTGTAATTAAAGATAATTGTATGCCTGGTTTGTAACCTGGAAAACCTATTCTTTCTGTTAAAATCTGACAGAATGAAGCCCAAATTAAAAAACTACAATAGCAGAGTCCTGAACCATCTAACAGTAAAGGTCATTTAGTATGAAAATATAAAGATCAAAGACAATACATGAAAGCTTAATATGGAATAAGTTATCAAATTTTTAACAGGAACGAGTAAACTGAAGGAAACTATGAAGTATTAACTTGTGTACTGCAGATACACAGTACTTTCTGGAGTTATTCCTACTGCTTATACAACTTTTCATTGTCACTTTTTTAAAAAGAAAAGAGTTTTGCACATGAATCTTCACTAGATAAAGAAAAGTGATTAATTCAAAGATTGTATTTAAAAAATCAAACAATGATTGTTTGATTGGCAACCTAGATGCGTTCCTTTTCAAACTAGCAGATTTGCAACAATCGTGGTGCTTAATTTTAAGGCTATAGTAACATGATACTTCATCCTTATTCTCCAAGGGTCTCAGCCCACGAATGCTTTAACTGTGGTTTTTAAAAACAACCAAAAAACTTCCGTTATACCTATCATCATAGACAAGTACAAGCCTGAAGAGCAAGCAGCAATGTGTCTAAATTGATTTGTAGATAATGTGTTTTCCTATTTAGAGAACAACAACAAAGCCATTTACCTGGTATTGTTTTTTTCTCCTTTCCTTAATTTAATTTTCCTATTTAAGTCATTGACTATAGGTCAATCTTCTGCTGGGTATCTTGGCTACAAGAAATAGTCAAGATAGTCTCTCAGTCTATCATTTCATATTTAAAAATATGAAATGATATGCTGCTTTAAGTGCAGAGGGGTTTGTCTTCTGAGAGACTCAGAATACAACCTTGTAAAGATAGACCTAGAACTACCAGGAAAATGCTTTGGATTTGGTGCTGTATGATTTCAGTTAACATTGAAAATTGAATAAATTAACAAATTTAGGTGAAAATATAGGAAAAGATAGTTCTAAATACATGATTTCATAGTTGTATCTCACATTTAATGTGTGCAGAAGCTGAAATGTGTCTTGAAGTAGAACTTTAGGAAGCTCACTATCAGTGGGCTGAGGAAGGTATTACCACCTACGAGGTACTGTATGAATGTGCTCAGCCCTCATGTCAGACAGAGGGAGCTTAAACAATTCAAGTGGAGGGTAGTGTTCTGAATCATGGTAGGTACTGTAGGTCAATGTATTGTTTTACTCAGCTTAGGCCAGAATGAAGACTCGCTTTTCCTAGTGAATTACACTGTGAAGTGCTTTTCCTGCAGGTCTTTATTGAAATGCAAGTGTGGGCCACATCAGCCTACCTCATGCAGAGTTCAGAAAAATGACTTTTCCACAGAACCTACTGTGGTTAAAAAACGGAATTGGAAAACTGCATAGTAACACAGATAGAAACCATTTTGCACGCTGTTCTTCAATGTCGACCTTTGCATGAGCTCATTGTGACCCAGTTTTGCTATGACAAAAAAAAAAATCATATCCCTTCTCCAACCTTCTAACCAGGGGTAATAAAACTGGAATAGTTGTTAGACAGGTAGGCTGTTGCAAGAATTGATGTTCCTTGAAAGAAAACAATGATCTACCCAGCAATAAGGTGACTGTTTGCAGCTTTTCTTTTGTATCTGTGCCCAGATACAGTCCTTTGTATCATTATTGGTTTCTCCAGTGTAGCTTTTCATCTTAATGCTGGTCTATTTTCCTTTTACTTTCACTAATAGAAAACCAGGTTAGGGAGGAAAGATGAGAGTAGACAGGGGATCTGTTGCAATGATGGGTGTTGTGTGCTTGTGTTACTCTTAAGGGATTCACATGTGAATATTTTTTTTCAGATTTTAGGCCAAATATCTGTAAGGACAGTGCATGAATGAGTGCTCACTTTTAATGATGAATGGAAGTAATAAAGCAAAAAAGTTTTTCCTGTAAATAGAAAATAAATCTATCCTGAAGAAAATAACAGAATTGTCTATATATCTAGTTGGTTACACAGCGTTTAGTGTTGCAGTCATTTTAACAACCATTTAAGTATGGGAATTTCAATAAGATTTTGGAGATATCTGAACTCTGTCTTGAGGTATCTTGCCTACACCCCTTGTTTAAACTTTTCCAAAATAACCATGCATAAGATGGTTTTCCACACTTGGTGTGTGCGTTTCCTTTCTGCCCTGCAGCAATCTCAACATGGAAGAAGAGGGCTCACTTGCCTTTTTCACTATGTTCCTCCATATCAGTCTTTTAGATTTTTCAGTTATCTTAAAAACAGGCTTATTCACTATTCTTTCAAAGTTACTACTTTGCAGGATTACTAGCTTTTGTTTTTATGTGAACATAATTTTACATCCTGTTTCATCTAAACAAAGTGTGGACTATGGCTTGGGAACATTTTTGAACTTCTTACCTTATCACAGTAGTTGCAAGGTGAGCTAGAGAAACAGCTTAAGGATTGCAGCTCTATCTTCTGGACTGAGCCAAAATATATTAATTAAATCAAAGTCTAATTGATAATAGACATCTTGGGTGACATATGGTACGTCCTAGGCTTGACCACGTTCTTAACAATGATAAAATGGTGCATTTTATGACATGTAGAAATGACATGAAAAAGTAAGCAGAAAAAGTAATCATATATGCCACAGCTCTGAAATTTAGTTTTTGTTGGTTTGTATTGTTTAAAGGTGAAGAAATTGTTGTAAGGTAATTAACTAGAAATACTGTGACTTTGGTTTTGATTTGAAAGTCAGGAATGCTGGAGTAAATGAAGAAAGCTCTTGAGCATTATTTTCTCTCTCTCTCTCTCTCTCTCTCTTTTTTTTTTTTTTTTTTTTTTTTTTAAATTTGAGGCATTGCATTAGTTAGTTCTATTGTGGCTCCTACGATGAACCTTTTGAGTATAAACGTTTTGCAGAATGGCAAATGATGACAGGAACTGTGAAACCTAAGCAGCACAAATGGATTACTGTCATTCCGTAATTCATGACTAAGTTAAGGCATTTTTTAAATCTATCTTAGGTGAAAACTATTGAGAATCGTGAAGGTATCAGGACTTCTATTTTCCTAGCCTTTCAAAAACTATTTAATCACTTTAATAATTAACTATTTTCTTTTTGGTGACTACTTTAAGGTCTATTGCAATATCTGTGTAGGACTGCATCATGCTCTTGATGAAATATAACAGGAAAAACAGGGTATCATCTATCAACTTTCTAGACTCACTGAAGGCTCACTGAAGACATGGAAATATGTTAACCTCTTTTATCAACCTGATTAATTCAATTAAACATTTGCATTCACTGAGTAATGTCTTTATTTATTTATTTATTTTTTTGGGGGGGAAGATGTTGATTGACTATCAAGTTTACATCCAGTATCATTCTCCAGATTGTCAGGACTTCATTTTTGTTTTTAACTAAGGCACATTTACTCATACACTGCCATTAATGGGATTGCAGCTTGATAGCTGATTCTTCTTTCATACAGATTAAGGGGTTGGAAACCAGAATTAGACTCAAAGCTTTGTAACTTAGTACTGTATTAAAAAGCCAAAATAAAAGCCAAACAAACCCTTCTCGATATCTAATCAGATGTGAACAGTAACACTCATGAAAGAATTGAAGTCCCAAGTTACTTTGGGTTGGTTTAAGTAAAATGTTATTTTTATTTATTTATTTATTTATTTTTGGGGGGGAGGGGCTTAAGTAAATGTTTTTCAGCAGTATTTTTTTTTTTTTCTTTGGAAAATATGAACTAAATAAAAAGCTTTCTAAAATAATTTTTAGACTACTTATTCTCTTCCCCCCACGCCCACATCTTTTTTTTTTTTTTTTTTTTTTTTTGATGGCATTGAATAATTCAGTGGAAAATTACTAAACGGTCTCAATAATGCTAATTGAAATTAAAAGGTAGTGACACTGTAATTAATCTAGTGTTCAACTTCTTTTTGTACTAGTGCTTTTAAAATATGCCTGGTATTTTTAAGTAGATGTCTAATTCTACATACCTGCTGGTTTTAATTTGAAACTATAGATGAGTAAAGAAAAAGAATTCCTGTGTTATGAAACCTTTTAGGTCAGATTCTGAGAAAACAGTGATTTAGCTGAATTCAGTAGAACCGTTAAGGTTTTCATGATCTCAGTTTCTTTCTTCTGAGCTTGTATTTTCATTGTCTTTTTCAGTTTTCACTGTAGATAGGATCACAGATGGCTACAGAGAAGTACAGATGCTGTTTTCCTACTGCGGTTTCCAGTACTGCACAGGGAGGCAAATGCAATGACTTAATATCTGATTCTTTTCAGGTAGATCGAACAAAAATGTCCCTGTCATACTCGTTTGGTCTGTTTGACTGATTCTTTATGCTGTTCATTGCCATACATTTGTATGGACTCTGTAAGCTTTAGATGATGAATGATATGTACATAAAATGTATGTACAATTAGTACAACAAATATATTGAATAATGTGTAAGTCTGATATGACTGCTTCAGACGGCTTTTACTTTGTGTTGAAAAGATGGTGCAATTGTTCTGTTATAATGCAGAAACCTGCAAGAGTTTTTAACTATGCAATTATAATATTAGTGTGACAATCTCACTGTTGATGTAATGCAGCAATTTTCTCTGAGTTCCCATTAATTCTGTATTTATGACATATTGATATTATCTTGATAATATAATTCTAATGCATGTCGTATCTAATAAAATTTGATTTAGAGCTGCACTTTTGTTGGCTTTTCAAGAACTATTTATTTCATAGGGTATAACAGAAAACAGTTGGAAATATTAAGAATTTCTCTTTACTTTCCCAAGGAAATTCAGTTACGTGCTAGAGCCTTACACTACTTCTGCTTTATTGAGAAAAGTTATGCAGACTTGTTAAGGAGAGGGTATGGAAAGGTGCATGTGTATATCGCTGGTACAAATGAGATCATGCAGTATGTTCTAGTATAACTCTGAAGATAGCATGGAATGTTGTCCTCTACTCACAGTCTCTTACAGTATCCTCTATTTGGTCATAAAAGCACTGCAACTACCTGTATATTATGAAACAACAAAGGAAAGCAAGCAAAATATAGAACAAACTGGAAAACATATTTATGAGCATCATAAATAGCTATAACAGTTGCAGGTTGACACAATAAAGGTACTGTTTATGCATTTTTTCCTACACTAACAGTAATTATACTGCACATTATCTAAATCTCCAATTATACTTTTTGTTAAGACTGCTCATGATTGTATGTAGCACAAAGTCATAAATATTTTGTGTAACATGGGATTCCTATTGAGAAGCTTATCAGTCTTAGCTTCTCTGTGATTCCCTCTCTGCTGCCCCCAAAATGACTCAAGTTATTTCACACCATCAGTTCCTAAAAGGTCAACGGTGATCTAATAATATATTATTTTATCAAAAATGCTTACATACTCTGGGCATATGAGTCTCAGTAGCATGGATATCAACTTTCATACTTGGATCATTGGGATATTTGTCAAGTCCAACACTGAAATAGCCTATTGACTTAGTTGTAAGAAGTTTCTTGGCTCACATTCAATCTCATTAGAACTGTAGAAGGCCAAATGCTTTACAATAATTGGATTTAATTTCTTTCTCAACTTTTTTTTTTATTGATAACTGGTGGTGAGTTAGGATTCAAATACAGTACTGGGAGAGGGAATCTCTCCTACATGTAAGTATGGGTGCCCGCCAGCCTTTAATGTTGTAAATTGAGGGGGGAAACAGCAAGCACATTTTAAATGACTAAAAATATTTTGAAGAAAAATATTGGTTTAGCTTTTATAGTGTTCTTTATTCAGTGCCTTAATTTCCGAGAGAAAGCTTTGTGATGCTGTAATGAATTGATGATAAACTACTCGATGCTCTACTGAATTGATGGTAAGTATGATATATTCAGCTTAAGAATTCTTAAAAACAAACAAACAACACTTTCTTACATTGTAAGAACTGTTCTGTTCTCAGACAAGGTCAGCCATACCTAATGTACCAAAGAAACATTAGAGAAGTGCTCTCGAACTCAGACTTAAAAAATAATAATAAATACATAAATAAAATATCAAGTTTTTACAGCAAGTTTTAACATGCTTCTGACATACATGTATGTTGAACCTTATACCCAGAGTTAGTCCATCCATTATGGAAGAAGTAGGAATGATTCCTGACCTCTTCATGGCTACTCAAATGTGACTGAAACTTGTTATCCTTGGCTTATTTTGCTGAAAATGCTATTAAACTACTGTTGCCCAGCCTTTTTGGCTTTTAACCCAATTAGTCTCACAAATGGGAAAAAAACAAAACAAAACAAAACAAAACACTTTTTTTTTTGAGAATTGATTTTAATTTTCTCTGGGAGGATTACCAGTAGCTTTTGTTTTAGAGAAGTCAGACTTAAGCAACTTAACATTATGTATTAAGCAAGGGATTATTTCAGATTTAAACAATAAATAGTTTTTTAACTACTTGTGTGTGGATTGTCGTATTGCCTTTGTATGCACGTATTCTTTCTACCTTTGGCATGTAATGCGTGTTGACTTCAACTGCATTCAATTTTGGTATGAGATGGCAGATTTGCCCCAAGGTATCTAGTGGATATAAGAAAACCTGATCCCTGAGATGCTGAAAAAAAAAAAAAAAAAGAAGCTCTAAACTGCTGTCTTGAAACACTGTTTCTGAAGATGTCTTAACTCACTTTTTTTCTGACATTGGTTAACCTGGTAGCTTTTGTGATTTAGATTTCAACTAGTCTAGTAATAAAATGAAAAGACTTTGCGAAACCTTGGATTTGATGTGCTTGATAACACGTTTTCTGAATAACACAAGTGACAGCATCTCCATGTTAGAGGCATAACCTGTTTCAGATATGTGAGGGGCTGTTATATTTATAACAGCTTCTGCTTCACAGGCTTACAAATGAAAAAAAAAAAAAAAAAAAAAAAAAAAAAGAACCTTTTAGGTTTTCTTAATACTAAATAGTGCACTGCAGGTTATTTGTAGATGTTGAGGGCTCATCTAGTTCTTGTACTTGTAGAATTTAGGCATCAAGAAGTAAAGAAGACTGGATTTTCCTAGTGCTGTTTTCTTTCAACTCCTCCATTCTCTCTAGCACATGCGAACTGTGAATTTATAGTGAAGTGATTCAGCACTGCTGACTCAATGGTCAAGAAAGAGAAGTCCAGAAATTCTTTACTAAGTTGACTTTGATCTTGTTTCCTGCTTCCTAAAATCCTAGAACTTTTGGCCATCAGTAGTGGTTGGATCAAGTCTTGCTGTCACTGCCAGAATTACTGCAGTTGTAATATTACATAAAATGTAGGATTTTGTTGTGTAATAAAGCTAGGCAGCTAAGGTATGTTAAGTATTTAATATATAATCAGTGCTGTTTTGGACAGTGGAAAAGGAAATAGAAGTTTAAACGAATGAAATCAAACACTTTTTTCAATGATCACATGCCTGTGAAATTGCTCGTTTCTCTGCATTTCAACTGCAGACCTCAGTGGGCTGCATGGATTTGCTAAAGGTCCATGGGATAACTTGAGTTGAAAATCTAACCCGCTCAAAGCAAGGGTAATTATTAAGTTAAATGTATTTTTTTATTATTATTTTAATGAGCTTCTGAATTGACTGGTTCTTAGCTACCAGCGAGGAGCTACCTTGAAAGTATTTTAGAAGTTTAAATGACCTTCAAAATAACTTGGCAGCAGCCATTTCTGAACTTTGAAATTTAAGCTGTTATTCCAACACTGATAGGGCATTTTTCTTTTTTGGTATTAAAGTTAGGCACACTTCTTGGGCAGTAGCATCTTTCATTTAGCTGAATACAAATGAAGTATCAATGAATTCTGAGTTCATATTTCCAACTTTGTATTTATTTATTTTTTTATAGGATGGTATTTAAGCTTCTTACTGGAAAATTATTTTAATACTTAGAAAAAAATAAAAGTAATGAGATGAGATGACATCAGGCTTCCTCTAAAGATGCTTGTGCAAGTCCAATGAGTTAGCTGTGATTCTGAATATGAACTATTCCATGTGTGTGCTTGTAAGAGTATTAATAAATATCCTGTCTCACCTGAAACATACTTTTACATGCAAATGAAGGTGGTTTTAAAGAAGAAACTGGTAGAAACTCACCCATGTTTTACCCACTTCTGTCACTCATGTGCCTTCCTTTCCCATGCAAACAAGTCATTCAGAATGAGGGTATTCCTACAATATTTATAGAAGCACGTGTTGAAATTTTATCTGTGAATCAGTCACTACAAACCTATTATTTCACAAAGTCATTTTTGCTAATGTGTCAGGTCTCAGTCACAAGAGCATTAATACAATTAAAGTATGCAGTTGATGCAGCTGCTTGTGTTTGTGCAAGTTGATATGAAATACTGGGCCCAAGTACTTTCCAATATTTCACCTAAGACTTATGTTTTGCCTTACTGCTTTGGTAAGAACATTTTGCTCTTCAGCATCTTAACACACGTGCTGAGAGTTCAGTTAAATCAAGGAGTACTTCCAAAGGCAGAAACTCGGTCTACTAGGTAAGGGAAGAATGAAAATGTGGAGTCAGGAAAAACAGAAGAAAAAGTTGTAAAATGAATGCTGAACCTATTTTTGAAGCTGTAGTGAAATACTTCTTGAGGGGAGAGAAACGTGAATCCAATCTGAAGACGGAAGGCTGGAGAGCCTTCCTACCCCTCCCTAGGTGTGAAGTAGTTGTTCTTGGTAGTTGAGTAACCACAACAGAGAACTTCTGGCTTACTTTGTAAGAAAGAAAGATCAAGTAGGACTTAGTTTCCATCACCTGCTTTATAAAACTTTATGGTTCTCTTTCCTAACTAGCATTTTGTAAAATAAGATTGTCTTATTACTATTTATTATTATTCAAGTATTTTAGATTGGTTTGCATTTACTGGCTCCTACTCTTCCATCTTTACAGGAGGACTAGTTCTTACAAGCAAGTTTCTGGATCACTTATCTACAAAGGTCAGTGGTCCTAAGATATTTTTCAAAAATATGTAAAATGTACCTGATTTAGGAACTACTAACACAAGGGGCAGAGAAAGACAAACTCCCATTGGTGATGTTAACCAACCTTTTAACAAGGCTGTGCATGTGGCAGTGTAACAGGAGACAGTTACTTTCTGAGTCATCAGCAAAGAAGAGAAACTGGTTTCTGTAGCTCTTGCCCCGTCTGCTCCTGCTTAACAAGCTTTACCATCTCAGAATTTCACTGGTGACTATTTTGCATCCCTGAAGTCTGCAATATGTCCATTATTTAGCTCATAAGAGCTAGCCTTAAGTATTGATGCCTGCTTTTCTATTTCCTGTTATTTAAATTACATGTTATTTAACTTGCCATTTATCAGACCTCAAAGATTGTTATTACTTGGTAACTCAGTGTCTAGTATTTATCCAACATATTGCAGTTCTATGTCTTACTATAAAAGCATATCAAGTTACTGTTCTAGTTATCTATAATGATGCTACAGTTCAATGAAAATAGATGTATGTGTGCATTTGTGTATCTATGTTTGTATACAAACAAACTAAAATCTGGCATTCTCTGAACTGCAGTAGTGATATAGCATCTAAATTATAATACAGTCTGCTTAATAGAGTACTGGCTATGAAATTGGGATGATTGAGCTCTACCCAAAGCTTTGCTGCAGTCATAGTCTTACACTAATAATAATGACACTAAAAGTATACTGAAGTTAAATGTATTATATTTTCTGAAAAGTTCTGCCATTATTCTTCTGAAAATATTCGGTGTAAACTCTTGTGAAGACTTCCACATTGACAATTTTGTTGTTGTACAAGATATGTTAATGGGCTGCTTCATTAAGTGCATTTATAGAAATTTCTATCAGCACATATGCATTCAAGATAACTGAATATCACATACGGCATTACTTCATGATCCTTTCTTTTTTCTTACTGCTATTTCCAAAGAATGAAAGTAAAATTGGAACCCCTGCTAAAATAGTTACTTTAAAAAAAAAAAAAAAAAAAGGCATAAGTGAATGTTTTTCTGCTCTGGCAAACGTAAGTTTATACTGTATTTTGCAAAGGGAGAGAGTACATTTCTCTCCCTAAAACAGGAAAACAGGTTACGATCTTCCCATATTATCAGTGTATTTAGTCAAACTTGCAAGAGTCTGTTTTATGACTACGTGGCACTTCTAAGGAAATGCATAATTTTTCAGTTTCATAATAATCTTTGCATTGTTTTATTCTTATATATATTTCATGTGTAGGTATTTGTACAAGAGCATATATAATCACCTTAATTCTTCTTGCTATGCTAGGAGAGTGATTATATATTCAATAAGACTGTCAATAAATTTAAAAAGGGAGAAAATTTAATTGTGAGTGAAAATAAAATATTTTTGAGTTGTGTGTGTAATGTTTTTATATGGAAAGTTTCTACCAAAGCTCTTTGAAGTTTGTTATATGTCAATGTGATCTCACACCTTTAAGTATGCATAGCACCAAACATAGGCTTTGTAAAACTAAGAAATTCTACAGTTCTCTCCCATTTTTTTTATATAAGTAATTATTTTTGTAAGGTGTACCTCATGCTGTTAAGATAAATCTCTAGAAAAAATAAAACAACAACAACAAAATGTCTGGAGCTTAAGATCTGGGTCAGTTAGATGTATTGGAGGGCTAAAAGGATGCCTTTTTATGTGTCTTCAGGTGAACAGCTTGAGCACAATCAAGTCTGACAACAGTAGCATTTAAGATGTTAAAGTGCCTTGTCCTTAATTATAGAAGAAGTTTGCCTCTAAAACTCCAGCTTTTCTTATATCTACCTCCATTCACCACTGCGCATTTCCCTTAACAGTAATAAAACTTCATCTGTGCATATTAGGGTTGCACTTCCTGTGATTCTGGGTTAGCCACTGCTGCGATTTAACAGTCTGGTTGTGTACAGGCTGTGCCTAAGCAGACTGAGATTCCCCATTCCCATATTGTGACCTCAGATGGGAAAATTCACCAGAAATACCTTCACACCAAGTCTGATGTGTTCATAGGCTGAAAATGAGCTATGGCATTATATCCTTAAGTATCTTTATAGGATATTCACATGTAAGTATGACTAAAGTAGCAGTATTGGAAAGCATGGAAAGTTCCTAGTTGTCACTTCTGATCAAGGTGTCGAAATTATGCCAAGAACAGTAAAGTGATGTCTGGATGCTGCCAGACTACTTGTGCTGGTGTCACTCAACTTCACGTTGAATTCCTTTCCCTTATAAGGAATCACAGAATCACAGAATTTCTAGGTTGGAAGAGACCTCAAGATCATCGAGTCCAACCTCTGACCTAAGACTAACAGTCCCCACTAAACCATATCCCTAAGCTCTACATCTAAACGTCTTTTGAAGACTTCCAGGGATGGTGACTCCACCACTTCCCTGGGCAGCCTGTTCCAATGCCTAACAACCCTTTCAGTGAAGAAGTTCTTCCTAACATCTAACCTAAAACTCCCCTGGCTCAACTTAAGCCTATTCCCCCTCGTCCTGTCACCAGGCACGTGGGAGAACAGGCCAACCCCCACCTCGCTACAGCCTCCCTTGAGGTATCTATAGAGAGCGATAAGGTCGCCCTCCTCTTCTCCAGGCTGAACAAGCCCAGCTCCCTCAGCCGCTCCTCGTAGGACTTGTTCTCCAGGCCCCTCACCAGCTTCGTCGCCCTTCTCTGCACCCGCTCAAGCACCTCGACGTCCTTCTTGTAGCGAGGGACCCAAAACTGAACACAGTACTCGAGGTGCGGCCTCACCAGAGCTGAGTACATGGGGACGATCACCTCCCTAGCCCTGCTGGCCACACTGTTTCTGATACAAGCCAGGATGCCGTTGGCCTTCTTGGCCACCTGAGCACACTGCTGGCTCATATTCAGCCGATTATCCACCATCACTCCCAGGTCCTTCTCTGCCTGGCAGCTCTCCAACCATTCCTCTGCCAGCCTGTAGCTCTGCTTGGGGTTATTGCATCCCAGGTGCAGGACCCGGCACTTGGCCTTGTTGAACTTCATGCAGTTGACCTCAGCCCATCGGTGCAGCCTATCCAGATCCTCCTGCAGAGCTTTCCTACCCTCAAGCAGATCGACACACGCACCTAACTTGGTGTCATCTGCGAACTTACTGAGGGTGCACTCGATGCCCTCGTCCAGATCATCGATGAAGATATTAAAGAGGACCGGCCCCAGCACCGAGCCCTGGGGGACGCCACTAGTGACTGGCCTCCAACTGGACTTGACTCCATTCACCACGACTCTTTGGGCCCGGCTATCCAGCCAGTTTCTAACCCAACGAAGCGTGCGCCAGTCCAAGCCAAGAGCAGCCAGTTTCTTGAGGAGAATGCTGTGGGAGACGGTGTCAAAAGCCTTGCTGAAGTCAAGGTAGACCACATCCACAGCCTTTCCCTCGTCTACCCAGCGCATCACTTTGTCATAGAAGGAGATCAGGTTCGTCAAGCAGGATCTGCCTTTCATAAACAGGAAGGTGAGAACCTTGATCAGAAACCAAGACTTTGGAGAAGGCCTCTTTATTGACCCTACCCCCAAAAAAGAGGCAAAAACTGAGATTAATTCCTGAAGTTGCAAAATTCCATTATGTGTGTTAAGCATGCTTAACTTGAGTCATAAATGATTCTCTTGTGATTCATTTGATGTACTACTGCCTTCTCCTGTTTTTTCCACCCTGTATGCGTGCATGTAAAGGAAAGGTGGAAGAAGTTTTAGCTGCTCATTCATAGGTGCCTGAGAGGTGTCTAGTAGCCTGGGAAAGCTGGCTTTTTGTGGAAGAGAAAATGACAAGCTGACTGCACTTTTTATGACCTTTTTACTGTTCTGTCATAAGTATCCATGGTAACATGACTGTTTCTTTCATGCTGGTATTGTAGCATCAAAATAACAATAAATGCTGATTTCAGTTAATGTGGTTGAATAGAACTTGCTACTATGTGTGCTGGAAAAAATACTATACTTGGGACACAAACAGAAGTTGTCAGACATTTTTTTTTTTTCTGTGTACGTTGCCTTTCCCTTTTCATTTCTTTGTTCTCCCTCTCATTTGATCAGGAAGTGTGTGTAATTTAATTTATTAATTCCGTCTCTTTGCCACGTAAGTGCCTTATTAAGGGTCAAACTTTGCTTTGATAAAATCCCAAATTACTCCTCAAAGAGTTGAATGCAATGACACACCAGCTTACACTATGGAAACTTTTATGCAAGTTATGTATAATGTAGTTTTTGCATGCCTTTCATATGACCCCCAAAATACATAGACAGCTAGAACTCCCTCTTATTATGATCAGATATTGTTCACTTGCAGACCTTTTTTTTTTTTTTTTTTTTTTTTTTTTTTTTTTTTAATGTGTGGAAAGTTTATTTTTGTTTAAATGATGTGTTCTCGTATGATTTGCCATCCAGTGAACTTCACTTGTGTTAGGGCAGGGAATACTTCAATTCTGAAAGCATCTTCATTGGAAAATGTCATTTATTTATTTCTTTATTTGGGATTAAGTAAAAACAGACAAAGTGGGAAAAAGAGTCTTAAATGCTCTGAAAGTCGTACGAATTGTTTCTGGTGGGTGAAGGGTTTTAGAGATGACATCAATGTTTCCAAAATATAATTGGAAGCTGTTTGTGTTCTCTGAACTTGATGTGGTAGTGGGGTGAATGAATATGTAATTGAAATATAACTTGTGAACTGTAGCTGCACAGAAGTGATACCTTTCCAGATCTAGTCTGACAGGCTGATTTGTAACTTGACACCTACTTCAAAAAATTCCTGCCTCTGTCTCATGAATCTTGTGTAGATTGACTTCTAACAAATGGAGACTCTGATTATAAAATATTGGTGTTTCTTTAATTGCATTTTCTTTCTCCTTCCAGGAAGAATTCCTAAGATCTGTTCTGCTACTACAACCTTAAAGCAAAATGCTAGCCACTGCGTTCTCATCCCTCCCTGCCTGCCACTTAAACGGCGAGTACTAACAAATCCTTCAGGACGCGACAAGAGCCAGCGTGTTGAATAATCACAGGCGATCAGGCTGTGGGCTTGCAGCAGCAGCTTGCTGCCTCGTGACATCACTCCTGGAGCTCAAATCCCACTCTGAGCTCCCTCCGTTAGTCGGTCCGTTGGTCTGTCTGTTCACACAGCTACGGACCTCACACGCCGGGCAGGCAGCTCCCCCAGGCAAGGCTCCGGAGCTGCTGGGAGAGGAGAAGGGGTAAGAGACAGTGTGAAGAGCGATTAGTGGGGAACGGAACAAAACAGCGGAGCTACAGCATGAAATTCATCTGTGCTTATTACTTGCTGCCTCTTTTTCCTGCACTAGTCTTCAGCACTAGGTGAGTACAGAGAGCTATTTTGTGTATAGTTCTCCTGTTTTGTTTGCTGTTTATTCTTTTAGATTCAGTATTCCCAAGAGAAGTAATACGTATTTCATCTTGTACTAGAGTAGTAAGTTTAAAGTGCAGTTATTGTTTTTGATTCTTATCTTTCCCCTCACTGATCCTCTGAGAGATACTGAATCTTTTACTTGGCCTTTCTGGGCTTTTTATGATGTAAAAGAGCTGCTCCAATATAAGTTGACCCAGAGCTTATGAGGTGAAGGAAGATAGTCAACAAATATAAGCATCGTATGTGTGTATCTATCTATCTATATATATACACACATACACACACGTATATATACAGCAGCAATAGCAAATACACTGCTTCACAGGCAATAAGGAAGCCAAAGACCTGAAATTGAGAACATGTTAACATTTTCCCCTATTGAGTGCGGAAAAACAAATACTTGAACAATCTCATCTGAGTTGAGGCTTTTGCATCTGAATAGAGACCTAGGGCTTAGCTTCTTTACTGTCAAATACAGGTGAGATGTTGCAGTATTATATCAATGCTAGGAAACGTGTTAAAAAGTTACTGCAGTCTAGAAGCATTCCTTTCTGTGCAAGTATAATATATCACTGAGAAAATATGAACAAAATCTATTGCAGCCTAAAAATAAAAGCTGTTCTGACCGTGCAGTGTTCTGATAAGATAATGCGTATTGCACAGTTGCTCAGAGATGGTATGGTCTCTATGCTGTTGATATAACCTGTTCAGCAAAGGGAAGATAACACCAAAACACTCTATCTCATTGTTTCATTCACAGATGAAGAGTTAATGCCAGGTGTGAAGTAGATATGTCCTAATGACACTGTCCTCAGTTCAGGCTGCTTAGATTCCAGTTGCTTCTCAGAAAATAAGCCTTAATTTTAAGGAAGGTATTTCTCTGCTGTGTTAATAATAAGCAACTTATAAGTCAGTAAAGCATATTATCAGAAGATAAAGGCATTTTTCAGGAAATTATCTGTTCCTTTATTCTTGGTCTTTTCTTGTAAAATGTAGAATGCTTATTTGAAGTGTCCCCTAATTCCCCTCCCCCCCCCCGCACTTCTTGTTTCAGATCTTAATTGTTTATAGGGTTAAAAAAAAAAAAAAAAAAAAAGTGCCTGCTAAGTACTCAAGGTAAGATGTAGCAGGAGCACATCTCTGTATGTCCTCAAACCCAGGAAAGTGATAACCAAAATCTGAGTGGGAAAAGACCTGAATGCAGGGAGAAGTGATATCAAAATGCTTCAGTTATTTTATTATTTCACTCCCTTGGGGGGGGGGGGGTATAATTTTTCTGTAACACTTGTGATTTAAAGACTGCAGTGCAAGTCAGTATGAACAACTCCAATGCTCTTTGAAATACAAAACTCAGAGGAGAATTGTAACATACAGTGATTCAATAACTTTCCTTTCTGATTTAATAAGCAGTCTAAGCACTATTCACTAGCAGCCAAGTGTGAAACTTCTTGTGAATTCGTATTAATAGTTCTACTCATTTGAAAGTAGTATTTTCTTCTCTGAATTATGCCACAGTTTAAAAGAAGCGGGTGGGTGGGGTACCAAGCCACTTTTTGCAAATGCGAGTTTGCATCTTGCATGGTTTTGTATAGAATAAAATCTAGTGAAGAGATGTGGAAAATTAATATAATTTTTTATACTTTATAGGTTTTGTAAAATGCCAAGTAAATGACTTCAACGTACAGGGGACTGAACTGCGACAAGACGTCTAGTGTAAAACCCCAAAACAAGTGCCTCTTATCTTTATGAGGAAAACATTTTTCTGTATGAAAACACAAATTCATAAAAATTTGTAGTTCAGTTTTTCAATTTTAGTCGTATTTTCCCCCTCCAAAAGAAAAAAAAAAAAAGAGTTGGGCAGAATATGAAGGAATATGAAGAATATGAAGTTGTCACGTGAATGTTAATTATGAACAGTATGAGTTGGAGTGTATATATTCTTAAGAGTATAACTTTGTGACACATGATGATTTGTATTCTTATCAAAGTGAGGGATGGAAATGATCAGAGAAATTCCATTTAAAATGCCCCTTGAGTATAGTATGTGTTGTAATGTGAAGTTTTGCTTTTGATACTAGATTGATCACCGTGTTCTAAAGGATATTGGCACTCTACCATAGTACTGGTGATTTACAGAAGTCTGGAGGCAGTGGACTGTCCTGGTCAGCAGCTGCCATCAGTTGCCTGATTTTTAACTGAGTTAGTTTTTCAACAGCACGTGTTAGAAGCTTAAAAATGATACGGTGCTATCAATATGCCATCTACTGGAAAGAGATTATGTTTTAATTTGCTCTGGTGGAAGACAGTTCAGTTAGCATTTCTTGGGAACGTACAGTTAAAGCATTCGTTGGACCCAAACATAGCAGGTTTTCAGGAGCAATTGAGTTAGAAAAAAGCAGGGTCTAATATCCTGCTGTGTAAAATGCTTAGCTAAGGAAAAACATCAGCCTCATGGGGCAAAAAGTTTTCCATTTTGAGTTTTTGTTGCATAAGTTTCTAGAGAAGCAGAGTATCCCTATTTAAAGCATTGGTGTTGAAACCACTGAGCGCAGTAGTTGATGCAGAAGTGTACAGCAGCTTTTTCTTCTTTGTCACGCAGTGAAGCTATCGTCTTTTGCATCATGACATGATTTTATAGTTTTAGAAGACCACAGCACATCTTCAAGACTAATTATAAACAAATAAGATTAGATGAGTTGAATGATGTTAACACTCATGTTGACTTTTCTTTATTTACTTGTCTTAATTTACAGTATTGTTAAAAAGTGGAATACACAGCTATTGCTCTAAAGATTGTGTCATTTCTGATTTTCAGAGCTGTATGTAACTAATAGCTCGGCATAGCCTAAAGCCATATGCATGAACTAAATGTTAAATTGCTGGAAGTTTGTATTCTTGAAATGGACACTTTTCTATACTAGTGATTACTTTTAATCATATTTCAAGTTTGTTCGTAGTGCCAAAGAACAAACGAGATTAAGGTATATTGGTCCAGTTAACAGTGTGTTTAGATGGAAGGAGTAAAAGTCACTGCTCTGAAGCCCACAAAATGTTAAAGGGACTAAATTTGTAAAGGTGAAATTATTTTGGTACAAACTATCCTGAAGCTTGTGTTTCCTTATCCAGTTTTCTATTTCCTTGGACTGTTTGGTTTGGGCAGATGTAATGTGATGATGGCGCATGTGTTACTTTTTTACACTATGCTGAAGTCTATAAGTCTGACTGCATCAAGTGCTCAGTAAATTGACATGGCATAAAAGAGGTTAAGGCTCTGATATTTGCCTGTGTGCTTTTGTGGATGTAGATGCCTAAACCTTCAGGCTGGGTAAAAAATTATTTGTAGAAGGGAGTATCTGCATGAAATTACTTGTTTGGGTCAGTAACAGATCTGCAGTAAAGGTAATCTTGTATAATGAGACATGTCCTTTTTTAGCTAGAAGGGCCTTTTTCTGCATATTAATTAAACTTCACCATTGGAAGGCCAGATATTTAAATTCTTGATTGCCAACTTTTTTTTTGTCCAAATGACAAATATCTGACTCTTCAGAAGAGGCTTGGTGTGAAATAACATTCCTTTTTATCTAGGACAGTAATGAAGACATGGACTCTCCTGTCCACACATGAAATTTGACAGATGCAAAGTACTTAAAAAATTTGAGGTAGAATTTTACAGTTGAGAATAGGCCTATAAACCCAACAAGATGCACTTTAATAGCAATTTTAATACTAATACAGCAGCATGTTAAGTGGATATACAAATAGCATGGCTACAAAAGTCAGATCCTGTATTATTTTAATGGCAGTGAAATGGCTGGTGCTATTTTTTTTCCTAATAGCTCAGTTCAATGATAGTCTGAAGAAACTGATGTTATAAAGCAATCTAGAATTCAGTGGCTTCAGAATAAATGCTACCTTTTGTTTTACTTTGGGATAACAGCAGTGTACCAATTTCTGCTTGATAGATGATGCTTAATGAAGGTATGGGTTTTGATCTATGTACGCATGTTGTTGGAAGTCATGCAAATATCTTCAGTTCACTTACCTTATGAAATATGAGAACCTGACTCAAATGCTAGCTTTTTCCCTGTAATGAGTTTTTGAGGTCAGATATTTCCTTTACAGTGTTTGTTGGTTTGGGGAACTTGTATAAAAGAACATGAAAACACAAATATCTTTAGCTTCTGTCAGATAAAGTTTTATGAAGAACTCAGTCTGAGACTTGAAGATGAGTAAAGAGGAATGCCTTTGGCTTTTTACTGGGGTGTGTCTGTATTTAAAATCCTTAAATCCTTATTTTCTAGTTCTTCACCTTTCCCAGCTTAAACGCCCTTTGGACTATAGCCAGATGTTCAAAGTGACCTTTTCATTTAGACTTACATGAAAGTAGGGAGAACCCTACCCCTTGCTAGATTACGAGGTAGAAGACTCAGACTTACTGCGTGCTGATATCCTTGACTATAGCCGCTCCACTGCAATGTGTCTTAGCCAATGACTAAAAGCAACTTTACTCAGAGGTCTCAGGCTGAGGTCCAGCAGTGTCCGTTCTTTTCCTTGTGACTCAAAGTGAACTGTGCATAATGGTAATGTGTTGTAGACTGTTTTAGCAGAGAAGAATGTGGGTTTTTGCTGTAAGCTTCACGGATAACGAAGAGTGTTTTAATATTGTGCTTTCCGTATTCTTCTTGAAATGTAGGGGTGTTGACTCTACAATGTGTCTCCAGCTCAGAATTCCTTTCACCCTTATTTCAGCCATCTGAATTTTCTAGACTGCAAGCGTGTTTTGCTTTTTATCAGTCTTGGATGATTACGCGTCTTGGGTTAACTGTTTGTAAGTACTTCAGTTGCAGAAGTGGCATTCAGTATATGACTCTCAACATTTCTATACATGGAGAAAGCATGCTCCTTGCTGTGGACTGTGTTTAAAAGTAATGGAACACATTTTCCTGTGGTACAAAGCCATTATTTCAAGGAATGCACTTAGCTCATTATCTATTGATGTATAAATGAGGACCTAATACAGCCAACTGCTTGGTTTCACTACTTGGTGAAACAAAATCTCTTCCTTCTTCTAGGAGAGGTTTTGAACTTCAGTGGTATTAAAAAGAAAAAGAAAAAGAAAAAGAAAAAGAAAAAACCTGAAATCAATAAATAAAAGCTAAACCAGGCTGCGGTATAATGCAGGCATTTTCAAGGTAGTTTTTAAACAAGGTAGTTCGGTTACATCTATATTTAATAAAAAAGCATGCCAGAAACTGCTGTAGGTTGACTTCTTGGCATCAGAATGAAATTGCTTAAGGCTAGTTTGGGAATACCTGTAGTTTTACTACAGTTTACTATGTAGATGCATGTAATCTTAATGCTTGCCTTATGTAGTATACACCAGAGCAATCGCACATTTATTCTACCTTTCTCCTACTTGGGGTGGGGGAGTAGTAGATTCTTGTCAAAAGGTTTTAATTTTATGGGATTTTCTGCTATGATGGTGAGGCTAGTTTCTGGTTAAGAATGATGACCTTGGAATTGGTATACTTTAAATGTTTTATCCCAGGCCATAAGATTACATAGCAAAATGCTCCACAAATTTGAGCCTGCCAACGTAAATTAAAAGTCCAGAAATCAAGTCTTTATCGGTTTGGCCAGAAATACTACAAAATAAATTTTGTAATACTTTGTTTCTAACAGACAAATCTGAAAGGAAAAAGAGGGAAAACAAGTAAGGGAAGAAAGGACACTGCTTCAGGAAAAAAAAAAAAAAAAAAAAAGTAGCTTTCAGGAAAGACTTACTGTAGATTTGATCTAATCTACAGTTAAAATTTTCTTGAAGTTCCATGTAATATCAGGTAAATCTCGAGGATCTCTAGAATTCAGTTTTAAAGATGTAATCAAATGTTTGGACTTCTGCTTGTTATGCTATGTATAAATATATTTCAGCTCAGGTGGCTTGCAGTGGATCTACTTTTGACATTTTAAATGCATTCTCTGTGTTCAGAGAAATTATAATGCTGATACTTCCCTATTTCTTTCTCATTTATTAATTCAGACAGGGATGAATTTAAGGATACCAAACTAAATTTGAAATCCCTCTTTTGGTAAGAATGTGGATTTGATATTGTTTCTATATTTAACAGAAACCTGTTCCCAGACAGTAATCGTTGTGATGTACCAATCTGTAGACAAATAAATCTCATTTATGCAACTTGTCAGAAAACATTTTCTCCTCATTGTCAAGTTTTGCACAATGGGTGTACAAGCTGCTTTGCAAGGGTCAGATCTGTAAATGTTCTCTGTATAGAAGACAAATAATGTATCTGTCAGAAAGAATGAAGACACTTCATACTATCCTTCAATCTTAATATTTTTCAAAGGTTTAAGAAGTGTATTGTTATGTTTGCAATTTCAACATTTCAGAGTGGCAAGTACTTTTTAGAAATTTTAAAATTTGGCATTGCATTAAATAGCAGTTCATGGTACTCTATATTTTTTTTTTTTTTACCTTTGCTTCTTGAGCTGTTAATTGCCCACCTTCTCCCTTTACATCAATTCACTCCCACGTTTAATAATCTTTATTTTTTTATGTGTACTATCTCAGAGGGAACACAAAAAAATTCATTGTTGATTGCTCTGCTAGATTTGCTGAAAAAAACTGTTTCAGTGAATCACGAGAGAAATCAGTGGATACGGGTTTTGAGCTGAATAAATAAGTCTGTGGAATTTCTCAATATTTTATTTGCTAATATTGATTGATTCTTTCTATGGAAAGCAGTATAGTGTAACGTCAAAATTCTGATGTGTTTTGTTTCCACGTGCTGTCTTAAGAAGATAAGACTATTATGCTGCCAGTTGGTCTATTTTTACCAAAACAACTAATTTTCCTAGCCATTCACATACTTTCATTGCTGTTTATTATGAATACTCATGTTTTGCCAATTTATGTTCTCAACTTCAATGTGGGGTGTAGATAGGCTTGTTACTCATTTGCAGAGTAGGATAGTAGAAAGTGGTTAGAAGACAGACTTACTCAGTTTTAGAGAAGTTGCAGCATTTAGGAAACTGCAGAACAAACACCTTTCACGTTTACTTGGACACAGAGCTGCAGCAGAACCTTACTCTATGCAAACTTCTCCCCGGCTACCACACTTCTACCAAACATTGTGCTGTCTCTGGCTTAGCTAATAATCTCACCTACAGACCATCAAAATACCTTCTAATTAAGGAGAGGTGTTTATTATACAGTACAGTCTTTGCAATCTTGTAGTATAACCCTTTAACGTTTTTGCAGTAGCCATTAGGGATCTTTGAAAAACTTGGTTCAATAGTGTAAGAGGCCAGGAGAGAGACAAGTTGCCTAGTATTATTTGGGGTATACAATGTTCTTGTTTGCTGGTACCACATGTGTGGATTTACAGTATGATAGTTCTTTTCAAGGGCTTTCGTCCCATTGTTGATGTGAGTGATAACAGAAGGAAGTAATTAAACTTGATCTTGGAATTGGTGAACAGGAGGATCTAGAATGATGGTAACCACAGTAATATACTGTGACCATGTTACTAAGCACCTTATGCTAAGACTTTTTTTCTAGTCCTCATCGCATTTGAATGATTTTGCATTTGTGCTTATTTCAGACTAGCCTGTGGTAGCAAGCTAGAGGGAAAAAAAAAAAGTGAGATTTTACTGAAATGTAGATGAGAAAAAGTGTGAAAATCAAATTGGCGTGACGCTGAAAAGCAGATGTGCTCTGGGTGACATTAGATTGGCTGTTGAGGAAGATTCTTCCTACTGATGCAGCATAATGTGTGTGCTCAGTGTGCAAAGAGAATGTCTCTCTTGAAAATGGAGAAATAAAATCAATTCTACTAGTACCTAACTTAGAGATTTTTTTCTAGAAAAAATATTTTTCAGGATAGGGTGAACCCTCGGCCAGGGTACAAATCAAACACTGAATAGCTCAAACCTTTGAGCTGTTTTGCTGAAACTAATTGGTTCGTGATTAATTCTAATTTTCTGTGCTAAAATACCCAAGATATCCATTGTATTCTCACCACTTCTTAGTGACTGGCTGAGTCGACAACTGTAGTCGACAACTGTAGTCGACAACTGTAGTCGACAACTGTAGTCTACAACTGTAGTCTACAACTGTAGGTCTACCCCTCTATTCTGTAGAGTACACAAGTTCCTGGCATGCTCTCCATAGAAGATATGCACTGTAGCTTTTTTTTTTTTTTTTTTTTTTTTTGGTTTTGTTTTCTTCTTTCTGTGTATATGAAGGAATCCAAGTTCTGCCTAGGGACCAGACATTTTAGAAATACTTAAAGTCCACTACAGATTATATTCTTTAAATGTGTGGAATGAGTCTAATCTTGATGCCTTTTGAATTTCAAAAGGGGGGAAGCATGTTGGCTGTACTAACCTTGTGAACATAAATGAGAGAGCTATGTACTTTGAAACTTAGATTGTTATTTAGCTGTTGAGGTGTATAGTGGATACCAAATAGTCATGATGGTTAGAAATCAATCCTAACCCCTTTCAGAAAGCCTAGCCTTGCAGCTAGCTTTGTTTCACTCAGAGTGAGGAATAAGGTTATTTGGCTTAATGCAGAGGTTAAGGCTTGGGAAATGATGCTGTAACCATGGTGCCCAGATGACAATAGAGCAAGGGGGCTCTTAGAACCCATGGTATCCTTGCTGCTTTCCTTGGGTTTTCTTCATTTAGTGTCTCTAACTTCGCAATTAATGCAGCCTGTACTGTTTAATTTGGTGAAAAAACAGCCTGAGATACTGCTTTCTGTGAAAGCTCTGCATTCATACTTGAATGATGTATGAAAAAAATACTCAAGTGCATAGAGAGTGAAAAGAGACTTCTTTGCAGTTGCTTTTTTATTTACTTGCAAAACAACTGTCTGCTCTTCAGTATGCACAGATGTGTTCTGTTTGGCTAAGAAAAGCTTATGAAAGCAGACAATTTAATATTTTTCTTTAACTTGTGCCTTTCTCTTTGTCCCTGTTTCAGTCATCCTACTTCCTTCACTAATTTCTACCCAGCTGGAGCCCTTTTTGCTCAACGGAGTAGTGCTATCAATTCCTGGAAGGGGAAAGAAATGTTGGTTTTTCTGAGTCCATTTGAAGAACTGATTAATATTTCTTGAAAACACGCTTTTTTTATTCAGTTTTTACAGCAATTTAATTCTGTCTGTTTAAAGTGTTAGTATATGGCATTACACATTTCATATGTGCCGAAGACAACATTTAAATAGCTTTTGAAATTGCTAGGAAGAAATACAAGATGGTGTGTACGCTAGAAGGAAGTGCATAAGGAATACAGGATTCTTTTGTCAAAGATGAATCCCACAGGACTGGTTTATAAAATTTAATCTGAAAGACTTAGATTGTCTGCATCAAATAGGTGATGTACAGAAGCTGATACTGCAGTTGGGATTAAATATAATTTCAATACGTTCACCCTTACCTCTAAGAGCATCGTATGGTTCTTTTGTTGCTTAAACTTGATTATATCACATGTTAAAGTGGTACCTTTATATGTAATAGAAAACCTTTCCCAGTAATATTTAGTTAATACAGGAACATGAATTTTTTTTTTTTTTGACTGGATTAAACCTGTGGAACAGTGTAGTGTTGATGAGAGTGGTTGCTACCCAAGGAAGGTGAAAAATCTTGAAGGAAGCAGGATGAAATAATTTCCATCTGCCTTAAATGTCTCCTACTTCTAGGAAATTAAAGGATCCTTAACGTAGTTTGAACTATTCCTGTAGAAGAATATTCAAACCGGTACCAAGGTCTTTGTTATTTTGAATACTTGCAAAAGAGCAATTTGGAGAAATAAGGAGATAAGTTTTCAGCATTTAAATTGGTAACTAAACTGGAAACAAGTACACTCAAACAAGCAATCCCCCAACCACCTAACTTGCAGGGAAGTTGTCAGGAAGTTTCTCTATATGGTGTCAGAAGTGAGAAATCACCATAGCTGTTGTAGGACCTAGTAGGATGAAGATACAATATCAAAGGGTTGGTAGTGGGAAAATTCTTTTTAATGTCTGCTAGAAGGAAGTAGATAAAAAGCAATATTAAGTGATGAATGACTGAGCTGGAGTATTGATATGAATCTGGAGACTGTCTTTTTACCTTTGTCTTAACAAAACCCAGCTACATCAAGCTTCTGTTTATAATACAGAAATGAGTAATGTTACATATGTAAGATGTGCATAAAACTTCGAGAAACTTGGGAGTGTGGAGGAAAGGAGACTTGCTCATGACTTAAATTCTGGTATTGGTCTAGGTTTAATTCTTTAAAGCTTAACAAGTTTTAGAAAAACGCTCTGTACGCTTCTTCAGACTTGATAAGTGACATATACCGAATGTTCACTTTAGGATGTATCTTTCACTTGTCAACAGATAACACTAAGAATCTTCTTAGCTGTTGTTACATTATATGTGTTAATGAGGATGGAGAGAATTCTTACCTTCTTAATTTGATGGAAAAGAGCAGCAGCAGGAAAATTCCCGGATCCGAATTAGATGCAAAGTCATCATAGTGGTTACTGACAAAAATAAACTAGAGATTGCGCAATTTGATACAGTTCCACTAGTGTGTTTTTCAAATGTAAAAAGATCTTTAGCTTCAGGAAAAATAAATAAATATGTATAGTATATGTGCATGTGTGTAAAGGATTTCTAGTTGTAGACACATAACGAAGTATGAAAAATTGATCTTTGGCCATCTTTTCTCAGTGGCTTGAATTAGATGTGTGCTTCTACTCATATACAGTTAACTGTTTCAGAATAGCTGAATTTTTTTTGCCTTTTAAAAAAACAAACAAACAGCTAAGGCATCAAATTTGCACACCTCTTTTGCAGTCAAAAGTATCAAATGATTTCTACAAATAACATTAGATTTTAATTATTTTTAATATTCTACCACTTCCTTCAACTGCAAGAAGTTACACTGGAGACAAGCATGGTTTCTAGCAGGTACCATAATAATTCAACATTAATCTAACTTCTAATATTGCAGTGTTTCCGTTGAACAGTTTTGCACTTAGTATAAAAAAAAAAAAAACCACTATTGAAATGCAGGGAATTTACAGATCTTTTTAATGTTGATACTGACATTAGTTGTTGCCATAATGGAATTGGCGTAGCACTCCTGAAAAAGTAATGTGAGAAATTGCAGTTGCTTCCTCCACAATATGTTTTCTGTGTCATTTTTTTCACTGTGTTGGGTTATCACTGTAATCTTCTGTTGCATCTTGACACTTTATGAAGGCTCTTCCAAACCATCCCCATGATGTATGTGGATGCTCTTGTCTCAACTGGTCTTGAAGCTTTCATGGTCTTGACATTTGTATGCTACAAAACTCCAGAGAAAGATCTGAGTCCATTTGGGTCTCAATTTTTTACTTTTTTTTTTTTTTTTTTAATGAACTGAGTGCATTTAATATAACACCTAAGTGTATGCTAAAAATATGTTCCAATTTTACAACCCAGTCATTTTCTAAAGTGTATTTCAAGCATCATTGAATTAATAGGTGAGATGAGCAGAATCCTGTATCTCTTTTTGAGTAATAATAAAAAGAACTGATGCAATAAATAAAATAAAATATACAATAAATAAATAAAAACACTATGATACTTGTGGTATGCCACAATTAAAAATAAATAAATAAAATATTTATAATAGTCCGGTCAGAAGGGACCTTCAAAAATCATCTAGTCCAACTGCCTGACAACTTCAAGATTAATAAGAAGTTCAAGCATATTACTGAGGGCATTATTCAAATGCCTCGTGAACATTGACAGGCCTGGGGTATCAGATGCCTCCTCCCTAGGAACCCTGTTCCATTATGTTGCAGTGTTTGACCATCCTCATGGTAATTTTTTTTTTCCAAATATCCAATCTGAACCTCCCTGATGCAGCTTTGTGCCATTCCACACATCCTGTCACCAGTTGCCAGTCTGAAGAGACCGGCACCTTGTTGTCTGCTTCACCTTCTCAGGTGAAGATAGTAGTGAGGTCACCTTTCTGCATCTTCTTCTCCAGACTGGGCAACACAAGCCTCCTCAACCTGTCATCACAGGACATGCTTACCAGCTCTTGTGTCAGCTTTGTTGACCTCCTCTGGACATTTTCCAGGTTCTTAAGGTTCTTAACATCCTTTTTGTGTTGTGGAGCCCAGAACTATACACTGTATTCAACGTGAGGCTGCATAATGACCTCCTGTGATTAACATGTGTATATTTATGCTGGTGTACAATGGCTGAGGATTTAACACTCCCTTTGGATGTTAGAATGATTGTTTTCTGCTTCCAGTAGTTCAGGCTTTTGCCCTATGTTACTGTAAACTGTTCTTAAAAGGGGGGTAGGGGTGGGGGGGAAGCTTACAGTCAGTCAGTGATTTAGGATATATACTTACAGAAACCACTGGGACTAGAAGCTGTTGATCTACAGACTTTTATCAAACAATAGTAATACCAATTCTGCAAGACAGATGACTGAAGCCAAGAACATTGTTTATTCTTTCACCATTATTACTGTGCCTTGCAGCATCACTTGGAATAAAGGTAACTCTGAATGAAGTGTTCAGTGTTGTGGTTCTAATTTTTGAGAGGAGGAGAAAAGTGGGAAGACTTCCTTCTATTTCCTCTTATTTTTTTTTTCTTCAAAAACATTATGGAAACAAGAGTTTGGTTTAAGTATAAAATGAATTAAATCCTGCGTTCATAAAAAAAAAAAAAAAAAAAAAAGGATTTTTTTGACATTGTTGTGATCACTGCTAGTTGATTTGTTTTAGTTTTTCAGCTTGCCGCTAGTCCAAGGATCATGCTAATAAGTTCTTGTAAATATCTGCTTGAAAGAGTTGAAAGATGCAGATTTACACTGCAGCTTAATTTGGAGTATGGGGGAAAAAAAGAAAAATATAATAAAAACAAGATAATTTGTGGGGTTTGGTACAGTTCTACCTAGTAGATTTGATGGAAATTCTCCCTGGTTAAACTATAATGAAGAGTAGTAGTTGCTGTGACCAGTGTATAATGAGTAGAGGACTGTTGTGAATTGTAGTCAGTCATCTTCCATATACTGAAACACAGGAAAATAGGAAATAAGTCTTTCATTATAATATATAGGAATATATATGTGACACATCAAAATGCAGTCTTTTAAAGATCAATAGTAAATGAAAATATCTTCAAAAAAGAAAATGACGACTTAGATTCTGTTTGGTTAGAGATGCATTCTGAAAGCTTAATCCGTTAATGTTTTTCAGTGAATGTTATCTCTCTCTACAATCTCTCCTATAAGTTACTGAAAGACATTGTAATTAGTGTCTGTATACAAGAAAGCTCTTACTTTTACAAGAGAATTTGTTGCTTTGAAAAAAAGCAATGAGAATTAAAAATAAAAATAAAAAATCTGCCTCGCCCTTAATGTTTTCTTAACGATTGCTTAGACAACTTTGAAACTTCAGGCCGTGTAAAAAAAAACAAAACATTTTATTCACAACTATAGACCTGATCCCATGTGATACTTCACTGAAAGAGACTTCAGATCAAATAAACTTTTAGCCATAAATGAATCCATTTATAGACCCTCACACTGCATGAGTCCTTTGCCTACTTCTGGTTTGAATTACTATCTTTGTGATTCTGATTAAAAGGTTTCTTCTTATATACAAAAATATATTTAAAGCATTTACGGTACCACTATTACAGTGCATGTAAGGCTGCATTTTTTAATACCTGGTTTCAAACTACAAGTGGAATGAACTGTCTGGAAGTTTCTCCTTAGTAAGAAATAGACTTGAGTGACTCTGTCACAATGATGGAGGAAAGTGGCCTACTAAAATATGTTAGCTGTAAAAAGATCCTGATGGTTTTCTAAGCTCCATGTGTCAAGGTTATAGTTCTCCATGGGTCAAGGTCATAGAAATGTGCCTTGTTCACGTGACATGTAACCCTGAGAATATTAATTGTCTTGGCAGGATTCTACCGGAGTAAAAGCTGTAGCTTTAAATGAATTATTTGATCATCTTCAGTAATAGCTAGAAAAAAATGCCCATTTAACAGCTTTGGAGTCATAGTGCCATCCACCGAGTTGACCAAATTGCCGTGACTCTTAAAATAATATAATGTTCCCAGTGAAATCCTTATAGCCTTGATGTGAGGAAAAAAGATAAATTGGTATCTGGTATAACAAAGATAGAATGAAGGCAGCATTGGAAGACTTTGGATAGAGAATTCTTTTCTTACAGGGGAGATGGTTCCAAAATAGTTTTCAGATTGGCCTTTGATACTTAATTCTATTTTCTCCAGCTGGAAAATCTCTCTGGGATAATGCTTCTAGTGTGAAGGACAGTTGGTTTTTTAACCCTTGTTCAACTATTCCCTGCTAGAAGAACCTAAGTGTGATTTTTTTTACTTATTTGCTTCATGATTTAGATCCTCAAAATTCTGACCTATATTGAATTTCTGACCTACTTTTATTTCTCTTGTAAACCTTTTTCCCCTTACACATATCTGATTTACCACTCCCTTTAGTAAGCAGCCAAGCACAGTAAAGATGGAATGAATAGTACACAGATCATTTTCCCTTTTTGTTCAAAAAGTTTCTTGTTTTTACAGCCTACTGACATTTACTGTGCTGGTTTTGGTACAGAGAACTGGGAGACAATGTGAGATTTTTTTGTCTTGTTTACTTGATTTTGGGACTATGAGGAGACAAGGCAGATTCCTGATGCAGATCAGAGTGACTGTCATTTGTGTTATGCGAGTAATCTTTTGGTCTTTGCCCACTCCCCTTTTTATTTTTGACATGTGTGGTATCCACATGTATGGATATTGTGCTTCAAGAAGTTAAATTTTATAACTTCAGATTTGAACAAAAAGTACAGAAATGAACCTTGTGTTCTCACTGTCCCAACCTCATGGAATCTTGTTGCCAAATGTACGACAGCTATCACGTATGTTAAGCAATCTAACTTAACTTTCCTTTCTGTTTCTGAGTCATCTGATTCCATGAGGTATGAAGCATACTGCTTTTGAGTCTTTGGAGTTTGTTTTTTATTTCTTGAGTGATATCTATGGTGATCTGAAATATTTGTTCCTGATGAATAGTGAATGAATGTATGTAATTGTTGTGAAAAGTCTACCAAATACACAGCATCCTAAATATACCCATAACAGTTTCAGTTCATTTGTCATTTTAAGGCTTTCTTTGACCTAAACATTGTTTTGCTGTTCTTAACTGCTACTGAGAGTTGTTCATGAGGTATTGTTAGATACCTGCATAACGTGAAAAGTGAAACCAATAATTGAGAGAATGTTTACTTGATCAGTACTAATTTAATGAGTACTGAGACAATGTGGCTTTTAATATGTAAAAATTAAGAACACAAGCATCACATAGGCTGTACTTCAATTTATCTGAGAATTCAATAGGGAATTCAAAGGAATAAAGTGAGTATCTGTAAGTAATTGGACATTGCGCAGTGACAGGAAGAGCTGTCTATCACAGCTGAAGGATGGCTCTGTTGAAAACAGGATCTGGTTATTCTAGTGCTTAAGTTGTGGCTGGATCTGTGCCACCAAGAAAAGAAGAAAACAACACTCTCCATTTAAGACCCTCCCTCTGAGGTCATTGACTGCGCTGCAATGTGAGAATCTCTGTAGTCCATTCCAACACATAAAGAGATGCGGTACTGTGTTTCAGAGTGGAATTGGCTCAGATCATCAGCTGGCATCTGCAACTTTATTCCTGCTATGGATCTGGCCGTGCACCAAATGGAGACATCTTTTAATTGTAAGCATTGTATCTTTGCCAATTCAATGATCACTTTCTATATTTTTATTCAAATCGGTATTTGAGACATGATTCTTAAGCTGAGCTGTTAAAGAACAACCCCTGCTTAACATAGAACAAGAAAACCAATAATGTTAGATCCCATCTTGTTTCCAAAACAAAACTAGCCTCTTTGAGGAAACTGCAATATATAAAACAGAGCTCCCTCCAGACTCTTCGTGTGGGAACATGCTGCGAACTTCATGCAGTTCTCCATTTCAGACTATATTTGCTTTGTGTCTGTATTCACTGTGCAGTCTAATGCTTACCTGCATTCTTACTCATCTGCACAATTACTTTCAAAATGCTACTTGTTTGCTCTGTACCAAGCAGAAGACATGGGAATGGACAAGACAAAACCATGTGTTTATGTGGGGTATAATGGTGCATAACACATCTGTCTCCTATCACTCACCCTCTTTCACTAATAGAGAAAATCAGACCTTGTTAAGAGCAGAATCTTAGTTGAAGTGAACTGTAATAACTGAGTTTACTTTTGTGGATGACACTTTCCTTTTCCTTCTACCCGCTTTAATTGACAAGCTTAAATATTCAATAAATTGGGAAATAAGATTAGGCTATCAGAAATATTCCCAATAAGTGCTAGGCAGTTCCGTTATATGTTTCAAGTGTATGGATCTTGGAAAGATATGGGATAGAAATATGTTATAAAATTATCTTACACTTAGGGAACTGAGTTGAAAACGCCTGCTTCAGCTTTCATTATGGGATGAAAGGAACAGGGACAGAAAATCAGTTCAAATTGAAGAAAGAGAAATAAGGTCTGGTAATGGGGTGAGAGAGATGGAGCTTGAAATCCTATTTCTTTCCCTCAGTGCTCTGATACTCAGTGATGTCATGTATAAAATACTAGTGTCAGGAAAGATTCACGTGGTTTCACCAAATGACTAGCATATGCTGGACGCACCACAGTGAGAGAGAGAGCTAATAAATGTTTTCTATGTGAATGCAAGACTATAACTATGGATTTTAATTCCTTCACGAGCTGAAGCATGAATTGTTGAAGAACTTGCTAAATGAAACAGAACTGAAACAATGGGGCTGCAAAGGAATATGTCCTTTTGCTCTCCTGTGTTCTCAGCGTGATAGTTTATGCAGCTGTGAAGAGAGGCAATGTGTCTGGGGCCTGTGTTTGGACAGTCTGACAGGTGGAGGTGAAAGATTTGCTCAGCGGTTGCCTGGAGAAGGAATTGCTGCTGAAAACCTAACTTGCAGGAATACAGCTGTCATCAGGCAGTGGAATTATTTCCAACAGGTAACAAAGTGCACTTCTGGAGGAACTGATAAGTAGGGAAGGATGAAGAGGAACATTGCTTGACAGAAACAGATCTGGAAACAAGGGACTTGTAAAAGACTGAGCTATAGCACTGGAATTTCCTTTGAGACTGACTGTAAAATTTATAGGAAGAGTTACAGAAATAAGACAGACGATAAAATTAAACATGCAATCATATGCATGCATTTCTCTAATTTAAACAATGACTCATTATGAAAGCCTCACTGTTTTCAAGTAAAATGGCTGAAGAGACAGTTTTGCACTTTTTTTTTATACTGTACTAGGTCAGAAATGTCTTTGCTTTGTCTTTGCAATAGAACTTTGTCTGGATGGATTTCAACACAGGACCAGGGTCATGCAACTGTAACCAAGGGAATTGCATCTCACGCACATATACTTGTTTTACTGTGTACAGCAGTTTGGCAGATGGTCTCAAATTTTTCTGCACCAGAATCCCTGTTATTCTTGTGACATCTTTCCTCCAAAGAATCTTATGGGAAGAGGACAAGGGAGAGGCTTTAAATGAGCAGAATGTGTAATAGGAAGGATAGACTTTATCTTAAAAATGATGAGGGACATATGCTGATGAAAATGCATCTTTTCTCTCCTTCCCTCTTGAACTATTCCACTGGCATGAGGAAACAAGCTTTCTAAATGTATTTTGGTAAATCTTGACAGAAGAATCTGAACAGTTTCACTAGAGCTGTGCTTTGACAATAATGAGTAGAAAATATAGGACTTCTAGAGAGTGCGACATCAGAAGTTATTCTGTTCAGAAGCAGATAACTTTCTTCAGGAGAGGAAGAAAAAAAAACAAACAACACAACTATGTCTTTGTCTTCTGAGAGAAAAACATAGGGGAGATAGGATTTGCAGAACTGGGGAGCAGAGAAATGCTATGTTTTAAATGGTCTTTGAATCAAAGCTACACTAACTGGTGGCAGTTGTTACGCTGTGATACTTTCAACAGTTGGCAGGAAGATTCAAGTAATGCCTGCATGGATGAAACATTAAAATTAATAGGTCATTTGCTTTCCTAAATGTGTTCCATGTGCATTTGCCTGCCTACCATATTTTTCAGTATTATCTATGGCAAAGACAAAACCCACTCCAACTGCAGTCACACCTCCAACCCAAATCCAGCTCAATCAGAATCCCACTGACAAAACATGAAGGAAGCTGTTGCACTTGAATTACTTCATCATGAAAACCCGTGTTATAATTGAAGGACTTAGTTTTACCATGGTTGCAGTCTATCTCAGCTTTTGCAGCTCTTGAGTCAGTATTTGTAGCAGAGAGTTGTAGGGAAAAGGGTACTGCTGAGATGGTGCCTTTCAAGTACTGATAAACTAATTGGAAATACTTCCAAGCAAAACCATTGCTCTGTTTTTATAATGCCTTGACTTGGCTCAACTAAAATAATATAAAATATTGTTGTTGATGTTAACAGCAGTACAATCAGCTACTTGGTGCTTTTCAAGGACCTTCCAGTTGAAGAGCAGAACACATTGAAGTTAATGCTTGAGTTATATAAAGGAAGTAATTGCAGACACTGAAAGCAAGCTGTGGTGTTCAACCAATAAAAGTTTAAATGCTTATTCTTGGGGGGGGGGGGGGGGGTAGGGTAATATTGTTAATGTAGAAATCTTACACTACTAAGAACTTGTTATTTTTTGCATAGAAAATGTAACATGAAAATATTTTTTAACTATTCCTTTAAAAACAACATCCTTCAAGGGCAGATTTCATTTGAATGCCAAAGGGGAATTGTAGGAGAGAATTGAAATAAGTTTTGAATTACCCTTTTTCTTCCCAAAGATCGTTAGTAGGCTTATGATGGAAATGATGTGGTTCTTATTGGAATATTCTGCTTAGCTTATCTTTGTTTTTCTTTCATTTTATGTAGGCATGGCAGTGTAATATCTGAAGCTTTGGTTTGGAATTTATGTTTCAGAATTATGTTTAACTCTGAATAACCAGAGTTTTGTATAATGAAAAACTGGTTAGGCATTTCAGATTTTGATAATTTGATTCCACCTAAGTATACGGTAGTGAAACAGCATCTGTTTTATGTTTCAAAACAAAATACTTATTTTTTCTTTCTGCCTTAAGGATTTTTATCTCTTGAGTTATTTATTTTTGGAACATCAGTAGGAAGATGAAGCATAAAAGCATACAGTGTCTTAAAACCTGTTATAAGAGCTAGAAAGGGCCAGAACCTGCCTCTTTTAATCAATCAAAAATGTTTGATTGATCACTAATTAATTGCTGGGGCTTCCAGTTCAAATTATTGAATGGAAATATGTCTTAAAATACTAATGCACCAAATATTTTATTAGAAACCCAGTTTCTGATAAAATTTGTTACTGGTTAATGCATTCTTTAATGGAAAAAATGGCATTAAATTGCTTACAAAGGAAGCTATTTTGTGTTATTTAATATGCAGAGATGAAATGTAAGTTTTCTGCACCTCATCAGTTGGAAATTTGAGATTTCTAATTTAATGTAATTTTCAGGACCCAAACTGTTGTGTTAGAAAAAAATCTGTTGTGAACAGAAATGTCAAAATTATTTCTAATATTCTATATAAATAATTTCTAAAATATTTCTTGGTGTATTTGTAGATTGGTAATGTATTAGCTGCTGCTTATGTTATTTCAAAATCATATTTCTTTAAACTTTTATGAAGCCATGTCAAGTCACTGTAGTCAACTATTAAAAATTCAATATTTCATTAGAGATGTATATCTTTAATGTGTTTTCATGACTTTTTACATGTTTTAGAATAGAAAAAGTATGAAAATGTCTGTGGGGTGATTCCTTAAACAATTATGTAATAATGGAGAAATAGAGTAGATTGAAATTACAGGAAGTTTGACCTGATCCTGTATCAAATATGGCTTTGTTGATCTTTGTTAAAAATGACTTGTTTGTACTTTCAAACTAAGGCATTGCAGTTTTGCTACATCTTTTCATTTTATCTTTATAGGTCCTCTGGTAAAACTTATGTTGTTACTACAGGAAGAGAAGATTATGATCTCTGTAACTCTTGTGTTGGTGCAACTTCTGGGGCTTCATGAATTGTTTCTTTTCTGTTGTATAATTACTTGGCAATGATGGATACAGTATTTTCTGGAAAAAAAAAAAAAAAAAAAAAAAAAAAAAAAGAAAACTGAGCAGGAAAAATTTGAAACAGTGGTAACTAGTAATGTTTAGACCTTGGCAGGTAAATGACTTCTTGAGAGATTCTTAAGCCTGTATAAGCCCATGTAAACATTTAAGTAGAAATGGCAAAAATAACAAAAACATACTTTAATAATATTACTTAGTTTTTGTGTTTCATTTACTGTACATGGGTCTGGCTTGAAATCAGAAGGAAACCATGCTTTTTACTTTATTGAAACCAGTAGCTGTACGTACCATCAAGAGCTGTAAACAGTTACTGGATGAAATCCTCCTGACAACAGTTGAGTATTATAGCAACATAGAAGTTTGTTTCCAGTTTTCTTGAGGATAAAACAAGATTGCAGTTCTCTTCTGTGATCAAGTTACTTTTCTGTTACATACATTTTTCAATGGATCAATATCTAGATGTTACAGAAAGTTGGTGTTGTATACATAAGTAATTTCTAAGGAGCATTCAGATGCATTTTTTAATGTCCTTTCAAAAACAACAAGGTAAGGTAATGTTTAATGTTAACAAAAGAGGCAAGAAGTTCAGTGCTCCTATATAAATCAATGCCTAGCTGCACTCAATTGCAAGTCGAAAGGAAAGTTGAAATATAAACTTGACCTAAGAGTCCTAACACAAGAAATCAGTTATGGTAGCAGAGTTGAAAACTGAAGAATACTTGCATCCACACTTAGTGGGGAAAAAAGAATAACCCATTATTGCTATTGAGTTCAGGCAGTCTGGTGACCCTCAAGTGCGAATGATGTTAAAAGGTGCCATCTGTCTTGCTAACCCCTGATGTGAGGTATGAGGTTACCAGCAAAGTATGAATCTAATTAATGTATACTATCATTCTACTGACTCAAAACGAGGGGTATAGCAGGTCTTGTAATTCAAATTGCTTGTATTACTTGTACCTTAAACTAGTACAAGGAAGAGTTAGGCTTAGCTCAAAGGTCTGTAGTGGCCCTTAGGTTCTCCTGCTATATTTAGCTCAAGAAATGGTTTCTGAAGGTGATGGCACCCAGAGAAATAATGTCTCTTTCTAGTCTTTTGTTTTGTTTTGTTTTGTTTTGTTTTGTTTTTTTGTCTACTAGTTGTTCGTAGTGTCCAAGCAGATAGAGATCAAATTGGCAAAAATGTAAGTAGAGGCTTATTATTTCTCATTTTATTGAGAAATAGCTTTCTCCAGTTAAGGAGAATGTTCTGCTCTTTTCTGTTCTGGCTATATTACGTAATAACCTGTTAATGTTTCCAGAGACATTTCCTGCTAAAAATGCCAACCAGATTGTTCTTAAGATATTCTGCCTATGACTGCAGACACATTTGGCTGCTTTGTTCCTCATTTTTTTAGCAGTAGAATGATGGTGGGAAATAACTTTATTTCTCTGTACCTTTTAATTCATAAATACTATATCTAAAACTCTTTGGAAACTGGTGTTTATTCCGGTTACATACTGGTGAGGTCAAGAACTATGATATTATGGATAATTCTGTACACTGTAGATTGAAGTGAAATACATTTGTGAAGTGTCATTCCTTTAGAAAGCTTATAGCTTAAAAAAAAAAAAAAAAAAAAAAAAAAAAAAAAAAAAAGCTTTTCAGCTTTAACTGCATACTTGGAAGCCAAGACAAATTGTTGATGATTCTATGGTATGGCCTTTATGCCATAATACGTGTCTACCTCTGGTAGAAACAGAAAATTGTAGTCTTTTATACATGTAACCTCTACCATGTTGTAGTTTGGCTACAAATCTTTTCTAAATATATTTAAAATAAAATAAAATAAAAAGAATGAAAGAGTACGTATGACTCAGAAATAATTTTTAGGTGTTACTGTTTTAAAGTAACTGAAAAAAAACAAACGCACTATTAAAATCTGCAGGTGTGATAATCACATTTATGCATATAGACTGTATAATTTTTCATTAATGGTATAGATTTAGACTGGTGAATTTGCTACAGATGTCAAGATGAGGGGAAAAAAATGATCACAAATCAGTCAAGCTCCTATTGTGCTGTCCATTTAACCTGCACAGAATTCATGCTGTAATGAGGATAGTGTAGGCCTTTTAAGTGAATTCACCATAGAAGACTCTGTCTTTTAACATCACAAATCCAACAGTTCTTAAATCACCTACTCTTCTGGTTGACTTTAATGCAGATACATCCCAGCAAAATAGCCAGTAGTCAAGAATGGAGACGCTTTCAAGTTTAATTACTATTAATATTGCATATCCAACAGCACCAATTTAAACAGCTTCCCCTGCTACAAGAAAATAGAAAAACTGATTGACAAAAGCAGAATTGCACAATGAATTTTCAGGCTGCTGTCATACAGAGGAGTAGTTCAGACATGCTTTCTCCAGTTTTCAGTGTTAATTAGGAGCCCTTTGGTTGTGGACTGGGTGTATGGTTAATGATCTTTGATGTTAGCTAATTAGCTTTGAATTTTCAGTACACAGTGCAAGTAATTGGAATATTTTGTTCAAATGAATGGAATAATTCCTTTTCCTATAAAAATAAAAACATGACATAGCTGTCCATCCAATAGAAATAAAGGAATGGCTAAATACAAGTCATTTCTTCTTTATTAATTCCTAATGTCATATTATAGCTATTTTTCATCTCTTTCTTTCCAGATATAAGTTAAAGCTGTAGCTAATTTGCCTTGAGGGGGGGGGGAAAAAAAAAAAAAAAAAAAAAGTAAAATGTGTTTGTATTTCCTTGACAAAAATGTCATTAGACCAACGAGTTATATTTGTTCAGTAGAAATATATAGTCGCTGTTGTGTGAATCAGACTTTCTTGTTGTTTTAAATGATCCCATACCTGTGATAGCTTGCTTGGTTTTATCTGCTGGAAAAGACTGACTTCAATGGAGACCAGCTAGTGAATGGTAAATGACCTTAAAATAAATTTCAAGTCCTAAGCAAAGTCCTTCATGTCTTGATGAATTTTGTGACAACACAGCAGTGTTAACATGCAGTTAAGGAAGAGATGCTTGTGTCATGCTTGGAAGAAGTGTTTGGACTGTGCACCTAGATACATGGTCTCAATTTTTGGGTAGACGTGTGATTCCAGGAGTTGGATTTGATGATCCTTATGGTTCCCTTCCAATTCAGGATATTCTATGATTCTTTTTTCCCATGCGTTATTCTCTGCAGCTTCTTCTGCTGACAGCTGAAGCATTATGTGGACTTTTTCTGAGCTATGACAGAAAAACCATGTATGTTATGGTCAGAGGTGTCCTTATCATCTTGGAGAAACTGATTTGGCCTCGAACATTTGAGTACGAGATTCACATGGTATGGGGAATCACACAGTAGAGGGATATCCAACTTGATTTCAGCTTTCAGTAGGAGAACTGAGATGGCAGCTGAAATACATCACACAAGAATACTTCTTAACATCAATAAGAAGAAATAAATAACTTAGCACTAGGATTTTTATTTTGTCTTCCTGTATTTCTGTTTATGGAAGGACAGACTAAAAGCACATAAATAATCGTGACTTGTAAATGAATTTACCTTGGTCATAATTATTGATGACCACTTTTTTTTTTTTTTTTTTTTTGACTTATTATTTTGTAGAACTATTTTATTCAAACTAATGCTTATGTAAAGTAAAATTAACATTTGAATATGCAGACATAAGAATTGATGGCAAAATTCTTTCTGCATGGATATTTGCAGCAAAAAATCTGAAGAATAAGAATTACCCTAATGTGGACAGAATGAAAAACACCTTAATGTGAATGGCTTTAACATGTCCGAACTGTAAATTTTTCTGTGCATTTATTTGCATGCAGAAAAGTGGATAGATGGTGGTGTGTTAAATAAATGGGTCTGACTATCTCTGAGAAATAAATGGATATAGTGAAATAGGCTTCCAGCTCTGCCTCAGGGTCCTCTCATGCACCTGCAACTCTGAGGGAGCGTGGGAAAAGTGAGAGTAGCTGGCATGTGCGGGACCATGGAACTTTTTGACACCATGGTAGGTTGTTAGGATGCCTTTAAAGGCATCCCTTGTGACCTGAAATTGGCTGGACACTTTTCTAGTTCATGGAGAACACTAGTCTAGGAAGTCAGGAAAATAGCTTTGTTGCTTATGTTGTACCTTCTTTCCTGTGGCCCATGATTCTTAAAAATTCATCACAGATTTCTTCAAGGTAGTTATGAGTTAGCTACATTTCAAGTTCTACATTGCAAAATTTAGAACATATACCAGCATGCAACAAAGCAAACTAACTTCTATTAACAAGGAATAATGGTGGTGTCACCCTTTTCAGGTAGGAACAGAATAATAGCAAAAAAAATCTCATGAATAGATATATTTCCTGTATTGTAAGCTGCAGTAGATGTAATTGTGATGTGATTGTTGATAGGGTTTTGTAATACCCTAGCAATATACTAGTACTTATGTAGTGGTTAAGTCTAATGTTGCGACTGTTATTCACATCAGATAGTTTTCTGGAGATGATTGTAGTATATGTATATAGGAACTGTTTAAAGAGACGCAGTTGTGGATGAATAAATGACAATGGAAGAATTGACTATTAGTACACAAACAAAATTTGTTCTTGGAATTATAGATTTTTTTTACAGTTCTTTAAGTTGTACTTCACAAAAAAAGTTTTATCTTGAAAGGAACAACAACAATATACTACAATATTGAATCAGTATACATTGGATTTGTAGGAACTTTATATGTGAAATTTCTTTCTTTTTTTTTTTTTTAATCTATGAAAAGATTCTTCTTTATAAGCATATCGTGAAGTGTTGGGTTTATTTGTTTTTGTTTTATTTATTTATTTATTTATTTATTTATTTATTTCTCCCTGTATAAAATAGGCTGTAGTGGTCTTGGGACATGTTCTTATAGATGAACGTTTTCCTCTGACTTGGATGTTATTGTGAGAACCTCTTGGTGTTTCTGTACTTTGTAGTTTTCTCTTTAAAAAAGAAATGTTTTGTAGATTTAAAAAAAAAAAAAGTATTAAAAAAAATGCTTGCACAGTAACTAGCGTTAAGCACTTGAAGGATCCTTTTGAGATTTTTTACCCCCTAACATTTATAGCTTTGCTCTTATTGTTTCAGTGTCTGAGAAACACCCCAGTAATATAAGCAATATGCAGACAAAACGTCTGCATATTTAGATTAGGTTGCTAATGCGTGCATGTAGGTGCTGGCTGTAGCTGGGTCTAGCTGGGAATGGAGTTTATTTTCTACATAGCAGTGCATATTGTGCTGTGTTTAGGATGTAGCTAAACCAGTGCTAATTACCCACAGATGTTTTCACTTCTGCTGAATGGTACTTGCACAGCGTCAAGGTTTTTTACTTTCCCACCGTGCCCCCCCATGCAGCAACTAGGCTGGGATGGGCGAGAGGCTGGAAAATGACACAGCCAGGACTGCTGAGCTGAATGGCCCAGGGAGATATTCCTTGCCATGTAACGCGTGTTGATGTTGGTCCAATCCATCACCACAACGGTGCGTGTCTGTGTGTCATAATGAGCAATAATGGTGCAGAAGATGTGGAGGAATGTTTTCTTCCAGGGTGGCTGTTTTTTTGGAGGCTGGGTATGGATCTGCTTGTGGAAGGTAGTGCATCACTTGCCTTTGTATCACTCGTTAACTGTTTGTTTTTTGTTTGCTTGCTTGCTTGTTTGTTCATTTGTTTTTTGTCCCCTTTCCTTCACCTTTTAAACTGTCTCTATCTTGACCCATAGATTTCTCACTTCAGCTTTTCCTGTTCTCCCTGCTGTTCTGCTGGGACTGAGGCAGGAAGGAAGGGCTGTGTTGGGTGCATATCTGATGGCTGGGGGTAACACACACCAGTAGTGTAAGGGTTGCATAGTCAAAACATTTGCAGACAGAGTACTGTAAGATGATATTTTGAGACACACATACACACATTTAAGGTTCCTTATAAAATGCGTCTTATAGGCAACCAGGCCTGAAATGCAACTTTTGCTTTTTAGCTTTTCTGAAGAGCCTGGAATTCTATTTCTTTTCTAAGAGCTTGGAAAATATTGATTTGAGAGGAATATATGGTCATCTGTGCACTAAAAGACAAACATGAGGAAAGAGAAATGGCATGAGCTGGTTTTCTAATCATTCAGTAGATTGCATATCTCTTGATACTTATGTGCTATAGCAGTCTACTCTCTAATACTATTCTTTGTGTTCTATGCAGTATTAAGTAAAGTAAAGTTTTTGATCTTATTAAGAATCATTTTAATGTCTTAAAGTTAGATTTGTTCTTAAAGTCTGTACTCCATGGACTTCAAAAAAAAAAAAAAAAAAAAAACCACAAAACAAGGGTATTTCTGTAAGCTGTTTCATGGGGGGTGGGGTCTGGGCATTCTTTGTTTACTAAAGGCTTTTTATGTTTAAGACAAAGCAAAGTCTTTGTAATTTGTTTTCTGAAGAATTCAAGCTTTGGTGTCAGAGGCTGTCTTTTTGATTTGTGCAAAATACTAAATTATTCTTACGATAACTTGTTGTTTCTTTGTAGTTGCTCAGTGGCCTTCCTAAGAGCAGCATGCTCTTGTGATCTCTTAGAGTAGACCCAATGTTCCTTGTAACTTCCTGCTGACTGGGAATCAGTAAGAGAAAGCCAGCTATTCACATTGTAGGTTAAGTTTACTTCAGGGTTTGTGTGCATATTTCAAACAGAAATTGGAAAGCAGTGCTTGGAAAGGCAATTATTGTTTGGAAAAATGTTTCCAGGTTATAATAATTAGGTTCTACCTTAGTATTTGAAGACTCTTCATACCATAGGATGTTAGAATCAAGTAGATTTTGTTGAAGCAGATTGTTTTTTCAATTTCTTCTTGGCTGCCTCATTTCTCATTTGTCTTTGCTAGCTCACAAGTGGTGCAGTGTTGAGGGGTTTGAGTACAGAAAATGCAATGTACAAAACCACCTTTGGATAAAGGAAATCCAGACAAATGTTTTTATCTTAGTCAGATCGTGTTCTACTCATGTCAACTTTTTAATTTGTAGGGTTAGATTTTTGATGGAAGACCTCATATGTGCTTTAAATTTAATCTGCTGAGGAAATATATAACCATTTAATTTGAGTTAGATATGATTCTCATCTGGAAAAGTCCTTTGTTGTTGTCGTTGTTGTCACTCTAAATGGGAGTACTGTGATACAGAATGTAACATGAGTAATTCAGCTGGATAAAAGCTTCTAACACAATGACTTTGTAAGTCACCACATGAAATTTGTAACAGCCTGTGGTTTCTGTATTTGTTAAATGGGAAAACTGTTTAATTGCTTCCATCACAAATAATTCTAGAAGAGAATATGTTTAAGTATTTTAAATATGGAAAATGTTAATCTGGTATTCACAGTTGGGGTTTGGAAATGTTCACACCTTTATTTTAAAATTTCATTTCAAGCTATTACTATATTCATGATAGTCTAGCTGCAACTTTCTTAGTAACACTATACACATGGGAAGTTTTCATACGTATGCACTGTACTTTAGCTTTTGTATTGCACAAAGATAACTTGAACACCTGTGATCCCTTTAAGCTTTATAGTATGATTCTATGATAATCAGAGAGAAAAAAAAAATAGTGGCTTGAACTCTGACACTCCATTCACAAAATGGATTAGGGACAGTTAGATCAGATAGCAAAATGAAAAGCAACAGTGTTCTGTTGCAGCACTAGCATGTGAAGAAACTGGTATTTCAGAGTGGAGTAATCATTTTTCTCTTCCATTTATATTCCATTTTATTGGAAGCCAAGGTTTGCACTGAAATATTCAACTGTAATGAGCATATAGTCTCATTCTGGCACTCCGCAGAATCATTGATCTACTCACAGCTCACCTTGCAACAGCGGTATTGCAGCAAATAATGCTTATGGTACTGATCCTATTGAAAACATGCTAGTTTTGCTAACAGTAGTCTAAAATTGCATGCAAGTCAGCTGGGCCACTGTGTCATTGCAAATGGTGTCTTGGATTTGGCTAAAACAGCATAATTTTTCTGTGTATAAGGTTTTAGTTCTGTCTAAAATTTTTGAAAATTACTGCACCTGTAATGTGGTAATTGGTAAAAGACATGGAGGCAAAATAGTAGTGTACTGTGACACACAGAATTTCTGCTGATATGTTGCTAATGCATGGACTGTCTACTTTGCTGTAGTGGTCCATCTCTGATGGTTTTGAATCAATAACAGGACTTGTATCTCAAATTTTCCATTATAGTATGTTATTATCAAAATAACATACTAGTTACTATCAAAATTAATAAGTAGTAGAATAAGATAAAGAATAAGTAGAAGATAAAGTGAGAATTAGGAATAATCTTGCTAAAAAAATGATCAGATATTGGTTGAAAAGATAAAGCTCTTGCTACTCTAAGGTGGGGCTGCTATCAATATAAAAGCTACCTTTTTCTGTATTTAATGTCAAAGATGTGAACTGTAATTGTAGAACAACAAAATGTATTAAAATCTATTTATAGTCTTGGGTGACGTATAACTCGATATAACTGCTGTAATTGTAGCTGAGAAGATTTTTTTTTTTTAATTTTTTTTAATGTACACATTGAATTGTTTTTGACTCGTGTTCAGTTCATTCTGTTGTATAGGAATCACGTGCGATATGCATCTGTAATTCCTCTAAACTGCTAAAAATAAATACACTTACTAAAAGACTAGGGGGGAGGGAGGGTGGGGGGGGGGAGGAGTAGGAAGCAGCCAAGTGCAACAAGAGAAGGCTTATGCTCCATAAGAGGAAAGTGCTTCTTTCCATTAAGGATGTTTTAGGATCTTTTAGGATCCTTTTTAGATATTATCTGATAATTGGGAAATTCTTTAAAGAGTTAGTAGTGTTTATTTTATTGAAGTTCTATCTAAAACAACTTGAAGCTTCCCGTAGGTCCATTCTCATATAAATATACCCTGTAGTTTATTTATTCTGTAGCAATATTATAAAAGTCTGCCTCTCTCAGTAGCTGTGGCATCTTCCTTCAGCCCTGCTTGCTGCCTCTCACCGACAGTTGTTATTTACTGAGTACTGGCAGTCATCTAAATGTTAGGCAAGGGTAGCCTGTGACTCAATATATGACCGAAAGCATCAAATAATTTAGTTTTCTTTCTATTAGAAATTTTAACCGCCAAAAAGCCCAGTAGAACAAATCTTCAGAACATTAATATGTGTTTATCTTGGTGCCATTTAATATAGAACATAATTATTTCACCTTATGTGCACAAGACATATAAAGACAATATAAACAAATAAAGACATAAAGACAATATAAACAAATCCTCAAGGTTAGTTGCATTGTTGCAACGTTAGGTTTGGTATTGACGAAGGGGTTACTTTGCCTGCTTCTTCAGCATGAAGCAGAAGTAACTTGCTAGAATTAGTTATATATATTTCAGACAAGTTGTGTTTAATAAATTGAGTTGTTAAGCAATATTCAGTATTGTTGCCTTTAAGCATATTAAGAGTCTGACTTACTTGGAAACTTGATTTAGACTGGCAGACCCATATTTATGAAGTCCTAGAAAGACTCTCCCATACCATTTTCACAGTACACTGCTCTTGTGTCAGAGGCCAGGGAAGACAACAGATGACTTTAGTGATTTAGCAAATTATGCTTCTAGAAATGTATTTATATACAAAAAAAGAAAGTATTAAACGTATGTAAAATCTTGGAGAGAGTAAGGAGTACGTAATAGCTGGAGAGAGAAAATATAAATAATATAAAATGATCTGAAGTTCTGTTGCTGTTGGATGCTTTGGTTGTTTTGGTCAGTATTTCATTTGTCAAAGCATTAGTCCTTCTGCACTGCAGTAGATTTGTACAATTTCTTTAATAATCTTTGGGATGGGGGTGGGGGTGTTGTATATTTTTTGTGCTTTGGAATAAAAACAATTGTTCTATGGAAGCCTTCATACTGAAACGTTTGTATTGAAAATAATATAGATATAGTTTGAACTGTTGATAAATGTATTGATTAGCTCCTTTTGTAAATTTTGTTAATGCTTCCATTTATAATGGAAGTAGAGCTATTGAACTGAAAGCAAGGATAGATGAGAAGGGATTTTATATGCATTAGGAAGCATTTTCATAAATCATATTAATGAGAGTATTAACTTTTAATGGGTGCTTGGTATTCTTTGCATACTCTTCTAAGTAGGTAATGCAGATTATGGTTGCCACAGTGTAGCAATGTATCAGGGCTGGCCGCAATTTTCCTATCAAAGTTACAGAACAGATTGGGTCTTGCAAATAATATATATCATATTCATCTGTTTCTGCGTCTTTTAAGTAAACAGTTTTGCAAGGGGAGCAGGAAAAAAAAATGGCTCAGCTGTCAAACAACTGTTTCTAGTTATGTTGTACAAAGCTATTAAGAGTTTCAATGGAGAACCTGACAAGGTATGAGAGGCATGATGTAGAACAAGAGCCTTTTTCACCATGTTTGCCTCCTTTCACTTGGGGCTTAATCATTGTGCTGGCTGTATTGTTTCATTGCAAAGTGTTGTAGGGTTTTTTTTAACCTTTGGAGGAGGGAGGAGGTTGTATATTTTTGAGCTTGTTTAGGGGGGTTGCTTGGAGGAAGCTTTTCAGCCATATTGTAGGATAGTTTGCTATCTGATGAGGGATGAGGGGACATTTTTATTATTATTATTATTTTTACTGGAGGGTTTTTGTTGTTGCTCAGGGAACTCTTAGGAATTAAAGGGTTAAAGATAATGATCCCTGAAAGCTGAATCATTTTTCTCATCTTCAGAGTTAACAACATAAGTGGCTTCTGGAAGTCATATAATTCATTGAAAGAATGTTTTTGAATTCGTATAATGCCCGTATATTACAGGCCATTGCTGAAAGCTTAAGCACCTTGACTCTTCTGAATCTGTGAAATTATGCAAGAGAATTGAACTGAACCATTCAGGTGCTTGTGTTGTTCTAGTACCTTGGAAATACTGGAAGTGTGCAGCACTATACCTGTAGTGGTTATTTGGAGGCACCTACTGTTCTTCACTTCAGCCTTTCATGCGGGATTTTACTTTGGTTTTGTCTTCTACCTTAGCTTTAATTTTACTGTTAGAATGCTCTATTAATATTACTTGTTATTAATATTTACTTGGGTTTTAAAATTCATGTATAAGAAAAAATAGACCAGCCAGTTAGTTTTGCTTTTATGTATATTTTTCTGTATGGTTTTGTTCTGCATTTCCTTTCAGAAAACAACACTGGATAAAATTGACTTCATAAAGTACCGTAAGCATTTTAAGGAAAAATATCGAATACCATGCAAATGATGATTTTTTTTTTAAGTAAGATTTATTCCCACATCTTTATTTTTTCTGTGAATTTCGTAATATCTCTTCTATGTTTGTCATCTTCTTGTCCTCCTTTCTTCACTTCTTTAGACTATGCTACTGAATAATGCTTCAATGTTATTCAATGTTTGATGTTATTAGTAGACCAGTCAAAGTGCTTTACAGAGAAGACGACATACACTTTTTGGAGGTAGAATTTGAGCTTAGTGGGACAGTTGAAAATTGAGCTATCAGAATATCTGATCTCTTGTCAGCTAATTGGAGAACTAGAGTCAAGCTACTCTTTAGTTGAGGAGTAAGCCTGAAGTCCTTATGTAGCGTTGAAGGAAAATAGTAATTACTGATGCATAATCCATTCACAGCACTTCTAGAATAGTGTTTGGATAGAAATAATAGTGAGAACATAGCATACCTGAGCAGAATGGTTAGCCATTGCCTTCATACACAATGACATAAGAAAGCAAATGCCAAGAGGCTTCATGGTGATTTCTATGCACAAATACCACCTTGCATATGAACTCAGGTGAGCAGTTTATTTAAAAAATAAGACCAAAGTATTTCATAAATAATACTTTTTAACATTCATTAAAACCATTGCTGAGCAAGTGGTATTATATTCAGACTTAGTCAGTTCAAACTGTATTCAGACCTTACTTTAAACCTGTTCAAAATTTCAGTTTTGGAAACTGAAGGGATTTTGGTTAGACATGAAACGTGAAGTTTAATTTTTGTTATAATTAATCTTAGTAGTAAATTTATTTATTTATGCATTCTCTGGGTAGCATTCAACACCATACAGCAGTCTGTTTACTTTGTATACTTATATTGTGTATGCACAAGATAAAGGAAAATAACAAATCTCCAGATACTTATTTCACTCTATCTATAACAGCTGATGCCAAGTCATTTTGCATTAGTAAACATACATGACAACTCTAAATTTCAAACCTGAAGTAAGAAAGACATTGGATTATTTTTTTTTTAAACTGACATATTGAGTACAAATCTGTGGAAACATATGCAGTGTTGAAGCAAAACAAAAAGAAACAAACAAATCTGTCCTTTACCATTGTCTTAGAGGATAATGAAGTTATTAAAATGATGTACCCCAGGATGAAGTTTCCTGTCACTAAAGGTGCCACTAAAGCTGTCATGGCTGGTGTCTGTTTGCAGGAATTTATCTTGGCACTATTGTTAACCAATGCGTGCGGTTGGGAGATTAAGACAGAATGAGGAGACATGAAGATGATCAATACAGTCAGCACAAGAGTAATAACTGTATCCTCAGTTTTAAGATAAATCCTGTGTCCTTGAAGCAGTTACAAGCTATTTCTAACCATTTACAATTCTGGACAAGCCATTTCAAGTTCCTGATGATGATTTGTTGAAACTACGTTTACATTAGAAATATTTAAATATGGGATGATACTGCTTTTGAAACCAATGGATATTGCTAAGCCATCAAATGAAACGTGCATGTTGCAAGCCTGCTTCCACAGCTCTACTTGTTGAAGGATATTTAAATAGTTTTTATGTTAAATGAGTAATGTATCCCCTGTGCTAGGAAAAATGCAGAAGTATGGTTAAAATAATCAGAGATAACAGTCATGGGGGTAAAAGACAACCACAGAAAACTTCTTGCATGGTTGTTGCTGTTGGTAGTCTTAATGAAATGGAACAGACTATTTCCTAAACTCTTCTCAAATAGCGTAAATTCTGTATTATTGAGTCAAACAAGTATGTCAGAAATTAGAAGAATAAGATTTATGTTGCAATATTTGACAATGACTTTGTATGAAGCACAAAAGAATATGAAGTGTAAAGCTATGACATTGACAGTTTGTGGGAAGAAAGCTGCTATCTAAAATCAATAATGCAACAGACTTTTTTCATTTATTAATGAGTGTGTCATGCCAGATGGCATGAGTAATGACTACAAATGTAAAGCAACTTGTATTGGTAAGAGACATGCTAAATTAGAGACATTCACCTTGAATGTTTTGTTTGATTATGATTTTTAAAAGTGGAACTACTGTGATGTCTAAAATTTGGTGCACACTTGAGATTTTTGACAGAAGAAAACAGCAAACAAGGCTAAAAACAAACATTGACTTAAAATGTTGAGAATGTGTACTGTGGAACGTGGTGTCATTTGAATGTTTATCTTTAGAGATGTGAATAATTAAAAGAAAAAAAAAAAGAAAAATAACAAAAATCCATTGTTTCAGTGGTTGAATTCCTGCTTTGTTTCACAATGCAGCTTGACAATTTCACATTATGAAACCTAAGCTAATCAGAAAAATGGATTGATGTCAAATTTAAAAGAAACCAAGAAAACTTGTTTTGCAAAAGCGGTATTCAAAATATTGCAGTCTGGTGGTTTTGAACGTTTCATCTGTAGGAAAGACATCTTTTATATACTTTACGAAGTGTTAATTTTTCATTCTTTTTCTCCACCTAGAAGTTCTCAGATATCATGGATGTACTTAATAGCTCGTATTAGTGTATCAAGAAGTTGAAGGAGAACCATATATACATATATATATATGCACATGTGTGGAGGACTGATCTGGTTGGAAGATATTTTCACTAGTGAATATGATTTTGAGGTATTGTCCAGATGGTAACATTAAGAATAATTGTCATAAGGTAAAGAATAAGTAAGAATAATTGTTATAAGGTAAATCTATTAACCGAGACAATAGTTTTAAGTATTTTTAAGCCTGAAAACTAGGCAGGCAGCAGTTCCTCTCTAGTTATTTGTTTAACACAGTATGAATCCTTGAGTCTAGACCACTAACATATTTGGATTTTCAACATGAGTCAGGCCTGACCTGTCTCTTAACTCCACGGTGCATTACCCAAAAACTTTTTTTGTAACTCAAAACTTTTTTGGAACTCATAAATATACATGCAATTATTCCACCTTCTCCTGATAGCTCTTTTCACAGTGTATTGGGAACACTTAATGCTAGGAGATATTTTACGTAAATTCCTCTTTAATTTTAAGGTTTAATAATTCCAAAACACACAGCTTCCTGGATTGACTGTATGTGCAGCTGAATGTGTTAGTGTCAGATTATACTTACCATCAGAATCATTAAATATAGGCAAATTTCAAAGGTCAAATAGCATTCCTTTCAGACACCGTTTCTTAATTTTTTTTAGTCTTATTATATGATATTAATATCCTTAGGGATTGTCATTATCAATCTAAAAAACACTGTTGGGCTTGTGGTATTGGTTTTTTTTTTTTTTTTTTTTTTTTTTTTCCTGTCATTTGGAAGGAGAAAGAGAGAATTTATAAATGTTCAGAGGTTTTTTGTTTATTTTTTTAATTTGTTGTTTGTTTTAATTTGTTGTTTGATCTGATCTTTTTCTGATGAGAGGAAGAGTTGATTTGTTGAGTGAAAGGACAGATTTTGATTGAAATTACTTATAGGTGGTAGCAGTGCTGCTCTTTTGAGTCAGCAAGTTTGTGAGCAGATGAAGTGCTGGCTGCTATCACAATAGTGTCAGGCCTCTCCTGGTTTTGGTTTTGCATTTCTTTATATATGCACTGGTAGATGTGTTCTCACTTATTGAGACATATCAAGAAATTTGTCCTGGATTCTTCCTGAAACTGTATCCAAACCCTGATCTTTTATCTGTGACTGATGGTGCATAATCACTGTTGCTGGCGTGAACAAGGAGATAGGGTCAGGTGGTGACAGTCTGTCTTAAACTTACTGTGCAGGGAAAAGGAAAGGAAAAGATTCTCCTTGCTGTTGTCACTCAGCTCACCAACTTGACATTAATGTCCACACATGGACCTGGCAACTCAATTCCTACAATACTACTAGTGCTACACATGCAGTGTATTTTACTGGGACTAAGAGAGGCAAAAGCTTTCAGGGTAGGCTTAGGGTTGTTGTAGCTGCTAGCCACATTTGTGCGTAGCATGACATTATTCCTTTCTGTACCTGCAGCTGTGGTGGTACATGGAGTCTCTGCACAGCAGTGCAACACCTACTGTGGGTGAGCCCTGCAGAGTTAGTGCTCTGCATCTACGCGCGCGCAGCCAATCTGAAATCCAGTCTGTGCTGTTGGATACTGTTTGCATGTGGCCATAGCAAAGCTGTGCTGCTGAGCTGGCATCCTGGCCATGTAATGTTAATGAGCTCCTCATTAACTGTGGCTGTGTTGAAATACACTAAGGGGTGTTGGCAATCTGCACTGATGCAGCAGCTTTACTTTCTTAGGTCTGTCTCTGCTTGGGATTTGGAGCTCCAGTGACAAAATGTAAGTAGAATTTCTAGACCTTTATTTTGAAATGACTTAATTTTTCGCATTTATAACTTTGAAAACAAAATGGTAAAGGCATTTGGGCAGTGGAAATAAACTTGGCAAACTAAAGGAACTTGCAAAAAATATATATCATTTTGTACACATTATCATCTCGATGGTGGTACTTAGTATAATGTCCAGTTAATAGCTTGATTCATTAATAGGTAATGTTCCATGTAAATATTATATGGCCAGTTTCCTAAGTTTTATTAACACTCACTGGTCAACAGTTTCTAAACTTGATCAGATTTTTCTCTGGATTGATACTGTCAGATTAGCAAAGTATTAGTGAAGGGTTTTATTCTACTTTTATTTCAGACTTAAAACGTTATTAAAACCCTTTCCAATTGTTCATAAATCTGTAAAGCTACAATGAATAGTAAAAGAGCTGTGTAACTATTATATACAATACGGTAGAGATTCATTTTTCTCCTCCATTATCTGTCTGTTCAAATGAACAGCCTGCAAGTTAATCTATGATAAATGCACTATATTTAATGCAATGGGACAGTCCCTTAATTTGAGCACCTAGCATGGTGTCAGCCTAAATCTCCTTCAGCTGATTTAATTAACAAAGCTCCATGTTAATCAATTTGCAATTAAACTTTTTCAGACTTGTTCTAGGAAAAAAAGAATCCCTTCACAAAACAAAAATTAGAATTAGCTTGGTGATAAGAGTAATTTACATGTTTTTTTTTTTTGTTTTTTTTTTTTAGTAAATGTGTTAAATGGTTGATGAATTATTCAACACTTAGTGTCTGTAGCAGATTTACGGATTTTAATGAGCTTTCTTAATTTGACTTCACATACTACATTGTACTATTTTTGCATATTTATTAGTGGAAAAGGATTCATAAGCAAAATATATTCATTGATATATTATCTCTTAGTAATAACAGCAATATTTTTTTCCATCCATAATTATTTATTACTTCAGCAGTGCAGAAAGAACTTTATTTCCTATGGGTTAAAATTATGTGACTTGTTAGCTAGTTTCCTGATGAGGAGTAAGAGTGAACTTCTTTTGACTGCTGGTTTCAAAGTTCTCATCCAGATGCATTTGGTCTTCAGGTGCTTCTTAGTTGCAGCTTTTCCAGCATGAAGATACTGATTTCTGTATTGCTGTGTTGAATGATAACTTAGGAGGGGACAGAAATCATTTCCTGGTATGTTACATTCTTGACCTATAAGTCCACCTTCTCAAAACCTGCTTTTACTTTTTCAGCAAGATTCTGTGGGCCTTTTTTCTTTTCTTTTCTTTTCCTACTCTTAATTCCAATCTCTTCACAAATGTATCCATTTATCCATAGCTGCTTGTTGTTGTTTGTTTGTTGAAATATATACTGCTTGACTTGAATATGTCCTGGCTGAAGTGTGCAAATCTCACTTGAAAATCATTACATGGCATTTTCAGAGATTTGTTTTTCTCTTTAAAAATGTAGTAAATGTCATATGTTCACATATTAGAAGTTGTCCATTTTAGCGTAAATGATTTGTGATGTTGCAAACTGAGAAATCAAGTAAATTTTAGCTGACTTTAATCACTGTAAAATAAGTTCCTTAGCTTCTATAAGTTTCAATACAGATAATTCCAGAACCTTCATCCCACCAGTACCTCTAAGAGAAGACAAATGGCAAGTCCTAATGTAGCATGTAATTGCACTTGTTTGTGGAAAGATGAAATATCAAATGGATTTCAGTAACTCAAAGTAGCTTTCTTAAATTGCGCTTTGATGTTCCTGTATAAGAAGTCAACATCTGAAATAATCCAGCTGATATATTACAGCATAAATTGGTCTCAGGAAGTTAGTTTCATTTTGTTAGCACTCCATGTGTTCATAAATGGTGAGAAAAAAAAAAAAAAAAAAAAAAAAAAGATAAATGAAAGAAAGTAACTCATGGACAGTAGTAGAAAAAGATGGGAACAGAACCTAATTTCTCTGACTGTAATGACTACGTGCCTTCCACCTGCTGTAGCCTGTCTAGGTGATCATGTGTTCCTCTAACATCAGGGCAGTCATAACTACAAGGATGTGCTATGTAGAAGATTTGAATTAATGTAAGCTTTGTGCATGCAAAGAGCCCTGGTGTTTGCAAGAGCACAACTAACCATGTGCTAAACTGGGATGTTGCAGCAGACTAACCATATGTTTATCATTTTGCTGATCTGAGATTCAGTGTGAATTGTTTAATTGAGGATTTGAATATAACATAGTTTACAGTCAAAATAAATCCACTCCAGTTTAAAAACTCCATGTACACAGGTACCAGAACAGGATTTTGATTTCTATAAAAGATTGACTTTGTTTATATTTATCTGAAATGTGAAGAAGCAGTCTAAGTGTATACAGGTGTCAAAACAGGATAATTTGTGTAGCTCATACAGCTGTATTTGCTCAGCTTCCTTTGATTTCTTGTGGTGTATAGAAATCACATTAGGAGCTTGCTTGAGAATCAGTGGTGAGAATCAAAAGCAAATGAAATCTTATTGCTAAAATTTCCTGTCATCTCACAATTCACTACAACACTTGAATAAACTGATGGCTTTGTTGTTTGGGCTTTATAGGGTTTATTTCTGTTTTGGGGTTGTTCTGAATTCAGTGTTATTTGCATGATATTTCATTGTTGGTTTCTGTGATCTTTCTCCCTTTCTGTAGACATTTGTTTTGGCTGTGGAGCAGACAGGGAGGTCTTGGACATGGTAATCTGCCAGTAATCTTGAGCAATACCTTAACAATAATTTATTCATTTGACTTCAGGGAAAATGAACAAGAGGTCAACAGTTTTCTGAAGAGTAAAGATTCTCTGCTGATAAACTCTATTATAGCCTCTAGAGCCACACAGATGTCTCAGGTTAACTGCACACAATACTACCCCCACCACCACCACACCAGCCTAATCCTTCAGTCGATCATCACATACCTATTTATCTTAAAGGGAATTTTAATATTTTGCAAAATACTTCCCTTGTGATCCGTTTCTTTTTGGATTTTTATGGTTTAAAAACAACAACAACAAAAAAAAAGTTGATGGGGAAGGGGAAAAGTAGGCTAAGTAATTATTTCACTAATTAAGGTACTGTTGGGAGCAAATTCTTGAATTTGAACCTGCATTTTTTCTTTATTGACTTTAATCATTTTTATCTGATTTATCTGAAATTATTGTAGTTCTTGTAAATATCTTAAATCTAACAGGGCTGTTGAAGTTCTTGATCCCATTTATACAGCATGAGACGACATGTCTTCACTGAACATCTAACTTGAATGTTGGTTGTAAAAACCAATGATTTCCTGTCTTTTTACTATTTTTTTTTTTTAAGACGCAAACCTATTCTAGAAAGTTCTTATTGATTTGCTTTATGCCCGGTATTGTACCTGAAGTTCAGGGGTCATGTTAGGTATATTACAGACACTTCTTAAATGTTCCCAAACCATTCCTAATTCTCTTCAGCAAAGGGACATTATGTATTCATAGAATCATTCGCATATATTTTGTTATATGTGCAATGAACATCAACAGTCTCAGTGCTGAGCTCTTATCTCTTAAGAAATGGATCTACTTGCCCATTGTAGAACATTTAGGAGTGTTAGGACTTTGTATTTTCTTCTTGTGTTCTGTCTTTTACTGTTTGTGTCATGGCTTATTTAAACCATATGGGTTTTGTTCCCAGACAGCATGGTGTCTTGACGACAAAAGATTAGAATAATTAACAGTTATTATGAACATAATTTTCTATAAAAATGTAGAGAAGTGAAAAACTGTTTCAAAATCATGTTGGATTTCAGAAAAAAATTGCTCTTCAGAAATATTTGTACGTGTTGCCTCCAGGATGAAACACAAGCTGAATATAAAGCAGTGCCTACTTCAGCAAAACATGAAGATCTGCTGGATCTTCTGGAAACAGCCAAAGATAGTCTTGGGCAGTTTGAGATAAAATCACGGGATGAAAACAGATGAGACATCAGACCCATTTCTCCTAAATGTATCATTCAGATGGCACCATTATTTCTTTTTTGCACTTGAATTTATTCTTGCCTATTTATTTTGCTTGAAAGCCATCAGACATATAGAAATAAAAAAAAAAAAAAAAAAAAAAAAAAAATCAGATTCTAGGGCTCCCAGGAGAATAGCATTTTTTGAAGATGAAAACCACTAACTTCTGAGTAAACCCTCTGCAGCCCACAGGCATGCGAAACAATAATGTAAAAAATGAATGTCTGGAAATCAGAATATGAAATAGTTCTTAATGATGAAACTGTGTCCAGTTCAGTTCTGAGACCACCAGTACAGAAGTTCTGCTGTACATAATTTGTATCTAGTGTGAAGAGGACACAGGGAACTTCCAGTCTCCCCTTTGTTCTCTTCAGAATTTAGAACACATGCTGGAGCATCTCTTATTCCTAATGCTCTTTAAATGTGAACTTTATAGGAGAAGCCTGTGGATTTGATTCAAGTCATCACAGTTCAGTGGTTAGAATAGTTTTTTGCCTATATTATGTGTAATGTGAACAAAAATTAGTCACCCATGCCAGTTCTCCATTTTCTTCGGCACCGCACAGTTTTCTCAGTCAGTTTTTCAGAAGAGCTCAGAACTACCTGCCTGTTCAGTAATGCTTGGTATCCAGCAGCTACAATTATAGAGAAAGAAAGCTGTTGGATACTGAAAATTAAATAAATGAAAAATCCCCAAATACTGATGCTGAGACATTGTGGTGGTTAGGAAGGTGTGCTTCTTCCTGTTGTTGGCTCACAAGCTAAACTAAAAGTACTGATTATATTCTTTTGTGTATTCCATTCATAAAAATGATAGTGTATTTATTTCTTTTTTCAAAATCATTTGTTGCACGTAAACCCTGAGCTGAAGTTTACTTGTAAACAGTTTTTTTTTTTCTGTTGTTTTCAAAAACAAACAAAAAATATTACTATTTTATAGTGCGTATCATACACTGCAGAAAATGCATCATTTTATTACCAACACTGAAAATAGAAGATGATGGCTGGAAGCACTGTGTGCGACCTTCTGGCCATATATCTGGCATGTTCATAGCATGCACAAGAAAGGAAAGCAGCAAACTAGGAAGGTTTGATACCATCTATTTTTCACTTTTTCATTTTACAACAGCCTGTGCTGTGACTCAGAGCAGTATGCACTGAGATATGTCCATTATTATTGGAGTAGTTTGAGGTAGTATGCTTCTATACTTAATGTTTTATCTTAATAACGTTGTTCTTGTTCAAATGCTGATGAGATCAAGGTCAGAATAAAGTGTAATTTGTGCTAACTACTGTGCAAACAACAAGTGTAGTATTGGCTTCATTTGTCTATTATGAAAAGAAATGGGGGGGAGGGGGGGAAAAGCTAAGAGAGGTGTAACAGCTAGCAAAATATTAATATAATGACAAAAAGTAGTTCCACTATTTTCCTGGGGGAGGAAGGATGGCTTAGATAAGTCAAAAAGATAGTGTACTGCAGAAGACAAGAGTGGTAGAGATTATGTTGGAAATCTAGAGATGTTTTATTTGGGATTCTGTACAAATGATTATGGATAACAACAGAAGCTTCAACAGTTCTTTGTGAAGAAAAAAAAAAAGTCAGCACAGTTCTAGCAATCAGGAAATTCAAGAATTTTTAATAGGTCTAGGAGAGTTTGTGGTACTGTTGGAATGTCATGCCTGTGTGTGTATATATTTATATATATTACATTAATTTCAAGTAAAACAAAGTCTGAACCCTGCTGCTTATGGTTGTATGTATATTTACATATACATAAAGTGGCAAATGATAATCAGATATTTATCTCACTTGCCTTGCTTTTAACTTTATTTTGAGATATTGGAACATAGAGAAGGAGGTCCTGGACTGAGGATATTTTCTATCTACAGAGCTGTATCAAGGTAGTAAGAATGTCCTGGAAAGAGTAGTTAGCATGCTATGCTTAGATGTTAATTTGCAAGAGTGCTGAGAAAGTCTTCCTAATTATTTACATCTACCAGGTAGTACCAAATTGCAGATATTAGCTTCCTGACCCTTGCTGTGATTTGAAACAATTTTAATAAGAAGGAAAACCATTTTACTCTCCTAAACCTTGCCCTGATATTTCTGCCATTTTTTTTTTCTTCTTGCAACTGTAACTTCTGTGAACTGGAATCTTTTTGTGAAACAAAATGCAGTGTGTGGTGGCAAAGCAACCCACCTAGTAGAAAATAATCAAGAGAACAGGAGAAAGAATTGATGCACATATTTTCTACATGATAAAATAGTGCTGAGATTTCTGGGAAAAATTTGGAACCAGCTGTGTGTGGGGCAGGGCCGCTGACTAGGGTGTAGTGCTTTAGGAACCAGGGTCCCTATACTTGCATTGTGTGGCATGCTGTTGTACAAGATGTGTTTTCTGAGTTAATTTGACTGTAGGATTCTAGACAAGCTTTTTGAAGTCTTGTGTATCATATGTTAGTCACTTGGCCCTGTGCTCAGAGACTGCTGTATTCTTCTCAAAGCGCAAGTGAGTTTGTGCTTCATTGTAGGAAGATGTGCTTGGGTTGATCTTAGGGTGCCAGAATCCAGTGTTGTCTGACCAGGTTCTTTTAGCAGTATAATGAAATCAGAATACAAGTCTAAGTAACACTTAGCAAAATGTAGTAATTAGAATATACAGTTCACTCACAATACCAATGTGGTCCCATTATTACCTGGCTGTGTAATATGATTGTTGTCGCAGTGCTGAGCTTCTGCAGCTGCTGGGGAGGAATACGTGGACTGAAGCTAGCTCAAGCCCATTGCTGTCCTCCAGTCTGTTGTTAATTGTTCAAGTTTTTTACTCTGTGGTGGCCTGAGCCACATATTCACTACCCCCATGCTGGCCTGGCAAATTCAGAGAGGCATTCACACTCTCTTAATGAAATAAAGTATTTGAGTGTAAGACTGACTTCACAACACTCTGACACTACTCATTTTTAAACACTTGTGGTAAATAGCACTGGGGTAAACACTAGAGGGGATTGCTATGGTTGTTGTAGCTTTTATGTTTTAGGACAACTTTGTGCAGAGGAAACAATGTCTGTCTCTTCCAAGCAGATTGTGTGTAAGAAAGGAGCCTAGCTTTCCTGAAGGCTCGTGCATTTTGGGGAGTTTGCCAGCAGTATGTGGAGACCAGCATCTCAAGTAGGCCATTTCTGAGCCAACTTTCCCATTCTTATTCCCTTTTGCACTGCTTTGTGGTCGTATATGACATCTGAATTAAACAGATTTTATTATCTGTGTTCTTCTTTGTATAACTTGGAAATGTAGATCCAAACATATTATGTTGGATTAAAGACTCAGTATAATTACCAGCACTGCTAAAGCCATTGCTGTAGAACAGCAAGTTGCCCAAATGGTATACTAATAGACAAACTTTTTTTTTTTGTGTGTGTGTGTGCCTGGCCCCATTCTCTTTATTTTAAACCCCTTTTCCTTTTTTCCTTTTCCTTTTCCTCATGAAGATTTGATCTTTTTGAATCATTCTTCTGTTCCTTTGATTTTTTTTTTCTGTTGTATTTGAGGCCAGTTATGTTAGTAGCATCCTAATTGGTTTTAATAATCAAAAATGTCACATAAGTAGTAAGCGAAGAACAGTACTGCACATTTCTCTCTGGAAGAAAGAATACTTTGCAGTATTTTTGGGATGCTTAAGACCTCTGTGAACTGTTTTTCTTCTTCTTTTTTTTTTGTCCTCTCCCCCCCACCTCCTTTTTTTTCGTAAGTTAGTATCTATGGCAAAATGTAACCAGTTGAAGTCCACTGTTTGTGCCAATTTCTACTGAAAATCACTGTACAGAAATGTGAATAACTTAATGCCTTTATTTTGGCATGTGCAGTAATTTTTCATTCTCTGGAGTCTTCCTACTCTTTTTTTACCTCCAAGTCTTCTCTCTGATGAAAGTTGCTTTACTTCTATAGGGACATGTAGGTTGTGCTTCTCTACAGTATGATGCTCTGTATTCCCACGACCTGGGCTGTATCCTTCTGCACATAACTGGATACCACATGGGCTGTGCCCAAGCATTCATCTTGGCAATCTTTCAGACGCACACCCAGATTGGTATCCAACTCACAAGTCAGAACGCTTGGAAAATCCTGTTGCAGAGCAATGTAATCAAATTGCTGTTCCTTTCATACAGTGGTTTTTAATGGGCATACATAGATTTATATATTGATTGCTGCAGAAAGCATTATATAAATATGGAAGTGGGGATAAAAGGCCCGAGCTTGAGAAGAGCATGGAGTTGTCCCCCTGTTTTCAGTATTTTTATTCACGTTAATCGAACACAAACCATTGAAATCTGTCAACTTGCCAGATACCGCACAAAACAGTAGTTATTTAGTATGAACAAAGGGAGAAAAATCAACCCTTTATTTTGTTTATTTAGCTCTAAAACATATGAATGTTTATTGTTCATGTAGCTTAAACAGTGGGTTTAAAGCCCAGAATCTGTATATATTGCACAGCTCAATATGAGCTAAAATGCTCATTATAGCATTTTTTTGCTCCAACCTGTAACTAATAAATCTGGAATTGTTCAGAGCAGTACAGTGAATTAGTTGTCTCATTTTATCTTTTGACACTGCTATTACACTTCAGATGTTGTTTTCTGGAGGAGACCATGGTTATTGTTTCAATTTTAACTAACTCGAAGAAAAATGTCCATCATTTATAGCAACTCTGTTGTATGTTGCTCCACTGCCCTGCATGAATGAATTCTATATGGAAAGAAGAAAGGAGGGTCAAGGTATAGGTCAGATGTAATACATGATAGGCTGTGTGTTGGAAGAAATTCAATGCTGCTATGGTTGGTCAAACATGGTTCTGCCCTGTTCTGAGATAAAGTTGCAGTTATGAACTCTTCAGGTAAGAAATTACTGTAAAGATCTTATCTAGATGACAGATGATTGTAATAAGCTTCTTTTATACCACATGGTGGTATGTTGCTAGAAGGAGTAATGATAAACAGAGCTCTATAGAAAAAGAACCAGTACTTCAGGAAAGAGGTTTTTCATTTATGTGGTGCAATAAGGAGAGAATACAATAGAGAAAAAACATCTACACCTTGAGTTACTTGAAAAACTTGGATCTTTGGTTTTATGCTAGATGTTTATTACTGATTTTCTTTTTTTTTTTTTTTTTTTTTTTTTTTTTTTTTTGAGTCATTGTATTTTCTTCAATACAATGAAAGCACTCAATCAAATGAACATATGGAAAAGACGATGTTGCACCTGTGGCCAATAGGATTTACATATGACAGTATTAGCCAAAGCTCTTGGGCTTTATTAGCTCAAAGTATAACTCCAGTCTGCTTAAAGAAGTCTGTAAAATCTTGTTCAGGTGTGCAACTGTGTTCACAGTACATTAGCATAAGTATTCATGCAGTGTTTTAAGATCATTGGCTGAGGGCTATTGTATGGGCATACTCATACTACAAAACCAATATCCAGCTTTTAATTTAAAAAGCCTTAACAAGAGCTCTTTGCATAGCAGTGTTTTCATTATTCTGTCTCTTAGATGTCCATCAGTGTGTCAATAATGGACAGGCAAATTACTTGTGTGACCAACAGACTTATTTTTACAAGGAGTAATGTCTGATTAATGTTCGTGGTAGACATATCACCAGAAGGGAGACGTCTTCTCTGTAAGATGTTATTTCTGCCCTGTTGTTATTGAAGTTGCATTGCTACCAACATGAGAAGACTAAGATATGTCACAGCAGTAATAGATTGCATTAGTGCTTCTGAAATCGTGTCATGCACAACCTGACATAAATCTGGTGTGACTAGATGCAGAGCTAGACCTTACGTTACAAAAATTCAGAGATGTAGACATGAATCTAGACACATTTATAAGATCACTGGGCAGCTTGCTATAGAAGCTTCACTGAAGCAAAGAATCGATAAAAAGGTTTCTTTTCTGTCCAGAGGTAGCAAACATATTCTGTCCATGGGATTTTTGGGTAACCAGAGTTTGCAGTTTAGTGTTCACTTTGAAATGGACATTGTTTGAAAACATGGACAATTTATACCAAAACACCTTCCCATAATTGTGATATTCACGATATTAAAAAAAAAAAAAAATCAGAATAGTATCATGATAGCATCATCTATTTATGGATTTAAAAGATTGGTGTTTGCATTTTCTTTTCTTTTTTAAAAATTTTATATTAAATTATATTTAGTATAGAAAATACACATTAAAAATAGGCATGTTGTTAAGGCATTGAGAGCATTTTCCCACTTAAAACCCACATACTTATTCAAGAGTCATCTGCATCATATCTTTGGAGACTCTTTCAGAGTGGGAGAAGGCTGGGAAACTAGAAACAAGTTTACAGGCCATACAGTCTGTACGTGGAACCATGTGTGCTTATGTGTTTTAAGATAATCAACTTTAGAGTGAAATTCCAAATGTCCTTTGTCTCATAACATTTTAGGTATTTTTTAAAATAATAAGTGTATCATTTTTTCATTTATACTATGGTTTCAGTTGGAATTAGTGTGAGTTTATACAACTCCTTAAAAGATAAGGGAATGCTGTGTTCATATCTGTTTATCATGGATTGTGGACTTTTAGGACAACAGAGTGTTCGATTGACTTTGACTATTTCCTTGATGAGAGGCAACAACCAGCTCCAAATAACCTTGGCACTGAACTTGAGAACTTCCTATAGGTCAGAAATGTTCTTGATGAACATCCTAGGAAAGAATTACAGTTTATAAATAGCTGCCAATGAAATCAGCACACCTTTGCATCTTTAAGAGTGGCATGTAGAAGCAGTGCAAAGCACTATCTCTGGCTGCATGGTTTAGGGCTTGGTCTGCTGAGGCTATCACTAGTCCATTGTTGAAAAAGAAGTTTTGAAATTGTGTACAATTATTGTCCTATATATTATGTCTTTTGAGACTTGTGAGGACAGAAAGTTTGAGTAGCTGCACTGAAGTGTGTGAGCATGTAGACTACTAACTCTAGGGGGTGGAAATAGATCTCTGTATGAGCTTTCTTTAAAAAAAAAAAAAAAAAAAGTTTGTGGTGTCAACTTACTTGCACATTTTGATTTAGTCACTTTATTTTCTGTTGCATTTCTTTGTCTTTTTATACAAATGGTTTTGTTGCTGAAAGGAGTTTTGTTTGTTCTTAACCTTGGTTTAGGTTTTCATGATTCAGAACTCACTTGAAACATGGTGATGTTGTCACCAATTTTTCACAGTCCTTTTTCTTTCACTCTGTTTGAGCAAGTCCTCTAAAATTTGGAAAACTGTGAAATCCACCTCTCTGATCAAGTCTGAAGTGTCAAGTATGACTTCATAAATCACACTTCTAAAGGACTAAAAAGGGGAGACAAATCTGAAGAAATCAGTAACTGTCGCTGTATATTTGCAATTTGTTTCTCCACTTACTGTTAAAAATTCCTGAGGATTTCTGAGACTATTATCACCGGTTATAAATGTTCCATGTATAGAAGTCTTTCTTGCTCCTAGTCCCATTATTATTTATTTATTTTTAAACGCTGTTAAAGAGACTAAGTAGCATGCATCTGCAGAAAGGCTGGGTACAGCACAAAAGCGCTGATTTGGCAGTACAGTTTTTGCTTATTTTGCTTGAGGGGTTTGAATAGATAGAATGATATTTGCCATGAACACTGTGCTTTTCTTAGACCCTTTGGCAAAGCCAAAACAGACCTCTTTCAATGTTTCCTTAAAGTATTTTGGTGCTCATTTTTTTCTAGGGGACAAGCAAAATCAGTTGAAGCATTCACAAAATTTCTGACTTCTTAAAAGTCAACCATCTGTTTTAAGTGAGTTAAAATGTAGTGTAATAGGAAAAAATCTCCAAAGAATTATGAAAATGTAGTTATTGTAACGGTGTCACAAAGAAAGCCTATTGTCATTATTGTCCGAGTAATATGCAATTAATTAGCATATCGGTTTAAAAGAGTGTGTGTATTATAGCTGATAACTGCAGGCAATTATATGAGTAGGCTGGCTTACATCTGCAGTAAAGTAAGCCATTGATGGAAAATCATTTTTAAATGACCCAAGCCTGGCATTTCTCTATTTTTTGGCTTCTGCCAAGTGTTTCATGAAGATTAACGTATCCTTTATTAACTAAAGAGTCAGATTCAAGAAGCGGTGTTACTTTTTTCCTCTCCAAATGAGGAAGGATTTTTTTCATGCCAAGGACTTTTTACAACTTTATCTGCAATAACATTTTTTTACTTGCAGCTTGCAAGGATGCTTGCAGCTTTTTCAGCTTCTCATATGTCAGAGAGTGATCCTTTGCTGAAACGTGCTCGAGGACATCCATGTCACTCTTGTATTGGGGAGCCCAGAACTGGACCCAGCACTTCAGCTGTCTCTCGCAAGTGCTGAATAAAGGGGAAGCTTCCTTTCCCCCAGCCTGCTGGTGACACCTTTTTTAATGCAGCCCATGACCCCCTAAGCCACCTTTGCCTCAAAGGTATGTCGGTGGCTCATGGTCACCTTGGGATTTGTCTTGACTCCTAGATCTTTCTCTTCACAACTTCTGTCCATCAGCCTACTTTCCAGCTTCCTTCATTAAAATAATAATAATAAAAATGAGGTCCTAAAATTCTTATGTTCCTTTTTATTGTTTTGTTTCCTTTACTTTTGTTAAAGATAACATGACTATGCTGTGAGGTTAAAATGTGATAGAAACACTTCAGATTAACCTCAAGTTAATGCCTATTTCTCCACTTAGAGCCACACATGCCTGGGTTCTTCAGCACAGATGCCTTTGCAGAACTGATGACGTGAATTAACCCTAAATGCCACTTCTTAAAATTAACTTCCTGACTAAAACAATGGAAATATTAAATTTATTAGCCAGTCTTAGAAGTCAGAAATTATGAACGGATGTTGAAGTTTTATTACATTATTTCTAATATTAAGCATGCTGGCTGAATTTCTGGATTATTTTAATTATAATAAATCTGGCTGATCCTTGTATTGTAGGAAACTCACTTTTGAAATATTTTCTGAAATCTCTCCTCAAAACAATTATTATTCCATTTCTTATTATAAGTGCCATATAGTTGCTGACCTGTGTTCTTCCTAGTGAGCCAAAAATGATTCCTGCAGTCAGCTTAGAGGGCTGAAGATACTAAATCTCATTTTAGTTAGTGCTAATAAATGTGGGTTTTGTGATGCACTTTGCAGAGGTGTATTTTTTAATACAGCATCTGGGGACTGCCTAATTATGATTACTTCCTCGAGAGGGTTCTGTATACTTATCCTGTAGCTGTGAGTCTGAAGTAATTGTCTTCACGCTTTTAAGCCTGCTTCCAGCTTGTGTGCTATACTATGTCTTGTGTCAGTTTTCTATTTCCATGTATTTTATTTTTCTAAAAATTTAAGATGATTGAATCCAAATTTTCATCTGCCACTTCTAACCCTTCCCCCCCCTTTTTTTTTTTTTCTGAATGCCAATGAGGTATGTTTATGCATCATTGCGTTTATGATAATGTATTTTAAAAATAATTGTGATTTTTATCCAGGTATCACAATTGCATTAGATACTTTAATTTATAGAACTTTCTTTAGGGAATGCAAATATTAAGTAGTGTGTTTCATTTCTTAGATGAATGAGAAATTGCATTAGACACCAGCAAATCAGTTGTTCTTTGAAAAATAGCAAAGCTTGTCTTGTAAATTCTTGACCTTTTCTGAGTTTATTGCAACTATCGCAAAGTTACCACTGCAGTGACACTGATGATGAGCGTTATGTATTGACATATCAGGAAGTGTTAATTGTGTTAATTTTTAATCAGTGGAATAATTATACCCTCAATCTAGAGCTGATTGAGAGATACATATAGGCAATACAAAACAATTCTGGATCTGAGCATCTGCTCAAGCGTCACCTTGCAGTCTCTTCTAAAATTTTGGCCAAAGGCCCAGCTGCTTCTGTACCCTTATTAACATAAAAAAGTTGACGTGGCCACCTTGTAGCCATGCAGAGATATGTCTGGTCAGTCCTTTATTCTCAGTGGTGGCTACTTCAGAGGAAGAAGGAAGCTCTCCCTCATAAATCTCAGTGTGAATCAAGACACCACAGGGGTACATTTTATCTAGGCCTAGGCCATGATGATGTGATGTTGTCAAGTATTATTACATGTTTTGATTGTACAGCTACATAATAAGACAATTATAATCCACCAGTATTTTGAGTTCAGACTGTATTCTAATCCATATATTTATCTGTGTCTAAGCCACTCACTAAAATTTTAGGAACACTGTAAAATGTGAAAGAAAATGTTCAGTAAAACGTGAAATTAAAGATATTTATGGCAGCTGGATACAGTATGGATGGATGAACACAAAACATATTTTTCAATTTATGTTGTTGACTTGTTATTTTTATAATTACTGTTCTCTATAAAGCAAGTCAAACTTTCTGAAAGCAAGTGCAGTAAATAAAGGCAGCATTAAGGTTGTTAGCTGCAGGTATCAAAATATGACTGTAAGCTGTGATACAAAGTCTTGTTCTGAATAAATGGACAGTTAGCTTGTCTATTTTTATCTCAATGGGATTTAACTTCATAAGTTCATGGTCAAAGAAGCAATTCATATGGAAATTTACTTCACAATTGCCTTTTTGTCCTTACAGCACTGTCTTTGGCAATTTTTGAAAAGAAAAAAAAAGGGGGGGGGGGATCTGTAGTGAAAGGATACCTGTAAAGGTTTTTTTTGGTAGCAGGACTTAAATCTGAAATTAATTACTTGTTGGTCAGAAATTCACTTGTCTGTTACCACATTGCGTAATGTTTGGGCCAAAGTATATGATCACTTAGGAATTATTGTAGAAGTGGTTTGATTGTATTCCATACTTCATTCGATATTCTGAATGCAGCCACCCACCCTAGGGCAGGGGCAGTCCCCAGGAGATGGCAGTCCACGGGTCACCCATGCCAGAGCAGGGATGCTTTGGAGGAGCTCCACTGGGGACTGGTGCTTGAGCCCTGAACAGCAGTAAGAAACAAAGAGCAGCAGACAACTGCTGAGCACCATCCCGGCCTGCCTGAAATGTAACTTGTTGTGTGCGTAAGGAAAGCTGAAATGAGGAGTGGGGTTAGGGAAGGTAAGTGTATGGTTTAGGATAAATGTGGGGAAGAGTGAGGAAAGGCATTGACTGAAGTAGTTGCTTGATTGTTCATCAGATCCTTTATTTTCCATACCCAAATCAGTGGTTAAATGTTGCTGTTAGTTAGCAATAAAGTAAGTAGAAATTGTCTGGGTTGTGAGAATTGTCTGTGACAGCCACAGAAAAAGAAGAAATAAGGAAAAAAAAAGCCACTCTGATTCATGTAGTTCAGAATTGGAGTTTCCAGGGTCTCTGCTGAGTATCTAGGTATTCCTGACTCAAACTTGTATTTAAGCAAAACAATTACTTATACTATGGTACCTTTGAGAGATGTAGAAATGAAAAGCCAACTTCAAGGTCAAGCTTTCAGTTCAATTTCTGATTCAATTTATATATTTAACCTGAAGAAAACTCATGAGATGTAAAACATTTGACTTCTAACATGATTCTTGAAAGAGGCGATAAATTTATACTTGTACAAAAACATTCAATATAAAGGGCAGCTGTCAAAAAGCTTTTGTACTATATAATGAAATGAGGTTTTAAAAAAATATGCTGAGTTCAAATCCAAGATCCCAGTCAAGTTAAATGATTAAATGGTGAATATTTTTGAAATCAATAGCCTTTTCAGTCAAGGTGCCTTTCTGGAAGTTCTCTTTAATTTGCATGATGAAACTCAAATGTGAGAAGTGATGCACAGAAATGCAGAAAGAAGTATGTGCAAGTCAATTTTTTTTTTTTCTCATTATGTGTTAATGCAGTACTTTTAGATCTTGTGTGCCTTTTTTCCTTGCACTACAGTAACTTCCTTCCAATAATGGTAGCTCAATCAAAAGCACTAGTTTGTTGTTGTTGTTGTTAATTTATTGGAAGACATGGAGCAGCTGGAATAAATACTTGTAGCTAATAGTGAAATTCGGTTTTCTCAAAATATCTCTTTTGCAAGTTACATTGTTCTGTCTTTTTTCAGTCTAGGTATTTGCTCAGTGTTTCCACCTGTTATAGCACTTCAGCATCTTTTATGGCAAATGTTAAGAAACAGATTTCACTTAAATGGGTAACATCAGTTGAAAATTTAGTCCATTGCTTGTTTCTGTCCTTGGTACAAGATTCATAATCTAAGCAATGCTTTACAAATCATGTTTTCAAGGAAGAAGTGAGTCATTGGTGCTTGTGAGAGCATAGTTTTGTGCATGAAGAGGTTCGTATATGTCTGAAGTAACAAATGTCCACATGGAAATTGCTTTAATGTAAGCAAATGCTGAATGGCTCCTGTCTGGAAGCTGCCAATATGGTGGTTTCTCTCTATACGTTTTTAAGCTGTAAATATATGTACAGGAATAATAAGGTTATAGAAAAAAACATTAGCAGTGCTTAATCTTCTTTGGCAGAAGGCGAAGAACTAATTTTTCTGTTATCTGCAGGCACACAACTCAAGTGTTTTTTGCTTTGACTTGGTTATATGTTAAGGAGGATGAAATGTTTCCTCAAATACTGCAGTGCATTTTGTTCCCTATTAAATGCAGAATGAGTGCTTAAAAGCCAGGGCTTATATTTCTGTCAGCACAATCTGAACTGAGAATGCTCATGAGGTCAGCTGCTGAGCAGCAACTGAAACCGTCAGAACTTTATGAAAGCTAATTTGGTAAAAATACAAAAAGCGCCAAGGAATTCTGTGATATGCTTAAAAAAAATAAAATAAAATAAAATAACAAAATTCAGAAACAAGAAAAATATTTGAAGTAGAGTTTGACAAGAAGTTTGTGGCAGCAACAGCTGCACTTCAAAAATATGTAAAAATCTTTTGACGTAAGTGTATGTGTTCATGCTGTTATCTGTGTGGCTGTATCTCTGGGTATTTGAATTTGTATATATGCAGTTCCAATAACACTTCCAAGAACACTTGTTTGAGGGCCATTCTTTGACTTGTGAAGGTGATTACCTTTGCTTTTTTAGTGCCCTGTTAAATTTTTTCTGTTGAAATTATTAGTCGAGGTATTGAGTGGTTACACATTTATACCTAGTCCAGTCTTTAAACACTTGGCAACTTTCTTCGGTACATGTTTTTGGGACTGCCTTTGAACGAGGGATTGCAGTGTGTGGAGGAGTCACAAGGGGGTGAATGCTGGAGGCAGGTTTGTCTTAGTGACTCCAGCAGGGTCTTGGAATTTTATGGCATACCAGCATCTTCTGCTATTCCTTCTGTGACAGAAAAAGAGCTGGATGTGATTTTCTTTATTAGGTATTTGATGTTACATTTAATAACAGCAAGTGCCATTGTCATTTTATATTTCGGCTTTTATCAGGAACACATTTCCTACTTGAAGAAAATATCTATCACTTCAAGCTTTATTTCAGTTAAAATCCAATCCTAGCTGAAGTGTAACTGTTACAAATACACTCTGGTGCCTGTACATATATCAGTCTTAGTAGCCCCATGAAATTCAGTCAAGGTAAATCACAGTTCCGTGGAGTTGGGGGGTCTATTGCCGTGAAAAAAGCTAAGTGCCTGTAACATGGCAAAAACACAGTTGATGCTTGACAGCAGCAAGCACTGGCATCCAACATGTGGAACAAAGTGATTCCAATCAGAATTCTGGAAAAGTTACAGTATTTTAACTCACATATCATTCTGACCTATGTTTGCAGTGATAACTCTGTTTCAGCTGTTTAAGAAATGTAGATGATAGTTGCTTTTGAGAAGCCCTTGCATTTTATACAGTGCTACTAAGCTGAGTGCAAGGGCTGCTTTTCTGAAGGCTTGTTTAAGAATGGTGAGGTTTGTGTTAACATCTCTAATGATGTTCTCTGTTTTTTTGTTGTTGTTTTTTTTTTTTTTTAATCTTGTTTTGTTTTTGTCCTAAATTGTGTAAGTGCCATTAAGTAGTGGTAAACGATAGAGAGCACAACTCCACAAGAAAAATGGAAATTCTAGGGGTAGAGTAAAAATAAAACAGTGAATCTGTAATTTCATGTTTAGTGAACACATTAGGGGCTTTTCAGAATTACTACCATTATAAATTAGTTATTACCTATGCTTCAGTCTAATCTAAGTCCATAAACTTTTGGCTGAAGTATAATTTCAAAGTTTAATAAAGCCATTATTTATTAGTATATGTATTTTTCCTATGCTATGCTGAAGGACACCTTTCCTAGATGCTGGGAAAGTGTGATCATGTTAAATTCAGATTGTCAGTATGCCCACAAGACACAAAAATAAGCAAGACAGACTGAATACTTGAAAGATTTTCAGTGGAAAATGAGAATATCAATAAGCAGAGTATTCTGTTGTTCTAGCTAACAGAAAAACAGCAACTGTTTTGTGCGTATCCAACTGTTAGATTCAAGAGTGAAAATAAGCGTAAGTGCACTTAATTACTTCTGAAAATGTTTTTGTAATTGAATGAGCATGTTTCTTCTGCAGTGTATTCTTGAATTGTCCAAAAAGGCTTCAGTTTTCACATGGCTGTGTGAAGGTCAGTTTTCTTTGGGCATTTTTTTTGTTCAGGCTAGATTCTTTAATAATCTGTCCGGTAGATCTAGGTCAACTTTATAGCTCATGAGTCTATGAGCTATTTTCAGGAAAGGTATTGCTGTTGAACTTATGGTCAGGTCCATAACCTTCCCTTACTGTTTCAGACTTCTAGAAGAATGGCTGTGTAGGAAAAGTTTCTGTTCACAAACATTTAATTTGATATTATGCCAGGAAGAGAAAGGGTGGAGCATGGTATAATATTTTAGTGGTAATGAAGTTACGCCTGGGATGTCTTTGGTACTCAAATTCAATGTAAAAGTATAGTGAAAAGAGTTTTCAGTCTGGTTCTTATATGTTGAGTTTAGCATGATGAATAAAAAGTTATTTATTTATTTAGTAGCTCGCAATTTTAGCTGTCAGAGTAAACGTGTATTGGTTTACATAGCTTTGTAGGATAAGCCTTCCAGTAGTGATTTGGTGTGCTTAATGTTGGTTCTGATTATCTCATACATGAGTTATATTCTGGTTCATGCTCGCTAACTTTACAGTCACTGTTGTTTCATTCTAGCATAAGACAGAGCAGAGTAAGGATATTTTTTTCATACATAGCTATCGATAGGAGCGTACTATCAATGGGTTGTCATTTGCAGCAGATTGTCAGTTCTTGAATGTGGTGCATGATTGAGCACCGTTCTGACTATTTGAGGAGGTAAAAAAACAAAACAAAACAAAAAAAAAAACATAATACACATGATCAAAAATGGGTAAAAGGAGCAAATATTTGTTGACTTTGCCACTTTGTTCTAAGTTTTTCTTAAAGGCATCTTGTAGCTTCACTAACTGAGACTAGCTGGAAAAATAAGTGACATCACATGGATATTATAATCATGTAATTGATTTCAACGTGGTAAATGTTAGGAAAACAAATGAATAGCGTTTGGGTGTTTTTGTTTTATTTTGCTTTTTTTTTTTAATAGGTGAAAAGGGAAAAATGTGGTAGTAGGAGAGGGGAACTACTAGCATTTTACTTAAAACAGATGAATATACTTACCCCAAACTCATTAAATGAAACTTGAGATATCTCTGTTCTGTAATATTTCTGGACCAACTGAGTTAGAATCTAATGAAGATCTGTACATTTTTTTCTACCTGTTCCAGTGCAGCCCCTGAGGGCTGGGAGGCATGGGACAGAGCAGAGTTCTGGATGTCAGACTTGGTATGCTTCATCTGACATTCTCTGTATTTTATCTTAACACTGATAATGAGATCTACTCATTAAGAATAGAAAAGGTAGGTAGGATTTGGAGAACAACAACAACAAAAAAAAAAACTGTTTTCTGTCAATGCAGTTTTTAGTGTGGTATCTCTCAATGCTTTGAAGATATTGTTGTGATAGGCTGCATCATCTAATTCTAACAAGCTTCTCGAGGCAACTAACTAAACCTGAATGTGCTTTGTCTTGTGGTTTACAGTGTTTTCTTCTTCAGTCTGGTGCATCTGTTTCAGATTTTCCTGCCTTTCTTCTTCATGTGAATTCCTCCCTCATGAATTTTAGGGTCTCATGCCAGATTGAAGGGTGTGCAAGGAAAGCCTGACAGCAGGCAACAGAGTGTCTGAGAAGTTTATTGTACCACTGCCCATAGTTTCCTTAGGTCTGTTTTGTGCTTGGTGTTAATAAATGACAGTTTCCTCTCATGTTGAAATATGATGAGGAAGATACAATAGATGATGGGCATAGTTATACTCTGTTTAAAATATGCTCCAGCTAGGGAACTTTGCAATGACATGCAACAATTTGTGGGGAGATGAAACATTTTTCCTTTCAACTAGACATTAAAGCTCTTATTCTGCCTTCTCTGTTAAGTTTGGATTCTTTTGACTACCTGACAGATGCTGTTCCTCTTTGCAGTTTGCATGTTTGGTATGTAGTAGAAAATAAAGATGAGATTGGAAGATAGTTAGTAATCGTTAATAAATGTTTCTAGGTCAGTACTGGAATGGAGGTGTGTTGTTCCCCCCTCAACACACAGAGAGGTTACAGATACTAAAATTGAGAGTAATTAAACAAATGTATTCTAATGAGTACAGAGTTTTGGGTTGCCTTAAGAATCTGCTATATTTCAGTAAAAATTGTGTTTTCCTCAAGTGTAATAGCACTGTTGGACTTTTGTTTTCATTGTGCTTGTTATCTTTGAAAATCTTTTCATTTTGGAAACAAACATGTTACTCCATTGTTCTTGGAGACGGAAGTAATAATGTTTGTGCTTCTTCCTGCTGACAATTCATAATTTTCTTAACTTGAAAAAAATACATATATAATGATGTAATATTATAGATTCATAATTTGTATAGTATCATATTGTTCTCCTTGGTCATCCTTGATGGTCTTCTGAAAGAATGACTTGTTAGTTTGGAAAGGACAACATTGCTTTCAAGCTAATTGCTGTACAGAACAAAAATAAGTTCCTTGAGGTTTAAATTGCACATATAATTCATAGCAGACTGCAGTCTGTTTGCTAAATATACCTGGAATACTAATTATAACCCTAATAAAAATGGTCTCTTCAGACCTTACGATGAGCTGCTTTGACAATTGGGAACCTGCAGGGTGAGACTGTCTGCAGTAGTTCTGTGTACCGAGTGTTAGAGGGCTCAAGTCTGATTCATTAACTAACAGATTACAACAAACATTAATCTTTGTGCCTTCCAGCATAAAGCTAATGATAGCAAATTCCTAGTCTGTGTATTTGTGCTTTCAGTTTGGCTGCGGGAACTCCAAGGATGACTCAGTTCTATATACATTGCTCATTAGTGCTATGTACCTGACTGAGTAGGCCACAGATAGTGAAGCATGCTTATAAACTGAATTCAACATCACCAGAAAATGTACAACACCTGCTTAGCATAATGCTGGATGATGTCGGTCTTTAAAGGTGTCTTTGGGATAGATAGCAGCATTGTACCCTGATTATAAGCAAAAAGGACTATGCTTGCTAAAAAGAGCCAGAAGTTGCACTGCTTTTTTAAAATGAGGATTCATTTTGTTGTTTCTTCCATAGTGTTTACATCAGGGATTTGCCTGGGAATTCACAGTTCTGCTCCACTGGTGTGTGAAGAAAGGAGCTGCTAAAAGGCCCCCGGGCCTTAGTGTGCTTTCTCTGTCGTCCTTCCCTGTAGTTTAAATATGATGCCTTTCTTACCACTTGGCAGTTCATGACTTTGAGAGGAAGCATTTGAAAGGAGGAGGGTGGGAAAGCACTGTGGGTGGACTTCGTTGACACAGCCTGCTTCACTGCTGAACCTGGACGTGGATTTGGACTGCTGTGGAAGTTAAATATTGTAGGAAAAAAAATGCAATTGTAAGCTTAAGAAAATAATATAGGATCAAGTTTGGGTTGTTCCTTGCATCAGATATCTCAATATGACTGATCAGGGGAAGCTTGTACTTTGAGGCTGTTTCACTAAACAAAAGTAATTTCCTTGGGAGAGACTCTGCATTAAGATTTCATCATTAAAGCCATCAGATTCATTTTTTTTTCCCAGTTTTATAAATTTAATGTAAATATTTTTCATGGTTCTCTAATTAAAAAAAAAAAAAATGCTCTCCATAACACAGACAGCTTTGTCAAAGGTAGCTTATGCATGCTTAAGTTGTAAACAGGCATTACACAATAAAAGTTCAGTGTGTAGAGGATACTGCAGTTATCAGGGAGAATTTCAGTTAACTAGACAGCTAACTTGGGTTTGGCTAAAAACAGAACTTAAATACAGCCCTTGTTCTCCCCCCCTCCCCCCCCAATGTACATGCTCTAACTTTTGCATTATCTTCCTTTTCTCCGAAACATGTTTGCTGAAGAACATTAGTTTCACAGCCTGTTTCAGATTATGCAAAAGAAAATTAACTGTATATGATGAGTTAGACATGGATTTTTGAATGCCTACAGTCTGCTGATCATAATTTCCTTACTTTGGCTACATTAAAAATAGAAACATAAAAATACTTCACTTAGAATATATGAACTTAATTCTGGACTTTTAAAAGCAGACAATGTGAATGATAATGGATCAGAATTTAATATATCCTTAGAAAGTGGCACTGGGGAATCACTCAAAGATCTCTCAGGGAAGCACATAAGCTTTCTTGAATACAGCGATAAAGAAAAGGTTGTAAAACTTCAGGGAAAAAAGTACACAGGAAGCTAAAAGAGAAATCCCTCCCTTACAGTTGTTGTTCTCCTAAAACCAAAACATTCTTCCTCACATCTTTGCTAATCCCTGGATGTGTGAAACTAGCTAAAGGTGCCTTTAAAGTGTTAAGCTGTTAAAATTTGTGGCAGGGAATCATTTCTGCACTGTCTGTATTGAAAAATACTCATATGTCCCCAAGAGCAGAGTACTTTGACAGAATAAGTGTCAGCCCTTCCTTTCCTGAAGAAGTCTTAGGGCGATGCCAGCTTATATCCTGTATAAATTATCTTAGAGAAGTTCTCCAAGACAACCAATATGAGAGGAGACATTCAATATCTTCCTCAGGAGGTGAAGGTTACCATTTTAGGGCCGTTTCTGATCCATACCAAAGTTCAGATTGCTGATTTTATGATAAATGTCAGCATCTAATATTGCTCTCCTGTAGCTATTTTTGAATGAAATAGAGCAATTTTCTTTCTAATTTGCAAATCTGAGTATAAAATAGTGCCTTTTGAGCTTAAACACTTCATTTTTTGGAGGTAGGAGAGGGATGTATTTCCCTGTGAAGCTCAAAGAGGCTGGAGGTGCTCTACAACTGAAATGCAGATGTTGAGAACCCTGGTTTATTTTCGTCTTGTTCCCTGAATCCCCTCCTCTGCCAGGGGCAAATGCATGCCTGCAATATCTACAGTATGGAGCTCTTCTGTACCTCCAAACTACAGAACAAATAAAATAATTACATAAAAATGTTGAACAGAAGGGGGACAGAAAAATCATTATCACATAAAATTTTGTTATCCTTATATGACGGTTTTGAAAAGGGTTGTCATAGTAATGATGGGTAATAAGAAACCTTTGCAAGTGACCTAATAGAAGCAATGTGTCCTAAGAAATCAGCTACAGTTAGCTTAAGGAAGAATCCTTGCTTCAGGCTCAAACATAGACATGCATTAGGCTGCAAACACAAAGTAATTGACTGCTCCTGTTCCACCTGTTTTTTCTCCTTCTTAGCCTTCTGTAGCTAAGCAGCAAAGGTGAATTCATTTGGAAATAATTTAAAAAAGAAAAAAGAGACTTGTCTTCAACAAAGAACTTCTTGTCACATTGGTTATTTAACTGCTCACTGTGCTGGCATGCATGTTTTTTGCTGGAGCTGAGCAGAGATGGGCTTAAGCTTCTATAATGAGATTGGTGCGGAACTTCCACAGACTCCAGTCTCATAGAAAGTTGCTTGTGTTCTAATGTTGGTTTGCTTTGTCAACCAAAAAAGTGTCATGCATTTTTCATATCGTAAATGTACATTGAACTGTTGGTTTTACCATATGCGTTAAATTGAACATGACAGAAACAAAGCAAACAACCTCAAGGGTCAGAAATGAAATGATGTATTCTGGCTTCTTTCTAGGGTTAGTTTTTTGGTTGTTTGCTTTACAGGCAATAAACTGTACTAAGCATCCTGTACTTTTAGACGTAAGCTTGTTAATACATTTTAGAGATGGGAGGGTAGAAATAATTAGTTTTGGTTCAATAGCAAACAGACAAAGTTCAAACAAAATATTTCTGTTTTCATAACACCCCTACTCCCACCCCCCAGGATTGGAAACTGATCTGTTCAGCTCCTTGAAGTGTTCTTTGTATTACACAGCTGTGGATTTGTTCTGCCTTTGAAGTCTTATATGGGAAATATGAAGCTAATTAGTTACTCTGAAAGGTGAGATGATGAAGAACCTATGAATCCAATTTATTTACAGCTGTTTTACTTTGTACAGAATAGAATGATTGAGAATGGCTTTGATTTTTTTTTTTCTTTTGGAGGAATCATTCACATAAGGAATAGTATTGTTGTACTCCTACCATCATGAATGTTTCTCTGTAAAGGGAGAAGACCATCAGCAAAGCATGCCAACAATTATCAACTCTTAGTGATCTAAAACGTTGTTAAGTGACATTGTCTGAGATGAGAGCTAAATTAGTGGAAAATGGGATCCTAAATCTCCTAGGTACTAATAACTAACTTGTTGGATATAGGGAACATACGAGCTTCTTTCTTTGATTCTGTGGGTTCATTACTACTTTTTTTTTCCTTCCAGCAAGAGTTCCTTGCTAAATCAGACCAAACAAGAATACCTCTGAAATTATTACAACTGCTTCAATTAGCATTGCCATGTCCCTCCTGTCAGGTTTTTCCATTTTGAGGTAAAATCTAGGTATCTTCAGAAGATATCTGTCAAGTGCAGTATTCAGTTCTCTTTGGCAAATTTTTAGTCGCCCAACATTAATGAATGTTCCATCAGTCCCTGGTACACACAACATACAACAATTGCATGCACACCCAACTCTAATAGTGAGACCAGCTTTAGTAATAAAAGGACTACTCACTCATAAATAGTTAGAAATTAATAGTTTTCCTTTTAATAATGGACAATGCATTTTAGGTAAAAGTGCATTGGTCTAACAGGCTAAGTAAGAAAAGCAAATGAAAAGCCTTGAAATTTGGGGGTAAGGAAAATTAATCAAGTGTAGTTGCTAAAGTAGGGCAGTTTCCTAATGACTATTTCATGTCATGAAATGACAAGAGAGAAAAGTGTATGAATAGTAAAATCGCTACTGTTTTCTCCTCTTCGCTTCATGAAATTAATCACAGAACAAGCAAAAGCATAAGAATTCCCAAGTATTGTTTATAATATAAACAACAGACAGTAAGATTAACAGGCAATCCCTATGTAGCTCTTGGTAAATTTGCTACTAAGCTTATACTGCAAACAATAAATGTTATATCACCAAACATTTGGAACTGTTTTCTTGAAGTAGATTTCAGAAGATACTATCCTTTGAAGTGTACACGTTGTTTTTTAAGATTCAATGTGCCTAGGGTGTGTTATTTATTTATTTATTACTGGAGAATGTTACTGAAAAAACACAGGGTTTGTACACAGCATTATTTCTATAGAATTCCATTAAAACATTGAGAATTTTATTGCTTGTATAATGTGCGGAATTATCTGTCTTATTCACTACTAGAAAGGATACTCGAGTCATTTTGAAGGGTCTTCACTACAATGGTAGCTACACAATATTTATGACAAGGATGTAGTGTCCAAACAACTTTGCTCTTAAAACCTTTCAATATTAACTATTAAAGACTCTTAGCATTTAAGAAAACAACAAAATGATGTGTATGTAATGATTCATCCAAACAGGAAAACATAGTTGGTTATGGATTTCCTCACCCAGGTTCCAATTAGGTCCGTATCAACCGCTCCCATTAACATAATAGTGAAGTTGGCCTCTTTTCTATAATTCATGTGTTGCAATTGCATCTACTATTTGCGTGTTTGTGTTGTCTTTGAAAACCTACACCTGACCATATGAAAAATAATGTATTTTGCACAGGGAAAAATAATCTGTCTGTTCAGAGAATAGTCTTAGATGGTCAGCCACCTCACTTTCCTACTGTTGTACTTCAATTATTTGATTTATAACAGCCTTCAGTAATTGAACTGTCATAAATAAGCTGTTGTGTGCGTGCAATGATCGTTTCCTGAAAATTGCGGATATTAGCCAAGACTTGCAACAAGAATAGGGAACAAAAAATGCAGGCGAAAGATGTTTGTCTCTGAGCAAACCTGTAATTTTGTTTTTCAAGTTTTGATATAAGATGATGCCGTTGAGTTCAAGAGTACACCCTGCCACAGAGTATGCTGCCTAACTCTGGCATCTCTGCACACATAAGAAGGCAGAATTGTGCTGGGTCTCGTTTGTAGCATAAGCGGATGTGTGAAATGTACAAGTTTGAAGGATGATTAGCAAAACACTTTTATCACAACATCATTTTTTATTTCTGAGCTACACAGGAGTGTGTAACTGTATGTGTGCAGGATTTTTTTCTAAATTCTCCCAACTGGGAGTATATGAATATATCATCAAAGCTCTACAGCACCTCTGCTGCTCTGCAGTTAATGAAATAAATATAAGATTCTACCTACGATAATGAATAGCATATATAACTAGCAAAGGCTGCGGGTATTTTTCAAGACTTGAAGTGCTTTCAATTTGATCCTCAAGAGAAAGGAATATAGAGGAAAATACCTTGTGTTTTGGTTAGATGTGTTTTTAGATATAAATATGTACGCATGAATGTACAAAGCATTTCATTTCCCTTGGGTACAATTCCTTTCTGGGTTTCATGTGAAGAGGTGCACCAGGTGGAAGGAGAAATTGGTCTGAAAATACATCTGTTATTTTTTACTTTTGTTAGAAGAGTGAACTATTCACGGGGAGGGAGCGAACAATGATAGAATTATCAGGAAGTCAATACACCAGATCTTGTTGCCTGTACAATTCATGACGTGGGATATGTTAAATACAGCTTTCACCCTGTAAGTAGCTAATCCTTTCTCATAGCTAAGAATACCAGTATATAATTGAGTATAATTGAAATCCTTCATGCATATTTGTTGTAGTTAAACATCTGGGTGTAAATAAAACAAGGTAAAATACATCACTCTGAAAGACTGGACTTGTCCTTGGTAAGTGATCTCATATTGTAATTCCCCCTGAGAAAACCATTCTCAAGTTCAGGTACAAGCTAAATCAATAAACCCTTTAAATTGCTGCTGGCTTATATAGGTTGTACGCATTTTCTAACCTTCTTGGAAAGTGTAGGGGTAAATAGAAGTGCCTCCTTTACAGCCTCCTGAAAGACTGACTACTGTTCACTTTGATGTGGGAATTTGTAACTAATCTGTGCTAAAGCTTGGATTGTTTCTCACAGTCAGGCTACTCCTCAGTACTACATCCAAGTGCAGTAGGAAAGGTGTTTAAAACTAAGTGTTTACAGCAGGGGATAAGATCTTCCCCAGGCCTTTGCCTGTGATATTTGAGGTCCAACAACAGCAAAAAAGCTTAGTTGTCTGTGGCACTCAGTGTTTCCAGAGAAGTGGAAGCTCCTCAAGATTGAACTCCCTGAAGAGTAAGCCATATCAGAGAGAAGTTGAGTATAAGGTAAAGCTAACTGATGTAATTTATTTAACTGGTGCAAGATATTTAAGTGCCTTTTGACCTTCACTTCTTCCTTATGTAGCTAAGTGCTTGCACGACTCTGTGCAGGAGGGCAGGTTTAAGACAGGAGAATACATACACACTAGCTGGACCTGATATTTCCATGACCTTTATTTTTCTTGAGAGGGGAATTACAGAGGAGGTTTTTTAAGTTGTGTATAGAGTTGATCAAATTTGTATTCCTGAACAATTTTTAACAAAACTCTTTATTGGATTTTGTTGTTATAGGAAAAAAAAAAAATGAACGATCTGAATGAAATGATGAAATCTGGCATGTCAGGTGTTGAGGAAAATGTAAATACAGTACTATCTGTAGACTGTAAGTTGGAGAGTGTACCGATATTAGTATGCTCATAACTAGGGAAATCTCTCCAGCAGATGTAAAAAATGACATCGTTGAAGCATTGCTAGAACCAATTTTTCCATAGTTATTTTGAGCTCATTTGAGTGACAGCCACAAAAGATGATACACAAGTTAATAATAAAAATAAAAAGTTGTGGAAGTCACAATAAGAAAAATTATAAATGTTGACAATTGTATTAAGTCATGTCTGGCTTCTGGCTGAGTTAAAATAGGCTGGAGCTGAAGGAAGCTCTTCCTTTTGGGGAGAGAAGTTGTGGTGGTTTTACTCAGGTGGGCAGCTGAGCTCCACCACAACCGCTCTCTCACTCACACAAAAGTGACGGCCAGTATATTGAACCAGCCTCCTTAGTTTGCACATATGGTGAATTTCAGGCACGTTCATGTGCCATTCTCTGAAACAAACCTTTGATCTCACAAAGTGCATTGACAAAGAAGTTCGCTATGTAGCATTTGCTTCCATTGATCCTGAAAATCTATGCAATGGAAATGTCATTCAGAGCAGATATGGAATGAGAAGGGAAACAAATGTATGTTCACAGCTGTTCTGTGTCAATTAGATACTCTCCAAGCAAACTTGGTTCACATAGCTCTTGATGTAGCTGAAGAAGAGCTTATATTGCTGTGAACCTGATAAAAACTTTAAAGTGAAGTTAAGAGGTAGATTTTGTTCCATCTACAAGATGTACCAGGTGCTAGTTGCTGATGAAGGAGGCATATGTTGAGGGAAGCATTAGTGCATGAGAAAAGGAAAGTCTGTAGGAAGTGAGATGGGCATTTGCTTTTGGTGTTTGCTTCTTATGTATATATATTTTACACATAGCTGCATTTCACCAATCCAGAAGGATTTTCTCAACAGCAAATACTAATTTGCATGAAACTTGTTAACAATGTTTTTCTTTAGCACTTGTTTTACACTCTGTACCTGGTAAATTTAGCTGTTTCCCTTCTGATCCCATCCCTTGTATTTCTCATTTTGATGTATGCAGAAAATAAGTATTTTTTAAAATTTAAAAAAGAAAAATTAGTCAAAACTGTTAGGAATACTTATATTTGCACTTGGTAATGTTTTGCACTATAATTTATGCTGTGACCTTTGAAAAACCTCTCAGATATCTGTAGTTCTCACAGTCTCTCTAAAAAGCAGGAAAAGTTATAAAAGTAGAGTGATATACTGCTGTTCCTAAAGTGAGTTAACGATGAAGCTGCTATGGAATCAGTGTCGAACTGTCAGAATGGTATATTCTTGTAGTTTTAGTTTCTTATTGCTCCGTGTCACAGGAGCATCATGGTCTTGCCTTGAACGAGAGCTGTGTGTCAGGGCTTAGCAAGCCCTGTCTAAGAGGAGGATGCGAGCAAGAACAGGGTGGCGAGACTCGGTATAGGCTATGAATCATCAAATGAGAGCAGAGTAGTAGCTGAAACTGCTGGAATGCATACCACGGTGCCAGGGAGGGCTGATCTGACAATAGGCTTGTATTAACAGCTGGCTGTAAAGGTATGTGTTTGCCCCAAGCTCAAGTGTACCCAACACATGAGTGGCTAGCAGGGAGCATCTTAAGCAACTGTATTCAGTTGGGTGTATGTACGGCTTTGATTGTGAAGCTTGTCCTGACGCAGCCTGTCCCTTGCCTAATCCATTTAATAAACTGAGGCTACTAATGTCTTGTGTTCCTTTTCCCCTTGTGATACTCTGTGTTCACTAAGGATGTTCACTCTCATGAAAAAATGATCCAGTTGTGATTGAGTCATTTGGATAATAAAGCGATAGATGCTATGGGAAATCCAAGGTCAAAACAAACAAACATTGTTTATAAAGTGCTTTAGTCACTGAACAAGTAAAAACAGTGGGAACACTAATGTCAAGAAGGGAGCAGATCTCCTGAATACTCTGTCATAGACTTCAAGGGAAAACCATAAAAGACTTGATTTAAGGAGTGCTCTGAATCTCACCTACAAACCAGTAACGTGAGTTTCAGAATGGATGGATGACATGGTAATTAATAGTTTCCACTAACCTAGAATTTCCATCATGAAGAAAAAAAAATTTTACCCGGATTTTTGGAAATATAAAATCTGTCTTAGGAGAAAATACATGAAGTAAACCTAAAGTAAAGAATGAAAGCATATCTGTTTTGCTGTTCTGTTCTATTGTGTCATTTTTTGGAGTCTATCGATTCACACATTATTCTGTTATTTCAGATCTATTACTGATGAATTGCCAAGCTATAAATATTACACACAGATTTTATTAAGTACATATTTTATTAAGCTTAACTATGTGAAGACTAATTGTGTACAGTCTTGATAAAGGGAAAAATCAATATCAGTCGAATGGCAATATCAGTTACTTAACTTCCGTATCACTTTTCTTTTTGTGCAACTTCTGATTCGGTAAATTTTTGAGTGGAATAAGAAAGGAGCACTGTACAAGAAAAAGGAGTAATGAATTAATATACGTTGCTCTATATATCTTTTACAAGGAAAACCACAAAGTAGACAAGGCAATGTTTTTTGCATGTACCTTTTTCTGGATAGATTTCTATGCCTGGATTAGAGAGGATTATACCTCTGACATATAAATTTGCAATATTTTGGCAAATGTTAGATACAGAAATACTTTTCATTTATTTTGCATTTATAATTCTTTAAAATCTATTTAAATAACTTATTTATTTATTTTCAGCATTTCTCTTTTTCATGTTTCAGAAGTTGACATGTTTTTGAAATTGCCAGTTCTTAGCTTTTTGGGTAGAATTTTTTGTTCTTGATAATTTGTGTTCACTAGTTTTAGACTTAGTTATTCCAGGCTTCCCTCACATAACTTCTGCTGAAAACAGACCTCTCAGAATTTTGTTGTTTAGGAGTCAGAGACAGCAGCGGTCCTTAGTTGCTTGCTTAGTTGTTTGCTTAGCTCTCCCAATTGCTATCAAGGACTTCTTAGTACTTTTAAGCTGCTCAGGTATTTGTCTTTTGTTTAGATTTCAGCCTGCTGCTCAGAATTTCATATTTATTTTGTGCTGCTTCTATGTCTTCTTTGGCACTCTGACTTTTTTAATCCTGTTACATTTTATGCAACCCATGATCATTCCTATGGTACTGTACCTTGATGCTTAACAGGTACCGCAGTATTTGAATTGCCTTTCCTTTCTCTTTACTTGCCCTATTGGAAAAGAAAGAGAACCTGATGATCGCATCATGTTGAAAATCAGTAAAGTAACATCATGGCTAAAGTCAAGATAACAGTTTTGATTGTTTGGCCAATATATGACCCTAACAAGAAATGCTTTTTGGAATTTATATTGTATTAGAAATAGAACTGTATCATATCTAAACAATTCAATTCCAAACAAATGTGTGCTATATCAGCAACAAGTTCAATAGTTCTCAATGCAATAGAGGTCTCCTTAAGTAAAGATTTATAAGAACATGGATGTTTATACAGAACAGCAATTAAATACATAATTAGGTTGTGTGCATATTTTAAGCAAGTGTTTGAAGTTTATTGAGGATGCTGTTCAAGAAGTGGCGAATAATTTGCAATAAATCAATTGCAAATGAAACAGGTATCATGGATGTGTGACTGCATCATTGCTGTGCCAATATGAAGAAAAAAGCAACATTTTAAAAAATTCTCTTTGAATATATTAGGGATCTTGAAGTAATATTTCAAGTACTCCAAATCAACAGCATTGCAGAACACGCAGTCTTCTGTTTAGTGCAAGCTCAAAGGATATATTATTTTGAGAAAAACTGTTTTCACTGTGGACTGAACAAAGTTAAAAGTGGCTGGATACCATAAAGACAAATTTAATGTTAAATTGATCATAGTTGTCCTTTCTGGTAGAAAATGAACTATACAATTGCTTCTGTCTCTTCTGTTTATTGTTCTGGTGCTGCTGTTAACATGGTGAAGAGCGGGTACAAGGACAGAACTGCTGGCAGAATTGCTGAGCAGGTAACTTACGCATTACAAAGAGATAGTTAACTTTTTTTTTTTCATTTCACGACAGATTCTGTAAAACAAATCTTTAGATAAATAGAACAGAATATTCTTACTCTTATTCCTTCAGGAAAGAAGCCTCCTGAAGTGTTTTGTGGAGTGTTTCTTGGGTATAATTATCTATCAGATAGATTAAAAACAAAACTAATGAAGCAACAAAAACAAAATCATAGAATGGCTTGGGTTGGAACGGACCTCAAAGATGACCTAGTTCCAACACCCTTGCCATAAGCAGGGACACCACCCACTAGATCAGGTTGCTCATCTAACCTGGTCTTGAATGCCTCCAGGGATAGGGCGTCCACAACCTCTCTGGGCAACCTGTTCCAGTGCCTCACCACCCTCTGAGTGAAGAACTTCCTCCTAACCTCTAATCTCCCCTCTTTCAATTTAAAACCTTTTCCGTGCATCCTGTGAATATCTGTTTGAGCAAAGAGGTGCTTTCCATCTCTTTTAGAAGTCTTCACTTACTGAGTGCAGGCAAATGACATGTGATACCAAGCGGGTAGCTCAACATTAAGACAAGTCATGTTTAGTTTTAAAAATTGAGTGGATAAAATTGATTCAAATTAGTTAACCTTGTACTGTGTTGCTAGCCTTTGTACAGCCAGTGCAAATGTTGAATGGACTTTGGTAAATCCAGATCTGAAGAAAATACTGCTTGGTGATCATAACACATCTTGGTATGATTATAGGATTCCAGCTTGCATTTAAAGCAAATGTTCCTTGAGACATGTGTCTGTCTAGAAATAATTATCCATGATAGCCGTAGGTTTTGTGTATGTTTACAATTGTATGTGTCTTGGAGTGTGTATATACGGACTTGTGTATGTAGAATCAAATGATCTGTGACTAATTTCTCATCTTGTTGCCTCTGTTATTAAAAAAAAATATATATATATAAGTTTTAGAACTTTGATTTCTAGAACTGTCATCTGATTAGAGATGACCGGTGACCTTTTCTAAACTAAGTTGCTGAACAGTGAAACAGATTTTCATACTATCCACATTGACTTTTTTGCTAAGTGACATAGTATTATCTAAATTTTATCTTTATTGAGATAACAGCTTAGATAGAAAAAGAGTGGGAGGTTTCCTATAGATGTCAATATGCTGCTACGTCTATTTTTATTAACAGCAGAACTAAATGTAAAATTCTAAACCAAGCAAGAGAAGAAATTATATAGCTAGCTGTGACAGAAATGCTAGCCTGACTATTGTCAGAGATGTTGGAAGAAAACATTGTTCATTATCTCTTGAGAATACTACAAGAGTACTGAATTGAAGGGTAGTAACATTGAGGTCATAGTCAAAACTTTTAAATTTGCAGCAGGAAATCTGAGCAGAGGAAATATTATAGATAAAAATGATGAAGAATATCAGAACTGAAACATAATTATGTTAACTATCCAGAAGAGAATGTTTTTTGAATGAATGTTTTTTCTATTACAGACTAAACCATGTAGAACTGATATGAAAAGTATCAATTCACATGCAGTAGACAAGTCTATAGTTATACAGTCTGTACTTGAACAGTTGTAGTGAGTTTGATAACTTAGAGAAGATTTAAGTGTCTGTTCCATTTTATATCAGTATGGATTTATGGATTCAGTAAAGATTCATTGCTATAGGTAAAGTGCCTGCTGAATGTTGGATTAAAGAAAAAAAGGCTTGGCCCGCCTTTCTATGTTTGGAAGGGGGACACTTCTTTAGCATGTAGTCACAGGGTTCTAAACAGTCCTTCATGAAGTTTACTCTACTTTTGTGGTCTAAGCAGTTTTCAGTAGATCAATAGAAGTGTGTTTGTTTGTTTGTTTTAATGAAGTTACACAGGACAGGTCAACTTGTTGTTTCATTTCTTGTGGCCATGTATCTAAGCCAACTACAAGTTTTCAGAAGTTCTCCTTCGGTTTCATTAGTCACTGATGGGAACTGACATTTGCACGTTTTCCCTGGTGCGTCATGGATTCTACAGAGTCAAGAGTCTGCCAAAAAGACGCGAGGTTATTTTTGTTTTGTTTTGTTTTACAATCAGTGCATGCTTAGTAGTCATGTAAGTATTGACAAAGTGGTTTTTATTGGAACTGCTAATAAAACAAGCCTGGACCACATGCTTATTTATTAGTCTTAGTAGGTGGGGTGAAATATTCCAACCAAATATTTTGATGCACAAACTATGGAGGTCAGATAAATAATTTGCCTTGGTTTTCCCTAAATCCACAACTTTTTGGCTTCGTTTAATTTATTTTTTCAGTTTCAAACACAATGTTCAGATAATTCCCAAATACAAAACATATAACATAGATGCTATTTGAGTGCGGAGAATTTTTGTATCTGACAAAGACTGGATTTCAGCAAGGACTTATCTACTGTTCATTTTAAAGCTTATGGGATTTTGTTTTCCAATTGTCATTTTCATTCATAATTGACTGACAGATTAATATACTATAATATTATTATAGTATAATATTATAATATTAATATACTTTTATTATTTTATTAACTATTATTATATTATAATATTAATATAATATTATAATATTAATATACTATAATATACTATAATATAATAACTGAGTCTAGACGGTATTATATGTATAATATATATTATAGATATAGTACATATTGCCTACTTCATTTAGGTAACTGGATGATTTTGTTTGTTGGCTAATAATGACTTCCCTCACACTGAATTGCTATATCAAAAATACTCATTTATGAAGAGAAAAAGCAAGTGTGGTGTCCTGTTATCATTAACAGTGATTTCCATCTCAATTTTGCTTATTTTTACAAATTTAGAGATCCTTATCTTCAACTTCCAGGTATGTTGATTCAGAATTGTGATGAGTCTTTCTCACTTGAATACAAACTGCATCCACGTATACCCATCTGCCCTCAAGAATCTCTCTTAAGTGATTGTTTTAGAAACACCTGGGCCATCCTGCACTTGGCAAGTGTACTTTGTAAACAATATTGTTGTTTATGATGCATGGAAAAGAATGCAGTCTACTATTTTCAGAACTATCGGTGCTTTAAAACAAACAAAAATGCCTAACACATAAGAGCTGTGTCCTTTTCATAATCTTACCTCACTTTATTTGAATTTACAGTAGGATGTCCTCAACTGTTAATTGTAAGTAGAGCAGAAAAATGAAAAATAGAGAAAGCATCTTTTATAAGTGACAACAGATTACAAGTGATATAAGAATATGTGACAATGGATTTGCTGATAGATGCATCCATCTAAGCTTCTTGTCTTAAACTGGAGGTTTACAGTTGTTTTAAATGTCTCTGACTGCAATGAAAGCTTGTGTACCATAAGTAATTGAAATCTGTATAAAAGTTGTCATTTCAAAGAAAAGCTTTGTAAACAGTCAGAAAACAAAATCAATTTTCCTTTGTCCTGCTATTCTATCTAATATTCAGTGAGAAACTTGATACATATTTTGAAGACTAAAAGCTGCACTTCTGATGTTTAAGGAAATAACAGTCAGACATGGAGTGATGGAAAGGTGGAGTTGCTACACATTAGTCTCTTACATGCTAAAACTTAGAATCCATTGAAATGTTTTCTCTGATACATTCAGTTGTGTCAGTAAGAGTAATAGAAGAGTCAAAACAGCTGACTAAGCTTAGAACTATAAGGGAATGTTATTCACTGAAAACAAATGATATCGGGATTTACACTGACACTACGTCAGTAGTCTGGTGATATATACGCGAAACAGCTTGCCATTACAGTATTGCAGATTACCTTAACATGCAAAGTATTTCTAAATTATTCTGTTTTATAATATACATTTTAAAAAACATATTCTTAATAAAATGTTTAATATTTGTTCTAGTCTTAGGTAAGTATGCTGATAATGACAATTTTGCAGAATGATGTAACTGGTGTAACCTACTACTCAGAGAACAGATTTAATCTCTGTATAATTAACTAGTGAAGCTCCTAGAAATAGGTTTAAACTTATTTTCCCCATGTGTAGTTTACTGCAAAAGAAGTACAAAACTCAGACAGTTTTTAAGTTTGGAAGGTTTCTGAAATTTGCTGGAATTTTGCAGTGTTTATGGCATAGTATGGTGCCACACTGATTGAGTCAACTTCTTCCCAATCTGTCCTGGCACCCAAGTTGGGCATAAGCCTATCACTCAGTTGAGAGCTTGTTTTTCTTGTTGCAAGAATCCATTCTCTCTTCACACTCCCATAACACCTCATCAAGTCTAAACATTTGCCTATAAGCCTCATAATTTTACTTATTTTTCTTTCTCCTCAATGATGAGGGATGATGGCATTCTTCTTAAAGAGCTGTATTATTCAGATACCTAGATAGAGATTAGATTTCCCTTCTATACAAATCAGAGGAATTACTCTGTTTAAGTCTGGTCGAATTGCTTTACGTCTTATGACTTTTTTTTGTTTGTTTTTCTTAATTAAATAACTATCTTGTTAATCACATTCAGAGGAGTTTGATATTTGTCAGAACCAAATTCTGTATTTCTTATATTTATGGATCTGTATTTCTTATATTTATGGACTTCTTAGCTTGTGATTTAGAGGATTTCACGTAACAAATACTGCTACTATGTCATGATGGGAACAATTCATTTTTTAATATGAATTTCAGAAAATAACAGCACAGCTACAGGATATGGATATGCTGTTGTGGAAAAGTGACTTCTAGAATGGTCTGTCTGTCCATATTTAAAATTATACTGCATATGTGTGTAAGACTTTCCAAAGAGAGTTCATCAAATGAGAGGGAGACTGAATTTCAGTTACTCATAATTCAAGAAGGGAGGAATAAGAAAAACAATTGATTGCTTAAGTCTTTGTTTTATCTTTTCTTAAACTCAGTCCTGGGAATACTTTTTTTATTAAAGTGCAAAAGTGAAGATATATTTAATTTTTTGAAATAATGAGAGTCCTTGAGTAGTTGAATAATCTAAGTGATTCATGACTCAAAATATAGTATACCATATAAATACAAAATACTATTTTTGTATTGACGAATTCACTTTTTTTTTTTTTTAATTTTATTTTTCACTTAAATTGCTCTTGGTTGGTCTAAATGACCTAACTTTTCAATGTAGAAATTGCAGTCGTATTATAAATAGCCATGTGCAAAGTTGAATTTTACTGTTATCAGATACATGAACACTGTCCATGGACACAGTGCTAAAAGCCAAAGATTGATATCAGGAGTAATATTGTCAACAATTTAAGGAACAATTAAATTAACAATTCTTTAGCAATTGTCAAAGAACAAGCAATTTAAAGTCCTGGACAGGGCTTTAATTTGAAGTGATTATTTAAGACAGTGTTACCACCTGGTTGTTTTTTTAATGCAGGGTTTCACTTTAAACAAAAGCATGACATTTTAGTGGCAAAAGGCTAATACATGTTTTGTGCTTCTTAAAGAAGAATGGAAATGGTGACCATACTGAAACTACCTGACCATTTTAGCAGGAGGAAACATGTGCTTGACCTCTGTTCATTATCAAATTAAAATAGGAGTATTCTCTGAAGCTTGTCAGGCTGATTACACTTAATATTGTTCCTGGCACCGAGGTGAGCCAGCTCTTTTACTGTGATGTATGCCTCATTAAAAATCACATATAGCTGGGGTGGTGACAAAAGCTGTAGGTGTTCATAAAGCTTAATGCAGGAGATTTTATATTTGTTGCATGTAACAACTAAAAGGTTATCAAGTGTTCTATTATTGGCTAGATTTAGTTCAGTAAAAGTAAAGTTTAGTAACGTAACAGTAGGTTGTCACGCAACTTGAGAGAAACATCTGAAGCAAAATGTGGGTTGTAAATAATGCTGAATTGTGGCAGGTTCAAATTCTCGGAATATGGATTTTCCTTGTAAACCTGTGATGTGACTGACTTGTGTTTGATCACATACTTCTGATAACATTAGTAATTATATATCAAGGACAACCAGATTGACTGCTGTTGAGTTACTACATAGGTTACAAGTAATCGAGTCCTGACATAATCTCCTTGCATGGACTTTGCCCTAAGTGTTCATAAAGCTGTTCTCAGAGGCACTTCTTATTCCCCAACAATATTTCCAATTTTTCCTTTTATGTGGTAGATGAACAGAACAGAAATGGTATGAAACCACCATTTCTTCTAATAAAGTTCATTCACAAATTGAGAGGAAAAGCAAAACATATCAAGAGGACAAAATAACTTGCTGAAAGCTGAGTACTTTATTTATCAGGTAAAGGAAGCATTACGTTTTAGTTTGTGTTTTTCCATCCTGGGAAAACTTAAGATATTTTGTTATTGGGGGGTGGGGAAAGCCTTCTCTCCTCTCTTCTTCTTCAGCTGTCCTCTAAAATAAAACTTCTACTGAAAAATGAAAAATTCAACCTAGTGTGTGCTGATGATCTTCACTGAAAGTATTGGATATTACGCTGCAGGCCAAAACATCCCTGTTCTTATTTTTGCAGCAGTGAGAAAGTGGAGATATTTGTGTGTCATTAGAAAAATGCAAACTCAAACAGCTCCATGCTTTTTGATCTGCCACATTCTGGCAGTGTGAGCAGAATATAATTATTGGTCAAACTTAAAACTTCAATATAAAGTAAAGATACTTTGCGATAAAAGGAAGATATCTATGGTGCTTAGGTAGCATATTAGTGACTTGCGCTGCTTAAGAGCATACTCAAAATCCATTAAAAGAATGTTAAGATCACCATTTAACTTCAAGATCCTAGGTCTGATCAGAAAATAGCACCAGTGTTGCAGAGTTGAGGTTCTTTGTTCCCCTTCTTTCTTAGAGACACTAAGAATTACTTGCAAGTAGAGTTACTGCAAGGTCAGTGGAAAAAAAGACTCCCTACTGCACTTGTACAAGGAATAGATGTTTACTCATCAGTCTTCTTCAAAACTGTGATTTTAAATGAAAAAAAAAAAAAAAAAGTTGTTTTATAATTATCTGAGATGTCTGCTTTTTAAATGAAATGGCATGTGAGGGTTGGATCCGTATTTCATTGAACCTAAACCAATTTATCAGATGGATTTCACTGGGGATTTTACAGAAAACTTTAAAAACTATAATTACTTTCTAAGTAAAAATTACCATTTTAAAAAGGAATAGGCGAAATATTTTGACTTACTAACTAATTCATATTTAAGTTTGATTCCTCTTAGCATATTTTTGATTCTAGTTTGTACTGCAGGGAGGTTTCAGTCGGGGGAAATTTTTATATGAAATTGTCTTTACAAAGTTCAGACAGCACTGAATCATTCTTTCCCCAAATTACTGGATGTCATGAAGCTTCATACTGTGAAAGTTTTGCTTGGCTTCGTGTGTGGAATATCTTTCAAAACAAGAAAAATCTCACACTATGCCATCATTCCTGTTAAACACATCCTTTCTGTCTCTTTTTCAACACAAACAATACACAATGCCAGTGTTTTGGTCTGGTTTATATATTCAGATGCAGCACATGAGGTTAACATTTAACGCATCTGTTTATCTAAATTGGGAGAAGGCAAGTTGTTATAAGGGTAGGTGGAGGGGGGGACCTTCCCAACATACCAATTTGGGATCTTGCTGGAGTTAATTAAATTTGGATGAACTAAGACTGTTTTCAAATACATTGAGGAATGTTGCAAGAGGATCTCATGCTTTTGTTTTCTGTGTTAGACAGGGCTATGAAGAACTGGAGAGACAGCTGAAGGAAGTCTTTAAGGAAAGGAGCAATATCCTTCGTCAATTGTCGAAGACTTCTAAAGAACTTGAGGGAATTAAAGTAAACCTCCAGGTTAGGTTACCTCTGGGTTTTTGTAACATAGGATTGCACCCTATTTACTTGAAAAATTTGTTGTTGTTGATCTTTATATGCAAATAATAATTTTGTTGATTTGCATTGAAATTATAATGGATATTTTCAAGGAAAATACAATCTGAATGAATCTGAAATCCCTCTGACTCAGTAAATAAAATAAAATATAGTACAGTAGAACAAAAAGAGGAACAGAACCAGAATAAGCTGTCTTAGTGGGCTTACCCTGCACATTTACCCTGGCAGCTACTAGGAAGGGATTTCCTTTACTGTTGTAGGCTGCATCTTTGCTGACAAATTGCATATACACAGCCTAGTGTAGCTGCTGACTTTACCTTGCTGATATGCCATCTACGCAGAGTCACTGGATTTACTGCAGGGGATTACTTTACAAGTTCAACTGATAAATTGTATTAGATGAGCTGGCAGTCAGCCAACTAGAGCTGAGACACTTCTGCATTTAACCTGGAAGATTTTGGGGGTATTGTACATAAACTGAAAGGACAATAGTCAGATTAAGTTCACAGTCAAATCAGCACATCAGAGTGAAAAGTAGAGTAAAGATCCTGCTCTGGATCCGAAGTACTGAAATCACCAGATGATCACTCAAGAGCTTGTTTGTCTTTGACTGATACGGTGTGCTGGTCTAGTGAAAACATTCAGGCTCCCTTTAAGTTGAGATTTTTCCCTGTATTACATGCCTTTTTAATGGATGGTATTTTTCTGACATTGCATATTTACCTTTATAATATTTATAATATTTATAATATTTACCTGGTATAAGCTTGCTGGGAAAAAATGTATGGTGTAGCATCCTGCTGTCTGTTCACAGAAAAAATGGGTACTGTGTGTCAGTAATATACTGTAGTACATTATTGTGTTATATCATCTTACAAGATTTCTCTGGTTCTAATTAACGTGAACTGTTACCTATAGAACATTTTCTTACTCCCCCTCCCCTGTCCCTTGCTGCCTTAAGTACTTTACCAATCCTTCTTTTATTGTACTTTTTTTTTTTCTTATTTGTTATAGAAATGTGATTCACCATGAAGCTACTTTATTTTAGAATGGGATTTTTTAATGCAGCAAAGTTGAAGGTAGTACTCAGCAAAATTATACAGTGAGGTATTTTAGACTTAATGCTTCAGAGATGCAAAGAGGTCTCTGGTGTTATATTTTGTACTCACACTTGCATTTGTCTTGCCTTCTTAATGTTTTTTTTTTTTTTTTTTGTTGGCTTCTAAACTTATATTATGTGATCATTTCTCACCTAATACTTGAGACACAACAGGTGTTCAGTTAGCAGTGCTGAGTTAGGCTGAAAAGTCAGGCTATTTCTCCTTTTGTAACCTTGTCTCATTAATACCTGTAATTCACTGGGAATGTTTTATGAAAGAGGTCCCAATTAATCATTTCACAAATGAAAAGCATTCAAGATCTCTTTGGTAATTTGTTTCTTGCTTTGTTACCAGTCTCTGAAAAGTGATGAAGCATCAGCCAGAGGTGATGTGCAGAAACTTCTGGAATTGGGCCAAAAGCAAAGGTAGGACACACCTTCTTCCTTTTCTTTCCTTTCTAGACAAAAAGATGTAAGATTACGAAGGCCATCCTTCTTTCTGCCTTAAATTATAGACGCTAATGTAGTCTGGGTGCTGCTGATCACAAGAGTAACAGTAAAATAGAAGCAAGGAATGTTATTCTGGGAAATTTTGAAAACAAATAACATATAAGCTGATATTGGACATATACGAGGAAAAGGCATTAAAATGCTGCAGTGAGATATCTGCTAATGAAAAGGGTTTTGACCCTTCTACATGACAATTTCTATTTGTTAGTACTGTTATTTCTCAGCACTCTGTGACCTAATTCTCTTAAATATTGGAATTCAAACATAACTAATATAGAGAGCTGTCACTTCATCTGAAACAATGTTTCTCAATGTCTAGAGAGAAAGACATATATTAAAAACTTAATGAAGTACAGTGCCTACTGCCTTCATTGATAGAAATGCAATACTTAAATTCTTTATTCCTTTTTTTGCTGATACTGCATTTAGTAGAAGTACATACAAAATTACACTGTTGTATAGAAGGCTTGTAGTACAAGTAACCTTCAGTTACTTCAGAAGTAACCTTCAGTTCTTCAATACAAAACAAATTGAAGCCATAATGAAATACCACAGAACTTTGTATTTTTACTTCCATGGAGAAGGATCACATACATCAGAATCTTTCAGATATTCCAGATGAATCTATTAAATGATTAATACATTTAGCTCAGCTATTATCTTATTTAAACACTTATATGACTTTGATACAACTGAAAGGTATATTTCTCAGCACCATAGCTGCCCTTGCCATGGGCTCTATCCTTCATACATAATTGTGTTTTTGCAGTGGTTTGACTGTTGTGCAACTCTTATAAAGTAGTGACATTAATTTATTTACAAGTATTAAGACTACTCAGTGAATAGATGTTCTGAGTTGCTGATAGGAAAATCCAGTGGGCTAAGGGAAAACTGAATACATTAGTCATATACTCCCAAGTTATTTTCGTAATAACTGTCTTAAATCTCCCCTTGGTCCCTAAGTCCATCCAAAAGGAAATGTGGACTTGTGCTTCTAAGGGTATCGACTACTGAGTATACCACTGCGCAGCAGCAATTCCCAGAGACAGACTGGGAATCAGTGCAACATGCAGGATGCTACTGAGCAACCCTCACTCACCTACAGTAAAGAAAAGGCTTTTAATATATGCTTCAAGAAAATGCCTTGGAACTATTGTGGGTACTTGAAAACTGTTTACAAGCTCACTGTACTTTACTATGAGAGCTATGGAAGTCCAATATAAGAAGCAACTGTTAACAACGTTCAAAGGAATCCCCCTCACAGAATTTAACAAATGGTCACAGTTTATTTGCTGAGAAACTCAGGCAAAACTTCTGCAGTAAGTCAAGAACAGTGAACGTAGGGTTCCACTTAAATGTGCTGTATTTGAATCACAATCCAAAATATATTACAATATTAATCTTACAATCAACTTGGTTTGGACAAATGTGAGCTCTGTCTGGTCTGTGGGCACTGCTTTGATTATTTCCTGTGGTGATGGATGATACAGTAAAGTTTGGAGTGCTAAAATCTTGGCCTGTGCTAGCTCTGCTGACTTCACACTAGATTTTTTTTCATTCCTTTTGTGTGAGCTCTTCAGTACTTCTCAAGTTGCAAGTAAAATTTGGTCACTTACTACGGTGTCTCCAGTCTTGTTATTGTTGTACACCATCAACATTTTGGAATGATCACATCTGTTTATACAATAAACAGAGCTGTACTGTGCTGATGATACATTGGTTTCATGCTGCTCAGTCACTATCTCAATCAAATCTGTTTGTACCAACCTTCCCAAAATTGCAAAAGTAATAGAGGTGTCAGCTAAGAAACAGCAGCTCACAAATTCTGTTCTTGTCTGAAGCCTTCCACTCCAATTTACTTTTCATTGGGTTTAATTATCAGCTGTATATAAAACCAGTTCTATGTTATATAAACCCAGTTCTATGTTGGTCAATATTCCTGGAGGTTTATCCATGCAAGCAGCAGCACTGATAATGCTCTGCAGCTGTTTGGAAACATGTCACTCTGGTACTTTGTAACAGCTCCAAAATGTATCATGTAGGTACAAAGAGATGGCCAGCAGAGGATCTCAGCTTGCTGCAATCATCTTTGGAGACATTTTCTGATTAAATCAGTAATTCAAAGCTTTTTTGATTCAAATAAACAGTCCAAACAGTTATTTTTTTCTCTTGTTCAGTTGTATGCCAGAATCTTCTACTGAATTTCCTCTTGTTTCTCTCTAGAAAGAGCCAAGTGAAAGCTGAATTATATCAGAGTATTTTTTTTATTACTTTTTTAACAAGTTGTTGATATTAGTGTGGTGCCAGTTCAGTGTATTTTCAGTATCCTGCTTTTCTTGCTCTTATTGTGCCAATCTCTTGCTAGAAATTATGCAGTGGCAGATGTTTTGCACAGCGTGCTGCTTGGTAGATGTGAAAGGTGTAGACAGTTTCCATCGTAGCTAATTTGTCTTGCATTGGTACTACAGTTCATGGGGTCATTGTAGTGTTATTAGCAACACCTGTAGATACAGCACATCTCTCCATTACTCTGAATAATTAAAGGTGTCTTTTCTTGAAAGTGAATAATTTCTTAATGGATAATTGTGATGAAGTTTGTGTTCTGTGTTTTCAACAAACTAGGGAAGAAATGAAGTCTCTCCAGGAGGCCTTTCAAAAGCAGCTTAATGAGGCAGCTGAGAAAGCAGAAAAGCAGCAAGCTACCGTGAGTGATTCCCTGTCCCTCTTCCGTTATTTCTTTCTTCTGTCTTTTTTAAACCTCCTGCCTCAAGAGTTTGTTGTAATCTCAAATATGTTTGCACATTAAAAAATTTAAAAAAAGTATCTTATGTTTCAAGTATGTTAGTACTCTATAAGCTTCAGAAGAAAGGATGTGGTGAAAGTCAAACCCTAAGATATTCATCTTCACTAATTTCTGTAGGATTTAGGTGCATGTACCTCCTCTCAGAGGTTTGGAACTAAGTCCTTACACTTATGAGGTTACCTTTATGGACCTTCATGTCTCATCTATACCAATTTATGTTGTCATACAGTCGTTGATTTTTTTTGAATTGCTACAGATTTTCAGCAAGAAAATAAACAGCAGAAAGTTTGATTTTGACCACAGTAGATATAATCCTCACTACACTGAGGTAGTAAGTCCCATTAAGATTTCGTGCTTTAATTCATAAGCATGATAATTCATAAGCATAATAAATAAATAGTAGGATTAGTTGGATTTGTGTATAGCACTGTAATGCTATGGGACATACATGTAAGTAGCCAGATTTTGCTATCATGGGAAAAAAATAAAAACTATCTTTGCTTAATGCTTACCTATAAGTAGGTGAATATTGTTAGGTTCATCAGTAGTATTGCTATAACATCAAGATCACCAAGCATAAGTTGACTAAGTAACTTCCAGATGTTCCTTCAGACATCGTGTTCTGTGATTCTTGTTCTGGGCCTACAAACAAGCTGCTAGAAGGTTTTCTAGAGCTATTTTTAGTTTCATATTGTATAATTGCTAATTTATTTGGTAATATTTTACTGGCTTTCGGGCTCATGAAACAGCGGTGTGTCGTGGTTTAACCAGGACAGGTTTGAACAGAATTAAATAATTTAACAAATATTTAAAAATTCCTTCCTTCACCTTACTTTGTTTTCTATGGGGCTTTATGTCCTTGGTGAACAAGATATGAATTTATTATTTTAATTATTAATTATTTAATTATTTAAGAACTAATGATACTCCCACTGAAGCTAATGGATAGGCCTACCATGTTTTTACTTGAAAAAGAGATCTTTGGTCCAGTTCAGTAATTGACCCAGGGTGGGTAGTCATATGAGGTCTACATGTTAGATGTAAAGTGGCATACATTGGATTCTTAGTTTAAGGCAGCTGGATCGAAAGCACAACTCCCATTTTCAGGCTCATGCAAGTAGGATATGAGTTCCTAGTAGACACTAGGATCTGGAGTTTTGTGTAATGTACCTTTTGATATGCAGTTGGGATGCAACAAGGACCTGCCATAGATGCTACAGCTGGGAAGGCACATGCAAGTCTTCACTATAGAGTTAAGCATTTATAACATCAATGCTTAACCTGAATTTCCATATAGTTTTGGATTGTCATTTATATGGGTCATGATGTATTTTGGTTTTAAATATATAGTATGTGTTTATAATATATAATAGTTTTACATGCTCCCTTCTAATTAGAAAGAAGGTAGATTTTGAGGTAAGTATTTCTCTTGCAGGTTTTTTCAGTTGAGATAATTATTGAAAGTGGCTACCCCCCCCCCCCCCTTTTATGCTTGGAAGTCAGAAGGGTAAAGATACTGTTTTACCTGCTCCTTCATGCCCCACAACATATAATTACTGGATTGCTGACACTTGTAGGCTTCTACAGAGAAAAAATCCCCCCTCTGTTCTTGATCAGGAGAAAATCAGTAAACCGAATGCTGAATTGAACCTTGAAAAGAGCATCTTGGATCTTTCTTGGTAATCAGGGAAGACTATATGCATGTGTATATACATAATATATATATTAATAATATATATAATAATATATGTATATATATAATATATACATATATAATATATATGTATATATTATATATACAATTATATATATATTATAATATATAAATATATATATATATTGTGTATAAATCTCTATATATATTGTATATAAATCTGTGCTTCTTTTAAGATTTTTAACTAAGGCAAGATATATTGTCCTGAAATAAGAAATTAGAACTTAATCCTCTCTGATAAGTATGTAAAACATGCTTTTCCAAAGTTGTCTTTTCCAGATGCACTGACACTTTGGTGGCAGAGCAAATTCTAGCCCTACAAATTAAGAGTGGAAAACTTTTTTTTTTTTTTTTTGAGTCTCTATATTGGATTTTGATATTGAAAATTAATCCTCCTATGTTAAATAAATCTCAGCTGTAGTGAATGGATTATTGGCTCTGGTTTTTTTTTTTATGATGTAATGCTATCTTTTTACCTTGAGCAACAGTGCCTTGCATAAACTCAGCCTCCAGCATAGAACTTGGGAAGAGCACAAATCCATTGCAGGAAAACAAACAAACAAACGAAATAACAACAATGAAAACACACACACGCACACACACACACACACACAAAAAATACACTTCCTGAATTGATAATAGAAATGAACTTGGACTTGTCAGATGGTTAGAGAAACTGAACTCTTGAGCTGTATACTAAAACTTGCCAATAATAGAGTATTAAATCTGGCATCGATTTTAAGGAAAGCAGTGCTGGCTCCTTGGTTTGTGACATTTATTTCTTTATGCCACAGGGTACGATGTACATAATGAAACTCACCCATACAGTGAGACTGAATGAATATTCAAAAAGTGCTTCAGGGTCCTCAGATGAAAGCTGCAATAGAAATGGAAATAAATATTATTACTGTCACAGAGTGTTCAGATGGTTTCTCTGTTTCCTGTATTTTTGAAAGCAATATGACTGCTTTGAAAGAAAGTCTAGGTACTTCAAGGCAAGCCTAGCTGGAGGATGGGAGCTTGAATTTAATTCTAATTCAATGAATTGTGAGTCTTGTTTCTAATCAAACTTAAGCACATTTTATTCTACAGGACTCGGTGAACTACATATTGATTTTTATCTGAGTAAATAAGAATGGAAGTACGTTTCTCAAAGCCTTCTGCATTAAACACTGGAGAAAACAATGGTTGTATATATATATATATATATATTCATTTTCTGCTCTTTTTGAGGAGACATAATACAATGCTTACAGTATGTTAATTGTTTGTATATGTTCAGTGGGGAACGTATGATCTGTGTGATGGTAATGACTGTCTCAATTATGTAAATCCAAAAGTGTATGCAAGAATTTAGAAGGATTACATCAGTCAAATTACATGAAAAATAACCTGGAAAGTATTGAAGGGGTTGGAGAAAACTAAATGAAAAAAGATGTTACAGCAATGCATTGAACTTTAGAACCAAATCTTGTGCAACACACAGCAACACTTTTCACTACCATTTGCACAAATGATTTGTCAGCAACAGTTATAAAGGATAGCACAAATGTAATGAAATTTGTTGTGCATGTTTAGCTTGTTATCTATTTATTTATTTATTAACTATTGAGGATTAGAGAAGCCAAGCATGTTAGGGCATGCTTTTTTTTTCTTTTTTTTTTTTTTTTTTATTTTCTATAAATTATATGGCAGAATTAGGTTCAATTAATTTAATTATCCAGGATAATTAAATGTGCAGAGGAAAAGTGTTGTGGTGGGGATAGTTAAAAATTTCAAATAGTCCTGTGTTGCAAAGTTCAAGGTCAAATGCAGACTTACAGAATGTTTTGTGTTGTGAGGAGCTTCTCTTGCCTACCAGCCAGTTCACAATATAACTATCGATTTTTCTCTCAAAATTCATTTCTAAAATTGTTTGTTAAGAGCATTCTGCCAGATTTAGGTGTACAATACATATACAAAATGTCCTGTCTGTATAGGACATACCCATATAACCTGTTGGCCTCTTTAGCCAACTAGTAGAAGGCTGATAGAGCATTTTGGTATGCATTTAATAATTACCAATGCAGTTTAGAATAGGTTTTAGTGCAGTTAATAAAGTCAAATTATGTGTTAATGAGAGGTGGAATTACTTCTTCAAGAAATATAATTAGGGAGCACGGACCAGTTTTAGCTTTTGTTAACAGAAACAGAGGACAAATTACACATTTATGTAACTTACAAGTTACAGTGAACAGTTTTTCATTGAACTTGAATACATAGGTTTGTAGTGATTCTGTATCTCTGCACTAGGTTAACAAGCTCTTGAGAACTTTTTGTACAAGGGCTCTTCACTTGACTGTGCTTCATACTAACTATTAGTATTCTTGATGATACAGTTAATTTTTAGTAAGAAAAAAAAATTTCAAAGCTGCTTTCCATTAACTTCAAAGTCTACAAAATGAGATAGACTGTTCTTGATGAGTGAGAAAGTAAAGAATGAAACAGGAAAATGACACTGAGGATGGGAAGAAAAAAAAAAAAAAAAAAAAAAACAGTTAAGGTAGTACACACCTTCTGGTAGAACAGTAGGTAGATGAAGCATTTTTCATTTTGTTCCTGCTGCTATTTTATATCATGGTAACAATTTTTAAAAAGACATGGTGACGGACTTGTTTGACAATACAATTGTCATACAGTCTGTCAAAATAAAGCACAAAATATGTCAGCATAAAATCTTTTTTTTCCAGCTTCTCAGTCTTCACTATGAAAAATTAGAATTAGGTAATAGATTGTGCCTGACTTACAAAAAATAAACAATGATATGGTTAATTTGATATCAGTAGGATGTTCTTAGTAGTAAAATACAAATAGAACATGCAAAATGGATTTCAGAGAGATTCACTGACAAACAAGAATCTTTAAAGCTATCTTCAACTCATGCTTACAATGCTTTTCATAAGAAGATAAGACATCCATTTCACCTGAATGTGTTTTGTTCACTAACAGTTCTTATGACAGGTCCAAGTCCTAAATGTCTCTGACAAAAATGTTTCTTGATTAAAATACAGCTTACAACTTAAAAGTTACATTCACTGAAGAAATTCTAATAGGCAAAAAAAAAAAAAAAAAAGTATGTTTAGTTTTGCTTTCAGAAGAATTTAACACTTTGCCAAACACTTTTTTCCAAAGGTGGGATTTTTATTTTTTATTTTTTTTAAATGTAATAGCGTAATCCATTCTCTCTGGCTTTTGGAATCAATTCCTACAGTAATTTGAAAATAAGATGATGAAAATGAATAATGAGTATACTAGGGCTATGAAGTATTACTGAAGTAGTTAAGTATTGGTGTATTTCAGTCTTATCTTAAATGTTCAGGTCTTAGTCCTGAACACTGTACAAGATGTCTGGAGGTAAGCGAGTAAGTGTACAGCTGAGCTTTGACTGTGCAGTAATGACTTTATATTGGTATTCCTTCATCCTTCGTCTGTAGTGAATAACTAACTATTGTCTGACTCTTAGAATTAGATCACTGCCATCTGCTAAAGCATTCTGTATTTCGATAGGGGAAAATTTAATTTGAACGTTTCAAGGTCACAGACTGCTGTGAGTAAAGGCTACTGGATGGAAGCTGCTGCCTTTAATAAACATAATGAGCTCTGAAGCACACAAAGCTCTGAGTACCTTGGATGTCTGTCTCCAGGAGACAGAAGCAGTGTCCTTGCTTAATATTGCAAAGTTCAGCCTTAGAACGCCAATCCATTTTCATTATGTATTTTCATAATTACAGCTAGATAGTAATTAAAGACAGCCAACATTAAGAAAGAGCTGAATGTCAAGCAAGAAACAAGAGCAGGTAGGAAGTGGAAAAGATGTAGCTTTAAATAAGGGTAGATTTAGGTTAGATATTAGGAATAAATTATTTCCTAAGAGGGTGGTGTGGCCCTGGAACAGGTTGCCCAGAGAAGCTGTTGATGCCCCATCTCTGGAAGTATTCCAAGCCAGGTTGGATGGGGTTTTGGTCTGTTGGGAGGTGTCCCTGTTCATGGCAGCAGGGTTGAAACTAGGGGATCCTGAAGGGTCGCTTCCAACCCATTCTGTGACTCTATGTAGAAAGTTTCATAGTTTTTTTGTTGTTTGTTTGTTTGTTTGTTTGTTTTCAGTTTGTGTATGTTTACGTTAAAGCTGAGCTTAAAAACTTATTAATGTGTATTATGCTATCAAGATTTGGAGACTGAAAGCCAAATTTTAAACTTGTTCTTGAAAAGCAGTTTGCGCACTGTAATTTGCCCCTAAACTGTACATTATGACTTCAGATTCTGAAGCAAAATTATTATTCCCTGTCCTTGGGACTGACTAAAAGCATCATGCAGATAATCTGGTACAGCCTCATCTGCCTTAAAGCATGAAATTATAGACATAGATGTACTTAAATGGATAGATAGATTATCTCTGTAGTAGTTCTAGTAGCCATGCCATATAAATCCCTCCTATATAGCTCTCTACCGATATACATTATGACTAAGTGGCTCTTCAGCTGTTAGAGATTTAGTAGAAGAGCTCTAAAAATGCTGCTGTGATATGCAAGCAAAAATGAATGGTTTCATAATTAATGCCGCTTAATAATAATTAAAAAAAAAAAAAAGTTTAATAAAGCTTTGAAAAAAAAGAGTGTTCTTAGAGTTTTAGCTTACTTGACTAATGAAAATGTGTAAGTTAGAACTATTTAAAATGTCTGTAAAAGTGATATCAGATGCATGTATATGTGAGGAGCAATTAACGTAAATTACTGGTTTAACTTGTTAGTTAAATTAACAGTTTGGGGGTGTCATAGATATCTTTTCACTGGAAGAACCGAACTTATATTTACAGGCTATGTACAGAGAGCACAGTCAGTAAGTCCATTACCATATCTTTTCTGCTTTTTCATATATATTCATATTTAGATAGAAGTGATATGCTCTGAAGGAATATTAGCATTCCCTTGAGAATTAGGGTGAAGAAAAAGAACGCTCTTTAACAGAGCAATATATTTTTGTAAGCATAAAATGGTAGTTCACAAATCTTTTAAACAGCAGAAAATGTATCATGTGAATAGTTAATTTCTTATTTTTTCAGTTAATCCTGACCTCATACTTAGACTATGACTTCTATTGTTGTGCAAAAACTTGTTATTTATTATACATTGTACATAGACCAAATTTCATTATTTGCAGACATAATCGCTAGAGAAGTACCAAATCTTCTGTTAAAACATGATCCTCACTGGTATCTGTACATAGTGTTTCCATAACCTACCTAATTATTTAGACAACATTTGGGAAGCACTTAAAAAAGAAGCTCTGTTATGTGTGTCAGTCTCATGTACCCCCCACTGACTTTTCTCTCTTAAGTGATAGTGTTCTCTAACTTCTCTTTTGATATTGATAAGAGTGATGTCAAGCCCAGGGATGGCTAAATTACTGACATCTACCTGCTTGAGTGTGGACATGAACAACTGACAGATTGCACAGATTGACTGTCATTTTTGATCTGCATCATATTCAAAACTTTGTTCCGTGTCAGCTTATTTGTAGCCTAACTCAACATTTGAAGTAATTTTTTTTCTGAGATTTTGTTTTTCTTAAGTTTCTTGCAGTGGCAGATGTGCTGTGGTTTCCCAGGAATGTAGGTAGAGCATTGGATCAATGGTGGAGAGAATAATGAATGGGGTATTGAGTATAAAAGCATGAGAATTGTGCAAAATGAAGGAAGATGCTTGTGGATACCTTACAGTAAAGAGACCGTGTTGATTTAATCCTATAATCACTATCTCCTTTTTCCCATTATGTTCTTTAAGTCCAGATGAAAGTCCATTCTTAAGAGAAACTTCGGCTGATTTGTAAACTCTTTGATAAACTGAGATTGAAAGTTTTACCTCCCAAGACAAATGTTTGAAATAAAAAAGGACAAAGGACCAAATTAAAACACTTTATATAAACAAATTACACTTTATTCCACATATCAGTCTGATGGGAATTGAGAACTTCATCTTGTTAGGGCCAGTAGCATAGCATTTGAATCAAGTAACTGTTAGAAACCTGCTGTTATAAATGTGGTGTTCTTAGATGGTTAAAATATTATAGACTACAATGTCAGATAATATTTTTATTAAAATCTTTAATTTTCTTAAGATCACCTGGGACTTCACTGCAAAAGACAAATACTATATCTACTGGTACAAAGCCTTATTATGGAGTTATTTTCTTATTTTCATTATTTTCATTATATGTTTCATAGTACATATGATAGTGTGTGATAGATTATCAGTAATAACTGTGACCTATTTGACTGTGACAATTTGATTGACTGACAATAATTTTCTAAGATACTAGAACACTATTTGTTAGGGCCAGATATAATTGTATTTTTTTAAGCCATTAATAAGGTCAAAAAAACAAAAAAAAAAAAAACTTTGAGATGATGTTTACCTACATTTCAAAAACTTACTCAGAATTTTTTTAAAACTTCTAGATTAACTTTTTGAAGACTGAAATGGAAAGGAAAAGCAAAATGATCCGTGACCTCCAAAATGAGGTAAGAGGAACATGGAATTGTCAACAATAGATGCAAGAAGATATTTGAAAATACGTTTCAGGTTTTGACCGTTATTGAATATGTTTAAGATTTTACTCAAATATTCAACAGAGAAAGCAATGAAATGTATCAGTATTTATCCTACTCTTGCATTAGAATTGTGGAATGATGGAAGTTTCAGTACTTACTGTGATCAGCCTCTGCAGAATATCAAGCAATAAGTACTATATTTCATCACAGAAATTAATTTTACTTATAACATTGTGGTATTTTAAGAGTGTAAAAAAATAAGTTTAGACTGAATGATCTAATAAAATGAATTATAATGATTTCCATCTTATTTTCTAATACAGTTTTTTAATTCATACCATACATATATCTGCTTATTAGCTGAGGATGAAAAATAGTGGATGATGATTTTCTCTTTTAATCCACATCTAAATGAAAGGTTGGTTTTGACTTGGGGTAGCTGTTTTTCAAAAGCATGCTATGAGTGCTAAACTTACCCAAGGATAGTATCCTAAGCTTTTATCATATTTGTATAAATTCAAAAGCACTGCATGAGCCTAAAAATAAACTTCTTGACAGTAAAGGTGGAAAGATAAAACAGGAAACAATGAATGTTATTTAGATTAGTGACTGATGCTGTAGCCTATGAAGTATCCTGGAGTACCCTATCCATAGGTATTTTTCCTCTGATCAAGTTGAAATGAGAATGGGGTTCTTCTCATTAGTTTGGTAGAGAAACTGCTGGGCTTAATCTCTACAATAGGAATATAGTCCTGAATGGCTATTTATTTTTTTTTTGTCTTTTAATTGTTTTTATTGTCTTTTTGTTTTACTAATTTGCATGGGTAGAAAAGCTTTTATCGGAGGAAATAAAATAATAGAACATAAGAAACTTCAGTATGTTTCTGTTTTGTTTATTTCCACTTAATAGAGACATCAACATTTTCTATTCTAAACTTGAGTCACATGACACCTGCTTTGTGGAAAGCATCAGAAACTCATAGCACATGTGCTACCTAAATCTGTTGCTATATAAGCATTACAAATAGAGTATACATGTATGTACTTTCATTATGCACATTGTACAAATTTTACTGTCCTCTAGATACCAAAAAGAGAAAAGAGCTAATATGGATGATGCTGATGATGCGGGAGGGGGGAAAGGGATGGAATGGAGAAGCAGAAAAAAGTGATTAAGTACACAAGTATATATATATATATATATATATATGATTGTACAGCAATGAGACTAATTTGCTGAATTATGATTTTTCTGCACTTGCACTTCTTTCAAAGCAAAGACGGCAACATACAGTTCAACTTTATGTTGGCTTATATTTGTTTGGTGATCTTTGTCAGCCACTGGCACTTCTATGAAGACTTCATTTTCAAGCTGCATGTGAACAACTCTTTCTAGGAAATAGTACTAAAATATTTCCCAGGGACTGGATCACATATACATACTTTTAAAACACTTTATATGGAAAAATGAATACTTGAAACAAGTAAAAAAGTACGATTGTGCCATTCTTGTAGGACAATATTTGTAATCTTAACTGAATGTGGAAAAATATCATATGATTTCTGGACGGTTGTCACTTAAAATTCTTCTTTAGGTTCACATCCTGAATATTGACACATTTAAATACATATTTTGTCTACTTCAAAATGCTAAACTTTATAAATGAAGAAAAAAAAAAAGTATGCTGCTTGGAAAGTACTTCTTGCACTAAGACAGCGTTATTGAATTTATTTTTTTCAATTTAAGGGTCACAAGGGAAATTGTAGCATGGCTTGCACAATATTCGTAAGAGAGAATCTGAACATGAGTAATGAACCCACATCTGGTGTAGCTCCAGTTATGAATAGAGAGTCTGCATAATGTGCACCAACTAAAGGAAAACTTTTGACTCTCTAATAGGACATTCATAAAAGGAAGTTAATGTCTAGTTAAAATTCACCTAGGGTAGATGGTACCGCCTTGGCGAGATTGTTTGATGATCAGAATTCAGTCTTGAGGTTTAGTAAGTATTTTCTGATAATAAAATTGCATGAGAAGTTATCAAGTGCTATTTTTAGGCTTTTGCAAGGCTTTTATATGCCTATATATTTTGGAAAAGCAATGAGCTGAAGCTGGAAAAGAAGAGGGCTGGATGAAGAGGAGAGTGGGAGAGGTGAAGGTTAATGTAAATACTGATTGTATTTCCATTCGGGTATAGTATATGCATTCTATCCAAACACTTTCACATAGATAAATACTGGAAAAGTCTGCATAAGTTATATGCTTTTTGTTTGTTTTTAATTTATTCAAACTATCTGAAATATTTTCATTTTTTATGTTGTCATCTTATTAGATGTTCTAACAACTGTAGGAAAAGATTGTAGGCACTGTTTATTTTGCATATATTTTAGGAGGAAATACAGAACAGTATTTGTGATTAAAGAAGTGATATGATCCTAGAGTGGCCTGGAAATCAGAAGCTCCAGAATGCTTTCCTTAGAATCATAGAATCATTCAAGTCTGAAAAGAGCTCTAAGATCATCTATTCCAATCTTTTAACCTAGTACTGAAGTCCGCCACTAAACCATGCTACTGAGTTTTAAATCTACATGGTTCTTGAAGACCTCCAGAGATGGTGACTATATCACTTCCAAAGACAGCCTATTCCAATGCCACACAGCCTTTTCAGTAAAGAAATTTCTTCTAATATCCAACCTAAGTTGACTTAATCAATAAACTTGCCATGAGATAGATTTGATTTGAGAGGATTGCTTAGTCCTGTGCTGTAGCCTGGTGTGTGGAGAAGGAACTAATAGCTATGCCTATTTAATGTTTTTTTATTAAAACTTCTATAGTATGTTGTCAGTTGCCTAAAAGTCCACTAACAACAGATTTTTTCTGGAATTTCAATTATTGTTTATTGAACACTTCACTAAGGACCTCACATTTTGATGGAGTTGGACAAAATAAATAGTATGATTTTGAGGAAACTGTTTATCTAAGCCCTACCTCCAGTCACTGAATATACAGTATGCTTTTAAGAAACCTGTTAGTAATATTAACTATGCTGTATATTTAGTTAATAGATCGTATTTTATATATAATTAAAATACAGTTCTGTCTGCATACAAATGGACAGAGACAATAAAAATGGAATTCCTTTCATTGCTACTGTTGCCCTTCTTTCAAATATTGCATTTACTGTCTATTTATATTGGCATATTTTTAATTCAGCAATCTCAGACTCACCCATGACTGTAAAAATTCCCCATTTAGTTCTGGTGTTTCAGCACATTCACCTACTGTCATTCAACTCTGCAATTCATAGATAGGAACAGACAACAGCAGCATTGTAACTGAATGCAGAAGCTGTGCTGTAGCATATGAGGAGAGGACAACGTACAGAAAGGTAATTTTCAGGCTGCTCAAGGTTTTGTAAAAACAGTTGGCAACAAAAATTGCCCCTGGTGTGGAGGGGAAAAAGTGCTGTATACAGTACATAGTAATTGTGTCTAAAAATTCCTCTTTGAGTTCTCTCAGTGCTTCCTACAACACTTGAAAAAATCTGTAAGTCCTCCAGCTGATAAACATTTTTGTGTAATTTCCTTGAGTTAAGCAAGTTAGGAATTCCTCCCAAAATTTAATAAATGCTATCATTACCAATATTCTGTATGGAGAGCTAGTGAAACGTTATTCAGCTTTGTTACATGGATGTCATCATTGCCTCACATTGTATTTAAGTATAACTCTGTATTAAAATAATAATAATTAAAAAAGCTCTAATGTAAATCATTTTATTGCATGTGATTAGATGTGATATGATGGTATATTTTCTCATTATCTGTGGGGAAGGTGTTTCTATCTATCTCTGTGTATACCTATATTAATGTATGTTAATCTCTTTACACACTCTACTTAAAACTATCTTAACTATCTACTTAAAGCAATCACATGTTTTTATTAAGTTGGTATAGCATTTTATATCAGACAATAGCTTTCTTTGCTGTTTAGGCTGCAGCAGAACTTTGAAGAACATGAATTACATGAAAGACACATAGTAATACAGGCAATACAAAGTAAACCAGGAGTGGAAAATGGATTTGGCTGTAGCTCCCAGTAATGTGTTCTTTCTGCTTAGAAGCATAGTTTTAAATAACTACCTTGTAAACAATACGTTTGTTCTATTCATGTATAAATTGTGCTTATAGCTTTAGTGTCAAGTAAATCATCCTAAAACAGAATTTTCTTCAATCTCTCTGTGCTTAGCTGCACTAATAAAAGGCAAAGTCATAGCAGTTTAAAGTCCCACCTGATCTATCGGGAATTTCATGCCCTGCAGGGTGAATTCAATCGAATTGCATTGAATTATGGTGGAAAAAAAATGAACTCCCTTAGTGAAGCAGAAATGAAATTTTAAGGCTTTGAAACTTCATCCCGACACTATCCTATGAAGGAGGACATTGTAATTCTTCGCTCTTTGTACTCAGTATATAAAATTAACTGTGAGTTTTCTAAGTATAAAACTCTGTCACCATGCAGGAAAAAAAGTTGGGTAAAGTTCTGCTCCCTCTTTGGATATTGCATTGGTTCTACGTTTCAAAAAAAAAAATTAAAAAAAAAAAATAAATATTAAGTATTAGAGGGAGTGTCACTGTCAAAGAAACATTAAATAAACAACAAGACTATTATTGCAGTTTCCAGTAGCATAGTCTGCTAAGTATCTTTAAATTTAATATTGCTTCTTGCCTTATTGCAGCTTCATTTGAACTTAAGAAAAAAAAAAAATCTAATGAAATGATATTTAAAATTATTTCAGTATGATTTGTCCTGAAAATGATGGTGAAAAGCTGGAAATGCAGTGTAATCAAGTGAGGATGTCTCTTAGGACAGTACTTGAGATCATAAATAAACAAATCCTGCTGTATCCAGATTCTTAGTGAGATATACTTGTAGTGACGTGATAGCAGCTGCAGCTACAGTGAATGTTAGAATAAGCTTTTGTTTTTAAAGGTCAGTTTTCCTGACCTTGTATACCCAAGAAAATAGGATGTGCTTTTTCAGATTCTGTTGAAGGATAATCAGAAAATCAATTAAGGTATTTTAATGGATAAGTCTGAACCTCTCTCTGTCCTAGGAACTGCCACATTTCTGCCACATCATTTTCAGGCATCTAATTCACGGCCAGGAGCTACAAGAAATTGCAGTAGACATTAAAATATGAATGTTTAGATAAAATGCATTCTTAATGGATGAGAAGATTTTAAATGAAATGTGTACCTATTAGGCATCTATTTTCATCCAGTGCTTAACCACAATGTCTTGGCTGTCTTGTTTGATTTTGTGCAATATTGTTTGTATGTTGACTTCTCAATTAATGTTGAAGGTCATAGCAGTGTTCTTTTGTGATCTTTCTGAAATCATTCTGATATCTTGATTCATCAAGTGTTTTTCAAGCACTCTTCAAGCACCCTACTAAATTCTTATTTCTGTCATCCTCATTCATTAAGTCCAAAATTGCAAAATGTCTGAATTCCTTATTTTGTCATACTTGTCTAGTCTCAAAACTGTGTAACACCTTTTGATCCCAATTTAGGCAGTTGTCATTTGTAGCAAAACATCATCTGCAGAGAAAAACGTCATTTCCAGTCTGTGCTTCCAATACCCATTTCCTATGGAAGGAAATGAAAATTAGAGATCCTGGGTACTGGTGCTATGTAATGTGAGCTTCTATAAAAGTGTTGAAGATCAGATTGTTTGGGTCTTTGGTACTGGGGAGATACAAGAGTTGTCTGATACTCTGTTTTGTCTTATTTCTATGTCAATTTGGCCAGTATATTTGAAGGTAAAGGAAAAGAGTAGTAAGTCCTAGTAGTTTCTTCACTTTATGCTGTTTCAACCAGGCAGCCTTTTTGAAATTTTATAATCAATATAAAACTTCCCCTGAAGCTAGTGTTAATTTTGCCAAACGGGAAAAGTTCTGATCTAATTTATTCATGTTATACAGACAGGTGGAATAGCTGGTTGTTGATACCAAGATGTTGAAATTACCTAGCGGGAAGACCACTTAAAAGAGGGTAATATATATATATATATATAATATATATATAATATATATATATATATAATATATATATATAATTTATATATATATAAATTGATACTTTAACATCTTGAGTAGACAGTATTGATTTTTATCCTTAGATGACATAATAAAAGAGTATTTAATGATTAAATTTTCAGAGTTCATAAAGAGAAGGTGAAATTGATACAATTTCATCATTACAAATAATGCTTTCAAATACCAATGGTTGTCACTTCAGATTAAGAAAAAGGGATGAGCCCTGAGAAGCTCTGTTATCCTAATTTAGTGTCAGACTATTCTTTGCCTCTGAAAACACCACACAATAGCATAAGAATTTTCAAAGGTATATACGGCATAAAAAACGTATGTTTTATTTATTTAAAACATTGCTTGAGAAAGTTATATTGCACTTGGAATACAACAATGCTGTTGTGGGCTGACAGCTCTCTTGATGTTATAAGTAGATTTCAATGAAAGCCAATAAGAAATTAGAGAAAAAAGAAGCCCCAGCTGATCATGTTATAGTACTCTATACAAAACTCCCGTTGTTTTCAAGAGAGAAGGTGTAGTGTTTGCATTTTCTTTATGATCATTCTCTTGAATATAAATGAGGTTATTTGCTGAGTTCAGTGGGAGCAGAAAGTGATTTAGAAAATATTTTTTCTTCTGTGTTCTTCAGAGGTTTAAATTAAACTGGACTGCTGTGGTTTTTAGTAGCTTTAAATCTTAATCAAGATGAGGTATAGCTTGAAAAGTTTAACTTTATATAGTGAAGCACTTTTAGACTGAGGTTTGTTATTCTGTGACTTTTAAAAAGACTTTAGTTCCCTCCTTTGGTTCATTAATTTGATCAAACTACGTGCAATATTTGGACTGATAATTCTAATTGATATATAGATATTTATGGAAGATGAAATGATAAAAATAACAAAATATTTAACTGTAATTTATGACAGAACTATTCTAGAATAAAACTTCTAATGGAATTCCTGACTTATCAGTCATGTTGTCACATGAGTTGAAGCATCTATCAGGCTTTTCATTGAATGCAAAACCCTACCAGCTGTTTGACTGTAATGCAACTCCACAATGTCATTCTTAAAGTGGTAGAATCATAGGAAATTATTTTTTCCTGACAGTAAAATGAATTGGTTTCAGCTACTGTGCATTTCATTTCAGCTTAAAACCCTGGGATATTTGTAAATACAGGCATTTTCGTCTCTGTAAAAATAAACTATTTAACTAAAAAATGCAGTGTTTTGAGGAGGGCTGTTCAGTTTGTTTAGCTCACACTTAAGTATCCACTTTCTTAATGAACATCTCAGCCTTGCCGTGGAATTGCTAGCCTTACAAACGTGGAAGCATTGATGGTTCATTGCAGTGGGAACAGAATGTTTTACAGTCTGATTGGCCACTTCCTACACAGCCACTCCAGTATATTATGTTACTGGTAAGAAACAGTTCACCTTCAGTGTCCAGTGAACCTTCCACTGAGTCTCAAAAGTAGAAATTGTGCTATTCTGGGGGAAAATTGGTCATTTTCTGTTATCCAGAGCATTTTAAACCACTTTGTTGTGGAATCTTTTCTCCCACACTACTCCCTTCAGAACATCATTCCACAGTATATGAGGCTGCAGATGCTATTGGAGAAGGAAATATTAAATAGATCACTTGATTTGTCTGTAATTTAAACCGTAATAACTTGAGTGACTTGCATGGTTTTTATTGAGTTGTCATTTAAGTATTGATATTAAGAAAATTTGTTTATAGCTGTATTGTAATTTATAAAAATAATTTTTATTAGACACCTCGAAGTGGCTTTGCCATAGCTGTTGTAATAATTATGCTCACTTATCAAGTTTGCCTATAGAAATCTTCCCATGCACTATCTTCAGTTTCTGCAGAAGCCGCTCTGTGATTTTCATAGCTGAAAATATTTAAAACAACAGCCAATAATACTTGAACTATTCACATTTTTAATTATCTAGGATATTGTAAACAATTTAAAACATGCAAAATTTAGTAGATGTGGAAATGTTTCTTGGGCGTTATGATAAGAGCTTAAACAAACAGGTGATGCTGAAAGTATTCTGTAAGATGCTATCTTCTCTAATCTCAGTTTGTGTTTGTGAATAAGGATGTCTGAATAATATTTTGTTTTTATCAGACAGATACCTGAGCTCAGGTAGAACCTACATAGAGTAAAACAAAAAATAACAATTAAAAAAAGGCAACACCCCTGTCAGATTGCTATGGTTCATCAGCAACCTGTGCTGTCTTTTTTTTAATGTTTTATGTTTACCTTTTCACATATAGAATAGTTACTCTGTGTAAGGCTGTAAGTGTACTTCTGTAAATTTAAACTAGGTGTTCACTTCCTGATTATGTGTATATGTATTTGTCAGTATATTTAAATTAAAATCCTTTGCATATAGGTTCAGATACATATTTGTGTATCTCAATATATTTGTGTATAAGAATATACTGTGACCTTCAATTGCTTAAAGGCATCAAAAGATTTACAGTTGATACACTTGAAACTGTATTGGCTGTTTGCCCAGGAAACTTTCTTCTTTCTGGTATTCTGGCTTCTTCTCTAGAGCCTTTAGCACCTCCTGCCCTCCTTCTGTGCTGACCTTGGGAGCTGCAGGGCTGTTTCTCACTCCAGCTGCTGTTGTGCAACAGGTTTTTTTCCTTTTCTTAAATCTGCTTTCATAGAGGCACAAACAACATGTCTTATTGTCTTGGCTCTGGGCAGCAGCAGGTCCCTTTGGAGCCAGCTGAAACAGGCCCTTACCTAACGTGGGGCAGCTTCTGGCCTGTTCTCACAGAGGCCAATCCTGCAGCTCCCTGCTTCCCAAACCTTGCCACATAAACCCAATACACATACAAAGCCAGGAAAGCAGATGCATTTGACCGTGCTTTTTTCCTCGTAGTATAATTTGTGCTTGCTGTGCATTTGTGCATTGCAACCAGAAGATTCACTGTATTTGTGTTAGCCAATGGCAAGCTCTGAGTATTTAAACTGTAGATTTTCTGCTGCTGACCTTTGAGTCTTAGGAGAAAAGAAGTGAAGAACTGCAACCTGAGAGTTAGTTAGTCCCTCCTCCCTCATCTGCCCAAAATGGGCCTAATGAGATCAAGGAAACTCTACCACCTAGGAATGGAATTTATATCCTGTACCTGTTCACTGGAAAATTTTTGTGTATTTTTAGTGTTGACGTATTTGTAACCAATACTTCCTTGCTGTAGTGATGTCTGTCTGTCATGTTGAAATAGGATGGACCTTCACTAATGGGGTAGTCTAATGGGGTAGCGTTTATTATTATAAAATATATATTTTTAAACTCACTTTTAATTTCATAAGAAGGTAAAATCTGGCATATGTATTCAATGTGAAGAGCACGTTATTTTTAGCAGAAATGTAAATAAAATGATTTGGGAAAGAATCGGTCAAATCTGGAACTGCCAAGGCGGTTATAAGTACCTATCGAAAGCTTTTTGTGAGCTGGTTCTGCATAGTTCCCCTACCTGTATGCCTCTTTGGTATACTCTACAGAATCTGATTTTCTAAAATCTATTTTATTTTTTAAGATTCATGCTACTCTTTTAAGCATAATTTTGTGAATGCACAAGAATTGGCTCACTCAGTTGGCTCATTTCATTATAGTTAATTGCATCCTTTCTGTGTTAGAGGGTGACACTTTTTCTTTAGTTGCACAAGGAAAAATAAAATTTCTTGAGCTTTCTGCCATTGCAACAAGCAAAAGCACCTCTAGCTTGATACTCAAAATATGCAGAGTTGAACAAAAAGCTTTATTATTGCATTCCACCAAAATGTTTGCTTAGGTAGAAAATACATTTTAAATCTTTTTGTCTTGATGCATATTCCCAGTGACTGCTGCCAACTCTTGTTTTTGTCATTTGGGGGAAAAAAAGCAAGTAATTTACATTTGAAAGAGGCAAGCATGTATGTGCAGTTTGTAGTATTTGCACTGCATTGCTTCCTTCTGCTTAAATTCTCTGCACAGATCATACACTGTGTGAGAAACAATCAGTTCAGTAGCACTTGGTGTGCTAAAGATTTCATGGTTACTGTGTTATAAAATAATACTCAATTTTTATGGTGGTTTAAGCTCAATGAATGATGTAGAAATCACTCAGTAATTTGAAGTTAATTATTTATAATCATTAAGTGTCCCACATTTTTCTCCTTTGGAAAATGTTTGATTTCCCTTTAGTCATTCTGGCCTTTTTAATTATTAGAAATGGACCTGCAAGCAATAGGAGAAAGGGAATGAAAATTTAACTTCACTCTAACCTTTGGTTTTGTTTTCTGTTATTGTTACTGATGCTTTTTATATTTTAACTTTTTAAGTTTGATTTTGTATATATTTCTATAGCTAAAATATTTGGTTTCATTTATTTAAGGTTGACCTTGAAATAGTGTTCTATATTTTTCATATTTTACGTCTTAATTCCATAGGTGAGCAGGGGAGTCAGATACAACACTCAAATTCTGCAGTGTGAAGTAGTTTGTCTTTGCAAGTTTATATGCAGGGCTACATATTTATGGAGAGAACTCAAGACCCATGAGTGTTAAATGTAAATGCTTAGTTTACATCGTTCTTTTTATTTATTTAATTTCTAATCATAAATCTCAGGAAATGAGCTTTGTGTTGTTGCAAACACTGTCTACAAACACTGATTTTAAACAAGTGATTTTAACAATCTGTATCTGTATAACTCTTGTGTATTCAAGCCTTGGCAGAGATGATTTGTCTATCTCGTAATTCCCAATAGAAGTTTATGAAGGATTTGGACAGTTAGATTCAATTGAATTTGTTGAGCTTTGTTTGCATCAGGCTCTCTCAAGTACATAAGTGTTTTCTAATTCTCTAACCTGATAAAGCCATGATATCAGTGTTACCTCTGAGACGGATCCCTGGATGCCTTTGCTGAAGCTTGGATGGTGATGGCTGTCAGCTGTTCCTCTTCACTGGGCCCTAACCTGACTGCTGATTGTTCTGTGTCTTATTTTCCCCTTTCATTACTTCCAAATACATTTTTATCTCTGGTTAATCAATTATGCCAAATAACAGTCCATAGGGCCACTTCTTCTTCACAGAGTAAAATGAGTTATTATCAGTTAAATAGAATAATTATATTAAATATGTTAAATACAACACATATGCATAGAATACATATAAATATATGTATTCTCGTAAAAGAGAACAGGACCACGTACCTGCCTGGCTTGGCAGATCTGAAGTCTACATCACAATTAAACAGTCATTTTTAGAACTCCCAAATGTGATAGCCAACTTACTTAAGTTAAACAATATTTATGACCAAAGAAAACTTAGTCTAAATTTTACTGACAATTTTTAGGATTTATAATTGTGGACAGTAGATAAAGATGAATATCCCCTTTGTTTTGAGGAATATAATAGCATTTTTGATAACACGGAACACAAAATGGAAAGAGAATGGCATTTTATTTAAACCAGGAGACAGGAATGGCATAATAAACAGTGTTTTAGCAGTACCTTTTTCTGTTCAGTTGAGAAAATTATGAGGATAATCAGGTATGAGTTTTACTATGTTGTTGGGCTCCACGGGTAAGTAATTGTTGAACTAGTTTTGTAATAGCTGTCATAAATAAGCCTATAAAATATACAACGAAGGTTGATTTATAGCAACAATCCCAAGTGACAGTGCGAAACATAGAGCTGTAATCTGAATGGCACAATTCAAGAGGGGAGAGGACAAATGGGGAAAGCGGACATATGGGGAAAGCGGACTTCAGGCTGCTCAGGGAACTAGTCAGTAAGGTCCCCTGGGAAACTGCTCTTGAAGGCCTCGATGTCCACCAGTGCTGGTCACTCTTTAAGCGATGCCTCCTAGAAGCACAAGATAAGGCAATTCCAAAATATCGCAAGTCAGGCAGGCGGGGCAGGAGGCCGGCGTGGCTGACCAGGAACATTCTAATGGAGATTAGGCGAAAACAGAGAGTGTTTCGCTACTGGAAGGAGGGCCAGGCGTCATGGAAAGAATACAGGGATGCTGTTCGTGTTTGTAGGGAGAAAGTTCGAGTGGCCAAAGCACAGCTAGAGTTGAAGCTGGCTGTGTCTGTGAGAGAAAATAAAAAGGGTTTTTTTAGATATGTAAATGGAAAAAGGAGAACTAAAGAAAACATAGGGCCGCTCCTTGATAGGGAAGGTCTCCTCACAGACGATGACGTAGGCAAAGCAGAGACGCTTAACGCCTTCTTTGCCTCTGTCTTCAATGCCGATGATGGGCTTCGGGACCCAGGGTGCCCTGAGCTGGAGGACCGGGACGGTGGGGATGACAAACTCCCAACTGACCCTGAACGTGTGCGGGATTTGCTACTCCACCTGGATCCCTACAAGTCCATGGGTCCGGATGGGATTCATCCCCGGGTGCTGAAAGAGCTGGCGGATGTCATTGCGGAACCTCTATCAATTATTTTTCAACGATCCTGGGAATTTGGAGAGGTCCCAGTAGACTGGAAGCTGGCAAATGTTGTGCCAATTTTCAAGAAGGGTCAGAAAGAAGACCCTAGCAATTACAGGCCTGTCAGTCTCACGTCAGTGCCTGGTAAAATCATGGAGAAGTTGGTTCTTGGACTCATTGAGGCGCACCTGGGGGACAAAGCAGTTATTGGTCCCAGCCAGCATGGGTTTGTGAAGGGTAGGTCCTGCCTAACTAACCTGATTTCCTTTTATGATAAGATCACCCGTATGGTGGACCAAGGGAAACCAGCTGATGTGATTTTTTTGGACTTCAGCAAGGCTTTTGACACGGTTTCCCATAGGATCCTACTGGACAAAATGTCCACCATAGAGCTAAATAAAAACATCATACGATGGGTGAGCAATTGGCTAACGGGCAGGGCCCAAAGGGTTATGGTAAATGGAGCTGCGTCAGGCTGGCGGGCGGTCACCAGTGGGGTCCCTCAAGGCTCCATTTTAGGGCCGGTACTTTTCAATATTTTTATAAATGATCTGGATGTAGGAATAGAGGGTATTTTGAGCAAGTTTGCTGATGACACCAAACTTGGAGGAGTTGTGGACTCAAGTGAGGGCGTAAAGGCCTTACAGAGGGATCTGGACAGGTTGGAGAGCTGGGCGATCACCAACCGCATGAAGTTCAATAAGAGCAAGTGCCGGATCCTGCACCTGGGACGGGGAAACCCTGGCTGCACATACAGACTGGGCGATGAGACGCTGGAGAGCAGCCTAGAAGAGAGGGATCTGGGGGTCGTGATAGACAGCAAGTTGAATATGAGCCAGCAGTGTGCCCTGGCAGCCAGGAGGGCCAATCGTATCCTGGGGTGCATCAAGCACGGCATCGCTAGTAGGTCAAGGGAGGTGATTGTCCCGCTCTACTCTGCGCTGGTGCGGCCTCACCTCGAGTACTGTGTGCAGTTCTGGGCACCACAGTATAAAAAGGACATGAAACTGTTGGAAAGTGTCCAGAGGAGGGCTACGAAGATGGTGAAAGGCCTTGAGGGGAAGACGTACGAGGAACGGCTGAGGTCACTGGGCCTGTTCAGCCTGGAGAAGAGGAGGCTGAGGGGAGACCTCATCGCAGTCTACAACTTCCTCGTAAGGGGTTGTCAAGAGGCAGGAGACCTTTTCTCCATTAACACTAGTGACAGGACCCGCGGGAACGGGGTTAAGCTGAGGCAGGGGAAATTTAGGCTGGACGTCAGGAGGGGGTTCTTCACAGAGAGGGTGGTTGCACACTGGAACAGGCTCCCCAGGGAAGTGGTCACTGCACCGAGCCTGTCTGAATTTAAGAAGAGATTGGACTGTGAACTTAGGCACATGGTCTGAACTTTTGGGTAGACCTGTGCGGTGTCGAGAGTTGGACTTGATGATCCTTAAGGGTCCCTTCCAACTCAGGATATTCTATGATTCTATGATTCTATGAAATGTGACTTCTCACCTGGTCTGAAAAGGTTTATACTTTGCCAATTCAAAAAGAACAGTGCTTTCTATACCAGTAGGAACAGGACCTCAGAATATCTAGCACTATGACTGCAGATGATGACTATGCCAATATATGTCAGATGAAAAAGAGCACTGTAGCAGGTGTGCTCCTACAGCAACAAAGATACCTACTAAAAATAAACTGTGTTTGTTATTGCTTCTATGTAATGTATTGCAAGAAGCAAAGGTTTTAACAGTGGAGTTTTTCATATGCTTGTCTTTATGTAACATTTATCTTCTCTTCATCCATACTGATTGACTGTGTGCATTTAGCTGTCAAAAAGAAACAAAATATTTCTTCCAGGAAAATGATAGTAAGCATAATCAATTTTCAAGATGACTAGCAGTGGCTTTCCTTTTGTCTAACCAGGAAACTAAAAATGATTGCCACCTTACCAGACTCAAGACGAGATAAGATAATCAGGCAGACACTGGCTAAGTCACTTCACATGCCTGTGTTATAAGAAGCCACAGAAAGCACAGGCAAGGGTGTGTTTTGGTGGTGTAGTTCATTGTGGTGGAACAAAACCATCTGAACTACACCTCGACTTTGTAACGAGCTACCGATAAAGCCAGAATTCACAATGACAATGGGCATGACAAGATTTCATCCAGCCAATATCTCAAACCAGGAGAGTAAACATACATTTATTCCCTTGCAATTATCACGAGTTCTTAGTTAAAGTACAATTAGCAGTTTCCACAGTGACTCTTCTAAAAAGATGAAACTTATCCACGGAAATGATCAAATATAAATGTCTTAGAGTAGATTGATGTAAATGTGTTTTATTTATTTATTTATTATTCTTATTTCTATTGTATGTGGCTCCATCTGTTCCTTCCCACACCAGCTACTGTTGGCTTTGACAGAATCTCCATTTACCATTAAGTATTGAGGTAAATTTTTAGCAGGAAAAATGTGTTGCAGCTGTTACTAAGCTGTGAAGCATGCTATTAGGAAGGGACTGGTAAAAATGGTGGAATTACTTTGGCCAATACTAGAGGCAGCATGAGAATTAGACTGGGGATATTCTAGATTATGCTTGCTATGATTTTGAGGCAGCTGGCTCTCAAACCAAATTATATTTCCATTTTAACCCTCTGACCCTGTAATAACCACAGCATTTAGACAAGCACCAGCTAAGCAGAAAGGAGTTTTTAAAAACTTTAGAAAGGTTTTACATTTCTGCCTTCCTTTTTTGCTTGATTTACTGCGGTTTTAATGCAGTTGATTCATTCTCACCAGCACCACCCAGTTTTCCCTTTTTGAGAAATATATTATCTTAATTCTTTGCTTCTGAAGCCTTGAAAACTTCGCACATTTATTTTTACAGGCCCTAAACTCTGTATAAATAATGAGTTCTGATCCTGCTAGATTGCTTTGTAGGCTAATGCAATATTTTATTTATTCCCATGAATAATTATTCCCAGAGACTGTGATTTTCAACTACTTGATCAAAGGCAATAACTCTCTTCTGTTCACATCTCAGAAATCTGTGTTTGGATTTTCTTTGTTTAGAACATAAGGCTAAAATGACGGTTCATATTCATGTGTCTACTCCCAACCATTTCCCTCAGCCATGGTCTCAGTTTAGGCTACTTGAAAGTCATCTTAATCCTAATTTGACCTCTAGACCATACGTGGAGATAGTGTTTCTCTTTTAATAAACAAAACAAACAAACAAAAAACCCACTATATATGTACCTTAATAAAGTAAGAAATTTTTAGGGAGAAAGTTCGAGTGGCCAAAGCACAGCTAGAGTTGAAGCTGGCTGTGTCTGTGAGAGAAAATAAAAAGGGTTTTTTTAGATATGTAAATGGAAAAAGGAGAACTAAAGAAAACATAGGGCCGCTCCTTGATAGGGAAGGTCTCCTCACAGACGATGACGTAGGCAAAGCAGAGACGCTTAACGCCTTCTTTGCCTCTGTCTTCAATGCCGATGATGGGCTTCGGGACCCAGGGTGCCCTGAGCTGGAGGACCGGGACGGTGGGGATGACAAACTCCCAACTGACCCTGAACGTGTGCGGGATTTGCTACTCCACCTGGATCCCTACAAGTCCATGGGTCCGGATGGGATTCATCCCCGGGTGCTGAAAGAGCTGGCGGATGTCATCGCGGAACCTCTATCAATTATTTTTCAACGATCCTGGGAATTTGGAGAGGTCCCGGTAGACTGGAAGCTGGCAAATGTTGTGCCAATTTTCAAGAAGGGTCAGAAAGAAGACCCTAGCAATTACAGGCCTGTCAGTCTCACGTCAGTGCCTGGTAAAATCATGGAGAAGTTGGTTCTTGGACTCATTGAGGCGCACCTGGGGGACAAAGCAGTCATTGGTCCCACCCAGCATGGGTTTGTGAAGGGTAGGTCCTGCCTAACTAACCTGATTTCCTTTTATGATAAGATCACCCGTATGGTGGACCAAGGGAAACCAGCTGATGTGATTTTTTTGGACTTCAGCAAGGCTTTTGACACGGTTTCCCATAGGATCCTACTGGACAAAATGTCCACCATACAGCTAAATAAAAACATCATACGATGGGTGAGCAATTGGCTAACGGGCAGGGCCCAAAGGGTTATGGTAAATGGAGCTGCGTCAGGCTGGCGGGCGGCCACCAGTGGGGTCCCTCAAGGCTCCATTTTAGGGCCGGTACTTTTCAATATTTTTATAAACGATCTGGATGTAGGAATAGAGGGTATTTTGAGCAAGTTTGCTGATGACACCAAACTTGGAGGAGTTGTGGACTCAAATGAGGGCGTAAAGGCCTTGCAGAGGGATCTGGACAGGTTGGAGAGCTGGGCGATCACCAACCGCATGAAGTTCAATAAGAGCAAGTGCCGGGTCCTGCACCTGGGACGGGGAAACCCTGGCTGCACGTACAGACTGGGCGATGAGACGCTGGAGAGCAGCCTAGAAGAGAGGGATCTGGGGGTCGTGATAGACAGCAAGTTGAATATGAGCCAGCAGTGTGCCCTGGCAGCCAGGAGGGCCAATCGTATCCTGGGGTGCATCAAGAACGGCATCGCTAGTAGGTCAAGGGAGGTGATTGTCCCGCTCTACTCTGCGCTGGTGCGGCCTCACCTCGAGTACTGTGTGCAGTTCTGGGCACCACAGTATAAAAAGGACATGAAACTGTTGGAAAGTGTCCAGAGGAGGGCTACGAAGATGGTGAAAGGCCTTGAGGGGAAGACGTACGAGGAACGGCTGAGGTCACTGGGCCTGTTCAGCCTGGAGAAGAGGAGGCTGAGGGGAGACCTCATCGCAGTCTACAACTTCCTCGTAAGGGGGTGTCGAGAGGCAGGAGACCTTTTCTCCATTAACACTAGTGACAGGACCCGCGGGAACGGGGTTAAGCTGAGGCAGGGGAAATTTAGGCTGGACGTCAGGAGGGGGTTCTTCACAGAGAGGGTGGTTGCACACTGGAACAGGCTCCCCAGGGAAGTGGTCACTGCACCGAGCCTGTCTGAATTTAAGAAGAGATTGGACTGTGAACTTAGGCACATGGTCTGAACTTTTGGGTAGACCTGTGCGGTGTCGAGAGTTGGACTTGATGATCCTTAAGGGTCCCTTCCAACTCAGGATATTCTATGATTCTATGATTCTATGATTCTCCTGATGCCAGCTTTGATTATAGTATTTTTCTCATCATTGTATTATTTTCATTGTTTCTCTGAAATGGGGATCAAAAACAGCTAAAAGGCCTTTGTAGCCTCCTTTACATGAAGCAAAGGTCCAGAATACTGTATGAAATAAACTGGTGTTTAGATTTTTGCATAAATTGTTAGCAGATCAACGAAGAACTACTTATACTGAAAAGGAGGATGTGATAAGAATGAAAACACAGACAAAGGTACCCTCTTGTTTTTCCATGCTTGAGGAAATATTGGTTGTTATTATTTCAAAACACAGTCAGTCGTGCTTGCCAGAAATTGGAGTCTATCAGTCTATGAATTTAGATCCCGAACGTGTGGGAATTTGAAACTACACAGCTTTATTGTGGATATGTTACTTGGGTTTTGAGAAATAATTATGGGTTCCAGAACATGCAGGTGTTGAGCAGGAAGTTCATTAAAAGACTGCTCTTATGAAAACCTGTCTGAGTTCAGAAATACTGAAATATATTTTGCAGATAAAATCATACCCCTGTTAAACAAATACTATGCTTAGCCAACTGTAGCTTTAAGAAGCATTCATAAGAACTACACGTTGTATGACCTAAAGCTAGATCTCTAAGATATTTCTGAGAAGTATGTGAGTATGAAAGTTATTAAATTTACCGGGCAGATATGTTGCTTAGATTACCTGCCTATGACTGACAGACCAATATTTTACTTGATATCATCGGAATGGGTAAATTACATTTTTACATCCTTTCTTTTTCAGGACAATCTGAAAGTCTGCTCACCGTGAAGTTTGTTCTCTTGTCCAAAGTTCTGAATGTTCAGTTTCAACTAAGATAAAAAAAAAAAAAAAAAAAAAAAAAAAAAAAAAAAGAATTGAGATAGAAAGCAGAACTGAATTAATAAATAATCAGAAATTAATCCTACACAGGTTTTTGTGGGTACTCTTAAGAATAGGTGTCCCAAAAGCTGGCATATTTTGTAAAAAAAAAAAATGAAATCACAGCCCTAAAGTAGCAAAAATTCAGAAATTAGAGCATCTCTTTGAAAAGATGGATGTTGGATCCATAGTCAGCAAGAATGGAATCAAGCCTTAGATGGTCAGCAATCTGGATGAGAAGGCAACGCAACAGCTCTAATTTCCTCATCCTGAGGGAGATCTGAGCTGCTGAGCTTGTGAATACTGACTAGACCAAGACCTGCCCCGAAGCATGGTATTAGTCATGTGAGATTTTAACACTGGATTGAAGGGCTAGGGAGCAAAAAGAGAGACCAGATGAACAAGCATTTATGTATTTCAAGTATTTGCCTGTGTGGTTAGAGTTTCTTGTGTGTGACCTGCTTGCAACTTGGATTTTATACAACGGTGGTAAACATAAACATGAATAAGACTAGTTGTCTGGCACTCACTTAGAACTAATTGGTGTAATTCAGTTAGCTAATTTCAGTTAAGCTACCACCGTTCACAGCAGCTGACTATTTTAATACATATTCAACAAAATGTTGTAGTTTCTTGCACCGTTTTTGTGCTTATTGTTCTTGACTCTTACTAGCTTATTTCCATGTTCATGTCACTCTAAAATCTGCACCTATTATGCACACAGCTGACATGCTTGGCCTTTCACTTTTGATGTAAGCTTTTTCTCTCCTTCTGGGAGCAGTAAACAACACTGGACAGTTCTATGTTTATTATCTCTCTGTCTTGGTAGAGGAGGAATTATTCACATCTGTTCTTTCTGTGTGTGAATGCATGGATGTTTTTAATGTATTATAGGGACAAATAATGTGCATTTGTCACTTATTTTGCTTTATGTCTTAAGGTATTTTGATGAGAGAGCAGGCCTCTTTAGGCTTTTGAAGCTTTGGATATTGGGGAAACACCACAAAAATGTTTTCTGTTATTATAGCATTTGCCAGCTCCCAGCATTAAAATCTCAGGCTGAGTCATAAATTGTATACAGCTGCATGAAATTTTCTGTGTTTAGTAATTCAAGTAATTCATAGGAGTGATGAACTGGTGCATGATGTTCTTAAATCACCATAGAAACTAATTGCTTCCTCACCTTATTTTTATTTTGTATTATGCATAGCTTTGTTATCACATACCTTGCTAGTGTGTACATGATGTGGTTAGCCAGCACTGCTAACTGGTGTCTGGTGGGGGAAGTGAGCTCATGGCTGACATGACACGAACTGTGATTCTATATGGATGTATTCCTGGAGGGACAATACCTGGCAGAGTTTCTGCTGCTTTTCCTGATGTTAGTAGATGAAGGTAGATTTCTCTTCATCATTTCATTTTGGGATGTGCACCATTTTAGTCCTAACAAGATGAAGTTTTTAAAGCACTCATTGTAGTTCTTCAGATATATAATCCCTCTTTATTATTTCTACTCCATTAGCATGTAGTATTTTCCCGTTTTAGCTCTGAACCAGGAAGGAATCCAGAGGAAATGCACCTACACATTAATTCTGATGCAATTCTACACATCATTTATCACACACTGAAAAATGTTTTGCATCACAATAATCTCAGGCAGGAGCAAAATGTAAAAGTTCCTTAGGTACATTCATAGTCTACTGAATATCTGTCATGATGAAGTTGAGGTGGGAGAAGCGAAGAAGAGCTTTGCTGTTGTGCAGATTTTTGTGTCTAATTCTAGCATGAAAGATCCCATGAATCAATATAAAAATAATTGTTATTATGCCTATATTCTATATGTTAATATAATTAATGTGCCTATGTTCTATCCAGGAACATCATAAATCTAGGAAATGTGAAATCTCTGTTTCTCATAAAGCATGTTTCCAGTCCTAAAAATGCCTACTAATATATATAGGTGGCACTTCCTTAAGCTTCAGGAAACACAGCCAAACATCATCTGCGAATATCATTTACCAAACAATAAGTTGAATACAATTTTGAGTGATAATTTCTTGACAATTGATACTGATTTTTCTGCAAAGATTACAGTAAGAAAAGCAGACAAAGATTCTAAATGCAAACCCACTCTCCTCTGCTTAAAGAAAGAGCAGTCTCTAAACTGGAAGGTAGGAGCATAGCACCTTTTTAATTCCTGTGTTGTTACACAAAGTAAGCATTTTGTGCTAAACATTTTAACCTGTGATGCTCTTCGTGGACAGATGTAAAAAGCTGCATTTCCTTTCAAGTATATCCAGGGAATATCTGAAATATGTTGCTAATAATGCTTTCGAGGTCAAGCCTCAAAAGCAATGTCTTTTCTTTGCTACTTGATTTAGAAGGAATAATTCCTGTCCTGCATTGCAGGTGCCGGCAGTGGTCAGGAGGTGACCTGCATGTTCTGAGCTCTTTGAGGTTTGGTGGAAGTTCTGGTATCAAGCTGTCTGGAACTTTTGTTGCAGAGATGAGATGGAGCTAAATGCGAAGTTCATCAAAAATAATAGAATATTTTTGGCATTGTAAGTGTCCCCAATACTTTCTGAGGCAAATTAAGTTTTGCCATTTGCACATAAGTGCAGCTATTAAGAGAACATTATCAATAATAGTTGATATTTGAAATGTGTACAAAAGCAGGATAACCATAAAAAAGCAGGATAATCATAAAGAATATCAGTGTGGTTACAGTGGAAGAGATTTCTTTTGAATACTACATTACTTTACAGTGTATATATAAGATATTTCAAAATACTAATAATACATTTTTTCTGAAAAAAAGGAATCATGTTTTTCTTTTGTAAGGCACAGCTGACTCTTTGTGAAATTTTGAAGGCATGTCTTTTCAAATGTTACAGCCAGAGATTGAGTTTGGAGGGTTATCTTTTTTAATGCATTCAGAAATGTGTTGGTCCAAGTGACTTCAAAGTTACACAATACAGCCTCTACCATTTAATCACATATTGTCTGAGGTAACTGGTCAATACATCCCCTTTGACCTTAGTTAAACATCAACACTGAATCAAGCCATCAATATGAAAAAAAATGCAAGAGTTAATCTACAAAGAGAAATATGTTTTGTGGTAATAATTTCCAAGAACATTTTGTTGTCATTCCCTATGTGTCAGATCAGCTACTTCTAAAAATGGATGTTGTCCTAAGAAAATATTTATTTTAAAATACGAACTTGTTAGCATTTTAGGACATGACCCCAACTCCTGCTGAAACCCTACCTTGACTTGGAGATATTCACTCAATGGCATATTCATTAGCAGATGACCAGGCAGATGTTTGTTTCAAGTCTTCTTAGAGGAATGGTGTCTAAATCCTAATGTTGACTGAATAGGTTTTCTTATGAGTACTAAGAAATGTCTTTTATCTTTTTTTCTTTCTTGCAACTGTCATGATGTTTTTAACTTTTTAAGGTCAGAATTACTTTGAAATATTTATTGTTGTTTTCTGAAAGTATTTTGTTTATACGTTGTAACTTGCTCCCAGAAACCAACAAAGTTTAAGCTGTAGTCAGATCCCCTTTTTATTCTTCTCATAAAAACCTTTAGCAGCCCAGTATGAAGTTTCTGTACCCTATGTTTCTGTACTGAGCTAAATAAGGGGAAACTTTTTCTGACTTTTCAATACTCAGAAAAAGTAGTTCAGTTTTAATTACAAACTGAACAGTAGTTCAGTTTAAATTACAATATACTTATTTCCTCCTCCCTGGCCAAGACGCAATCTTTGCATTTTAAAAAGTGTATTTTCACATGATGATTCATTAAGGAATAATATTAATAGCTCACAAAGTGTCAGTCGCATCCTCTGAATTAGATCCTACATTAGACTTTGCATCTTACTGAATGAATTTTAGGAAATAATTAGAGTTTAATGGAGATATGACTAGAGTTCTGTGCCAGTGGAGTAAGAATATCCCTAAGAATATCTGTCTATGCAAACTCTTCTGTGCCTATGTTTGCATTAAGTGAATTGTTCCCAGATGTAGTCCACACTGTCTATAGCCAGCAGTCACCCTGGTAATGTAACCTGGCCATTTCAAGGCTAAAGAGATCTCGTGCCTTGCTAGCCTGAAGCGCAGGTAGTGCTTGTGTTGCTGCCTGCACCTGGTGAGGCTGCTGGTGTGGTTACACCTCTGATGCATTGAAGATATATGGGTGTGCTTTATGTTTTTGCTATAGATAACTAACTATGGCAAATTGTTACCATGAGTTTCACAGCAAGGGAATGTGAATTCAGTTCTATCTCATCTGACAAAGGTGTTGGATCCACCATTGCTTTGCTTCCTGAAATTAACTGTGCCCCTACAGAAAGTATCACCTTTCAGCCTTGTAGTACTAGTGATAGTGTCTGCATAGCATGTCCGAATTCAAAATAGTATTTTAGAAAATACTATAATATCCCGACATGAGAATTATTATACTTCTAGAAATCACTGCAAGTGGGCATAGACTGTATCAGGACAGAGGCAAGAAGGTATTGTCTATTATCTCTTATGTAGGCACTTTATCCCCAAGTATATTGAGTGACCACAGCATGGTAGAAGTAGTGTTTATTGTGTGGATCAATTCAGTAGAATGGCCATAGGGATATCTGTTTCCTGATTGAAAGATACTGTAGTAAGTTCTCCAAAACAACAGATGTATGCTTTAGATGTTTTTAGATTCCACTTGTGGAACTGCTACGTTTAAAAATTAAATACATTGGCTGAAAAGTTCTGTAACAACAAATACTCAGTGCACTGCTACTGAGAGAATTCCTGAGACAGAGCCTATTAATATTAAAGTAAACCTGAGTGATATGACTCCACAGAGAGCAGCGTAAGTGTATTCCTTAGTCATTTTCTGCCCCTCTCCTTTCAGATCTATGTCATTTATGTTTCAAGACACATGTTGACAATTCTGGGGTGCAAATGTAAAAGGATTTAAAATGTGCTTAATGCAGCATTTCATCCCCTGCTGCTGCTATAGAAGAAAACGGGAAGATGCAGAGCTGAGTGTAACCAGTATGACCCTTCACATTTCTAATGGCAGAGGAGCTTGTTTCTTTCAAAGATAGGAATGTATTTAGCTTCTTTGTGCATTTGGTCACGTTCAAAATTTTCTTTTCATTTCTGACCTTAGTAGAGTAGTCCACTTTTATTTGTATTTTTTTTTTTTTTTTTAGCCTAACCTCTAGCTTGTAGCAGTAGTAGCTTCTGCCACCATTTTGTTCACAAATGCCAAACATATAAAAAGAAGAAGCTTCGGGGTACCATCTACCTAACTAGGTGCTCTGCTTTACTGAGTCCACACACTGTCCCTGGGGCACTCAGCTACCTCTACCAAAGGGAAAGATCAAAGAATTGTCAGGTTTCTTCTCTAGATAATCCTGCATGGCATAGGCAATTATGTCTCGTATCAGTTAGAAATTCTGTTACAGGATGTTCTATATTTAATACGCTGCTATATTTTTAATTAGAACATCTAAAATAGAAAGAATTAGAAATGGCATTTTCTTTCCCGTAACAAAGTTCACTCGAATGGCTGGAAAAGTGTAATTGGAGAATTACCTTAGTTCATATTTTTCTGTATCATTCTCTCATCACGAGCTGTCTTTACTCAGAGATAACAAAAATAAATGGCCCCAATCCCTTGAAATACAAAATCAGAAATCACCTTGAAGAAAAATACTTTGGCCAGTACACTGACTCATTGCTATAACAAAAGAAATCATTCTCTGAATGATTAGAGATTGAGAACTTTTTTTCATTTAACTATTTAAAATATAATCATAAAAGACTGCATGTACCAAAGTTTCATATTTCATCATAACCTTAAAAATAACAACAGTCATTCAGGAACCTGATTTTCTCTAAAAACAAGTGAGAGTTGTGTTTTTTTCTTTTTTCTTTTTTTTTTTCTGAAGAAGTGCATATTTGCAATCTGTCTGAATATTAATATTTAGGTGTGTGTTTCAGTGAATCTAAGAAGTCATAAAATTTCATTTCTTTTAAGTTAAAAGAAAACCTTTGGAATACAGAAGGGTGAAACAAGTTTCTAGGTATTAGATAAGTAGTAGTGTACCATGAACTTCCTTTTACAGTTGAGATCTCTTTCCAGACTTATTTATTTGTTTATTTTCTGCACATGAAGGTGAGAGCAGAGAGAGATTGAGATGCTTACAGGTCACATTGAAGACTAAACCCTACTTGACAAACACCAGGAACAAGTGCATCTCCCTAATGACTGTCTCCATTAATAAATCATGGCATTCTGGGCTAGCATCATTCTGAGTGATTTTAATTTTAAGGATTGAACAGGAAATATGTCTCACCTTAGATGATAGCTGTAAAGAGCAATACCTGTTGTCACTTACAGGCATGCAATTTAAAATACAGGCTAAAAAAAGATGAAAAAACATATCCCATGTCTTTAAATGTAGCACAAAAAGTAGTTTACATATATTACTACAATTAGTATCACTGCTCAGAACTTCTAGAGATTTTCAGCTATTTGTTTACCTGAAGAAGAGCTAGTCCCAGAGATTGCTAGATAGCTGTTCTTTGCAGCTGAGTAATTGTGTCACGAATTTCACTTGAATTAGATTTTAGCTTTGTGAACTTCAGAGCATGAGAACTTGTGGTAATTTATGAATGATTGAGACCTAATGACTTGACTCCTTAGATACCATTGTCCATTTTTAGTATAAAAGACTGTTATGGAGAATCAGCATCTTAACTCATTGTTTAATAATGTTAGTTTTAAAACACAAGATCAGTTCTCTAATCATGGTTTGAATGTTAATGATTTGTCAGTGAATAGGAAGAGAGGACATGTGAAATAAAAGTGCCTTAAACACTTCATCTTGGGAAGGGGAGAAGATTGTCATGCTAGTCTCCAACGCATGCAATACTCCTGTGGTTAGCTATGTTCTGAATCAAGCCTGGTGCTACATATCAGTGAATAACTGGGGTTTGGTCTGCAACTAGTTATCTAGACAATTCAGTGATGCAAATACTAGCAGTAATAATTATGGCAACTGAATCTTCCTATGAGATCATTAAGTGATCATCTGCACTTTGAGTGATCAATGATACGCTCTTTAGAGACACAAATGCCACTTAAAAGATTAATCTTTTTAGGAATAAGCTTTTATGGAGAAGCCAGAACTTGGATTTTGTGTGGAGACATTAGAATGTCAAATATATTGAAAGATTCTGAGAAAACAGCACGTATATGGGCAAGCCATCACGGAAGTACTTTGTAATTGTATAACAATATTGTTATGAAATAAATGAAATGCATTTTTTTTTTAGCCTACAGAAAAGCTTCTACCTTGACTCTAAACTCCTGTTTTTGTCATTGAATGGTGGGCAAGCTCACATGTACACACTGCACTGTTGCATAGTTGCGATGGAATCAAATCTCAACAAGTGCTACAATTATTTTCTGACTTTTGAAAGTTGTTTTTTTACATAATCTGTTGAAAATGTGACTAAAAAAAACCAACTGTATATAATGGATCCAATCCAAGATGTTGCCATCTGATAGCTTATGAATATAAATGTATACCCATATATTTACCTTCACTTGTATATGTATAGAGAAAGAGATCTAAAAAAGGCAAAATTCCAGATTATTCTAAATGTATAATTTTTTGAAATCAGTCTATATCTATATCATTATCTGTGTAAATTATTCTATATCTCCTTCAGTATCTGTTCCTTATTCTGATTCATTTAACACTGTGCTATCATCGTTATAATAAGCGTTTTATGATGCTGCAAAACTGTGATTGTAGCCATGGCTGAGATGTCTTCAGAGTGTTATTCTACCTCATTAATTCAAAACAAACATAAATACATTGATGGAGATATTTGGAGGTGATTCACAGCAATGGTAGAAAATACCCACAACAAAACTCGCATAATGAAGGACTTGAGTTGCAGTAGTGCATATAGAAGTGGTTGCCTAAATTTATCAATGTTCTGAACTGGTCAATGTTTGATAGCTGATCAAGTATAGATAGGGGGTAATGAGATTACATTTTGGTTTTACACATTGGGATGGTATAGGACACAGCTGCAGGAAATGGAGTGTCTCAGGTGTGAGGAATTGCTTATTTGGTAGAGAGGATATTTTTGTGTAATGTTAGGCTATTGCTACATGTACTTGTCATATGAGCACAAAGATGAAGGGATGCAAACAAAATGGTATTTTTCTCAGGAAGAAGCTTCATGTGTCCGGGTATGTTTGCTGACTCTGTGCTTCCTTTTCTCTGTGTGCTTCCTTGGAGTGCAATTTATTCCAGATTAGTGTTTGAAAGAAGCTGTAGACACAACACTTCTCAAATAGGCAAGGAAAGTCTTTGCTCATTTCACTAGAAGATTTGGTATCTTAATTTGGTATCTTAATGCCTGGGCATTTGTGGAAATAGTGCACTTCTAAGTAGCTGTACTTGCATCTCGTGCTGCCCAACACAAAATTCTTCCTAAATGCTCATATAGGCAATTTTCATATGTTGTATATCAAGTTCTTCAGTTGAGCTGGGCTACCTGAAATTCTGGAGGAAAAAAATAGCAGCCTCTAGCGTTGGAAAGGGTAGATACACACAGTGCAATATATACGGTATGTTCGGGGAAGCTTGCTCTTATGTGCCTTTATTTTGAACATAACCTCATTATTTTACAAAGCAAAATAAATAAAAGTAAATAAATAAATAAATTAGAAGATTAAAAGTTGAGATACACCTACCTAACTTTATGAGGAGCAGCATGACTTTTACTTGGGGATTACCTAGTCTGTTTGTCAGCTGTTGGGTGCACTTGCATTAGACATACTGCACAGACAGATGTGTCAGAGGACATTTGTGGGCACTGAGAGGCTGTAGCCTGGCCATGGTCAGAGTGGGCTTTTCCCAGGAATTCAGAGCTAGATGGACAGCGGTGGTGCTTTCTGAGTTTAGATCAAGACAGATCTGGAAAACATGCTCTTCATATCTGCCTGGTCCTAAAATACCCCCTGGTGGGGAAGAGCTCTTTGGCTGTTTGGCTCACTGACCACTGAGAAACTGAGGGAGAGAGAGGGACCCAAACATCCTCAAGAATATTAAGGCAAATATATCCTGAGGGGAAAAAAAAACTCACCACATCTTCACTGCCAGAAAAGAAAATGTAGAATTTCATTTTGCAAGGTCTTACCTGAAAACCCTCACACAGTAGAGTGCAGGAAACTCGATCTATCTGTCTTAGAAAGATGAATGGCTGAGTCAACCCTGATGGGATTAAAGCTCTTACACTGTTTCCTGCTATATAAAACATATTTTCATCATCCTGAAATATAAAGGTAACATCCAAAGCAGAGTGAGTACTGGTACACTGTGGCACCAAATAAATCCAGGTATTTGGTTCTGGACCATTGGTGTCTTCTGATTTTACCTCCTAAGGGCTCAGTGAGCAGCCTTTGTTTAACAGAAAATGGGAAACAGTTTTCATTTTGGCAATTGGCCCTGACATTCTTGCTGAGTAAAGTCCAAGGATTTTTGTTGTTTTGGTGTATTTTTGTTTTCATTTTGTTGTGTTTTGTTGTTGTTGTTATTGTTGTTGGGTTTTTTGTTTGTTTTTTATAGTATGTCCATACGAGAGAAATGTTGCAATGATGAGTGGGAGCCCAGTATGGTTTGACTTGTGCTAGTCAATAAGGGGGGGCAGAGCTAAATTTATCTTGTATACAGCATAAAACTGCTGTCAGACCTCAGATAAAATGTTTGAAGTGAAGTTGATTGCTGGGAATAATTTTCTAAGAGAGTGTGATTTTCTTTGAACATAGTCTGTGTCCTCATGCTTTGAAAGGCTAGCAGGTGAAGTAAACTGGCCTTCTACTGATGATGTTTATGTTGTATAGTTTTGTTCATCCATGGTTGAGATGAACAGGTTTGTTCACCGTTGCTATTTCAAAGAGGTAATATAGATATTAGGAATTATGAAACATCAGCATCAGAATATTAAACCACTCATCTATGTGGCTAGAGGTCAACATAACCTGATTTCAAGAACAGACTCTAAAAATGTATGTGTTTTCCATAGGTGGTGTAATTTCACCCTTCTGTAAATTGAGTATAGTTTATATCAGATAACTGTTAATCTCCATAACTTCATACATGATATGGTGATAAATCCCTTGAAACAGGACCCAGAGGTAGTTTGTCACAATTAGGACACCTCAACTCATGCTTCATGAGGTGTTTTTTCTATATATTGAATGAGGAGAGGATATTATGAAAAATACAAAATATATCTATATAATGATTTTAATAATATAAGTTGGCAGAAGAGGAAAGAACGAAAACTGCAGCTGTTCACACACTTCTGTTGAGCTTTTAAGTGCTTAGTTTGTGCTTTTCTTTTTATATCTCAAGTCTTCTAATAGAAAGTTGGGAATTAAAGATAAGAAAATAAAACGTACCGAAAAACCCTATCATGCCTTTGACCTGTTATGCATTGATACTGTAGGGTGAAGGTAGTGATGAGTGGGAAGGAGACCTGAATGTTATTGACATACAAGGTGGTAAAATTCTCTAACAGCATGGAAAGAAATAACCATTGACATCATAGTTCCTTCATTTTCTAAGGCTTCTTGGACATGGAATATCTTGCTAATTTTCTTCCCTCTCTCTCTCTTCTTTGTAGAGGTGATGTGTTGGTAAAGGTTATTTTGGTGTACTGCAGAAACTTTATTCAAGAGAATAAATGACAGAAATGAAAGAGTTATTTTCAGAAGTTTGAAATAAAGAGACATCAGTTAGTGATGGGACTTCGTAGATCAGGTTGGCAGTTGGATTTAATGATGTTTAAGGTCTTGTTCAACCTAGATGGTTCTGTGATTTTGATTCTATACACTCCTCCAGCCAGAGCACAAGATTATTTTTTCCTGCAGCTTCCAAAGGCATGCTGGCAGAACAGCTGTCCCTACAGCTTCTTCTATCTGCCTTCACATCAGTGTCCTTGTGGGGAGGTGTTTAGGCAACCTTAAGATAGAGAGTTACTTTCAATATTCATATAAAGAAGTCCGTTCTCTTTAAGCTTAGTCTCATGTTTTGAATATAAGATCACAACCCAAACAAAATATGTGAATGTTATGTCGCTATTGGAGGAAATGAAAAAACATGCACTGAGACTGAAAAAATTACCCCAGAATAAGGCAGAAAGCTTAGGTTCAACATGGAAGTTCTGCAAAGAAAATGTTAACGAATCTGATAAACTGTTCTTGAGAGCTTTCATGTTTCTGAAGGATGATGATACACAGTTCTCACATGTGGTTCTGCTTGTTTTGGAGTGCACATACGTTCAGCTGTGTGAATGGACAACAGGAGTCCTGTGCACATGGCAGCAATTTTCTGCACCAGAATTTAGCAGTGAACTGGAAGTATTGGTGCAAAATTAGTAAATGAAATATTAAATACTACAGTAACTTGGCTTAATGATGACATGCAAATGTTTCAGCTAACAGTTTGTGCTATACGCTTTTCAAGATGTTCAAATACATTAAGCTACCTATTTAGTTTGAGTATAATGGTATTCTTTTTGTAAATCTAAAAGCCTATCTCTAATTAAAATCATTCCTGTATATCATTTTAAGAGACACTGTTAAGGACATGTTTACAGACAATTAATTCTTGAAATGTGTTGTTTTTTAAACCGGAAACATCTATGACTTTTCTGTTAAAGTACTTCAAAACAAGTAAGATACTTGAAACAAACTGTACAATGATAAACTTTTTGTTGTTGCTGTTCTTTGAAGGATATGTAGTTGAAGAATAAGAGCCATCATCTTGAATCATTAACAGAGACATAAGAGTGAGAAGTTCTGTCCTGAATTTCTAAGCATTTATAACCCAATAATCTGATTAATTGATCTGTTTTTCAATAAACCCATTCTAGCAAATTTACAGAACATGTACCTGAGAAGATGCTTCATTTCGTATTATTTAAGTCAGAATCCTGATGAAATGAGGCTCTGGTATACTACATGTGTTTTTAGTGGTATACTTCACATTATTCATATTATCCAGAGTCACATTATTCATATTACTCAGAATGCAATCCTGTATTTAACAGTGACATGTAATTTGCTAAGTACCAAAAAAACACTCCAACTTGAAGCAGGAGGTTGTCAGTTGCCTCTGACAAGCACCTACTTGTTACGCTCTTGATAACCATAACCTTCAAATGCTTGCTCTCCTTTCTAAAAATATTAACAAGTGCGGATTAAATCACAGGTGTTTTGTGGTAACCCCGATTTCTGTTTACTTGCTTTAGGCTAGACAGGATTGACAAATCCTTGTAGGCCTAGGTAAAGCTCCAAAATTATGTCCATCTAACTTAAAATATTTTCACAAAGTTTTGTTTTTGACTACATTTTCCTAATCGTATTTTTCTGTTAGACTACTTTGGCATGACACGTGAAAATTGTGATGGTCATCTGCTACAACATATGTCCTTTTGGGGTGGTAGGCATTCAGTTCTTCATGTCTTGGGTTACTGCAAGGCCTCCACAAAACAGTTCATGTGGAAGTTAATTTCTTAAAATAGCTCTCACTTGGCAAAAGGAAGAAGAATGAGTAAAAATGTAAAGATGACAACTCACTCTTACTTTGGTTCTTAAGTAACAGAATCTGCTACCTTAAACTGACCATTGTCAGACTGTAGGGAATCTGGAGGGTAATGAACCTAGTTAGTCAAGACAAAATGATGATTTAACATCCTGGGTTAATTAAGTGCAATTTCCTAATGAGACAGTGCCTTTGGCACATCTGGTTGGCTATCAACCTGAGAGGTGATGCTGATCTTTTGTGAAAAAACAGTGACATCCAACAAGTGATCACAGTACAATAAAGATCTTTAGACATACCCCTGGTGAGTAATAGATTTGCTGGGTGTGCTTCATCTCTTTGTTGGGAATTAATTTTTTTTTTTCGTTTACCTTTGATCCCCTTGTAACTGCTACCTAACTCCCTTTGTGCAGTCTCGTTCTGTTTCTGCAGTGGTTAGCACTCATAAAGTACTCATCTGTGACTGGAGCCACCACATCATTTTCAAAGAATAAAACGTAATCAACCATGAGACTTGAGAACAACATGTGTTCTCTTTCCTTTCACATCCAGCCCTTTGTAAATCACATTTTGTGCGAGGCAGAATCTGTTGTATTATTCGAAGTAATATCCCAGTTGCTTTTTTTTTTTTTTTTTTTTTTTTTTTTGCATTAGAGAATGGTGTCAGCTTGAAGTGATTTATTGTTTCTGCAGCAATATGTATAAGTGCAGAGTAGACAGCAACAGTGAAATGTGTGAAACAAGATGTCATATCTTTTCATTATTTTGGAATTGTGCAAAGGATGTTTCAATTGTTAGTTTCTTTACCTTGGATTTAAATAGAAACTTATTTCAAGAAAACCTCCAAGCTACTAATTCTGGAAACAAAATGTCCAGTGTTTCAGTGGAATACTAAACTAAATTTCAATTGATATCCTGAATTAAATTATCATTTTTTTTCCTAACACCAGCATATGCTTGTGCAAAATATTCACAAAAGCTACTGCTGTACAATAATAAATATAAATTTCTGAAATGTGGTGGGCTGGATTTCTGCATGGATGTTTACAGTCTGTTAGCACAGGAGAAGTTATGTTTTGTGTATTTCAATTTTTTTTTTTTTTTTGTACGTTAGCATTTGAAGATCTACCTATCAAATATTTAAGTTTCGGAACGGTTTTTACAGGTGTTCACACTGCAGAGAAATCTTACACTTGACTGTCAATTATAGGATAATGTGAGTGAAGAATGCAGAAGAAATTACAGAACTATTACAAATGCATTTTTATAAAATTATATATGTATTTTTCCCCTGAAAATGAGAAATATTTACAACTTGCACATGAAAAAGAGTACCAAGTGGTTAAAATGCTATCAGCTAGCTAGTGTTTTAAACATTTTGATTACTTACTGTTTTAAATTTTGAAATTTAATGAAAAGTTACAATGCATTTGATCATCAGGGCTAAATGTTAAGATCCTTGGACCTATTACTCAGTTGTTATAATGATTTATTGAAAATGATATTGAGCTATGCCCTTGACATCAGGTTAGGATTAGAGGGTTTTTTTCTTGTTTTTATCTCATATATACAGCCTAAATTGCTTGCTATTGCTTGAGAGTATTGGAAGGTTTCTTGTGCATTCCTCTTTCTATGAAAGCATGTTTTAGTGCCAAGTTATAGACTTGCAGAATTTTGTCAGAGAGAATATTGTGCCATGATGCAGCTATTTTATCTTCTTATTTGTGTCTTTTTCAGTGACTTGAAATGTTAGTGATGTATAAACAAAACTGGTATGATGAAATATTTAAAAGATCCCTTAAAATTTCAGTAACTCTCAGTAATAAAACTTTTTTTTTTTTTTTCCCTCAGAACAAAAGCCTCAAAAACAAGCTTCTGTCAGGAAACAAACTTTGTGGTATTCACGCAGAAGAGGTAAGGTTGTTTTCTATTCTAAACTGAGTATACCCAAAAGAAGCTTGTATCTAAGTCTCTTGTGCTGAGTTCTTGTGCAGAGATTATATATTACGCATGCGTGACGACTGTTTATCTCAACTTCCTGTGGCTTTGCTACATGCAACTCAAATATATTAGCAAGCTGCAAACTTAAGTTTTAGGCAAGTACGGTAAAGTTTGTGCATAGTCCTTAAAAGTATATATAGCTCTTTAAGGGCTATATTATACATCTATAATACATATAAAACTAATTTTATTTCCAAGATCTCCATGCCTACAATAGCACAGGAATTATGTTTTTTTTTTTTTTTTTTCTTGCTCTTTTTTAGTTCCTTTTTAAAGTAACAGAAACAGCCAAGATCTATTACTATCAGTCTTTCTGATGGTTCATAATTTCAAAGATGAAGTGTCATATTACAAAATATTCTCCCTATAGAAGTGTTAAGACAGCTGATGATAAAAAAGCCTATTTTTTTCAAATATCTAAATGTAAAAGTAACTGTATTCATTGGAGTAGTCCCTTTAGCTATTTGCCTTTTTATGAGTGTTTATTAGTATAAACACTCATAAAATCAGTATACATTAACATGGTTTACTCATTTGTATCAGTTATTTCATGGGGTTTTCTCTGCACATATAACTTCTGTAAAAGTAATTTCACCTTCCTAGAACTGAACAGAAGCGTAACACTTATATTCTTGACTAAAATTTTATATATTAAGGTTGAAATACCACATTTCTTTATCAAAGACTCTACTTTTAAACTTAGGCAACAAAATTTACGAGTTCCAAGCAGTGATTTTGAGTTATATTAGGTATTTAGTCTAACTGACAATCTGCAACCACAGTTTCTGAGAAATCCTCAGCAGTAGGAAATAATGATTTTTTGTTTCCAGATTGTCATAATCTGGTATCTTCCTATGTCATCATTGTTGTTTTCAAACATGCCAGAGTATTTGAGTATAAATATATAGTCTTCCCTTGTTTACTGCTTTAAAAAAAAATAAAAAAATGGCAGTGAGCAACATAGCATTCTGCTTTCTCTTCTTGTTCACATTTTTTGTTCCTAGCTGTATAACATAAATGTACATATAATAATAACATATAAAATAAAAAAAAAAAAACTAAAATAACATAAATGTTATACAGCTAGGAACAAAATGTTTTTAATGTTGGGTAATTGATTTGATTATTTAATATTTGCTGCACAAATGTCTTTAAATCTGAGGGTGAAGTCTAAAATGAAATTAAGGTTATTGTAGTATGACAAGCTTTGTTGTCCAAGAATTTCAGGAAACCAAACCAAAGCTAACCACCACTCAAGGCAGTGGATTGTGAATGTATTTTAAACCTTAGGAAAATCAGGCTTGATGAATTATCCTGGCAAATGTGTGGTTTTTAAGTGATTAGTGCCACTCAAACAAACCAAGATTATAAGATTTCAGGAGCATCCTTCTTAGCTGTTGTTGTTTTGCCAGTTAGGTGGTGTAGGCCACAAAAATGCCATGTATTTTCTGTTCTTTAATTAGGTACTATACTTACCAAGCATAATAACTATGTACCATTAGTACATAGTACAATTAGTATTCTTTTAATAATTAGATCAAACACCCTTTACGGATAGAACTGTCTAACAGGAAGCTCACACTTCATTCTGCTCTCGCAGGCTGCGTACAAACAGTCTCAGTGTGCCCTGGAGATGGTTTTGAAGGTGATGCCTCCAGACATCTTTTCCTGGAAAGTACTAAACATCTCATGTCTGAAATATATAAACCAAACAGCTATTCATAATAGTGCATATACATGCTTTAGCTCAGTACCATTTTTCTTTTTCCCTTGATTCATTTGTCTGGTTTAGACATGTTATCCTGGAAAAGCAACTGGCTTTCATGTTGGTTACTTCTCTGCATTTTAAAGCTGATCTCGTTTCTGTTGTTGTCAGATCTTGCCACAGTTTTTTCAGGTCTTAAAAGTAAGCATTTGAAAGGAAAAACACTGACTTTTATTGTCCTTCCTTTCAGTCAAAAAAGATTCAAGCCCAGCTGAAAGAGCTTCGATATGGGAAAAAAGATTTGATTTTTAAGGTGCGTTTTCTTCAACATAACTTTGCTAAGATATTGGAATTGCTGTAATGTTGAAGTAATCTGGGAGTATAATACCTGCCTTGATTACTGTAGGTCTAAGGAATCAGTTGTTTCCTTCTCAACATACTAAAAAGAGCTCAAAACACCAAAGGCAGACATAAAAACATAATGTAATTTCAGAACTGCTACCTATTTCAGTTGATTTTTTTGCAAACCACTCTAACAGAGTTAAAATGCTTTTTATTAATTGTTTTCTGGGGTAAAGAAGAGGAGATTTAAAGCCTAAATGATTCTGCTATCTTTGTTTTTAAATAGACAAAAGAAGTGGTAAATATTAAGTTTGTTTACATGTTCAGATAAAACAATGTTCTAGTTCCTTTCTGGTTACCAAAATCTATTGCCCTATTTTATAGATTGTGTAGGGAGAAGTTTGTTCCCTGTTAAAGAGGGACAAGAGGATACATTCTAATCTTCTGTAAGTTATTCTCTACTGTCACAGGGAAATACTGTCTGGGGAATAGTTCTGTGTCTGGGATATAGTTCCTTTTATCGTAGGAATAGTGGCCTATGTTTGGCCATGTAAATTTACACTGCTTCCCCTTACCACTGCATTCCCACACCATTCAACCTTATATTTTCTGCCTGCCTTATTGAGGGCTTTAGGGAATTGTATTTCCTGTATAGATGTGATTGTTGCAAGCTTCTCATAGCTGTTCGCTGGAAGGATGTACACTTGAGTCTAAGATTTTTACAGGGCATGAGGGAGCTCTGCAGTCTGTGCCCATTAAGCTATTGCTTTCTCTGGTGGAATTAATAATGAAGAACCCTAAAAGGGTTTTTTGGTTGTGATTTTTTGGTTTTGTTTTTCATAATCAACATTGAGAAACAGGTTCTTAATGAGCTTTAAATTGCTAACTGTTTTATAACTTCTTAAAATTTAAACTGGTAACTCTTATTGTCAATGAAGCTACTGATTAGAGGTTTGGGGAATAAGTGACCAAAACTTAACAAGTGGTAGTAAATAAAACATTACTTCTTAATTTTTGGCATGTGTTTACTCTCGTGTTTTCAAAGCGTTTTATAATCTTTGTTATGTTGCAAGGATGCATGTATATCTTCCTACCTATCTATCTGTATGATAAAGTGCCATGTGACTGATAAGCAGGGGGAGTCACTAAAGTTATGTTATGTTCTCAAGGCTGTGTAGTTGTCATCTCTATTGACATTAGAATTTGAGTTCCTTTCTCTGTCAGTGCTCAGTCCCTTAAAACATGCAGTGCAATAACCTTAAAGATCTGACAGAATTGGAAATTTGCTACATGTCTGAGCAAGGAAAATAAGGAATGATTAATACTAAATTTTCAGCCAAGAGTTTTGATTTTATAGCTCTCTTTTTAAGTAGGTACCTGCTAGTCCTGAATGAGTCCACTCTTAATTAGAATAGTTTAATTATTAATAGTTTAATAATTAATGTAATATGCTGATTCATTACCGTATACTTAAGTTTCAATACTTTGCTAAGTTAAAATCGATGTTTGTTTCTGGCATTCATAACAACTTGTTTCCAAAAGTACTCCTCCACCATTCCCTGTCTTCACGTCGTTTTGTTACATTGTCCTAGAAACCTCATGGTTCACTAAAATAGAGAAGAATTGAAAATATGTTTTGGTATTCTTGAAACACAAGCATATGCGTGTCTGATATGAATACGACATGTAGAAAAATATGGCCAGCATTTACTTTGACTATCACCTTACACAAGTCTCTTGCATATTTGAAACCTTTGTTCTTTTAAATGTACAAGGTGCAAACAGTTAATTGTTATGGCTTGAATAAATGTTTGTTTATTGCTTTGTTATGAATTCCTAAGGATTGTGTTTGAGTTTCAGAAACATCAATTCTATCTACCATTTAATGTTTTCTTCTTTGGTCATTTAAATTTTGAGGCAAAATACACTGTTCACCACATTTTTAGGATGACAATCTAAAGATTATGCCCTAATAAGCTCATCATCAATTACTTTAGTAGGTGCATGTCAACCATTGTTATCCAATGATATTGTGAACATACGTAGTTCATTTCCTTTGATCATTAATAATTATTTTAATTAATCCTCAAGTGAAAGTGCAGATACAGTCCTAGAAAATCAAGTTGAACTGTGAGCAACAGCTAAATAAGCCTATTCTACTGATGTACACCATCTTCGTTCCATAGTATAATCTAAATAAGTAAGTAAATAGCATCAGCTGTATAATAAATTAGGTAACTGCTAATAAATATTCCATATCTGGTCTTACCATGAGCAAGGTAATGTATAATTATGCACCCTCTACTGAGGAGCAAATTGCCTTTGTTCCAGTTGGGTACATGCACATGGCCCACTATTGAAGTGTAGGTGCTAAATATGCATCGTAAATACATACCTGACTGTTTGCCTGTGGCCCTAGGGGGTCCTTAGAACGCTTCGCAATTTTAGAGGTGCCCAAGCGATAGCGGTAAAGAACCAACTGTGAAACTGGTTCCAAGAAGACAAATGCAGGGGGTAGGTTATGGGGGGCATGTGGCAGAAGCAAAGAATGAGGTGCTCAAACAGGGAAAGGTGGGGAAGTTAGTGGAGGTGACCGGGAGAAAGGAACAGGATGGGAAGAGGAAGGAATGAAAGAAACAAGAGGAGAATCTTACTCCCTGATGTTGATAGGCTCTGCTGCTCCTCACAGTGATCTAGCTTGTTTCTGCAGTGTAGCCTTGAACCCATACATTTGCATGAACTGCGACATCATGTGTTTAAAGAGAGATGATCACTTACCTTCAGTTTTCTCTTTTGCTTCTAAATAGTGCTTCAGGTACTTGAGTGCTCAATACCTCTAAAAGACTAAACCATACAATATTATCTTCTCAAACTTGGTCTTGTTTCATAATTACCAGCGGAGGCCTGTATGAGAAATGGTAGTTTAAATATAATGTTTTTCTTTCAGGAACTTATTTGAAGAAAGTATCATGGTCTAGGAAAAACCCTAACAGACTTTCTATGGAAGGGGCAAAGGTTGTGTTTAAAAGACTTACCTAACCTGTACTTTTGCCCATGAATTGCATCTGCTTTTGTTAATATTATCAACTAGAGAATTCAGTTGGCTTTGTGTATTTGAAAAATGAGGCCATTCATACATTTTAAAGGTTTCTTTGCTATATTGAGAGTATCATAAAATTCATTTTTTCCCCTGAAAAATGCTTTTTTGGAGGGGAAAAAAATAAAAAGCATCATTGTTTTCCTTCAACTTTACATATACATTGATTTATTCAGCACAAAAACAGTGCTCTTGTCTTGTTGGTGCTTTCACGTTGCCCTGTAATACTAAATGAAGGTGATAAAAGAAGGTGATAGACTGAGGACAATTTCATACGGACCTGTCACATCAACTTTTCTGAGAGAATGCTGCAGCTCTTTTCACTTTCAGACGGAATCTCTAGCCTGCAGTGTGCTTGTTCATCTCACTTGTTTCCTCAGCCTCTGAATCTTCTGTGACTTCCCTGGGGAAATTGAGCAGTGCTGCTTAGGACAAACAAAACAAACTATTATAAAATATCTGTTATAAACATAGCATAATACAAAATAATTAGAGGTGGGTTTTTTTTGTTTGTTTATTTGTTTTTTCCTCAAAGGGATTTTTAAACTGGTGACATTATTAGGGATATGTTGTATAAGCTACAGACTGACAACATCACGTAGCAAAACAATCAAGTAGAATCCGGAAGAGGAAATCTCTCAGAGAAATTTTGCTTTTTAAATTAATACATGTAGACTTTTTTCCTTGGTTCTTCTTCCCAGTAACCGTTTGCACACCATTACTGCCTGATGTTATTCTGATCGTAACTTGTTTCTTTTGGTCTGTGTCCATTTACAGTGACATTTGCAAGTAGACACAAAAGTCCAGTTGGGCATTTCATCCATACATTTTTTGTAGTCTGTACCCACAGTGTTCTTTGCTTCTTTTACAAATACTATCACACGTTCAGCAGTGATATCATCTTGAGTCATTTATCCCTACTGTCCTATATTCTGTGTTTGCTTCAGTGATTATTCCTGTCTGTATTTTACACTTTTACACTTGTCTTTAGGGAATGTCATCTTATTTTCTTCAGTTTGTCAAGATAACTTTAGAAAAAAAACATTCTCCTATGACATGTAGAGTTCTGGTTTGATGTCACCAGAATATGTAATGAGTGTAAGTTTAATTCATGGTTCAGTTCATGAATGATATATAACAGATAAAACTCTGTCCCTTAGAGAGCTAGTTTGATTATTCTTTTCAGTATTTTACCAAAAATGATTGTTGTAGTATCTGTAAGTTATAATCTCTTCTTCTTTCCTCTTCCAAACATGGGTATCGTTTCCTCTTTTCCATTCTTCAGGATCATTAAGATTATTTTTATTCATCTTTTATTCATCTACTCTTGGCTGAGCCAGTGAGGGGCTAGGGTCCTAGAGCCACATCATAGCATACCACATCATACAGCAATAGAAATGATGATGTACAAATGTGACTAATAGAAGACGGCCAAGTGAAAAGTCTTAATTACTCAGAGTGGTATTCAAAAAAAAAAAAAAATCTTTGTCTAAAACCATTTGTCTAAAAATGTTAGGACAAGAACTAAAAATAAATGTAATTTACCAGGTACTGTGCAGCGTACAATTTAAATTTGGCTGAAAAATGAAGAAAAAAAATCAGCACACAGAACGGAGTTGAAAAGAATTTGGAAGACAAAGGCTTAAGCTACACTGTGTAAAAGATATCCTTTGAAATCTGCCCCAGACCTTGAGAACTACTACTACTAATAATTACTAAAAATAATTACTCAAAATATTGCTGCTGCAAGTAGCAATTATTTCAAACTATGGTTTGTTCTCTTGCAGTGAGGGTCTTTGTAGAAGAAAGCATTGTGACTACAAGTGTTGCAGAATGTTGCTCTTCATCTTGAGCTATGGAACAATTGTCTTTATCTAGTATTGCTAAAGGTTTGTGAGTAATGGATCCAGTGATACAGCGGTTATACAAGCAGATCAGGATCTCAGCAAGCTCAGAACTTATGGAGTGCTTTGCGTTTCATGCTCTAGTTCCATTTGTATACATTGGTTTATGTAGAGCCAGGAAGTAAGATTGATGACCCTTCTCCTTTTGAAGCATTTGCAATACAAATTGCGCTAAGTGCTGCACTTAGTCTCCATGGTTTAGGATCCCCGTAGCTCTTGTTGCAGGCGGTAGTTCAGTCTTTGAAGCTGCTAGATGTTTTTTCTTTCAAGTGATGAGGCTTATGATAATTTTATTACAAAGCTTCTGTTAATTATTCACATACTTTTCATGAAGTCAGAGCTTTTGTACACTTCTAGATGTGTAGTTGGATGCTACCCAGTACTGGAAATAAAATTCTCCTTTCAAGCTTATCCACTATTTGTGATTGGATCTGGCTACATATTGGGTGTAGGAAAACACTTCGAGACAGGATATTATTTGTTTTTCTCAGTAGTTCAGCACTTTGAGATAGGAAATTTAGATTGGCTAAGTTGATTTTTGTGAAATACATTAGCTCTATTGCATACATATCTGTGGCTGAGATAAAAGATGGCGAGTGGTGGCTTGATTACTTTTCAGATAACTCTCTTGTTGAGACAGTATACCTAGCATGGGAATAGTTCTGTCATCTATTACTGTGAGTGAATACCTGATTTCATGAAGTGCAAGATTTTTTTTCATCTTGTTTTAGTTGCCTTTCTTTTGAAGTAGGTCAAAAAACATTGAGTACTTGTGTTTTGTTTTGTTTTTTGTTTGTTTGTTTTTGTTTTGTTTGTTTGTTTGGTTTTTATTTCCCTGAATGGTGGAGTGGTGGTATAATTTACTAACAAAACTTAGAAAAATATATGTAGAAAGTCTTATCTAGACACTTTTTTTTTTTTTTTTTTTTTTTTTTTTTGCTTAGGGGCTATTTCACAGATTAAATTAACATTTCTTTGCTGTCCCGTTTTTTCTATTTCAAATACCATATCTTATTTTTTTGTATACTGGTTCCGTAATGTTACAATCATTCATAATGTGTTAATGTTAGCTGCACAGTAGGAGACTAAAAATGCAGGCTGAATTGGTTGTGGAAAAATACTTAGAATGCTATTTGAAGAAAATTGAAAAAAAAAAATATATATATATATGTAATGAGATATGGGATACAAGAAAGTACAGGGGTGTCACCATGTGTATTTCTGTGTAAGGATGTTGGTTTATGTATTTGTAACATAATTTATTATTGTCTTTATTGAACAAAATCTCCTTCTGTAATTTTATTAATAGCTTCATGCAATTCCAGAGAACAGGTTTATGAAATGTGAAATACTGTTGCAGTGATTAGTAAGTCAAGTCTACTAGTTTATTGTTAGCGATTTTTTTTTTTATGGCATAGTTTTGAGCATTAAAATGTGTTGAATTTTTTAATGAACTGAAAAATCAAATTTAAAAAGTTTCTGTATGGCCGTGAAGATGTAGCCTTAACAATATGGATTTGCATTACAAGTTAATGTGGTCTTAAATAGCTAGTCTGAGTTACTGTGAGATACAAGACTATTCAATGGCCAGCATGAGCTAAAGTTACTTAAAACTAGCAGCAGTAGCTTTACGTTTAACTGGCAGCATTCAGCTATTCAATCAATTTGCATACTTGGTCCAGCTCCCACCAAAATGAGCAGAGTTCTACAATCGATATCAAATTCAAATGGATTGGGACTTTGACTGACATGTTCTAAATAGCTTAATTCTAATAATGATTTTGAGTGTGCCCAGTAAAGGTGAAAATTTTAAAAATGTTGTCATGTAAAGTATTGAAAAAGTTCAAACTGCCCAAAGGTCAGAGAGAAAATAGGTCTGAGGGAAAGAAATATACCAAGCTGAAAGATGACTTAAAGCCTCAAACATGTACAGATACAAACATGTATTAGGAGAAAGAGGGAACATTTCCCATGAAAGCCATGAATGTGGATCCAGGTGTTCTATATGTCAAAAAGGGACAGGCTTCTGGATGAATAATGCCAGGGTCAGACTTACACCGTCATTTTTCTTCCATGTTTAAACTTCTGCAGTGGTAGATGCTGTATAAATTCCTGAGGAAAAAATGTGTTTTTGTGGAAATATTAGAACTGAAGACTTGCTATGCTGAGAATACTGGGATGAGACAAGCTGTCAGCCTCCATGCAGCAAGGGAGGGAATGGTCTGGCAGAGGCACAACAAATTGTGAACAGGAAAACCAGGCACCCACAGCAGTACACACAGTGGAGAAAGCCCCCTTCACCCTCCAGCACTCACTGCAAGCTTTATGCCTGGCTCAGGGCACATGCCATGGAACATGTTGGCCTTCCCTGTTAGTGGAGAGGCTGGAGGAACAGCCAAGGTGGTGTGTCCTGAACACCACATCCCTGTTGGCACCTGGCAATTGTGGGTCTCCAGATCCAGCCGCTATCCCAGCCCTGGGGCTCCACACCAAACCGTGCTGTGGAGTGATGGCTGTGAGATGGCCTGTCTTTGGGCGTGTCCCACATTAGGTGTTCTTCCCAGCAGAGCCAACGTGGAACAAATGCTGAGGCATCCAAAATCAGTTACATAAAAATTCTCAAAATAATTGGAGCATGTCACTTAGTCTCCTTCTGCTTGTTCCTGTTTTCTGGGTTGTTGCTGACAGCAAACAGCCACCTATACAATGATCTGCAGTATAAAATTCTCAAAATGAATGCAATAAATTTAATATTCATTTTGGGTAGGATTTTTGAAAATTGTGTTACAATTTGTTAACTGATTGGAACCACTTTAATTATTTATGAATACGCTGGTGTTAACGATGACTGTATATGTTGGATGGTTTGGGCTCCTCTTTGTTTCTCAGCTGAATATGAAGTGCTATTTTAGAAAATGCAAGCTTTGAGATAGCTATCTCATGAAAGGCACTTCTAAGTTAAGCGACATTGCCAGAAATACTAGGTCTATTTTCTTTCATATTTTCCTGGCTGAACTGTACTCTTGACTAGAAAGATCAGATCTTAGAAGGAAGCCTCAAACCCAAAGAGCTAAAGTTTCCGGCAAGACTTGAACCTCTTTCAAGAAAAAGGAAGTAAATATTCATAACACGCTACTGAAAAAAGGCCCAGAGCATACTGGTATGCCTAAAACGCATTTTAAAATGCTTAATTCCTCAAAGCGGGTGTCCTTACTACCTAAATTAATAATATAATTGTTTAAAGAAGGTTGACAGGAAAAAGAAAGAACAGCAGGTTGTTTTATTCATGTTGATTGGTAAGCAATGGGCAATAACATTTAATGCTAAACCATAATGTGCTCTGGCCTGAGCCAATGGAAGACCAGGCACAAATGTTAGTGTTGTGGCTTCCTGTGTATTGTCTGAGTGTGTTTCCACAGGTAAACAGCTATTTAGTTTAGAGCTTGAGTACTTTTGTACAACCCCAGAAAAATGCCATCTTGCTTTCAATGTAAATGGTTTTAATGTGAAAGAAAAGTGTGCAGGCCAGGGAACTCGAAGTGAAACTTCCACTATAAAACCCACAAAGGTCTTATTTCCTTTTTCGTGTATACTCAATGCAGTCACAAATAAGAGAGAAAAGCATGGTGGCAGCAACAGGAATCAAGAAAACTTAGAATTTTACAGAAATGATGCTTCTAACTGACTTTTACTGCTGTTGGAAGTGCTTTAAGTGCAACTGAGATGTTTCTGAACATCTGGCTATAGGTGTACACCTGATTAACAGGAATCACTGCCAAAAAGTTTTATTCTCAGTTATATTTTACATACTCTCCATACAGCTACATACTCTGTGAACAGTAGAATTCAGAAGCATGAGTCTGTGTTTTTCTAAGATACAAATAATGCTTACAGAATAAGCACAGAAAATTTCTATTTACTGGGTAATTTATTCAAGTTTAGTAGTTGTCCCAGTTTTCAGTTAAATGGTTTCCAATTAAAAAGTTGTCCTAGTTAGACAATATAATGAATTATGAAATAAAATGTTGTACACTAAATATTTTATCATTTTTCAAAGTATTTGTTTAATGACCATTTTAAAAAAAAAAAGTTCAAAATTTAACGTGATAAAACATCACTTAGTCAATTGTGTTCTTTATTAAAGCATTATCTGTGATAACTTTATCTTCAATAACCAACGATTCTTGGTATGTGTAAAAAAAAAAAAAAATAAGGTTAAAATGTTTTATAATAAACAGCCAAATTAAAACATATCTTAATCATCCCCTGAAGAAAATTCATAAAGAGACTAGAAATAGTTACGGTTATTTTAAGCAGTTAGAAGTTAAAAACAAAAACAAATAAAAACAATAAAAAAGCCATCACCATTTACATTTTATTTAATATTAAATGAATTTGAACATGTTGGACGTCAGGAGGGGGTTCTTCACAGAGAGGGTGGTTGCACACTGGAACAGGCTCCCCAGGGAAGTGGTCACTGCACCGAGCCTGTCTGAATTTAAGAAGAGATTGGACTGTGAACTTAGGCACATGGTCTGAACTTTTGGGTAGACCTGTGCGGTGTCAAGAGTTGGACTTGATGATCCTTAAGGGTCCCTTCCAACTCAGGATATTCTATGATTCTATGATTCTATGTTGCATAAACTTTCTGTGGAAAAAATGCTAAAAGCTTTTAAAAATATTTTTAGGCTGTTCTAATGGTTGTTTAGTATTTTTAATAGCCATGTCTCCCTTTTTTTTTATTTTTATTTTTGTACTTATGCTTGGAAAAAATTAAATATGGCCATTCTGTGTTGTGTAATTCACAGTGAGTAAGGGTACATATATTTGTATGTGGATTTGATCTAGAAAAGTGTACTTTATGGATAAAAATTGCTCAGTGCATTCTTTCAGAGGATGAAAAATTGACTTATCTCGGGTTTGTCTGTAAGACCTGACTCTGTGAAAATGCCGAAGGGAAACAACATTTTTGTTTTCCCAGACCATGCTTTGCAAGGGTCTTTTCCTCCCTATCAAAACTTGCCTTGTGTAGTTCTACTGGTATTTTGTATTTGTTCTACATTCAGTCTCTAAGGCACATTAATTGAATTGAGGTCCTTATCAATCTTTTTAATTCAAATAGCAGTGAAGCTATTGTGATAAGAATCCAGGCTTGATAGATAAAATTTTCAGAAAAAAAAAAAAAATAATAATAAAAAAACTCATTCTGCCATTCGTGGATTTTTAAGTAAATAAACATCAGTATTTCTAAGTGAGTAGTTGATTAGAAAAAAAAAAAAAAAAAAAGGAAGGAAGAAACATTTTTAATGCCAGGATCTTATTGTTACTTAATGTCAGTTGAATGGTTATCTGACCACCTGGCTCAATATCAATATTGAGCCAGATTATCAACATTGGCTCAGTAATCTGTGAAATAAAACCAGTATATGTGAAAGATACAGATAAAGTTTGCCCATCATAATACTATGATATTACCAAAATAAGAATGAGGATAAATGAGGATATGTGCATCATAAATGATGCACATGGACAAACTTTACTAATAAATATTAGCCTGTCCTTTGGAAGAATACCTTTCCACTGTAAACTGAAAATGTTTTACTTCATATGAGTTGTGTTACCACTATGTGTTAGATTAATTAATTCTTTTTAATGACAGGTACCAATTAAATTAAATTCTTTTCTTCCAAGTTGGTTTTAATATGACTGCAGTTTCATTGAGAACAATGAATTATATAGTATTAGACATTCTTCTGAAAAGAAAGAAAGAAACAGCTGTCACCTGTAACTACAGTTACCTGCTTTCTATTAACTACCCAGCTTTTCAGTCACCTGAATAATTTACATATCTAAGAAAACCAGACACCTTGAAATGTGTAAATCTATTCCACTGATTTAAACTTCAACACAGATGGTGCTGAATAGAAAAGTAGTCTAATTGTCTGGCCCACAACAAGTGGCAATCCATCATCCTCTTTGTAATCTTAATCCTTAGCAACACACACCATCAGAGATGCCATTGTGGCCTCTCACCATATAAACACTATTTTGTATAATTTTATTTTTAATGATAAGTGGAATTATATATACTCCTTTTCAAATGTTACTCATATTTTAATATGTATTAATTTGTTTAACTAGTGTAGAGTATTTTAATAAGTAACAATAACTAAAATGTTAATGATGTGAGAAATTACTTGGTCTAGTTCTAGTATCTAATGAGAACTGTCTCTGACAGAACCAAATTTAATTTCAGTCTTTAAAACATAGAAATGTACTTATTGTCTGTGTTATGTACTATCTTTAGTAACAACTGCTGATGTTGCTGAACTTCAGGTAAATTCTTGTATGTTAATACACATTTTCCTCTCATAAAGTCTAGTTAAATTATGCAAAATCTAATGAAATCGAGATTCATTCTGTATTGCCTGCTCTGTCATGCTGATGAGCTGAACCACTTGTCTGATCTCTGGTGTGCATGTGACAGTGACTAGTACCAGCTCGACGAAATGTGATGCAGTGGAAATGATGGAATGTGGTCACGAGAGACTTCCCTGCATTTGAGCAAGAGGTTGACTTCTGCTTTGAAGCAAGATTGCCTAATCGTACATGTTTTGGACTAATGAAACTGTAGCTGCTCTGATAAATCCACAGATAAATGTCTAATCCTGTTTTAAAATGTGACTAAGTAGTTGTTTACATGATCAGGGAAATAAAAATGTCAGGCTTTTGTCTTTTTATCAGCCAGTACAGCCTATGCCTAATGCTAACAGACGTCTCCTGAGGTATCTGCTAACAACCACAGGCCTGTCAAAGCTATACGTATCACCTACAGTATGTGCTGCAAGTAGTCATTGCACCAACATGTAAACCAAGTTAAATGTGCTTTGTGGAGCGTAGGCTAAAACAGCATTTATGTTGTGTGGCTACACATAAAGCTGTGGTACAGTCAGTAAAGTATGTCTGATCTTGAAAAGTCTGTCAAGAAAACAGTGTCTGTCTGGGTTAAACCTGTGAAACCTAGTAGGTGAGGGGTGGCAGTAAAGAAAGCATGATTGCAAATACTTGGTCAAAATTGAAATGTGTTGCTCTTCCTAAAAGAGAAATGAGCAACGTATCCGATTACTCTCCGTGCACAAAATGTGCACTACCTAGTCAGAATTTCAGAGAGAAGAAAACCTGATAGTCTAATACCTGTCTACTCTTCCCTTCATAAACTGGGAAAACAAGAAGTAGGCTGTTATTGCAAAAGTAATAGGGAAAAAAAAAAAAAAAAAAAAAAAAAAAAAAAAAAAAAAGGAAAAGAAAACTGTACCATCTTCCTTCTGGTTACATAGTAATGTGCTGTTAATGACAGAGCTGAGAACTGCGGGAATCTGGGAGCTCCTGCTGCCCCAAAGTGGGAAGCTCCTGCAGAGAATGAGTTTCCCTGAAATGAGAAGCCTGTTCAACTGTGTCTCGTTCCCAGGGAAGGAAAGAGGAGAGAAAATCGTTGTATTTATTTACTGAGTTTTTAAAGTACCTCCTAAATGTCTGCATTCAATATATTGCATATACTTTGTAGAAAGCTAGATCTCCTCCCAAAGGACTCGGCAGGCAAATAATGTGCAAGGTAAAAAGCAAACAGGCCTTCTGAACAGGGTGCAGACTGGGTGCCTGAATCTGACTTCAAGTATGGATCTCCCCAAATGCTTTCTTCCTATGTATTGCATAACTAGCTATTCCTGTGAATTTTCCTTTCATATCTCAAGGGAATGGAGATGAAGAAACAAATCTGAAGTTAACCCCTTGCCTACCAGCAGATAGTAGCATCTCATAAGGAGTCCACATGCGTGAATATTTGGATGCTTCCTAATTCCTGTGTTGATTCCTAGTTATGTTACTGTTAATAAGCCCATGTTTAAAAGTACAAAATCCTGTGTTGAATTACAAACAGAAGTAAGATAAATGAACAAAATAATGAAACCTGTTTGAACACTTGCGTTTTTCAGAAGGATACTATGAAACAATCATAAATATAGTATGAAATATCTTTTACTGCTGACATTGAAATTAAAGAGTAAACTTGTGTTCACAGATTCTGCAGATTTGAGCCCTGTTCCCACATAAAAATACATGTTCTCAAGGAAAAAAAATATATATCCCTCGAGGCCTTGTCTTTTGGCAACCAATTCTGACCCAATTCATTAAAATAAATAAATAAATTGTAGATTATATCAGCTTTTTCTTCTTTATTCCCACAGGCACAACAGCTAACAGATCTGGAGCAGAAACTAGCAGTTGCAAAGGATCAATTGGAAAAGGCAGCACTTGACAAAGTAAGAAGTGTAACGTGATGTAAGCACGTTTGTCAGCTGTGAATGTTTCAGTGTAATTTGACAAAAACAAATGGAATTATTGCAAAAATTCAGATGCATGCTTAATTGCACATACCTGGGAGTTACCTTATTGAAGTCAGTGGAACTAATTACAATGTGTGAAGTTAAATTCAGCTGCAAGTTATTTAAGAGGAGGGAAATCAAGTTAGAAATAAAGATCTCAAAGACCCACTGAAAGCAGAATGCTCTTTATGCATTCAAATGCACTAATGAGAATATGCCTGTTAACTGATATAATTTTATCTGAGGTTTAGTCTGGATAGAAATGTCTGTCACATGTCGGGATCGACTGATGTGACAGAGTGAGCTCTTCAGAGGGCAGAAGAGCACTCTCAGGACGGGAGGCCATGAGAAATCCTTAGGAAAGCAGTTTATCAGACAAGAAAACACTTCAATATACTTCTGAAGACTATTCTTTTAAATGTTTGTATGTACATATATATATTGTTTTTAATAGTTTTCTACTATTTTCAAGTTCCATTAAGCATGAAGAAAGTATGCCCCTTGCATGAAAGCATTTTTTGTTGGTTATCAGTATTACAATAATTGAAATTGTCCTTTTGATGAAGGATTTACCTCCAGCACTTCAAAATGTCTTCTACATGAGCAATGATCACAGTAGCACTATCCAAACCTGAGTGTGTTTCTGATATATCAGCTATTTTTTACTTGTACACTGAACTGACCTACTCCACATATTAATTGAAAAATGTATACATATACTCAGGCATGCTCCCTCACTAGCGCTGTCTGTGGCAATAACAAGAGGGCAGTGCTTGTAGGAAACATATTCTAAATGCAGTTATTATAATGCAGGCGCATCTGAAGGAGAAAGTAAAGAACGTTTGACATCAGGAACTTCTAATGAGAATGCTATTAAGAAATTCAATCTGCAAATTAAAAGGGGATTTGCAGCACACTAAGCTGACTTATCTGACCCTATGTTTCATTCTTAGGAAATATTATAGAATTTTAATTTCGGGCTAGGCTTACTAGAAGCCTGCTGTTGTCTTCTGGTAAATAATCACTGAGAAAGTCTTTGGGATGGCATCATTGCTCACATGCTGTGCAAGTGCAGTGGAAATGAAGCAGGTAAACAGGAGTTAAACAACAGTGCAAACGAAGGAAAAGGATGAAGTTCACATCAGTGAAATTGCGAACAGCAATATGAGACTAGAAATAGCCATGCTTGACTAGTTCTAACAGCAAAGTAATAAGACTATTTAAGCTTCAGGCACCTTTTTGCCCAGGTCGCGAGCTTTCTTGCTGAACTAAAAATAGTTAGAGATGTCCAATCATCCATCCATGTCTTCAGTGAAGACTTGGCCATAACCGTTTTGAGAATGTTAGCACATGTAGTTTCTGCTAAAGGAATGGAAAAGGTGTAGAAAGCAGAACACATTTTTGGAGCATGAGCTATATTGGAAATGAATAATTGAATGATTGAGTCTCAAACTGTGCCTATAAATAGGCATAAAATTGTATTTTTCCTTTGGGAGGATATCAAAATTCTCTTCTAAATATTTGTTTTAAATAATTTTTGCACTGATGGTAGACTTAGTGTTGCTCAGCAGTGTATTTATAATGCAGCATTTTTCTAGTTCCTGTGAAGGATCCTTGGAAAATTGACATTTTTTGAATTACCACAGCCCAAAGTATTCTGTACTGCATTCAACCACATACCAAGAGTATAAACAGGTCTAGTTAATATAAAAAAAAAAAAAAACATGCATTGTGTTTTGACAGTGTTTTTGACAGGCAGACAGTCTATTTGACCCACGATTGGGTATATCCAATGTCACCGAGAACTTTGTCAAATGACATCTTTGGTTCCGATGTTTTTTCTTTAAGTTGTACTCTTGTGCTGCATTTATAAAGCTATTATCTGCAAAGTCAAAATTGAATTTTGCTACCCTCAGGATGAAAACAAAACAGATTATTATGCTTTTACATCTGTAACGACAAAATGGCTGGCTGTAGCCAAGACAAATTAAGCATTGACGAACAGCAGAGTGAGGTGAGAGGATGATAAATTAACAAGAGGATTTTAGGGATCAAGAGGCTACTTTCCCCTCAGAATCAAGAGGAGTCCATGTTTATTATCCTGAACGTGTTTGCTGGTGTTTAATGGTGGTGCATCAGGTGCCCAGGCATACACATGCAGGGCGTAGGAAGCATTCAGGGTCATGTAGTGCTATAATGCTTGAGTCCATATCTTCAGGCCAAATTAGACAGCCTGCTACCTCTGCCAATTTAGCTGATTTAGGCTATGTCAAATGGCAATTTCTGTTCTCTGTGTAGTCTGTTCTTGAAAAGGCAGATAAAAAGATATATAACAGAAAATAAGAGTGCTCAGATTTTCTCTTGTCACTTAAAAATTAAAAGATCCCAAATCAGATGGATGAAGTAATCCTTACTGTTTTACACTGCCATTAGGTCAAAGATTTACCATCCTGGCTCAAGGTTCATACATTTTAATTAGTTGCTCATACAAAACACTGGTCTCTTTGATGATAATCTAGCTTTCCTTCTCACTGCACACATCTTAAGTGAAAGACACTCCATTTTGTCTGTTTGCAAACAAATGAACACCTTTCGATCTCCTGTTTCTTTGATTTTCCTTACTGAGCTCTGTACGAACAGTTTTTTGTGTCTGTCTTTTGTCCTGCCAACTGAAGTGTTCCCTGCTGACTCTTGTTTATTTACTCCTTTTTTTTTTTTTTTTTTTTTTTTTTTTTTTTTTAATAAATGGTGATTATTTCTTTCAGACTGTCTCAGTTATGTGATAGAGTCGAGTCCCTAGCTGAATTTCAATGGAAGTTATCTGACATAAAACAAAAATATTAGCCAGGATCTAAGACTAGTTGTTCAGCAAATGAACGAAACCAAAATGATGTATGCTAAATCCCATTGCTTAAGATACTTATTCATACAACTGTGAAATATTTTTATATCATACATATAACATTTGACACGTAGTATGTTATATTTTACACATCTATTTCCCATCAGTTTTTGCCACAGTATACTTCATGATCCTTTATGCATCTCTTTATGTATCTTCTAAAAAATCTTTGAAGGACAAAATGAGTGGATGTATTCTGTATTTCTAGGTGTAATTTTAATACAAACACTAAAAGCGAGATTTTTTTTAACACCAAATGCTGAGTAACTCCCCCTGAAATAAGTATAATAAAGTTATTTCAATAACTAAGGTTTGACTTAAGTGATTTGCAATGATAGAATAAAGATTTAAAAAGAGATTCCTCCAGTACAATAGTTATCTTACTGTTCATACTGCCTCCATTTATTTCAGTGACAGACTGTTGTTTTGATTAATATATCTATCTGTATTTTTATGAGCAAAATAGCAGTATTCTTTCTCAAGTTACCAGCACTGTCTTGTAATTATGGGAATAGCAGTGTATTCTCCAATTGAAAGGTTAAAGCACAATAATGGATATGGACAATCATATTCTTAACAGATTTGAAATGCCTGTGGCCTATTATATGGCGCAGTAACATAATATGCACATGTATGTACATGAGGGAAGTCATACTTGTGTTGGATTAAAATCAATCTTTATAACATGAAAATTACTAATTATTCTGAATATTATAAACAAAATTCCATGAAAGGCTAGTCTTTGCAATACTTGTGTAATGTGATTCTTTCTATTATATGTGAAAATATATTTGTTGTATTTTTGTTCCTTTAAATATAAAATATTTAATAAGTATTTGCAATAAACGATATGGATAAAATGCATGGATGAAAGGGAAGAGTTCCATGACTTTTTAAAGTTTCATGTTTAATAAACAATAAGTTTATCTATTTAAAAACTGCATTAAACAGCCTTAATTTTTCCTGTTAATAAGAAAAAACAGCAGCTGGTTCTAAATGTGGTGTTTAATGTAGAGAGAGAAAGCAAGCAATTGTGTTCATTATAACACATCTTGGAGAACTGGTGATTTCTTATTTTCCCCAGGAGTCACAGCTGAAAGCTCTGAAGGAAACTGTGCAGCTTTGCCTGTCTTCTGTTCTGCACAATCAGCCTCCTGCTATGAATCGAATGCCTACAAAACCAGCTGCGAAGCTGACACCCCTAGCTACAAAGGGCTCAAAAGTTCCATTTCAAATGACAAGCACCAGCACCAAGGTATGGTTTCTCCCTCACTTTTTTTTTTTTTTTAAGCATCTTTGAGAGTTTGTCCTGTAGAATCATCAAACTGGAACTAAGGAGGATTTAAAATTCATTGAAAGATTAGGATGAATTTGGAAGATAATTCTAAGCCTGTTTCCGATGTCAATAAACTTTTACAAAGTTGGGAAGTGGGTACTTTTATTTGCTGAAGAACAAAATTCTATCACTTGCTAAATGGACCGTGTTTGCATAACAAATCTACGAGGAAGATGGATTTACATCAAAAACAAGTGAGAATGTTAATTCATAGGATTATTTACCTGCCAGACATTGATAATGTGTTTGTGGCATTACAGCACTCAACAGTGACACCGTTTGTGTTTTTCATAAAAAAAGTCTAATATAAAACCAGAAAACAAACTGGGAAACCCAAACAGAATTTGCCAAAAGGGATCTTTGACTCACACAACATGTCCAGGAAATGGGAACAGAGTTTAGGAGAAAGTATAATTTTAAAATAAATCTTTAATGCAAAGTGTTTTGAGTAAATAGATTAAGACATTTTAATGCAGTCAAGCTTTAACAGTGATTGACAGCTATCCTGATAATTTTCATCTCCAGGGTTACATTTTGCTTCTGTATTCAACTGGCTCAATAAATCTAGCACAAGCCTGTGATTTCAATTACAAAAGGAAATGTTACAGAAGGATGATGGATGGACAATTTAATATCCACCTTAAATTTTCATACTCTTTCCTGAAATAAAAATGGGAATTGCCAATTCATAGTCAATTTGTAATTTTTATATAGCAGCTGTTAATAAACACTATTAGTACAGTGGTTGGAGCCAAAAATTAGTAATCTTTCAGGGTGTAATGAAAATTGAAATATAATTTCAGACATCAGAATATGATTATAAAACTGGATCTCATGTTGCTAGTCTTAAAATAATTATTGGAGGTTCCTTAACTGTTTTACAGGAAGAAAACTTCACTTCAAAAAAAAATCATTAACTCTTGAAACAAAGCAGTGTATTAATAGCAACCCATGGGAATATCAGTGCCTATTTAGATTAAGATTACTGGTTCTCTACAGATCTAATCTACAGATTTTAATCTACAGATTAAGATTACTGCAGCAATGTGGGCTCTTCTCATGGGACTTGCAGGCTGAGCCCTGGGATCCCTGGAGCACATTTTTCCTAATGAGTGTGTCTGTAGAATGGTCTGCTTTCTTCTTATTGTCTTTTTCATCTGGTTGCGAATGTTTGCGCCTGTCATGAAAGCATAGGTGCACTGAAAGATAAAGCCGAAAAAGTCACTGTGCCTGTGTTTAATGTTGATATAGGGTCAGAGGCTTTGAAGTATTTGAATTCTCTTTGGTTTTGCAGGTATTATTGTAGTGCAAAAAAGGAAATGTGAATACAATGTAGAGATTAAAATTGCATTTTTTTGACATTTGATTAAAACACAAAATATTCTTCATTCTCTTTCCATAATCAAATAGATTTTGTGTTTAATGTTCCTGTTTATAAAATGTAGCAGTATTTCCATGCTGCAGTCTAAGTCCGCTCTATCCCACGAGTGTTTAAATAAGTTATACTGTCTCTTTAATAGACATTGCTCACATTTCTCTGCACATGGCATATGCCATGAAAATGTCTGCAAAAATAATGGTTTGCAGTCCTGCTCTTCCACATATTGACACCTCATTATTATAAATCTGTGCATTATCTGTGATTTTAAAACCATTGAAATCTGCTACTGTGAAATAGGTTGTCAAGTAATCATAGTCAGTCCAGAATTATACTCTCTACATCTGTGCTGTATTATGAAAGGCTTCTTTTTTATGACACCCATTCTTATGCATCTTTTCCTTGGCTTTGTTTTACTCTTAAACCAAGTAAATCTAACTACAGGTGTATCGTTTTCTCTATTACATTTGCATAAACATTTTAATATAACAGGATAGTATTTATGTGAATGTAAATGTGTTTGATTACTTTAAATAAGTTTTCCTATGTCAAAATGGGAACTTCAGATGAGCGGTACTTAAGCGTCTTGTCATGTCTGATAAGTAGCAGTTTAACCTTCAGGAAAGAAATGATCATTTGTGTGGCAAATATCTTATTTCAAAGATATTCTCATCCAGCCTAAAAAGTGTTTTCCAGAAACGTCAAACTTATTTTAAATCTGTGAAAGAGTACATCATATGATGTATGACATCAGTATCATTTCAGAACAGTCATCTACAAGATTGGGCTGCTTCTCATTAAAAACAATTTGGATATGAAAGTTGTATTTCTGTAGAGAAGATGCTTAAAACAACATGGTATAGATAGGATAATTAGAAATTAAATTGACAGATTTCTTATGAAAGGTTCATTTTAAAAAGATGATTTGCTAAGGAGTTATTTGGGTCTTTCAGGAAGCTAATATGAAGAAATCTAAGTTTAAAAAAATCAATGTAAATCTGTAAGAAAAAAAAGTGCATAAATCAGGGGGAAATATGTTGATCTGGATAGCTCAGGAATTTGGAATAGTGAGTGGTAATGGGAAATTCTTACATTTAAATCATAGATAGAGTTTGCTTAAATTGGTCAGAAGCAGTATCAGTCTGATGCACATTTTGCTATGTTTTAAAAGAGTTAATATGTAAAATTTACTACAGTGTAAAATACAGGATTGGCAGTAATATTTCAGACCAAACCCACTTGAGCCATCATTTACCCATCATAACACAGATGTCAGTGGTGAAAGTATTTACCATTATAAATGGATTGAAGACTGTGTGTGAGTTCAATGGCAGTAACACCTCCAAGGAAACCACACACAATCAGAAAGTTGGCCATTAATCTTGATTTATGAGGTCTTTAACTTTCTAGATCATGACAATTCTTTTTATTATACAGTTTCTTTTTGCACCATCATGTCCCAGCAAGTAACCATTCTGTATTCTGGAAATGGAAAATCTTCCCAAGTGAGTTTAGAGTTGCCAGAGCTGGCTTCAGTGGCAGCAATTTCCTTGCCTCATTCCCATGACCAGAGGTCATGAGGAAAGGGAAAAATTATGATGATGAGGAGGGCTAAAACTCCACTTTGCTCTCCCTTTAAATCTCTAAATGAGTGCCTAAGGACCTGGAATTTCATAGGCATTTAGGTACTGGAAGAGTGTATTGTTAATGGATAGATATTATAACATTGACTAGATTACCCACCACGGGAAATGTGGTTTGGGGTAATTTGTGAATTGTGTACTGGTTCTGCCTTCCTGTTGAGGCCTTTTCTGCACTAACTGTAGCTTGGCATAAAAAACAACTCAGAAGTTGTAGAGCTCTTCTCAAATATGTGGAGTTATTAGGTGGAATGCATTCTTACTCAGTTTGCTTTAATTCCCCTTTCTGAAAAAAAAAGCTAACATTACACTTAATAAATATTTTATTTAATAGATATCATTCAAATATATTTGGCTGTGGAGTGTAAAGATACCTGTACCTAGAATGGAACCAAATAAGATTCAGTAATTTGGAATATTAATGGTATACCAAAATCAGAAGTGAAACAGAGAAAAAGTTTCTATTTGCAGTGGTGAGGTTGAATACAGAAATAATGGACCATACGGTGACAAGGATACCAGAATAATCACATTGCTCCGGGGTGTTTTTGCCTAACTTTGTTTCACGTATTCCCCAAATGAATTCTTTCATTATAAATGCCCTGTGGGTTTTTTGTATTTTGTGAACTGCACTATTTTAAGAGTAGAAATATCCAAGAATTTCGAACTGTGAAGAAAATAACACCCCCTTCCCATACAGTGCATAATTTGAAAGAACATATTAAATGCCACTTCAGTGTCCTAGTCTTGATAGAGAATATATAGACTGAGTATGAATGAGAACTATCCTGTAGAAAAGTAGGGAAACGGCTATTCCAGTGTGAATGCATTGAATGCATTTTCAAAAGATAGCAAAATCTCACAAAAAAATTACACTTTCCTCCTGGCAACTGCTGCAAGGAGCTCTTGCCTCTGTATTGGATATTCTGACTATTGTGTATTCCAGCATACGTGGATCAATGTAAAAATCCAGAAAATTTGAAGTACTGTGGGCTATCATCCTTTCTCCCAGAAATAAATATACTTCATGTGCTATCTAAATGAGTTTCAGGAAATTAATACTAGCTTTAAGCTTAGGAAAGTGTTCTTCTGGGCCTCAGCTTGTGAAACTGTTCAAGGAAGGTACATGTCTGGATATTTGGTCAGAATAGGCCAGACAGAAAAGCATTTTGGAATGGCCATGTAGAGCCCGAGCCCAAGTTTTCTGTGTTGGCACTTCCATGTATTTAGGTTAAATTTAGGCTTGCAATTATTTTGAAGGCATAATGAGCATCTGCTAAAGACACTGACCAGGGCTGCTGAAAATATGAGATGCCTTTACTGTGAGGAATCTAAGTTTCCTGACTTAACTTTTTCAGGGTTTGGTGGTGGTTGTTGCTGTTGTTTGTATGTGTGTTTTTTAACCTAGAAAAAGGTTATGATTCATCTAGTGAAACAGAACATTTCTTAGGCTCTAGACCCTTAAACATTTCATTCTACAAAACTAGAAATGATTGATATAAATATTTTATATGAAATAATGATAGAGTAGTTAATTACTTATACTGAATATTAGTTATAGAAAATTGTGTATCATATTACTGATAAGACTAGGATATTATAGTGATAATTGACTAGAAATTTGAAAGGAACTGTAATTACATGTGTAGATTTCTTCAAAATATGCATAAACATTTTGAAAGACTGAAGAAACATTAGGGATGTGTAGGTTGGGTCCGTCCATGTTTATGAAGGATGAACAATTTTTTTTTATTTTCATATTTATTTGTAGATCATTGAAAACTAATACAATAGCTTTAGATTAAAGAAAATATAACCAGCTGAGTGTAGCAATATATCATCTCATCCTTTTCCCTTTGTAGGTCAGAACACAAACTTAGAACAAATTACTAAAGGAAATAATTTCTGTTTTCTAAAAGTGGAACTATTACTGATCAGATAATGTGTTGTAAGATTCCACTACTCCAATATTACAATATATTATATTGTAATATAAATGAAGGTTCTGACTCCTGAACAAAGCGGCTGAAAATTTGTTGCTCAAGAAACTATGAAAAAAAAAACTTGAATAAAATTGTGGATTTACTTGTGTCATAAGTCTCTAAAAGCTTTTCAAGTGCATCTGATTATTTTTACTTAGGGGTGACCTCTGTTGCTACAACATGCTGAAAAAATAACTAGGAAATTATTTCTCTTTAGGTAGTAAATTTCAATCTGACTTGTATTGTGTCAGGAAGCATTCCAAATTTTGTTGGTAATAACCCCGCTTCAGAGATCAAATGACAAGTCAAAGGTGTTCTTTTGAAAAATACAAGATGTTAGGCTGAATTTAAAAAAATGCTAGTGTAAGGGATTGGATACTTGACATTCACAATATGCATATGCTTTTTGGTTACATAGTCTCTCTTTCACGGGAGAAAACCAAAGCTCTATAAAGTAAAATATTTATGACTGTTCTTTTCCAATTTTCTATTGATTTTGCTGAGTACTTCCTTGCTGTTGCCCAAATCACTTTGATCACATTCTGCATCTACTTGGTATTTTGTACCACGAGGGCAGAGTAGCTCAAGGTTTTCCTCTTTTCCCCCACCTTTCATTTTTCCCTTCCTTGTTTCTAAGTAGTCATGATCACTTCTCCTAACATACCACTTTTGAGCATTTTTCTCTCATTCTGCCTAGCTAAATATTCCTCTCTGAGTCTCCTATTCCTTCCCCAAACTTAATAAATTACATGACACAGTTTTTCTATAAAATGAATATTCAGGCCTCAGGGTCCGGTGTTGTCTGAGGCAGGTTTGTTAAAGGGTCTGTTTCAAAAAGATAATAAAATAAAAGCTTAGACCTGAAACTGTGATGGATTTTTAGCCTGTTTAGTTAGCTGTGGTGGTAAGTGAAAACTCCATGTAATTGTAAAAACCACATTGAGCAAAACTTCTTTGATGTAAAATTGAACTCCGGGATAATACAAACCAATACAGATGTAGCCATGTGTGTTTGAATCTCTTCAGAAATTCTCTGTTTTAACAACAGAGGAGAAAAATAAATAAATGTATACCCACCTTTACCAGAGGAAACAGGGTTTAAGCTAAGGGCAAAAAATACAACATGTGTGGCCAACTATGAGTAAACAGAAAAAACGTCAAGGACAGCCTTAGGAAGGCTGCTTCTGTGGTAGCTCACTGCTTTTCTACATTTGTTTCCTCCACTTTTATTTCTGACAGAGTTAATGAGATATCACTGGCACCTGCAATTTCAGTGACCTGTAGTTCATTGCATTCAGCACAGGGATTGGGAAACGGTAATTAAAAAAAGAAAAAGGCTATTAATAAATGCAGAGTCAGCCGTATGTGTAATATGCAGTAGTGACATCCAATCATATAACCCTTTCCTAACACACAAACATTATGAAAGTAAAATAGCATTGAAAAATGACATCTTCCTTTGGTTTAGAATTTAATTTCAGAGTAAGGAATACATGTGCCCTTCTAAGGTACTTACATCACAGAGCTCAGGTACTAAAAGTATCTTTAAGCCTAATGTAGTAAGAGATTTGTTTTTAGAAAGATGAAAAGTAATCTAATTGCAGAAGCATGACTAGCATAAACTATTCGCTCATGAAGGTCTCTCCTGTTCAGTTTTTATAGCTCTCTGTAGGCTTATAGACTTTTATTATCATTTTGATCAACTAGATACCAACCATAGTCTTGTATTAGTTTTGCTTTAATGATGATTCATAAGAGAACATCAACAGGTTCTCATACCTTTTATTTCCTGAATTTGTTTCAGATTGAATGTTTTTCATATTTCCTAAGAAAGCTTCCACCTAACTTTTTCTAGAGTCCTTTTTCTTCAGTGACTAATTTTTAATAAAATTTTATTATATGCAGGAAAACATTTAACACCAGATATCGTTAAAATGAAAGCTGAAGCTGTTTGATTTTATTGCTTACATTTAAGAAGTCTTCATTATTAGAACATTATCTTGACAGTAAGTTAGTTTTAGAGAATTTTTTTTTTATTTTTTATTTGTTAACTAAGTACAATCAAGGGAAGCTGGAGGGGGAAAAAAGCACCTGGCATCTCTTATGTAGTCCGTATCCCATAACTACATCATTCTCATTGAAGTTGCTGACATGATCTTTATAATTACCCTCATTTCATAGATTAAGCGTTTGACCTCTCTCCTTCTTGTAATCGGGTATGAGTAGCTGAACTGGACCATTACCCGAGGGATCCTATGACTCTGAAATTAGCAGAGGGCTAATGGGTTGAGGGCTAATTTGTAACTACTGCTCTTTCTCTGGCTGTTAAATGCAGTTGTTTGCCTGTGTATGAGGAAATGTCTCTGAAGAATGTCTTTTTTTTTTTTTTGTTTTGTTTTTTTTTTAGATTCATGTTTTATTTCTATAAAGTCTCCCACAATACTGTGGACTACTATTTGACAGTGGCAGAAAAATTGATGGGAGCATGGAGCATGTCATGTTTAAATTTCCTAAGGAATGTGTAAAATACTACCAAAGTAAAAAAAAGTCATTAGGTATAGCTAATGGTCTTGCATGGACCTGGGGTAATCTGGGATAAGCAAACAATTTACATCCATCTTCTCAAATTCTGCTCCAGTCTAAAACCAGGCCTCAGTGCTAGAGCAGCCTCAGGCTGCCTGTGAAGATAAATAGCTTTCTGGAAAAGCTTATTATTCTTTTTCTTTAGCAGAGGGAGAGGAGATCCCCTTAATTTCATATCAGGTATATTTTTAGTGATTCCTGTTCTCTCCTACTGAAGTGATGGACTTTTTCAACATGTTTGTTTGTTTGTTTGTAGTCTCCCCTGTTGACAGTAGAGATGATTGGGTACAAACAGAGTATTTTTAATTTTAGTTCACGTTCCAATTAGCAGAGAGCTGGTAACACATTGCTTTATCTTACGACTTTATGAGCTGATGCGCTTGTTACATGTTCCATTAGAAACCATGGATATGTAGAAAGGTTGTCTATTGTAATTCTTCATTTTTTGATGACAGCAATGAAAAAGAAACAGAACTTTTTCAATTCCATATTAGTAAACTGGTTTTAAAATTTGTTAGTATTAATGCTTTTTTCTAACTATGTTCTGTGTAAAAAGATATAAAGCGTGCAGAAGATCTAATTAATCATTTTAAAAGGCTTACAAGCTTGAATGTAATTGTGAAAGTACTCCCAAGGGGTAACCCAAGGGGTACCCAAGGGGTAACCCTTGTTACCCAAGGATGAACAAAGCTTTACGTTATAATTATTAATGTGGTTATCCTGTATACAAAATCTATTAATCTACTGTTGCAAATTTTCACTTAATAGGCGGAGCCAAGAGAGGTGCATTGGAGATACCTGTGTTCTCTTATTTGAGCAAAGACATGATTTGGAAAACATTCAAGGATGTATCAATACTTGAAAATTGGATATTTGGGCCACTAATACTGAATTTTCTAATAATTTGTTTAAAACCATTGTGCTGAACCATCAAGGATAAAAAATGCAGAATAGACTGGTGGCAAACCTAAGACAATCAAGTTCTATTCAGTTTTGAATAATTTAAGAAATCACGTACTGGGCTGAAACTGAAATCTTATTCCCTAATTCTTAAGCTGTCCCCCATTCCAAATTTATTGTTGTTTAAATCTCAAATGTTATTTTATTTTTCTAAGAAAGTAGTATTTTAAAGGAATGTGCTCTCCGCTCATGAAAAAGGTAACATTCAATTAAAGGAAAAAAAAAAAAAAAAAAAAGGCTTTTAGTATCAAGCCTAAACTTGTTCAGCTCTTAAAATTAAATAGGTAGTGTTTAAATTGAGTGTTTGAAATGATAAAAAATGGGGTTGTAAAGTTAATATTTAATTCTTTCATTAATAATTTTTGTGATGGTGTATGGATTATGTATAGACTCCTATTTTCTACTATTTTTAAAAAATATTTCTCGTTTCTGTTAATATAACTGTGGTCATGATGACAGTAGTGTTGTCAGGGACTTTTTTATGATGATATGATGATAGCTGTTTTTGTAAGATGAGCTTAAAGAAAAAGATGATTGGAAGGAAACAGTTTATCTTTGAAAAGCTCCCTTTAGCAGGATTCCTGCTTTTTCTTAAATCAATAAAGGGCCTCTTTTGAGGCATGCTTGGGGAAAAATACCCCAGTCTTGAAACGAAAAGCATTCCTGTTAACTCGGTTCTGTAACTTAGCTCCTGCTTCAGAAGGGTTCCAACTTCACTGAGCCTGTCGTCCTGTGGTCTGTGAGTCCTCTGGAACCTTGAAAATGCAAATGTTTGTGACTGTAACTTCAGTAGCTGCTTACGTTCATCTGGGAGGCTGTAATTGCCTATAAAGCATATTCTGACACAATGTATTATTTCTGCTCTGAAATGTAAGAAGTGTTATACAGTGTTCATTATCCCCCAGCTAATTGCTTTTTCCTTGGTAAAGGATGTAGAAAATCAAGGTCCTTATTAAAGCAACATGTTGATTTGGTTGCTTCAGTTTCTTAAGTATTAACAAGTAAAACAGCAATAAATGAATAAATAAAACAAAACCAACAACAACCACAAAAAACATCTTAAGATGTTTAGGTACGATAAAAGTTGTGTAAAATAAAGTTTTGAAGTTTTTTTTCTGCCTCGAAGAACAGCCTGTTTGAAACCTTCAGAAGTTGTAGAAAAGTGAAAAGAATTAGATAAAGGAGTTTGTACTCATGTTAAAATCAAAGAAGCAAAATGGTGCAGAGCTCCCTTTGTCCTTGTCCAAGGGAAGTTTCCAGCTGCCTGAAGGGGGGAGAGGGGGGGGCAGTGGTGGTAGCCCCCTTGTGCTGTGGAGAGCTTCCAGCTCCCTGTAGCATGGATTGTGATGGGGTAGAGAGATGGTGTGCTGTGGCAAGATCACTTTGCCCATGGTTATTGGGAGCCTCCACCTTCCTCTAGGGACATGATGCAGTTAAGTTTGTGACTGTGTGTATTTTATTATCATAGGCCAATGATGTAGATCCAGACTCTCTGCCCTGCCTGGCCCTTCCCTGCTCTCCCTTTTCTGCCCTTGCTCACCTGGTTGCTCATCTGCTAGCCTGGTCTGGTGCAGCATTGTAATATTTGTCTGGCTTTGACAAGGCGTCCCCAACACCAGTGTGGTGCCAGGAGTCTGGTGACTGCATGCTGTGGCATAGCCCTACCATCACGAGGGCTGGTGCATCGCTGGGATATGGCTAATCCAGGAAAAAAAAATAATAATAATAATAATAATGAACAACTGATAAAGTGAGGGAATTAAATCAGGTAGCTCTAGAAGCATTTGAAAGAGCAGCAGCTCAGCAGAGGTTAAGAGAGAATTAAAAGCAGAAGGTTCTATCCACTACCCAATTTTAAGAACTTGTGTTGCTACTTGCTGCTGAAATTTGTGGGTTTGAAGGTTAAATTCTGGAAGAAAAAGGATTGTCAAATTGACTGGTTTCTACACCTTTTGAATTAAGACATGTCCAGTATCAAACCCTGCATCCATGAGTTGCTGATGACACAGAGGATGTCTCAGAGAGAACAGCAAGACTTGTGTCTTGCTCTTCCTGACAAGAATTAGAGATTTTGCTAGGGACTGTCATGTGCCTCTGTGTGCTTGTCACTTCGATCAAACACTGGAACAAAACACATTTATTAAGTTCTATCTCCTTAGTTCACTGCAAACTATTACATTTTCTGTAAGTGTCAGGACAAGAGGCAGTGGGCACAAATTAGGACATGGGAGTTTTCCTCTGACCATCAGGAAACACTTGAGCACTGTGCGGGTGGCAGAGCACCAGCACAGGTTGCCCAGAGAGGCAATGGGATTTCCCTCCTTGGAGATCTTTAAATGCCGCCTGGACGTAGCCCTAGGCAAGTGTCTTTGGGTGACCCTGCTTGAGCAGGGGGGTTGGATCAGGTGGCTTCCAAAGGCCCCTTCCAACTTCAACATTTCAGTGATTCCGTGAAAATGTTTCATAAAGAGTTAAGAATGTACAAATAAACGTCCGTGTGAGAAAGTCGTTCAGTGCAATAGGATAGAACAAAAAGTACTCTCAGATGGGAGTTACTTTTTTTATATGTATGTATATACTAATGTTCTAATTGAATTGATTTGTTATTTTGAGGCAAGATAGGTTGACTGGGCATAGTGATTAGTAGAACAATGAGCACCAGCAGATGATGGTGAACAGTGCCCAACAAGTGGAAGAATAAGATCAAGCTGACTTTTCTCCTAACAAGTTAGTGATGGTAAGAGACTACTGATCTAGATGCCTTTCATCTAGTAAGGGAGATTGATCTAGGAATTGATTAAGCATTTTGAAAATTTTAAGAAAGGAAAACTCATTGAAATTACCATTTTCTCTTAAAATAAAAGTTATAGCATTGTCTTTGAATTTCATGTACAGCAGCAATTCAAGTCAGGAAGTCCAAATCAGGAGTCTGGTAAGAGTATTGAAATGATGCACGAAGTACAAAAAATAATTTAAATGACATCTGTAGCAGTAGTATTAGAGATTTTTCTTTAATTTTCAGACAACCGAAATGCAGCATACTGTTTGAATAGGATGACTCGAACTTTTCAGTAATCAAAAGCATATTATTTTAAAAGTAAATTTAAAAGAGTTGTAAAAGCTAATTTAAAGAGGGGAGAGAGAAGGTTTATTTATATATACATAAAATGCATTTATTTGTACCCATGAGTATCTACCTCCTTCTCTAGCCATCCTCAAATTTTGCATAGTACAAAATGTTATGTACTCCAACTTGCCCAATCTACAAGAAAGCAGATGATAAAATTTAATAATGATAAAGAGAATGAAAAATTCTAGGTTTAAACCATAAATACATGTGATCAGCATTTATAACTATATTAACAAGTTTTTCTCTAATAACGCTTTCTCTATAATTATATATATGATGGTTGAAGGACTATTTGTTCTATTTTTCAAATCTAGTCAAGTCTACTTCCTTTTCCCGTTGTTTTGGCTGCACACAAATTTGCAGTAAACATCTAGAACTGTTGCTAAACAAATGATTATTAGAAGAAATATAAAGTGAAATATGCCATATCAATTGTACTAATTGCATTCTGAAACTAGACATAGGTGCTCACAAGTAATTGGGCTCGTCAAAAATAAAATTGTACCTATGTACTCATGGCTTCTGATATCTGTTGGAATAATATTTTGGTATCAGTGAATATTGGCATCTGCTATGAATTATTTATACTGAGAATAGAAAAAAACATGCGGACCAAAAAAAAAAAAAAAAAAGAAAAAAAGAATGCAGACATATAATCTCAGCTGGCATATTTGCCACAGAAGTTTTCTATAAAGAATTTGTTGTATACCTTAAGATTTTTAATGTACCAGTATATCATTTGTATAAAAACTCCTTTAAATTAATGTTTTCATTCATGTTCTCAGCACCAGAAATTTGGAAAAAAAAAATAAAAAAAAAATAAATAAGTTATAAACATGCTGTGATCCGGTTAAATTATTTAAATCCAGATTCTGTCTGTTCACTGGAAAAACAGACTAGGCAACTTTCTCTCTTTCTCCTATCATCCATAGTTCATCTAGGCAGAATTAAAACCACCCTCAGTTCTCTATTACCCTTAAGCACTTTTTGGTTTTCAGATATTAGAAGAGCTGAACAGACAAAATCTAGACCAAGACAATACATTTCTTTACTTGATAATTTAACATCTGACATTGTGTCATCATTACTGAGTGTTCCTGGAAGCATTCTAATGCCTAGAAGAAAATGCCACCTGAAAATGCCACCTGAAGCTCTAGGACTTTGCTGTCCAGTCCATTGTTATTTATTAATTTAAATTGCCTAATGTGAGTTAAGCTCTTTCCAAACACTTGGAAAGGCACATTTTGTAGTTTTAAGAGCCTACAGGAAAAACTCTTTCCCTGTCAAGCTAATATATCACAACTGACTCCAGTGCAGTGCTGGCAAATTACATAGTGGCATGTCATCCCAGCAAGAGCCCAAAATAATGAAGAAAAAGGACATAGATAAGCACATGACGTATTACTAAGTCAAAAGTTACTAAGAGGAAATGTGATGAAAGAAATGATGTGGAAACAAATTCATGCATTAGTGAGCAGTATGTCTAATGCTGTCTTTTTCCCTTGTAAGCCCTGCCTGTTCTCTATTATGGAGATTGACACTATCTTGATGAAACTTGGTTTTAGACTACTTTTCATTATTCTAAATTATTTACAATAGGAATCGTTAAGCATGGGATCAAGGATAATGATAAACTTTGAAAGGAAGAGATGTTAAATATTAAGCTCTTCCATTTATACTCATCCTATGGTTCTTGAGTTTCCTTTTTTATTTTCAAATTTAACAGTGACAATTATCTGTTCAATATTTCACCAATCACTTAATGGAAAGGTTCTATAAGTTACAGATGATGGTATTCGTCAGGTCTAAATTTATGTACAAATACTGCTGTGCTGTTTATTTGGTCATCATACTAACATGACCAACAGTCAGCTTGGAAATAAGTGATGGCATTCTAGCAGGAATTCATTTTCTAGTTTTAGTACCCTTCAAATACTGAGTAGAAGGGGACTGAAATCTATGATTCTTAGTGCAACGGTATAACTGAAGAGAGAAGCAGGGTGTTTGTAATTGATATTTTTCTTTTCATAAGCTTACATTCCCATTACAGTAGTGAAGTGAAAACAGTAACCCCAGCTGTCTTTAGTTGAACTATCCTGAGGATCCAGAGCAGTCTAGCTTCAGCTGGCAGTGCATACAAAAGGCAGCAGGGAAAGCTGAAGAAGAAAGGAGGACTATCAGCCTTGTTGGTTAAAGCTAGCTGTGTCAAGCCCAAGTGACATGCAACACTATTTTCCTATTCTGCCTGCTTTTTAGGCAGATTCTTCAGTATTTGCTACTGTGCAAACACTGCTGAGTTTGTAGTGTTGACATAGAATCTCTGTTGTTTGTTGGTGTCGTTTTCTCCCCGGGACTATTTTAGAGCTTTCCAGTCGTTGGTTACTTGATTAGAAAAATTCTCAGCAGGAATGTAGATGAATGTTTGTGATAGCAGACCTGTGAGGGATACACAACCACATTTGGCAGGAGCACATAATAAACTATGCCTGTAAGTACAGCTAATAGCTCAAACAGTAAAGGGATGAATTCATTTTAGAAAGGAAAACTTTCTAATATTTTAATCAAACAAAGTAATAAAAAGAAAAAACTCAATGCATTTCTAAAATGCACGTCCTTCAATAGAAGCACACATGTATCGAGCAGACCCAGCAGTTATATTGCAAACAATAACAGCATAATATCTTGATCCTGTGATTGCTCCACTATTTGCCATTTCTTTCTTTCTCTTTCTTTTTTTCTATTTTTTTTTCCTTTGTATTGCTGAGAGTGTTGTTACTGATTCTTGTAAAGAACTTAAATCAAAATACACACAAAGTGCCTCTGCAACCTCTGTACCAACCTCGCACATAATTTCTCTAAATCTCTGTGGAGAATTTGAGATTTTTGCTAATGCCTTTACTTCCTTTGGTCTGTTTTACTGTGAGAGCACTGTGAGTGCATGTTGTGTGGGCTTTTTTAATTATTTGAACTTTTTATTTATCTTATCTGCTGTATTGTAGCACGTGATATGAATTTAAGAACGTACCACATTTCTTTCTTTTTTAATCTTGAAAATGTCTAAGAATATTTTCTGCTTCAATTTCTTTCCAAAAAAGAAAGAAATTCTGCCATGAACTTCTTCAATTGAAATATAAACAACTAGGTTAAACCTAAATTATACTTTGAACAGGATGCTTATTCACATTTTTTGTATTGGTCCAAAATAAAGATTGTCTAGCCAGTGAGTTACCAGATTTTTCACTGAACAAGTACAATTAGAATGAAAATATCAATGGTTATATGTATATTTATACTTACATAGACATATATATATAAGCTTATATGTTCATTTATCTATATACATTTACCTGTAGCATTTTCTATATCACTTTCTCTTTTCTCATGAAATGGTTGCCTTTCAATAACCAGTGAAAGTTAATAGTCCATTTCTTTCTGCACTCATATACAGTGTGTTCTTCTAAGTTTATAAAGTAAATATCAGTGACCCATGTACATCAAGAAGAAAATCTGTCCCACGGTCAACAACATACTTGTCATGAGTTGTTGATTACAGCTTAACTGGGAGAAAAGGTGAATAAGAGGAAAATGTATTTGATCACTAATTCTCGTATTGTGAAACGGTGTTAATGGATTCATGTCAGAGGTGCCTCATCTCTGCATCAGAATTCCATTAGCTGCCCATGGGATCCAATACAGAAGAGCAAAAAAATAAATTTGCAAATACGATGGCTTTTATACAGGTAATTGCTCAAATTTATTAGATAACCTGAAGGAAAATTACTTTAGTAGTTAGCAGACAGTCACAACAAATAGGTGATAAATACAAACAGATATACAGATTGAATTTCATCTGACTTATATAAACTTTGGTTTAATATTATTTTCGGGGGGGGGGGAGGGATGAAACAACACCCTGTGGTGAATAATGAATGGATGGGTGACTCAGAAAAGAAGAAAGGAGAAAGAAAGTGTGAAGTAGTGAAATAATCTTGATAATTTAACACCAGAGAGAAACTTCTTAGCTTTATGATGCCTTTGAATTCAGACGGCTAAGAGCTGTGCATAAATCAGAAGAAAGCTTATCTGAAAATTTGAGTTTATTATTTCTAAGCTATTTTGCATATGAAACCATAGATATAGGGCTGTGGAATACCTCACTATTAAAGAACTATGAATAAGAAAACCACAGTTGTACTAGTTAAAAACTTTATCGGAATTGTTGCTGATCCAGAGTGGAAGTAGTATTATTTGTAGAGAAAAAAAGAGCTATTCTTCCCTTGTGTGTTGTGTTGCAAGGTGTGCATCCTTGCTATTCAGTGCTACTAAGGGAGGGCTGATAATGAAAGAAACATGTTCCCCCTCTCTTCTCGCAGGTGAAGGAAAATAAAAAGGTTAGTTCTTTCTTAAATTCAGTACTTTTATTCTGTCCAATATTCACAGAATATTGATGGAGAAACATTGGTGCAGACATTTATATGTGAATTATGTAGCTTTCTAATGCTGTTTCTCTAACCACTGCCCCTCTATGCTTTGTGCCTTAGGGTGTGCAATACTAATATGAACAGCTCTGGAAACCTTTTGAATTAAACCAAATTTAACAATGCGGGAATTCACTGCTTGCATCTTTATACATCTATTAAAGATTTTCCTTTGAAAAGTGTTACTAAAATCCACTCTTCTTAAATTTCAGGGTCATTGTTCTTCACTCAAAAGTTTTCCCCTGGAGGAAGAATATGGCCATCATATGTTTTTTTTGAAGTCCAAGTCATGACCAAGTTAGTTGCTGAGTTAGTTACTGAGACAATCTAAAAAAATTGATTACAGCCCTCCAGATTTCTTTTCCTGTAGAGAAAACTATTTGCAACACACCTTTTTTCATGTTCTTCAAGACCCTTTGAAAAAGTCAGTGATTTCTGGAGGGGTTTACACATGAAAAGAGAAATAGCCTGCCATTTAGAAGCATCTTATACACAATTAAAAACTGCAGATGTGTTCTATCCAGATGGAAACTTTACCTTGCTGATATGTTAGTGTTTTCTTTTAAAGGACAGTGAGATTTCTTGTTGTTTTAGAATAGCTACAATTGTTTGGATCTTATATTGTGGTTTTTGATAACTTACTGATTTTAGAATCTTTCTGAAGATGCCTTGGAACTGCACACCCCTTGAACCTTGTCCTTTCTTGATAGTGCAACCTACAGGAACACAGTCCAGCCTCTCAGCTGGTATGTCTCAATATCTATGCTGAGTTGTATCAGTATTCTTCTGTATAGGTGACTGGTTATGTCTTTATTAACATCTAGTATCCCAGTGAGAATATCTTGTGCTTCTAACTCTCGAGGAATTGTGCAGGCTCAGTTTTTTTATTAGGAAATGAGTGTGAAAACAATGTTTCCAGTACTTGTCAACTAAAAATGTGGGTACAGAAGAAGCAATTCTTGATTTGTCTCTACCTAAGAGGACTTCATACCTGCTGCTGTTTTACCTTTAAGGTTTAAAAGGAGATATTCAGTATCTTTAGTGGTATATCATAGTTATGAATTTTTGCAGTTTAGAAAATTCTTTTCAATTGCTTATGCATTTTAAGTTGCTGTATGACAGAATGAATACCAAAGGTACATAGGAGTATGGTACAGAGTAATTATTAAGAATAGAAGATGACATAGTTCAATTAGAAGTGACCTTCAGATATCATCTAGTCCAACTGTTCGATCACTTAACAACTGACTGTTTACATGTTGGCATCCTCTGATGACCACAAAATTACAGATGCTAGAGTACAGGGGAGTACTCTGACACAGAGTACTTCTTTGTCAGTACTTGGGCTAGAACTTGAACTGAGTTTTGCAAATGGAGAGAAGGTAGTGCCACCTCAATTTCCATTTGTGAAACTAAAATCATAGGTTGGGCTATCGTGAAGCATAGTATAGCTGTTCTGCTGTTGAGATGCATGAAAAAAAAACAAATGTATTTTCGTGATTCATCTTGATGTGGTTCATCTTGATGTTTCTGTCAAGACATGACAGTGTAGTGGCCTAGAGAAGTGCAAAGATGGAAAAGTTTCATGTAATTCCCAATGCAGACTGAGTGGAAGAAAACTGTGAAAGCAGAATATCTCAAATGCACAATTTTAAGATTAGACTAGCCTTGGTAGAGTGGCATCAAATTGTTTCAATATTAATTTAGAGACAAAAATAGCAGAAGCAGATCAGCCAGCTTTTGTGTGAAGTAGTCCATACAACAAAGTTACTGACTTGTGTCAAAAATTCTGTTGAAAAGCAATAAGGTGGTGATAGAAGTGCCATAAGCAATTCAACTTAGTCAAGGTGACCCTTTCTCAAGCAACGACGTTGTGCCTAGATATTTACAGATATATAATATCTAGGTATATAAAAGGTATATAATACCTTTTACCATTTACAAACCCATCATTTCTCAAGTTGCCCCCAATTCTTTTGGTTGACTTATGGAAACAGAAAAGTTGAAGTTTATAGTTGAAACACAAACAATTAATGATATGAATGCTGCAATTCTATTAGTAAGTCCTTCAGCAGTACAGTAATTCAAGAAATTATTTATGTGCTACATGATACATACAGTCTTATTTTTAGGCCAACTACTGAGAAGTTTCAGATAATAAATGTAATTCTTTTCTTGTCCAATTTAGAGGTTGTTCTACTTTTCCTTTTATGTCAGTGATGTTGGTTTCAGTGTGCTGGGTGCAATAAAATGCCTTGGAAGTAGTTTAATAATGATATTTTTATACTCTTAAATGTAAGTCACTCAATGACTAACACACACCTTTGTAATATAAATAAGGATTTAAGGACCCACTTCAGAGAAATTTATGGAACAGCTGTTTGTGGAGTTAAGAATACACTGTAGGATGAATTATAAAAATGCCTTTAGCGCAACTTTGTTGTAAGCCAGTGACCAGACCATAGTGCCATGAGATCCTGATAGATCCTTTCCTACAAACTGAAATCCTGTATTGCTACATAAGCATTTTCTTGAAAATCTGTGACAGAACAGGAAATTAATCAAAGGGAATTCTCTGTCCAGAAAGTTCATGCAAATAGTTTGCATACAGGGATTAAAAAACCAAAGGCAAAGGACTTCATAGTAACTATACCCTTTTTTGTAAGGCACTGAGATTTCTCAGCTTGCCCTGAAATTGCTCCACTGGTGCCTAGGATTTTGCAGAAGCGAACCCGTAATGTGTTATCAACTGCTTTCCACAGCAGTCAGCTGTCCTCAGAATATTCACGCTTCACTACATCATTAGAGGCTGTGCTAACCTTCATGACATGTTTGTATCATTAGCCCAGCTGACTTGAAAGAAGGGCAATTGTATAGCAACAGAACATTTCTGTCACCTATAAAAGTCAGGATTAACAAAAGCTAGGTCTGCAAATGGAGTAGAGTAGATCTAACGAGACTTTTTCTGACTGGATTGTACAAAGTATAATTTTGTTTTTTAAGGCACAAAATTTCATCTGTTGGATGAAATTCTCACAATAAAGGAGATGCCTTTCAGAAGGAGATGTCTTTTTGTTTTTCTCCTCTTTACATATCAGCCAAATGATTAAAGAGAGGCAGAAAATGTAGACAGCTGTGGGAACACCTACCTGCTTACACACAAAACCCCAACATATAAGCACACAAAGCAATTATTTTAGCATTTCCACTGGCTTTTCATACAGAATTCAGTGTCACTTACTGACGTGATAATACTGAGATCTCTCATTGCTTTTTACTGATAAGATGTTCTTTCTAATGGGCTTATTGTATAGGTTTTTAAATATACAAAAAATTATCTTGATGTTTATATTAGAATAATTTAAGTTTATGAATAATAATCATAGAATCACAGAACTTAGAATATGAATGTGAAAAGCATGTTGGGATATTTTTTTAGCAAAGAAAAAGACCTGATTATGTTTAGCAGACTATGAGAAGTGTCCTTTAAATTCACTTCACAATTACGTCCTCTGCTAAAGAGGGAAACAAACAATAGGCTAACCTACCACTGGTAGTAAATGAGAAATTATCTCAGTGCTAAATTTCAATGCTAAAAGTTACATTTTTCATTGGATTAGCATTCAGTAACTGGGCACAGGTGTTTTTGTAATTAGGATTCATTTGGAAAATTTTACAGTGGTCAGTGACCCTCAAAGTTAAATAGCTTTTTTTGTTGTTGTTTTTGTGATGTTATTGCGATGCAGTGTCATTTCGAGTAATATCAGAATACCATCTGTCCTCAAATATTTTGTCTAGATTTTTACACTGCAGATTTCTTCATGTATTTAGTTCTCAGTTCTGTTATCTGCAGAAGACTAAAAATATCTTTTTTAATTAAGAATCTTTCCTCTAACTGCACAAGTTTTTATCACCCAAAACTGTATGGCAGCAGAATTGTTCTGTACACCGTATGTGCCTGATTGTCCTCCACAGTTATATATTAAATTTCTTACTAATACAGGTTAGTTCTCTTATCACTAAGGTCAAGCTGCACTTTAAATGACTGTTTTTGTTTAGTTTGGTCTTTATTCATAAGGAGATATACTGTAGAAAAGCACAGGCAAGGAAAAAATGTGGCAGCCTGAATGATTTTGCAGAGCAAATTTAGCTTGTCAAAATGTACCCAGACTGAAATTTTGCTGGGTTATTATTAGGTATTATATAGATCTAATGGGAGTGAATGAAAATATCTGTGGTAGTAAGAGCCTTAAGAAAATGCTGTCTGACTGTTTTTGGACTTCAGGCTATTCTTGGGTTGTGGTTTTATTTATTTATTTATTTATTTTAATGTGAAAAAGAGGTAAAATTAGTGCAAGTCACCATAAGCTGTTTAGGACAAGCAACTGGGGGGTTATTGTATACAGGTATCCATGGTTTTACAGGTAGTAGCAGGTATACACTGTAACTCACCATATTATTCTAGGTTAAAATATTGTTATTTTAGGTTAAAATGTTTTGACTTTTTATTTTCATTCACAAATGATAGTGATAGTGGGAAGTCTGAAGACTAAAACAACAGAAGATAGAATTGCTACAGTGAGCCAGTAGAGACTAAAGCAGCTGTGGTTAATCAGCTTTCAGTGCTTTGCATTCAGTTTATTACACATTTATACAGACTCAAAAAGTATCGGTGGCAAACCTTTTGTTCCACCTTCTGCAAAAAGGGGAGTAGATGTCATGCTTGAAGTATTTCTGCTTCAAGTGCTTGATAGCCTGGACATTATACACATTTACTTCGAAAACTACTGCAATGGCATGTATAACTTGAGAAGAACAGAAAAAGTGGCTCACAATCAAGAGTTTGGTTAATTTAGCTCTTTTTTTTCCTATATGCTGAATCATTCATGAGTGTTTGCTAGCATTTTTTATCTTGCTGCTGTTATTAGTGTTACGAAATATTCTAAGACAAAAGGACTATTAAACTCCTGTTAAAAACACAAACAACAACAGGAAATTGCTTCCTTACTTTCCTCTGTGCAAATGAACATCTACTCTGCTAACCACAGAGTACATGAAAATATAAATTGGGTGCTGTCACAAATAAAAAGAAAAAGAATAATTCATGCTTCTGAGAACTTGCAGTGACCTTCAAATCTAAAGATATCAGCAAGTATAATAACATTTCGTTCAACAATAACTGTGTCTGCTAGAGGAAAACTTGGGAAGCACATAAAAAAAGAAAAAAAAAAAAAAGAACAAACCCATCACTGCCTCTAACTCTGCTGAAACTGTCACCTTGTCAGACTTATAAAATGATCAGATTGTTTTTGCCATCAGAAATAATGGAAATGTTTTTTCAGTATCTCCTTAAGTGCATATGGCTATTAACATGCACACAACTTTCAACACAAGACACAAGTGTGTGTTTTTATAGCCTATATCTAAACAGTATGCAGAGTGCCAAGTGCTCCAGAGAAGAGGGTGGATAGCAGTATTACAGTTATGCTAAACTGTAAGTTTTCTTTGAAATGCTTTTAACAGTTCCATTCTCTGTTACTTGAGTGTGTAATGCAAAATTTCATTGCATCAGTGTTTATTGAATTTTCTTTTTATCTTGCAAGTTAGAAAGAATAAGAACCAGGGCATTATCATATGCTGTTTAGAGGAAAAAAAAAGTAAATTAGTAACTACACTGATAGCATTTGCTCTTAATGTCGTGTTCTGTTTCACACTTGAGTACATACATATATAAATGCACTAAATTATATCTAAATGAATATATTATATAGGATGAAATATGATCTTTGTATATAATATGTAAATGTGGATGCACAAGCGGGGTGTGTGTACGCTAATTAGATTATTATGATGGTCATTATCCATTAAAATGTAATTTCAGAGGAAAATATTTAGGTTCACCAGAGTCCAAAACTTTGTTTTATGGGGTTCTCTTAGCACTATGTTTTCCTGAACAGCCAACCTAACCACTGTCTCCAATAATTTCAGTATTTTTAATTATCAGATATTTCATACAAGCATGTTCCTTGTATGATAAGGAGATGATATTTTGTCTTCAGCTTAATGCACATTATTATTTGTGGATTTCACAAGGTAATATGAGGAGCAGTATTTCTGTGAGTTTTTTGTTTTTTGTTTTTTGTTTTTTTTTTTTTTTTTCAGATAATTCATGTAATTCTAACTCTTTTTCTCCATTTGTCTCTCTGGATTTTTGTTTATTTTTGCTTAATCTCATTAAAGCACATGACTTAAGTATTCTCTATCATGAGTCCTTGTTTGCAGGGAAATGGTAAATGCATCTTTTTGACTGCGTTGAAAACTGAGGTAGAGTAGATCATTACAGAAGCCTTCGTATTGATCCCGAGAAAACTGATCACATATGTTTTCATGGTCTCTTTTTTCATGGAAATGCAAAGAAAAAAATGCACTTGTTACAAGGAAGTCAGGCAACTGAAAATGCTGGTTTAAGGTTCTACTAGAAATCGTATTTAAGTTATGTGAAATACATAGTGCTTTCAAAATAAGCTGTATTAGAGAAAAAAAACAAACAAAAAAACAAACAAACAAAAAAAAAAAAAAACAGAATTTAGAGCATAATAATAAATAGATGTGGTTTCTTTTATTTGTGCATAGCTAGGAATTTGGGAAATTGCTTTGAATAGGCATCCATTACTTATTAAGAAGCAATAGAATAGCTGTCCAGTTGTTTCTGTACAAGTATGTTGCTTTGCCACAAGTCTTATCTCCTTCACCAGCTCCTTGTGGTTGTCTCTGAGGCAGCTGGACATAAATACTACATGCTTTGTGCATAGGTAATGGAGTTTGACTCCATATTGAAAATGCAACTGTATCTTGTATTACCAGAGGAAGATAAACTGTCACTACTTTCATCTTCTGCACCTCTTTCACATCTTTAATATAACCACTTTTGTGAGTTGGCTACACATAGTGCTTGGTTTCCCTAGAGAGGGAGAGGGTGCTTTGCACCTGTGTCTGAGAGTAGACTTATCTTCCAGCAGTCTGGTGTTCAAGGAGCACAATACTAGCTCTAGCTTCCTCTAGAAAGGTTGTTAGAGTCATTTCCCCTTGTTTTGAGGTGTTTAAGTAAATACATTGTTTTGTTTTGTTTTGTTTTTTAATTATTATTTTTTATTTTTATTTTTTTTATCTCCTAGGGAGACACACTTTAACTGGGAGACTTCTGATGTAGAAGCAAATGCTACAAACAGTGCTAGAAATCATCTACATACTTTACCTGTCTCTTTTCAATGTGACTGTATGAGTTCTTATATATTTATTTATTTCCCTCCATCTATTTTTTTTATTATATTATTTTCAAGAGAGGAAGAATCCTGGAACAATTAACAAAGAAACATGTTAAAACTTTAATACCCATATTAATGTCCAGTATAATATACCACTGAGAGGCAAGCCCACGTGTGAGGGAAAAATATGCATTTAGTAATGTTATGATAAGGATGATTCAGGAAATTATCTTCTAAATATAGTATCTCTCATCTCAAAGATCTTTTTGAAAGAAGAAATCCTTTCCTTTTGATGGATGTTCAGCCATTTGAGCTTATCATGAATGTTCATCTCAGAGAAATTTCATTACAAGCAACACAAATCCACGTGAAATGAGAAATGCGTTCTTTCGGCATCCATGCTAAATATGTCCTAACAATTTTCAGTTTTAGTGGGGAGTGAGGTTGCCCTAGATTATTTGTCAAACTTCTGATGTTGTGCTCAATGCTCAGCATCAGCATAATGTACCAGAAAACAGCTATTTTCTGCCTTAAAGATGTCTGAATATAGTGCAAATGAAAAATTGAGGGGAGTTTTGTTTGCTTAAGAAGCAATATGTAGAAATGTAAAGATCTGGTACACTGTAGGATTTGCAGTCCTTCGAGATGAATTGTCATTTGTTAATGTAACTCTGTAGATATGGATTAAATAGGAAAAAAAAAAAGCTTATCTCCTCCCACTTACTTTTGAATACTGACAGTGTAGTAAAGTTAGTTCTGTTGTATACACCTACACATGTATATACACATATACAATGACAATCACTGTCACAGAAATACAGATGATGATGTACTGTTATTAGTATTGGACTTGTCATTTATTTTTATGTGTTGGTTATGCTGTGAAAGATTTTCAAGTCAGGATGTAAAGAAACGTGGTACAATGGTTTGCCTTATATTCTCTGCAGGTAGTCATGCATATTTAACTGTGATTTCTGTTGTGGAGAGCTACAGCAGAAACATCTGAAATGTAAAGGGCTAGAAGAGCAGGTTAAAAAGTCTATTGTACAATCCAAAAATAACAATACTTTTGCAATTACAAATAGTGCAACTAAAAAGAGAGGGGGAAGGGAAAGATCGTAGGATTGATGCCTTTTTCTTGAACAAAATGAAGGCATTATGTTGCAGTTGGCCTGTGTGTGGTGTGCAGACCAAGTCCCTGGTTTCCAGGAGCAGTCAAACAGAACTGATTTTGGAAAGGAGATATTTTTGGCTCTTGTACTACATACCTTGCCCAGAAAAGTCTGACAACTTCATCCACCTGCTACACATAAATGTGCTGTAGGTTTTTACATTTAGTGCTGCAACTCCTTGAGCAATTTTGGATTTCTTAGGCATGACAATAAATCATATCTATCCCAAAGGAGTAAGACATCTCCCAAAAGAGTACAAATTCCTGAGTGCACTGGAAAGAGGGGACAACTTCGGCTTTAGGTATAGTTTAGGTTAATCAGAGCTCTTTGTAGTCCCTTTTGAAGACAGTGGTTAGCAATCCCTCTGAAGGCAGGTGAATAGAAGCCCGCCCAGCCCAGGGGGGACTCTTATGCTTACCTTGCTCAACATGACACACAGACGTCACAAAGTACAGCCAGAGGGACCAGGCATGCCAACTAGCTAGCAAGTCTTTGCCATAGGTAGTTTTGAATGTTTGGAGAGTGGGCCAGTAAACAAGTGTTTCTGGGCAAACTCCAATGATTTCAGCACTTAAAATTTATCAAAACACTCTATGAATATGCTTATCATAATGACAGTGTCTGTCACTGGGGAAAAATTATCTTAGATCTCATTCAAAATGCCATGCAATCCTCTTATTAGATCCGTATGAGTATCCTTAATTAAAATAAAATTCCTCTTTTAATATGGAAATTGAATACCACCAGAAATCCTTAGTGTAGAAAACATTAACCTGTGATGGCCTAAATGACAGGAAGTAAATGTCCTAATTTATGCTGGCAAATCATCCAGCAAGCAGGCCTGACAGTCTGACATCTAACATCAACAAACGTTGACCAGAGAAAGTAAGAGTTATTCAGTCGCGCCAAAAAGCCACGTGGGAAGAACAAAGATCTGATAAGATTATGTCTAAGATAGTAAAGAATTGAACTGTGTATCAAAGTCAAAAGAGATAATGAAAGGTGGAATTCAGTTGATCTTTGTAGGATTTTAGCAGTGATTAGAAGACATTATGATAAAAATGAATGCATTGAGAGGAAAGTTGGTAGCATGTTAAAAGTGAAAAATATATGAAGTATATGTGAAGGAAATTTCAAAGGCATGCAGCTCTGGGTGGGCTCAGAGGTGGGCTCTGTCATTTCTTCTAATACAGACTTTGGAAGAGAACGGAAAGAAATAATGAGTTTGGCTTGCTTTCCCGTCATAAGTATTCTGGAATTTTGGCTGCAAGCAAAGCACACACCAACTGATTTAATCAGCAAGTGTATGTGCTAAGTGCATTGTAAAAGATGTGCTTACTTGAAATATCTGAAATTTAAAGCTCACTTCTTAGTCATATTTGTAATGTCACACCAGGAGATACTGCAATTGCTAAAATACTTCAACGAAAAATGGTTATAATAAAATATTCACATGTGAAATCTTGGATTTAAAAGCTTTGAGGAGGGTTCTGAAGTCTTCAGGCAAATTGGGAAGGAATTCAGAAACTGTTTCCAAAACAGTTTCCAGAACAATTTGCTGCAGAATATTTGGTGGATTTTTTATTAGGTAACCTGTTTTTTAGTAAACAGGCTTAATCCAGGCAAAGTAGCATATTCATTTTTTATTAGGAGAAATAACTTTTAATAACAAAGATTCTTGTTGGCAAAGTCTACCTCAAAGACTTCCACATCATCGGCAAGCAGATAAGCCTTCAAAAATATTGATTTATCTATATCAACTTATTTTCTCTCTGGTTTCATGTAAGATGTCAGTCTTAGTGTCAAAGCATTATAGATTAAATCTACCTTCATAAAATACAGGAACGCCATATGTGATTCTGGAAGTAAGCACAGAACTTAAAGCTCCAGGAATCAGCCAGAGCCTGGCAAGACATGTTCCTGTCTTCTGTCCTTCTGCCACCTGGTCTTCCTGGTTCTGGTATACTTCTTGGACCACTGCAAGACCATGGCATTTCAATCTAGAAGACGTACAGATGCAGTCAGCTTAGGGTAACCGTATGAAACATAATTGAAGATGATGGTTGTGCAATAGCAGAGGTGTGGCAGAGGATAGCAGAGACTTGATGACTGTCAAGTAGGCACCAGGCACCAAATGAATCAGACCTGTTGCCATTACCGACTTTTGGCTGGTGTCTGAGTAGTGCCCGCTGCTCAAGTGGTTAAGCAGTTGCATGAAAACTGAAAAACATTGTAATTTATTTGTGGAGAGAAAAAAGGTGATAATTTTAGGATGGAGTGCTACACTCAAATATTTTGAATATTAAAGAGGATAAGAATGGGAAATTTTGTTTTCATTTTTCTGGAAGTAGTATTTGAAAACAAGACACTGGGAAAATGCTTCCTTGATGATAGTCTCACCTAAATAACTCACATTTCCCCTTGTTCTGTGGAAATTAGTTCAATGTGCTGAGAAAGCTATGTCTATACAAAGACATATATTTTCTTCTGTTAATAAGGGTTCGAATTGGCTGATTTTTCTGGCCTCCTATGTGGATGTAAAGATGCAGGTAGTCAACAAGTCAGGTTAATCTGTGTATTATATGTACTGTGAATCATTCACTGTGCATACTCCTTTCATTTTCGTTAGGAGGAAATTTAGATTTGCAGAACTGTAATTACTGCAGTCCAAACAGGCAAATAACTCAATACGGATAAAAGATCAGACATTAGATTATATTCATTATTTCACAAAACAATTTTTGTATTTATCTGTTTTGTCTGTTCATCTCATGATCATTTTTCTGATAGTCATCTGTTCTATAAAACTAACAATTCCTCACTGAAGAGCTGATAAGCAAAGAAATATTACAAACAGTAACCTGTGCATTTTTTTTCTCCTGTTCTGCAACACTTTTAAAAGTTCTATAGTCATTAGTAATTCAATACAGTATAAGGGAACATGAGAAAGGATGGCTCAGCATTCCAAAACTCATGTCTGAAATTCAAACTTTTCACAGAGAAATTATTTTGATATGTTCCTTGCTCCCATCCCATATCTGAAACTTAACAAAAACAAACATCAACAAAAACAGAGGATCGTCCATGTTGCTTTTGGAATTTAAGTATTTTCTTGGAATACATTCTAGCAGAATTTTCTGAAAGAACAAGTCATAGAGTTGTGAGGGTTTTTTTTAGCAAATATATTTTTGGGAAATTCTTCTAAATCTCTGCTAAGTCATGTACATTACTATTGTGAGTTCCAGTGGACTTTGAATTAGACCTCTAAATGCAGATAGAAGAGAAAGAGCTTGTGAAAAAAAAAAACTGTCATTATCACTATAAGATGAATACTTTCTAAACAAGTAATTCTGCCAAACTAATAGTAGGGTGCTGATACTGATCATCTCATGAAATTATGGTTCATCCAGCTATTTTACTTAGTTTCAGCAGAATATACAAGCATTCATATGCACATTAGAATTTCCAGTTAGTGCAAGTGATATATTTTTCAGATTTTTAGGGATCATTTCTAATTGAAAGAATTCCTTATCATGCTATACCATACTCTACTATTTAAGGCCACAAGATTGTGAAGCTCTCAAGGTAATTAAAAACTACTGAGGTACAAATTTAGTAAAAGCTCTCTAGAAAATGCAGTGCATATTTTTCTCATTTGTGCCTCTTTGAACCTTAGAAGTTGCAGCAAATGTGGAAAATCAAGTGTAAAACATCTAGTATTTCAGTGGAAGGAAATTTGCTGCTTATATGAAGCAATAGCCTAGACTGTAGAGTAACTGCTCCATATAGAAGTCCATTTTGAGTTTAAGGAGGTAAATGAAAGGCATGAAATGGAGAACATTTTGCCAACTCACACTGACATGAGGTCCCAGCAGGCAGAGACTGTAGGCAGCAGAAATAATCTAAAGCAGTTCATAAAATGCTTAAACTCAATGCCTAAATGTGTCCCGGAATCCGCAAGAGGCAGAGAAATATGAGTTTTCAAAATTCTTTTCTTCTTTAACCCCCTTCCAAATCTTTGTACAAAAAAAAAAAAAAAAAGTAATTTCACTTGAACTGCGTTATTAAGCATTGATCTTCCTTAATAAAATACAAAACAATATACCACCAAGTCATTTCTTGTGTGGTCAGCTTTCAGATAGAAAGTCCTGACATTTATTTATGCAGAAGTAATCCTTTATAAAACAATGATTTAATAAGAATGCATGTTAAAGCATTTTTTTTTAATAAAACTTGATGAAAACGCAGTATATAAAGTAGTTAACAATTTGCAATATCTGATTTTCGTGGTTCTCCTGATTTTCTAATGTGACTTCTATGAAGTTTTATCTATAATAACTGTTTATTTAATTTTATTTTTATTTCTTATGTCTAGCAAAATGCCTCATCAGAGAAAGAGAATCTTCACATGACCTCAAGAAAGGAAGAAAATCAGAGCATCCAGGAGTGCGATTCTCGAGATGTAAGCCAATTTATCCTAGAAATCAGGTTTTAATCCAGATTGTATGAAAACCTTAAATGATTAGCAATGTGCTTTATTTTTCCTAACCAAGCTGACACATATATCATAAGCCAGCTATTTTCTACTTTAAAGCACAGAGGAGTGAATTGTCCTTGTGGTCAATCCATGCAGGTATACTCTCTGGATTTCTGTTAAAGATTACTTAAAAGGACTTGTAGAGCTTTTCAGGGAAGAAAAGAAGTGGGAAAAGATGTGATTTGTTCATGCAGCTCTGTAGTTGATGAGTTGCTGCAGCACAGCAAGATGCATAATATTGTTTATGCAACATTTCCAAAAATAGTTGGGTACAGTTGTCACAGATGCTACATTTAATTAGGGAAGGAAAGGAAAAGAAAGGAAAATAAGAACTTTCAGGGAGCCATTTAGCTTGAACACCAAGAGATGACAATATAATATTGAAAGTAGGTAAGCGCTACCAGTCTAGGCAAGCCACAAGCTTTATTCTTCTCATGACACATCTGACAGAAAGCTAAGTCTTCTGCTTTTAGCAAGTCAAAAATCTCATCCATGCAGCATGGTGAGAGCTGGAACATAAATCCCAATTGCATTTACTATGGCTGCAAATAGAACAATACAAATAAGACAAAACAGGAAGGAAAATAAAACAGAAAAATGAGAGAGAGAATTTATGCTCAGAGTATATTTTCAGTAAAGTAGTTGAAAAAATATTGCACTGCCATGACTAATTTGAAGGTGCAATATAAAAAATAGGGAAAAAAATAAGACAGTCGTAATGGTTCTTGAATGAACTACTGAGCACATTGCCTTCCTCCAAACACAACAAACTTCTGTGGAGGTAACTGGGTAGCTTGCTGATAGCAATCATACTAGCATATAGCAGCATGAAGAAATGTTTGGAAAACAGATCTAGGTGATTGACCTACCCACTTTGTTGCTAGCACCCAACAAATTGTAAAAAGCTATTCTTATTACCCATTTATTGCAAGCATTAATAATTTATTCAATCATAATTGAGCTCCCCTCTGCCACAACCTCTAGAGGGGGCAGAGGCAAAGAAATTGCATATCCAGAAGAGTGCATAATTTGATGCTACAGCTTTCTTTATATTTAAAGATGAAGAAAATGTCCCTACCTACTAAAATCTGAAGAAGGATATGAAAGAATAAGATTTAAAATTCTGAAGCTGGAGCTAACTCCAAATGGAGGTTGGTTACTGCTTGGGAAAGTTAGGAAACATTTGATGGAATCCAATTTAGTTTAGGTAGAGCTTTGCAGACTGTTTGTGGAAGGAGGTTCAATAATCTTTTTACTGAAGTGAATACTTTAAAACAGCAAAAACGAGAAATTAAAACATTGCTCAACGTGAGAAAGTGCCAAATTTCTATGTCAAACCATGCAATGAAAGACACAGAAAAGATGCACTTCTCCATATAAGTGGGGATTTAATTATTTTGACTTGGGGGAGAGGGTGTAATTTTTTTGCTGCTACCAGCTAGTATATTTAGCCATTTAGTCAGTATGGCTCAAATTAGTATTTTGAGAAAATGAGAAGAGAGAAAGCAGAGGAAGACTCCAACTGGAGTTAGAGGTCTTGAGGAGTTGAACTATTTGTCATGACTGAAGATAAATTAAACCTTAACCCTATTCCCTTTGTCCTTCTAAGTGCATTATAATTCACAGATAAAGAAAGTAGGCTGTATTTCTAAACATGATTAATAAGATTAAGATTTATAACATTTAATCTCTCAATAATTATTATATTTTAAGACCAATTCTATGTTCTGTGGGACTCACATTTCCATTACATTTTAAATTTCTGAGGTGTGTTAAATCTGTGTTTGACAAAATCTCCTCTTTGTAGAAATAGCTGTAAAATTAGAGAAAGAATACCATAGGGGCATATAAATTCACTGTGCCTTGCTGGGTAATACTCCTTATTGGAAAATTAAGCTAGAAATAGTTTTGTCAGTCTTGTCTTGCCTTTAATTGTGTAGCTATTTTTCCAACTGAAAAATAGGTATACTATGTAATATTAATAGTTTTATTCTGTTCACATAAGAAGTAAGATTGACACTAATATGCAAAAAGCTGTCTATGAAGTTTCACCATGCTGTGCTTCTAGTGTCTGTTGAAGGAATAGCCCTGAGAGATGAGTTACAAAATCAATTGTTAGGATAGCCACACCTGCAAGCAAGGAAACTAATCAGTGTGATATTTATCCCTAGTAGAAACAGATCTTGCAGTACAATTTTTAAAAAGTCACAGGATTAGTTTGTGGCTTGAGCTTAGAAGAAAAAAGAGGGTTTATAATCTTTGGAAAAGAGGGTGGGCCACGCTGTAAGGATGGAGTGGACTATAAGGACTATAAGGATGTTGCGAGGCTGTGCAGGGACAAAATTAGAAAGGCCAAAGCTCATCTGGAGCTCAAACTGGCTACTGCCATTAAAGATAACAAAAAATGTTTTTATAAATACATCAACACAAAAAGGAGGTCTAAGGAGAATCTCCATCCTTTACTGGATGCGGGGGGAAACTTAGTTACAAGAGATGAGGAAAAGGCTGAGGTGCTTAATGCCTTCTTTTCCTCAGTCTTTAGTGGCAAGAGCAGTTGTTCCCTGGATACCCAGCACCCTGAGCTGGTGGAAGGGGATGGGGAGCAGAATGGGAGCATAATCCACCGGGAAATGGCTGGCAACCTGCTACAGCACTTGGATGTACACAGGTTGATGGGGCCGGATGGGATCTACCTGAGGGTACTGAGAGAACTGGCGGAGGAGCTGGCCAAGCCACTTTCCATCATTTATCGGCAGTCCTGGCTATCAGGGGAGGTCCCAGTCAACTGGCAGCTAGCAAATGTGACACCCATCTACAAGAAGGGCCGGAGGGTAGACCCAGGGAACTATACACCTGTTAGTTTGACCTCAGTGCCAGGGAAGCTCATGGAGCAGATTATCTTGAGTGTCATCACGTGGCATTTGCAGGGCAACCAGGCAATGAGGCCTAGTCAGCATGGGTTTGTGAAAGGCAGGTCTTGCTTGAGGAACCTGATCTCCTTCTATGACAAAGTGACATGCTGGGTGGATGAGGAAAAGGCTGTGAAGGCTGTTCTTGGCTGCAAAGCCAAGAACACGGCACAAGTTCTCACGTACCATTTGTTAGAAAAAGATATTGGGAAGGGAAAAAGAAAAAAATGGGAGCTTAAATGAATATGCTTAAAAATCAGATGTTGCTTAGAAACCTAATATTTCTACAATATTTTCTCAGAGCTTTGCAAAGAGCCTCTAATTGTCTCTCTGGTAGAAAAAAAAAAAAAAAAACAACAACAACAACAACAAAAAACGTGATTTCTGTCTTGGAAGAGTTACTGTAGTAAAGACTAACTAGAGAAGAACATGCAATATTTCAGTTTTTAAGACAAAAGATAAAGGGAAATGGCAAGTTGTTGGTCTCAAGCAATATTTCATGGTCTGTATGGCTAACCTTTCCTGTAGGTGTTTAAAATTGGCAGTTATGAACATATGTCAATTTTTCTTGTATGCATGTTCAATCTAATTAGTATAGTATACATTGGAATGAATACAGAGGAAATGTTGTTTACAAATAGGAAACTGTCCTGGTTTCAGTTAGCACAGAATTAATTTTCTTCCTAGTAGCTGGTGGAATGCTGTGTTTTGGCTTAGAATGAGAAGAGTGCTGATAACACCCCGATGCTTTAATTGTTGCAGAGCAGTGCTTATACTAAGCCAAGGACATCTCAGCCTTTGCTCTGTCCTGCCAACGGGCAGGCTGGGGGGTGCAGTAAGAGCTGGGAGGGGACAGACCCAGGACAGGTGACCCAAACTAGCCAAAGGGGTATTCCATACCATCTGACGTCATGCTAAACAATATATAGGGGTGGCTAGCCGGGGGGAGGGGGCCGGACTGCTCGGGGTTAGGCTGGGCATCGGTCAGCGGGTGGTGAGCAATTGCATTGTGCATCACTTGTTTGTACATACTATTATTACTTTCGTATTGTCACCATTGTATCATCATTATTATTATTGTTATTATTATTTTTGTTATTTTTTTTTCCTGTCTTATTAAACTGTCTTTATCTCAACTCACGGGCTTCACTTTCCATTTCTCTCCCCCGTCCCAGAGAGGGAGGGGGGAGGGTGAGCGAACGGCTGCGTGGTGTTTAGCTGCCGGTCGGGTTAAACCACGACAGTCTTTTTGGAGTCCGGCCCCCTAGCTAGCTCAGTCGGTAGAGCATGAGACTCTTAATCTCAGGGTCGTGGGTTCGAGCCCCACGTTGGGCGCCAAAAAGACTGTCGTGGTTTAACCCGACCGGCAGCTAAACACCACGCAGCCGTTCGCTCACCCTCCCCCCTCCCTCTCTGGGACGGGGGAGAGAAATGGAAAGTGAAGCCCGTGAGTTGAGATAAAGACAGTTTAATAAGACAGGAAAAAAAAATAACAAAAATAATAATAACAATAATAATAATGATGATACAATGGTGACAATACGAAAGTAATAATAGTATGTACAAACAAGTGATGCACAATGCAATTGCTCACCACCCGCTGACCGATGCCCAGCCTAACCCCGAGCAGTCCGGCCCCCTCCCCCCGGCTAGCCACCCCTATATATTGTTTAGCATGACGTCAGATGGTATGGAATACCCCTTTGGCTAGTTTGGGTCACCTGTCCTGGGTCTGTCCCCTCCCAGCTCTTACTGCACCCCCCAGCCTGCCCGTTGGCAGGACAGAGCAAAGGCTGAGATGTCCTTGGCTTAGTATAAGCACTGCTCTGCAACAATTAAAGCATCGGGGTGTTATCAGCACTCTTCTCATTCTAAGCCAAAACACAGCATTCCACCAGCTACTAGGAAGAAAATTAATTCTGTGCTAACTGAAACCAGGACAGAAACAGACAGGACAAATGAAACGAGCTGATTTTTAGTTTAGACACTGCCAACACCTTTGTTGTCATGAAATTTGACATGACTTTTCTTAGCCAGAAGTAGGTAGGATATCCTGTAGTACATCTTGATTATTTCAAATCATCTTAGGTTTGTTCAAGACCATGAAATGGTAACTTAAGTTTTATTAAAAATAAAAATAAAAGCAAATAAAAATCTGTTAGATAATTATTATATTTGTTTCTTGGCCTCGCCCAGGTATGTTTTCCCTGTGACTGGCTCCTGAAAGTCTCTGTACAGAACCAGAGTTCTGCAGAGCTCTTTTCCGTGTATCATTTCCCAAAAGCTCTTGCGTTTGTGTTGCTTTTTTTTTGTTGTTGTTTGTTTGTTTTGGTTTTGGTTTTTGTTTGTTTGTTTGTTTGTTTTTCTTTTTTTTTTTCTCCCAAAGGCCAACTACTTGTACGTAAGAATGTACTTTGTCTCTTTTTCACATCAAATACTTCTAATGCATGTCGTTTCAAACCTTCTTTTTGTAGTGCTGAATCCAAACAAGAAATATAAACTATTTCTTGGTTCTCTGTTCTCATCGTAGATTTCTTGCTCTGTGCCCTTGTAGACTTCCCTGATAAATAAAAGCGGTAGTGCTTTTATTTACTGCCTTAATTTCCTGCAGTAAATAAACATTGCATGTTCATTAATCATTCAGTGACAAAGGACACTGAGTATTGGACCAAAATTTATACGTTTCTAAGCAACCACAGAGTTTACCTTCATTTTTCTCTGTCTGTTTCAATTGCAGAGCTCTGATCACATTGTGCTTTCCCATCACTATCCCAAGGGAGTAATGACAGAGAAAAAAGAAATCACTACTGTAGCAAAACTTCAGTTATAGAATTCTTGAAACGAATTCAGTAAGTTTGTACCCTAAATGAAGACTATGCAGGTCATAAAAAGTTACATCAATTTATTTTAATCATTCACTAAGTACATTGTGCACTAAAATAGGAGAGGGGTATGAAAAGCTGCACAACTGTATTATGAACACACATGAATACTCTTCATAAATACCATACACCGCATCTTCTAAACAATGTGGGTTAAAAAAGATTGAAATGCGTATTTATTATAAATTCATGAACAGATCTTATAAAAGGTGTCCTAGAATAAAATGGAATCCTAACTTTCCTAATAAAATTATTTCCACAGCAGAATGGCATTTTAATAGAACATCATCTATTCTGAGTATATGCAAATTGTTAATGTTCAACTTCACAGATTGGAAAAGTTGTATTATTATGAGAAAGAAAAAGAAAAAAAAAAAAAAAAAGTAGGAGTAAAAATATCCATTCAGTTTCAGAAGAAATAAAATATGTCAAAGAAGTATTTACTTCATGTTGTAGAAAGCTAAAAACTTGTGACCCAAAAAAATTCAGTCTGAGGTGCACAGAGTATAAAATTGTTATATGAACAAGTAGACCTTTAAGAGGCATGCAGCACATGTGTGGTAGACCAATGAGCATATGTGGTTATTGACAATTCATGTGGTTATTAACAATTAACAAAATATGTGGTTATTAAGAATTCAAACATCCAAGTAATTACAACATATGATAGAATTTGTACTTCTTGTCTAATGAGGAAATATAGCCTTTTCTTATTTTTAACGTATATTATTTGTTTTGTTTTCTTTTCACTTTTAATTACCCTTAGTGGGAAAACTTAGCTACTTTTAGCCAAGTTTGTCTTTTAAAGGTTTCAGGTCATTTGAACCAATAATACAAAACATACAGAAAGATCTGGAGACAGTAATTTATCTGAAGCTAGTTCTAGTGAGATATCTCATCTAAGCATAGTCAAAATTCAATGATGTTAAGCGTGTTTTCTTCCCGTGTCGATTATGCTGGTTAAAGCTAATCTGTACCATCCTAACTAAACAATTCCTCATGCTCCTTCAGCCTATATCCCAGATGGCACTTTGCTGATGTTAGTGACAGTAGGAATGATACAGCTGAGCAGCACCTTCATCATGTTTCTCAGCTGACCTGGCCACGGTATCTGGATTTCTTTGTATAGAACTAGCTGATTACTTTCTCCTCTCTCATGCTCTGCAAGCACATCCCGCTTTAACACCTGCTGAAGCTAGCAGGGGGTATAGTGATGTGAAGGAATGCTGGAGCTGAAGTGTTTGGTCTGCTCAGTCTGTACATTAGTTAGTGATACCCTTTAGCAGTGGTAGAAATATTTACTTGATTTCCTGTCCACTTGTGGTAAGTGGCATATGAGCAACAAAAAGAATTCTTATTCGCTGTGTCGATACAGTAGGATACCCTTCCAGTTACATTGTTCAGCAGTTTGCAGATGAAATTGCATAGTTTAATAACCTAGGGACATGCTGAATTTTAACAGGCTTTCAGAAATTTCTTTTTAAATGAAGATGCACACTTGGCTGATCCACCTTTATAATTTATACATCCAGCTGTGAACCTCTCCTGCTCAGCTGTACAATTCACTCGGTAAGCTGAATACCATCACTTCTGAAATTTTGCATACTTTACTGATCAAGCTGCATATTTTATAACCAGAATTTCATATAAATTCACTTAGCTAATAAAATCGTGTAGTAAACTGATCAAGATGGAACAATATTCCCAGGCATATGCCCCACCCGAATTATCATATCTTGTTTAATCTCTCATATTGCTGTTGCAGATACTTTTTCCTGTTGCATACACAAAATGTATTGCTTAAGGCAGAATGCAGTTGTAGTTAGTGTTGTTCAGAATTCTTGCTGCTTTATGTTAGAGCTTTTAATATTAAGTGTCCAAACATTAGTTTTTTCCTTATGTCTCATGATAAAAATACAGCATGTGTAATATAATGAATATTTGTCTTCAGAATAAGCCCATAATTATAAATCATTTGGCAGATATACTTGAAAAATCAGTGACAGCAATTTAATGTCAAGGCAAATAATATTTCCACACATAAAATATAAAGATTGCTGTGTAATTGATTCATGAGTGAAATTCTGAGATCTGTCACTAATGGTTGTATACGACATATTAACTGTGACCATTTTTTATTAAAATAAAGCAATATAAGGGAATTGGTAGAAAAAAAAAATAAAAATAGAGAGAAAATGTCTCAGTAAGCTTCAAAGGAATGTATATATATTTTTTTTTGTTTCATTGCTCTTCGATGTATAAAATCATTTCAAGATTTAGCCATAATTTACTTAATAATGATATACTTGAATAAGTACTGGCTATGATTACAAGCAATGAAAGTTTTCTTCCTGAATCTAGAAAGAGGCAATTGTTTCTGTGTGCACTTGCTAGGGAAACTAGGATTAAATGTCCTTGATTGAAAAGTTTTCAGGTACTGAAGAAAATAGATAGAGCAGAATCCCTCTTCATCCGATGAACCTCTGATGACAGTCATGATTAAAACTTTAATAAACATTGAATATAGCTGGATGAGGAAAACAATAAAATGGCTCCTTTCAGCTAGGTGATGTATGCACAACTGATATGCTGAAATCTTGATGCAAAGCATGGCAAAGTCACAGTATCTATCTAAAAAAATAAAAAATAAATCTAAAATCTCATCTTCAGAAAATAAAAAACCACACTGACAACATTTCAACACTTTTCCTTTCTGAAAGCAATTACTGTTTGGTTTGTGTTAGTTTCTACCACATCAAACTATTATTCTATAATACTGTAATTAGAGTTACCTCTCAAATGTGATGGAAAGAGATGTGCAGATGGGACAGCAAACAAACAAAATCTTCATAATATTCAGCATACAGAAAACTAATCCCCCTGCCCCCTCCCCCCCCCCCCAAAAAAAAAAATGTATTGTTATTATTATTATTATTTTAATCTATATATCACTCATGGCTGTGAAAGATATTCTAATAACTTGGTTTATTATTTTCTAATTTGTTTGAGGTGGACTTTATATGCAGTAGAGATTCTGTATGTATTTATATTTGTGTTTGCGTATGCATACAGGTATATACGTATATATATACGCACATATATACAGGTATATATGTGCGTGTATATTCATGTGTGTGAATATGTGTGGTGGTGTATGGAATATCTGTTAGGCTGTTTTTAACTCAGTTTATGGTTATGATGGGAGATGCTGTCTCAACTTTTGGAACTCAAGACTTCAAACTGAGAGTCGGGGCTTACACAGCTCATCTGTAGTGACTGGTTACAGTCCTGGCTATTGTGCTGCTGTTGACAGATGGTGTATTGAAGGTTATTACGATGCTCAATCTGTAATGAATTTGTTAATAATATGCAAGTTTTCACAATTCAAGGAATCAACAATTAATGTTTTGTATTTTAACAACAGAAAGATATAGTACTTGCTTTACTTAGAAAACCATTTCAGTCTACTATCTTTCCAACAGTGATCCATACGGTGGGTTACTCAAAAGGAAAACACTTGTGAGTGGAAAAATGTGAGATACTAGAAACATGAATCTCCTCTTCTTGTTTCCTACCAAGAAGGTCCTTGTTACCTGGCCTATGAAAAGAATCCGAAGGATTAGTCATTAGAAAATATTCTTTTTAACATTAGTGGTTTTTGGTTGGTTGGTTGGTTGTTTTGGGGGGGGGGGGGGGGGGGGGGGGTGTGTGCGTAAAGCAATCTTTATTTCTTTATGTCTTAAATGTTTTTCCTCCCCTATTTTTAATAATTTCAGCAGTTTTTCTATATCCTATGTATAGGATACAGATTTTCTATATCCTATATCCTATGTACTGTCTTGGTGAAATAAGTTACCTGATAATTTTTAGTATATACAGTTAGAGTGAATTATGGATTAGTAAAGGACTGTATATTTCCTTAGTGTTATTTATGTGCTCTTTACACAGACTGAACTGCTGTTCCTTTTTTGACCTGCAACATCTTTTACCCTCAGACTGTTCACCTGCAAGTCTCTGGAACCTTCACATTTTTCTAAATGTGACTAAGCTGAAAATGTTTTTATCTAGCTCACTAGTAAATATAGCAAATACATGTTTTGCCAAGACCACACATTTAAGATTTTGAAATGTTAAAAGCTTACTAAGACTTTCTATTCTGTCATCTCACTCTTTAACCTTTATCTAGAATATAAGCTACCTGTTAGTATTTTATTTTATTTTATAAAAGGAGTAGATGCTTTATCAAGATATTTTATCAATACTACCTGATTATTCCCTGTTCTGCGATGTTCATCCTACTGTTATTAGCTGTTGTGTATAGTGGGGAAAAATATGAAAAAGTACCACCACCATAAATCACTTCGATTGCATCATCTCCAAGGCTCACTTTAGTAGCTTAAACTTGACTAAAAACACCCTGAAGTACTGTGAAGTCTTTGACAAAATCAGTCTCTTCACAAGGTTTTGGGAGTGAGGCATCTAATTCCCCTCCAAGTAGTTTTCTTAATAATACGTTTCATGTTCATATTCACACCTGTTTGTAGATCAACTTCGTTAGAGGCAAGGGACTATCAGAATTTCTCAAGTGAAAAAACATAATGAATTTTCCTCCCCCTTGTCAATCTCTTACTTTTTAATTAACTTCAATCTAATGTCATTTGTACTGAAAGGATATTTATACAATTTCTTGATATTTAATTTGCATGAGAGGGTATTTATTTTCAGTGTTCTCTGCTGAATGAGATAATTTTTATCCTGCTGTGATTTACACTGCTATAGGATGAATTCAGACTTATTTCCCTTTTTCTGAAGAAAAACTGTCCAAGTAAAAAGTCTTGAAAAACATATCATGTAGAGACGTTTTTTTGTTGTTGTTTTATTTGTTTTTTTTTTGCTCTTCTGAACACACAGGGCTTATTCTATCCTAGATTAATATTATCAACCATAATCTCAGAAAATACGTATATAAAAGAAGTTGCTGAAATGTCATTAAGCTATATTACTGGTGAATTTGATGCCTTTTTTCAACAATACATCTGAATATGTCTGATGTGTAAAAATATTAAAATTTGACCTAGCTTCAAAAATTTTCCATTTATGCTAAAAAGGAACCATTGCAGGGGAAAACCTGCTAAAGTTTGAAATAAGCAAAATCACTGATATGTTGTAAAGAGTCTTCATGACTTTATTTTTTATTTTTTTTTAATTTTCACTATATTTGATTGGATAATTTTTTATTACCAAGTATAAATTTTCCAATCTGAGCATTGCACATTGGAACTGCGTTCTAAAAACTGCAATTTTAAAGGAATGACCAAAAATTATCCATATTTTACTGTATTTCACATTTTAATTTCTTCACCTATAGTGTCATTAATCCCAGTCCTGAAGGACTTGAATTTAATTTCAGTAGAATTTTCAGCACTAAGACTTAAGTCTTATAATGAAGATTTACCTAAAACTTATAATTCTCTTTGGTTTGCAATCTACTGTGTAATACTTCAAGCTTTTTATTTATATTGTTCAAATCCTTTTTCCCTCATATTAAAAAGCATATTGGCAAAGAAAATGACATTCTGGCTGGAATAAAACAGTGATGAATCTGACAAGCCTTTCTATACCTTAAGAGTTCTCTGACTTCCCCATTCAATAAGCTCAACGTGTGATGTATGCAAGAGATGCAGCAGTTCAGACAAAAGAACAGTAATAGAGGAGTCCTGAAGTCTAATGCTCTTGTTCAGTTCTTGGTTACTTTTTCCTCACTTACAATAGAAAATTGTAATTACTAACCTGTTTTAAGGGACCACTGTGGAATAAACTTCGCTACTGATGAGATTTAAACATGAGGAAAAAGAGCTATCTTAGCGTTAAATTACTAAACTTTTACAGCCACATAAGACTATGTAGAGATGATAGGAGAAAGGGATTCACTTGGCTACGATAACTTTTTGTTCTATTTCATCTACTAGGCTACAAACAAACAACAACAAAACCCACTGTGAATGTTCTAAGAAAACACAATTTTAGGAAAAAATCCAAAGTAATTATCTGTGACATCTGTATTGACAGGTTGGCAAGACATGTTTGGGGAATCGCAATAATTCAACATCTCGTTTGAAGACAGCTGAAACAGACAGAAGCTTTCAGGTATTCTGTTTCTGAGAAGTTCTTGTGTTTGTATTAAAAGGTCTTGTAAAGCATACAGTTACTTGTAGTATATATGCACATTCTACTCCAATGCTTCTGAGATAGATTTGTTTACTCAGTTCACAGACTTTAACTCTGACAGATTTCCATTCATTTGTTCAAAATGGCTCCTGGATATTAACAGTTTGCAAAACTATTTAATACTCGAAGAACTGAACTAGCTTAGTAGTCAACTGACATTTCAATAATGTGATGTCCACAGCACTGGGAAGGGGATGTTATCAAAACAGTGCTACATCTGCAATTATGTCAAGATGTACTCAGAAATCTTACCAATGCAAAAGTTGGTAAGAGTGGTAAAAGTTGGTAAGAGTTGGTAAAATGTGAGTTGTACTCCTGTGCTCTTCATTTGATAGACCAAGGGGGAGGAAAAAAAAATAAATCTCATGATTATAGTGCAGCATCAGATTGGTATTGTCAAAAATTGTATTCTTCATTGTCAAAAATTAAGTATACTTTCTTAGTAGAGATCAGAATTCTTCTCTAGACACTAGCAAAGAATATCATATTCTGTTGTGTTTGATATATCAATTTAACAGAAATACAGCTTTGTGCAAAATTGTTATTGATTTTAAAAGTCCTGTTTTATTTGCTTATCTGTGTTCATTTTGCATGTGCAATGCTTACACTGGTGCTATTTTCACCTTCAGCAGAAGTTGCACAGCCCTCCGTGGACTAAACCTGAAGATAAAAAATCATCTGAGAGAAATGAGAAAAAAAATGAAGAATCAGTTAGTACAAAAGAAAGAAAAATTTAAATGCTACTAATATACATGTAATAATGCTCATTACTTGCTTTCATGTTCATATGATTTTTAGTCCAGAGGCATGAATAGTACCAGGTTTATAAAGCATGCATTTTTCACTATTTTATGAATGTTTGTAAATTAGTCTAGAATAGACCAATTAGTACCTTTCAGCAATAATCCAAAATGGATATTTGAAGAAATGCTTTGTAATACAGTCCAGTTTTTGAACTATTATTCTACTTGATTAGTAATTGCATATTATAAATTAGTTTCTTTGTAAAAAGAAATTACCATTCTCAAGTATTTTCTCAGTCTGTTCTATTTCATGTACATTTATGGCAAGTTAGGTTTTAGATCAAGAATAAAAGGGTAGCTAAAAAAAAATCTGTGTAAACATAGATAAAGTACAGTGCAGCTCATAAGAGCAACTGTAAAAATGGGACAGTAGGGCTCCATGTATATTTAACTTTACAGTAATACCATTGCAAATCTGCTAACTTAAACAATAAAAAGTGTTTGGTTGTTTTTTTCCTTTCCTTTTTTTTTTTTTTCCCCTCTACCTGCAATAGGACAATTAGTCCTATTTTGAGAACTGAACTGTTGGCAGAAATGAAGAGTTAAAGGGATGGAGATAGGAAGAGTCATGGCATTTAGGATCCAAGCAAAAATTTTGCAGGTGGACCCAAGTAAAAATTTCTTAGCTTGGGTACCCATCCTGGAACTTCAGTTCCATCCCTTATAGTTGGGCTGACCTCTGCAATATAAATATACTTTACATGGTGAAAACACATTTTGACCACTGTAGGTGGAATTTTGATCACTACAGCAAAGATAAGCATTTTGGTTAGCGTGTGCTCTGTGACTTTTATGATTCTTCCAGTTTCGTATGGGCAACATACTCTATTACAATGAGTTTGAAAGCAGAAAGGAAAGGAAAAGGAAGAAAAGCAAGGTAGAATGCCATCTTTGTATACACATCACTGTCGATCTACTTTAGGAATTCATGTGTCTCATATGATTGAGATGAAAATCTTTCAAGAACTAGTGCCTTAGGAACAATTCACTGTCTGATGCAGTGCTTTTGTGCTTTCCTCTTGCATGAGGTGTTTTAAAAAGCTGTAACTTGTAAACTCCCAGCTCGCTCTTACAACACACAGCAGTGAATTACAACTGTTATTGGATTGAAAGCAGTTTGCTTATATTAGCTTGCTTTTCCTTGCTTTTGAATCAGTTCAAAAAGTAAATAGACAAAGTTACATTCAATTTAGTGGTATTCTCTGTCCTGGTTTTAGCTGTTTAGATTTTATCTGTCTTTGAACAGTCTCATCCAAAAGCTGTCCGTTCCTCTCCGGTGTGAAACACATTTCATTCCAACATTTTGCATGTGTTCCTCTACTCAGAAGTGGGTATTGCAGAGCAGTAGGTTTTTCTGCCTGGAGAAATCTCAACAATTTTGAAAAGAAAAGAAAAGAAACTTGTGAACTGATTAAATAATGGCAAAGTCACACTATTATCAAAGAAAAGATTATCCATGTAAAGTGTCGAAAAAATGAAATCCTGGCCACAAAGATAATCAGATCAGAGATGCTTGTTTTCACAATTGATCCTGATCAGCATCATCAAATCAATTATATCAAATATAATATGATTTTGGTGCAGGTGGTCTGGGCCTCATAGCAGTCATTTGCTGCATTTCAGTTATAGCTACAACATATCTGGCTGAAGATAGTCTTCTGTTTTTCAAAATTTCCCGTAAGCAAGAGAATTGTGATCCCATTGTATCTACAGCCAGCATCTAATTCCTAGTTCATTGTCAAAACCAGAACCTCTTTGTGTATGGCACACATTAATTGAAATGCGTGAGGTATGGACTGAAAAGGCCATTAAAACCATTTCAGACATACATCTAGAAAGGGCATAAATCTTCAAGTGTATCTCCCAGACGAATGAGGTAAGCTGTGCCACTTGGCATTCATTTTAATTTTCTGAAGAATTCAGCATTGTTGGTGACACAGCTACTATTATTATAGCTGCATGTTGCTCCTGTGCCAAGAGACAGCTTGGGGTTGGTGACTACAACATGAAAAAGCACACCTTATAAATCAACAGCAATCTAGCTTTTTTATTTTTGTATGCATGTATGCTTTCAGTGTTGTACTTTTTTTTTCTAAGCGATGGTGAAAATAGGTGAGAGAAAACCAAATATCAAATATCTATCAAATATATATAGGTGGAAATCTTTGCGTATCTTTATACCAGTTGTTTTTAGAATAATCGACATAATGATTCTGAATTAAGAAAAATAATGAAGGATAAATAGATTTTCTTATCTGTGTATGGTATATCTAGTAAATTTCCTTGGTATTTTTTAAGTAGGGCTATTCTGAAGATTCTAGTCTTTCACTGAGAGGGTGGAACACATCTAAAGTGATGTCCTTCATGGTTATATGCATATATATAGAGAGAACTACAATGCAAAAAGATAAACATCTCAGTTGGAGAGGAAACTTCTGTTCAGTTTACAGGTGAGGAAAAAAGGTTTTGAAAAGACATCAGAAGGTATGAGAATTTCTGTGGAGAAAGGAGATTTTGAAAAATCTTTGAAAAGGGAAAAAAACAAACAAACAAACAAACACAAAAACAACACACAACTCACAATAATGCTTTCTTGTTTTAAAATTGCTTGTAACCAGAAAAAAAGTGTATATGTTTTCCCTCAGTGGATCAATAACCATTCTTTCACTCCAGCCATGAGTATGAGGAGTTTCACATCCCAGCACTGGGATAAAAATAAACAGACCTTACTGTTTCTTCTGATTTGTGGCTACTCAATGTTACCAAAAACATGCTCATAAAGGAACTTGAGTTTATACAACCGTTTATACAAACGGTTTATACCGTTTATACGGTCCTGCTTACTTGGTCTCTCTAGAGTACTCTAAAACTCTTTTTATGATCAGATTCGCAGAGAACCATGTGGATGAGTCTACTTCCCTACGAGGACCCAACAAACCACAGAGTGGCACATCTCAAAATGTTTCGTAATGCCATGCAGTTGCTTGGCAACCAGGTCATGGACCATATCTTTCTCTTTGCAAATAAGGGTTACGTATAAGACTTTTTCTATTAGATATTCCCCAGTCTAACAGTTAAAAGCAATTTCCAGCATCAGAGCAGGCCATTTTAAACTTCTATTTCAATTTTGCTTTTGCATAATAGACTTCACCTTTGAATTAATTTCTCTTTCTATCAGTCTGTATGCATTTGTAAACATATATGTGCATATACTTTTTCACATAAATTTAGGTATAAATATGCATATATATACACAACTATGGGTGAGCATGTATGTACACTTAAAAATCCGGAGAACAACGATTCCTGACAAGGTATTATTTAACATGATAAAATTGGTAACTAAGGGGTGCTCAATTGACCAAAAAGACAAAGATCACAGTAAGGCCTGTATACAAGAATAGAGCACTAAACACATTCTGCTAATTTTCTTGTTTAAAAAAAAAAAAAAATGTTTAAGCCTATTTCTGTTTAAAATGGGTCATTTTCTTCAGTAGTACATGGTATATCATTTTGTTAGGGTGAGCATACATACTTCATGACAATTGATTTCTCTTTTAGTCATTGAAAAGCATAAAAATAAATCTTAGTGCTTCTCTGCTTAAGGAACAATGAATTTCCAGTTCATTGTTGACTTTGATAGTGAATGTTATATAGAGAGGGCATTATCTTCATTTATCCAATAATCTATGAAGTCTGTAATTTTTTTCAGTAATAATGGGCTATGGAAAGCCAGAAATTACAATAGCAGTCCACTTCAGATGCATGTGTTACAATGCGGTCAGAAAGATTGACCATTCTATTTAAACAAGAACTTATTTGAATACGAACAGGAAGAGGCTTTCAGTGAGTCTTAGAAAATTAAACTTAAGATATATCAAGTTTTGTGATTCTGCCTGACCTTGTGACTTGGGGAAAGCTGCCTCACTTCTGTAAGTATTTCAGTAAGAATGATACTATACACTACTTACTATAATGTGGATATATCGATATAGGATTAAATTGCTTGCTTTCCTGTTTTCATGATTATGAATATCAGATTAAAAGATAATATATAAACATAGAAAATAGTAGCATCCTTTAATTGCTTGCTTATTTAAAGAATAAATCAATCAATGAATTTATTAAAGTTCTTAAATTAAAATTAAAATAAATGGATTTCTGGAAAATTCTTGAAACTGTTATAGTAGAAAGAAAAGCATATTTTAGTTATCTTTCTTCCATTGTATGTATTTTGAGCATTCTTTTTTCTATACATGTTGAAAAGATATCTATTTAAAAAAAAAAAAAGTCAATGCCACTTTGGCTCCACTTATTAGTTAGCTTATTCAAATGAATATTATTTTTTTTTAAAAAAAGGGCAACAAACATCTTAGCCATACCAAGAGATCATAAAATTTTATTTGAAAAGTATTCTTAATGGTGCTGTGAATCAAGATTATACAAATTAATTACCTATAAAATGCTTCAACTTGATTCTACTGTAATATTCTTATCTATTTTATTTAATATTTTTATTACATAAGTTTCATCTTAAGTCGAGCCATTAAACAATTCATGTGCCTAAAGTAAATCACATAGTTAGTGACTGTGAGGATAGTTTTGTTGTTCTGGTAATCTACAAATACGTTGTCTAACAGAAAATGTTTTTCCTTAAATTTTTGTAGGTTATTTTCAAATGCAATAATATCTTGGAGATTTACTTCAGTGTTTTCAACCCTGTTTCCACAGTAGGACAACAGGGTCCCACAATTCTTTATACACTGCTTCAGGAAGGTAAGAAAGATAATGAGAATTTTGTTTTTCTACAGTAAGCTTAACCTTGTACTACAATGATGCAGTGATCCCTCTGTGTTTTATCATGATTAATAGTTCAATTTTAGAAACTCAATATAATTAACACAAGAGATGAGAATTATTTTTTGGTACTTAGTGATCTAAATGAAAGTAAACAAAAGTAGCAATTTATTTATAATAATTGTCTTTAATTTATGTAGTTGCAGCACAACACATCCAACTATGTACAAACACAGGACACAACAGACAGAAACCATAGACCAAGATCAGCAAAGCCAGCACTTCGTCCTATATATATAAGTGTATATATATATAGATATAGATATAGATATAGATATAGATAGGTACCTATATAAACAGGGGTGTTAGCATCTAATAAATACATGCCTGACAGCAGCCCAGCTCATACAGGAACCCGAGGTGCATCTGCCTGCACCTTTTCCTCAATAGGAGGTCAGCCAAAAATCCAAATTTTGTTAGAAATGGTCAAAAGCAAGAGCTTCTTAAACAGAGAAAAACAAATTTCCTGAATAAGACACAATGAGAGGGAGTTTGAAAGTCTGTTTGAAAGGCACTCCTGCATCTTCTCCTTGCACCCCTCCTCAACCTATCAGTTTTCTATCAGTATGGAGGTAACAGGAACATCTGGACACCCTTCCTCCGCACCTCACCCAGAACAGTACTCTGCCAGCAGGAAGCTTGCCGGCAGCCTCCTCCCAGCGCTTCTCAGAGGGCTCTTCTCTTGGCTGTCCTCCTGACTGGCTGCCAGCTCGCTCTTCCTTCCCTTGCTTTTCCCCAGCAAGCACAGCTGAAGCTTTGTCAGGCTCCCTTCTTGTCCGTGAAACAGAGGGAAGCCTTTATTTCTGTTGAGTGTTGTAACTCTGCATAATCTACAGCACCATCACAAATGGTGAACCTTGTGGTGAACTTAAGTCCCACTAGTGTAAATTTTCTAGTCTTGCAGATGTGATCCCCCCAAATAAAATAAAAATAAAATCATACCAGTGTATATCCTTGACATGTTCCTACTCATTTCTAAGTTCAAGAACTGAACATTCATTAGGATATTTTTGTTATTAATTTTAATTCAGAAAAAGAAAAAGGTCAGCTTTCCCTGAACATATATGGGACAAAAGTTAAGTTGTTTTGACTGGAATTAAAGGAAAGGTTATAGATGGGCTAGGAGCCCCAGATGGAAACAACAATTCACACAATTAAAGTTGTGAGCTTCTAAAAATGGAGCCTTATAATTGGAAGTGTTGAATGATACTGAGGACCAAAGGTGTGACTAGCACTGGGAGCATCACGTCCGCTGTTTGCATTTGCACAATCCTGTCAGTTCTCAGCATACCTGCAAACGGGTGAGCAAGGTTCACGTAATGATGCATGTAGGTGTATATGCATGCGTGTGGCAAACACGATGCATTCCCACACAAAACACTGAATCATGGAGTATTTAACTGAAACTACACAATAATAATAGTAATAGCAATAAGACTTAACAAATGCATGGAAACATGGATATTTGGCATGGATGTCTCTCTTTGTAGCTCTAACTTCCCAGGAATAGTTTTGATTAACACTATGACAAGCAACTACTATTTTGGCATATCAAGAAACATTTGGTTAAACATCTGTCTTTGTCAAATATTGACCTGTAGTATAAAGCGATGTAATATACAGACAGATTTCATTTTATGCATCAGATAATATCCTCTTGCTTTCTTCCCCCTGTCTTTCTGTCTTTTCTCCTGTCAACCTGTCAGCTGGAATGTCAGTTTCAAGGATGATGTTCCTATTAAATCCTGCTAATACAATGCCAAAGTCACATTCCATTGACAAAATACATGTTCTGCACATACATTTAGTTATATCCCTCAGGTCACTGACCTTGGACAGCTGATTGACACAGACCTTGCTGGATGAGCATCTGGCATCCTGGTTGAGGTGTCGCGTCAGGAACTGTTAGCGTTGAACCACAGTGTTAACATAGGCGCCGTGGCAGGCATACTTCACAGCAAATAATGCGATGGCATTTGTTCTGTAATTAAAGATGATGTTAAACAGAATCAGATAGGGCAAGTGGTATTTTCCAAGTTGTTCTCTTTTATGGAAGGTTTGTTTAAGACCTCTTGGCCAAATATTTCTAAACTATGTGACACCAGCGAAGCTTCTGGGAACAAACATTCTGACCTGGAAGGAAGCACACATATTAAAACTAGCATGCAAATAATTTTATTAGAATTCTAGTGGATAGAAGATCAGAATTTTTGTTCATTTGGTAAATATACTACCTTGCAAAGTAATGTGATTCTTGATTAAAAAAAAAAATAAAAAATAAATGAAAATTCTACAAACTTGAAATTTTGAAATTTAGAGATAGTGAAGGACTATGTTTTAGTAATGTCAAAGTTTTAGCAAAGATGGTATAAATTATATAGCATTCATGAATGTATGATGAATACAAACTTTTATATAAATTTAATATTAAAATTACTTCTGAAAAATAATTCTGCACATCAAATTATATGGAAGATTTAACAAAAGATCTCTATTGTGATATTTTGAACAGCATAATAAGATGTATTGTGTAATATAGTGAAAAACATATGTAAACATGAACATGTAAGATTGGTGGGCTCCCACAAAAAAAAAAAAAAAAAAATCTAGCAAAATGTTTCATCTTAGCAAAAGTGAGCACAACTCAAACACGTGAATGAAATCTAAAGTGATTTTTCAAGTGGATCTATTGCATCCATATTATTTTTTTATTTTTTAGAAGCTTACATCTTAGGTTTTTATATCTAAGTAAGAGATGCCTTTCAGATTGGAGATCTGTATGTGCTTGGAGAATCTGCTCATTTCTCTATTTTTCTGCAACATCCAAGACCTAGAACTAGGCTGGGCATTTTGCTATTTCTTACTAATACAAGCATCAAAATTTAAAAGCTGAACACCAACTACCTTGAAAATTCAAGGTGAATTTGGCAGATGGAATTAAATGATTAATTATGATTAACTTCCTGAATGTAATATCTGAGGTTAGAAGGAGAGTGATTTTTTTTTTCTGCAGTAAACTCTGCTTTAGATGCTAACTATTGAAGCCACTGTTAAATATACTGCTGTTTACATTGTTTCCTTGTACCTATCTACTTGACTTGAGAAGCCATGTGCACAATGTGACGGCTTGTAGCTAAACCTCTCCAATTTTTTATGCCCTGCTAGAGCTGTGAGGTTTCCATCCTCTCTTGTAAATGAGGAAGTGTCTAATTTAGGCTTTTTAACTTGAAACAAATATGAGGTTCCCACTTTGGCTTTAGTTCTCTGTTAATTTCGCTATCATTTTCAAAACAGAATTTTTTAACTGTTGTTGATTAATAGAATTAATTAGTACTCACAGAGCAAACCCTGAGCTGGCCCTTTTTCGTCTTAATTCTATTATGTAACTAATGAACAAGACTGGAATTTTGGTACTTTAATTAAAAATGCTTCTTAATCAATAAACAGAGGTAAGCTAAATAATAGCTTTACAACTCTGATTGCAGATGTGATTGCTAATAATAAACCATCTATTACTTATTTCTGCGGTGTTAGCATATATGGTCTTCAGCTGGTGATAAGCTGACCAATTTCTTACGTTATTAGCATGCAGAGTGAAGCCGTTATATGTTTCTGTTAGTCGAGAGAAATCTAATACTTTAAAAAATCTTCTGGTGTCATTGCTCCACAAATGTGACAGGCAAAAGCTCACTGCTAGTAATGAAATTATATTGCTTTTACCTTTTCCAGCACAGATGAGATGGCTGCCATCTGTAAGAAATTCCCACATGTCCTAATATTCAGCTAAATTTAGAGGTGCCAGCTGGGTCCTGTTCTCAGGGTATAATAACCTTAATATTGTAGAACTGTCTTTGATGGGGTAAAAGGTACTGCATGAGTAATGAATTTTTCATTGCCAGTCTGTAGTGCACAGATGACAATCCTATATTTTAATGTCTGTTGAAATAAGCCTGTTTTTTAGTTTGTATGTTACTCTGCATTACTAACCTACAGTACCCTATTGGTGCTTTCTCTCACTTTTCTAGGCTTCTCATCCCCAGATAAACCTGAACTATCAAAAAGGAGGATGATGCTGAATTTATTTCATGCACAGTATGTGAAATCTAATTTCTTATTATTCCTCAATCAGGATGTGAAGTATTTGTTGGAAATGAGGCAGTCAGTACTCTTTAAAACTGTTCGGTGATTAATACAGCTGTCTCTTTCCTTTGTTCGTTTCCTTCTCCTCCTTTCAGATATGGGGAAGAAAAAAAAAAAAAAAAAAAAGATCATCCTCAGGGAAAAACACTGGTTTGCATTACTGCATGGAGAAAAATAATTCACCAACTCAAAAAAAAAAGCTTGCAAAAGCAAAACCAAAAATGTTTTTGCAAACTTGGTTTTGGAAAACTTTCATAGATCCAAATTATAATTGCTAGAAGCACAATCAAGGAGAAAAGATGCAAACAATGACTCAGCGGTCCTATTTTTGTTTTACCAGCTGAAATGCAATGCTACCTTGAAGTGATAGCTTTGGGTTCATTGTTTTACTTTTTATTTTCAGAACTTAAAACGATGAAAATACTTGGGAGAGTGACTTTTGGTAAAAGGTATTTTGAGCTTTAGACATTCCAGTGTGCTGCCAGGTAAGGGAAACTGTATATCATGGCACTGAGGAAAAATAAAAATTAAAAAAAAAAAAAAAAAAGAGCATATTTACCTTCTTGTAGCAGCTAGTAACAGTGTCTTTGACACTCCAACACCATATGTGGAATATGCAGTTCTTAACATTTTCTTTTAAGTTTATATATCTGTTCACTCACTTGGGATTCATCTAGAACATAGCTTCTATAGCAAGCAGAAAAAGCATGAAAGATTCAACTACTCCTGTAATTATATGCCTGTAAGCACAGATTAATTCATGGTGCTAAAGAAAGAGATTTTGTGCATTACATCTTCCCTGTGTTAAACTATTTTCCATACTTAATAAAATGAGTAGGGATATAGAAAATGATTTTCAAATGTCCAGATACATATGAGGAGGTACATAAAAAATTCTTGTATACTTTGCCATCTATTTTTAATTCATAAATATATTTGTTAAAAGCAGTGTGTATACACACCCCCCCCAAACCCTTCTACACTTCATACAGTAGAGAGAATATAAGTAATGTAATTACATTGACATGAACAGTCAACCATAGGCCAAGTGATAAGATCATTAACACTCAAAAATCAGCCTTTAAAATTGGGTTTGAAATATTTATGTGGTTAAGACATCTCAGTAATCTTAGAGGAAACCAGTTAGACACTTGGGTAGAAAGTGGTCTTGCTAGGCTGCAAATTTGATGAGCAGCTATTACAGCAGCACTAGAAGGCTGTTCTACAGCTATAAATTTGTTACTGGCACTATTATGCCTTCCTCAAGTTCTTGTACTTGGAAATACTTGTACCCAACCTTTAATCTGTGAAAACATCACTATGCTATGCTCTGATAACCACTGGAATTTTTCTGGCCTCCCTGGTTTGCAGGCTTGCACCTATTACATTGGTTGCACATGGTATCAATAGGTCTTGGATTCACTTCAAAATGAATTCTTGCTTCAAAAGATAAGAATAAAGTGAACTAAAACTTAGATGATGTTACTATTACTCTCACTCTTACTCTGTCTCATTTTTCTGAGAGCTTAGCTGCAATCCAGAGAATCAAACTTAAAAACACATAAAATGTTGTGATGTGTATATGGATATGCTCAGGGACAGACAATTTGATTCCATGGCAAATTTACATTTTCTGGTGTAGGACCCAGGAGCCTCAGTCATATATTGGAGGTTGATTTTGCCTCAGGTAGCATACAAAAAAAAAAAATAATAAAAAAATAATTAAAAAAAATATATATATAATTAAAAAAAAAAAAGTTGTCCCCATCACAGTCTGTGAAATACCTTTTGTAAGACAGTATTTGTTGCATTTATCACTAAGAATGTCTACAAGCAGAATTAGATTTCTGAGCAGTCCAAGTAAAAAGCAAGGAGGAGAACATATTAGGGATTTTATACTGATCCTTTTTGTCTTTAGCTAAATATGTGAAGAAGGAAAAGCACACAAACAGTACAGTAGGTTTGAGAGAGAAGTTACGTTTTTTTTTTTAATTTTTGTTTTGTTTGTTTGTTTTCCAGGGAATTTCACTGCCTTCAGCTGAGACTGTTGGAATTATTATAAAACGTCTTCACCAGGGATGCCTTGGTCTGGAAGCAATGGATTTGACCTGTCGCTGCAGTAGGCTTGTTGGCAGTTACCCAGTAAAAAGGCAAGTCTTGGGGAGCACAAGGTAGAAGGGAGGAAAACAGATAAGGTAAGAAAAATGCCAAAACAAAAAATCCAGCTCTGCCCTGTTTTTCTAGTCTGATACTCACTATTATTGTTCAATAAGACATTAAAACCAGGTGTCAAAGTACGGGCAATGTCTCTCTTCACATTCATTCTACATATCTGAAGAGCCCATTTTGCTCTTCCCTCCCTCTCCCCCCCACCCCCCATTTCTTAATCCCCAGCACTTCAAGGTGGGTGATGCACAGTCCTTCCACAGTATGTATGTACATCGGTCGCAGCTCTGGTGTCATTTTTCAAGGTGGGTTTAGGCACACCCTGCTTCTCTCTTTGTCATCTACTGTAGTCAGGCAGAGCCATTTTAAGTTGGTTGCTGTCCTAGCAATTCTGTCTCCAAAACAGAGGATGGCTCAGCTGGCAGTATGCTCACGGGGCACTGTCTTTGTTCTGCTGCTACGCAGCCACCCGGCACTGGGGACAAGAGAGCACGGGTGAGATCAGCCCCGCGTCAGGGCTTGAGACAGCAGTGTGGGAGGCTGCTCAGCACGGATGTTACAGTGAAGCACAGTGAAATGTCAAACACGGTAATTTTGCATGCTTTCTCCCGTCACCTCCCATTGCACTGCTAGGCAAACATTCTTAGTGTCATCTTGAGCAGGGAAAGTTAAAAACAGAAATCACTGGTTACTAGAGAAGAAAAAAGAACCCTTTCTCTCCACTCAGTTGGTGTCTTTTAATTAAAAATGTTTTTAATGAAAGCAGAAGAAAGCAGACATTGTCTGGCTGCCATTGTTCTAGTTGGCAAGGTTGAACAGCTTTAATCCATAATATCTGTAATATCTCATTAATTTAGGATTCATATTTCTTGTTTTTCTCCTTTCTTGCAGTCTCATTAATTACAGTCTCATCTATAGAAGCAAGGAATATTCTCAAATAATGGAAAGGAACATCTTTTTCATAATAATTAAGCAGAGGAATGGGGAGAGAAAGCAAAATTGCCATGCATCGCACATACCAGTAAAGAGGAAATTGTGCTGTTAAAGAGTGTACAGGCTGAGCGGTAATTCATGCAGTCTTCTCTTTCTGATACAACAGCTTCTATGTTTTGTGGTTGGTAAAGGACCTGGAACTTGTTATTTCTGCTTGTCAAAATGGCATGTTAGGAGGATAGAGCTAGTCTTGTTTTATATAGGATTTATGCAACATTAATAATGAAGTTTTAACCTGTCAGCACTTCACAAAATCTATTGTGCTTGGGACTGAACGTGAAATATTTTGGAAGAGAATCTGTGACAATTATAATAACAACCCATCTTGATTATATATCGGGAAACAATTGTTGCATCTATTAAATTCATCACTGTCTTCCTCTGAGCTCCATGCATAAAAACAGCTGTATTTCCATTTCCTTTTGTTAACAAAAGGACTAAGGCACATCATCAGAGAGGACATGCACAGCTGCAGAGACAGTCTATATAATTTCCAAATGCACACAGCAGACATTTTGCGGCGCTTAATTTCTGTGCCAGACTGGCCAGGCCAGCAGCACTGACAGGGTGAGCAATTCCATAAAGGTACCTTGGAGTTAGTCAAGGAAGAAAGAGAGAGCTATTATGGATTGTCTTTCCAGCATCCTTTCTAAGCACTAACTACTGTTGCTGACAAAAGATCATAATCAGATGTTTCAAAGAATTCAGCAACAGATTTTTATATGGTATTTCTCTGTGGAAATTCCTGCATTTTTAGATAATCCTCTGGTACTGATTGTCAAGGATTTGATTGAAACTTGAAATAAGAGTTCATACTCTATCCAATTATACTTGTTCCTTAGTACCAACAGAAATTCTAGTTTGAACTAACTCAAGATTTGATCTTTGTGAGAAAAATATGTTTCTAAACAAAATACTCGTGATTATACTTAGTAGTTTAATTAAATCCAAAAGAAGAGTATCTGCTTGCCAGGATACACTTTGGTTCAATTTCACTAAGCTTTTTACCTCACAGATCTTCTATAAACTTTAAATGTATTTTATTTATTTACTTATTTGAATTTTAGATTTGTCTACACTTAGGCATTTTTACTCCTGTTTTATTACATAGGTAGCAAAAAGATGTTTTTTAAGCTATCTTAGCTGTTTGGTAAATTCTTAAGGGTTTTTATTTGTTTGCTTGTAAAGTAAAGAAATTAGTGTTTTTCTCAATATTATCAATTTTCAGATAAAAAATTTAAAGATGTGTATTTCTTGTTCTAAATTTTTGAAAAAGGTCTTCTATGTAAGATAAGTGAGAAGTACTTAGCTGTCAGGTGTTAAGGTGTTGCTTGTGAAGTATGCTTTTTTGTCTCTCTGTATCTGCTTCAGAATGCCTTGTCCCATTGGCTCATTCCAGACAATTTTGTGAGAGGACTCAAGGACTCTGATATTCAATGCTTTTATATGTTAAAAAATAATTATTCATTACAGGAAAGAAAGTCTAAATATGTCCAGGAGGGTTTAATGTGCCTCGTTCATCTGGAATTTCTGAAGAATTCTTCAAAGTACCCCAAATGAGGAAGAGGTTTATTTTGGAGTTTGCACCTTCTTATACAGAAAGGTGAACTGGCTTAAAAGTACAGACCCCGAGACAACCAGACTTCCTTGGTTTTGATGCTATAATGTGTAATTTTGTTTTTGTTGCTGTTCTTTTGAGCTGAGTTGTAGGGCTGGAAAGGGAAAGGAACACAGAAAAGAAGAGAAGGCGTGTGGACGTTGAAAATATAAGCACAAAAAGCAGAGATGTTTTCCTTTTAATAATCTAAACTCAAATAGCTCAACTTGAAAGTTTCCTATAAAAAGTGATTTCTTGCATACAGAGGAAAACTGTTTGTTCTGTATTTCAAAACTATTACTGTTGTTTTGGATGCACCCAATTAGGCCAAACCCCACTGAATATTCTGATAACATCGCCATAAATTATTTGAATAATTCTTCATGTTGGTTTGGTTTGGACCTGAATTACAATTTTCAGTTTTTCCTGCCAAGGTGAAATTTATCGAGAAATATGAAGGCAAGATTTTGTTTCTGTTTGAAATTTTGAGCAAGAGCAAAAAAGTTGAGAACTAGAGATCAGTTATCTCATGTATTCTCTTTTAGTTTGGTGGACAGGAAAGTCAGAAGTTTTAGTTCAAACCCCTCATCTTTCATGCAGCCATTATTACCACCTTGACCCTAGTCATTCTCCCACTTTTTGCACAATCTTTTCTTTGTAAAGTAAACACAGACACTAAACAGTGTGTTAGAGTATGGTCTGCAGATCAAAATGCATACCCCTTGGAGAGTTCTGAGGAAAAGATATGAGAGAGTGGACTATCACTACACTGTCAAGTCAATTACATGTTAAATGTTAATAGTATAGTTCAAGTGACAATTAAGTGTCTCCAAGCAATCTATTTTTTTTAATGAATTTGCCTTTTAAAACCATAGGATGTACGTTTACATGTCAACTACCGTTTTATTACAGATTTTACAGATTTTTATTCACTATATCATTTTTTTTTTTTTTTTTTTTTGTCTAAGCAAATTCGTAGTCATCAATAAGGAAAGGAAAAGTTCTTCATCCAACATTTAAAGTCTTATTATGAAATTATTATGGCCTGTTGATGAGTCAGTACTTGTGGAAAAATCTTGTGGGTCTCAATCTCCAGTAAGAGACTTTGGGTGATTCATTCCTGGGGTCCAGTGTGAAATTCCTTATGCAACCTCTGAAGCTTTGGTACAAGTACTCATTAATTGTATGAGTACAGATGATGGTACCATCATTGGCATGACTTTGGGGGTTGTCTTTAATGTGTACTTTGGGGGTTATCTTTAATCCGGTCCTACGGAGCAAATTAGCATTTGGGTGCCTCCCTTGGGGAAATGTTGTGATTTAATTTTGTGCAAAATTAAGGCCACAGCATTCTCCTCAAGAAACTGTCTGCTCTTGGCTTGGACTGGCGCACGCTTCGTTGGGTTAGAAACTGGCTGGATAGCCGGGCCCAAAGAGTCGTGGTGAATGGAGCCAAGTCCAGTTGGAGGCCAGTCACTAGTGGCGTCCCCCAGGGCTCGGTGCTGGGGCCGGTCCTCTTTAATATCTTCATCGATGATCTGGACGAGGGCATCGAGTGCACCCTCAGTAAGTTCGCAGATGACACCAAGTTAGGTGCGTGTGTCGATCTGCTCGAGGGTAGGAAAGCTCTGCAGGAGGATCTGGATAGGCTGCACCGATGGGCTGAGGTCAACTGCATGAAGTTTAACAAGGCCAAGTGCCGGGTCCTGCACCTGGGGCGCAATAACCCCAAGCAGAGCTACAGGCTGGGAGAGGAATGGTTGGAAAGCTGCCAGGCAGAGAAGGACCTGGGAGTGATGGTGGACAGTCGGCTGAATATGAGCCAGCAGTGTGCTCAGGTGGCCAAGAAGGCCAACGGCATCCTGGCTTGTATTAGGAACAGTGTGGCCAGCAGGGCTAGGGAGGTGATCGTCCCCCTGTACTCAGCTCTGGTGAGGCCGCACCTCGAGTACTGTGTTCAGTTTTGGGCCCCTCGCTACAAGAAGGACATCGAGGTGCTTGAGCGGGTGCAGAGAAGGGCGACGAAGCTGGTGAGGGGCCTGGAGAACAAGTCCTACGAGGAGCGGCTGAGGGAGCTGGGCTTGTTCAGCCTGGAGAAGAGGAGGCTCAGGGGCGACCTTATCGCTCTTTTTAGGTACCTCAAGGGAGGCTGTAGCGAGGTGGGGGTTGGCCTGTTCTCCCACGTGCCTGGTGACAGGACGAGGGGGAATGGGTTTAAGTTGAGCCAGGGGAGTTTTAGGCTGGATGTTAGGAAGAACTTCTTCACTGAAAGGGTTGTGAGGCATTGGAACAGGCTGCCCAGGGAAGTGGTGGAGTCACCATCCTTGGAAGTCTTCAAAAGACGTTTAGATGTAGAGCTTAGGGATATGGTTTAGTGGAGGGCTGTTAGAGTTAGGTTGGAGGTTGGACTCGATGACCTTGAGGTCTCTTCCAACCTAGAAAATTCTGTGATTCTGTGATTCTGTGAAAATGAATCCAGCTATTGTGTTCAGGGACATTGTAAACTAAGCAAGGTGAGGACAGGTGATCTGGAGATTTACATCAACAGTATCACCTCATCTGAACAGAAATGTTGATGTAGTAAACACATCTGTTGGCTCCAGCATTACGAAGCTAATGGTGTACTTCAGAAAGGGATAGAGGATGAAAGTGTAAGCAGTGGAAGTTAAATCAGGGCTTTGAAAATTCTGTGGGTGTTAACAATCCAAGGTTAATTCTTCCATCCAGTGAAGTACATCTTCTTTAATGAGAAAGTCAGGCTGGCAATATTCTGTCAGCTGGATGTAGGGTATATTTTTAAGATTTGCATCTACAATTAAGCAATATTTGCACTGATTAAAAATGAAACATATTTATGTCTTCAGTTCATCTTTGGCAGCCAATAAAATTAGTTTATGTTTATGTTCAATCCCATCAAATTTGGTATGTCATCAGCATTATAATAGTCTGCCTTGGAGCTTTAAAGATACTTGGAATAACATTTCTTATTTTCAAGTGAAATGAGCTGGTGTTGAGCAAGAACTGTCTTTGGTTCAAATGCTGTGTTTAGCAATAATGTAAATAGGCAGTTTGAACTGCATGAAAACCATTGAGCAAAATTTAAGGGCTGCATGCATAGCTAGTGTCTGTTTCATAGCTGCTTTCTTTTTAATGCTTTGTACGTTTTTATATTCTGCAAATTCTTCATTCAGTTACTTAGTTGATGGTTTACGCTGTATTATTTTTTTTTAGCAGAGCTCTGTCCTTTAGAACCTTTTAGAAGAACCCTAATTTTCCAAATGTGCTTAGTGGAAATGATTTTGTAACCTAAAAACAAGAGAAAGGATGTAAACAGGTAGCATTAGGTTATTTTGGATTAAACCGTATTTTAAGACATCTAAACTACTCTCACTTTCATGGTATTATGAAGGCTTTGGTAAAGTTGATCACATATTTTTTATTATGAAATTATTTCCTTTTAACTTGTACTTGTTAAAAAAGTAGCACACAGTTTGACTGTAAAATTCAATATGGGTCACTCTGCCTTCAAAACAGCACAGATAGGATTTTGATGTAATGAATAATGGTGCAGAACAAGTAAGCTGACCTGAGTAATAAAGAAATGAACCAGCTTCAAGTTTTATTCAATAGAGATTTCCACTGAAACAGCTCCAGCTGTTTCCATGAGAATTTGGAATAAATAAACTACCTTCTGGTGCTGCTGAGCAGCATACAAAGTAAAGATGTCAGTAAGTCAAGACTGGTATTTTAACTTAAGGTTCAAATAGCCAAACTAATGGACAAGTTCCTTTATAATAGGTTGTATCCCCATGTGTGGCACTGGGTGGGAATGACAACTGAAAATGGTTCAGAGAAGCAGAAAATATCACGGATGAGAAAAACTGACCCAAAACACAATGGACCAATTTTGGTATGATTGGTCACGATCAAAAGTAACTTTATGGATTTAAATTATTCCTCAGAACAGTCCCAAAGTTTATTCTGCATGCTTTCACAGACACCTCTGAGGTAAGCTTGTATCCAGCCTTTGTACAGTCTTTGGAAAATGTGCACATATTCATTCTAGAGCTGGGCAATCCTAGGAGCTCCTCTCACAGCAAAATAACAAGAGAAAGGAGAGCAGTGAAGTGAACCAGGAACTCAAGTAGCCTGTGCTGCCTCCGCAAAAGGGCAGGCAGCACACTAGAAGCTCAGGGCTTGATGACCTATGTATGACAAATGATTATCACATCTTCTGTGTGTGATTTGCAGAACACTGTAACAGAGCCAAAAATGCTGCCAAAGTGATGTAAACTGGAAGACATATGCTAAGAATAGAAGAAAGGGATTTCAGAGGTTTTTTTTCCCTGATGCAGCCTTGGTGGCCACATGTTTTGGACTAGCAAATTAGGTTCCAGTATATATAGAGATCTGTTTATTATACAGGGCTCACTGTGGGGTAGTGAATAAAACCCAAGCCATTGCAGTGTGAATTGTTGTCCCTTTCTTAGCACTGTTGCGTGCACACAACCCAAGATAGAGAAGCTGGAAAGTGCCTTCAGATGAGGTGGTGGAAGAGACCATGTACAGCCCAGGTGTTGAGTGCTAAAAATATTTTTTGTCAGAGGAAAAGATGAGCAGAAGGCAGAGGGGAGCAGTGGTGAGGGGAGCAGGCCTCTTGAAGCCTCGCATGAAACTCAGTTTTTATAAAGGGAATCCTCCACCTAAACAAACTGGAAGTTCAACTGGTGTTGCGCGCTCGTTAATGATCAAGCCAATGCGTGCTTTCAAGTTGGCAGGACATTTTTTTTAACATGAGACACAATGTGGTAGCAATGAACTGGTCAGGCTGGCATTGGCTGCTCTTGCTTTCCCATGGCCCGGGGTACCCCGTGCTTCTCTGTACCCCTGGCAGGTCTTTCATTACGGGGTTGCATCTTTCTGTGTCCAGCTGAGGTTTTGCTGCAACCCTACAGGTCATTGTCTGATTTTTGTTTGTGTTTTTTGTTTGTTTGTTTGTTTTTGTTTGTTTTTCCCCAGTCTACATTCTGAAAATAATCTGAGACAACATATATAAACAACTTTCAACATAATTAATTTGTCCCAGAAATCAAACCTGGAAGCCTAGTAACCTACATTAAATGTCCTAATTCCCCACTAAGACATAAATCTCTGGATTGTTTTTAGTACACACAGACCACCTGTGTCACACAATCTGCTTTAAAAAAAAAAAAAAAAAAAAAAAAAAAAGTAGCAAAAATCTTTCATTTTTATATTAATTACATTTGTATCCCTCACCAGTGATTTCAGTGTAATTTAGATCTTATGCTGGTGCAGGGCAGCAATTGATTTTGATGGGACTATCTTTATGCAGATAGAAATTACTAGAACTTCATATAAATTATAACGAACATCGTACAAAATTCTTAAGTCACACACTGAATACAATTACATAGTGCAAATTATAAACTAATTTAGGACTCAAAATTAATATCAAAAGTGCCCTATGCTTGACACAGTATAAAAGAAAATGGAACAAACTCAGTCGTAAGTATTTTTAGTGGACTTTTCATCTTTTTTGAGAGGTATATCTCACTGCAAAGTGTTAAAGCCAAATTGAAAACATATCAAGTGGTTTAAAAATGTATATGTAGAGGGTACAATTATATCCAAAGACCTAATGATAGCGAAGTATGCTCATGCAATATATGCAGCCATGAGGCTTCTCTGAACTTAAGTCTGCATAGATGCTGTACTGTATTTCTTTTTATAATAATTGCATATAGTTCATCTTAAATTTCAACTTAGAGTAAATGAATTGGCTTAAAGTTGTTAATAAAATGTTGGTTCATTTTTAGAAACATGGGGTTTATTTCCTTTGTTTCTGATAAACCAGGAACTCTAATAGCACTTGTAGTACGCTCTGTAACAAACATGCAAGTGTAAGCATGGTGCCTATGCCTGCAACTGTAGCAAGAAACAAATTTCCCCAGGAAAAAATATGAAGCTTCTTGCTCTTATTTTTTTACGCACCTACGTTGAGGGAAGCAAGTTACTCTCATGGTTGGACCAGATGATCTTGGACTTTTCCAACCTTAACGATTCTATGATTCTAAGTCACATTTTAGAGCAGCAGTTTTATTTGTGTGAGACAATCTTCTTCTGCCTTAGCACAGACATGGAAAACACCCATTTGCTCATTAACAGTAATGCCCCTAGTTTTTTCACAGAGAATGCTGAGCTGTTTAAGTTACATTAACAGTCTAAACCTAATGCCATGTTTAAAGAAGACAGATACAGAGCTTTATTCTCAGGGGTGGTCAACCTACAGGAATGCAAGAGAACTTGTTAGGGGCAGGTTTCCTAATTCTCTGTGTAAATGTCAGCATTCAATGGTTTGCCTGAGACAGTTTGATGGAGAGGATTTCAAAGGAAAACAAACCATCTCACATCACTGCTCCAATGTCCAGGTAAGTCAAGGCTTTGGTACTGTTATGGGCACGCAACAGATGCGGTGTTTCTCTCCATTACCAGGGTACAGCAGCCTGATATCCCAGAAGAATAAAAATCACACTTACTCACTGGTCTTCACCCAGTAGTGGGCTTTCTGCTGTCCCCACTGGATAGCTTGTGGTACCTGTGCTACCTAACCACAGAGGAGAAGCCTCTGCAGTGTAATGCAGACAGATCTGAATTGAAAAACACACAATGGTGGCAGTAAGGGTGGGTGAAATGCATTTATTTTTTTCTTCTGTTTCTGAAAATGTTAGTGTGTTATGTATACGTAATTTTCCTCCAAAACTGAACAGAAAGGTTTTGGCTTTTGTGGTTGGTTGTTTTTGATTTTGTTTGTTTGTTTTGTTTTGTTTTGTTTTCCTGGTGGAAAATCATAAGTAATGAATGTGACAGAATTATTCGGGTCCTGTGAACCCAAGAAGAGTGCAGGTTCCCTGTGGCTGTACAAAGTTCCTCAGCAGGGACACAAGGGTACTGCTCATGGTGCTCTGAGATGTTGACTCTAAGTGTTGTGTGGGAAGTTGCTCCTTCACTGACGAAAGAGAAGGGAGATTTCTAAAGAAACTTCTAAAAAACTAGAAGTAATCCGGTATTTGCCTTGTATGTTCATTTCTGCAAGACTTCAAAGATGCTTTATGTTACTAGGATCAGATAAAGGTCTGAAACAGTCTTTTTTTGACCCTTTACGATTCATAGACTGTTTTATTTCTGAGCCCTTTTTTGAAGTATGTTAGGCTGAGCTAGTATAAAGAGTTGAGAGTTGTGAGTTGCTGACTTGAAAGGTAGAGCATTAGAGTGAGACAAAAATTTGGGCCAGGGAGGAGATGGAAAAGAAAAAAAAAATGTGTAGAAAGGGGCTTGAGAAGAGGCAGAAAAAATGGACATAGGAGGTGACTGGGGAAAAAAAAACAACAATCTATTTGGAAGAGGCATAAAAGAACTGAGGCAAAGGATGTTCAGTATGTCTATAAAGGTAGTGAGGAGACTTATTCCCTAGTAAGCATCTAATGATTTCCACTGTCTGTGGTGTGCTCTTCCCTCAGTACATAACAGGCTCACGGGATGAAAACCTCCACGCTAATTCAGAGGCAGAGTGTACATCTAAACTGTTTATCTAGTGGGCACCCCCTGTCTTTTCTCATGAATGTTCAAGAAAACAAAATAGCATTATCTGTAGGGCCTCAAGCACTGTCTGGAGATGCATGGAATAACAAGGTAGCACCGCAAAGGGCACTTCTGTCTCCTCGCTCTATCTCGTGAAATGTGAACAAGCAGAAAATAGGGAACAAATAAGAGAAGGAGAAAAGTGTGTCTGTCAAAGAATATACCATGGATAAAATACTCAGATGTGACCAGAACCAAGTTAGTAGAGGTATGTATGCCTGGAAAGCAGATTTTTTGCAGATCCAGGTAGGCCCTTTACTTGAAATACAAAGAAAGAGAAGAAAATGGCTTCCCCGCTGCTATTTGTTTTGGTGCCTAAACCAGAACATAGGCTTTTATCAAGTCTTGTTAGAGCAGAGAATACTTTAAAACAGGGAATATGCGGAGCTGCCCTTTGCAGGGGATGGTTGGTGGTAAATTGTCCTGTCAGCAGCTGGAGGCTGTCCAGGCCAAGTCACTCAGGAGGACACCAACTGCAGCAAAGGGGTATTGTGCTTTGCTTGGCAGCACTGTCCTGTGTCCAACAGTATCCATCAAGCTCAGGTACCCTTCTTCTTGAGAGCAGCTCATGGAATTATTCATGAGATTATTTGGTCGAATAGTCAGACTTCCTGTATGAGAGTCTGGCCTACAATTTATACATCGCATTGCCAGAGAGCTGAAGGACATTTTAACTCAAATGTTTAAGGAAATTCAAAAACTAGGTTAAAAAATAAATATTTAAAAATAAATAAATAAATAAAGATAAAGCTGCAGGGGTGCTTGGCCAAATCTCCTGGGTTCCAGCTGCTGCTAAGAGGGGACTGTCAACTGGATAGCCCAAACTGTCTGGGAAAGCACGTGCCTAGAAGTCACTCTTTAACAAGAGGAAGGTGAATGTCAACCAGATTAAACAGGCACAAGAAAACTGTGATTTGCTGGGTTTGAAACAAAGCAGGGGTGTGGGTGTAAGTTGTGGTGGTGGGCCAAGATGGGTAAAATGGGTCCCCCATCTGCAGGTGGAGGGAACTGGTGTCAGGGGAGAGTGGGGGCATGGCTCCTCCAGTGAGGTGCTGAAGGGCACTGAGAAACTGCCAGGGGCACGTTAACATTTTATAAAAGCCCGGCATTACAGTTTTGCTGATACGGATTAAGAATGTTTAGTTCCCTGATTGCTGGCTAATTATGTCATTAATCAATAAATCACTTCAATATTGACCTGGTTTAAGCTACGTGAACAGAGCATTTTTTTTTCCTGTGATACAAGTCCCCATGTAAGTGTTTCACATTTTAGTCACAAGACTTCATTTCATAAATCCAGATTTGCAAACCTGTTTAACGCAAATTGTATGACCAAAAGTACTGAGGTGGACAACAAGAATGTTTATGAATTACTATTTATTTTGAAGCTGATGTGAAACTAATTCAGAGATGGAAGAAAGAAAAAAAAAAAAAAAAAAAAAAAAAAAGGAAAAAGGTGTTCAACAGGGAAAAAATAAAAAATTATCTCATCCCTCTTGTGATTCTGAACATCAGCCTGCCTTTCTTGGGGATCAGAGAAAGACCACAACACCCAAATTCAACACTGTCCAAACTTTTTAAGTAGAAAACATGTCCATCAGAAATTTGTTTCTAGATATATAAAACACAATTCCCTGGTAAATGTTTGTTGGAGTACTGGAAGCAGTGTACGTTGCTGATTAATGTGTGCTAAACAGGAAAATTAAATTATCCCCTCTCATAAGCTGCTGAACTCTAACTCCTGTAGAATAAAACAACTCTAAACTTTTGAATGAAATAAAACTTGTTTTTAACACTTGCACACAGAATCGCAGGTCCAGGGGGAGGTAAAATCTGCAACACACTGAATATCTGATCCTGTTATAAAGAAAACTTTGTATGTTTCACATATTTGCTCTGCCTTTGTCAAGAACTGAATTGTTTTTATATTTTTAGTGGGTAGCATACAAGAAAAGGGACACGAGGACAATCACCATTCATGTGAACAAGACCTTGCCACCCTTCTTCATGTTGAATCTGTCTGTTCTAGGAGAGGAAAGTCAGCATCAGGCTCTGGCCTTCATCTTCCAGGTAATTTACAGATAGCAAATTTACTTACACCACATTGGAGAACACACTGTAACGTTAGATTAGAATCAGAGGAAAAAAAGGAAAGTCATTAGATTAGAAAGAGTAAGCATGGAAATTTATATATATATATATATATATATAATATATATAATCTGTTAAGAGAATCAATTGCAAACTGCTTCACACAAGGAACAAAATTATGCTCCTGCTGTTTTTGTGAATTCTCCCATTTCAAAATTCAATGTCTGTGCACTGCTGTGGAGCTGGGGGACTCCCCAGGGTAGTTTGCTGCCTTCTTCTCGACCACCTAACACTTGCTCACTGAAGGGCAGTTCTTCATATGCTACTGGAAAGTCCTGACACCTGAGTAATAACACAGTTGATGAGAAAAAGACACCTCTGTACCTTATCTTTGTTCTTTTTGACCATTTCCCCAGCAGGAAAAATGTTTATTCATTTTAGTATGTCTCCTTCTGAATAACCACAGAAAAGCACTTTCATTACTGCTAATGGCTATTGTACTTTTTTTCTGCTGTGATGTGTCCTGACTTGAACATCAGTTATCTCGAAGATGAAATTATGGAAAAATGAGTCTGCAGCATATGCAGTTTGCAGTGTGTGTTGTCACTGCTTTCAAGGGCTGCTTAGTAGAAAAGTAAAAGCCATGGTATTTGCTCACCCCAGAAAACTGGAGCAACTGCCTATTTTTACACTCTAATCTCAGCATGTAGAGATCCAGCCATTAAGCTCCTATCAAGGTTAATTAAAGTTTTGAAGGCAAAGGTTTGAAATGCAGACTTGCTAGAGAGAACCACATTTCCTCTAAGGATTCAATTCAACTCAGTCACTGCAGCTCTTTTCAGTTTCCTGTTAATTCATGTCTTTGTCCAGGTGGTTTTTACCCATCAGAATAAGACCTGAAGGGCTCAGGAAGCTCAGTTTGTGAGCTGGGGCCCTAACGCTTAGGCTGAAGACCCATAAATTAACCAGGAGCTGTCAGACAGCTCTACATGATCAAACAAAAGCCTAACACTAAGCTGTTTAACAATTCTAAGATATACAGCGATGAAAAGGGAACTAAAAGTAGGACAAAAATATGCACTATGATATGAGAACATTTGCATAATCTTTTGAAAACAAACTAAGTGCTTTCTCTTTCATTTTTTTCCCTTTATTTGTCCAAATAGGGTGAATATTCTTAAAAATGCAGTTTTAATAGATATATTGCACCAGTTTGGTCTTTCTAAAAATGAAATAGAAGATTCAGCATTTGAAATATCACAGAAAGATATTAGCTAACTGAATGCTAACAATTTCATACAGATGTCTACTTATCATGCAAATAGTTTATTTAGATGCAGAGACACATTAGACTCCAGTGATCGGGAAGTGAAAAACGGTAGTTGCTTCATGTTGTTTCAGCATACGTGACTCGAATTTCAGCGTGTTTCCTCTAGTAGTTCAGATAGCAACACTGAAATAAGCAACAAAAATGAGGGACACAAACTGTGTATACAAAGGAGGCTTGATTTCTAATACAGTGGATATTAGCGGTAGATGATGGGCTGCAGAAGAACAGATGCCTTTAAATCAGCAGAGCATTATGCAAACAGCTGTTAACAAGATAAAGCATGTAATTTCACCTACTGTACTCTTAATTTTGCTCCTACCATGCTGATCACATCCTGATTTCAGTATGACATTTAAAAGGAGGTCTCAGCTGGTTTATATACCACTTTATAACCCCTGATTTGCAAAAGGGTAACTGACTGATTCTACTTTTGAGTTCCAGAAAATAATACAGCTTATAGCCTTTTGTGGTACACGAATGGGTTTTCATTAGATTTTAAACCTAAACTGCTTCCTGACCTTTTCCCAATACTATACTTATTATTTTTCTCTCTAAATGAAATGATACTCAAACCCTAAACATTTGTACATCACTTTTATCTATTACTGTTCCTGAAGATGACTTAATTATCCTAATATCTAGCGTAAAGGTCTTGCTGTTGCACCTAATCACTGATAGCATGCAGAATGAAGGGCCTCCATTTACAGATGGGTCAGATAGCCAAGTGTCCTAGCAGCACGTAGTCTACAGCAGAGCACTCCTCTGTGTGCTAAACAGACCACAGAATGTTTCATCTCTTGAAAAACACATCATTTATTCATACTGGAGCAAGTTATCTCTGAAAGCAGTGGATGAAAGCAGAAGTCTTTTCCTTGACAAAGATCGTCTTTTGACTGGTGCAAGTACCTGCAAATTCAGAAAGAAAGAAAGAAAGAAAAAAAAAAAGCTATTTAGAAAGGGCTTTCTGATATTTCTCAGTGATTTTGTGTTGAAGGGAACCATTCTAGTCACCAGAATAAATTCTGTTGTTTACTGTGTTCAATATAAGTATCCAATTTTGTTTTCTTTTCATTCTCCATCATTGCCTAGCAAAGCTTGACTGATGATGCTGCCATTGAGGGGGTGGATGGACGCCCTCCTCCTCCTCTGCAGCAGCCTGAGACAGGAAGTGATATTCTTTTGGCCACCCATCACCACCAGTTGCCATCTCGGCTGGCCAAGAAAAGCAAGATGTTGGCAGCAACCTCCAACAGATCATGATGAGGTGATGCCCTCTCGCTGTGGGGCAGCTGGGCCTCAACGCAGCAGATCCGTAGGACGGCAGTACTACGGGGTGCTCATCCCTGGGTCTTCTTATGAAAGATTTTGTGATTGGTGCTGATTTTTCTACTTTTCTGAATTGTTTTGCAATGTGTTGCGGAGTTGCTTAGGCCTTAGGGTAATAAGGCTTATATTTCACTACTGTGAGTTTTTTCCTTGAAAGTGGAAACTGCCAAGCATGAAAAAGAGAGGGGGAAGAAAAATAACATTGCTTTTTTTTTTTTTATGAATCCCTGTTGTTTATTCTGCAGTGTACACCCAATATCAATTACTTTAATCACAGTGGAGACTGTGTGAATCCATCAGAGAGAAAGTCTATAAACATGATAAAGAAATGTCATATTGTCCTCACTATCAGTTTATCTTTTTTTTTTTTTTTTAACTCTCTCATATGTGACAGTAGCGATAAAAAATAAAATTAACAAAAACCTGAGGCAACGTGTTGTCCAAACCCCAGTTGTTTTTATGGCATATTTATGCATTTAAGAAGTTGATGTTTTCATCAAAGGAATGACTGATTCAAACAAAAGGCAATTTATTAAGGTAGAATAAAAGAATGTAATTATTTTATCTGAATTTTGAGTTCTTACAGTTTATTAACAAATAAAAAGATGTTCAAAGTGCTTACAATAAAAACATGATGTTTATTCAATAAGTTGCTGCATGTCACTTGGTTTATTTATAGTACATTTAAATACATAACCATATCAGTGTAAGAGCTTTGCACGGTTTAGTTTAACCACCCAGAACAGCTATACTGTGTGTGTGTGTACATATATATATTTCTCATATTATTTTTCTGGATTTATTTCCACTGAAAGCCTCTTGGGGATTTTATTGGACTTGGGATTAGAGTCTCAAAGTGTGGCTGCAATGCCTGTTATTGAGAACCATGTGCATCACGTCCCTGACCCCACATCTCTGACAGTACCAACACTGACACAAGTGTTTTTCTCTGGAAACAGATATTGTTCTCTTGACACAATCTCACCGTGTGCATGAGTATAAATAATTTGCTGAGGAAGAGCTGTGCCTGTGACATGATGGAGCAGTTTTTGCCCTGGTTAGAACGTAAGCACGCAGAAGTGAAATAACAGCTGGAGGAGCTGCCTGCAGAGACACGATAGCCTCAGAGTCATCCCAAAAATGTTAAAGTAACTGTTTTTGTCTTTATGTTAGCATCATTGATGTTTTCTGTTTCTATCTAGCTGTGCGTAGCTTGGCACTGTGCGCGCTGTGACTGATGCTCTCTCACCTAAGTGCCAGCTTTTGCTAGGCTGGGTGTGAGAATTGTGACCACAGGATGCTTGGTTGATTTAAGCAAAATTGTCTGGGAAGCCAGACATGAGCCAGCTTTAGACATGAGAGAGACTGTGTACGTGTCTGAACCTCTCAAATACTACCCTGTAAGGTATGCAAAAAAGGTAATATAAAAAAGAGCAGAGTGACCCCAGCCAGATTTTCAGTATGTGGTGTTAAGTATATAAAGAGTGGCAAATGAAGGGTGTCTGGGGACACGGGATTAAAGAATGAATACCCTAGGAGAGGAAAATGTTTTTCCCTGTAATTTCTTCTACTGCTGTTGCTGCTTTTCATATTATACTGCACCTGCTGCCACAGTGACATTTATAAGTCTGGAATCAGGCACCATCCTCCTGACCCAGAAAGCTTAGGTTTAATTGAGATAATGCAAACAGTCAATAGGAGAAAAGGCCAGAGATGGGTTTTGCAGCAAGGTAAGCAGACCACTGGAGACATGGCAGAGTGTGATCTCATTCTGCTGTCGACAATGCATTTCTTTGGCAAACAGTTTTCTGTAGCAGAGGCTTTCATTGTATTTGGAAGTTGTCGTCTGGACTCGCACTGGGTTCAGTGCCTTTGAAACTCGAATGCTGTAGATCACTACAGTTTTTAATTAGTTTTACAGTTTATGTCAGATGTGTCTTTATTTATTACCAAAGCCAACCAGCTCATAAAGAATTATGTTTGTCTCAAGTGACTGGATTAGGAGGAGGGAAGGTGCCAGTACAGGCTAACAAAGGAGCTCAGATTGTCAGGGGGCCTCCCCATCAGGTTTTGATATGAATCAGAGGCAAATCTTTGGACATCCTGTTAAGAAGCAAAGCAAAAATGACTTGGGGCTTTGCTGAGATGATTTCTTGGGACTGGAGTGTGGTCATTTTACTCAGCTGGGCAGATGAGCTGCGCCACAACTGCTCTCACTCTGCTTCATCAACAGGAAAGGGAAGGAAAAAATGATGGAAAGGGCTCAAGGGTTGAGATAAAGAAAGGGAGATCACTCTACAGTTGTCACAGGCAAAAACAGCCTTAGCACAGGGAAAGTAATGCAATTTATTACCTATTACTAACAAGGCAGAGCAGTAAGAAGCTAAAAAAAAAAAAAAAAAAAAAAAAAAAAACACAACAACAACAACAACAACAACAAACTAAAAACATCCCCCCATCCACCCTCTTCTATGTCTTCCCCCCAGGCAGCACAAGGGAATGGGGAATGGGGGCTGCGGTCAGTCCCTAACACTTCGTCTCTGCTCCTTCACAGTCTCTCTCTGCCCCTGCTCCCCGTGGGATCCCTCCCACGGGATGCCATCCTCTCCGAACCTCCCCGAACCTCCCCAATCCTGTGTGGGCTGCCCACAGGCAGCAGCTTTTCAAGAACTGCTCCCACACGGCTCCATACCACAGGGTCCATCCCTCAGGAGCAAACTGCTCCAGCATGGGTACCCCACAGGTGGCAGTTCCTGCCAGACCCCCTGCTCCTGCGTGGGCTCCTCTCCACGGGCTGCAGCTCCGGCTCGGGGCCAGCTCCTGCAGGGGCTCTCCATGGGCCGCAGCCTCCTCCAGGCCACATCCACCCGCTCCACCAGGGGCTCCTCCACAGGCTGCAGCGTGGAGATCTGCTCCATGTGGGACCCATGGGCTGCAGGGGGACAGCCTGCTCCACCAGGGGCCTCTCCACAGGCCGCAGGGGAGCTTCTGCTCCAGAGCCTGGAGCACCTCCTGCCCTCCTTCTCTGCTGCCTTTGGGGTCTGGCAGGGCTGTTTCTCACTCCTCTCTCTCTCCCAGCTGCTATTGTACAGCAAGTTTTTTCCTTTTCTTAAATCTGCTTTCACAGAGGCACAAACAACTCAGCTTATTGTCTCAGCTCTGGGCAGCAGCAGGTCCCTCTGGAGCCAGCTGAAACAGGCCCTTACCTAACATGGAGCAGCTTCTGGCCTGTTCTCACAGAGGCCACTCCTGCAGCCCCCTGCTACCAAAACCTTGCCACATAAACCCAATACATGAAGAAAGTACATTTAATAACGTGTTAGCAGTATTTAGATATTTACTTAGAAAAGCTGGAAATGATTAGGCAGGAGAAGATAAGAAGTATTTGCTTAGCAATCTCCCTTGCAGTGAAGGACTGGAGCAAGGGTAGGGGAGGGAGGCAGAAGAAAACTCCCAGAAGGGGGACACAGATAGCTGCTGTGCTCAAGGTATGGGAGAGAGAGAGTTCTTGAAGCAGCTGACAGAGGCAACTAGTTCTGCTGGGAAGGCACCAGCTCCCTTTACACTGATTAAGGAGGATTTGGCATGCTGCTCTTCAGCAGCTGTGTGTGTCAAGCAGGCCTCTGAGAGTTACAAGGGACAGGTACTGCGTTCTGCCATCTTGAGGCCGTGAGATGTCTCTGCATGTGTTTTTTCCCCCTTCTCTGCACACAGCTGAAGGCAATACTGGCAGTCAGGAGCAGCTCCTCAGGTGGCTAAAGATGGCAACTTTTCATAGAATCATAGAATCCTTAAGGTTGGAAAAGACCACCAAGATCATCTGGTCACCCTACTGCCAATGTCACCCTCCAAACCATGTCCCTAAGCACCAGGTCCAACCCCTCCTTGAACACCGCCAGGGACAGTGATGCCACCGCCTCCCTCGGCAACCTGTTTCACTGCCTGACTGCTCTTGCCAAGAAGAAATGTCAGCAAATTTCTAACCTAAACCTCTCCTGGTGCGACTTGAGGCCATTTGAGGAGGTGCTGTTGGTAACAGCAAGTGGCCACACGGCGTGTAGACCTCACCTCCCTTCAGAGGCCTTTTCCCTCCAACATTGGTTTGGACAGGATGCCTTCAATCTATTCAAGATAGAGTCTTGACGTGCAAGTAAAAGACAAAATAGTACACTGAACAAGCCACCAGGAGAATGTGGTGAATTCTGGAGGGTGAAACCACAGCCAAGCTGGAGGAGTAGTGGGAACACCAAGAACAGGTACTACAAGAGAAGATGCGTATGCAAACTTCTTTCTAAAGATCATCTTCTCAGGCTTCAGAATATAAAGCCACAAAAAATCCTTAAATCACACTAGATGAAAACATCACGTATCTCACTGGTTATCTGGGATCATTTGTATTACTGGTCAAATCTCAGGTTCTTTTTCTGTAGAAAGAATTTGTGTTTCAATGTGTGAATTAGAAACAAGTTTTCCTAATAGCCACAGAAAATACGCTCCTGTAAGTGAATCTTTTCATCCTGAGGGAACATGGAAGAAAATAAAATAAAATTAAAATAAAATAAAATAAAATAAAATAAAATAAAATAAAAATAAAATAAAACAAAAATTTTATTAATAAACAAAATTATTCTAGGAAAAGGGCTTTCCTTGCTCAGCTCCATCCCTGAGAATTTTTCTGCATTGCTCTTGCTTTTCCCTTCATTTTTCCCCCCAGCCACAGAACTGGCTGAGCATGCTACATACATGCACACAAAGGATAACCTTGGGGCTTTACAAAGGCAAAACTGCTTGATGTCTCATAAGCAAAATATCTGGCCTGACAAATGCAGTTTTCCACAGAAAATGAGCCTCAAATGCTGAGAGAGCATAAGAAGAGCACTTGCAGGAGGAAAACCAGGACATAGCATCATGCTCCCCCTGTGAACTGCCCTCCTGAGCCACACAAAGCTCCTGCTTCATGTGTCTGACCGATCCTGGTGTAAAAAGCTACCTCCTCTCAGAAAATGGTCTGACAGCAACCTCCAGAAGCCATGTTTCAAAGCAGAACCATCTGTAAGTCTATTTTGCAAAATATCCAAGATGATTGTCTTAAATATACAAAACAGCTAAGACTTAAAGCCAAGACGCAACTGTCTGACATCTCTGCACTGTGGTACAAATTGGAAAAGCATGCAGAAATTAGGCAGAAGTAATGTGTCTTACTGCGACTCCCTATTTTTAACACACAGAGAGTGAGAATCCCAATACCATGTGGTAGGACATCTCCTGTGAGAAATGCGAGCCTGACCCTCTCGCAGCTCAGGGAGCTCGTGACTCCCCCATTCCCTGAAGGTGTACAGAACAAAAGCACTTAGAGTATTTCTTCCCTCTGACGACTTTCTATTTCTCTTGGACGAAATAAAAATAAAGATATAAAGGAGATGGATTGGGTTCTAACTTCTCTGTGTATAAACACAAGATTTCAGTCTGCAGGGGTTTTCCTCGGGTATCCATCACTCTAAGCATGCTGGGAAGGGGTAAAACATACAGAAAAGTAACCAAGCCAGCAAGAAAATATAGCGGATTGCTTATTAAATTAAGAAATAAAATGTGAATATTTTTTCCCTGGGAAGTATGGAGCGGTGTTGGCTTCTAAAACTTGTTACTGGCACTGGCTCAGCAAGTGTCAACACAACACAGAAAAAACAAGCTGAGAACAAAATGTTTTCATCAGTGGTTCTTTAAATGAAGAAGTAATACCAGCTGCAGCGTTCAATGTGTTTATAATTCACTAGTGCTTAAACAAGGCACATCAGCCAGGGCTTTACACATAAAATATAATGCTAAACTGTAATTTTCTATATGATGGGATCTTTTATAAAATACTTCTACTCCATCTCCAGTCCCAATTAAGATTGCAGTCAACAGGAGATGGAAAGCAATTTTGTTTCTGACACAAATATCTTTTAAAGTGATTTGGTAGTCTGATTAAGTTATTCATAACAAAAGAAATGCATATATTTCTCATTAATTTTGCCTTGAAACCCCAAGATACATTTACCTGAGAATATATCTTTTTTCTTTTTATTTATTGACATTTCAAGGCAGTTCTAAATATGCAACAGCTATGGTATGAGTCGTAAAACTCAACTGTAATAATCAAATTGTGTGCAGCTGTGGATGTAGTTAAAAGGTATTTTTTTGAGCTTAAATTATTTACATTATCTACTTTGGTACTTCATGTTGGATCCAACATATGTAGCTAGGTGTTTTTTGTTTGTTTGTTTTGTTTTGTTAAGAATTCTAGGAATTGCATGCACAGGTCAGTGACCTGAGTTTTAAAAACAAAGGATCAGTAGCCCAGTATTGGAGCCTTGGAAAATTCAGGTTTGGAGGGCCTTTTGGAGATCCTGGTCCTGCTCAGCGTGCAATGCTGGGCCAACTTGAAAGCTGGTCAGGTTGTTGAAGACATTGTCCAGTTAAATTCTGAGTTTCCAAGGTGAAGATTGCACAGGAGAAAAATACCTCCTAGTGAAAATAATCACCACCTCTGAAGAATTATTGTCACTGTGAAGAGTTTTTTCCCTTTTTCTAAATAGAATATCCCTTCCTGCAGTTTCTAACCATTGCCTTGCTTCCTTTTCCTATGTTTTCCATGTGCAATACACAGGACTTGGCACTTTTCTCACAGCAGGACATCATAACAAAACATCATTTAACTGGTTCCCATTCTACAGGTGACTGCATTTTACACTGATTTCTGATCGATTGCAGATTATCACAGAAATTAGGATGATAGAGCTCTTATATCTGTTTAGTTGGTAGGGCTAGAACAGTGTGGATTTTTGTTCTTTCCCTACTGGGCTAACAATGACATTGGCTGAATGAATTTTAATTCACTTAAGGTGTAGTTATTTTATTTTGGGGCACGTTATGTCTTGTAGTTTGCTTTCTACATCTTGACTTTCCTCAAGATCATGGATGTTCTTTGGTTTCTAGATCCATTGGTCTGGCTTCTGAGGGGCTTTCTGCAACGACTCCTCCACTTCAGCTTCTGCTATGCCCTGTATCCATATTTAAAATGAAATTTGGACATAGCGTGCAGGCCCAAATATGTTTGGTGACTAAAAACTGTTTGCAGATATTTTAGTTTTCTTAAGAAGTTCTTTTCATGGTTCGCCAGGCATGGGGGGAGTATCTTCGCTGCTGAAGATAGAAAGTATGGTGATGGCAGTGGACCCAAAGATGTGGATCCTCTGGGGGCCGATCCAGACTTAGGGTGCAGCCCTGCTCCTTTGGCCAGCCACTGCAGGCCCTGCTGGGGGAAGCCGGCATTCCTCTCCAGCACCACCAGCCTGCACGCAGGGCGGGTGCAAAGGTCAAAGAAAATGGAGTGGGTGAAGAAGGAGGCTTTCCTTTTTACGGGAAAATAAAATAGCATTCTGTGAGAGGGAACAGCTGGCAGGAGGTTATCACTGGTGGAGCAGGCTTTAGTGGGTTTATCTGGCAAGGTTTTGGTAGCAGGGGGCCATAGGGGTGGCTTCTGTGAGAAGAATCTAGGAGCTGCCCCCTATGTTAGACAAGGGCCATGATGCTCACCAGAACTGAGCCTATAAGCGATGTTTACACCTCTGTGAGAGCATATTTAAGAAGGGGAAAAAAAAAAATACTGCCACATAGCAGCTGGGAGAGTGAGAGGAGTGAGAAAAGCCTTGCAGGTGCCAAGGTCAGGAGGAGAAGAGGTGCTCCAGGTGCCGGAGCAGAAGTTCCCCTGCAGCCTGTGGAGAGGCCCCTGGTGGAGCAGGCTGTCCCCCTGCAGGCACATGGAGCAGATGTGGTCCCACAGGGAGCAGATCTCCACGCTGCAGCCCGTGGAGGAACTCCCGGTGGAGCAGGTGGATGTGGTCTGGAGGAGGCTGCAGCCTCTGGAGGACCCCTGCAGGAGCCTGCCCTGGGCCGGAGCTGCAGCCTGTGGAGGACCCATGCTGGAGCAGTTTGCTCCTGAGGATGGACCCTGTGGTACAGACCTATGTGGGAGCAGTTCTTGAAGAGCTGCTGCCTGTGGGCAGCCCCTGCAGGATCAGTTTGGCAAGGCCTGCATCCCATGGGAGGGACCCCACAGCACAGGGGGCGAGAGTGACCAAGAAGGAGTGGTGGAGATGAAGTTTTTTTCCTTTGTTTCTCATTTCTCTAGCTTGTTAGTAATAGGCAACAAATTTTACTGTCTCCCTACGCTGAGTCTGTTTTGCCCATCACAATAATTGTTGTCCTTATCTCAACCCTTGGGCCCTTTGCATCATATTTTTCTCCCCCTTTCCCTTTGAGGAGGGGATTGAGAGGGCGGTTGTGGTAGAGCTTGGCCACCCACCCGAGTAAAACCACCAGAGTAAAAACCAGGTTTATAGTTATGGCTAAGATACAGATGTAGCTATGAATTGAGCTTCTACAGACAAGCTTTTATCACCCTAATGAGAACCCGCATACACTACTGTGGAGCATATTGCAATATGACTGAATTAGTAGAAACCTCATTTATGGTCTTTCTTCTTGCCTTGCAGTGTGACTGTGGTACTTTTCTTTCCTTTAGCTATATATTTTGCCCCCAAGGTTGATTTTGTTCACAAAAGTGAATAAATTACTTCCGAAGAAGAAAGCAGATCACTATCAATAGAATAAAGCAAAATGAAATGTAAATTTTATTATTTTAAGATTCTTTGTGTCTTAATTCTCCATATAACTTAGATAACATAGTTGTACAAAACAAACTATGCTTGATATAAATTAAAAAAAAAAAAATTGCAAGTACTTCTAAGCTGTTTACTTATGTGTGTCCTTTAGAAAAAGTGGAGGAATGTACGCTAATTTTATATGAACTAATTTTTATTTGAAATAGCATTTTATCATCATAAACCCACAGTCAGTTAACATAAAAACATATAAAAATGTGATCCAGAAAGAAAAGTTAAAGAACCTAGTGAAAAAAGGAGTTAGAACCAAAATGTAATTTAACCTATGCTAGAGAATACCCACAATGACAGAGGATGGGAATGTATTCAAGTGAAAATCTGTAAATCCATCTGGTTATTTTAGTAACCTAATAAATATTAGCACTTCTGTCTGAGAGTTTATGATGATTTAATATATCTGCCTTACTACATTTATGGTCTAATTTAACAATGTAACATCAATTTCTATGAATTATATGTATTGTAAACTGAATAATTCAAGAATGTGAATGCTTAAATGATGAATGTCTTAAGGTTGAGGTTTTAATTTTTGTTTCACAGACTTTTTTGCTGAAATTGGGTGTTTCAAAAACATTAGAGAATGTTATGCATACATTTTTCACTCACTGTTTAAAAAATAAAAACAAATAATAAATTCACAAAAATTGAGTACTCTTTCAGATGAAGCAAGAGTTTTGACAACCAATATCTTTTTCTTGGTGAAGGACTACCTCATAATAAAATTTATCTTCCAAACTGTAGTTTTGACACATCCTAAAAACAGACCACAAGCCAGAACAGCATAATAAATCTCTGTTTATTTATGAGATTGTCCTTACAGTGAGCAACAAGTGAACCCAGAGGAAGTTTATTTAAATTTACTTTAGTGGTGAATCAGGTCAAAACCCGATCACCTCTGTTAAATGCGTGTACTGATGTTTTTACAAGCAACCTCTTCTATAACCCTGCTAGTTTAGTCTTTTTGTTTGTTTCTTTTCTTGGAAAGTGTCTTATTTTGACAGAATCTGAATCCTCAGTGTCAAAATAATAATAATGATTCCCCAGAACGAATAGTTACTTAGAGTAAAACTGCAGAAATTGGTGCACATCCATTGCATGAGGTCACGTATCCCTTCAGGAATATCTTAAGCAAAGAAATTATATGTGGATAAAACAGAATAGACAATACCTGTCTACTGTAACATGATATGAGGGCAGACCAACTGAAGAAGTGTTGTTATCTCAATTTTTGAAAACAATTACGGATATATAGACTTTCCAGTGGACTTCAGGGACTGCCTTCTCCATTTAGAGCAGAGCGCTGCTCTGATTCCAATGCATCGTGCCCATCCCAGAAAGGACAACCATTACTGTCACTCTGTTTTATAATCCTTTCACTTTCTCCTTGCCCCTTTAAATTTGCCAAAATTTTCAGTTACTTTTTAGTTTATTTATTTGTGGGCATAAATGTACAGCATAAACTCTTGATTAAGAGACACACTGAACTAAAATGTCCCAAGAAAAGGCTTTTCAGAATGAGAAGCCTGCTGTCAGCAGGATATATATCATTTTTTCTCCTTTATTTTACAGTATTTGATTAAAAAAAAAAAAAAAAAAAAAAAAAAAAACACTTAAATGAAGAAGCTAGGCTAGTTTCCCATATGATTTTACACAATCTGTCATTAAACTTCATTGCAGTTTCATTAGCAGCTTTATTCAAAACCTGTCTCTTCAGGCCTTAGCAATGCTGATTCCAGCCTTTCATGACTGATTATCACATAATTTTAAAAACAATGAAATCTTAACAGACAAAGAAAGCTGAACTATGCTTTTCTATTTTTAGTCAGATGCAGCTGAAACATCATCAGGGCCCAAGGAAAGTTCCATTATGAAAAATTCATCATAATACACCTCTCTAAAACTTGCCGTGAGTACATTTTAATTATTTTTACCTCTCGGTGAATTAGAGTAAACTTTTAAGAAGTAAGAAAAGAAAGAAAATACAGCACAGCACTTGCCAGAAAAAAAACTGAAAAACTTTCCAGAAAAACTGAAAAGTAACAAAACTCCTTATAAGTTTTCCAGAGTTATATATATTATTTAAAAGACTCGATAAATAAATAAATAAATAACTCCCTGTACTTTATTCATGAAAAGATTTCATGGTAACTTCAAGAAGTGAAAGCTCTTTTTTAGGGTAGGAAGTTCAAAGGTATAGCTAAGATTAAACGTGACAGATTGTTTTGAAAATACATGCTTTGAAAATCATGATATGAGGAACCTCTGTTCCCAGGGACTGTGAAGTACAAGCTCTGGGTATAAAAGCCATACTGGCTTTTACTTAGTCTGAGTATCTTTGAAACGATGTGTGCTGCATCACCCAATACAGTCATCTGGTAAATATTTAGGTGGGGTTTTCATCCTTAGACATAGCATCATATATATTCATGCACATCATACATATCCCCTGAAAATGGACTTTTTCCATCTTCCTAATGTTTTTCCTGCAAATACCAGGCTTAAAATCACATTAAAAGTACTGGGCTTATTGAAGTGCTTATTGAAGGGGTGAAGAATATTGAAAACTAAAGGTATAAAAACAAGCCAAAGATCTTCCCAGGAGGAAGCAAACAAAGCAAAACAAAGGAAAACAAGGAGAATGAAAAGGGACAGGGACAAGGACAAGGACAAGGACAGGGACAGCAAGGCAAGGCAAGGAACCACCTGTTCTGTTTATTTTTATTCACACTGTTCTATGGTCTTACATGACAGGTGAGAAAGAAGACTTTCTTGCACTGCACTAAGAGAATTAATATGCAGTGTAAATGGATCACAAAGCACACCGTGCAGTGAGGCCAGAATTTTTTGTGTTTGTGATCACAGGTGGGCAAAATGTCTATCTTTCTTGTGTACTGTGGTACACAGCCTGGGAACAGGCATTCTGCAATGGCACGTGCCTATGAACCATGTGGGAATTTAAATCAACATATTTTTACTCAGTTCTTCTTGAGAAAACAGTATGTGCAGGTCGCCAGCCCAGGTGCAGGAGGGCAGGGCAGGAGATGTTTAACTACAGTCCGCAGGCCTGGCCATTCCCACATGCCAGCACTGCTCTCACCACGTCCATGTCCCACTCGTGCCCCTATCACTCCCAGATAATTTGTTCTTTGTGACAGGAGGGATTTCTACGGGAAGGGTCAGGCACTGGTGTTGTACTGCACAGGTTTGGCTGGCAGTGGAGATCTGATGTAAGCAGACTTGCTGTGCAAATATTTATTGCCCTTTTACTCTTTTTTTTTTTTTTCTGTGTCCTCTGCTGGAATAAGTGACCCCATAGGTTAAAAAATATAAATTAAAATGTGGTTACTGTCCAAGGATATGGGATGTCCATGGCGAGAGGAGGATCTGGATTTCAGCTCTCATTCTGGCCAGGGCCAAATATTGCCTTAAGGTCTGACCCTGCCATGCCAGGGGCACGCTGTGCACCAGAGGTATCCTCTGTTTTGCTCTTTAAGCATTTAGAAGCTTCTGTCATAGGTAATCCTATTATGGACGCTGGATGACATTTAGTTTACTAATCAAAGGATTATTATTCATGCTGATGGGTCAACATGTAAGGAAAGACATTTTTATTTCTAATTACTCACAGTACCAGAAACAAATCCTATAAACCTAAGAAAACCTGCCCCTGAACATTCAATACTGTATGGCTCTAAACACAAGTCAGTCACACTGCTTGTGAAGCTGTGAAACAGAATGAGATGCCAACAAAATTTTCAGTCAGAAATACATTAAATGCCCCGTGTCCGGAAGACTGGGTTTGATTCGATATTTGCTTCATCAAGTTGTCGGACACAGCAGAAAGGCTGTGAAAAACAAGAGAGAAGGTATCATTTTGCTGCTATATGAAGCCTTGGTGTACTCCTGACCAGTGTGCAGCTCTGGTGTTCACACCTCAGGAAAGTCCCAATGGCGCCCAAAAAGGGGCAGCAAAGTGACTAAAGGGATGGGGCAGCTGTGATGCCTGATGAGGGGAAGGGAAGGATGGGGCTGGGCTCTAATTTCACCAAACCCTGACGGTGACAGAGCTGGTGAAGGTGGCACTGCTATTCACCAAGCACTCGGTACCGGGCACCCCAAGCAGCTCAGTTTAAAGCAAGTGAGAGCAAATACATGGTGTTTAACAGACTTCCTTAATTTTTTGTCCTCTGTGGAGGCAGACGGTGCCAAATAAAGGCAGTTAGACAAATACCAGGACAGCAAGTCCAGGAAGAGGTACCAAATAGGGGCATCAGGATGTGCTCTCCCACATCCCCGTGCTTTGAAGGTACAAGGGGCAAAGGGACAGCAGAGGGGCCGTGCCTGCTTGTGCTGCCCGAACACCTGAGCACCACTTGGTGCCTCCTTTGCACGGGACAAAGTGCATGACAAGATCACGTTGGAGAAGTTTCTGAGTTCTTATATTTTTACTCTTTCATCTTTCAGGCATCACAAAATGTGGGTGAGTACACACACCCCCTGATTGCCACCTGGAGCCACACAAGTATGTGCAATGTTGCTGATGGCTCCTGCTGCAGCCCTGACACTGAGTGCTGCCCTCTGCTATAAAAGCTGGCGGTGGGGGTGCAGTTCCTGTTTGAATGGGTGCCTAGGGTATGTCTAAGCTTTAAGGTGTAGGCTATAATTCTGCTTTGACTGCCTTTCTGCAAACAGGTATGCCAGACTAACACTGGTGGTGGTGATGGAGTTGTTTCTAGCATTTCTGCTGTTGTATGGATATCTTACGTGGCCTTGGTTTGAGAGGGAGTTTGGCTTTCCTCTTTCCTGTTGGCCTTTGCTGATTTCTGTGACTTCAGTTGTGTTTTCTTTTTCCTTAAGAGCTTTGCAAAGCTTAGCTTTACTTGTTCTGTTTCATGTCCCAGGTTCTTGGCTTTGTGTGTCCTCCTTACTATCTCTATCTTGTGTCTTGCTCCAGATGTCCTCACTACTGACATGCTGGTTTTACTTCTTTCAGAAAAATGTTATAATGAGTAAACTGTGGTTTTCTAGGTGGATAAGTGATACTTTTTTATTTTCATCTGCCCCTATTTTGGTTAAAAATTGTACGCAAAGTTAGTATATGAAGAGATAGTATGAAGTGTGGAGGGGAGAAAAAAGCTTTATTTTCTAACCTACATGGTATTTGGTTAATGCTTACATTAATTAACATGGAATTGGTGCTCAATAGCACTCCAAATGTGGGTGTGGCCTTAATAATAACCTGACCCCAACATATCACAAGCCTCTCTGGTGAGGAAGTTCTGCTATGTGAGAGCAGGCTGTGCTACAGGATTTTTAAGCAACTGGTAGTGGTGAAAGTAGAGGCAGTGAAATCTAATCAATGTGAAAAGCAGACTTAATGTCAATGTGGAAGGTTTGTGGTCTTAGGCCACAAAGGTATGGTTTCAAGTACAATAACTATTTCAGTGCGGAGGGCCTTTCATAATCCCCCCCCCCAAAAAAAAAACAGAGGTATTTCATTTGCAGGAACTGGAACTAAATCCATGTTGGTGTTCAGTTGATTTCCTGAAGATCATTTTGGCTTGTTCTATGTTACCTTGATAAGGTGGGGTTTTCTCGTAATGATTGTGGCTTAAATTTGGTTGTGTGTCTCTGTTAGTGTCTGCCCAGCAAGATGTTAAATTGAAAAATTCCTCAGCCACTCCCTTACTGTGGGTTATGTACAACAGAATACAGAGGAGTTTTTTTCATTTTTTAGGCAATGCAATTAAAATTATATTCGAAATAAAGGCATGAGGTGCTGTTGAGATAAGAAATGCTGCATATGTTGAGTTAGCAGCAGCCTCCCAGGCAGGTGGCCTGTGTTTCATTGTAGGACTGGGTATGTGACTGACTGTACCAAAATAACAGGTTAAGAAAAGTAGGTTCAGCTAAATGAGTGTTGTTCTTCACAGATTATAAGTGTGGTTTACTAGTCCAAAGCAAGTTCTTAGCAGTTCAGAGTCTTACCTTGTACATATAATATTTTCTTTACTTGGTTTAAAAAAAAAAAAAAAAAAAAATCAACCACCTTTGATCAGCTCCAATTCTATTTCCACCCAAGGGGGGTATTTGTTCTTGGCAAATGCAAGTGTTTCTGTGCCAAGTCTTCATTTTATAGCCTCAAGTGTTCTGTGTGCCAGCATTTTGTTGTTAGAGTACCCAGAAGCTTTAAGCACCCATGTTGACTAATTTGAATTCAGTTCTTGTGATGGTAGAGTGTTTTCTTGTTAAGTCACTACCTGAAAACTATCTGAAAGGATCAAATACAGAGTATTCTGAGGGGTTTTTTAGGTTTGGAGGGGGGAAGTAAAGGACTTGTTAAATCTTAAATGAATATTGCTTAAGATTTGTGAAGTTTGGGCAACAACAATGCTTGTGGAGCTCAAGTTCAGGTGAATATCATTGCCATTTTTCAAGTTGTTATATAGGGTTTTATTCAGGAATTGTCATAAAGCTTGTTTCTCATCCTGCAACAGTTTACATGTACTTGTACTACTGGCATTTGTGAAGGCATCAAACTTGAAGGGAGGCTTTTCAGTGTGAGTCTGAGTTTGAAGGGGATCAGTGGTTGTCCACTTCAGAGCACAATTCGTACTAGCTAGAAAATCCCTATGCACTACTTAGCCCATATTTTTTTCTTGTATTACAAGTACATTACTTTACACTTGTTTTGCTGTGTGTATAGGTGAATTAAAACAGCTGGTTGATGATCCTCTTCTTTATACCTTCATTCTTCCTCTTCTTTCTTTAAATAATTTAGTTGGGTTCATTTCACTTGTGTTGACAAATTACTGCTAAATATGTACAGTTGTGAAATCACAATGTTGAACTGGCAGAGAAATCACTTCCAGGCATTTTGGTTCCCTGATGTAATTTGTGATTTATTTCAAGTACCGAAGTGTGTTTGAAAGAGCTCCAATTAGTATACTTCCAGGTAATGCTGTGCTTGGAAAAGAATGATATGCATGTTTCTGTCAGCTAATTAGCAGTGTTGGTGAGAAATTCATTTTAGTTAAACTACAAGATTTTATGCCTGGGTCTAATGTGTACTGTCATTAAATGATTTTAATAAAGTTTTAGTTACTGGAGATATACATAATGAGGGCACTTGGTACTGAGAATTCAAACCTAAAATTGCAGGTAATGAAGTGGAAGGTCAGGCATCCTCACAAGGACCTGTGTTGCTGCTTCTTTCAGTGTTCCCTTGCAGCCAGGACAAAGACCTCCTTCCTCTATGCTAAGAGCCTGACAGTGAAATAAGAAGGTGGTCTGGAACAGTTATGAAGGATTTTAAGTCTCCAGCATCCAGAAACACAAATGGACAATCTCGTGACAGGCAGAGAAATTGGAAGTGTCTTGGTAATGCTCCATAGCAATAGTAAATATCACCTGTCTCATGCTTCACCTGCTCTACAGTAATACTTCATACAATTCACTGCATCTCTGTGTTTTAATACTCAAATATCCTTGTCCCTTTGTATAAGTGATATAAACTTGACAGCTGACAAGTTTGCTTCTTTGGCTTTCCAACTTTACATACTAGCACTTAATGGACCTGAATTGAGTTTTTGCGTTTTGGGGAAAAAGTGGTGGAAAAGAAATACTGCTGTGGTTCATTGCAATAACACATGCTGTAATTATTTATTCAAGGATGCAAATAAAAACTGCATTTCTAGCCTGAGTACATCATGCTGTATAGGAATCTGGTTAGTACTTGGTGTTTAATAACTCCGCTTAAAGAAATACCTTGTTTCAGAGATTATGACACAATGAGATGAAATAAATGAAAGTGCTTCAAGTCTGAGATAAACATGGAGCAATTCCTCTGAAGCAAGTGGCTTCATAACCTGAGGAAGAAACAATCTTTAGGACTGATTTGTTGTTTAGGTGGTCTCTAACTGGGCTGACCTTGCTATTGGAGATGCTGGACAGGTGAATCCTGGAGGGGCTCTAGGTGGGAGAAGAGCAGAATTAAAGAGGATGCTGGGGGACTGTCAGAACACTGTGTGATTGTCAGTTAGCAGCTTGCTGCTGAGCTGTAATCATACTTAAGTGTTAGTATGGAAATAAATGTTTAAGTAAGTGTAGAAAGCAGCCCTTCAGAAGGGATGGAGTAGGTTTTGGGGTGATAAATGGTCATGGTCTGCATTTGTCATTGGTGCCCTTCCTGTGTGTTACGCTGTTCTGTGCAATTTTAGCAGATGGATGGATAAATCTGTTGCAGATATGGCCAGTATCTGATTTCAGCTCTGAAATGGCAGAGGAAGCAGGATTCAAATAATCCCAGATGCCAGTTAGTAGTCTGAAGCCTTGGCATGTTGAGTTGTGCAATTGCTCAGGTGCTCTGGGATGGTGTTGAGCAGACTGCTGGTGATAATCAGGTCTGTGCTAGGGTGCTGCTGGCATGGGCAGCTGCTTCTCATTTGGGCATCTCTGAGAAACCTGTCTGTTGATACTTCATGTTGTGGGTGCTCAAATGCTTTTTTAAGACCATTAGACCATTGTAACCCATTGTTCTTACCCCAAAGGAGTTGCTAATTACAGCATGAGAAGCTCTTATTTGCAATGTGGAGACTCTGGCCCTCCTATTTCCACAGAGAATCATAAGGAAATGTGTGACAGAAGTCAATTTATAGCTTGGTAGTTCAGAAAAGTAGGTCAGCTCATTGCTTCTATCCCCTTCAAAAGTGCTTTTTAAGGCAGCGCCTTTTTTTTTTCAGGGATCAGAAACCCTTTTCCTGTGCAGCCAAGCAATTTTTCCTAATAAACCAGTTAGACATCATTATTTTCTATTTCCAACATATCCCTGAATTACAGTAATGAGCATTTTTAGGTACACTGGGAAATTTGTTTCATCTTCTGTTGCTCAAAAGGTATTAATAGAAGCATGGGTCTGTGAAGTGTCAACAGACTGAGGACTTCTTCCTGCATCCATTACCTCATCTGATCTTATGCAGGAGTGTTTGCTTCAACCTCTGCTGCTAGGAGACTGGTCCTTCATTTTATTGATGAATAGCAACTCCCAACTAATTTCCAGAGAAATTTTGCTATGGCTAGTTTTAACTTTTTCTAGTATGACCTCTGCTTAGAATCCCTTCCCTAATCAGTCTTTTCATTGTTCCTGTGCGAGGCTGAGATCTATATTTTCTCCATTTATGCAGTGTATGCTTTAATATCGAGGGGGCAAGATAAATGGTAATTTGTCTAAGTGTAAAGCTTAATTAAATTTTACATTTCCAATACATTTCCTCTCTCAGCAGCATTGTGAAATGATATTTCAATGGCATTTTAATGGCTGTTTTATATGTACTGTGAGGGAAAGGAATAAATAACCAGTTAATGGTGATCTCTGGATGCTGCTTTTGCTGTAGTGGCTAACCCGAAGACAAAGAATAGAAGGGAAGATCAGGAAAAAAAGTGACAATTAGAGATTCATGGCAAAAATTTCAAGTCTAACTCTGTTGCAGAATTGTATGTGCCTATGGTTAGGTCAGTGAAAATGTCAAGGTAAGGCCTTAAGACAAGGTAACATGAAAGGAATGGTTGCTGCTATCGTACCAGAACTTGATAATTTCTTCTGCAGAGCTCTCCGAAGAGACTCTGCAGCCCTAACCCATTAAAAAGAGCCACTAAAAATGCCTCTAGCTTATTTTCATGTGTATGCATGCCTGAATGGCTTGTAGAAGGATTCTCTAATTCTGTTTTTTATTGTATAATACTTAGTATCAATGTAAATTGTGTAACTTTTATGGTTTTATAGGGTGTTCACGTGCTGTTCCTCAGTTTTTAGAGGAGAACTATTCAACTTGAATGTTTTTCTCTTTAGTCTGTGTTGCATCTACTTAACACTTCAGTGATCTTAAAACGTTTCAGATTGTCTCCTTCAGTGAAAGGCAGTGTTCCTCTGGTGTACATGCCTTAAAGACTATTGAATGCTCTTGTGTTAATGCTCAAGGCAACAAAGGGAAGTTGGAGGGAAAGGAATTAAATAGCATAAAATATTTGTTTGGTTAGGTAGTTTAAAGCTGAAGAAATTGTTCTAATTGCTTTTTTTTTTTTTTTTTTTTTACTGTAAATGAAATGTTACAACAGTTCTTGAAGGGGCGTATAGTGTGATCTGTACTGGTGCAGAAGAGCATTCAGGGAGAACCTACGGTGCCCACCCAAGGTTGGTGATGAACCCAAATCACTGCAAATGCATCTTGCAGGGTGTCAGCCCATGCTTGCCTGCTTTTTGGGACCTGTAGAAGATTTTCCTGTCAGCTTGTTACTACTCTCCACCAAAAGGGAAGTTTTCTTTGAAGAAATCTCTGGCAAGGTGAAGTTGAACTTGCTTTTATGTGAGAAATTTGGAACCAGCTGGGGTTTGTAACCCAGGGTTATCAGAGCTGTCAGCCTGATGTTTCTGAAGGGTTTTTCATGCTTTTTCAGCTCTTAAGTGAACTGTTTGGTTCTGTTGAAAATTAGCATTTAGACTGTGGGAAGCTTGGAAAGCCACTAGCCTGCTCTTGTGTGACATGTTCTGCTGACTAGTTGGGTTTGTGTTGTGAGGTCTGGGACTTCCACTTCTTAAACTGGGTGGGGGGCATTGGAGTCTGTACAAGTGCTTACTTGAGAGTTGTGAAATGACTTGTCAGGGGGAGATTATTGTGACTTAGTGCTATATTAAGACCCCTCCTTTGTCAGCACTTTTTACAATCCTGAATTTATCCCAATAGTTCCTTCCTCCTTCTGTTGTAGCCAAATTGCTTATGTTGCTAGTTTCCATGGAAACTGTTCGGCTTCTTCAGAGCTCAAATGGTAGATGAAAGCCCCATACAGGTAACCTTTGCAGAACTTAGTCAACTCCTCCCTTTGCAGTTAAAAAAAAAAAAAAAAAAAAAGGCTTACAGGCTCTCAGGAGGATCTCTGTTTGCTTGTTTGTCAGAGCTGCAGAAGACAGCTGCCATGTCCTTCTCCAGAAGTCCAGTCTGTGACTGATGCTGCCACGGACCACCTTGTGTCTTTGTGCCTGCATGGTTATGCCTCCTGAATTTAATGTGTGTTGTACTGGCCAAAAGTGAAGTTGCTGGGTGCTCAGAACTCTCCAATCAGTACTGCATTTTATGTTAAGTACGATTGATTATTACTACCGAAGTCTTAGAAAATAAATATTTGTCTGAGGCTGCACATTGGAAGAATGATTTCAGATATGAATCCTGAATGGAAATATGAATGAGGAGATGCCTTGAAACCGTGTTTTTATTCTGGTAGTTGTCAATTCCTGTTCTTTGTGTGAGATGTGTAAATCAGAAGCTAATGTGGACAGGTTAATTGGGGAGTAAGTGAGAATAATTATGTAGTCAGATCAGTGCAAGTAGCATTGGTATTAGAACTGAAGTGTGAAGCTGTGTCTCAGGTGGCCTCCCACCAATACTTTTGATGGAAAATAAAAAAAAAAAAAAAAAAATTGTTACTTCGTAATTTTGGGTTGAAAACCAAACAATATTTCAATTAGCCATAAGCTATCAAATCAATTGAGTGTTCAGGTGCCTCACATGATGCTGGGGTAATGGTTAAAGAATCCAATGCTCTTTATTCTTCTGTAGGCTTAGGCTTGCTTTATGATAATTTTACAATGAAGGGCTCTTCTTGGGAAGATAGGAATTTGTCTCAGAATAGCAAGTGGAAGAGCCTGTATCATAGGGGTGTGTGCAGGGGCTGATCTTTCAGCTTCTAGAAGACAGGTTAATACTGTGAAAATGTACAAAACTTGTTTTTGAAGTTTGACTAAATCATTCTAATAGGCCTAAGGAAAAAAGTGGTTTGACACATTTCTCTGCGGTGACAATGAAAAAAGTGTTTTTTCCTGTTGTGTAATAGTTCTTGTGAGAATACATGACCAGTTCTGCTCCAAGTGTTCTTTAATGCATGGAAATTATTGCCTTTTTGTTTAATATCCCGTTATTACACAGGTTACTTGCTATGTTGCTTTTACACAGGTTTTTTTCCACCTGAGTTTTGAATGTTCTTATAGATGGAGTAATCTATTCAGTTTGCCCCAGGAGGTTTTATTTAGTGCTTTACAACAGAGTGAACTCAAATCATACCTGCTTTTTCATTTCTGTAGTAGGACAGAATCAGCAGCAATGTAAAATGAAATGGTCCAAGGAACTGTGGTGGGTTGTACCTTGACACATAAAGCTTGGTTGAAGTACTCAAAGTTGAAATTACTAAAACAAAACATCTTTATCTAGTTGGAAAGTATATATAGTCTTCTACTCCTCCTGTATTTATTTGATGTATAGTGAAGGAAGATGTCTTTTTACAATTGAACTTGGTCACCAATACTCCTTCTCATCCTAAATTGTGTTCAGGAAAGGAACTCCTTAAATGTATTAGGCCATGTATGAATGTTTTCCACCAGTTCATTCAGTGATTATGCACCTTGTCTTGTCAAGGGGTATCAAAGCTAAGAGTGCCATACTTTTCTTGAAATGTCAAATGGGTTTAACACTAGCCTGTTATATAGAAAAGACTCAGGTAAGTGTCTTCCATTTCCTGGGGCTTCATGTATCTCTAGGTGGAAAGGTTATGGATCAAATGCTGCTGGAAGCAAGTTCAATCTGAGTGTCAGGACTGTAACTGGGAAAAGAACAAACTGACAATTGCCTTTCAATTTACTGATGATAAATTTCACCTGCCCTGTCTGATGTAAAGCTGGAAGAGCTGTGGATGTTGCATGCCCCAGCTTTCTCTAATGCTTTTGACAAGGTCTCTTAGAGGATCTTAATAGCCAGAGTGGTGAGATAGAGGCTGGCTAGTGGACTTAAAGGATGAGTAGGGAGTTGGTTAAGCTCCAAGGTAAACATGGGTAGAATGGCAAGGCAGTATTTGTTCATCTCCCTTCAGTGTTTCTGGAACAGCATCCGGAGTCCTGTGCTGAGTTCTGTTCTCCCCACAGGGGAACTGGTATATTGGAGCAAGTCCAGCGGAGGGCCACCAAGATATTCAGGGGGCTGGAGCAAGTTACAAGAGTCTGAAAGAGCTGAGCTTCAGCTAGAGAAAGAGAAAGGTAAGGAGTGACCTTAATGTAATGGGATGAGACAAGGAAAGCATGTTTGAAAATGGGAAACTGCTATTGAATATCAGCTTCTGTTAACTACAAGGGTGACTGGATGATGGAGCAGGCTGCAAATACAATCTGAGTAGCTCCCTCTTAGGTTCAAATCTTAGCCAAACAACTGCTTGAACGAACACTGGAGGTCACACCAAAAGTGACATCAAAAGATCATTTCCAGCCTAAATAATCTCAGTCTGTAATACAAGTGGAACAACAAAAATCATTCCAAACACCTATAAGAAGGTTTTTTTGTTCCTTCTTTAAGTGGGGAAATGACAGGAAGCTACTTGGTGCCTAGAGAAATGTGGTCATTGGTTATGTCAGTTGTTATGCTATATTTTTCATATTTAATTCTAAAATGAAAACAGATTTTTAAGGGGAATGTTACTGAAGCTGTTTTCCTCAATTCAGTACTCGGCAGTAAAGTCTAATTTTGATTGTATTTCTGATGTGAGTTTACGCTTTTTCTGGAATTGTGTAGTAGAACAAATGCCCTTGAGTTTTGGAAGGCCTCTGGGCTAATCATTTGTGTTGCATCTGCAAATTTGAGATTACTGCTCAAAGTGGAAGCAGTTTATATTCCTTTATTTTTGATGCGGGACTGAGATGCGGAACATATCCTCCTGTCTTATCCAATGAGCTCATAAAATGCATATCTGTTTTGCAATTACGATGTAAAGAAGTATATATGTTCTGAAGTGTTTGGGGGAAATCCTGTTAGTTTTTGTCATAATGAATTGCAGAGAACTTTACCTGATATCTGTCACTTAAGGAGTAGTCACTGCTGGAAATTGGATTTTGGTTTGTAGTGGAAAATTAGCATTGACAACTGCAGTGCTTTGAAGTAGAAAATGAGTGTTCTGTGTAACATGGATATTCTGGATATCCGGCTGTTTTGGCATTATTTAATGACTAATCAGTTTGAAAGAAAGAATATGGTTAACTTTGCAACTTGTTCTTTCAGTCATTTCTATCTTGATAGAAGAATCTATGACTTATTGTTGGATTTACTTGCCTTGAAAATTCAATCTGACTGCTATTTCTAATACAAAAATTGTATGTGAATTTGGTGTTTTGTATAGCAAACTTTCCAGCCTGGTAAGGTACAATGAGTAGTTAAATTAGCAAGTTTCAACTGAAGAGCTACTATTTACATGTCTTTCAATTAAAGACATTAAATGTTTCTATTTACCTCATTTGCTTATTTACAAATAAAATTTGCTTCTGCTACCAGGAAACTATTTCTCTTAATCAACCCTCTTGTGATAATCATGGCTCTACATAAGCAGGTTACTATGGTTAAGCTTATTAGGTGGCTTACCAAATGTCCAGTACACAAGCAGCTGTAAGAGCAGATCACATTTCATGGGTTTGCCAGCCTCTAGGGGTCAGTTAAATCTAAAACTACTGGATATTTAAATACCACTTTTTGGATAAGTGTGTCATTTATCCATACACTCTGTAAAGTTGACCACAGAGTCTTGTGTTTTCTCCATGTTTCTTGTTCTACCCCATTGTGCTAAACGAGGTGAGGGGTGAACTGCATTAAGTCTACTTCTCTTGGAGAACCTTGCTTTCTGTCCCATAGAATTTGAAAGGTCCATCTACTGTTGAAAAACCACTTCAGGAAAAGATCTATTGCTCTTCTTTGTAGGTAGCTTGTGATTAAATAAACACTTGAGAGAAAGCTGCTTTAATGCCTTTTCACACAGTCTACCTGCTGCAAGACATTACGTTGCTTTTTACATTCATCCATGGTAAGTACCCTTAGAGATGAGAAAAATAACTTGAAAACTTCCTCGTTAGTTATAATCACGACTCAGTATATGAGCTGACATGATTTAAAGGAAATGTCTTGATATTGCACAATGTAGTAGTTCATTCTTTTCTGCTGCTTAGTAAAAAATGTTTTTAAGAAATAATTTGCATAAAACAACCGAGCAACTATGTACTAGTATGTGCCTTTCTTTTTTTCAACTTGGCTTCATGAAAGGACAGCAACGGAGAAGCTTGTTTTTGTTGTCTGAAAGTACGTTGGTGTTGTGACAGGTCTTTAAACAAGAACGGACTATCTATGAATACTTAAACATAATGATCAGTCTGAGGAGAGAATCTTTAGGGAGATGCTGTCATTTCCTCAATAAAAGATTAGGGATGGGGGGAGAACAGTATATAAAAGTGTTCTTATTGTAAATATTTAGAAGAAACCTTATTATGCTGAATAGTCTTGCAGCTGTGGTATTCATTGTAGATGTGGGAAGCCCTTGAGGTTACAAACACTCAAAGAATGAAGTCTGAGAGGTGTCAGAAATGGATGTTGACTGATCTGTTTTGATGAAAGCTGCTTAAGAAATTTTTTTGGTTATTCAGCTTGTGGAAGAAGTTAATGCTGAACCAGTATTTTACTTGAGGAGCCATTTTACTGTCTATCCATGCGAGTTTAATGCTTTTTCGCAATGTCTTTCGCAGGATGATTTTCCAAGACTTCGTTTCCCATTCAGTAGTAACCAGTAGAGATGCGGAGGACAGGACAAGTCTTTAAGAGTGAAAAAGATTGTCAGAGGAGAAAATAACTGTGCTGTCCCACCTGAGGGGAAAAAGTGTAGTTATAGTGAATCACTTCTCCCTTTCCACATCTATTCTGGAAAGGGAGATTTACACTGCTGTGGTGACCGAGCTGATATGTGAAAGCTGCCTGCCTCAGCACAGATTTTCCATATGCATTTGCCATGTCAATCAAACACATTTCATTATCTTAAGCACATAAATATTGAATGATCAGGACTAGGGATATAATACGCTTTTACTCTACTTTCATAATAGATTTGAGATAAATCATAACTGTGAATACTAACTTGGAATAATTCCCCTAAAGGGGAATGGACTTGGTCCAGTGGTGTAGTTCCTGGAGAAATTGCAAAGAAGATGGAGGAATTAGGCAGTGATTTGTTACTTGGTTTTTGAACTAAGATTTTCAAAGTGGCCCTGTTTTTATAAAATAACAGGAGCGACTCTTCTGTTATGTGTGAAGTTGAAATCACTTTCTGCAGGTAGCTGCTAGATGACAATTTGCATGAATATTGTTTTGCATTTCTTCATAGGAGATCAAGTACTCTGGAAACAAGCTGACTGTGTTGTGGCTTGCGTTTCTTTGAAATCTGGACAAGCTTGAAAAAGCTGTCTCAGGTAGTTCTGTGCAGAAGCAATTTTAGTACAGAGCCTCATGCAAGATTTCATTTTCTTCAATTTCTAACACTGATTTGTAGAGTGTTTAGTAGATGATCTGACAAATGCTTTAATCACATTACAGTATTGCAAACCAGTAAAACAGGGATGACAACGTAGCATGTAAAAAGCTAAGCATACAGGCTGTGATGACTTGAAAGACACTTGCTTCATTCACTGAAGAAATGTGTAATGTCTTCCAGAAGCAGAGACAGGGCCCTGTTTCGGAAAACTAATTAGAGGGGTTTGTGGCTGCTTCAGGTCCTTAAAAGCTCACTGTTCTCCTCTGCCTCTTGCTATAAATATTTAAGCATGCACTTCACCTTCTGGAGAAACTGTTTCTGTGGTGACTCTTCTGGGCTAAGCCTCAACAAGGGGTGGAGGAGGGTGCGTGATATTAATGCAAGTGTTGCAGTGTGTCTGAACAGCTGGCTTCACTGCCCACAGAGTATTTATGAAGTGGGTCACTTTACACCAGGAATGGTGTTATGAGCTCTTTCTGCAGGGGTCTGTCCTAGATACACTTCACTTCTAGAAAATATTACTGTCAGTGAATTAAGTGGATGAGGAACTTCAGCTTGCTGAATTCACTGGCAACACAAAATGGACAAAATTTACAACTCCTGACAAGTGTTCAAAACTGCCTTAAAGAAAAAGGGGGGGGGGGCAATTTTAAAGTGGAAAAAGTTGCTACACATTTCATACTGAGATCAGATAGAAATGGTATCTGCAGAATAATCTAAAAGCCAAGTGTATATTGGAAATGGTGAGTGCTTCCTTTTATGTGTTCTTTGAGCTCCAAGGAATAACTTAACTGGAAGAAGGTCTATATTTTAAAAGGAGGAAGTACTTCAAAACCAGCATGGCAGTAGTATATTTCCTCAGACTCAAATCTTGCATAACAAGTATCCTAATATCTTTTATAAAATATTGGTAGTAAATGAAAAGAAAAGGAATTCTGTTCATTGGTGTGAGAAGTTAAATAGATGAAATATTTTGCAGACATTGTCAGAGTTCAGTTCATTACAATGCCTTGGGGTTGAAAGGGTAGAAACAGTTCCTCTGCTTACAACAGAGTAAGTTGCAGAGTAAAACTCTCAAATGAAAATGAGGTTATAAATTCTACAGAGTAGTGGTACTGTAACTGATAACAGTACTATCTGATAAATATCATGCATAGGGAAAAATCAAAGTAATTTGTTAGTCTTGAAATTGATGTGAATGGAAGTTTGTGCTTTTAGTGTTTTTTGAGGAGCAAATTTGGTATATACTAGTGGGAAATGAGAAGCAATGTTGGGTTTTTAAAGTATTGGATGATAGAAAATACTGATTGTTCTCAAGCAAGACAATGGCTCAGAAGATTAATTGCTACTTGAATTTAATTGTTTTGGACCTGCTTATCAACTGCCTTATTAGCATGCATATCTTAGGTGTACAAAGCTGATAATTAAACCTTAATGGTACTGAAGAAGTGCAAGTTACAAATAAGAACAGTGTTTTAAGTGTGGTAAGCCTCCTAAAATACAGTCTAAGACAACTTCTGTTAAAGGGCATCAGGGTGACACCTTGTTAACTTAGGGAAAGAAGGTGAGGTCAGTGAAGTTCTTGGTGAGGAACCAGTATTTCGCTTGTGTTCAGGATATGGATTAAAACCATATCCTTGACTGTTTCTTAGGGAGGGGGGAAAAAAGCAGTCTTACATATCGATTGCCACCTTAATTGGAAATGTCTTGGATCTCTATTATAGAGCTTCGTATTTTTTCACAGTATTTTTTCAGGTCATAGCTAAGACGTATAGTTCTGGAAAACATTAAATTTTCAGCTTGGTATTGTGCTTATTTTGATGTTACTTTATTGCATCAGTATTTGTGTTTATATTGTGTTGTTTTTCTGCAGCGTGTTTTACCCTTGTAAGATGAGGGCTTGCCCAAAACAAGCAATAATGGAGTGTAGATGCACCTTTAGCTATTCAAATTAGATATTGGAAATCGAGTATAGTGTAACCTGAACTGATTTTGGCCACTTGAAGATTCCAGGCATTTAAGGATATTGAGAGATAAATCCGTGTATTCCCTATATATTTCTTACCTGTGGTTCCAAGCTGTAGTTGTTGACCAGGTTAGAAGGAAAATGTCAACAGCCCATGCAGACTGAGAATTAACAGGGATGTATGTGTAAGAGCCAAATGGGAGAAAGCTGCTTGATTTTCTTTATAGATCATGAGATCATAAAGCTTATTAGGACATAGTATTGCAGAATACTATAATTGCAGAACTAGATGCTTTTTTTTCTGTGCTTCCTTCAATTATTTGTAATGACCATGACTCTTTTAATTCTTTTTAGAAGAGATCCTTTGTCATCCTGATGTCTCTGCCACACTAGTTTCTATTTGTAGGAGTTAACATAAGATATACCAAGGCTGTTGACCTAGAAAATAGGAGAAATTGCATAGTGCATTCCTAGAAAATATACCAAATCGATCTAAACACCTGATGGTCTTGATTGATTTCTTACTGTCTATATTCTGAAAACATTGCTACAAAAATCATACATTGATGAATATATTCTTATTAGCATACTTTTGAGATGTAGGATATTGTATGATTGAAATGCAACTTGGTGCTTGGAATATTAGTTCTATAAATGGAAGTTCTATTTGGGAAACTCCACTAAATATTCTACTTCTGCACATAACTCCCAAGTTTAAAAAAGCTTCAGTAGTTTAAAAATAGTTAGGAAAAAAATAGACTTTTCTGTAAGATTGACAAGATAGCAATTCACTGTGTTTCAAGAAAATGTTAATATTCAGGCAGTAGTTTTCAAGCAGCAGTGTAAACTTTGCTCACCTGAAGGAATTCACTTCCACTTCCTTGGCAGGGATTCAAATTTTTACTTATTGTGCCTGCTTTATTTGGCAAAGTCTAACAAACACTTCTTTTAATGCCAACACCATATTGCATTTGTCCACTTAGTGATGATCTTAACTGGTAAAACAATGAAATATAGAACAGTCATGCCTGTATGCACAGACTTGCCTTGGTCTATTGCAAATGGTGAATCGCTCATCTACCTCCAGATGAAGGGTCCATCTGATCCATAGAGGTGCATATGGATGTCTTTGCTTTATAAGGATTTAATCAAAATAAATGAATTGTCAAAGGAGGAAGAGAATTCCTTTCCTCTATGTGTCATATTTGCAAAGAATCAAATGTAAAATACTGCTCTACAGGTCAGTGAATGCTATCAAGGTGGAGGACCAGAGCTGTCTGTAACTATGCTCTCAGTTGTCTTGTACGGCTCTACCAATAGGGGAGTGGAAGAAGATCAAGTGCCTGTGGCACTTGGAGGGGAGGTGGGGGAAGTGTTCTTAGTTTGAATGATATCAGCCTTAATTCATGGCAACTTCAACATCCTAAGATGGTCTCTCAAATACTTCTGTAGATACCAGTTAAATGCTTGCTTGCATTTTTTCACAATTACTGCAGGTGAAAAACTTTACCAGCTTTAAGAGCAGTCTTCCATTGTCAACAGCCTTTCTAACAGGTACTGAAGTAAATTGACACCTCAAGCCGTTCTTCTTCCAGCTGTTAGACATGTGAATGCTTTAGTGTCATGTGGTATGTGCTTACTATCCAGCTGTGCTGTAAATTGCTAAATAATGTCCTGAAGTATCTTCGATGACAAAGTGGAATATGGAATAATGACAAATATCAATACACACTGAAATATGATGAAAATGAATCTGGTAGCAAAAGCAGTTGCTAGCTTGGAAGATGGGGAATGGTGTCACAGAATGAGAAGAACGGTACCTAATGCCAGTATCTTTAATGCTATGAGAAGTGTATATGTAAGTCAGCTAAAGAAATAGGCTGTTCTGCAGTGTGTGAGAGCATCGCGAAATGTCAACTCTCAAAGGACTCCGAGTGCAGTGCAGAGGAACTGCTGCTCCTTGTCCAGGCAGTGATACTTGGCTTGTGTACTATCACTGAAGTTCTTTCTGTAGCCTGTAGTATGTTCCTTGGTGGCTGGATTTAAGCTTCCATGAATAGATGATGGCTTGCTGCTTCTGAATTCCTGCCCTGTGGGTTGCAAATGACTAAATATTTTGTAGGGGAGATGGTTGGAGCTTGTTGCTGGAGCTTATAATGGAGAACAAGAATCTATACAAGTATCTTTTTTTGGGGGGTGATCAAAACCCTTAATGACAAAACTTCATGTAACTTGGTACATTGCTTGGGTTTGATTAGAGTTGGCTCGCTTATGAAAGTGTTTATAACTTTAGGTTATTTAGTGAATGCTAAGCTTTCAACGGACCAAGGTTGCTAATAGTATCTTATTGTAGGAGATTTACTTTGTTTAATGTATTGAGTCAGGTAATGCTATGGACAAACCTTATGAGGTGAGTTCAAAATGTCTATATATAAAATACTAGCAAATGTCCTTTAACTGTTAGCCAAGAACTGAGTGCTGCATGAGTCTCTGGATGGATTTATCTATCATGCAGTTTAAACTCGTGTGTGACCGCTCCGTAAGTAAATAAAACTGGTTCAAACGTATTTAGTGATAAATTGCAAAGATTGTTAAATGGAACTTGGGGAAAACTAAAAGGGTTACTAAATATTCTTTTTTGTAACAAAACATTGACTCACTGGGTTTTGCAGTTAAACCATTCTTCAAATGCTTTAGCTGAAACTGCAGACTTTGTAAAAGGTTTTGGAGAAACACTGACCAACAAGTTAAAAAAATGCTTGAACAGTATGTTGAACAGTAAATGGCTTGGTTCTTAGTTTTATAAGCCTGTTGACTTATACTTGGTATTACAATTTCTGGCCAGCTACTGAAATCCTAAGAAACAAGAAAGATCAGCCTTTTTCTGGCATGATTTTTCTCTGCTGTCATTTTCCTGTGGCAAGCAGTTTAGCAAGTCACCCTTATTTCTGTATAAAGACATAGTTCTATAGTTGCATCCTTTAATAGTCAGGGATAAATTTAGGGATACACTTGCTAAGCAGTGCACACCATATGGTGGAATTTGCATTTATTATGGGAAAGCAAAAAAAAAAAAAAAAACTTCCTATATTGGTGTAGTGGCTCTCATACACACATGTAAGCATAAGCTTTATCGAGATGCAAGTTGATGAGACAAATGTGCGTCTAGGTTAAAATGAACTTATTTAATGAACTGCAATTTCCTCTCATTAAGAGCAATTGCTGAATGTCTGAATGTCAAGCCAGCATGAGGCAAGGATAATCGTGGGGGATAGTACTGTGAATAAAGTAAATCCTCCTGGAGAGCACGAGTCAAGAGACTTCAGTGGGAGGTAACCAGCATACAGTAAATCGATGCACAGTAAATAAATGTGATGGAAGGGGCACATACAGTACAAATGGTGTAAGACATTGTTCCGTGAGTGCTTGCCATTGTTATTGGTGAAACGGTATAGATGATACGAGCTCTTCAAATACCGGATGGGAGATGGGAATAACTGGTGAGTTAGAAATGCAACAATGAGTGGTATAAGCAAGGGGTGCTCTTTTTTACAATGCATGCTTTATACTTAGTCTTCTAGTCTGAGCAAAATGAATGGATGTATTGAGATGGCAATTCAGCTTCTAGTTAGCTCTTAATTTTGAAAGATCTTTAGAGGGCCTTCAGCTGTACATGCAAGCCAGGAACATTTGTACTACCTCATGTGGGAATCTACTCTGATTCAACTGTCTGTACAAATCTCTTTGCTTGGTTTTCATCTTGAAAGTAAAGCTAGCCTATTCATCTGGGTTTTCTGCATTATTGTAAGTGGGACTGTGAAGAAAGTTCCACCTGACAATGATGATGAACTTAGCCAATTAACTTGTCATTAAAAAAACCTTTCCTTTAGAATCACTTCAGAGACTGCTTGTGCTCTGCATGTGAAATGCAGTGAAATGTAAATGTCTTGTTAGTTGTCACTGAATCAGCATGAGCAGTAGTAACCCTGTTGTTACATATTGGGATGAAGATACAGGGCTTTCTCTGCAGAGTTATCAGGTGACTGAGCTGTCAATGGAGTTGGTCAATTTATTGGTCTAGTTTTTTAATAGGCCCAGGGCAGTATTCTGTACATGTGTCTAGTGAGGTACTACCTTGCCTGTCATTGTATTGTCAAATATTTTAAAATAAAATTCATATGTACAGGATACTTTTTCTGAACTTTATGCACTGAGATTATGCCTGTGTGTCCTGGTTTCAGTTAGAACAGAATTTTCTTCCTAGTAGCTGGTGGAATGCTGTGTTTTGGCTCGGGATGAGAAGAGTGCTGATAACACCCCGATGTTTTAATTGTTGCAGAGCAGTGCTTATACCAAGCCAAGGACATCTCAGCCTTTCGCTCTGTCCTGCCAACAGGCAGACTGGGGGTGCAGTAAGAGCTGGGAGGGAACAGACCCCGGACAGGTGACCCAAACTAGCCAAAGGGGTATTCCATACCATCTGGGGTCATGCTAAACAATATATAGGGGTGGCTAGCCGGGGGAGGGGGCCAGACTGCTCGGGGTTAGGCTGGGCATCGGTCAGTGGGTGGTGAGCAATTGCATTGTGCATCACTTGTTTGTACATATTAGTAGTAGTAGTACTATTATCACCATTGTATTATTATTATTGTTATTATTTTCCTGTCTTATTAAACTGTCTTTATCTCAACTCACGGGCTTCACTTTCCATTTCTCTCCCCTGTCCCAGAGAGGGAGGGGGAGGGGGAGCGAACGGCTGCGTGGTGTTTAGCTGCCGGCCAGGTTAAACCACGACACTGTGATGTACAACAATTGCTAATAGAACAGTGTTCAGAGTGTAAATCCACGCCGAAGTGGGGGAGTATGGATGCTTACAGTAAATGTAACAAACTGGGTGAAAATTTCATAGTTTAAGTGATTAAAGATTTTTTCTGCCAGAAGTCTGGAGCTTTCAGAATGTGTTTCCCTAGTAAAAGTTTGTAGCTGTGCAGTTTTCATACCTCAATATCTCATAGGTGCAAAAGAAAAGCAGGAGTAATTGCTTTGTCAGAAGGCAAACTGTCCAAGACCATCATTCTTGTATTCAGCAGGCTCTTCTTGAATGATGTTACATAGTTCATGTCCTTTTCCAGGTGCTACCGTGTAATCTAGTTCTTACTGACAGATGGCTTATCCATCTATTCCTGAAATGTCACTTTATTGGCGTACTTGCCAGTTGAATATAGAAAGACAGAAAGCTTATGTGACTACTTAGCCTCAGCTTGTGATGAGTTACAGTCATCATGAGGAGGCTTAGGGATGTCAGAAATACTTGTGTTTTTTCTGGGTTTAAGTGAGATTCTAGGCCTTTAGTCACCCAAAATGAATTCACTGGTATTGCGTCCATAGCTGCTGTTCTTCTAACTCAGTGCAGTTACATTTCATTACTCACTGTTTGTTTTGCCTGGCTCTGATGCAAGGAGTGCAATGTCTTGTTGTCTTTTCAGTCTGGGTGGGTAGTTCAGATGGCTTTTTTTCTATCTAAAAATGCACAAATCAGGCACTTGAACTGCTGAACCTAAGAGATGAGAGATGATTAGCCTTCTGTCTAAGCATATGTGAGAAGACAGGACCTTACACTTTGAGTTAGATGGACTCTAATATTTAACTGTAGATTCCAGGCTGTGAATACTAAAGAAGCCTGTAGTTTTTCTCCCACAAATTTACTGCCTCATTCTCCAGGAGTTTTTTGTTGCCTTGTTGGAGAAGGGTTCCCTTTTCTAATGATGTACAGGCTTTGGGTTGTTCACAGCTGGGTGTTGTGGGTTGTGCTACACTTGTTGGTCATCATTTAAGAAAGGTGAAAAATGACAAGTAACAGTTGAGCTGGACAATGTTCAAACTCTATTTGACTTAGAGGTACTTGGGCTTCTGTGGGGGGTTGGGATAAGTCCGACTGTGGTGTCTTCAGCTTGTAACCATGATTTGTCAGCGCTGTCTGCTGTATCTTTGAGGAGGAGGCTAAATATTAAGTATTTTCAATTAAAATATTTTAGTGTCATGTGTAAAGAGAACTTATATCCAGTTGAATGTGTGGTAGTTAAATACCTCTCTGAAAATTTTAGTAGTCCATTAGGCAAATGGTATTTCAATATGGTGTATGTATTACAGCTGACCCAGATATGAGGGCTACAGGGAGCAGGGAGAAAGTGTTCCAGGGAAAAAAGCATAGTAACCCTTGCATAAAGTACTGTTGTTATGGTGACAGACAACTGGTAAGAGGCTGTAAGCTGAAGACAACTCAAGTTGAAAACTCATCTCTTCCTTACTGATGCAAGGGAAGGAGTTAATTTCATATTTTCTGCTCAGGTAGAATATACTACCAGTGTAATCAATATTAACTCCTGCTATATCCTATTTACGGGCCCAGGAATACTTTCTGTCAGTTGATAGAATCAATAAGCTCTTGACAGATAGTTCTTGAGAGAGGTACCTACCTTTCAGTATGCATATTGTGTGGGGCTTTGTTAGATAATGGAGACGCCATGCTGCAAAATTACCATTGTAATAATGACTGCATGTGTCATTCTAGAGAGTTGTGTTCAACTATGCTTCAGATCATTTTTCTTCTCTCAAACAACTCTGCACTTAAAATACTTGACTTGAGCACTGGTATCCTGGTTGAATTTCCATTTTGCTCTCTGTATTATGTTTTACAGCAGTTGTGTTGTGATTCGTTTTAAAATCAGTTGTGCTTTCAACCTTCTATCCCTTAATCTGGCTGGGGGGCGGAGGGAGTTTAACAGTTGCTTTCTTTAAGTGTTGGTTATATGAAGACATCTCATAGGCTGTACATCTCTGGCAGATGTGTTGCACCGGTTCCTTTGTCTTTTTCCTTTCTCCTCTTTAACCTTTATGCCCTGTGCTCTTTTCAAAAGTTTACATTCAAGTTATTCAATTTTGGGAGGCATCATAGGGAGGTAAAAAGCAGGGGAGGACTGAGTCAAATGTTAATATTAGAACTAAAAAGCTGTCTCCTTAAAATAAAAAAAAAAAAAAAAAAAGCTTTGTTCTACAGTTGGTAGAAGATGGCTACTATGCTTTACTCTTCCTAAAGAGGAAGGTGCTTTATCCTCCTCTTGTGATTTTGCTAAGTTCAGTGGTGCATCTGCTGAGCTGCAAACAGACTAAATATGTTCCCGTCAGTCAATTGTTACATAAATGATAATAGTTACGTTAGATATTGAAACACATAATTTTCTGTTATAAAATTACATCCCATTGATTCAGCCATCATGAAAAATCAGAAAACCAATAGCATCTCTCAGATGGATTGAAGGACTAAGATGATGTTATGGTAGTGGCTGTTAAGGGCAGGAGGGAGGGAGGAGAGTGTTTTTAGCACAGTCTTGTAACCTTTTGGTAGTACTTCTGCCTATGAATTAATCTTGATGTTAATTGCATAATCTGGGTCACTGCTAGCCAGCTGACTTCTGCCCAGCTTTGCTCAATCCAAATGTTGTTTTTCCCATGCTTTCCTCCCTCATTTTTCCTGTTCACCTCCATGTCAGGTTTTAATCATGGAAACTGCTTTCCAGGCTGCTCACCTTGCTGGTTTACCACAATGAGCTCATGGTCTCTGCAGCTCAGAGCTGGTGGTCCTACCTGAAGTGGAAAAGGAGATGGACAAGCGGATGATGCTGCTTGCAGTTTCCTTGTTCGGCGTGGTGGTGGTAACAGACCAGGTGAAACAAGCACCTGAGAAGGCAAGCTCTCAGCCAGCCAGATGCTCTGCTCACCTTTTTGCTACTGGAGAGTTGCTTTGCTTCTCCTTTGCTTCTGCTGTGAGATGGCTTTTTACTTTTTCTGAAGCACTATTTTATCCTTGGTTTTTGGGTTGCATATGCAGGCCATGATATGAGCTTGTAATTAGAAGCTATTGACTTAATTAGATATTTGCTTTAATGCATAAGCTCCAGTGAAAGTTCCTCAGCAGTGACAACAGCATAAATACAACTCTTGTGAAAATCAACACACTAGGCTTTAATCTTAGTAACTGCACTCTAGAGCACAAAAACAGGTATTAAAATGCCAGTGTATGGAAAGCCCTCAGGAACTTTGTTCCTAGCTTTCTTTTTTCAGGTTTCAAAAATAAATGGTTTGCTTCAACAAGAAGGTTTAATGCAAGAGTCATTTGTGTACAGTTTTCCACATGATGTTCCTTTTTACAACTTTTCTGTAAACTTTTCTGCCACATACACACAGATGTTTCTCTTGTGCATGTTACCTAGGGGAAAATGGTGAAAGGTGAACACTTCTCCAGAACAAGGAAAAAGTAACTTGCTTTCCACTTTGTTTTCTGATGCTGCTATGAACTTACTGCCACACTTGGATGTGACATGTGCTTGCTACTGATGTAATCTGTCAACTGTCCTTACATTTTTCTGTGTGTAATAAAAGGCTGGGTGTCATGGTTGTATTATTTCTTCCTTTTGTTAGGATTTACATTTCTTAAAAATAGGAAAGATTTAATGAAATGGTAAAATTTTTGAGAACTTCACATAAAGCATGTTCAGAGAAAGGTTCCCTAGAGCTGTGAAGCCACAGCTATACAGCTACCAGAAGCACAAGGGATTTCCTGCTTGGGGCGGGATGAGGGATGAACTCTGAGCATCCCTAAGGAGTTGGGTGTAAATCTGGGTTTGGCTCTATGTACAGAGCATGCTCTAATATTCATTGTATTACCCATGTATTTTCTGGGTGGCATAGACCATCTCAAGCCTTTGGAAGCTTAACCTTTGAAATTTTCCCTTGGGACAAGGGTTGTGCAAATACAGGTTGTTAATAAAGAAAAACAATACAGCTTATAGGGCTGTGCCCCTTAGCCTACAGCTCTGTAATTCCTAGGGACTGTAGTAAATAATGCAAATATTGTGCAGAGTTCCTCTCAAATACCAAACTCAAGATTGACTGCCGGAACACCTCCCTGTGTTCACTTTCATGATTTACTGAAAGATGTTGTATGCTGAATACTCTTTTAAGAAAGCCGTCACAGGATTATCTTCTCTTGATGCTTGCACTGATGCAGAAGGAAGCCTCAGACATCTGAGTGTAATCCCAGTTTGTCACTACAGTTTGTACTTGAAATTTCTTGACTCAAGATGTCAATCCTCTGTGCAAAACAGGTGTAAAGAGCAATTCATTATGCTTCAGGAAAGAGATTTGCCTTACAGATCAAGGAACAGCCTGGAATCTGTTTTTTCTTAAACAAATCGTATGCTAACATCCCCTCTGAAAATGTGCTGAGAGCTACAGCTTTGAGTAGTGTCAGATCAAGTGATTTGCCTGGCTTCTGAGTACGTCAGGCACAGTTTTCTTAACCGTTTTTCCAGTCTCAAGTAACACGCCTTCTAAGGGAACTAAACAAAAGAATTTTGGAAGATATTAAATTCCAAGTATGATTAACTATGGGTCAGTGATCTGATAGCTGAATTGGATGAAAGAGTAGAAATTGACTCTAAAAATGCTGGCAGAAGCTTGAAATCCCTATAGCTAATCATCAGCTCCTTTCGATCAGTGTAAGCAACACATGATTAGAAATAGATTTACAAAAAAAGCTTGTAAGTAAAATTATTATTCAAAGCTTGCAACAGTAATCCAAGTTTAGAGGGAAGGTGTTCATTGGCTTTTGAGAACATCAGATAAATAATGAAGTAGGAGTGGTTTAAGATTTGGACTGTGCTAACATCTCCCAGTTTCTTTAGAGCTTAATTATAACTCAAGGCACAAATGCAACACTTGGTTGTTTCTTTCATCAAGTATTCAAAAGAAAGCAATACATATATGAATGCTTGTTTACAGGATTTGTATGAAAACTCTTAAACATGGCCTTCCGAGTGCTTGCAGAAGTTGATGGGTTATAATTATAAAAGACACCAATGAATTCAAAAGGAACCAACCACAATTTTTTTTTTTTTTTTGTGAAAAATGCTTAGGGGAGAAACAAGTGTTTTTTTTTTTTATTTCTTGTTAATAATAGAAAAATAAAGGAAAAATGTTTTAGGCTGGAATATCTAAGTACTGAGTTTCAGACCACAATGTTGAATCTGATGGTCACAATGTTAAGCAGTTGCACAAATTGTTTTTCTCAGCCTATGTGATATGTCAAAAATCCAGAGCAATATGACTCTTGCAAGCTACTGGAAGCCAAGGAGTTGTTAAAGAGACTTCCATGTGGTTAAAGTTGCTATTACTTGGTTTACTTTTTCATGTTGAATGACAGTTAATCAGATAAAAATCGTAAATTACTCTAAGTTGTAAGATACTTGTATTGGGTTGCAAGTGACTGCACTCGAAGTTGCATGATGTGATAAGCTGCTACTGCTTCTGGTGCTTGTTGTATGCTTAACATTTTCACACAACTGAAGACTGTCACCTGTTTGAGTGTTTCTTGTTTCTTCTACTCCAAAAAGACTTAATTTATCTCTTTTCTTTGTGCTTTTAACTGTATTTTTTCATCTTGTAACTGCTGCTAGCAAGTGTCTTCTATTTTTCCCCTAGTACCAGGAAATAACAGCATTCAGTTGAAATCTGTGTTGTCATCTACAGCTTCACTGAGACCTCACAGCATTCAACATCCAGTAGTTGTACTGGGTTTTTAAAACTGCTCCTGTTCCTTTCTGGGCACCTATACGAAGGGGTTAGACTTGGATCTGACAGTCACAATAGTGATTGTTGCACACAGTTCTTGAAAAATCAATTAAACGTCCAACTAAAAACAATTACTTTGTTTTGTGCTTTCTGTCACAAACTTCCAGTTTCAGTGTCTGTCATGGCTGCATAGGAACATGCAGGTCTTGCACCTGAAGGTGGTTATGTGGGTTCAGCAGTAGTTATGAAGAGAAAACACTAAGATGAATTTGCGGAAATATTATTTGTGCACTTACTCATATGTTTTCCTCTAGAGATGCTTGTTTTACAGTAGATTAAAAAGAATTTAGTACAAAAGCAGAAGCCTTGTTTCATGTTGTGGTTATATTACTGCTTTTTTACTATTGTGAGGAGGAAATCAATTCCATGGGTCAAAACATTTCCTTTTTAATCAAGAAAGCAAAATGTAGAGACTTGGTCTTGTGAAGATTTACAGTGTTGTAGCAAATGTACGCATTCGTGAGCATTAGGAACTGTCTCATGCAAAACACATTACATTTAATAAACCATAAATGAGCTGTTCTTAGGGAAACCTGAAAGAAGGCAGCATTTCCATAAGCCAGAAATGTTTGATTGTTTTTTTTATAACAAGTTCTCCTTAAAAGAAGGAGCATGGGCAGGATATTCACAGTGAATTGTGCGACATGCCACCAGGATGGACTAATGTGCTAAAAGGAAGCTACCTCCTTCAAGTTCTATATTCAAAACCAACATTTTATACAATGCCCATTTTGCTCTTAGGCCTGTCATTGCTGCTTGGTTCATTTTAGTTATTTATGAGGTAATTATATTCAGCTTCAAGTGTGTAATGGAACAAATGACTCCCATGGCTCAAATAACTTTGTTCTGCTGCAGTATGGCAGTCCCATGCATAGAGTGCTTGCTATTCAAGTTGGTATGTTTGTCGGTACCAAATGGTGTTATGACAGTAACACTGAAAAGTTGTACAATTCCTTACAAATGTGTAGCTTAATGGCTCAATTTGTGAATAACTGGCATTGTTTGTTTATGGCTTGGATCACTGTGGCAAAACTGGAGGAAAAAAAAATAAATTAAACTCACTTAACCAGAAAGCTTAGAGAATCTGTATCTCCAGCTGTTGGGGCATAGTCCTGGACAGGCTGTTCTTGGTGAACAGGCTTGCGTGTGTATGTAGGCTAGATGATTTCCAGAGGGCCCTTGAAATTAAATTTCTGTGAAGAGGTGAAAATTCAGGACAAGGAGGAAATTTCCAAGAGCTGTCTTGCCCCAGCTGAATTGAAGATGATGGGAGGGTTGGGCAAGGTAATGTCAGTGCTGCAGCTTGCTTCAGTGCTGAAGAGGATACGTGAGAAGAAGCACGTGCTGGGATGATGGCATTGTTTTCTGCAGGCCTTTGCTCTTTGAAGTGTTCACACAAAGTGCTTCCTATGACTGAGAAGTCCAACTTCTCTTGTACTTCCCCCTCCCTTCCCTGGCAAGGTTTAACAGTGTATAATTTTCCTTAGATTGTATAATTCCAAAACCCCATGATACAGGATAATTAGTAATACAAAGTGCTGTGTCTATTCAAAATTATGAAACAGCATTTTTATCTTAGGAAGTTCGATGAGATCTATACTCCATATTCAGGTCGGACCTGTTCTCAAATCTTGAGATCTGTTAGGACAATTGGGGAGGTTGCAGATGCCCCATCCCTGGAGGTTTTAAAGACCAGTTTAGATGAGGTCCTGAGCAACCTGACAGAATGGGTGGTGTCACTGCCTATGGCAGAAGATGAGAAACCAAGTGAGCTTCAAGGTCCCTTCCAACCCAAGCCATTCTAGGACTGGGAATGTAACTATAACTTTGCAAAATGATAGCTCTTACTCATACTCGATGTAGTGTGATAAAGTAGATACTGATATATACATATCTACTGTGATAAAGTAGATACTGATATTCTTGCTGAAACTATTCTTTAGTAAAGACCACGTGTTCAGTTTTGAAGTGCACTGGTGCCATCTTGGTGCAAAACTCTCAAGGCCTAAAAATAAATATTCTGCACAGGAAATCTGTGCCTAAGAGCATTGCAGGTACTGTAGTAAATATAACCGAGACTAATAAACAGTACTTGGCAAAAAGAATTCAGGTTTTCAGCAAAGCAGCATTTATTTCACAACATAGGTTTTTAAGAAAAATGTTTTGCTGTTCCTCTTTTTATCTAAGTAGTTTCAATGAAATGTTTGTCTCACAGTACATCTCTAATGCCCAAGTTCTGAAAATAGTGATGCGTAATACAACATGATCAAAGGGTTCTATTAAGCAAATGTCTAGTGAAGTATGTGATCTCATAGAACCTCTGGAAGTACTTTCAGACTGATTTTTATTGAAGAACTCATGAAAAAACTAGCATTTGAAGTCTAATAATATAAATGGTGTTTTTTTTTCTTTTTACCACGGGAAGTTTTGCAATGGGCATAATTATAATGAGGAAAGGAGAAGAGGTGATAGGAAAAAAAAATGCGGTCAGGGTGAATGAGAGGCAGAGATAAGAACCTTCTGAAACCGAAATCTTTACTGAATATTTGAGATATGAGTATATAGAAAGAGAGAAGGTTGAAAACCTTACATTTCAGTATGCTAGGTAAGCCTTTTTGGTCTATGTCAAACACAAATGAATAAGTAATGTAAACTAGAAGTCATTTTTCCTGGGTTTTGTGCTTATATTGTACTGGGGAAAGATACAGGCAAAATGAAACTGTTCACATGCAAATAAAAAAAATCATCCCATCCCCAAAGGACTAGAAAGCAGTAGAAATGAGTTGCTTTTCTGTAAGAAATATCTTCATCTGAGTATCAAACTACATATATACAACTTGATATTCACTTAGTTCTAGTTTTACAAAGTAAAACTAAGGGCTTTCAATTTTCTGTGCAGCTCCCAGATAAAATGTGGGAGTTAATTTAAATGAGTAGCTGGTGTGGATTTATGATGCACCATTATGGGAAGCCAGAAAGGGATTTGAGCAATCCTTAATGTGTTTTTTTCTATTACTTCTGTACAATGTGTTTGCGCATATATGTATTCGTTTTGTCTCTAGGTTTATGCTTTTCCTCTGTGTGTAAGTGTAACTTGACAGCTTCAAAAACAAAGTGTTTTTAATGAGGAAACGAGGTTTTTGTGTGGAATGAAGGCAAAAACTTAGTGATCAGGCAGTTGGACAAAATGTGCTTACTAAATGCTAGAGGTGAACTTCTGGGTCTCTAGTAGGTGACAGCACAGTGATCAGTACTATTAAATGTTAGTGGCTGCATAGACAATAAGGATTTTTGTTACCAGTGATCTTTTTCTATTAGCATCAGTCAGGGGTTTTTTTTGCACTATTAGAAACACTGTTTACAGTTTTCATGTAAAATAGTGACTTCTACAGATGTGAAGGAGTCATAAGTAACAAGTTATTAAACTTGTTGGAACTATTAACTACTAAGTAGAAATTTCAGACATGGAATTACGCCCTCCAACATTTTTATGTGAAACCTCTCAGACTACTTATTGAAAATTGTAAACAGTCTGGAAGGGCTTATGGCAACAGATAGCTGAAGATGTTTGTAAACCAAAGATCAAATGATAAAGCTTTAAAAGCAGAAAAAAATGATAAATTGAAATGCAGCTCCTTAAGTAGAAATTAAAAGCTGCGCATAGTCTACCATGTTGCTTTAATAGCTTTAAAGTCTAGTTAAAAAAAATGTGCCAACTTTAGATTTAGATCTACCTTAATTTTCCATGTAGCTTCTGTATTTCCTCAATTAAGGTCCTTTTGGATTGTGAAAACACTGCAGGCTGACTTGATCTTTCTTCTGGGGACTAAACAGTGTGGAGTTCTCAAGGAATTCTTAAATTTCCTTGAAGATAGTTGGCACTCTGCAGTGGAAGTTGATATCCAAGCTCATACGGGCACAGATGTGCTCCAGAATCTTCTTACACAAGAAGACAACATAGGCTAGAGCAAGAATAAACCCCCAAAACGAACATTCTTCAGCAGAACTTTTTAGAAATACTGTCAATTTGGTATTTGCAAATCCAAAATATTCCTTCAATGAAGTTCTTACTTCGTATCTTCAAATGTACAAACTCCTTTCTCTTTACAGTTGAAAGGAAGGCAGAGTAGAGCTTAGACAGGTATAACTTACGCATATTTGAATACAAATGTTTGTTAAAAGTTTTTCCTTAATTTTTTTACTACTAGTAAATTTTCTTCTCAAAGGGAAATCATACACTGAATCTTTCATAACATGTTCAAAATATATGAAGTTGCAGAAACTATACCAATTGAATAGTACTGCATAGAAAACTAAGATCTGAAAATGCAAATGGTTTATAAATGTCCATAGCTCAAATTTTTCACTGAATTCCTGGCTCTTGCTGTATTTGGGGGTAAATAAATTGTTAATGTAAATTTCTCAGAGGTAGGGGAAAAGGTGTTTGAACAGTAGCAGATTATGTACTGTCCAGGTCTGTTTTACCTTGTAAGGGAAGCAAAGCAGATATGAGTGTTAGCTCTTACACTCCAACACTTCTGAGAGTTTCAGTTGTATGAAAGAACAGGAGTTTGCTAGCCTGATACAAATTAAAGGCTAAAGGTTACTGTAAGTGAGCAGAGGTGTATATTACTGCAGATCAGTGAAAACATTAAGTGCAAATGAGTGAAAATACTCTTCTCAAGCAGCAGCTGTCTTGCTGGTCCTTCTGTTTTCCATCATTTAGAAGAACACTTGCCTTAGGGCAGAGGCTCAGAGATTCTAGGACAGCATGTTCAGCAGGCTCTGGTTCCATTGCCTACCTTGTCCAGCAGAAGCAGGTAATTTTGTTTTGGCAACTGAGTTATTGCAATGCCGATGCAAAGTAGGTCCAAAATGCGATGTGGCTGTTTGAGGCATAACCACCCTGTGACAATATCAACAGGTCTTACTAACTCTGTAAGGTCAAAAAAATCAGTGTCACAAATGGGAAAGTGACATAGTTGATCTCTCAAACTGGAGGCAGTACTCTGGCTGCTAATATGTAACCTTGTAACTGCACTACAAACAGTGAGAAAGAGAAGGGAGATGCAATGAACTTGAATACTGTGAGAAAATTATAGCATATTTTGAGGTGGAGTCATTTTGTGTGCGGAAATGAACAGAAGTGTCAGGAAGCCACAGTGAAATGTTATTGGAAGGGAAACAGCAACTACGCTGGTCTTTCTATAACTTCTTTCTTCTTACATAAACTATCTTGTGATTTAAGAACTTCATGTGGTTCCCTACAGGAAATTCATCTTGAAGTTGAAGATGACAGGTATTCATCCCAAATGTTAGAAGAAACAGGTTGAACAGGAAGTTAGAGTCGATAACTTCATATCCTTGGGAGAGATCAGCAGTGATATCTCTGTTGCAGTTAGGGAAGTGCTAGTACTGCAGCTTGAGGCTATACAGGATCTAAGTACTGTGTTACAACCTGACGTAAATTCTCCAAGATGAGTGAATCCAAACAGGCTGCTGATCTTACGGAATAGAAATCTGAAACCCACAAAGTTGACTAACTTGTCTTGGGTTTATGGCGATAGTTCTGCAAGCCAACTCTAGGTGCATACAATGTAGCTAATTCCTTTCCTTTTCTGAAGCGAAAGTAGTGCCACAAGAGTAAATACTCTAAAAGTAGTCTTTCTGTAATTTACAAGTCCTACTTAGATTTTGAAGTAGCAGAACAATTTTCCTGGTAGGAGTGGAAGCAGAATACAACTTGCATAGAGGAGGAGCTAGGTAACTTCATGGAAAGAACAGAGTAGGTGAAGGTCTTGGGAAAATTAAAAATTATTTAATTTCTCTATTTCCAAAAATTTGTGAAAGGATTAGGTAGCACTTGCACTATATGATTCTGTGATTATTTCTTGCCATACAGGAATCAAGAACTGCTTAGTATGACACACCATAAGGTTCCTCAATGATTCTTTCACTGTCTTTGAAAATAGGGGATGGAATCACTGCCTGTGACCACCAGGGACTAGGTTTGAAGACCTCAGTGATTTGTACTGTCCTTGTTTGCCAACACTAACTTGTCAAACTCCAGTTTGCACTTGCTTGACTGCAGAGGTAAAGATGTAGCTCCGAAACAGAATTTTCAGTAGTAAAAATGATCCCCTTGGGAGCCACTTAAGAATCGGTCATTTCTGAAGCTGAAATACATGCTCCTTACACATTGGACAGGATTTTGAAATCTTCCTATTTCAAGTCCATGATAGCCCTGCAGGCTGTTATCACTGAAGGAAAGTCAGCTAGGTCTGCTAAGCTTATACAAAGTGCCTTGGGCAGCTTTCAGTAAATATGAGAAGACTTCAAGTAGTTAGGCTTGTTTTGATTCCTTCTCTCCCAAGCTATTAGGTCCTGTTCCTGAAAGCTTCTTCCTTTCTCATGCAAAAGAACTAACTCTAATGTCAGCACAATTTTTTTCATTTATAACCTTTTTTTTCTTCTTCATTAGGTCTTTGTCTCGGGCTAGAAAAGCGTTCGGTACCCATCACTGGTGTTGACAAAGAGGATTTGCACTGTTTGTAGGTGCATTTTTGCTTCCTGAAGTCTTCACGTTGGTCCTCGTCTTCTGAAGACTTGGATGTCTTTAGAATTTATCTTGTGTTTCCTTTATTTAAAAAAAATCTCAGGTAGACTGAAGTATTAAATCTGTGTATTGTATTGCTTGGGTTTGCTTGTATCCAAGATATCTTCCAAGGTGAGAAAACTTAGCTTCCTTAGAGCACACAGCAGAAAAGTATCATTCTGTAGGGAGCAATCAGGACAGTGATTTTGTTGTTGGAGCATACCTTCAATTGTTGGTTCACCTTTCCACTGTAATTGATATTAATATCCCCTTCTACAGAATTACGTGTATAGTATTCTATTAAATGAGTGCAAATGGAGGGATCTGGACTCATCTTTTTGCAGTGTAAGATCTGCCAGCAGTTCAAGGGATGCTCACTAAAACTAGAGGCCATACTATAATGTTGAAGTGAGGATTCTGTTGAACAGACATCAGAGGATCTGTGTGTGCTATGGTAGTGTTGAAATGGGATTATGTTTGTTTTCACTCTAACTTCAAGAGAGCTATATTATTGTAATTTTTGAGGTTGGTATTTAAAAAGAGTGTTTGGGAAAAGAAGAAATAAGTAATTAGGTGTGGCAGTTTTTCTAAGGCTTTTAATATATCCAAAGGCTTTTATATGAAACAGCGCACCTCTAGCTGCCTGTCCAAAGTGCCTGCTAGGGTATCATAAGCTGGCAGGGAGAAAACATCCAGCATAGTGGAATGTAGGGACATGCAGGTCCCTCAGTCCTTTTCTGGAGAAAATGTGATGCTGAAGCTGCAGCTCCATGGGCTTTGGAGCTGCTGCACAGGCTTGTTTGTTGTGCATGTGCATGCTCCAGTTGTGTTCCTTACCCCTGCTTGTACCCTCTTCTCAATGGAAATACAGGAGGCTGCAGGCAGGCAATGCATGGGACAGCTGTTGCAGTTCTGTAAGTTACAAGGGAACAAATTTTCCAACATTTGGTATAAAACTGTCCACAGTGAGTTTGCTGCAAGCAGTTCTGCAAAGCAGCTCTTGACCTCAGGTTTTGTTATATCAGTGACATAAGATGTGTTCAATTCAGAGAGCTTCAGTCATACAACAGTTTTTGAAAACTGAAATCCACAGATTATTGGGGAACATCAGAGCTTGAGAGCTCACATAATTTTCAAAAATAATTCAGCTGTTTCTGTACTTGTCAGGTCTTTGACCAAATGGTGTTGAAAAACTTTTTTTGATTCTTAAGCAGTCTGTGCACATGATTCTTGCTATCCTAGTGTAATTGAATGCATGAATTACCTTATCAGAGGTTTCTTCCACAGCAGAACTTGTAATGCAGTCACCCCTTTTAAGCCTGAAATCACAGAGCTCCAGCCAAAAGGTTAGTTAGAATCAGTGTTTTTCCCTAGTAATGAAGAGCTAGGAGGTACTGAAGGAATTGTTCTTTCCTCTAAACAAGCCCTGATGTTTTGGTGGAATTATGGAATAGTACTGTATTCAGTAAAATAAGTAGTTGTTCAACCCTTTCTCTGAACAGGAACCTACTGGTAGGGAAACAGTTGCATTGTTTTTATGTACTTTGATTTACGGAAGAATTTTAACAGCACAGGTGGATAGGATCAGGGATTGAGAGGAAGGGACCAAGGAAACAATTGTTGACATTGTTATAGGTCTCTGAACACAACCGCTGTGGGGTGGGGGGGAATACAGGAAAATTTTATTTCTACATGTTGGGACTTGTGAGAACATCACTGAAATGCCAGACCTGACTCTGACATTTACTTTTGGCTAGTGGTATGTTCTCTATAGACAGTGAACTGCAACCAGCAATACAAAGAGCTGAGCCACAAAATCACGTCCTTTGTTTCCCCCCAAATTTCAGATGTACGTACAGTAGGCCTTCCTGTTACTAAAAGATAAGGCCAGATGGGGGTGGGGTGAGGGGAATGGTTTCTCTCTGGTTAAATTGCTCTGATATTTCCCATTACCTTTCTGTTCAACAACAAGCATGTACTATCATGAAGCAAGTCAGACACCTAGTGTCTACTTGAAATTAATTCATTGAGCAAGTCTATCATTCACAGGCTAAGCATGCTCAAAGTGGCTGCCTGGCACTGAGAAAATAGTGTGCATCTCAAAGACTGTACATGTGAATTTTTCAAGAAACAACTTCAGTAATCTGATGGTAAATGCAAATCCAACTTCAAAAAATGCAGATGTGAAATAAACAGTTGAATGACTTAGTGCTTTGAGTAACATCCATTGTCTGTAAGGAAATATTATTGCATTTTACAAAATCTTATTTTTAAGTAAGCAGTAAGAGAATGTTTGAGGACTGTTTAATTTCCTGTTGCTTAGGGAGTACTTAGTATGTTATGCTTAATAAGTCAAGTTCCTTAACCAGCTATCATTCTAGAGTTTTGTGAACCTAGGCAGCTCTGTTTTGTCATGGAAATAAATCTTCCATACAACTAAATGTTTCTGAAACCAATTGAATATATGCTTGTCTGCATGGGTCTTAAAAGTATGAAAAAAATATACTTTCATAGTTCCTATTTTGGTTATAGATAAGGTAGAAACAATGTCTTGATGTCTTGCTTTGTTTGTGAGGTCTTACTGGAAACAGTAAACAGTTGTACAGAGCATTCTGTTGCACCCATTAATATCTTAGATGAAATTTGAATTCCGCAATTGATATCTAAAATTAATTAGCTGAAGTTACTAAAAGTAATGCATAGCTTTCAATTTTGTGTTTGTTAGAACCTGTGTAAAAGTAGCATATAACTAGAAAAATATATGAAGGCCTTTAGGAAGTTTGTCAAGCATTGTGGAGGAGATTTCAGGAGTAATTGCTTTGTAACTAGGGTATGTTTCGGTTTTGGACTTTGCCACCAGGGGCTGATCTTTGTTTCGTTTATCTCTTTGCTGTTGGTATTTTGGTCTTCTCTTTAGGCTACAAGCAACACCTTAGTGGAAATCACACATTGCTTCAACCATGTGAACATGTTGTTAGCAACTGCAAAAGGTCTTTGTGTGACAAAGCATAAGGTTTGTAGTGCGTTATGGGAATGGTCTCTTATCCTAGTAACTATCTGATATTACAACGAATGCTGAAAAGTAGTTACTAGATGAATATCAGTAATGTGTAATAGGTCAACCTGGTTTTAGCTTGCTGTTATCAGCAGATCTTCGTTAGTGGTCTCCCTTCACACTTCTTTACTTCGAAAGTAAATTAATGCAAACTTCCAAGTACTGTTTTCTTATTGGTAATACTGTAACATAAACTGATTGCAACTGTCACTGTTGCTCACAAACAGGAATGATCCATTTTGTGATATGTTTTGCTGACTGCGTTCAGCATGCTAAAAATCAAAATAAAATGTAATTGGAAATGTATTAACATTATCTAGGAGCAAAATAAACATGAGCATTTTGCTCAAGACAAAACAGTTTTTTAATGACTCAGCAGTATAAATGATCTTCTTGCATTTGAATGACAGAGTATGTTCTCGATGCATTTTGTATATGTCTTGTCAGCAAGTATATATTCAGAAGTTTGGCTTAAATTAAATTTAGATAACGTATTTCTACAACTAAGAAGTGCTAAGATTAAATAGCCTTTGGGTTTTTGGACTGCAGTTCATTAAGTGCATGTCTGCCTTTAATGGTATTCCCCAATTTATTTTCCTATTATAATTGGTAAAGTTAGGTGATGACAGTGTGCTGTCTGGCTACTTAATTTTGTTCTTTCTTCCCTGGGGAGGATGATGGTGACCTATTTTAGGGTAGTTCTTCATTGAATCATGCACTAATGCTTTGAAAACAAAGAATTGCAGTAAACTCAAGGGAATTTGAAAATTTTATGGGATAGTTAATTCATAATTAAATATTGCCTCCCAACAACACTAAATAAGAAAATGGGAAGTAGAAAACTATGCTTTTAAGATGGATTATTCAATATTGCAGGCAAAGCTATTTGCAAAACATTCAAATGTGTTAATTCATCAGCAGAGTGTAGCCAGAATTGGTTCACTTATCTACCAGCTCAAAACAGATAAAGATGATACAGTAAAATAATCAAATTCAAATAGTGCCTCAATTGATTTAGCAGACAGTCTGAGGTATTCCTGGGTCTGTTAACAGAAGACAGATGGAGTTTTCTTCCTTGCCTCTTCTTACAATGTAAATAACCACTTCTGTGGAAATATAAATGGCTCTTGAATTAATTGATAAGATAACGTTAAACATGTGCTATGGTAGTATAAACTTTTTTGCTATTTAAAAACTGCTCTGGTTCATTACAGCATGCTGTATTTATGGTCTCTTTATGTATTAGGTAAAACATAATTCTTTTGTTAGGTATAAATGAAGTTCTAGATGGAGTTTAGATGTAGAGCTTAGGGATATGGTTTAGTGGGGATTGTTAGTGTTAGGTCAGAGGTTGGACTCGATGATCTTGAGGTCTCTTCCAACCTAGAAATTCTGTGATTCTGTGATTCTTTATGCATTGAAGCTGTCTCTGGTACAGATATTGCAACACCATTATTTTTGAAATCATCAATGTTAAGATGTGACTTAACATCTTAACATCTTAGGAGAGCTTCTGTGCAAAGATGTTTTGGGTCAGCTGCTTTTTCTGTTGTATGCCTTTTCTGTTGAGAAGTTCTTTCTGGCCATTGATGTGGTGGGTTGTCTGTGACCAAAACCCTCAATAAGGATTGTAGCTATTCGTAATAAAAATGAGGTGGTTTTATATTGGACCTGTTTAGATATTGTTTCAGAACTAGTTCTATTTTCTTCCTTTTGTGCCTTCTCACAGTTTGAGGTTGTGTTAACAAACATCCAGGAATAAGACAAATTAATTCAACTGATTAATCAATGCTTATCTTACTGCTTCTCTTCCATGCTGTTTGGTTTATCTGAGAAACATGCAGCCAGATGCATTTTTTTTCCTTGAAGTGCACTGAAGCCTCTGCTTTTTTTTGTCCATTGATATCTATCAAGTTTATGTCCTCACTGCGAAGTCCTTGCCAATTGCTGTTGGACTACAGTTGGCTTGTTGAACGATATAGTCAGGCTAAAAACTATTATGTGAGAGTTGAGATCCAGAGGTGTTTGGCATATATATTCAAACAAAGATAGTGCACTTCTAAGCAGATGCTGCACAACCATCTCTAGATTACTTCCCACATTCTCAGTGCTTGGAGCATGCTAGCCTTGTAATATAAACAAATACGCTTATCTACTGCGATTGAAACGATATAATTCCAGTGTAGTTTAGCTTTGTTCTAAGAAGGTGAGAACTAATTTCCTCTGTTTTGAACATCTTGTTTATCTGTGGTTCAAATGGGTATGACAAGAGGTTCAAATTAACACATGGATTCCCCACCGACACTCGAACAGAGAAGTCTCTGGGAATAGGCACAGCTCTGTCCAAGCTGAGGGCATTAAGCTTGGGTCTTCAATTAAATGAAGGCCTAAGCACTGAAACTTTGGACTAAGGGAGAATTGTGTCAATGCATCTTCATTACCGTATACATGTAAACATGTACTTCTCTTGAATTAAGAGTTTTTTCACAAATGAGACAAATAGTTGTCTTGACATTCTCTTATTTGTAGTCTTTGAGGGACAAGTATTCATAACTTGGTTGGGCGTGACTTGAGTTTTAGATCATAATATCTGAATGGTTCATGATAATTAAATTTCTATTATCTCTAAAATACTGCTAGTGGTATAAACCCTACTTTCACATTCCAAAACCTGCAAATTTTGATGCTCTGTTGACAAAGCATGAGAACCATGAGACTACTGTAAATAACTTACCAGAATGTATACATATTTGACCAGATGTATTAGAGTATGTCTTCACAGAGCAACTTTAAAAGAGTCAGATTGTTTCAAGACTTCAGAGGAACAGCATGTTTTGGTGCTTTTGATTGTTCAGTTAAGTGCCTAATATGAGTACCTTCAGGCACTTAAGGTTCTGAAAATGGTTTGTTCCTATGCTATTTGCTAAGATTTTGTTCTAATACCTTGCCAGAAGGGACAATTGGATAGCGTTTTTCCTTCTTGTTACTATAAACCTCTTGGCCAATAGAAATAATATTAAAATAGATCAGGCTCCTGGTTTTTCCATCTTCTACTGTTGGTGTTGAAAGAGGAATGAAGATGCCAAAGGAGAGATGCCGAAGATGCCATACCATACAGGACTTGAGCTGCTCACAGGCTGGCTCAGCTCTGCGCTGCCAAAGCAGGTGCAGTGTTAGGCCCTGCACATCTGTTTTGCTTTACTAACATGGAAATGTCTATAGGTATCTGCTGCTGTTCTGGCCTTCCATGGGCCACAGGGAAAAGAAGAGTAGGGTTTATCAAATTTCAGCACTACGTAACTGCTTTCAGTAGATAAATGAAAAGTAAATAGTCATGATCAATATGCTGTCATCTTCTACCACTGTAAAATGATCCTTACCTGTTAGCACAGTTAACTGGTATTTCAGGGTTTTTACACACACCCTGTAACGCATAAATGGTAAACCAGTTTGGGGAATCTCTAAATTGATGAAAAAATGAGAAGCACTGCCTACTGTTAGCATATGATATACATAAACACGTAACATAAAGGAAAAAAAATATACAAATGAAAAATGGTCACACTGCTAAAGATTTAACATGTCTTAAAATGATTTGCATATTCAGAGTTACACAGTAGCTATGTAGAAAACATAATAGTAACATAATAATTAGATGCTTCATTTTTACAGTAAGCTACACTGAGTTCAGTGTCTCTGGAGAAACCTAAAGCATCAGATACAGACTTGTACAGGAAGTCAATTTGTTTGCATATGCTGGAAAAAATCACAGATACCCAGCTAAGCACAGGAAAATGTGTCACTAACAGCCAGCATTTTCGACTGGGGGAAGATGGTTTTAGAATACCATCATGTTACTTCAGCTATCAATAGCAGTATAACCAGACTTGATGTAATTAAAAACTGAAATAAGGTTCTATTAACACTGCTGTATGTCAGTTCTGCTTTTTTGCCTTTCTTGGCATGAGTTGTGCTGGAATTGCCTTCCAAACTATGTAACATTGGCTTGCTTGTTTTCCCTGTTACATAACCATTTCTAAAGTTTGGGGAAGTGCTGTGATTCTTTGACCAGGCTGTCTTTTTTTCCCCACTCCTGATGTGCATTAATTGAAGTGAAATGAAAGAACTGCTTCAAATTATTTCTGGCCTCTTGGAAAGCCTCCCCTGTGACTGAAATTCTGAATTTCAGTGCCCCTTGACTGTTTCTCTTAGTAGCAATAGCCTTGTTCCACACCTGGGTTTCCTGCTTTGACTGTAAGTCACCTAGACAATCTCCTTCTGCAAGTTTCCTTAAGATGGAGAAGTGTCCCACTGGGATGTTTGGGGTTTCCTTGGCTGACAGCTGGGTGCTGCTGAAGGATACGTTTCCCACGCAGGCACGGGGGAGCTCTACCTGCTCCCAGTCAGCATGGGGATTGGAGAGGTAACTGCCAAAGGCTTGGCTTGAAACGAGGGTATTGTTAGCTGGAGTTGCCCTGGCAATTCCTCTCTATCAACTTGAGTTTACAGATTTGGGATTTGTCCCCTTGGTACCATTTAAGAGACTTTTTCCTACAAACTGTGTGGCCACGTAGATGGTTATGCATTTACTGCTAGCAAACAAGGTAAGCAAGTGATAGGCAACTAATACCTCATGCATCATCCGTAGGTGCCTTTTCTCTAGTCAGGCTTGATTTTTCCCTAGCACAAACTCGCCTGTGGCACACTCGGGGGAATGATGACTCCTGCTGTAGCAGCTCTGCCGTCCTGCAGGGAAACGGAGCCGTGCAGTTTCCCCTGCCACCAGCGGGTGCCTCCCTCGGCACTGCTTAGTGGCGTCTCCAGCTGCCGGGGCAGAGGCTGGAACGAGGGGAGAGGAGCGGATCGGGTCTCGGGAGTTCTGCCGGGGTTTATTGGTATCGCAGCTTGGGGGAGAAGCGCAGAGAAAGCTTCCAGGGCTGAGCCGGTTGGCTTAACGTTACTACTAGTGGTTTTCCTAAGAAGGAACTTGGTATAATCAAGCCTTAAAAACATGGAGCAGAGGAACCAAGAGCTGTTCGTTGCTTGTTTTCAAGGACTGATGGAGTGTGTGGTGTGTCTACGTCTTGCTGCGTGCATCCTGGACATAGACCTGAGCGCTCACCCAGGAAACCGAGCTGTGGAAGAAGCAGCTTCCCCGTGCAGCTGCCAGGCTGGCGTGCGGGATGCACTTGAGTTCATTGGTACTGCTTAGCCCCTCCCAGCCGGACCAGTGGGTAACAAAATGGGAATTAGACTCTTAAAGTTAGTCCAGAACTTAGCGGAGATACAGATGTCTCCACTTAGCCTTTCTATTTTTGTACCAGCTCTGCAGGAATGCTATAATATTGTTGTCACTCCGAGAAGAGAACTTGTTAAAGAAGTATTTTTCTACCTTAAAGAAGAGCTGCAATATTTAGCAAATGCCGCAGAGCTGGAAGAACAGCTTCATGGAAATGGAGTTTCTCAGTCAGTAAGGAAGTTGAAAGCATTTTGCACTATTACGGCTTGGGGTAATATTTTTATGATAGGAAGTTATTTTTTCCCCAGAAGGCAAAGAAGCTGAAGTTAAGGTGGTTTGTTCTTTTATTGACTTCGGTTTTTATTGAGTTACACTGAGACTGTTTCACAATGTCAGAAGTGTTAATTGAACTGGATAAACTTTCTTCAGATGAATTTGGGAGCAAAAAGGCTTCCAAGTCAGACTTTAAGGAAGGCAAATTGAGTGATTTATGTGCCGATTATCGTGGTTTTCAACTTCACTGCTCGCATTCTGCACCAGCTGGTAAGCCTGCCTTTATATAAACTGTTTCCTCAGCTCTGTGTTCATTGACTCCTGTAACGTGTGAGTGAACTATAAGACCAGATGAGCAACACGGCAGTCTTTGCTGTCACATGTATGCAATCTGAAGTTGTTTTTATTTAAGATAAAGGGTGGAACACATATGCAAGCGAACACTTTTCAGCATCATCTGAGCACTCCAGCACACAAGGTACTGCTAGAAGAGCCCAAGAGGCTGTTGCCTTGTGTTACCTGGATGGCAATCTGTATGTGGGTGCTAACATGGTTCTAATCTAAATGGAAATCAGAGCAGCCTGAGGAGCTGTGCTGGCTGGCATTACACTTGGTGCAGTGTGTACCTGAGGTGTGCCCTCTGGTGCTTGTGCTGTGCCTCCTCTTCTGCTTTCCTCTGGCTTTATCACATCAGGGCTTGTGAAGTTGGAAACGTGCATGCTATAAGGCTCTTCCATGACCATTGTTACTCATCTATAGCTTTTATTTTGGGGCAGGTGTTAAAATAGCTATATATAGCTACTCTAGCTGATAGAGCTAGAACAAGCCGCCCCCCCAAAATGTCAATTAACTAAGTGTCTTGAAACTTGAGTTTCTCTAAAAATTCAGTTACAAAAACACACACAATGTGGCAGTCTTTATTTTTTTCTAACAGAACCACAGTTGATCAATATAATCTCACGTAAGTCTTGAATGCCTACTAAAGCATTGAATGGAAATATATTTAGGGAATCCTGTGTAAGAATGACTAGTATCTTGTGGACTACATGTATTTGGACATGCACTGCTCCTGAGGAATAATCTGGTTTTTAGTTCCATGCTTTTATGATCACTGGAACAAAATGTAAGCAAGAGAAATAGGCAATATCTGAATATATGACACTTGTCCTGTAACAGGATAACCTGCAAGATCTGGAAGACTGCAACTTCCATTCAGCTCAAGTAGGTGAATATGGATATAACTTTGACATTTTCAACTCTGAAGAACTTCTGGAACAGCTGGTCCTTAAATTCAGTTCTTGCACTTGAAAATGGACAAATGCCATGCTATCTGTTCTCTTGCAAGAAAAAATATATTATGCTTTCCTTACTAGAAACGGTTTTATTTTTTTTTTACAACTTTACTATATTTCTTATGTTGTTTTTTTCATAGCAGAAATGCTTGTGGAATCTGGGGATTTTATGGAAACAGGTCTTTGCAAGTTCAGGAATTGAATTTGTCTGTTTCCTGGGATCCTGCAATGTAACTTCAAAATTACCTCTCCTACCCCAGACTGTCATTAAGGTACTTGTGCCTGCAGTAGGTGATGCGCTTTGCTATATTACCAGAAAGTCCAAGTAATCTGTTCTAGCCTATCTTGTCAATCAATTCAAAAATGAATATTCAGCTTGAGCAGTGTATTTTAGTGGGATGGTAACACATTTGCAGGAGAGAGGGAAAAAAAATAAAACCACCTTGTGGGATTCTTATGCTCAAAATAAGATACTTTTTTGAAGAATTACTTATTGGAATTATTTGTTGAAAATGGTATACTTGGGCTGGCACGATAGGATCATCTTGCATAAATGCATTTCCTATGTGTTAGGGGGCTTTTTTTTTTGTTTTTGTATCATGAGAAGAATGAGGTAAATGCTGATGCTTCATATTTCTGATTTGGATGAATGGTTGTGGTCCATGGAATGGAGTGCTAATGCAGTTTCTCTTCCTTTGGAGCTTTTCCTTGATATATTTTGCCAGTGTTTGAAGCAAGCAAGTCATCCGTAGTTCAGTCTTGCGTTGGGTTGGCAGAAATCTGAATGAAAGTGGCCAACTTTCATTCGGATTCCACATGTCATTTCCTAAAAGGAACTTCTTGATCACCTATGGCTATTTAAAAAAAAAAAAAAAAAAAAAAGCTTTTGCTTGTATTAAAACAAATCTGATTTCTTCAAGATCCATCTGTTTCTTAGCAGTGCTGTCTCATAGGCAAAATGAAACCTTTTAAGCAATGGAAACAGGAAACATTTTTGTCAGGCAGTGACAATAGGATAAGAAATTTTCCAAGATGTCAACATGCATCATGCCTCAGGGTGTTGCACCTGGTTTTTCTGGTGCTGGCTCCTGTGTGCCATAGTATTCTACTCTCTAAAGATTCCAAATCTTTCACTTAGTCTTGATGGTTTTTAAGAAATTAAGTATTTTTGAAAATGATTTAAAGAACTGTTCTAAAATCATACCAAGCACCAACAAATGATAGCATAAAGTATAAAACATTAGAACTCAGTGTAAACCTAGAAGAAGCATTAGAATATTTTTCTTCTGCTCACATGCATTGAGTTGTTCTTGAAAAGTAATTTATCACACTTGTGCTATGACTTATCATGTACAAAACAGAATTCAATATAGAAATACGGTCACTTCAGAGAAAGCCTTCTCCTGTAGTGTGCCAGTTGTTTAATTATAAACATGGCACTCAGCAGTGCTAATGCAGAAAAATGAATATCCTGAAATAGTATAATGTTCTATAAACAGGAAATGGAATTGTCATTAGAAGACCTGATGTTTATTCAGAGTTACTGGACACAAAAACTTCTTAACTTTGTTTTTTGTTCCTGGTTTAACCAAACCCTTATCAATGGGATATAAATGTTCAATTGTTTTCCTATGCAAATCTTCTTAAATAAAATATATATAAGCTAACTTTCTGTATATCACTGTCTTCATCACTGATGCAGGTACCAATCCTGAGGCATATTTATTTGGGATCTGCGATCAATAATGTCAATAATGTCAATATATTCTAAAGTAATACCCTAGAATGTGAGGGACAGTATTGTCAACCTCTGTGTGTCCTGATTTTTCCACATGGACCATCTTGATGGTTTGATGACTAATAGTGTAATATCAAGATTGTTTCAAAAGATAGAATTTTGAACTGACCTTCTTTAACAAAATGCTTAGTGACCAAGTGAAAGGCCAATGTCAACTGATTGCCATGGCACTAAGTTCAGCTGAACTCTGAGTGAAAGCTTGAATGAAGCAGACATCCTTTAAACACATGGTAATGTTGAAGCTGATGGTTTTTAAAGAGACCAAGCAATCCTTAAGAAAATAAAGTGATTTTTTTTAAATGTAAATACCTTATTAAAAAAAGAAACTTCAAATAACTTTATTTTTAATACATGATAACATGAAATAACGTGAAGGCCTCTGTTGCAGATAGAGCAATTTGTCTTGACCAATGGGCACCTGAAGGTTATTTCAGCAAAAGAAACGCAGAACTAGATTTCTGTGATCTAGACCTTTTGTATTTGCAGTTCAGAGTTCTCACAAGAAGCAAAGCCAGCCTCTATTCCAACTGTAAATATTTGTTCAGGCTTAAACCTTATCACTGATAGGTGCTATTCTGTTTCATTTCACTACTGTGGAAGTGACTGGAAACATGCAACCTACAATAATGGCCTTATCTACTGGTTTTTGTTTTATGACTGCAAGACAAAAAACGTTCTCACGCATTTCTTGACTTACCTTCTAATATGTGCCAGAATATGTTTTTTGTATAACTTTCTCGTGAATAAATATTTTTATTAAATATCAACACATGAGCGTAAGTGGGGATGGAGTATACATGTAGCCCTCAGACCCTTGTGAAATGAGAAATGTTCTAAATGACATGGCTTGGACTCTTTGACTTCTGTCAGAACTATTGACTTAAGAAGGAATGAAACGTCCAGGCTGGGAACAAACAGAATAATAGGGTGGTCAAGGAAAATGTGCCTTAGTGGGTAGAGAAGATAAAAATTAGTAAATGCTTTCAGCAGTTACCAGTTGGGGAACCACGACCATCAATGTTATAGGTGTGCATACATAGTAACAACTGTGTGTATTTCAGCAAAGGTAGAAGACTGACTAGCCTTTGGGAGTTAATAAAGCAGTGGTAAATGAGCAAACTCCCCTGCAGCTATCACTCCCTCTTTTCATTTCTGAGATGGTTATAGGAGGGAGCAGCAGACTGAACTGAGTGCTCTTTATCATCCCTGTATGTAACAGCCCTCTAAGTAACCTGTCTAGACGGCTTGCTATACCACTCCCTCAGAAGAGCTCAAAGTGGACAAATTGCAGTCTCACCTCATAAGAATAAAGTCATATTATTTATGATATCAGCTGAAAGTAGAAGCCAGAGTGGTAGATCCCTGTCTTTTAAATGGAGCATTTCCTTTTACAAATTGAAATATTTAGTAGTTCAACCATGTGTAAAATCCAAAACCTACATGTTATATATGAGTTTCTTCTGATTGCAAAGACCTATATGAACGTAACTCCTGCTTAACTATGCTTGACAAAATGTTTCTATCTCTTCTGGATCATCAGAAGAATCCTCCTAAACTAGTATTTCCTATTTCTACAGTTTATCAAGTTTTAGTTTCTGAATCAAATTTTCTCCTTCCCTTTATTAAAATTCTGAGAAGTGCTTTGTTTACAGTGCAATGTCCAGAGAACTGCATAAGTAAGGTGTAGTTTCCTGCAGATGTAGAACTGCACAGGAAAAACAAGTGAAAATACACCAGACATGGAAAACCATGTCTAATAGTTGCAGTGCAATTGAAGGTCTGTATATTAAAATAAATTGTGGATGAAGCTGCAGCCTGTTGTAGAATCAGAGTTTGAAACACTTCCACTAACCCAATTTTTTGAAACTATGCAAGCATTTGTAAAATCAACAATTGTAACAAATGATTGCATAAAGCTTAGGTGCTATTTCATACTTTCTCACATTTCTTCTTACACAATAAGAGGTCAAGGAGTGTGATTTTTTTTTTTTCCTTGATATCAAGAAGCAACTGAGATCTTGTTTTGAAGTTCAGTGTTCTGAAACCATCTTTCTGTTTGTGTCACAGCAAACCACTGCTTTGCTGAAAGATGTCAAGCAACATAATGACGTCAGAAATAGAACAGAAATGATATTAGTCTCTTACCCTCAATGCAGCAGTATGTATTTCATTACTTATGGATAACAGAATTGCTACAAACCTTAATCGCCCTTATATTGAATTCAAACTTTATCTTGGAAACAAATGTTATGTCCATGTCATTGCTCAGAAATAAGTTCTCACTTTGAAAACAAAACAGGTATCTTGTGTAGGGATGTATCTTTTGTAGGGATTGCAGGAGAAGGGAAGCTGGGGTAAAAAGCACCTCTGTTCGTGTATTTATGGAGGCTGGAACATTGCATAGAATGCTCTAAGGCTTAGTACTGACAACAGTCAGTCTTACTATTCAGCCTTAAGATGTACTATAGGTACACATGGAAGATAGTTCATTTTGGCATGCCTGCTGTACCAAAAAGTTGATTAATAATGTATAAAATAAGCCTGTGGCTAATGAATAATTCAGAGATTGTATAGAAGCTGAGTGTACTGAGGTATTCACCTCTGCCCCTGGGGGTCATGACATGATCCTCACATAGCTACAATAAATGGAAACTAAGCTGAATATAGAAACTTAATTTTTCCCGGAGGCATCATTTCTTTTCTGTGCTCTTCCTTCCTATAATGAGCTATTTACTTTTGGTTCAAGGGTGGGGTAGGTTAACTAACTCTAAGTAAAGATACATTAATGATTTATAATCGCAGGTTTTATTTCCCAAATTCCCTCAGTAGCAATAGACGAAATATGTCTACATAAAGAATGTTGCACTCACAGGTATTTCAGGAACTTTGAATTTTTTGAAAGGTGAAGTCGACATTTACAAAACATCAGTATAGGCTCAATAACCAAGGTCAAAAAAATGAGAGTTAGAATCAAGCCTGAGCAATCTTGTTGTAGCACACTGTCTGAAGCCTGGAAAAGCTGACTACAGTAATGAAACACCTGTGTCTTGTTAGCAGAAGTGATGCTATGTGGCTTTTCTTTCTTGTATTCTTTACACAATGAGTTTATATTGACAAATTGGTGTCCAGTATGCTATAAGGACGCAAGAAGACAGCACAGATGGGGGAGGTCACTGTCGTATTTAAGGTCTCCTTAAAAATTTTAGGGTAAGGATATATCTTTGTATGGTACTATAATAGAATGATGTTTTGTGGCACTGACTACCAAAAAAAAAAAAAAAAAAAAAAGAAAAAAGACTGAAGTTCGTGAGTATTATAAACAGAGTAAGTGTATTAATAACTTTGGTAAGTTATTAACGTATCAAACATGTTTGGTAAATTCTAACCTAGATTAGAGATTAGTAGCAAGTTTTTCACTCTGAGGGTGGTGAGGCACCAAAACAGGTTGCCCAGGGAGGCTGCAGATGTCCCATCCCTGGAGGCATTCAAGGGCCAGGTTGGATGTGGCTTTGGGCAGCCTGCTATAGTGTTTGGCAACCTTGCCCAGAGCAGGGGGTTTGAAACTAGATGATCTTTAAGGTCCTTTTCAACCCAGGCTATTCTATGATTGAGTAATGCTCTTCAGGCAAGGTAGAATACATTTGTATTTGATATTTGAAGCCTTACTGTAAAGCTTGACAGCTCTGCCTAGACAGCATGCAATGAGGAAACAAATGATGTCAGTACATAATCTATCAGCTATTGCTTAGAATCAGTTTCAGTTTCTTTTATCTTAATAGAGAAAAAAAAAACAACTTGGGGTTCTGTTACACCACCATGAATATACAGACACTCTACCAGTTTCATGTTCCTCTAGACCTTAATATTTCTTGATATACTATGTCCTCAGTTAATCTGATTCTTTTTAAAAAAATAAACTTCCTGAAAAAACATGTTTAGTAATATTTAGAAGGGACATCATGGGACACAGAGAGAGAGTTATCTGTGCAGGCAGATGAATGTTATAAATAGAAAGAGCTTTGAGTGGTGCTGGAAGAGACAAGTGTGTTTTTCCAAGAGCACATGGTGAGAAAGAATTTGGCTGCCTATTAGTCTCAATCCTAAAATGTTCTGTTTAGCTGGTAAAATAATAAATTGAGATGGTATTTTTAGGAATTAAGCATTTGTACATGCAAAGGTATTATTAAGTATTTAGGTCTCCATCATATCTATGCTTTGACTCCTAGGAGATGTGCTGAGGCATGTTACTTAGATCCAAATACAGGCATCTTGAGCCAGTGCAATTATGCCAGATCTCTTGAACTGTGTACAGTTTGTGAGGATGATCAATGTCAAGTGTCTGTTTTAACTCTTTGACTGAATGCTGAAAGTGACTATTTCTAAAATACATACATCCTGTTCAATATTAAAATTAAAGAGCTTGTACTTCTTTGCAACAACAAAAAAAACAGCATCCTAAATTAGATTATGCATTGTAAGTCTTTTAAGTAATAAAAGACCTTATTTATCTATTCTTTTACTTCTATCTTGCTCTGTAATGCTGTGTGTTCTATGGAAACTGATATTGTAGTTATCTATTAACATTTCTGTCAGGATGTTATTAAAATGAAAAGTAGTTAAACAATGCTTAGTTAACTTGCTTCCAAGGAACATTATGATGTCCATTGAAATGTACTAGATTGGTCTTACCAGAGCACTGAAGTGCAATCTACTTCCTATAGTACCATTTTTCTTGCATGATTAGAAACGAAGAATTTTCTTATAGTTTTTAGAAAGTAAATTCTCATCTTTATCAGTGTGTTTTTGTTTGTTGGTTGGTTTTCTGGTAGTTGCTTTAATTATCTTTTTCCTTAATTATTTTTTTCTCCCTCCTTTTCTGTCTAGAATAAGGAATAACAGCTCAAGCCAGTCTTTCAGTCATTATGGTTACGAAGGTTGCTGACAGCTACCATACAGGGCGTAGCATTGGGACTGTGAATAAGAGGTTAAAACAAATTTCTTCTTTCCTTACCTAGGCATTGATAGATGACTAAAGAGTGGAATTCCCTGAAGTCGTTAAAATAACTTAGAGCCTATTCTGCAAGCTTTTTCTCATTTCATCTTAGTATATCTTTGCCTTCTATGTTCCAGACATTTTGATGTTGACATTCCAAAGCTGTTCCCACCTCTTCCCATTCAAAAGTTTTCATTTCTGCAAGACTATAAAATATTAAAGGAAAATGCTCTTGGGGGGGGGATATTCGTTTACTCCATCTCTCCTTCACTCCAACATCATGCTGCTGAACCTGAACAAGGAGTCAGATGAATTATTTAAGTGAACCACCATCAAAGTCCTGTGCTGCTGTGTCACAGATTTATGCTCAAGATTCCTGTTGTCAGATACTATTTTGCTAAGGGGTGAGATATACGAGGTATGTGTGGCTTTTTTCTAAGGTTCCCTGCTAAGACAAGCTCTATTTGCACAGCTTAAGAGAGACAAAACTTAATGAATAGAGGCCCTCAGCCTGGAGGCCCTGCCAAGCTAAAATGACTTTTTGTTCAATGGCATTTTGATACTGGATTGTCACTTTTATTTTTGGAGAGAATTCCTGATGTAAGTCAATCAAGAATGTAATTATATTCATCTGTGTTTTTTTAAATGACTGTCTTCAAAAAAATGCACAGACTCTGGAAGTTGTGTTTGAGAAAACAAAGAGCTATTGAAAGAGAGAACCTAGTTTTGCTATAACGTTTGTGTTGGCTGGTCAGTGTGGCCCTGTGGAATGCCTGCTATGAGTCTCTGATGGTTGCTGCTTATTTCTATTGACAAAACTTAATATTATTTCAGAAATAAATAGTAGTAAAAATAGCAAGTATATTCTGGGTAGCGCAGATATTTTGTTTCTTTCTGTCAAAAAGAAAGACAAAAGATTGAGTTACTCAGGATTAAGGAACTGAGTGTGTGTAAAATTAATGCCCTTCTGGTTTGTTTATCAAAACCCAACAAGACCATAAATCCTCAGAAGTCAAGGATCCTAAAAATTAAGTTGAATGAAGTTTATTCCAAATGCTGACTTTATTATTATTTTTTTTTTTGCTTGAGAGGAACTTGGCTTTGTCCTCTGAATTTAACTAAATGATGTAACATTTTTATATTATTTTCCTTATTTCTGGAGAAGCAGTTTTGTCGTTAGTAGACACTTCTCACACAGGATGTATTTCTGGCTTGTTCATTAACGTCAAGAAGGAAATAGAGGGGCACTGAAAAGCATACAGACAGGTGTCCCGTTGATAGATGTTCTGTCAGCCTCAGATTCACGTAGGCTTAAATACATTGTATTTCTTCCCACATTCTGTTATTTCTGTTTGTGTTATCAGTTACAGTGGACCTAAACTTGCTAAGTGCTACTTTTATTTTTAGGAAACCTTTCCACACGTTTTCCTTCTGATTTTCTTTGTTTTGCCAGGAAAGCAAAGTAAAGATGACTTGGGATCTCTGGGGGGAATTGTTATGCTTTTCTGTCCTTGATAGGATTTCAAGGAATTCCCCTACTTACGTCAAAAGTCCACCTCACTTGGTATCCTGTTTCTGGCGTGGAACAGTATCTCCCCTTACAAAGGAAAGGAGAATAGGAACGCATCCTGTTGGCCATGTTTCCAGAACCTCCTCAAGGATATCCTACCACATGATCAGAACGAACAGTGATGAAATCCTGCAGGAGGTATGGCACCCAGCTTGAGAAAATCAGTCGTCAGCCTCATACATGCACAGTTTTTGTCACTTGAGACCGAAGTTTCCAAATCACTGATTTTAGCTAGTTCAGAACTGGGATAAAGTGTGCTTAAATGGGCTGGGGCCAGGGGAAGACCTACTAAAAAAAAAAAAAAAAAAAAAAAAAGATCCTCTGATGTACGCTGAAAAGCCTCCAAACTGATTTTGACTCTCTTTTATGCAAATCATGTTTCTAATTTTCAGCTGGTCTGTTTCTCTCTCTCTTTGTTCAGGGTCAGAGAATATTCTCTGACTGTCTGATCAATTCTCTGTTCTGTCTTCCGATCAATTGAATATACAGCACATGAAACAGTCTTCCTCTCTTACTAAATTCCTAAGGTTTTTTCTTGACCTTTGCATAACTAGTCATCCGTCCATCACATTTTATTTGGTTTCATCTCACTTATGACTTTTCATTTCACATGGCATGTCTGGATTTATTTTTAACATTTGTTTTCTTGCTCATTCCTTTACACCTCTCACATGACAACTTATCAGAGTATATCATACATGTAGGCTTTAAACATTGGTATTCAGTCCATTTCTTGAAACCAGTTGTCTAACTGTACCTTATTTTTTAACTACTCTTTTAATACTTTAACATACGTTGAATTAATGTTACTTTCCCTTTCTCTTCTGGTGCCAATAGCACAATTTTACAGCTATTATTTCTGAGTAAAAAAGTAAATTTATTCTCTCCTTTTTTAGGTCTAGAAAGCTGTACGTGTAATATTTTTTTTTTTTGGGGGGGGGGAGAAGGGAAAAGAGGGAATAAAGAAAAGAGTTTGAAATTGATATTTTTAGACTTTTTTGGGTGCAGCTGACAAAACTATGCAAGATCTGGTGTGATGTATGCCATCTATATAACTTCAAATGTCTTCAGTGATAAGGAAATTGCTGTTAGGCAATTTCTGGAAAATTGAGGTGTGAAGAGATTGAGGAGCCTCAAATCAAAAAATAAAATAAACATTAAAGTTCCTTCTGATTTTACACAGAATTAGGACCCCTTAGCATTTTTGGGAAACAGGTCCTGATTCATTTGCCTAAGCCCATAAAGCAGCTGGGAGATCTAAGTTCTATAGAGCTGCTTGTGGGTTTTAATATACATACATCTACATAGATGTATTTTCAGCTGTTCCCAAATTATATTATGAATTTGGTGTGCTATATAATGCTTACTGGATGATCTTCAAGAATAAAATGTCCCTATAACAACATTTTCTGCCTCTAGGCAGCAAAAAAAGTTTGAAGGTATCCGTGACCCCTTCTCACAATGTCAAATATACATGTGGAATCAGGGTATACTCTGATAAGTACAAAGAGAAGACCACTACTGGAGTTAGGCATTTTTATTTCTAGGTTATAGGCTGATCTTTCCAATTCAAAAATAGACACAATAAAGAAGAACAAGGCTTCCTGCTAATGCAAGGCTGAGTTCACTATTGGTTCACAGAGTTACACCTGTTTGCTTCAGATGAGGGATCTACCTCAAACTCACCATGCAGACATAAAAAAAAAATAAATAAAAAAAAAAAAAAAATTAATCCTGTAGGATATTACCACAGGGAAGTTGAACTGTGTGCAGAAAATCATCTGAACAATCAAGTGAAACACTTCTGAGAAGTGAGTTCGGGAAGTAAAGAAAGAAAATTGCAGTTTAATCTTCATAAGAAAATAGTTCTGATGTAAGAAAGTAGTCATTTACTGATACTCCTATACTTGAAGCACCTATCTTTCTGTTTTGAGTAGTAATAATAATCATACAGCAACTTTAGCTATTTGTGAAGGAGGAGATGAAGTGAGTTTCAAAGAGATTTTTTCCTTTTCTTTTTTTTTATTTTAGAAATGCAAATTGATTTCTCTGGAGGGAGGAATGCTTACAGACAGCTTTGCAAAAATGATTTTGTAACTAACAGCCTAGAGTAGAAAAAAATGGTTATAGCCTTTCCTCCTGAAAAGATAAGGGAGTGAACCAAGGAATCTCTTAGATGTGCCAAGCTTGTGACAATGTGCTTTCTGAAGAATTTTATGTGGTAAATTGAGATGTTAAAACCTGGAACAACTCACAGTGCATATATACATACGTTGACTTCTTGGAGAACAGATTGGGAAGGCGACCACTTGGCACTGTCAGCGCTCCTTTGTTCTTTGCAGCACACGCAATGTGAGCATGAAACCAAGGTGTGGGTGCAATTGAGGCTTTGGATTGGTAACAGCAAGTCATATGTAGCTGTGTGTGAACGTTTCCTTTTGCCTTTTGAAAAGATACTTAAAAATAAGGCATAAAAAAAAAAACAAAAACAGATGAATGTTAGAAACGTGAAGCTACTACACGTTCCAAGTTGGCATGTGAGCTTTGTTCAAACTGTCCTCCAAAAATAGTTCTGATGATAATGCCACAAGTTTAATGATGTAATGAAACTCCTCTCTGCCACTGCACAGGGAAGCAGGGCAAACGTTTTCTCATTTATCTCTTTTTCTTTAGTAGGAAAAAGCCCTAAATATGTTCTTTACACTGAAAGAACACACTATCTCGCTAGTTATTTAGCAGGCTTCTGCAGGCCTGTCCTGCAGCACCAGCTTACAGTAGTAAACCATTGCGATTTTTTTTATGATGGCTACTTGCTGTCAGACTACCTGAGTACAACCCAGACCTGAAGATTCCATTGACTGCAGAAGCAATATTAAAAAATGGAAAGGGGAGATAAAGAAACACAATCCTGACGGTGTTTAAAAACTTGAAATAATTGACATAAACCTAATATGAGGCTACAAATTTTGGTAGAACTTGTCATCCAATAGTGCTTTTTCAATACAAATCCAACTATAAACCAGCCAACAACTTTACTGTAACAAGCAACCCAGTGTTCAAATCAACTCCAAAAGTATTCGTTCATCACTCTGAAGACTATCAGATGTAAACAAAAGCTACTGCACAGCGCTTTCTTAAATGTATTTTGGAAAAGCTATTTATATCAATCAAGGTTTTGAGTGTTTAGAGTCAAGATGATGATTTTGTTCCCTAGGTGGAGTTTCACTCTTATCTCATTATTTTCCTCTTACTGTTACAATATGAATTATGTTTTGACTTACTTTATAACCTTACAAAAACATGAGAAGGACCAAAGAGCAATGCAAACAACTCTTTTTGTTATCAATAGCGACTTATTTGCATCTCTTGGGAGAAAACTGAACTCGTGAAACTGCTGCTATGCAAGCATATTGTGGTAGTATATTGCTTACGCTATGGTTTAGTATCCAGCACTGTCTAAAGCTGTTTGTGCTTCTCTTCTGCAGTGTCATGTATCTAAAATTTTCTGTGAAAAGGATACTGAACAGCCTGACTGTACCAAGTTCTTTGTTTTCACCCTCTGTGCTGGCACACACCAGCACTGACTCTGAGGCTGCTTGTTTGAGAAAGCCTGCTTTCTTAAGTGTTGGCAGCATAACACGAGGATATGATGCAAGTTAAAATTCTGATTGGTTTGAATGTTGGTTAATGCTTAAATGTCTCCAGCAACTTATAGCTTCATTGCATCAATATACTAGAACTATACATCATGAAATTCACGTACATTCATTTGTTATTCCTTCCTGAAAATTTAAATCTTAAAAAAAAAAAAAGTCAAATTTTACAAGGAGTTGCAAAATAAATTATCACAACAGTGTCTTTAAATAAGAGTTTAAATCAGCAAGAAGTTCAGATAATGAGTTTTAACTTGGTCATGCTCTTGCAATTTACATGTAGGCTAAAATCTGATATCAGCGTTTTGAGGTGTGGTTAAGTACCACACGATGCAGTAGAGAGTTGTAAGCTTGGTCATCCATAGTTTGACAGCTTTTTGTGAAAGTTTTGTTCTGTGAAAACTAATAGTGAGCATCATGTTCTTCAATGGCAGAATATGGATGTTTCCTGACTAAAGCCTTTCTTTTTTTAAGTACGTTTAAAAAAAAAAAAAAAAGAAAGTAAGAAAAAAGTTTATAGATTTGGGGGGAAGATAACTTGTTAAAATGGCCATTAACAAGGGCAACTTCCACCAGCAATGCATGTTAATTGAGTCTTTGTCATTCTTGACACTTTTTTCATTATTATAAATGCCTTTGCAATTTTAGCCTAGACATGGAACAAAGATTTGTGAAATACCTTTGAAGACAATGGCGTGTTTTAGTGATTTTAACAGCCTCTTGAAGGTTGAACCTACAACTTAAGTTTTTATTTAATTAAGAAACCTTGATATAAATCATTTCTTTGTACTCACTGCATTTTGGAACTTATCTCAAACTATCAGATACAGTAACACTTCCACAGTAAGAGGGGCCTTGGGTTTGGGGCTTCTGCATCTGTGTTAATGAGGAATGTTTCCCAGTATTGGGATACTGAAGAGATGGGAGCTATGCTATACTGCTGCAATAGTTAGAAAATCTCTGAAAGAACAGAGAAAGTCAGCTGTGCAGCAAAACAAAGGGCATTCTGCTCCACATCATTCACTCTGATGGCATTTGCTGCAGAAACTGGACGTGGTAAAGAACGTAACTAGTGAATAAGAAGTGACAAGATATTTCTTCATCTTTACTGCTTCTGACTAATATATGTATTTAGCTTGGGCATAAGTTAATATTTGTAAGGGAAATCCTCAGACTTGGCTGTTGATGTCAGAATATCAACAAATTAAGCAGTATTAAAAGGTAACTTTTGAATCATTCACGTATGAAAGATACTTTTCACATGACATGTAGAGTAGTTATTGACACAATGTACGTGGAGAACTATGACATTAGAAGGCCTTGTTATAACAAACTTTGCATTTGAAGAACACTGCAGAATGATGTGCAATATGTATAAGCTGCCAACATGGTAAGGGGCTAGCTTAGCTGAAAAACATTTGAAAAGTGAATGACTTGTGCAACTGTATTCTGAAATGACTAGGGCTCAGTATGACGCAAATTTCCCTTGACAGAATGCACTGAAACAAGGCTGCTCTGGTGGTATTGTTATTTCTATAATCTCATAAATCTAAGAAATCATTAGTAGATGTGACGCTGTAAATGGCAATTGTGCTAACTGCCTTACATATAGGTATTTCTACAGAGCTCACGAAATGGGAAGTGCCAAAATAATGATCATACTACTACTACTTCATCTCTCTACCTATGATCATACTACTACTACTTCATCTCTCTACCTATGATCATACTACTACTACTTCTTCTCTCTACCTATACTTGTTACAAACATGTATTTGAAACCTGTCTATCTTTTAAGGAATAGTTATTGCATTTTTATTTTTTTCACAATGACTACATTTCATACAGCATTCAAATAGGACATCTACACAAACCGGGAGGCAATGCATAGACTTAGTCAAGGAAACAACTGGACCATAAGTTTTCATTTGCTTGTTTACTTTTCATCGTTTTCTATTTGGTTTCTTTCATGCCGCTTCTGGGCTATGGATAAACTAAGCTTCTTACTGTTTCTGCGTGTGTAACAGGAGGATTGCACTCTTCACAATCCCGTGTCACCATCTGAAATACTTACATCGCTTGTCTTCAAGGCTTGTTTCTTGGGTTTGTACTCATTGACAAAGGACAAGTTGTGTTCTCAGTGCATGTTATTTGGTATGATTTTATTTCTGAATATATTTATTTCTGAAAGTCATACACAGAATAATTGATGGTGTTCAGGATGGCATACAGAACCAGTATAGTTTGTATAATTTCTACTACTGGCAATAATTTGTACTAATGCACCAGTGATTGATACGGAGGTTATAAAGTTTCCACTATTTTCTTAACTTGGTAATAGTGCTGTTATTGTTGCACTATAGAGAAAAGTTATAGAGGTCATCTGTAGTTTTGATATTTTGACTTTGATTAAAAGCTAACTTTTTTTGTGTCAAACTGTAGTAAATATAGGAAGTTAAAAAGCAGAGTTTTCCCGTGGCTGAACTTAGTAGCTCAATGTGAACTGGTTAGGACAAATGACAGAAAGCAGTTATCAAGCTACTGTTGATGGTGATGGAAGCACATCTGGAAACATGACACTGGAAACATGAACCCACAGTTTCAGTAAAGAAACGAGTCTTACACATATATCAATGACTGGTAGACTCTGGAATCAGTCATTAAAAAGAAATAAGCATTGTGTCACTTAGCTAATGAAATATATTGCTTATTTATTTTTGATGCTGGAAGTCCTCTTTGATTTGCATTACTAAAAATGGCTGTGCTAATATGGTTCTTCTGAGACATTCATTCTCTGTTCTTATCATGCAATCCTTCTGTAAAACATAAAAATGATTAATGCAGGCTGAGGTTCATGGCTAATTTCTTCTCATCCTCTGTATTCCTATATCAATAACCTCTTTGACTCACATTTTTTTCTTCATTAACGTGATGGAAGATTTGTACCTTGAAATATGACAATACCGATCAATAAGTACTGGGTAAAATGTGCTTTGCCTGTTCTTATTTCTGTGTTAGTAGTACTGTTGATTTATATTTATTTTTTTCTGTAAAAGGGTCTTGTGACAAGAAAAAAAAAAAAAAAAAAGTTCAATCTTTTCTCTCTTAAAACTTTTGAACAGCAAGTTGCATATTCAGTTTATCTGCAGTACGAATAACATTTTCCAACAGGCCGTGTTTGGACTAGCTAGGTAGGCAATGTCCAAGCCAAGAAGTCTAACAGTGAGAAGTGTTATTTCCCTGCCTTACCCTTAGCCTAAGAGTAGTCTAAGAAACCTGAGGAAACTGCCTCCACCGAATGGAGGGTAGCAAATTAAAGCAGGATTTTTAGTATTTTCTCCTATTAATAATACTCCTGTCCTCACAGTTCATGTGCCATTTAGTTCATGTTCCTGTGTTATGGTTCTCACTCATCTTAAAGAGGACTTGAAAGAGAGAACTGGTGCAGTTGTTCAACAGGCTGTCTTTAAAATGAAGAATGAAAAGGAACTTGGACTTCCAAGGATATTTTGTTTCAGCAAAATATCTTTTTGGACCAATTCTAAGTCTCTGATGTTGCATATAATAATAATTGTATAGTTAATAGAAATTAAATCTATTCATGTAATTGGATTGAAGTTACTTAATCATCATGATCTACAATGTAGAAGTTTAAAGTAGATTTTAACTTTTAGCCTCAATTATAATTGCTAAAAATTTATTACATATTCAAAATGCAACTGTTCTGCAGTTGTTGGAGGTAAAGTGAATGTTCATCATGCTTCTAGTCAAGAGCTTTTACTGTTCTCCCTGAAAACAAAACAACATCTGTTTTTGTTTGAGCTTGCATAGTTTGGGTGTTTGACTTCTTGAGAAATACGCACCAATCAAATATTTTCAGCTTTAAAATGTCTAAATAAGCAAGCAACAAGGCATCCATGACAGAGAACTGGCATTGCTACATGGATAGGAACAATGTCTACAACTTCCAGTGAGATGAAGTAAATTATAAGTAAAAATAGTCCTTTTCAACTGTGCAAAATTAGGTCTCGGCTTTTTCTCCTGACTTTAATCTTAAATATTTGTCATACTGTATGGGAGTCTGAGAAAGATATTCAGCTTCGATTACTTATCTTCACATCTGTAAATTGGAATAAGATTCTCTATTGCTAAAATGAGGATGCAGAGGTATGAAAATCAATTAATTTTCAGAATTCTGGATAATAGAACTGTGCGATGTTGGTTCTTTATGACTTCATACAGAGGGTTGTTCCAGGTTTTAATACCTTCGCTTTTTTGTCCTTTACTAGAGAATGAAAAAAAAAAGTAGAGGTATGCTTTGCAGAGATACCTCCGATCAAATGAAGACCATTCGATCTATTATAAAAATTATTATCAGTTTAAAAAATATAATTTTTTTTACTCTTCATCCTTTGTTATCAGTTTTCAGATAGTATGCAGAGGTGTTAAAAGTAAAATGAAACAATAGTACCAATATGGCCTGGGGGCCAATTCAAATTATATTCTCTAGGGGAAGTAACGTCTCTATCTGCACATTATTCATGACTCCAAGGTTTTTCAAATGCATTTGTGAAATAACCTGCATAATCTTGAGCTGATCAGGAAAAATATTGTTTCTTATAGATTTTTAAAATAGCTGCTGTTTTTTGCTTTGACAGGTAGCAGTTTGGGGAGGACTAGTAGTAAGTCCAGGTATAATAACCACTGAATAAAGAAAACAACAAAACAAAAAGAAGATAAAGCTAGATGTAGAATTAATTTAATGAAAAATTATTATTGATTTTTTTTTTGTCAAGAACCTCAGCCTATTCCTCTAGTAGTAAATGAAATGTATGAGACGTTTTCTCCAGAGTGAAGTCTAACTGGTAGAGCTTGGTTGATGTGTGTTTGTAAGGTCTTAGGTGCTTAAAAAAGAAAGAAAAGAGGGATCTCCTATTGAGTCGTAACATTAATTCCGTGGCATGCACATAACACAGGAATATCTTGTGGTATGTCGTGGGTTGTCATGAATGCCTGTATGCCGAAACAGGCCCCCATGGCCTTCCTCTTTAGTTCAGCAGTTTGAGCACTCAGTCCTCCCAATGCAATCACTGCTTTTACTGGACCATCTCATGATACCTGGGGTCCCTGAAGGCCATACCATTCTGTCTGTTATGGGTTCATGCCAGAAGACCATTATGCATTTTCAAGACAGGAAGGGTTGCAGTTTACCAGTCTTCCCCAGGAGCCCATCTCTTCTCCACAGTGAAGAGGGGCAATTAGCACTGTTCAGGTTCACATATGTAAGCTCAAAATTTCAGCCTGTGCAGGGCAGAGCCAACAGTCCTCATCTGCCTTTCTCCAAGAGGTTAAGGAGGTCTGGAGTCCTGGGAGAGAAATACCCAGTGGTGAGATCAGGCAGCACTGTGCACGTGATGTGTTTTGGTGTGGGAGCAGGATCTTTGTGTGGAGACACTCACTGTGGAGACAGCGCTGGCCTTTTGGAACCAGAGCACTGCTTTTGGTGAGCCCATCCCTGCAATGCAGATATCCCTAGTTCTTATTAGTCCCCAGAGCTCAGTAGGGCTGCATGAAATGGCAAGTATTACAGGTTGCTAAAGCTGTCCACATTTCCTAGCTACAAGTGGCCTGTACCAGCCACCCAGCATGTGGACTGGTCCAGTCTCCATAACGGAGTGGTAGGAGAGAGAGCTCACCTTAGTGAGATCTGCACCCCTTCTGTGCCTCCTTTTTCATGCTCTTGTAAGTAAATTGGTTACGTCAACTACTGTTCTCTCAGCTAGCACCCCTTACAGCTCTGATTGTATTTGTAGGTTAGACAAATTTTGCTATAGCCAGATTACATACATTGAACCCATATATTCACAGCAATAGCAGAGAGGAAAAGGTTTCCTTGAAGCAGGTGTAGCTTACTTGCACTGCCATTAGTGCAGTGGCTGGCCCTTGCTTCCACTCTGGGTCTTGGAGGTTTGGTTGCAAGGATGATAACCTTACAGCAACATCTCAGTGAGTCAGTTTTTGGTGGTCATTCAAGGCACAGGAAACACTGAATAGACAAGTCAATAATCTACACATTATCTCTGTCTACTGCATATGTTCTACCTTTGTAAGCAGGCAGGTGAGCTTTGCCATTGGAGTGGGTCCAGCGAGGCCAAGTCCTGCACCTCCAGCATCCCCTGTCCCTAGGGTATGCCAGTCAGCAGCCTAGGCATGTCCTGGTCACAGAGTTGGAGTTAAAGCTTTTACCTGCTTTGGTCTTTTAAAGTTTATCCATTTCTTTTTGCAGTAAGTGGACATATTGTCAACACGAAGCCATTTGCCTCACTGGCCATAAGCTACAAGGTAGACGCCCCTTCCTGTGTGCCTTCTCTATCCCAAGTTTCTCAAGAGAAGTCCTCATTCTGCACTCATTATTGGCAGTCCGTGTTCTTGTCCTAGAGCAAGAGGAAAACAATGAGGATTTGTCTGTAGCTTTCAAGAATATAATGAGGATGATACCAGGACTGTGTCTGGTTCTGTCTTGAGCCTATGGGGGTCCTTGTGGAGGATAAGGCATCTCCTGGAATAGTGCTGAGCGACGAACTCAGGAAAAAGCCAGTGGCATGGTCCCATTGAAATTAATAATTGGTAACCACTGAACCATGTTAACTTCTGGATTGTGCAAGGGCATTGTTTGGGAGCACCATGTTGGCTGCTCAGTGTGCCAGAAACTGTTTGTTTTAATAAAAATTGTAATAATTTATTACATTCCACATTGCTAACAGTATAAGGGCAAAGGCCATTGCATGCTTGTTCCCACAATTGATTTGCTTGGAGAGAAATAGCCTCAGACCTTTGCCATGTGGAAGCTACATAGAAGACAGGCATATGCAACCAAAATGACATTGACAAGTATTACTTCCTTGTTCAATTCCTAGTCTAGAAAGGATAGAGAAAGCAACTAAAACAACTGGGTTTTGCCCTCTGAAAGGTTGCTCGCAGGACATGCAATGTTTCATTTTACGTGCTAAAAATTTATTTTGTAGCACGCAGCAGTCTGGAAGGGGGGAAGGGGTTTGTGTTGTTTCTGTTGTTGTTTGGGTTTGTTTGGTTGTTTTGTTTGTTTTTAATCAAAATCCTATTTTCATAAGATATATATTGTTTACAGCATTTGTGACAAAACAGCAAGACCTTGGGGAAATAGATCTCACAATGATCTGTTCTCCCAGAAGTTGCCAGATGGGATTTCTTCTTGGGGGATTAACTCCTTCCTCCTCCCTGTCTTCTCTTTAAGATAAGTGCTTCCTAAACAGTCTGGGCAGTTTGACTGCTAAACTCTACTACTTATTGAGTAATAATCTATCGTGTACTAAAAGCTTGCTTTAGGGATGGTCCCATATTTTTGGGAAAAGCTTAGCCATCTTGTTTCCAGAATTTCAAATCTAATGTTTGTGTTCATTCCTGTTACACAATGGGTTAGATGCCAGAGGGATTTAATTAAAATTATTGTTCTTTACATCTTTTTAGGTTAAAGTGGATTGGTCTGATTTTTTACTAATGTCCTAGTCTTTGTTTAAAGACATCTTAGTTCTCTACTCCATGAACTGGAAAACTAGTTTGTTTAACCTGAAAGCACAGTTTCCTGAAGGGTAAAAATGCAAACTAACGCATTTACATTTACATGCCCTAGGAATATTAGATGTTTGTGGATATTTAGATGTTTTGATCCTTCCACTCGGGCTCATCTTTAGGCACCTGAATAACTTCAGTTAATCTCGCTCCTATGTTTGAAAATGGAGCTGCATTATGTGTTTGGGGGACAAGGACAGGGCAGTTAGATGCCGTTAGCTACTGTTACCTACTCTGTTTGTTAGCCGCTTATCTGTACTACCTGCTGTGCCAAAATGAAACAATTCCATTGATGATCTTGTCTGTGATCTAAATGTGGACGTGACTGATTATTATTGCTCTTCACAAGGTGATTTCCTCAATGTATCTCGTGTTCATTTATTTTCCAAAACTAAAATTTCTTTTTTATTATTATTTTATTTGTTTTTATTTTGAACAGTCAACTGGAATCACTTCACTTTAGAAGCTGGAAGACTTTCAGAGAGATTTATTTTGATAATTGTTCTGTAGAAGGATTTGATGTGTTTCTGTTCTGTGTGAGTTTTCTGTTTTTGTTTTTTTTTTTTTTTTTTTTTTGAACTGTGTAATTAATCGATAGTATAGATACTAGTTGAAGTTGTTTCAGGTATATGTACTGTTCTATAGCTGTCTTAATCTCGGCTTATTTATTTCTTGAAAAATCAACATTTGTATTAATTTTACAGTGATTGCACCATACTTTCATGTGTCTGATTCTTTTGGTAATTTTTTTATTGAGGTGAAACTTCCTTATATCCACCTGAAGTGGGTTCCTGGTTCGAAAATCTCAGATCCACCCCCCCCACCCCACCTCCCCCCATAAAAAAAAAAAAAATCTGTGTCATAAGCCTTAACCATTCTGAGTCACTCTTTGTCAAAGCTCTTTTTACCTTTTAATGGCCATAATTTATAAATTTGAGTAACTGTTATAACCTAGCATGATCATCAGGTGGGTATTTTTTATCCCACTTTGATTACTATCTTGAGCTGTCTTATTTTGTGCTGGTGTATTTTGATCACATTGAGCAAGGAAGTTTTTGACAAAATGTACACAGTTATTTTATCAAACAGACTACATGTATAAACTCAGACTTGTTCACAACTTCATAGTGGTATTCAACTTGATGTAAACATTTATACTGACAAAACACGTAGTATACTTTGGCCTTTCAAGGTAAATGAGACAAGTAAATTCTGTGAAGAAGATTTTCTTAGCATTTTGGATATAGGAGAGGTAGTGCATGAAATCATATTAAAATTTGGTATAGGAGAGGGAACTTTTTTGGAACCTTTCAGGAATCTTTCATTGCTTGGATAAGAAAAGGGGATAAATACTACTGATTCTGAAAGGACTGATTAACTATAGACATTGCAATGAATAGATGTTTTCCACCTTTGAAATGACAAAACAAGTAAAAAGCAAGCAAGGTTTAGAATAATAGGTGATAAAAAGTCACCTGTAGGGATAGCAGATTATTTCTATTGCAACATTACAAAAGCTTCAGTTGTAATATTATGAAACAGATGGATGAGATGGGAAGGTATAAGAACAATAATTTCTTTTAGTAATTTTTCATTTTGAGAATATGTACACATTTTCCAGGGAGACTTCAAATTCCAAATACTGTGAAACACAAATTGTCTGATAAAAATGTCAAATTTTGGAGTAAGCATTGACAGAAACAAAACCAAAGGCTTAGAGATAAATGAAGGATTAAATGCAAAGTATGGTTTGAGAAAGGTAGATATCAGTAGGTAGAACTTTTAGGTTCTACCAATTAAAACAAAGTTTCTGCATTTAAAATATTCCATGTGAACCAACACAGGAAATTAGTAGTTAAATGAGATGGGTAATCCCACTTAGTAGAAAAATTGTAAATGCTTTGATATGGCTTGAAAGAACAAATGTTGCCAAAATGATGTATGGAGTTGTATTTATGCATTATTGCATGTTTTATGTTGAATTGAAGCAACATGCTTAAAGTAATGGAGTAACCTTGCATTTCAAACTGCCCATATTAGGAAAGCAAGAAAAGGGGACCGTTTAACTTTGCTATCTCTTTTTCAAATTGCTCCAAAAATCCAAATTACTTACAAAGGTAAAATGTAAACAAGCTTTTTGTCTAAGAAGCAAAATTGCATTTTTTTTCTATAAATTAGGTAATAAAAGGAGGAAATGAGAAACATGTTAACAAACACAAACTCTCATTGAATCTATGTAGTATGGCTACTTCATATAGCAAGAACTCAGTTCTTCCTTCTTACATACCAGTATTCCCAACTAAAATGGGCAAATCTAAACTAAAGCCTTTGTTACAGGACTTCATCTCTTTTTTTTTTTGTCATACAATAATTCTTCTGTTCCCAAGCTAACATGTTTATTTGAAGCATGCATGTCTGTTCTTGACTGTGCTGTTGCCTCCAATTATATATGATTATAGGCAGTGAGTTGCTGGCAACTGTCCCTGTATTAAGAAAATGGGTTTTACGTGTTTTGTCTAGTTCACTATTCTTAACCATTGGTCCTTGGAGGCCCTTATGGTCAGCCATAAAAATATAACTGGCAAGCACAAATAAAGTGATGGAGTGAAGATGCTGGATGGACACTGGTCCAAGATGTGCAGGTTCAAAATTGACTTCAGTTTGGCCTTAACTTCAGTTTGGCCTGTGGTTCTGTAAGTCTCATAGCTGTCTTTGTCAGAGTGAATTTTTTTGGTTCCCGATTGATACCAGAGTAATACTTAGCAATACAGGACCCACATCAAATCTGAGTGTTGAGTTAATCAGTTCATAGTATTAGATGTTGGGTATTGATGAAAGCTTTATTTTATTCAAGCCTTCGAGTCTTTATTGAAAATAGTGCAAAGTTGTGGCTTCCAGCATTTTGATATGCACAAATGAGGAAGGAAGAGTGGAGCAGTTTATCATTTTGTGGTGATATTCATACCAGTTTTGAAAACGTAAATATCCTTCCTAGGGCAAGTTGGGAAAAAAAAAAAAAAAAAAAAAAGTGTAGGCCCTTTGTCTGAAGAAGAGGAAAATGTTTTTCCAGCTGAGATTTTTATTTTTGTCATCCTTTGTTTTGAAGGTGAAACAAAATAGTAGAGTGATCATAGTTTATGAAAGAAATTGTAATCCTATTTATGAATGTGTTCCTTTTTGTTTTGCAGTAAGACTTTTTTGGAGAAGGTAAAAATATATTTATATGTTTCAGTCTAAACTAAATGGACCTTTCTTCACAAGAAAGCAACTTTTTTTTTTTTTTTATGGCAGAAAAAAATAATTATCCAGTTCTAGAGTTGCTCACTGTGTTTCTGTTTTTTGTTTGTTTGTTTGTTTTTTAAGTGATTTGGTTTCTTTGGTGTTTATCTGTTAGATTCATTTCTAATCTTTTTTGCCTAAACAGTAATTTCACCAGCAATAAACCAAAATGTTGTTCATTACCACACGGTGCTTTTGCAGAAGATTGAAATCTCATCTGTAGTTCTCAACTTGGCTAAGGTTTGTCCAGGATTAGGTAATTACTTTTATAAAAAGGACAGGACAGCACTTTATCACATCACGTCATTCCTGTGTTGCAGTAATTGCTTTCCTGGTTCCTTTAAACTGATTTTTAAAAGCTATCTTTTCTCATTTATGCTATCTTTTGTCTTTCAAATACCATTTAATAAGTATGGTATTTTAGGATACCTATGCATCAAGAAGACTCACAGTCTTATAGTTCAGAACAAGTTTCAAATTTTAAAATGGCCTTTTTCATGTTTTTAAAGCTTTTTCATATGATTATTCTATAGTCTACTGTTCTGCAATATAATATTTCATCTACTATAAGGAAGTATATTTCATTAATTGTTTCTGTGGTAGCCAATTTCCTTTGCAAAAGGGATTTCAAAACTGACGTTATGAACCCCTTAGCAAATAAGTTATACTCAATACCAGTTGTTTTTACAAAGTAATAAAAAGGTAATTTTCAAAATGTTAAAAGGTATTTGAAAACTTTTTGTGCTGTGCAGGACTGATTTTCTTGATTGAAAGCTCAACTTTCTTTGTTGAAGGAGTTGAAGACTAAGGGATTTAAGGGGGAAAATTGTTATGGCTATTGACCACCTTGAGACTGTTTTTGTGGCTTTTGCTATTTGTGTTACCTTAGAAACATAAAAGCTACTTGAAGAAGGACAGACAAGGTTCACCAGGCCGCCTAGATGTCACCTCAGCCACTGCAGGGTTGACCTAATATTTCCCTGCTGCCCCTGCCCTTAGTTCTTACCCCGGGAGAGACCTTGACCAGAGATCACTGGTCTTTGGCTATTTTCAGGTCTCTGGAGTCAATGTGAGGGTAGCGCAGAGGAACAAATAGTGGAACTCGGTCCTTCAGAAGTTCTTCCTGACTTAGATGCCAGAATGAAATAACCAAGGACTCCTTGCAAGGGTGTAACTGAACTTCGCTTGATAGATGTCATATTTCAAAAGCCCAAGCCTGTCAACGGTTGACAAAATGCCATATCTGCCTTTAAAATAAACAGAAACTCTGCTGTGTTTAGTTCTTGAGGGGAAGAATTGAATACAATTAACAGTTTATGCATTATGTAAACCACACGTTAACCTTTTAAACCAAAGATTTGCAGACTTTAAACAGTTTAGAAAATTTCTCAATAAAATTATCTGCTTTCCTTCACAGTATACAGAACACAGAGAGAATTTTCTGAAGGGAACTGTGCTTTACCCACACACTTGCAGCATGAGCTCACCAAACTGGGCTCTTCTGTGGCTGCAAGAATGCAGGGCCCCTGCTGCTTCTCCCAGCTGCTGTCCCTGCACCACTTGGTACTCAGGCTGTCCCAGGGACAGTCCTCTGCTGTGCTGGAGCATCCCTGCATGCTCATGGCAGCATTGGGAAGATTTGAGATGGAAGTACAGTCTGCTGCAAACCATGCCCAAGTGAATTCAAACCCTTCAATGAACTTTGGATCAGTCCCAATGTACATAAAGCAGCCAGAGATGTCTGATGATGGGATGGAAAACATTAAAGAAATCCCCTGCCATCTGGTGTTGTAGATGTCTTGCTGCCATAATGTCCTACAGAATCCTCTGTGTGTTGCCTTTGAGAGTAGGTGTAAATATTGTTCTTTGACCTAACTGTTAAAAGATGTGATTACATTTGGGAAGAAAGGTGTAAGGTCTGACCAAGATATATGTGCAGAGACAAACCAAGAAGACTTTACTTATAAGTAACCTGTAGTTATTATATATCAACAATTATAGCTTCAACAGTTAGTTAATTCTTGCAAATATTTCTTAAGTAGCACTTCTTAGCACGATTTTCCAGATGAGATTACATTAGCTTCACTTTATGTTACTACACTTCCAGCAAGTACTATTCAGATTTTAAAATAAAATCTCGAATCTCTCTGGCTAATGTAAGCATAACTGTTTATAGAGTTGAGCAACAGAAGGATAAGGGATGGAGTCTTATAGGCCAGGTTGCAGGGTGTTGGGGTTTTGGTTTGGTTTGGTTTTTGTTTGTTTCTTTGTTTGTGCTTGGGAAAGTCGTTATGACTTCACTAATTAATCAGAGAAATAAAATAAGAGGAAGGATCTTTCTGAATTAGTTAGAAAACATATTTCCAAACCCCAATTTTATGAAGATTGATTGCTGCTTTGTGCTTAGCCTTGTCTCAGTGTTTATGAGCAAAAGACTTGTGCATACAGAGGAATTTCAAATACAGAATAACATGAAGACAATTGCTAAAGTCATAATTACTTCATAAATTAAATGATTTTGTTACTACCCACATCACGCTTAAAATACTCATTATAGTACAGAAGTGTGGTGTGAAACAGCTAACATGACCAACACAAATTTGCACTACATGTCCTTGAAAAATGCCAAGCAGTAAGCTCAGTAGCAGATAACTTCTACACATTTCACCACACTACATGCTTTGAAAATACAAGCGATTTATGCTGTCGTTGCCTTTTTTCCAATGAAGAACTGTCTAGGAGAAGTAAAATGTGTGATACAGGCCAAACTAGATTTTTTAATTATACATTTACCAAAAAAAATACATATGCATATGGAACAGGAAATGTATACATATATTCCTGTAATGTGTGTCAGCAAAATGTTTTTAAGAACAGCAGTTATTTCCTTTTACATACCATAACTACTGTGAAAACAGATCTTCCAGAGCACCAAAGTATTCTGAACATGCTGTTGTAATGGGCATGTCTAGGAGTCTCAAGATTACAGTAGCAGGTTTCTTAGGAAAACCTATTGCACACAAAATGCAACAGTTAAAACCTAGGCAATAAAACATTTGAGGTCTATTTTTGCATTTATTTTGAACTTTGCAGTTTGCATCATGTGATAAGAATGTTAATTCTGTGTAGGTGTTCATATGCATGTGTTCACTTACCCATGCACAGCTATCTGCTTACAGATAGTTACGTGGTCAGTTAAAATTTGGAAGGAAAATGTTAGTTTTTATGGCTCTATACCAAGAATTTAATTTTAACACAGCTACTGGTAGAGACCACCCAGGTAGAATATAGCTTTTCCTCCAGAAAAAATAAATAAATAAATAAATAAATAAAACAGCTCTTCTATTGAGAGCAGATTGAAAACAACACTTTTCTGGAAGAACTAGCTTTTCTGGAAAGCTAATTTAAGAAAAATAATAAAAAAGGGCAAGACAGAAACTCAACATAGATACTGTAGTACCCACCTGAAATATGGGAAAAGGAATTTAGTGTTACTTCTATTCCCCATTCAATTTCCAAAGCATCTTCATGACTATCTGTGTGTCAACTGTTCTGAGGGGAGTACTCTACTCTTTTTCTCATTAGAAGCTTCCTGCTGATCTTGAGAAATGGCATGCAGTAAACTTATCAAAACCATCGCATTCTGTAAAATGTTTAAGTTTGGGCAAATAGTCATTTTCTGCTCATTAAGATATGCCATTAGAGAATATCCCAACAGTTCCATACACAGGTAGTTTTAGTGTTTAAAGGAGATGCATCAAATGTTGATATTTTCTATATACCATTAGGAGTGTAGTGTATTTTGTTATAGTATTACTGAATTCAAATGATAGGGGGTTGGCTGATTGTTTTAGATCAATAACAATAGTGTGATTTTTTTTTTTCTATTTGCAAAAATACATAGTTAGTAAGTTTGTGACAGTCATAGACTACATTCAATTTTTAAAAGTTATGCTCAATTTTTGTATAGAATTTGTTCTGTATGGTACTGTTTTCCATAACTGAACATGCTATAAAGATGTGTGCTTGGATTGTGTGTGCAGTAGTACTAGAAGAGATTTGTGCTCTTTGAAACATTTTGGGAAGTGTTCGGGCTAATCTTTGTTAAATTATAACTGTACCATATAAGATGAGTGGAATGTGACTGGGCAGTAATATTTACTTTAAATTTTATATTTTGATTGGTCAATCCTCTGAACTGGCTTTACGGAACAGTGATAAAGATTCACTTAACTTTTTTTTCTCTTTTCTAACACCAAGTTCTTGGTATGTTCAACTTTTTTTCTGACCTCAGTTTACACACAGCTGTACTATCTCCTTATTAGTATTTTTAGGTGAACTCTTGTCATCTTGGATCAAAAGTCAAGTGGCTTGAAACTTCAGCTCAGATGATCCAGAGATATGGAGGGGAAATGGTACAATATGTCCTCCCATTATAATTTGCTGGTATTTGCGATTCAACAGATTTATTGGAAACAAAATAAAGTTTATGGGAGCTTAAAGATTGCTATTGCAAATAGCACTGTAAAAAACCTTCAGTGATTTTAATTGTTCTTGGAAGCAACGAAGTCACTAAACTTGGTATTTCCTCTAAGAAAATATTATGACCTCAGGATAATGTCACTAGAAATATTCCATTACTTTCCAATCCCGTATAAGGGAAACAAAGGAAAACTAAGACCAGTAGTATTATGTAAGATATCCAGACTAAAATCCATTCCAAATGCATTTCAATACAGCAAAGCATTCCTTTCATCTAGTCAGTGACAATTTGAGGTGAAAGCTGCATAGTTTTTTTGAAAACCATCTAAGCAGTGTCTGAAATGTTGTAAGCAATGATAACATAGGATTTTTTTTCCCCCTGTTACCAGCTACCATAGAGTTCAGTCTGTTTTATGTTACACTATAATCTAGCAACTCAGCTATTTCAGGTACCTTTTCCAGTGAATAGAAGTAGAAACACTATAAAATCCTGCATGGTAAAATTTATTTCATTACTGGTTTTTTAGGTGATATGTGAAAATTACATTTTAAGTAAATTGCATTGAAATGAAGACATTGATGAAACAGAAAAGATTTCCACGGATAAGTAGTTATTCTCTGCATCCTTCATTCAAGCATAAAATGCCTGAAGCGTAGCAGAAAATATTAGAAATATTAGTCAAATTGAGCCTTGCACCGTGTCTGGATAATAGTGGATAACTGAATACAGAGCCTAGGAGTTTGTGTGAAATCACACAATAAGATAATTATAAGGATAACTCTACTCTTTTGATTGCTTAATTCATTCAGGTTTAATAACAGCCATGTTAACAAAAATGAAAAACTAATGAAAGCTCTGTATTCATCCGTCTGGCAAGATGCCAATGCTTTTATATAGGAGAACAATTGTGCTGTATCTTGTTAAACATTCTGGGCCTAGTTTTCCAGCGTGAAGGATTTAGATTTATTTTTATTGCTTTAAAATAGCATCACTAGAATAATATATGTAACTCAATTATATTTCCCTGTCTTGCAACCTCATTTAATGCTTTGCAGTGTCTTGTCCTTTGGGACTTTTTAGATTGCTGAGTCAAACTGTGATGCTGTTACATTTCAGATGCTTAAATGAAGATACTGGAAAAATGTTGGTTGAGACAAAGATTATCTCGAAAAAAATTTGCGAACACTCGATGCACACAAAAATACTGTAGGAAGTCTTTACCTTTGTGCTTATTCTGACTTCAAATTCATTTTATCTTGTTTTTTTCATGTCCCGGTTTCAGTTAGGATAGAGTTCATTTTCTTCCTACTAGCTGGTATGGTGCTGTGTTTTGGATTGAGGATACATATTTTGTACATAGTAGTAGTATCATCATGGTTATTTTCTCTTTTTTTTTTCTGTACTATTAAACTGTCTTGTTCAATCTCCCTCTCTCCTTCACCTCTCCCTTCCCCAGGCTAGTTAGGATAGCTCTTCAAAACTTTTGAATACCCTTGGGATCTTCAAACCAGCATGTTCCTATTGTTAGAATGGCATCCAGAGATCTGTTCTGAGGCAGGATAGTTGTGAGTGGCATGGGGCATGGGAGGATATGAGCAGGCACCTAGAACAGTGGGCACATCCAATGCTTTGGAACTTCAATCCTGAACAAGTGCAGAATACTAAAAAAAAATAAATAAATAAATAAAATAAAATAATTGGCAAAATGCTTGAAACAGCATTCTGACAATTACAGAGTGATACAGATCGCTGCAACATGCTGGGTATTGGCCTATGCTTACTGAGCCACAACCAATGCCACTCCAGCCCCTGCCTGCGACGGGCCCTGCAGCCACTCCAACCTGTGTGATGGACCCCAAGGCTGAGCCAGGGAACCAAACTGTGCCAGTATCTGTTGTCCCTGTAGGCAAGATGAAACAATGGATGAGAAAGGTTGTTTAGAAAGCAAAGGAACTTGTTCTCAGACAGCGGAGGAAGGAGAAAAGGCAGGCTACTCCAAAGCGGCTGGGCTGTCGGATGAACAGGAGGGCAAAGAAGAAGATAACATAAAAGCATCAATAGCTACCTGATGCCTAAACCAGCATGAGCTACAAGATTTGTGAAAAGATTTCAGTCGTCTCTACAGGTGAGCTTATTGTCACCTGGCTGTTGTGTTGCTGGGGTAGCAGGGCCGACAGCCTGGCTGAGGAGAAGTTTTTTCAAGAGGTCCACCAAGTCAAAGAGAATGGTTGGGAGAAGCTTCACCAAGAGGTCCACCAACTTAAGGTGGCTGTCTGAGAAAACCACTGCTCCGATTTCTAGTGGGCAGTCCTCCAGATGCAGTGATGAGTACTATAACCAGGACTTAGGGGATCCTGCCTCCAGCCAGCAGGAGGAAAGGGACAGTCAGACTTATTAGATTGTGTGGATTCAAGGGCCTTGCATGTCAGACCCACAGGAGCATAAGGCTTTGATAGACCCTGGTGCACAGTGTATTGTAATGCCATCCAGTTACAAAGGGGCAGACACGTTTATATTTCTGGAGTTACAGGGGGATCCCAGACAGAAGGGTGAGTGAACAGCTGTGTGGTGCTTAGCTACCTGCTAGGTTAAACCACGACATTTGTTGTTTGTTTGTTGTTTGGTTGGTTGGTTGATTTGTTTTTTTTTGTTTGTTTGTTTTGTTTTGTTTTTCTTTTTCTTTTTCTTTTTTTTTTTTTTTTACTTAAGATACTTTGGATTTCTTATTGTATTCATCATCTGATCTCTCCCCACAAGTTACTGTTTTAGAATACCTGATGTTCTTTTTGCTTAACCAATACTAATTATTTGATGCAAGGTGACTGTAGTACAGTTCCTATTCAGGGATTCCCTCTGACCTCTTCCACTTGCCCTGGCCTCTCATATCAATTGCAGGGCTCTCCTTTCAGTTGTAGGCTCTGCATGGCAATATTTAACTTTCCCTATCGACCAGTTCCTGGCACAATCACTCTTTTTTGGCACTTGATGGATGTAGGTATGCTGTGAAACACAGGCTCACTTTTTCGTGGAAGGTCAGCACTGTTCCCAGCACATAGCTGAATGGAAATGGAGAGATGAGAGATGGCTGCAGGCCCCATTTCCATGATTAATGTTCATGTTTTCCTGGGCTACTTTTTAGTTTACATTAAGTTCTCCAATATTTAAAAGGGAGCCGTGCATTTTTCTGGGGTTATGCCTGGATGTTTAAATAAAGGTTAGTTTCCTCTTTCTGATCAGCTTAGCTTCATCAGTTTTATGTATTACACTAATTTCAGTCACTAAAGAAGGTAGAGGATTTGAAATAGGAATTAATGAGTCCATTTTTCAGCAGATGTTGGGTCTTCCCCCCTCAATTCTTTTGCTTATTTCAGCAACTTGTGTGTGTTTGTTCTGCTACAGCTAAGTTTCCAAATGTAACATTAGTTTGTTAAGCAAATGTAACATTAGTTTGTGGTGACAGAGTTATTTTATGAAAATTGGTAAATACTGATGCTAGAAGTAGGGTTGCACAAGCTTGCTGAACTATGACAGTGTTGATGAAGTTTAACGGCGCATTACAAAAGGAAAGACTGGTCCAGTGATTAGATCAGAGCATCGGGGCTTCTCAATTCTCTTTCCAACATTGCTACAGACTTGGGTGGCTTAGAGTAAATCAGCTGAGCTCTTTAGAACTCTTTTTACTCATTCATAAAAATGCTATGATACTGCTGTCTAAGGTAGCTGTGTGCCTCCTGCTATTTAAGTTAAAAACTTATATTTTATACTACTATTGCTGTTAATTAGCAATGTATTCATAAAAAGAAGACGGGGAGGCAAACTATATATATGTGTGCATATATATGTATGTATGAAACAATAACAAAAACAGGTTATCTGTACCAAAATATCATGATATAACTACATTGTCATTGCAGTTACAGTTATTTAGATAATGAAGTGCCAATGGCACAGAACTGAAGGTCCAAAGCAACAAACGATAGGGCTATCAAGAAAAATGGTTGTTATTATACTCTTATTTTCTTTGATTACAGCAGTAGAACCGGTGCTGAGCTTTTAACTTGTGAAAGTTTACCCCTTCTGTGTAAGTATATGCCAGCCCAATTGAAGGGGTATGGCAGAATTCCCTGTGTTGGATTATGTTTAGATTTACTGTTAAAATGATAAGAGAGTCGTTGACTTTATTTGGAGCACATCAGCAAAAACTAAAATGCATCTGAAAGGTCTAGAAAGCCACTTCAATTTAAGTACCAATTAATTTTGCTTTTGCAAATGTGTTTAAAATCTTTTTCTAGCATTGTGTGGTATATTTGTGTTTTCTGATTTAATGCACAGGGAATGTGGATTTTAGAATGATGTCAGTGTTATAAGATGGCACGTCTGTAGGACTTGTGATGCTGGTGGGCATCACGGAAACGAGCAATACCCTGTGGCAGCAGAGCGGCATCCTCGCACTTCTCTCCCTCCTGTTCCTTGTACTTGCTGTCAGCTGCAATATGTACCAGCTCCTACGTGCATTGAGCTCTTTGCTGAGCTGATTCAGCTTGCAAACCCTGCAGGCAAGCCTTTTCTTTTGGTTGATGTAGTCATCTGTTAACTAACTGCAGCAGCCCAGCAAGGGGCCTGATGGATGCCAGAGCAGGAGTGTGTGGCTGGAATAGGGGTGGGGTGCAGAAATAAAATGCTTTTTGTGACCAGCTGCAGTGACTTACTGCTGCCAGAGCTGTATATAGCTTGTTCTCTTTAAATCACCAGTTTCTCATTTCATGGTAGATGTCAGCATTGACAGATTTTGAAGTCTATCCTGAAGTTTATAAAGATGGTCTCTGTCTTTCATTTTGTCTTCCTCCTTTACTCTTTTATTGAACTGAAATGACTTTCTACTGTGATCATTAAGTAAAATGATAATGCAGGCTACAGTTTAGTAAGTTTCTCTGCACAAATGTAGTCTTCTCCGCCTCTTTTCTTCTCAACATCCGTAATCTCTGGCGGAAATCCTGTAGTACATCATCTCAAGTGGGTGGTCAGCCTGCACGTGTTTGAGAGCTCCCAGATTGGCCTTTGGAGGAGGTTAGGGTATGTGCAGCGTGGGCTCTATTGTTCTCTTCCCTGCTTAGATGCTTGCGGACAGCAACATTACACAGAATTCAAAATATTTCTGACCATTAACATTTTTTTTCCTACTCCATTGTACTGAATTTATAGCTATTGTGTTTTTGGTTCTTAAGAATTTTCTACGTAAATGGCAGGCGAGATAGTCATCGGAATGCTGGGCTATACTTGCTCCCTTTCTGTCTCATTCCATAAACATGTGGGTTCATCAGACATGACTCATAAGGAGTTGCAAAGTCTGAAAGACAAAACAACAGGTATGGAAGCTTCCTCACAGAAATGTGGGTGCTCAATTGTTCTTCTTAGAACTGCGCTGTTTCAAAACAAAATAAGAAACTAGTATGATACACTGATATGCTGCTAAAGAAACAGAGCAGCTGGCCATTTTCCTTTTGTTAGAGTAGACTGTCCTGAGTTGGATGGGACCCAGAACAATCATCCAGTCCAACCCATGGGTCTACGCATGAATAACAAACCCTATGTCTGAGAGCATTGTCCAAACGCTTCTTCAATTCCAGCAGTCTCACTGCCTTCACCGCCCGCCTGGGGAGCCCGTCCCAGTGCCCGACCACCTCTGGGTGCAGAACCTTTCCCTAACCCCCATCCTGACCCTCCCCTGTCCCAGCTCCATGCCGTTCCCTTGGGTCCTGTCACTGTCCCCAGAGAGCAGAGCTCAGCGCCTGCCCCTCTGCTCCCCTTGTGAGGGAGCTGCAGGCCACCATGAGGCCTCCCCTCAGCCTGCTCTGCTCCGAATAACTCTGGTGACTTTCTGCAATGCTTTAATCTCATTTAGACTCTAATGGCACCCGAGAACATCTTTTCTTGTTACCCTTGAACAAACCAAGGCCGAGTCTAGTGCCATGTAAATCCAACTTGAGGTAAACTAGATCCTGTACTGTATGAAGATTTCTTGCTCTGTGTTTCTTCCTATTTCAGGTCAAAACTGTTCCCCCAGATTGTCTAAAGGAGACTGTGGCAGTTATTTTCTTATGCTTTGAGCATTAACAAAATGCTTATCACTGCTGAGAACTTCTATTGTCAGTACAGATATAAGCACAAAGACGTACAATTTCATTAACTTCTTCTCCAGTTGTTGACTGTGCTACTTATGGCTCAATTGGAAAGAGCGTAGAAGTCCTGCTGACATTATTTGCTTTGTACTTACTTCTTGTCCTTATGTATTACCACGCTTGCTCTGTATTGAAGAGAAAGCTGAGATTTAATTCGTACTGAATTAGGAAAGTTTCAATAGTTTAATGTACAGGAGCATTGCCTATCATTGCAGAATTTTGGATCAGGCTATGTGTAAAGGTACACACGCCTTCAGACTTTGTTCTTAAAATTTCTCACATATTTTATAGTGCAACAATCTAATAAAATTGAAGGATTGGTCACCACTATATTCTTCTTCCAGTTCTGGGTTTTAAAACATGTAAGGGTTAGATATGTGCATCTTGATTAAAGAGATCTCTTATATTGCTCCGCCCTTCATTCTGCAACAAATACGTGCTTTTCGTACAAACGTTTTGTCAAATGCAAGCATTTTCATCAATTTAAAGAGCATTAATTTTTTTTAACCCTGATATTTCAGGGTTAAAAACAGAAGGATAAGAGAAGGATATCCTTCAGAGGATACTGTAGAGTCTGAAACAGTGAGAGGATGAAATGTTTATGGCACTTTGAGTTTTCTGACAGGATGGTTTAAGTGTGCCGTGAACCTATTGTATGTGACCAGTGTTTCAAATTCGTGCTTTTTGATAAAAAAAAAAAAAAAAAAAAAAAAAAAAAATTTGAAGGTCAACATCAGTGTATCATAAAATGCACATCTGTAGTGAAAGAAGTGCTTTTATACCTATCAAAAAAAAGTGAGCAGTTTGAAGTCGCATGAGGTTTTGTTGTACACATCTAAACCCTTTAATAGGTTTCATCTGAATGCTGTAGATGCTGGGGTCTAAAAATATGTTTGTTCCACAGCTACCGGATAGAAAAAGGACTAAAATTTTTGGTTGCTGAAATGTACTTTTTCCTTTAATTCACATAGCTTACTAGAACTGTTCATGTCCTTATAAAGCCAATGAATTTTCTATGGGATAATACTGCTTGCTTTGAACTGCACAAATGAAATATTGGAGTTGAGATGAAATAAGTGTACCAGAAAAGAAATCAATAGAATCCTGTGGATTTACAGTACAATGCGCATGTGGATTAAGGGAGGGGGGAGGGGGAGGGTTGGAAATAAAGGAGTGTAAGGTGGACGTAAGTATTTCTATTAATATCACACCTTGGAGAATGCCTATCAGTAGGCACAAGCTTTGCTGTTTCCCTGTATCACCAGCTAATGTAGCTGTGTATGCACCAGTGTTTTCTTGTGGTGTAGTATTCAGTGTTAAATGGATTTGTTGTGCTTTCTGTAATGACTGATTGACCAGGTGAATTAAGCGCTTCCTGCTAGACAGTACTTGATATTTGCCCATGCAAAAAATCCTATCGTATGTCTGAGTGGTGTTTAGGATTGCTTTTAGTAGCCTTGGGCCCATGGCATCATCCACTAAGCCGTGGATGGCCTCCCTGAGTACTTACTGTGATTTCGTTCCAAGCATTATTGTTTTGCCTTGTTACTGAGTACTCAAAGATTTTAGCTAATAGTCTTCTGTGTCAACTATAATAAAAGCTGTGGCCATTAAGATAGAGAATCTAAGTTTGATAACACTGAATTGCTAATCATAAATAGCAAATGCTTTAAAAATAAGAATTCAGATATCTAATAAAGATTGTTGGCTCAATGTTGATTTGGATAGCTTCAGATATTTTTTGTCACAATATTTTTCATTTCATCTTTTCATTCCTTACAAAAAAGGGAATCCTCACTTGTCTACCAAATGAAGTTAGTTAATTTTTGTTCACATCTAGCTTCATTTTGTATTGTTCAAAAACTATTTTCCGTACTCTCTAAGCCCTTTGAGAAGCACAATTGCTTCACAGCACAAGTCTCCAGGCTTTAATCCAGGTATTAGATGGGCCCCCAAATCAGTATCTACTCAACTCATTCCCAAAACCTCACTTGAGCAAAATACATGACGGAAGTTAAGTGTCATTTTATCAGGGTTGTGTTCAACTAGCTTAGCAGTTCAATCAGGCTTTGACTGAAAAAAAGCTTTTTGTTTGAAACATATTATTTTAAATGGGTTTGGGTAAGAAAAATCTTTTTTCCATTCTACTCTTATTAAAGCAGAAATAACACTGAATTTTATTTTACTTTTCTTTAACTCAATGACTCGGTACCATGATGTCATTCTGCAGTTCCTTCTTTGACCTTTGATTCTATGAATGGTTTATTATCAGCAACGAGTGATGTTATTTCACTGTTTTTTTCCTACTCATATACAAATACCTTGAACAACTTAAATCCCACTACGGTATCCACTAATAATTTTTCTCCCATCGTACAATTTATCCAGTTATTCTTATCTTTTGTTCCTACCTTTCTAATAGGTATCAATCTATTTAAAGAAAAAGCTCATTGTATCTCATGTATCTCATATTATTTTTTGTGTTTTTAAGGTGTTTTTTTTTAAGACACTGATAAATTGTTGAAAGGTTTTTGGAAACAACAGCACACGTAAGAGCTTAAAAACTAGTCACATGTTTGTCTGCTTAGTCAGGTGCTTGTCACATGCTTCTCTGCTTCTAGTAGATTTGAGACATGACTTGTATGCTCAAGGCCGATGTTTGTGGTTTGGGGTTTTTGTGTTTGTTTCATTTTTTATTAATTACTAATTCATACATGAGGCTTTGTATCGTTATTGATAAATAGCTATTTCCAGGTAAATGTGCAGTATTTCCAGGGTGTACATGACAGATCTGCTTAAATAGTGGAGTCACCTTTGATCTCTTCATATCTGTTACACAGTGGCCATTTCAAGTGTTAGGCCACTGCAAATAGCCCTACAATTTCCCATTTATCCTTCTATACAAAAATAAAAATAAATTGAAAAATCGTCATTGGAACATACACTTGTTATTTATTTTCTAATTATTTTGATGTTTCAAACAGACCCATTCCTGAATACTACTCTGAGCTTTATTTCATTAAGTGTATCAAAGGCTGGGAAATACTGGCTTACTTTTAACAGTTAATTTTTACTATTTGTATTTTTTGTGATTAGTTCAGTGAAAAAGGTGCCTGTGTTGAAGCACATGAATAATTCCAAATTGGTAGAATGAGTGCCCTTAGATGAATGTTTGTGCTCTGTCTATGCACTTCTTGCATTTTTTTGACAGATAAAATTGGTAACCTCTCCACGCTTGCAGTGGCTTTATGACACAAACTGTACATCATGTGTTATCCACCTCAAAATTTGATTAATAAAACAAAACATAAATCATACTCCTGCAACCAACTGGAAAAAAGTATTTGGTCAAAAGGATATAGTTTCAAAAACCAGACAAGTTTCAGAGATTCAAAATTGAAAATAGCTCTGGAACATAGGGGATAGTTCCACCTTTTTTCTCCATTGCATTTATGCAGAACGGACACTTATTGAAAAAGAACTGGATTGTATTCTTCTTTTTAGGAGAGATTCTTCGCTTTTCAAACACGCAAATCTTTGTATCTTCCCAATTCTACAAAACCCCTGCATGTCACTGTAGAGGCATTAATTTTGTAAGCAGTGAGCACACAGTGCAAGAGAATGACTGTGCACTCCTGTGTGCTGCTGTTGTGCTGACACAATGTTCCTTACAGAGCACAGATAAAATATCACTTTTGTTCACTGAGTGAGAGATGATGCTATAAAGTACAATTCGATCTTGCCTAAACTGCTTCTTTACTTATGGATCAGAAAGTGTTCATTCTGGTTTGAATCATGATAAAATAGGAAAGATAGTCAAAGTAGTTACAATTTGAAAACAAAGAATCAAAGAGTAAACGATTTGTACGAACGAGTCAGATATGATATACCGTCATCACATCTGCTGAATCTTCTCAGAGCTCACACTGAATTCATAGAAGTTTACATGTGCATTTCTGAGCCTTTGACTTAAGAAATGAATAATAACTCTGTTCAGATAGACCAAAATCATTCCCTAAACCCTATAGCTAAATATGATAAGCAAGAAATATACAGCTTTGGGAAAGAATCTGATTTCATTATGGCATGCTGTTTTTTGATTTGGCAAGTACTTTCCTTGCTGTGTTGTGAAATGAATTTATAGCATTACAAAACTAAGCCGAGTGTGAAATATAAATGAGCAGTGTATGGGAGCAACACTTCAGCTTTTGATCACTGGTTTTCTGAATTTATGGAAACTCACAAGCTACCAAGAGCTTGTATTGTCCATACAGGCAATAAGGCAAATTAGGGTTAAAAAGTAATATCCTCTGCCCTGTAACATGGCAAATCAGATACTCAGGTTTTGGTATTCACAACTGAAATACTAACTAGAAGATTTTTAAAAGATGGGGATGTTTTGGAAAACACACACAAAAAATCAAGATGTTTTCATAATATATGAGCACGTAAACATCCCTAGTAGATCTGGTGGGTTGTGTGTGTGTATATATATATTCAGTTAGACATACCAAGTTAGTTATTTACTGAATCTAGTAAGTATTTATTTCAGTAATAGATAAATACTGGTTATACGGGTTGTTTTTTTGTGTTTTGATGTTTCTTTCTGGTGCATTTAGAATTTGAAGGCTTTGAAGAACAAAAAGCTTAAATTTGTATGCGTGTGATTCAACAGGAAAAAAAATATTTGTTGTATCCTTAAGGTTAGTCAGATCAACCCAGGATGATGTAACTTTGGCTCCATACCCTTAAATGTCGTTAATTATCTACCCCATGTGTCAAGTGCAATGAAATCTGGGAAACTGTTTTAAGGTGTAGAACATCTCTTAGCACTGTCAGAAAAGGTGATCAAAGTAATGAGGACTGAAAGGAAAATAGGTTATTAAGGATTAGATATGAGACAAATTGAGCTATGTATATGTTTGCATATATAGAACGTGAAAACATCTAAAGCAAAAAAATAATTTTAAATTATTATATAGAATAAAAATTATCAAAGACTAGGTTAAAAGTATTCTATTTTACCTATTTTTTTCTAATGTTGATTTTGTCAGTGAGAGTTAAACATGCTGACAAGACCATTAGAAAAACAAAATGTATTTAAGCACTTCATATTTGAATTCATTTGTTTGTAACTACTGATTTTATTAGTACAACAATTTAAAATGGATCTAGCTGAGCATCCTTGAAAATGTTGCTGAACCCACTGGGATAAAAGTAATAGCAAGATCTTTCTGGAGAGACATCCAGATTAGTTTGCTCTGTGTGGTGCGAGAAGTCTGACTACTTAACATTCGCCTGTGGATTCCTCACTTAATAAAAAGCAAAATAATGCCGGAGGGGAAAAAAACAAATAAAGCCTCAATAGAGGGAGGAACTCTGTTTTCTGTTACTGCCAGAACCATTGTTTTCTCAAACAAACGCATGCCCAGAAAATGAGAATTTTTGAGAAAATAAAAAAGCAACCCAAAAAAAGCACAACTAAGCCTTAGCATAATGCACTGTGTACTCACATCCTAAGTGTGCTATGTGATCTTGGATGCCTCATCTAAATTAGAGCACAGCAGAGCCAAAAGTGCCAGGGAGGAGGGAAATGGCTAAAAGCAATCGGACAGGGAATGGACCTGACAACTAAGATCAGATAGAAGGTGATGAGGGGAGGGATGCAGTTTTTGATGTTACCCAGGCATTGGAAGATGCACTGTGACAGGACTGAACAGGCAGAAATACAAAACAAAATGGGAAAGGAGACACTTTGCCTTGCTGCCATGTATTGTAGAATTCAAGAGACTTGAAATGGGATTAGATAAAGAGGATATGTCGGGACCACAGAAAACCTGGTACTGATATGAGAGAGCTGCAAGCTTCATGCCGCAGGAAGCTGGCAGGCCTTGCTAGGAGAAAAATGATCTCAATCTGACCTTTTTCTGTATACTGTTTCCAATATCTCTGTGCTGATACCCCTCATAAACTAGGTTAGAGAGGCATTTTCCTGAGCCAGCATGCCCTTGATAGTCAGCTGATGATTTAAGCTATGCTAGATCAGCCTGGCAATGGCAATTTCTGTAAGTCTCATGTACCCCAGTATCTTCCAGTCTCTCAGAAAGCCTGCAGTGTCATGGTGGTCATTGGAAGACATTTGGCTGCCCCATTGCCTCTGTGTGACTACTTCACAGATGGATCCAGATGAAATGGGGGGGGGGGGGGGGGTTGTGCCATAACCTTGTACATACAATGCAGGATGGTTGATAGCATTTGTTAAGAAAACCTGGGTACTTTGGAGATATACAATGCTTAGGTGAGGAATACTTTAGGAATGCTTTTTATCTTCAGTCACGTGTGAGGCAGGTTATGTAAAATGCTACCACAGATACCCACAAAGAGTTCTGTTTTTTTTTAATGGAGGTTTAGTTGTTCATCTGCAACATAGCCTGGATGCCACGTTGCTCTTCTGCAGGGGACAGCAAAGGTGAGTCAACTGCTCCTCGCTAGGGACATTTGTGAGAAAAACACTGTGACGGAGCTGTACGCTTGCATGTCAGGCATTTCAAGATTGGTGAGCAAACGTGCCTGTAAAGTGAGGAGAGTTTTATGTCTTAAGCTGCACATCCTTCTATTTGACATCTTAACTCACAGCATTCTGCAGGACAGAACCTGGGCAGGAAACCAACAGTTCCTGGGTTTTCTCGCTAACAAGGTAAAGGGAAGCATAGATTCAGAACAACAGAAGATGGGTTGGTTTTTGTTTTTGTTTTCTGCTTTGTTGTTTTGTTTGTTTTTCTTACCAAGTAAGCCCAAAGCTTTCTTGAAATCACTGCAAAGGAGAACAAATTTAAATAAGCTTTAGTTACAATCAACACCTCTGCAACCTAGGTTCTCCTCATACAGAAGATGGCTAGCAGTTGCTGGTGTACAAGGCAACCCCACAGGCCTTTTCCTTGAATAAAGGATTCTTTTTCAGAAGCATATTGATGTAATTAGTAATATATACAAAAAAAATGAGTCATATCAGAGTTTTAGTACCAACTCTTGGCATTTTTATTGGATACTATTATTTTTGAACGAATGAGTTTATATAAATCACTTAAAATTATGAGATTACAGCTCTAATAAATCCTTCTGTTCTGTGTTTGACTGTAGAAATGACTGAGACATCTTTAGAGCCACGAGTTACTTCCAAGTGACACCACTTGTGCAATTTGAAGGGCTAAGAATCTGCCTTTCCCATGGGAAAAATCTTAGGAGAAGTTCAGTAGGTTTGGCCCAAGCGAGACTTTGTGACTTCTGTTGTTGCTTACCCAATCTTCTGATGACTTAGCTCACAGAACCTCAGGAAGTCCTCCTACATAGCTTCTCTTTGTTTTCTGTCTTTTAAGCATGATAGCAGACTACCCACTTAAATAGTAGCTAGTATACAGTTCTCATCAAACTAAACTTCTTCATATGCTAAGTGTTCATCCTAAACTAAAGAAAACACTAAGCACAGATCTTCAGTCAAGATTGTCTATATCTGGTTAATAACAAAGATAACCAATTGATAATCCACTGATTTAATTTGGCGATGTCAATTCACAAGGCACTTCACATGAAGGTTTAAGTTACATGCTTATTCCCTTTCATATGAGATGTGCTTATCCCCTTTCTTATGAGATGAGTCATGACTCATATCCACACACACACAAAAAAGGCTGGAAGAGGTTAAATAACTTGCTTTATTATGCCATATGTTCATTGCAGATCCAGGAGAAAAGCTCAGACCACCCATCTTCCAAAGTCACTGCAGAACTAGTCCTTGCCTTATAATTCAAATAAACATTATAAAAAAATTCCTCTTGAGAAAATAAAATATAATGTCAAGTACATCTATCAGTAAAATCTTTTACTACATGAGTTTTCCTTGTTAGAATGGAGCAACTTCTCTGTTTACTGTAAATCATAATTATGCATTCCTTCCTAGCCCCGCAAATGCCATAACTGACCTTTGAAGGAACTGAAAGGCTTCTTATTTGTTAAGGCACAAGCATGCACATCTGGTTTTTGCTGCATCAGCTGACAGCAGTTGTAACATTAGGTATGTTCGCAGATCTCTATTTTTCACAGTTATGATGCTGTTTATCATTTCCACTTGAAGCTTCATTTTGTTTGATGAATAAAATAAATATGCACTCACCTTTATGAATGCATTTCACTCTACATCGATTTTACTCATTAACTGAGAATTTAATTAGTTATTATCACAACAGTTCACTGGGATAAGATAAATTTTCAGTCTTTCCTACAAACTGAATATTTTTTGTTTGACCTCTAAAGCAATAAAAAAAAAAAAAAAAGTGATCATTATAGATTTATCAATAATGAAGGCAAGTGCAAGGAGTAATCTACAGAACAGTTTATTCATTTTCCAAGGAAAATGACCAGCTTATTACCAAAATATCTCGGATTCATGAAGGGGAATTTAAAGATACTCTTCTCTGCTCAGAGGCTGACATAGCTCTTCATACTGGGAAAAGCTGACCTTATCTGGTTGATCTTACCCTTTTTCATTCTGAGACCTGTATTTTTGTGGCACTTTGGCATGTTTTATACCTGGAAATTTCAATACAGTTTGGATTTAGGTTGATTAGTTACATGATTATTCTTCATGACAGGAATTAAACTAGTGTCATATTAGATATTGTCGAGCTTCCATTCAAATCAGAATAGCTATCAGGTTCATTTTCTAAATCCAATACTATTATCTCTAAGATGCTGTGATAACAAGTTAATGCGAAAGCTGTGTAACAAAAACGTGATACAGAAATAAATATATAGTGATTAAAAAATCTTTTTTCATGTAACTGTCAATTTAAATCTGTAAAACTTGTTTGCAACAGATGACAGTATTACAAAAAGTAAACTTAATCACTTTGGAAGTGTAGGGTAAATATATTTCTGTGATCTGTTAGTAGTTACCGTTTATTTGCTACCATGATAGATTTTACTTTGAAGAATTTCTAATATAATTGATTGGGTAAAAATGTATACGTCCTACTTATTCGAAATTTTTAGGCGTGACATGAAGGCAAACTTTCAGTTTCGATGGAGATTAATTTGTTGTGAAACAAGTGGTTATGGCAATGTGATGACCAAGGCAGAAGGTCAGGGGGGTTTTACATGACTGGATTAAATTTTTAAGGCTTGTGTTAAAGGATGCAAAATCAAAACATTGAAGGATTAGAAAATTGTGCTTCTGAAGTTGACAATGCTAAAATAGATGTTCTCCCCCGTGAAATTAACTTGAATTACATCCAGGGCAATTTTGCCCCATGGGAATGAAAAAGTATGTGCTAATTAATAGAAGATAGTGTGCAGAAGATGTTAATCTGGTTTCCACTTGAATTTGCAACTTTTTGTGATTGTTTTGATTGAAGGCATGTCAAATACAGCCCTAATATGTTTTTTTATTAGCTACCTTAAAAGTGTTATAGAATCTTAGATATATTGTGAGAAAAAGTGGTTGTATACTAAGGACATGCAACTCTAATTTTTATGCGACCATAAGTGAGTGCAAACTGCACTAACAGGCTGCAAAAATAATTAAAAAGACAAATGAAGGTATCTTCACAAAAATGCATCAAGTATTTAGAAGTACTGGACTATCTGCTTTTCTTGTGGTACTTCATTGAAAGACCTTTTATGTCTTCAGGGTGGGAAAAAATAACTCAGGAACCTATACTAGTTTTATTTTAAACATAGTCAAGAACCATTCTGGAGTAGTGTGTGGTTCTGTTTAAATACATGTATGTATGTTAGTCACACTTAAAATTATTTTTTCTTTATTCTTCAGTTTCAGAAATTCCTAGGAGGACTGTAAGCCTTTAACACAACTGTGTTAAAAGATTCTCTTTCCAGTTGTTAATGTGATAAATATAACAGGAACTGTTGGAGCTATGCAGTGAAGTAGGATCATGCTGTCAGAGCCTAACACTAAGAAACAGAAGGGAAGGAAATGATGAGAAAATGAGCTGTGGGTAAATTCAGCATTTTATGGTTTTCACTTTTTTTCCTATATTTTTATCTTCAGTGTTCCAGAGGGCCATTGAGCTTCCTGTTAATTTGCTTCACTTCTACATGGTCAGATGGTACTGTCACTATAGGACATTAAAAAAAATAACTGTAGGTCTTACCGGTACCAAAAACCTAGCAGAAACACAGGTCAGAGTTCAATTTTTAGATTAATCTATGGGTCTGCTGGAGTACAGAACTGAAAATAAATGAATGTTAGAGCTCATGGCAAAAAAAAAAAAAGTAAAGGAAAAATTACAGCAAATGCAACTTGGGTCATTTCGATGTTCTTGATCCACGGGTCAGAACAGGCTTAAAGCCTTTATGCTACTGTGGAAAGCAGAGCTAAGTGCGCTGTGGGGCCATTGGCTCACTTAAGACACTGCAGCTGATGCTCTGCACACAACAAAATCAGTTTATGCCTGCAGAAAAAGTCATGGCAAGATGAAATTTTTCAAGCTGGGGTTAGTCAAGAGAGGAAATGGTTTTCTATAATCTGCTCAAACACCTACTATTTGAGATTTTAATAATGAATTCTACAAGGCAGCATATTACTGTCTATGATGAAATTCCTACGTGAGGTCAAGGGCAAGCTGGTCATCTTAAAGACTGATTTCAAAATTAGATTGATCTGTTTTTTTCCCAAGTGTCTTGGGGTGGGGGTTTTTCACTCTGGCAAAAATTCTGTAGTTACCAGTTCAGTAAAACATTTGAATAAGAAATTGAAATGCTTTAAAAAAAAAAAAAAAAAATCCTTTGATAGTTAAAATGCTGTGTTTATCTATCTCTGAAGAATCTCAGTGAGATGACACCCCTGGGAAGCATCGCTGTGTCCCCCTGTTCCTACTGGGGTACAGAGGGGAACTGCTTGTCTGTAGCCAGGGCTCTCTTCTGTTTTTCTCATGCATATGCATATTTTGAAACAAACCAACAAAAAACATAGATATGAAGGATGGAAGCCACAGTCATAACCTTCTATGGACACACATGTACATTTTCACCTCATTATAATGACACAGATACATTTCTCCTGAAGCCAAGTAACCCGGATGAAGCTCTGTGTTTCAGGAAGGTACTATAAACTCTCCAAATCGATACCAAGGACTGGCAATTATTTTTAGTAATTCATTATCATGCAGTGGGGATGTGTAGCATGAGCTCTGGTTAGATGGTAAGAGAAAGATCTTAATGCATTCAATGAATATTTGGTCTTATGATCATTTCTTTTGGGGTCCGTTTCTTAAAGATTACAGTGATTTTTTTTTTTTTCACAGAAATGAGGATGTAGATAGATAGTAATGGGCAAGTTTTTATTGACTGCTGGACTGTTCTTTTCCATATGCAGTCATCATGAGTCCTTAACACACTTAACATTAAACTCCATTCAAATGAATCTAGCTTTCCCAAAATTCATAAATTTCTATTGTTAGGATTACATCCATACTCCTCTCTGAATCTTTCTATGTAAACTCATGTAGCTGCTCTGGGTGAAAAATAGAAGTGGATTTTTTTTTTCTTGGAGACAGAGAAATCTGTTCAAAGCTTTAACGTTTCATTCCTAGCACCTCCAGCAGGGGTACTGATTGGGATCTTCGTACTGTATAGGATGATGCAGGGACAGGCTACATTATGTAGTGTAGCACAGTGATAAATGACTTTTTCCTCATCACCTCACACATAGAAGAAATATCTGACAGAAAGATGTCATTTTAGAAGTAGATCGGACAGTAGCAGCATCATTTGCAGCCTAGGAGGTTGTACAAACCTTTTCTAGTGTAGGGAATTTTAGGGAATCTGAATACCTGCCCCCGGCGAAGCCCTGGGGTGTTCTGAACACATCGGGGATGAACTTCAAGCTCCCTTTGCCTCTTTTCCCCTAAATCTTATCTTCTAAGTGTATATTAGTTGTTACCCACAATAACTAAAACAGGCTTTATATAAAAAGTATAACAGATGCGTGTTTTGGTGGAACAGGGGAAGCAGTTCTAGTTTGAAACCACTTCCTATTACATTTTGTAGATGATCTTAGAAAACCTGTGAAACAGTCAAAATCTAAATTAATTGTAATTCATATGATACGATTACTTAGCTTTCTGAGAATATGTAAATTTAGTAGGGAACATGAGGTAAAATATAGATAGATTTTATGAACGATTAAATGCATAAATTCTGTGAGTCTCAGATTTGTTTGGCAAATCCTGAATACTGCCCTGTAGTAAAATTGTGGTAGAGGTGTTATGAAATGTCATGTCTTCTGGCTGAGGCAGTGTAAAACTGAAACAGGGGGCTTTATCTTTGTTTTATGAGAGAAAAAGAAAAAACATCCAGGGAAAAAAGCCAAATGCTTGTAACCTTTCACTTCATCCCAGGAATACTGGAGTGTAACTTCAGTATTTTTTTCCTTTTTTTTTTTTTTTTTTTTTTCTTTTTCTCCCCTTTGGTTTGTTTAGTGAAATAATTGTATAGGGAGTAAAATACTTATTGAAGCTCATATAAAATATACTAAAATATATTAGGTGAGATTCCGTACGTGCCTACTTATAAATAAATTTAGAGCTCCCTCTAGTGAGATTTCAAAATAGTGTTTTCTTTGAGTTCTCAAGTTTTAAAGTAAAATCAAACATGAGTATATCAGGTGAAAAGTACTAAACAAACAGGGATAATTCAAATGTAGGAGCGTGTCATATTATTAAGCTGTTCGAGCAAGTTGTTATGAATTAAAAAAAAAAAAAAAAAAACTACTGCCATTTGACTATAGTCACAGGGAGTTGTTTTCTGAGACTGAATGCTTCTTAGTGCACATGGCTTATGTAGTTGCACTAACTGTAATTTAGTTTTGCTTCTCGAGTTAGATCTTTCAGTACATTTATCTGGCATGCTATATTTAAGTATGAAGTAAATTGAGCTCTAAAGAATGGAAAGGAATGTTAGAATAGGGAAAATAACTACTTTGTACGGTAGCTTTTACATGTAGCTAGGATTTGTATTTGCAAAACAGAAATTGTACCTTGACTTGTACCAATAGCTAAATCAAATGACAATAGTAATGGTTAAAACAAAACCAAACAAACAAAAACACCACAAATGGCAACAAAAACAAGAGGAAGATCACAGTTGCGAACTTGAGCTGAAGTAAGCAGAGAGAAAGTATTGGAAGTCCTATCATGATTTGCTGTAATGAAAATAGAATGACGAAGGCATTTGTTGAATTTAGATTTTGGATAATATCTAACTTACTTGGAATGCTGAAAATTGTGATTTGACCTATTTACGTTTTTTAATGCAAGAGTATGGTAGAGCATGAGTTTTGTTGAGCATTACAATTAAATCTCAGACTTGTACCTTTTGCTACTGTACATGGCTTGCTAACACCTCCTTAATTTCTGTACAGGGTTATTGTAACTATACTCAGTCAAAAACCACAAGTCCGTTCTGTATAGAGAACTAAGAGCATCGAGCACTGCATTTTTTCCTTATGGACTTTATTTTCAAAAGGGATTATATGCAGTGTGAACAGAAATACACAAGTTTGTTGTACCACTTAGAGATAAAAGAATATACCACAGATAAACAGGAAAAGGCAGATGAAATTCCTATGTGATTATGTTCTCCACTGTGATTATCTTCTGCAGAAATTGAACAGAGTAATTAACCTGGAGGTGAACTGAGTACAGATGCTTTAGTACTGAGAGTGCCTTGCACAGTGACCTTCAGCAGCAGCCCACCAGGTCTCCAGGACCTGGTTCTCACCAGAGGACCTGGTGACCTCGGAGCAATGGGTGCCAACATGGGCCCTACCACAGCTCCCTGCCACAGTGGGCGTCCTATGGAAGCTGTCTATCTGTGTGCATGCACGTGGACAGGTTCATGGCCATGGTACCATCCTCTCTCCTTTTAAAAGCTCTCCTTTTTATCGCTTCTGAGATGCCTGACAGGTATTCATTACAATGCAGGAGCATAGAGTTGTAACTGTACTTGGTGTTCATTCGTTTGTTCTCCAGCAATTACTGCTGACACTTCACAAATGCCTCATTGCTTTGATTTTAAGGAGTCTGCTCATTGGGTAGTCCTATGGGAAAGTATTAAAAAAGACTGTCTGCTTGGAATGAACACTACCTCAGCACAGAACACAAGAAAGATGATTGCTTTCTAAAACCCACTGATTGTTGAGACGCAGTTACAATTTGCATAAACTAAAAGATGAAGTGTGAATGTATACTGAATTAAATTCATCCCTGGTTTAATGCCTGTAAGTTATGTTGTAACAAGATCCAAATAGGCACAGCTGGATATAAAAATGTATACAATGCAATTTATTGTCACTGGTGCTTAGACTTAAATATTTTCAGTCGGCAAAGTGTATTTGCTTGATTTTTTTATTATTTTATTTAGAGTCTTGTAAATCTCACAAGCCAATAGCAAGCCAGTTAGCCAGACAAATTTATGGATGTACTTTTTCCCCCACTCCAAGTCCAGTAAGTCCAAGACCCTTTCTTGGAAGGACACCCACTAGGAGTCCTGAAGGGCAGTCTGCTTATTTCATGGTCTTTGGACAACCAGCCAGATAACCTGACTGCTATCCTCTGCAGCTTCCCGTTTCTCACCCCCAATATCCTGTGACCAATTTCTAGTCCCTCTCTCTGTTCCTGTTCTCTGGGACTTGAAGGACTATTTATAAATGAGTTTCATAGTTCAGGTTCAGCTTGGGAATCACAAGTTTTTACTTTTTCCTAAGTACAATATCTCAGTAACTTGGGCCTGTAAACTTGCCAAATCTGGTTTCTCACGGGTTTTCCATTATTTCCTGCCTCCAGTCATTAGCCTGCGAAATGCCTTTCCTGTGATATTTTGGCTCAACAATGTTGACAGCTGCGAATATGAAGAACTGTCAAGGAGTCCTTCAAATTAGGTTAATTTTGGCTTTGTTTTGAGAAATAATTGGGGGGTGGAAGGGGAGGACAGAGGGAAGGCTCAGATCTTGAGTTGATATAAATAACCTCTATTTTAGGCCAAAATCAGATTTGTCCCAAGTCACTTAGGGAAGAGAAGTATCCGGTCTGCCTATATCCAGTCTGTTTTCTTTTTTTTATTGTTGTTTTTCACTCTGTCAATGCCCAGAGAGCCCAAACAAAATCAGACACTTGCTATAATAGGAAAAGCTCATGCGTTTTTTGTATGAGAAATAACCAGTGTTCCAAAGTGCTTATGAGCTAAATATAACATAGATAAGACCTAAGGGAAAGTGGTATCATCGCATTTTATGGGGTAAAAAATATGGTTGGAACTGCTGTCACAGAAGAATAAAAAGGTTTGTTCTCTCTGTTGGGTAGAGGTACAGATAGGCTCGCTCTATCTAGCCCTGAGCTTCCTTGCCTGAAGTAACAACGCTTACAAGGAGAAAGGGCATCTTCACTTGGGTACAGTCCTGTGTCAGTGTGTTTAAAGTGTACTGGACCATGACAGGCTCTTGTTTTGCTACCTCAGAAACAGATGAGTCAAGGTACTTATTGACTGCATCCCACTTCAATGCTTCTTTCTGCTAATATGCATTGTTCAGTTTTGCTGCTGCCAGCAATTTGTAGCCCTTACTTAAGGCCAAATCCAGATGAGCTTAATTCTAGCTGTTGGGTTTGATCATGCTGGCATTCATTAAGCATGCTTCTGCCCCTCAAAAGTCTCAGTTCAGACTTGGTTATGGAAGTTCAGAGTTTAATTGCAGCTAGTAAATGTCATTCAGCACAGAAAGTGCATAAGCAAACACCTTCTAGAGTTCACTTAAGTGAAATCCTGCAAAAGTTTGGATTGACTGAGTGTCTGTGCCTAATAAACTGCTTAAGGAAGACAGAGAGGAATCAAGAGGTTCTGGGTTTTTCTGTAAGAATACTTAATAAATAGAAATGGTATGGTGTCTTTTCCATAGGATTTTCTCCAAGTTAGCTTCTCCTAGTTAGCTTTACAGAGCTAGTCTGCGCTGACGGTGTTATTAATTGGTGCTTTCCAAGGGTTGTTTCAACTTGAGCTGATTTGTATGATCCCCTAATCTTATCACTGATCTGCAGGATCAGCAGAGCAGTGCAGCTTGGCCACACTGATCTCTGACCCTCATGTGTCTTTGTCAGAGAGAAGGAAGTAGGATTAATGCAGTAGCAGTTTCTGCTAGATACGGTGCAGTACCAGATTCTCGCTTCGGGGGAATTTTTGTTTGGATAACTGTAGGAAGACTTTGGCTCTCTTTTGTTCCCTGTGTGATTGGGATAAATATATTCTTGAAACAACGTTATTTAGGCTTCAGTACATGATTCTTTAGAAACTCTATTTTTTTTTCCTTAGTCTGCATATACTCTTGAAAGAACATCTCTGAAGTTGATGGGTTTGTTATGTTTTCCTTAAGATGTGGTGCGATGTTCTTCATGTCCCTGTTCAGGCAGCCTTTGTGGCATAAGGACCACATGGACACCAGGGTTCTTTTAGGATCAATAACTTCTTTATTGATAACAATAACTTCAACTCTCTTATTCAGGACATAACTTCAACTAACTCTTACTGAGGACAGGCTCCCTTCTGATACCATTCACTCTACAGCAGTACTTTTCCACTTGCTGTTCAGTGGCCAACAACTTTTCCTGGCAACAGCAAATACCCAGCAACTTCCGTGTCTTAACGGCTGGAGAACAAGCAGTCAGAGACAGCAAGGCATCTCCTGAATCACCCTTCTTTGGTCCTTCTAAACTCTTTACATTCCTCATGGCCTCATACTTACGAGTCCAAGTCCGATGTTATCACCAACCACAGGGCTTGTCGACCCACATGGCAATACTCCCACATTAGGAGACTCACAGTACCTAGAATGAAAATTGGTGACTTACTTAATTTTTTATAGTTTTCTTCTGTGAGTTTGAAATGAAACCTTTTTTACTGGATGCTTCTTTTTTTTTTTCTGAGCTCTCTGAAGAACTGGTGCAGGCTCAGGAAATGAACAATTGTATCAGGAATATTTCTCAGGACCTTATCCTACTGATTTCTTTCCAAAGGTCCCTCTGAGGACTCTTTTTTGCAAGGTCATGGTATTGAAATATTAATGCTTATTGCTGTTTTGGCACCCTGTCCAAACAACGTGTAGGAATTGTGCAGTTGCAATTTGTTTAATTTATTCAGTAAGGAATAATAAGCTTGTATTAAATGGAAGAGTTTAGCTAGTTTTTGTGAAAAAGATTCTTAGCAGTTTTCTTTCAAGTTGTAATGCTGTTTGTTGGATAATGGAATAATGGTATGTGTCTTAGGGAAGTAAAAAGATGATAGGTTTAAGTGTGTTTTTGCTATTTAAACATAGCTAAAACAATAAGTCTTTCAATAAACTTCTACACACGGAACTGATGGGTTTTCCAAGCAAAAAGCATTTGGACTGCTTTAGATGAATAGTTCATCTTACCTAATGTTGAAATGAGAATTAGAAAATGCACAATGGTGATGTAACTTCTTAGAAACCAAATTAACATAGTTGTAATTAAGAATTTTTTTTCTTTCTATATATGGTGCAATGAGCAACGTAGAGCCAAATATCCCTCTAACCAGAGGCAGCAATTTTACTGATGGAAATAAAAAACTAAAGAGGACCTGGGGCTTTCCATTAGCACCAGTGAGGATATAAGAGTTAATAGCATGCACAATTTTCATCTGCTGACATAAATTTCATGTGAAAGTTGTTCTAAAACTTTTCTCATGTTTATTAGCTTAATAAACTAAAGTCTCATGAAATTCTGATTAGATAATCATAGAGTCAAAGCACATTTTGACAAGATGTCTGTAAAGGGCTAAATGGCAAGCAGAACTGAATATAATTATATTGTTTAAGGCAAAAATATAACTGCTCTTGTTGCCAGACTTACTACAACAGAAGCCGATATATTTCATTAAAACTACATTGTTTTTTTGGACAAAATGAGAACCTATTTGGACAAAGTGGGAGAAGGTTCAGTAGACCTACCTAGTTATGAAGAGACTGGTTTGTTTAGCACAAGGAGGAGTCCAAGAGAGGATCTAATTGCTATTTTGCATTAACTAAAGAGCACGACGGGGCATATAGGGCCAGACTCTCATCAGGGGCACCCAGCAAAAGGATGGGAGTCACAAAACACAGCAAAAACAAATTCAGAGGGATTTAAGGCAAAATTATTTGCTGCAAAGTTGCTCGGGGGGGTATAGAGTTGCACATCCCCTAGGCCATAAGTGACCAGCTCAGCCTTTGCAAGTGGGCTACCAGGGTGTTAGGAGGGCTGCAGCCAGCATGCTGCAGGGCTACCTGCTGGGGCTGTGCCCCTGCTTGAGGTCTCATGTGGCTCCTTCCCTATGGTTGGTCCCAGACCCAAAGTAGAGTGGCCATAGGCACCAGCACCCACTACCCAGGCAGGGGAAGAGGCTGCCCAGCAACCTGACTTGGAGAGGTCTGCATGGAGAAAGAGTTTGGACTAGATTGCCTCCATAGGTGTCTTCCAACTTACCTCTTTGTGATTCTTCAGTGGCTTAACCCCTCCCCCCCCCCTCCCCCAAGGAAAAAAAAAAATAATAATAATAACCTTTTGTTTGCTTGCTTTTTTCCTGGAAAATTTTCAAATCATTGAATGGTCTTCCTCCAATATTCAGAAGTCATTCAGGAGCTCTTCTTCATTTAATATTTCTGAGACAAATTTTGAAGTGTTTTCATAAGGTTTGTACTAAATGCTAACTTGTAAAATCTGAACTACAGAAATGCCATGCTATAGATCTTGGACCCTTTTCAATCTATCAGGGGTGTGAACACAGATAAAGATGGCAATGAAAATTTGGTTTCAATGCCTGAAGTAGTAGTCAAAGCATCGTTGTCCAGCTTCCTGATTTCTGTAATTCTGCAGACATGTTTGCTACAGGAAACATTAGAACTGCACATTTTATTCTGCAACCCTCTAGCAAAGAGGTTTGCAGAACCACTGTCCAGCTTACCTCTGATACACTCCCCAGCCACGCTGAATCTAGTGAGTAAGACTGGACTTATGCAGAATATTTCACATGGAAACGTTCACAAAGCAGTGGACTACTCATAGAGAAAAGTGGTTTTCCTTTCACAAGTCTTTGGAAATTTTTACAGACTGTTCAAAGAAATAATAAAAAACTTCCAACATACTCTTTTCTGACATATCAGTACTAGATAGGAAGTTCATTTCTGCAATGATTCAAAACCAACACCCAGCACTGCAAGAGATTGCACTGCAGTGTGACAGGACTACTCATCTGAACGATCTGTTCTCAGATCCGATTTCAGTCGTGTGATCCATTTAAGAGATTTATTAAGTATTGTTTCCCTTTTTAATGTTGTTGACATTTGTACAAATTCAAGCACTTAGTGAATCAAACAGCTGATGCATCAACCTGTTGTAAACAAGTAGTATGTTGAACACCTGTCAGTTTACCTTTAATTTTGCATAGGTAATTGCTTTCTTCTTTGTACTTCTTTATTTCTCCTTGGCCATATTTCCTGTGTGCTTGGAGGCAGCAACTATGCAAAGGAAGAGGAGTATAAAGGCAATCACATCTATTCAAAGCTTCGTATACATGTACATATTTTTTTAAATAATTTTTTTCTATATTTGGCAGATTCTAAGCCACACCGTCTCAGCTATTCAGGGCCTGTGCAGTAGTAAGGAAAAATGCACCCACAATTCCAATATAAAAAGCATTTTCTCTTAGTTTCTAAGTACTTTCTAGGAATCATTTCAACAGTTAACACCCAGCAGGGTACCTTGAGTTTCCTCCCATCCACAAACACAGCCTCCTCTACAGGACTTGTTCACCAAATGTTTAGATGGTTGCATTCAAATTTAGCACTGTGAAAATAGTATGGAAAGCTGATTGTGGATTGGGATGCACTATGACACTATGGATTTCTGTTGGGGGGGGGGGGAATGATGATAAATTGGTATTTCAAAAAAGAAAAGCAGACAAACTTGGGGAGAAAAATCATGGAACCTTCTTTTGCCACCATTTAGGAAATATAAGTACGGTTTATATTAATTTGGAAAAACTGACTCAAGTTCTTTAAACTCGATTGTCAAAAAACTTGAAAGTTGAAAATATTGCTCAATGATCTATGAAAGTGATGAACTCTGTACTTTGGAACTGTTCTTTCTTAAAATAATATATATATATATATATATATATCACTGCTAAAGGAAGAAAAAATTCCTCCACTAGAGATTCATTATTCGGTCTAACAAAGTATGTTAATGTAGCTGTGATTCTAGCTTCATCATAGTGTGTCAATGTTTTTTTAAATCTCAAAACATTTTTTCTTTCCTTCTCATACCCATTTAATGCATTTACAAAGATGAGAGAAAGAATCATTAATTGTAGAAAGAAGACCATTGAGATTAAGCACTAAGGCAAAATGCATTAGTTCTGTTCATTTTTTCAGCAGATTTCCACCCACTTTCGTAGAAAAAATACTGAAGTCTAATATTTTCTGGAAGGAAGATATCTTGTTAAACCACATTATGAGTAGTTTAATGTGCATTAAAAACATATAAAGCCATTATCATGTAGATATGGATTATAGTCTGATAACAGGACATGACAGTAGGAAAGATCACTGGTTTGAGGCCTCTTTACCGAAGGCTTCATAGTTCAGTGGTACATTATCACATTTTTCAGGAAGGATTTTAGTTATGAAAAACTGAAATATGCCATCCTTTTAATAAAGGTGTAGATATAAAAGGAAAGAGGGTAAGAAAAAAGGCTGATCTTCAGCCTTACCTTAGGTAGGGCAATTTAAGGGTCTATTCCTTCAGCTGAACCATTCTTTGCCCACAGTTTTTAAATATTGAATAATGTGAAACTAGAATCGTAGATCTGTTTTACCTAAAACGCTGACAGGAAGACTAGTTGCAAGATCTCATTTGCAAGAGGGAGAAATGAGTTTTGCTTTCTAACCTTTTTCCAGAATATATTGCAAGAAATAGTGTTTTACTGGCAGGAGTGGATTAGATGGCCTTAATATACGTAGTCATTTGATTTCTCTAGTAGATTTTGGATCTGGAGGATTAAAGATAGGTCTAAAATATCATATATATTTGGCTGATCCCCCATATCAGGCAACACAACAGTTTTCTTTGTTTAGGCAGTAGAAGAACTGATATGTTCCACAACTAGTTTTTTAGACCCCTGATATTTTCCCCCTCTCCCATTCTTTCATTGCAATTTTTCAATTTGTGCAATAAAATAACGCAAAGACCAGTTTTTGTTAGTAATAGTAATCTTAACTTAGCTCTAGAGCAGACCAACCAGAAGAATTTGATGATTCCAGTTCTTTACTACCAGTGATTTTTGCTACTTAAACTTTATGTAATCCCTTCTTAGTTTGACTTTTTTTTTTTTTTTTTATTTTAGATGCTGGCCTTGCAGGTGCTCAAGTAATTACATGTAACCTTAGTGTAAACATTTGCCCTTAAGCTATTTTGTCCTTTATTGAACTCCTTATAAATTGAGTTCATGAGATTACGTTTCATGAATACTCATTTTTTATTGCTTTAATCTTTTAGGAGAGTCTAAATTTAATGCACTCCCAGCAATGGAGGAGGCTGTTTGCCAATGGCTTTGTTTCAACAGTCAGATAAAACCACATCTCTCAATGATTCAAAATGTTAAAAGTATAGAGGGCAATACATCCATAAACATATATCTTACCTTCCATATCTTTATAAAATTTTGATTTCAAATCTGTTGATTTAGTTTCTTCCTTATATTTTCTTTTATTTCATGTCATACAGTATCCCCATCCTGAATTTTCTTTGTGTCACCTGTGTAGTTTGCAACCTACGTATTTGGAACCCCGCTCAATAGCTTAGTTACAAGATACAAGGGATTTGCATGTGTTGCAAGTCTGAGCATATTGAATGTTTTTTTTTTCTAGCAATCAAACGTGATATTCAGCTAGTTTTTTTCTCCACTTGTCTGTCTTTTGTAAAGCTAACAGGTAAAAATATATTTGAGAGGTGCAAGAGATTTTTGCCAAGGTATTGCAAAGAACAAGAGTGAGAGCCTCCTTTGAGACTTGGTCTCCCCAGCACCACCTGTGGCCTGAATCCCAGGAAGCTGCTGCCCCAGCTTACATTTCTGTGAACAGACATATTCAGAGCAGCCTGAGCCTGGGAAGTGGGCAACCCCATGCCTCGTTTTACTGTTGGAGCCTGGTGCTGTCTGCCTGTTTACACAAACCCTCAGCGGGATGTAACTCACAGAGTGCAGCTCCTCAGGAAACTCTTTAATGCTTTTAGCTTCTGCACAACAGCATACCAGCATTCCCACCTCAGCAAAACAGCTGGATAGGTCATGGGCCTTGGAGAGAAAAATGTAGAAGCTGTCACAGCTGTCTGTGATAGCAGGGGTGCAACACTGATCTTAAAAATTCAGAGCTATGTTGCAGAGCATGTAGCTGAGAGTGAACCTCCTGAATTCCAGGTGTCTCCTGTCTAGCAGATGGTTCCTTTTCTCTTACTGTTCTAAGAGGCACTGGTTTGTATAAATTATTAAGTATATATCATAGTGGCAATTTTCACCCAGCTGAAATCCCATTCTATCAAATACCTTCTCCTGTGGTCGGATAAATATTTAATCGGTGTGAAGTGGACTTGGGGAGAGCTGGTCTGAGTTATTCCTTATGCTTTCTAGGACAACATTAATCATGAGACTTATGGCTGCTCAGTGCTGGCAGATGCAGTTAAACTAATAACCATGGAAAAGGAGAGAAAAACACAGGGCTGAACGCGCAGGTGTGGGACATTGCCCAAGCCAAGGAAGAAAATGGAAGGAAACATTAGAGTTCCTTTGAAATCTTGGCCTTTAATATCCTTATCATTCTGCTGCTTGTTAAAATAGGGATACCCTTAGTCCTGTTGATTCACAGAGGACAAAATAGATGGATCTTGATGGTATGGATTTTCTAGGTTTGTCTTTGCAATTACTTGTATTTGGGTTATATTCATCGCTCCTGGTTGTAATTTCAGGTTTCAGCAGCTTGTTCCAAAAAGAAAGAAAAGTTGAGACTTTTGTGTTTTAGTATCTCTTTAGAAATACAGGGTTGAAATGCAAGTACTAACAGTGAATGGCTCAGTATTTTTTAATTGAGGTCAGTTAAGGAACTAGAAGCAGGGCGCCTTTCTGAGGGTGGAATAATTCCTGTCAGCTCCTGCCTTCTGCGGGCAGGGGTCTGCTTCCAGCCCCCCTACAGACAGGAAAGCTTATACCAATGTTGTCCTGCTAGCTCCGCCACCTGTGTGGTCCTCTTCTACCAGGGTTCTCTGGGTACTCCAGGACCCATGCCTGCATTGGTTTTGAGAAGAAAAAAAACAGTCTCTGTGCATATAGCTCGCTAGGTGCTAGACTGATGAAGTAGCACAGGCGCAGCTTGAGCTAACCCGTGCCAAAGAGGAAGAGCACTAGCAGTCAGCTCTTCTCTGAGAGGGTGACTTTTGGCTTTCCCTACTCATGCTTCAGTCTGTTTACACTGAAGGAGGACCCCATGGCACAAGTAACTCACACAAATAATGGACTGATTGATCTGAAATACATCTGAGGCTCACCAGGAAACCGCAGCATGCTTTCTGTTCCTGACGCCTGTCCCAAAATCTGCATCTCGGACAAAAGCAGTGGCGGCCAAATGACAAGTGCCTCGTATTTACACAAACAGCTATTGAGGCTAGATGTCAATGAGCATTCCCTCTACCCCCCATGCTTTACTGTGGGTAGGCACGCTTTATTTCTCCAGTACTGAAAAAGGAATACAAATGAAAGTCAGAATAAAGTTCAGCTACCCAAGCTCCATTCCTCGTTTGCCTCCCACTCTCATCTGCTGCTCTCTTCTGCGAGCACAGGCTCCTTGCTGCAGTGTAAACAGTTTCCCCACTGCGAGCCCTTTGCTACAGAATGATCCGTCAACACCACGATTAATTGATGTATGTTATTGCCATCCTTGCTGTGCTCTTCCTGCCCCCACCACGTGTCGCTGGGGTGGTCCTCGTGTTGAAGCACAGGGAAAAGAGCTCCAGGCACACAATGTTTGTAGCAGTAGGGATTGTCTCGGTTTGTGCACGTTCCTAACAGGAGAAAGTTTGCAGAGAGTGCAATGTGATTTTTCTTTGGGGGGCGGAGGGTGGAGTGTCAGCAGAGCCCTAAGTTTTAAAGAAATTGTGAAGAATTTGAACTCATTTTAACCACTCTTGACACCACTAGCTGTGAAGTTAGCTTAACTCTTTTAGGTTTATTCTGTTTTTCCACTATTTTGTTCAGAAGATGAATGCATGTATATAGTTCTTTTATGCACATTGATATTTTTTTTTCTTTTCGGTTTGATGGTTTCATGAGGTATGGGCAAAGAGGAAACTTTTTTTTTTCTTTTTTTTTTTTTTTTCTTTTTCTCGATTTTAGTTTCACTTGATTTCTCAAATACTTCACTATTCCACTGTTCTGACATTCTGGGTGGGTGGTAAATATCTGGCAAACTCATAATGCTAAAGTGTCAGCTGATCTCTAAAGAGATGGCTGTGGTCCTCGCTCCACTACAACAGATGCGTGATTTGTTCTTGCCACTGCTTATTGTGCTAGTATTATTATATCGTTATGACACTATCTTTACCTCTGCTATTAATCTGACCTGGTGAAAAATAAATCTCTTTTTTGAAATATCTAGAATTAAGAAGAAATATCCAGAAGTTAAATTTTAAAATGCCAAGGAATTCTGCATTTTTTTTAATTAGACTGACCAAAAAGCAGATGTCTTCAGAATAAAAAGTATCTTGTAATCATTACTATTTTTTACAAGGATTATTTTTCAGACTGGATTTCTATTGTTGCAATATGTGATTTAGTTATATTTTTTAACCTTACCTGGGGACACTAAGCCAAGATGTAAAATGTATGGTAGTACAGAACCATAATATGTCAAAAATTTCATATATTTCTGGATAATTTATAGTCGGTTTTATTTACACTATTCCACATGAATCTGTTTAGATACATAAAGTCCCTATCAGTTACTAAGTTTACTCAGCAGCTGGTGCTGTTTATACTGGCCAGTGGATGTCACTGTTACAATACAAATCTGACTAAAAATAGCTGTAACGTTGTAGATTGCCATCAATGAATCATAAATAAATAAATAATTTCTTTATAAACTGTCACTGCTGTGAATCCCTTAAGCAGGAGAGAAGAAGGTAAGTAGAGGCAGGTAATAATCCTCTGCAACCACTCGTGGGGTGGGAAGCATCTTCTACTCAGAAGCTACATTTACAACTGAAAAATACAGCAATAGATACTGCCCTAAGCTATGTTCCATAAATACTGGGTAAAGATAAAAATATATATAAAAAAGAAAAATTCCTTTGTGTGAAAAGTGGAATTGACATGAGGTAGCAGACTAAGATATCTTTTGACAGCTTTTTGCTGCCTTTTGTCAGCCACAAAACTCGTGGCTTTTGTTCTTCGTTGCTGTTGGAATGCCAGTTAGTTTAAACAGAAGGATTGCTTGGGTTGATGCCAAATCTATGCCATATACGCACACGCACACACAGACTATGTATATATACACACACATATGTGTATATATTTAAAATGCATGTATATTTTTGTTTCAGCTGCCATGCACGACTTAAAAAGTGTTGCTGTTAGAGATGGAGAGATGGCAGAGTGGTGAGAAAAAAGTATGACTTGCAGGGGGCTCTGAAGATTACTTGACATCTGTCTCCCCTGAAGAATCTTAAATCCCAACTCAGTCCCCTGATAGAGTACATAGTAAAGTATTGTGAAGGACACTAACTGTCCTGTTAGTGTGACTCTTTTCCTGGAAAAAGCAGTGAGATATGTGTACATGTGTATTTTACATATTTATTTTACATTTTTTTTATTTTATTTACATATTTTACATATTTTACATATATATTTGTGTAAGTAAACCTCTCACCAATTCGCAGGTGTTCCCTAAGCAACCCTTTCCACTCTGTGCTGTCCAGAACCATCCAGGTGGTTCTTAGCAGCTTTAGTTGACTATGGGTTTTGCAGCTATAAGGTTTCCCAGGTAAAGTTCTAAGCTGATGTTGAATTGAGCTTTGACTTATGAGATCTTTAACAACAGAAACATGGAAAAACATGGGGCTTTTAACTTAGGGCAATAACCATTTAAATTCAAGGTGTTGACAGTGTGCTCTACATCTCTTAAAATGTCCAATTTGTAGGGATGCTGCCTCAACACAAGCACCTCGCCACTTTTCTTCTTATGTTTCAGAGCCTCTTGCTTTAGTCACGCCGGCTTACCCACCTTAACCGAGTTAGAAAATCAGGTTTTGCTAGTAACCTGCTAAAAATAAATAAATAAATAAAATCCTAAAGTAGTTAAAAATATGATACTGCTTTTCTGAATCTTAAAATGAATCTTAAAATAGCGGGTATAATGGCTGAATCCTACCTATCTACTGGCTTTTCTGATGCAAATACAGGTGTGAGGGGGAATGTCTGCCAGGTAAGCCTGTCTGTCTCTACATGCATGTTGTATTGGGGACATATTCTGGAATATTCTTCTCCTACGATATTTTGGGAGACTGGAGGGTTAGGTTCAAGAGGCACTGTATAAGCCTTCAAATGCAATCTTGCTGGAATAATCTCTTTATACTTCTAAAGGAGTAAGGAAGAGAAGAATGCTTCAGTATTCATTTTAAATACTATACCACTGTTCTTACGGCTCTGAGTGCACATCATAAAGCCATCGAGCACTTCTACTGTGTGCTGTCAGCATGTGCTTTTGAGATCTGCCCAGAAACAAGAAGTGTGTGACAGACTGAGGTGAGCTGGCATTTTCATTCTGAGAAACTGCAGTGCTTGGATTTGGACAACGAGGAGCTACAGAAGTACTGTGTAGCTGTTGTGTTCACTTGGTAGGGGGAAATGAAATCTACTGATTTCAAGTGCAAAGTGTTTGTGTATATTTCAAAGACAAAGTTACAACGAGTGTGTGGAAACAACTTGCAGATTTTGCCTTGGGTGCTTTGAGACTGACAAATATTTTTTCTGATCTTGACAGTTTGCTTCAACTGTGAAGTTCTAAACGATGCTGAAATAAGATATAACACAGACAGTTCACCTTACTTCTGCAGCAATAATAATTTGCAGCAGAAATATTCAGCAACAATGTTTGCTTAAGAGCTATAGAAACAGTTGAGCACAGCTGAGCAGGCTATGGAGACACAGCAATTTAGAATGTGAAATCAAAATGCAGTATGCAAGCAAGAAATAGGTACACGCTGTGTTTTAATTTTCTTTTTGTGATGATCATGGAAATAGAATTGATTACTCATGTTTCTCCGTGCACTACCAAGCATGTGTTTCTTAATAAAATGCATGCAAATTAACTGAGAGACCAAAACTGCTACACATGAGCATTTCAAAAAAGTTTTTAATTTCTGAGAATACTTTTTCAGGGTAACTATCATGGATAATTGAATTGCACGATGCTTTATTTTTTTAGTAGTCAGGATAATTCCAAGCTTGCATAACAATCATGCATGTATGTGTAACAACATTACTGTTCCTAAAAATTTTGAAGGCTAGAATCCTACTTTATACAATGAAGGAAAGGTAGACTTGGGAAGCAGTGTCTGTGTACTTTATTGTCCTACTGACTCAAAGATAAATAATCTGATAGAAAGATATTGTATGCAGTGCTTCTAGGTTTTTGTTATTCAGGTCTGCAGGGTCACATAAATGAATGTAGTCAGTGGGATGAAGCAAGCCTGAATTTAATTGGATGATAGATTCAGTTCAGGCTCTCTTTATGTATATTGTTCTAATACGGAACAAACAGAGCAACCCAAGCTGTAGAGAACAAATTTTGGAAGAAGCATAGGAACAATGGTGTTCCTATTTCTGTATTGAGTTTGGGCAGAATTGGAAAGTTCCTCGTTTCCAGCATGGGCCCTGGCCACTAGCTGGTCCCCTTACCAACTCATAGGAGCCTCCACAAACACCTTTCTATAGCCTATAGACTAGATATAGACACAAAAATAGTACCTCTATATATTGCTTCATCTTCTCACCCCACAGTTAAATGGTATGAAAGGATATCATGCTCTTGAACAGATGTCTTATAGGGAAATAGTGTGAGGAAGGGATGAAAAACAAATTCTTCACTTTTTATTTGCTTTGTCTAAAGAAAACCATGTTAAAACTGCTCTATGCCCTTCCATCTACCATGAAAGCAAAAAGAAAAATGCCACTTTTTTTCCTAGGAGAGATATATATTTTTTTTTCTATCCTTTTCACTGGCGTTTGCATGCTTTCATAACTTTCCATTTAAAAGTGGGGGTAGAGGGGAAGAAAGTTAGGCTACTTATTTCCTCTTCAGAGATGAAAACCTTTATTCTGCTGTAATAGCTTATAAAATTATACCTAAAGGTGTATGAAGCTGACAAAATTCATATTATGCCACAAATAATTTTTTATTTTTTTTTAATTTTAAAATATTTTTATTTTAAAATTTTATTTAATATTTATATTCATTATTTAATAATTTTAATTAAGTTAATGTTTTTATTTTATTTTTTAATTTTTAATTTTCTAAATTTATTTTTTTAATTAAGTATTACATCATTTAAATGCAAAAGATTGAGGATAAGACTATTTTTGTAGACAATGCAAAAATACACAGAGATAACTACAAAAATAAGTACTTAAAGAAACTGAAGAATTTAAATTCAGAAAGTGGGGATGAAGAGGAAAAAAAAATATATGATTTTAGGTAATTCTGATCTGAATTTTGTTTTTGCAGGTGCATCTGGCTAGTAGTTCACAAGTGTCTGCATTCATACTGTAGTATATTATTTTTTAACATTATGTACTACATATTCCAAGAATTTCTTTTCTTCGGTGTTTGGCATATAATAAGTATTTGTCTGGGATGCAAGTAATGCACAACTATCCTGTTTGCAGTGAGTTCACTTGGATCATGTTAGAGGTGTAGAAACAAATGTACCTTTTGAGGACAAGTCCTATTTTACAGACAGACTGTGTATAGGAACAAAGCATAATCTAGTTACCTGTTGAAATACATCCTTGAGAACGTTTACATTTTGGCTCAAGTCCTTTTAGCTCATGAGGTCTATGACAGTGCCAATAAATCAGCGTGGTGCTTGTAGATAAGCAAAGCGCTCCTTTTCTATCATCTACTTCCTGATGTCTCTCTTTTCTTTGGGTATCATGCAGTCACATATTACTTTGACTTTCTCAGTTGAAAATTGACGAGACAGTATTTGAATTCTAAAATATTTTTCTTCACGACATTTAAAAGAGAAATACATAAGCATATTTTTGTTATTTGACCTTTTCAGCCAGATTGATGAATTATCACCACCAAATCACAAGCAATTTGAGGTCACAAGTATGCTTGAAAATCTGGCATCACCTTTCTGTCAGCCACAGGTATTACGAAAACCTAAGTAAAATACTCATTTATGGAACAAAGCACTTCAGAAGCTCTGTAACAAAAGAAAAACAAAAAAGCAGCTACAACAATAAAAGTATTTTGTTTTGAAAGCCCACATTTTTGCAGGGGGATTTGATGCTAAATTCTATAGCTTTAAGGACAGTCAGATAATATATAAAAGAGCATCTGCACTGTCCATTATTGCTTCTTTTCTAGTTAGATAACAGTATAGTTCTCCTCGGGTCAGGATATAGGATGGCTAGACCAGATGGCACCGTGCCACTTTGGATACAGAACACTGCCTATAGCACTAACGGCAGGAGGCATGAGTCTTGTGGGAGTTCACCTGGTAGAGCCAAGCAGACAAGTTGTGTGGTGGTGGAATGCAGAAGTCCGTGGGATGGGTTAACCCACCTCAGTATGTTTGTTCCAAAATGACGGGGAGGTGATTGATGCATGGTAAATGCGGGGGGGGGCCTCATAGCTCACACGTTTGGCATCGATCCACTCTCAGATGCTGCTATCGGAGAAAATACATGCTAGTGGCAGAGCTGGAATGAGGGTGTAAGGCCCACCATGCAGCCATAAAACAGCCTCATCATGCAGCAGGCCAAATAAGGCCAAAGCTGTATGTGAGCATGGTACTGAAGAAATAAATTTCTGTGAAGATGCTAACTGAAACACCCTGTTACAGTTTTGTTGATGAAAATGCAAAGAGAAAGTAGGCATCTTTGAAGAAATTCTTAGTGGTTTCTTTTGCTTCAGAAGATGGCAGGTTGTCTGACAAGGAATGCAGGCATGCTGTGAGATAAATTTAAAAGTAAAATTATCATATCTGAAGCTACGTCTGATCGCTTCAATGCTTTATACAAGTTGGAAAGGAAAAGTCTGATATGGCCTGTATAGCAGCATTGCATTGCTGTGCTAGCTGCTGCCAAGAGGATGTTATCAGTGTTTGGGCTCAAATATTTTATTGTCTGTATTACTGTAATGCCTAGGACTTGCAGTCACAGACTTAAAGATTGCTGGTGTGAGTTCCTTGAAGAATTACAAAGAAAGAAAATTTGCCTTTCCTGAATGAACCTTATCAGTTAATTTCACTTTTTCCACACATGCAAGTAACGTGACAAACTCCTGCACCGTTGCCATACTGTTTTTATCTCGCTGTGCACGGAGACAGCCAAATGACTTGCAGGTAGAGGTTTTGTGTATGAAGTGGCTGGCTGTGTTCATAAACAACATTCATTTGTCTTCCCTCTTCCATTTTATTTTTGCTCCCTTTAAGCATTTAAAAGGTGCCTTTTCCTTACTTTTTTTGTTTGAGGGAGGGAGTAAAAAACTGTAGTTGGAGAAGAATCAAGTACTTGGACAAATAAATCCAAATCATAACTATGAGATTGTAAACCAAACTAGCTTTGGAGGTCATGAAAGGCTGTCAGAAATGGAATAGAGGACTAATATCTAAGCCAAGAAGCTAATGACCCAAAAAAAAAAAAAAAAAAAAAAAAAAAAAAGCAAATCCAGGAGCTAACTTTTAAGCAACAACTTATAATTTTTTTTTTTTATAATTTTTTTTTCTTTTTTACTGTAGATTTAGACTACACAGCTAAGAACTGACAAATTTGTAAAAGTTTCAGTTATTGTTTTAGACATTCTTAAGGAACATGGTTTTAAAGAAAAGATGCACAGATTTTCAAAATAGATCCTAACAGTGGAAACAGACATTATACAATAGGTTTATTACTGATAGTGATGTTTTTAGTCTATTATTTGGTTCTTTATTTAACAAATTAGGCTGCTAAGCCAAAATGGAATTACATTGCAACAGTTCATAGGCTGAAACTGCAGAGCTGGAGAACTCTTCTGCTATTTGTTTCAGATAAGAAGCAAAACAAGAAAACAGATATATAACATGAAATAAAAATGACTGTTAAAAGTTGCCTACTTAGGAAATATGGGTAGGGTATATAATATATATATATATATATATAATATATAGGATATATTGAATGCTGCTATTATAGTTCTCTTTCATGCTCTTCACCTGCTTTGTGACATTAGTGCTTTCTCTGTGATCTTTTCGTATTGTTCCAGAAGGACTTTTTCACTTCTGTAAAGGTCTGTTCTGAGGATTACAGCGTGTTCCACATTCAAGGATGCCAAACTCCTTAGACTTCTATTTTGGCCTAAATCTTTTAGAACAAAATGGAGATTCTTTGCTGAAAATAAATAAATAAATAAATAAAAATTAATTAAATTTAAATTGTGGAAATTAAATTGTGGTAAACGTTAAGTTTCTCTCTGTTCCTTGATTTAGCTAGATAAATTATGGCCAACGCTGGAAAAGTAACTCTATTTAAAGATGTAAACAAGAATCTATAAAGCATAAGCCTAAAAATAAGCATGCAAGTACAGTGAGCTACAGAATCAAGGCCCAAATGCTTTATATCAGGCAGAAAACACAGTTAGACCTTGTGGATATAAGAAATTCCTACCCAGTTAGAGAGAAAAGGTCTATTAAATTACCATAGAAATTAAATATTAAAATATGGAAATCAGTGAGTTTGTGTCTTAGCAACACAAAGTAAAATCTTTATAGAAATGTTCCATTTTTTAATTCATCTGTTACAAGCTTTAGCTCCGTGATCTTCTTTCTAGACCTTTTCCATTGTGACTGACAGCTTTATCAGACTTAATGAAGGACCTCCTCATCATGCTCGTGCCTATGGCAAAATTCCTACTGTCTTCAGTAAGAACAGAACATTGGCAAATAATTTTACTGTTCTGCTAAAGAAAACTGGCAAATATCAAACCAGATGAATTTTGTATTGCAGAGCTTTAAAGTGGTACACAAATGCCCTCCTTGCAAGAGTTGTGCTCAACAATTCTCTAACCATTATTTTTTCATACTTTTTAAATCTGTTGATAGAAAATCAATAATTTTGGATGGTACTGGAAACATTAAGTGTTAGACAACATTTTAGACCAAGGAATAGCCCTGGTGTTTTCAAAGATCTTGCAAAATATTACCGTATATTACTGGCCATTTCGCATCATCTTGCTATTTTGCACTTCGATGAGTGACAGAAGTATGGATTCAACCAAGTCCTTCAGTAAACATACGGAAAAAAATGCATAACTTCATAGTTTGTTTTAATAACAGTTGGAAATTGTGTGTTTTCTTCATAATTTGAATTTGCTATTTCCAACTTCTTTGAATTTATTTATTATGTATTTTGTTAAAACCATTGGAGGTCATCTAATCTACCCTCCTGCTTTGGAGCTTTACCATTGTCATTGCTAATCTGGGTCAGACATAGTTTGGTCAAGCCTTATTCTGGAAATATTCAAGAACGGATATTTCACTACTTTGTCACCTGTTCTTATGGTGCACTAGCAATATAATATTATTTTCTTAATGTTCAATCTAAACCTCACACATGGCTGTTGTCATTAATCAGATCATCTAGCACTAAGTAGTTTTTACTGTTATCTATGTAACTGATTTTCAGTAAATTGTAGGCTGCTAGAATTCCTTACTTTTTTCCAGTTGAGTTCATTTTCTTCAGACTGTGGCAGTTCTCATATTAAAGACCCCTGATCATCTTGGAGACGTTCTATAGAACAGCTACACAGTCTTTCAACACTATTCCTGAACTAAGAGGGTGTGGAGGGGCAAAGCTAGACAGAATTGCATATGCAGCTCAAGTAGTGCCAAGGGAAGGTTAATAACCATTTGGTCTGTTGGCCACATTTCTCCAAAGGTTTGCTTTATTTGTGATGCAAGTGCACTGTTAGTTGGATGCTGTTCAAGGTGGTGTTTCCCATAACCTTCAGGTCTTTCCCATCAATGCTGCTGCTCAGAGTGAATTGATGTACGGGGTTTTTTCCAGGTGTGGAATTCAGCATTTGTTGAACCTCATGAGTTTCTGCAGGAGGAAGCTTAGTTTTCTTTCTGGGCAATAGGTAACAGCTGGCTACAATTACTTTTTGAGATGCCTACATTACTCACGGAAATAATTGGTGTATGCCACTTATCACAGGATAATTATGTTTTAATTTAAGGTTTTAATTTCATGTGGCTTTCTGAAAAGCACTGTGAAAGTACAAAGTTCAATTTAAATCATCTCTCTCTCATAGCATGTTTTCCTAGCAAAACAACATCCTGATAAGTAGAAAGTAAAAATTGGAAACTCAATCTTCCTTTTAGTAGGTGCAATTTTTACAGATCCCAGTAAACAGATATATACATAAAGCTGCACATTCTGTGATCAAATGAAACCAAAGGAGAAACTCTTAGTTTCTAATCTGTCCTGACAAAGACTCCATCTCATGAAAAAGACACGTCTGAGTCTGTAAATCTGTCTATAAAACAGAGTTCATGTCGAAACTGAGTACCTCAAACCTGAGCAAAAACTCAAGATGATGTACAGGCATGTGAACTTTAACTTTTGAGTCACAATCTTGATTCTGGTGATTATAGAGTTAGAGTGTTTAAATCTAGTTCTGTTTGATCCTGATCTTTTAATCGAGTCCACAGTTTTGATGTATTTTATAAACGGTTTACAAAATGTCATACTGAAGGATAGTGTGAGTCTTACCTTGACATGACTCCAAAAGAGTGTTCATTAGTGAGTGAGGGGGAATTTTTGAGTTCAATTTAACCTTCAGAGTCGATGTTTGTGTATACGAAGCTTAAGAATTTGTACATTTCCTATATCTCTTAGCCATTAGTTCATATTGTTCTGTTATCTGTAATATAAAAAAGCTACCTAAACTGGACCACTAACTCTCCTTTTCCGAAGAATTAATGTTCCAGATTGTGATATTATCATACTTTAATGCTATCAAGCTTACTCAATTGACAGTGTCAACGATTCAATTTAAACCACCTTTATATTTTTATTTCTCTTTGCAGACCTTACCCCCAGCTGTCATATTTGTAGTTTCATGCATACATGCTACATACTGCTAAAAATAGAGCTGCATTATTAAGAAACAAGTAGAAAAATAACACTTTTCTGTCTTCAGGTTTAATTCCTCTGCTCGGTTTCTGAGCACAACCTTAGTTTTAGCCTTAGTCTTTCTCTCCTCATTGTTTTGTGTACTAATAGGGTTGGATTAACCTGTATTCAGGAGTTCTGTAACTCTCCATGTAAGACCCCAGACAAGAAATGGGAGTAGCTGATGGCCTCTTTACACAGGCTCTCTAGCCTGTATTTTTATTTACTAACACCTTTTTTCTTTCTCCATAGTGTAGGTTATTATCATACAAGAGCAGTTCTCGTATTGGTTTCCTCTGTTAACAAAGGGAGCAGAAAATGTTTCTCCTCTACTTCTCTCTACTCTACCTTTAAGTCAGAAGTGTCAGCCAAGGTCTCCTTTAGGATTAGGTCTGGCCTACATCCTTCCAAAGGTTTAGACTATTATGATGAAAAACTACATCTGCTGCTTGCAGACTATATATGATTAGTTATTACTAATTTTACAGTATCTTTTATGTTCTGTTTGTATTTTTTTGTTGTTGTTTTGTTTTGTTTTCCTCTTGACTGTCAGTTGCTGGGTTTACATTTCAGTTTTACTTCCCTACTGCTTCATTCTGATGTAATTAAAGCTTGAAAGTAAAGAACTTAATTCTACCATTTCTTTTGGCCTGCTTCTGATTTTCCAGCATAGCTTGATGAACAAGAGCCAGCTTGGCTTCTTGGCTCCGCTTGCTTTATTCTGCTGTGCAACACCAATAGTGCTGTCTCTCAGCAGGAAAGAGCTGTTCCCAGCAGCTTTGGAAGCAGTTTTCCTGAGATTGCAGGAGTGGAGAGGAATGCCTCATCTCTTACGTTCAGTGTGCAGAAAGACACCAGAGACTGACAGATGAGTAGGATCATGTCTTAACAGCACCATAGCTTCTGTATCTTTTCTTAAACTGACAACAAACCTTTTGCAACTGTTCAAAAACCACCCCACAACATTTGGTCAGCTATCCTGAGGAGGTAAGTTTTTTGTTTTTTTTTCTTCTTTTTCCTTCTTGAGTTACGATAACAGTTGGACCTGTCAGCTTTGTCTTACATAAGTGCTGCCTGGTATACTCTAAAAGAGATTCCTGGGAATGCCTCCCTTCCATTTAAAAAAAAAATCTATCTACATACAAGCACCTTTGTATGGATGTATTTGTTTATGCATGACTGTTTAGTATGTTTTCGTAGTGTAAAAATAATCTTAATATTTATATATTTATATATAGTAGTTATTTAACTGTACTGGTACAGACCAAGCAGTACAACTTCCTAGTACAGACCAGCCTGTAGTAAGGGGTGGCAAACATGTCATTTGTTAAGCAGATGGTATGCTACAAACCCCAGTCAACCATGGAAAAGTTTTAGCTTGGCTTTACTATCAGACACCATCTCTAGTACGCCCTTAGCATGCAAGCAGACCTGCTGACTCTGTAGGAATGAAACAAATTCTGTCACCAGCTGCAGAGGTGATTTAATTAACTTCTGGGAAGTAAGTAATGTGTGTGACCCTCAATGGAGAAAAGGGTTGCTAGGTAGTGCTGGAAGTAGGGTGGAATATGGGACTGAGCATGCAACTGACCAAATTGAGGAAGAACAAGGAAACAAGATTACTGTGCTCAGAAAGAAATGGTAACAACATTCAACCATGGTTGAGTGATGCTAACTCAAAACTTAGCGCAGCACAAGCCATGAGCAGGGGGAGGCAGGGAAGGAAGTTAAGGCTTATAATTTTGCATTTTTCATTATTTTGAATGATCCTGTTGGCATGCATCATGGAGAAAAGGGAAATTAGGACATAACATAGCAATGGGACGCAGCAGGCCTCAAGTGTGCAACATAGTGTCTTTCTGTAAAAAGCTATCTGTAGCAAGATTAAGACTAAGCTTGTAAACATGCGAAAAAATCTGGTGACATAACAGGAGTTGGATGACAGGAAGAAGCGGCTGACACACCAAGTTACACAGATGTAAGGGCATTTATTGCTGTGGAAAGGAGGTGCGATTTCTGTAGGTGTTAACACCTGGCTTGTTTTCAAGGGAAGGGGCAGCAGAGCGGGGTGATGTCGGGGCTGGGGCTGAGGGAGCGGGGCCCGGAGCCTGCCCCATTCGCCCTCCTAGGGGCTGCCTCGGGGGCGGCCGCCGCCATTCCGCGCGGCGGGCCGGGCCGGGCCGCCCGTTACCACGGCAACGGGGGCTGCGGGCCGGGCCGGGGCGGGCCGAGCCGGGCCCGGGGCGGGCCGGGCCGCCGGGCTCCCGCCCCCCGCAGCCGGCGGGCCGGGAGAGGCTGCGGGCTGCCGGGCGGCGGCACGGCACGGCACGGCAGGATGGTGCACCACTCGGGCTCCATCCAGTCCTTTCGGCAGCAGAAAGGTAAGGTCAGGGGCGGGGGGCGGCTGCGGGGACGCTGCCCTCCGCGCTCCCACCGGGGATATAGGGGCAGCGGGGACACCACCAGGACACCGCTGGTGTCCCCTTCGTTGGCAGGACACGGGCTGTGCTGGCCGGCAAGCGCTACGGTGAACGCATCCTCCGCCGGGGTTAGGGATGCTGTGGAGCCTTGGCTGTGGTTGCGATGGAAAACGCTGCTTTGCTCAATGAACTCCCAGTATTTGTTCCTGATCTTGGAACCCCTACTCTTTTCCTGCGTTATATTCTTATTTTGTTTCTCTAATTCTTTGTCAGGTAACGCGAAACCCAGCTTTCTTTCATAACCAGCATCTTTCCCTGCTTCCTCTTGTTTCAGTTGTTAAACAACTCTTTTTTTTTTTTTTTTTTTTTTTTTTTTTTTCCAATGAGTGCATTATGCCATAAATTATGATTTAATACGGCGTTCTCCATACATAAGTCATGGGCTCCCTTATTGGATTTGCCCTCATTCAAGTTCTTGTGTTTGAATGGCTAGTGAGAAATAAATAATTCAAAGCACTTATTCCATTCTGGTAATCCCATGATAAATTTAGTTCCTTGCTGTAGAGGTTTTGCGTTTACTGCCTATCCTACATGCAGTAACGAGCAGTGCTGTTGCACATTGCATCTAGTTTATCAAGTACAAAGTTAATCAAATGAGATAAGAGTTTTTTTGTTTTTGTTTTTGTTTTTTTTTCAAATGTAGTGGATGCGGTTATAAAAGCATCAAGTGATTTGAAGCTATGCTGTAAATCCTTAGTTTTTGTTCTAGTTTTGTTTTTTAATAAGAAAACAGTTTTTTACATTACAGCAATGATTAGCTGGAGTCCCTGTCAAGGCTCTTTGGGAGCTGTTCAGCTGCTTTGTAATAATATTGGGGAAAAATACCCCCAAATTAACTTCATCATATTCTAGTTCAGGGATGGTATTTAATTGCTTTGAAACCAAACCGCGCTGCATGATTTAAGAAATTGTGTGTTTGTGGTAGTCATAAAACTTAATAATAATCTAGTTTTTAACCAGTAACCTACTGAGAAGCAGATCCTTCTCTTCTCCTTACACCTGAAGAAATCCTGAGTAAGGTACTGAGCCAGTAACGAGGTTCTGAGAAAGGGAGAAGGCTCTTGTGGAGCTATGTAGTCTGTACAGTACAACTGGGGTGTCTGTCACTTTCTTGGTAATCTCATCTGCAGTGTGATGTGTGCTAAAGCTACCTGAATGAGTTTGGTTTCAGCTTTTCTCAACCTGCTGCTTCTGACAATGCAGGGGGACAGCATGAAATCTTGGGCAAAAGGATACAGAAAAACTAAGAAAACATAAATCACAATCAAGAACTCATCATCTAATCAGGAGGTGTTTGAACAAAGCGGAGAATCTAGCACCTTGTCGTTGACAGAAACGGATCTCAGCAGCAGGGCATCATGTCATTGCCTTCAGTTTTTCCTAGCTTGGTCTTTTATGTTATTCTCCTACTTTAAGATTCCAGTGGAGTTCTATTCTAACCTAGCATAGCTGAGGTTTTGACTAAATGCTCTATTTGTTTTCTAGCTGCTCACAGAACTGTGCCCTAAATTCCTTTTTTTTTTTTTTTTTTTTTTTTCAGAATCAGTGGTAATCCCCATGAAATGGCCAACTGCCCATCGCAGCTGTGCCTTATATGCTTCACTTGCATTGAGACCAAGCTCCATTTCTTTTGGGGGATTGGAAGGGCATAATTTTTATGTGGATTCTCAATCATATAGGAAAGGTATAAAGCAACAAAAACAATAGGTGATAAAAAAACAAAAGTTGATGTTAACCTTTTTAGATGCAGCAGCTGTGTACCTGCTGTCATCTAATGCAATATTCAAACCAACTTGAAGAGAGGTAACGTTTAAGATAGGAGATTGAATGGGTTAGAGAGCATTGTGTTTCCTTACCTTACCTGCTGTGAGTGCTTTTTACTAGCTGAGAAGACAAATAGCATTTTTTGTACCAAAGCTATCTTTGAAAGGCTTGAGAAAATTAAAACCAAGTTCTCCAGGCTCTCAGGTGTGTGGGAGTCCTCGACAGAGAAGAAAACCAAGAAAAATGCATGTATACCCCAAGGATTTGTCTCTCGTTGGAGTTTGTTTTCTTTCTTCTGTTTTTCCTCCTTGACAGAGAGAGGAGGTGTTCACAGTAGGAGGCTGCCACTGTAACGTGCCAGCGTGGTTGTGTCTTGCTGCTGCTTCAGGTTGTGTACGCAGAGTGAAACCCTCAGTTTTCAGAAGCAGCAGTATAGCACAGCGTAGTGTTATGAAAACGCTGCAAGGTTTGAAGAAAGAATCTCCTTCACCCCTACAATTTTTGTTCGCCTTCTGAGATCTGAAGGTATCCCGATCAAAAAGAGCAATGTGCAGAAGGTAAACTAATCCATGTGTCTGCACAGTAGTGCATTAGATCTGTTGAGCCATCTGTAGAATATTTCATTGCTATTTTTAACTTCTGTTGTGGCAGAAACTGCTTTTTCTGAAATTACTTTCCTCAGAAATATTCTCCAAGATGTCATTACTTCATATACTGTGCAGTACCTTTATACTCCTTATCTCTTCAGAGGGGGATTCAACCGATGGCCTCGTAAGAATGATGTAGGGGGGAAAAGGAAGAAGTGTTTCTTAATTCTTTAGAAGAGAAAAATCTCCCATCAGATGGTAATTTGCAGTTCTGCTTAATACCACTAAGTAATAAATAGCTGTCCAGGAAGGACAACCAAGAATGAGGTAACGTTGCTGAAGACAAAGACTATCTCTATAGACATTTTGCAGCTTAATAATTCCAGGGAAAGACAGCTGGCTGGAATTTAGTAGTTGATCTCAAACACAGTCAAGTAACATCCTTTTAAACGCAAAAGATCCAAGTGTATGGTGGCCTTATGGTAGACTTTGTGGGGCTTGAAATGGATACGGGGCTGGTGCAAAGCAACTTCTTGTTTCCTTAGGAAGCTTCACTGAAAAATGCTTCAGAAGCAGAGGCAACCTAAGGCTTAGAAGAGACTCTTCTTTTAATAGGCACTTCATTGTGAGTGGGTTTGAATGTTTCTGGCCTGACTGACGGAAGGCAAAACCTACATTCTGGGTGTGGGTCAAAGCCATAGTGATGCTTTCAGATTTTCAGATCTAGATTTTTAGCCCTGATACATAGACCACAATTTCCTCTGTGCTCTGTTGGGTTCTCTTAGTGACTATTGTTCTTTTTTAATGCCTCTACCAAAGCTTTTTAATGAGAGCTTAAGGCTGGGAGAAATAAAATAAATTCTTGCTGTAAAACTGAGTTTTTTTTTATCATATTGCATGAGTTTTAGGGACATGGATTGCAGATGAAATCCAGTGCCTAGCTTGAGGTACTTCTTATTCTTTCTGTTCAAGTTGTGTAACAGGACAGAAAGGCATTCAGCAGCTTCAATTCATGGTATGGCTGATTTAGCTCCTCAAGGGATTTATCTTGAGATTGCCTGATTTCTGAGCAAATCAGGTATTTCCATGAAGGATACACTCCGTGATGTGAACTGATCGGTGCCAAATATTGTTTAATTTCTTAAATTTGTTATCTGAAGTTGTAGTGAATTTTAGATAGTATGAGGATTGGATTGAGAACCTCTAAAAAGGTACAGCCCTTGTCCTTGTAAGAGAGCACTTGTTATGTCATTAACTGCTTTTTGTTAATGAACAAACACCTTTGAGCTTCTTAGAGGAGCACTACTGTTTTGGAGTAGAGCTTTTTTGTTGTAATTTTTTACTCTAAGATCTTAATGACCTGCATTATTTACAAAATAACTTGTGAATTCAATATGTCTTCAAGTTGTAAATTTAAAGGAGGGTTTGTAAAGATCACCCTTGTTTATAGTGCTCCAGAGTTTTCAGCATTTAGAAACTTGGAGGTCTAATTAGGATTTTTTTTTGAGAATTCTCCAAGGATGTTTGATGTTTCAGTGCCTCTGGTGGACCTAGTACACTTCGTAATCCAAAGAAGCTGCTGAAAGCTACTGGAAGATGCAGTCCGTCTTGCAAATTCATGAGAAGTTGTCTTTTACCTGTTTTTCGCAAGAGCAGAAAGAACAGGTTTTCATGTTAGCATGAGGACAGGAATGCTTAGGGCTCGACTCTTTCATTTGCATTCCCAGGAGCAAACTAACATCTACCAAAAATTTCAAAGCTATCCTGATTCTGAAAGCTGAGAGCAGCACAGCTATTAATACCCTCCTTTAAAACGATACCATATTCAAGTGGTGCTGTTTCTAATGCTCTGTCAGTGCGCTGAAAAGCCAAGTCTAATTTTTAAAAAGACTTAGACCTGAATATATTTGCTCTTATATTTGTTGCCTGGTACAGCTACGCAATTTAAGGTGCACTTCTCCTTTTTCGATCAAACATCTTAGAAGAGCCCATAATCAGTCTTTTTATTCCGGATTGTGCCATTGTGGTATAGAACTTGATTGAAAATGGTCATTAAATAAGACATTTTTAACCTCCTGTTATACAGTGCTCCAGAAGTCTTGTTATGTTTTTCCTCACTGAGCAACTATTTAAAATGAGAAACCAAAGGAAATCTGAGTTTCTGGTTTGCTGCATTGCTCTGCCATCAGGCTGCAGATGATGACCCTGTGGTAAGATGTCTGGGCATTAGCTTCCTACGCTCTGCTTTAAGTACAGCTTAGCAGGGTATTAGCTGTGGTCAAACCTTGTACCTGTTCCAAAGCTTTTCGGATCTCCCTCACTAAGGACCTGTTAAAACAGGCAACCCGTGCCAACACTGGCTTTCTTCAGAGCTCTCATTTTAGCATTTATGCTTCATTGCACATCACTGCAAAAGTACAAGTTCTGAGCCTGCCTTTGTGTTTCATTTTGGTTTGTTTCACTTATTTTTTTCAGTTTTGAATTCTGCTAAGTGAAGAAGATCTATGAAATAGTCTGGCAGTGTGAATTCTCTTGAGTATTTGTAATAATAGTTTTAGTGTACTGGATTTGATTTTATAAAATTTTTCAAGAAAATTAGCAGTAGTCAGCAGTTTGTGATTAAGTATCTTTTATAACTTCAACCATGACAAATTGAACGATTGTCACAAATATAAGTACCGGGAGTCCCAAGTCCCAGGCTCTGCAGTTAGGTAGCAGTGAACAAAGTGATGTGTTTTTTCATTGAAAAGTTGGGGTTGGGGTCAATGACTTGAATTTTTGGTATGCTGTGACAGCAGAAACTAATTGTGCTAAATCCACGTTTGACAAGCAACAAGTCTGGTTTTCTGCTTGGGACTGTCTGCAGTGAAGAAGGTAGGGTGGCTGTGTTGTCTTGAGCTGGATGCTAGATGAGATTTGCAGGAAGAATGATACGTGTGTAGCATTACCCACGATACAAATCTTGCCTTCCCTTTACAAGCTCATTTTATAATCACTTCATTTCTGTGGTAGATTATTTACTGAAGATGAGTGTAACTCAAAACTAAGCTACAGTGTACAGCAATATGTTTTAACAACTCTGAGCCTCAATGAATGCAAATTCGGCTCTGTTTGCTCAGAATGAGATTCTGAGTCTGCCTCAATTTGGGTTATCATCTGGCTTGTGAGGGCTCGAAGCCAGTGTGACTACTTAAGTGAGGAATTGTTCATTTCCCTGACTGGTGAGTTTGCAGCTTAATTCACGATTCATTTGACTGTTTTAAACGGGGTTTGGAAGACGATATCTTAGTTATGCTTTTGGGTCATCTCCAGTAAGCAAAAGCCAGGAAAACAGTAACATTTATGATGCAACTATTTTAAAGGGAGGATCACTTGAGGAAAAAAAAAAAAAAAAAAAAAAAAAAAGAACCCATGCAAACATGCTGAATTAGCTTCTATCTTTGCAGTTAGGGGAAGGGAGCATAGCTTGAAGAGCACTGTGTATGAAGAGTACCTGCAGAAATCACTTCTGAACATCAGCACGCTGCTCGTTGTATGGTATTTGTTTTCCTACTTAGTAATAAAGTACAGCAAGATGACACATGGGTTTTCTTGCTGCTTTGTTGCAATTCTTACTGGATTTCAGCGTAGCACTGATTGCTCAAGGGAAATGCACAAACAAAGGAAAGTAGAGCGCTCACAAATATATATTGAAAAATTCATAATTACAACACAGTTACTGAAGAGCTGTAGCTAGTCACGCACACTCCAGATAATTACTGTGATGATGGAAAGATTTTGAGTTGTAAAGTGTTTGAAATGTCACTGCTGGTCTGACTTAGTACAATTACTCTTGCTCAAAACAATTACGTACTCCTTACTGTTTGTTTAGCAACTTCCTCAATATGCCTTTCTAAGTCAGAAGGTGGGATATGGGCAACATTGGCATCGTTTTCCTTCTGCTTCCTTAAACCAGTGGAATTGGTACCTTTGATGATGTAATTTTCCTGAACCATTAATCAAAATTTTAGGAGAAAAAAGTCCTTCTACTTGTTATCTTAGGGCTATTGTGTGGCACTTCGTTCCCTTTCCTTTCTGTGTGGTCATTCTGAAAGGAATTGCGCTATATGAGAAAATAGCAGCAAAAGAGCAAAGGGAAAATGGTCTAACAGTCAGTCCTAAGAATTTCCCGAATTTAGGAATACGTTGAGAGGAGGAATATATAAGCACAAAAAAGTGAATGACAAAATATAGAAGGGTGAGGAGCGATGCAAAGACACAGAGATGGTAGGTGGGGAGAGATGTATGTATATAGAGTAGTAGCAGGCAGCAAGCACAGACGCGCGTGGGAGCAGCGCCGCTCAGATGCTGCACCGCTGCAGCCTCATCAAGCCCTGCCTTGCAGCCAGCCTCTGCGATGAGTATTGATTTCCAAGTCAGTTGCCAAAAGAAAGTGAACAAAGTAGCTGATAGAAACAGTTTTCTGCTAAGGGGTGATCCAGCGAGGATGGGAATAGTATCACGTGCGGGTGGGCGTAAAGCCAAAGGCTTGAGATGGAGAAATAAACAGGTACCACCCGAATGCAAAATGCGTATGGCTGAACACACAGCAGAGGCTGGATTTCTCAGCTGAAAGGAAAACGCAACACCTATGCACTACCTTTTCCTCCCACTTGAAATTAATGTGGCTTTGTGGGCATCATACTTAAAAATGGAGTGTGGTGACATGTCTTGCTGGATGCTGAATCGTCAAAATGGAGAGGCCTAGGGGGTCAAAATTCCTCTTGTGCAGAGTACTTCCCTCTTGTTGATGCATTTAAAGATAGATGAGAGATCAATCTGTATATAAAAATTGACTTTTGGCATATATGAAGCATTCAATGAATATATGTATGCCTCTAAAGGCTGGTCATAAGCTGATGCTTTGTAGAGGAAGGTTGTGATTTCCAAGCTGTTTGGGTGAAATTCCACTCGATGCTGTAGCACCTAGGGGCTCTGGATTGCTCACAACCAGATTTTTATTTTAAAATTTTCCAAGATGCAGGCAAGTATTCTGACAGGAAGTTTAATGGCACTTGGATGCTTAACATGCAGTAATTGTTAGGAGTTACATGCTTAATGCTGTTTAAAAGGTATTGGAATTCAGTGCAGTCCAATAATTAGATCTTTAATAAGCTGACCTTTAAATATATAAAACTTTTTTTTTTTTTTTTTTTTGAACAAGGAGTCTCTTAAACCAGAAGAGTCAATTCTTTCCCCAAAATATGACTTTAGATCTGAATAACTATTCCTGCTTAACTCTTCTATAGATGCATTCATCCTGATACAGTCATGGCTATAACCAGAGTTAACCCAGAGCTATCTCATGGAAAAGTTTCAGATTTTATCTTAGGTCATCCATCTTTTTGAGCGTAACTTGCAGCTAGTGTCTGTTGGTGTATCACTGAAGTAAATGCAGTCTAAGAAGACAAAATGCTGTCTGGGACTGGTGGAATGGCCTCTCCCGGTTATCTTCTGCCAAGTTTTGTCACCGTATGCTTGTGACAGCAGGAGTGTTGGGTAGCTTCAGCCTGCAGCTACCTGAGCGTGCTGTCACCGGGCTGAAGTGTGGGTGGAAAGTTGCACCTTTTGGGTTCTCCTCACATGTGGAGGAGCTGATCAGCACAGTGTCAGGTGGGGGAACCCCAGAGCTGTCCTGCCAGGCCCATCACAGCAGAGACATGAGCCCAACAAAGGCTTGTCCCCACATATGGAGAGGAGCCCAGAGACACGATGGCAGCCCCAATTACCCTGGGCAGAGAGGTGAGTCCCAGTCCCAGGCTGTCCCAGTGCAGCCCTTGCTGGGGTGCATGTGGGGATGCAGGGGCAGAGCACCTGGGGACTGTACCAGACTTAGCAGGGGAGGAAGCAAAGCAGCAAAAGAGGGATCAACATGGTTTGGGATCAACATTTTACAACCACAATAAATTTTGTTGTTGTTGTTGTTGTTGTTTTTTTTTTTTTTTTTTTTCCTCATGTGCAAAAGCAAGGATTTTTCAGAAAAAAAAAAAAAAAAGTTTTGCTTGGCAGTTTGCTTATATTGCAATAAGTAGGTGCTCTGGTCTTTCCAGCAATCACCAATGCATTGCTCATGCTATTGTGAGGTACCTTGGCATGTAAGATTGAGTGAAAAAGGAGGAGAGAATTTTCAGAAGCACAAATAGTCCATAGGAATAAATGAATAATGCGCGGGAGCTTAACCATATTGCTATTAATAATTCACTCTTTTCAGAAATGCAGAACTTTGAAGTTTCTGTTTGAGAAATCCAGCATCGAAGTAAAATGGAAAAGCTGAATGGAAAAACAGCCTGTCAAAAGGAAGCACTTACTACTGCTGTCTTGCCTGAAAGCCGCTTGTGCTCAAAGGTCCATCACAAAAACTTCATGACAATTGATTTGGAAGCTATCTTGAGCATACTCAAACATTAAAAATAAATAACTACATTTCTGGATGCACTCCACGCAGAAGCCCCATGTACTCTCACTGATAGCAATGGGATTTCAGTGCCGTGCCTGGGAATTTGACTTGTGAATGAGCTACTTTTTAGGATGTTACTAAAAGTAACTTTTTAAAAAGTAAAAATAACATGCTGTTAGGGATCAGTCCTAGCTTACTTTTCTTTTGTACTGTAGGAAAGGAGCTCCTCCACTTGCTGTTGTTAAATGTTGTAGGAAATCTAGAAATAAGGATGAGTTTGACTTGCATTCGATTGACTCACAGCAGAAAATTATACTGTCCATTGCTTAATTAGCCTGCAATGATATGTTTGCGTCTGGAAGGTTTACACAGAGCTGCTGTAACATTTTCAGTAAATGGAGTGGCAAGATTAAGATGGAAGCAAAATAAATAGGAAGGAAGCTAGACACAAAATAACATTTCCTTTAAAATATTTTATCTTCCAGTGAAAGGTTGTTATTATTATGAGCAGCGTGTCTGAACACTGACAGAGGTTTCCTGGAGAGGTTGTGGGGTCTGCAGCCTCGGCAATGTTCACCACCTGACCAGACACAACATCAGGCAGCCTGCTCGAGGTGATCCTCCTTTGGGCAGGGGCCTTGGACTGGGTGACCTCCAGGTTTCCTTTCCAACCTCCACCATTCTGAGATCCCGTGGTGATCCTCAGCTAAGGTTTAACATGAGAACTCGTGAGTTACTAATAAACATTCAGACTACTAAAGGGTTTCTTTCTTTTTTAGATGACTAAGAAGCCTGACTATGAGTTATACTTGAAAGTTATCCTAATTTAGTTCAGGATACTTATAGGTTTTCTTAATTTTTTCTGCTTTTCATTGTCGTCGTATGTTGCTTTTCTGCACATTTTTCATACAGAGAACAGCAATTAAAATGGAATGAGCTAATTGAAGTAAATAATTATGTGGTGCTTAAAAAATAAATAAGACTTGTACATTGTAGAAGCAGTGCCTGCTTGCGTGGGGATGTGGACTAGCGCCACAAGTGCAAGTCCTGTGAACCACCAGATTTTTCACAGGATCAAATGAAGCAAAAAGTGCTTTTTTTCTGAAATGCCAATATTCATTTCATCTGAAAAGAGTTATACAACTACTCTGTGCTGTTGACTGAGCACCTATCACAAGAAATCAGTATCACTGTGGCTTGCAGTCTTGTGACACCTTAGTGATTTTATTTTATTTATATTTATTGTTTACCCTTTATTAGACTTAATGACACAGTTTGGTAAGATTTGGAAAATTAATGCTTGTGTTTAGATCACACAGGACTTCCCTAGGCCTCTTTGATGCTGCTGCATCTCTCCTAGGTGTGTCAGTCAGTCAGGCAAATAGCCACCATCCTGCCTCCCCTTCAAATCCTGCATCGCTTTGGCAGCCGGATGAGTGAGCTCTTGGAGGATCTTGGCATGTCCGATATTCTTGTGGTTAGCTAAAAGCAAAGAAAGGAGCTGTGCTTGTTACCTACTATCATCTAGTTTATATATAATCTCATAGAAATCTTTCATTTCAGATCTAGTGGACATCCGTAGGTAGTTGATGTCAGAATTTTTATGTAGATGGAATCTAAGTGGTTTTTTTGTTTGTTTTGTTTTTAGCAGGATGGAATGAAAAGGCAAAGGACTTGATGAAAGCTGCTATTCAGTGGAGCAGAAAGGCCTTGAAAAGAAATCTTCCTTAGAAAAGAAAACTTAGAGAAGCATTTTTACAAGTGCTAAATTCTGTCTGAGGTTAAAAATCTCCATGCAAGTCCTACAGTTGTTATAATTTCTTTCAGAGTAGCTTTGGGCTGGTCTGAAAGTCTTGTAATAAAAAGAAAATTAACTAACAGCTTTGGTATGGGTGGTTAAGGATGAGTATAATCGGTAAAAGTATTAGGCATGTAACCTCTTAACTAAATACTTCATAAAGTACAGGAAAAAGAAAACAGAAAACTGGAAAAAGAGAAACAGCTAAAATATGGGTATTTTTTAAGATGAAGAATATGACGTCTATTTTGCATTGAAATGGACAGGCTATGTAGTACAGAGGATACTTTTTCAAAACAAATGTTTTTTAATGCAGCTGTTTTTGTTTTTTTTTTTCAGTGTAAAGCAATTAATTCAGAAATACAGAAATCATTAGGTAAAAACAGAAGGCAATGGAAGGAAGAAAGAGAAATGTGATGCTTGAATGGGGGGGGAAGATGACTTGTAGTTTAGAGTACATCAGTGGGAACAAGAATATAAAAGCTGTGCTGTGGATTTTTATTTTTATTTTTTAGTTCTACTGTAGAAAAAAAAAAAAAGAGAGAAATAACACTTGCTTTATTTTCTAACTTTTAACTGTGAACAATTCTCCTGTTCATGCTGAAGCTCCCAGAAGACATGGATTTTAAGGCATCAACTTCAAGTGCTGTGCAGAGGTGGAATAATTAGGATATCATTTTAAATTTCTTTCTGGTTTTGATAATTATTCACTTGTTTCTACTGCCAGTCACTTTCTTTTTACTGGAATTTTTAATAAGCTGACTTTAAAGCTGCATTAATGTGACCTTTTAGAAGAGTTGATAATGTTTCGAGAATATTCTGGTCCCCTGAAAATGTGGTCTTAGCATGGCAGAGTCACCATTTTGAACATTTCTGACCAGTTCTAGTGGTGGAGTTGCCATTTGACGAACAGGTAACCAAAAAGCATCAAGTGACAGAAGGATTCCAAGGATACTTCACTTAGTGTCTGGTCAACTGGGAAACGCTGTCAAGAAAGTGTTCAATAAATTGAAGCTGTAAGATAGAGTTCAAGAGAGAGGGTTTGTCTCATAAGTGTGGTAATCTGTGATAAGTGAGATAATAAGAGGTAATCTAATTTTATAAACTTGCAGGTGTTGGAAAAATACCCCGTAACACCAGGTAGCAACACCAGATAGCAGAACATATAGTGAAGATCCAAAAGAAAATTAGTGGCTTTATGCTATCTGTTGATGCCTGAAATGGTGGGTATTAGAAATGATGGGAATGAAAGCATGTGCCCCACCAGGACGAGAAGTCTTTATTGCTAGACTTCCCTACCGTACCAATATTTATTTTTGTGTTGTTCCTAATTAGATCATTCCTTGTGACCAAAGTATGGTTACAGCTTTGGTAGCAGTCTCTGTTGACTACGAGCAGGTATTTCTTCCTTTGCACTCATCTGCGGATCCTTGTGTATTACTGGGGCCTACACAGCCCATTTCTGTGTAGTTAGGAGATTTTAGTTGATTTTTCAGAACGTTTGTTAAGCTGCCAAATATAAATTCATATTTTATATGTCCTGTACATATAACCATACTTCAGAGAAACCATCTACAAAAAGACGCTAGCTTCTTCAACCATCACTTGTGTGTTAGTTATGTGAGCATTAATACACTGTGAGAAAGGAAATCATGTCAGCTGAATTCAAACCAGTAGCAGTTTTGTCCAAATGTTTCATATTTCAATGCATTAATAATATCTGCAAAAGGTATACTTCCAATAAAAATATATTTTAGTTTAGAGATTTTAATCTTTAACCTCTTAGTTTTAGCATTACTAGGGTATTTTGCTCTTCTTCTTCCGTTCATTTAAAATTCACTGTTTTCAGGATTAGCAAAGGGAGAGGAATAGAATTCCTTTTGAATGCTTGGTTGTTGCTATTTCTCCCATTCATTTTTACTCCCTGTGTTTATGAGATGATAATTTCTTAAAGTTTCTCTCAGAAAAGTGTGTATTGGTGTTGCTTTGGTTATGCACTTTCTTTTCTTTGCCAGTTTTTTCTTTGAATTTGTGTTAATTTCTTGTAATAATACATCTTCTGTGAACAGGTTTTCATTACCAATTCTGTTGATTTTTCATTTTATATTTGATAAATGAGTGCTGAAGTCATCTTAAAGAAATGTAGCCTAGAAATTGTCTATAACTGTTGGATGTTTTATGTTGAACGGTAAATGTTGAGTTAGTAATTGTATTATGTTTTTTAAATGCATACTAAAACTAGTCAGAAAGCAGATGCAAATCCACATTGCTGTTGCATGCTCTCTTGCAAGTCATTCTGCTTGTTGTGTTGGACAAGGGAATATGCAGTTGCAAATGAGCAACTTTATATGTTATATGTTGCTACTGAGACTTTTTTTTTCCCAATGAACTAGCCTTATGGATACTAATGAAGTAAGAACTGCTTATTGAAGCATAGAAGTAAACTACTCAGAAGGAAACCAACGTAATCCCTTTGAGAACTACTTCAGCATCTATCAGCAGTACACTATAGCTCTAGCGTACTGATGCATGTTCCTAGTCTTCTGTTTTTGCAAGAACCTGACCAAAAATCACAAGTCATTTATAGACAGACAGTGGCTGAAAAAATCTCAATATACTGATTAATTGCTCTTTTTCATTTTCATCTTTTCCTAATAATCCACTAATCTGGGCATCCTATAGGTAAATATCACACTGCTATATAGAAGCCAACACTGACAGAACTATTGATGGCTCCCATCCAAGAGCCCACAAAGAGAGAGAGAGAGAGAGAAGATCCCATGCATTCTGGTTATATCCATGGGAATATTTTTTTCCAGTGCAGGAAAAATCGCTATTTGTCAGAGTAGGAAAGTGGTACTTTTTTAATAAATGCCTTGTGAGAAGTTATTCTGTCAGGAAAGCACTGATTTGCAATCCTTCTCCTAATTGTCTGTGATGAAATTCTCTCAGTTTTACATCTGCCTTGTAAACTTTAGATAAACTAGTCCTGAGGGATTAGGTTTTACATGAATTTTGGTTTATGAAAAAGGGTGATCTTGAGGCCAGTACTAGGAAACGGGACAACTGCTTAAGGAATAGAACTGTTTCTTAGTCTCATAGTTGTAGATGCTGAATGAATGCATGGCACAAAGTCAATTTTCCACAAGTAATATTTTTTCCCAGTGCAGGAGGTTGTGCAAAAACTGTCTGATCTTGGGAAAAGGACTGGCTGAAATGCAGTGTTGTCTTTCTTCTGCAGTGAGATTTTACACAGAGCTGTCTATATATACCCACATCTCTCTCTTCTCTAACTCCCCTTTTTAGGTGGTGGGCTTCCCTGCAAATAGTGGAGTGGACCTGCAGTTAGCTTGTCTCTCAGACTTGTCTTCGCTGTGCTAAGTGTTGGTTTCTCCTGTGCCGTACATCCCAGCTTCCTTGTCTTGGTAGCCCCCCACTGGAGTCTCTGCAGGGTGTAGACATCTCCTGTACAGGCAGGTCCCCAAACTGGGCACTGTTCCAGATGTGGCCACAGCAGCATCAAGGGAGGGGATTATTCTCTTCCCATCGTGTGCCGGCTGTGCTTTTGCCAAAGTAACTCAAGAAGGACTCAGCCTTCATTTCTGCAGGGGCTCACTGCTGACTGCACTGGGAGTCAATGTTTTGGCAGGTGTGCTGTCAGCTGCTATGGCCAATAGCCATCGTTAATTTCTCAAATTAATTATAGTCAGTATATCTTGTTGGCTCCCAGTATTATTACAGCTAGCGCTTTTGTCTTGGGATGCTGAAACATTTTAAGGGTTTGAACATGTAGCAGGTCATATAGAAAACTCTGGTTTCAAGGCTCCCAATACGGAATGCCCTTTGATTTGACATGGTGTGGATGACTCATGGAAGGGCAGATCACCAACTCTAGATGAGCTCTGCTGGTTTTATTCATTTTAAACCCAGCGTACTGAAAGAATAGTACCTCAAAAGTTGCCATCAAAACAAACAAAAAAAGCCAGCATTTAAAATCAAGTAATGTGTTCTGCCAGTAACAAAACAAAAAGAACAAAACCCGCCCTCCCCAAAGCAACTTCTGGGTTTGTTTGGGATGAGGAGAAGCACTAATAGCACACTTCCCATTAGTTTGTTGGTAATTGCCTGTTAGATGTCAGGCTCTATCAGAAATTTGTGTACTTAAGAACACTGAGCTGCTAGGGAAAGTGGTCCAGCCTCCTGGAGTGAAATAGACTTTACAGAGAGAGCTTTGCAAAACATTGAAGGCAACTGTGAGTGCGCTAAAGAGGAGCAGTTATATCCAACAGAAGCAACTAATGAGCCTAAAGAGATACAAAATACGTAATTGTGACCATAGCTCTTCAAGTTGTTGAGGGAGCCAGAAGGATTTAGATGTTGTTTGCTACAAGGCAGTATTAACTGCTCGTAGTTTGCAACAAGAAGGATGAATTTTTTTTTTGCAAATCCTTTTTGTTTACATTTGATTTTTTTTTTAATAAGTATATGTATATAATAGTGTATATATAACAAAAGCTTTGCGACCCTATCAAACCATTCTGTTAGTGTGTACTGATATCATATAAGATTCAAATCACTTCAAGTATGTACTGGCTAAATCCAAAGTTGCATTTATTTATTTATTTATTTTTATTCATTGTATTTGAAAGAAAAGGAAAAAATTTCTGCTAAAAATGTTTTTTTGTTGATTAAGAGTGACTCTTGAATACATGTAGCTTTACTGGACCTTTACACGAGTTTTACTTATGAAGATCACATTTGTTTTTCAGTGAGATCAGAATTTTTAAGACACCTTCACTTGACACAATAATATGGAATACATCCAACATTTTTGTATGCAATGACTTCTCAGATCTTGCATCTAACATGCATTTTTATAACATTGATTTAGTAAATGGCAAGGAATGTTTTACATTTAGCTCAAGGATCCATTTCCTAAGTGTACAAGAGTTAGTTGGCTAACCAGAGTTCAGTCACTGTTCCATCCTCAGGAGAACAAAGCTCTGAAGAAGTCTAAATTTTCAAGTAGCAGATGTATCTTAAAATTTCATTTGATTGGACAATGAGTTGAAAATAAAAATTCTGTTCTTGCTGCTTGATTTTATTGAATTAATTTATATTTTTGCTATAATACCTGCCAGTATCTAATCTGAAAGACTTGAAAATTCAAGTCTCTAAATTCTTCTTCAGAAATAATAATGTAAAAATGTCTGCATATATTTTGGATGCTCTAGTTATTTTGTTGTATAAAGTCTCTAGGTCATCTTCTTGAAATCAGAAGAGTTATACCTTTCTAAAAATAATAAAGGAATACATGTATTACTATGAGTTTTATTTTTCAGATAAATTAGATATTTATTTCCATTATCAGTGTTATTTGTTGTGTTTCAGTAACAAATCCAGCAAGAATGCACTCAAAATGAACAGTGAGTGATAAAGTGTTCCTAAGGATAGTGTGAAAAGGTTTTCCATCAGCAGAATGTAATTTCCCTAGTATCTGGAAACAGCATTTGAAGTCAAAAGCTGTAAGATTGTGAAGAAAGGCAGTAGGAATCACTGCAGCAGAAATGTTTAACCTTTTTGCTTTCCTGCAAGCGTAATGTAAGGTTAGTTTTTATGTTATCTCATATTGAATCTAAGCATTTAATCAGAACAGTACTGTGGTATTAATTCTGTAGCAGGTCAAAAAATCTATTTGGTGAACTTGGTTCATTTGTGCAGTTTTGGATTTCTTTTTATGGTGTAAGTGGGAATGTAGTTGACATTGAAAGCTATTTTTCTCTTTATATACCACTCATTAAATTTCAAATAAGAGCAATTATTTTGCCTTATTATACATTCATTGAGGGAAAAAAAAGATGAAACAATAGTATTGACATTTCACATTCTATGTTAAAATGCCTTCCTATTTCTTTTGCAATATTACCTGAACAAATTTAAATGCAGAACAGTGAGTGCAGCTGTATGCCTTTCATTTAAAGCCAAGGAAGAATACAGAAATTTTACAGTATTAAAGGGATGATCTATTAAATCAGTTCACTTGCATTTCATTTGCATCAGTTTTTTCAAGACAGTAGAAGTTACTTGAAACTCTTACAACTTAAACCCTCAAATCATTATGTATCTGCATCTCTCCCTTCACTGATTGGAGGTAGAATCAAATCTTTACAACATTCAAAGAAGCTGTATTCCACTCGTGGTTAGCAAATCATGTATATGATTTCATATGTGAAAGTATTTTCTTTCTACTAGCTTATTTTATAGCATGGTTGTTTCAGAGAAAATAAATAAATAGGAAAAAAAAAAAAAAAAGTATTGTCTTACATTTCATCACTCCTGACAGGTTTTATGAATGTAATTCTAAATGTTAGTTCTAGAAAATGTGTGTCAAAATGCGAGAAAATTTTAAGCAGATTAGGTTTTTAACTTGTTTATGAGAGAGAACTGCTTTCTTGCCTGAGACTTTATCAGAATCACTTTTTGACAAAGATGCCTAAATTCATGGATACTACTTATATGAAATATTCTTTATAGATTACTTCTGGGATACAGAAATCACTGTTCCTTACCCAAATAATTCCATTTTTATAGTTCTGCATGCCCAGCTCCCATAATTATTTTTTTTTGCATCCACATTGACTTACTTATGTTGAAATAGTACAAAAGTTCCTCACGTTGTGATAAGGTTTCATCTTCTTAGAAATGAAGTGCCTCGCTCCAGTAACAAAATTTATGTGCTCATGTCTACATCATACTATGTAACATGGATTCTTTATTTTTAATTTTTTATTTGAGAAACAATTATCGGTCAGCCTAGAATTTTGTAAGTGAAATACTAAACTTAAGGGTTTCATCTGATACCTTAAATAAGTAGATCATTAATTGCACAGAGTATGTGATGATATTTATTCCAACATCAAGACTCTAAGAGCAGAGAGAGGCAAGTTTTGCAGTGGGAGAGATATCTTCTATTAGCTAATATAATTAGAAAAGCTAGACAATCTTCGAAGCATGTAAGCACTTTTTGAAGTCTCAACTAAAAGCTGCAAACTTCAAATTTAAATGAAAAAGTTGTGAGATTAGTAACATATTAAACAGTGTCCACTGTCTTGTCTTTCAGAAGGTCTAATTGATTTAACTGAATTTTAAATCACGGGCTTCTTGCTATTTGATAACTCTTATGCCACTGTGGTTGAGAATTTTATGCACTTGTTTTATTATAGGAAAGTTTGATGTTAATGAACATAAATTTCAAAATCTTGAATACTTGTCTGTTAACTTTGAGCACACCAGTGGTCCTCTCAGATAATGGGTGGCTAAGTAGTATTACTAGTAATAATTAATATTATTATATTAAAATGAAATTATAATTAAAATTAACTAACAATAATTAATAAGTAATATTACGAAGTTGAGGCTATGGAGCATTGCACTGTAGTAGTTAAGGAGGTAAATGCTAACATCAAAGCTAGGTTGAAACTTTTTCAGATTGCCAGTCTCTGTTTCTAGGTGTGAAATCAAACACTTAAGGGTTAATAGAAGTATTGAGTTATGTACTGAATAGTTTTAAAGGACATTTTACTTTCAAAATACCTTCCACTAAATTTTATGCAACTCCAGCTGCAGTATCTGCTGAGAGCTGCTTGTTAAACAAAGTCAAACTATTTTTTCATGCATACTTGAATTTAATATCTGTGAATTTTTCTGCCTTCCTCAGACTATCTTCTCTTTCTTGTATTAAACATGATTTTTTTCTTCTTCTGCACTCCATTAGCCTCTTAACTTTTTACAAATGAATGCTTTCTGTATTACCAAATATTCTAACAAACAGATAAACAATATAGTAGCATCACCTATGATTAATTTCTTCTTTTAGCATTAGATAACTGTGTAGCAACAGAGGAAGAGCATATTTCCTGGAGCATTTTATAGAGAGTAAAATTCCAGCCATTTTGCTGTGCTCTCATCTTTTTGTAAACTAATTCTCTTCGATGTGACCACCGTATATTGTATGAGAATATGCTCAGTTCAAAACTGGGCTAAGCAGAAGATCAGACTAAAAACTTTGTCTAAGAATGAACCTAAAGTCTGTCTCACTCTTAAAGTATGATGTAATATGCATGATAGGTTCACCAGGATGCTTCATTTGTGGTTAAAATCTAGTACAAAGTCTACAGTCTAGCTTAGTCTTTGTAGCTAGATCCTGTTCTCTGTGTTCAGTGGGAGAGCTTTATCTGGAAAGACCGTTTGTCATCTAAACTAATTTCTTGTGTGTGCGATGTTTCAACTTTCTGTAAGAAGAGATGCAGTGGATATTATGAGATGTGACAAAATAGTGGTTAAAATGTATTTGTGCTTAGGTTTGATATAGAGAAATAGAAATTATGTTCCAGCTGAGCAATTTTGCCATTTCATAAAGGTAAAAAACTTTCATAAAATACATTATTCTTGATTTCTTAAAGGATGTTATTCATGAAAGGAAAAAATATCTTAAAGTAATACAGAAATCTAAATTAGATGCATAGATGAATAGAGAAAACTTGCATAGTTCTGTACAGTTGGCTTAATTGTGTTTGTTGAAAGGATATCATTTTCTTTTTAAATCGCAGACTAGAAAAGAGCACTGGTAATTTTTTTTCAGATACTTAACCTTTAGAGTTTTTAAGTGCTTCAGTAATGATCTCAACTTTTCCCCTGTAATTTTGGAAAATTATAAAATTACAGATTTTTAAAATAGCTCTGTACACCTCCACAGCATGTCTCAAGACACATTGAGCTGTCTTACGTGGGCCTGATGTTCAGGTAGGTGACTCGAGATTGGTACAAAGGTTGCTGAAGGAGGCTAAAGAAAGCCTTCTAATTAACAGGCTTTTCAATGTGTCTTGCTGTAAGAAGCCTTTGTCACATGCTAAATCTCGTCAGTCACTGAAAGCTAGCAGGGAGCTACAGCATGCTTCGTAAAGAAAAAGTTCTTCAGTTCTGCAGCATCACCAGCTGTGGTGATTTGCAGGTGAACAAGAGTTGCATGGCAATGAAATCCATGTTCATCATGTGCTGGTGGCTCATTTCAGACCTATAAGTAAGAGAATCACATCTCAGTTTGTGTGTGCAAACATGTGAGGACATAGACTGAATTTCATTTCACAGAGGCAAACTAGCTACTGGTGTTAAGGGCAGTCTTTTGTTCTAGGTGCCACAACTTGTCAATTCTTCTACAACTTGTCAATTCTTCTGGGTCTTGTATCAGCTCACTGTGTGACTCTTGTTCAGCCTTTATGTGCCTCTTTCTGTAACATCAGGCATGCAGTCATCCACTTCTGTACCTTATCTGAAGGCATTTAGGAGAAATACGTGTAACTCTGGTTCTAAATAGTGCCTTGGGTTTTACTAAATAGTGCTCTTGGGTTTTACTGGTTCTATCACCAGTGTTCACTTTCTTCATTTAAAGTTTCCATTTTAAAAATTTCTGGAGGTATACTAGATTTTCACATGACCTGGAGTTTTACTAGATATACTAGATTTTCACCTGAATGAGTAGATCTACATAACAAGCAAATTCAGAAATTATTATCCTAGAAATGTGTCTGAGCTTACCTCATCATCTGCAGATACCTGTAGGGAGTGGAGGCATCTTCAGTTTAGAACCAAGGAATTCTTGGCTGGCTGAAGTTCCTCAGCAGAACTTGTCTGCACAGTAAGTGTTTCTAGCATTCTTCTGTGCCATGCTTCTCAGTGATGAGGTGACTGTGGAGAAAAAAAAAAAAAAAAAAGCTGTCTTTTAATTACAGACATTATTAATTAGGAGAAATGGAGATCGTTTTCACTGAGGTATTTAATTGGCGTAGCCATAAGTAATGACAGATGTTACAATCTCTCCGGGCTTCATATTCTACATGTCAATCTTACCAGGAGTGTTTTTAAAGTAGTGGTAAAATACATGTGCTTTTTCTGAAAAATCTTTGTTCCACTTAATAATAAAAGCAAAGCATTTCAGATAACCATGTGACAGTGAAAAAGTATCACCATAGCAGCTGAAAAGCAAACTGGCAATATACAGTGAGCTTACAGGAAAAAAAAAAAAGGTAGTAAGTTGAAAATATGTTGGACTGAATTCCTTAAAGTATGAGCTAAGTTATTTGTCTACAGCATAGCTATTGCATACGTAGACATGGTTTCAGCTTCTGGCCAGTGCATGCTCTCTGGGATCCAAAGGATGTCATTTGAGGGAGTCTCTACTTGGGGCGCATGGGATCAGGTGCTGCAGCTCAGTCTGTCTGATGCATCTTCCTGAATTTTTAGGCAGAAGAAATGGATGCTAACAGATAGCTGCAACAAGTTACTGAAGCAAAATTGTTTTTTTAAATAAATGGGTGAATGCATCTTTGACATAATCAGTCTCAAGAAAGAGGTAATTCAGAACCTGAGGATCTGAAATGTTTGGAAATTAAACTTCTAAATACTTGAAGCAATCGGGTCACTGATGTAGTATATGATACAACTCAAGAAGTCATTTAGAATAGTTTTGCTTTTATCCTATCTTCTAGATGCATATAGGAAATATGCCAGATATAGTTAGGAAAGGATGTAAAAAAATTTATGGGAATAAAAATATGACAAGTAACTGGAAGACATTCAAACCGCTAGTCCTTCCTTGTCACATCTTATAGTAGAAATAAGACTCAAAAATAGTTTTATTTTCTAACCAGTAACAGCTAAATATAGTGATGGGTCTCCTCTTGAGGGTTTAAAAAAAAACAAACAAACAAAAAAAAACAAACACAATATTATCATTCATCTTGTGCCAAAGACAGTGGTTTTGTGCAAACAAAAGATAGCACCAGCAAGTTATGAAAACCTTGTAAAGTGAGTTGGCTTAACCAACTAAGAACATGAAATTTATTTTGGGCAGTATTACTAAAAACTAATTGTTTCAGGCCATCCTTCTGCTTGCTGCGTAGTCACAATTCCAGTAACACAAAGCAAATTGCTCTGGGCAAAGCTCCATTGCAATGGGAAGGAACTGTGGGAGCAGCACTTCCACCATACAGACCGCAGTGAGAGGGGAAGCGAACAGCAATGAACCTGAGTTGCCAATGTTAAAATTCAAGTGGCTAATACGGCAGCTAATGTAATACCAGTGGTCAGTGTGGTTTAAAGGCATCAAGACAGCATTAAAAAAAACTATTAGAAATGAAATAAAGTGAATAAGATGAAAGGGAAAGAGCCCTTATTTGTTGCAGACTGAGATCGTGAAGGGCTACGCAAGTCAAAATAGTAAATATTTCTGTGTTTGGAATGAAACAGAGTACAAACACCGATGTGATGCTGTGCAAGGAATAGAAAGTTGAGCTTTTGTAACAACGGATGGTGTTCGCAAGCTGTTCAGAGACTTCACAAGCAGCCAGCTTGGATCATTTAGACTCAAGAATTTTGTCATGTGTCTAGGCAACGTGTGCGGATGCGCATTTGCTACTTCTCTGTACTCTAAACCAGTGGGATGCAAAACAGCTTCAGTCTGAAATCTAGACAGATACATTGCAGTTGTGGTGAGTCTCTGCCTTGCCTTCTGCTGTACTGAATATTTTGGGGCAGAGGCCAGCTGCCTGCGTCCGGCGGTGTTTGTCACGTCCTGATGTGCATGACCTACAGACGGAGTTACCCAGGCTGCGGGTTTGGAGGTAAGGCGTGTGGGTTCGGCAGCGGGGTCATGGGAAACACAGTTTGGAGAGGGACTTAGTGAAAATAACTGCGTTGGATGGGAAGAAAAAAAAAAAAAACATTTGTGTGAGCAACAGAGGGTTTTAAACATGCAAATAAATGCTGGAATTATTTTTTGTTTCTGCACCATGAGCCGGGGAGCTGGGAAGGTACAACACTTGGAGTTACATGGCAGTAACTAGTTGCCTTGATTGAAACTAAGATGTAATCTAATCTTGTGCTTTCATGTTATTGTTTGAAATTTCTCCTGTATTTTCTACCTGGGTACTTGGTTATGGTCTAGTTAATGAAGCATTTGTTACGGATGCCACTGGTGCCAACTGGAGAGTGCTCTGCTCTGGCTGGGCGCACGTCGAAGCTGCTGAGAAATGCTGAGAAGTGGTGCCTCTGGTTGTGTCGTACTTCAGGGATCAATGGAACCTAACAGAGGGGAATTCAGGAACTTGCAAGTCAAAGGGGCTTAGAAAATGTGGTTTAAATATTTTGAAACTGTGGCTCCATACTGGATAAGGCCTTTAATAATGGGTAAGGCCATAGATCGGTCTACATTAATCAACTCCCTGCCTAACCACTTTTCTGGGCTGGTTTGTACAGAGATGATCGAGTCACTTTGTGTTCCAAGGGCTGTTGGCTTCCCCACTGCACTCTGCCTGTGCCTCCTTTGCTCTCCACCTTTTGAAGCAACATTATCTTCTTTTCTGTTCTAGTGTTAAGGAATGGAAGCTGAGTATTTTAAGTGTGTAGACAGCTATTTTGATATATTTTTCAAACGTACTTAGTCCTATACTAACACAACTTAACAGGAATTTAAGGTCAAGAAAACCATGATGCAATAACATACATTGCAGTATCTTTCTACCTGCTTGGCATAATTAAAATAAGCGTAAGTAATGCATAGCATTGCATAGCATCAATCTGAAACACAGCCTTAGGAAAGAATTCTCCAACCAGAATTTCTTAGATTTAATCTTTGCTGAACACCGATTTAGTGGATACCTGCCAGAATAGCAAAGCATATGTTCAAAAGCCTGGCAAGACTTGAAGAGCTTTGGCAATACTGTGCCACGCTTACTCTGTAGCTAATTCAGCAATGTGCTATTAAAAACAAACGGTACGCCTCAGTTTTCACTGATAAATTTTCCAAATATATAACTGATATTAGTCAAGTCCTCTGTAGATTCTTTAGTAAACAAAATTGATTAGTGAAAACGCCTACATAGAATGTAGAAGAAATTCTTCTGACTGTAGGAATCAAGATGCTTTGCACTTGGAGTCAAAAACCTATTTCTCTTCCTGAAGTGCCAAAGATTGTAACTTTTTATCCAGAATTTATAAAGCTATTTTGGATTGTGAGCATTATGGAATGCCTATGCTACTTAATTATCAGCAAACCAGTGTCCAAACATAGTATTAAAAAATAAAACCAGGAGTAGTCTAATAGCACTCTGTTTTACATGCTTGTGAAACCCAACATTACCCATCCTGTTGTGCAGGAAGGCTGTGTCACGCGTTCTACTCTCTAGCTCAGAGAAGGGTGCCATGCAGTGCTCTGTTTGGTTCCTGGTTTATAGCCTTTTTATTTTATGGTATGAATGATTGTCACAGCTCCCTAATGCAGAGAATTAATTTCAAATGAGAAGTATTATGACAGTGCTTAAGGGACCGTGTCTGTTTTCTGTCTGTTGGATGTGAGAGTGTGTGCCTGTTCCTTGCAAAGTGATGAAAAAGCTTCCATATATTGCCACTGGCTCGTATTTTAAGTCACTGCTGTGGTTGTGCAGCCTTTGCTCCCTTCTCTGCAAGGATAACCAAGCAGCTGTCTTCATGTGCTCCTCAGGGTAATTGTCAGAGCGATACCTTGTACAGCACGGTTGAAGTAAGAGAAAAGAAAGCTGTAGAGCTCCAACTATGAGCAGAAGCGTTAAGTTCTTGCTTGCAGTGGTTTCTTGTCAGTATTAAGACCTTGTCAGGAGCTCAAAGCTGTCTGCCTGTGTGCATTCCTTACAGAAGGCACAGCAGGTTCACCACAATGCTGGCTGTGGAGCTCAGAAGTGCCTGGCTAGCTCTCCGGTCTCGTGGCTTGGTGGTAGAAATCCAGGTTCTGCTACCCATAAGCATAAGCATGCTTAAGGGACTTCCTAAAGAAGGGTAGTGCCAATGGTTTTACTTTTTTTTTTTTTTTTTTTTTATTCCAACGTAATTCAAGAGGCTCTCTGACTGATTTAATAGGTCTTTTTTAAAAAAACAAAAGGTGGCTGAGACTTTGCCTAGATTCCAAACACTGGGAGAGTAATATGTATGTGGTGTATAAGACCAAATGCAGGTTGCAATCATTCAAACACATTTCTTTTAAAATTCTGATTCTAATCTAAAGGATTTTAATGGAATATGGAAGTACTGTATCCCCTAACCAGGTAATATTAATGATAAGCATTTATAATACCTCATTTGCATCTCATACATGACATATTTTATCCAATTTCTTCCAGAAACAATGTCCCAGCAAAGTAGGAATTGCCAATGATTTACTTCTGAGTGCTTGTCTAATACCACATCTGTTTTGGATTTATCGTACTTTACTCAGGAGCGTGCCTGGCATACGAAGTACTCTTACCCAGCCATCAGGCAGCAGTCACTGCTTTAAATCTAAGCACATAAAAGTCTTCAGAGGAGGGCAAGTATAATCATTTGTATAGGTAGTAAGGAATCGGAACAGAATTGCTTCACTCCAAGCTGCAGGAAAATACAAAAGGAGAACAAGTTACGTAATAGCGACCATAACTCAGAGTAAAGCAAAAGTCTCCTTAGGGATGATATTAACATTTAAGAGAATAAGAAGAGACTTTAAAGATATTATGGCAGAGTGCCAAACGCCAGCTCCCATTGTCTTTCTCAAAAGCATGTGCCCACACAGCAGCAGGTACCGACCTGCCTTGGAAACAAAAGAACTTGAAAAATACATGCATAATTGATTTTAAAAGCCATCCACAATATATGTCCTTCCCTCATGGAAACAGAGATGTCAGAGAGTAAATGGGATAAAAGGATATATCCAGTCTTTCAAATTTAAACCAGGCATTTCTCCATTTCTAGTGTTCTGCTGAGCATACTCTTCCTTTTCCTATCAGCACAAATAAAGCCAATATGATGGTACTGGAAATCACTGCGCTTGGAACTCACGAAGAGAAGAAACGATCGCATAAATGACTGTGCGTGTTGGGTTCACTTGTGATTGTGCTTTCTCCCAGTGGGAGAAATACCTATAATAATGTGGTCTTTGCCCTCTGTGCTGATATCTGAAGACAGCTGTTATGTTGAGACTTTCTAAGATCTTGATTTCTTTTTCCAAGTCCTTTTCTTACTTCAAACTGATGTATAAATGCTGTCATGCCTTCAGTATGCATTTGACTGAGCAGGCAGTGGTTTTGGACTGCAAACGTAACCAGTATCTGACACCTTGCTTGGGATTTGCAGAAATTCTCAGAAAATGAGCAGGACTCAAATTGTGAAAGGTCATGGCTTTCTGAAGCATGTAAGCGTTCTTTTTTGTAGGAATTGATTTGGAATCTGTCTCAGTGGTCCACAGTATTGATTGAGTAGTCCACATATTCCAGAAAAATGCAGCCAACTTCTGGCAGAAGATTTTGGTTTCTGTCTCTGTGGGTTTTACTGGAATAGCCTGCTCCATGCAATATCATCTTTACTACTATAGGCATCAATATTTTTCTCCTGTCACCATATTGAAAGCTCTGATAGTACAGAAGTCATGCTCAAATGAACGCATAAATTTTGCATACCCGTAAGTATTTTCCGGTAGACATTTATTGTCTCAGTCTGTGCTATTAAATGATTCACGGTCAAAGGGAGCAGAAATATGGCTCCTGGTGATGGCTTATGGACATCCTTGCTTTGGGAGAGTCAAAGTGTCTGCTGGAGGTTTAAATCCCAGTAGAGTGAAAAATGGGAACGTGATTGCGTTGCCACAGCTGCTTCATTACACAGCAAAGTGGCTGTAGTGGGGCAGACGGTGAGCCAGGCAGCAAGCATCAGGTTGAGTATCGAATGTAGTGCTGGCATGCTTCAGGTGTTGCAGTGGGTAAGCAACCTTCAGCAGAGGGGCAGAACCTGCCTGAGCAGAGGTTCAGACCAGCCAACCTCCAGAGGACCCTGCCAGCCTCGGGGGTGATTCAGATAAGCGGCAATAAAGGCTTCTGAAAAAGATACAGCTGGTTTCGCTTCAGATTGGGAAGGCAAACTTGGATCTTCTTGGTGCAGGGTGGCATAAGCATGCATGAATTAATAATCACCTGTTTCTAAAATTGCTGGTATAGTTTTTAATGCCATTTAAAAGGGCAGCACAAGTAATAACAAGCATGAATATGATGAATGGTGAAAAAATCCAGCAGTTTTCTCTGTTTCTCATATAGGAATTATGTTACTAAGTGTATGCTGTAGTCAACTTTATCAGGTTTTACTTCTAAATATTTTATAAAGGATATTGCAGATTGCCTTTCTCCTGCATGGCACTTAAATTCTAAATTATTGTATGATAAATTGTTTGTCGTGCATCTAGGCTTGAAAATTACTAATTGCAAATAGAACTAAATTCGAACATCTTCTGTTAAGGTAACAATCATAATTTCTGAAGCCAAAATTGACGGTTTTAAGAGCATGTACCTTTAACAACAACAACAAAAGAAGTAATACATGAATGTGGGAGTAGGGTTGCAGTGTTTTAGTGCTGTCTGCTGGAGCATCCTGAGTGTTTTTCAAACCATGAGCTTAAGCCCACCTGTAGGCAGAGAAGAATAGTATGGGATGAGTCAAATTTAATACTGATTTTGGTGAGCACAGAACTGAATTCATGGTGACCTCTGTTTTTCCATAGTAAATACTTTTCAGTGTATATAGACTTTAAATCAGTTTTTCACAAAGGATGACCTCAATATTTCTACATTTGTCAGGGATTGTCTATCAAGCTGGTGACAACCATGCAAGAAACCTAGTTTTTCTTATCCTGAACCCTTATCTTACTCATCCCCCAACGAGTAATGGGTAACATAATTTCACCTTAAATGTTCATTTAAAACACTGATTGATTGCAATATCATTGAGTGCTTTAGTTCTCCCTTAACAGATTTGGATCAATTTTCTGTAATTGAGTTTATTCTTGATATACTAGAGAAATTTTACTTCACCAAATAAATCGTGGTGATTCCTAGTCTTGGCACTGTATGTTTTGTGTATTTTTATTAAGTATTCATTACTGTGACAGTATTTAGAGGCATTCTGAAAAGCATATAACCATATAAATGCATATTATAAGGCTGCACAAAGAGCTTTTAAGCCATTAGTGCCACTGTTGTAGATAAGTGCTTAGGGATTCTTATATCCAGGGATTATTTGACTGCTTCACATGATGAGCTATTAAATCCTCATGTGAAATTTAGTACAAATTTTTTTGGTGATTACGGATTAGTTTATCATTGAGTTTAGCAGCGGACTCGTTTGTCATCTTTGCAAGTAGATGAGAACTGGTAAGTTAAGCAGTCGGGAAGACTGGCTGATCCTTAGCTGTGGAAGCACACAACAAAATTGAAAACACACCCCACGCCACCCCTGAAACTTCCATCTTATGTTAGATTTTGTCTAGAAGATTGGTCCACAGCTTGCTTCTGAAAGAGTTAAAGCCTGTAGCACATTTTTTTTGTTGTGGAGATAAAGCCTTTGAGGCTGTGAAATCCTAATGGAACTATTGTAAAAACTAAGCCATCTGAAGGAAAGACTTCTGCTTGTACCAACCTTTAAAAGCACCGTGTAAGCATGTCTTCAGTTTCTCCACTCTTTCATATTTCTCCAAGCTTATCAACTAACATCTTTTTTGTAGTTTGGGTACCGGAGGCTGGAGAAGAACTTTCGCGAATCATCCGTTTAAGGCAACTTTAAAATAATATATTGATTTTTAGATTAAAAAGCCAGGTAAAAGGAAACTAGAAGATGTGATTTCAATGTGTTGAATGCAACTAAGGCTTAACATCAGGTGCAGTCTTAAAATCTTACAAAAGTTGATAGGGAACTCACTACGAACATAAGTTGTAAATAGCTGAAACTTTTCATATTGTATTTAATATAATGCTGTATTAACTCGGGCTTCTTCAGTTATTCCTGGAACCATAAAGAAATGCCAGAAGGTAAGTGGGTTCTGCAGGCTCCATTGCAGGTATCGGATGGCACATCCTGCCATGTTTAATCAGCTCTCTTGCAGTTGACTGGAAGAAGAACCTGCAAACTCAGCAGCATCATCCAAATGCTCCTGGATGATGCTCAAGTGTGAGGCACTGCCAGCACACCTAGGCAGACAATACTAAAGCAGCTTCATTTTGGCTTGGAGTTCACAGGGGACCTGTTAACAGCTGCAGTCAGGAAATGCCATTGTTCTATCACAGCACAGGGCTGGAAGGGTCCCCAGGAGATCACTAGGATGTTCCTCATCCATAAGTTGTGATTACTTTATTATTTCTGATATATTATTTCAACCTATTCTAAACAAGAATGATTTAAGAAAAGGAGGAGGGGTGTTAAAAATATATATATATGCACTCTATTTTAGGGCTAGTAATCTTGCCTGTTAAGAAGTTTTTCTAGTATCGAACTTGGTTTTCTTGTAACTTAAGCTCACTGCTCTTTTCACTAAGCATTGTGGACAGGGAGAACAATTTATGGCTCTCTTAAATGCATAAGCTTATGTGCTTGAAGACTATTATCATGTCTTTTGTCTATTGACTAAACAACCCCAGTTTGTTCAATACTACTTCACTGGTCATGTGTGCTCACTCTAATTCCATCTCATATCCTGCTTTGTAGACTAAGTGATCAATTTTTCCTTTCTGAAAAGAAATGCTAAGTATTTCAATCAGTTTATAGTGTCATACATTGTTAATGAGAAAACTTGTATATACATATATTTGACATGTGGTCAGAGTAGTGCCCGACTGCTTTGGAATCCAAGCAAAGACAGTTTTGCATAGTCTCTGAAATCAGAATTGCATAAAAAGTATAATCAAAATCTTTACAAAATCAGGATAAGAGGATATACAGTATGCTTCCCTTACACCCACAAGACCTGTTACTCTATTTTCGAAATAAAAACAGGGCAGTGTGATATGACTTGTCCCTGAGATATATGGACTGGCGTCCACTCGACTTTCTTGGTTCCTTCTGGTCAGCAGTGTGCAGCCGACCATCCACAGATCTTGTGATCTAAAGAGGTTAGGAAAAATAGTGTAAGCAAGCTCTCAGAAAATTATATTCTTGTTGTGATCAGTGTTTGTATTTGTGATAATTCCAGAGGTTTTTAACCAGAATTCCTTTTTCAGTCTGTTTCACTACAGTCATGTGTCTTGGGTTTTTTTGTTTTGTTTTCGTTTTTCCCCCTCTTCTCCTCCACCCACCCCACTCCACCCCCAGTAATCTTCCTGGATTCCAGCAGTGTGCTTTTAGTCACTTGTCAGAGTTTCCTTGTGCATGTATCAATAAAGCTGGACAAAAAGACCAGGCTACAGCATGCCTGAATTAGTAATGTACAAGGGTAAAAAGGTGAAGGGTAGAACGGATGAAGTACATAACTCTGGAATAAACTATTTAATACATACTAGAGATTTTCAGGAGTTTATGCTTTGACCAAATGTGGGTGTATTTTTTCTTCCACACTTTAAAAGCAAGGCTCTTGAAAATTCATATATCCCCTTCCTAAAGCACGTGAGCAAGATATCAATTCAGTGAAAATGTCAGAGGAATTCTTTTTAACATTAGCAAATATGTTTTTCCCAACACTTTTGAAACAGATGAAGCAGTTTTTTGGTTGCATCACTCCCCCTCCCCCCAAATGTTGTCAAAATGGATGCACTTATTCAAAATTTTATGAAACTTCAAAATGTGAAATGCTGGTTGTTAATCTATAGGAGTTCTTAGGCATTAATTTTATTGGTGCCTTTTGTAATTTGTCTCGGGTAGGTATGTTTTCCCCAATTTTTCTAACAGTGTTACTGTTACTTAGTGCAAGCCAGGAGAGGAACATCTACATAACAAAGAGAGGAGGATGAGAAGATTCACATCAGAAGCAAAATTCTTCCTTCTGCTATTTCCAGTAGCGCAACTAGCACCAGAATTGTCTTTGCTTTCTGCAACACGGAGAGCTGCAGGCATGTGGGTGGTGTGGGACGATCTGGCACCTTGACAGAAAACAGTTTGCACCCTTAGAGGTCCACGTGTTGTCACAATAAAGCTTAGATTTTTGGAGGGGGCTATGAAGTCCTGTTCAGTAAAGACTACCTAGCTGAACTGCAGTATATGAATAATGCATTTAAAATCTGTTTGCGTTTTGTTGCATGTAATCACGTCAGTGAGCATCTTTTGGTTTATGTAACTAGATGCTGACCCTAAAGTCCTCACTAATGTGTTTGCATCATAACTGCACACCTGGTTGTGCAGCAAAGAGGCGCATTCAGTTCCCACAATTTTACAGTGTTTGTAAGTGGTAGTGCTGTGCTTAAATGGAATCACATCGCAGAGCTCTTCACGGGGCTGTGTTCTGTGAGTAGCGCTCCTGCCACTATTGTCATATTTTTGGACACATGAGGAGAAATAGATAAGGTACAGCAGCTCCTCCCGGTGACAAGTTATTAGGCTGATGCACCCTACAGAAAACACACATAGCCTTTCATCTGCATGGGTAGTATAAACAACAAATCAGTGTTAAGGTGCTAGATGAGTTCCTTATCTTTTTCTCTTATCTGACAGATGACAACAATAAAAATTAAGAGAAATGTGCTTTAGAATAGTAGCAGCATAACTTACAGACAGGAGTGGAAAAGTGTGAGCTCTGTGATTGTATTAGCACAGTGTTCAAATGAGAAATTTTAGTTTTAATGTCTTTAAAAAATAATGTGTCGTTGCTCATGTTTACCATGTTAACCTTTTGTTCAAGAATACCGACTTACTTTATTGTCTCTTAAAAAATCTATTTGAATCATGTGTTTATTTGGAATATGATTGAAATTGTAATTAGATTTAAGAATGTCTTATTAATTCTCTTGTAACAAGAAAAAGCAGCTGTGAAATTATGCAGTACAGGTTCTGTCAAACCTAGGAACTTTTGGATTGATTGTTTATATTTTACCTCATATTCTTTCTCTGAAATATTGCTTTGAGATTTGGGATTTTTTCAGTCATAAGGATTGACAAGAAAATCCATTGTGTGAGTTCTACTGGAACTTGCACAAATGGCTCCCTTGGAGAAGAAAGGAAGGCAGCTCGACCTGTCCAAATTATTTCCTCAGTACTGTTTGCTTTATGTTGCTTTTTTAAAACAAAACCAAAAATCAACCAACCAATGAAAAAAACACTTCCATCTAAACAGATTATTAAAGCTATTAGATGTTTGTTTTTTTTCTGAGTATCTTATCTTAGTTTATTTTGATACTGATCTTTAGATTATATGTTTATTTTTGACCATTTCTTGCCTCTTTATTGTGAGACCTACCTCCACAAAAGTAGCAGTTTTTTTTTTTTTTTTTTTTTTTTTAAAGTAATTACACCTATTAAGATTTAGTTCTGTCTTTGCAGCGGGTTTACATGGCAAGGTTTCAATTTCATCTTCCAATTTTGAATTTCACCAAATTTCATCTTTTATTTTTTACAGCCATGGAAGTTGCATGCATACTTGCATTTAGAAATAGTTTATTTCATACTCCAGGGCTTTGTTGTGTGTGTTGCATATTCTGTAACCTGCCTGGCCATAAGAAAGTACTCGCAGCTTTTGCAGTGCCTGTTACAGAACTGCACCTTCTGCAAAAGGCCCATTATTTTGCACTACACACAAGAGTCTATCTCTGGCACTGCGCAATGCTTTTAACTTCTGTTGTTGTCCATCCATGCAAAACTGTAAATTGCCATCTGCATTGATCTCTTTTCATCTTAACATTGACAAATGTGAAAATGACCAGAGAGCTTTTTGTTACTATTTTTATTACTTGACAAAATGTTAATTTATGTACTCATTAGTCTTAAAAATTCACCATACTTGTATTTTTTCCATAGTCTCTTCTATCTGCCAAACATAGACTAATTCTCCTCAACAATATCTGGATTTCTCTTTGAGAACACTAGTTTTATGGTTGCTTTTCAATATAGTCAGGTTTAATCCAAAGCAGAATATTATTCCAAAACAAATCTCTTTTGTTTATTGGCACAAATTCAGGTTTTTGTTTGGTTTCATTGCAGCAGTTTAATTGCAAGCCTCAGTCAAGTCATCATTCGGAGCACTTTCCAACTGCCTGGAATTCTCAACTGTGATTTTGCAGGCATCACTTTGTCAACAGAATATAATCCATGTACTTGCAGGTTTCTTTGAATTCAAATCAAATGTGATGTGTAATTAACCAGCCATTCCCACCTTGGGGTCGATTTCTGGAATTCAAATGCAAATTTATGTAATCTGCAAGATGATTTTTTGTTGTCCGTTTCTCTTAAAGAGCTAAATTCCATTGAGATTTGTGCCAAAGCCTGAGGAATACCAGGGTATTACTACTCTACTGATTAAGCAGCTCTTTTTAACTCAGATTTGCTTTGCATGCCACATTGTCCATTTTACCACAGGCAGATTTTACATAGGTTTGATATATTGTTTTGCAAGGAATATGCAGAAAGCTGAGCAAAATCAGCAGTTAAAATGTGCATTGGGTCATAAGACCCTGCTTCTGCCTTGCTGACTTCTCATCTGACCAACCATCACAGAATACAGATGTTAAAAAAGGACATGCCACAGTCAACCTTGCCTGTAAAGGAGCTGGCTGCTACAGACCGTTCATCTCCTAAGGTGAAAAGTGGAGCCATTTGGTATACAGGGAGAGAAAGCACAAATTTTCTGACTTGTATTCCTTTTGGGGCTGTTTGCTTCTGTTGTTATTTTTCCTTTGTTTGGCTAGCGCATAAATATTATTTGGAAAAAAAAGAAAAAGATAACTGGACTCAAACCCCTTGATACCTATTAATTTTATGCTTGGTGCATTTAAGCAATATCTTGCTCTATTAAAAGGCAATAATGCACTTTCTTCCTATTCCTTAACCTCATTATGTTCTTGCTAAATCAACTCAATTGTAGCAGTTCTGGTCTCCTGAGGATTCTCTGAGAAAGCATTTTCAGAAGAATTTCAAGACTGAGGCCTGTGGAATAGCCTACTTTGAGATGAATATTCTCAAGATTTACTGTTGTTCTTTGGGGGAAAGAGAAAAAACAGTATTTTGTTTCATTTGTAATGTTTTCTGGCAGAAGTGTTTGTTACAACGTTGGAGATATTCCAGACTAGTTAGCAGCCTGCTGAAGCCTTTTAATTCCCATGTTCAGTTAAGCACAAAAATATTTTGTTTTATTTTTATGGGAAGTGTTATTGATGACTCAGGCACACATTTCGTTGCATTGAAATCAATGTTTAAGTGACATAAGAACAGATATTCTTGGAGATAGGCTTTATAGAAGGTACTGCATAAAGCTTTGGAATGATGTCATTAATTAAATTATTTTTGTCCCTTTTTTTCCTTTCACTTTGGCTCTAAAAAAAAAAAAAAAAAAAAAAAAACTAATACCTTTTTCATTAAAAATAACATGTAGGTGGTCTAAACCAGTTCCCAGATATACAGAAAGAATTGATTTGGGGCCTGTATTATGTAATCGAGAATATAAGGGGAAGAAGTAAGGTGTGAAGATCTGAAGGAGAAAAAAAAACGGCATTTTTCTAAAGTAAGCGGAATATTATTGATTCTGAATGAGGTAATGAAGTTTTTCTTAAATGGGAACACTACAATTTTTTTTTTTTTTGTTTATGTGGCAATCCAGACCATACAGGGGCCTAAAAGTCTTCAAATAAGAGCTAGAGGAGCCTATACATGGTGTTTTATAATAGAAACCTGTATTTTTTCCCAATTCCATGAGCATAAGGTACAAAGGTATGCTTAGATATTTCATGAAATACATTTTTATTTCAGAAAAAAGTATTCTAGTGGTGGTTCATTACAGCAACCCTTAAGTACTGGCATTGGCTACTTCTGTGAATCTTGCAACCTGGGACAACTTCTATATATATCTTAGATAAAATCACACCTAAAAAAGTGGCTGTATTTTTTTTTTTCTCATCCTGTGTGTTAATTATGTATTTTTTTTTATCAAGGTAGAGCTGTTTAAAGTAGTAGACCTCACTTTAATTTTCAGTTGATTGTTACAGGAATTATCCTAATAGGCACCATGTGGGATCGAGGACAGGCATCTGTTAAATTTAGGAGAGGTTTGTGCAGATGCAGGTCATTTGTTGATTCTGCTGCCAAATTTCCTGGTGCTTCCATAGGGAAATAGGTCTTTACTTCATAGGCCAGAGTGCAAGAGGTATATAGAATGGAAGAAACGTAATTTCCTATTCTTTGTGATCATGTAGTAGATCGGTGTGTGTGTTGTTGGATGTTTTGTTTTACTCTCCATTTGGTATAGTTAGGACAAAAATAAGGCCATGTCTGTTTAAATAGAGTTTACAATCAAAGCTATAGAACCAGATAATATTGTTTCCAAAAGTAACTTAAATGGGAGGAAAGTCTTAAACCTAGGTTCTTTAAAACCTGCAGTGTTGTGGCATTATTGGTTTGCTTCTGTTGGCACAAAGGCAAAATGTCTGGGTGGAGATGGTTTCGTTAGAGACTAAAAAGAGTTCCGTATTGATAGGAATATCACAAGCAAGCCCAAGCCCAAATAGCAGACTTAGTAATAGTAAAACAGTTGTTGGCTAGGTTTCTTTCCCAGCAGCGTCCTCTAGGGATCATTTTTAACCCTAGTTGCTATATTTAGTAGTGAACTGGAAGTTTACTTAAAATCATTGCTGCAGTAGTGTGCAGAGGTCATGAGGACTGAAGCACTGAATTGAGTACCAGCCAACAAGAAGCATTTCAGTACAGAAGTTGGAGGCTTTTCCTGGGAAACACTGTCTTGGATTTAAATTTTTGCAAGTGGCAGCTATTTATAACAGATCATCACTGTCCGTGGAAGACCTACAGCTAGGAGGGCTAAGCATGACTTCGGAGCTCTTGTGTTTCAGGTTGTTACAGTGCTGTTGGAAAGCTGTGTGTTGTTCTACTGCCAAATCAAGAAAGAACCACAACATTTTGATAGGCTTCCATTAATCCTTCATTATAGTGCTATACTGTACTTGTATGTAATAGCTCATCAAAAAACAAACAAACAAACAAAAAAAGATTTAGTGTGAAAATCTGTTGCTACCTAAAAAAGTAAAGTAATAGCTTTCTGCTTCTTTATCTGTTAGATACAGCACTATAAAACCGAAGCTTAAAAATTGAAGCATAACAAAACTTTTTTATTGGAAAGATTTGTGGAGGAAAAAGATTTTTCACCACTGAAAACCACTATAGCATAAATCAGTATTTTGAAATAATTATTAACTAAGCTTTTTTTTTTTTTTTAAGTCCTATTTTGTCTATTGTGTTGAAGATCAGTTGGATGATCGCACCAGATCATTCCGTTCTCATTTCTAAAGGCTAATTCTCACCCATGTAACTGGGGAAAAGAAAACCTAGCACAAGTATGGCATTTACAGTTTACTTGTTCATTTATGTTCCTGTTTTCACAGTATTTGTAACTGGGAAAAAAATAATCATGGTATTAAATGGAAACAATCTTAAAAGGCATGATTGATGATATCATTAAACTTCAGATTATTTCATAAACACCTTCATAAATCAATTTTATTTGTGGTGTGGGATGAAAATGAAAAATGCCCTTACAATGAGTTATCATTCAGGATGTATTTATTAGCTAGCCTAGGAGTTATATTCACCCAGTGGCTACATTTGAACATTTAATAGAAATAATGTTGACCTATTCATTTCATAATGGAAAAGACAGTTAAAGGCAATCTGGAAAAATACCTTTAGAAAATTGGGATTCATAAGCTTGCTTGATGCACTGATCGTATATAAGAGAAATAAGATTTATCTTTGAAGGCTATTTTCTGCCTGGTCTTATTTGTCTTTTCTTCACAAGGAAAGGGTTGGCTAATCCTAGTTTTGTTCAGGCTTTTTAGTTGGGTTTACCTTATCATAAGGATACTTGACATTGGTTTGTTTTTCTATAAGAACATAAATGGGCTCTGATATTCTCCAGTTTGGTTTTACCTTTTTTATGAAAAAGGAAAATGGGTGAATTTCTTAGTCAATTACAGTTCTAATGTCTGAAACAGAATAATACCCTTTGTATTTCTTGAGATCTCACAAATAAATGAGAAAACTAGTATCTGCTGGTACCAAAATAGTTTATTCTTCATTGTTAGGTATCTTTTGATCATAATTTCCCAGAATTTTATAAAGAAATTGTCATACATTGTTTTCTTTTGGAGGTTGCTGTTGCCAACCAGACTAAGTTTATTCTTTAGCAGCAAGTACCTGTTATATCCATTGAATATTGAAACCCAAATTTTATAGTGCTCTTTAGACTGAAGCTGTTTTCTACTTCATACTCAAGAAATGTTTTCACATAAAATTTAAATGTCATGAAAATCATTGCAACTTCTCTTTGTGTTGTATTTCATTAGAGGGCCTAATTATGGTGATACTGACAGAAACATTTGAAATTTCTGTTTCTCAGTCTGTTTAATGTGTTTTATAAATGACACTTCATTATTTCATTTTAATTAGACTCGTGTGGTATGTGAAGCCAAAGGATTTAAATTTTTTTCCTTTTTTTTTCCTTTTTTTTTTTTTTTGCTTTGTTTTTACAATTAAGAGGGCATTTTTATCAAAAAAAACTTATGCTGACATGAATTGTTGGTAAGACCCTCATGTTGTTGACATTGGTTGTGAACCTTATTATATACTGCATCTCTAAAGTTGATGCTATTGATTTGGCTTTTATAGCAGTTAGTCCTGTTTCGAACTAAATTTTATGCTGGATTAATAGGCAAATTATTAGGCTGTTCTTTTTGAAATTACCAGTGATCCGGTCTTGCTAAGTGCGCTTCTGTCGTTAGGCTGACAGTGTGTATGTGCTACCTATAAAACTTTCCTCGTATAAAACGCAGAGCAAATGAAATGCAAATAAATTTTTTGTTACCTTGTAGTAGAAATGATTGGCTGTATTTCACAGAATGAGGCTTAGGAGAATTTTTCCTTTATGTTTTTAATGGCCCAATCCAGAAGGCATCTGAGAGCTGGCTTTATTTAGCATTTATTGAGATGGGCATAGTGTTGAGTGTGCATTAAATTGTGCGTGCTGGTTTAACGATCAGAAAAGCTCATCACACTCTAGCTCCATCCTTCCTGCCTGCTCTGCCAGGAAGCTATGAGAAGATGTAGTACAGCTGGCTATCCTGGCTTTGAGCCATGCGGGGATTTGCCTACATATCAGGAATCCCCTCCTTTCCCTCAGAAAAATAACTCTCTCTTAGGCAGAAGTGCTAAAATAAAAGGCAGGATCTAATTACACCATAAACTTTAACCACCTTTTTCTCCTATGTGAGAAATTTCTGTATTCATGCTGTGCTCGTTTCCATACTCATGCTAAGTGCAGGGAGAATGTTTTATAGAAAAAGATAAAATGAATGCAGTTTGAAAAGAAAAATGATTATTTTTTTCAGGTCATGGTCTTGCATGCCTGAAAGCTATCTGAACTGTGTGTTTCGACCATTTTGCTGCAATGCTAATATTGCTACAATACAAATGATTGTCATCTTTACCACAGTCGAAAATGTTTGCACAGGTCGTAAAGATTTCCTCCCATGAAATCCCGTTTCCCTTGAATTTGACAATGGACAATGTAACCTTGAATTTGGTTACTTGTCTTTTATTGCAGTTCCAAATATCTTTGACTGAGCAAGTCAAGTACTGTAAAGTTGCAGTTGAGAAGGTCCAGATTCCAGAAAAAAAAAATAATAATAATTAAAAATAAATAAATAAATAAATAAAACACTTTATGGCAAAGAGAGGAAGAGAGTTTCAGTAAATCAGTTGAGCGACCCAGTTTATGATGGTAGCCACAAGCTGTGTGTATACCAGAGCTGAATAAGCGTTGGCATGCAGTAGCAAATGCCACCAAAACAAGCGGGTCGTGGAACTGGACTGTGAAGCTCCACCAGAGAAGAGAATGGATTAAATGGTTAAATTTGAATCATGGAGGCAGATCATACTGCTGTGTGCAAACGTGAAATGAGGTTGCTTTCTTTCTTCTCTCATGTGACTCATTCTCTCTAAGCAGAAGCAGCATTGTATGTATTAAGGAATCAGCTTGAAATGATGTAGAAGAATATAAAGTAAGACAGAGCAAAAGGAAGTAATTTTCATTTAAATTGAGGCAGTGCCTCATAAAAGAATTGTACTTTTTAAAAATGCGTATCACTTAAACTGTTGTCAAAATTGAATGACAGTGTGTGTTATTTGCATTACCTTAAATTTCTTTGGTAATAAAATGATTCATCGTGCTACATACAGTGATTCCAATAAGAATGCAAAAACATTTTTTTTTTTTTTGCCAATGCGAATAATTATACATTAGGGTCCATGATTCCTGTCAGTATGTGGCTGCTGAAGAAACTGATCGTTACCCAGAATAATTACAAAGTACATATCTTTCCATATTATTCTGTAGTATCCATTGCTCTAACTGTAGATTTCAGCCTAATAAACATGTCCATTAATGAAGCACTGCAAAGAATACTTCCCAGAAAACTTGCAAGTAGCCTGGCAGGCACTGTCTGGTGTTGCTCTGTGTGATCAGGACAGGGTCGGGGTTATAGCCCCGTGCCACCACGCACTCTATTGGCACTGAGCCTTCACTTCAGAGTCATTAAAAGCAGAGCCCTAACTTAAATTAACTATTTAATTGCATGGCACCTTCTGAGGCAGGAAGACCAAGAGCAGCTACACTGCGTGGCAGATCTGGAAGAACTGTCCTCAGTGGACTGATGAAGTTCTGTGTTTCCTGGTGGAGCGATGCTTACTGTGGTGCAAAGCATGGTCAGTGAGCTCAGGGAGGTTTTGAAATGAACGTCTCTTTTAAGGCTTTAGCCATTGTAGATAAGTACTGGAACTATCCTGCTAATCAAAGGACCTTCATTATGGACTCCCATTAGAGCTTCAGAGAAGAGACATCCTTGCTGAGTGTGACGTGCTTCTTCGAGTGGCACAGATTTTGTTGAGGAAAATTCCTCAGAATTTTGTGGCTCTCCAAGCAACAGATAGATTTAGATTGCATGGTGTTTTTTCTGTTTGTTTGTTTGTTTTGTAGGTTTTTTGATTTTATTTATTTATTATTTTTTTTTACATAGCACAAATGGAGAGAGGTAAATCCCAGTCTAAGAGACTAGGATTTTTGAGGAAGTGCTACAGTGTAAATTATTCTCTCAAGCAGAGAAATAATGTAGTAAAATGGACTCTCTTCATTAATTGTCTGAGGATCTTTGACACTGTGTACAGCGATCACAGAAGATCTGTTAATTTTAGACAGATAGGAGGCCTTAGCATTCTTCATAAGCAAGCCATAAGACTATCCAACGCAGAGGTAAATTGTACAATTTAAAGTACTGTTTGAGAAAATGCTTGACTTCTGTTGTGTCTTCTGAAAATGTATATGGCTTTCTTGTTTTTTGGAAAACACTGAGAATCAGTTTCACATCAAAAAGGGTGAAAATATGAATGCTAAATAAAACAACATGCTAAGTTTAGTCAAAAGCAATGTTTTGGGAGGACCCAGTATGTTAATGAACATGTGTGACTTGTAATATTCATTTATGTATGAATATTTATTTATTTATTTATGAATATTTATTTATTTAAATATTTATTTATGGGGATTTAATACCCACTCAGAAATGCATGAGACAAGAAGGTCATTTCACCAACAAATGATGGTATATTAGTTTTTCATTTTAATCATTTTCCTTGCTATTTTTTAATTCTTTGGTATATTGCTTTTAGTAGTGAAGTGTAGAATCTTAAGCTTGGTTTTCTTTTGAGACAAACTGATTTGCATTTGATACAGAAAAATGAATTGTGAGCTTTCACTGAGACTTTCTAGTGTCGGTATTTCCATAGGAAGAGCAGTTCTCAAAGAAGCTCATTTCCTGTAGCTAGCATTTAATTTTAAATGCCTTCAAAAAGACAAAATATTAAACTTATATGTCTGTTTCACTTGTAAGAAACAAACCAAAAGTAATCTGGTCAATAAAGCAAGTTACTGTATTTTCTGACATGCACTTTTGCATGGAATGCCTACTATTTGTTGAGTGTGTGTGTATTTAATTGCTGCTAAATTGTTTCATGTCTGCGTTTCTGTAGTGTAATTAAATGAGAAATATGAGAAATTTTCATAGTGCTCAATCTATTAAGGAAAGGATTATGTTTTCATAGTATATTGATGCCTCAATCCGAAGTTGTAAGACTAATGATGCCAACAAAGATGACGATAATGCTTTCTTTTGGTGTGTGTTGATGAACAATTCTGTACTGGGACTACGACTGGGGATGTTCTGGTGTTGGACTAAGGTGGACTCAGAGCATCCTGGAAAAGAACTTTTTATGCAGAGAGGCCGTACATTATGTCTTGTCTTCCCCTTATTTATTGTGAATATAACATAACCGATCGTGCTTTTCTTGGACAAGTGCACTTGGATTGTTTACTGTTCCAGTCTGAATCTCTAAAAAAAAATCATGAATTTTAGAAATTATTACTACATTATTGCAATTTAGTGTTAACAAGCATTACAATTTATATAAAGTATATAAAGTTTTTTTATTAAAAGTTTGTGAGATGTATTTTGGAAACGGAGAGTTGAAATGTTAGAATAAGACAAACTCAGAGCAGGGATTGATATTTGCATAACTTTTAGATGATTCACTGAAAGCATTGATCTTCACACTTTTTCATTTAAATTAACAATCTGCTCTTTCAGGTGTTCTCATTGGTTTTACACAATTGACTAGTATCAATGAATGGTGTGGCCTGAACTTGAAGCTGGGCAACACATATGAAAGCCCATGATTGTGCATGTGTCTCAGAAGAAAAAAACTAGAATTAGCTAATAGATTTGTAATAACTCAGAAGTATTTTAGGTGTATTTCAAAGGAGAAGCTGGTCATGAATCCTTTGGGAAGTTCATGAACATTTTTTGCTTGTATGTCTTTTTTTGTGTGTGTATTACGGAGGATTTTTATTCATGAAATTTTGGTAGACAAATTGTAATAGGGTTAACACTGGGTACTGTCATTTGATTCCTAATGACTGGATAACATATATACCATGAAACTACAGGATTAAGAATATTGTCAATGTGAATCCTTGGTTTTTGATGTAAGAGTAAATGAAGAATTCCTGGATTCTCTTTTTAGCTCAGCATTCTTCTTCAAACTTGAAATATTTAAAACATTTTTTTAGTCGGGGAGTTGCTCATTAAGTGGATGAAAAAACTTGAATTTTCAAAATAAGCAGTCTGTCTTCATTGTTGCTTAATACAGCTTCCTTTTATCTTTTGTCTTTTCCAGGTATGAATACCAGCAAGAGTGAGACAGTGAAAGAACATCCCTTACAACCCTCTAGAAGATCGCTGCCATGCTTAGCTCAGAGCCAAACTCATCCTCAGAGTCTGAGCAAGCATTCTTCATTTCTGCAGCCAAATCGTGTGCAGCCACAGCCTCGGCCTCAGCCCCTAAGTGCAGGGACATCTACAGCTACAGTGGATGTAGTGTCAGAGCGAGGTAAGAGACTGTCTCTCAGCAGCTTCTTCCAACACTGGGTATGGAAGGGCTCCTCGGGAACATTATTCATAGTCCTGTGATACCTTAGATACGGTTTTTTAGCATCTTCCATTAAATTACAGTGGCATCTGATAAGCTTTGATATGTTTGGGTATCTACAGTTTGTTGAGGAGATGGTGACAGAGTTGTATGCAACAGCTAGAAGAACCTTGGTGCTGAGTTCTTGAGTGGAATCCCTATGTTTGAAGCGAGGCTTAAAAAATTTTTGCCTATTTATCTAAATTACAAGCTATTTGTGCTCGCTGAAAATAAGACAAGGAACTGCTCACATATGCTGTGAAACAGCATGAAAGTTTCAGTAGTCTGTCCTAGGATAGAGAGGAAAAAAATAAATACTGGGCCTTCTGTACTAAAAGTCTTTGAGTATGAACATGTTGGAGCAGACTTCATCATTCACTGTCATGATCCAGGGAAGAGTGCTATGAAGAGAATGAGAGAAAGGAGAATATACCTATGAATGTTAGCTTGTGTTGGGCACAGGCTCTACTTTTATTTTATGATTGCTATTTTAATAGATAAGCATGCCTTAACAGAGATACTAGTGTAGCTGCAGATTTCAGTCATTGTGTATGTACGCTATTGCCAAACACTCTTGTCAAATCTGTGTGAACCTGTATAGATCAAATTGACTGGCTTCTGCTGCTAAATTTTGTAAAGTCTTTCCTTAATGTCGATAGGCACTAAATGTTACTCTAGTAAGTTATTTTACCAAGTTAAACTTCTTGCTGGAAGAGTGAAAGTCTTCAGTAAAGTGGTAGTTTTTTTCTTCTGCCAGTGGAAAGTACTTATCAACACTTGAGCATATTTCTTGTGTTTTGAGTCACTGACGGCTTTAAAAAGTGTATCATGCTTTCATACCTGTGTATGATGATATGACTATTGCTTTTATTCCAGCTAAAGTGATGGAGACTTTGGAAAACAACTTGATCAAGCTGTCTAATACAGAATACAGTGATCCATTTTTAGGTAAGTTTATGTCTGAACTAAAGTAATAACGAATTGCCGATGCTTCTATTACACTTCTGGTATTTCTGTGTGGAAGAGCAATACTCATCCTAAACTGCCAGGTTGTTTTGAAATGGGAGAATAAATGTGACTACTGAAGTGTGTGCTATCATAGATATTTTAAGGGAGACATTTCAGAAAGTTCCGTAATACTTTCTCAATTTTTAGACCAACAATAAATAGTGATTAAAGAGACATATATATTTTCATACATTTAATGTAACCTTTTTCCATAACAGTCCTTCATAATACAATCACTTTGAAGCATACTTTAGAAATTCCTTTGAAATTGTGGGTTTTTCTGCTATTATTATTATTCCTGTATATTACTTTATTCAGGATTGTCATGGTTGCAGTCGTTGTTATGTTGTTTTTGTTCTACATATTCACACACAAAGGATCTGGGAAAAAAAATTACACAGAAAAATAGCTGTAATTGGGGCATATTTGTACCTGCACTTAATGCTATTCTGATGCTGAAAGCCAAAGAAAGTAGAAAAGCCTTAAAATAATGTCATCCTTGCAATGTCAAACAGAGACTATATACACACAAAAAGAATAACTTATAGGTTCCAGAACTATTTTTTTAAATTCCCTGTCTGTATATCCCCCATTAGAAGTACATAAAGATTTTGCTGTACCTTGCACAACTACTGTGAAAGCTTTTTTTGTTCAGAGTCAGCGTAGCATCCAACTAAAAATGTTATCTTCATGCTGAAGGAAAGAGATTTGCTTTCAGAAAGCTATTTCGGCTTAGCTCTCACTCGTTTTTGTATTGATTTTTCTTGCTTCCTAAAATATATGATAGAGAAAAAATTCTTCAGAGTCTCCTAAAGCAGTGGCTACTGGAAATGTGAGTGAAACTGATAGTTCCTCCAAAACAAAGTAAAAATGTTTCAAAATCATGACAGAGTCCAAAAACTTAGCATGAAGATTGTGTTAGAAAACCACACGTCTCAGGTTCCTGCTGAAGTTAGTGCTGTCCCTCAGTGTAATTGGTTTCATTGGGTAGGCAAGTATGGGTATGAGAAGTTTACACGGTTACTCTTAATTTCTTTTTTCTTTCTTTTTTTTTTTTTAATCCTGTTCTTTTATTTCATTATTTTATTTATTTCATTTTATTATTTTATTTATTTCATTAATTGCTTACATATACACATATTGATATTATTGCGTATTTACGTGTGGTAGAGGAAATCTTTTCTTTTAGTAAGTGATGCACTATTCTTCCTTCATATCCACTTGGTTTTCACCTGAAAATAAATGTGGAGACCTCAGAGACTGAGGAAAAGATAGATCAAGTCCCATCAGCTCAAAATTGTATTAAAGTTTTCTGTGGATGTTCTCTTCTGATTATGGCCATGCTATTTGAAGAGACAGAAGAAAATACTTAAATGGTAGCCTTTTTCTAAGGTAATTTGCATGTGTAAATCGAGACACTCCCCAATTATATCACTGAAATCAGTGGAACTATTATATAATTAAAGAAGTGTGATTGGTTGGGATCTTCACCTACAGGCACGAAACAGTATTTATAAATAAATCCCAGAAAGGAGTAGTAGAGGTTGTATTAGATAAAATCAGCATTAAGCTCACCAAGAGAAATCAGAGACAGTTAAATAAATAAATAAATAAATAAATAAACAAACAACCTTTCTGTAAACCTTCAAAATTCATTCATTTTTTTTTTTTCCTTTTGAGGATCTTGTTTATGTGGGTAAGAAATTGTCTGCAAGACTGAGCCATTCTGTGATTCTAAAGCAAAAATAGATTTTTTTTCCTGAATCTGAACAGTCAAGGGAGTATTGCTGCTTGAGCTTTGATCACCAAGGAAGTGAGAATGATGCAGTGCTGCTCCAAGCTTTAGTCGGCATTCTGGCACTTTGATAGAGTTTGCAAAACAGTCTGACTAATGGGTATCATCTTTTTAAGAAACCTTTTCAAACCGTTCTCCTGAGAACATGAAAGAATGCTGAATTAAGTGTTTGTGGTGAATTTTTAATTAGACTGTATTGTGGAAGTGTACACAAAATAGACCAAGTGGCTTTCTTCTCTTTCAGAATTGTAACTGACTGGATCTTCTACCTTTTTGTGAGAAAGGGATTTATAGGCATCAGATAAACGATTTGAATTCAGTGGAAAGCTTCTCCTTTAATTAATTGACTGTAGCTAAGGCCATAAATGTGTTGCACTTATTTAGTCAGTAATACTGATGAATTTGTAAAGTAGGCAGATCATGTATTACACCTTTGTTACAGTTAACGCAGCCAAACAGAATCAAGGACATAATGGTTTTATGTGTTCGTTGTTTTGTGTGTTTTTTTTTTTTTTTTCTCCTCTGTCAGTTTTAGGTGGTAAGTAGTGTTTTTAATTTGAGGAATCAGGAAATTCAAGGAAAGAAATAGGCCCTGAGCTTTTGTAATGTATAATGTGATCTGTGGGGTTTCAGATGTGCCGTAATGCTCTGTGCTTAGCCAAAGCTTAGTGCAAATTCACATCCCGCAAAGGTTAATGGGGCCTTTAGATCTTACACAAGCTGGAAAGCACCTGATGCTTGGTTCTGGACCTTAAATAAACAGGATTCATTGCATTTCTCAAAGGGTGGTTGTAGAAATGTTCTATTCTCTCCAGAGCAAATCATGCTATTGCTTTTACTCCCTTGAAAATGTTCCTTCTCTTCCTAAGTTTTTGAATTATAGAAGAGTATTAAGTTATTTTGTCAACTGTCTGACCCTGTCTCTTATTTTAGCTTGAGTTTTCAATAGGCAAATCTGAAATCTGAGCTTGCTGTTCACCAAGGACATTAATCACTCAAGCTTCAGGGCAGCTTCTTTTATGACTTGTACTTTTCGAATGAGTTAAATGTTCCTCATTTTAGAGTGCTGAGAAAACAGCTTTTTACCTAAGACCTTCCCTAACAGACACATATGCCTGCTAACCAATATAGTATGGCTCCAACTCTGGATGTGTACGTGGAAAAAACAGTTACAGTGAATTTGTTCTCAACAGAAATAAATTTGTCAACCCATTTAGCTACAAGTAGCTAGTCAAATCCAATAACCACACATGTGGGGGAATTTCCTGAATAAGTTTCTTGATGAGAAAATCCAAGTTCGTCAAGACTTCTTTGAAAATATCTGTGGGAGAAGATTTCTGACAGTGGGGGAGATGTGCGGAGTAACCAGTACCCTGACAGGCAAGCTGTCTGTCAAGGAGTGGAAAGCTGAGAGCTGAGTTACTGATTTCTGCAGGAGTGGTACACACAGCAACTTAGTGACATTGTTACAGTCTGTAATACCTGGAATTTTTCTTGAAAGATGCCTGAAGTTTTTGTTCTAGTATTAAACTGGAAAACTTCAGAGCAACTGTTATAGAGACAGTATTTACTGCCTAGCTAACATCTTTGATGCCAGACACGGGGGAGATGCTTATGTAGGATGACAGACACACTCAGGCTGTCTCAGTATGGTATTTCAGGTAGGAAGAACAGGATGTTTGTGATAGAGCGCTTACCTGCAGTGCGTTCTCATACTAACAATATGGCCGTACATTTTGTGATGAAAACTACAGGATCTGTATGACTTTGTGTCACGTTGCACAAATTAAATTTCAGGAGACAATGCATGTTATGTTGATGTGATAGTCACAAATAATTAAAATGTGTAGTTATAGCAACATGAGAAAACCCTTTCCCATGCTATTTTAGAATTGGGTGTCAGGATCTTATAAGAAGTAAATAAAAGAAAATTTGAAAATACGTGTGTTGTATAGGTAGATGCATGGAAATCTGGGTTACACAAGAACATGGACGTTAATATTACTGAATTTATTGCCATAAAAAATATTACGATGTCATCCATTTTTAATAGGTTTGAAAGTCATACCAATGCAACTCAAGCAGTTGACATTCACCCTCTCAAAGGGAATTCAACATTGTGCTTTCTTTCTAAGTCTTCTCTCTGTGGATATTTGCTTGAACATACTGGTTTATATTTACGTTCTTTTCTGATTTTATTGTGCTTTGTTTTTCTTCTGAAAGATGTGCTCAGCAATTAGTTCAGTAGTGCCAGCTGGATTTAAATGACATAGGAGGTTTGATTTCAGTTACTAAATTTGCCTTTACTGCAGCTACCAATAATAGTGGCTCTATGTAGAGTTACACAAAGTAATTAAGTGGGAAATATTTACTAGGAGCAACCACATACAGAAAGTCAAATGCCAGAAATGACATGAGCTCCTTCCTGTAATGCATAGTATGGATTAAAAATATATATATATATTAAAAAAAAAAAAAAACAAAACTGTCTAAGGCTCACAGAAACAGGAAATAATCTTCCACTGAGTAGTGTGTTCTTTTCTCAAGTCATTCTCTGTGTTCAGCAGTAGGAGCAGAAGGGCAGATAGGTGGCATGTTTTTCTACCTGCTAAGTTCATTTGAATCACTAAAACTACTGTCATTAGCATTGCCAGGTTTGAATTATTTTATGTCCACTTCCAAACCTCATAAGCCAGATTTACAAAGGGATTTCTTATTACAATACAGATTAATGTTGTTTAAATTCCTGTTTAACGCGTAAATAGCTAGGGCATCAAGATTTTGAGAAGTTAGGCTGTAGCAAAAGTACAGTTAAACTAGGAGGAAAAACTTGTGAATCTGATGCTCAGTCTACTTGTTAACTTGAAAATCTAATTTGCTCGTTCTGACAGAAATATATGCATATAAGTAACTTTCTAAACTGTGTCAAAGTAGGCAGAACTATGACATGCTGAAATGTCTCATTTCAATTAAGATGTCAAAAATGAGCAATGGATAATACAATCAATAGAAATTGGCATTCAGGGTTTAGCTATAATGAGCATCTAATTTTAATTTATTTGGCAGTTTTTATCAGCTGCCTCATTAGCAATTAAAACTTCGTAATTCATTTATTCTTTTTTTTTTCTTTTTCTGAATTAGGTCAATTATGAGTGCTTTATGCATAGTAATGCAGAGGTTGCAAAGAATATGATTCAAGAATATGACTCAGGCTTAATTTCTGCTTCAACAGAAAAGTGATGTTTCCATTGTGGTTCTTAGAATACATTTTTCAAAACCTTGTTTCATCTTCAGGTAAAGTCAGCATGGGTTAACTGTGGTGACATCTATTCGGACTGTGTCCTGAGATGGCAGAAAATCTGCCTTAGGATACTTGGTAATGTACACAGTGTCTGAGGGCATTGTGCAGCTGCCACAGTAGAGCTGGTTCCAGCCTGGAGAGCTGGCAGCATGAGTGATGCAGCTAAGCAATCCATTAGGAATGTAATGCTCACTGGAACTAGGTAAGGATTAGTCTTCTGAAAGTATAATATTGAGGTTCAAAATATGTAAGTACTTTGGGCATTTAATCCACCTGTACTAATTCTGTATGCCATTTTAGCTCCTCCAGATAGCTAAAAACCTGCCTGGCTCCCTTTTTAAAACTTAGATATATTCTGTGTAATGGTTACAATTGTCAGAAAGCTCTTGAGAAATCGTACACTTAAAAAAAAAAAAAAAAAAAAAAAAAAAAAAAAAGCCTGCACTCATCAGCTATGCTAGCATTTGGTATATAAGTATGTATATGCAGGTAGCTGAAAAACCTTTAATGGTATATTTACAATAATGGCCTAAATCCATCACAACCTCATTTATCTGAGTGTCTAGTGATATCCTCCTGCAGGTTATTTATTGTTTCTGGGACTAAAATTGGGGCAAAAGGGGATTAATTTCTTGACCAATAATCTAATTCTTTCTAAAGCTTACATGGTCCAACAAGAATCATCTTATCAAAATTTGTGAAATAAAACTATCAAGGAATAATTTTTATATGACTTTCCCTTTCAATAGTAGTGTCAGGTTTCAGTTGAAAAAGATCTTCTATCCTACACCAGTTATCTAAGTTATCAATGGATAGTGTGTTGCAGGGAAATTGGGACAAATACTTTTTATGTTTTAATTATCATAAAATTAAAATGCGCTCTTGGCCCGTCAGAATTATGCAATAGAAAGAAAGGAAGCTAAGCATTGAAGAAGATAAAAGGTGAAAATGCCAACTGTGGACCTGGAAATTAATTTTGAAGTGCTGCTGTGCTGTTGGGTAAAAGACTCCTAGAAATGAAAATCTCTCCTTTTTTTTTTTTTTCTTCTTACAAGTGCCCTTAGGGTAAGTCTCACTATCATGCATCAATCTTAATAAAACTGTATGTCAGAAATAGTAGATATCTGTTATGATGAATAAAGACTGAAGTTACTCATCTTGCCTCTATGTTACAAGGTAGAAAAACAGACTAGTAGGCTTTCAAACAGCTTTGAGTAAGAGATGTTATCCACTTGATTAATGCTTAATTTTTAAGACAGAAAATCACTTTGTACCTAAGTCTGGATCCAGGTTGACGGTGCAGATGGACTTAAATGTTCAGATATGCTAACAATTTTGTCAGTGCTATAAATAGGTACCCAGTTAAAGAGATGTCCTTGATTTACTGAATTGAATAGAGAAATTCCCATTGACTTCATTGAAAATTGAAATATGATTGGTGATTGCCTCTAGAATTACAATCTGTCACCCTTTTCTCTGACTTAATATTCTCATCTTTATTTAATCTTTTTTTTTTTTTTTTTCCACCACAACAGCAAGGCACATGTAGGGCAGGAGTTGTTACCAACAGAGGAGAGAACAAATCTGGGGGGAGGCAGTTGCCTGAGGTCTGTTAAGGAGCAATGTGAACTCAGTTTTCCTTTCTTTCTTTTTTCTTTTTTTTTTTCCCCCCCCTCCTCTGGTGACTTGCCTACTCTCTCCCCTCCCCAAATCAGACAGGCTACTCGGTGGTTGGCACTAGAGCCCATCCAAGAGCTACAAAAGCGGTGTAAGCTGGCAATTGTTCTTGCCAGTAACAACCCATTCAGTTGTTGTAGGCCAGGGATGGCATGATGGGAAATAAAGAAATGAAGTAACCAGTGGATTACCCACAATGTAGAGTGAAGAGCTTGAAGCAGGCAAGTTTTTCTCATGATGTGTTGTGGAGTTGCAGCCAAATCAAGTCTCTGTTTGAATTTCAAGATGGGTACTTATAATGCAAGAGAAAGAGAGAAACAGTCCATTTCACTGCCTTTGGGCTATGTTGCATTAAAAACATCTTTCATCCCTGAGCAGTACAGCTCCAGCCACAACATCCAGGGATGCAATCTTGTTTTGGCTTGTGGCAATCCCAAATGGCAGTTAAAATGCAAAAATAAATAAATAATAGAGATTGTAGAGGAAAGGATAGCAGAAAATAGTGTTACTTTATAGACTAAAATAATCCAAAAATGTCATGGAAGTTTTAAAACTGCAGTTATTTAGGAAAAGGTTGCAGAAGCTAAATGACTGTGTTTGTATAAAATGTAGCATGCATTGGTGACCCTAGTAAGAATTGAAGTACCTTAGGTCTTATAATTTTATCTTTAAGAGCATGTCATTTTGGCTTTGTGGGTGGGAAAATTGCCCAAGAGAGATTTTATCTTTTACTAGAAGAGGTGGATATCTTATTACAGAAGAAGTACTTGGTCATAGAAGAATTCCATTAATAGCATTGACTGCTTTTTTAAAGTTTCATCTCATGATCTTCCAAGATCATTTTCTAAAATGAACAAATTTCATTTTGTATTCTTCACAAATTTTGGAACTGTTCAAAAGAAATTTATAGGAAGTTCAACTTAAGAAACAAAATATGGCTCCCAAAACCACACACGTTTCAATTCTTCTTTCTAACCTGTTCTGGTATATAAATGCCATGCAATCCATTTAAAGTTTTCTTTGGAAATTAATTACTTATGTTAAATATTTTGTCTTAATGTATGCTGCAGAAGAGACAAACGGGACAGCAAGTTTATTCAAAGTATTGCAAAGCATGCTTCCTGACATTAATGCATATTACCATAAAGAAAAATACACACACTTAGATATACTTTTTAAATGTGGATTGTATGCTATGTCTCTGACATTTTTTCACAGGCGTAACATACAGTCTAGTGCAATAGTTAAATGTTGTGCGTTAATCTTCATTCCTCCCATTTTTACTATATTGATACCATTACCTTGTGGAATAGTGTTTTCAGTGCATAAAATAAGTCATACACTGTTAAAATGTACAGTGCTAAATGTTGTTAAGTTTTACAATCTTTTTAATTCTAAATTTGTGGTTTTTTTTTCACTACTAAAATTATTTTAGTCTATGTTTCAGACAACGTAGCTCGTATCTCTGAATGGAAGGTAATCTTCTTTAGAGAAAATGGATGGCACAATTTAAAAGTTGTGGCATTGAAAATTTAAAAAAATGGTTAGTAACTAAAGTATATTGAGCAATAAAACTTAAATAACTTAAATAAAACTTCATAATTTAAAATTATTTAAATAAAACACAATGTACATTTTGCAAAGCTTTTTGTTTGTTTTAGATCTACTCAAAACTCTAATCCTATAAAACTTTCCCTATAAAAGTGGACTTTTTTTTTTTTTTTTATGTAACTGAAGTCTTTCAACTCAAATGGCGTATCTAGCTGTAAGAGGTTAGATTTCATAGGACTTTTTTCTTCTTTTCATTTTACACATCTGGGAGTGAGTCAGATCAGCGCATTTGTTTAAGTATCCTGTTTCCTACCTTGTACTACTTACAGCATTTTGCAGGCTTTTTGCTATTTCCCTGTTTGTTGTCTGGAGAGTAACCTGTATATTAAGTTAAAACTTTCTTTAGATTAAATGAAGGCTAAGTTTGGTGCTCTCACAATCAAACAGGCTATTTCATATATTAAAAAGTCCCCTCACAGATTTACCGAGGTTAATATCAACGTCAGAAATCACTGAGGGCTCATTTTGTGTAATTATAATGTAAGTAACTAAACGGCAGAAAAAACAGCTTTCTGTAAATGTTCCAGTTTAATATTCCTTCACAGAAATGTTTAGGCTACATGAGATAATTGTGGTTGTTTTTTTCTGTAATATTTACTGTGGAGAATTTAAGGGACAACTTAATGAAAAATACTTTGTTGTTGCAGATGAGCTTTTCTGAATATAAAATTCAGGAAATTCAAGATTGTGGTTCCCACAGCAACCATGGCTTGTTTCTTGGCTTCTATTTAGGGTTTAGAATTACTGGGATAAATGCTGTTCCCAGTTCCCTTGACTTTTCCCATGTTGATATGAAAGCTGAGATGAGAACTTGGCTCAGGATTTATGGGTAACTTTTTGGTCTGAATAGTTTCTATTTGCAATTTGTCCAAGATATAATTGCGTGGGAATAATTATTCCATCTTTTTATCGTTAAAATATTTTTTTTCGAAACTAACTATTTTCCAGCATTCAGTAGAAGTTATATGGTCCAATATTTTACAGGCATTATCCTTCATTTCACTCCTCTGAGTGTGTATGCTAAGCCTTGTCATGATCTTTTCGATGGAGAATGTGAAAGGAAATTCAATGTCTGAAAAACAATCCTCCTTCCAATAGAGGATATAGAGAGACTCGAAGACTTAAGTACAGTCCATCTGTCTTGCCTGTGGTTATGATGCAGAAAGAAATCTGACTTGTAATAGTGGGTCTTAATAAGCTTTGATGAAGGTCCTCAGTCATGTACTACTATGATGGAGTATGCAAATACTTTTATAAACACTTCTGTTGAGTGATTAAAAAGAAATCCACTGCAGAAGAAGAGTACTTGTTCATGGTGTCAACTATCTTCTACAACCTCTGGGTACACCTCTTAAGTTTTCACCGCAATACGCTAATATGCAAATTTTCAAATACTGTATTTAATGATGAGCAGCATGTGCATAGCAGGAGCTAGCATTTTGATAGCTTCTGTAATTTAAAAACACACAGTAACGTTTCCCTATATCCAGGATGCACCTGCCAATTTAATAACATATTTTGAGTCTTGACAGTTATGACTCAAGCACCAAAGCAGCTGAATATTTGCATTGTGATTGTTGTATGTTTTTGGTCAGTTGTTTTTTGTTTGGTTGGTTTTAACTACTGTGAAGGATGTTGTTGGATTTTTTTTTATTTAAATGGTAGTAGAGAAGAATTTTCAGTAGGATTTCTACTAAGAAGAAAGTCAATTCTAATTTAAGACAATCAGTTCAAATAAAAAGCTTTTGCAGGAAAGACTAGAATATAAGTTATTGAAAAGTTAACACTTCAGAGGAGTATTCTGCTGCAGATATAACTTTACTGTCAGTTTCTTTCCACGATAACCTAAAATGAGCCCACTATTTTCTTCTGTTTTTCCTTCAGATGTAGGAAAGGACAAAGACACATACACAGATGATTCAGAGCATGGGAATTACGATGTTCGTACAGATCAGTCATTGCTCATTCAAAACAAGCTTGCCAGACAGAAAACAGAACCTCGGACTAAATCATCTTTAAAGGTAATGGACAGAAAAAATTATTAAATTGTATCAATTGCCACAGTATGCTTAAATATTTTTTAAAATATGATTTTTAATGGGCTGGTTAAGCTAAAGTTTAAATTAATAGACATCTCACAGAAAGAAATGTAGGAGGCTCCTGTATTACCATTTGACCTATAGAAGCAGTGAATAGAATTCTCTGTAGCAAAAATGACCAACGTTTTGTAGGATCAAAGGATCTGATGATTTGCATTGACTCATTTAAATGACAGTAGTCTTTTTAAAAAAATAAAATGTAGAGCATTTATGACATAGGACTCCCAGAATGGAGTGAAAAAATCATGTCAGCTGGGAGGCCTCAAGAAATAAGTAGAGTTTAGAAAAACTATTACGTGTTGCAGATAATCAGTCAAAAGTGATCTGAAGTGTGTAGGGTTTTCATTCTAAGCAAAATCCACGAGGTAGGTAGAAACAGGAAAGACAAAATTCACTTGCTTATAGGAAAGTGTAGGAATAATCTCAGGAACTTCAACTAAATAACTGAAAAAATCTCTCCAGATAAAACTGACAAGTTATCTCACCTAGTAATTAGTTAATCATAGTATTCATCACAATGCATTTTCTACAACACTTCATCCTTTCTAATGCCAAAGAATTATGATAGATTTTCAGTTCAAAGCAGGTTTTTTTTGTTGTTGTTGTGGACTGGGAGACCCTTAATTCTCTTTTCTATCAAGCATAATTTCTCGTAAACATAAGACAAATGACCTGTTCTCAAGAAGTTCTGAATTATTTCTTTCTTCAAGCACTAGTGATTTCAATTTTCAAATAGTGGAATCTGCAGTACAGTTTTTACCAGCAATTCTATGTTTTTTGCTATATAAAAAAATCAGTAATACTGTGCTACGGATCTACAACTGCCTCAGTTACTTAAGGAGTCTGTTTTTCATAGACGCTACCCTTCAGCAGGATATTCATTACACAGTTCTGGCATCCATTATGCTTGTGTACTTCATGATTCTATCACTGAATGCATGCTTCATGAAGAGTCTTTTAATCATTGTAAAGCTTGTTTTCTCAGTCATGCTGTATTATCATTTCTACAGGATTCTCTAAGACAGGTTGATGTGATCTCTGAGACCACATTTTATGGGATGCTTTGGAAAAAAGGTTTTTTTGTTGTTTTTGTTTTAATTATAATAGCTATCTAATAATCACTTAGGTTGGTTTACAGATAATGGTATTTACAGTTTGGAAACTTAGGACCTGAAAATGAAGCTTCAGTAAAGACAGAGAAGGTTTATGTTTTAATCTGAACTACAGAAATGAGAACATGTTGTGTTGACAGATTTTTCTTTGTTTTTGGAAGGCTAGATGAGTTAAGACAAAGAGCTTTTCTTTTGTTTTATTTTTTAACAAAATCTTATTTGGTTGTGTAATTACTTAAACAAAGCCTTCTATGTTAAATGTGAGATAAAAGAGAAAAAAATGCAGAATGTGCAGGATTTAAAGTACGTTATTGACAATTAAATATTTTGCATAACAGGTAAGGCTGATTTAAAAAAGAAAAGGCTTAGCTGGCAGATATTGTCCGTCTGTCTGTCTAGTAACAGACTTTTCAACAGACCCTTCATTCTGCTAACACAAGATAACTCCTCTATTTTCATGTAAAATATAAAACGATCACTTACTGTGTGATTCCCAAGAAATGCATTTAGGACTGATACAAAGTTTATAAGCAACCAGTAAGTTAACTTTCTTTCAAAGTTTAAAGGGTACCCTTGTATTTGTATGAAGTTTAAACAAAAATACAGTTTTTATGTCTCAGTCTTTGTACTTCCTGACCCTAAATCCAAATCATCTGAAGCCACGTCTGGCTTATAACCTCAACAGCAACTTTTATCACAGCAATTCCTTAGGAAGTTTCCTTTGGCTTTTCTACTGTTTTTGTAAATGAGGCAACCAAGCAAGATTCTCCTGTTTACTGTTTGCCTGCCTCCACAGGAAAAAGGCATGGGAGATTTTGATTAGTCATAGAGTAGAAGAGAAGGTTACTAGTCTTTCTTTGGACTGTTGCGCAAGTCCTGGCAGTTAGTGGAAGATGTTGAAGGGAATCTTTCTCTAAACCGATACAAGACTAGCAAAAGGACTCATCTGTTTCCTTTTGAGATGGTTGAAAGTTACAGTGGAAAGCAGGGACGAGAGCTTTACAGCTGGTAAGTACTCATGTATTTGGAGGATTGACTGATTTATCAATATATTAACAAAAAAGAAAGTTTTCTTAGTCTTACCAAAACATGAAGATCAGAAATACTGCCTTGATAGGGTGTACAAGGATAAAAGCTCATTATTCTCTGCTTATTTATTATTCTGATTTAGGCTTGTTTTAGAAGGTTTTTATTTTTTTTACACTCCCGAGAGTTTCAGGGACAAATAACTAAAAACAGCTATTTGCAATCAATGCTTGATGATATTATTTATCTCAATGATAAGCTACTTGAATATTTCAAAAATAACAAACTTGTCCTGCTGGCACAATGAAAGTCAATATGCATTTATATATTTTTTAAGCTGTCTAGTGTTTCAGATTGCATATATGATGTGCACTCTCCATAAATCTAATTTGCATCACTGCAGTTTTAAATCTTTAGAAACATTGGATAATTTAGATATAGCACCTGGATGCCAATAGTCATCTTGATAGTCATCTACTTTACTCATTTCCTTTGTTATGATCTATAACTCAGAATCCCCTTTAATGTGAGAGGGTGAGATCAGTACAGAATCCACAAATTTCATATTGACAAACTGAAAAGTGTTAAGATCCACTAAAAACTATCTTTATTAGCTATCTCTGCTGTCTTCTCAGCACCAACTGCTACTGAGATTGTATAGGAAGTACGACTTCATGTATGTGATTGTCACAAGATCTCATGCAGAGGGGTGATGCCAGCAGGTGGCGGCTGAGCAGGAAATGGAAGTAGTATCTGCTATTGCAAGTGAAATGTAGGGAGCAAGCAGGTCCCTAATGGTAAAGCTGATTATTTGAAACGTTCTACCTTCATGAAGAAGGGAAAATTAGCTAAACACATTTTATCACTTAAATGGGAAGCAACATACACCTAATGAAGTAGTGAGGTCAGTAGCAGTGAATTCTTTCTGTACCAATGACTATAATATGTAGAGTAGTGAGAGGAATATGTGAGATATTTTCCAATATTTATCACTATGGGTTCAAGAACTGCAAAGAAATGTACCTCTATGGTAGCCTAGTTTACTGCTCTTTTTAGTATCCACTGATAACTGCTATAATACTGCATGTCCAAACCAGTTTTGTATTGGATAGGATCTGACACAAGTTCTCTTTCAGTCTCTGGAAATGTTATGTGACTTCTAATAAACTTTAAATAAGACCTTAAATAAGCAGTTGCCTAAAACATTGAGAATTTTTTCCATTTAGCAGAACATAATGCTGAAAATTCAATACAATTTCAGCAAAACTCAGTATGTTCAGTGTAGATTATTACAGTCATTATTAAAAGTTAAAACTACCAGTGAAAACCTTAAATATATTTTTTATGCTTTTTATTGGATTCTTTTGGACTCTGAACATATCCATTACACTTTTCTGCAAAACAAATATTTACTTTTCAAAGTTTTATGTAGGTGGTCTTGAAAATTTGAATAAATCAAATTTAATATCTGTAGAATAAGTATATTCTTCAACCGTATTTTTTCTTTTCCACTCTTTTGCAAGAATTATCTTCTGTTTTCATTTTCTTCATGTGTAAGTGCATGTGATTGAATTGCACAGTTTCTTAAACTCGATTTGTGCTATGTGTTCTAATCCTGTCCATTTATCACTAAATTCATCTACATTATTTCACTCAGAATCTTGCTTTTATGTTTAGTGGGTGCCAGGCATGCATGCTCAAAGAGAAGGTTTGGCAATAAAGTTGTTTTAGTGTATAAATAAGAACAAGATGTTGTCAGCTGACAACAATGTACTGGAAAGGAGAATAGGAAAGGGAGTGTAATAGATAAGGAGTAGACTGTTAATGCAGTTTAATAACAGAAAAGTAAATAAAGTTTAAAAGGAATGATAACAGATAAAATCATTATCCCAGAATAGAATGACATGGTCAAGTGTAACACAAGTTAACTTCATGTTTATGCTTCCAGTGCATGGTTTTCATCTGCTGTGAGGTTTGATTTAAAAATAAATAATAATAAGATTCAGGAAATGAAGGGAAAGTAGTAAGAAATTCACAGTGAAGGATGAAATCTTATGAAAGAAAAAAAGTATAATTTAAGAATGAAAGTTTAAAAAAAATACAAAAGAAAATGTTTAGTGATCATGTCACTTCCTGTTTAGGTCTTCCTGTTAGACCTAAAGAGCAAATAGAGGTTATTTGAATATTTAAAATGAAAAGCCTCCTCCTGTCCAAGCATCCTCCATCGCCACTTCCCTCTATAGTAATAACGAGCAGACTTTCAATGTTTTGCAGTAAATCCCATAAACCTGAAACTAAAATATATGTACTTTTCATACTTACATCCTAAGTCTAAATAAAATGAAAAGGAAAAAAAAAAAAAAAAGGTAACAACTAGTTGTATAGTTTATTCCTAAATGTTAAACTACAGTTTTATTTTCAGGAGATAAGGTATTTCTTCCTCCCAGCTCAGAGGAAGTTCTGCACAGTACAATGTGGTATATGCAGAAATACATTAGCATGGGTAATTATGGCAGCATTGATATATGTCACATTAACCAAGCTATGTTGTCTCTGATGCCCAAGATAGTCTGGATAACTCTGTGAGTACAAATAGGTCCCTAGTATTCTGTTCTAGTTTCCTATGGTTATTCAAAAAAGCAGGGCTGGGGGGAGAGCAATATACATTTAAAATCAATTATTCTGTACTTTTGGAATTAGGTAATGGAAAGGATAAACATAAAAATCTACTTTAGTTTATCCATTCCCAAACTCTTTAAGCACAAGATGATTACTAGCTTAGCCATATCCTTAGAAAAATTCTCAAAAAGTGCATTTTGGATTACTCTTAAGTAGAACATGATTTTAAAAATGTTAAAAATGAGTCTAGTACTATTTTATTTAAGTGCACTGCTGTAGCCTAAAATATTTTTTAAATGTTTTCACTACTAGTTCCATGTAACTTAAGAAGTCTGTTATCTTGTTGGAGTTACAGGTTTGATTTTAATTATCTTGAAATAAACTAAGCTGTGATTTGGAATCTCACTTTTGTTTATGGAAATCAGCCTGCTGTAATTAGCATTGGTAACATATTTGTTTCCAGAAAATACTTAAAGCTGAATTGAGTCATAAAATCTGAATGTAGACACAAACCATTGAAATGATATCCTTAGGCATTAAAATTCCTTACGATGTTAATGCAAAGTTCATGGTAACAGTATTAGGGAGAATTAGTAATAAAAATAAGAGGGGTGGTGTTCATGAACCAGCTAATAATCTCTTTACTTAGTAACATTTAATGAACAGGAGTAAATGGTATTGATAGAAAAATTTCCCGTATTTCTGGTAGAATAACCATTCTATTTACAGTTAGAATGGGAAAGACGTTCATTTAGATCTTGCAATTTTAGGTGGTTATATCACTTAAGAAGTTCACATAGCACATTTCTGCCCTAGTTCCTCAAATTGTTTCCATGGCTACATCAATCTCATACATGATTTAATAGTCCTGAACTCATCTTTGAAGCATCTCTTAAAAATCAAGAGATGAAGAGATCCAAAAAACTGTTTCTCTCTGCCTCACCTTTGACTACCAGTGTGTTTTAATTGTTCTTCTTCTCTCATTGCTCCATTCCAAGCAGATTTTCTCTGCAAGCACACAAAGTGCTTTTAAATGCTGTAGGGTGTTAAACACAGCCCTATTTAGGCTGTAAGACTCCATGCCAATAAGCTTTATGGTGATGTTTATAATAGAGCTTAGGGTGTCATCAGTAGGTCAATGAACATGTTGTTGCTTCCATGAGGAAGCAAAAACATTTCAAGGTCTATTTAGGTTTCTTTAAGTGTTCTTCACATGCTTTTTGGTTCTACAGCTTCTGCCAAAGTGGTGCTATTATGGAGTGGTGATGCTCGGCGGGGTAATATGTTTGTGCTCTTTATTATATATGGAAGGCATTGATATAGTACTTACAAAATCTTGAAATAGATTATTGTCAATTAAGTTTCTACAGTGATGTCTGCTATTTGAAGATAAATTTGAAAGGTCTATTAAAAATGAGAACTATTCACTTGTAAACTAATTTACTTATATCTAATGAATACTTACACATTTGCTTATATGCTGGAGGCTAATAATTTGTATTCACAGAGTAACTGCTAACACCTTAGTGCAAAATATTTTACCAGATTTTATATATTATTTGGATGGGGGTGGTTTGTTGTTGTTTTTTGTTTATTATCATATAATAGGATGTTAGATGGGTAAATTGTACCTCAAGTGAACTTCTCAAACCTGGACACTTGAAGTTTGACCTCAAACTTGGTATAGATGCTAGACAAAGGTATGAATACTGTGCTGCAGAATTGAAGAGAGGAATACCTTTAACCTAAAGCATGAAAATGAGTTTACCTGAATTATATTCTATTCCTACTGAGATTCCACCAATTGTCTGTGAATGATACAGGACAAATTCTTTACTTTCTCTTTAGCCATGCTGACTTGCATGGAAATATGGTCAATTGATTTCCACAGCCCTCTTGTATGTGGGAGTTCTGTTTCTGCTCCTTCAGCTGATACTATGCATTATCTAGACATGGTTTAAGTGACCTTGACAGCTAACAGACTATCTGCAGGGAAATGTTAATATTAAAGAAGGTAAAGCTGTGAACTTGGAAACAGAAATGTGTAAGTTCCACCTAACCTAGTGCCTTACCAAAGCCCAAGGGGTAGTAGGAACTGGCCAAGCAAGAGAACCATTTGCTGCTTTTCAATCTATGCTAATGTTTGTAATTTTGCATGCATTAGAGTGTCAGTAAAGAAACTGTATTAAGAATATTTAAGTAGTTTGTTGTTTTCTTTTCTTTTTTTTTTTGAAGAGGTAACACACAAAAGATTAATTCTACAGACTATATAATTAAAACTTTGTTTAATTTATGTAGTCATCTTTATCATTTGAAATACAGATTTGTTTTGTACATCAGAAATGTGAATTGTACATACGTTATAAAATGACAGCATAAAACATTGTGACTTATGAAAGGGAAAAAAAATGAGCCACACCATTTACCAGAATCAAACCAAATTTAAAAGTTTTTTATATTCTTCTCTCACATGTCTTCTTTGAAATTACCTATATTTTTATTGTCTTTGCTAAATACCATGCACTACGTTAACAGAGAGACTATCTGGATTCAGCGCTTCCACTTCCAGTAGCAGCATCACTCTTTCTGTTGTTGCATTCTTCCTTTCCCTTCCCTTCTTACAGTTTCCCTGGTGGATTTGGGGGAAGCAAAGGCATTTGAATAAGTCTCTTTTTAATATGGTAAATTTATCAAAGTTATTATTCCCCAGCGCACTTAGCTGTTAGAATTCACCAGCTGTCTTAGGAAGGAAATTATGTTCAATCCTTATAATAAAGAGATCTTGAAGAGAGAAATTCAGTAAATTTCAGCTGTAAGAGAAGAATTTGGGGCTCAGCTGTCTGCAGCCATCTATATTTTGTATCATAGGTTCTACTTTCCTGGTATGTTTATTTTCCTTTACATAATTTTACATATTTAAATCCAAATTACATCACTTATGTGGGAGGAAGTTGAACTTCATGTCTACTAGAGGCAAAATAAACAATGTTCTGTGGAGTCTTAATTTTTGTGTGCTGTATCGGTCAGCACTGACATAACTGAATGCTTCCATTGTTGATTATGGCTGGGAAATGATTCTTGTATGTTCTTATAAATGTGAAACTTCCTCAGGTTCTTTTTAGAAAGTAAATGACAGTCCTTTAAGTCAGAAATTGAAACACAGACTGTTCTCAGCCTGAGCTACACCCCAATGACCCCAATGTAAAAGTTGTTTCTTGCTATTTGGGTGCCTTGGGTCAGAATAACCTGCTCTGGGCAGAGTCCAAGACACTTTGTGCATGCTGCCAGACTAGCACTTACCCTGTGCTTTTGTCTGTGTGTTATTTATGACTATTGATTTTGAAGTTGGTAGGCAAAACTATGTCTGAAATATATTTTAATGCAACTTAGAAGTGTTAGAATACTTGTCAGCCTCTGTGCTAATGTGTACATGTGTATAAAGTAAGAGAAATTGTACTTATTTTCATTACCATTGTTGGCAAATTTCAGGAACCTATGAAGCAAATCTTAAAATATCTAAATACTAAATTAATACTAAATACTAAAGGTCTACTTTCCAGCTCCTCATCTAGCCTTCATGTATTAGATTATGTAAATGAAAACTATATGTAAAATGGAAAAGCTAGTCAATTTCTTCACGACAGACCTGATTTACTGCATGTTTTAAGTTAGAATAAATGAATTTACTGAGAAACACCTGGCATCTAGTACTAGGGCTTTTCCTAGGTTAAGTTCACAGTTAGGTACTTTGATGTTTTGCCTGAATAAAAATTTTTTAACTGTTCAAACTAGAGTCAGTTATGATTGAATTTAGGGAAATGTTAGGGTGATGAACCCAATACGTGGAAGAAAAGCTTCAGCTGGGGATTTCCATGTACCTGGTTAATTGTTGCTGTACTATTTCATTGTATAAATGAATGCAAAGAAAATTTGAGTCCTCAAATGGGTGTTAATCCCTTAGAATAATGAACATAAGAATACAAACTGCAATAGGCTATTTCTAAAATCAGTCAAATGAGTACTGATTGAACTTGCGAACTTAAGAAAATGAAACTTAAATGAAGAGGTTCCTTTTTTATCATGAAAGGAAATTTTATAAGAGGTTAGTCTTTTGCCTTGGCTTGAATGCTTTTAGTGTGGTTCAACATTAAAAGCTGACTTTAGGTTACAATATAGGCAATATATAATATTTTTTATATTTAATATGTTCAATTTTAAATATTATAAAATGCTATTATAATATGTAGCATATGCATAAAGTGTTATTTGTATATTTGTAACAAAAATAATAATATTTTTCCTGTGATCATATTTTATGTTATTAGGTTGTGTCTGAGTGTAGGTAATTGTGAGGTTTGTTAATGAAGTCTGTTGTAAGAGGAGGACTGCACGTGTTTAGCCAAAGTGTAGTGGTTGCTTTGAAACAGAGTGATTTTTCATTTAAGTAAGGTATGTTAAGAGTGCAGTTAATTTTAGATGGATATTTGAGTCAATTTGTTTCATTAACAGCATTAAAGTATGTGGTGGTTTTACTCGGGTGGGCAGCTGAATTCCACAATGGCTGCTCTCTCACTCCCACTACTCAAAGAGGAAGGGAGAGAAAATATGACACAAGGAGCTCAAGGTTTGAGATGAGGACAGGGAGATTGCTCAACAATTATTGTAACAGGCAAAACAGACTCAGAGAAGGGAGATAGGCAGCAAATCTTAAAATTACTAACAAGCTAGAGAAGCAAGAAACAAAGAAAAAAAAAATACCTTCACCCTATCCACTCTCTTACACCTCCTCCCCCCGAGCGGCATGGGTGAAGGGGGATAGTGGTCAGTCTATAGCGCTTCCGTCTCCGCCACTCCTTCTCAGTCTTCCTCATCCCCTGTGCCACAGGGTCTCTCCCACGGGATGCCGTCGTTCCCAAACTGATCTGGTGTGGGATTCCCACAGGCAGCAGCTCTTCAAGAACTGCTCCAGATATGGGTCTGTACCACAGGGTCCATCCTCCAGGAGCAAACTGCTCCAGCACAGGTCCCCCACAGGCAGCAGCTCCCTCCAGACCCCTGCTCCTGCGTGGGTTCTTCTCCACGGGCTGCAGCTCCGGCCCGGGGCCTGCTCGTGCGGGGGTTCTCCACAGGCCACAGCCTCCATCAGTGCAGGGCCATCTGCTCCACCGTGGTCTCCTCCATGGGCTGCAGCGTGGAACCCTGCTCCACCGTGGTGCTCCATGGGCTGCAGGGGTACAGCCTGCTTCACCATGCTCCTCGCCACAGGGGACTTCTGCTCCAGAGCCTGGAGCACTTCTCCTGCTCCTTCTTCACTTGGTGCCTGCAAGGCTGTTTGTGAGGCAATGTTTTTTTGTTGTTGTTGTTGTTGTTGTTTGTTTGTTTTCCTTTCCCTTTCTTAAATATGCTCTCACAGAGGTGCAAACAACATCACTTACTGGCTTGGCTCTGGTCAGTAGCAGGGCCCTTACATAACATGGGGCAGCTTCTAGATTCTTCTCACAGAAGCCACCCTTATGGCCCTCTGCTGCCCAAACCTTGCCACATAAACCCACTACACAGTAATGATAAAATACTACATATTTTAAGAAACCACATATATTTGTAGGATTATGGCCATGAAGCAGTAATTGAAGTTATTTTCACCCAGGTTCAAAACAAAGAAAACAAGAAGGCTCTCCCACAAGTGACCTGTGGAAATCCTTATGAAAGGTGTTGTGGAAACTGTATGATTACATGGATTCAGGAGTAGCTGGACAATGTTATGTAAGAGAAATTCCGTAGGATATTACCAGATACATAGAAAGAGAAGCTGAAATTAGCTGAATATCGGGCTAGAAATAGAAGGAAATAGCACTTTTCCTAGTACATGCTCTCCCCTAGACGGGTTTCTTTCTGTAACTTTTATTTGTAACCAGCTTAGAGATAACACTTCATAATGGTTTGAATGTACTTCAGACATTGTGGTTTTGCTGCTGCACAGCTCGAGTTGTAAAAATTTGAACAAGTCAACAGGAATTTGTGTATTGGTTTCAAAAGTAGCAGGTTCTTTTCACTGTTCTGCCCAGTGTAACAGTGTTCAGTGAGGTGTGTACGGAAATACAATTACACCTAGCAAATAAAGCTGTGATACAGAGTAAACAAGTTTGGGAAAGGGATAGTGAAGAATTTGGAGCATCATCCCCCTGTGAACCAGGGGACCGAGAATTATAGGCAGGGGGGAGTAGAAGTATCTGCATTTAGATACCACTTGATCTGTCTGAGAACAGAGTAGTTCATAAGTCTCATATACACAAGCAAATAATTATTTAAGATTTAAAAAATAATAATAAAAAACACAAACCTACAGAGACGGGCAGCCTTTAAGCGTTTGAATGCTGAATGAACATGAAAAGGTTGCAATAGACAAGTCGTCTCTCTATGTGGTTCTAGTTAAGGGGATGCCCAGGGAGATGGTGGCATCGCTGTACCTGGGGATGTTCAAGGGAAGGTTGGACGTGATGCTTACGGACATGATTTAGGTGACGTTGGTAGTAGGGTGATGGTTGGACTAGATGATCCCGAAGGTCTTTTCCAACGTTAGTGATTCTGTGATACACAGAATATACGTCCACACACAAGGCAAAAAATAAGCCTTTCACCCTTCCCAAAGTTTGCTATTTTTCTTGTTTTGCTTTTTTGTTTCATTTTGTTTAAAGAAAAAAAAAAAAAAAAAGAAGAAAAAAAAAGAGGAAAGAAAAAGTATTCTTATGGAAAATTAGTGAAAAACATTGGAAAAACAACCTCCTGCCCCAGTTCGATTACAGTTACATTATCAATACATTCATTTTATGTTGCATTTTAAGGCATTCTTGTGATTGCAAAATTTGACTTTTAAATGGTTGGACCTGGCATTATTACTCTGCTGAAACTGAGAAATTTTGGCAATCACCTCAGGTAACCTAAGTAAATGAAAAGCTTTCAGATGTTGCTGGTGGCCTTGCTGAGGCTTCTTTCAGCACAGTTTCATTTTATGTTAAATCAGTGTTGTCAGTGGGGCTTTCAAGCATTTCTATTTATTTCTTATCTAACTTTAAAATAAGAACTCCACACGTGGATTTTAATTAATTTAATGTCATATTAAGTTCATTGGGGATTGATTAATTAATTTGTCTGATTCTAACTGATCTGTGAATTAGTAATGGAAATGGTATCATGGTCACAGAGAAGTGTGAAACATACTTCAGGATGTTATAATAACAAATGAGGTTCTTAAGACTTCTCTCCTGTCATGTACCAATCGGATTTCCAGCAAGCTGCTGCCAATCCCCAGTGAACTCAATTTGGTATATTTAGTGCTTCACTGGAGATACCATGGGAATCTGTCATTCCTACTATAGAACACAGCTACTTTTCCCTAACTGGGAAAATGAAAACCTAATAACGTGGATTTTTCGAAGAGGTTGTTGTTATGTTTATGTACAGTTTCCTGAGTTCAGCTGTCCAGATGTTGCTAGATGATGTTTTATAAGAGAAGCATGTAAGTTTCTATTCTGTTCTGTTTATTTTCATCGTTTTTATTCAGTGGAACTGAATCTCTTAATGCTAATATTTTCATTTAGTCCATGATTATTGCTAAAAGGTTCTGCTGATTTCTGAAAAATCTGTCGACCCTACATGGATTATTGGAATGATCATTCTCAGCTCCTGTGTGGCACCTTTCCACCAAGGAAATAACTACAGGAAGGGAAAATAGGGCTGCAATCTAGTGGAAAATCTACATTGCAGTATATCTTTAACTTAAACTTTTCAGTGATATAAAGTGGGGAGAAAAGACAGTGTACCAATATATTACAATGCAGCATAATTTTCAGTAATTTTCAAAATTTGTTAGTGGTTTTGCTGCTAATGAAATACACCGAACCTGAAGCCTACCATACCATGTCATTTGCTCTTAAATGCTTCTGTAATTTTGCTTCCTTTTTTTGGAAGGCTTCCATCTTGCTGTTCTAGAATATTTGTTGCTATGTATCAGGTGAAAAGTTGGCAGAAGTTTAATCTACAGAGCAGAATGGTATACTGAAATCAGTGGAATTAAAATATTTTTAATTGCTGTAAGTGGTGCTATTTAAATTAATTGGGGAGAGAAAGAGCCTGTAAAACAGCTATTCCCTGTCTGTAAAGATGCCTTTGCTTATTAATTATAATCTGAAAAATAGTGTCTTGAAAAATCCCACCACGTTGGCTAAATCCAAGGAAATTCTACTTGTACCAGATTTGGATGGAAATGCAAACTCTTTTTATTTCATAATTTTGACAAATATTTACGTTGTATTTTGTTTGACTTTTTTTTTTTTTTTGGTGACAGAAAGATGCTTTTTTTCTATGTTAAATCAATCAGCTTGTTTCCTGTCTCATATAAATGGTGAAATTCATTGAATGAGGTCAGTATTTTGAATTGTACATTTCTGGACTTCAAAGCAATTATGTCATGAAATATGCCTCAGTTAATATTTCACTCTGGTGCAAACCTCTGTCTTATAAACAAGTTTACAGTTTTGTGAGGAAATGCTTCACAGCCTAGATATTCTTTAAAGTTCTCGAGTTTAAAGATTTTTGAAGAACAAAGTGAAGTTAAAACTTTGAGCTTGCAAGATGAACTGTATGGCAAGATACCAAAAGGAATATTAATTAAAAAAAAAAAAAAAAAAAGCAGGTGGATACTGTTTCTGGAAAACTAAGATGGAAGAGGATTAGAGAGAAATATGAACATTGGTCTGTTTGTTTTCAAATAAACTTTCTAGGTGAAAATCTTGAAAACAAATGAGGTGGGTAAGGACTTTGTACAAAATATTTCTTTCAATGTTTTTCTTTTCCACTGTGCTTAGTAAAGGGTAAAAGAATGAATCTCAGAGCTATTGGCCTAAACCAACAGTTAAATAATAAATGTGCTATTGCCCATTATTCCAAAAGACTGACTCACTGCACTAGATGTAGTTAGTGGCTAATATACTTTGACTGGTACATTTAATTGAAATTACTGCTCCCTATTCTCCTTACACACTATGGAGCTCCTGCAGATCAACCCAAGAAGCATCTATTCACCAGATCAATTATTTTACTGACACAGGTATTCCTCCTAGCATAGGTGGAGAGTGTTGCTCAAGAATTACACTGACGTGCTACACCCAAGTGGAAGTAGCACTGAAATCCTGAAATCAATGTAGTTTGGGTTCACTGCACGATTGTGGTAAATGGCTGCACTATTGCACATTTCATCTGTGCATCTGTAAGAACAAGATCCTGTGAAAGCAGTTTGAGATGAACAGATGGAAAATTTCTTTCTACTGACAGTGCAGATCATTATTTATCGAATGCTGCCCCCAAAGATTTCTGTTCAGTGCAGATGAACCCGAGGGCATATTTGCATGCTGATGTTAATCTGCAGAATGAAACAATAGTTCTTAATTAACTTTGTCCTTGCAGTAATGTGTGTTTTTTTTTTCAAGACAGAAGAAAAGCATGTGTTTCAGAACTGAGGGGGGGGGGAAAAAAAGGCTAAAAATTATCATCTAAAAGAAAAGTAGAAGGGTCTTACAAAAGAAGTTAAATTGAATTTGCAGAATGTCTGTACAGAAACTGCATCAGCAGAAACTGTAAGAAATATTCCAGGTCTCCCCCGTGGGGAAATTTTGAGCAGACTTTTCATATGTGATTTTGCTTCATTCGCAGACCAAAAAAAGCCGATTCTAGTCTGCTTTTGTGATTTACTTACACTTCATTGCTGAAGAGCAACTTCTACCCTAAAGAAGCATACTTTGTACGCTTTTCAAAGCGGTCAAGTCATTGCAAAGAGGAGTGGTAGATGGAGGATGTAACAGGTAGAAGGAGTAATGAGGGATTATTTGCAAGCAGCAAGGAAAATGTAACTATGAGCACTTTTGGCACTAATGCTGGTACCCTTTGAGCAAGTTGAAGACAACAGAGTGAGGCCATCTGATTGGTCTGAGTCATTAAAAAGAGGGGTGTCATTAAGACAATGGGTCAGTGATGCCAGTAAAGAGCAGGCCAGAGAATACCACAAATTCAGACTGTAAAAGCCCAGAAAGCTGGGCAAAACTAGGAAAATCCAACAACCCTGCTTTATTGTTGAATTTTGTCTTCCAGGGACAGAATGGTATAGAAACAGGATTTCTGCATTACAGATGATGTCATGTTATTTTTGGCATTTCTTTCTTTAAATAGAAAGAGTAAGAGATGAGAATGAGTGGGCCTGTGTACAAGGATTGTGCTACTCCAGTCATAATTTCAAATGTAAATTGTAGTGTAAGTTGTAAAACATCTTCCAATTTACTTTGAAGTTTGCACTTTTCTAAATAAGATTTCAATGTTTTATCATGTCAGATGTCTATAGAATGGTTATAAAAAGGGGTGGGAGGATAAAAACCTTTCCTCCTTTTTTTTTCTGTGTTTTTGCTTGTATTTTTTTTTTTTTTTTAATATTAAAAGAATTAGTGACAGCAAAGCTTCAGGAAAGTTGGACAAAGTTTGGGCTTCTAAATCTCATTTTGTTTTTACATTAATAAAATATATAAGCAGGTATGCTTAGAGAAGGTAACAGATGATACTTATCAAAACAAACCATAAAAGCATCTGGAAAAGAAAGATGATGCCATCACCAGCTGCTAAGGAGAAAAAGCTTAATTGTACTTAAACTGAAGCTTAATGTATTTAAATAATGATCCCGGAGGTGTGCTGATGCAATTTTGTAATGACGGGTGGTCTGAGAAGGATATTTCTTTGGTTTTGTCTTTAGGAGGGGAAAAAAAAAATCTTCTTCAAAAATTTCAGATTTTGCAGACAGAGATTTTTCAGAAACACTAAATTTGTAAAGTTAGCTGTGAGGTATGTGGGAGTATAGAAAAAGAAAATCACAAACAAAAAAGCTGGTATCCAGTATTTGTACTGCTGATATCACACACTAGCATATGGTTCTGTTTATCAAAGCAGCATGTTATCGTTGGATATAACTCCGAGTTTTATAAATTTCATATCAAACAATCCAAATACAGTCAATTTTCGTGACTAACATCCTATTTGCTAAAAGATAATGCACTATGGATAGATGTCTGGTCGTGCACGTGTGTGTGACACATCTTTCTTAAAACTACCATATGTGTTCTGGACAGTTTTTGTTAAAATGAGTTTGCATTCTCCAGAACTCAACAACTGTTTCTCAGTTTACTTTTTCAAATTTCAAACTCTTCACAGAATGACACCAGTTGATATAGTCACTGTCTATTCTGATTCATGCAAAAACAATGTAAAAATAGCTTTCAGCAGCAACATGTAAAGCAGGGTTTTCCATATCGAGGTCAGAGAATCCCTTGTGTTTACAAGCATGGTGGGAAGGAACTAGACAAGATTTAAGCATTGCTAACATGGCATTAAAAAGAACTTCAGCTGGAATATCCAAGAAAACATTCACATCAATCGTGTTTCTCTTCTAATTTGTTGAAACTTGGTTTAATTTATTTGCCTTTAAATTTTATTAATTCCAACTGGGAAGTAAGTATTAATAGGAGCTCACATCCATACATACTATACAGTAATTTTTTTTTGGGGGGTGCACAGTTGAAAGTAATGGCTAGATTATGATTGTTACGGAGTCATTTTAGTTTGTTTTATTCTAATTGGTTGGAAATCCTGGTCTAACAACACATAAGAGCTGTCTGTTCTTGTGACTTGTTCTTTATATAGTCATCTTGTAGTTATGTGGATATTTCCATGCTTTAGGAAGTGCTGTGTTGCAGGGAATTCATGACAGTTCTGTTCATCTTTATGAATGACGTGTCTACCATATTTTTATCTTATCCAGACCGATGCCATGGCATCATCAGGCCTCTTCTTCAAAGATGGAAAAAAGCGCATTGATTATATCTTGGTCTACAAAAAGTCAAGTCTGCAGGTAGAGAAAAGAAGCACGTTTGAGAAGAATTTGAGAGCAGAAGGGCTGATGTTAGAACGAGAGGTGAGTTTTGTAGCTTATGTGGTATAAAGCTATTTATTTAGATACGTTATAAAGTATTTAAAATACTGTCTTACTTGATTGAATGTATAAAATTCCTAGTGTCTTACAAGTCTTTGCGGTCAGGCTGGTCCCTCTGTTTAATGCTATTATACTAACAGTTGTTTGATAGCATGTGTTTAACATGTTAACCTGCTCCTGCATGTTTATATGCTTAAATGCACATGCACCTACACAGTATAGAATCAGTTTTAAATAGGAGCAGGTTTAGTGCAGTATCGAGGGAAATTTCCAGCTCCTGACACCTACAAAACAGAAGAAGCTTCAGTAACCCATATTGTTACTTTAATACATAACCTCTGTCTTTCAGCAGGATGCATGGCATTAAATCCCTCTGTATTTTAAAAGGGCTAAAGATGTCAGACTAATCCATCCCTAGTTTGTGTGTCCTAATCTGCATTGTGCTCTTTGAGCTAGAATAGTTTACAATTTAAGTGCTATTGTTCAGGCTTCTAAATTTTCCAGAATACACTTGAAAATAAGTAGAATAATAATAATAAATAAATGAAAAGCTAGCCTGTTATTCTGGTTGTATTAAGAAGAAAAATCTGATTTTGTATCAAGTTTCAGTACTGTCCCCCTTTTTCTTTAAAAGCTGAAACTCCTGAAGACTAAGAACTTCAGGTATTAGTAGGGAATTAATTTTTTTGTTGTTGCTATAAGGGAAGAATTTTGTCATCTTAATTCTTATCTATAACAATTTATTTTCCCCAAATTCCAAGTTAATGTATGATTAGGCTTCTAATACATTTGCTGATACTACAGAGATGAACGTTTGTTTCTGTGTGCTCACAGTCAAACTTCAAATGAGTACTAAAAACCAAATGTTCTCTGCTTTGTCAGACAATTATGTTATTTTGTTTTGTTATTTGTGTTTGCTTCCATTTCCTTTTTTCATTCTTTCTGTGTCTTAGTTTGAGTGCTGCTCTGTATTGCACTTTGGTGTGGATATTCAGGAATTTTCATTTCCCTACTGTGAAACGTGAAAAAACATTTCAAAGTGTTAAGTTGTTGCTGTTGTGGTTGGGATATCGGTAATGAGAGCATTAATATAAAAATGAAGGAAAACAAAGTCAGGAAAACAGCCTTGGAATTCTGCTGTTTCGTGAATTACTTAAAAAGCAGACGTGTATTTGCTCTATCCTGAAATAAGCTCCTATACTTCACGTGTCTTTTATCCTGTTTTATTCTGCTCTTCAGCTCAGCAGAATTACCTTGCGTGTTCCGTATTAAAGCAATGAGGTTTTAACTGTTGGAAGTCCTTGCAAGTACTGGCTGACAATAAAGCATGTTAAATATTCATAAGTAACTGACCTAATGGTATTGTAAAATTTATTTTTAAGGTTTTAAAAATTGATTGGAGTCTAATAGAAAAAAATAAATATTGGGATGTTTACTGAAATTAGAACAATGCCAGCTGGAATCAATTCACAAGCACTGACCTTTCAGACAAAATATGTCTTTATAAGATAGTAATTCTACATATCAGGTTATTTAAATTTTTACAATATTGTTTTTTCCACATCTTTTGCAAAAAAAAATTAAATCCTAGAAGCAATATTTTAGAACTATGACATGACATTATGTCACTAATAGGTATAATTTTGAACATTTAAAATTGTATTAACTCTTCAATTGAATTTTCTTTTATCTTTACTTACCAAACTGTGTGTTACTTAAGTTTTTGGGTGGCTTTAATCAGACTCACCTCTACCAAAATAATTACATATAAAAATGCATAAAACCGTAGAGTATCCTGAGTGGGAAGGGACCCACAAGGATCACCGAGTCAAGCTCCTGGGTCCCCAAAGTACCACTCAAAAAATCAGATCATGGGTCTGAGAGCGCTGTCCAAACACTTAAGGAAATATAGCTGGGAGAGGAGTTTAAAATTGAAATATTGATTAAGAAAGATAAATTTAGGAACCTGTAATGCTGAAATTCTTGTTTTGTGTTCAGATAAATACATTACACAAAACATTTGCATCGAATATTACTTGTAATTTTCTGGAAGTTCTCAATTCTTACAGAGATGACATTTATAAGTTGATAGAAGGCATCACAGTTACTTCATTGTTCCTGGATTTTCCATTTAGGCCAAGTGGGACCTGCAGACTTCCCTCAGCTGTTCTTGTGGCTCTTACATTCTTCTTGAATGGGACACACATTAAATGGTCATGAAATGGCTCATCAAAAATGATTTTTGAGGGGATGTTTATTTATTCCATGTCAAAATGCTGCATAAAGCCTTTCCCTACTTCTGCTGTGTTTATAAGCAAAGATCTGTCCTACGGGTTCCTTTTTGACAGTTTCTAGGTTATTCATATTACAAGATTTGTGGAGGGGTTTTTATCAATTTTCCTTTGTTCGGGTCAGAGCACTTAAAGTATTTTCAGATCTGTGCAGCAGCTTCATGCAGGAAAGCAGAATTTGCCTCTGAAGAATGCTTTTAGAAACTTGAATGCCGTGTCGTTTTGAATTATTAATATGTGTTTATTTGTTACCTCTTTTTGCAGCCAGCTGTTACAAACAGTGATATCATGTTTGTTAAAATTCACTGTCCATGGGAGACTTTGTGCAAATATGCAGAAAGAATGAACATCAGGATGCCTTTCAGGTATTGCGGAAACCATTTTAAGGAACTTGTAATATAGTACTTAAAATATTATAGCTTTGTTACTTACCTTAAGGCTAAAATTCAATCCACTCGCTGCACTGTGGTCAGGCATGTTTATATTTTAATTTAGCGAGATGAAAAGGAAAGAGGAGAGTAGAAACAAAAAATAGGTACTGTTCTTTTTCAAGTTAGCCTGTGGTATTTGTTTTCAAGCTTACCTTCCAAGTCAAATCAAACACAGACTGTTAGAAAGTATTGTTAATAGTTGACACGTTAGTGAGAAATCTCAAATTCTTGGTCCTTTAATGTTCCTTTGCCAGAATAATAACTTGACCTCAGTTCCTCATCTGTGTGCTAATCAAATTCTATTGTACCTATTTGCAATAAGGAGTGTAGGACAAGTTAACCTCTCCTGTAATAACACAGATTTTAGAAGGAGCAAGTGTTCCTTTTCAACTCAATTAAAGCTGTTTTTGCAGAGAGAGAAGAGCTTTGTTGTGTGCTGTAAACTTCACTGGGAGTCAGAATGGTAACTGGATGCTAAAGCTGTGTGACTCATGGAAAATACCCTTTCAGAACTCCTTTCTCACTTAAATTGCCAAGTGCTCTACCTCTTATGTCCCTGCTGACTTGAGCTATCACGATGTGGCTCTCTTGAGTTAGTCCTAAGCCAGAAACTTAGTCATTGTGAAGCATCCTTAGCTCAAAGCTGGTTTTAAATACCCAGTTTTATACCAAGTTTCCACATCATTGCATTAAGTCCTTTCCATTAAATAATGTGTTCAGTATCAGTCATCTTCTGAATGCTTAAGAATATTATTATAGTTCCCTTTGAGCTTCCCTGGTTTGAGTAATTCTTGTTTATGTTTTAAATATAGAAGTGTTTGTATATGTGTATGCATGCAAACTAAATTCCTATTCCAAAGAGTTCTTTCTTGCTTTTAATACTTGAAGTCACAAATGATAGCTTTTAGCAGTGGTTTGAATTCTTCCTCATTTTATTAAATCCATAGATCAGCAGTGCCCTTCAGAAAATACTGGTTAACTTTTACACTACTTTATTTTGAAGCTATTCTTAGTTGTTGTGTTAGTAATTGACAGGTAAATATATTCTGTCTTTTCCAAAGTGTCTGAGCCATGTTTCTTTGGTTTTGGGTTGATGCTTCAGCTTCCTTCTATCCTAGGCATATCAGATACACAAAAAGTAGTTAAAATGCTAAATTCTGTTGCTTGACTTTGTTAGTTTGTAGAGTGAAACAATTACCTGGTAAGAAAGAAAGAAGCCTGCTGCCTACCTCCAGCTCTGTGAAAAGTATGGAATTGATCACCATTTTTTTGTGTCTTGAGAAAAGATTTAAGAAGGAATTAAAATGAGATTGCAATGTCAGAATTGTGTGAATATTTCAAATAAGCTATTTCTTTCATTTCTGTACTTTTTAAAATAACAATAAGCGTGGCAGTTTTATTGTGAACACAAAGTGGACACAGCAGATTTGAACAAAGGTCCACCTTGCTTTGCCAGCAGCCAGTCTCAGACGTTTAATACAGAAGCAGAGAAGTATTTCATGATGCCCTCTGGTTCCAGAAATCTATGGTTTAGAGACTTTCTGAGACAGAGCTTGTCTTCATGTGTGTTTTTATTTGCCCCTGATGGCCTTTGCACGGATGTAAAAATAGCCTCTTGTGCTTCCATTACAGCATCACATGGTCGCACATTTTGTAATTTCGTTACATGTTCTGGCAAAAGCACTATCATTCACTTAAGTATTGAGCTTACTTATTTAAGTTAGCAAGGCATATGGAAGGCATATATTTTTTTTTCCTGAGGTAACTATTTTCTCTCTTCAGTGGGTAGAAGAAGCTTAAATCATACCATTGTGCTGTAATTGCAATGAACTAGTGCTCCCTTCTAAGAGCAGATTATTTCTCTTCAGCTTTGTCTGATTTATCAGCAGCTTCTTTCTGTCTATTTTGGATGCGTAATTTAAGAAGAGAGCTAACCTTCCCTGCAGTGCTTCAATGCAGTACACCCTTATCCTCTTGTACAGGGTTGCAAAATTTTGGCTTTCAGCTACACTCCTTAAAATATCAGTACCACGTATGAATAATACATGAAGAAGAAGTCTCCTGAATTATACTCATACTTTTTAGTATGCTCAATCTAGGAATCGAAACAAAATCAGTGTTTTTATTACACAAGAAGTATTTCTGTTACTGAAAAGTAACTAATTTTTTTTGTCTGACCAAGGGACTAACCAGCATCCTAGAACTCATTTTTAGCATGGCATTATGCCTAAATGTGTTGGCAGATACATAGTATGCGTCATATATGCAATCTAAGATGGAATCTCAGTGTTTCAATTACAAAAGGAAATTTTCCTAGCATTTCAACAGATTACAGTAATCACCATTGCTGTCTATATGCATTCAAATAGGACAATGTTTAAATTATGACTGCGTTATACTTTGATTTTAAATAAATTTAAATATGTGTTCTGACAGGAGAAATGTAACTGTGATATGGTTACATATCACAGTTATGGTTACCCAGACAAAAGCTTCATTGTACCAGTGTCTAAAGGAAGTCCTTGTGAAACATAAATTATCAATGGGTATAATGAAGAAAAAATATGTTTCTGTAGCTTAGCTGGACCCAATATGTGCAAAACAGCTAAGGGTGATGAAAGGAAATGAGCAAAGTGTTTTTTCAAATATCTGATGGCAAAATCCTGTAAAAATTCTTCATTATTTCATTTAAAATTCTGCCTAGTGGTACTAAATATCAGGCTGCCAACAGTCTACAGACTGGTAGATAACTTTGTTATGACCACTTATTTTCTAGGCTCTGTTTCCTTTTCACTCTTTTTACTATACTCATTTTGTTATTATTTTAATATAAGTAATGCACCTTAATGAATCTCAACTACTCTTGAGATGGGCAGTTGCAGATCTTGTGAACTATGTTGGTTCTGGGTTAAGTTCTCCTCTGATGGAGATTTCGTTGGCTAAGTATCCAGAGTGGAAGTGCCATTTTTGTGTGTGTTACCATGAAGGGCAGGGGAAAATAGCAACTGACAACAGGGTTAAGCCCTCATAGTAATGTATCTACCTAAACTTGTTTTAATTACTAATAAAAAATAAAATAAAACATGCAGGAGGAAAAAGGGTTTAGGTGTAAATATAAAGTATGACTTGAATTAAAAAAGGAAAAAATGTCCTGGTGCCAAACTTCACTGTCCCCAATGATTGCCATGGTAAAGATGCAGATATCCCAAGGAATCTGTAGGATCTTGGCCTTTGTTTAGCTGAAATGTGGCGGGAAAGGGTAGAAGGAGGCCAGAGGAAAATTAAAAACTGAAACAAATTATGGAAGGTATGACATTGCAGCAAATATGTCTCTATATTGTTTTCAAACAAACTGTACTCTGAAGACTTCACTGGCAATTTCTGATATTGTTTCTCTGAGGTTACTGTGACCAGTGAATGGTGGAGAGAAAAGAACCGTAACATAAATGTGTTTTGTTTCAGTTAGTGCTCTTAGATTTGTAGGGCCACATGTTGTTCTTCAGTTGGATGCAAAAAGCCAAGCGAAGGGAAGGTGATGGTACACCACTCCAGAGAGTGAAGTTGGGACCTAATGGTGCTAAGTGCTTATGGTATTAATGCGCAGAGTGCATAAAGCATTTATTAGCGTGGGAGTGCTGGTAATTCTTCTAAAATTAGTTCTATGGAATAAAAAAAAAAATGCTAAGAAAGATGCCATGAAATGAATATGAGCATGACAGCATTTGGTCCTTCTCTAATGGGTGTCTTGTGAATGAATCATGGATTAGTTATTGTTATTAGCTACAATGCAAAGAAGTAAATCTTACTCTGGAGCAAACTTTAAACTTGAAAATATGTGAGGTCACAGTATTTTAAAGTGCTTTATTCATCTTTCTATTAATATGAATGTTTTTAAATGTCCAATGTTCTTTTATGATGTATATGTCCTTTTCAACTGTCTCCTGCTTGATTATTCTCAGCTGATTTCTGCTGTTCTTTCAGGAAAAAATGTTATTACACTGACTGGAGGAGCAAAACCATGGGCAGGTTGGTGGGTGATGTGTAGATTCTAATTTTGTCAAATAGTCACCCTGCTAAAGAAAATCCATTTGCAGTTGTAAATTTATCCAGGAAACTTGGAAAATTAGATTATTTCCCTCAAAACTCAAAACATGTTAGCTCCAAGTGCTAAAATATTCATCTGTAACAAGATGCATTTCTCTAAAGCTTTGCCAGTTCTTGTTTTAGAAATGCAAAAGTGTTTATGCCAGGAAAAAAGTGGCCCTTATCCTGGCAGCAAAGATTTAATACTGGATCTATCTCTACAGTTACGTCTGCTGTTACTAAGACATGTTACATTAGTGTGGAAGATACTTTTGAGTGCATGTCTTAAGTAAACTCTGGTAGTCAGCTATTTCCTTAAATGCATAAATGTAACTTTTCTCATGTGCATCCTGTTGATCAACTGCATCGATGATGCCCTGAAGGCTGGTTTGAATTCTTATTTGATAGCTGACAGTTTGCTGCAGTGAAAGACTTTTAACTCTGAGATTTCATGAGGTTACTATCTTCTAAAATATCTTTCAGTCTGTCATAAATGGCTTTCTTTCCTGAAAACCGTCCAGCTATAGCATTTAAAGCCCAGGGAGCTAGTAGTGAGTAGCCAGGCTAGGATGGCAGGGCTGCCAAATGAAGGCCAGTGCACACAAAGCTCACCTGAACCTGAGGCTGCTGCTTCGGTGAAAGGAGCCTGGAGGAGCTAGGATGGGGAGATACTGTGAGCTGTAACTGCTCCCTCTTGCTCTAGTCAGGCAAAATGATGTTTTGTAAATCCTAATTACCAACAGAAAAGATGAGATTTTTTTATTTTATTGTTTTTTACGTGAGGGAAAACTCCCAAAAGAGTTTTCTGTGGTTGGTTTTCTTGAGATGAATCTTGATTACATTTGATTTAAGTTCTCCCATTTTTACTTTAGATGATGAAGAACTCTCGTTATTTCTCAGGAATAATTTATATGGTCTCACGGTATCAGTTTGCAAGATAATGTTTTAACAAAAATAGACAAAGCACTGCTGAACATCAAAGTAAGAAAAAACTGCATAAGCAAATAAAATATATTAAAATAAAACAACCTGTTACATAAATTTACAACTGCATTTTTCCTCTTCCCAGTCATTCACATGCTTGCTCCATTTTACCATGCGTTATGAAAAATTTAAGTGATGTGCTTTGCCTTTGAAAAGGCAAAATTAACAGAGCTTTATTTTGTCTTAATTTATCTGAAACCCATCTGGTGAGTCCTAGAAATGAAATCAATTTATTTTCCTTATTTAGAAGGACAGAAACATGCTTTTGAAGTTGTGCAGTACCCGTGAACTAAGTAATAAGCAGTTTTAATGCCAGATTGATTCTACATTCAAAACAAATGTTTTTACCTGTAATATACCCGGAATTTGGGAATCTAGTTGTTTGTTGTTTTTTGTTTTTTTTCCTCTGGCACTTGATACAATCCAGTGCACAGAGGAACAGTGTGAAAAAGAAGCTGTGTCTGAAGTTGCAAGCTAACTGTAAGGTTGCTGACATATCCATCTCATCATTCTAACTTCTGCTACTGTCATCGTCTCCCTGCATCCCAAGGCTTTTCAAACCTAACTTCTCTGTAATTTATCAAATAGTTTTTAATATTTCTAAGTGGAGTTTGCAATAGCTAGGCTGAGGAATATGTATGAAAATATTTGTGTATCGAAGGTAAAATTTTGATGCTACTGAGTTTCTGTAATTAAGAAAATGGGTTTAGACTATTACATTAGGCCCTGCTGTGACATATACACTTCCCTGAATTTTATTGGCGCGGTAATATGGTAGATGAATATGTTTATACATGTCTTTAAGTCCACAAAAAATTATTAGGAGCATGGTTAAAAGAATAAAGGTAAGTGTAGTGCTTATTGATATACTGTGTTTCTCATGTGTGATATCTACATGGTATCTATCTACAGCCAGTTTATTTATTTGCATACCTTAAAAAAAGGCAAAATTGTATACAATAGTGTGAAGCTTGATTTCTGTTCATAGGGCTAGTCTACAGAAATTGTATTTAATAATTTAATTTTTAATAATTTTAAGTAAATAATGCATGTATCAAAAATAGTCTGAACTCCCTCAGATTTATGACTGAATAATCTTATGAATCAGTCTTATATGTGCCATATCAGACACCCCAACACTGGTTAAGGGATGACATTAAGAAGAAGAAAATGAATAGTTGCTACAGTATGCAGGTTCATTCTTGCTAGTGAAATGTTAACATTATTTTATATTTGTAAGGCTAGAGAACCAGAAATGAATTTGTTCAGCAATTTAGTTGCAGTATCCTGCTTTGCAAAAAGACTTCTAAAACTTTTTTGATTTCAATTTGTACACTGAAATAAATCTGTTAATATCATTCCATAGGATACATGTTGCAGATTTTTTTTTTGGTGGTGAAAACGTTGCAGTATTGTGTCCCTATATTGAAACTGTCAACCATAACACATTTACCATTACAAAGCATACCACAAGGTCTATACAATTTGGTGGCACGTGGTTGACAATTTTTGACCACTGTCTTGCGTGTTAGAGTACAAGAGGCAAACACTGAGCAAGCTAATGGCTGGTGATCGCTGTCAAAAATGTCTTTCTGAAGAATGGCATTTGCTCAGTTCTGGTGTCTTGTTCCACTATAACCATGAATCCTGGTCAGAAAATTCCAATAGCAGTTTCATAAGGAGAAGTAATTGCTCCTTTAAGTCATTGTGGTTAAAGAGTGAAAGGCTGTGAGGAAGAGATAGGAGTGATAGAAGGTCACTGTTCTGCAAATAGCACAGTAGTATGGATGTATTGTAGATCAAGCTTCCTTGACTCCTTGAAACTAAAGGCACACCGGAGACTCAAGTCATGTTAGATTAATTCTCAGTGCACCAAGTTCACCTTTGAGGTGCTTTTTTGCATTGGAGTCTGCTGAGGAAACATAATCTGCAAGGATTTTTGGACTAAACAGTTCTCCAAAAACAACAACCAACAAAACAGAATGTAACAGAACATTTGAGTACAAAAGGTGAACAAAGCTGAAATTACAAGCATCTTCAAAAATATTTATTTTCATGTCTGAGACTGAAATGCTTGCATGTTTCAGAATAACACCTTGTAGTCTCGTAGTTTCAGTAAGAGTGTATCTGCACACTGTTCAGATGCATTCCCAGCAGTGTTTCCAGTAGGACATTTTTAATCTCATTGCATGAACTGACTTCAACAATGATTTCACCAGACCAGACCTGTTTGCCTTCACTCCTACTGAATAGACTCCACTGAACAGATCTTTCTGAACAGAAATCTTTCTGAACAGCTAATTTTGACCTGGAAAGTCATTCTGACTAAGTGTGCTAATATTTAGTCCTCAAACAATCAGTCAAACATTTATCCAATTTTTTTTTTTGCTTTGAATAAAAGCTCCATGAATCTTTAGTGTCATCATTAACTGTAGAGTCTTGTGAGCCAAGAAAAGAGGCTTGTTTGCTGAATTAGTTTTTATATGAGGAAAGATGTAAATTTCAGTGGACGTACTCTATGCTGTCTGAAGAGACTGGGTTTTGGAGTGACGAGCCATAAGTAATGAAAATAAGGTAATGAAAACACCTTAGCGTAGTAAGTCATCTTGTCTCCTAAGAAAAGTTGCATATGTAACATAGACATGATTTTTAGTTTATTCCAATAGTGCTCTTCATCATATTGCATGTTGAAAGAAATAGACTTTGTTTTTTAAAGGGCTAATTTCTTTAAGATAAAAAATATCGGCTAGTGCTTTTTAAATTTTGGAGATGAAACATGGTCAAGGTTCTTTGCAAGACCAATTCTAAAGTAATTTCATAACCAAAAATCTGATATCAGTTGCATTGGATACTGTTCTTCCTGATGTATCTATGTACTTTCCTCTTTAAAAGAAAAGACTGTTTTTAAATCTAAAAAAAAAAAAAAAAAAAAAAAGTCAGCATGTGTATAACGAGAAAGGGAAGAAAAAAAAAAAAAAAAAAAGAAGAAAATCAAGTGCGAACTACCTGCATGGATTGTGTATAATTTTGTGCTGGAAGAATTTCTACTGAAACCATTAAAATAATCAACTGGCACATTAAGGTATTATTTCAGCAGAGGAGGCACTGAAGGGATGCACCTGTGTAGGAATTGTTTTTTGTGTTTCAGCTTTATGAATATATTTCACATGAGTTTTTTGTCTCGTACTGCTTAGTGTCAATAGATTGCTGTCCCTCAAGTGCAGTACCAATTAAATATGGAGTGTGCACGGACTCCTTGGTAATACATAGCAAGAAGAATATATTGAGGATTTTAAATGTATATGTAAAATTATGATCCCACATTTAGTTTAGCTTTCTGTCTGACATGGTGTTAAACAGGGGTACACCTTTTGCTATTTTTATTGATAATAAAACGTTTTCACAGAAGTGGCTTTACTGCCTGAGAGCAATTTGCTGTGATCATTTATTCCTCTTAATTTTGAAATGGGGAGCTGTGCTTCTGTTTAGCACAAGCAGTTACTTCCTTCCCTCAAATAAAAATCTAGTACTAAGCATTACAATTTTTGTGGCTCTGAGATCTCTATGCTTTTTATATCACACATTCATGGTAATTGGTAATTGAGTAAGGCCCATATCCCACTGACCATTATTATTTGGGGAATGTTTTTCCAAAATCCAATTTCTGTCAAGATCTCAGACATGATTGATAATACAGCATACTGTAATGAGACCTGTTCCTTAAATACCCACACTTTATAGCAGTTCAATATGAGAAAAATAAAGGTCAGCAAGAAGTGCAAAATGGAAGTAATAAGGTAACTTCTAGCATTTGCTTGAAAATGAACTGTGCTATGCCATATTTTTCTATCTCTAAAACTTGTGCTGAGATACTTTTTAGCTAGGACGTCAGTGCAAGAAAGACCTTTACGTTACCAGTATATGATCTGATCAGGAGTAAAAAATGATGTTCTGTTTGTGTTACAATGCCAATTTTTAGGGAACTGCAGGAAGCAGTATCAGGTTTTTGCTGGTTTTATTGGAGTTTTTTTGTTAGTTTCTCTAAAGACTGTATAACAACTTGTGTGTAGTGTAGCTTTTTACTTCATTTGGTATATCAGTATATCATATATCAGTATATGGTTTCCTAAGGTAATATCAGCCCTTGGATTTTGATGAAAAAAACAGGGGAAGGCTTTATTCAGATCAGAAATACAGAACAATTTGACAGTGAGAAATCCTGTATTCACCTTTAAATTTAATGATTTTTACTGTCCAAACACCAGGGAAAGGAGGGAGCTAGGGAAGAGAGGGAGAACCAGAATCCCACTAATGTTAGAATGAGAGGCACTTGAGTCAATTCTGCAAGATCAGATCACGTAAAGAAAAATACAAAATGAAAAAAATAATAAAACAACTGTTAATTATACTCCTTAACTCCTTATATTATTTTAATGGGAGAATTTCCTGCTTTCATTTAATTTCTAGTATGATGTCAGTAAATATACAGTGATGGAGTTCGAAATAGCAAACGGGTAAGAGGTTGTAAATTTGATTTCTTGCTATCTCAGTTTGCAGAGGAATATGAGAGAGCTGAAAAGCTGGCTGCCCAGAAATCCAATGAAGCTTGATAAGGAGGCCCTGCCTGATCTTGAAGAGACTGATTGCTACACAGCACCCTTTAGCCGTGCACGCATACACCAGTAAGTGTTGGAACTGGAAATACAGTGCCAGAGACCAGAAGGATTTTTTATTTTCTCACTACTAAGCAAGTGCTGTACAGGCAGCCATGAACAGATGGTCACTGGCAAATACCCAGTATCATGTCTGCTATTTTCTATGGATTTACTCTTAAAACTAAAAGCTGTTCTCTGTTACTTGCTGTATGACAGTCACAGGGAGTAGTATGGGCAAAAATTTGACTGAAAAATCAACACCACCTTTTTGGTTTAGAAGTTTTGCTTTCCATTACATTACAAAACGCAAATACCTACTCAAGTTTGCTTAGCTTAATTACATATTTTACTTAGGCAAAACCTGAGACAGCTGTTGAAACTGTGGAAACACCTGGAAACGGGCTAAAAATAGTGCCAGGGTTTTTGTTATCAAATGTGCATTTGAAAAATGCTTTTGTCTCTGAAAGAATTTATATGTATGTGTGTATGTATGTATATATATATATATATATATATAATTTTTTAAGGACAAAAGCAGTCTTGAATATTCTAGCTATTTGTTTATTTTTAAATTATTTGGTGATAAGTCTTTAGGAAATGAAAGTTCATATAAAGCAAAAATGTAAGCTGGGCTAAACAGACTGTTTTCTTTTAAGTGAAGAAGCTATATGCTAGTGGACTGACTATACCCTAGAAGGACAGAATAATTGCATTATCATCCTAATTTTTATTTTTTTTTAGTAATTAACTATATTGCACTGGGACAATCACTTGTTCACGGTGTTATTTCTCAACCAGCTCAGCTGATGTTATGAATTGCAAGAGTGTCATCTTTGGCACAGCTGAGTAAGCAAAAGCTCCTTCATGTCAGATTTCTGGCATTCAGAATCCTGAGCCATCTGGGAAAGAATATTTGCGTTATTTGGCTCCATCCTAGGATTTTCTGTGGAGCTGCTACTAAAGTGTCCTGTGCCTGGAGCTAAGTGTTGTTGGGTTTTTTTGTTTGTTTGTTTTGTTTTGTTTTTTAATTCCCTAAATAACAATGGTAGTAGTTCTCTGACTTGCACCTCTGCCAATTTATCAGTAATATGAATTTCAGAATGATCATTACTTCTGAATATTATTTTCTTAAAATTTATATCCAGCATGGAAATGACCTAGATAATAGGGCATAATAGAAAAGAATTGGTTTATTTGCTCATTTTCCCCAACAATCTGTGATAAAGACAAATTTGGGGGGTGATTGGAGAAGATGCTTTCGGAATGCAAAATCTTATGTCTTGTGCAGTAAACAAGAAGTATAAAGATACAATAAATCACTCTAAGAAGAAAACATTGAGCAGCTATATTTCAACACCCGTGCATTGTTTTGAATATTGAAAGACATTCGTTATTTCTCTAGTTTTACAATAAACAATAAAGACAGCTTCTTCAGCAACTCCACGAGAAGTAGAATCGTGCATCACATGCTACAAAGAACAAAGTATGAAGATGGAAAATCCAAAATGGGTAAGAATGCTTTATCTTTTTTTTAACCCATTTTATACCCTTACTTGCCTGAAATAGTATTTAGTGGAGTAAACTTGATTAATTTTGCCATGCCCTTGAAATCTTTGTTCAACCAGTAATACAGTTGAATGAAAGCTGCAAACAATTGCTCTGTTAAATAACTCAGTGAAAAATAGCAATAGTTTTCACTTAATACTCATTTTTTTAAATAAATATGAGAGATTATAATAGCTTTATATGATCAAGAGCCTTACAAAAGATAAGGCGTACCCCAGAAAACTGACAAGAGTTTTTTAGGACTGGCCCTGATATTGCTAGAACCCAGCAGTGCCAATCCAGCAGAATCAGAGCTGCACTTAAATTATATGATATCTCTAGTGCAGCTTAGAGACGGTTGACTTAAAGGCAATTCAGTTTTTATTGACACTTCTATTACAGTACTGTATTTCAAAAGGTCTAGTTACTCCTTTTCATTTGCAATTAAGAGGGAATGTATGTATGATCTTCTGTTTCGTTTACAGGAATTAAATTAAGAATTTAATATATAGATAGACAACTAAAGCCTTATAAAGACAACAGCAATTACAGAAAGTTGTTGCTTGATTTCTGGGAGAAAAGCAGTAGTAAGAAAATCTTAGAAACTGAGGGATGAAATCTAATGCTATTGAAATTGATGATGGCAAGTTTCATCTTGAGATTAGTGTAATTTGTATGTTATGTTTGAATGGGCAAATCTGAAATGTGTCATGAGAATTTATTTCTTGGGTAAACTTGGCTGTATAGGTATCCTCTCACAGGCTACTGAATCTTTTTATTGTTATTATTATGGTTACTGCTTATTTTTTATAACGTGCTTTGATAGTAAAATAAATCTGGCTTTAGGAGGACTCTAGGAACTGATCCAAAATGCTGTAGCAGAGCATTGATCTGGTACAAACTCCTTCAGCTGGTTCATATTTAAAAGTAACAGGTTAGCTTTTAACTCTGCAGGGGTTTTGCTGCCTCAAAGATGGTCTATCCATGCCACTCTGTGTGTGCCAGATCATCTGGTCACCCATAAAATCTGTATCGTATGCTCTGATTAATACAACATGAGTGTAACTACTTTCTCACACTTGATCTAGCATGAGAACCAGACCATGAAAGCAAAGTTGCAGACACTGGCCCTCAGAAAGTTGTAGTTTGACAGAGCTAGGGAGCTTAAGGTACCAGTAAGACCCACGGTCAGTGCAACAATTGATGACTGTCATGTTTAACAGCATCCTGAGCATCTAATGTGAAGTTGCATTCTCATTTCATAACCTGACAATTAATTCTTGGTGCGTGAAGTTCAATATATATTGTAAATCATACTTGAATTAATGCATTTTTTTTCTTTTAGGTATTAATAGATTACTAAATAATGGAACTTATGAAGCAGCATTTCCACCACATGAGGTAAGCTCATTAGTTTTGTATTTGTATTTATATTTTGATAAAAGCTTGCATTAATATTTTGATGATATAGTTATCTATTTTGTCTTGCAAATGTTTTATTTCACTAAGTAGCGTTGAGTGTTTTTGTTTTTTTAAATAACAGCTCTTTAATGTTGGCTTTTTGAAATACAAAAAAAATATTTATTTTTATGTAATGCGTTGTGATAATCCTGGAACATTTCCTAGAACATTATCTTACTGATCTAGACTATTATCTTTTTTTCTAAGCAGATAGTGCCTATGGAGTTCTTAACAGCAATGTTTATTATTCGAAATTGTTGCAATTAGTTGTGTTAAATTATTTTTCCCTGACACCATTCAAAATGTTTTGTTTTTTTAAATAGGTTGTGCAATGGATCAAATTTAGGGAAGCAGTTTACTTATTTCCTATTTAATCCTTTCTGTATAGTTCCGGATGGTTTCTACTTGATAATTCTACTAGGTTAAGGTCTACTGAAGAGCTGAAAAATCAAAAACTTGTCTTTGAATTCAGGGGGTTATCAGAGAGTCTTTGTGCATTGAAAGGAAAGAAGCAAGCCACAAATCTTTGGTTTGATCAGATAAATGCTGATCAGTAGCTGGTAATTGCAGCCATGAACTCTGGTTGATTGGCTGAATACTGTGACTTGATCTTGTGTTTCAAAGGATTGGCCTATGCTTTACAAATTGAAAGTAATTTTTAATATGGTATAAATAATTAAATGCATGGAATACAGAGAAGGAATATTTTAGGTAAATAATTGAATATAATTGTTAACGCTTCAGTAGGGCATTACAGACTGTAGGAAAAAGCTAGTCATATTGACAGAAAAAAAACTGTGAAGCTTTCTCTGGCTTCCAAATCCATGCTCTAATATGCATTTCCTGTATATATTCCTTTGTTTATCACAAGCTTCAGTTTCAGAGTTTCAGTATAAGCTTAATGAAGTCACATATTTAAGCTACTCATCTTAATTGCAGCTTAACTGGTGCTAAGGATAGTGGTTAAACACCCTGCACTTTTTTTTTTTTTTAATCACACAGGCAAATGAGAAATTCAGTCCCAGAGTCAACACTGTGAGACTTGGACTCTGTCATAGATAAGCAATGCAGAAGGAAGTACGAAAAAAATACCTAAAATGTACATGCTGGCTAATGCTTTGTGCATTGCATTCATTTAGGCGACTGTGAGAATAAGCTGATGTTCTGTTTCTAGGAACTTCTCAGTGTTGCAAAGGCCACTCTGTGCTAACATTTTGGTATGGCTCTTTGCTGACTTCAATGCAGAACATTGTTTTTAAGTCATTCTTAAACCAGAGGGGTCAGCAGACTCCAACAAGCAAATAATACTCTTTCAATGTGAGGAATGTTCACTATTTCAAATAGATTATAAAAATCTAAACGACTAAACAGCTTGAGTTTACCAGGTTCACAAATCTGTCTCTTACCAAGAAGTAGTTTGAATTACTTGCAGTTGTTTGATGAACAATTTTCTTCACCATAATTGAGAGTTGTCTAATGAAAGGACATTTCGGGGGGAAGAAGTTCAAATAAACATGTCCTGCCTCAGAATTGGGGTAAAATGGCAAATACAAGCAATTCTGTTTAGGATGGGTCTAGTGAATCCGTGTTACTTCTCAGCTGCTGCGCATGAGGCTGTTCTTTCAGGCTGTCAGGCGGTGTGTAGATGTCAGGCAAGGACTCTTTTTGAGCCAGATTGATTCTGTTTTGATTTTAATGCCTCTGAGACTTCTGTGCAGGCTTCAAAATAATGCCAGTTCTGTTGTTTCCGTCGTCTTAAGAAATATGTACCACAGTCATAGGAAATGTCTAGGAGAGAAGGATCAGGTTGACCTACCAGAATTTTCTGAAATTTTATGGGAAAAAACAAAAAGATACCACAAACACATCTCATGCAAATTTTTGAAAAATTGAAGTAGAAGCACTGTTCTTGAAGTAATATAGAGTTGTATAGGTCTTTATAGCCTTGTGCTAGTATGATTTTGTCATTAATTCTTAGAGAAATTGGCCATTCCAGAAGTGTATTTACCATCTCTCTCTCATAGGCTCACATTATCTGTAGGTGAGGTTTCCTAGAGTTGTCCCTAACAAATTGAAACTTATTTAATAAGCATAGTGAAATCATAATTTAAAATTATATTCAAATATCTAAGAAATGTACTTATATTCTATAGAGTCTGGCAATATATTGTTATTTATTTGTGCTTTTCAGGGAAGCCACAAAAGCAGACATCCCATCAAAACGCATGGAGCTCAGAATCACAGACACCTTTTATATGAGCGTTGGGCACGGTGGGGAATGTGGTACAAATACCAGCCTCTTGATTTAATCAGGTATTAGTACTTTGAAAAGCAGCTTGCTACGGTGAAACAAGTAGCCCGATAACAACACATAAATCATACTGCTAAATCCATTGTCCTTACACTTCACTGTAAAATTTAGCTATTCTCTATGATCAGGGAAGACCAGAATTCTCTAAATGGCTTCTTATGGACGGTCTTCTGTGCAAGGCTATTGATTTCAAGTGAGGCTGAATAAAGGCACATAGATCGAGCTGCTTGACAGTTCACAGAGTGAAAATACCCATGAAGTGGTCTGCTGATCAGAGACACCTGCCCCTCATGACAGCACTTTTGAACGCAGAGACTGTTACCCACATGGACAGAGTTACCAGATCCACTGGGGATCCAAAGTTTCCTTGTGGGTTTAAATAAAATTCTGTTTATATATGTGTAATTAATGTCATAGGTTCCCAACTGTAAAGAAGAGAAATATCGTTAATTGCAGTTAAATAACTGTGTTGTTTGGGTTTTGGATTTTCCTCAACTTGGATACAGAATACCAGTAATTCAGTTTTCCTTGATGTCTGTTCTTACTCCTGATACGACAATCATAAACAATGATTATGACCAATGTTGTTCCAGTGAAGGCTGTGGAGCTAAGAATGTGCTACGCAACAATTCTGTGCTAATCTAATAGGATCATCCAGATCCAGGATTTGCTTTTTTTCACTGCTACTTCGTCTTTTATAGTAATTGATATCCACATTTTGAAGAATTAAAGCTGAAACTTCAGCTTGTGTTTTCAATCTAATATTTTCTAACTGGTAATACTTCAAAATATGTCATATTATATGATTATCCATCATAAATTATTTTTAGAATGGAATACTTACGCCATACAAGCTTATGTTATTCCTTTCAAGAAACTGTTTGTATCTGTGTGTTTGTGTGTGTAAATTAAGTTTCCTGCATTTTAGCAATGTTTAAATTAATGCACCTACCTAGTCATTGCAAGGACGTGAAAATTGCAGAGTGCTTCAGTTACATCCTTACAAAATACATGTTCTAGTAGTAAGTCTGCAGTTAGTGTCACTAGAATATTGTGCTAGCCCAAATTAAAACATTTTGGTAACATGACAATAGTTTTACTGTAAGTTTGTAATGGTGATTGCTTACTAGAGTTATTCTGCTGCTGTGAAGTTAGATATTGTTCACCACAAGTTTTAACTTGAAAAAAAAATGTATGCTTTCCCTCTTCATGTAGGCGATATTTTGGTGAAAAAATTGGACTGTATTTTGCCTGGTTGGGATGGTATACTGGAATGCTGATTCCTGCTGCCCTGGTTGGGCTCTTTGTTTTCCTTTATGGATTATTTACGATGGATTCCAGCCAAGTAAGGTAAAATGCCATTTAAAAATATTATAATAGCCTGTTGAATATTATCAGTCTTGCACAGGTTAAATCATTTTACTTTTAAATGCTTTAAAGATTTGGTAATCGCAATACTAAACAAATAGAGCACTGGGTTCTTCAATCAAGTGCATCCACGTTGTATATCTGTTTTACATCAAGCTGGGTGCATGCCATTTACAGCAAGTGCTCTTACCACTGCATCTGCAATGATTCCAATTCTGTCTGTAAGAGAAATGAACAAATACTGATTCTAATGTCACATGTACTGCAATGGTTATCATTCTAGTCAAGGCTTATGGGCAAAAACTAGACATACTTTACTTTTTACTTCCATTTTGCTTTTAACCTCCAGAGTATAGTAGAGCTGTAAAACTTCAACTTATTTTGTGAATGCTTTTTTTTTTTTTTTCCTATACAAAAGTTAATAGCGTCAAATTTAAGAAAATTTTTAACTCGGTGTAAACTGTGGCCAGGAATTACAGCTTCAAGGACATTGCCACCACATGAAATGAACCTATTTTTCAAGTTTCTGTTCTGTTTCTGCAATCACTGTTGTGATTTGCTCTGAGAGTGTCAGTTTAGAAATAGCGATGAGATTGTTAGAGTTAAGTGCTGGCTGTAGTTTTAGGAACTGTTACTGGAGGAAGCACCCTTATTACATCAGGTGTCATCAGACAGAAGGGTATCAGTGGTTTTACAACTGCAGTTGTTGCTCCAAGCAGTTTCAATTCATAGGCAGTAAGCACAATGAAATCAGATTCCATACAAAGTGTTTCTTGGCCTTTGAGCAGCAGTACTTCACATTTCTTTATGGAATTGTCTTTATTTTCTGACAGTTGTTATATTCTGCAGTGCTGCAATTAAGGCTTTTTTTAGGCAGTCTGTTTTATGCCACACTCCTAAGAGACTTGGCAGCTTCAGACTGCATTAAATGCAATAAAATGCAATAATACCAGCCATGAAACTATGCACAGTTACCTTGCTTGTAGGAGGCTTCAGGGAATGAGTCTCAGAAGGACAAAGGTAGGCTAGCTTCCATATTTTCCCGTCTTTCCCTTTGGGTGCAGTTGAGCAGCTGCAGACAGAACAGGCAGATTTTCACTTGCTCTCAATGGAGGCTGATTGTTTCAGATCCTATCCTGAGGTGCCTCAATGTCATGCTAAGGAATCAACAAGGGGCTTGGGACTTTATTCCAGAAGCAAGAGCCTGAAAGTTAGGTGATCTGCCGTATAGCTTCAGATGCCTACAAGGGGAGGGGAGTAGTCATATATGTACTCACTGAGGTGATCGGCTCTGAGGCAGACATGTTGTACAGCGGAGCAGGGAATTGAGGAGGGTAGTGATTTTTTTTTCTGGCATCGAGGCAGCCGAAGGAGCCACCGGGACCTGGCAGCCCTCGTGAGGGAGGCTGATGAGGCGTATTGGGTGCCAGCAGCAGCATCGGGCGTTGTCGCCATTTTGCAGCCAGTTCTACAGGCAGCTGGCAGAAGTTGTGTAATCACCAGCGCTTGTTCTCATGGGGGACTTCGACTTCCCAGATGTATCCTGGAAATACAGTACAGCTCAGGGGAAGCAGGTTAGGAGGTTTCTGGACAGTGTGGAAGACATCTTCTTAACACAGCTGGTTAGCGAGCCTGCCGGGGGGTGGCCTGCTAGACCTTCTGTTCACAAACAGAGAAGGACTGGCGGGAGGTGTGGTGGCTGGCACCTGGCTTGGGCAGAGCGACCACGAAATGGTAGAGTTCTCTCTTCTTGGTGAAGTCAGGAGGGGGAGCAGTAAAACTGCTGTCTTGGGCTTCTGGAGGGCAGACTGTGAGCTGTTCAGGACACTGGTTGGCAGAGTCCCTTGGGAGGCAGTTCTGAAGGGCAGAGGAGTCCAGGAGGGCTGGGCGCTCCTCAGTAGGGAAATCGTAATGGCGCAGGAGCGGTCTGTCCCCACGTGCCTAAAGACGAGCTGGTGCAAAAGATACCGGCCAGGCAGAGCAGAGAGTTGTGATGAAGGGCTGTGGATGTGGTCTGCCTTGATTTCAGTAAGGCTTTTGACACTGTTTCCCACAGCATTCTCCTCAAGGAACTGGCTGCTCATGGCTTGGACTGGCGCACGCTTCGTTGGGTTAGAAACTGGCTGGGTAGCTGGGCCCAAAGAGTTGTGGTGAAAGGAGTCATATCCAGCTGGGGGCCGGTCACCAGTAGACTCCCCCAGGGCTCGGTACTGGGGCTGGTCCTCTTTAATATCTTCATCGATGATCTGGGTGAGGGGATCAAGTGCACCCTCGGTAAGTTCGCAGACTACACCAAGTTAGGTGCGTGTGTCGATCTGCTTGAGGGTAGGAAGGCTTTAGGAGGATCTGGATAGGCTGCACCGATGGGCTGAGGTCAACTGTATGAAGTCCAACAAGGCCAAGTGCCGGGTCCTGCACCTGGGGCGCAATAACCCCAAGCAGAGCTACAGGCTGGGAGATGAGTGGTTGGAGAGCTGCCAGGCAGAGAAGGACCTGGGAGTATTGGTGGATAGTCAGCTGAATATGAGCCAGCAGTGTGCTCAGGTGGCCAAGAAGGCCAACGGCATCCTGGCTTGCATAAGAAACAGTGTGGCCAGCAGGGCTAGGGAGGTGATCGTCCCCCTGGACTCGGCTCTGGTGAGGCCGCACCTCGAGTACTGTGTTCAGTTTTGGGCCCCTCGCTACAAGAAGGACATCGAGGTGCTTGAGCGGGTACAGAGAAGGGCGACGAAGCTGGTGAGGGGCCTGGAGAACAAGTCCTACTAGGAGCGGCTGAGGGAGCTGGGCTTTTTCAGCCTGGAGAAAAGGAGGCTCAGGGGCAACCTTATCGCTCTCTATAGGTACCTCAAGGGAGGCTGTAGCGAGGTGGGGGTTGGCCTGTTCTCCCACGTGCCTGGTGACAGGACGAGGGGGAATGGGCTTAAGTTGCGCCAGGGGAGTTTTAGGTTGGCCATTAGGAAGACCTTCTTTACTGAAAGGGTTGTTAGGCCTTGGAATGGGCTGCCCAGGGAAGTGGTGGAGTCACCATCCCTGGAGGTCTTCAAAAGACATTTAGATGTAGAGCTTAGGGATATGGTTTAGTGGAGGACTTATTAGTGTTAGGTCAGAGGTTGGACTTGGTGATCCTGGAGGCCTCTTCCAACCTAGATGATTCTGTGTTTCTGTGATATTATTATAGCTAAGATGAAATAGTGTTAATTTCAAAATATTGATAGAGGGTGTGTTGATGCAGAGGCCCTTGTCGTGTGCTTATGGCAGTCCCAGAACATCTGTAATCTGTCTGTGTTAATTCTGGGCAGAAGGTCATCTCTGTTTACAAAGGTGTGAATCTGTGCATTTACTCTGACTAGTCGTGACACAACCGTGTCAGCTCAGTGCATTGCTATGACCAAATGAGTGAGACATGCTGTGAGATGTAGATTCAAGAACAGAGCTTACCTAACTCAAGTTGACTGTTATGACCTGATAAAACATATGTAGGTATTTTCTCTATCACCCATGTCACCTCATTACCTACCTGCTGCGGGTGTTCCTGCTTGAGCAGGGACTTTGGACCAGATGACCTCCAGACATCCCTTCCAACCTTAACCACTCTGTAATTCTGTAATTTTAATGGACAGTGACAGCAGATGCTGTTCCTCACCTTATTTGTTTGCTTAACCCAGAAGAGGGTAGTGAGGTTTAGACAGAAACTTTCCACCTGTAGAGGAGACAGGAGCCATCCATAAGCAGGCAGAGAGACCACACAACCTAAAAGTTATCACCATATTCTGGGGATGTGAGCTGCTTGCTTCTAATGTGTCTGCAGTCACTTAAAGAAACTACTATGTAAACATTCATGTTAGTTTTGATATATATTATTTGATTTTGAGCACTGCAGCTACAAATTTTTGCAAACAACTCTGTTTATCAGCCATCCGGAAGAAACTGAGTCAGATACATGACTCTGGCAAAATCTAAGCACAGGCATTGCAGTCACAATGCGGAATTAAGGCTTAGTGCCAGGGCATTATGGCAATGTTGGAAATGCTGCATTACCCCAACTTAGTATTATTCAGGGTAATGCTTTTTCATGTGAAACTGAGGTTTCATCCTACTAATATCTGTAATTAGTAATCAGTGGATGTTAGGAAGTGTTGATTTACAGTACAATAAATTCTGTGGGGGAACAAAATGTTTTCATGTGTCCTTTTACCACGAAATTTGAATTTACCAGTTGATCAAATTATTTTTGTGGAAGCATGCTCTTCCCAGTAATGCCCTTTCGGGATGCTTGGCTCGCAGGTAGCTATCGTGAATCCCCCTCTAGTGGCGGCAGGCAGAAAACGAACGTTTTTAGAGCAGGCTGCCCAGAGCTGGCCTTGAATGCCTCCAGGGATGGGGCATCCACAACCTCTCTGGGCAACCTGTTCCAGTGCCTCACCACTCTGAGTGAAAAACTTCCTCTTAATATCCAACCTAAATCTCCCGTCTTATCTTAAAACCATTCCCCCTTGTCCTATCACTACCAACACATGTAAACAGGTGTTCCCCCTCCTGTTTAAACACATTTTTATTCTCAAGTTAGTTATCAAGCTATTACATGTTGATTACTCTATATAAAATAAATCTGATAATTTTAAAGAAGGTTGCTTTTGATGCATCTGTGCACCTCATTAATTATCACTGGTCTAATTTGTCACACTGTTGTCAGTCAAACAGAAAGGCCAGGCATGAACACAGCACAGCTTTAGGCATATTCACATTGCGTGCTCTTTTCAGATTTCACATATGTAAGTGAGAATAGTCCAAAGATGTTTATTTTGCTCTGTTATGGTGAAGATTTGAATTGCAGTAACAATTAACATAGCACTTGTCACGAACACTTGTGCAACACGTGTATTTACAGAGTAGTGCTCAAGCACGTAACCTGTCACTGGCAGTACAATTTGCTGAAACTCCATGTTATCAAAAACAAACGTAGACTGTAACTCAAGATATAGAATACAGAGAATCCAGCATTCATAATGTTGAATTTAAATTTAGAGTAGAGTAGAATTTGGCCTTATATGTGACAACAGTCTGCATTACTGTCAAACCATTATATCACTTTGTTGAAATATGATTTTTCATGCTTGCTTATTCGCATGCAAATGCTATCAAGAAAATTCTCATTTGTGACACACTGTAAGCTGTTACTCTGCACTTCTGAAATGACGGGCTGTGCTCTTTCTGGCTTTCAGGGTTGCTTAGAACAACTTCTTAAGCCCACGTTATGTTGTACGGTTTTAGTGAATCACTGTTTATGATGTTATGTGAAGTATGAGCAAAGATCACAAATGTGACACCTGGGCAACACTAATCTTTTATTTCTGTGTACCGTTATGTTGGACAGGATTTAATAGGTGCATTCATTTGGTAATAAACATAATCTTCCATATAGTATTAGAACTGTGACTTCAGGTTTAAGAGGAGGAGAATGAAAGCATAATGTTTATTGAAGCAAACCAAGAGAGTAATTTCCTGGCATTTCCTTTATAGCACTACTTTCCTAGTGTGATAGGATCATTTCAGGCATGTCAACATCGCTGAAGGTGATTGCTGAGCTTCTCTACTCACTGCAGTTAAAATTTGCCTTTAAATTCAGCTTGCACTTCTGGTGCTTCTACTTTGCCTTTGTCAAGGCACTTAAGTACTATGTTTTCAATATGAATAATCCCAGTGAAGTCAGAGACTTCATAACCCCCAAATCTCAAGATCTCTAAGCAGTAGAATGTCGTTTGAAGGTATTTTACCCCCAAAATAGGATATTAAATTGTTCTTTTTTTTTATTAGCTATAAACATAAGTTCTTCCATATGTAATAAAAATGCAAAGACTTAAACTGCTAATGCCAGAAATGCCTGTCAGTGGGGTTTTACACGATGACCTCGTGACCTAGGTACGTATGCAATTATACTGTGGGACAGACCTTCAGCTGATGTAAACTGGGATAATTGACTGAAATTGGCGACGTCCATCTTCTAGTGTTTGGTATCTTCTACATCATATGGATAAACATGCAGTAATTTGCATGTCAAGTAGTAAACAGTATTTTGTTCTTCAGTTTGTGATATTTCTTTTGGAGAAAATGGGATATTTACAAGCACAAGTATCAGATAAATATCAATAAGATATTGCATCAACTCTAGGGCCCAAAGTTTTAGGGTAGTGACTGACTTGGGGTTAAACTTTTTGTGCTAAACATTCACTTCTAATTTATTTTATTGTATCAGTTTTGTGGTGTAGGCATGGTGTTAACAATTAGAGGCCACAAATGGTGCAGCCTCAGAAAATCTTGCGAGTGCTTAATGCATGTTTGTAACCTTTGTTTTCCTATCTTATACTAAAGCAAAGAGATCTGCGAGGCAAATGAAACCATCATGTGCCCTATGTGTGAACGCAATTGCACACTACAAAAACTCAATGAAAGCTGCATATACGCCAAGGTAATTATTAGCTTACTGCTATCATGATAATTTTTGTCTCAAGGTCCATTTTTATTATGTAATGGCAGCCCTTGTTCCAGCAAAGACTGCAAAATGTGTTGTTTATCTACAGAGTTTTCAACCTCTGCAATCCGTGCTTCTAATAAGGGAAAAATCTGAAATATTCAGAGATGACTCTAAAACTTGTTTTACTTTTTTAAAACACTTCCTTCCAAAATCCTTAATATTTTGATCAATTTATAAAGTCCCCTGAGTAACAAAACTTTTCTTGGAATTTTTATCCTACTTTCCCTTAAAATTAACTTCTTGCTTTGTTTTCCTTGGTTGCTTGGTAATTGCAATTCTGCTCCTGCTAAAGGAATTCTCTAGCATTACCTAGGATTTCAATGTGTCTATGGTGTGCTTTGCTTTTTCAAAATAATGCAAAGAGTTTACACAACAAAATATTTTTCTACAAGCAGCTATCCTGCAAGCTTAACTAATCATAAGCACTTCAGTGCAGCGTTAACAAGTGAGTAATATATATTTTGATGTGTGTTAATGTTCATAACACGAAGAGCAGCCTTGCCATTTTTCTTGTAATTCTTTAGCCCATAAGACAAATCTTATTCAGCAGTTTGTATTTGTGGAGCGGTGATTGTCTCTAGGTTGTGGCAATGCAACAAAACTAAGCAAAGTGGAAGAGAAAAATCAATTTTCATTAGATTTTGAAATTTGGTGTTTAGACAGGACTTGGAGTGAAACTCAACATTTCAAAAGTATGTGTGAAGCAATATTTGAAAAACATATCATCTTGAAAAACGATTTGTATTTTTTTAATTTAACTTTCTATTTTTTAATGCAAAATTTTAGAAATGGACAAGTTGTTTTTCATTTATGTTATAATGTTATATAAATATAATATATTTAAGGCCAACCTGTGTTTGATTTTTAAATACTGCTGTAACTTTATAACAAAATATGGCCGCATTAATTTTTGTCCTAGCTTTTTGAACTCATTTCATAAGTTTTTACAATGTGTACTGAAGGTAAAAGCTTTTTCAATTGAAATAACATTATGCAAATCTTACATCCCATCTGAGAAATGTCCCTGGGGAAAATAACATAGGCTCCCAACTTTTCCTGCGAATGGTTTTGCTTTGAAAAACTGGCTGGCCATAGACTGGTGCACAAAAAACAAACAATTTTTCTTCTACTAGGATTTGCCTCCTCTGGATCTCCACCAGTTCGATCTAATCATGTTATGTATGCTTTCTGCATACACGGGTAACATGTACTTCAAAAAACTGATTCTCAAGGGGTAGAGAGAGCCTTCTCTTTGGGAAGGAATACGATTACCATCTGGCCATTTCAATGGCGAAAAAATGGACTTTTTATAACTGAGGATATAACTGTAATGCCTTCATTCACCATGTTGTCTCTAAAGAAAATTACACTGCAGCTTCACTCGTTTCTCTCGCTAGGAAATGTCAGGTTTCCAGAAGGGCTTGTGATCCTGCTGGATGCTGCTGTGTTGTTTGAGTGGAGCAGCAAATACCCAAACGTATGTCAGCAATTCCTCTGTGCCTGCACAGAAAGTAGTGAATGAAAGCAATCTGTAAAGCTAGAGAACTACAGTCTGATTTCAAATACTCCTTTGTACTTTCTGAAGCATCATTAATAATATAAATAGAAGTAACCTATTTGAAAATAAGGCATCCAATCTGCTGAGAAATGGAAATGGCATTTCCTCCTTTCTTTCCTGTACCTGAAGTGGAACTTGTCTGCCTTTCCTTCTGGTTTTGTTGCTGTAGGAACATGACTTATTTATTCATCTTCCCCACACACAAACCAAGGACTGTTTGCAAGAAGCTCTTCCTGTTTCATTCCAGGGAAAGGCATTCATATTCCAGGATGTGTTCTGATCTTTTTTCATTTCTTTGAAATAACCCATTGTGTATCAGTATGCTGAGTTTATTAGAAAAGTGACTTCACTTTGATTGAAGTCACTTTGATCTCCCCAAACCTGCTTATGTCATGAGACCTGTCCCATTTAGACAAGGACTTGGGTTCATATTTCATATTACTAGAACTGCTGTCAGGATTTCCTGCATTAAATTTGCCTTTCTTTCCCAATATTTCCCAAATTTCCCTTTAGAGTAGTATTTTGGATAAAACAAAGTAATGCAGAACAAATCATATACTTGAAATGTTTTTTTCATCCAAGTTTCTTGCAGGGCTGGCAGACAAAATACAAAAGGTGCATTTTTCCTTCTTGCTCCTGCCCGTTTATTTCATCCCCTCCCTTCTTTCTTCATGTCCATTTAAAAATACCCCATTAAAAATGAAGTTTGTAATTTAAGGGAAGGGCATGCTACGTCTGAGTTGTAATCTGCATTGCTGAATGCCGTAACTGTCATTCTTGCCCACGTTAGGTGGATTATTTGATGAGCAGAGGTGACTAGCACAATGCATAATGGCTCTTTGGCTGGTACTGCTCCCAGCACACCTTGCCCTAGGGCCCAGTGTCAGGATATTAAATCTGGGTGGACTTGAAATGTGTGAAGTCATGTGTGATGGTGACAATATCAGTCAGGTGTGCTGACTGGCTGGCACTGAGTCGTGGGGTATTTCACTTCTGCTTGGAGGGCTCTGGTCAACACTTACTCCAACTGCACAGTTAGCCTGTAAGACAGTCAAATCTTAATTCTGAGAGCGGTGCTGAATAGTATAGTCCAAACACCTTCCCTCAAGACAGAGCTATGTCAAGAGCAAGATACATATTTTCTACTTTTAACAATACTAAAATGCTGGGCTGGGTTGGGTTGGGTTTGTTTGGTTGGTTTATTTCCTTGGAAAGATGCACTCTACTGAGCAGAATATCCAAAATCACTTGCTCACGCACATGTATAGTCAAAACTGAAAGTATTCATGAGGTGTACCCTACTGCATTTATTCACCTGTCACATTTTTGGCTCCATACCCATTATGGTTGTATTTTCCTTAATGGAACCATATTTTGACGTATTTCTATGTACAAGTGATCCCACTATAGGATTCGTACAGGGACCATTTTGGATTTATAGATACCTAATACCAGATAGTAAATTCCCATTTCTTCAGAAGCTTAAAAAAGTAAACAAAACAGAAAACTGACATACTGATTAAATCTATGTGGTATTTTCAGTAAATTCTCACAATATGAGAGTTAATTTACTCAATAAGAAATAAGATAGAGACAAAAGCGGTACTGTTTCTATTAACTTTTTTTTTTTTTTGCTTGCTTAAGTTTTCTCTACCAAGTAATCTTGCTCACCCAATGAAGCCAACTTTCTCTGAAAGAATGAAAATCTGTCTGCATGGGCAAGGGCAGCCCTTGCTGGAGCCCGTTAGGTAATCTGCTGGAGGCGGGCTGCCAGCCGCTGCATCCCCAAACACCTCGTGTACAGGATGTTCCTACTGGCCAGAGTAACCTCAGATAGGAGAGAAGGTCGTGGTACAGCCCAGCTCAGTCTGGTTACCTGCCCAGTTCCAGTGGCATAAGGAAGGGTTCCTTTTCATGAGAAAATGATGGTTGGTTCTTCAGCCTTCATTGGAGTCAACACCAGTGAAAGTAAATTCTTTTCAAGAATATGATGTTCTATTCTGAGTTCAGAGAGCAGGAAATAGCCATAAATTTTTTCAATGGTATAGGACAATACATTTCAAAGCAATTTGCTGCACTTTTTTATCATTAGTTATTTATTTTTAACTTCTGGTGATCATCTTTCTAACATACGTCTTTTGACAAGGTGGTTTGCTCTATTATCTCACAATGGTTTGTGCTTTGGGTGTTTCTTTTTTTTTTTTTTTTCCCTCTTATATAAGAATGTGGAATGTATGCTTTGTTTACTAATGCTCAGCAGCACCTTAAACCAACTTTCGTTAGAAGAAATTCAGGCCTGCTGTCCATGTATAAATTACATTGCTGTCCACTGGCAACCTTAAATCTGTTGAAAGTGCATTGATCTTAATTTCAGCTTCTTAGCTACTGTTTCTTCTTATGACTTGAATATAAGAAGCTCTGGATTTTTGTAATATAAATTCTGATGTTTGCATGAGAATTGAGACATCACATTCACTCATTCAGATGCTTAGTGTGTTCCATAGGCTTACAAAAACTACTCCTTATTTTCTACTGGTAAATCTTGGATTTTACAGCAGATAAGCTTATAAGGAAGAGTGAGATAAAAGATAAATCCAACAAAAAGGAAAACATTCACGAAGCGAAATTGCGTGCAATTTAGATTTGCATTTCTCCAACAGTGTTTTAGAATTTATTTTATATTTGTGGAAGTTGAGGGACACTAGCCTTTTAAGAAGGAGAATACGCTAACAATTTTAGAGGCTGAGATTTCTGGATGAAGATGAATATATATTATTCTTACCTGCAGAGAAATTGCAGGATAGCTTAGAACCAGTAGGAAATTAAATCAAAAGGGACATTAAGTAACATGTAGAAGAAGAAAAGTGAAAAGTCTGAAGTGATTTAAGCTTATGAAAATCTTAAAATAGAAAACATCAAATGGAAATTTGACCCAGGATAAGAGGAGAATTCTGGAGCAATTTTTAGCCCGTCTGGACAGAGAGCAGCTCTTACTGTCTCTGAAGCAAGTGCTCTGGAGAGGCTTGAAGTGATAGGCTATAAAAAAACAGTGAAAGAATGGGCCAAACATTGGTAGAAGAAACGTGTGAGTAGGCCTTCTTGCTGTAATGCTTGGCTTTTAAGTTCTGCCATCAGTTATGTACTCTGGGCTTCTTTGGGGCAGAAGTTAAGGTAGCAATATTGCTTGTTCCTGATGTATTTGTTTTCTATTCAGGTTACACATTTGTTTGATAATGGAGGGACTGTCTTCTTTGCTATTTTCATGGCAATCTGGGGTAAGTAATTTTTGATTTATTCTTTTTTTTTAATCAAACTGACCCTTTGGGGGATTGCTGAGTTAAAGGAGATTATAGTTCATAGTAAAACTTAAAGAATGATTTTGTCACACAAACATTTTTTCCTCTTTTCATCAACTTCAATTTCTCTGTACTCAACAGTACGTGAAAGTAATACCTTTTATACCTTTTGTTATTAATGTAATGACTGTCCTTAGTATCTTAAATATCTTTAAGCTCAAATTTTATACCATGCATGTTAGAAGTCTTTTACAGTGGCAAACATATAGGGTAATTTACTGGTCTGGAGTCAGTACAAAAATCAGAGTCTATAGAGAATTGTTGTAGAATAAATGAGAATGCTAATTAGAGGGAAATGAAGGGAAGATTTGATGATAAATGTTTACAGCAGTTTAACTACTTATATTCAAAATCTCTGTCTAAATATCTATTCAATATGTTCATTCTAACATCACACACCATGTCATGGGGCATGAAGTAGGGTGCCAGGACAGGTGTGGTGGTTCCAACATGACATACTTGGAGGAATTAGCTTTCGATTAATATAATAATACTTGGCTGTTGAAAAGTAGGAAAGACTGGTATTAAAAGTAGGACATGATTAATTTTTACCAGTATAAATATTTGTCTGTGCAAACCCTGAGATAAAAACACCAGATCATATAAATACAACTGTCTGAATTGAGGCCAGTGTTTTACAGTTTTAAATAGTCAAATGGCACAAAACATCTTTATTTACATAGCATGTACAAGTAAGGATTAATGATTCTAACTTACAACAAAGGAGGAACATGTTACAAATTTTAGAGGCTGGCCTGGTAAAAATTAAAACCAGTATACAAGCAGTAGTAAAACATCAAAGCACAGCACAAGATAAGCATACACATTCAAACAAAAAATCATAATTTGATCGTTGAAAATCAACGCACTAACTGAAGGGCACGCTTCAGTTGCTTGCCTTGATGATATTTCTTCATTGGCTCCTGATACTGCTGTGCAATTACTGATAAGTAATTATAATAATAATTACTAATTATTAACAATTACTAATTGTAATAATAATTACTATGCCTTGCAATTACTAATAATTTGTTTCATAAACTCCTAAAATACATTGCACTATAGGTGTTAAGGTTCATTTCTATGTAGAGAACACTGGTAGCTTCTTAGCATCTCCTTGTCTCTATCTTTGAGTTCTCCAAAGAGAGAACTCTTCATTTTAAGCTGAGGCCAGGAGCATGAGGAATTTTCGCATGTGATGCTGCGTATGGTTATCAGGAAAGATGGCATAATATGTGCTAATGAAACCAAAAGCTGAGCAGTACGTTTTTGGTCATATCAAGCAGGTGCTTGTGTCTCAGTTTTTCAGTCTGTAACCAGCACGCTGGAAACAATGTTAGAAATCAGGTTCTGATTTAGATAGGAAACATGCAGTTTTCATGACTGACCACTGTAGGAATGGCAGCACTGCACTTAGACACTCAATTCTGTAATCTTTGATATCATTTGAAACAAATATGTGTTTTCATTCATCTGCTGTGTGACTGAAGTGTTTTCTCTGCTTGGTGTGTGCATGCATGTAATGTACTCACAAATCACATGAACGCACATTACAACGTTCCCAGTGAGTTAGTGAAATCACTCCATCAACATTACCCACAGCCTCCTGAATAACTCAAACATTTTAAGATATATGTTACCCAGTATGTATTCCACGTGAGTAGTGTTGTTTTTTTTAATCTGCAATTTGTACTGTTTATGCTATGTCTTTTGTTATGTCATTGTCTTTACAGTTGTGTCTTTTTCATGTTCTTTCTTTCTATGTAGACATTTCTGGAAATTGCAAACGGATAAACAAGCCTTGCAATTGTTTGCATTTTATTGTCATAGTTTTACTTGTTAGCTGGACAAAAACAGCATGTTTTTTTAGAATACCAATATGCATGTCAGACATAATTTCTTTTCTTTCATGTTGAGATAATTATTTCTTGTCTAACCCTTATAAAACTTCATGCATCGTTTCTACAGATCTAGCCTGCAATGCAAACAACAGATCAGTTTTACAGATGAATAGAAGTTGTCTTTCATTCTTCCCTTCAATAGTGTTTCTAACTGCATTGTCATAGTCAGAGGTGAAATTTAGTCCATGTTACTTGGTAATTCCATTTCCATTCTCCCCAGCAAACTTCAGCCTCTGACAAATGCCAATAAAACTAATTCTTTTTGTCTATTCTCTGAGAGAAGTACAAACATAAAGTGGGGGGAAAAAAATGCCCTGAGTCATGAATCAGATTGGAATGATATTTGGAATACTTTCACCTTCAAGCAGTTAAACTGGAGGAGTGGGGAGAGAAGGAAGCAGGTTGTATTGATGCTGAAATATCATTGCAATCCTAGTTGAATTTTGTTCTGTTGTAGTGCCTGCACATTTGGCTAACATTACACAAGGGAGAATTTTACCTGTGTGCTATTTCCCTGTGTTATTCCTGAGAAAGCAAGTCTAAAATCTTCCCAGGAAAACTTCGTCTATCATCTAATTACAAAGCAGAAGACTGCTGCCTGCCTATTAAGTGTCATTGTATCTCATGGTAACAACTGGGAATATAACCCAAAGCAAACATTACGGTTCAGGATGGGATGGTGTCATGTCAGCCATAGGAATGTCATCAGCTGGGCACCCTGTGTTGTCTCCCTCTGCTTTGTCTGCTGTGCTGGTTTGGTCCCCAGGTGAACTTCCAAAGCTTGTATCATATGGTCCAAGCGAGTTGTCTAAGTGGAGAACTGTAAGCGTAATGTGATTATGGTTTATATATTGCTTGAAAGATTCTTATGCCCGTCACGGTTCAGTTCATCAGTCTATCACAGCTAAATCCAGTTAACTTCTTTACTACATATTATGGTCTGAGTAAGGAGAAGGTGAAGGCCCTGACACAAAATCTGAGGATAAAATGTCTTCCCAGGAACAACCACTGAGCACTACGTGGGTGGTCAACTTGAAAAGCTAGTTCCTAATCTGACTTTCTGCTCCTAATTAGGGTTAAGTTTAGTATTATGTATAGGGCTGCTTGGAAACAGAAGAAAGCACAGAGTTGTGTTGTGTGTGGGGTTGCGTAAAGGCTCCCAAAGGGAGTTCAGGTCCACCCAAAGGCTTCCATTGGGAGCACTTTTTGATGGGCGAATCTGGCGACGTGTATGTGTTTTTTAGGGTCCTAATTAGGGTTAGGTTTAGTATTGTGTTTAGAGTTGTTTGGAATGAGAGAAAGCGCTTACTTTCTCTTTGTTAAAGTAATTTACAAGGAGTTATTGGGAAGGAAGAGGGTGGCAGAGAGTTAAGGGGAAAGATGTTTGTTTCAATTTAAAAAAAAAAAAAAAAAAAAAAGGTACTGTCAGTTAAAAAAACATTTGACTGGAGTCGATTATACAATGCTTAATAATTCAGTAAGACCAAATCATTTAAATGACTCCGTACAGAAATTTAAATGTTCTTTGGCAAAACTCTTGTGCTATTTCTTACCTGGGTCATTTCTTGTATCATCATAAAGCCGTCTGTGGGAAAATGATTCAGATCTTTTCTTACCACATATAAAATATCCAATCAGACCAATTAATATAGATCCCAAAATGGCTCCTACTATGACACCAAATATTACTCCTCCTTTGTTGGTTTTCCCTAGGATATAAAGAAAGGAAGAGACAGTTTAATGAGAACAATAAACTGTAAAATCAGATAATTCACTCACACTTTATAGCAGTGGTAAGAAATCTCTAAGGATCTGAAATGCTTTGCAGATTATGACTAAAGCAAACTCTCTGCTGAAATTATCTGCCTTGTAAAGGAAAACAGACATCTGCCTCATTTTGAAGGGAGTAACCAGGAATGGAAGGGGAAAAAAAAAGACCAATGAGTTTGAGTCAAATAACAAGCTTCATAGTTTAACTGCAGAATCAAACACTCTCCTTTGATTTAAAGAAATAAGCAACAATCACTTTCTGAATGCAATTACTTGTAAGAATGTAAACCAGCAGTTAAAATAGCAGCCTCTGAATCTCAAGTGACTAAATTTTAGAGTACCAGTTTTTAAGTATCCAAGGTAAGATATCCAGTAACGCTTTCTATACCTGTTCAATTAGCAGAATAACTGCATTCCTCAAGATTTTCCTCAGATTTCATAAAACTTTTCTTCAAGGTATTCTGTTTTTGTTGAAATTGAACTGACTCTCCCACCCCACTTCCTTTCCACTCATGTTATCTAAATATAGGGAACATTGTAGTTGTTAGGACTATGATAAGATATGAACTATGATAGGAAATGTGGAAGCATGGTACTTCTTCAGTTCTTAGTACAAACCGTACTCTACTAGATATCATGGAAAAGCCTTTCAGTCCTGTGTGAAAAGCCTTGAAAGCTAATTCAGGGCAAAAATTACTGCATCTTGTAATCTCTTCTTTTCCTGAAGACTTAATTCAGAACAGCAGGATAGAAAAGTGCGACGACAGTTTTATGTTCCATTGTTTTCCCACACATACTCAATTAAATGCAAAATGAGTAATTCCTTTGGAAGTATTTATAAGAAGTCATCTTTGGTCACAAAAGTTTCTGAACTTCTGTAAGTTGATATATTATGCATTTATAATGTTATTTCTATGCATCTGCTTTTTAGGTCCACTACTGTAGGTCCAGATAAATGAGCAGTGTCTGTCATTAGGTTTCTTCACTCTTGGAATTGTAAAACAAACAAGCAAACATCAAATACATATTTTTTTAAAGTCATTAAATCACTTTTTATTCTGTCCTCCATACAGATGATCTCAAGAGATGTTGAAAAGCGTATTGCAGGATTGTATGCAACTGTGATTTTATGCTTAAATAATCAAAATGTAAAAAGAGTCAGCTGATTTATAGCTGAATGTGAGAAAACTCCCAAAATACGAGTTTCTGTTTTGTTTTGGGTGACTTTTAGTCTGGACTAGTTCACCTATTAATTCACACAGCTTGTGTAGCATCCTGTTCAATTTAAAAAAAAAAAAAAAAAAAAAAAAAAAAAAAAAAGAAAAATTGATTTCAGAATTATTAGTTTATTAAGCCGCTTTAGTTAGGTGTTTACCTTCATTGGTACCTTCTGGATTAGACGATGTAGTAGAAGTGTAGAATTCAGCTGAATTCATAGTAGAATTCAGCTCTGTAGTATGCTGACTGGTGTTGAAGTTCATTGTTGGACTGTCCTGCTTCACCGTGGGGGATGTCAGAGCAATACTTGTGGGAAATGTGGTGGGATTGATCGAAGAGGTGTAACCGGGGAGTGCTGCAGCCGAATGGGTACCCTTAGTGACTGTGGAGTTGGTTGGTGTCACTGTGGATGGTAGACCAGTAGAATTAGCTGCAGAATTTGTGGTGACTCTAGAAAAGTCACCTGGTATTGTAAACGTTGCTGAAGATGTTGAGTTTCCTTTGAAGTTTGTGGCAGAGTTATTTATTCCATCGTTTGATACCATAGTGAATGCTGAAGATAAATTGGTAGCTACGGTAGTGGACATCAGAGGTGTGCTGGCTGTTTGACTGCTCATCTCTGTTTCTGTCGTTACAGTTGCAGTGGCATTTGTTGGTGCAGCATAACTGAAAACAAAAGGTTTTATGGCAAACAGAAAAATAAAAGTGATTCCGTAGGAGGGCTGCATAGTATTGACGTGAAAACTTGATTTGTTATATAGAGAACCTGCAAGAAAAGAAATTGTGTTGTTGTTTATTATTATTATTATTCTGAGAAACAGAACTACTTGGTAAAGACATGCATAAGCTTGTTTAAAAATAAAAATAAAGCCTCTTATACTGTAGAAACCTCAGTAGTTCACCACATGTTGATGCTGAAAACTTTACATTGAGTATTAATGAACTTAATATTGACCCAAAACTATATTGATTATCAACCAAAGCTTTTTACACAAAAAACTTTCATGCTTCTATAAACAAGCTTCATACTAAGACGGGAATAATCCAAAGCCACTTTGTATACAAAGTAGTACTGATATATATATTTGGGTGGCATGTTCAAGGCAATGTTTTGGTCAGGCAGAAACTCTAAGAGGATACTAAAGAGTTATGCTCCATTGCAAAGACATAAAATTGTTACAATTAGCCCTGAAAATTGATGGGTAAGGTTTTGTGACTCTGGGCAGTGAGTGTCATGTGAATTCTGCCAGGAGCAAACGGAAAGCTAATTCAGTCCAGGAATTATGGATGATGCTGAATCTGTGAAATGGAAGCTTCTTTTCCTATAGAAAACTGGAAGCTTCATATTATACATTATCTTTTTCAAATATATTTAGAACAATGAGGGATATTCATCTTGAAGTCCCTTCATCATAGCAGATATCCTGTTCAGTATATCAGGGATTTGGGGGGTGGATGGGGTGCAGTTTTATGTTTGAGACAGGTTGAGATCATGCTGTTCTTGACTGCCATACATAACCTATTACATGACAGCACAGTAAAAACTATAGATAAGTTGTATCTTCAGCTTTGTTAATTAACTAGGTGTCCGTGTATGTGGGTACTTTACCATCTGAAGAAAGGAGATGTACACCTGAGAAAAGTAGCTTTATTTCCTTTGTATTCAGCCACCCTTCCTACTGTCTTGCACTTTCTCCTGTCTTTTATTATTATTATGTATTTAATTATGCATTTTCACCAGGTTACTTTGTTTGTATGTTACGTGGTCAGGGCAATGGAAAGTAACTGTAAATAGCAGTCAGCCGTGGATAATGCTATATCAATGGGTAGATGGTAATTACTTATCATGTCAATGTATCTCAGTTTGTATCTGTTCTTATTTCTTTTGTGCTCTATTAAATGCTTTCTGAGTTTTGTGGTGAAAGTGGTACCATTAATTACTTGAAATGCATGTGCATTTATAAAATGTTGCTTAATCTGCGTATTAACATTTTGATCCTCTTCTCAAAACTCCTTGTTTCTTAAGTTAAGGTCTCTTAAATGGCTGGGAGAATCTATGCTCATTAAACATATGCAACTTATTTAGCAAAAGATAAGAAAAAATGGAACTTCTGTTTCAGTTAAACTCAGGATAACCACTCTGACCCCAAATGAGCTAACCAAAGAAAACCCCTCTGAAGTTCAATAATGAGCCCCAGTTATATTTACAATTTGAGTGATAGGCTGTTAGCTGGTTATGAAATGTTGTGCAATCTGAATCAGATTTTTATTTGGTAGTACTAATAATAGCTACAAAACAGTGAAAAAAATAGTTAATATTTAAAAGTTTTCAAACACTCTTTCATTTTGACAGTACTCTTGTTTTAAGTCAGTGACATGATCTTTCCTTCTTTGTATTAGGCAGCAAAGTGAATTTTGTCATACCTTGTTATCCCTTTGCTGTAACTTAGCTATGTAGGGGAATTGCACTCAATTGACTCTAGCTGCAGTTTTCATTTGTAGAGCAGTGTACAAAGGAGTCAACATCCTTGCTGAACAAATTATTAGTATTTTTTTGTGATCATCTTTTTCTTTGGTAATTCTGCTTATGGGGGACCAAAACGGTGAAACCTGCTTACTTTGAATATTGTATATCGTATCTCTAAGGCTGTAATGAATTGTGCTTCCTGGAAACCCTTTGGCTTGTAGTAATTAATTCTTCTTTTTTGAGTATAATGTTAATGTTCATAAAGTTTAGACAAACCCCAAAGTTCCCTGAAGATGCTCATCCGCCTTGGAGCTTAATATGCGAATAGCACTATTCCAAAAACAGAGCAGTACTGTAGACTAGTCAAAACTTGCAGAAGAGCCCAAACCTTAAGTTACCTCATCAAGTAAGTGTTTAAGGAAACTATGAATAGATAGTGGTTTTTTTTGTTTTTTTTTTTTTGTTTGTTTGTTTGTTTGTTTTTTAGGAAAAAAAAAAGTCTCTCCTTTTTGATTTACTGGTGCTCACGTTAATCAGTACCAATTCAGCTGAAATCAATGCAGATATTTATTTATTTATTTTTAGCAGGATGAATGAATTTTTTACATGAGACAGTCACCACTGTGTTTCTTTACTGGATTTTTCACTCTTCACATGTTGCTTTGTTGCTAGAGTCAATTTGAAGTTATTAGTATATGTGCATGCACACCTATGCTCTGGAGGAAGCCCTGGTCCTCTTCAAGTCAAGTTTCCTTGTGACTCCCCTGGGGTCACGCACTTCACCGTGAAGGTTACGTTGATATTGTATCTGGCTTTTTCTCCTGAAGTAGGTCAGATTTCTACTGAATATTTCTTCCACACATTGAAAAATATATCTTAATGCTTATGTGGTTATTTTCTGTATATATTCACTGGTATTGTAAGTATTTAAAAATAGATTTTTGGCATAAGTAAAATCGCAACATGTATTTTATGAATATGACAACCCAGCACCTAACAGAGGTAGGTGTAAAGTGTGCAAAAACTCAGCAACTATTGAGAAAATAATCACTTAAACTTCTTACGGGTAAATAATATAATCTTTAGAACTATAAACTCAGAGCATCTTTTTTTGCATGTCAGTAAACTGAGCCTTGTACTTTTTTCCTCCCTTACAGTAGGGGTTAGTAAGTACTATAATTTATGTAGTAAACAATAACATGATGAGCAAATTATTAATGGGTACTTCTTTGTTTCTTGTGGTCTGGAGTAGAGCGTTCGGATTTGCAGAGCTTGTACATGTACTGTGCTTTTTAAGGTTCACAAAAGCAGATTTTTACCTTTACTTAAAAAAAAAAAAAAAAAAAAAAAAAAAAAAAAAAAAAAGATGGAACAAATATAAAGCTAAATATTAAGTTTCTCTTCTAGAGTTCATCTTCTGGATGGTGCCAGAAATGTGTTGGATATTTGTTCCAGTGTCTCTTTGCTCTGAAATTGATTGCTTTCCGAGGATTAGATATTTCTAAATATATTAAGCAATGAATATTTTTCAAGCTTAAATGTATCTAAGTATTGAACTCAAAAAATAATTTATAACTATTTTGTAAATTATAAAATGGAGTATAAATACTGCATTCTACAATTTGGTTAACTTTTCTCTTCTGTTAATAGCTAGCAACCTGACATGATATATATGTACTAGCAGAGCTGCTTAAGTGTGCATTGTCACTAAAAAGCACGAAGAATAATAGACCAGCAGTACCTTTCCTTGCAAAAATTTGGTCTAAGTTAGCATGCACGGAATACTTCCTCCCCCCCCCCCAATTTAAAATGGACTCTGAACTGACTCAGAAGTACGCTCCACATAGAATATGGCTGCAGCAGTACCTAGTGCCTTCCTGACCACTATATAAAATAGTACTGTAGTTATTAATCCGATTCACTACTAATAAGCTTTAAAAACACGCCTTAGACTTACCTTTGAGCTCTCTAAGATATGCAAGTCCCTGTTGAAATACTGCTGTGGCACAGAGTGCAGTTGGTCTGGTGGGAACACTGGAGTGCAGGTGCTGTCCATGTGACAGTGTCGCACTTGTCAGGAATGCACAGTACAGGTAAAGTTAGGTGGGGCAGTGCTTTTCTGAACACAACAGAGCATTTGGGAACCAGACTGAACAACTTCCCCGTTGTCATGTCTGAGCTCTATCATTACAGAGTTCACAGAAATTGCAGTATTCATGGTAAAGTGGGTAGGCAGTACTTGTTGCTTAATCCTTTGGAAGCCTTTTGAACCCTTTCAGAAGGGCGACTACTTTTTTGTAAACTGTATTGTTCCATGTACTATACAAATAATAATTTATCAAAAAATAACTTATTATCACAGGGTTTCCTACTGTACACTCTGTGAGAGGAAAACTGAAAAAAGAGGCTTCTACAAAATAAAGCAGAAAATTAAGAAAAGTATGCTGTTAGAAAGTTGTGTCTATTTTAACTTATGTACTGATTTAGCTTATCATTTTTTTTATTCTTTTGCTCGTTGTGTGTATTTGTTCTAGACTGGTATGTGGTGTAGAATGACTCAGAAGTGTTTTTAGTATTGCGTTACTGCTTGAGTGGAATGCCGTGATGCTGTTATCTGTATCCACTTTAAATTTTTAAAGAAGCAAGTGCAAATGCAGTTTCATAACTTGTCATCAAGATATGAGGATATGGCATATAAAGGAGATAGTTATATAGAACAATGAATGGCATTTTCATGAAATACTGCAGTGGACAAGCGGAAGGATTTCTGTGAATGGATCAAGATCTACCCTTTAAATTAATTGTCCTGCACAAGGTTAACAAGGTCTGTTAAGAGGAGGGTGCACAGGATCTGATCCTATGAGTTTGGTTTTCTTTGGACTCTAGCATTCCCATAAAGGAGATTTTCTTCAGTGTGCATCAACAAGCTTCAAATTTAAATTTCTTGCTTGTCTGGGTGAATTTACATCTAACAGATTGATCGGGATATGTGAAAACAAACACCACAGATTTCTGCCCAAATTTGTATCTTATGCAGCATTAACCAAATGACAAGTGGTATTATTAGGGTCAACAGTATGCTTCCCGCTAGCACAAACATTAATATTTTCATAGGCACATGGTTTTTGAAAATAGCAAGACCTTAAAAAGCATTAAAAGGGCTCGGGTTCTGTTGAAATGTTACAGTTGTGTGAAAGTCTCTAGTACTGCCCTTGGTTTCAGCACTGGGTGTGTTAGGGTGCGCTCTCTCTCTTATTTGTTGACAGTTCAGTTCACCTCTTATGAAAAGTAAAAATTGTTTGCTTGAGTGACTTAAAGAATAATGGGGAGGTGCTCTGTTTGTGACTCAGTTCTTGGCTAAGTGTCCTATACCTGCAGCGTGGTGCCAAGATGCTGGCCTTCCCTCTGTTCCTGGAAGACGAGATCTCCTGCAGTGAGCACAAGTGTTAACAGATGCAGAGCTGTGGCCATCTGGAGACAGGGTGGTTTGGGGTACTCCAGGCATGGGAGATGAGACTAGGCTGTCATTCAGCTGTAACCTGCATCTATGAAGTAGCAGATTCAATTCTGAAGAGTGTGTCTGCGTGGTACCAAGTTTGTAGGACTGCTTTTGTTGCACATATCTGCTGTCAAGGAGCCCTTCTGATTAAAACTGAATGAGGAGTGGGACCGAATTTTCAGAAAGGACCTACGTGGCCATGGGCAAGCTCTGTAGAGAGGCAGTGGAGATGGTTCCCTTACTCCTTACTAAAAATCCTCTTTGCAATGACTTTTTTTTTTCTCAGGGAAACAAGCACACCATTCATCTTGACACAGTGACTTTTAGAAAAAAGAAAAAAAAATCAGAGACACGTTCACATAGTAGTCTTGGGTTCTCCAGATTTTGTTTTGTTTTATTTCTCCACTATCTTGTTCCCATTAATATCATTTAACAGCAACCGTTTGTCTTTTCTTGTTCTTGGCAATGTCAATTTTTTGTTACACTTAAGATTGTATCAAAGCACAACCACAATCTTTCCTGCCTTTCTTAACCAGCAAACATCATCCTTTGTCTACTGGAAGATTACAAACTGAGTAAAGCACATGCCTAGAGGTTTTAGTTCAGTACAAGTACTGGTGGTGTAAGGGCAGTAAACATAAGGTAATTGAAATAAGAATTGAGAGAAAGTTTTATAAGTGCACAACTGACAGAACTGCAAACTGTATTGCAGAGCCCTAAGTGAGTGTGCCTAAAAAGTAATAATAATAAAAAAAAAAAAAAGAAACACACATCACATATTCCAAGATTTAAATTTCAGAATTACAATAGGAGCTGTAAAATGGGAAGCAGTGTGTCTTGGGGAAAGCAGGAGAGGCACCAGAGAATGTGTTCTTTAGGGAAGTAGAAGCTCGCATATGATCTTCTAAATTGCCCATTACCCGGAAATGTCAAACAGCCAGATTAGGCAGAAAGAAGCTCTGCCCTGTCAACGCCTTGTTAGATCAAGAATGTTCTTGTCTTGCTGTTGAGATGGTTGGATTAGTCATCTGTTGTATGTCTCGTTTGTCTACTGAAGAAATGGATAAAAGTCAAGGCTTGGCATTTCCGAGCTGCGAGCTCAGGGGAAGGGATGAGTCAGTAAGAAGTGCCTAGCAACTGGGGACTGGAAGGGCTCGATTGCAAGGAGGTCTGACAAGGTGACGTTAGCAGGGTAATAGAGCGAAATAAAGGCAAGCCAGGAAACATACACACTTCCTCTAGAACTGGGCAGTTGCTTGGTTTTGGTTTCTCTGTCTCTAAATGGGCTACTTCTTTAACTTCTATTACCTTTGGTTGTAACTAAGTGAACAACTTAATTTGTGCAATTACAAACATATCTATTCTGGCAGAAGACTAATGGATATCTTGGGAATGCTTCTTAGAGCAGGCTGACAAATAGAGGACCATCTAACACTGTTTAGCAGAACGTGTTGGTCTTTTTCAGTCACATAGAAAATCATTGTTTGTTTTCTGTATGCCATAGGCTTACATTGCTCCTGAGTCCTCATAGAGTGCATGCTGGGAAAGGATTTTTTGTGCACAGCTGTGGGTTTCGTAACATTTCTGAGTCTCACACTGTACTTGTTGCGATAGCATTTCCAAGGACAGTGAAAAAAGGCTATTTTAACCATAGATTATTGAAGAATTGTGCTGCTTAATTAAAAAAATCATAGAATGGCTTGGGTTGGAAGAAGGGACCTTAACGACCATCTGGTTCCAACCTCCCTACCACAGACAGGGATAACTCCCACCAGACCAGGTTGCCCAGGTCCCCATCCAACCTGTCCTTGAACACCTCCATGGATGGGGCATCCACAGCTCCTTTAGGCAACCTCTTCCAGGGCCTCTCACTGAGTAAGAATTTCCTCCAAACTTCTAATCTAAATCTCCGCTTTTATAGTTTAAAATCATTCTCCCTTGTCCTATCACCATCTGCCTGCATAAAAAGCCCTTCTCAGGAAGGGCAAGCCCACATTTTATAAGGAATCCCACCAAAACAAGGTGTCTTACCCTTTTTAGCTCTTGTTCTCGTAGTATTTCTATGGTAAGGAATAGGCAACCTCAGTGGCAAACTGCATTGTTTGGGAAACTTAGAGTTATTTATTGGTTGTAATTATTTTGATAGAAACTACCAAAACCAACATGAAGGATATATTTATGATCTTATGGAGATAAAAAAATATTTATTTAAAGAAATATCTTAAAGGTACACCAATAAAAAACTGGTATAATTGTGAAAGAAGCATCATTGTCCTTACTCAGAACAGATAAATCAAGATGAAAATCTAGCTCTGCATTAATAGATACCATTGTGTATGCTTATTCTTGTTTCTTCAGAGAAATATAAACTGTACAGTATATTTTGAATAAAATTAAAGGCAAAATAACCTAAAAAGGGTGGTAAGTGCTTCTCTCTCAAGTGCTTATACAGCAGAAAGCAAGAAAAAAATATATAAATTATTAGATGAACATTGTTAAATAATTTTCCAATATTAACAATTATTATCTTGAAGAAGAAAACTTTCAGTTTTCTGATTCTATGGGAAACCAGCCAGAAAATGATTAAGGAAAGTTACCATGTTACATATCTTATGTATTGTTGATTTTCTTGAGATCTGCATGGCCTTTCTTTCTTTCTTTTTTCCATAATTAAAATGCAGTTCATTTCCACAGCTACAGTCTTTCTAGAGTTTTGGAAAAGAAGGAGAGCTGTGTTAACCTATGATTGGGACCTCATAGACTGGGAAGATGAAGAGGTAAGACAAAGCAGAAGTAAATCTGTAGATCTTGCAATGACCACTATTTAAGTGTAAATAACAACATACTGTATGCCAGTAATCTGAATTTGCCATTCAGATTGTATTTGCATTTATTACATGAGTTGTAGAATACACCAGTGTACTTGAGACTATACAAGAATAATTGTGTATTCTGAGACTAGTGTTACAAATACTAAATATTAAACATGTCCTTTGAAAAACTGAGCACAAATCTTTTGTTTGTTTGCTTAGCTTGCAAAGGTTTCTTGAACAATGATGATAAACCCAGCTGTAATAGCCATAATAATGAGGTGGATCCTTGAAAGAACAATTCAAAGTTTCAGCTTTGGCAAGCCCAACCATTGAGGCTCTAAGTCTTGTGGAGTGATTGATGTCTGCAATGCACATCAGTATATTCTGGGAAAGAGGAAAGAATGTTTATGGTTTTCCTTTCTGGGACACAAGGTTGTGAAGAGGCACAATCTTGTAATGAATAGGGTGAACAGACAGCTCAGTTCAGCCACACATCTGGGCAAGGATGCCACAGTGGAAGTAAACTAGACTCCTGAAAGTGAAATGCTGCACATACAGAGGACAGAAGCTATGACTGATGTCAGCTCGGATCCTTACAAGATTCTGTGGTCTCTGGTACTGAAAGTTCCTAATCCTCTCTAGAAATAGAACCAGGACGAACAAAGGCACAGAGAGAAGATTTTAAATCCCTCTGAGAGGCATAACTTATTCATTTACATTCTGCTATCAGCATCAGCACTGGTCAAATGATTCTATTTGCTCTATAAATCACTAGTGAGTATAGCTGTAATGTGATGTAACTGGTGATTCACATGCAGCATAAGTCAATAGAGACTGTATCATGACTTAGTTTATGACTTTCCACAGACTTGTTGATACAAGCTAGGGGCTTTTAATAAATGGTTTCATGTCACAAAAAGTACCATCATAACTGACATCGATTTATAGTTTTGTTATCAATTTCTGTAGAGAAACAAGTGTTTAAATACTATGAGCCATGATCCTTTTAATACTCTCACATAGTAGGGAAGGCTTGTAATGTTTCTTTCCTTCATTGGTCTCTGGCATGGTGTCTGAGCATTTTCAGAAGAGCAAATTGTTTGGATATTTGAATTGGAACACTATAAAAAAAGAATTGGTATCAGTATAAATTTCTTATATCAAATATATGTCTGATTTGTGATTGGTGACATAAATGGTTCAACAAGTGGAATCTCTCTTGTCATTCCAGGAAGAACTGCGCCCCCAGTTTGAAGCTAAGTATTCCCAAGTGGAAAGAGTAAATCCAATCACAGGAAAACCTGAACCTTTTCAGCCTTTCCCTGATAAGCTCAGTCGACTGATGGTGTCTGTCTCAGGAATATTTTTCATGGTAATGTTTAATAATATTGGAATTATTGTAGTCTTTAATCTTATCTTGATGTGGATACTAATGAATGCATTCCTGAATATTAGTGGATATACGTAATACCAGGAAAACTGCTTCGCTCAATCTTACTGCTTGTTGAGGGATATCTTATTTTTAAGAGATGTAATATAGTTGCATTGTAAAAGCACAGCAAAGAAATACTGGAATTCAGCAGCTTAGTATTTTGGTTCTCTCAAAGTCTGCTCACCAAAACAAATTAGAGTCTTTAAAACACTTGTTAATTTATTGAGTCAGTAGAAATTACTTCAGATACGTTTTTCTTTGTTCTAATTTTTCTATTCATAAACATGTATCTGTAGATTTCACTGGTCCTCACTGCAGTGTTTGCAGTTGTTGTGTATCGTCTGGTAGCCATGGAACAATTTGCTTCCTTCAAGTGGTATTTCATCAAGAAGTATTGGCAGTTTGCAACATCTGGCACTGGAGTCTGTATCAATTTTATGATCATCATGTCACTCAATGTTGTAAGTCCAATTCATTTAAAGGAGGTATTAATTTAAAAGCAATTTATATGTTACTGAGTTTACTCTATATAAGAAGTATGCATATCCTTGTCTATTTATACAGCAGTGTTCAAAGCTAGTATTTCAGGGATTTTTTGCTCTTCTAATATTGCATGTGTCAGTGTTTTTCTCTACTGCCTACTTAATTTATCACTACACTTCTTTGCTTATGTCACCAAGTCATGCTCATACAGAGTACTTCTTTCTACATTTGCTTTTTTTTCTCACATCACCTTTTGCAAAAAGTCACTTCTCCATATGGATTTAAATTATTTTCTTGAAGTAAAATCTTCTTTTTTCTTTTTTTTCTTCATTGACTACTTCTGAATTCTCCCCTTTCTTATTCAAAATGCCTAGTCCTAGAAGGACTGTGATATATGATCTCGGTTTAAGCTTTTCCTGTTATGTAAACCACAGCTTTAATCATTGCTTATGGAAGCACGTTGTGCATTGATATAAACTCTTACTTCTTTAACTGCAAGAGCATGTATCATTTTTCTATTCCTGTGTAGGCACAAATATGTAAGACAGAATAATAGCACAGCAAACAATGGCTTTCCTTTCTGTTAAGGACACTGCATACTTAATGCAGTAAGAAAGCAATCTTCAAAATAGAGCTGTCATATATTTACTTCTGTTGTTACGTATGATAATTCTCTGTCATAGAAAGTTCATTCAAGTGAACAATCAGACCAAAATTATGGACAAAGCTAAGATGTACAACCTTCACTGTCCTGATAACTTGATGCCACAGGGCAACAAAACAGCTATGCTGTGATGTTTTTTTCATTCTGCATTTGACATCACAACATACAGGATTCTCTGTACTTACAATACCTCTTATTTCTGCGTTAGGTGTACGAGAAGGTTGCCTATCTTCTGACAGATTTAGGTATGTACATCTTTATTACTTTCTTACTAGCAGTGATATATATCTTCATACTTTGATAAAATAGTTTTTTTTGAAAACTTCATCTATGCATACTAAAATACTGGCATTTCTGTTAGCATATTGGTAATATCAGAGAAATAAATGCCGTGATGACTTTGTTAAGGAAATGACACAAAAGAGGAAAAAAAAAAAAAACTTTGTGTTTTAAAGTGTAAAATGAAAAAATTGTTATAACAAAAATCAAAACATTTTCTTTGTTACAATACTAAAACAGGTTTTTTTTTTTTTAGTTCTACCCAAATGCTTTGTCATTTTTTTAATTGGAATTTAACTATGGAAAAATTGTGTTAATATAAAATTACATGGTTCAAGATAAAAATGTCATAAATTTTAAAGTAGCTCTAATTCTGTAACATTATAAATTTATGCTAACACTTCTCTTTGCTTTTTATAAAGCTTTTGATGTATAGAAAACAAGAAATTCCAGACAGCATTTAAAATCTCCTACTATATGAATGTTATCTTTCAGTGTTTCTTCTCACATGCTGTTTTTTTTATCCCATGTCCAAGTACACAGCTGATCTTATATTTTAAAAGCAACCTTGCTGCTTAAATTTAATAGCTCCCTCTTCTGGTTAAAATATTGAAGAGCATACGTGAAACAACATGCTTAAAAATTTGTGCATTACAGGTAACAGGCAGTTGAACAGATTAGAAAGATTCAGTAAGTGTAGTCAATTTATTCAAGTTACTAAAACACTAAAGTACTTTTTTCAGATCATAATTTTTTCCCTCTTAACTAAAATTTTAAAATACATTGTTACATACCAAAGAATTGGAAAGAAAATAGTGATTCTATTTACATAGATGACCTCATTTTTCCCATAACACATTTTAAATAAAAACAGTTCATCTTGAACTAAGCGTAATGAAACAGGTTCCATCTGTGAAATAGGTAGTTCTTCCTAAAGTGTCCTGCTTCCAAGAGCAGGAGAGAATCGTACCTTCTGAGGAATATCAGTGTCCATATGGAGAGGCAGTATATGTAAATTTGTAGGATGTTTTATTTCAAAGCAGGCCACGTTTTTAGAGGTAAACAATCACATAGTAGAAAATATAACTTAAAAATCAAGGCAGTTTGGATTTTTAAATCATATAAATATTTGGAAATTTTATTCTATGTACTATATTCCAAACTTGCTGCATCAAAGAAATTTGAAATTTTTGCACACACACACAAATAAAGTTATTTTAATCATTTGCATCTAGTTCTCATTCCTTACATTCTGCATTTGTTCTAATTCTTTATGTTCTGCATTCTGTTCTAATTTCTTTACATTCTGCAAACTGTAAGGAAAAACATCCAAGCCAGTGTAAACCTACACAGAATATTTGTAATCCTGATAAACATTTTTGCAGTTCTTTCCAAAAGCACAGAAGGAACTCCATTGTTTCTTCATCGTATTATAAATTGTTTTAAACTTTAAAAGCATTAAGATAGAGGAAGTGTCAAGGATGAATTAGTGGTCTTCTGGAAGTATTTAGAGGGTGAGATATTTGAGTGAGAAACCAACTGACCATTGGTTGTCTCTTTTCCATCTGCTTTCCCTGGCAGTCCCTGTCTATTGATCTGCTGATACCACATGCTTTTGTGTAACTGTGAAAAATCAAGATTCCTCTAGCCTTAAAATTAAACATTCACGCTGAATTCGGAACTTTTCCATAGAAGTGGAAATATACCTCCTATGAGAGGTATCTTCGCTCTGAGCTATTCTGTACCACAGGACTTGTCTCTTCTGTTTCCACACAGAGCCATCCTAGCCTGAGCTGGGCATTTTGTGACCTGCAGCTGGAATACTTGGAAGGGGAAAAAAAAGTTAAATGCAACCCAGTGGGGCCCTATGACTTGAGAGCATCACTTGTTTTGTTAGTGTTGATTGATCTGTGTGCACTTAGGCATTATTCAATTTAATTTTTGTTTATATGATATATACTGTGTCTTTCCATAGAGCACCCAAGAACAGAATCCGAATGGGAAAACAGCTTTGCCTTGAAAATGTTCCTCTTCCAGTTTGTCAACTTGAACAGTTCTATCTTTTACATTGCCTTTTTTCTGGGCAGGTAAATTATCTTTGCTAGCTGCTTTTGAAGTAAAGTTCACACAGAAGTCTACTCCTTGGTCATTTTACAGGATTTAGGTTTGACAGTTTCTGAGTGTAAATAATAGCGCAAATTGTTTCTAACTGCATGCAAAGGCAGGACTCTTGAAATCTCAGGAAACAAGACAGTGAAAAGTCTACTTTATAAATGGGTGTATGTAAATGTCTTTCCTACCAAAACAAGAAATCAGAACTTCTGAAAATACAGATGCTTCCTAAATGTGCATCTGTATTCAGCCCTGCACTAATAAACGTGATTCATATTTTTTTCTCCCTTATTCACTTTTGGTTACTTTTCCTAGGACCCATTTCTATAAATACTAACTATCGTCTGGCAGGTATTATACAGCATTAGGAGGTAAAAATTCTGAATCCATGTTCTGTATGTCTCTTCAGCTCAGAGCAGGAGTTATCATACAGTTCTAACCTCACCTTCACCTGAGTTGCTCTACCATCAGATTTGCCTGTCTGACAGAGCCTACAGATGATTTCTGAGTAGCTTCTATAATGTTTTATAATGTAATTTAAGTTCAAGATTGTTTGAAAGAAAAAAAAACTTGAGTAAAGATTGTTGGTAACACCTGATTGTTACATCCAGTAACAGTCATTTGTTACAAGCAATACATTTGTCATACAGTTTCTAAATTAATATGTGTCTTGCTGTGTATTGTGTCTTGTAGGACCCAGACCTCTTATTTTTTCTTTCTCATCTGCAACTGTCATTGAGGTTATTAAGAATTTTGATTTAGTTCATTATGCAAAAATCTGTTAGATCTCTCAGAAGCATTTAGTTATGATGTGTTTGGAAGTCATTTTATGCTTTTATGTCTGAGGGTGCAATCCAGTGCACATTTCACTCGGCCAAGCAGATCTCTGTGCTGTAGTAAATTCCTACATATTGCAATAGTTTATCTTCTTAAAAGCAGATTAGAGAGTTTGAGTATCTAACATCTAAAACCTCTGAAGCTAGGATTTTTGTTCCGGACATAATAAAAGCTTAGGATTGCTTGCAAAATGATGGTTCCTTTGCTTGTTTGCAATCTGAAACTACCATATCCCACAGATACTGGATTTAAGCCTATGTGATTTAATCTGTTTATATTTCATGAGTTTGCTCAGTGGACGTTGTGAAATAACTACTGATACAGAGCGTTCTTGGAATGTTCACTGAGAAGCAGAAATCTTATTTTCCAGATTTGCAGGCCGCCCAGGAAAGTACAACAAGCTTTTTAACAGATGGAGACTGGAAGAGGTAAGCAATCCTGTTTTGTGTTCCTGTGAAGTTTACGTGAGCAAAAAGGAAAAGCCTGTAGGACATGAACTATGTCCAGCTTGAAAGTATTATTATTCCGTTTAAGTGTGGTGAAGAGTGAACTCTTATTTATAGCAAAGGATAGGAAACAGGAGATGTGTTTTTCCTTCTGTGTTCTCCACTGTGCTGAGTGACTGCACGACACACTCAGTTCCTTCTGCCTCTCTCTTTGAAAATCAAATAGTGATATTCTCGTACCTTCCTGGCACTTTGGCACTACTGAGTCCTAGGTGATTGAGGAATTTTTGGATAGAGGACATATACATAATGCCATTGGCTTTCCTTATCATCTCCTTAACTTCTTACCAGTATGAAATGATTTAAAAGATGAAAACTATTATTTTCAAAATTTAGCTTGAAAATATGTTAGAATTGCACCTTCCTTGGGAAGAGTAGCATGCTGAAGCTATCTCCCGATTCTGAAAAACACACTTCTGCAGAGCCACAAAGTAAATACTATAACTTAGTAGTCTGTGGGCTAAAAATATACTCTGTAATTGCCACGCATGTTAATATGTTACTTAATTTAGCATACACTGTTCTGGCAGTTGGTATGGTTAAGATACTGGTAGCAGAGATTCTGTTGCTAAGTCTCAGTTTGGATCTAGGCTATTACAAATAAAATACTACTTCATTCTTTTTAAATCAAAACATATGTTTTGGTCTAAATGATATGAACTATATTGTTTAACATATATCTAGCACACTTGCCCTTAGCCCAGGTAAAGCACTTCAGTTCTCTGAAAAATAAAATATCTAAAGAGTGTTCCATTAAATTCTGTGTTAATACTTCTGTTATTAATACTTTTATTAATATTTTTGAGTATTTTTCTCCATACTTATTTCAGTATTTTCTATTCACCCTGTGAAAAAAAATAAAAATTAACAGAATACTCTGACTTTAACTACTAATCTTTTTCTTTTTCATTTCAGTGTCATCCCAGTGGCTGCTTGATAGATCTGTGTCTGCAGATGGGAGTTATTATGGTTTTAAAACAAATGTGGAACAATTTCATGGAGCTAGGCTATCCGTAAGTTCTGTTGCTAATATTTGTTTTACAGATAATGGTTCCATATTAGTGCTGATTCAGCAACAGGGAAACATCTTTATATGAATGGAAGGTAAAATACCACCTTTAATTAAAATTTATCAGTCTTGATGAAGATCATGTGCAGGTGCATTGCTGATCTCTAGAAGTATACTTTCAGAAGGACGTAAAATTGAATACTTAAGCCGGTTCAGGTTTAAGTGTTTTGCTTTATCACTCAAAACATAACGTTAGTGTTGATTTTCAGCCATCCCCAAAGGGTGACAAGGAATTGTTACTAGTGTTTACATAGTTTTGTGTTCAGTACTGGCTCTGAGGCCTAAAAATACAGTTGTGAAATACATAACTGGGTCTACATTCTTTCGTTACATTCTGTAAGAAAAACTAGAGTAAAAATAGTAGACTTTTGCCAAAATAACTGTTTCAAGAACAACGCTTGCCTGGAGAATGTTTACAGTGTTTGCATCTCACCATCACATACTGTAAATTTACTCCCATGGGAAGCAGTTAAAAAAAATAATAAATAAAAATGTTTCTCTGGCTACACTAACTAGCTAAATTGTTTATTTTAAGTTCATTTCATTTGGCCTTATACAAACAGAGCTGTCCAACTACTGAAAAGAGTAATGGGCTAAGAGTTACAGTTCTTTTGAAACTGGAAAAACATATTTTCAGCAAAGGAAAAGGTTGCTCATCAAATATTAATTTAATCCAAGTCTCAACCTTGATAATGTCAGAAAAGGTTACACTTGCAATGTGCAGGCAGTCACTACTGCATTGTTGTGAAATGTGCATTTCTGAAAAGAAGAAATCTACTTGAATTATCAGGCTTCCTGTCTTTTCAGCCCAGCAGTATCTTAACACTGTCGAGAATTTATTTTAGAACGTGCTTGTGTTCCTTTACGGAAAGCAGCGTTTTGTTTTGACAAAACCATTGTTTGCAACTGAGGTCATTCAGTAACAAGACAATCAAGAGTGAAGCATTAAATCAGTTTGAGCAGGAAAGAAATCATAATAAAAATACTTCAAAATTATTTCCCATATTTGGTCTTTTTTTTTCTTCCAGTAATACCTAGAAACAAATAATAGCCTTTAAGTGGTACCTTTGTCAGTACTTTATAATATTTTCCTATGTATAATACTTCAATGTATAAGACCATTTAATAATTATAACTGCTTTGTGAAAGGACCTCTGCACAGCTTCATAAAATGTCTTTAGCAGCATCTTTTTGGATACCATGTCCTGCTTCAAAAGGAAAAATGTCCTGTAGAACATCTAGATTTATAGGTTTGTTAAAAAAAAAAATAATAGGTATATACTTCTGTTCAAAATATTCTAGTGCCAGCGTTCCTAATGAGCTCTAGTTACTTGGTTTGTCTTTTACAGTATTAATAATAAAGCATTTTTCTTTTAATGCTTTCAGTATATGTGATTTTTTCTTGTTCTTTTTTATTGGTACAGGTAAAAATCCTTAAAAAAAAAAAAAAAAAAAAAAAAAAAAGGCAGGTTCTGTATTCTGAAAAGCTTGTTTGTACAATGCCTGACATGCTATGTTAAAGACAAAATTTAAATCATCATGAAAAGTTGGAAAGGTGTGAAAAATATTTGAAATTTATTTTACACAATATTGTAAATATTTCCAGAAAAAAATACTTAACACTTAGGTGCCATTCAAAACAATAGCAGCTAGTATTGCAAATTACTGAGCAAAAGCAGTCAATAATACTTCGTCTAATACAGTTTATTACAGAATTGGTGGTCACGACGCAAAATGAAGAGAAGAGGACAATCCATGGAGCATAAGATTTCTCTACCTCAGTGGGAGAAAGATTGGAATCTGCAGCCTATGAATCTCCATGGCTTGATGGATGAATACTTGGAGATGGGTGAGCAAATTTATGGAGATGTCAGGAGGGTTTTTTTTGTTTTGTTTTGTTTTTTAATGAGAAGGGACTGGGCAAGTGGGAGGGGAATGTTTTATGTTAAAAGAACTTTTTGCACATCCAATTTCTAACCACAAAAATGCTTATCTAGTTTTACAGTTTGGCTTCACCACTATCTTTGTTGCTGCCTTCCCACTGGCACCTCTCCTGGCATTGCTGAACAATATCATAGAAATAAGGTTAGATGCATATAAGTTTGTCACCCAGTGGAGAAGACCTATGCCTGCAAGAGCAACAGATATAGGTGAGAGAACCTAACTATCACTGTCTGGTACCATTTCTCTATGTTGTTGTCTTTGTAACTTGCCCCTTGAACTGGCACGTAACCTACAGATACCAAGGATGACTTAACAGGATGACTGTCCTGTTAAGCAAGAAAAACAAACTCAGCTGCTTAGCTAAAAGGACTTCTCAGATTTTCTTTCCTTTCCAATAAGGGATTGTAGCAGTTACACGTAAAATTTTGAAAACAGGCCATTTGTTCAGATGCTTAAATGGTATTGCTTAAATGGTCCTTGTGTTAGGCTTCTGATTTGTGAAACTCCAGATCCAAGGTGCTCTCCAAAATCAATTGAATTTTAAAATGAAATACAAGAATCAAATTCAATTTTGTTTCAAAATAGAATTAAATAAAAATACAGAAGTGTCTTTCCAGAGTCTTGTACGTGGCCTTTATTGCATTCATTGCTTAGCTATTTTTTCTCAATAGGGTGTGCCAGACTTGATTCGAGTGTAGCCTGTCATGGCAAGAATGTGAAGATGTGGCTTAATCTTGACTTTTTTTCTGACTCAATATTTCTTACTCAAGAAGCAAGGAAAAGTGTATGACAAACAATATCACTAGTATGACTTTTTATGACTCAAAATCACTATTAAAAACTAATGGTTTTGTTACTTATCTTGTTTGTAGGTATCTGGTATGGGATTCTTGAAGGAATTGGAGTTCTGGCTGTCATCACTAATGCCTTCGTTATTGCCATTACTTCCGATTACATTCCACGTTTTGTCTATGCATACAAATACGGTCCCTGTACAGATCAAGGATACAGACAAGAAAAGTAATGAAGATTTTTTTATATATACACGCATATTTCACTGGAAGTACACTTCTGCTTCTGTCTTTGTGTTGACATATTTCATTAGTAATATTTCATCCTTTACATCTTTATGATTTTTTTCACATGTTTGGTGCAAGTAACTTAGCCATTCCAGAGAGTTTGCTGACCAGCTCCACAGCTATATTGGCAGAAAATCCTTGCTTCTCTTCTAAATACATACTACAAAATTCAGTGTACATTGCCCACAGTTTTCAGGTACTTCCTAGATGAATTGTTCTTTTCTGCAATGGTTTTGGTCTGTGTTCTCCCACTAAGTTCCCACACACACATCTATGTTCCCAAACACTCTTGGATCCTAATGTTCTCTGTCTATTTCTCTTCAGAAATACTTTCTGCCAAGGTCCAGAAAGATTGGCCTTGCCATTCTTTAGAACAGTTCCTTATATCATGCTTCTTGACCTCAAGCAAGGTACCTTTCCTTTTTAGCACAACCAGGCTGGTTTCCTAAACTTCTCTCCAGACACTTACTAATGTCTCTGAGTTTGAAGGAGGTGTTCTTTGAATACTAACCAGTTATCTCAGGCCACTGTTTCATGATCACTGCAGCCAAGGCTGCCCTTAAGTTTCATATTTCCCACCAGCTTATCGTTGTTGGTGAGAATAAGATACAGCAGACCACCTCTCCTCATTGGCTTCTCTCTGTAATGAGGGCTACCTGTTTAATAGAGAACTGTGTAATCCTATTTACTCTTTTTCTTGTTGTGATTTGAAGTACTACAGCAAACCTCAGGGAATATAACAAATACATTGTCTTTTTAAATGTTCTTTGCCTTTTAGGAGCCCCTTCTTTACATTACAGGATACATTTTCAGTAGGACAGGATGGCTTAGGTGTCTGGTTTTCCAGGAACATGTAAAAATTACACTCCTGCAGTCATAATTCAGTGTACTTAAGTGATTTATGACATTAACACCAATAAATTGTTACCTCCAAATGTCTATTTGGTATATACGCATTGCTCTCTTTACTGTTCTTCTTTGATTTGGTTCATAAAACCTGTCATTTTTTCAGTATATGTTGCATGAGTAGTGGCAGATTATGCAAGGATATGAAATTATTCTCTTCTCTTCCTCTCTAGGCATCTTTGTAAGTTCAATATTTTTAAGAGACAACAGTGAAGAATGCTGTTTCTAGCAAAATGGTTCATTTTATAGCTGCTAGTAGATAAGCAAAAAAATGAGAAGTAATCAAAACATTTTTAAAAATTATGTTATCCCTGAAACAAAAGTTATTTGATTTCTCCCAAAAACACTTGGCCTCTTTACGTAGAATTTTAGAATTGCTTTTTTCCTTATAAGCAAATAAAACAGTATGCTCACAGTATGTGAATACGCTTACATACAGAATTTACGTTACATAAACCACTTTATAAAGAAAATCCTGATGCTATATCTTTTTCTTTCAGATGCTTAAAAGGATATGTCAACAGCAGCTTATCAGTATTTGATTTGAGTGAACTTGGAATGGGATACTCGGGATACTGCCGGTATATTTAGATTCTCCCCCTGCTGTAATGTAGGCCTAGACATTATTATAGACATTAAATTGAAAGTCGGTGATTAAATTACTGGCAAAAGAGTTTAATTTTTGCCTGTAAAAGTATTGAAGTTCAAGTTTGTTCAACAGGGAAATCTCAGATGCAAAAGCTGTGTTGCAGGATGCAGTGCTAAGATGCTGGAAACCCATGTTCTATTCTTAGCTTTTCGAGGACTGCAGTAAGCCATGTGTTACAGGCCTGTATGAATTATTTCATTTGGGAAACTCCCAATAAGGCTAAAAATTCTTGTTTCATTTTGGTTCAGCACGCTGAGGTCTATTAATTAAAATATGCAAATAAAATTTTTGTTATGTCTGTAACCCAGCCCAATATGACAAACAGTTATGCAAGATGAATACAAGAAATTCAGCATAAAGATTAAATATGACAATGCATAATTGTACTACTTCATGTTTCTTACTTAGCTTTATAGTGAGAGTTAGCTTGGATTCACTAAGCCCTACAGTCATGCTATGTTTATACAAGACTTATCTTGAGAATCTCAACTGCTTATAAGAAAAGATGAGAACCAATTTAGAGCCAATGCATTTGAACTTGATACTCCAAGGTGTCAGCTGTGTAACCAGAAAAAATGTTTGCTCTGGCTTTTTGGAACCAAACAGTACCATCTTATAAGCAGCTGTATTTAATACCTGTATTATAGACTACTACTCTTCATTGAATGAAGTATGCTTTCAGTTCAAGTTCTGTCATTTAGGCAGCTCTGGGACAAGCTTGAGAGCTCCTCATCATATTCTGGGTTTTGAGCACAGACTAACTTAACAAGATTTTGTTTGTCTTACAGGTATAGAGATTACAGAGCCCCACCATGGAGTTCAACTCCATATGAATTCACTTTGCAGTTCTGGCATGTCCTGGCAGCACGGCTGGCCTTCATTATAGTTTTTGAGGTTAGTTGTGGAAAGGAGCTATCTCTTCGAAGTTCAGGTTGATTTTTTATAATAGTCCTGTAAAGGAAGTGTCATTATCATTAGTTGCTAGTTCGTTATAGCTGAAAGAGGATAAAAAATCACTTGCCCCCAAACTGTTGTCAATCAGCTGCTTCAAAGTGAATTGACAGAGCATGTGCAGATTTTAGAGTCCCTCCAAAATCATATTTTCTTAAGTCATCTAATAAATAATGTTAGTTCCCAACAAAACCATTGATGTTTTATTGAAAAATCAGACATGCAACTTCTGTGTACATTAACCACATTTATTACAAGTTCAAGTGTGTGTCAGGAAAATGATGTGTGGCTGTACCCTGATATAAAACTAGAAATGTGTACTAATTTTGAAGAAGGTACGATATACTGTCCGGGGAACTGCTTAATTACTTTGACTACAAGCTCTTAACAAGGACTGCTTGTATGTAATGGTTGCTGTTGTTACTCTAACCAGCAGATCCTGCTGTCTCATATTAATTTCAATCACTAGTCATACCCTTAGTTTTACTTTTGTTAAGATTGCAGCATTTTCCCATTTCTGACAGACTATTTATACACACACACACGTGTGTGTGTGAATATATATTATCCAGAGAGAGATTAAAAAAAAAAGAGTCACATTTTAGTCACGAATCAAATCCCTGTTACAGATTTGCTACTTATTTTTAGGCCCTAAAATTTGGTTCTAGAAGTGAGTATGCATCTTTGAAGCAATTACTTTCTTTCTTCTTTTCAGCACCTTGTTTTTGGGATCAAGTCTTTCATTGCTTACCTGATTCCAGACATGCCCAAAGACTTGTGCGACAGAATGAGGAGAGAGAAATACTTAGTCCAGGAAATGATGTATGAGGCTGAACTAGAGCATTTGCAGAGAGAAAGAAAAAAGAATGGGAAACAATATCACCATGAATGGCCTTAGTCAATACCATGCTGCAACAAAAACGCTGTTTGGAAGTTGAAGAGTGCAGTTTCAAAATGAAGTCAGTCTGTCATCAGTGTATGAGATTGGCAATGTATATATGTTCCTGCTGAGCTGTACAGTTGCAGGCTTTGGTAGGAAGTGGAAAACAGTTGCTTCCAAAGAAGAAAATGAAGAGCCTTATCAGCAACCGGTCTGTGGGGAGCACCAAGTACTGGCACTCCAGAATGTGCAGATGGATTGAAAATTTGGATACTGATTTTTAAAAAGGCAATGAACATTCGTGCTGTTCATGAAGGTACTAACAGCGTAATACAAACAAAAAATTGCCTGTAAACTTATACAGTATGGGTATGACAAAAACAAATTACATGATATCCACTACAGCTTCTGATTGCTCAGCTGCATCTGTAATGCCTCTGAAGAAAAAAAACAAGTGTTGCCTTTGTGGCCATAACTTGATATAAATGAGCTTTCAGGCTTACTGTTTTGTCAGGTTTGTCCTAGTCTCTTGTTGAGATTGTGGATGTGGTCCTACCCTAGAAAAGGGGTATATGGCTGCTTAATATATACTATGCAGTTTAAGATTTGCACATCAGTGTCATTAATTTATCCTTCTAGTCGAAAACCAAAAAATCTAAATTCAAAGAGAAAGCAGCACTAAGAGAACACATTGCATTGCCCACACTGCAGCTGTATTTGAAAATGACATGGCTGTGAGTTGTCTTTCCACTTTTATGTGCAGAAAGGCCACCTCCACACACATTCAGGATGAAAGACCTGTCATTTCCATGCTCTGATGTAGCATGCAGATGTCCAACTGTGTTACTGTTCTCTTTGGCCTGTCTGAGCAGTGATTCCATGACTTCACAGAATGCTAACTTGAAATATTCTAATACAGTGCAAATGACTTTGTTCTGAATATACAATTAACTATTTATAGTATGCAAGCTTATGCAGATATATATCAGACATGCAGTATAACATTTTGACTTGCTTGTTCAGGGAAGGAGAAGCAGAGCACCTTATAACAATGCTCTTCTTATTGTAATAGTAAATGTTCCAGTAATGTGCACTTCTTTTATTGGGCTAAATAAGTCAAAGCATGGGAATTAGATGCAGGCAGATATGTATACAGATTGTATATAAAAGCACACACACACAGTGGTTACTTTTAGATTTTCTATTATTATTTGTATGCCTTCTTATAGTTTTGGGAGCCTTTTTGGATAAAATCACTCTAAAAAGTAGATGTTCATATATGAAGAATCAAATTTCATTTTTTATGTGCATACAGTATGGGGTAGTGTAGCTTATGGTCATAGTCACATTTTGGTGATGAAACTGTCTATTAACATTTCATAATTTGGGAATAGGTAAGCACTTAGTTTAAAAAATCAAAACAAGCGGGCAGTGTTCACTTGCAGAGAAGGGAGTGGGGAAACCAAGTTACAGTCATTCTGTTTATCTTCTACAATTTTAATGATCATTCTTTATACTGGATGAGAAAAAAAAAAAAAAAAAGAGCCAACAAAAGCACATCAACTATAAAGGCTGCAAGTTTTAACATTATTTTAGGGATAAAGCTGCAATGAAATCACTGCTGACAGATATGAGAAGACATGAAATTTTACTTGTTAAAATAGCATGTTGAGCCAAAAAGTGATTCCAATATTCACTTACATATATTAGAACAATTACTTCTTTTTTTCGTATAATGCCATATAAAATTAATTTTAAGATTAAAGAGTCCATCAAAGTAGATGAGTAATATCTGCCAGTGGACCATACCTTAAGTTCTTTACTCATTTCACCACATTTATGAAATTCTGTGGTTAATTCCAGCTCTCTGTGACCAGACAAGGCAACTATAGGAGTATCTGCACTATTACACAAAGGAGGAAGGAGATTGAAAGGTATGATCTAATCAGATATATTAGCCATTAGATCTAAGATAATGGGCTGATGGAACTCAGCTTTCCATATTTTGGAAGGGCTGGGATTTTTCTTCATATTTTGGGTTGCACACTAAGTTCCTCAGGAGTCCTTATCAGAAATATCAGCCCTCTCCTCAGCGCTCATAGATTCTTACTATTTAAGTTAATTTATTCTCTCACTGTTTAATACTGTGGAATATCAAGCACCACTTGATGGCATTAACCAGGTGTCACAGGTCCCATTTTTGTGCCAGGTAGTGATAATACTTCAGTTCTTCAGAAGGTCACAGATGAGCTCTCTTTTTAATGTTTTCTCTAAAAACAAAGTGCCTTGGCTGGCCCAAGGTATAAAGATTTAGAATAAAATCTGGCAAAAATCAGAAATATTGATTATTTTATACTTTCTTGTTTCTGATGTCGATATTGCCACATGTGAAAATATACTTAGGCAAATTCCAACTGAATTTCCAAGTGCATATGAAAGAAAGACGTTTTGTATTTGAGTATGATTTTGGATTTAAATATATATATATTCTTAATGATTTTCAGCACTGGTGTACAGAAATATAACAAAGGCAAGTATGTAGATCTGACATAGTGCAGATTATGCACTGGAAAAGCACAAGAAATTTTGGAGAAACACTGTGTGTGTTCCTTTGTTTCTGAAGGACATGAACAATGTCTGAAGGTTTTGCCACTACTAGCCATTTGCTTAAGCTGAGAACTTTTTGCTAGACTTCATTTAGTATGCTGTTTGCATAGACTGCACGTTATTTTACTAAAGTATAAGGCACACACTGTCCTCAGGAATAATGTATTTTATGAATGGTGAATGATCTTTTCATATTCTAAGTATTGTCTTTCCAAAAAAAATGACCAGTATGAATAGACTGTGCATGCAAGCTGCATTTGTGAAATCTGACAAAGCTTTAGAACTTCAATTTGTGCAAAAGTGCTTTAGATCATTGCTGATCTAATCTATGACAACTTTGCTCTATGCATGCGCCCTTACAGAGACTGCATGAGCAACTAGATATTTTTAAATACAAAGAATTAGTCCAAAATGTCTTAATAATTCCTAACCCAAATCAGTGTTTTGAATCAGACAAAATAAATTTTCATTTCAGAAATGGCAAAAAATCCACATACATTATACATGTTTCTATTTACTTCTCATTCTAAATTTGTGCCCAATGTGTGGGATCTGAATTTTGGTTAATAAAAAGGAAAAGAAAAAATGCGTGGAATTTGAATGCACACAAAGATTCTGTTTCACTGGCCTCCTTAATGAGAAGTTCCTTCTTAGGGCTCAGCGTCCCTCTCCATAGAGAGGGATGCACTCACTGCTCAGTATTTACAGCTGAGTACCAGCAAGGTTGCCTGCAGTTTGAGCAAAGGCTCTCTGTTTGTTACGCTGTCATCAAATTTCCTTACCAAAAAGACAATGCAGTGATTGGGCATCCTGACAAAGTACTAATATTTGGAAACAAAGCAGACCACACAATGGCTTTTTTTTTTTTTTTAAATCTTTTCTTTCCAATCCACTTTATATTTAAGGATTTGTAGAGGAAATTTAGCTGAACTTTTAAGTTTATATTAATGATGACAAGGCTAAAATTTCCAGAGTGTGATGATGGACGATAAGTGGTTTGTGGGTTTGATTATTTTATGTTTTTTTTAGAAGTACATATCTTCAGACCTACAAAACAGACACATCAGCTATGCCCTTTTCTGACAGCAACTAGTCTTGAATTATGTTCTGAGGATCTCATTTAAGCTCCGTAGTGATCTAAAGAAAACTCAAAAGAAAAATGTCTGTTGGGTCTAGTTGGAAGTAAGTTAATAGGTACTTACCTTAATGCATCAATTCATTAATTTCCTGAGGTTTTCTTCATCAAAAGTTCTACAGGAGGAAAAACATCTTGGGAAACACAGCTTTAGGGTGAGTGTTAATAAGGGGAAAGGTAAAAATCAGTGATTTTTTTTTCTTACCTTATTAAGATGACCAGTCTAATATAAGTAGTACACATCTGCAGTTTCTTTCACAGCTGTTTCTGCTTCAAACTCCAAACGCAAGTGCTGCCAGAGAAAACTGATAGAGCTATGGAGTCTGGTGACACTACTTCTGAGGTCCCATGTGACTTCATGATGCTTATTAATCTTTGAGTTTGTACAGGGGCAAATTAGTATGTCCTTATTTAGAAGCTATTTAGAAGCATCACACAATTCTGATTGACTGAAAATGATCCTTGTCCATAAGAAGGAAAAAAATCGAGCTGTTCTCACATAGTTAACTTGAATGCATCACAAATTTTTATTGGAACTACTACAAACCAGATTTTTGTATACACTGAGCAATGGTTAAGTAAATTAAACTTGCTTTGTACAAACAGCCAAATGTGAAGGCAGTAAAGTTAATGGAAAATCAATCATAGTTTCTACTAAGTGTTGCATATTGGAGAAGAGACCCAAAAAGAAAGATTAGATAATTTTGGAAAAACAACAATCCATGTACTAGTGATCACTTAAAATCACAGTAGTACCTCCAGAAGCATTTAATTTTTTGTAATCCTCGTGAACCACTGCTAACATTGATTATTGGGGTTAAGATTGAACCAAACCCAAAAGCAACCTTTCGTAAATGTTTATTCAGTGTTACAGCTGACACTAGAATTCAGAGTTCGCCAGTTAGACTTCTGAGAAAGATGAAGTTATTTTGTTAGTTCTAATGTTTAGTTGGACTAAAACATATGTCGTAACATTTTCTCCAAGTGTTTAAGTGACTTGCAAACCTGAATTTCTGTGGCAGAAAATGTAGCAGCTTTAAAAGCTCTCTGTCTTGTTGGTACTCAACCTCCTGCCAAAAAAGCCCACCTCCTGTTAGGGTGACATGAAACCAACCAGCATTTTGAGGCTGGGGATGATCAGAGGAAGCAAAGGTCTCATGTTCGTCAGACCATGTTCATGAGGAGGCAATGGTCTCGTGACACAAAGTGCTGCTACATCTGTTCCGTCTGCCACTTTCCAAATCACTGCATTTTTCAGTCCTTCTGTCCCTCCCTGCACACACATGTACATCCTGAAGACCCTACACAATTCTGGCATTTTTTAAATGTGAATGAATAGATGTGTATGGACAGTTTTCTCTAATTTTGACCCTGTAACCACATTTAATAGAAATTTGTATTGGCATGATTTTGGCGTAGTTGCGATAGCACAATGTTCCCACAGCAGCACAAATATATAACAGCACAACAAAGAACTCTAGAGAAATCACTTTGCTGTTCCATATTATGCAGGAACTTTTTTAATGCGGGACTGGGATTTTGTTTTATATGGTATATGGTTAATGGTATATTCCCTCCTTGCTGCACTGGAAATTATCTTTTGTCAGTTCTGTTGGCTTGTTCTAACTTCTTGCCATAACCTCTGTGATATTAAATGTTCCCTGTAGTTTGCACTCTTACTGACATGAAATAGTCGTTCAGATGCTACTAGATAAGAAATTAGGATTAAACCCAACGCAGTCCAAAGCTAATGAGATTTTAAATAGTGAGAACATGATGGTTTTTCTGTTAATAATAAAAAAAATCAGATCACCTTTTTATTTTATGTTCTATTTAGATGATTGAGAATTTTGTACTGAAAAGTTGATGAAACTGTTGACTCTAATTTTTACCTAGAGTAGTATCACTGAAATTTCAGTTGTTTGAAATAATCTCATGTAAAATCTAGCTACGTAACATAGTTCAGTCATTTATACTCTGATAGTCCTGGCTAACTTGCAATATCATGATCATAAAAGATTTCTTAAAATGTGTATATATTTGAAATTTATGTAATATTTAAATACAACTTGGTTTCTAAGTAAGAAATTAGAATATAACTTCAACTATTTTTTCTATTCATAAATCCAAACTTTGTAAGTAGTATTTAGAATAAGATTACCACCAAGTGTCTCAGAGAAAGTGACTTTTATGCACTACAAGCTAGAAGTTCCTCTGTCCTCTCAGCTTTCATTTTCTTTTGTGTTTAAGATTATTTCTACAAGCCGGTATGTACCCCAGAACTAAAAGAATTCACTAAGGAAAAAGCTGTTGTTCTGATTAACTATTGTAAGACACTTTTGGCATAAATTTGTCTTTGAGATGCTGTTTACTTTATCAAGGTTTACATGTACAAATGCAACTACTTACTGTATCATACACATTTGAATATTGCATTTTTCAGTAATAAACTTGGATATCTTTCAAGGAGACTGGGCTTCATTATTATAAGTACTCAAAGTTATGAAAAAAATATACACTCTAATAGTGAGCATTCATATGCCTTCAAGTCATACATTGTAAGGAAATAATTTTAGGGTTAAACTTCACTCAGACACTTGTTAAACATTGAACAAATACTGTGGTTTCAGGGTACCTTTAGACTCGCTTTTCAAATTTTCAGTCACTTATGGTCTACTGCTTTCACTAATGACTAATAATTTCTTAAATTTAAGCTGCTGTTTGAATTGACATGTTTCTAGTTTCTTAATCTCTTTTTCTTTCCCACTCAGCTGCACAGGCTAGCTCTACTCTGGAAAGATCAATGGCTCAGGACATAAAGCAAGAGAGAAGATAAGACAGCTGTAATCAACAGTGAATATTTAATCAGAATGGTAATTTTTTCTGAATTCCAATTTAGCCTTAAATCTTAGTAGAAGACTGAGTATTGAACAGCTGATTAACAATTTTAGCCATCAAATGTCAGGCTACATGCTGAATTTAGCAATAACCTGTAGATTGTCTGACCCCTTTACAAATACAAAACACATTTGGGCTCAATGTGCAACTTTAGTTGAAACAAACCTAGTACAGAAATACAGCATTAAAGATAGATTTTTCAGCATATTTCTGCAAAGGTATTCTGAGAGAATAGAGTTCTCACTTCTTTTTGGCCATGAGATATAAAAGATATAGCAGTAGTGTTCACTAAGTTTTGATCTGTCTTGCTAACTGTATCAAGGATAGAAGCAGGAACAGAAAGCATGCCACGTGAGACAACAGGCTGCCAGCCAGATTCAGCTGTAAGCTTTTATGAGATTATAAAAGTGGTGTGAAAGGGAGTAACGCAAATATTGACTTAACTCTCAGTTTGTTGACCAAGTGTCTCCCACAAGCAAGACAGTGTCACTTAGAAACTGTTATTTTTGTCTTCTAATTGAGTATCCTGGGACTGTTCCCAGAGGTAGGGCATGAATACACATGGGATGTAATTTGGAGGACCAGGTAGGACCATATCTTCATCATAAAGATGGTCCCTGATTGAACAAAAACAAGAACTGGCTTCTTCAGAGAAACGTGAGCTAAGTATCAGCTGAGTCTGTAAGTGACTGAGTTGACTTTGATATTTTCCATCTTTTTCATTTAATGGTGGATTCAAAAAAAAAAAAACATCCATAAGTTTATCCAGGTAAGAGGTAGTCTGCTGAGTTTGATTCACAACCTAGTGGACTAGGTACATTCTTGCAAGACATTCTACTGCAGAAATTATTTCACCTAATCATGTGCCTTTTTAATAAAAATTCAACATGGATTCATGGATTCTCAATGAGGAGACATAAAATGTGGGTTTATTTTCTTTATTGCATACAGTTAGTAAATGGATTCTGCAGCTTAAAAAAAAAAAAAAATACACAAACATTCAACCAAACAAAAAGCCTGAAGATAATCTTTTCAAGCTGAAAGGATGTCTTTCCAAGACTAATATGGATAAAGAACAATCCTGGATTTGAAGTAAAATCTGTTACCCTCTTCTATAGCTTTGAATAAGACATTATAAAGACATATTTGTTCCACAGAGGAAGCAAGCACGATTAACTCAGTCAACAAAAGACCAGTCTGGTCTATACAACGTTCCTGTGAGGAGGCTTTTTGTAATACCTAAGAATAGGCACATTCTAGCTCAGCTTAACCTCCATCCTTTCCCCTGAGCTCTCTCCATCAGCTGTGGAGAGAGCATGCCCTCCATCAGAGGGCAGTTCACAGTCTCACCTTAGTGAGAGACCCTAGAAGCTTATCTGAAGGCTTGCTTGTTTTATCACAAGTTCACCTTTGCACGTTTCCCTTCAATGACTAGTTACTGAACAGAGAATGTGGTATAGACGTATCGCAGCTACTTCCTAGTAGGAGTTTCCATGAAAAGATTCATGAAACATTTCTTCTGAAATAGCAGTGCTTCCAAAACCCTATTGTTTTATGATTTCCCAGTTCTGTCATGAAATTCATAAAAATCTGGCCTTTATTGCTATAGAGAGCAATTGTTCTCTCTTGGTCATCTAAAAGCTGGTAAATGCAATATAAAGAGCTCTTCATTTCTGAAGCTGGAGAAATAAAGTTTGATTAAATGTCCCTTGTTCCTCCACTTCTAGAGACGAGATTCTCTGTTCATATTAGTATAGGATTTTTCCTCAGGATTATAACCAGGTAATTGGTTTCTTTTTTCTTCATTGACACTGTTCTTGAAGGTGATATCTTCTGTTCCAGTTTTATTTGTAGTAACTGTAGGTAGATTTTTTTCACAGTCCACCTGAAAAAAAGAAGAAAAATACTTTAGTAGTTTGAAGAGTGCAAAAAACTGCTTTTTGTGTGTGTGTGTTGCTTAGAGGGTATCACGTTACATGGTGAAATGTTTTTTCCTACATTTCCCTGCAGATTCAAGTGCTTCGCTACTTAAAATGACTGTCAGACCCACTAATGTGTGCTGTTTAGTGTCCTGTCTCCCCACACTCACACCCTATCCCCCCCCAACAGTCACTGATTTTTCTCGTTTCCCCATGGAAAATCTCTAATAAAAGCAACAAATAAAAGCCACAGAAACAGAACTCCTCTGTTGATGTACAAGTCTTGAAATATGTTTTTGGTGTGTTACCAATCACTGAAATTTAGTTTTTCATTAGCATATTTATCTGCATTTTAGTGGTCTGTCTATTTGTCTGGCCTACACTTGCCTCAGTGGTTTCACACGGCAACTACTTAATTAATGTTGTTATTCTATATTTTAAGCAAATACAAGGGGATATATACATGTGTGACTTTTTTTTTCTGCTTTTATTAACATGGGGATTTATTTCTCTGTAGAAAGTCTCATTTGAACACCTTAAAGCCAAGTCAAACAGCTGAAGTAAATCTAGAGCCACAGCTGTTCTCCAAATTAGACCATCAAATGTAGCGTCAAACTTGATGCAAGCTGAGCGGGGAGGGACTTTATTGCCAAATACTGTGAGCCTTGCAGGCTAAAGATTACTTTCAAGATTTTGAGATACTCGTAGATGTCTCTGTACATGACTTGTATTTCTGAGCCTAGCAGATTTTGCCAAGAAGGAGCAATGTTGTTTTCATGCAAAATGTTGCGATAGCACAAGAAAACAGGGTGCTTCTCCCTAATGACACCTGGGGAGGAGCCAGTATCTCCCCCAGGTGCCTGCAGTTGCCTCTCTGCGTGATGAGCTGGCCAGGAGCATGGAGCAGCTCTGCTAGCTTTGGAGACTACGATGGCAGCGGGAGAGCTCCATGGCCACGTGAGTGCTAAAATTTTTCTTCCTGTACTCGGTGGGAGGAGGCAGCAGCTGGGTGAACCCCTCCCTAGGGTGTAAAGTGCGGCTTCGTCCCTGCTCGGTCACCTGAGGGGCAGGTCAGCCCTGTCCACCCATGGGGAAATAAGTAACCTATTGCTGGCTGGAGCTGAGGCTGGGTTTGGCTCGTCTCACTTCCAGTCACGCAGTCACCCCTGCCGTGACCGTAGCGGGCGGCCACCACTGGCTCCTCAGCTCTGCGCGAGTACTCACGTCCTGGCTGTCGTGCCGCACGCCGCACCACAGCAGCGTCTTGAGCCTTTCGGACCAAAAGCAAAACAGGTTGCAGATGGGCTTAATTAGCACCGGGGGGATGTCTTCTCCTCTGGTAGGGCCTGAAAGGAGGGGATAGGGAAGTTGAAGGTACGGCTGCAGAAAGCTGGGTGTGAGCTCTGGGTGCCCCAGCCTGTGAGGTGGGCCCGCAGCAGCCACGCTCCCCTCAGGCTGCGCTTCGCGAGCTGCTCACAGGGCTCCCCTGCCGCTCTTCAGCCTCAGAGCTGGGTTCTTGTATAACAGGGCTTTGTTTTTCTAAAACACCAACCTGTTAGAAAGCTGATCAGCAGCCCTGCGATGGCACAGCCCAGGCAGCCGATGGCACTGAAGTAGAGGTAGGACAGCGAGTACCAAGTGTCTGCCAGCAGCGGCCTGAGGAGACATGACAGAGAGAGAAAAGCCGCTTGTAATGGCTGCTGCCATGAGGCGTGCTCGTGCTGGGCTGAGCCCATGGTGATGGGGAAATACCTGTTGGCGGCTGCTGTGGGGGCCACTGTGGTCAGCAGGCTCGTAGCATTCGCCAGGGTGCAGTTGAGAGTCGACAGCTCCAGGGGAAGGGTCTTGGTGGCCGGCGCGGGATAAATGAAGGAGCCGATGCCAGCCCAGAAGGCCAAGGTGATCCCGGTTAGGAGGCCAACGATAGCGCCCTTGGCAGGGAGAGAAAGGAACAGTCAGAGATAGGGAGTGCATGGGAAGCACATCTCAGCAAATGTTTGTGGTTTCCCTGTCAGCATATATCATCTGGGCGCTCTCCTGGCCGAGGTGTCAAACACCTCCTCTAGGTAGGAGAGCTGCAGCAAAATGGTGGTGATCAAAACTACAGTGACAGAGTAGAGTCTTACTGCCAGGTAAATGTGGTGGGACCACCCGTGGGGCTGTGTGAAAAGAGCTCATGCTATGCTTTACCTGAATTAAAACCTGAGTTAGTGAAGGCAGAGTGACTGAAGTCATTCTGCACTTCCCAAGGTGGATATGGGTTTGAGGGTGGGGGGGGGGGGGCATGTGTTATGTTGATTTTTTTTTATATAAAAGAGAAGAAATTAAAATATTTAATTAAAAAAAAAAAAAAAGTCAAATGCTGATCTAATTATTCCACAGTTAGGTAGAGTTAAATTCAAACTGGATACATGCAGACAGTGAGAAGGGGTTTCTAAACAGTTCTCAGGCTCTAAGTCTGATGGCCAGCTTTTGGACTCTAAATCCACGTCTAAATCCACAAAATAATTTTCATGGTGGGGTCTTAACCAAAATACACTGAGGTGTTTTTTGTGTTCTTTTAGTTAATAAGGAATTTTTTTCTTACCTTCCAGTTAACACAAGGAAAGATAATTCCCAGGGTAAATAATCCCAGCATAGGACCCCCACACATCCCGTGAATGGAGAGTGCAGCCTGTGGACGTAGAGAAGAGACATAAACCTAAGGAACAGCTGGGGGAGCTTAAGCAATTCTGATTGCCATCTGCAAGTTTCAGTGAGGGAGAAAGGACAAACAGTAACTTTGACACACCATGAAAGAACTGCAATCAATATCAACTTCTTGGCAATGAGTAAGTAGCAAGAGATTTTTTATGATTCTTTTTTTCTTAATTATTTCTCTTAGCAGATGAGGAATTAATAAGTGTCCACAGACATTGTTCAGGTAAGCTAGCAGGCCCCAGGGATGTCAGCATTACTGGTTCAGTTCATTACATTTCAGTTTGTTAGTGTTCAGTTTGTTGCATTTCTAAAGATCTGGATACCTGCACAATTCCTCCCAGCAGTGATGCTGCTGCAGCCATTGAAGTGCACAAGGCGCCATATAATATACCTGGAAAAGATCAAGCAGAATGATTGTCAGTGCTGGTTCATAGTGCAGTCCATTTGTAATTGATGTAGTGTCATAAGTGACCAGGCAGCATGGAGGAATTTGCAGTATGGGTTTTGATATGTAAAGCAGACCATTAAGCACTCAGCACTGTGAAGTTATGTTGGTTTTGTTGCCTGATGGGGTTTGTTTGTTTGTACTTATGAAGTAGAATCTAGCAGTGGAATTGCAGTAGAAGTTATATCTCTTGTAGAAATGTTTCAGTTGCTATTGCCTTTAAATAATATTTTTTAATGATCTAATGATTGAATTGAGCAATGATAAACTAAATAGCTTTTTTTTTTTTTCATTTTACACCTGTTTTAACCTTGTAGTAGACAACTCTGTTGTAGAAGTCTTGAGTCAAGATTCAACAACAGAATTTCTTATGTGCTAGCAAACTTTTGTTACTGGATGTAAAAATGGTCCTAACTGTACTAACTGTAAAAGCTAAAAAGTAAGTGGTAAATCTGGAACAAAATGTTGGTGTGGTTATGGAGACAGAGTATTGGTTTTGCTCTTCTGTGATGTTATCAAATTCCAGTAGTGGGTTGTAATGCTAATACAATACTTATAAAAGGATTATGACATTACTGCAGTGCTTCTAAAACTTATCTTAGAAATTCAAACCACTTTGGACTTGGTTTTGACAGTTTTTCTTTTCATTTTCACATGTTCATTTTCTTCTGAAAAAAATTGAAAACCTATGTTTCTCTAAATTTGAACGGAAAGGTCTTACTGTGCTTCTTACTATGCAGTAATAATTTTCAGTAATACTGCTATAGGGCAATGTGGTAATTGCACTCTTTCTGTGTTGTAAAGGAGTTTCCAGAATCTTCTCTAGTATCTTAAGTACATAAAAAAATGAAATTTTCAAAAAGATTGTGCTTTGCCATTGTTGATGCTAGCCTGTATTTGCTTCTGTACCATGTGATATGGTACAGAACGTGCTAAATTTTCATAAAGCATTAGACTGATAAAGGCTTAAAGGATAAGGTGGGGTTGGAAGCAGAAATGGATTTCTGAAGTGGTCAGTACAGGCACTGCCCCTCGCTAATTGCACGACTGCTCGGTGTTCTTTGCTTTGGAGTACAGTTTCATTATCCTATGTGAAAAAACGTGCAAGCTTCTGCAAGTTAGCAATGGGCTTCTTTGTTCCTACCTTTCTTCATTTTTAGCCCTCGAACTATAGACTAACTGAAGTATCTTTAGCTTTATAGTTCAAAAGTTGTTCTAGCAATGCAGTCCTTAATTTTACTGCAAGGAAGGGAGCACAATTCTGTAGGTACTGCATGTGTTCACTGGCAAACTTCCTCAATTCACATGACGGAGACATCACAGCTCAGTGATGTGGTTGTTCAGATGTTAGTAGACCATATTGTGATGCACAGTTACTAGAAGTATAACTTCTTGGTATTCAACTTAAGTTCCTCAGATAAGTAACTAAAGTTAAAAGCTTCATCTCTGACTCGTTCTGTGGTTAACAGAGATGTGAGAAGGAGGAAGAAGCTTCTCCAGGGGGTAGAAGAGATCATAGGTAGGCTGATTACTCTCTATATAAGCCTTTCTTTTGCTATAGACCAAGTAGAAAGCCTTAAGGCAATAAAGCTTCTTGCCAGAGTATATAAAATTCTGCACTATTCTTTCCTGTAATAATAGCAATTGGGAGGGACAGAGACCTTTGCCTTTAAACAGATAGATTCCACTTGGGCTACCTACATAAGCCTTTGCTGATCCATGTGCTCTTCTTCTCAGAGAGGTTTGGCAAACACTGCTTGACCAAGTCTTCAAAGGTAACAGTTGCTAAAGCGTTGATGCTTGCCGCCACTGTGCTGTAGGAGAGAACAAGTATGTTAAGTAAATGCAAAGCTGAAATGAAGTTGTATTTATAGAGAAATGCCGCTTCTTTCTCAGCATTAATAGTATAAAATGTACTCTTCCTAGTCTGCTTCATGTACAGATCGCCTTGATGAAAAGCTTTCTCTTCCTAACTATGATACTATGGCTCTCGGGTTTTCAGTTATTTCAGTTAGCTGAGCTCTTTTATGAAGAGAACAAGCATTTCCTCAGCTTTACCATACACTTTTCTTTGTGTTGGTCACATTATTCTAAAACATATTTGAGATAAAAGACGTATTGGAGATACAGAGCAAAACTTTGGTATAATATAATACAACTTGGCAGAGTGCTACGGCTTCTTTCCACAATGTGCTAAGAAAAACAGCTGTGTATTACATAGTGCTTCTTGTTTTGGCCCCGTTCTGTGTCCTCAAGGAATCAGTGGTGTGTAGCTAAAATGTCACTTCATACCTCAGCGTTCCACTGAATGCACAAGCAACAAATAGTCCTGGAACTCCTGGCATCGAGGAAAAGATGTCCATAACAAAATATGGCATGAGCTGGGGCAGAAGACACAGAAGACCAACATCAGAAATCAGTTAAGATTTTCCTGGGTAACAGGAAGTAGCTGCTTCTGATCACGCTGCTTAATTCTGGTTTTGTTCCAGCTAACAAGTCATGTCAGATTTTGAGAAAAGCCTCAATTGTGTAGCAAAAACACTCCATCAGATTAGTACTGCAGGAGTGTTAGAATATATGGATACTAGCCCTGATTCAGCAATCACCTCAGTGCCTGCAGAGTGACACAAAGCATCCCACAAAATCTAAATGGTCTTTATTCATGCAATATCTGTGCCCAAAGCAGCTCCAAAGTATAATAATCTTATAATAATAATAATAATTTTAGAAATAATTATTATAAATATCTGTACCTGATCAGGAGCTGAAATGAAACCAGCAGTCCAAGGGTCACAATTCTTGTAGTGAGAGTACATCACTAAACCACAAAATACTGCACACACCAGGACTATCCAAAGTCCCAGTAAATTCAGGTAAAGTGCCCTAGAACAGAAGAGAAGTTCTATTTAACACAAGATAAATATAGGAAACTGTTACATGTTAATTATTCATAATTTTTTGAGACACCTTGATCAAAGCTAACTGTACTACAAAAAAAAAAAAAAAAAGAAAGAAAAACGCAGGCTGTTCTTGCTATGCAGCAAAAATACATGCTCTAGGTCATGATGTACTGTTGGAAGAGATTCATGGAAAGCCAGTAACTGTTCTATGCAGCACAGGCTGTACCAGACCCTGGGGCAGCCTCCTCACCTGTATGAGAAGATTTTTGTCTGCTTGGAGCTGTTGCTCTTCTCCCTTTAAGATGTACAGAATTTTAATTTGCATGGATTCCATTGTGGTTGTGATGCTACCGTGTGAAGCAACGTGCTTTTCTTTTTTAGTCAGGGAAATGGACATGAATGGTAGCATCTGCTGGGGAGGTTGTGTGACTGTGGTTCAGTAATCATGTAGTTCCAGGGAGCTGCCAGGTATTATACAGCCTTCATTGTGTTTGGTCATCACCTTTCATAAGGTCCCTGGTTAGGGCCAATTCCAGTTCAGAGCTATGCTGCTGGGACTTTCACTATTCTCCAATAGGCTTCACTATTCTCCAATAATTCTATTGTTTTTTTGTTTGTTGTTGTTGTTTTTAAATGTATGTTTTATACTTTTAATCATTCATGATCCCATTTTATTTAGACGATGCCTTGTTCTATCATACTCCATTAACTGATTAACCAATATCAGTAAAATACAATATGGATAGAATTCCTGAAAGAATGTTTTTCCAAAAAAGATACAGCCAGTACTTCTTTGGGTGTCTTATCCAAACTCTGCAGCTGAAGATGAATTTGGCAGCTTGACACCAGATAAATGAACTGCAAATTTAGCTTACCTACTTTAATTTCTTAATGTATTTATGTAGTTTAGGACCAGAGGGAAAAGACTGATAGGCCAAAGTTGGCTAACTACCACCCAACATTGTTCCAATATTTATTTAGACAAACTGTTGGTATAATTCCATGTCTGTCAGTATGCTTGATTGCTAGGATAGGTTAAAGATAGGCAACTTACACCTTAGCGTGCTTCTCAGATTTGCAAGAAATGCATCTCTGTATTGTGGACTGATTAACTCCATAGAGCCCCAGCCATGTAAATGCTCCGCCAACAACAATTGTCCAAAAGGTATGTCGTCTTAAAGGATCTACGTCAAAGCTAGAAAAGAAAAAGAGAAGCAGTTCACTTACTGTGACAGAGTTTCATTCAGCAAGAGGTAGATGATCTTCCAGGCATATCTTAACCAATCAATCATCTGAATCAGAAGTACTGCACTGATAATGCTGTTTGGCAGTACAGATAGTATCTGATGTGTTTTGGTTTAGGTTTGGAGGGCTTTTTTTTTTATATTGGAACATAATAGTGTCAAGTCAGGATAAATATATATTATGTAGATCGAGTCAGGACTAAGAAATAAATAACCTCTAGAAGGTTTATGTTGAAATTTCAGATCTGCGTGTTACACCAAACAACCGGCAAACCATCCTGCCTGGGACCCCATTATCAGCAAGCAATAAAGTCATACACTAAACTCTTAAAAATGCTCCAAACTTTTAGTTACATCATCCTGAAGTATCATTTTCTTTAAAAGATATTGCTTCAGCTGCAGTGTTATCTTTTTTTTTAACAATGAAATTTCATTACTCAGCAATTCTAACCATTACAAGAACATCTTTCTGTCTTACATCTGTCTTCTTTGCAATTCTGTTAATACGTGTTGCAGATAACATTTGACCTTGCTGCTATTTTCTGTCAGTGACTTGCCTTGATCAATGAACTTTTCAGTCAATGCCCCAAACAGCAAAATGAAGGGAAGTTTGCTATCCGAGTGCCTTGGTTCCCCATTTCTAACTGCTGTGGTGAGTGTACGTCAGATAAAGTGCCTTTTCTATGAACAGAAAATGGCAGATGTATATGACTGGAAGGATTAATTGGGTAGGTTTGTAACTACACAGAGAAAAATGCTGGAGCTTCCTTTGAGTTCAGCAGAGCTTTCATTTCTTCAGAGTACGTAATGGAAAGAGGAATTTCTCTCTCCTTGGAGGTCAACTACGTTCCCAAGAACTGAAGAAATAAGGACTAGGCTTTTCTGAGATGGTTGCCTGTTAGTAGGTAACTATAGCATGGTAGAGTATTTGTGCCTTGGTCAGAATAGGGTTTCTATATGCCAAGGGTACAAAAATAAAAGGTTTGAACCATTGTTTCTTACTCAAATATGCTTAGTCGTGATCCTTCATAGGCATCTTCCCAGACCTTGGTCGATCCACCGCTCAGAATAGTTCCTCGAATCAAGACCGTCACGAAGCCAAGCACCATAACCACCATTTGAAATGCATCAGTCCAGACAACAGCTTTTAATCCTCCCTGAAACAAACAGAAACTGTATGTTCTCATCTTCTTTCTTGTCTCTCAAACATAGCGGCAAGTAAAAGTACACCTTATTTGAGGAGCTCATGGACTACTATCCAGCAAATCAGACCTTTTCTTAAACTTCCTTTATATCCTCCCACAAAAGTTGTATTTCTGCAGATCAAATGATGAGACGGAGCCTAAATGGCTTGCCCAGAATCATATGAGAATATCTGACCTCCAGTTAAATGTTGTTTTTTTTTTCTGCCTTCTTAATATGTATTTGAAGAACACATCATGGTGTGGTACAAGCTTAGGGAGTACAACTTGGCTGATGGTTGTACTTCCCGTAGCACTCTTTATACTTCTTAAAGCCCAGTGGTCCACAATTAGACTAATGACACAGAATACCCCCCAGAATGTTTGCAGCTCAGCTTTCTTTTGTAGATACTTTCATATTTTATCAAATCTGTGCTAAAGCAGCATAAGTAGTATTTCCAGCATGGGTTGAAATACCGACAAACTTCATCAGTGGTAGTAATGTCATGACAACTAGAAATTGCATGTATCCTGAGCCTAAGTGCTCTGCCACTTCCACTGCAGTGTTTATCTTGTTTTTGTTACCCAAAGTCTCACAGTGCTTCCTCTCAGAAGCAAAGCTCTCTCCATGACCTGTTGGCCATCCTTCCTAGGTTTTATCACTCTGCACTTGATCTGGGGTGAAGCCAGAGGCACATTTTTCATTAAGGTGTTTTTCAGTCTGTAACTTGTAAAAGATAAGTGAAACACCTCAAAAGATATAGTATGGTAAGGGAAGGTTATCACTTCCTTATCTGCACTCTGACTTAAACCTTGAGACATGTAGCGGAGTATTTGAGAGATTTTTTCCCCTCCAAATAGACTTATTCATACCACAGTCTGAAAGAAATTTCTCTCATGTTCTAGTACTTGAAACAAACAGACCATGTTTAGAAACCTTACCTCTGTTATAGGCTATCATGTTGAATTAAGGATGGTTCAATTAAAAATCTGTATCTAAGCTGTTTGGTTGTGCATGTTACATACCAGAGTGCAATAGAAAGTGCAGACAATTCCTGTCGCAACAACGGAACCCCAGAGATCAAATCCAGTGACTGCAAAGCCAAAGAAAAACAACTGGTTAGCAAAATGGGGGTAGGCTATCTGGATGGTAACAGAAAAGCTGTGATCCTTTAACCGTGGAAGGATGAACTTAAATAATTTTTCATCTTGGTGTCTGTTAGGAGCTTTGCTGGATTGTTCAGGTTTCTTAACCCTACTAGACACTGCTTTGCATTGTTGTTTTCTTGCAAGTTAGCTTTCAAGTGTGCAAAAGTAATGCATAAGAATAAAAGCAAAAAAAATAATCTATTCTCTGTGATTAGGAATAGCTCGGTGCTAAACCATACTGCTGATGAATTGTTTTAATGCATAGTATTTTGCAAGTACATTTCACTTCACAAAGTTTCTATATAAAAGATGTACAAATTTCAGTTGGGTTATAATGAAATATCTCCCATCAGGCACAGTTTGTGAGAGCACATCTACTTATAAAGGTTCTGTTAGTAAGAAGATGAGTATGACCTAATAATGAACATGAACTTCAGCGACTCACATCTGTCGCATTACATACAGCTGAGCTCTAGAGGGAGGAAACACGATGGCATGTGAAAGGTGGTATCAGACAAATCAAATGCAACTTGGATGATGAACAATGCAAAGAGCCTCCTAATCTCTTCCAAATCAATCTTAATTAAATCAGGTATGCCAGGAGTTAGGCTCGAGTGGTTCCCTGTGCTCTGTGATGGTAAATTCACTAATCCTTTCTATGGTGATGGATGCTGTATGCCTGGTTTTCAAGATGAACGAAAGAAGTATGTGAACAGCAGCATAGCGTCCAGCTACAAGGAATGGGCTTAGGCCCATGGGAATCAGAATGAGAGTTCAAATTTTGGCATCGTGTCAAAAATGCAGTAGGATCTTTCAACATAACCATTACCTCCAGGAGCTCGACTTTCATCTTGCCTGAAAGATTACATCCCTGCCAGAAAAAATTCCCTCAGCATCCATAGGGGCATTAACTCAGTATCATCCCTAAATGAAACTGCTCCCAGCTGCTTTAATGACTGGTAAGATGCCTTACTCTCCCACATCTCTACACGCAGCTGTGCAATTGCAAACACCTTGAGACAGAAGAATCTCAGCTTTGTGCCTTAGGTACTAACAGTAATAGCAGCACAGGGAGACAGGGAACGGAGGAATCAAAGTACAGAATACGGTCTTGGATCGTCAGCTTGTACTGTGAACTTTGTCAGGATGTTGAGAAATTGCTCATCGCTAACTTCTTTGCGTTGTTACTAAGTGCAGAGCAGAACAGAGCAGCAAATGTTGGGCACAGTCTACTTTACTGGTGTGAGAGGGGCCTCGTGAGTCCGAAACTGAGAGCTTCTAGGTGCAGGCAAAAACCTTGCTACAGAAGTTTTGAGAGCTTTCTTGTTAGATGATTATTATCCACTTTCCTCACTTTAGTTACTCTGCTTGTGGTGTGGTTATTTGGGGTAGCCATGTAGGCATGGAAACTCACCTTGGTTGAGAGCCAGTGATGGAGCATAAACCACTATTCCTGTGTAAAGGATCTGAAGGAGAAAAAGTTCATGAAACACAAGTGTATGTGAGTCATCAGTGATAATGCTTCTATTTAGAAAGGGGCTTAGAGCAGAATACCAGATCTAGAGGCTTTTTTAGATCATTTTGTATTATTTTCTGTTTCTATCTTTACAAGATAAAAATGCTTGTTTTAACTCCTTTCTCATGGAGGGACTATTTATCCTTCTTGGTATTTCTTACTTCATTCATTGCTAAGATGAGTAGATGTCCAAAATGTTCTCATCAAATACAGGGAGGAGGACTGAGTAAAACACAGTGATGGGGGAGTAGCTTGTATTGGATTTGGGAAATAAAACTTCCCTTGTTCAGCTGCTTGCAAAGTAGCTAATGTGATGCCCTTCATGTATATGTTCTGACAGACTGAGAGTGAAACCATCTGAAAGCAAATGAGCGTTTGTACCTAATGATAAAGGTCCTAGAATTAATAAAAATGGCTTGGAAGTAAAAAGAAACATCACTCGGTGTCCCAAAGGTTTTCATTGAATGCATTATTAATATTTTGAGAAACCTGTTGAACATTTATATCCAAGGGCAAAAAAGCTATGTGATGTTTACAGTGGTGTTTTGGGTCGCTCCACAAGTGTTTTTGGGGGTAAGTAAAGCTAGTCTCCGCTCAGCCTCTCTGCCCAACAGCCAGGAACGTTATGATTTATTTTATCTGTACATGCAGGAGTGTGGACTGGCTGTCTAGTTAGAGCTGTATGGTAACGTAGAGCAGTCTATAAATGTGGAAGTCTGTACATGCTGAGCAGTGATTTCTGCCCTGTGGTCTGTTGGGCTTCGACCCTGAGACCTGTTGCTGGGATCAAGCCTTTTGGGACCGGGGCTTGGCTGACCCTACCCCTCCTGCTGCCTTGGAGCAGCTGGGCAGGCTCTGCCAACTCATCTGCCTCTCCCTTGTCCTGGGCAGAGGCTGGGAGGAAACCCCAGCTGCCTCCTCGAAGGGTTGCCACCGGGACCATCACAGGGCTGGAGCCATCTGGGCATCCCCCAGGAGGTACCGCATGCAGCAGCCTTGCACTGGGATAGCCTCATCCCAGTGTTGTAAATGGGTAACAGTTGCACTATGTGCACCTAATACTGCTCATCTAGTTTCTCAAGAAAGACATAAGTCACTCTATTGGACAGAGGGGGATTTCAGGGAAACAGCGGGACCAGGAATTTGAGAAGATGTGCAAGTTTAGGAGAACATCTGAGTGTTAAAGACAAAAAGAATGACATTTTTAATCATAAGCAGGAAGAAGAAAGTAGGAAAGCAACTATCCTTTCGTTTTAACATTCACAGTCCAACTACAAAAAAAAAGGAAAGCTCATTAAAGTATCTCATTAAAAACAAAAAAGTGCAGTCTGACATGAGTACTTCAAAATAAATATGTTGAGTGAAATTATCACAAACCAAGAGGCAATATCTTCTTACCGTCTGCACGATGTAGATCAGTGTTGCAGCGAGACGGACGATCTTGTTAAATCTTAACTCCAAATACTAGGAAAGAGGAATTTCAGTAAATTGCACATGTAGCATCTGTGACACAGCTATTAACCTTCTGTTCTCCCTGAGTAACAGCTTGCTGTGCAAGTAAAACTACTGGCAACTGACTCTACTGCTGTGAGTAATGAACAGGAGAGCATAATTGCTATCACACATAGAGATAATTACATTTCAGAAATCTCTTCCTTCACAAAATGTTGAAAATTATATGCTGGGCTGCAGTATTCAGTATCTGTTTGTACTGGAAATACCTGAAAAAGCCCAGGAGCTACAATGAAAAATAAACTTAAAACTTGAAATGGAAGTATATTCCGACTGTCGGAAGAGGAAACTCAAGGTCATCTCTAATTAAAACAGGACAAAAAGAGTGGTGGAGCAGATGGAGGAGCAGCAATGTAGAGGCCTTTGCTGCCCCCAAGCTAAGCTGGCTTTGTCATTTGCTTTGTCTTAATATAAAGCCCAATCTGCCTATGACCTACAAGTCAGGTTCTTCCAGGCTCCTGTGGGATGTAGTGAGGTGTTCCTTACTATCATGCGACTTAAACGCGAGCTCTAGCTCCAAAAGCTCAGATTTGAAACCAGAATCACCACCTAACATCTCTATGTAGAGTTGACTAAAAGATGAAGTCTGCGTTGCTAAAGATGTGGCAGCCCTGTGTGGGCTGGGTCTCTTCCTGGGTCCTGCCCGTGTGCGTTCCCCATCAGACACTGGGTACACGTCTCTAGGCATAATATTTTAAAAGCGGCCTGTTTCTCACTAATTTTGTTCATGATAATCTCTTTTGTCTCTTGCATAATAAGCCTCACACTTTGCTGTACAAATGAATAGCTTATTTATATAATTTGACTTGTTTCCAAAATTAATTCAGGAGTTCATTAGCCATCTTTCCAGTATGCTTCAAGGGAGTGTGATTGCCATGACACCTCCCGTGGTTCAGATAAGGAAAAGTAATTCTCAGATCTTGCATCAAAACCAGCTAGAAAATGCAGTCAGATCTAGTAGTGGAAATAGATGGTCAGTTTTATTTTTTACTGCCTGTCACTGAAATACTCCCAAATACCCTGGCAGAACTGTTTGACAGGACAGAAGTTTCTCAGAAAGGTTTGGGCACAGAGAACAAGGGCAGCCTTCCCGTTACCAAGAAGCTCCTTCTGAACTAACATGGCTTTGCTCAATCAATCCTTGCTCAGCCAAAACTTTCCATAAACGTGAGCAGCAAAATCTACAGCGGGTTATTAAAAGGGTTGTAGGGGTTCCCAAATATATAAAAGCATTTTCAAATTTAATTTCTGACTTCAAGTTATGCAGTAACTAACTAGTTTGTATAATGCAACCCGTTTTTTAGTATAATTCTGGTATCAGTACATTTGTTCTGTAAAATATTGCAAAAAGTCTTCTGTCATGGATTGTTCTCTAGAAATATCTATATTCCTCATGCTGTATTTATAGTGGAATAAAAGCCATTTAAAATATATATTTATATACGTATATTTACTTACCTCATAAGTGCTTGTAATGCCGGATTGGTAAAATACAGGTAGAAAAAGCTCAGCAGTAAAAATGATGACAATGGTATACGAAAGAAAGAAAAGGACGAAGGCTGCCCCGTAGCGATAAACTTCAGAGGGTGTCCCCAGCACTGTCACTGCTGACATGAAACTGGACGTGAGAGAGAAAGCTATTGGTCCATAGGACATCTGCTTACCGCCCACCAAAAACTCCTTGGAGGTTTTCTTTTTTCTCCCTTTAATTGCAAAAAAGACTCCAATGCTAGCACATACTAAAAATAGTAGAGCAAAAACAACATAGTCCCAAACCACAAACTTGTTAATTTCTGGAGCTATAAAGTTCGACATAGCACCAGCTGGGCAATTCTCTGATAGAGGAATCTGATATACTGCAGCTGGTGCTCTGAGCAGATCTACTCTTAGCAGCAAAGGTGTAGCTTATCTACAGCTTATCAACGACAAATAATAAACAGACTATTCAGCTATGGACTTTTTTATCCTAGTCACCTCTGATGAGGAAAGGAAAAAAAAAAAAAGGCTGGGGATGAGTTGGGAAGGTGCTGCATGCACTTAGACCCTAGTGCTACTGATGTTTCTGGCAGGCTGGGCTGGGGGATGTAGCTGTGAAACCTGTACTACACTCCCTTTTTATCTGCGAGGTTTTAATTTACGGTTAAATATTAGCCTGACAGATTGACTTGATCTGACTCTTTTCTGACCTCTCAGCATTTTTAAATAATAAAATGAGAGCAATAAAAAAATAAATAAAGGAGAGGGAAATGAAGGAAAGCTCGTTGTACAGACCTATGACCCTACTGGTGAGTTTGTTTTCGAAGCAGCAATTCCTTCACATGGTTAAAATCTAAACTTGAGCATCAGCGATAGGGTTCGCACTTGTCCTCTGGCGTTTTAGGTGTGTTCCTTGATGGACGCTCTGCCCTGGAGAACCGGAGGCTTTTAATGATGCAAAGTAACTCTAACGCTTCCCTCAACCCCATAGCCCACTTGCTGGGTGACCTGATGTGTTTGGCTACCCCAGCAATGGCAGAACCAAAATGTACTGAAAAGCCAGCACAGACAGAAAGGGGCCGTGCTGTGTTTGAGGACGACCTTCATTGACCACCTGAGTTTCACTGTTGACTACTAAAAGCAGTTTTACTTATAGCTCATGTGGGTTTGTGTGAGAGGTGCTGATTTCATTTTTCCATGGACAGCTTGGTCAGACCTGCAGGGCCAAAGAGAAGCAGCTTAGACAATATCAACACTTCTTAACTACAGCTTTGCCATAACTTCTAGAATTCAATTAATTAGGTTTTCCTAGTGTGTTTTTTTGTTTGTTGAAGGAGGTAAATACTAATTCAGCCGCAGCCTACAGCACAGCAATACGTTTTTCCGAAGTGGACAATGACTTCTCATCCCAAAGGATGGACTTCTTGTAGAAAGAGGCTGTGTGTGCAGTCATAGCCCTGGGGTGAGGGTGGAGGGTCAATTGTAGAGATGCTCACAGGAGATGCAGTAGCCTGAGGTGGCCTTTAATAGCCCAAGTCCTTCTTTTCAGCCTTGCCTTGGCTGGGGATGGATGCACACCACCACACCTACTTAAGTTATCCATAAACTGAGGTGGTCTTGCTGTGTTGGTAGTACCCAGCGAGTTAGTAGGCATCCAGAGCTGATGTTTTGCGTGATCTTGTCCATCTGTTCAGGAGAAGAAGTACACGGACAGCCACCCTCAGCTCCTGGTGCAGAGTCAAAGCAAATCCAGCCTGTGGCTGGATCTGACTTTCCCCTCTGTCTGTGTGTTCTGCAGAGTATGGACATTTTTTGCAGTTAATTTCAGCAAGATTGAGTATAAAGGGAGGGATGGCCAAGCCTGTTGCTGCTGAAGAGCGTGAGTTCAAAAAAGACCATGCAAAGATATTTCTCAAAAGGCAATGCTCCGTCTATAACTGAAAAACTTTTAGATCCCAGAAGTTCTTAAAAAGTGAAGAACACATTTGTGAGGTCTATCCAGGCCATTGAGGAAGCTGGGCTATTAATTAAAGACATGTTTGTTGCCACAGCAACTGTTTGTGTGCTGGAACCCGCAGTTAGCACGATGGAGGGACCAGATGAGAGAGCAATAAACCAACTTGTGTTCAATCAAAGCGAGCCGTTATAGGTAGTGCTCTGTAAACTCATCTGACCGCCCTACAGTAATTTGTTTATCTAAGTGTACCCCATCACTGGTTAATATTTCTCTTTTGTACAGAACATGTCTTGAGGTGTGTCCACTTTCAAAAAAGCATTAACTTTCACTTGCCAGGTTTTCTTCTGCTTTTTTTTTTTCCTTCTTCTTCCTCTCCGTATAACTGCAAGAGCATGGACGTTTGCTGCAGGTTTGGGATTTTGATTCATACCTACAGAGCCTGGTTAATAAATATTTTCGGCAATTGTAAAAGCCATGCCATTACAATGGCAAGGTTCTGGGGTCAAACATCAACCCAGGCTGGCAGGAGGCCGATTTAATGGGGTATGGATGCAGGCATGTAGGGCTAAGTGAGGAGAGTGTCTGCGTGCCTCTTCCTGTGCACCACGGCTCAGTGACGACAACGATGACACGTGAATTCACGAAAAGCTGTAAAGAAATGAACTTGTGGGTATTTCCTCTTAAAAGTGGGCCACTAAACTGCATTTCATTTAGTAAGGCAGCAGCAGTCTAAAGTTGAAAAGGGTGAAAAGCTGTGGTTTGTAGGGCCTGGGATGGAAAATAGTAATAAAAAAGCAGCAGTCTGGGTCAGGAGATTTCTGTGCCAGTCATGTTATAAGAGCAAATGTAAGTGAAAGATCACCATAACATCTATTCTAGGAAAAGAAGTATATTGTAGCACATTATTACTGGCTTGAGAACATTATTAAGATGGTCTGTTTGCCATTAAAAAGTACTGCTAATTAGCAGTTGGGCCAACTGTGCTGTCACCCAATGACAAATAAAGCTGCCTGTTGGCTAATACGGGCTCCGCACACAGGAATTTGTGTTTGATTCCAGGAAGCTTTTCCAAGTAGTAATATTCCTATTAGCATAAATGTAGGCCTACAGAGATCTCTTTTGATTTGTGTTTTTTAATTGTGTTTTTTTTTTTAAATAGTCTTTTGAGAAGAAAAGTATTTTGGAGTGATAGTGTTCTGCACAGGAAGTAGGCAAAAGTCAATGGACAATAAACTGGAAATCAAGTTAGAAATGTCAGCTGTATGTTTAGGACGCTATAGCCCTCTGATATATTTTCAGCATATATCAGTATTGTATTGGTATTGTTCAGAAAAGACTACATTCCAGTTTAAATAAAGGAGAGCTTAAAAATACAATTTCTAAAGGAGATATATCCCTTTAAATCAGTACCAAAGCACTTGTTATTCTCTTGATGATATCCTCATCTGGGAATAACTGAAATTGTATTTCCTGGGAAAATATGATAGTTTTATATTTTTCCTGTGGAAACCCCTGTGAAATGGAAATTTAATTTAGCCAGGACAGCCGAAGGAAGCAGCTTGATACCTTCAAGTTTCCATATAACCCTTCTGCTAAAGACTGAACAAGAAATCCAACTCGAGCATTTAGATTTTCCTCTCAAGGCTGTTTGCAGCTGGATGGGCATCCAGGGCTGAATTACACGTGTCAGGAACGTGGAGATCCTGGTTCTGCAATACGATTCTCACAGTTGTCAAAACCTGTTGCTGCACAGGTTAATGGAGCGAGGCCACGAGTGCATTCACCTTTGTAGCCAACTCTGTCTTGGCTTTTTTCTGTGAGCAGAGGTATGAGAAGACTTAGACTGATAATATCTAAGCATCTGTTAGATTCTTCTGTCTGGATTGATAATATTTAAGCACTTGTTAGATTCTTTCATCATATTAAATTCACTTAGCCACAATTATTTATTAGCAATTATTTCATTTAAAAGCTTTGCTTTAGAGACTCCATTAAAGCACGAGGAAAATCCTGCTATTAATTCAATGACTGCAGTGTCTCGTGATAGCTCATATTTGGATAGTTATAATAATTATGGGATTTCCTTATTTTCTGGCAAATTAACCTTCAGAGCTTGAATTTGCTAAGTCCTTTCTATCCATTTTAGCCTATGAGGCCAGTTAGATATTAATATAAAAAGAACATGTTTGAACTGAGACATCTGCCAAGGCTTGGTGCCCACATGCCATCCACGTGGGATGGCATCATATTGCACAACCACTGACAGCATACATTGGGTGTAAACCGCTCGCCTCAAGGCCGCATTTGACAGAACTTAATGACTAACTAGCATTTCAAAAGTGATTAGCACCAAAAACTTTCTCACTGTGACGGATTTGTCGGTAGATTTTCAGATAGCTGGGGGCGATTACTTGCAAGAAATGCTTTTTATGGACTTCAGTGCTGCTTGCTAATGATGTCTACTGATGGCAGGACTTCAAGGCTTTTGAGAAGAGAAGAGATGTCCAGAGAAGAAAATGTATAATATATGAAATCATTGGAAATGTGTAAGGTGAAGAATTTCTGAAGAGTTATGTTTTACCATTATATTTTAAGTTGTTAGCATCCTTTACCCGAAGTTGTGGTGTTTCTCAGGTGATAGCATATGAAAGGAGAGTATTTTCCATCAGGTATTTGTTTGAAATTGTGTCCTGTCTCAGGCTGTGTGCTTTTGTTCATTTCAGTGAGATCTTTTAAGTGCTTTTGTTACCTATTTTGACATCTTTTGGGGGGTGGGGTAAGTAATTGGTTGTATTTGTCTTATTTGTTCAATAAATGTCATCATGTAGGGCTGATTTTTCAGACTTTTCTGTAGTGGACTTTTTTCTTCCATTAAACCAAGCTCTACCTGTAAACCCTTTATCAGTCTGAAAAGGGAGATAATGGCTTCGTTGTAAATAGATTTTTAGTGTATTGGTAATATTGGAAACCTTATATTAATTTTTACATAGATTCTTCAAAATTTTAAGTCATATTCCAGCTTGCAAGACCTTTTTCTAGTAAATAGTTCCACGTTGGGGAGTGTGTTGTGTGGGAAGAGGCAGCTTTGCTTAGTAGAATTGCATATATGCAACTATATTGGGGGTTTATACTGAGTAAAACAAACTCCACGATCAAAACTTTGCATGACATTCTTGTGCATCAATTTGCAATATCCCTTTAGATCACAGCTCCTAAACTAACTTAGCTCATTTGTAACTATTAGGATATATCAAGTATCAGTCTTGATATGTGTTCAAGCCTTGAGGGTCTGATTTTGGGTAGAGGGCTCTTGTCAGAAGAGGCAGCCCATTGCATTTTAAAAGATGCTAAGAATTTTAAGATCAACCTTGCTCTTTAGTAAAGCAGAGTCTCCTTTTCAACAAATGGGAGAAAAGTATCAACTTCTGTTTAAAAAAGAAAAAAAAAATGCGATAGTCTTTCTGCAAGACAGTATCTACAAAAATGGCGAGCTCTAACCATGGACAGTGGACCAAACAGTTTACTGCAAAACTTCTAGAATATAACAGTTTTCAGTCCCAAATGCCTTCCTGGTTTTGCCCAATGATTTCTCTTAAAAAATATCCCTTTATGTTCTGTGGAAACATCCCTGTTAAAGTGGTTGGTTAGTCAGCCTTCACAAGCATGAAGAAATGCTCTGTGAACAGTTTCCATGATGCTTTCCTCTTGAGGCTGAGAAAGATTTTATTCTTCTTGCCTCTTTGATCCTAGCCTTCTTCATTAACAATAAATACATACTGGAAATCCCAAGCAGGGTCCGTAATATTCTTTAAGGAACTAACTATAACATATTCAGTAGTTCAGTTAATGATGAGTAGGTGACAGGTTGGGTTTTGGCAACTGCCCATTCAGGACTCAGCACTACCAATGATTTGGGGCAACATCATTAGATGTGGTGAAAGAAGAGGGCAGGTAATGGTGAAAATGGCCCCATGCTTATTGTGAAACAGAAGGACAAGGAGAGCCCACAGAAAATCCAAACATGAAGTATGTTGTAAAAGGTGCACGCAGATAAATGCATAAACCAGTAAATGAGTAAATAATAAATGCATAAACCAGTAAAAACAGGAGATGTTCTTGGATGGTCAGATGGTCTGCTTGAGACACACTTGAATTAATGGGACCCGAATCTGATTGAGGAAGACGATGTGTGGCACAAAGCTGGCCAGATGGTGCCCTCTTTGCCCAGCCCCTCCTCCTTCCTTGCTACCATTAGGTAGCCACAGTGACGCTTGAACAGATATCTAGGACCAAACACAAACAAAAATTAATCCAAGATAAGAGTGTGCTGAAGTGGCTTTCTCTTTGTTGTAGAAAATTTGCTTTTGCAAGAAATAATGTAACTTTATTCCTTAAGTCCATAAAATGAAGGCAGACAAGTGCATCCTGAAATTCTGCACTCTCCTTTCCTTATGATAGAGAAATTCAGGGTCTTGGAGATAAATTCCTTGTCTTGTATGATAATCCTCATGTAGCACTGGAGAGTTATGGTCTTGAGACACCAACTTCTCCCTGAATCCGACAAAGAGATTTTACCTATTTTGTGTCTTTTTGTCCTGAATGAGGAACAGTGCACTTCATAATCAAGTCAAACAGCGTCCAGACAGCATCTTCTAGTACCCGAGCTGGCGCACGTGCACAGGCTGCTACTACAGAAGTCTGAGTATGCTTCTGTTCTTATGAATCTTTTGCTATGATTTTCCTTTGTGACAGCTCCAAAGTTTCTGTTTTTTCACATGTGAATACTGGCAGCTAGTCTTGCCTGTCATCCTGCTCTGAAAGTAAAAAATTATTTTTTCTGGATGGGAGACATTTCCCATTGGAGTAAGCGCTGGTTTCAGATGACAGAAGTCATACCTCTCCGAGGCAGCCAAGCATCGTGTAGTCTGATGCTCGATCATCAGACCATGAATATTCTTGCTAGCTTCAGCTGAGTTGGTCTGTTGAATACTTTTGTCATGAGTAACAGGTCCAAATCCTGACCCTTGATCACAGACTGATCGTTAGTACTGACAAGAGGTTGAGTTTTCCATTCCTAAGTGGCCTAAAAAAATTGTAGTTTCTGCACTCTGGTGCTTGAGTTAAATGCTTGAGTCTGGGATTTGTCAATTATTGTAAAATGAGAGTCATTCGGGAAGATAATATCAGCTCAGGCTTAACATTGGACATTGACTTGCTGGTGCTGCTCCAAATGCCTAGGTCTATGCATACATCTAATTCAGCTTTCAAAATTAAGTTGTTCTTGTGGCTGTAGAGTTTGAATATTATTCATGAAAAGTGACAGCCTCTCTTAATAGGGTTATAAAAATACGGATTGCATATTTTTCTCTAAATGCTTCTTTTCTTGCAGGACGTTCCTCTATTTGGCATATACTGTTTTCACCAAAAAGTGTTTACAGTGTGGCTGTCAGGTAAATAACTGTTCACTGCTGGAATATTTGAAAAGCACTTCTTCCTGCTGATAATGCAGATAATGAAATCGAGTCTGTGAATGAACTGATTGTTTTGCTATATAGTAGGCAAGCGTTTCACTGCACCCTGACTGACTGATTTTTCAGCTCGCCACTCAATACATTCTGATACAGAACTGTGAAAAAGTCATTGGTGGATTTAAGTCAGGTATTAAAGCAGGTGGCTGAAAAGGAAATGGAAACTCGTTTGTTGAGAAACAGCAAACTTCTGGAGCGCAAAATGCATTCAAAATCCAAGGTGTGTCACTAAGAAGTCGCTGTTAAACTTACAGGTTACTATCTTTCCCTTATGGTGGACTTTGTCTTTGCTTAAGAGGCTCCTCTTTAATGATTACTTTTTCCTCAGAAAGACACGCTTATTTATCTATACAAAGATCATTACAACCCAGTAATTTGGGGAACTGGAGGTATTGCTTATAGTTTCAAAATAGCTTATTCCTCCGGGACACGAAGTCCTCCCCGCAGGACCGCTCTTCCCTGGCGGCGCCGGGTCGTGTGAGGCTTCCAGCCAGGGGTGCCCGCCGGCACAGCCAAGTCTCAGCGCTCCCCCCACGTCCCCTCCTGCATGCTCGGGTGCTTTTGGGTGCACGGGGCCAGAGATGTGGAAAGCCAGTTGCATGCTTGCTGAGCAGGGTCACTCGGGCTGCACGGGGGCTGCTCTTGTTGCGTACCTGCTTACAGTGAAAAATGCAGAGCTGGCACCGAGAATAGGATCCTATTCTTCAGTGGCAGTGAGCTGGCGAGCTGTATTAAAATAAGTTTTAGTCTGGAACATCGGATTTCAAATAATTGGGGAGTTCTCAAAAAAGAAAAAAAAAATCAGCTGAGGATGACTTGCAGTCCAAAATGCACTCTGTGAACTGTGATGTCTGCACAGGCAGTGCTGGGTTGCAATTAGGAAAACTCAGTGTGTAACTCTTGGGGGAGGGAAAAAAAAAAAAAAAAGATGAAGTCTCAGCGGTGCCTTTCAGCACTTCCCAAAGAGGGAGAAATAGTGGACAGGAAAGTAGCTTGCTATTTATTTATCTATCCAGGGTAGTGATTTCTTTTCCAGTAATGACACAGATATAGTGCAGAAGGATGTTTTTCTCCCAGTATGGGTCAAAATAAGTTTTCAGGTATTGCAGCCAAGCCCGTGGGCCGAGGAGCCCCTGCAGTAGCTCCTGTAGCAGGTACGAGCTGGATGGAGGCGCTGACCCTATTGCAAAACAGGAGAAGTCAGGAAGGCTGCGGTGCTCCTGGTGACTGGGCAGTGCTGTCACTGAGGAGATAAGGCTGTCCTTTGGATCATCGGTCTTCCACCTAGACACTGTGGCAAATACTCCTTAAAAGATGGGACTAGGGGACATCCCATCCTGTTTCGGATCACTCCCCAGTTACCACATTGGGATGTTTTATCTGTGATTGTTCTGTTGTGTTCAGGAAGTGCAGACAGTCCTGAGGTTTCAGAGCAAGTTTCCAAAACTGGTCTTAGAGAATTGTTTGTTTGTTTGTTTGTTTTTTGTTTTGCTTTGTTTTTCCAGTTTTGCCAACAAGAGTGTTAGAGAGGGTGGGAGAGAAAGGCAGAGAGAAGGGAGCCAAAGGAAGGCACAGCTGGGGAACTGGATACTGCATTGGCTGTTTCAGATTCTTACAGGGCTTGGCAAGGAAGAGCAGAGTATTAATGAAATAAGAAAAGTTATTTCATTTGAATATAGAAGTAGCTTTGCAAATGAAGACTGCTAGCTGGCTTTTTGTTACATTAACTATACAAGTTTTACTACCTGTTAGCAAAGGATGTATAGACTGACAGCAGGATGAGCCAACTGAGCCCAGAGCATCTCATCAAAAGGCAGCAGACAAAGATTGAACGAAATTGCAGTGTTGTGCCCTAGCTTGTTTTAAAATGAGGATAACGTGCAGCAAAAGTAGAACACTACGTATGCTGAGTTACCGAGCTGGTCAAAAAGCACTCAAGGAAGTATGTCGCCACTGGGAAGGAAGCAGAGAGCGGAGATCTTGCTGCAGGTGATTTAAGGATAAGGAAGCACAGAGTGCATTTGAAAAGGATAAAAAAGCAGTGTGTGCTTCGCTATTTCTGTGCTGGTAAAAGCCTCAGAAACCAAAGTAACCTCAACATTGCTCTTCAATTGTTAATAAGCAGTAAGAATACTGCTTCAGATCTGCAAAAAGCATTTAGAAACAGTTTCACGGCAAACATAGGAATACAAAAATGATGTACATTTGAGGATCACATATAATGAAATCCTGTAGTGTGTGTGGACTGCTTTAATGAGTGTCCCCACTTAGCGTAAAGCTGAGGATCACAACACGCCTTCACATACCCCTGTATTATCATACTAAAGGAGGAGGGAAAATTCAGACAGTTCCTGAGGAACAAAGTGGCTTAACAGTGAATAGACCTGGCATCTTTCATTGAATTACAGGCTTCGTGTACTCCAGTGAAATAGTGCTGTGCAAAGTACATTTTCCCTGCATATTTCATAGAAAACCCAATCAAACCAAATCAAAGGAAGAGATTTTTTAGCAAGACCTTGAGATCAACTGTTGATCTTTTATTGTTTTTATTTATTTACTTTTTCTATTGCTTTCACTTTTCTTTCTGAACGTACTTCTTAAGGGATCGCTTCATCATGTTTTGCCTGTATAATTTCACTCTCCTTATGTACTCACATCCTTATCTTGATATAGGTTGCTGAGTGAGCAGCAATACCACATTACGAAAAGGGTTTGTGTATTGTTCTGCAAAAACAATAGCTTCTCGTGATCTGCAAACATACTCTGATGTTCTGTATCATCTTTCTAATCCCCAAATTAATAGCCCTTCTTTATTATTTTTTTCCTAACCTTAAATAAAGAGCTAGTCATGGTTACACATAGTCCAGAAAAAAAATTTTTTTGAAAAGAAACCAAGTTTGTCTGCAACTTGACAATATATTTCTCTTGAAGGGCCCAGGAGGAGAGCTGGCCTGGTCTGGTCTTGCCTCTAACACGTGTGGGGTGAGGAGGAGCAGAGTCACACCACTTCTCTGTAGGTCTGTGCCCAGTGGACCTTCTCTTGCATCCGAGGCCCTGCAGCACTTATTGCTTTGCTATAATTCCTGAATTAACTTAAACAGTGCTAAATGAGCTCTTGTACGCACCTTTGTTTGGGCCATCTTTAGGGCTGCAGAAAGCTGCTCTCTTTTTTCATCCCTGAAGGGCCAAAAAGCAGAGAGAGAGAGACTTCTGGAGGGTACCAAAAAATAATGTGACGTGAAGCAAGTGGTAGCAATTGGAGAAAATGTGTTTGGCTTAATGGAAAATAGAGAGAGCCCCTGGACAGCAGATAGCAGCTGCCTTCATGTGCCACGCCACGTTAGCCTGTGCTTGTAAGAGCTGAGCCTGTGCTCTGCTCCTCCTGTCAAGCTGCACGGTGATGTGCTGCTGCACTCATCGCTTTGAAATCAAGAAGAGGGACGTCACAGCAGCATGGAGAGCTGTAAGAAAGCCTCTGCAGTTTGCTTATGTGAACAAGTACTCCTCCAGCTGTTTGTCCTTTCTGGTAAATCACTCCGCTCTTCGTGTGCTATCGACTGCAGGATAGCAGGGCTGCTTATTTTAACTTGTTTGGGGATGAGAGATGTGACTTAGGGGTAGCTTAAAGAAATGTGCACCCTGCTTTTTTGGGGTGGAGGGTGCAGGCGGGGAAGCAGAAAGGCTGCGTGTCAGACACCAACTCAGGGTGCTCTGGCAAAGGACTCCAGCTCATGGCAGCGTCGGGCAGTCTTGGTAGGATGAGCGAGAGCAATACCTCGGGGTAGCCCCAGCTAGCATGAGCCATAGGGAAGGAAAGGCCCTCTCAGCTGGATGCACATGTCAGCTGTCCTTCTTATTTCCTTTTGCAGTACATGAACAAAAGCTCCCTTTTCAAAAATGAACGTGCTGGTGAGGCCCTGGAGAAGTGTTTGCAGGGTACCGGGGCTGTGCCCGTGGCAGTAGCAGGGGTGCAACTGGGGCTCTGCAAATCCCCCCAGCGGGTGGGAGATGGGGGCTGGGATCATGCTCTGCATGAAAAATCCCCGTGTGAAGTAAAGACAATTACAGCAAAAATTAGGGCTCGATTCTGAATTAGCTCCCAGAGCTGCTAACTTCCCTCCTGGCTGCCTGCTCGAGCAGTTCTCTCCCAAGTAATGGAAAAAGAAGAGATCGTGTTACTGTTTAGGTGGCTTCCTGAATCGCAGAGGTTTTGCATCATCATTTATTGGCAATAAGTTTCTTGTATTCCAGCAAATGTCCCCAAGTATCATATTGCATGTGACCATATCTTCTTATCAAAAAAAAAAAAAAATGTAAACCTCACAGCTACCTGGTTCCCCCCCTTCTGTTTTGTTCCTTTGTGTGAGGGGGTGTGTGTGTGCATATATATCAAGTACCCACCTGTATGGATGTTTGTGAAGTAGAGGGGCCATGCAGATTTGGTGTGTTTCTTCTTCTGTTAATAGTGTTTGTTTGGGAACTTTTGTTGTTGTTGTTTCTCTACTTTTCTCATTTTTGATTTCTTTGTGTGGTTTTGTTTCTATACCACAATTCTTTGGGGGCAGTTCTTAGTGTAAACTGTAGAGGTGGAACAATATTCTCATCCAGGCTGGGTCGTGTTTTCATCCAAAATCTTGACTCATCTTGAACAATTTTGGAAATCTAACCCCTGAAGTTAAGCTGGGAAAATAAAAATGTAGTGATAGCATGTGGTCCAGGACCGGTGCTAAATTAGGCATTGAAATTTAAGGACGTTGGAAGTCAAGTTAGGTTCACTGACAGATTCTGGATCTAAATGTTGGCTACATACGAAGACCTACAGTGGAGAAGTTGCAGTTTTAAATGCAGAATATTCTGTCCAGGAAAGATGAGGTTTTATTCCTCATATGAGAGATGGTGGATTTGATACACATCTTTTCAAGAAGAAAAATGTTTCCTTTATCTTCTTTTCTCTAAGTGGAAACAAGACGTCTCTCTTTGGTGCATGTTGGCTCCGTGGTGCCTTGATAGACAAACAGCTGGAAAATGAGAGCTGGAATAAATCTTCTGCAGCCTTGAGAATGGATCAGTTACTTTGCTCCTACTTTATAATTCTTTTGAATTTGTGACAGGCTAACCAAAAAATTCAGGGTAAGTTGCTTGCTGTCAGGAGTCAGAGAACTTCGCGCCACAAGAATCTTGGACGTGGGGTTGTTTTGGACATGACTTGTTTTTCAGCCTTCTGTTTGGTTGGTTGGCTTTCTAAATTTGCAACTGACCTTGTTGCTGCCTCCCCTCTAGTCATGGTTCCCCCAGCATATAATAGCAGTCTGCAGAAATTTGGATAATCTGTTTACTACGACTGTTTGGGTTTTTCCCTGCGTGGTTCAAAGCCTGGTTGTTTTGGTGGGCATTTGTTTTCGTTTTTTGTGTATTTTGATGTTTTATTTTTGGTGTTGTTTTGCGCAGTAACATCTGTGAAACAGCAGCTCTCTGTTGCTTTTCATTTGGAGGAAAGAAGGAAAAAGCAAACCAGAGGCAGCTGTTTCTCTGGTTTTATTTTCCAAATAGTGTTTGAGTGCAGGTTAAGACTTAGAAACAGGGCTTCCGATCCGATGCTCGCTCCTGCTGACTGGCTGCACAGCTCTGGGTTGGTAATTCAGTCTTTCGTGTCCCTTTTCCATAGGGAGGGCAGCAAAAAGTGTTGTGGTTTTTTTTGGTTGGTTGGTTTTGTTTTTAATAATAAAAAAAAAAAAAAGACCAGATGTGCAAATGGAGATGTAGGAAAATGCACAATCAATCAGCTTTTTAACAGGTAGCCAAAGGTTGTTGTTCACTTAAGTGGTGCTGCACAGGGAAACACTTGCACATGTGTCCAGGTCCCACTCATAATGCAAAAACGCCCGTGTTGTTCTGTCCCTACTCCTTTTCTCAGCTCCATCTGTAGCTTTCCACAGGTATTTGGAGTTAGGACCTGAATATTCTTTACAGGCTGTGTAGCTTTGATTTAAAACTGTGGAACAAGCTGTAGGACACTCGGTTCTCAAAATACTACCTAATCTGGTATTTCAGTTATGCTAATGCAGATGAATACTCATGGAAGTGCTGTTGCTCTCGACTCCCACTGCATGCATTCAGCCTTTCTGAAATCATTTAGCAGAGTGTATGGTTCATTTTCACTTTTCTCCAGAAGGTGAGTTTGGTGACTAGGTACAGATCCATAACACAGAAACAGCTGATAACTGAAATGGCTGGAGGAGAAGTGAGAAAGGAATGATCTGGAAAAGATAACAAAGGAATTAGAATTTAGTTGTATTGAAATCTTGGACCAATATTGGTTTAAAACAAGTGGCTGAGTCGGTCTTTTCCCATTGGGGCCATGAGTGAAATTTATAAAACTGGGTTTCCTCAGCTTTTACATGATCCAACGGAAATGAAGGCAGCGTGATTAAGCATCTTGCTTACATTTGAGTAGTAGCAAGAGTCACGGGAAGACTTGAACTTCACTTTCATGTTTATATCATAACATTTTTCTTTAAGAGTTGGGTAATTTAGAAGAAAGGGCTTAAGGACTGTATATAATAGCTTGAGTATGATTGGGGTAAAACATGTATAAATGCGTGGGTGGGTACATCTCAAAAATAACATAGCAGAAAAAGACACAGTGCCGCTGAGCAGCATCTTTGAAAGGCAAGGCATGTTTCATGTGTCGAGATGAATTTTTAATGGAAGAGCATGGTTTGATTCTGAAGATGAACATGCTATGTTAGCAGTGATTTTTTGGCATGAGAAAAGCCTATTTTAACAGTCTTGATGTAACAAATGAGTCTTGGCATACGCAAGTGCATGTTTAGGTTTCCTTCTTCGTTTGTGCTTAATTTACATGAATGTGAATGTAACAGAAAAAGAGAAATTAATGTCTAACCATTTGAAAATGAATTACAAATGCTTAACCTTTTGCAACTCAAAATGTATTTTCCATGGTCACCCTTCTCCTGAATGCTCTTTGATTTTAATTTTGTTTTGTCTAAAGATTGTGCTGAGTTTAAGTACAGTTCTTACCTGAAGATTATTCTGACTGTAAGTACAGCTAAACCCTTGAGAGAAATACGTGTATTTACTCGTCATCTTGAACACTTAGGGGCTACTGACAGTAGTTTCTCAGTGCAAGAGCAAAGTTCATAAGGAGTCTCAGAGACACTGGAAAGGGCTGCTCTGGGGGGGGGGGGGAAGGCATGGATTGCAAGGTGAAGTTTGTCCATGTTTATCTGGTACTTGTTGGCACAGTGTGCTGTGTTGATACACCAAGCACAGCAACTGTGTGTAGAGCTAGCTGCAAAGCACCTGGCTCCAGAGTGCTCCATAGCTGCTGTGGTACACAAGAGAGTGCTTCTGTACTGTTGAGGGTGTTTGTGTTTGTTGTGTTGTGTTTGTTTTTTTTCTATCTGCTTCACTACAAAGCTTTTTGCTGTCCCAAAGGATGATGTGGCAGACAGTGTAGTTGCTCCCAGGACAAAACTTGGGAGGAACCAACCCGGGAACTTGGCAGGAAAGCCAGGGCTGGGCACACAGGACTGTTTGATCTTGGATCTTATGGCCTCAGGACAAGGTGGAGGGACTGCAGGACTGGGCCAGACACCAGAAGCCTCCTTGTTGGTGCACTTCGCATGTTGTGCTAGCTGAATTGCCATAATATTTCCAGTTGTTAGCAGAGGAAAAAACCTCTTCAGCTCAAATTCACTGCCTAATACCTACTGACTCTTTATTTCTCTTCTGTAGCAATACAGTCATGCTCTCCTCCTCAATCACAGCCCACACTCTGTCTGGATGCAGACAGAACTTCCCCTTCCTACACTGAAGATGCCTGTTATGTGGCAAAATTTAAACTAGGAAAAATACATTTCATATATTACAGTGATCGCTCGTTTCTTGGACAACCAAAGTCTTTTTCTATACACTTAGCTGAAGTACACATTACTGAAGGTGGGTTTTGTATTGTTTTCTGGGGGGAGTTTTGTTTTGTTGTTGTTGTTTTGTATTTTTGGGGGGTGTGGGAGGCTAGGATTTGGGGGAGTAGTTCTTAAAAATGGATACTCAATGTCATCAGGAGGACTGGGGAAGGAGAGCTTCCATCACTGCTCCTCAAACTGAGCACGTACAGTCCTGTCACTTTCAAATACTTCAAGCTCTTGACAGCCTTGAAAAATGTGTGATGTGATGGGACTTCCCAATAATTGAGGTGTTATATGACGGGACTTCCCAATAATTGAGTCACAGGGTGAATGTTATACATAAGGAAGTGGAGATGAAGGATCGTTTTAGCGAGGTGGGGTTAGGTCTATTCTCCCACATGCCTGGCGATAGGACGAGGGGGAATGGGCTAAAGTTGCACCAGGGGAGGTTTAGGTTGGATATTAGGAAGAACTTCTTTACCAAAAGGGTTGTGAGGCATTGGAATGGGCTGCCCAGGGAAGTGGTGGAGTCACCATCCCTGGAGGTCTTTAAAAGATGTTTAGATTTAGGGCTTAGTGATATGGTTTAGTGGAGGACTGTTAGTGTTAGGTCAGAGGTTGGACTCGGTGATCTCGGAGGTCTCTTCCAACATAGAGGATTCTGTGATTCTGTGTGATCCTGTGATTTTATCTGAGTTAAATACAAACCCTTATGGCATATGACAAGAAAGCTGTGAAATGGAGGAGTAAAATCATTGCCTTAAAATAATGGGGCTTTGCTCCCGTTTCTTGGCACACTCAATCTCTCACTCTATTTTCAGTAAGATTACCTTCAAGGTATATTTTATAAGCGATGTTTTGGCTGGGATGCAACCCCCAAAATATTAATTTCTTGTCTTACCTCACTCCCACATACACAAGTGGAAATGGAGAAAAATGACCTCAGGTAGAGAGGAAGTTGTGCTTATGTTAGACTGAGCATAGCCAGCTGAGCTGCCGAGAGGCTCTGAGCTGGACAGGGGGTCTGTTCTCCCACAAAAGCCTCAAATCAAGGTCAGCCTTTGGCATGTATGTATGAAAGGAAAATTATATGCATTATTTTTGTGATTCTCTGATGCTGTGTTCATCAAGGTCTGCCATTTTATTTTCTTTTTTTCAATTTGTGCAAAATGTAAGAGGCATGAATGATCAGTCATTTGACTCATGTCCTAGAACACCAACATTCAACAGGTATTATATTCTACTTGAAAGTTAATTAGTGGGTCAAGAAATTCTTCTAATGTAGCTTTTTTTTAACAGTATCTAAAAAAAATGCAGTTTTAGAATGATACAAAATTTTAAAGTAACCTCATTGTCATAAGTGTTACCTACAGCAGTTACAGATTTCATAACTAAAAGGGTTGGCTGTGTTCGTATTCCATTCTTTTCTAGAACCAAAAGCAGCATGATAACCTGAAGTTGAACTCTGAAATCAGGACATAATTAAATGCAACAGTAATCACCAAAATTAAATAACTCTGAGGTAATAAATGTCATTGGGAGTATATATCAGTATCTGTGATATTAGGAACATTATGTCCTAAACACTGATCTATCAGACACATTCTCATTGCACAGAGATAAGAGATAGCGTAACAAGCTTCTGATAACATAAAAAGGGCAGAGGTCAGTGGAGCTGTACAGGCACATGCCAGTATGCTATCTGCCTCTGTATCAGCATTAAATTAGTTGCCTGATAGTTCAGGAGGTAAGTGTGGCCACGTTTTGTTCAGATGTTCTATTATTAAATAGATAATTAAATAGAAAATGCTAAATCCCAAACCATACCTGTGATATCAGGTGCTCTGTTGTTTGGAATAATTCAAGGCATGGATATATCATGTAAAAAATTCTCAGCAGCTTCCCACAATGTTACACAGAATTGATCAGTATTGAGGAAATACTTTTTTTTTTTTTTTTTTTTTGAAGGTTCACAAGCTACTTGACACTGAGTGTAATTTTACTGCCGTCTTGCACTGCAACAGCCCAATCCATTTTTTGCTGTCTGCCATCTCAGCTCCTAAGTCAGTTTTTACAGGTATAGCAAATATTTCGGTAGGAACAGTTTTGTGCAAAGAAAAATGTAAAAGACTTGTCAAGACTGTGACTGGACTCCCTTGAATTTAAACAATTAATAAACAGAAGCCAGAAACAAGTTACATTTTGGTAAGCAATAATTAGAATTTTGTCTAAAAGCCAACTGATGGGAACCTGTGCTAAAGTCATCCCTAAGATAACTCCCAGGTAAAACATAATTTTGATGCTCGGTGAAAGATTTCTTTGATTATTGCTGTCCTGTACTAAGTTGTCTGCAAGAGGACAGGCCATGCTTCCCTGCCCTAACTCTTCATCTGTTGGACTGGAATCAGAACCCATCTAGAGAGCTTTCCTTGTTGCACATCATCTGCCTGAGTTTGCCATGCGTGATGATGTGAAATGAAAGAAAAATGATTTCCTAAGGCAATCTTAGGAAGTGTTTGGAGGGGAAAAACATTATATATAAACATGTCAAATTGGAAAACTGTGATTGTATTATTCTCAAGATGCCTCAAAATGAGATACTGCTGCCCAATCTCATAAGCTCTGAGTTCTCCACGGCTTTAGTTCAAACTCTGTTTTCAGTTAAGTCTTGTGTGAATCAATAGGAAACATTTTGAAAACAATGGAATTGCTTTTTAGTTCAACAGACTGCTGTGCCCAGTAGCCTACTTGATGCCACAGTAAGTGTCAGGATACATTACTTTGATTCATAGACAATGGTCTTTTAATTAACTACATAAGTTTCTATACATAAGAAACTACAAATCAAGGATTTCTCTTAATTTTAAGGAAATAAATTGCCAAAGAGCCACTGGCATTCCCACCAGGAGCACTTTGACAGTGGTGGTTATCGAGCTTTGAAGATGATTTTGTGGATGAACTACATTCATACTAATGCACGTTTCTCATACTCAACTTACACATATCATGTCTGCTATGTATTAATTCTAGATCTTTTTCATAAGCTATTTCAGTATGTTTTAATTTTTCAGTTTATGAAGCTCCTGGTATTAAATCTCCATGTACTAATTCATGCACCAAAAGGGAATGGAAATATCTGTGATGTTGTCTTTCTTCTGTTCCTGCTTTGTTGTACGTTCTGGTTCTCTTACCTTTCTCTCTACTCTTTTTTTGGGGGAGAGGAGCAGGACCTTATACAAGTTGTAAATTCTTTGAGGAAAAGGATTCGTATTATTTCTCAGAAAGGCAGAGCTTCACTCCTGATTATAATTATACAGGAATCGTGAGGGAATAAATGCCATGAGGGCCTCAGAACTGAGCATAATTCCGTGTTTTCAAGACTGCAAAGTAGTGTTGATGAGTTCAAAATTGCTTGTCAAGATAACATCACTGAAGGAGTTCTGACATAGTCACTGCTTTTAATTCATTAGAGTTCCTTTCCTTCCACCAACTCTGGCATCTGCCACAACTGTCTTACTGTTTGTTTCTGCTCTGTTTGTTTTTAAGAAAATGTGTAAATCCCACTGAAATCAGGGGTTCTGTAGATGGGCACTCAGATCCCATCTCAGCATGCCTGAGCAAGAAACAGTGTCCTAAACTGTTAAAACAGAACAATCTGCAAATCTCATTTAATTTGCAGTGTTAGTGTTTCATCTGTATCTTGGATATCAGTATGATATCAGAAAACAGTATGCATGTCATTAGCAAGTATCTGAAGTATAGAAGGAAAATAGAGCCTCCAGAGTCCCTTACCCAGACTTTATGCAGAGAAAAAATGAAATTCTTTTTCAAGGAACTCAGAAGAGTCCTTGAACATGTAAACCTATTTCTGTATGGGATCCTTGGTGGCAGTGAGTGTGCATGTGTAGTTTTTGTGATATGTGTCATTTCTGTGAAGACATTTGTATGTCAAAAGAAAAGGTGGGATGAGGCAAAAGCACATTGCAAGGGGCTGTGATTAAAATCCCGTATGGAGGACTTAGGTCCTTATAAAATTTACAGGGTCTGGGTTTTAGGTGTTTTTGTTTTGTTTTATTTTTATTAATAAATTTTAGGGCAACATCACCGTAAAAGGGACAGTTGTGACCCAGACTTCATGAAATTGCTTTCTGTATGTTACACTGGGATTATTTTAAAATCACTGCTATTCCTTTAGAGCTCAGATGGTTTTGTCTGTGGCATCATAAATAACCAAAGATGGAAGGGATATGTGTGTGCAAGGATGTGTAAGTTTGTAAGATGCCCTGTACTGCCTGTTAGTTGGATAATATTGGATAGTTTACAGTTTAAAAAAAAAAAAAAAAAAAAAAAAAAGGAGGAAGGAAGGGTGGAGATGGAGGGGCAAAATGGAAATGCCTGATTATACACTACTGCAGGCAGCATCTGGTACTAACATAGTTGTAAAGGGTAAGGTCTCCCCAGAAATCTCCACTGAAAGCTTTTGAAAAATGTTCATATATGACTGCAGCAAACCTCAGTATCTTCGTTAATACATGTTTCTTCAAACTGATTCAGACTCCCTTGCTCAGGGAAAGCAAACTGGACGAGCTGCTTGTGTCAGTCGATTTTCAAGTGAAAGAGTGCATCTGCTTGATAGATCTACCCATCACTAAGAACTGACAGCAACATGGAAAATGCAGAAGATTTAGTCATGGGCATTTCCCCTGTCGTTGTTGAAGGTAGTTGCTATGATCTGTGATCTCATCACTCTGGAAATATATGAGATGCAGGAGACAGCTTGAGAGAGATCTTTTGGGGCAGATGCCTTTCCTGTCAGACAGCTGGCAGCGTGTCAGGCAGACATCCAAAGAGATCTATGGATAGCAGTAAAATTTAATCAGCGATAATGCAGTGGTAGATGTGCGTATATATAGCCAGATCAATTGGGGATTGTGGGATCTGCGTTGTGTTTTTTGTGGTTTTGTTTTGTGTTTTTTTTTTTGTTCAGGGTGTGGGGCAGTGTTGATTTGTTCTTAATAGTCCATCATCTGGTGCTTTCAGTGTACACTTTCAGATGTAAGTGTAACCTATGTAAGCTTTTGAAGATGAAGATAGTGAATTTTGAAAACTGAAGTTGAAAATAATGGCAGAATTATAGGGAACTGTTCTGTTCTCAGTAGTACAGGAAGGAGTCCTCAGTTGATCATGTTACTTCTCAGAGTAAAATACTTGAACAAAAAAGAACACCGCTGTCCCCTAGACCCACTGTGTTTACCTGGTAGAGTCTGGGAAGACTGTTCAATTTACCACCAGCAATAGCAAAAATAATTCCTTGTGCAATATTCTTATGTTAGACACAAATATGTAGAATGTCAAAATACTGTACTTCCCTCAGAATACCTTTTATTCTGCAAGCTGGAGGACATCCATGGCTCTGGGATTCGTGTTCTTTTAAGGTTATAAGATGCCTAATCCTGAGAGAAATGAATGCTGAAATCTGCTCTGTGTCATGCCTTTGGCCAAAATACATAAAACTGTTACAGGTTGATTGTTTAGATGTCAGACTTGGACTCCCCACTTAGAGACTACTTACTGAAATGAGTTCGTTATCTTAATTATTAATACCAACATGCGAATGAAAGAAATAGCAGTTGTCTCTTCTTAGTAGTACCATGTAGACACACAGAACGTTTCTTCCTGCTGTAGTCATAACAGTTCATAATTCTTGCCTTTTTCAAATGCAGTCCTAGTTATAACACTTCTTATATGTGGACTGCTTGACTGAAAGAAGGCCAGACTTAATCTTTCTTTTTTTTTTTTTTTTTTTAAATTAATTTAATGTGCAAGGTAACATACTGCAAATGTTAGTTTCTAAATTGTAACAAAGAATGCATTGTTCTTCAGCTTCCAAACTGCTCACACAAATCTGTCTATTATGTAAAATTTTATTTCAAGAACGGTTGTCATTTTAAAATCTAATCTAACTCATAAAAAAAATGTATTCACACAGGAAATCTGACTGGGTGGTCATAGCTGTTCATGATGGCCTAGTTATTTAGAGTTATCTTCTTCTTTTACAATATTTGGACTTCTTCTGGTACAGCTCTAGCAAGGACTTTGCAAATCTTAATGAATGGTGCATGTAGCTGTTCCTCTATAATTCCAGTTTCTGCAGCAGAAATGAAGAGTCTCACAAACACATGGAAGACCTTAGGGAACCCAGCAATGGGCAGAAGCCATGTCTTGGCATGCACCCAGAAAGTGTGCCACAGAAAATGGGAGTCTTTCCTCGTTCTGGGAAGAAAATGCTTGGCCCCTTGCAGCATTGTGCCATGATGTGCAGAAGTCATTCTCTGGCCTAGGTGTTTCTGGCTGCATGTGTATTGTTCAGGTACAGTGACATATGTTCATTTTCTCTCCCGTATTCTGAGAACTCCTCAGGGTAACAAAATTAGCAGGAAATAACACAGCATGCTGAAAAATTTTCTGCCTTTTGCAGTCTTTCATCTGGAAAATAAATCAGGTAGAAAGAAAACAGTAAATCAAGAACACTTTGGACTTCTAAAAAATAAAGTTAGTGTTAATTTAGTTAGGAGGGGAGACTACAGAAATGATCTTTCCTTCTCCGTTATTTTTTCTAGTTTTTCAACTCCCTTCCCTCCGCTCCTCATGTGGAAAACAGAAATCCAAAGAAATGGAAAAAAATGACCACAGAGACAGAAGTGCTTAGTGTAGGGATCGTGTAACCTGGTTTTCCAATTGTCTGAAACCCTTGTGTATGTGTGTTGATGCAGGTATGCCTATGTGCCTCAGCTTTAGAAGCAGGTCATTTTTTTCAATACTCTAGCCATTTCTGTTAATGTTCTCAGTTCTTCTGGGTCCTGTGACTGGGAGTTAGAAATGTAATTTGTTTCTGCCCAGGGCTTTGATTCTCCTTCTGCAGTAGACAAGAAAATCCTCTTAAAGTTGATGAAGATTTGTGGATGTCTTGTAGGGGAAAATTTGGGTTCCTGCTTGCTGTATGAGTCTGAAGGCTGAAAATTTGACTAGAGGGATTATTTTAGTTTACTTATAAACAAAAGGTAAACTTCATTATAGTAGTCCAAATTCTTGTTTGCTCAGAAACTTGTTGAACACCCCCTTTCAGGTGCTTCCACATAGAGGTTGCCTGGGTAAAGCCTTCTGCTCCTTTTAAAGGAGAACATGGAGCAAAGGGCAGTGTGATTTTCTCGAGAGGAATTAAAAAGTGTGCAGATTGTATGCTTTACAATGCAGATTCATTTAACCTAAATTATTCTTTCAGACTGAAAGGAATGCTGTCCTGGGAAGAAAAAAAAAAAAAAATGTCTTGTTTATACTGAAGATTTATAAGGTATTAGTAAAACTGGTTCTGTCAAAATAGATCAGACAGGAGATAATTTAATACTGTAGATGCTTCTTATAGTTGTATCACCCAAGTAATTTATCTTCCTGGCCTGTATTTTACTAAATGCGAAACAATAAACTGAAATCTTTTTTCCCCCCTCTCAATAGTAATAGCAAGTGCACTTAGGACACATAATAAGTGTTCATGCTTTTAAGGCTTCCAAGCCCTGATCTCATCTCAGCAGTGATGTTGATGGCCTTCCCCTGGGTGCCCATAGCCATGCGCTTCTTGGAAGCCCGCTGAGGCCAGTCTCAGATGAATAATATTCACAGTTTAAAGTGGTCTGAAGTCTTCTGAAGAGCAATATGATAAATTCGCTTCATTTTACATAAGTACATCAAAATTATTTTTTTAAAAAGTTATGCAGTGGTGCTTTTAATTAAAACCTGGGATATTGCATTTGCTTCATGAACATCTTATGGCACTGTAGAGATGCTGCTGTTCAGCAGTAGCTCCTGCCTATGTCTGGAGAGCAGGATAACCTCGGAATAAAATTAGGGGAGGAAGGAATCTTGGATAACCAGCAAGTTTACAAGCATGTTCATCATGGGTTTTGAAAGGAGATGGAGAAGGAAAATTTTGGAGGTAATGAAAGCCAGAAAACTTCCCCAGTTTGTATGAGGTTTTGGTACATTTAGATGGTTATAAATGTGGTACCAATATTCCAATAATTGCTGGGGAGCAGAGGGCCACTTTGAAACACTTCGAACCATCAATCTAACATCTGCATCTTATAAAAAAGCATGCAAATAATACTTAGGGCAAATCAAAAGAGTACATATGTTGCAGCAATGGTGTAGCAGAAGACAAATGTTTCTTAGGAAAGAAAAGTTTGGTGCTGTTTTGTTTCAGCTGGTACACACACTGTGATAAGCAAGTGTTGCAATTAACATGGCATTTCAGAAAGAGTCCAATAAGATTTCAGCATGAGAGCGTGTTCTGTAGTGCTGACAGCAGATTAGGGACAGAACGACACAGGACTAAACCACTGCTGCCTCTTGTTCTAGGCTAGATGGGGACATCCTTCTTCTCTTGGGAATTCACTCTTTAGTCTTTAGTAGCAAAATTACTGTGCATGCTCTGATCAGAATGCGTATTTCACTGGGAATGTTGTGATCTTTCTGTAATGTCAATCAAAATATTAGTTATTTCTATGTTTTTACTCCGCTGGCTTGTGTTTTTGTTGTTTTTTTAATTGCTTGTAGCTGGATTAGTGTTGTAAGTGTGTTGTGGTGTGTGCTATCATAAGTAATTATATTAACTAAACAAGAAATATTTCAGTTCTGTCACTACATGGCCTCCACAATCCATGAAGAACATGCAAGCTGCAGTCAAGCCTTACCTTGTCAAGTCACAGGCTTTATCCAAATCCTTGTCCAAATCTCTCTGACAGAATTGCAAGTATCGTGCAGCATAGAAAACAGTGGCAGCTTGAAGGTCCATAAGCAAGCTCTCAGTAAACCTGAGGTGTGTTTCTGAGATTGACTGCAAAGCTCTGTGTGTATGAATCATTTGTGGAGACTGTAGTGTACTGCAAGGAGAGCTGGACCAGCATTATGCTGCTTGAAGAGGAAGGAGGGTTGGCCGAAGGAGTGTCACTAGGTGTCATTAGTGCTGACCTGTTGAACGCAGCTCAAGAGATTGCTTTCCAGTCCATCTTCTCCCTCTCATATCCATTTCGTGATATTTGGATACAGGGTTTTCACCGTCCGTCTCTGAGGACTTTGCTTAGAGAGTACCTTGATATCATCTGAGGGCTTTCGGAGTTATTCCCAAACACAATCATAGTAAATCACTTTTCTTGCCTTAGCACACTTGGAAGGTAGAGTCTCCATGACAGAGTACTCTAAACATGTGTTGTAATTCTACAAGCTTGTTCACGTCCAGTCCAGATTTTGGTTCTACGTATAGGGCTTTGGATTTGGAGCAAGGGAATGCTGTCGGGGCTCGAGCAGCATTTGGTCCTAATTCTAAAATAATTCAAACTGTGTTTAAATGCTTACTTGGAATATCTCACTGCTTGGAGATTTTGTGCTGGCAGTTGCATGAGTTACCTAAATTGTAGAATCATGGAAAAAGGGTATTTTTATTGAAAACTGGTTCATTTTATTGTAAGCTGGCTAAAACCCAGAAGACGTTGGCTAGGAGATGAATTTGTTCAAAATGGAAAGATATTTTCAGTTAACTTGTTGTGGGGATTCATTTTCTGTTTCAAATATATATATTTTTTTTATATTTCTAAAATTGGTTCCGTCCTTGAACTCCTATTTTTCTGTCTGTATCTTGCTGACCAAAGCCATTCATGAACGGCTTCTGCGAGCATTTCTTTATTGATGATTACCAGACTGACCTCTCTGTTTTCAGTCTGGCAACTTCTGTTCAGGCTGAGATCTTGGTTTGTCTGAGATATTTCCCTGGGCCTAGGGGTTAGTTTAAATTCGCTGTGACAAGACTGGGCTGCGCAGTCCTCCACTCCCAAAATAATCTTCACTCCTGTGTGCTTCTCTCCTTCCTTGTTACGTACAAGGACTTCAGAAATGCAGTCTGGCCCTCTTTGAAACTTCTACCAAAACATTACAGGAAGGACAGTTTTCCTGACTCATGCTCTACATTACTGATAAGTATAAGAGGACTTCAACAACTGTTTTTATACCAAGTACTTGTTTCTGTCTGCACTGCTTCACATCCGTGTCTTAGCTGTTGTTGATTCTGCTGCTGTTTTGCCAAAAGGATGGAGAGGTGTTATTTCCCATAGAGGGCTGAAATGTCCCAAAGGAACCTGCAAGGCTCTTGGGCTCCATGTCCTGTACCCACCTCTGTTAGGACAACTAAAAAAAATTTATAAAAAGAAAAAAAAAAAATGGGGGGAGGGGGGAGGAAGTACTGTGGTCAAACAGGTGGTGTGTTGTGATCACTCACGTTACGATGTTCTGAATTTTGTGTTCTCCCATTTGTTCCCTGTATTAACCTGTTGTCTTATTCTTAGATGGTAAGAGATGTGAGGTGGGACATGATATATATGATAATATTGACTATTTATGTGCTCAGTTCATAGCATAATGAGGTTGGAGCCTGTAGGACTTGTTAAAATATAACATCTATATAGATTCGTAATGAAGACAGGGGAGTTGAAGTCTCCAGCCGGTTCTCAGAAATGAGTGGGAAGAATGATGGAAAGAACAGGACTTGATAGATATTACAGAATATTTGGCGAGGTACATGTCAGAGTGAAAACTAGAACAGCATCTAAAACTACTGTGTATAAGAAAGAATTCAACAAAAATGTTGGGTTTGGTAATGGAAATATTTGCTATTGAAGTTAAAACAGTTTTTAAATGGCAAATTAGCAAGAACACATATTTTTAGTGTAATGGTAAAGCTGGTGATCCTGATTTCTGATTCTGTCAAAATGAACAAGCAAAGTCATATGCCAAATATGTACATCTATACAGAGAGGTATACGGATATCCGTACGCGTAATATCCTATTCTCTTTATATAAGGTTACACCCCGGGCACCCTAACCAGTTGCCAAGTAATAGCACAAGAAAAGAATCATTTTCAGTGACTAACTGAAACTGAATGCAGCTCATGTGCTCTTGAAAGCAACAGCAAGAGTTAGCCAGCGGCAAGGAGGAGGCACAACTTGTCCCAGCAAAGTGTTTGTTGAACAAATTGCAGTCGGTCTCCTCCTTTCCAACGCAAACTCGTAGGGCCTTTGACAGTGCTAATGGGAAAACATTTTTTTTGAGCATTGTCAGATGGAGCACTTTCCAGCATGCCTGAGTGTTGATTTCCCCGAGGTAAACAAAAGGAACCTAATTTGGGGATCTGACACATTTTAGATGGATGGCAGTGTTTAGGAATTAAGTGGCAGGGGTGAGGGGGTTCCCCTGTGCCTTTCCACTTCACACTGCAGGGACAACTTCCCTGGCAATGAAAAATCTCAGGATCTTGTTTCCAAGCAAATGAGATGCTGGTGACTAAAGTAATCTGGAAGCATGTGGAGAGTTTACAGTGAGGAGTATGTTCATAAAGTTGAAGAAACTATCCTAAATTGTAGAAAACACATTTTAGTTAGGCAGGTTTCTGGCACTTAGCTTGAGTTTCCCAACTACTTGAGAACACTCTTGAAACACGCTTGGAAATACAATCATAGCTAGCACGAGCTGGTGGCTTTGTGTCTGGAGGAGTCAAGTGGAAGGAAAGGGGGTGGTGGGTGAGGACAGGGGGAAAGCAGCCCCTCTGCGAAGCCCACCTCTCTCCTAGCACTGCCCCTCAGCCTCTCGCTCCAGGAGCTGCCTCCAGCCCTAATGTCCTGAGGTCTCTGCAGCTTTGTCTGCCCTTAAATTGCCTCTTTTAAGGCAAGGCTCAGGGCCACCCGTAAGGAAATAGGGAACAGCTATTTCTCTAATTGCTGTATTGTCTCTGCATTTGGCTTCTGATCACCTGCTCTGGAAAGGCAGCACATGTATTTATGATAAACAGAGTCAGGGGCTATTCCTTGTACGGCAATATAGTCTACTTCCTTGGAAGAAACCATAAAAAAAATAATAAAAAAGAATGAAAGGAAAATAAAGTCAAACACAGCTGCTTCAGTAAGTTAGATAACAGTGCTCAGCTCAGGGAACTGCAGCTCCAAGGTTTTGTGCGTGTGGTGGTGTTCATGTCAGAAGTGACAGGTAATGAGAACATTGAACCTGTACGGTGAAGGGTGCCGGTGAAATGCTTGCGGGGTTCCCTCTCTGTTCAGCTCACGGTATGTACTTTAGATGCTGTTTTGTGCCAGGCTGGGGGAGTTTTTGGTTTTCTTTAATCTCCTGAACTTCAAGTGTCATGTTCCTGGCTCAGAGCACCCTGTTCACATTCGCCTCTTGCAGCCTAGCAAGCCAACAGCCAGCTCTGCTATTTTTCATCTATAAAACAGAATAAACAAATTGATCTGCAGAAATATTTCTCATTTCTTGTTGCAAAGCCACAGAGTTTTTCCCACCATGGCAAGGAACTCAGTGGGTTCGGCACATCATTAGGGGTTTGTTGAATGCATCTTCAGGTTGAGAAGCTGGATGCAGTATTACATGGAGAAGTGCCTCCACTTTTGCTGCACAGGGAATTTTCTAGAATGTGATTTTATTTGAGCTGCTGCCTATAATTCAGTGATGGCAACCAATGAGTTGATGGTTGAATTGAAGCCTTCGGGCTGCTTTCCTCTGGAGGAGGGTAGAGCATTCCTCATGGCTCACTGGAGCTGATGCTGAAGCAGGATTTCTTCCTAGTGAGGTCAAAATAATAAAAAAGTTTTATGGAATACAAAGTTCTAATATTTTTTTTCAGGCTGATTGCACCTAAGCTGGTTTTGTGGCTACTGTTTGCTCTGGTGTTTACTCATTCTTGCAGTATCTCCTGACTACCAATATATTTTTGCTTTTTCCTGGCCTTCAGGAGAAGCCTCAGTCAGTTGCATCGTCATGGGTAGCTTTCAGCAGGCACCTTGTTCCCTGCCCTCAGGGAGCTTTGGAGCAGCTGTACAGTAAGAAACAGATGGAGCTCTTAGTAAAAATAAAAAATGAAAGGCAGTCCTAAGTAAAAATACATAAATTAATTAAAATGTTTTTAAAAGGGCAAACCATAGACAACTGGCATTGTATTTGTTGGTTTCTAAAGACAAACCCCGGCGTACTGCTCTATCAGCTGGAGCCAGACTGATGGCAGTCACTATCATCTGCTGGTGTCATGTCTGTGTTAATCACTACGTCACCCGGAGCTGCAGCCCTAATTCACGGTAATTAGGCTTAACCTGAGCAAACATGAAATACCTCCAAGTAGGAGGTTCGCAAGTAGGTCAAGAGGAGACTTTATGGTCTTGATACAGAGGTAAAGTTTATCTTAAATTTTTGTCCAGGTGGTATTAATGCAGTGAACTCGGCGGTTGCTGTGGCATGGTGTTGTTCTTGCAGAAGTGCATACCTTGCAGAACTGGATCTTGAGTCAAAGCCAAGGCTTGCATATGCACACGTGTATGGTTTCTGTGGAGTGCAAGGCAAGTTAAAAATTTTCCAATGTACTTTTGTAAATTATGAGGTGACTTTCTGCCTTCAGATTGATCAGGACATATATTAATAATGTTTGAGTACAAATGAGTGGCGTATTGGGTCCTTAACAGCTGAGTCATGTGAAATGAAATGTTGGGGACATTGTGATCGCCGAAACATGTTAAGGTTTAGATGGCAACGTTGGAAAGGCCTTGATCTTCATAGTAGGTTTTGTTTCTAATTTCTTGAATTATTTGATTTTCTACTGAAGAGGTTCTATTAATGTGCCCTTTCCCTAGGCTCACACAATGTGACATACGTGTACATGTCATCTCATCGACGGGGCTGCTTGGACACGGGTTCAGAGCAGCTAAGGAACAGCTGGAGGGGGCAAGTGGAAGCATGTGATTTTCTCATGTTTATCTTGGCATTTTGAAACAGTCTGAACTTTTCCAGACTTGAGTATTCATTAATACCAAGGAGAGGAAATAAGTCATTCATGTTCAAGTGAAATAGAGAATTAACACAGAAATATTTTTGGCTGACTGTAAATCTAGCATAGCTGGGAGACTCATAGGGGTTGAACAAGACCATTAACAGAAAATAGGTAACACTTTTAGTGTAGGGATAACACAGGTTTTAATATAAGGGAAATTTCTGCACATCATACTATCTTTGAAAGCAGAACGTAACTGGAATAAAACAAATAAGCAGACACTTCACTTCTAAATTCTTGGCCTTTGAGTCTGTTACTAGGACCTAATTAGAAAAGGTTTCAAGAGCAAGTTTGCAGATGAGACCTGCACATGTTTCCACCTCCCTCCACCACTGGAAAAGCTGTTCTCTGTCTCTCATTCGTGATCAACCTGCAGGAATGTGTTCAGAAGGCTTACAGCCTTGAGTATCCTATGGAAAAAAATTTCTTCCATCATCACATCAGCAGAGAAGTGGTTTCAACCACATGGAGCCCTGACAGCCATTACCAAATGGCCCCCTCTTCCTCTGCTCCCCTTTTGCTGGTGGGGAAGGCTGGAGAGCACAGGCTGAGTCTGCTCTACCACAGCCGGGCCTGGCCATCTCAGGGAGGCAGCAGGGGGATTTTCTGATCTCTGAATTTCTGAGTGGGAAGCCTGTAATTACTGGTCTTCAGATGGAAAACATAGCTGAGGTACCCCAACCCGTGTGTGACCACCGTGCCTGCCTGGTGCAGATCTGGGCTTGTGGGTAGAACAAAAAGGACAAGCACCTCTCAGCTTTGCATCTCAGCCCTTTCTCGAGTTCCTAACAGCTGCCAGGTTTAGTGATGCCAGAGCTTGTCTTTAAGACTTTTCAGCTCTTAGCCAGCAGGAAAGCTCCTGCATGAAATGTTAACACTCCCACGTGTGCTGGCATCTGCACAATAGCTGCTGGCTGTGCTCCACCACATCCACACCTGGGGAGGGGCAGCAGAGGGTTCTTCAGGGGACGTAGGTTCCCTTTTTTGCTAAGGTGGAGGAATTTGGCAGCCTGGCTGCTGCCAATCACGCTATGGGGCTTTCAGGTGCTTTGGGCTGTTCACTGGAGTAATATTGTGGAGTTAAAAACATTTCCTGAAGGAGAGCCTTGTCCCACACGTGGCCGCAGTCCTCCGGACCTGCTGCTGGGGCTAGCATGGGGCTTGGCAGCCAGCGTGTCATTGTGGCAGTGCCTGGGGCAGATGGATCGCCCACTGACCCACACAAACACAGCTGAGGACTCGGGATGCGATTCATGGTTGGGAGAGGAACACAAATCTGATGGAGCCCCTCTTGGCCTCATCAGAGCTTTCATCCTCTTTGTGCTGAGCAAACCTTGGGGGGATTTCCCAGCTGACGGGACTGCGCTTACACCAGTCACTGCTGCTGTGTCAAATAGCCTTGGTCTAGCCGGTTGCTCCATGCAACTTGTAGCAACTGCTTGCAACTTCTTTTTTCGTAAAGTACTTAATTATTAGTACTTTGGTTTTTTGTTTGTTTTGTTTTTGTTTACACATCGATTCTAGTTTTATCAATAAATACAGTCAGGGGTCTTTGTTCAAGCAAAAACGTGCTGATAGTTGTAAAGGATGCCTCTAAAAAGGACAGTAAAGAAAGAGCAAGGAGCAGTTTCTAGATGTTTACTACTGTTGTCTCATCTTTTGAACTCCCTGTTACTGTAACAGATTGACTGAGTCCTGGAGATTTCAAGTTTGCAAGACAACTTAGAAATCATATACGGGCCATGTTATTAAAACATGCCTAAACAGTATCTCCCAATTTTGAGTCTGAAAGGCTTGCAATTTCAACAATCCAAAAATATTTAATTTACTGCAATTTAAAAGCAGCTTCAAGTTACTAATAACTACATCCATATGTTTTTGCATGCTAGGATGGTGAATATATGAGCTAGCAATAATATTTTAGTTGCTGAATATGTACATCCCAAAAAGTTCATCTGGATATTTTTATTTTTTTTTAAATGAACAACCATTTCTATTGTTTCTCATTCTATGATTCAAATTACAAATGTTTCAAACATGTGAGCTGGGCCTCCTAAATAATAAGATTTTATCTTGAAAATAAATGTATTAAAATGTTTTAAATGTCAAAATAAATTGGCTTTCACCTCTAATTTATCATTTCTGCCACAGAGAGGGTGGTACCCAGATGCAGCTTGCTGCGTGGTAGGGTAGACTAGGACTAGTATTACAAGGAGTGAAGCATATTTAGCCCTAGATACAGAATGAATTGTGCTTATTTTTTATAATACCGGTTTCAAGGCTTATGTCTAATACAGAGATGTCTTGTGTTCTGAACAGAGATAGGATATCAGGGTGCTTAAATCCTCTTCCAGACAGGATAAATTATATTATGGAGTTTTATTAGCCTATTAGACTGAAATAAAATCACAAATAAATAAAAAGGGTACAATAAGCTTGATAAAAACCAACCCTTTCAGTAATTTCCCAAGTTATCTTCAGTACATTGTGTCTTTATTGTGGCAGAAAGAAGTCAGTTCTTTTCTTATCATTTCAGGAAATGCCAATAAATTGGTTGCTCAGCCCATAGCACTAAATATCATAATGCATGTATCAAAGTTCACTTAAATATATAATACTTAATGAAATCAATATACAATAAAATTCTGGATTGCTCATCTGCTAAGTTCAATAGACAATACACGGAAACATCATCTATTTTTCATGTTCAGGTTTCTGTCAGGCTGATTCATTCAAAACAGAAAACTGTGATCTAGTATCTAGCGTTTTCTCATTGGCTCGTGCAAAGCTCCTGGAGGGTCCATTAATGAAAAAAAAAAAAGAGGTGCAAGATCTTTGTGAAGCTTTCCAGAAGGCATCTATTGGTTTTAGATACCCCAAGACATTGAACTTTTTAATCTTTATAGGAGCACAGCCTGGTGCAGAGACTGTGCTATTTCTGGCATTTAAGTCCGTCCCACTCCGTGACACTGTAGTCATAGGTTTGTTCAACTAGCTTGGGTTTCTCCATGTGGTAATAATTTGTTGTACTGATTTTTCTAATTCTTCCAAAGAGTTCAAGAAAGAATCCTTTTTCTCCAGAAGAAAGTCAAAATTAGCAAATTGATGTTCACTTCCTTGCCACTTTTCCAGTAATTGCTCAGAGCCCAAAAGATCGTCCACTTGTCGTTTGACGCCAAGTCCATTTGAATCCTACTGGCAGTTTGTATAGACTCTGTAGGACAAAGACAAATGTTTGGCATATGTAATTATGCTTTTAAAAACACATTATAAACTCAAATGAAATTGGAAATCATCAATCTTTTTTTCCTTCAGAGGGAGGAAACAGACACTGAAAATGGAAATATAAACTTGCTGGATTTTCCAATCTCGAAAAAAAAAAAAATAATACAGGTTTTTGTTCCCAATTTATGTAACACCTTTATTTCTCTACATATGCAGTTTCAGACAAACTTCAAATTACTGGGTCTTGAAAGGGCCCCCCAGACAAGCGATTCCTGCTCATACTATGATCTGACAACATCAACAGCTAAGTTGGCCAATTAAATGTTTACCAGATGTTCATTGCATTGACACTTGCCAAAATATATCCTGTAATTGAGACTTTTTACTCAGCTTACAGTTTTCCTGCAGTTTCCAGATTGTTTCCAACACTCCACAGTCAAAAGAGGGAATGCTGCATAAAAGCCAAGCAGGACCATTATATAAGCTCAAAAGAAGATCTTGGTGCAGGTTTCTTAACAGGAACACTGATACAAATGACATAAATACATTTTAGATATTATTGGGAGAAAAAAAAAAAAAAAAAAAAGAGAAAAAGAAAGAAAGAAAGAAAAAAACTTTGATTTACCTCTGTTGCACTTGTGATCTATTTTTATATGATTGCTGCCCCAGTTTTAGAACAGTTAAAGGTTTGAGGGGTTTGGAAAGTGAAACAAATTCATTGTCTGGAAAAAAAATTTTGATTTCCACTGTGTGCTGGACAGAGATTGTGTGTTTTCTCTGTGGCTTATTTTCTCTGTGGCTAATTCTCTCTATAATATTTTTCCCTTCTTTTTAACAAAAAAAAAAAAAAAAAAAGGACACAAGCGCACACAATAATGTGCGTGGAATGAAAGATAAAAGAAAGCTGATGAAGCGGAGAAACTTGGGATTTTAGGCAGAATCTGAAGGAAACTGGTTTTCTTGAACAGAGACACAAAAGCATGGCAGAAATAAAAGAGAAAGGAAGGAAAACTCTGGGGAAACCTAGGCAAGCTAGAGCATGAGCAAGCCCTGCTTTATATTAAAAAATAATGTAACCAGTTAAGTGTGAATTTAGGAGCTGAGATTGGTGTGCTTAATCACACCTGTGACAGGGACCAAACCTGCAGAGCAGTGCAGATTTGATTACTGTCCTTTGACAGTGCAGAGCACTTTGAACCATCTCTGGAAAAGATGGTTTCCCCCTAAAATAGCGTATAGATTGTTCTGGTTTTTGATTGTTTGTTTGTTTTAATATCCTTAGTTAATTGATATTCATATAGCTCTAAATATAAAATCCGTGTACTAAGAAATTTCCATGCATTTGTTTTGGAAGGTCATCTAATGCACAAGGCCTTTTTCAGGAGTACAGCGTGTTTGGTTCTCCATCATTTTGCTAGGAGAGGAGGAAAAGAAAATTCCTAGTTTTACAACTGTAGGGAGACCAGAATCCATTCTCAACCTTCTTCACAACATGAGATCAGAAATTACTCAAGCACAGATTAGTTGAAAATGAATAAATTAAAGCTAAACTGCTCCACATAGACTAATAAATAAAATAAATGGCCATAATCCCGGATGAAATACTCAAGTACTTCAAAGAGTGCATCTACTTGGCATTTGCTGCTGTGCTGAAGCTCCAAAGGAGATTCATTAAGTTGGAAATAATGCCCTGTATCTTTTTAACTTTTATTCTCATGATCTGAAAACAAACGGATTGAATACATTAATTATGTTCAAAATGCAGAATTTCTTTTTCATGAGAGGTGTTGGTGCTGTCTGTAGGCAGGAAGAAAAGCTGAAATATCACAGTTTCTTGCAGCATAAAGTCTGAATATTTTGATTTTGCAAAAGCCCAAATGAGCTTTGTAGTGTTTTATCAGAGCTGTAATTGAGCCATGCTTTTTATGTTCACCTCTACATTGACGTTTAAGACTTTGTAAGCAAACTACATTTCTCATTGATCTTGTATGTAATCAAAGTTATAGAAAATTTCCTTCATGAAGAGTTGTGAGGCTGGGAGGTTATCTTCCTTCTCAGTTCTACCCAGGGTCTTTCCTTGTCTTTCCAGCCTTTCCAGGTCTTTCCTACCTTCACTATTGCAGGATAACTAAGTTTGGAAGTATCTGTTTGAATCAACTGAAAAACAAAAATATAATACAGCCTCAAGAGGTTCTCAGAAGGAATTGTAGATATGTGTAATGCAGGTGGTGCTGAAAAGCAGACAAAATGAGCTAAGCTGTGCTCCCATGCAGCTCAGTGGAAAACCTTTTGAAATAGGTGGGAAAACCTGCAAGCAACAGAGCGTAATATAATCAGTATCTGCTTTCAGGATTTGCCAGTGAGCTGTGGAGAAGATGTATGGAGGGTATAGTCTTACAGAACTGTACTAATAGTTGTCAAGTAAATGTATTTTTTTTGTATTTTAATAGAAACCAGACTAAGAATTGATACTTTATTAATCAAATATATTTCTGTAGGAAGCCAGTTAATTTGCAAGAGCGAATCATCTACAGGGCCTAAATTAAACTATTTGATCATATAAACTCTGAATATATATATATATGAGATTTATTAGATTTTATAAATAAATCTGAAGGAATACACGCCCTGAGCTGTGGGGCTGATCAACAAGATCGTTTGTTTCTTAAATGTTCCATCTAAGTAAATATTGGCTATTCCTATTCTAGGCTATTCTCATCTCCAATTTGTTTAGCTGAGCAATATGCCATGTTCTAAGTTCTGTTTAGTTAGCTGAATTCAAAGGGATGTGTGACTATTACCAAGTGCTTATAGGTCTTTGCATCATCTTAAATCCATGCCAAAAAAAAAAAAACAAAAATCAAAATAGAAAATAACATGAATAAAGTGACTCAATATGAATGCACTATAGCACTACCGACAGGATGAAACTCAGCCCTTCAAACATCAGGATTAAACTGAATACCCTGTTTCAGCCCCTAAATCAGATCATACCTCAAGGAGGTAGGTGAACTTGCTGAACTTTTTTTGTGCAGCAGTCTCCCTGCAATTCTGACTTCTCTTCACAGATGTAAAACTGTTTTGCCTTCCTAACGCTCCACAGTACATTGCCCTGACCTTGCAGTGGCAGCATGCAGTGAAGCTACTCTGAAGCCACTGTTCTGCTAAATAACTTTTTGCCTGTTAAAGTTACTTTATGAGTCAAATCAATTGAAATCTCTTATGCTAGGGAGATCTTTATAGTGTCATAAGAATTGAAAATTTTCCTTCCTTTCTCACATCTTTGATTACTTCTCCTTCTTTCTCTTTTATAGATTCCATCTGTAGCTTCAGCGTGCTCTCTTTTAAATTACGGCACTGCTCTCCTTTGTGAAGTTAGATCAGGCCTGTAACTGAAATTTAATTCCTTCTTCTAAAAGAAGAAATACCTGACCTTATCAAAGAAAGAAAAGACAAAAAAAAAATACTAGTGAAAAATTTTTCCATCTTTTCCTGCTTCTTTGGAGCTGCATTGTATTCAGTAACTGACAATTCTTATTTCTCTTAAGTAACTGCCTGATTGCATCACACTGCATCCTCAGAGAAGAAAATAAGGATCTTGGTAAACGCCTACCTTTGAAGCTGTTTCAAGTATGTGATTCTGGCTATTTTAGCTATGTGTGTTTTTTAAACGATCCCTCAGGGGACACGATGATCAAAGACAAGCCAGAATATCCCAAGAATTAATTTTTATTATTTTTAATACTGAAAAATGGGAGAATTAAAAGCACGACAGAACAAAATCAATAAACCTTGATTATTCCAGACACATTCTCTTGGATCAGATCTGTCTGTGATATGTTAACAAAGCTATTCCCCCGGTGATCTGCAAGTCCTTTGTCATGTACAGATCTGTTGTGAAGGTTGGTGAGGAAAAATTTATTTTCGTCTCGTAATTAGCATTTTGCAATAAGAACAACCTTTGCAGGGGGAGTACAAATGCAATAAGAAACTCTCGCTCATTCCTGTATGAGCAAAGCCAGTATTTGTCAGCCACTTAGAAATCTCCGTTGAGGGACGCAATCTTTGAGTTAATGCCCTGTACCTCTCCCTGCTTCCCAAGTGCTACCTCAAGTTTTGTCTCCTGCAATACACTCTAAATGCTTTAATATTTCACCAGAGAACCTGCTCGCGTTTTTCCATACAATGGAATTTCATTCCCTAAAAGTCTCTGCGAGAAAAAGAAATAAATGTTGAGTTGCATTTCCCCAGCCATATCTTCCAGCCTCGTCTCACCACCACATGTGGGAAGGTGGCTTGGCGAGGCTGTCCGATGGCCGGAGATGCAGAGGCCTGGACACTGTCATATCTTTTGCTCTTTGTGGATTTTTTTGGCTGGGGGCTGCAGGCTGCAGTGGACAGGATGTTCGCTGCAGAGCAGCCAGAGCAGGAGGATGCGGCTTCCTCAGGCTGGAGATTTCTCCGCTCGTGCAGAAGGGAAGCATTTTTCCTGTCTGACTGGACTCTAACTTTGCTCTGGTTAACTATTCATTGGCACGGTTTCGTAACAGACCGGTCTTGGAAACAGCTCAAGGGGGAGTTAAATGTATATTCAGCATATTTGCACTCACCTTTGCTGTTGGGAAAATGACAGTATTTACCTTTAAGGTTTTTAATATCTTTAGCATTTTCTTTTTTTCATAACATATTTCCTGAGCGTAACTTTCTAAATTAAAACTGTGTTTACATTAATCCAAGCAGGCATGTTTTGTACAGCTGTATTTCCAACTGTGAAGTTGGAATAAATTTATATATACTTAATCTTCTAAAAATAGCTTTAAACTTAACCGCAATTTGAGAAATCATTAGACTTGCTCTTTTTAAAATATGTGGGCAGGAAGCTCAATTTTCTAAACTTTGATGATGAGTGTACTTACAAGTTCTCAAAAAGCCATTTTTTAATTAATGAAAAAAATTACACTCGGCTGTATAATGCAATATAGAGGTAAAGCATCAAATATTTTCACCTATTAATTTCCCAGTTCGCATAAAGAAAGTGCCAGGTTATTGCATACAGTTCATATGAAATGCTTGCAAATACAGATCTCCAAGAGAAACCACTAGAGTTAGCATGAAAACACGCATCAAAAATAAGCAACATATTTGGCTCAGTGTTTTCCAGGAGTTAAGAGTTTTTTCTTCACTTTGAGTAGTTTATAGTCCTTATAAAAGAATTATGTTTTATGAGACAATTTTTGGACTTGAAATACAGTTTTTGGTTGAAAAGACAATCTGAAAAATGTTTAAATATGTACATAATGCATTGAGAAGGTTTATGAATGTAATAACAAAACTTTGCTACCGCCACCACTACCCCCTCTAGTGTGGATGTGGGTGCCTGTAGGTACTATAGATGATAGAATAGTCTTGCATTTTCAGAAGCTGGAACTCTAAACCAATTTAAAGTTTCATTTCAGAGCTCTGTATCCCTTGTCTGCAGAACAGGCATCCTGTTTAAAAAGCCTACCCGATGCTGTGAAGGTAGGGTTTCAGGTCAGTGTTGACCAGAACGTAATTTTCCCACTTATGGAAGGATATGTGCTACATGTATATAAAAAAAGAGGAATTAAAAATAAATAAATAAATAAAACACTGTGTATAAGTCAAGATTCCAACAGCCAGTTTTAGCTTATACCCTTCCAAAAATCAAGTAAAAGAGAACAGCAAAGAAAACTGAAGCAAAACAGGAATAATAAAAGCCTGCTTTTCAAAGACGTCACAACCACAGTAGGAGATTACTGACAATAGTGGTTTCTTTTTTTTTTTTTTTCCTTTCTTTTGGATGCTTTAGACTTTTTGTGTGGCAAACAAAAAGGAAAATATTTCTGGAGTATCGTTTATTTGTCTGGACATCTAATTTAATAAAAAAGCAGAACTAAAATACAGCTAAGTTGTTCAGAGATCATAAACGTAAGCAGAGACCTATTATAGCAATAAGTTATGTAAACTAAATTATGAAATGTTTTATTATAACCACTGGGTTCAGGATTGCTTTGCAACAGAGACCCTCCAAACATGTTGAGACTTTGTATAAATAATATACCTCCCATCTGAAAAGACACAAGGCTATTTATTGTTCTGTCACCATATCAATCCCCTATTCTAGAAACAAATAAATAAATCCCTATTTCAATTTAAAATCAAAATAAATAAATTCTCCCTGATTCTGGCACAGTAAATTCTAGCAGGTTTAAATCTGTCTGCCACTCCTGAATGACGGCCAGAGAGCCTGTACGCTGCCTGCTGATCAGGAGCAGTGGGCCGAGGAGGCGGACAGCTCACCTGTGCCTGGGGCAGGGACTCTTCCTACACTAATATAGGGGCTTCGGTAATTCTGGCTGAAAAGGTCAGGGTACTGTGACACTTGTTTTATGTCACGAGTCCATAGCTGTAGAGGTGTAAAGCAGGTAGCTGTCTAAGGATATTTTTGGGGGAAGAAAAAAAAAAAAAAAAAGGATAAATACCATTATGAGTAATGATAAATCTAACGATATGACATGTAAATCTTTTTTGTACTCTTCCAGATGGTTCTTTTAGACCCATCCTGTGATCTTATGTGTTTACGTGCACTATGGATGTATACATAGGATGGATCTGTGCTCAGTTAGTACAGACCTGTGCAAGTATTCTTCATGGCTTCAATACTTCTTCATCTAGTATTAGATCCTAATAGTATTAGGACCACATTTATAATCAGCTGTGTGTTGAAAAATTTCGGTGAATCAGGAAAACCTACTTAGAAAAGTAGGTTTTGATTTGTTCAGATAGATTTACACTTCAAACAACCAAATTAAGTATAAGCCAGGGAAGGGTTTAGCTTACAGAAGTTGAAGCCAAGAAATAAAAGCTTTCTTTCTTGAAAATTAGTGACACTGAACCATATGAACATTACCCACTGTGTTATTCTGTATTTTATCTGTTTTGTGCTCATTAAGGAACCAATGCTTGTGAGACAAGTGAAGTGATAGCTGTATCGCGTAGAAGCAAAGAACTTCGGGTTTAGCCTCGCACTATGGCATGTGCCTTAGGAGTGCTCTGAGTAAAGGAAAGCATCCTCCAGCTTCAGGGAAGTTATCTGCCTGTCAAATGCAGCAAATGCTATACAACCATGGGGTTGGAAAGAGGCGTGCTACTTTTCTGTGTGTGTGTTTGTGTGTTCATTTTGTTTTTTGGTTTTTGTTTTTTAATGTGGAAAACAGAGCACACCAGGCATGAAAAGCTCTCATCATGCTGTGCAGCGTGACTTTGGGGGTTGCTATTGCCCTCTTGCAGCCTTGCGTCCTGCTCTTTAAATATGAACGAACTAGGTTAGAATATTGCACTTGAGTTCATAAGTAAAGGTAATGCCATGTAAAAGTTGTACCGAACAAAACCTACATCAAAATCTCTGCTCTAGATGTAGTCAGAGGAGGAAAGCAGGATTTCCTATGGAGCAGTTCATCCCAGCGGGGTATATAAAAGAGATCAGAAGTAGAAATCCTGGAATACCACCCCAGGCACAAAATATTACTTCATCTATGCGTACCTTGTTATCCATATTCAGGTGAAATGGGCTTAACTCATGTGTTTTAGTAGTTACTTTAATGATGATTTATGATTAGCTCAAGCAAACTGCATAGCAGATGTGTTTTTTTCTTTTTTTTTTTTCTTCTATAATGATTGCATCTTATTTTTATAACTGTTATATACTACTTGCTCTAGGCTTCTGAAACAGTTTTTCCATCCATTTTACTGGGATCTGATAAAGCACTAAAAAAATTTACTTCAGGAACCATTAAGGGCATGTTCTGGTAAGACCATTTAAATGAAGGAAAAGACGCATGCTTTGTGGAAGGGCTGCCCGAAGAGACACAGGACTTCATTGTATTTTGTTCATGATTAGGAGATATAATGCGGGGTTAGTTCAGAGCTCCTGGGGACCCGGTCAAGTTCCTTACACCACACCCCTCTGCTATCTTGAGTTTGTCCAGCATTCATCTCAGTGTGGAGGTTTAATCACCTGTCCCACAGGGAAGCTACCATATGCTTGTATCTCTGTAGTGGTTCGCACAGTTCTGAAAGCTGGAAAATTCATTTTCCACCTAACCGCATGCTTTAGCAGTCTTGTGTGATAATGAAAATAAAGGTATTCTGTGCTGCAAAGGGACATGTGAAGTCAGGCTTCAGAAGGTGGCTCAGGCTGAGGGGCTTTGCTGGCTGAGCAGCGACTGAGCTTTACCTTTCTTTTTCCATTCAGAGATTGATCTGGGCAGTGTCCCATCAGACAGAAAAGCAGTACACTGCACGAGCTTAGCAAGTACAAAGAGTTTTACTAATTTCTCAAAAAGAGAAGTTAATATATTTATACAAGGAGCTAGGAGAATTGTAGCAATGGAAGCACAGGTAAAATACCCAAACCTGCGCCTCTGGGCATTTCTTCAGTAGCTTCAGTCTTGCTATTGATAGTGAGCATCACCTAGCCAAATGATCCTAAATATTCTGGTACATCATTTACTGCAAAGGTATTTTCTTTGCGATGTTACTTTGGTAACAACTTCATAGACATATACTTTACACCAGAGGGTATTTGAGAGATTTAAGGTAGTGGGACAATATGGAAGAAAACTGAATGCCAGGAAAAATTAACTCTTCTAGAAATCCTATACATTATAGTGCTGTATTCCAGTGCTTAAACCTGCATTTTCACTTAGTGTGCTGGAGCTAACTAGCCAGGCAGCTGAATAGGTGGTTTGTCTTTGGCTTGTGTGCAACCCAAGCATCCACGCCGGGCTGCTAGTTAACGCCAAGGCAAACATTTCTTGCCTCTGACTGTGCCAAGCACTATTTGCACCCACCAGCGTGCTGGGACTGCGGTGCACAATCTGCCACTGTAGCAATGACCTCTGAGAGCTTGGGTTGAAGCAGGTTCTGATGAAGTAAGCAATAATGAAATGCAGTTTTACTGAGGTGTTACTTGTGTGCTGGGTTGTGCCTGAAAACGCACACGGTGTCAGTATCAACAGTGTTTGCCCTGTGGGCTCTTGCTACTCTTACAAACACCCTCAGAAGGGTTTAATTAACATAAAGACTGTCCAATATATATATATATCTATACATAAAGCCTACACAAGTTTCTTATTTTGGATAATGCAGGGAGGGAAATATGCATGTCCTTTGTGCCCCCCATTAGAGCACTCTGCCTGGGGACCAGTGGCGAGGGCACTGCAGGCTGCTGGCTACGGTGGGCTAGGAAATCACAAATGCAGCCATCACAATTCAATGCAGACAGAGCGTGGGAGGAATTACTCTTTTTAAAGTGTACGACTTTGTAAATGTCTGTATAGATTCAAATCCTTTTGGCAAAGAAGCAGTGCTATTCTTCAGAAATGACTAACTTCAAAATTGCATGTTGGAGTTTGCCATGCTATTAACTTTTAATTCTCTCATTTAGATGATTTGCCCAGGCAATTTTCCTGTTGCCTGAAAAAAAGCTTTCATAAACCTAATAAGAGAAGCAGTATGATGCAAACATGAAATATCAGTATTTTTCTGACTCTTTTTTTTCCAATTTAAAAGGGATACATGCTTTTGTGTAAGTCACTTAGCTGCGTGGCACATAAAAGGCACGATAAAGCCTAAATTACACTTAAATAATCACTTCAAACTTTTCAGAAATACTAGGCATCTATGTGTACGTAGCCTGCTGCCTAATAACCTTGTTCTTTTCTCAGGAATGTCCCAAAGGAACCTAATCCATATGTCTTTCTTTTTTGTCATGTCATCACTAGCTATCAGATCCCACAAGCTATATTATATATCAGCACCTCTTTTTCTCCTTGTTATGAAAGAAATTTCCAAGAAACGTTTTAAGGAAAGTCTGGGTAGAGAAGATGGGTTTAGTGATGGAGGAAGCAGCACCACTGGCACATTAATAAGGTGAAATTGTGTCCTGATGCTAAGGAGGTGGCACAATCTGCTACCAAGTTCCCTGGGGCTAACCAGCATCAGTGCTGCTGCAGAGCAGTATCAAATTGTGGGGCCAGGCTGCTGCATGGACACAGGGTGAGGAGGTGTCCAGCTGGAAGGGAGAGCCTGCAAAGCTGCCAAAATCCTCCTGCCTGGGCAGCTAGAGTGAGGGTGAGGGTCCAGCTTGAGCATTAACAGGTTTCCATTCATTTGGGGGCATTGCTGACGCCTAAACTTGCTGCAGAGTTGCTGGGTATGTGTTGTTCTGTGGAGCAGCCCACAACCTGGCTGTTCCCAAACCCCCAGAAGAGGCACGCGTGGGAGAAAGCTGCACAGCCTACAAAAAGATTATGGCCTTCTAAATTTTCCAACCCATAATAACTAGTTTCATCTTGTCAGTGCTATCTTGATAATGAATAACCTCTACTGTTCTTGCCTCCCACTGCGTTAAATGCAGTCCCATTTATAAGAAAGCCTACTGCAAAATTTCTGCTTGTGCTTTCCACCAGCCAAAAATCCTTACAGCCACTATTGCTAAGGATCGATGACCTTTGGATAGAAGTCAGGTTAGGCTAACAGGTTGTACTAATGCAAGTTTTTGTTTTTTCAGAAGAAAAAAAAAAAAAAAAAGCTTTTTTTATTAAATAGACAAATTTAAAAGACATGACAAATGTTACCTCCTGTCATAAATTGCACATGTGCACATTCAGCAGTTTTTCCATGTCTGTATTGGAATGTCTTCACCCAAACCAAATTGTTTCCACATAAACCCAGGTCATTTCTATACTCATTCAGCCAGGGAAGCTTAGGTGATGAATTTTACAATATATGGGTGAAAGGCAATACCTAAAATATCTGGACCAAATTATTTTATTTAAGGCCTGCTTGTGAATCTGGAATCATTTTGATATCCTAAACAATCCTTATCTTTTAGTAAATACTATAACTTATTTATAAGTAGATGAAATTTACTTCAGCTCTTCCTATTCTTTTACTTGAAACAGCAGTGGTCATAAATAAATATGGTTAACATTCCAAGGGTTTGATCCCCCGCCCCCTGCCAAAAGCATGGATTTCCCTTCTTCATTTTATGAAGAGTTTAGAACCAGATATTTTTCCTTTCAGCTTACCAAGGGATTAATAACATAAAACTTGGCAAGGAAATTGCCGTCTGCAAACTGGAGCTAATATTACTTGATGTAATCCAGATATAACAGTTCCTTGTGCAATCTGTACCTTGTGCAGTTTGAAGAACATAGGAACGGTTTAGTGGCCTGTGCAAATAAAGAGGAAGCAACTTTATTTGTAGGTATGAAGGAGGGTTTTTTTCCCCTGCAATAAGACAAGGTATATTTAACGCTGAGAAAATAGGATTTAAAAATAGCTTCAGTTCTGGAGAAAAGATCCACTTGAAAGAATATGAAATTTGGTTTGGGGTTGTTGGGGTTTTTTTTGCTTACGCCTTCCAAATTTGTGTTTGTTCTGGACTGAGATGACACAAACCTTGGTGGTTTCCATGCCTTGTAGGAAGAAAATGAAATTAGATGCTTTGGACCGTGCCAGCAGCAAATGCATAGCAGTAGCAGCCGAAATCTGGAGGTAGACTAGCCCTGCCACATCCGTCGTGTGACTGGGGGGGGGAGGTCATGCTCTCATAGTGCTTTATATCATGTTGTCAGTGTGAAACGTGAGTTCAGAGCACAAATGTGACATTTGTCGTCTGCTGTTTCTCTGGAGATACAGTCCTGACATGGAGGTTTTGCTCCCTGACGCACCCAAACGTACTGCTCGTGGGAAACGTGTGTCTTGGTAGCCCCAAATGCTTCCTCAGCTGGGGCGTGCAAGAGGATTGGCTATCAGACTGCTGTTAACCTACTGTCTTTTTAATCTTAACCTGAAGTTATTTTTCATATACACACTAGATCACTTTCCTGAGGCTCTTTTGCATTATTGCATATACCGAAGAGTCTGTATGGTGGTGGTGTGCGCGATCATTTGAATTTGATCCAAGGATTTCAAGCTCTGTTTTTTGTATCTTTTATTTCTACAAGTCAATATATCTTCCAATATATCTGCAAAATACCTTTCTCCATCCTCAAGGGGGGAAATGGATCATACACTTAACTCTGGATGAAGTCTTGTTTTTACATTTGCTGGTGCTCAGAATGCGTTCATAGCAGCGTCTGTGTTCATCTCATCATAGCAAACTGCTTATCTCAGTGCTTCACCACTGAATACTCACCACTTTACAATGCAGCTGTGATCAAAACTCCCAAGATTTCACATTAAACCAAGGGCATAACCGTGTGTAAAATGGTTTGGCACGCTTCCACGAGCACGTTACTCTAACGCCTTTGAACAGAAACTGCTGGCCATCTGTTTTACTAGTGGAAAACAATTCTCTGAAATTCATTAGCTTGCTTGCTCAGCCCCTGTGCTGAACTGATGGTCTCCTTCATTCATACGAGCAGTGCAAAAAGAGAGCAGCAGAAGACAGTAAAATCAGCCAGACAAAAAAAAAAATAATAAAAAAAGAGGGGGAGATGGGGGTTGAGGGGCTGGGGTAGATGTTCCAGTTCTGTCACTTAATAAAGCTCAGATATCCAAAGATGAAGAGAAAGGGTGCACGAGTTTCTACAGTCTTGGGGGAATTTTGCTGTAATTTGCCAACAGATTTTGTAGGCTTTGTGTTCACAAATGCTCATCTGGTCACTGAAACACACGTATACACTTTGGCAATGTGCAGATGACATTATATACACCTTCTGCTGAGATTTTTGGGTGCTGTCTTTAATAAACATTAGCAGCAGCCATATGCAATGCTAACTGCAGTGCTGTCTAAAAATTATAGGCTCTGTGGTATACTGTTATTTGATTTTCTTACTTCTTTCTATAAAAAATATCAAGCATAGGCTTAATCTTGTAATTAAACAGAAATAAAATGTGGTCCTTGATTGCAGTTTTAGAAAAGTAAATAGGAGCATATTAGTTAAGGTTAAGCCCACAGGTGATAGAACTTTATAAAAATGTCATTCTTTGCTAAATACTGGAAATAATTTTGAAATCTCTTTGGTGATTCTCATTGATTGGTATATACTACACATTAGTGGAACTGACAGTGTATAATTTCTTCATGTCTCTTCCATTAATGCTACAATAAGAACCATACTCCTTAAATCACACTTTCAATTCATAGATCTGGTAAAATGCTAACATGTTTAACAGGATGAAACAGATTTTATTTATTATTCTATAGATAAATAGGTTGTTACTCCAGAAACCTGGCGTGTTAAGAAATAATGGGATCTTTTCTGTAGGTATTTTAACCTAATTTTAAGTTACCTATAGAAGAAACTTAGTACTCTGCAACTCTTGAAGAAGACACCAAAAGGAGTTATTCTGTATTAAATTCTCTAGGATTTTTCTGGAAGCTATTTGAACTATTATGATTTATTTTAGTCTTTTGCTAATACAAAGAAAAACAGTAATACAGATTTGAGGGTAACTTTCCTCTGAAAGCTATCTATAGTCCCAAATTCTGCAAAGTATTTTAACATATGCCCATTGCTATTACCAATATCATTTCAACCAGTGCTTTACCTATCCCATTTAGATGCGTATATTCCATATGCAGTTCGTATTCTCTGGCACCGCAGAGATGCACACGTTCTTGCATCCACTTTGATCAAGCCATCCCTCTCCAAGAGGGAGTGCTCCACAATTTAAGAACATTTAAATGAATGCTAGTTTTTATGGCTGCAGCTTGAAAGAAAAAAAAAAAAAAAAAAAAAAAAAAAAAAAGAAAAGGAAAAAAAAACTGTTCTAGTAGCATGGGACTTGACTTTCCATCCCAGTGTCAGAGGGAATGCTCTCATATGTAAAATTAAACGTGTCTGTCTTTGTAATGTGTTTGAAAGGTACTTGTATCAAATGTTTTTCACAGAGGGGTAGTCCGGCAAAGTCAGGCAGAAAGACTTTCTTTGTCTGAACGTATTCCGCAGCCATTACACCTCACGATTCTCTCCGGCAGCTGCCTTTCCTCCTCATCTGTTTGGCTCTTCTGAGTATTACTGGTTTCTCTTTTGGGCACTTATGCTTAGCACTGGGTGAATTCATTCTTATTATTATTTACGAAAGCAGCCTTTTATATTTTACCGTCATCATAAGTAAAACAAATCGTCTACATTCCCATAACTTAAAGCCACTGTCCTTAATGCTCATTTTTCACTCCGTGTTTGTTTAGGGTTTTGTTGACGTTTTGCATGTTCAGGCTCTTTTTGGCAAGAAGAATGATGTATGTCCTGCATACTCGGGACAGTGGCTGGCTGAAAGCAATTTGGCAATAACCACATGGTTCTGATTCCAGCTTAAAATCCTACAAGAACTCTCTTTTTTACCCATCAGTTATATTTCTTTAAACTGTACCAGTGGAATTAGCACAAACACAAAGACCTGTAGTCAGATCCTGCACAATGTGCGATTGTAGTGGCACATCTACAGCTGGCTCTGCTAGCAGCCAGTCAGCTACCATGGTTTATAACCTGCAAGGTCTTCCCCGCAAAGAGGACTGGATGCAGGCTGAAACCCTTACTTTATTTTGAGCATGTATTTTCATTTAGATATTTTGCTGTGAAAATATAAGAGGCAAGCTTTTCAGGACCAGCTGCACTGAAATCAAAGATCATGTTTTAAACTACTCATGCAAAGCTCGGGATCACACTTTGCCAAGGCTGTGAAGCTGTCTGTGTAGCTAGAGCATCTGAGCATAGAAGGAAGATAAATTGCACATATAATTTACTTACATCTGTGAAAAATTATTTGTGTTCATAGCTGCTATAACCATTCTTCGGGCATTTGTCATGGCCTTGCAAGCTGGGGTTTTGCTATACTGATGCAAAGGCTGTGAATAATAATTTAATATGTAGATACATCCATTTTATTTGCCATTACAAATCATCTTACATTCCCTTTTCATTAGATTCTATTGCTACCTGTATTGCAGGGTATTTTTAATGGAATGACAAGAGTGAGACTTTGTCACGTGCTAGTACAGGTAACACAACTGTCTTCCTGCTTGTATCAGAGTCTTGAAAGATGATCAGGGCTTTACAGGAACGAGCTTCTGCCAGTTTTGTGTCCTCTTGTGTCATTTGAAAGAAATCTAGCTGGTATCAGAAAGGGAATGTGGTGTTCATTGGTTCATATATATGAGAAACTTAATTAATTGTGTTCTCCTGAACTGGAAAACTGTGTTTACTGTGTTGGGTAAATCTGTCCTGTGTTGCCTTCTACCCAAACATGTGAAATGTTATAAGCTGAAATGAAGGAAGGTGCAGTCCAATGAATTTCTTTAGTGAGTGAGCTTAATGTGCTTTGAATTAGGCCCTGTGGAAGTCATAATGTAGATGGCAGCAGGTTTTTTGTGATGTTTGCTGTTTGATAACAAAAACTGCAGCTCACTTTGCAGACAAAACACAAGACTCTGAACCAGTCTGCAACCTGTTTTGGATAATCTGGTACCTACATTTTCAGACATCCATTTATTTGTTCAAAAACTACACCTGAGTGTGTGTGCTATGGCATTGACAAAAGACGATATCTGTGTGGATGAGTGACAGGGATGAGCAGACTGAAGTGGTCAGGGCAAAGGCTCCTAGACCTACACCACCAGCAAGCTGTGGGTTTCTGCTCTGGGCCACACCACCCCATTGTGTCCCAGGTGTGCAGCCAGTGCAGAGCACATGCACAGCACCACCTGCACTGCCCCTGCTCCCCACCTCCCAGCTCAGCCCCAGTGCCATGCACAGGGATCTTTGCAGGATTTGCAGCATCGCCGTGCTGCTGCTGCTCCCAGCTGAAGCACCACTGTCAGTACAACCAGGACTGAGTTGTAAAGGAATCCCCTTTAGAAAAAAATGAAAAGGTTTTTATGCCCAAAGGACTTCCGTCTCCCTTTTTGATTTGATAGAGAGCTCTTCCGAAATGCAGGGAGACAATTGGACTTAATTGTATATTGGTTACAAAGAAACTGAGCATCTTGAGGCTGGAATCATGAATTCCTTTGAGTGTGGAAATGCTTAGTACATCATTGGTCTAACAGGAAACAAAACAAAACAAAAAGTATTGGTTATGATGGGAGAAATGTCCCCAGAGCATGCCTGCATCATTCTGCTCCCACAAGCCATTTAGATGAAAGAGAGGTAGGTAACAAAGAGCAAACAGATGTTTTCCAGAATGATTACAAAGCTCAGCTACTTTCCACTTCTTTATTCATGTCTCACAAGCATTTCTTCTTAACATCTATAACAACAACACATTTATGGGGACTGTGTTAGCCTTCCTGATCATCCCTTTTTCTCTCCTTTACTTCAGTCTATTAAAAATTGCAGCCAAATGTATCTAGTGCCCTGCTCTATACACACCATGCCTCTTACCTCTGCAAACTTCCCCTTTATTAACAGACAAACTTGAACTCATCATTTTCCTGTCAGCTCAGTAAAAATGGTTGCTAACCCTGAAGACCTTTGGTAGGTTTCTCAACTTGGCCATTACAGTAAGCAAAATACAAATGGCTTTAAACCAGGGCCCAGAAGAGCTTCAGCTGCTCTTTTACAGCAGGCCAGTGTCAAAGGGCCAGAGCAGGATTAGGCATCATGTGTCTCGTACTGTGGCTTGTGCAGAACGGTGCTGCAGTCTCTGGACACAGAACATGCTCTGGTCTTGTTATTTTCAATTTACAGTGCTTGACATCTTTCGTGGGAGAGTAAGGGTTTCCCCTTTGTCTTCTTTTGAAGCCTTTGCTTTAAAGCGTTTTCTGTCCAACAGAAGCCTCAGACAAGCCAGAGGAATGTGGTCTGTAAAGCCCAGCAGTTGCCCAAGGAGTTGCCACTGCACAGCAATAATGAGACCTCAAGTTCAGAAACTCAGAAGCGAGTGTTTCCAGTTGCAAAGAATTGCAGTCCTGGCACTTGGCCACCAGCCTGTTCCCGGGCTGTTTTCATTTGTGCTGGATGTCAAAAGAATATGAGGATGTTTATTCCAGTTTTTTGTTTTGTTTTGTTTTTCCTGAGTGAGCAAGTCCTGCCTGTGGGGCTTCATTTACATTAAGTGCATCTTTACTTTTTATTCTATAATTAACGGAGAAGGGATCTGTTAGTAAAAGAGGGGAAAGAAGAAAGGACTGAGCAGTGCAGTATTCACATGGATTAGAGATTTACTTTGGCAAGGGTCTTCAGCATGACGTGTACTTGCATCACAGGTGTTTTCCCAAAGCATCTCGGCTGCCCAGACAAGATGTAATGGCAGCAACTCATCTGCGTGCTCCATCCTGCTGGAGAAGGGCCAATATCTTCCTTAAACACAAAATAACTCTAAATAAATAAATATATAAAGGCTGCACTCTAACGTTTTTAGTTACAAAAGCTATTCAAGGTTATCCTTATTTAAGCTGCCATTCTGTCATTGCAGAAGATGTAATCTTGAAGCCCAAGTGAAAGGCAGGGAAGACCCAGTGTGTGCTCAGAGCTTTCATTTGAGTCACTTTTATCCTTAGCTTCTTGCCTGCAGAAGAGTGACTGAGCTCCTGCCTCCCTCCCATCCCTTTTAGATCAGATCTGCTGGGAGCAAGATTTTCTGGGCTGGGGAGCAGAGCGCATTTGATGGCTGTTGGCCGATGTTCATGTCAATTGGGTCTGAGTGACCACTTCAGTAGTTATCATACGTAGCTGTATTGTAGCTGAAGCAAGCACTGTTTGATTGGCGTGTTGCTCTGGAGTTGGGAAGCAAAGTCAAGCAGACTCCTCTGCTCTTGAACGGGACCATTTGTAAAAGCCTGAGACGCTGGTGACTGCTTTCTGAATCTGTTCCAGAAATTACATCAGTCCCCAGTACATGCTTATGCACATGAGTTTAATTTGATTAAAGCTGATGAGCTGGTTTAGTGATGGTGACATAGTTTATGAATTACTTGCAAATCATCATCTAATGTTGAAACAATCTTGTATGAGTACTAGGGTGTTTTTTCTGTGAATTGTTCACAGCTCAGTATCTTCAATCAATCTGCTTACTGCCATGGGAGAGGTGATTCGAGGCATCACCCGGGTGAAACAACGCACGAAGCCACAACAGCCATCAGTAGCTGAGACTGAGACAGAGAATGCCTTTGTAGAAAGTCGGTATCGATACTTACAAGGGTTTGGATTTTTTATGATTATCATCACCGTACTGTGGGCCTTGAGGTGGATATGAGACAATTACTGTTGCCATCTTCACTATTTAGTATGCATTCACCTATAGCAAACGCATCTAAACAAGACAGAGCAGAGGTGTTAACCCAAGTGTTCGTGGCAATTTATGCAGGTGGTGATGGGAAGATGCCGATAATAGATGGAAGATTTGATTTGCCCCATAGAAACTCTGCTGTTGGACGTTGGCTGCACAATGCCAGCTCTGCCAGCAGCTGCGTGCCCCGTCCTGCAGTGAGCCAAGAGGGGCTCGCTCAGGGACGTTTGTGCTGTGCTGCTGTAGCCAGGGCGCTCTCACGGCAGCAGAGCTGGGGTTAATCCAGCTGAGCCATGCTCTGCGGTCTATGAAAGTCATTTTTGAGTCCCCATCCTCTGTTTTTAATGAACTTAGAAATCTGTACAATTAATTAGGACCTGAAACTGCAAATAGTATGTGAAATTTTACCCTGTGAAGTTGTCCGGCCGGCTTTGGGGGGATGGTTTTTCTGGGAAAGACGATAGCAGTGCATATGCTTATGTTGTTAGGACCTTTACCCTTCAATGAATAATGTATGGTGCCCTGTAGTGATATTAAATTTCATGTCATTACTTGTTCAGTGTGTTTCAGATAACACATAATTGCAGTGTTGAGGGGAGACAATGGTTTGCTGTTTGCTTCAGCCCTTTGAATTCTGTCTTGCAACCCTAAAGAAAAGTGAGGTTTGTAGGTAAGCAGGAGAGTGAAACAGCAGACTAGGCTCCTTCCCATGCATGACACGACGATGTTCTGTATGCTCCTGAGGAGCTGGCAGTTAAGTCAGCAACTGTCCCACACCAGTCTTAGAGGCTGGGAGATGGGGTCAGGAGCACTGCTTGTGCAAGGGGAGGTTGGAGGGTGTGCTTGTGCTCAAGAGATCCTGATCGGACAGCATGAGTTGGTCTTGAAATTGAAAGACAAGAGAAAAAGAGGGAATGGCTCAATAAGCATTTGTTTCACTTTCAAGTGACAAAGAGAAGCAACTCTGTGTGAGGGAAGTGAAATAAATTCTCCTGAAATACTACAGGGTGTCAATCGAAAGCATCTAGGAGGACAAGGCAGCTGTGGGAGCTCTTCTTGACGGATATGAAACAACTTAAGAGTTGGCAACGGAAGGTCTATGTGCAGTCATCAGCTTAGCTGCTGCTGGGGAAATAGCCTCCACGCTTTGGCATCTGGGCCCTGGGGTTGCTGGCCAAGAGTAAGACAATTTACCGCTGGAGTGGGGCTGCTTGCCAGACGGATAAGCCCCTCCAAACTGAGCTCAGACTTTCTGACGTCTCCCACTTCTGCCTGTGCTTAGCTGAGAGCTGTGGCTGGGACCTTGTTGAAGGATCCCGTGGCAGGAAATCGAATGCAGTGAGTGAAGCTGGAACCTGGGCAGGGGCATGCAACGTCCCAGTGTTCGCTCAACCTGGCTCCTGCGATGGGGTCTCGGAGCTGGTATGTGCAGCACCTGCAGCACCTTCTGTGCACCTAATCCCTAATGTTTGGCTGCCCAATCTGCAAGACTATTGAAGCCATAATATATTCACTCTAATATTGGGAATAACACATTATTGTAGTGGAGCTACAATATAATCTATCATATATACACGTGTGTGTGCTTATGTGTATATATGCATATATATATATATAAAAAGTGTTGGGATTACTACATGTTTCACAATTATTATCTGTTAGGATCATGCTGCAGAACAAGGAGGAAAGCAAACGTACAAGCCATCTCCCTCCCTTTCAGAAACAGTGCTCTGGAGTGGGACAGATTAATATAACGTTTGTTTCTAAAGCTCTATCCTGTTTGAAGAAAGAATGCAAAACCAAAGGCATCATAATCATTTTCTTCTTTCCAGGACAGTCCTGGGATTTCAGTTTGTGGTAAGGCTGTTATAACCCTGAGGCTTAAATCCCAAAGCCACTAATATTCTTTGGTCTGCCCTGCAGCTGTAGCGTCCCAGTAGGTGGCTATCAGTTTGCAACCAAGAGTTAAAGCAGTGTGGCTTCTCCTCTCAGTCTTGGTGTTTATGTATGGCTTCTCCTGTTATTTCTGTCATTTCTGAAAGTAGCAGGTATTGAACTTCATCTCATGAGCTAGGATTTGGATCTGAGCACACATTTTAGCTCTGAGCACCGCTGGAAGCTTGCAAAGCATGCTTCTGTAAACCTGTGCTCGTTTTGTAGTCTACATCAAGGGGCACCTCTCCTACTTCTTTGCACACTGCAAACTTGTAATAGCATCATGCCAACACTTCTTGCTTTGGGTCCCTCTCTTTCCTGAGAGAGGGAAAGAAGGGACAGGTCTGAGGAGGCGAGCCTTTGGGTAGGAGCTGTTCTCCCCCTGCCCGTGGACCCGATGGTGCGGGGGACAGCCCTGTCCAGAAGCCCTGGGCTGACATCGCTTCAGTGCCAACTTAGTGCCTTATTCCCAGACGCTCCTTTTCTGGCACCAGTCTGTCTGCTGAGGGACCACAGGCTAAGACCAGAAATAAAGCCTCGTTTCTTCACTTCAGGCTGATGCCCAGCTCCCTGCTGCCTGTGCCAGCAGTGCCGACCTTGGGCAGGTGAGCTAAAGCAGCCACTGGCACTCTGCAGTCTGAACAAGTGAGCGAGCAGTTCGCTGCTCGCAGCTTCCACTTTGCCTTGATCTGCAAGTTTTCACAATTCGTGTGCAATTGGCTTGCTTCAGAACAAGTTTCAAGTGAAACCGATTTAATTGCAGGTAAATCTGCAGCAGGCAAATTGAGATTTCTCAGCAGCCAGGCTCCGAGGTTGCTGCATCATCGTGAGGAATAAATTATCTTGCAGGCTAAGAACAACTTCAGGGCTCTACTGGCATATTTCTTCTCATAGTTTAAACAGGGGAGTGCTAGATACAGTTCTTAAATTGTACTCACCCTTGGCTGTAATGGAAAGCAAATACCCTTCAACCTGATACCAAAAGGTGTAGAACCAAGGGGAGTTGTCAGGGCTTTCTGCATGAGGCACTCAATATGTAACTGCGTGGGGAAAGACGGCATATATCTGCACTTGTGTTTTCAGGATAAAACCCTTGTGTTTTGGAACCATACCCCAGCATACCTACATGCTGTTATTTTGACTGTTTTGTACAGAACTGAGGACCTGAGTCCCAGTGAAATTTGACCCAGTGTATTAAATTGGTCTGTATCATTCTCCAATTAGATATTTCAAGAAGGCAACAGACATCATGCCAGGCATTTGATCTTCTGCAAATACTGCGGAGTTGTGCAACAGAAGGAAACAATCTCTGAAGATTGAAGCCTGATGGAGAGGAACAAAACAAAATAAAATTAAAGCTATTCCATGTGATTTCTTTATAGCAAACTTTGCAATACCATTGCTCTCACTGCCAGTCACGGTCTCCCTCCAAAGCTCTTACAAGCTGAGATAAGTTATTTTAAGTAAGAATTTACATTTGGCAGATAATGCTAAACTATGATTGCATAGAAAAAGCTTCGAGCATGCTGACATTTCACACCTGCTTCTGCATCTGACTACCACAACTGGCACCGCGTAGCAATGTCAATATGGAGATGTTTTGCTTCTAGACTATTCTGAGGCAAAGTTTAATAACTGTGAAATACAAATCAAGCTGTTCTTTGTTGTTGTTTTCTTTCTGTTTTCAGGAACATAAAACAAAGCCTAGCTAGCATATTACCGTAGCTAACAAAGAACAGCAGATAAGGAATATTGGATCAAACTCTTTTCTCCTATCTGATGTCAGGAGCTCAGTAAGCATGGAAAATCGAATGGATCTGTTAAAACAAATTCAGACTTCCTTGCAGCTACCAAAAAAAGTTCTTCAAGGCTGATGAACTAAAGGGTAACCCTTTGCAACTTTAACTGTAGAGCCAAAAGGTTGTAACTCACTACTGTTACTACAACTTCAGCTTTGCTTCTCAGCACGTAATTTCCGTGGCATTCTTTGGCATCCTGAAGAAGGTGAACCTTAAATATCCAAGATATGCAAGTACTTCTTCATGCTTTGCATATTTGAGAAAAGTGTAACTATCAGCCACGATTGTTAGAGAAAACAGAAACATTTTAAAATCATTAGCTTGTGTTTTCTTTCAGCCGCTCAAGTGGCTGTATCGTACAAGTCACCAGAGTAACCAGAAACTTTCTTATTCATAGAGGCTGTCTTCAAATTTGAAGGCAGGCCAATAAAAGAAGGAACTCCAATTTCTGTGACAGGCAAAGCTGTGTAAGTCTATGTTTATCTGTAAACTTTCTCTCTGTTTATACATGTCATTTTTGTGTTTTCTGCCAAAAAGCTGATAAATCCAGAATGCTCCTAGCTAAGTCCTCAAGGAGGACTTAAAAATAGTTAAGAGAGGAACTGTGGAAAAGAGGGATTTGCTAGTAGTGTAGCCTTTTTGTTGAGCTGGAGCTCTGAGTAGAGGGGAGAAATCTCCCTTGGCTGCTGTGTGCGGACAGCAGGACGAGCTGCGTGCTGGGGGCCGCGGGGGAACTGGCTTAACCTTGTGCCAGAGGGATCTGTTATCATTGAAACCAGGGAAAATAAAGGTCTCTTTTGTTTTCAACTACCCACACCGCCCCAGCGGAGGAAGGGTTTATGGCTAGACTGGAGGGATAAGCTTTCACCCTAAAAGGGAAATTGCCACAAGTCTGTCCAGGGAGGGGGAAGATGATGGAGGGTGGGTGGCTGCAGAGCAGAACAAGCCACATCGGTAGCGTGGTTCTTATCATTTGAAAGAGTCTATGTTATAAACTTTTGTCTTGAGATTTTGAAATGCGTTCACACCGCTGTAATCACAGCAAACTCATCTGAACTACATTATCTTGGGCTATGCATCCACGGAGAAAGGGTGTAGGAATGATTAAGTTCCTAAAGGGTCTTGTGAATTATGTTTAAAATTGAAAATACTGCTTCTACATAACGACCTACGTGGCTCATTTTGCAGACATATGGCTCATTCTCCGTGTGCTACATCACGAAAAATGTAGCTTGTAACAGTGCTGTGAGGCAAGATGTTTGTAATTATAAACACAAATTACTTAATTACATCAGTATTTGTTTCAAAGAAAAATAAGCGGGAGCCCTTAAAGTATCTTCTGGTGAGGGACAACAGCAAGATTGTATTTATAAATGTGTGCGTGTATGTGTCCATGTATGTGTGTGTGTGTGCATGCATGTGGTGTTCCCAGACAGCAGGATGCAGGTGGCTCTTTCTGAGTCCCAAGGGCTCGATGTACATCCTGAAGGCAAGCAGATTTGAGGAGATGATTGGTACATCGGTTTTGTAAGACTGGAAATCCCTGCCAGCAGCGCAATCAGTTAGTAAAAACTATCCGTGAGAAACAGGTTGTTTAAAGCACAGCAACAGCTCTGCAGCTTTCTTAATGACAGGTATGATTTCATGGATTTTCCACATGTCACTCGCAAACCCAAATGAGCCCATGGAGGACTGCTGAGGAAACTGATCCCATTTTACTGGAAAAGGCTGTTCCAGAAGCACTTGGTGCTGCCAACACTGGTGTCATGAGAATCATGAAGTAGGAAACATTTATTTGTAAGCATAACCAAGCCTTGCTTGCTGCAGGAGAGTTGCTTTTGGGGCTGGAAGGGTGGCAGGAGAGTTCTTTGTCAGGTCACAGGCTTTGTTGTGGGATTACATGATGAGTGAATTGTGTTATGCACAGCCAAGCCTTGGGCACGCAGCACTTGGGACCGCCAGTCAAATCCACTCCTGCTCTAACAGTGCTGGTGCAAAGTGCCCTGGTTTCAGCTCAGGAACAGGACAAATAAAAGTGGTTTGCTCAGGAGCAGCATGGGGTAGTGGGTTGTAGTGTTCCCAAGACACCCCTGCCAGCACTATTCCCAGTGCAAGAGCTGCAGAGTTAGCCAAAATGGGCTAGAAGGTCCCAGACCTCCTGAGTCTCCAAAAAGACACCAAAAATCTCACAGGGAAGAAGACATCTGCTCTATCTCATCGTCTTGAGTTGTTACAGAAACCCCAGAGGAACATCAGAGATTTGGCAGAAAAGGTAGATAAGACGCAGCCAGACACGTTAGGACCAGAATGCAGCGCTGGGCCCTGGAGATAGGGGAAGGATTCAGAAAGAAGATACATCATTTCTTCAGATGTGCTTCATCTCTCTTTTTCATTGCGTAATTCCTTAGAGAGCATTCACTATGCTGGAAACTGTCAGTATCTCGAGGGTTAGTTGCCTTTCTCCTTTCCTTGCTGGTGAAACACGCAGCCACAAGTAAAAGGTTGGGCATTCAGGTTACTCTAACAACAGTGAGTATTTCAACCCGTAGTAATGAACTTCAGTGTGAACCACTGTTTTCCGAAAGAGTCTTACTGCTTCGCGAGCTATAGGAGGGTTTAAATACAGGTCTTAATGGTACTTACATTTTCTTTTCAACACTGCAGCTCAGCCAGTTAAACACAAGATGCCCATCCTAAAGGGCTGCTACAAAAATGGTTAATATGGAGCCCTAGAAGTAAAATCATTTTGATGCCTTTTTCAGTCATATTTCTGATAAAACACTTCAAGTATTTTGTATACATGTATGTAGTATTGTCCCTGGCTGTTTAAGTGGGACCAGTAGACTGCAGTTAGTGAGGTGAAATCAAAGCACACAAAGTTGCAGGCTAAAGTAAACCCAAGGCAGGAACTCTGTTCCTTTCCACAAAGCCAATCATTTTAATAGTGAATAAAAATATTTTCATAGTGTTATTTGTATGTTCAAATGAGGTCTGAACCTACAAGAGAAATGACGTTAGAGATTAGACTTATTGTCAGTATTTTCTCTTTAATAGTTTTTGTAAATATCTTTTAAGGCTGGTTATTTTTAGTAGAACTCACAGGACTGTCCTTAGGCAGAAATACCTGAACCAGAGATACATCTTATATTCCATATATTTAGATTATTATATTATTATAATATAGTGTGTGTGTTATATCAAGTCAAGAATCTCCACAAGAAATCTAAATGAAATAAAGAGCTACTGAGCAATCAAAAGATCTGTTCTTCTAGCACCAACAAATATTTTGACAAGAACGTTTCATTGCAAGTTTAGAGGGAAAAAAATCCTTTACAGAAGCAAGATCAAAAAGATCAGATGGTTTGATGGTTTTGTGTTATATTTTAAACAGACTAAGTGGACAAAACATTACCTAGCAAATTTGCGCTTGGTTCCTGTTGTTTGGTAATAAGGAATTTGGTGTTAGAATCGTGGCTTGACTGATCAAACAAGACCTGGAAAAGCTCCTTGGCAAAGATTACTCTAGGAACTTGGCCTGTGTACAGTGAAAATACACTACAGATGTATAAATTATGCAGGTTAGGATAGTGCTGGTCAAAAACCTTCCATACTGGAGTCATGTGGGAAAGAAAGTCTAGACATCACAGATTAACTTACCTCATCTAAAATCACGCAACCTAGAAATTGCCTAAAGCCACATCTGCACAAACACACATATAGGGTTTTGTAACCAATTATGTTTACTGGATTTTCAAAGAGGGAACAACCAAAGGATTTTACCAATTTGCTCTATTGGTAAAGCTTACATATAATTTTATTTATAGTATGTACAACTTTTTAGGCAATGAACAAATTAAGATAACCAGGCAGAAAAAGTCTACATTTTATTACAAAAAGTAGCCTGCAAACAAATGCAAATTGCTATGGTTCTCCATTTATTCACTTATTTATTTTTTGTAGCTCCAAATAAACTTAAACAAGAATCCAAATTCCTAATTATTATCACACAAGGCCAAATCAGATAATTGATTTCTCTAACAATTTTAGTCAAGGCCATAGGTTTTTCTGCTGGGGAAGCAAAATCAGGGTGGGAACTCTTGAGAAATATAGGGAGCTGTGTATGGAGCTGTGGTCATTTATGGGAAGCAGGAAAAATTAGAGGGTTGATAGTGATTTATATATAATATAAATCCATAATATATTACCTACAGGTTTCTCAGAGCTTTGGAGTTGAATCTTCTTGGCTGTGTCCCTTTTGATGTGGATAGGGAGTTTGTCAGGTTATGCGATGCCCATGTCCTGTTCAGATAGTTGGGTCCTGATCGCCCTTTTTGGACCCATGTGCTCAGTCCCAAGTGGAAACTGCAAAGGGTCCAGAGGAAGCTGCCAAGTAACTGAGCTGTTCAGGCATCGCAGCAGACTATAGGGAGAAGAGAGCAAGAAATGCCAAATCTGCTTGAAAGTCCTGTGAGTGTCTGTGCTCCGTCTGCTGAGGAAGAGACTTACCTGGACAGCTGAAAACTGGCTTGCATTTGGACATTGTCTGGGAACCACATATGGACAGCAAGGCTGAAACGGCTTGAACAGCTGCCAGTGTGAGAGCACTATAGATGGGAACTGTGCTGGCAGTAGCTCTGTTGCAAGCCAGCTATTTTTTTTCACTGCAAACAGAAAATCTTTCTCAGGTATGCATTACACTTTCAGAAAAACTCCACGCTACCTGAAAAATAATCTCTTTCATCCTAAAGTATGGTGTTTGCCAGTTTCCAGCTAATCTGGACTCCACAAATACAAATATGAAACTGTTTACATGTCTAGACTAAAGCTATGTTTTTAATTGAGAGATTTTACCAGCAGTCATGATGGATATACCAAATTTCGACTAAGCTTCTGGAACCAAAGTACACTGATGCCTGTCTTGGGTGGCAAATGAACATAGGACAAAAAGGCAGAAGAGTAAGAGTGTGTGTGTGGGGGGGGGGGGGGGGGAGAGGTATATACAAGGGATGGCATAACAAATACGACCACACAAATAAGGCCAATTCTGCTATCAGTTAAATCAGATATTGCAAATATGTGGTATAGATCTTGATATTTTAGCTGTAATAATGTATATTGAGGCTCAGTTTGGTTTCCTGTAAAGCCAGCCTGGGAAACAACACACTCAAGTGCACGGGGACTTTGTTGCCGGGAAAAGTCTTTAAATGTTATGAAGCTTAAATGTTTTGGTTGCTAATACATCCTTTGTTCAACTGGAAATGAAACATTTGTGAGAGGGTATTTCACAGAAGATACTGAAGATTTACATTTAGATTCTAAATCAGTTGAGGTAGGGAGAACCTAACTTACAAAATACCCAGAGGTAAGGCAAGAAGGATCTGATTTTTCAAGTTCATGTACTTTCAAGATGAAGTCCAGGTTGTCAAGTCAAGCAGTTGGAAAATAAGAACGAACAGACGTCATTTTCCAGTTGGTATTTTGGCCAACTGCAACTCTCCTTCCAGGCACCTCCTGCCCCCGCTGCAGGCACCAGTCTATGTGGCACTAGTTCCCCTGGAGACAAAACTGGATGGGATTAACCTTTGGCATTCCTCCCCAGTGCCACCCTGGTTTCCCCACGGGTCATGGTGATGAGCACCCACGCCGTGCTAGCCAGAATCACTCTGTACTGGTCAGTTCCTGGGCTTTTCCTCTGCTCATCACAGTGGGTTGGATGAGCTCAGCAGGAACCTGGACCACACTCCCCGTCAGCCCTCTGGCTTATAGAAACCAGCTCCATATCATGGGGGATAACAGTGGCATATAATTCTTTTCATAAACTGCTCAACCTTCATTTCTGAACTGTTTCAGTCCTTGGCCTGTGGTGTTTTACTGGGAGAGTGTTCAAGAACTTTTCTTCTTTGATGGCTCATTTCCATCCAGTTTATGTCGATTTGCTACATGTATGTGTGTATATATAGTCATTTAGCTTAAATGGTTCTCATATGTTCCCAATGTTTAGCTCATAGTGTATTTATGGAAAGCAGCTATATTGCTTCTCAGGCTTTATTTTACTAAGCGTAATGCATTGAGTGTCTTCCAGTCCCCCATAAAACAGACTTTTCTGTTCTTGTGCACTTTGAAATAATCTTGCTTTAGTAAGAAATTACTGTTAACTCACTTCAAGATAAACTCCAACTAATACTTTAACAATCACACTAATACTTCTTTGTTTCTGTCCAAAATATGTTGGTTGAAATACACTAGGCTCCACTCTGATTCTTCCACAGCTGCATTAGAGTGGTTTAGTTATCCTGTGATCGAGTAATACTCAAAGCATTTTCTCTCCTTCTTCCATTTAATTTGCCGAGTTCCAAGCTCAAGGCAGAAATTCTTGCTCTTGGTTCCAGAGTACTTGTTTTTGCCAAATTTTATCTTATTTCTGTTACAGTTTGCAAGTGATAAATTCTTCTTGATCCACTCCGTATTGATTATGCCTTCCAGTTTTAGGGCACTACAATATTTTGTTAATATCCTTTATGTGTTTGTGCCAACATCACTAACAAAAATATTAGTTCCAAGAGCAGTTCTTGAAGAGCTCAATAAATCATCTTGTTCAAGTTGGATATCCTTAGCTTATTACAATACAAGTACCTGTGGATCTGCTACCACCCCTTAGCAACTCTTAAATATTTCTGGAAAGAGAGACTTGTTTAGAGTTACGTAAGGTTTGTTGATGACTCCGACGTAACTAAGATTTTACCCCTAGAAGTATTTCCTTAAAACAACAAATAAAAAAAATCCTATCAATGCAGTAATGCAGTACTTTTTTTTTTTTTTTGAGACCATTGAGACAGTATAACTATGCTGAAGCCATGAAGAACATCATTCACCAACCAAATGTTATTTGTAGTTGAAATCTGCCATCCTTCTAAGTATGTTTAGATCATCCAATACTTAATCCTTTCGTCATGAATCTCAAAACTTACCCCAACTTTGCTTAGTGCGTGCAAGAGGTATGTCAAGAGTCATGAAAAATTACAGTGTTTTGATAATCTCCGTTGGGTTTGAATTTCAGTTTTCAGGTCCATTGAAACTTATAACTCAACTTAAAATTCAAAGAATATGAATTCATGACCTGCTTTCAGCTGCTTGCCTGACAATGCAATGTGCTTTCTCTCTCTTCCTTTCATTGCAAACCAAAATGCAAGGTAAAAGGAAGGGGTTTTGACATAAGTCTTTCTTCACACTTTAAATAAGTTAGTCATGCTGCCTCCTGCCAAAATGAGAGGGTCACAGCAATGAACTTTGCAAAAACTGATGTGCATCATCTTAGGACAGAGGGAGTGGATGAAGCATATCAGTGCTTCATATGCCTTCTATCTTTATAGAAAATAATTGTATGGAATAATCAATAAATCATAAAAAAGGAACTTTAGTTTTTATCAGAAAATAAATAATGTACTTTAGAGTACTAAAGGCATATGCCAGTCTAATTAAATGAGTCTGAAAATGACCTACCTCAAATCTGAAATGTTATCTTCACCTTTAAAGAATGCAATAATGTGTGAGTTAATTCTAAAGGGCGAGCTGTCTTTAAAAATCCTTTTAATTCCAATTCTTTACTTATGTTTTGGTTGTGATCTTGTTGCCTGGCAAGTTAGTGTTAGACAAAAACTTGTTTTGTGTCAGTTCAAAGATGTATATGCAAGCTAGTGTTTTCTGATAATCTGCATTGCTTTGATGGTAACTGGAAGCCAGTACTATCACAGATTTAGGATCATGGAATAGTCATTGCTGGCACCAAAAGACGTGTTTGTAAACCACTAGATCTCCGTATTATAGTTTCTCTTATTTCTTTTTCATATTCTAGATGACTGTTAGAAAAGCTGTAGTCAAAGGATGAAATACAGTATAGCAGTCTTATCTAAGATATGTAAACATACTTGATAGTATTTGGTATAATCTAATATTCAAGAAACAGTTTATTTGTATGAGCATTAGGTTCTTAGGGGGAAGTTTGCCCTGTGTAGAAGACCAGCATAAAAGTTAGGCAGCGCTTGAGTGCCATTTTGGCCTTTGAAATGGAAACTTAATTGGTGTCCAGTCCTTTGGGACCCAGGGAGAGGTCTGGGCACTGGGAGTGGAGCCGGAACGTGGATGTGTTTTAGGCAGAAGTCTGGGAACTGACCAAAAACCAGTCTGCCTTTGAAGACTGCTCTCTTCATAGAGCTAGATAATTTCTAATGTGAGAGGTGATTTAATAAAATCTGATCTCCCGTGAAATTGTTCATAATATATTTTGAGGTGTCTGCCTTTCATAGCTGTATCTTGAAAAAGGTGTATGGTTAAGGAAGGTTAAGGAAAGGAGTACACATCTCGGCCCCTCTAGCAGCAAAGGGCCAATCTCAGAGATGAGAAATTCCCTTCTGGAGCAACCTGAGAAGCCAGGTTTCAAGCCCATGGAAAATTTTTCCTCGTGTTTAGTTTGAGTTAAATCAAACCAAGTCCAATTCTTGTTTTTTAACAAGGCAGCTCTTCCAGCTGCTCACCAGAGTATTCCTTGTCCATGTTGTTGCTAGTGAGTAAGAGTTGTTTGTAGTGTCTGCACCTCAATTGGGAATGCATCCCCCTAGCTCTGGGGAACAGCTCTTCTGGGATCCAGGAACCCCCGCCTTGGTGTCAGTGAAAACTTGCTGAAACTGAGACACTCCAACAAAGCATAGCTAAACAGTCTTTTACTGGATATTTTTGTCTGATTCTTTTCCTGTGTTCACGTTTGTGTCTGGATTCCCTATGACTAGCCTACCACAATGTTGGTTTAAGTGTTACTCTATTTGAATTGCAGTTACATCCAGGAGACTCAACTGTATCCATAAGCTCAGACAGCACTAGAGATGTCTCTGTACCAGGAACTGGACCTGATAAGGTGAGACCTCTGTAATATTGATAAAGATATATATAATCCCATATGGTTTTCTAATACCTTGCTGCCGATAACCTAAATTTTAATGTTAGGTCATGAGTCCAAAAGCATGAGATAAACTGTGTTCCTACAGTGATTTGTTCAAAAAGCTGCTAAGGAGCACCCACAAAGTCTCAAAATATAAAATACACAAAATGAAGTGGCTTTCATGCAGGTATAGAGTAAATCAATGGCAGAGCCAGGAAAACATCAGGTTAGGGAAAACTGAGGGATTCCTAACTCATGTTGTCTCTACCACTTGCCATGATCAGGCAGGACAGACTAAGTTCTTTTTCACCTGCAAACCCCTGCAAGGTCGAGTGAGGGAGACATCCGCTCAGTAAATTATGATAGTGTAATTATCAAGGAAGATAAACACCCAGTTGTCCTATGCAGTACATTGTGGTAGCCTGGGAAAACGCATAGTCCTTCATCACCAAAACTGGTACATGTTGGTGACAGTGCAGAGCTCAAAATCGTGGGAATGCAAGATTTTCATCTTTAAATAGGGAAGAAAGGTAGGAAGGAAAACTTATGCACATGACTGTTATTTGGGGAAATATTTCACTATAACCTAATATAGGACTACAAAAGGAAAAAAAAAAAAAAAATGTCTGTGATGGCTCAGGGTGATAAGAGATTTTGACCCCCAGGCCATCTTTTCCCATGGGCTTTGCAGAGCTGCATGGCCTCCAGTCCCAGTGCTGCTTAAGTGATCTTAGAAGAAGAGAAGAGATAATGCCATAATTTTCCAATTCTTTTTAACTTGCCTTCTGTTAACTTGTAGGGATAAGTGCGTTCATAAGCAAAGGCATATAGGGAGATGTACATTTAAGCTAAGAACGTGCATAAAGGCCAGGAACTAGGCTGTGTGCTCTTCTTAGCATCAAGCAAGATGCCTTGATTTCATCACGTGGCATCTGTTTTATTTCTTCTCTGCCATTAGTTTGCTACAGCCGTGAATGCGAAGATGAAAACGATACATGTCACTGCAACTTCAGTTATGAGTAGTATATAGTGATTGGTATTATCATTTTGCAAAATCCTTTTCATGGGCCTTTTCATGATGTGGAAATTGGTCTTGGAGCAGATCTGCCTAAAGCTAGTGCGCCCTTGGCAAAGCGTTCACAACCTGAAGGGCTGCCACTAAATCACTCATCTGCATTAAAAGCCATTGACATCTGTGAGATAATGTTTTCTTTCTGTCTGGTTTTTCATAAAATAAAAAGCTTAGCCATGGCACGTTAGAAATACAATGAATGCAATTTAGTTTAGACCCTGTGATTAAAGTTAATTTGATTCAGAATGCGATGTTTATACTGGTTAATTGCTCCAACATGTAAAGCGAATCGGTACCTTCTGACTGAGGCAAACAATAGCAAATCTCATTCTGTGTCTGAAAAAGAGCAGGAAAAAGGTTATAAACTTAATCACACCTCAGATGTGATTGCACAAGTATGTATTACTCATGCGTTACCATTTACATTTCTACTTTTGTAGAAAATCCCATAATTAAATAGAATTTTGCTCTTCTTTTGCAAAAGAAATTGTTACATACACACACACAGACACAAAAGACAAAAATAATTGCACCATAGTTGCTCTTCATTTCATAATATAAAGAAGTTTATGCATAACTTAGAGCACTTTGTTGGAGTTAAATCATCATGTTACTGACTTGCTGAAGGATGGGCCAGCAAAGCAAGAGATCGTTTACAGACTCCTGAATCTTTACCATTAGCAACAGAGGATAAACACAAACATGAAAATAAATATTGCTGTGAGTATATTCAACACTGCCTTTTTAACTTTTTACAGAGCTGCTTTCCATGTCAGACTTTCCAAAGGAAAGAGCTGTGCTAGATCAGCAAGTCTGCTCGGCAGAGGCTCTGCAACTATATATGGATGCAGAAAGAAACTTGAGCCACGGGAGGCTCGAATGCTGATATTTCGCAGCGATGAATTAGCGGGAGCTAATTGAGCTTATTCTATGAATTAGTGCAACCAGAGATTCGAGTCAGAATTGTTTGATTTGAGAGGAAACTGAAATTGAGCCGAGCGCCTGGGGTGCCCTGCCTCCTCTTCCCTCCCAGCCCTGCAGCTCCGCAGAGCGCTAAAAGCAAACCTGCTTGCTGAGGGACTGCGACCACTTTGCAGAGGGCTGAAAATACATTTAAAAAGTAACAGCTCAGAAAGAGATGGGTTGCTTTCTGCAAACGCCATGGACTGTTTAGACACATAATTAATGTAGTCTTGCACTTATGGAAACTTGGCCTTTCTGCTTGGGATGTTTTTGGCTGAGGGTGTGTTCTTGCTTCTTTTTTTAAGGAAGGAATGGCTTGTTATTTATTACTGAGTGAAACGGCAAGCACTATTAATATGGTAGTGCTGACAGAGAAGGCATTTTCCTAGTTTGACGTTCTTTTTTTCTGTTTCCCTTGAAATGCTTGTTCTCTTTCCATAAACAGATGCAAATAGACCGAATGTTTCCTGCAGAATAAGGCAGCGAGAACAAAGTAGCAATAGCAAGGCTATCTTGTTGATGAAAAGACATATTTTATTGTATGTTTTCAGACATCAGGGAAAAAAAAATGCACCCAGACGAGAACTGTCTGTGTAAAGGTGTTTGCCTGCACTCAATTTTAGGCAGCAGTATGCTGTATAAAGATGACACATATTCAGAGGTGAATGGATGAACTGGAAAGTTTTTTTGACTCCTCTGGCCCAGCTATACCGTTTCAAGCTAGTTTTGAGCTCTGAGACTGGCAGCTACAAAGCCCTTTTGTGAATATGAGTCTCAGCAGTGCTACCCTGCCCGGAGAGCAAGTGCTCTGCAGGAGATGGGGTTGCTGTCTGGGGCCTGAACAGATCAGAGCCTGCACATACCCAAATTGCTATAATTTGCCAAGCTGAAGAAAAAATAAGAGTTTGGGGATGTGTCTTTGAAGACTCTTTTAGCCAAATGTCTGAAATTTGGGAGACTAGCCCTACCCAGAGCACGCCAAACAATGCATACCAAATTTCAGGGCAAACTGAGTTCAAGCCCTTTAAAAGCAAAAATGCTTTGCAATCCCTGCCTGGCAAAGCTGCCACAAGTGGGTCAGACATGCTGGGAAAACTGAACATGAGCATTTCTCACTGCTACAAGAAGAATGATATTATCTCAACCTGGCATTTTTCATTGATCTTTGTGCTGGATGTCTACTGAACATCTTTGGATGTCCTTCCTAGATGATACTTTTGACACAGGATTTTTTTGCACCTCTTTTTTTTTTCCTCATATTAAGAAAACGCCAAATAGTTTAGGCTGAATTCCTTCCATTTATCCTTGCTTCCTATCCCAGGAGCACTGGAGCTGTGAATCTGTTAGAAGCTACCTAGAGTTGGAGAAATATATGGAGGTATGATGGTAACTGCAAGGAAAAAAAATGAGACTGGGCTGTTGCAGAAAAGTGCTGCTGTTAAAGCGAGCTTGTGAGCCTATAATGAATTATATTATGCAACCACAGCCTTCAGCTTTATTTCCTGGTCACATGAGCACGAAGCCACAGTATGGTAATTCAAGACGTTGGTCAGAGACAAGAAAGAATTGTTTAAGGAAATAGGATATTTTAGACTAAACCATTAAGCAAGATAAAGAAAGTAGTAGTTTCCCTAAAAGGGGAGAAAAAAAGAAAAAAGAAAAAAAAAAAAAAACTGTGAAAAACAAGAAGGAGAAAGTTCCCATTGGAAAAATCAACAGAAGACTTCATTTCTTTGGTTTGAGGAAAAGACGTAAAACTTTCTGAAGTCTATCTAAACAGGGGTTCCTTTAGTTCCTTCAGATCTGATGATTTAGTGTGTATGTTCTTCTGGGCAGAAACTGTCATTTTTTGTTGTTTGTCCAGAACTCACTGCTGCAGAGCCTTGCTCACAAGCAGAACTTGCTGTGCAAAGAAAATAAGAAATGGCAACAGGAGGGTAAGAATTTTACCCAACATCCCGATGAATGTCAGTCTGTTCTTCACGTTTCACATAATCAGCACTTACGTATACACAAGGCTTCAGCTGTTTTGGACTTGATGCTCCTTTTTGTGCCCGGTAATGGTAAGGCTGCAGCTGTGCTAACACAGAATCGGAGGGGATTGCACACCCAGGCAGTAGGAGCTTGCAGTATCAGAAGCTCTATGGAAAAGACAAGTATAAGTAAAGCAAAAAGGTTAGCTACTAATAGAAATAAATCCTAATGAGTTGCATTTACAGGTTTCCTAGACACCTTTATTTCCAAATCCAGCAAATTTCTCCCTGTAGATAAATCATCTTATTTCGGTGTACAGTATTATGCTAAAATGAAAACCTCTTAAACTAATGTATTCATAATGGTTAATTAATCTCTTCTCACTTCCCCTATATACAAGTGGAAAGTACCAGGGAAATAATTTTCTTCAGCAGTGTATTGGAAAAAGCAAATGTGCCTGGTTTCAGAAGTGATTCTCAGAGCCAGTCTGAAGCACGGAGATGGTTTTTCGATTGCGAGCTGCTTGAGCTGTTGTTAACAATTGCCTTGTTCCTCTCAGGTATTTTGTTTTAAAGGGCTTAAAAGCTGAAAGCTCTGGGGTTTTAACTGAAAAGATTTGGGGGGGTTTCGGCTTTTCAGTAGCATGGTGCTGGCCCAGTGAGTTATGTGGGAATTTAATTTTCCTCTGGGTTCTGTGGAAGCCTTCTGTAAATGGTTTAAGCTTACCAGACTGATTTCTTCAGTCTGCCTGATTCCTCAATGTGTGCTGTCCATAAAGGCTGCCTGGGCTTTTATCACCTCATCATTGCTCCTAGTTCACTGATAACAGCTGGCGATAAAGGAAATCTCCATGTAGGCTAAAGTTCCCATGCTCCGTCGGTGCCTCTGTCATACAAGCTGCTCTCATTTTTCTCTCACAGTGGCCGTGATTAAAAAAATGAACAGATGGAAGACAAAGTGCTTAACCTTGCCCTTGCTATCATCCCCACGGGGTATTTCCAGGGAGGCTCTTTTAAGCGATTCCAGGCTAGGTTGTGCTTTATCCTTTTTACCCCGCGTTGGGACAACCTCGCTTTAAGTTTGCAAAGGCATTTCTGGTCGTATTAATGTCAGCATCGCTGGGGTACTGGGCAGCCAGAGGGGCTTGCTGGAAACAGCCAGCTCAATAACTGTGTGCTAGCAGCACAGCCTCTGCACTACAGACCTCGCTGCAATCTGCAGTGTCATGGGTGAAGCTAGGTAAACACTTGGATGTTTATCTTGACCTGAAATATGGCCACAAACAGCTGCTATCAGTACCCAAGATAATGCAAGGCTGGAAGCTACGCCTGTATATGGCAGCCTGGTGGTTTCTGACTGCTGGCGAAGACAGCAGGAATCCCAAAGATTTCCCCAGCACAGAGCCCAAATCTCACTTATCAGCTAACGGCATTCAGCTTCCAAGGTTATCATTCTGATGACTCCCCCAAGGACTCGTAGTTATACCTTCAGCAGGCAATTAGTTAGAAGGGCACGTCTCGCTGAACTCTTGATGGCAGTATTTTTATTTTTTATTTTTTATTTTTTTGCTTTAAACTGATGTTTCTTCCCTAACGCCTCCACGTTCTCAGAAATTGCTGGATTCGTGCCACTACGTCCATCATTTCCAAATGCAATTATATGTTTCATTTCAGGCAGCACTCAGGATCACAGAGAAATCTGCCATATTTACAGACTATAAAAGCAATTTCAAGACAGCTTCCCACTGCTGTCTAGGAAGAGCAAGTGTCCAAGAAAAATACAGCAAGAGTTGTATGGCTTGATCTTTGTTAGCTCATATCCTAGAAGAGTCATGCGGTTGATGTGGAGCATGCTGTTGCACCTAAACAACGATGAGGTCCATAAAACTGAGATCCTTTCTTTTTCCAGAGGCACATACTTAACTGGCATAGAACAATTCTTGTTCTTAGGGAGAATTACAAAATAGTCATTTGGGGACAGTAAGCTAGTAGCTCTCATTCTGGGGCAACAGCTGCATGTCATGTGTTCACTGTTGTTCAGGGAGAAAGCGACCTAGCAATTCAGAGGGTAAAAAACTGTAAAAATAGTAAATCTCATCCCACTCTTGCCTGGAAGCCGCTGCGCTTTCCCCTTGGGAAAATTCAAAGAGGAAGGGGGCCACTGCTTCTCAGTGGTCTCTAGCAGTAAACCTTACTTTGCGTGTGTGCTGGCATTAGCTTCATGTGAGGAAGGGTTTCAGCACTGAACCCACCTGCCATGGACCACATATGACAGAATGGACTTCCTGGGCTGTGCTTTGATGTCTAATGCTGAGTACTCTGAGTACTGCAACTGCAGACTTTCAGCACTCCTGTTTTCCTTCCCATTGCACAGACTTGTGGAAATAGCATTTACTGGGGAAAAGAAAAAAAAAAAAAAAAAAAAAACTAACCAATTGGCATCTTTTTCACAGGTGATATGTAAGGGTGCAGATCTTTTCAAGAGGGTGATGGTCAGTTGCTCTCCAGATGGTGACGGGAGACTCCACTGCAAAGGTCGTAGGAACAGCATCTTTTGGCCCGATCAGGTGAGCCTCTCCAAAATGCTGTTCTGCTGCACTCTTACATCCAGCCAGGCTGTGGTCCTACCAGACCACCCTTCTAAATGAATGTGCTGTTTCTGTTGATTAGCTTAAACTGGAAAAAAATAGTATATCCTGACTACATTAGCTACGTACAGAAGACCACCCTACATTAACATTCCTGTATCAGTCAGAGCAGTTCCTCCTGAGTATTTGTAATTTTCTCTGCACGGCTTGGTTAATTCAACAGGAAGAACTGCTCAGGCAGCTGCTGGGTCTGCCAGCTTCTCCACCCAAGCTGTTAACTTAGGGTGCTGAAATGTGCAACTAGTGCCTGTCAGCTGGCCTTTGCACAGCAGGTGCCACCTGAGGGACTTGTGGGCCTGGCTGGACATCCCCCAGAGAGGTCTTATTGCAACAAGCAGTGGAGCACTGTGCTGAGCTGTGGGGTGAGACAGCTTCCTTCTGTAGGGACAGCTTATCCATCTTGTGTACTTGTGTGTGAAGTCTATAGCAACCTGCAGATCACAGCGTTATTATTTCTCACTGTTATTACCTTCCCTGACATATCCTGGAAGCACAACACAGCCCTGAGAAAGCAGTCTAGGAGGTTTCTGGAGAGCGTGGAAGATAGCTTCCTGACGCAGCTGGTTAGTGAGCCTACCAGGGGAGGTGCCCCGCTAGACCTTCTCTTCACAAACAGAGAAGGACTGGTGGAGGACGTGATCGTCGGGAGCTGTCTAGGGCAGAGTGACCACGCAATGGTGGAGTTCACTATTCTTGGCGAGGCCAGGAAGGGGACCAGTAAAACCGCTGTATTGGACTTTCGGAGGGCTGACTTTGAGCTGCTCAGGACACTGGTTGGTGGAGTCCCTTGGGAGGCGGTTCTGAAGGGCAGAGGGGTCCAGGAAGGCTGGGCGCTCTTCAAGAGGGAAGTCTTAATGGCGCAGGAACGGTCTGTTCCCACGTGCCCAAAGACGAGCTGGCGGGGAAGAAGACCGGCCTGGCTCAACAGAGAATTGTGGCTTGATCTTAGGAGGAAAAAGAGGGTTTATAAGCTTTGGAAAAGTGGGCAGGCCACTAAGGAGGACTTTAAAGAAGTAGCGAGGCTGTGCAGGGACAAAATTAGGAAGGCCAAAGCTCATCTGGAGCTCAATCTGGCTACTGCCGTTAAAGATAACAAAAAACGTTTCTATAAATACATCAACACAAAAAGGAGGACTAAGGAGAATCTCCATCCTTTACTGGATGCGGGGGGAAACTTAGTTACAAGAGATGAGGAAAAGGCGGAGGTGCTCAATGCCTTCTTTGCCTCAGTCTTTAGCGGCAATACCGGATGTTCTCTGGATACCCAGTACCCTGAGCTGGTGGAAGGGGATGGGGAGCAGGATGTGGCCCTCATTATCCATGAAGAACTGGTTGGTGACCTACTACGGCACTTAGATGTGCACAAGTCGATGGGGCCGGATGGGATCCACCCAAGGGTACTGAGGGAACTGGCAGAGGAGCTGGCCAAGCCACTGTCCATCATTTATCAACAGTCCTGGCTATCGGGGGAGGTCCCAATCGACTGGCGGCTAGCAAACGTGACGCCCATCTACAAGAAGGGCCGGAGGGCTGACCCGGGAAACTACAGGCCTGTCAGTTTGACCTCAGTGCCAGGAAAGCTCATGGAGCAGATCCTCCTGAGAGTCATCATGCAGCACTTGAAGGGGAAGCAGGCGATCAGGCCCAGTCAGCATGGCTTTATGAAAGGCAGGTCATGCCTGACGAACCTGATCTCCTTCTATGACAGAGTGACGCGCTGGGTGGATGAGGGAAAGGCTGTGGATGTGGTCTACCTTGACTTCAGCAAGGCTTTTGACACCGTCTCCCACAGCATTCTCCTCAAGAAACTGACTGCTCTTGGCTTGGACTGGCGCACGCTTCGTTGGGTTAGAAACTGGCTGGATAGCCGGGCCCAAAGAGTCGTGGTGAATGGAGCCAAGTCCAGTTGGAGGCCAGTCACTAGTGGCGTCCCCCAGGGCTCGGTGCTGGGGCCGGTCCTCTTTAATATCTTCATCGATGATCTGGACGAGGGCATCGAGTGCACCCTCAGTAAGTTCGCAGATGACACCAAGTTAGGTGCGTGTGTCGATCTGCTCGAGGGTAGGAAAGCTCTGCAGGAGGATCTGGATAGGCTGCACCGATGGGCTGAGGTCAACTGCATGAAGTTCAACAAGGCCAAGCGTCGGGTCCTGCACCTGGGGCGCAATAACCCCAAGCAGAGCTACAGGCTGGGAGAGGAATGGTTGGAAAGCTGCCAGGCAGAGAAGGACCTGGGAGTGATGGTGGACAGTCGGCTGAATATGAGCCAGCAGTGTGCTCAGGTGGCCAAGAAGGCCAACGGCATCCTGGCTTGTATTAGGAACAGTGTGGCCAGCAGGGCTAGGGAGGTGATCGTCCCCCTGTACTCAGCTCTGGTGAGGCCGCACCTCGAGTACTGTGTTCAGTTTTGGGCCCCTCGCTACAAGAAGGACATCGAGGTGCTTGAGCGGGTGCAGAGAAGGGCGACGAAGCTGGTGAGGGGCCTGGAGAACAAGTCCTATAAGGAGCGGCTGAGGGAGCTGGGCTTGTTCAGCCTGGAGAAGAGGAGGCTCAGGGGCGACCTTATCGCTCTTTTTAGGTACCTCAAGGGAGGCTGTAGCGAGGTGGGGGTTGGCCTGTTCTCCCACGTGCCTGGTGACAGGACGAGGGGGAATGGGTTTAAGTTGAGCCAGGGGAGTTTTAGGCTAGATGTTAGGAAGAACTTCTTTACTGAAAGGGTTGTGAGGCATTGGAACAGGCTGCCCAGGGAAGTGGTGGAGTCACCATCCTTGGAAGTCTTCAAAAGACGTTTAGATGTAGAGCTTAGGGATATGGTTTAGTGGAGGGCTGTTAGAGTTAGGTCAGAGGTTGGACTCGATGACCTTGAGGTCTCTTCCAACCTAGAAAATTCTGTAAATTCTGTGAAGATTTGGAGTGATATTAGAGAGAGAGAGAGGGTCTCCGCCCTGTCCTGATAGGAACAACACGCTGGAGTGCTTTTATCTGGCTGCAGCCGTTCTCCATGCTTCCTGTCCTGTTGAAATGCAGAATGTAGCTGCTAAGCAGTTGGCTGCTCTACGAAAGCATTTGAGGCTTAGGTCAGCATGGTCCAACCAGCTGGCTGCACCACAGGCAGATATGGCCCCAGCCCCTCTCCTGGAGGAGACAAGGAACAGCTGCCCAAGCTGCAAATGCAAGCAGGGACTCTGAAGGCTTCCTCCTGTGTTGGCTGGCTGCCGTGCAGGAGGGTGAAGGCTTCGGACTGACGTGGGAGCAGCCGGCAGCACTGCACTGCCAGCCCCGTGGCGCGTAGGTGGCAGCAGCCTGGCTGGGGCAGAGGTGTGAGAGCCTGCTGGTGGGGAGCAAAGGCTGTGGCTAAAACACAAAACTTGGGTGAAAGAGAGGCCGGGGGCAAGCACCTCCTGAGCCTTGAGGCACTTCAGTTGTGAGTCTCTGAACTGTGTGAGCCTGCCACTATTTATGTTTAGGTTTGGTTGTTTGCCACCGAAGAGATTGTGCTGTAGGCTGATTGGAGCTGGGTGCATGGCTGAGAATTAGTGCAAGGCACAGACGGGCAGCAAATGCTGTCTGAACATTTGTCCTCAGACATTTTCACAAAATAAAAGGGACTGCATTCAAACAGCAGGGGAAAGTTGACTAAACTGAGGAAATGTGTATGGTTTAAATATTTCTTAGTGATGTCATGGCAGGAAGTGAGTCCTTTTCTTTCTTTTTTTCTGGTTTAAACTTAATGGAAAGGGTAAGAAAATATTTCAGCTGTACGGCTACTGCCATGCCTCTAAATGGTGTGCTGCACGGAGCAGCTGGGTCTGTGCCTGCGCTGTAATGCACACCATACATCCCCACACACCCCCGGTGCACAAGTCACAGGTCCCCTGCGGTTACAAGGAATTACGCTGCCATTCTCCCATTGCCAAATACAGTCCACAAAAGTCAAAGTACACATAAAAAAAAAACCCACTAACTAATCCTTGAAAAATCCAGTAAGGTAAAACATATGTACTGTTATCTGTCTTCCACAAGGGGATGAGCCAAAAAGCGAGGATGTGTCAGTGACTGCTTAGAAAATAGTCTTAACACCTCTGAATCTACGAATTTCTACTTCCAGTGCTTCTCTGAATATCACGGTAGCCTCTAAAGGAAGTACCTAGCCTCATACACACTGAGAGCAGCTGAAATTTCTGTGATAAATATCCTAAACCGTTAGGTATTGATGTAAAATGAAAGATGATTCCAGGCTATAAATACACTGCGAGAATTGCACTCAGCCTGACCAAAGAAACTCTTTTAAAACTGGGTTTAAAGACAGAGCAAGTGCTCGAATGCCTGGGAATGAGCCAGGCTGCCCCAGCTGCCCCCCTGCCCACATCCCCATGCTGAACAGAGGCCACGTGTGTTGCTCAGCCAAGTGCACGCGTTGCCCAGGACCTAGCACAGCAGCGGGGATGAGAAATGGGGAGGGAGAGACTGTTCCTCCTCGTACCTGCTTTTGACGTGTTCATACGAGCCTTTGAGCTTTTTATAGTTGGCCCAAGTGCAGCACGAACAAATCAAGCAAGCAGCTGTACAAAGCCTTGGTATTTCTGACCTTTGCCAGCATGGGAGCATCCAAGCTTGCATCCAAGTGTGCCTTGGGATCCAGCAAAGCTTTCAGGAAAGATTTGACACTTTCGTTTTCATGTCTGAGTAGCGCAAGTAGCAGCAATCCTGGGTATTGTTTTTTTTTAGAAGATTAGGTTACTGAAAGGCAACGTTTTAATAATGTTAAATAGCTGTCAGCCGTAGAAGTTGTTCATGAATTTGAACTATTGATCTGTTACATGGATTTTTCCTGAAATAAAATAGCTAACACTCACCATTAAATGGATGAAAAAAATATACTTGCCTGACATTTAGTTTCTTTGATTTTTTTTTTTCTGATTTGTAAGCATTTCTGTCCATACTTGTCTTTTTCATCTTCAGGGTCGTGGTAAGAAAACGCTATTTCCGCATTTTTTCTGGCTTATACATGTTTGTATTTTGTTCTGGTATGGTCAGCTTCTAGTATTACTTGTGGTTTAGATAGAAAAGATGTGGTGGCAAAACAAAATTTCTGTGATTGTTTTGTGGGTTACCCTTAAATTGACCAGTACAGTTTCAGAAATATAAAGCAATTAGTGGGAAAGGGAAAGATGGCTGAGATGCCTGGAAGGGATGTGGGCTCAACACATTTTCTGGAACTTCTCTCAGCAGATCACCCATGGTGTCTGAAACTCGCTGCCTCACCTGGGTGACCTGCTGGTGGGATGATCGTAGAGAAAACATCTGCTGCCTTACACCCTTGTCTTGTGAGGGCTCAGCATATGCTTTGCTTTCTGAATACAACTAACACTGCCAAGTTTGGTAGGACGCAGGTAAATACACACAGGAATGTGATCTTCAGCCTTCATTTGTCCCTGGGCACAGAAGGAAAAGCAGGTCCATTTTTTCTCCTTATGAATCTATAGGAATTATCATGTCAGAATGGGCTCCCTCACCTCGGAGTATGTAGGAACTAACACTATTTTACCCAGGCACAAAAAATACGTAAACGCATGGAAGGAAGTGATGACAGCATTTAGAAGGGCTGGGAACGTGTCCTGACCTCGTGTCAGTCTGGGAGCCACTGAGATATACCTGGAAGGATCTTCTCCCACAGCAGTGTGCACAGATGAAATATTGGGGTGTCCAAAGTCACTTCATGTTATCTCTTTGGTTTCAACATGGCCAAGATATAGCCTTACATATTTCTATTCTTTTTGATGGACACTGCCCATTCTTTTGCAGAAAATCATTCTTTTAAGGAATCCTGTAGATTCCTTAAAATATATATATATATATATATATATATTACCACTATTCTCACCATGCAGAAATACTATACGTTCCTCTCAAACCAGCATGCTGCCCAAAGCATTTCTTCCTAAACAGGCACTGCAGATGCATTTGCTTGTCTGGGCGAGGCACAATGCACAACTCCATTCACATGTTGCCTGTCATACTTCTCTGCTGCCCTCTTTTTTAGAGGCCCAGCAGTCTAGTGCTGTTTTTCACGGTTGCAACTGATTTACAGGTGGTGACTACTGATGACCTCTTGTTTTGGGTTTTGTTACAGTGAAACGCATGCTGGCTGCTCTCAAATGCTTTGGTGCTTACGACTGTGAGTGAAGAAAAGCCTGCTTTCAAATCCCCCTCAAACTCTGGTGTGCATCCACTCCAAAGAGTCACCTGCAAGATCCAGAGCCTTGGATTTGGCAGTGGAGCCTCCTGTCAACATCTGGTCCAAGTCAGGAGAGGAGGTAGGACTGGAAGTGTATTTGCTGTGCTTGTTCAGTCTGTCACACATCCCACAGCTGCTGATGCTGAGGGTAGTGCCCAGAAGTGTGACCTTGGGGAATCCACTGAGATCTGCTATGGTTTGGATGATTCTAGAGGTACATCAGATAGATCATTATTCTGAGTTCTTCAAGTCCCATTTTCTTGTGTCAGAACTGTTATGCATATTCAAAGTATTAGTGTATTCTGTTTATTAACTGTTATATATTAGCTTCAACACGTGGGATGTGGTTTTCTTCATACAGTCATACTACACCCACAAGCCCTTCTGCTTCAGATAGACAAAGCGAATATGATGAAAGAGAATATTCTGTGCCATTCCAGAGAAGATGAGACACATTTTCATTTGCTAGTGCATTCCTCTTCCAACATCTTTACTGCTGTAACATCTGGACGAAAGAGCTATTTGGTAACCAGTGAAGTAACCTGGAAAAGTTAGGATGTCTGGAGGGGATTGCTCTTGCATTACTGTACATAACTGACTATATGTGCAGTTACTTACAGTAACAGGTTTCTATATTTGATGAAGAGATGAAAATGGAAATTTTAGCAGGAGCGCACCAGAATAACAAACAGGGCTTCAGAGCACACAGTTTAGTCTCAAATTAGACCAGATTTACATTTTTTATCATTACAGTTGTATGCATAAGGCGATCAAGTATTTTGTTTGCATTAGGCAATATAATTTTAATCACCTAGCTGTTCTTCATCAAATCATTGAGATAATTCTTTGAACATTTGATAACCAGAAACTCTTGTAAATGCCAACACTTTCACACACCTCAGCAGAAAGGACTCGTCCGAAAATCTGCTCCAGAAGTATTCTCTGCTGTGATGCTATTTCTTATGCAATAACTCTGTCCCAGGACTAACCATCACGTATCAACAATTACTGCCAAATAGCTGGTGGTCAAAGAGAACTGCTAGGAAGCATTATGTAAGCCACAATTTGAGTGATAACAAATTATTTGTTGTAAATCATCTGGAATTAACACAATGAACAATCTAGGAATTATTACTCATATCTGGAAATGCGTAGCATTTCTGGAAATTTATGTTTCCAGAAACAAGTAATGATTCCTCTATTATTCACTGTGTTGATTCCCATATGGCTGTCAAACCAAAAAAAAAAAAAAAAAAAAGAGAGAGAGAAAAGGCTACTGTCTGCAAGAAGCAATTTGCAAGTAAGCCAAGTGCAAGCAAGCCAGTTACAATATAAAGCAAAATATTTTCAAATTCCTTTTTGACTCTGTCCAATTGAAGATACAGGTAAAGTTCTCATCATCTTCAGCAAGTTAGAGAAAATATTTTTAGAAAATACCATTCTCAATATCTGAGTATCTTACTTATTGAGGTAGGTATTTTATCCATTTATGCTGAAGCAGCTTTGGACTCCTGATTCTTTTTTGTCTATGTAGTAGAAGCAACAGCAGCAAATGTCCAGCTACCATGCTCAGAGGTGTGCTCCCATTTTCAACAATGACTTAAGACTAAACTGATCCCTTTAAGGAAAAAAAAAAAAAAAGTTGACTAAAGGAATAAGACAGAGATTTTCTGAAGTGCAAATAATAAGTTTTAAATAACTTCCACAGAACTAGTGGTCTTAGCTACCATTTATAACCTGCACGTTTTCCTGAAAGCTGCAGTATAAGGCTCATTGTTCACTTTAACACTCTTGAAAATCCTGTGTATACATTTTCAAGAATGTCAGAAAACATCGCAATACAAGCTTGAGTTTGCAGCTCATAGTTCTACAAGGAGTACAACTACAAAGAAAGCTTGGCTATTTTTAATATATTTCTAAGTATGCTTCAGTGAGTGCATCCATCTCGGTAATCAGATCTCCTTGTTAGTTCAAATTCTTCAGTTTTAAAAGTAACCAAAAGATTACAGTCTACTTCCATGATTTTTCAGAAAGTACTGTTCGCTTTGCCTAATACTTTGTAGTTTCAACTCAGTTCATTTGTATAATGTGTTGTGTTTTTTAAAATATTTCTCAGCAACAGGAGAATGTGATCAAAATGTAGTTCTTTGAAGTTAAATACATAACAGCATGTAAGTACATGTAATGGCTATGCCTCTAATTTGCAGGAGGAATGACAAATCATAAGAACTGTACCTGAGACAAGAGCCAACCCCACAGTGCCTCTAAAAGCAGAAATTCCTGGTGCAACAAAGATCAAGCACATCGCAAAACTGTATTCTGCAAAAGGAGCTTTGTGAGGTAAGCGTGAAAATAAGTAGAAAATAGGAAAACCTGCATCGTTTTATTATCCAAAGACATATTTGCTGCTATTCCAAGCATTTTTATTTGTGGTAAACTACCCCTTCATCAAATTTACATATAAATGTAACAGGTTAAGAAAACAGATGATGGGTCGTCCCTTGCTGTCATCTCATGGGCCGACCTTCTACAAAAAGGGAGTGAACCACAGTTCAGTGACATACTACTACAGGAGCATAACCTGCAAAACGTATTTTAAAAAGGCACAGTAAGTAGAGAATTAGTGATTTAGCCATTTTGAAACCAAGGTTGAAATCCCACCTCCCCCAAAAAATGGATGGCACGGTGCCAGGGGCCAGGATTTACGTGAGGGTTATAGCTGGTATATCATAACATACAACTGGGGAGCCAGAAAGGGGAATACACATTGCCTTTTTGAAAGCAATGTTTGTGCTTCTGGATGTGTCTGCCGCAAGCTGTTTGGAAAATATGGTGAAAGAGGCCACACACTCTTGCTGTTCCTCTCTGTTCAGCCGTTGTGCTGCCACCTGCAGATTTACTGCTGGAAAGTTAATTCTGTAGACCGCTACTTCCATTGCACGTGGGAGGGGAAAGAGAGGGAACCATGCATTGACACGCTCCCTCTGCTCCAAACGCTGCTAGCCCAGAGCAAACAGAGCATGTTGCAGCCCTTCAACCTGCAGAGGTGTTCTGCGTGAGGGTTACTCTTGTAGAGGATGGGTTTTCCTGCCCTACTTTCCAGGTACTTTTCATTCTCCTAATGTACCCTCTGAATTTTCATTTCAAACAGCCATCATAGCATTGTTTTGGTTTGGTAGAACCTTCTTAAGGCTTCGCAAAGCTTTTTAAACACCTCTAAAGCCGTGCACTGTGAAACAAAGACATTTGTTCTGTTACTAGTGAGAAGCTGCTCCATTTTGCACTTGGGTGTGTTTGGATGCTGAGACCCTTCAGCACATTCAGCTCAGGCATCATCTGTCTAATCCTGGAGGAAATCCTTCCAAGTCTTCCACAGCTCTAGAACTGCTCTCTCAGCAAAACAGTCCCCAGGAAAAAGCAGGTTCGTTTCCTGCCACAGGCTCTGGGAGCATAAACCTGCTGCCCCATCCTGGCTCACCCCACCCGAGGTGGGAGGCAGTGCAGCTGGCACACGTAGCTCTTCAGCTCGCACCGTTCCCCCCTAGGGGTGCACCCAGCGATTACCTGCTCCTGTAGACAGTGGTGGCATTGGCAGCAAGGCCCATCCCTTCCTGTGTTGAGAGGTTTCAGTTCAGCAAAGTTCTCAGTTGCGTTCTCGTGCAAAGTCATTCAAGCGTCATTTTCACAAACTTTAATTCCGTTAACTTCAGTGGGGCTAAAGCTCCATAAGGGACTGATTTGCGTGACTGAATGTGGTGTTCAAGCAGAGGCTCTGATGCCTGCAGCGGGCCCAGGGTTTTCTCATCCAAGGCAACCAAGTGGGAAGAGACGTAATATTTCCTAAACCTAAATTAACCCACAGACTTTATTCAATCCAACTTCTTTCCATTAAAGCCAATCATATGTCTTGGCTTCTTGACCATAAATGTGGAAGCAGGCGCATGCATTCCTGCAGAGCTGCCTGTGTGTTTTGGTTTGAGGTGGGTCTTCATAAACGACAGTGCTGGGGTAAGGTTTATCAGGGCGCGTTCTGCATCACGCATAGAAGGGCTCACAAAGCCAGAAGCAAGTCATCTCGAATGTGAGGTCCTAAGTCATGCCACTGTACATGAAAGTCATAAATTGCAGTAGGAGGCAGAAATTCCCTATCAATATTCTGTGCAAACCTCAGGCATAAGAGAATAACGCAGTGTTAGGACTGCTGAATGAGTGCTCTGTGTGCACAAAGTCATTAAAAACCTGTGGAACAGTCAACCATGACTGCACAAAAATAAATATAGAGCTGGCCGTAAATAGTATCCCTTCACCTGCTTCTTCAAGTAGAATTTTATAAGAACGTTTCTTAAAGAGAATGATTTTTTTAACAAGGAGATTTTGGTATATTTCAATTGAAACCATATGCTTGTTCTTAGGCTGCTCAAATACAAAGTGAGTCTAGTTTTAAATTTAATACACTGTTAAAAACACCTAAAGAAAAATCTGAGTGAATGTGCTAGGATACAAAATGGATGTTTTCCAACTTCTAAAAACCAGATCTGGGAATACAAGTGAACTTTACTATGGAAGCATGTTTTGTTTTATTTTTTATTTGCCACACTGGGAAGAGCATGGGAGAGGAGATTAACCAGTTAAGTCCTATGATTTATTTTTTTTTTAATCACTTTCCATCTTTTACTTTATCTGTACAAAAGATACTATCATGAATGTTTCAGTCTGTAGTGCAGCAGAGCATAGAAAAATTAAACTATTGCAGAGAAACGTTTTATTAAACTTCATGCAATTGGTTAGGCTGATTATGTAGGCTCACGCTCTAAAGTCACCACCACGGACTTTAAAGGATTGGTGAGAAGAGGAAATTTAATGACTAATCAGTATAAAATTTGTCAGGAACTAACTTCTGTTTAGAAATTCATCCCTGACCTTAATAGATCAGATTGTGTGTGTATATCAGAAAATGCCATCCTCATAAAGGTGGCAAAACTGGAAATTATATAGTGTGAAATCTGCTTAAATAATCAGGGAACTGACCTAGAAAATAGGACTTGTGAAAATCAGCTTTCTGAAAACTTAGATGTTTTCAGGATCCTACATCAAATTAATGTATTTGATCACAGGGCTGCAAATCCTCAGCAACTGTATCAATGGATTAATCTCATTTGAAATTACATCAGCATTTCCCCACTGGACTCTCTAAGATTTCTTCCAAAGTTTTTATTCACATTCTTTTCCAACCCTGCCAGAGCAGAACATGCCAGGTTTTAATTTTTTTCTGTTTTATGAGGTAAGGAGAAAATGAAAGAGAAGAGTATTTTTTTTTAAATCCTAAAATGAGCCTAATTTTCCTTCTGACAGTTTAGAGACATGGAGAATGTTATCATGACAAATCAGTGAACAAAGTTTCTGTAACATTTGCAAAATATATATTTTCACACACAGCCTTTTCACTTTCACACACAGCGTTAAAAATAACATAGAAAGGACTGAAAATCAAATCAGCATTTTAACAGTATGATATGCTGACTCTGTGACAAACCACATTTACAGTAATGGGAAAACTTCTCCATGTGCTGGCCAGTGGTGATGCTTTTAAAGTGTTTTCATTTCCACTGAGGAAGTGTTATTATTTCCACTTCAGGAACCTTACTGAAGAAATAGTAGAGGTATCCCTTATGGGGCTGGAGGACTTTCAACAGCAGCGCTAGTATAATACCAGTAAACGTTTGCTCCTCTTCTCTCTTTTAATCCTCTCCCTTCCCAGGAAGCACACATCTTTTCTTTTCAAAAATAACCTAAGCATATCCCCAGTTTTCTGCTTTAGCCAAATCATATTTATATAAACAGCAGCCACTACAGAGACAGGCTGTGTTAAAATGTTTTTCTTTGCATTTTTCTGCCAAGGTTGAACTCATTTTGGTGCTGCCTAAAGTTGAGGTAGATCCAGTACTAACTGCGTATTCTTCTGAGACAATCAGCCTGGCACACACTTTTTATTAGCTGTATTTACATTCAGCTGCGTTTACTGATGCTGCCTGTAAGCACTCATGTTTTTTTTTTTTTAAATTCAATTTTCTGTATTGCTTATCCAAGAAGGGCTGGAGGACTTGGAGGACTGTGCCCAGTCACAGCTCTGGTTTGATCCTGAAATCTGTGAAGAAACAGAAGGTTATCAGAATCTGTCAGCTTAAGCATAAGGTAGCAAAAGAGTTGTTTTCTTTACAAGTCTGTACATGAGAAATCTCTTGTTCAGGTGTTCCAACTCTAAATTAAGCTTACCTTTCTGAGAAACTCCACGTTTCAGTGTAGGCACAGACAGCATTGTGGTACTGGAACATTTGGCACAGCTTATGCTTCAGCATATTCATTCCTACTTTGTGCTGTATTCCAAATTTATACTGAATGAGTGAATATTAAATGTCTTATAAAAGTTTCATTTTACAAATTAATCTTTTCTACAAGATCTCTAGTTATACTCTTATGGCAATGTTCCGAATACTCCTATGAAAAACTGGCATTATTCTTGCACATATCCCTAACTGATACCCTTCAACTGATAATGATAAACCTGAAAGCACAGAATGAAACAGCGGTGACTGCTGTAGTTGTTGTAGAGCCAAATGGGAAAAGCCAGTATTTCTAGTCACGTGTTTAAGTTGTCCAGCGTTTGCTCGGCCTGGCAATCTTTTCAACATTCCCTTTTGTGAGGAACTATTAAAGTTGCTAGTGCATTTAAGGGATATAAACCAGCAAACTATTAATAAGCCAAAAAAAATTCTTTACTTCAGCAAAGTATATATATAGAAGGCAATTTATTAAACTTTGAATGGGGCATTATTCATGTTAAAACTATTACTATGTAGCTTTGTAACAGCTGGATATTGGCAAACTGCTGAAAATTATTACAAAGAATGAGTCAGAATAATATTGTTCTGTACATTTAATATGTAGATACAATATCTAAGTATAAAGTCTATTCTTCCTTTTGCCTTTTGTAACTTTGACATGTGACAGTGCAAATCTGCCACCCCTGAATTCAGTTTTCTTGATATTCCTATTAGCATCTCAGTCATCCAAACGCCACCCATACTTTATTTGCATGTTCCATTCTGAAAAGTTAGCAATGTGCCTCATTAAATTTTTCCAGTAACTTTGTGACCCATTAAAAAAAAAAAAAAAAAAAAAAGTATGTATGTAATCACACATCCAATAACAGTAGCAGTAACTGATGAAGAACGTGATTAGTGGGGGTAAATATATAAGCTATTATTGCACACCTAACTTGATGGCATTTGAGCATTTGGTACTACACCCTACAATTAGAAATTACACTCACATACTTGTTGGTCTCCTGTTTAAACAAGGTATCTTTTTATAAAAAACTATATAACAGTTCACAGCAGAAAAACAGAAGGCAGTAGTCAGCAAACAGCATTTATACCCTAAAGCCTGTGGGGCCTTTAGGACCATATAACATATATCTGTTCCCTAAATTACTGACCGCTTACATCCGAAATATTCTGATGCTGCAAAGTTTACCATGATCTGCAACAGAAATAGCAAGCATATGTGAGCCAAGAACTGAAGATAAAGCACTGCTTGCAGAGAAGATTATGCAAGTGTTGCCTGAAATCCAGCACTGAGCTACATATTTGTGACCAGTTCACTGGCCATTTCTGGACAAAATTGGACGCCGATTTTGGTGCTGTTGCAAAAGAGGAAGAACTTTTTCAGCAGAATAAACTCTGCTGTTCTTCACATTATTATAAAACTAATGCTGTCCACTGGAAAAATGATGGCTTTACCATAGCAGAGAATATAATGCCAAGTATTTGTAAAAAGGCAGTATCAGTATCCTTCTTTATTTTTGTTTTCAGTACTTTCTTTTTGTTTTGTGAATAGGAATTTATGTAAAATTGCTTGAACAGACACATAGGGTAAAATACTGTCATAGTGAAATCAGCAGGACTTCTGACAATGCTAGGATTTCAGTGAAGGCCTTCATGCAAGCGTGCCGCAAAGAACATCTGTTTCTTGGAGGCATCCCCAAAACTCCCCAGATCTCTGATCTCACAGAACTACCCCTATGGGTTCCTAGCAGAAAAGGCAACATTCAGCATAAAACTGCCCTCTCTCTCCTGGTTCTCTCCACCCTGCATTTCTTGTATTCCAGAGAAATTCCCTTCTGTCCTTGCACTTCACAGATAAAGGCAGAACTGTTTTTAAAAAACTCTGCACTGACGCTGATTTTTATGTTGTTATTTCAGCCATTGCTGTAGCGTTGCTGATGAGAGTAACTACGATGAAAATATCTGACCCTTCAACTCAGGTCTTGGTGCTTAAAGGTAAATGTTACTTTCATTATCTTTCTTTCAAAAAAAAAAAAAAAAATCTGATTTTCATTTGTATGCCCATAGTTTCATGGACAGTTCAAAAGCATTCAGATTATCTTGATACATTCCTAAGGCTATTCTCTTTTAAATGTGATTTTGGAGTGATAATGGCTACTCTTACAAAATATTGTTCTGTTAGCATGAGTCTACATCTTCTCCCTTGTTTGATGTTTACCTACATCCTCAGTTAAAACGCAGGATTCTGTTGCACTGTAATCCTGATGTGTATAAGTACTGCCATAGCTCAGGCTGTTGCGTGTCTTTCATCAAGTTCCAACCTTTATGAATGGCTTGCCCACTGAGTCACCAAAGCTGCAGATCCCATATTGTAGACTTCCTTCAGCAGCAGACATTCCAGGTGGGTTACTTAGGGAGAGACTACTTTGGTATAAAACTTAAACAAACTTGGATAATGCGTTTTGGATTGAAAACAGTAATGGCCAGGAGCTGGCAGCTGCAGCAGGGAGCAACAAACACCTCTTAGTTTCTTAACATATGAAGAGAGGGGAAAAAAATTATTTACTAAGGCTGAGTTTTTCACCTACTGTGGAACTGGTGAAAGCATAACCATGCTGACAAAGCTATAGCTAAGAGATTTACAGTGTGGTGCTTCCACGAAGAGACCTCAAAAGTGGAGTCCACCACAGCTCAAGTTCAGCCAAACCAGTCAACTGGCAGTAACACCAGCTCGGGTGGAAATTTATGTAGATAAAATACTACAGCTGGCAAAGAATTGGGAACCGAATAAAATATTAGGTGAAACAAGAGCACCCTGGGAATAAAATTGTTTGAAGGTCTCCCTGTTGGCAAACAGAGACCAAGCACAAATGCCAAGCAAGCTCCGTTGAATAAGCTTTAAACCTTTTATAGAAAGCTGAAGCACAAAAGCTTAGCCTAATCCAACCTATTTATATGAGTGTTTTCTGAGCTTAATTACAAATTTAAAATGTTTCCAAATGTGTGGCATGTTTCTGTTTGGATAGCTTGTCTGGCTTGGGTTTTCAGCCGTGCAAAAAAAGTTGCCCAGACTTTGCAAACACCGCACACCTTGAGGTGTATACGTATGCAGCTTTAATGGACTCCAGGGCTTGGAAGGACTACTCAGAGCAGTCCATAGGTGAAGAGTCCAGCTATTACCCTCACTGTCCTGGGCTAGGTTTTTGTTTGCTTGGCTGACTGATTGTTTTATTCTTTTCTGTTGTTTCTCAGTTTGTTAGTTGTAAGATGTTCTGCGTTTGTCTAAAGTGCTTCAGTAGGCTCTAAAGTCAATACTTGGGAACACTGACATGGTAGGTTATCATTAAATATTCAGGGCCACGCTCACTGTGAGGACTCACCTTCAGTATGCTGTGTCCTACCTTAAAGGCCCTGTCTGTGTCCTTAAGCCCATTGCTTGAGCTCTCAGGAACCCATACTGACATCGCAATCGGTAGCAGAGGCACTTGAAAACAGAATTGGCAGAGTCACCAATGCCAGACACATAGAGATACTGAGATGATGGGTTGTAAGTCTCATTCATCTCTAGGTTGCAGGAAAGTGCAGCCGTCTACTTGAGAAAAGCAACCAGGACTTGCAGTCCTGGAGTAAGAGGCCTCCTACACCACCCCTTTCTGATAAAATAAAGCCAGAGCCCTCTGGTCTGAGCCCTGCCATAAGGCCATTCAGCAAAGATGTGAGACGGTTCAGTTAGGTCTATGGTCTAAAGAGAAACAAGCCCGGTGCTTCCTGACCAGTGTCTTAGTCTGTCATCTACCAGTTAATTTAGGGTGAAACCCTTCCAGTTTGCATGGAATAATCAAAACCTTGCCTCGTCTTTGCCCTGAAGAAGGCAGCCCAACAGCTTGTGCTTGCAGAGTGAAGCCAAGGGGAGGGAAGGGGTTTGAAATGTAGGTGTCTGAAGTAGTGGCAGCATAACAGCTGCTACAGCCACAGCCCCGAGGGCCCTGCAAGGCTCCAACCTACAGTGTCCAGCCTAACAGTGAAGAATGCAGAGACACGACAGAAGAGGCAGACCTGTTTCCCAGTAAAGTTAATCCTAAGCATCAATTATTCCAAGGAGCAGAAGGCAGGGATCATCAGCACTGGATGCTGGTTAAACATTTATATTAAGGAGATGGCATACATATTTCTGCGTGCAAAGCTTTCATGAACTGCAGCGGGAGTTTTAACTGGGGCCGGCCGCAGGATTTGGTGTAATCTCTGCTGGCTGGCGCCTGTTCCCATGAAAGAGGATGTGCAAGGACCTGCTGACTTTACAGCCCGCTTCCTTTCGTGGTCTCACCTTGACGATTCAGAAACGAGAAAGGCAGCTTTATATGTGCAATGCGCAGCGCTCAGCCCCGCCGTAACCCGGCTGCTGGATTCCCGCACAGCGTTGGGTTCACCGCAGAGGAGCGCTGGAGCCGCAGCATTTCGGCGTGCGGGTTTCCCCCCTGCTGCAGAGCCGAGCGGGGCGCCTGCCCTCGCTGCGTTCACCCTCCCACCTCGCCAGGGCTCAGCGCGCTGCCCTCACCCCCAAACCCGTTTTGTTTTTTTTTTCCCTGTTCAAGCGGGGACGGGACGAGCCAGGGGGGCGATGCCCGGGGCCGGGGGCGGGCGGGGGCCGCTCTCGCCGTGCTCTGCCCGGCTTTTAAGGGCGGCGCGCTGAAACCCGACACCAGAGCGCCGCCAGGCTCCGCACCGCCGCCCGCCCTCCTCGGCCCGGCCCGGCCCGGCCCGGCTCGGCTCGGCCCCCGCGTCCCGGCCCGTCCCGGAGGGCGCCCATGGGGCGGGGGCAGCGCGGCGCCGGCCGGCCCTGAGGCTGCGGGCAGCGATGCGGGCGCTGCGCCTGCTGTGGCTCGGCTGCCTGTGCAGCCTGTGCCGGGGGTACTTCGAGGGCCCGCTGTACCCCGAGATGTCCAACGGCACGCTGCACCACTACTTCGTCCCCGACGGGGACTACGAGGAGAACGACGACCCCGAGCGCTGCCAGCTGCTCTTCAGGGTGAGCGAGCAGCGGCGGTGCGGAGGGGCGGCGGCGGCGGGCGGCGGGCTGAGCCTGCGGGAGGAGCTGACGGTGCTGGGCCGGCAGGTGGAGGACGCGGGCCGGGTGCTGGAGGGCATCGGCAAGAGCATCTCCTACGACCTGGACGGCGAGGAGAGCTACAGCACCTACCTGCGCCGCGAGTCCGCGCAGATCAGCGACGCCTACTCCAGCTCGGACCGCTCGCTGAGCGAGCTGGAGGGCAAGTTTCGGCAGGGCCAGGAGCAGGGAGGTCGGGAGGAGGCTCGCCTGGGCGACAGCTTCCTGGGGCTGCTGCTGCACGCCCGTGCCCTGCTCCGCGAGACCCGCGACATCTCCAGCGGGCTGCGCGACAAGCACGACCTGCTCGCCCTCACCGTGCGCAGCCACGGCGCCCGCCTCAGCCGCCTCAAGAACGACTATCTCCGCGCCTGAGCCCCGGGGGCCGAGGGTGAGCTCTGGAAACGCCTATTTATTGCACAGGGCTTCCCAAACTCTGTCAAACCCGGGGGCGGAGGTACGGCGAAGCTAACGTCTGCATATCGGTGATAAACTGCCCCGGAGGTTGCCCACGAGCCCCCCGTGCTCACCACGGTGCACACCTTGACGCCTGGCCTCGTCGCCCACCGTGGTCCTCGCCAGCCTCGTGCGGAGCAGAAGCATGGGTTGCTTCGTTGTTACCCCCTCGTTCAGGGTGAACCCTCTGTTAACTTTCTTAAACTTTTGTAACGGCATGTACTCTACTCATGTAAAATGTTGTTCTACTACGTAACTTGAAGCTGTGATTTCCATTTGCGTTGTGAGAGATGGGATCTATTCCAGCAGGATTTGTACTCTTTATGGTCTTGCTTATCTGTGACTCTGAGCTATCGTAACCCCAAAGAGCCAGCCAAAAAGGCTTATGTCAGATCCTGAGAATGCTGATGCAGATTTTTATAGTAAGAAGGAGCTCTAGCGGCGATTGCAGTTTCAGATCCAAAACTGAAAAGCAGGGTTTCTTAGAGCGTGTTTCTGAAGCAGACAAAAAGTTGGTGTCTGTTCCAACATAGTGACATTTCCCATTGGCGCCCTTGTACTTTTGCTAGCTAAGCTATTAATAAAACTATTTTTGCTCCTGGACAATAGCAAAAGTGCCCAGTGGGAAGGAGGGGGAGGATTGTTTGGGTTTTTAGGCTCATCACTATGTAATCAGCAACTTGGGGTAATATTGTTACGGATACTGCAGGCAGAATCGCTGTTTGGATGAAAAAGTTCATGCGTTCTTTTAATAAACGTTTGAAAACCATACTAAGGCACACTTTTCTTTTACTGTTCTGCCCGAGACTCTCTTGATTTATAATACGCAGTTGTAGTATGTCTTTCAGCAAAAATTTGTGACTGTGTAGATCCTGCCAAATTAAATAACTTGCCTTTTAGTAAAAACAAATAAAAATTTACAGACTCAAGGTAAGCAGCTCTCATTAAATGAATGATATGGAAGAGTGCGTTGGGCTCTTTTTGGATTTTGTAAGCCTTTTTAAGAAACCAATGTATGAAACCAACAACCTCGTAGCACTGGAAACGGAGCTGTTTTATGAGCATTTGAGGTCTGATCTTGTTAACCCCATGTAGTTATACTTTGATCTGCAGACCATCCAGCTGGGTAAGTTACTCAGAAGTGTAATGGGTCAACAGAAGTCACCTGGGACCAGAGCGCTGAAAGCATCAGGGAACACTTGACAAAGGTATGTGCGTAGAGTACTTGTGGACCATCCATGCATCCATCTTTCCTAAAGGCACTGAGCTTTAGCTCCTAGCAGGACACTTTAAGATGTCAGTTTGCACCTTTAGATTCTTGGTTTCTTTGAAGATATGCCTGTTGGTCCTGTGTAAAAATAGAAGCCTTGTATTGACTGAGTTCAGTGGAACTACGTGGTGTGATTTTCAAGTGTTACTTTCAAGGGATACGTGACAGATTCTAGCTCTGAAATAATTCATTCCTTGCCACTAGGGTCAGATGTAGAAACACGAAAGTGAAAAAAGTCATATAAGTCACTGAGTCTAGTTTGCGTGCTTCCACAGCGAAGCATACAGCATTTGAGGGATGGGCCAATGACTGTACATAGAAGAAAAGCTCTAAAAGTTCCCAAGGGTTTCATTCACATAGTCTCTCCACTCTCTCTATCCTTTCAGAAGAACGTGCCAAAGATGTCATGCAGTTCCATTCATGCCCAGATTCTTCTTAAAACCCTGCCCAAGCCAAATCCTTGCAAGAGAAAGTGGGAGTGTTACTCTATGCTTATTCACTTTCTGAGGCACTGCTTATAATGTGAATTGTAAGCGTCAGTAAAGAAACTATAGTGGCAAACCATGCTGGTATTTTTAGCCACAATAGAATTCAAATCCTAATAGAAAAGTAGTAGCAGTAGTGTAAAACACAGTTTCTTGAATATGCTTCAGGCAGCTTGGCTTTGTACGTGCAGCAGTGATCTTTTAGTTGATCTCAAGCCTTCCCATGGTATGCAGCATACCAAGAGGGTAAATATTTGCAGAGTGGTTACTTTCAAAGCAGAAGATAGCATGACTTAACATGGAGATTTACAGAATAGCTCATTCAGCTTGGTGGCTCTGTACGTTGTCATCTAAAGAAGTAAAACTGTGGTTCTTAAAATCCATGATAATGTTTCATATGATAAATATGAGCATGTTGGTAAATATTTCTGTCAATTTTCATTTCAGAAAAATTGAAATTAAAATCAGAGTGCTGCTCTAGAATTTGTACAAGGCTTTAAACCTTCTTCTTTGAAAAGAAAATATGTAAATCTGAGTCTGGGCTACGTGGAAATTTGCATGCTTTATAAAAAGTGTCCATTTTACGTGGATTTTAAGAAGTCAGTACAAAACTTTAAGGGTATTTAAATCCATTTCAATTTGGTTTGCATCATTTTGGCTGGTCTCAGCAAATGTCAGTAACAATCCATTAAAAATGTATCAGTTTTGAGTCAGAGCCGATACAAGTAAGTGGCCTTTATAAAGCTGCGGTCTGATAAACTATGCTGCAAAGTGCCTGCATGAATTGGGTGTTCAGTCATATCCAGATGTTTACATTCAAAAGGGATCCTAAAATCTATGAAAACTATATTGTAATCCTTTTTGTCATCTTAGCTTTTCTTCTTCTTTTTTTTTTTTTTTTAAATCTGAAAAAACTTGTTTAATTAGAAGAGATGAAGATCTTCTGGTTTTATACAACCAATTTCAAATAGTCAAGGTCTTTTTATCATTGAGAACTTTAAATATTTTTAAGTGGAGAGCCTTACAAGAACAATTGTAGCAGCTATTTTGACCCAATAGCTCCTCCTATTGTGTTTAAATATAGCATCAGGATTGGACTCTCTTTTTTCTTTTATTTATTTATTTTTTAATGCCAGAGGGTGGAACTAAAGTTAAGCTGACTCTGTCCTTTTTGTGATGCTCAGGAGATTTTTCAAAATAGGTGCCACTTCTTCAATTTATTAAAGAGTTGATGGCATTGAAGAGCAGATTACAATGTTTACTGAAAAAAAAATCAATCAATCAATTAATGTAAATGGAGCAGAAGGGAACAGTAATAGAGGGCTTACTTAGTACTTCAGTTTTATTTGACATTTGGCCAGTGATTTAATGCATTAAGAGTTAAAGTGAGTCATCAAGAGACAAGACTTTACTCCTCTCTCCCGGTAGCTTACTTCTGCAGTCAGTGCTCTGCTGTAGGTAGTCTCATGTCTACCAATACATGCGATGAGATGAAGATGTTCAAAGTGTAACTGTGGAGCAAACTGCTGTCTCACGTGAGCACTAATAAAACTTTGGGAAAGGAAGGGCTGTGCTTGCAAATGGCAGCATTTGAAAGCAACAACACCTGTGACAACTTGGTGGCTAGGAATGTGGGGTGGTGGTATGAACTGTGGCTTTCTAAATTGAAATTTCCAAAGTTTCACAGGTTGACCTACCCAGCACCGTTCTGAGAAAAAGAGAAGTCAAAGGAAGCTTTCAGAAACATGGTAAGCCTTGCAAAGATCCTGTGTGTGCCAAATTTGATGATGAATCGTCTGCAGTGAAACTGTTGCTCTTATATGTTGTCATGTGCACAGGTGTGTACCTCAGAAGCAAAAAACATACTTGTTTCAGGCAAAAAAAAAAGGCAACATGGTGATCTATAGACACAGCATCAACTGCGGTTATGATCTTGCCTTGAAAAGTTTTAGTTTGTGGAGAAATCACGTTAGGTGAGCCTGTTGCTGTTGTGTAGTTACTGCTTTAGATGGGCTTCGTGTTACTTCAACAGCTTCTTGCTTGTGGTTATCAGATATCACATTTGCTATTGATAAAGGAGTTTTCGGTGTCATTGGCTGAAATGTAATTGTCAGACAATATTCCTGAAATAGTCCTGTATGTTTAAAATCTGTCTGGCATTCTTCTTTCTGCTATGATGTATTTGTGCTTACAGCCAATTGGGAAATTTATATCCTATTACTTCGCTTTTTGGCTAGCCACTAGCCAAAAATTGAACAATTTGTGGGTCCATATTTCATTGCTGAAGTATATGAAACTGGCAAAAATACTAACCCAACTATATATTCTTTAAAAAAAAGCTTTTACTAGAATACATATATAAAAAAAGACTATAACTCTGTGATTATTTTATTTTCTTCATAAAGTTGTCATCCTGCCTACAAGATCAGTTTACAACTGGAAAAGGCACAATTTAATGACTAATTCTGTAACAAGAAAAACATATGGTCTCCATAATCATTACATTTTTAATGATGTGGCTTGGAAAGAGTCATTCATGGCTTGTGGAGTCATTCGTCCTCAAGAACTGCCTTACCTTGGGGAGGTATCGCTGACCGTCTCCAACATACCATTCATATTCTTTCATAAGAAAAGACGATGCCAAACGTATCGTATTTTCTCAGATGACAGCCTTGCTTAGGCTGCATGAATACCTCTTCTGAATACTTAGAAACTCTCTATGAAACAGCAGTTGTTCATTTCTGAACTTTCTTTGGGGAAAGAAGTCGTCCCTGGAGAAGGTTGGCTTAGGGGGCGATTCACTATCCAGTGCCAGATAATCAGCAAGTGCAGGATGACCGAAAAAGCTATGTGTTCGCATCACATTTTCCACACTTTTTCCATGCTGCAAACATTTCACTGCAAAAGCAGTTACCAACATAAATTATTTTTACTGTAAATAGTAGAGGCTTTGCTATATACAGATTGTCCAAATTGCAAAATATTTTTTTTTTCCTCCTGTCTACTTACCATTTCTTCTCAAAAATAATGTGACCAGGATTTTCAGTTTAGAGTTAGGTCCAAGGGAGTTACTTCAGTGGGCCATGAATAAGCCTTTGGTCTTAGGTTCTCAGCTATTTGACTTAAATTTATCCTAGTGTGCCTTTACCTGGGTAATGATAAAGAAAGAAATCCTCCCCATACACTTTCTTTGTTGACCGCTCTTGTGTTATTCCAAAACAACCAACTTTTAACAACAGGCTTTGTCCTTTTTTTTATGAATATGACTTTGTTTCTAATTTAATGTGATTTAACAGTGATTTGTATTAAAATTCACAGTAATATGAATGAATATTTTAAATAACCTGCAAATTATTTTTCTACTTTGGTACGTCCTTACAAAGTATTTGCAAAGCTTTTTAACTCCTGATTCTAACAAGCACAACAAAGTATGAACTCATTGGTAATTGGGACAACACAGAAGTGAGGACACTTAGGTTTGGAATTTTACATAATACCCTGTATAGCCTCTAATTTAAGAGTAACCCTAGGTAGATCTCAGTGAATAAACAAGATGTCAACTATCTTTGTTTGTCCTGTGGACTCTGTTCAGGATTTCATTAGAGTCAAAGGACTGCTTTTCTGTTTTTCATATTTTTCTGAATTAGAATCAGAGTGAATGTGCTTTTCCTGTCCATGGAGATGCCAGGCACCTCAGAACGGGCTACATCATGAGGAGTGAACCAGCGAAGTAGGTAACAGTACAAATAACTTCCAGAGGAGACACTTCTGTCCCCAAAGCAAGACCTGGCTGCAGCTCTTCGCTTCTCTCCTGTGTGACTACCGTCCTGGTCCCTCACCTCTGCAACTCACAGGCACTCTCCCACCCTCATAGCTCTCTAGGTGCTAACCTGTCCTTGTCCAGTCTGACCTAACCTTCTAAGAAAAGCTTTGTCTTCCTCGTAAGAATCTGAGATGCAGTTTTCTCCCTATGGTCATGATTTCATGGCCTAGTCACTCCACGCTCTTTCTGTGCATAAATATGAGTGCAGGGGGATAAACCTGCCCACGTGCATCAAGAATGAACTGCAGTTCACCCTCTGCTCATTTACTCTAGAAGCTAATTTGTGACCAGGGCCAGTTTTTGTTTCTGACGTTTTTATTTTTGTGGCAATTAGGGATTTCAAAAGGCCAGGCAGGCATCCCCCTGTGCTACATATATATTGATTTATAGCTCCTACCCTCATGACCTTTCTGTTGTGTCTGGTTCCACAGCCATGTGCAGGCTGAGTGGTATTTACTTACTTACATAATCTTACTGAATTTAATGCAAGTTCTTCTATGTTTCTAAGCTCCACTTCAGCCTGCCCTGCCACATAGAGGCGCTTGTGAGAGAGTTAATGCTTGAGCACCAATACCCTTGGGCTGCGGCTGCTGCCTGCGTCCTCCTGCACATGTCCCGGGCTCCTGCTGCTGCTTGCCCCTTCTGGGGCTTTTCTACCATGGCCTTCCTGCTCCTGAAGACTTCCCGTGACGTCTCAGGCCTGCTCCGAGTTGCTCCTTGCATCTCCTCAGCACATGTGCAGAGCTGAAGCTGACAGGACCACAAAGCCATTGTTAAAGTCGGTAGGTCTCACTCAGCTGGGAACACAGGTCTAGTTTTAGGCTTTTACTGTTGTGTCAGGGTAACATATTCACTGGGCAAAAATTGGGGTTTGCTTTCTAAGGGCATTCTGCTTCTTATGCTGTTTGCACATTAGCCTGTGACTATGTTTTGCAATACCCATTACCTCCTAATTGCTGCCAACCTTAAATTTATTTGGCACTAACTTACTGCATAGCCTAGTAGTCATATGGAAACCAACAGCGTTACCCCCCGCATCATAGCTCCCCATATGAATGATAGAGGCAGAGTAAAACCCAAAGGGGTAAGTAAACTAATCTTGTACTACAGGATTCTGTAAAATGATATTGTGACGGGAAAAAGACACGTAAATGTACTGCAAAATAAATAAGCTCCAGATTTTCACTGCATAGTACTTCTGACACACTTCTTTTAAAAATCTTTGTTTTATAGATACTCAGCAAATAAAAGCACAACACTAATGAGTCATATTTTGCTGACTTATTATGTAATCTTGAAGGCAGTTTGTTTTTATTTCCACTGGATAGGATACTTTTCCACTTAGATATTATGTAACACTCCTTATAAAAATAGAGACCCGGTCTTGCAAACACCTTGGAGTGTTCCTGTTACAGAATGAGGCTTATGACCATTTCAGTTCTCACACCCTCCTTATTATGCTTATAATATCTCAAAACATTCCCCTTCTGGCTTGAAAAATTTGCCATTCTTGGTTTTGATCTAAAATACTTCTGTTACTATGTAAAAATAAGAACATTTACAAGATTAATTATAAGCATACAAAATATAAAATGTTTTTTATCAGCCAGTATGCATTTAATAGGGTTATAAAAGACAACACTGGTTATAAAAGACAACAAAGAAGAAAAAATACTTGAGAAACATAGTGTTAACGAAATAGGTGGTAAGGCCAACAGCACAGAGTCAGCACATCAAAAACCACGGCTTCTGGAGCTACAATCTACATTCTGCACGAGCAGGATGCCCTTTCCTAAGTGCTAGTACTTGCAGATTGGTGATTGACACAGGGAAAGAGGTACATACTCTTACAACATTTATAAAATATCTGAACATGTGGAATTCTCTGGGTTTTGTTTGTTTTGTCTTAATAGAGAGGCATGACAATTCTGGAATAAATAACTAAAGAATTTTTTAAACAATATATATGAAACGTGCCCAACTATCTGCCAGATGTCCAACGTACTAAATGCTAAAAATCATTTAGAATTTTCAACCTCCTAGTTTCAAATAGCATGATCTAAATGGTAGCAAAAATAAAAGGGTATACATTAGAAACTCATTAAAAAAAAAAAAAAAAAAAAAAAAAAAGCAGGAAGACAGCCAAGACAACCAAGAATGTGTGTGTTCCTTAGAGAAAAATGGGAGAAAAGTAAGGCAAGAATGTGAAAGAAAGGTGGAAAATGGACCTGGGCACTAATTTTAAAGCAAGTAAACCTACCACTGTTGCCTTAAAATAAAGGAACACATCCAATGAGCTCCATGCGTTAAAGCACTGCTTTGGCACGTGAAGACTTTTTTATTGAAGATGTTGAATGATAACTACCAACAAAAATATTTAATTTCCTATAAGTTGCAGACGTCTTAGCCTTTTTAACTGCCAAAATGCTGAGAGAGACAGTCTCTAAACAGTCATTTAATACTTGTGTGTATGCTTATTTCCATCCAACTAGCCAGCATTTCATCTTTGTGAATGTACTGCTGTCTGCTTAGACAACCTTTGTGTCGAAGGTTTTCCCTGCATGGGTTATATCGAGGCACCAGCACTTTTCTAGGTGCTTTGCACACCACAGCAGGGACACCGAGTACCCAGGGGGACCAGTATGTCTGGCATAGCTGGTGGAAAGCTTCGCTGTGCCCCTCGCAAGGAATTGCTCATTACCCAAGACAGTAAAGGTTTTTCTTTTCCTTTTTAGTTCAGACACACAGCCAGCTTGTGCCCGCTGAAGAATGTGAGGATCCTGGTCCAGTACAAGATGAAAACTTGAAAACCAGCATGGGGCTCCCCATCTGAAAGCCGGGTAAGTGCTGTATCCCACTGTTGGGACACAGCAACACGTGAGCATTATTTCTGTCTCTTAGAACCTCCCTCCCTTCAGCCACACGAAACACATTGTGCAAATAAATACTGCACTGATGTATTTACCACCCAGAAGGTATGTGGCACTAAATAATGAGGATATGTAATTGCTCTTTTGAAATCTATTCCCGGGAAGCTCATCTGCCTGGAGCTTACTGCTCACAAGATTTGCCTGGCTCTCAAATCACCTGCACCATCAGCTCAGAGGGTACAGGCAAGGCCGCTCTATCTGTAACAGTGGGGACTTTTTTTGCCACATCATAGGCAGTGTTTGGTCACAGGCCCAGCAATCTTGCTAAGGAGCATCTTTCATATTTGGTGATATTTACTGTAGTTTAGATCTGGCATAAAGAGCCCAGGGTGTTGATGTGTATTTTTGTTTGTTTTTCTCCTTTTGCTTCTAAGGGCACACAGCTCATCACACCTGGTGAGGACAGTAAGGACACCCTCAGGTGTGTTTCCTCCCAGGTCCTTGCTTTGTTCCTGTGGTCCAAAGAGGTTTCTTAGCCTGACTTACCCCCTGTTTATCTCTCCTCCCACCAGGACACTTGAGTTTGCAATGCCTGGGGAGCGTTTGTTGGAAAAAAAGGCTCGGGAAACGACAGCTCTTCCCCGGCTTTCTCCTCGCATCCAGTCCAAAGGCCTTTTTAAACACACCCCGCCTCCCCCAAACACACACCGGGATCCCAGAGACCGCCTTAGGGCCCTGCGTGCCCCCTCCGGAGCCGCCTCCAGGCGCGGGGCCCTCCCCGGGGCCGGGCCTGCCGGGGCCGGGGGGGGCCGGGCCGGGCCCGGGGCCGCTGTGAGGTGCGGGGACCCCTCCTGGCCGCGTCCCTAATCGTGCAGGTACAGCTACGGAGCGTGTCTGACCCCAGCAGGCAGGCAAAAGGGTGGTAGCAGGGCCGGGAGGCTGAATAGGGGGGGGATTTGGGGGAAGGACAGCAGCGAGCATGAGCTGGAGGGCGGGGGGAGGCTGGAAGCACGGCTGTGAGCAGGGAAACCTCTGAGCCTGTGTGCATGGGGCAGTGGGACTCGTAAAAGCTCTTGGTAGCGTTTGTTTTAAGCTGTGAAAGTCCCATGAGTGGTAACAGAGCAGAGTCACGCGTGGTGCCTTCGGGGGTCATGCAGCGGGTAGCCCAGAGACGAGGCAGGCGGAGAGCTGGGGTGCAGGGAGCTCGCCCTGCGTATTTCTGAGCTATTTGCTTTTCAGTTTGACCGTGGTTGTGAGCATCCTGAGAACAACTTCAGGCAAACCAGGCAGTTCTGCTTCTCGTTTAGCGCAGAATGCGATTCCGAGTGTAAAATAGCACCACGTGGGTAAGCGTCAGCCTGGAAAGTTTGAGGGGGAAAGGGGATGAAAACCCCTGGGACTCTTGCTTGTAATTGGGCCTGCATTAGGCTGAGATTAGCATCCTACTTTTATTGTTGGAGGGGAAAAAAAAAAAAAAAGAAAAAAAAAAAAAGGAAAAACGTTTAAACAATCGTCAATAAATTGAAAAACTACACTGAAGCTGTTAGCAGAATCCATATGCTATGTGACTGAAGCCATGAAGCATGTTCAAGAGCCTGTTAGAATATGAGATGTGTTTTTCCCCTCTCTGCAGTGGCCTGGCACCAGGCATTGGGATTTGTTTTTCTTTACCAGCAGCTCCCTGCGTGTCTTGGACTCCAAGGTTTTTAAGGCCTAAAGTAGTAATTCTCCAGCATTTAGGACTGTATCTTAGTTATTAAGAAAACAGGAGTGTAACCCCATAGCTACAGCTGTGCCAGTCACTGATCAGGGCTGGAAACTCACAGCTCAGTGACTCTGTTTGCAGATACACCTATCAGTGAGGCAGTGCTGTCTTTGTGCCAGTGAGTGGGAAGGCAGCAGGTAGCTTTTCTGTGGCACTTTTAAGTGAACAATAGCAGGATTTTCTGAAGACATCACTACGAACAGTTCAAAGTTCTTTATCGTCCTGTGGAGAACTCACCTGAATGTCCTGTATGCGCTCAGCGTGAAGAAGAATCGCTTAGGAGCAGCACACAGTTTGCAGACACATCCACCCAGTCCGTGGATGCCTCTCCTTGCAGCACACTGGAAATAAGCAGAGCCAGCAGGCAGGGCTTGCTCGTTCATGTGGCAGCTAGGGCCTTGCCAGTGCTGTTGGAAGAATATTTTGCCCCAGCTTCACACGCTGTGTCACTCGTTGCTCCAGGAGGGAGGCAGGGCTGGCTTTCTGGCCAGAGCTGGGAGCTGGAGCTGTCCTCCTGCCCTGGCAGGCCGGGAGCAGCAGCTGAGCAAGCAGAACCATGGAGCAAGTGAGGGCGAGGGGGCACAGAGCACCAGGGTGAGTGGTGACAACATCATGACAAACCCCGGGTGGCTGGGAACTGCTTCACATCCAGAGAGGTCTGGTGAAGGCATGCCAGCTTGCTGCTGTGTACAACGCAGAATGCTCTAGCACCCCACTGATGCTAACAGTAAAAAAAAAATAATAAAAAAAAATGCTGAGGGGGGAATATTTTTCTGAGAAACAGCATATGGGACAAAAATGAGACTTGCAGATCTGTTTAATTTGTATGTCTGAGAAGAAAAACATCCAGAGGCCTGTTGCAGATATTTTTAATCACTGTCATCTGGGTTTTCATTTTAATAATGACACCATGATATGACTAACTCGAGGAAAACAATAAACAGCCTCTTTATTGTTACAAGGTTTCTCTCGGTAGGTGGTTAACCCGAATGATTGCTTTACAACGAAGACAGAAACAGAAGTTGTAATGCAAACGCTGTTGTATATTTTAAAAGTGAACGCTTAACTTCACCACAAGGGAAATCTGCTGCTGTAATAGTTTGCATGGCTTCCTCTCGCATACCTACCAACCTGGCTAACATTGGATCCAAAGGGCCTGATTCTCTCCTAATTGACAGCGGTGTCATTTAGGTGCAAGTCTACTCACTTCAGCAAATAGACATCATAAATGAAAAATCTGAATAGGCTTGGAGTCATGGGGCACAGTAATAGTAGACAAAATAGATCTGTATATTAAAAAACCCACATACTGTGATTTTTATTAATCCCACGAAGCGTGCGGTGGAATTGTTTCCTACCCTAAGCGTATCGAAGGCTTCTGCTGCAGTCTGGGAAAGAGATCCTCCCCTCTCTCTGGGGTGCAGAGGCTGGCTATTCAGCGTCTGGCTGTTAGGACTGGAATTATTTCAAGAGAGCACTTTGTGGTTCACAATAGGTTGGACCTCCAATGCCAAAACCTGACGTCGCTTGGAACGGGGGTGCCAGTGACAGCAGCGGAGGCTTGCTCTGCCTGGCAGCAAAGTTTAGGGCTGCTACCATCCACGATTCTCCCAGCAGTGTTGTGCGTAGCGAGTTGTATGCAGAAACAGTGGTCTGGGAACAGGAGCACCAGTTCATCATAAAATTACCACTGTGAAATGTCTTGCGGAGTGTAAACACCGACAGTGTAACATCCACGTCAGAGCTAGCTGCTGGGGCTCTTCTTGTAGCTGGTGGAGAGAAATAAGAGTTCAGTTCGTCTCATCCTGAAGCAGGTTTCTCCAAAGGTCAGGTGAAGTGTGCCCTAAATGTGCCTGTTCGTTACGGGTGTTGCAGATGGCTCCTGCGATGTTCGGGTGTAGGTGACTGGTACATGTCTGAGGTGAGGCAAGATGAACGCTGCCATGCCATGCTTCTCGGATCTAAGCAGAGCTGGAAATTCCCCTTTGGCATACAGCCTTCCCCACTGTAACATAGATTATGTGTAACTTCCAGAAGATTTGTTTATTTATCTATTTGTTTTTAATTTAGAAGTTGTGTCTGGCAGGATTGGCTGCATCTGATTTTTGAGGTTGACCTTTGTTCCAAAGCATTTGCGAGACTTCCTGCCACTGACTTGGAAGAAATTCTGCTTGAGATAGGCTGTGTGTGCCTGAGTTATCATTACCCTGCGAACAAATACCAGTTAAGCAACATCTGTGACAGGAAGACAGTAAACTCACCTTAATTTCTCATCATAAAAAATATTCTGATGTGGTTTTCTATTACCAGCAGTACTACAAGGGGCCTCTTAGGAACAAGTTCAGATTTCTTAACTGAATGGTAAAATACAAGAAGCCTGGACACCCTTCGAAGCTGTCAGACTTCAAGTAGGACAGCAGACTTGGTGATTAATGTTCCCTGAAGGGCATTCGGGAATTAAAGGCTTAATTACTTTTTACATGAAGACTCCAACGATGAAAGTGATTTAACAGGTTGTGAAGTTAAACAATAAGTATGCGAATAATACTTAAGTTATTTGGCAAGCCACGTTAATCAAAATGAGCAAATTATGCATGAAAGTTTATCCGAACAACTGGATGGCGTGGTGTACCAAGTGTATGAAATACAGCGTAGGCAAAGCACATAACGAACTAATTAGGTGGGTGTTTTACAGACCCAAAAAGATCTAGTTCTGAGAATTCTCCCTGGTAAGCCAGAGGAGCTTCCTGGAGGCCTTGAACTTCGAAAATCAAATCTGGTTCTCCTGGTCTTGTCCTAACCAGATGCGTAAAGGAATGCCTCCGTAGGTGTAGTGCACGGAGATGTGTCCCTATCTGCAGAGGAGCTGGGCTGGCTGGGCGGTTGGTTCTGGGAAGAGTTATACCCTGTAAGACAGGTGGAATAAATTGCTCCTACCGTTTAGGTTGCTTGTATGCTTTCTAACCTTGTTCTTAAATTCAAGTGGCCATGAGTGCAATGCTTTGGGTTGAATTCAGTAGTCGTAATGATGATGCTTTGATGATTTGATGATGGTGCTTACCCAACTGTGCCTTGCAAGGGGCGGCTTCCCCTTCACCCTAAGCTGTATGCTGGTTAACTAAGCGTGCTTTTGGTTCTGATCCATTGTCATCAAATAATCCACTGCCTTGAGCAGAACTACCGTGTAACCAGTACAGATGCAGCAGAAGTTTACAGTACGTTAAAGTGGTGGTGTTGTTACTTGCTCGGAAACCAGCTCTTCTAAAGTTTCACTATATTGGAAACATTCATTGTGTTCCAGTGCTTGTCTTTTGTTTCAAAGAGATTAGAATAAGTATCCAATTGTTTTAAGTTTAAAAAAAAACTAAAACATACCATGTCTTTGCAGCCATACATAATAAAACTTTGTGCAAGATGTTTCAGAAGGAAACTGCAGCCAGTCCCCTGGTGTAAATATTTTTACAGTCAACAGGAAAATTGCTGTGCTTGAATAGTGCTTAGTATGTATTTACATATATATGTGTGCACATATACGTGTGTGTATGTATAAAAGGAAAGATACGTCTGGATATGAATCCATTTTTGGATAAAAGAGATTTGAGCCTGTGTGCACAAAGCTGTTCCTCGGGCTGAACTGCAAGTGGAAGTTGGTAATTAATGGGTTCTGATGGGACTGCTACGCCCAGACAAAAGAAAGCAGAAATCAATATTCTGCTTTGCTGTACTAAATCAAATCAAATAAAAACAAAAAGAGACCCTGGGGCGCTGTACAGCGTAATTCTAACTTAGAGAAAGGAAAGGAAGAAAATCAAAAACCTTCTGACAACTTCTGTAGGTTTTAGTGTGTCAAAACACTGACGCTAATGAGGTTTTCCCTGTGCAAAGACAAGTGGGGAGGCTTTGGTCCTGACAGGGCATCAATATTTTGCCCTCTGAGTGGAAGAACAAAAACAACAGAAAAAGACACTGAACACATTGGAAATAAATACACAAACTTCAAAATGATTAAACAGTCTATTAAAAACAAATGTGATATTTTATTGATTTGAGGGGAGGCCAAGTGCTTTCCTGAATAAGAAAAACAATCGATCAGAACTTCTCTTGTAATTTAAGGTTTGGATGCATTGTCTTTCTTCAGTACAGCATACAGCTAACTTCAAATATTCAATTAGCTTTAAATAATCCAGCGTACGTATAGAAAGCAGGCTGCCTGTGCAAGGAGAAATGAGCTCTTGCAGAACTCTGTCGTAGCTCAAGTCGTATTTCCAAAGCTTTTCCCTGCAGGGAGATGGATGCAGCATCTGCTTTTCCATAGTGTTGAGAGCAGGAATTAAGGTGCGTGTACTTCAAAGCCGTAGCTTGTCAGCACGATTGGTAGCAGCACCTACGTTTGAGCTGTGGAGCTCATCTGAAGGTGTCTTTTATAAAGAGACAATTTATGCAGTACGTATTGAACTGACTGCAGGAACTGAAGATGGTGAATCAAACTGAAGCTCTGCTGATCCCAGGGCTTTCTGAATAGGTGGGTCCGAATGCACTCTCCGTGCCTCAAAAAAAAACAAACAGGATAATGAATGCTCCTAAACGTTGAGGTAGAAGACAGGTGGGGAGAACCATCTCAACGTGCTCTTTCTGTTACAGTTTCTCCTTCAGTAACACACTGCCCTTCACCCTGCTGTAGGAGCTCTCTGTCCGGCGGTGTCGCGGCGGCTGCGATGTGGAGGCTGGCGGCTCACGTCCTGCGGGGGACCAAAGTCCACGCCGTGCTCCAGGACAGGAGCGTGATCACCGCGGCCACCCTGCTGCCGTGCTGCTGGCGGGGGACAGCGCGAGGGGCCCACAGCAGCAACATGAGCACGGCGATACAGAAGGTGGAGGCTCCGGACGCGGAGCACCTCGTCCGCGTGCACTGGGCGGACGGGAGCGAGAGCTGCTACCCGTGCGTCTGGCTGAGGGACAACTGCCAGTGCCCCGACTGCTTCCTCAGCTCGGCCAAGGCACGCAGGCTGCTCTTCGAGGACCTCGATGTTGACATCGTGGCGAAGGAAGTCACTCTGACAGACAGAAAAAAGGTACTCGGAGAGGCACTGGTTGCTCTTCTAGGGAAACGTGTTTAACAATTCTCGTTAATCTGCAAGTTAGAGATAAGCCCAGGATATGCTGTAACCATAATTCATTTATCCATGATCAGTAGTGTGGATTTGCACAGCTTTTAAGAATAACCCAAGGATCTAACGGGAGTAATTCGGGCAAGTTGGGTCTTCCCAATGTATATGAAACTACTTTATACGTGTGACGCATTGGGCACAGAAACAGTTTCTAGAACATAATTGTTCTTTTTTGAACGTTTCCTTATTATCAGAGGTTGAAAAGAAAATGTAGGCATTCCCCACACTTCTAATTTTGCATTAACATCTGTGTTTTTTCTCCTTATTTTATAAGTGACTTGCAAATTAGAAAAACAAATGGGAAAGTGACGATAATCTAAATTCATAACAAAGATATCCTTGTATTAGCTGATATCTTCCAATGTGCAAAAGACTTCATTTTAGAGCAAACGCTCAAACTGAAGTTGAACCCGATATTCAGTGCTGGCCTAGTGTCTGTATCTGTGTCTATCCATCTACGTTAACGCTTGGTTGTGAAAAAGAGAGGTCATTGGGCAAGAGGGGAGAGGAACTGCCCTTGCTGTAAATTTTAATCTTTCCTGACATATGTAAATGCCTAGTATATTATCTAGATCTTATACATTTATTTACAAGCAGTACATAGCTCCCTTGATATGCAAACTCACTTCCTTTATTTTGCAGTTAAAGAGGTTTAAAACATGTTACAGACAGAGCAATCAGCCCTGTAACAGCCGGGGCTCATCTGCAAGACAAGGTGCTGTGTTTATTTAGGCTCCCGAGCTGATGGTTCATTACCAAAAGTAATGCTGTGTAAATTCACCCTTTGAATGAGCAAATGTACTGTGATAGAGGGATTGCCTGCTTCTGTGTACACTCAGGAACTGCAGGCACAGCACTAATCATAAACTAATGCTGGTGTTTTACCATAACATGAACGACCAGAATTTTGTGAAATGGGGATTGAAGCCTACACAGCAGATGAGAGAATTCCATGGGGTGTGTGTGCTGCACTGAGCTCTTTGGTTCATAGGAAGCAAAGCTTTACACTTTCCATCCTTTTTTTTTTTTTTTTTTTTTTTCAGGAATTGAAAAATATACAATTATTTGAAAGGGGGAAAAAAGTGTCAAAACTAGGGAAATTATTTATCTCCTAACTTTTTTTGCATGTGTCTGTCTTGTCCTTTTTCTGTTTTGACAGCTGTCAGTGTTTTGGAAGATATTTTTGCTCTCTTCTGAGTTGTTGATAAAGTGCTCTCCTCAGTGGTGTGTGCCAGCTTCTGTGATTCCCCACTTTCTGCTAAGCAAAGCACACGCAGTGACAGCAGCACGCACAAAATAGCAAATTAGGTCATGTGCTTATGTGAAAATAACCATCTATAAATGGTATCAGAACTTGGATGGTGTTCAGATTGGGATTTCATTAATTGTTTGCAGTTACACTGCAAGGAAGCCTGGGCTGATATTACTGATTGAAATATTGCAATATTTATAATTTCTAAGGTTGGAGTTTTTAGTTGTGTTTTTTTGTTGTTGTTGTTTGTTTGTTTGGTCTACATGGTGGTTGTTTTTTTTCTAAAATGACCTTTCTTTTTATTCTTTAAGATATCTATTACATGGCCCGATGAACACACAAGCGAATATGAGGCTGAGTGGTTGAAAAAACGATGCTTCTCTGAAGCAGCCAGAGCAGAGATGCGAGAAGATTTGTTTTTACCAGGTAGGAGTTCAAACCGCCTCTGTGACACAGGTTTCAAATGCAGGTGGTCTGACACTGCCAGCCCTGTCTAGAGGGTCCTTGCATGAGGACCAAGTCCACCAGCTGAAGCAAGCACAGCCAACCTTAGGAACATGCTTTTTTGCCCTTTCCTCTCTTCTAACCTCTGGACTGCAGGCCAGGAGCAGCCACTCGTGACTGCTGTGTCCTGGGTCACTTGCAGGGAGAGCAGTGGTCAGCTGCTTGGGCTGTGTTTACTTTCCTAAAAGACACTTCCTTTCAGATAGTTTTTGGAGATCTTAAAATAAGGCTTGTGCAGCCCCACTGATCTGTGATAAAGCATATGTTGGTGCTCTTCAAATTATTTAAAGTTTTATTTTTAGAAAAAATCTTTAGAATTGCAGGGGAATTATAACCGAAATATTTTTCCCTTTCTGTGGCCTTCTGTTAAAAAGTAACCACATTGCACACCAGTGTCTTGTGCTGAAGTTCAGGTTGTGTTTGCTCTGTGTCTGATTCTTCCTGCACTAGTTGACCGTCCTTTGGAAAAGAAGCATTTTGTGCAACTGGCAGTGAAACATTGGCAATACAAGCAACAGTCACCCACGACACATCATACACCCTTTTGAGAGAATGATTATAAAATCACCAGGTTTGCCATGATGCACATTATCATTTCTTCTTTCTTTGGCAGTCTTTTGTACTGTGAGCATGGAATGTGTGAAAACTTGCAAGATTTCTGCAGTTGCCCTTGACAGCGTTCCTGTGAGTTCTGCTGTTGCAGAAAGCTGTGGATCAGTATTCAGAGCTAAGCCTGTATCCATTAAAATAGGGTATTATTTTAGTAAAAGAAAGTAGAGGCAGGCTGATGGTGTGAAATTCAGATCCAGCTATTGGTTCCATCAGAGCTCAGCAAGAGGAAAGTCTGAGGTTGTTTTATGCTGCTTTTTTTTGATGTGTTTTGTTGGTTTTTTTTTCTAACAAAGAAAGGAGAAAGATTTTGTTTTGTTTTGTTTTTCCTGAAAGTTTATAAATGGGAAAGCATAAGTATCATCCACTTCTGAGTTTCGTCTGGCACTTAGGGACAACTCAAGGGGCCCATTATCTTTCCCAATTTCTGCCTGTCAAATCTTCCTTACTCCTAGCACCTGTTTTCCTAAACAAAAGCCAGTTATTTAGATTCAGCCTTTTACATCTAGCTTAAAACTTCAGTTATGAGTAGTATTTCCATTCATTTCAGTGGATCGTGTAACAGCTGTCTAGTAGTTCAGAATGGAACTTTTTTCCTCTAGTGACTGATATAAACGTCTATGTCTACTTTTGCCTTGGCAAGAACAAACTACGCTGTTTACTGTTTAATAGGCTTAGGCATGTTCCCAGAATGAACATGATGAAAATGCAAACCTCATATAGGGAAACTGCATTTGATTTCTCAGCTAGTGAGAACTTGTATTTGGAAAAATGAAGATGCTGTGGAAGTTAACAAGACATTTTACAGCGTCTGGGGGGATCGATGCAAATCGATTGTTGCTCTAATTAATGCCCAGACAAATTAGTTTAGATCTCTGGCTAAGTTTATTAGCAAAGGTATCAGTAACTGTAATTTCGGGGATTCAGATATGAATTGCTTCTTTTTTCCCTCCATTATGAAGCCTTAACTGGGTATGATTTGGCTTCTCTCGCATATTTACAGTGTGCTTACTCTCAGGATCTAAATACGATGCTTATTTTGGAGGCCACTTCTCCCCTCTGCTGCTGCTGTTCTCTAGTGGAGCAGTCCAGATAAAATAAACACTAATGATACTTTTTGTTCTTTGGGCAATGCTTTGCAAATTCTATTTTCCATGGTAGATCTGAGTAAATATGTTTATGGAAGTTGCACTAAGTAAGGGCCTGCATTAACTTTGGCTTTGTGTTGTAGTGTCATTCTGCTCTTTCTCAGATTCCCAGAGAAGATCTGGCACATTATAAGGATTGCTTCTTCCAGCATTTCTCAGGTTTTGTTTGCACAGAAGGCTGAAGTTATAAAGGATGTGAATTTGCTTGTTGGCTGTTTGAGACCTGTTTCTCATTGTGTATCAGAATAAGTTTAGAATCAGCTTCCTTCTGGTCAGTGCAGTTACACCACTGCAAATTACATGCTCTTAAGTAGCTAATCATATCCCAGCAGCTTAGCATTACAGATGACATGAAATGCCAGCCCTGCATACTGGTTCAGCAAATACAAGAGCAAGCTCACCAGACTGCTGTAGTTAGAGGTTAACCTTCACTGCTGACATTATCACAGCTGTGGCTTTTTTCTTTTTTCTTTTCTTTTTTTTTTTTTTTTTTGGAAGTGGTTATTTGCATTTCATGTTGCTTTTATGATGATTTTTTGTTGTAATTTCTTTTTCAAAAAATTAGGTGTCAAACGTGTCAAACCAAAAAAAAAGAATAAGTTGTACCTTCACTGCATGATGGAAGTGACTATAATAACTCCATGGCAGTACATCAGGAGTACATTTTTAGAAACGGTGCCAGACCTTATCAGTGCAGTATGCAAAGTCCTCTGTGTGTGTACACTGAGGCTCTTTTCAGGCTGGCCTAGGTTAAAACCTAGGTTAGGTTAAAGGCCTCAGACAGCAATGGTCCTTTAAAATGTGATAATGTCATACTGAACATATATCTAATTCCACTGTTTGAATCGGGATATTAACACTGTCATTGGTGTTTTCAGTTTTTCTATGGGGCCCTGATAGATGACTTCTTTAGAGAAATAAGTTAAAATGTTTGTTTGTTTGTTTGTTTTTTACTAAAGGAGTTTGTTCATTTGAACATATCCTATAGTAATAATTAATGAGAACTGCCCCTGTGAGCTAGGCTGCCATATACTTGTGCTAAGTAATTGCATTGGGTTGACATGGCAAGGTGCAGTACAGCAGAAATGAGGATGTCCCGCAACAAACGCTAAAATACCCATTTAGACAAAATGTCTGAAAGCAATAGGTTAAAAATCAGGAAAGTTTCTTAAAAACAGTAAAAAGCTTTAAAAGGCAGGAACTCCCAATAAAGTTTGTTCACTCATGGTTAGGTCACCTTCCATCTCATGAAGTAGTGGTTTCCAGAGGACCGCTGCTCCTTTTTTTCCCCTCATTTGTGTGACAGCAGTGACTGCTGAACTGCTGGAGAGAACAGCACACTGACACAGGCAGTCAAAACCAGAGGATGCAGACTCCAGGTCTGTGCTTTGTTTTTCAGTCCTTGTTTATTTTGCCATGTGGCTCATAACAGTTCAACCTTCCAGAATTTTAATTTCAGCGTTTCAGCTGGTTGTTAGCTGCTTTGCTTCAGCGATTTGTGGCTTTGGCAATTTCAGAGCTGTAATTGCTAGCAGAGTTAAGTCGCGCACTTTGAGAAGCACAAATACAACAGCTTGCAGGCAAGCTTGCGCACTGCGGGCACCCACGCTGCCTGTGCCTGCAGTGCTACCTAAATACAGACGTGTATACATGTACATACGGTCCTCTAGCTTGTATGCATGTGTCGGTGGTGCCTGAGCTCATCAGACATGTGTAAAATACATTTTCTGAAATGGTGATGTCTTCTTTCCTAAAAGATTTGTATTTTTTGCAGATGGTGGCAATTGTGCCAGTGAAATCTTTTTTTTTTTTTTTTTTTCCCTGTCATTTAGTTTCACTGTAGATCAGTTCCAATAACTATTTTGCATGTCTTTCTTCTCTGGGAAAAAGACAAAACTTTCTGATGAAGCTTTTTTTCTAAAAGTAACCATCCATTCCTGGAAACTCTCAGACCAGTTATTTCTGAGACACATTTTCAACAGGGATATAAAGTTATTGTCTTTTGAGAAAGGTTGTTAGAAACAGATGTCTACTAAGTTGTTTTTTTTTTTCCCCATTTATGTAAAAGAGAATATTTTTGAGTGCATTATACCACATGACTCCAAGTAATTACCCATGTTTGATTTTTTTTTCCACGTAGTATCCATTACTGTGGGTCCAAAATGGAGGGGGAAATAACTCTGACTTTTTTAATAGTTTTAATCTGAAAAAAATCCAGATTTTCCAATCCATTCACTTTTAGAGTGCTAAATACTTAAAATACATATATATATATATATATATATATATATATACACATGTTTTACTCTGAAAACAAGTATATGAATGAAAAATATCACTCTCTTTCATTTATTCCCCGATAAAAAATTCTAAGCTTGCCAATTAATACTTTCTGTAGCACATCTTAAATGCAGAATAATTAATTCCAAGTGTTTGTTGATGATTGCACACTGTCTGCAGAAATTGGGCAAAGGCCATCTTCTCATTTTGTGCAGACGTCTGATGTAGAGTCTTTCTGTGGCTAAACCTGGTATGATCAAGAAATGGTATTTATTTATTAATTTTTTTCTCTTAATTATTATTCTGAAGCTGGAAGTTGTGATGACGACTTCTTTCAAAAGCAGGTTGTTCTTCCCACTTTGAAAAGCACCTAGATCTGGGTTTTATTAATCGTAATGCAATTGGTCAATAATGACGTGAAATAACTCTACAAGACCTTTGTTTTTATCCCTTGGGAATCATCCAGCTACACAGAGATTTTTAATATGGCAACTGCATCTGTGCTGTGCAGGCGAGAACTAGGTCTGTCCAAACACTAATGACTCGCTGCTATCTTTCTTGCTCTCTCAGGTTTTGGAGCTTATGTTCTTAAATTTCTGCTGGAGTACAATGGAAACTATATTAACTGTGGTTACATCAATATCTTAGCATCACAGGATCTTTTTTAGTTTTATTACATATGCTTTCCTGTCCCTTTCCCAAAAAATCGTGAACCTGCTAATTTGCCAAATTGTAAATATTGGACAGCGTGTAACATTTTCATGTGGGGCTGAGGAGAAGGAAATCTTCATAAATATTGCTGCTTTTAGTGTTGACTTGTCTCTCTCCTCCTCCTGTTGAAATTAGTAGTGTTGTACTTGAGTTGCTGTGATGGTCTCTGGGACCCATCAGGAAAGGAAGTCCTTCATTGTTTTTCAGGCATATGTGCATCATTTAAAAGTAGTTCGTGCCTACATCTGACATAAATGATAAAAATTAGACCCAAGATCCAAGCTACCAGAAGGGTTAGAACTAGCACCAATATATTTGAGTTAAACCGTATGATAGCTCTGGGGAAAAAAATAAAAATGACTAGTATGTAAAGTGTAAAGATGAAAAATACTGTACAAAACTCTATGCTAAAAGTCATTATATGAAAGTTGTCATCTAGCCTACTCTTTTAATTCATTCAATGTACATGATAAAAACAATCATCTGGCAGTCAGTGTAGAAAGCCAATGTGACTGTCAGCCAATTTCCCCTTTGCTGATAGTAAACACATTTATTATGCACACTGCCTCGAGCTGGTATTTAAATCATGCAGGTTTCTCCCTATTTTCTGTGGCTTTATTGCTGCAAATGAATCACTTTATTTTAGTGTGGCTCTAAAAAATTTTCCCACATACTTCTGTTGATGGAGATTATTCCTTTCTAATATTTTGGAAGGTCTGGGCAGTGCTGTGAAGGCATTGGTTTGCTGCATGCTCTAAATATGCAAGTTTGTTCTCGCTCTAGGAGTGTTGAAGGGCGAGGGTTACAGCTCTAAATGACCCTCACAGACAGGAGAAATGGTAAAAACAGTTTAAAAATGCTTTAATCTGCTGGGCAACTACTTTACCTAGCCTACTTCTCGGTCTTCAGCAGCAATATAACAAAAGCATCTGAGCCCAGCTGCTCTCCCCAGTCCATTCGCTTCGTACTTCTAGGGCATCCACTGTCTTTGTGCCAGGGTTTGCTGTAAAGTGCTGCAGCTCGGCGGGTGTCGGAGTGCAAGGTAGGGAAATAACCTCCTGTCTGGGGTTGGTACTGCTCGCAGACCGAGTCCTGCCTGTGCTGGCAGACTGGCTTGAGATCAGGGCAGCCCAAAGGGAAACCTGGCCTGCCTCAGGGATGAAGTAGCCCTTCTGCTCCTTTTAACAGAGTGACACTTCCATAGCAAGGTGCTGGGCGTCAAGGAAGGCTGCAAAGACAGCGTGCTCATTTGGAAAGCTCTGTAAATGGTCAGGGCTCTAGAGACATCTAAGAATTCAAGGGCTGCGGAGAGAGAGAGAAGAGTGAAAGAACCATTTGTTTTCCATGTTCACGGTGGGTACGTCAATATACTGCATCTGTACATATATGAAAATATTTTCAGAATAGGTAAAAATTGGAGTTCAGACAAACTATTAACAGTTTCAAATTAAATGGAAGATTTTAAGTGAGGGCATAATTTTTATAGCAAAAACTTTACGAGCTGCACTAGATTTATATATATATTTTAGTCCCAGATACCAGCTGCTGCTGCATTCCATACATTTCCCAAGGATTAGTAAAAACTTGGAGCTGTACACAATGCATTTTCAGCTTCTGGCATATTTACCACAGTGTCATTACACAGTACAGTGGGAAATGTCAGGGGGAAAGGTTACTCCTGCAGTAGCTCAAAGACTAAGCTCTTGGCTGCGATAATATGCCACTGAAGGGCTGGGAACTTGGAGCCTTTTTTCTGCAACATGAGGTAGGATTTATAACATGCACTGTGTAAGCATTCATGTACCAGGCTGCACCTTTTAAAAAGAAAAACAATAATCCACTGAGGAGGATGCTGGCTGCACTTGTCACTGGAAGTGAATTCATTTGAGAGAACTGGAACTTGGAGGACAGAGTTGATGGCCTTGCCAAGGCAGGATTTGACTAAATTTACCACTTTTTAACTATTTTTTAAAATTTATTTTAAAATATGAAGTAGCTAAAAATTAAAAAAAAAAAAAAAAAAAAAAAAAAGCCTAGGAAGCAATTTTACTTGAACCATTTCTCAGTTTCAGTAGCGGCCTGCAGAGTATCAGTGAACAGTTCTGTCTCCTGGAAGTACTCCAAGCAGTACAGTGGAGGTTAAACACCTCTTTGCTCTGCAGACAGCATTGAGTCCTGAATGCAGTGCGGAGTCGGGGAGAGGATAAACTCCCAGTACCTTGGTGGGATGCACATGGCTGCTTTGCTGTGCAGGTTATTTACAGGAGCAGTTTGTGTTTAGCTTTGTCTCCCTCAGCTCCTTAGAGTTGGAGATGGGAGGCCAGGCGAGCGCTTCCACTGCAGGGGTCTGGTGGGGAGGAAGAGCAGGTGAGTTGCTGCCCCTTGAGGGTTGCCTGCGGTGCAGCTATAAGGCTTGGCACATGTGTCATACTGAAATCAAGGGCGGTTCTGGACAGGCATACTGAGTAAGTACTGCCTTGCACTGCCACACTGTACCTTGGGTTGTGCATCCCATTTGAGGTGGAGCTTCCAGCAAGCACGGTGACAGCTGGGAATTTGAACAGGGGAACCCTACAGTTCGTGTGCTCAGAGAAGCCTGGGGCACTTGGAGCTGCAGTTAAACTCCAGGCTCCATGGGTGTTTTCCAAAGTGGGAAAAAATCTGTTGGTATATTCCGAGAAATAGTAATGTCCCTTTTATTTTATGTAAGGAAGATTAGGGAAATATTTATTAGCGAGATCAGGAAGGAAAAGTTGCACGTTAAATACCCCATTAGTTTGCACATGGTTGTTTTACCTGCACAAACACTGAAACCGAAATCTGTCTTTCAAAGGATGTTCTTGGCGGTTCACACAGCATAGCTACAGCTATTTTAATTTTATAACCTTTAATAGAGAAAAAGGAAAACATCTATATTTTATTTTTTCCCAAACTTTCAAACGTGTGAAGGGATGTATCTTGGCTTAAACACACTGGAGCAGTGAACAGACAGCCACAGAGTGGTCGCACGAAGGAATTTAATGAGGTGAGATTCTGCGTCTCCTCAAGGATTGCACTTCCTTCATTTTGTGAACATGTTGTGAAATTCAACAGCTTGTCGATCATACCACAGCTTCTTTGAAACATGGGATGGGGTATAAAAGATGGTCTGTGCGAGTGGCTTATATTTGGGTATGTGTGTTGTGTTTCTTGGACAGCCTCTAACGAGCTGAGCCAGAGCAGTAAGGAGTACTCGTGGCTGGAAATCTGCAGACTTTGCAACTGCTGAAAATGTAACTCTGTAGGGTCGGGGTTCACATTTTTATGAGCACGTGGTGTTTTTTGCTTGCTACCTGTATCCAGAGAGGGAGAACATTTATTTTTTTTAAAAAAAAAAGAAAAGAAAAAAAATGACTTTTACATTTCTTTGAAGTGCAGCGTGTCCCTCAGCACCAGGTGAAAGCTGCTGCTCGGAGGGCACGGTGGGTGCTGGCAGCCCTGGAGTAAGGAGGGTGTAAGTGACGCAGTCCCCTTTTGTCAAATGCTCTTGGTCTCCTCTCTGGGTGTAATCTTTACAGTCGATGACTGGACAACTTAACTGAACATCAGCTAAAACACCAAGTGAGCTGGGTGTGATGTAAAGCAGACGAGGGTGCTGTTAACCAAATAGCTCCGATGCCAGCAGAGCCAGGCCGGCCGGCTGAAATCAGAGCAGAGAGCAGCGTCCCGGCCGGGGGGCGAGCAGCGGTTCCAGTGCCATGTGTGCTCGCTGCCCAGTGATGAAATGAGTTTTTTCCTCTTGCACGAGAAGTGAATGCAGCGTGTGGCCACGTCGGGCGGCGCAGAGGCAGCAGCAGCACGGAGCGGCCCAGAGGTCCATCTAGCGGCGCGCAGGAGGGCAGGTGGTGCAGCACAGGGAGCTCGGCACTGGGGGCTCTCAGCACCTTCTGCCCTGCCCACGCTAAGCCAGGTGACTCGGGTGACTGGCACTGGTCCCTGGGCAGAGCGTTTTCACCCCAGAAATACGCAGCGATGCAAGATTTCACTGCTCACGTCTCAGCGCAAGACAGGCGCAGACGGCTGCTGCTCAGAGAGGAGAAAGGGAGAAGAGTTTGCAGTCTGGTTATGCAGGTAGAAGGCGCCTCGGTGTCTTCAGGGGCTGTGTCAGGGTGCTGTCACCGAACTATGAACAGCTGCTGCCAGGGAGGAACCCCATCCCCCTGCCTGGCTTACGCTTCCTCTGCAGTCTGCAGCAGATTTTGCTCAGTCTCCAGGCCCTGCACCACCCGCTTCCCACATTACATCCCTCAATTTTTCCCAGGTAGTGCACATCTTCCTCCTCCCTGACAGGTGCTCCCATCGTTCATGTTGAATGTTTCCTCCTCTGTACCGGAGAATTCACCCAAGCATATTTCTGACATTGTCTGTCACCAAAGTCAGAAGAATTAGTACCTTTGCTGGATTTTTTTTTTCTCAAAAACAGGCAGAAAATATGCTTCTTCATTCCATTTCGTTCTCTGAAATGCCTGACCCTTTTGATTGATTGTTCTCCCTATAAACTCAATATAAGAAAAACTTCGGCATAAAAAGAAATCTGCCCAAAAGGCTGTATTTTGCTGAAGCTGTAAGCAATTAAAAGCAGCTCACAGCAGAAAAGCAGATTTCTGAGGAAATCTCGGTACCTCTTACTATGAACCAGTCTTTCAGTGTTGTAGCTATGGATATGTATGGTGCATCTGTGGGTTATCATGAATATGCTTGACATACATGGGAGAAAACAGTTGTCTATGATGCTTCCTAGCAAGGCCATTTGATAGGAGTTACAGCTTGACCTAAGGTTTAGTTACTCCAGCACACCTGTAGTCATTTCAGATTTAATCTAATGATGTTTACAAACTCGATTTATGTCAATATAACCGAGACTGTGGCAGCTCGCTTTCAGGTATGTGGGCAACCATTTCACGTGGCTTTAACCCTGTCCTGTTTTAAACTCCAAATAAATAAGCAAAAAAAGACCAGGCTGGGTTCAGCGGCCCACACCAGCAGTGCAGTAGCACATTATTCTCTGCAGTCACTCCAACTGTGGAAGAAAATCGCCAGTAGCTGTAAAGTAGGAAATGTGATGCACAGTCGTGGAGCTCAGTGCCCTGTGCCAGGAGCACAGACAAATTAAATTAAAGTTAACTGCGTTAACGACAGCCAGGCTCCAGAAAGTGTCCTGGTGAGAAGCTGCGCTTTGGGCTCCGTGATTCATTTCCTGCCTTTTCCCTTTCTGTCGACGTTGCCATTCTTGGCCAAATGCACTGGAGCCATTAAAATTTAGGTGATACCTATTTCAGTTTTGTCTAGCAAAATTGGTCCTGGCAGGAATAGGCTGAAAAAAAGCAAACAAACAAACAAACAAAAACTTTTAAAAATTATTTTAATGAAGTGGTCTTGGCATAAGAATATTGAGGGCTAGTCAAGATAGTCATAGAGTTTAGTGGCCCTTGTGTGTTTTTGTCTGCACTAATGAGCTGCTACAGCACTGCCCGCTGTTGAAGAAAATTAATTGGATTTTGCAGATGTCTATGAAAATCTTAAAATATATACTTGGCTAGCCAAATTTGGCTGGTTTCAACAGAATGGCAAATGTCCTAAGAAGTGGGTGACTTTCCAAATTTGACACTTGAAAGAATGAAAACATTAAAACTTCTCAGCTAAGCCAATGTAGGAATTTTTGGCGTGGCCACACTGCTTATCTTTCACTGGTCCATTGGGTTTGGGACCATTTTTGTTGTTGTGGAAGCTCTCCCAAAATATTTGAGGCAGGTATTGCCATGGAAGCCCTCAGCTGAAATGGCTGCAGTTTAGCAAAGTTGAAACACTCTGAGAGAAGCGTGAGGTGGCTGCAGAGACAGAGCCCTCCACCAGCTGTGCTCTGGGTGGGGAGTGTTTCATGGGCACGAGTAAGGGAAACTGAAAACACCGCCCCTGGTCATTGTGCCAGCTTCCTCGGGGCTCTGCCAGAACTTCTAATCGGAAAGCATCTCAGCCTAATGTATTCTGTACGTCTGAAGCCTGGTTTTGAGCTGTATAGGTATGACTTAGGATCATCCTATGGAAAGATGAAGGAAAAAAAAAATCTATTGTTCCCCAGAGGGAGGCCCAGATATCTCCAACTGCACCGGCAGATGGCAGTTTGGCACTTGTCCGTGCACGGAGAGCTGTCATCGTGCTCTGTACACATTTCTTTGTCCACTAAAATAAAATGGCCATGGTTTCACAAAGGACAACCTTTTGTTAGGAGTTAATAATCAGATCCAGCATGGAAAACAGTTTGCTCCTCCTTTGCGCAAGGCACAGCTCTTATTAAAAATTCTTGCAAACCTGGCACTAGTACTCTTTATCCTGGTACACACACAATTTTTGAACATTCGTGGTCTTCTTTCCATCAGAGCGGATGGTGTTATTTTTCCATCAAGAAAACCTTGGCTGCTGCTGGTTGTGTTCAGCAATGCTGCTCTGTGACCTACGGGTGGAAGTCTAACAAGTCCAACACCACCCTGATGTTTCTGCTTATGATCACCTCACATTTTTCCCGTGAAGAAGCTGCAGGTGGTCATCTTCAGGGTTACACGAGAGGGCTCCTGCAGCCATCAGAAGGGTGGCCCCATGAGTCTCGGCTACAGAGCTTGTGAAACGTTCAGCCGGGGGAAGGACTGGAGCTCCCTGGTGGCCACAGGACAGCATCCCTGGAGAGCCAGGGCTGTGTGCTTCGGTCACACAGGCTGCAAGTCCTGCTCCTTCCTGCGGTGTGGCTGCCAGTTTTCAGGTCTGGTGGTAAGCTCCATGAAGCGAAGCAGACTTAGTTCCTTGTATTAAGCAGCAAGAAAATATTAAACGATAAATCAGTATGAGCAATAGCAGCACTCCTAGGGAGATGGCATCAAAAAAAATAGAAAACAAAATAGAGTAGGAGGCGTTATCAGCATTGGGATGTTCTGGAGAAAATAATTAAAGTTATAGACCTCATTATTTTATTTGTTAGAAAGTCCCATTCCCAATGAAGTCAGAAGAGACAAAGCACAACAGAAATACAACTCCAGCATAAGCTTATGAATAATTTGAATAATTATTCCCTACTTATGTTTTAAAAACCTGTTTCTGTATCCATCAGCCAGTGGGAATTTTGGGAGTAAAAGAGTAAAAAACAATTTGTTGAATTTCAAATGTAAGTGCATCAAAACAGGGGGAAATAGGGTTCTTGGGAACAGACACGTGCTGAGTTGCAGAAAGGCTGAATGGTTTTCTCAAACTTAATCTGGGAATAAATAATACTTTGCATGAGCAACAACTAAAGCTTTCTCTGACTGCATTTTGACTGTGTGTGAGCCACAAACTGCACAACAGTGGCATAGATCCCCAAAGAACAAAGCCCAAGGGAGGCAGCCTGACAGCGCCAGGAGCTGCTGGGCTGCCCTGAGGGCAATGGGGCAGCGACAGCGGGGAACTGGGAGCGCTGCGGGGGGATGGAGGCACAGAGAGAATGAGGAGCACAGCCCCGAAACGGCTGGGTACGGGGCTGCCGTCAGTAACCCCGGGGCTCCCAAATTTCTGCAAGTTTGACCTCGAGTAACCCCGAGGGCTAATTGGTTGACCTCAGATGACCCCGGGGCTCCCAAATTTCTGCAAGTTTGACCTCGAGTAACCCCGGGGGCTAATTGGTTGACCTCAGATGACCCCGGGGCTCCCAAAAATCTCCAAGTTTGACCTCGAGTAACCCCGGGGGCTAATTGGTTGACCTGAGATGACCCCGGAGCTCCCAAAAATCTCCAAGTTTGACCTCGAGTAACCCCGAGGGCTAATTGGTTGACCTCAGATGACCCCGGGGCTCCCAAAAATCTCCAAGTTTGACCTCGAGTAACCCCGGGGGCTAATTGCTTGACCTCAGATGACCTCGGGGCTCCCAAAAATCTCCAAGTTTGACCTCGAGTAACCCCGGGGGCTAATTGGTTGACCTCAGATGACCCCGGGGCTCCCAAATTTCTGCAAGTTTGACCTCGAGTAACCCCGGGGGCTAATTGGTTGACCTCAGATGACCCCGGGGCTCCCAAAAATCTCCAAGTTTGACCTCGAGTAACCCTGAGAGCTAATTGATTGACCTCAGATGACCCCGGGGCTCCCAAAAATCTCCAAGTTTGACCTCGAGTAACCCCGGGGGCTAATTGGTTGACCTCAGATGACCCCGGGGCTCCCAAAAATCTGCAAGTTTGACCTCGAGTAACCCCGAGGGCTAATTGGTTGACCTCAGATGACCCCGGGGCTCCCAAAAATCTCCAAGTTTGACCTCGAGTAACCCCGGGGGCTAATTGGTTGACCTGAGATGACCCCGGGGCTCCCAAAAATCTCCAAGTTTGACCTCGAGTAACCCCGAGGGCTAATTGGTTGACCTGAGATGACCCCGGGGCTCCCAAAAATCTCCAAGTTTGACCTCGAGTAACCCCGGGGGCTAATTGGTTGACCTCAGATGACCCCGGGGCTCCCAAAAATCTGCAAGTTTGACCTCGAGTAACCCCGGGGGCTAATTGGTTGACCTCAGATGACCTCGGGGCTCCCAAAAATCTCCAAGTTTGACCTCGAGTAACCCCGGGGGCTAATTGGTTGACCTCAGATGACCCCGGGGCTCCCAAAAATCTGCAAGTTTGACCTCGAGTAACCCCGGGGGCTAATTGGTTGACCTGAGATGACCCCGGGGCTCCCAAAAATCTGCAAGTTTGACCTCGAGTAACCCCGGGGGCTAATTGGTTGACCTGATATGACCCCGGGGCTCCCAAAAATCTCCAAGTTTGACCTCGAGTAACCCCGGGGGCTAATTGGTTGACCTGAGATGACCCCGGGGCTCCCAAAAATCTCCAAGTTTGACCTCGAGTAACCCCGAGGGCTAATTGGTTGACCTGAGATGACCCCGGGGCTCCCAAAAATCTCCAAGTTTGACCTCGAGTAACCCCGGGGGCTAATTGGTTGACCTCAGATGACCCCGGGGCTCCCAAAAATCTCCAAGTTTGACCTCGAGTAACCCCGGGGGATAATTGCTTGACCTCAGATGACCTCGGGGCTCCCAAAAATCTCCAAGTTTGACCTCGAGTAACCCCGGGGGATAATTGGTTGACCTCAGATGACCCCGGGGCTCCCAAAAATCTCCAAGTTTGACCTCGAGTAACCCCGGGGGCTAATTGGTTGACCTCAGATGACCCCGGGGCTCCCAAAAATCTCCAAGTTTGACCTCGAGTAACCCCGAGAGCTAATTGATTGACCTCAGATGACCCCGGGGCTCCCAAAAATCTCCAAGTTTGACCTCGAGTAACCCCGGGGGCTAATTGGTTGACCTCAGATGACCCCGGGGCTCCCAAAAATCTCCAAGTTTGACCTCGAGTAACCCCGAGGGCTAATTGGTTGACCTCAGATGACCCCGGGGCTCCCAAAAATCTCCAAGTTTGACCTCGAGTAACCCCGGGGGCTAATTGGTTGACCTGAGATGACCCCGGGGCTCCCAAAAATCTGCAAGTTTGACCTCGAGTAACCCCGAGGGCTAATTGGTTGACCTGAGATGACCCCGGGGCTCCCAAAAATCTCCAAGTTTGACCTCGAGTAACCCCGAGGGCTAATTGGTTGACCTCAGATGACCCCGGGGCTCCCAAAAATCTCCAAGTTTGACCTCGAGTAACCCCGAGGGCTAATTGGTTGACCTCAGATGACCCCGGGGCTCCCAAAAATCTGCAAGTTTGACCTCGAGTAACCCCGGGGGCTAATTGGTTGACCTCAGATGACCCCGGGGCTCCCAAAAATCTCCAAGTTTGACCTCGAGTAACCCCGGGGGCTAATTGTTTGACCTGAGATGACCCCGGGGCTCCCAAAAATCTCCAAGTTTGACCTCGAGTAACCCCGGGGGCTAATTGGTTGACCTCAGATGACCCCGGGGCTCCCAAAAATCTCCAAGTTTGACCTCGAGTAACCCCGAGAGCTAATTGATTGACCTCAGATGACCCCGGGGCTCCCAAAAATCTCCAAGTTTGACCTCGAGTAACCCCGAGGGCTAATTGGTTGACCTGAGATGACCCCGGGGCTCCCAAAAATCTCCAAGTTTGACCTCGAGTAACCCCGGGGGCTAATTGGTTGACCTCAGATGACCCCGGGGCTCCCAAAAATCTCCAAGTTTGACCTCGAGTAACCCCGAGGGCTAATTGGTTGACCTCAGATGACCCCGGGGCTCCCAAAAATCTCCAAGTTTGACCTCGAGTAACCCCGAGGGCTAATTGGTTGACCTCAGATGACCCCGGGGCTCCCAAAAATCTCCAAGTTTGACCTCGAGTAACCCCGAGGGCTAATTGGTTGACCTCAGATGACCCCGGGGCTCCCAAAAATCTGCAAGTTTGACCTCGAGTAACCCCGGGGGCTAATTGGTTGACCTCAGATGACCCCGGGGCTCCCAAAAATCTCCAAGTTTGACCTCGAGTAACCCCGGGGGCTAATTGTTTGACCTCAGATGACCCCGGGGCTCCCAAAAATCTCCAAGTTTGACCTCGAGTAACCCCGAGGGCTAATTGGTTGACCTCAGATGACCCCGGGGCTCCCAAAAATCTGCAAGTTTGACCTCGAGTAACCCCGGGGGCTAATTGGTTGACCTCAGATGACCCCGGGGCTCCCAAAAATCTCCAAGTTTGACCTCGAGTAACCCCGAGGGCTAATTGGTTGACCTCAGATGACCCCGGGGCTCCCAAAAATCTCCAAGTTTGACCTCGAGTAACCCCGGGGGCTAATTGGTTGACCTCAGATGACCCCGGGGCTCCCAAAAATCTCCAAGTTTGACCTCGAGTAACCCGAGAGCTAATTGATTGACCTCAGATGACCCCGGGGCTCCCAAAAATCTCCAAGTTTGACCTCGAGTAACCCCGAGGGCTAATTGGTTGACCTCAGATGACCCCGGGGCTCCCAAAAATCTCCAAGTTTGACCTCGAGTAACCCCGGGGGCTAATTGGTTGACCTCAGATGACCCCGGGGCTCCCAAAAATCTCCAAGTTTGACCTCGAGTAACCCCGGGGGCTAATTGGTTGACCTCAGATGACCCCGGGGCTCCCAAAAATCTCCAAGTTTGACCTCGAGTAACCCTGAGAGCTAATTGATTGACCTGAGATGACCCCGGGGCTCCCAAAAATCTGCAAGTTTGACCTCGAGTAACCCCGGGGGCTAATTGGTTGACCTCAGATGACCCCGGGGCTCCCAAAAATCTCCAAGTTTGACCTCGAGTAACCCCGGGGGATAATTGCTTGACCTCAGATGACCTCGGGGCTCCCAAAAATCTCCAAGTTTGACCTCGAGTAACCCCGGGGGATAATTGGTTGACCTCAGATGACCCCGGGGCTCCCAAAAATCTCCAAGTTTGACCTCGAGTAACCCCGGGGGCTAATTGGTTGACCTCAGATGACCCCGGGGCTCCCAAAAATCTCCAAGTTTGACCTCGAGTAACCCCGAGAGCTAATTGATTGACCTCAGATGACCCCGGGGCTCCCAAAAATCTCCAAGTTTGACCTCGAGTAACCCCGGGGGCTAATTGGTTGACCTCAGATGACCCCGGGGCTCCCAAAAATCTCCAAGTTTGACCTCGAGTAACCCCGAGGGCTAATTGGTTGACCTCAGATGACCCCGGGGCTCCCAAAAATCTCCAAGTTTGACCTCGAGTAACCCCGGGGGCTAATTGGTTGACCTGAGATGACCCCGGGGCTCCCAAAAATCTGCAAGTTTGACCTCGAGTAACCCCGAGGGCTAATTGGTTGACCTGAGATGACCCCGGGGCTCCCAAAAATCTCCAAGTTTGACCTCGAGTAACCCCGAGGGCTAATTGGTTGACCTCAGATGACCCCGGGGCTCCCAAAAATCTCCAAGTTTGACCTCGAGTAACCCCGAGGGCTAATTGGTTGACCTCAGATGACCCCGGGGCTCCCAAAAATCTGCAAGTTTGACCTCGAGTAACCCCGGGGGCTAATTGGTTGACCTCAGATGACCCCGGGGCTCCCAAAAATCTCCAAGTTTGACCTCGAGTAACCCCGGGGGCTAATTGTTTGACCTGAGATGACCCCGGGGCTCCCAAAAATCTCCAAGTTTGACCTCGAGTAACCCCGAGGGCTAATTGGTTGACCTCAGATGACCCCGGGGCTCCCAAAAATCTGCAAGTTTGACCTCGAGTAACCCCGGGGGCTAATTGGTTGACCTCAGATGACCCCGGGGCTCCCAAAAATCTCCAAGTTTGACCTCGAGTAACCCCGAGGGCTAATTGGTTGACCTGAGATGACCCCGGGGCTCCCAAAAATCTCCAAGTTTGACCTCGAGTAACCCCGGGGGCTAATTGGTTGACCTCAGATGACCCCGGGGCTCCCAAAAATCTCCAAGTTTGACCTCGAGTAACCCCGAGAGCTAATTGATTGACCTCAGATGACCCCGGGGCTCCCAAAAATCTCCAAGTTTGACCTCGAGTAACCCCGAGGGCTAATTGGTTGACCTGAGATGACCCCGGGGCTCCCAAAAATCTCCAAGTTTGACCTCGAGTAACCCCGGGGGCTAATTGGTTGACCTCAGATGACCCCGGGGCTCCCAAAAATCTCCAAGTTTGACCTCGAGTAACCCCGAGGGCTAATTGGTTGACCTCAGATGACCCCGGGGCTCCCAAAAATCTCCAAGTTTGACCTCGAGTAACCCCGAGGGCTAATTGGTTGACCTCAGATGACCCCGGGGCTCCCAAAAATCTCCAAGTTTGACCTCGAGTAACCCCGAGGGCTAATTGGTTGACCTCAGATGACCCCGGGGCTCCCAAAAATCTGCAAGTTTGACCTCGAGTAACCCCGGGGGCTAATTGGTTGACCTCAGATGACCCCGGGGCTCCCAAAAATCTGCAAGTTTGACCTCGAGTAACCCCGGGGGCTAATTGGTTGACCTCAGATGACCCCGGGGCTCCCAAAAATCTCCAAGTTTGACCTCGAGTAACCCCGGGGGCTAATTGGTTGACCTCAGATGACCCCGGGGCTCCCAAATTTCTGCAAGTTTGACCTCGAGTAACCCCGGGGGCTAATTGGTTGACCTCAGATGACCCCGGGGCTCCCAAAAATCTCCAAGTTTGACCTCGAGTAACCCCGAGGGCTAATTGGTTGACCTCAGATGACCCCGGGGCTCCCAAAAATCTCCAAGTTTGACCTCGAGTAACCCCGGGGGCTAATTGGTTGACCTCAGATGACCCCGGGGCTCCCAAAAATCTCCAAGTTTGACCTCGAGTAACCCCGAGAGCTAATTGATTGACCTCAGATGACCCCGGGGCTCCCAAAAATCTCCAAGTTTGACCTCGAGTAACCCCGAGGGCTAATTGGTTGACCTCAGATGACCCCGGGGCTCCCAAAAATCTCCAAGTTTGACCTCGAGTAACCCCGGGGGCTAATTGGTTGACCTCAGATGACCCCGGGGCTCCCAAAAATCTCCAAGTTTGACCTCGAGTAACCCCGGGGGCTAATTGGTTGACCTCAGATGACCCCGGGGCTCCCAAAAATCTCCAAGTTTGACCTCGAGTAACCCTGAGAGCTAATTGATTGACCTGAGATGACCCCGGGGCTCCCAAAAATCTGCAAGTTTGACCTCGAGTAACCCCGGGGGCTAATTGGTTGACCTCAGATGACCCCGGGGCTCCCAAAAATCTCCAAGTTTGACCTCGAGTAACCCCGAGGGCTAATTGGTTGACCTCAGATGACCCCGGGGCTCCCAAAAATCTCCAAGTTTGACCTCGAGTAACCCCGAGGGCTAATTGGTTGACCTGAGATGACCCCGGGGCTCCCAAAAATCTCCAAGTTTGACCTCGAGTAACCCTGAGAGCTAATTGATTGACCTCAGATGACCCCGGGGCTCCCAAAAATCTCCAAGTTTGACCTCGAGTAACCCCGGGGGCTAATTGATTGACCTCAGATGACCCCGGGGCTCCCAAAAATTTCCAAGTTTGACCTCGAGTAACCCCGAGGGCTAATTGGTTGACCTCAGATGACCCCGGGGCTCCCAAAAATCTCCAAGTTTGACCTCGAGTAACCCCGAGGGCTAATTGGTTGACCTCAGATGACCCCGGGGCTCCCAAAAATCTCCAAGTTTGACCTCGAGTAACCCCGAGGGCTAATTGGTTGACCTGAGATGACCCCGGGGCTCCCAAAAATCTCCAAGTTTGACCTCGAGTAACCCCGAGGGCTAATTGGTTGACCTCAGATGACCCCGGGGCTCCCAAAAATCTCCAAGTTTGACCTCGAGTAACCCCGAGGGCTAATTGGTTGACCTCAGATGACCCCGGGGCTCCCAAAAATCTGCAAGTTTGACCTCGAGTAACCCCGGGGGCTAATTGGTTGACCTCAGATGACCCCGGGGCTCCCAAAAATCTCCAAGTTTGACCTCGAGTAACCCCGGGGGCTAATTGGTTGACCTGAGATTACCCCGGGGCTCCCAAAAATCTCCAAGTTTGACCTCGAGTAACCCCGAGGGCTAATTGGTTGACCTCAGATGACCCCGGGGCTCCCAAAAATCTGCAAGTTTGACCTCGAGTAACCCCGGGGGCTAATTGGTTGACCTGAGATGACCCCGGGGCTCCCAAAAATCTCCAAGTTTGACCTCGAGTAACCCCGAGGGCTAATTGGTTGACCTGAGATGACCCCGGGGCTCCCAAAAATCTGCAAGTTTGACCTCGAGTAACCCCGGGGGCTAATTGTTTGACCTCAGATGACCCCGGGGCTCCCAAAAATCTCCAAGTTTGACCTCGAGTAACCCCGAGAGCTAATTGATTGACCTCAGATGACCCCGGGGCTCCCAAAAATCTCCAAGTTTGACCTCGAGTAACCCCGAGGGCTAATTGGTTGACCTCAGATGACCCCGGGGCTCCCAAAAATCTGCAAGTTTGACCTCGAGTAACCCCGGGGGCTAATTGGTTGACCTCAGATGACCCCGGGGCTCCCAAAAATCTCCAAGTTTGACCTCGAGTAACCCCGAGGGCTAATTGGTTGACCTCAGATGACCCCGGGGCTCCCAAAAATCTCCAAGTTTGACCTCGAGTAACCCCGGGGGCTAATTGGTTGACCTCAGATGACCCCGGGGCTCCCAAAAATCTCCAAGTTTGACCTCGAGTAACCCCGAGGGCTAATTGGTTGACCTCAGATGACCCCGGGGCTCCCAAAAATCTCCAAGTTTGACCTCGAGTAACCCCGAGGGCTAATTGGTTGACCTCAGATGACCCCGGGGCTCCCAAAAATCTCCAAGTTTGACCTCGAGTAACCCCGAGGGCTAATTGGTTGACCTGAGATGACCCCGGGGCTCCCAAAAATCTCCAAGTTTGACCTCGAGTAACCCCGAGGGCTAATTGGTTGACCTCAGATGACCCCGGGGCTCCCAAAAATCTCCAAGTTTGACCTCGAGTAACCCCGGGGGCTAATTGGTTGACCTCAGATGACCTCGGGGCTCCCAAAAATCTCCAAGTTTGACCTCGAGTAACCCCGGGGGCTAATTGGTTGACCTCAGATGACCCCGGGGCTCCCAAATTTCTGCAAGTTTGACCTCGAGTAACCCCGGGGGCTAATTGGTTGACCTGAGATGACCCCGGGGCTCCCAAAAATCTCCAAGTTTGACCTCGAGTAACCCCGAGGGCTAATTGATTGACCTCAGATGACCCCGGGGCTCCCAAAAATCTCCAAGTTTGACCTCGAGTAACCCCGAGGGCTAATTGGTTGACCTGAGATGACCCCGGGGCTCCCAAAAATCTCCAAGTTTGACCTCGAGTAACCCCGAGGGCTAATTGGTTGACCTCAGATGACCCCGGGGCTCCCAAAAATCTCCAAGTTTGACCTCGAGTAACCCCGGGGGCTAATTGGTTGACCTCAGATGACCCCGGGGCTCCCAAAAATTTCCAAGTTTGACCTCGAGTAACCCCGAGGGCTAATTGGTTGACCTCAGATGACCCCGGGGCTCCCAAAAATCTCCAAGTTTGACCTCGAGTAACCCCGAGGGCTAATTGGTTGACCTCAGATGACCCCGGGGCTCCCAAAAATCTCCAAGTTTGACCTCGAGTAACCCCGAGGGCTAATTGGTTGACCTCAGATGACCCCGGGGCTCCCAAAAATCTCCAAGTTTGACCTCGAGTAACCCCGAGGGCTAATTGGTTGACCTGAGATGACCCCGGGGCTCCCAAAAATCTCCAAGTTTGACCTCGAGTAACCCCGAGGGCTAATTGGTTGACCTGAGATGACCCCGGGGCTCCCAAAAATCTCCAAGTTTGACCTCGAGTAACCCCGGGGGCTAATTGGTTGACCTGAGATGACCCCGGGGCTCCCAAAAATCTCCAAGTTTGACCTCGAGTAACCCCGAGGGCTAATTGGTTGACCTCAGATGACCCCGGGGCTCCCAAAAATCTCCAAGTTTGACCTCGAGTAACCCCGGGGGCTAATTGGTTGACCTCAGATGACCCCGGGGCTCCCAAAAATCTCCAAGTTTGACCTCGAGTAACCCCGAGGGCTAATTGGTTGACCTGAGATGACCCCGGGGCTCCCAAAAATCTCCAAGTTTGACCTCGAGTAACCCCGAGGGCTAATTGGTTGACCTCAGATGACCCCGGGGCTCCCAAAAATCTCCAAGTTTGACCTCGAGTAACCCCGGGGGCTAATTGTTTGACCTCAGATGACCCCGGGGCTCCCAAAAATCTCCAAGTTTGACCTCGAGTAACCCCGAGGGCTAATTGGTTGACCTCAGATGACCCCGGGGCTCCCAAAAATCTGCAAGTTTGACCTCGAGTAACCCCGGGGGCTAATTGGTTGACCTCAGATGACCCCGGGGCTCCCAAAAATCTCCAAGTTTGACCTCGAGTAACCCCGAGGGCTAATTGGTTGACCTGAGATGACCCCGGGGCTCCCAAAAATCTCCAAGTTTGACCTCGAGTAACCCCGGGGGCTAATTGGTTGACCTCAGATGACCCCGGGGCTCCCAAAAATCTCCAAGTTTGACCTCGAGTAACCCCGAGAGCTAATTGATTGACCTCAGATGACCCCGGGGCTCCCAAAAATCTCCAAGTTTGACCTCGAGTAACCCCGAGGGCTAATTGGTTGACCTCAGATGACCCCGGGGCTCCCAAAAATCTCCAAGTTTGACCTCGAGTAACCCCGGGGGCTAATTGGTTGACCTCAGATGACCCCGGGGCTCCCAAAAATCTCCAAGTTTGACCTCGAGTAACCCCGAGGGCTAATTGGTTGACCTCAGATGACCCCGGGGCTCCCAAAAATCTCCAAGTTTGACCTCGAGTAACCCTGAGAGCTAATTGATTGACCTCAGATGACCCCGGGGCTCCCAAAAATCTCCAAGTTTGACCTCGAGTAACCCCGGGGGCTAATTGGTTGACCTGAGATGACCCCGGGGCTCCCAAAAATCTCCAAGTTTGACCTCGAGTAACCCCGAGGGCTAATTGGTTGACCTCAGATGACCCCGGGGCTCCCAAAAATCTCCAAGTTTGACCTCGAGTAACCCCGAGGGCTAATTGGTTGACCTGAGATGACCCCGGGGCTCCCAAAAATCTCCAAGTTTGACCTCGAGTAACCCCGAGGGCTAATTGGTTGACCTGAGATGACCCCGGGGCTCCCAAAAATCTCCAAGTTTGACCTCGAGTAACCCCGAGGGCTAATTGGTTGACCTCAGATGACCCCGGGGCTCCCAAAAATCTCCAAGTTTGACCTCGAGTAACCCCGAGGGCTAATTGGTTGACCTCAGATGACCCCGGGGCTCCCAAAAATCTCCAAGTTTGACCTCGAGTAACCCCGGGGGCTAATTGGTTGACCTCAGATGACCCCGGGGCTCCCAAAAATCTCCAAGTTTGACCTCGAGTAACCCCGGGGGCTAATTGGTTGACCTGAGATGACCCCGGGGCTCCCAAAAATCTGCAAGTTTGACCTCGAGTAACCCCGAGGGCTAATTGGTTGACCTGAGATGACCCCGGGGCTCCCAAAAATCTCCAAGTTTGACCTCGAGTAACCCCGAGGGCTAATTGGTTGACCTCAGATGACCCCGGGGCTCCCAAAAATCTCCAAGTTTGACCTCGAGTAACCCCGAGGGCTAATTGGTTGACCTCAGATGACCCCGGGGCTCCCAAAAATCTGCAAGTTTGACCTCGAGTAACCCCGGGGGCTAATTGGTTGACCTCAGATGACCCCGGGGCTCCCAAAAATCTCCAAGTTTGACCTCGAGTAACCCCGAGGGCTAATTGGTTGACCTGAGATGACCCCGGGGCTCCCAAAAATCTCCAAGTTTGACCTCGAGTAACCCCGAGGGCTAATTGGTTGACCTGAGATGACCCCGGGGCTCCCAAAAATCTCCAAGTTTGACCTCGAGTAACCCCGAGGGCTAATTGGTTGACCTCAGATGACCCCGGGGCTCCCAAAAATCTCCAAGTTTGACCTCGAGTAACCCCGGGGGCTAATTGGTTGACCTGAGATGACCCCGGGGCTCCCAAAAATCTCCAAGTTTGACCTCGAGTAACCCCGAGGGCTAATTGGTTGACCTCAGATGACCCCGGGGCTCCCAAAAATCTCCAAGTTTGACCTCGAGTAACCCCGAGGGCTAATTGGTTGACCTCAGATGACCCCGGGGCTCCCAAAAATCTCCAAGTTTGACCTCGAGTAACCCCGAGGGCTAATTGGTTGACCTGAGATGACCCCGGGGCTCCCAAAAATCTCCAAGTTTGACCTCGAGTAACCCCGAGGGCTAATTGGTTGACCTCAGATGACCCCGGGGCTCCCAAAAATCTGCAAGTTTGACCTCGAGTAACCCCGGGGGCTAATTGGTTGACCTCAGATGACCCCGGGGCTCCCAAAAATCTCCAAGTTTGACCTCGAGTAACCCCGGGGGCTAATTGGTTGACCTCAGATGACCCCGGGGCTCCCAAATTTCTGCAAGTTTGACCTCGAGTAACCCCGGGGGCTAATTGGTTGACCTGAGATGACCCCGGGGCTCCCAAAAATCTCCAAGTTTGACCTCGAGCAACCCCGAGGGCTAATTGATTGACCTCAGATGACCCCGGGGCTCCCAAAAATCTCCAAGTTTGACCTCGAGTAACCCCGAGGGCTAATTGGTTGACCTGAGATGACCCCGGGGCTCCCAAAAATCTCCAAGTTTGACCTCGAGTAACCCCGGGGGCTAATTGGTTGACCTGAGATGACCCCGGGGCTCCCAAAAATCTCCAAGTTTGACCTCGAGTAACCCCGGGGGCTAATTGGTTGACCTCAGATGACCCCGGGGCTCCCAAAAATCTCCAAGTTTGACCTCGAGTAACCCCGGGGGCTAATTGGTTGACCTCAGATGACCCCGGGGCTCCCAAAAAACTCCAAGTTTGACCTCGAGTAACCCCGAGGGCTAATTGGTTGACCTCAGATGACCCCGGGGCTCCCAAAAATCTCCAAGTTTGACCTCGAGTAACCCCGAGGGCTAATTGGTTGACCTCAGATGACCCCGGGGCTCCCAAAAATCTCCAAGTTTGACCTCGAGTAACCCCGGGGGCTAATTGGTTGACCTGAGATGACCCCGGGGCTCCCAAAAATCTCCAAGTTTGACCTCGAGTAACCCCGGGGGCTAATTGGTTGACCTCAGATGACCCCGGGGCTCCCAAAAATCTCCAAGTTTGACCTCGAGTAACCCCGAGGGCTAATTGGTTGACCTCAGATGACCCCGGGGCTCCCAAAAATCTCCAAGTTTGACCTCGAGTAACCCCGGGGGCTAATTGGTTGACCTGAGATGACCCCGGGGCTCCCAAAAATCTCCAAGTTTGACCTCGAGTAACCCCGAGGGCTAATTGGTTGACCTCAGATGACCCCGGGGCTCCCAAATTTCTGCAAGTTTGACCTCGAGTAACCCCGGGGGCTAATTGGTTGACCTCAGATGACCCCGGGGCTCCCAAAAATCTCCAAGTTTGACCTCGAGTAACCCCGGGGGCTAATTGGTTGACCTCAGATGACCCCGGGGCTCCCAAAAATCTCCAAGTTTGACCTCGAGTAACCCCGGGGGCTAATTGGTTGACCTCAGATGACCCCGGGGCTCCCAAAAATCTGCAAGTTTGACCTCGAGTAACCCCGGGGGCTAATTGGTTGACCTGAGATGACCCCGGGGCTCCCAAAAATCTCCAAGTTTGACCTCGAGTAACCCCGGGGGCTAATTGGTTGACCTCAGATGACCCCGGGGCTCCCAAATTTCTGCAAGTTTGACCTCGAGTAACCCCGGGGGCTAATTGGTTGACCTGAGATGACCCCGGGGCTCCCAAAAATCTCCAAGTTTGACCTCGAGTAACCCCGAGGGCTAATTGGTTGACCTCAGATGACCCCGGGGCTCCCAAAAATCTCCAAGTTTGACCTCGAGTAACCCCGGGGGCTAATTGGTTGACCTCAGATGACCCCGGGGCTCCCAAAAATCTCCAAGTTTGACCTCGAGTAACCCCGGGGGCTAATTGGTTGACCTCAGATGACCCCGGGGCTCCCAAAAATCTCCAAGTTTGACCTCGAGTAACCCCGGGGGCTAATTGGTTGACCTCAGATGACCCCGGGGCTCCCAAAAATCTGCAAGTTTGACCTCGAGTAACCCCGGGGGCTAATTGGTTGACCTCAGATGACCCCGGGGCTCCCAAAAATCTCCAAGTTTGACCTCGAGTAAGCCTTGAGGAACCCCTGCATGGGAGTAGCCTCCCCTGCACCTTTTGTCTGCCTCTCCAGTTTGTGGGGTTTCCCCACTACAGCAGCAGTTTCTGGGGTCTCAGTACTCCCCATTTTCAGGGTTCCCCCCCTTCCATGCATTGGCCCTTCCAGATTCAAGCGTTGTTTCAAAAACATCAGCACAGGTTTAAGCCTCATAGCAAGACTTTACTTTACAGAGCTTGTGTTCGTTAACAAAAATCATCACCACAGCTCACTTTTTAACCACCCTCCCCACACAGGCGAACAATTAGTCCTTAACAAGCACATCCCAAATTAGCTGTGAGTATAAAATGGCAGAGAGGAGGTCTGTTAGGGTTTGATCCACTTCCAAGGTGAGTGGCTTTGTGGGCTGTTTGATGCATGCAGCTAGCAATCAATGCTGTTGGGCATCTTCTTTTCCACCTCGTTTTTATCCGTTCTTGGTGGTATTTTCTTCTTTCCTTCTTCTGAAAGGCACAAGGGCACTTCCCCTGCTCCTGACAGAGCTGACTTCTTGTACTTGCTTGCCATACATCACACGTACAGCCAGCTGCTCCTTTGTGCTTGCCTATCCTCTGCCCAGTGGCACTTTGTTATTGTATTGAGTGCCTTTTGCTGGTGGGTTTACTACAGACCTTCAACTTGCATCTCCACTCTTGCTGCTTACCCTTGTTGAATTCTCTTCCACCTCTTAGTGCAGCAGGGCACCCGTGCTGGGGTCCTCCTGAGGGACTCTGCTTTTACATAAGGGGGAAAGTAGATATTAATAATAATTATCACCATCATCTGCGAAAGGATTCCAAGCTTTACTTCAGACCCATCCTCCTATGTGAGTGATTCCAGAGGCAGTCCACAGCAGAGGACTTACATCTCCTGTTGAGGGTCCCCAGGAACAGAGAGCTGGCAGGGGAGCTTCTGTAGAAGGGCTGTTCTTGTAGGAGCTCTCATTATCCTCTGGGTGAGCACAGGTGTGTTCTCTGGCTGTGGGCTGCAAGCCATACAAATTCCTGAAAATGAAGAGAAAGAGAAAAATCAGTAAATTCCTAATCTCTGTGTGTCTGCATCCCACCTGGAGAGAAATGGATGTTGTGTGAGGTTGAGAGTGCCCAAGGAAGGAAAGGGTTATTGTCCTGGGACAGAACAGAGATAGGAAAGGAATAATTAATTCCAGGTGTGTGTGAAGTGACTGAAAATATTTGGGGCTTTCCTGTGGTGCTCCCTGGAGCTGGGTATCTCCAGCACCTAAAATGGCTGCAACAGCTCACCCCATACGAGAAGGTTCTTTGTTAGAGCCAGTGGCAGGAATTTCTTACTCCCTTTTCATGAGAGAGAGAAAAGCCTGGTCTTGGCATCTCCCCTTGAGTCACAGTCCCAGAACTGTAGAGTTGCTTTGCAGAGAAGGAAGGAAATGTACAGGAAAGAAGATACAAGTAAATGACAAAAAATCTCCCCAGCTGCAGTCAATACTAGCTGCATGCTCTCTGTGGGGAAGCCTCATCCCTCCCCTACCAGGCATGTGAGGGGAGTGTCCTGGCACCAGGTGCAGTCAGGGACTTGGGTTGTGAGCTGCCACCATATCCGTGCGTTCCCTTAGCATGCCTGGGAGGTCAGTGCCCCTCCGCCTGGCTGGACACCCAACAAGACTTTGCTTTTCCAGAGGCAGTTTCAAGCACAACAATCCAGATCTGAGTTGTGGGTCATATGGTTTAATTTAATATAGTGTAATTTAGGCATAATTCTTAGAACTTAGCCATGCTGAAGGAAGAATTTTGCATTGTGTAGCCCTTCATAACATGAAATATCTGCCCAAGCCCCATGCTCGTATCTAACTATGACTACATTCTGTCACTGTATTAATGCTTTGCCTTTTCCATAGGTTATCTTTACAAATGGATATAAGGCCATGTTGACTGACACCAGAGTACATTCTTCCTCAGAAAATAATCATTCTTTCTTCTACTTACAACCCAGTGTTAGTTTTATTTCTTCTCTGTTAGGTGTTTTATCTGCTTGGGAACTCTAATTCTTACTATTCTGTTGTCAAATGCTCTGACAATGGGCAGGACAAAGCTTCTTGCTCATTGCTCAATATTTCTATCGTTATCCTTACCTTCTGGCAGTGTTTGGGTTCGTTAACATCTCGGGCTCTTTTTTTGCAATGATCCAAAACAACACTAATGCTCACAAAAAAGAATGAGACAAGCAATGACACCATCCTGCAGAACTTAGCATGTGACTTGATGAAGACAGGTCTACAAAAGAAAATCAGTTGGTCACTTACGCAACTGTGATGTAGTTACTCAGCTTCTAAGGTGTAACACTGATGTCTGTCTTCTGCTGTCCTGCACTGGAAGCGTAATCCTTTCATTGATATGTATCCATGCCGTGCTTCCGAGGGGCATCTCAAGGTGCTCTGTGCTGTTTTACCCTCTAGGAGAAATTTTGAAAAGTGGTCTTAGTTTCAGAAAGTCTTACCTTTGTGGTTCACCAGTACAGACAGAAAAAAGTATTATGCACATTTCTGGTGTATTGTTAACAAAATATCCCCTTCAAATGGGCTTTTATTCCATTTCTGATTGAAATTTGCTTCTTTACTGCAATGCTCTGTTAAATTTTATCATGAAGATCCTTTTTTATCCAGGCATAATCGGGGACCAGGGTTCAGGTTGTTGGCTACAGGATTAATGGCATATTCACAAATGCATGGAAATCCCATTAACGTCACACTTTGACTCCTTCGAGGCTTTGAGAGCTTCCTTCTCTATTTCTTCCCTTCCAGAACGTCAGTACTGGGGCTCAGACCTGCAGCTTCCCGAAATACCTTTTGAAGAGATCATGTACAATGATCGGAGTGCATACCAGTGGCTGTGCACCCTAAAGAAAGTGGGAATTGTGCTACTAACAGGAGCTGCTGCTAGGCAGGGGGAGTTGGTTAAGCTTGGCCACAGGATTGGTTTCCTGCGTCTCACTTTTTATGGGTAAGTTGCTGTTGGTTTTTAGTTGTTGTTTTTCGGTTTTGTTTTTAATATCCTTGCTTTGCCAACTGTAATCATGTATTTCACTTCAGCTTACCGGACCTCTCTTGTGGATTAATTTATGAAAGCAAGAGGATTTTTTTCTTGCCTACTATTATGAAAATGCGGAGACAATTGTTAATCTGTATAAGGAAAAATGTCTGACAACAGATAGCAGATACATGACAACCCCAAGAGAGCCATATTTATCTGTATCACTGAGCAAAATCAAAAATCCCTAATCCAGTTCCCTTCTGCACAGAGGATGAGGTAGCTGTACTGAAACATTTTCTTAGCCTGCTGAGTTATGGAAATAGGTAAGAGCATGCTGAGATGTGCAAAAATCCACTTTTCCCTACTGTGAGCAGAGTCCAACCTGAAAAGCCACAACCAACCTCACAATGCCCAATTGAGACTACATGAGACTACATAAAAGACCTCTTCCAAATTGCTGTACCTATGAATAATAAAGTTTGGGGGGGGGGAGCAGAGGGATGGTTTGTTTCACTTTTTCCTTTAATTACCAGAACGCTAGGACTCTGTAGCTTGGCCTGGATCACCTCTTCCTTGGGAAGACGTCTAGAGCATGTTCACATCTTATTTCAGTCCCAGGAATTGATAACTCACTGGGGGAAGAGGCAAAATTCAGTTTGCTATTGAAATCCAGCCCCCAAACCCTAGCTCCACAACATGTCCCATGCCTTGCTGATGCAGGTCCCAGCCCTGTGTGCTCCTTGCTGGTATTTCACAGCTGCTCCTTGTTTCTATTTTAGTCTTTCTTAAAAGACGGTAACATTTAAACACACTTGTTATTTCTTTGTGCCTGAAAACACACCAAAACACGATCAATTTAGGGCTTCCCATCTGAAAAGTTCCCTTCTCCCCCATAATAAATTAAAAGATAAATATTACAGCAAGACTTCTTCACTTGAATCTACCTAGTTCAGAAGACAACCAAATAAACCATGTGGGCAACAACCAAAGCATCTCCTTTGTCTAAAATTATGTAAAATAAAAAGCAGGAAAACAGTCAACCTTTGCCAGAAAGATGATGTTCCCACCAGACTTTAACTCAGAAGGGAGGATTTTCTTCCCCTTCAATAGTCTTGTATGGAGGCACATGAGTCCTGTTAGAATATGCCATGTGGGTGAGGTTGGTATGAGCAGCACTATGATACTGGGAGAAATTTATTAAATCAAGAGGGAGGAGGGTAAAGGAAAGGTCCTTTTTTCAAGCTACAGTGCTTAAGACTTACTGTTTATTGTTACATCTTCTTTTTACCAGTGAAGTTCCATCATTAGATAATACTACTGGCTCTTAAATTTATTAAACAACTTCTAAAAGGCAGGGGAAGAGCTAGTGTGATATAATAGCAACTTCTGCCAGCATGGAAGCTAGTCCTGATCCATTCTCTCCACTTTTGTGTTGCTTTCTGACCATGCACCCAGAGGACCCTGCTCCCAGGTCAGCTGCTGCCCTCAGACATGCTCACATATGAGCCCTGACACTAAATTGCATGAATGTAGAGGGCAAGAGTTTAAGTCTATGAACAAGACCTGCTATCTTTTTCTTTCTCACTAGTTATATTTCAGTATTTCTGAAACAAAGGCTTGATTCAAATCTCTGGCAGCCCAAGCATCCCTCTGGCAGAGTCACTCACTGGCACATTGGTTCCGTGTGGGGTTGCCTCGGAGCAGTGTCCTTGTGACCTTGGCCGCAGCGTATGGCTGTACTCCAGACAGCACTCCAAACACCAGCACCCCTAACGGAGAACAAAAACATAGTTTTTAAGGCATAGTTATGGATTTGCTTCTGCAAGGTTCACCAAAGAATATTGTGCTTGGATAAAACACAAGCGAAAGCTGAGTGGCTTATCCTGCACTAGGAACGTGTCAGTTGACTGGAAAACTAAACACCACAACCCCTGCAAAGAATGGCTGTGGCCACGGCATCCCTTCCCTTGGTCGCACAGGAAAAATGGAATTCTTCGTAATACTTCTTATGTTGAAAATCAACCTGTTTCTGTGACACTTTTTTTCCTGTGCTTCAAACCTGGGAAGCTGGCTCAGGAAAAATCTTCAAAATCAGCCAAAATTCTGAGTTCACTTCAGTGAACTTCAGATACAACACTTGTGAGAATGGCATTTTATTTTATTTTATTTTTTTTTCTGCTGACCTCCAAAAAGAGGGGGGTAGAGGGAACAACTGCTTTAAATTACCATTAATATTATGAGTCTTCTGTCAGTTCCAGAAACCACCTTAAATATTTGTAAGGCTTGAAAAAGAAACATGTATAATGTACTAGGTTGGTTAAGATGATGTACTTTCACTAGGATGTTTTTTTCCCCTTTCTGCTCACTGTGCCAGAAGGAAAAGTGGTTTTCAATGTTAACTGGGATTTGGTCATGTCCATCCTACTAAATCTAATGGGAACAGAACTCCCTGCTCCACTTGGAAACCTTATCCAGTGCTAGTAAATATTTTCTGCTGTTAAAAGCATTCCTAATGTCAAGCACGTCTACATCTGGCAGCCTGCTACAGGTCTCACTTAAATACTTGCATTGTTATGCAAGTAGCACCGCTTGCTTTTTCTGTTCTGATGTGCTCCTCATAACAGGTATGTGGTGGCTCCTTTCTGAGCGTGTTCTGCTGCTCTCTGGGGTACCTGAGGGATGAAAGCTGCAGGGGTATCTTAGTTCCGTTAGCAATGAGCAGAGAACAACAAACTGGTTCCTTGTTAAAGCATATCACTACAACAAAGTACATAATATCTGCACGATAGCTTGAGACAGGGGAAAAAGCAACCCTTCAAAATACCTCACGTGTGTGCTTGGGTTACAACAGAACTTGTAGGAGCTTCCCTTTGTTTAAGGGATGAGGAACTGGATCTAGAAGTTCCTAGGCCCTAAAACTGGAAATTATCTCTACATCTCCCAGAGGCATTTCATCCACTGTCCATCTGCTGAGTGCCACAGCATGTTTTTCACAAAGGCATCCAAAAGGTTTTGATACTTACAATGCTCAGCAGCACTGTAAGATGAAACATCTGCCATTCTGCTTGGCTGTCTGCCTCAGCTCTCGGCATCCTTGCTGTTCAAAATTACTGCAAATTTCCCACTCGAAATTGTCTTCAGTGTCCACCTTGCGATAACTCTCTGCACTGTTTAAGAGATTCCAGAGAGTCAATTAATACATAAATGTGCATTAACTATTAGGACATTTTACCTGACTGTCTGAGCCAATAAGAGATTCAGATTCAGTTGTGCCATCAGAATTTTTCTGTTAAAATAAATTAGTGATGTACCTCACTGATTCTTGCCTAATATGGTTATAAAGAGTAATGTTTATTAAATACTTCCTTTTGTTTATGGTCAGTTTGATGTATTTGTTGTATTTATTGTGTTTAAAAATTATTTCAATCAAACTGATTTGTACGGATGAGTTCTGAGTCTCTGACATATATTTAAGTGTTTTAATACATCCTTCAGTGAACTTCCTGATCATTCATGTCCATGCCCGTTCACGTTCAGGACCAAGACTGAAATTTGACCTCAGTCCACAACAATTGGGCAAATAATATTTAGAGCTGCTTTCACTATTTAAATCAGATTTCCTTTTGGTGTCAATTAAACCTTTGTTTTGTTTGTTAATCAAAAAGACTGTAAATAGAAAGTTGGGTTGCAAAATATTAACCCTTCTCAGAAGAAGCATCGTTCAGCTGCACAACTATCAGCCATGGCTCCTTCCTCCCAGCACGCTTGCACATGTGCAGGCACACACGTTGCACATGAAATGCTTTTTAAAATGACCTGGGACATTGCCCCCCCAATAAGAGCACTGTTTTTAAAAAGAGGGGTGAGGAGGGAATTCCTCAGGTACTAAAAAATACAGTTAGGATCACATGTAAGTTTCCTGTTAGGTGTAGTGATTTAAAAGTTACCCATTAACTATTCTTAAGTCATAAACTTCGTGTCAAATATTTTAATACAGCTATGTATGAAGCGGTAACATACTAAATGTACCCAACAGATAGCTAGGGAGCTGTATTCAAATAGCTTAATAACCCAGCTTTTGTTAAATGTGAATCCATCACATGAAATTGTGAAGATTTCAATTTTTGTGTGTGTGTGGTGGTGGTTTGTTTGTTTTCAATTGTTTTAAAAGAAAGAAGTTTCTTATTTTTAGGCATGAGTAGCTGGAACATAGTCTAAAACTACTACAGAGGAGAAAAGGCCTCTGTTCCTATAGTACCTTTTCTCCTGATTTAACCTGTTTCCTTGTTCAATATACTTACTGTAGCACCTGGTCTCGGTACTCTGACATAGTTCTCACAGTAGCAGAAATTGTACTGAGTTTTCAAACTGAATGACAGGCTCAGAACAGCTGCTTTTGGTCCACGTTTTTTGATACCCCTAAAAGAGAAGTTCATTTATTACTGGCATTCAATTCTGAAGTGCTTTTTACAACTGTAATAAAATCATAATTGTTGGTAGTCCCCTTGCTATTTCACCAGTGCCCAAGTACAAGACCTACTAATATTTTAAATAAAATGGATAAACCTGAAACGGTCAAGTTTGTTGAATAAAACATCCCTCCGCAGGGCCATGCATTTTACTGAAATGTAACAGAAATGAATATAACACGTACGTGGGAAAAATGAAAGCCTTTTTTCTTGCCTAGATGTCTGTTTGGTACATGCTATCTTAAAAGGTCACTTCTGTGGAAACATTCTCTGCATCAGCCCTACAAGAGGGTGTCCACACTTACTTCCCTGTGAGCATTTTTTTTTTGTTAAACTAAAGGAGGAACAACTCCACCAGCAGGTTCTCCCCTCCTCCTGCAGTGCATTTCACCAAACCCTCCTGTGCTGGACCCTGCGCTCCTTCCCCTTCAGAAACTTCTCTCAGTGCTTGGGGTGGATCGAGGGCTTCCCTGGGGCCCACCTGCACCTCCCAGAGGGCTGCAGCTGCAAGAGGAGGACACGGGTCCCAAATCTCTTACAAACAAGACCTCAATTTTTAATGAAGTGCAAGGCCAGGTGATTTAAGTGTGGCTTCAGTTCCTACCGCAGCCATTTTCTAAAGCTAAAGACGAGCCAGGCAGAGTAGTTTTCTGCTCAGAGAGACTGAGCTCACGTCGCCCCTTAATGCCAAAACAAGAAGTGCTACACCCGCCTGGTGCCAAATTTCCTGCTATGTCAAACAGCATGAGCAATTCATGCTGAAATCTGACCCTAATTAGTAAACCATAAGCCATTCTAACTGTTTTGTTCTCTCTATGGGATGGGAGTCCTCTGACATTACCTGTGTTTTCTCCTGTAAAAAAGCATCTTCTTTCTTTCTTTCCTCTCCTGGACTTGGTCTAACAGCTCTCCCCGTGACTGAGTTCATACTTGAGCTCTGTTGATACTTTGACAAAGTCTTTTTTCCAGGCCCAGCACTCGGCTCCCCATTAGAATCACTTTGTCTGTTTAATTATTGCTGACTGCAAGGCAGTAACGAGCTATGACAGAAGCTCCACGCATGAAAGGGGAGCCCCCAGGGACAGGTCTCCTGGAAAGCATAGCAGCAGGAAAGCTCTGACCTCTTTTGCAAGATGTCACAACAGCTTTAGAAAGTATTACCATTCCAACAATTGTATCTACTGTATATAAATGAGACAATTAAAAAGCATTAATTTGTTTTAGAAACAGTAAGTGATACTGGAGCCTTTGTAATTAAATATGGAGTGAACATAGCTACCATCAACACCAGTGACAAGGGTGATATAACAAGCTAGTTTTTGGCTGTACAAGTGGGAGCTATGGAAATGTGGTTCAAGTTACCATTCTTCAGCACTGAAGTCATGTACTGATGAATATGTGCTGTACCATATAATAAAAGTGATTTTTCCCAGGCGTTGAAGCACACTCGCAAATATTCAAGTTTTTTTTTTTTTTTTTTTGTTTGTTTTTTGTTTTTTTTCCCCTTAGCAATTTCAGAAATTCAGCTTTAGTATTTTGCATGGTTCTTTTACCAACTGCTACTCCTGGAACAGAAGTGTTTGTGTACTCCATAGAAGTGATTTCGGTCTGCATGTGCTTTATCCTCTTTTCTTATTTAAGCGCTGTTAACAAGTAATGCAAGCACACCACCTGAAACGCATAATAGATTTGGTCTACACTAATTCAAAGGGAAAAAATGAGTTTCACATTTTTCTTTGAAGTCACTCACATTCCTCAATTCCATGACCTGCATATGGTGACTGAGGCTTCCCCAGGCGAGCGTCTGCATCTCCATCACGCCCTCGCTGAGCGCTGGCTTCAGCCCCACGCTCTGTGCAGACCAAATGTGTGGGTCTTGGTCTCCATCTCTCCTGCACGGCCTGCCACGTGAAACAGGGTTTGAATGCGCTGCAACGGGATGTATTCATGTCTTTATTATATAACTAAGACTCCATTTTTTTGCACTTGTCAGTAAACTTTCATACAGAATTTTGTCTAATTTCAACACTGAAACTATGTGATTAGATAAGGGGGAGGGGGAATTCTCAGAGAGAGCATCAGCAAAGAGAAAGAAGGTACGAAGTTTTAAATCAAGACAATTTCTCTTTAATGGTGAGTCTGTGTGTACCAGGAAAAATCCCACTGCAAAGGATACTCTGTATTTTCCAAGATTGTGAAACTTTAAAATTAACTTTGGGGCAAAATTATATAGCTTTAAATAATTTTATATTTCACTTGTGTACTCCATCTGGCAGGGAAAAAAGTAAAGCCCATAAAAAGTGGTCCAAATCCCATTCGAGTATTTCTGAAGCCTCAGAAATAGGTGTTGATTTAGCCCAGAAGATATGGCTTGGTTCTCGTCCTCACCTGATCCTTGTATTCAGCAAAACACCAGTGCTGGAAACCATCACTCCTCTAGATACTGCCTGGGGCCAGATGTCCCTCTCCACACTCAGTTTCTAGCCTGAATTCAGTAATGCTTAAAATCACCAGCATTGCAGAAATAAGCCTGAAATAAGCTGCAGGGGACATTGATCAATCATTTCCTTGTAATTTACAAGACATTCGTGTTCAAAGATGGAGTAACTCTCTTCTCTTGTGATTTCATGGTCTCCATGTGCACGGCACGCTGGCTGACTGTTCTCACATGTTTTCTCTTTTCCCTTTCATTGTAAAGACCGACTTGGCAAGTGCAAGACAAAGCAGATGCTAACAACGTGGCTTACACGACCGGGAAGCTGTGCTTTCACACCGATTACCCTGTTCTGCAGCATCCACCTGGGGTAAGACAAACCTACTGACTTTGCAAAAGGGAATTGTTCCCATAGCGCAAAGCATGAATTAAAATGAAGTCAGCATTCAGCGACTCTAAATTTTGATTTAAAAGAGCAATATAAAAATAATGGTAGATGAATCTTTATATAACAATGTAAATATACATAGAGAAGCATTATGATGTCAATTCTGCATAGCAAGCCCGTTATGTATCCCAAAATTTTCAAATGAAAACTCCTTGTATTGAGAATATTATGGGGCACTCACGCTTCCTCATATGGTATGTGCTTTTGATACTGTTTTCCTTACATTGGAGTTGGGTGTCTGAATGCTGCAGTCAAGTTAGGACAAGGCTGTTCACCTCAGGAGGAGAATAAAACACGATTAAGATGTCACGTCCTGTCTTTTACAAATTGGCTGAAGTTAGGCACTCACGCTTTCGGTGACAACAGACAAACAGGGGGCATTCTCCAGAGCCGACCCACCTCCATGGGACATAGCTCTTCCCCCAGCCCATGTCACTTCAAAGCCTAACCCACAGAATTCACCAGAGAACTGAAAAGCAGCAGGAACACACGTGAAGGAACAAGGAAAATACTGCAAAAGTTTGCATCCATACCTACAACTTCCCTTTCTATTACTTTACCACACTTTCTGTCATTTTCTCCTATAAATGAAAAGCCAATATGATTTATCCACAAATAAGCATCAAATTAGCATCACCTATTAAAATCACTAGATGCTATTCATTAGTGTGGAATAAAAATGGAAGAGAACTTCATTAAGAGAGCACAGCCATGAGTTAGCTCACAGCCTCACCTGTGCCAAAGCTCTCGCTGCTATGAAACATTATAAAAAGAGCAAAACCTCTTCCATTCAAACATGCTTGCAAGACATTAAAGTATTGAAGCACACTGAATTATTTTCAAGCATCATCCTGAATGTAGTTTTATTTATATAGTGTTTACACGCTATTTGAACTCTGAGGATGTATTTAATACAAATAATTGAAGAAGCCTTTTTAAATGGATGATGAGTTCATAGGAATCCTGTAAAAATAGCTTTAGGATTTCCCACATTTTGATCTTGCAACTATTATCCAGGAGATATCCTGGTTTAAAATCACCACCAATAACACTAAAAAAACAAACAAACAAACAAAAAAAACATTAATAATTAGATCTATATAATTACACCAGTGCAGAGTTCGCACTTTCTGTCCCATTCTATGCCTTGGCAACTTCACTGTGAAGTGAAACTTCCTTAATCCGATTTTATTACAGACACTGGGCCCATTGCCTTCCATGAGCCACCTTTTCCCCTTTGTGAACAGATAATTCACAACAGGTTTTGTTTCTGCAAGAGAAAAATAATCCTCTTTGTTGAGATAAGGAGGGAGACTGCAGTGCGTTTAAAATTGTATGACTGCGGCAAACAGCGCCTCAGAAGAAAGAAGTTACAGCAGAGCTTTGCACTTGACTTGCAGGAAATAATAAAAAGCTGCAAGTGTTAGAAGATGTCCCAAATGGGATGGACTTATTAATGTTAAATTTGAACTTTCTGCCTGTGGGATAATGGCGTCAGAGTACTGTGAAGCTGCAGCAATGGGAAGTCAGTCTTTTGCTTGGGGGAAAAAAAAAAGATAAGAGAAAACTGATGCTAATTAACTATTAAATACACAGGGTAATTCTTGTTATAATGAGATCTTAATTTGCTACAGGTTCAGTTTCTCCACTGTATAAAGCAAACAGCTGCAGGAGGCGAGAGTGAAGTTGTAGATGGATTTCACGTTTCCAACAAGCTGAAGCAACAAAACCCTCAAGCATACCAGATCCTGTCCTCTACTGCTGTAGACTATACGGATGTCGGGGTCGACTACTGTGATTTTGCCGTGCAGTGTAAGCAAAGGATTATAGAGTGAGTAGCTTCAGCAACTCAATTCCATCGAAAACTAAAAGCCCCAGTGTCAGGGGATTGCGTGTTGGTAGGAAAAGGTCTGCTCCTGCCACCTTGTGGGGAAACTGTGCCTTAACTGGGTCTGGAGTTGCCTTTTTTTTTTTTTTTTTTTTTTCCCCCTTTAGGAAGCCAGTGTATTTATTACTTGTTCTTTGCTGTCACACTGCAGCATAGTTTTCCTTATTCGGCCTTGCCCAGTTCTAGGGAGGACTCACAGTCTTTAGGATACCTTCTGGGTGCAGGCACAGCAGCTGGGCTGGTTGCTCAGTTCCAGCCTGTGCTGTGTAGCTGTCCCTCTGCTCTGTGCCAGAGAGAGGTCCTACTGTGAAGTATTTAGATTAACATCCATATACTATAAAAAAATCAAATTTAAGTGTTCTTAATCTCTCCTGAATTTAAAAACTTCGACTCTATGACTGAGGTGTATAGAATATAGTAATTTAAGGAAGTTAAGTGTCTACGCTTTTTGCTTATTATCCCTTTCCCTAGTTAGGATTAATTACCAAATTCCAATCCAGTAACAATTAGGAATGAAAGAACTAACCTTGTGGTATCGTCCTTTGTCACAGACTTGAATTTTGTTTAGAAAAGTAAGTCAGGTCGATGGTTGGATTTGATGATCTTGAAGGTCTTTTCCAGCCTAAATGATTCCATGATTCTGAGATTCAAGAGAAGAGTTCAGTTGTTTGTTAACTGCTAAAATGTTTCAGTAACAACGTAATACATTTCTTTTCCTTCCCTTCTCTGTTTCACAGTGTGGATTACAGAGGCCAAGTAGTTCGCATCAATTACAATAATGCAACAAGAGACACAGTGTTTGACATACCAGCCGAAAAAGTGCGGCCATTTTATGCAGCTCTAAAGGAATTTGATGATTTATTAAACAGCAGAGAACACAAGTTTACTTACAAGCTGAAACCAGGTCAGGAAGTTGTTTCTCCTCGCAATGATTTTTCGTGTTTCTCCTGACATGTCAAAACACTCGAGCATCGTTAGCGCTGTCCTGGCACTGAGAGGAAATGTTAGCCCTGTTTGTCACCTATGTTATTTCACGCCGTATCTTTACATTCACTTCATAGATTTCTTCTGCCATCATTTCACTATAAAGAAAAAAAAAATGAGGTGTCTGGGTGGGGAATAGAATCTATTGGTTAGCCCAACCTGTCTGTTCAGGACAAAGACTCACGCCACGTAGGAAATGTTAACTTGTCAAAGCACCAGCACCACAACTGGGAAACATCACTTGCAAGCCTGCTGGGCCACCCAGTTCAGCACACGGTACGTGATCGCACCCTCGTTCGTGCAGGGCAGGAACATTACATCAGATGATTCGCCTGTGTTGTGCTGCTCCTGTGTATTCCCAGGGCACCTCACCAGTGCTGCAGGGAATTCAGTCACCTCCCTTCCTTAGGCACCCAATGCCCGAGTAATGTGGGATGAATTTCGGAAGTCTCTGCTGTTCTGCTGCTTTTTCTGGGTGGCCTGTGCAAGACAGCTGGAGGCAGATTTGCAGAGGCACTAAGTGCTGTAAACTTCAGCTGGAGTTGCACGGGGCTGTGTTTCGAGCATAAAACACAAGTGCTCTTTAAAAGTCAGCCCATACATATATTTAACTACTTTGGCCTTAATCTCAGTTCCTTCATTCTCCAACTATAAAATAAACATACAAATAGTCCCTCAGCTCTCACGAGGTGTTACAAAAGTAAACTTATTAGTGTACGTGACCACATCACACGTCATGGTGCTACTGCCTTTAAAATGTCTATGAGGAAACGAATCACTGCCTATTGGGAACATGCAATAAAATAATTTATAGGATCACATAATAAATGATAAAACAAAGTACTTCCCATTACACAAGTACCATCTTCCTACCATTAAACGCACCAAAATGGTGGTAGAGGGAAGGGTACGTAGGAATGAAAGAGCATAAGGTTATTTAACCAGAGATTTATCACAATGGTGGCACACAAAGGAGAAAAATTTAAATGACAAGCTGGCCTTAATTAAGGCATTTCCTAACTTTCAGTGGTTTAGCTTTGTACTCTCAGAATTCTTTTAACAGGGTTAGCAATGCAGGATGTGTATTGCACAAGTAGTTACAGACCCATCAAGTGAAAATCACCCGCTTTTCTTTGACCCCTTTGATCCTTCCACGGATTTCCCCTAGCACTCTGCTTTCTAAGCATGCCTCCGAGCTGTGGCAAGCCTACTCAACCTTATGTGGGTGACTCAGCGTGCTGGGCTAGTCCCCAGTTAGAGGCTTTCGCTGAGCTTTGTCTCCACTATCTCCTCAGAGGTTCAGCACAGCTTTGTCCAAACAAAAGAAACGTGGATAAACGAGGTAGAAGGTTAAAATGAAAGATAATTTGTATGTGTTGTACACTTTTTAGGTCCATTTTTGGCAGGCTCAATCTGTCCGTGCTTCCCAGCATCTGGGAAGAAAGATTTGATCTCTTTTAGGGGCAGAAGTTCTTTTTTAAACAAGTACCTTCTTACAAAGAAACTCATCTAATCATTTTCTCTAAGCTATCCCAACTGGCTTCTTTTCTATCTGTCCATGGGATTGTCCAGAAACAGAGTTGGAGCTTCCTGGCCTCTCTGCTTGAGAATCACCAGCTAATCTAAAGCTACCACATCACCAAAACCTTCAGACGAGCTATCTGAAATTATCGCTCCCTAGTTGCTGATATAGATCTATCTCAACATCATCTGTCCGAAGGAATAAAATATACCAGCTGTTAAACTTTGTGCCATCTCTTCACAGGAGACATAGTAACCTTCGACAACTGGCGCGTGCTTCATGGTCGCCAGAGCTTCCAGTCGGGATCAGAGGTGAGTCGCCACCTGGAGGGTGCCTACGCCGACTGGGACGTGGTCATGTCAAGGCTCCGGCTCCTCCGAAAGAGGGTCCTGAATAGGGACTGAGCTTTCTTGTGACTAGAACAAACAAAACTAGGCTGTCTAACCTCAAAAAAAAAAAAAAAGTATAAATAAAATAACTCATGTCACAAACTAACATTATGAATATCTGAATGTATTTCTGAATCCCATCAGGTGCTGAGACACTTGCTGCTCATAGCAATTAAAGATCTGTCTGTGCCCTAGTCTTGGAATCTACAAGTGAATTGCTACCACAGTCAACTTACTTTCTTTTTAAAAGCAACATGCAAATGGCTTTAAACGTTATCACTTTACAGGGGTATCCCACTGGGATACCCCAGGGATTTGCCCTCACAGATACACCCGCCCTCCCTAGAAAGCTTGAAAGGATCATCAAGAAGGAGTCTATAAGCATTAGTAACTACAGGTTTGTTATGAACAGCATCTTCCACTACTTTCAGAGAGGCATCCTTTGCTGCATAAATCATAACCCAATTCATTAGCAAAACAAGCAACCGCTGCTCTGGAGTTGTTTTTATGTAGAGACCTTTCTAAGAAGAACCACACTTTACCACGAGCTGTGCTCTGTGTATTCCGATGTACACATGATGACTGTCACAGCCACAACTAACTTTTTCTACGTTTCTAAGTTCATAAGCTTGGAAACCCTAGAGCTAACAGAGAATGCATTGCGTTACTTCTCCTCTGCATTAGGAACAGAAAATTCTCAGTGTGGAGGTCGCTGATAGGGCCAGAAATCACTTCCCTGCGAGGGCAGTGAGGCCCTGGCACAGGCTGCCCAGAGAAGCTGCGGCTGCCCCATCGCTGGAGGTGTCCAAGGCCAGGCTGGATGGGGCTTTGGGCAACCTGGGCTGGTGGGAGGTGTCCCTGCCCATGGCAGGGGGTTGGAACCAGGTGGTCCTTAAGGTCCCTTCCAACCCAGTGATTGAATTCAGATCCATTTTTAATACCAAATAACAGAGAACACCTTTGGCAGATGCGGTCGGGAGGATATTCTCTCACTTGCATTCTGACTGGAGATCACACCATGCAAAAATCGCTGTAGCAATTACTACACAAGTTAGCTACAGCTCTGCACCACTGTTTTTTCCCCCTATATTCAGATGCCAAATTGAAAGACAGAGGTTTAAAATGCAGGTTTTCACACCCAAATGTATGTCCATTGAGTCTATTCCTTCTAGGTGTGGAGCTAAGAGGATGCCCTCTCACCCATGCTGAGGGCCTGACAAGATACCCACCCTTCTGCTCCCCAGTTTGCTCCATTCAACTGCTGATTTCCAAACTATTGCTTAAAATAAATAAATAAATTAATTAATTAAAATTAAATAAACCCATGCCACTTCCTGGCAGGCTAAAACAATAGTACTGTAACTGTGAAATTAAATAGCTGTAGAATTAACTACGTTAACAACAACAACGACAAGAGAGCACAAAAAACCCTAAGTGAGACCCTGACATAAGCTTGCAAACACTCTCAAGGCTTCTACTCATAATTTACAGTCAACAGATGTCGCTCAGTAAGCAAATAAAACTGAATTGGGATGTGGGTGTGAACGGGCACAGTGCGGTTCAGAGCCAGTCCTCTTCAGTACACAGCAAAATATTTTTGTTAAAGTTTTAAACTGACATTAATATGTAGCACAACAAAAATGGCTTTTGGTGGTTATTTGATTTCTCAGCGTCTCCTTTAGTAGTTAACTTTGGAAAGAAGAGCACTGTATTTTTTTGCCTTTGCTATAAAAGGTGGAAAAGATGGGGAAAGGCTTATACCTATATTCCGTAAAACACCAGCAATACTGTGCTTTAGCTGGGATATTTGGCATATAACAATTTAGCGAGGATTGCCATTTGTAACATTTTAATAAGACATCTTGGGATCTATAAAGACGATGAATAGCAAGGAGATTTTCTGCTTTTATTCAGTAATTTTCTGAAACTTCTTTTAGTCATATGTCTGTTTATTAAAAGCCATTGTGGAACCAATTATTCTTTTGGGCTCAGCTCATATTTTGTGCCTGGGAGATACTGCCCTTACACACCCACGCTTCCTCAAACTGTTTTCCCCCAAAACGCATAGGATCAGTGCTAAATTTTACAAGACAAATACAAAAAAGGCAGCTTTGCTGATTACAGGCATACGCCGTGTACCCAGGCAGGATGGTGGCTGTAGGAGTGCTGCTGGCCCTAGGTTCCCCAACAGCCCGCTCACTGTGCTTGCACGCAATTTGCTGTGTATAAATCCTGCAGGATTGTCTATGAACTTAATTCTAGCTATTATATATATATATAACAAAATGTTTCATGCAGAAAGTACGTCATGAAGTGCAAATAATAATAAAAACTGGTCCCTGGTGGAGACGTGAAGCACAGCACAGACAAAATCCAACCCCAGCAGAACCTCTGTGAGTTACGTGAGATGTCCCTTTTAACTGGGCAAGCGTCACTCTATCCACACAAGTCTGATGCAGAACCAAAATTCCAGTTTTTCACTGCAAACCCGCTGCTTAACCTCTAGGACCTCACTGCTTATATCACCGATTTTAACCAAAACATGTTTGCATGTCACACCAGCGATTAAGTTTGAACTCCACTGGTAATTTCAGGTTTGTTTGTGGTATCCATTCTTACTGTAAGCCGGGGAAGGACTTGTCCTCGTTAAAATACCGATCACTTCGTGCCTGATTCTTCCGTGCTCTAAACCACGTTCAGCTTCTAAGGTACTCGTACGGTTTCACAGAGCATACAGCACACGCTGCTTCTCAGACTTCACATTTCTGTAAATTCGCTGCAAATTAAGTCCAGTGTTCCATCACACATGCATTTTGTTCCTCCCGGAAGATCTATGTTTATTCTGTCCCGTGTTTTTCTCTGACAGAAGGCAGGGAAAGCACTTGGTGATCTTGTCTCAATTTCTCCCCGTGGCAAATGAGCGTTCATTCTATTCTAGGTGTTCCCATAGCTAACTGTCAGCTTAGGGCAAGCCCATATCTTAAAGTTACAAGCTGTAAACTTGGAATTGCTTTTGGTAAAAGCTCTGAATTAATAAATACATTTTATACTTACATTTTAAACTTACAGAAGATCCCCCACCTTGTAATGCCACTCCAGTAGCACAACAAGATGGTAAAGATCAAGATGCAGAAAGAGCACGGACCTCCCTTTTCACACCCACCCCAAAAAGGAAAATAACTGGCAACTGTTCATAAGAAACCCCACTTCCAAATAACCTCCGATTAAACTGTAGAAAAGGAAATTGTCGAAACCAGGAGACTAACTACGTGAACTGTCTTGTAGGGCATGGGCTGTTTGAGTTAGCAAAATATATTTGAAGTCAAACATTTTGTGTAGTTTAATGACTTCATTTTTTTAACGTGTTAAAGCACCCAACAACTTTGAAGCAGGCAGAAGATTTCTTTGTTGCCGTGCCACAATACATCTCTTTCCTCATTAGCTCGACCAAAAGGAGGCAGGAGGCCTAAACATGTGGACAGCAGAGGGTGGTTTCTCTACTGTCCTTCCTCTCCAAGCCGTCGCTTAGATCAATAACTACTTGTGTTGGCAATAACCAAGCCATGCACCTCTTTCAAGTTATTTTTGGAAGCATTCAAAGCAGCAAAGATCACAGAACAGCAGACACGGAGAAGATAGAGCAATATTAGAGTATGTCGTACTCACTTTCTGAAAACTTGGCCTGCTTTTTGACTTTAATCAAACAGGAATGTTGTTATGAAAATGTGCTGTGGGCCATACTATGCCCTTGAAAGGAAGCGGGCGAGGAGCAGAGCCGCAGCGAGCGGGGCAGTAGCATACCTCTGAAACGCTGCTCCGTACAGGGGATCTGCTGAGCTCCCCAGAGCACGTCTGGCAGTCAGCAGGACACAACCCTCTCCTTCAAACTATCAAGCCTCCGGTCTCCAGTCCTTTGCTGTCTCCAGTACTGTGTTCACAAGCAAGTTTTCCCACACTGCTCCTTTGCAGTTTTGTTTTCACTTTGACAAGTACATGCAGCAGACAACTGTATGTAGGAGGGAGCCCTACCCATTCGTTTTCTTGGCTCCTCGACAAGATTGCCAAGGAAAACAAACACTGCACAGCCAGAGCACGTGATTTTTTGGCAACTGTGAAGGTTTAGAAAGAGCCTACCTTCATCCTTTCAGGTTTTCCCAACACCCCAAGGCAGTGCTTCCCTTAGCAGCACACTCCACAAGGAAACACGGCCAGTTGTGTGTGTTGTGTTTGTGGCTTTTTGTTGACTTCATCGCCCCCCTGCTCACTCCCAACACCATCCCTTTGGCCACCAGCACGCCATCCAGCAGATGCTTTAATTGTACCTTTGCATATAACTAATATGCTTTATGTATCACTTTTACCCATCGCCACTATTTCTATTGTTGTTGACTTTAGTCAATAAATAAGCCTAATTTAACTTTGTTTGTTTTCCATAATGAGTAGCTATCACAGCTCAAAGAGCTCTTGGTGTCAGAGGACAAAAAACCCTCTCCCCAAGTGCACTTCACTCATCTCCAAAGCTAATGATTCACTTCCTGCTGCTTTTGCACTCCGATTAATTATTTTTGTGGCAGAAGGGGCAGCAGGGAGGTACCCCCAAGTATTTCCAAGTGCAGTTGTGGCTATACCTGCTGTAGGAGGGCTCCTTTCCCACCCTGCAGGATTTAGGCAGCCGAGCACGCTTCCACTTCACTGTTGGCATTTCTTTCCCTAGCTCACTGTTTGCAAGCTCACAGCAGCAGCGATGTGACGCGCACGTCTCCGCCGTGGGGAACGTGATGGGGTGCCCTCAGCTGCCAAGCACGACAGCCAGGGGGAAGGCAAGGACCGGGGAGCGTTGTCTCCATCAGATGAATAAAGCAAAGCAGTGCGAGCGGAAAAGCGCAGCGCTTTCCTGCTGGCAGCCCAGCCAGATGTCTGCTGTCGGAGGCACCACCCCGAGCGCAGAGGCTCGGGAGCTCTGCTCCGTGATGCATTGCACATTTTACAGCCGCATCTGCTGGAAAAGCACTTGAAGGATGATTTATCACCTTGCCGTGCCAAAGGACTGAGAAGCCCCCTGAAAGTTTTCCACTTAATACTAACACTTCCAGCTTGGTGATCCTCCCTGGCTTTTTCTGTGTCCTCTTCTAGCGTTGCTGCACGCGGCAGCCATGGAAGGAGCCTGGAAACTAACGGCAGAGGCCAAAGTTAGGAAAGGATACAGATTAAATTAATCATAGATCACCAGTTTTTGAGCAAAAACCCTCACCAGCAGCTCCCAGCAGGACTGCCTGCTGCAGGGCACCCAGCCCAGCCCCAGCTGCACAGACCCTCGGCGAGCACCCCTTGGTGGCGTCATGGGAAATGCCTCAAATTGGCTGAAAAGGATAACGAGGCTGTAGCTATTTAGAAATATGTATGCTTTCAGCAGTTTTGAGCTTTCTTCCCTGAAAAGCACAGCGGAGAGGCCTGTTCTGGCTGCTGGGAAGGACAGCCCAGAGTGCCGCAGGTATTTTTGTTCCTGTGTTGCAGGTGTTAGCCCCACAGGACCAGCACACGAGGAAAAAGAGGAACAACCAACGCTGCTCTGCATGGGGTCAATCCCAAAGCCACTGGTGCTAGCAGCAAGGACTCCCCTGAACGTGACATGGTGTTTGGGTCAGGTGCCCGGATCTGAAGGCCATCTCGCTGCGTTTCCCCCATTCCATTTTCCTGTCCATCTGAGAACGGGCAGAAATAGGGGTTTCCCCTTAAGATATTTCTTGAGCATGAAGTACAGGGAGGTAGGCTCCGTGGATGGTGGCACCATGCTCTCAGCCTTGATGCTTCATTTCACAGTCCTCGATTTCCTGGAGCTTATCTACAATTTACTCACTGCTCTGGGTGGGAAGGTGGTGGCTGGGCACCACCTGATGCCAAAACTCCCGAGGTGCCTGCCCCTACATGTACACGAGATACCCGTGCAGGCTTCTCATCCCGACAGACACGGGGCATCTCTCTCAGCAGGGAGAAGGGCCAGCACCCAGCTCGGGCATCCAACCTGGCGTTCCCCTGCTCTCAGTGCCCTCTGGGCAAGCAAAGCTCCCCCAAAGAGCATGCCAAGCCCAGAACTGGCTGATGCAGGTTGGAAGCGGGGCTTCCAAAACACAGACCCAGCTTGAGAAATCACCCTAGTGCTGGGTTAAGCATTAGTAAGCACCGTCACCATCTTCCCCAACCTTTTTTTCTTTATTTTTTTTAAATGTTCTACAGGGGGCTTGGCCAGGGCTGCAGAGTGACTGATGGATCTGATCTGCAGCCAGATCTCGAGATGAAACAGCACGTAGGGCAAGTCTGGCTCTGTAACTGATACTCCCCATCAGATCAAGTGTCTCATCTGAGTAAACATACTTTTATTATCTTTTTACCCATGGGTTTATTTTTCCAGAATAAGGTGATGAATCAACAGTCCCTGAAAGCCTGCTTTTTCCTTCCAAGTATTTTCATTTAGTCCATACAGCCTATAAATTTGAGGGCATTTTGAACAAAGGCAGAGCTCCAGTCATCTTTTATGTGGCCAAGGAGCACTGTACTCTATTTTTCAGTGAGCAAATTTGGCACTATTTTTAGGCTCTTGTTTAGGAGAGCAGAGTGACCTCAGCTTTTCTGCCGCCATGCATGACCGTCCTTGCTCATAAACACATTCCTCGCTGCTCCTCCTGCAGGGGGAAAGCACTCGCTCAGAAACGGCTGCTGAACATAGAAGTGCTATGAGGTCATGGATTCCCTTCCTTCGTGGGCAATGTTTCATAATATTTAAATAATAAATAAATGCGACTAAGAAAAGAAACTAAGGATGAGAAAGATCTGAAACAGCGAGGCCTCCTCTCGCTGCCTGACATCCCGTCAGGATCTTGCACACAGATGCTGACCCAAGGACTCCTACAAGGGCTGTAACATTGTGCAGGAAAGGGCAGGGAAAACATCACGTCACAAATTGTGCAAGAGATGGCTAACACTGTGTTAGGAACAGGGATTAAATGGGGAATGAAAGATCCTGTGCTCAAAACTCAGCTTTCCAGCAGCTACCCTATTACTTTGAAAACAGCAAGCTGAATGTGGAGGAGCTGGAACAAATTCCAGCTGGGTCAACAAAACCTTTTGGTGTCAGGGTACTAGCACAGTCCTGAAGCTGGCTAGATCCACAGATAAGCGCACACCAAGATGTGTTTAGACTTCACTAACTCCCCACACCACCTCTCAGGCAACTCAAGCGTGCAGCGTGTTTGAGGACAGCGGAGCTGCACGACACCACGCTGCTGTCCAAGCAGCAGGCACGCCTGTCCTTCCAGAGGAAAAGCAGCAGCACTCGGGGACAATGACCAGAAGGTCACTTGCTGGCTGTAAATAAGGCAGCAGCATAAATTGAACCAGACCATTTCAACAAAGCAACCTCCAGAGACACCACTGTCTGAAAGCTTTGTGTTATGACTACCACCGATGAAGGCAATAACAGTGTTTTTGGGACCCGGTGCAGCACAATTCCCATTTTATGGCTTCACCCAGCCCAGCCCAGCCTGGCAACACCGCATGTCCATGCAGCTCCACAGCACGGAGCAGCCCATGAAGAACGCTTTTGCTTTGGGCTTCTCATGTGAGCGCCTTCAACAGCAGACGAACGTTGTTTGGATCAAGGTGCAGACTGCCTTTGGAGGTCAGTCTGAAGGAAGCAGAAAAATGCTCTTCTTTAACCACAGACCTTTGCTACTGAATTAGCAATAACGCCGTGTGTATTCATATATATTTACATGGATGTGCATGTCTTATATGTGATCATAATAGTAGCCTTGAAAAAAAAAAATGGAAAAGAAGTAATCAATGATTTTTCAATTTTGTTTTCCCTCCAGTTAGGTCAATACAGCTTTTAGTATCTTGACCACTTTTTCTGAGTCATACAAATCAAAAGAAGGATACCTGGTTCTGTTAAGTGAATATGACTGGTCATTCTTTTATTTAACCTTAAAAATTACTACATTGCCAAAAACAAAATTAAAAAGTCTTTCTGTATTTCTTTGCTGAACAGAACAAAATAAAAGAAGTGTGATCTGCCAAAATGAGGAAGCGAAGTAGACCTCAGCACACTTGAGAACTGATGCAAATAGTATGAGCACTATTAGCCTCTTCCCTACAGATATATTCCCTACAGATATATCGATCACCAAGCACATGAAGTTTAACAAAGGCAAGTGCTGGGTCCTGCACCTGGGACGGGGCAACCCTGGCTATATGTACAGACTGGGTGACGAGATGCTGGAGAGCAGCCCCGCAGAGAGGGATCTGGGGGTTGTGGTTGACAGCAAGTTGAACATGAGCCAGCAGTGTGCCCTGGCAGCCAGGAGGGGCAACCGTATCCTGGGGTGCATCCAGCACAGCATCGCTAGTCGCTCGAGGGAGGTGATCGTCCCGCTCTGCTCTGCGCTGGTGCGGCCTCACCTCGAGCACTGTGTGCAGTGCTGGGCACCACAGTACAAGAAGGATGTGAAACTGTTGGAGAGTGTCCAGAGGAGGGCTGCAAAGATGGTGAAGGGCTCAGAGTGGAAGACGTATGAGGAGCAGCTGAGGGCACTGGGCCTGTTCAGCCTGGAGAAGAGGAGGCTGAGGGGGGACCTCATTGCGGTCTGCAGCTTCCTCACATGGGGGAGTGGAGGGGCAGGTGACTTATTCTCCGTAATCACCAGTGATAGGACCCACAGCAATGGTGTCAAGCTGAGGCAGGGGAGGTTTAGGCTGGACATCAGGAAGACGTTCTTCACTGAGAGGGTGGTTGCACACTGGAACAGGCTCCCCAGGGACACAGTCACTGCACCAAGCCTGTCAGAGTTTAAGAAGCATTTGGACTGTGCTCTCAGTCACATGGTCTGAAATTTTGGGTAGACCTGTGTGGTGCCAGGAGTTGGACTCAATGATCCTTATGGGTCCCTTCCAACTCGGGATATTCTGTGATTCCATGATTCTGTATTAAGTGTAATCCCCTTGAATGATGCATGTTTAAATATTCAACCCCTGTACAGCTGGTTATACGGAGGCAGCCAAGGAGATGTGGGAAGTGCTAACTACAGAGAAGCAGACAGAGTTTACAGCAGATTCATGGCTTGCACTAATGCTTGCACCAGCTTCTGATCTCACTCTTTCCTGGGCCATCACCAAATGATGATGAACTTAGAAAACTGTTTCTGGAAAAACAGCATTTCCACAGACAACAATCAGGGTCCTTTAAAATGCATTTCAAAATTCCTTGTACGTGTGCTGATATTCACATAGTACACGCAGCTTGGTCTCTTTTTTTCCAAAAGGGCCTCCTTCGTCTCACCCAAAAATAGTGTTTTAGAGATTTGTTTTGAAGGAAGACGTACTGCAAGCATTGCAAATAACAAGGTCATGTTGTGCATAAACACGGCACGCAGGCACAACGGAGCTGACAGCTGCGGGGTCCACGCTCTCCCTGCACCCACAGACACACCTGGCCCGTGACCATACTGCTGTGGCAGGAGCTTTTTGGGATGAACATGGATCTCTGCAGTTGTTTCTCAGATCTAATATATACCGAAGACAGAAAAGTCTTTATTTACTTAATCATTTTAGGTAAGGCCTTGCTAGGGCTACATCAGCCATGGGTTATATGGTGCTCTGGAATTAAGTTGTCCATTCAGATTTACCAAAAAAAAAAAAATACACAACTGGACAAGTTCATAAATTTTTTTGTCAAACGACTTCTATAACTCACTCAATTCATACTCAATTCCATATCAAAAGCTACCAAAAGCACCCAGCTTTACCCCCTAGCCCAATAACATGCTGGCCGATTCCCGCAAGAGGACGTCAGGCACTTTAGGGCACTCCAAGTCTCAGAGGCAGGAATCTCCAAATTTCATCAAGCAGCTTGCAACTTCTGCACTGCCAGGAGCTGTGCTTCCAGCACAGGTCGGGCACTAACCTGCAAGAGACACAGGCACCCCAAAGGGCAGAAGAAATAGAGGGATTTGGATCAGGGCTGGGAGGTGGGAGCCGCTCATGCTGAAGGGCAGAGTGACCACGCTGCCTCGTGCTTGCCATCGCCTCCCAGTCTGCCCACAGCCCCCTGCTTGTCTTTGGGTTTTTGCTTTCTTTTGCTTTTTGCTCAACGTACAATAGATTCACACATTTGGACCCCGTATTTCCCCTTCTCCCCACCTCTATCTGGTGGTCACAGCGTGACGTTTTGCTGGTTCCCCCCCATGCCACATGCTCCAGCACACTCCGCAAGACCTACAGGCAGCTGACGAAGCCAAGCAGACCGATGCCATGACCTGCAGCAACACAACCTGGCTGTGCACGCTGTTTGAGCATCCTGAGGCCCACTGCCACATATTGTCCAAAGGGTTTGACCAAGGTACATCTCCTCGCTCTGCGATGCTGCCAAATGCAAGAACTGAGGCAAGGTCCCTGCTAGTACTGCATGGTGCCCCATAGGCGGGCACATCTATGGACTGAAGTGTACTTACAGCAACTCTGTGACAGTTACCAAAAACAACCTGAGCTGATCTATTTTGCTCTTTTCTGCCACTGGAGGGCATTCATTTCCCTTACAAAACTTCCTTAGCGCAGTCTGCAGGCAGCAGGGATGCCGCAGAAATGCCCTGGGTGAGTTGTTTTCTCAACTCCCCCACTTCTGGTGCCGTGCTCTGTGTGTTGGAAGAAAGTCACTGGGAGGACGCGCATCTCGGGGTGCAGGCAAGCAGCCGGTTCGTGGGACAGACTGGAAGCAGATTGGAGTAAAAGAAAAATTAAACAAAAATCTAAAACAGGGAATTGTGTGGACGGTGGATGCTTGGCACCAAGTTTTTCACCCTACAGACCGCTCCCGTGGGTCGGCACTCATCGTTGGCTGTCCATCAGCTCGGCTGGTCCCCTGCATCCCAAGATTCAGGAAGGCTTTTGGTTTCCGGGGTGAAAGTTTGGCAAGGATATGAGATGGGGGAAGAGAGGGAACCAGCTATAAATAAACCTAGCTGTATTCACCCAGTGCATACATGGAAGGAAGACACTTGTGTATCAGTCCAAGACATAAAACCAGCACGTTAGCACTTTGGAGTCTCAGTAGCTAAGCATGAGAGAGGAAACAACTGGTAAGGATCCACAGGACTGTGCAGCCGTGCTCCTCAGGGCCACCCCACTCAAGGCTCCGAGGAGGCAGGCAGCTCACAGTCACCCAAAAAGCAGCGATGACAGCACCCGCTGGCTGCCGTGCCCCTCACCAAGAAGCCTCTTTGCCACCCCGAGCAGCCAGAAGAGCTGCAGGAGGAGCAACTCGTTTATCCTCAGCTTTGCAGAGCCCTGTCAACAAGTGCCCCAGCTCCGGAAGCTCGCGCTGGTGAGGATTACGTGCGGAGCTAAATATCCTTTCAAGTAATCGCCCTAAGGGTGCGTGAATAATACGAGCTTTCGACTGGGGAGGAAAGGGGTAGGAGAGGGAAAAAAAAAACAACAACATATTTCATGAGCACTTGTTGAGACAGTCTGCTGCTCCGCATTCCCCAGCTCTTTGTTTTCAACATCCCTGGCAAATCGTGCTGGCACCAAATGACAGCCCTCTGTAACAGCATCCATCCCCCCGGGAGGGGTTATTATTATTATTGTGTGCAAGTTTTTTTTTCTTTTTTAAATAACTTTCCTGCTTGACATGTTGTATAGTGGTTTTTGTTGTTGTTGCTGTTGTTGCTTTTAAAGTTAGTCAAGGCTCAAATGGGTTCACAAGCTGTAATCATTCATTCTTTCAACTGCTGAAAAAAATTAAAAGCTGTACTTGGATTCCAGCACAAACCCTCTTTTTTTCCCCCTTCACTGCAGAATAACATGAAAGTGTAGAGGGGAACATTTAATCAAGTCAGGCTGAGGGACAACAAATGATTTGTGTTACCCTCAGGTTTGGGGTGCAGGTGAGAACGCTCGGGAATATAAAACTCTCTACAGGGCATTAGCTCAGTTCCAGTCCTACTAAAAACTTTTTCAGCAAAACACCAGGCTGAAGTGGAAGGCACGAAGCACAGGAGCTAGAGCAAAGAAACCATGGCTTATGCTTTGTCCCAGGTGCTTTTGCATCCCCTTCCCCTGCCTGTGCTCACTCCACAAACGCACTGTGAGCTGTACACACGTTCACCACGTTACTTATTTACCAGCAAGATTTTATTCAGCTCTTATCTTGTTTGTAGGCAGAAAAGGATGAGAAGGAAAATACAGTTATATTCAGCTCAATCCTATCACAGATTGCAACTCAATTGTCCACTCAGAAAGACGGCTCGGAGCCTACATCTGGGGCACGGGTCTGATGTCTACAACCACTTCTGTCTGTAAATAACTTTGCCATTAGAAAAAGAGAACGCAGCCCGCAGTATGGGCACCGGCATGCACCGTACAGGTATTTATGGCATACGTGGTACCTGCTTGTCACCACAGCACCAAACTTGACCTGGGAGGTTACTACAGCACAGAGTGACTCGTCCAGTAACTTTCAATACCATTTATTACCACCTGGGCGGTAGTAATTATATATGGCAGCTTTCACACATTAATTACTTCTTATGAGAACTCTTCTCATAACTCGAACTCATAAAGTTAAATTATGTGTATGTATATATAGACTTATCTACATATCTATATATAGATGCACAACACATACACATTATTTTTCTATCTATCTTATCTCCTGGAAAATTAAATAGACCAAGACGCAACAAACATAACCAAGTTAAATTAAACATTATTAAAATTTATGATGGTTCCTGGTCAGCTAAACACAGTTGCAAACCACTGTTGTAATATAGCAGAATTCCAATGAACTTAGCTGCAATAACTTGTTCTTTCTTCACAGTCCATCAAAACTTTCTTGGGAATTAGCCTGCAACATACGGACAATAGAGCCATATATCTTCAGCAATAAGTTCACTAAAACAGTCTCAGTGTTTTAGCTCCAATTTCCCTGATGCAGTAATATTTTACTGGCTCTCCCGTTAAGTGTTTTGGGGGAATACTTGGGGCATTCAAATAAATGCTTTGGCTAAATAAAAATAAATCTCCAGATTCAAGCATGTGTTTTGCTTCCTTGGTTTTGAACAAGATGAAGTACCTCAAGCCTTCTCAACATTGAGAAACCTTGGTTCATTGAAAGATTAAAGTTTGTTTGTTTGTTGTTTGTTTTTTTCCCCCGAGTTTGAATTTTTAAATCTAAATAATTGCAACATGCAAAAAACACAGAATCTAAAAAACCTTTAGTTTCAGCATTGCTTTCAAAAGGAGATCGTATATATTTAATTTCTTTGCTGGCAGAGATGTTACTTTTCGTATGTTTGGCGCAGTAATGGTGTGATCAGCTATGTCTTAGGGTTTGGATAAATGAACAAGTGTCAAAGGATGTGCTGCAAAGTGTTGAAGTGCAGTCAGCATGCAGATTTCTGTCTGAAATGCCTGGCACTACTTTCTTTCACTTGATTCTAGAAGTAATTATTAAAAACCATGTGAAATGCATTTTCAGACAATTGAACTTAGTTAACAGTACCCTTGCCATGATTCGCTGCACAGAATGAAGAGAAATGCAAATGTACTGCGCTTTTTAATGTTCATTTTCACACAAGCAAAGCAGGGAAAAACAAACAAACAAACACGTTGGCACGTTTCATTATGCCATACCCAGAAAGGAAGATGTCACCTACTGGTATCACTGAGAATTCGGTTTTTAAAACATTTCATAGCAAATAAATTTTGCTGTTCTCCCATCTGGCCTGTATCCTCCCAAAATACAACTATTTCCTGTCTCATCATGCAGCAGCACTAATGCTCCAGCATTTCAAAAGAGTTAGACATGATGATGGGGAGACCTGGATATGTCAATAATAAATATTTCCCTTTTAATCAGTATCAGAAAGTATTTTTAAGAGACTACTTATTAATAATACTTCATTATTTTTGTTTTTGCTCATATATACATACGGTGGCAAGATGTGGTGGAAAAAAAAAGTTTCTCTAGCAGTTACCTAGATCATTGTACCCCTAAATGCTTCAGTGCATCCAAGGAGGAACAAATGCTTGCAGTTTGATTCAAGCACAGCAAGTTTATTTCCTCTTTCTGTCTTCTAAATGCACATTACTTCCTGTACATCGTACCATATAAAAACATCTAAAATATGTTTTACAGCCCTGAATGACAACTATCAATGCTACAATAGCCTAAGCTGACCTGAATGCTGTATAACCTGAATGCTGTAACCTTAAAATAGTTAGAAATATCTTTTTAAGCTTTTCTTTACAAAAACAATCCTAGAAACTGGCATGCTGAATGGAACACAATCCACTTATAAACAAGAACTGGACCCAACACAAGAATTTGGCTGAGCAATCTGGAAGAAAAATAAGAAAATCTTCACCTAAAATGTACTAGTTAGGAACTGAAGAACCAGATTTGTTCTGAGCTGAAGGAGAACGAGGTACCTTAGAGCTGCCCATCTGGTCTGTTACACCTGAAAGGCACTGAATGATACACGCTCGCCTCTGAATCAAGGGAGCTAACAATCCATACCCAGACAAAAAAAAAAAAAAAAAAAAAAAAACACCACAGTTTAAACTCAGTGCTAGAGAAAGACCTACACAATTTCACCAGTTTATTCCCATGAAATCTTCACCCCGAGTTTCTCGGGCACGTTTGTCCAAGCACTAAAGCTTAAATGCATATTTCTATTCAGTTTCATATAGCATTAAAGAAATTTGGTCCCTAAATGTTTCTTGTTTCAGTTCCCAAATATTTGAAACCCTACAAAAGCATCCTACTTGCAGATACATCAAATAAGTCAAAGGTCAGGAGTTCATCGAAAACATAAGCCAGACCAGCAGTGCTGACAATTGACACAGTGACAAGTGAAGGGACAAATACAGAAGATAAGAAGGTACAAGATACTTGGACTCTTATTCCTGTGCATGAAAGAGGCTAAATGCATAGTGAAGACTGCATGCTATTCGTTCCTGACATAGGGTAAGCACCATACTGGAAGATCAAAACCCTCACGTATACTGGGCCAGACACAGCCAACCCTCCTCTTAACTTTCTTGAGTTTTAAATGCAGCTTCTGGGGTTTAATCTGCTCTTCCAATTTTCTCTGCTTTTGTGTTTGCTGTAAACTATTTACAAAGCTTGACAACAGGGTGAGAGAAAGCTACAAACCTACGAAGATATGCCTGTGGAACAACTGAGAATTGTGAGCAAAATATTGCTACTTTCCAGATTTGCCATGACAGCAATTTTTTGTGTATTTTAACACAGCAGTCACTAACAAAAAAAAAACACCCTGAATTTGCAAACACACACACAAAAAAAACACTTCTTACCAAAAGCATAGGTCAGAAAGTAATGAACCTTTTATTTCCTCAGATACACAGACTGATGGAGTATCATTTCTAATTTCCATCCTAAGAACGCAGTGCTAATGTATGCCAAGCAAAACTGATCTTCAGACACGTCCCCCTTATTCTCATGCTTAGCTGTTCTCTGGAAAAAATTCCTTACGGTGTTTTCAACACCTGCCCCTTGACCGTCATCACACACCTTTGGAAAACAAGGTGGTGACAACTGAGAGTTTGGTTTTTAACATCCCTTGTGCTTTCTTCTGTTATCAAACAACGCTGCCATGTCTCAGCAGGACTTGAACCCACACATTCAGAGGTCAGAAGTTAATGAAGGAAAGCAGAATCTGATAAATAAATTACAGACCATATCAGGGCTCACACCTCAGTTGGCTCCTGACATGGTTGCATCCTTGTCAGACTGCTATAGTGAAGTTACAGGGGCCTCTCTTTTGGCTTTAGGCTTTTAGGAAAACTTAGGAAAAAATCTAGTAAAGTTCTTGTTGAATATGCTTACTTTGATACCATTTGTACCTGAGATTCAAAGGTCTGCTTTGGCATTAATAAGCATTCAAAATTAAATCATGTTTTTTTTCACTGTACGAACTCCTATGCAGGAAAAAAAAAAAAAAAAATGGAAATCATATTTCAGGGTGCTGCATCTCCCAGTTAAAAATAAATAAGTAAATAATGCAGTACAAAGGTGAAAACACCAACACAGATTCCTTTCCACCAGCCTTGCTGTGTACCACCTCAGCGATTCCAGCATGACATTGCCTACGATATTCAGGTCCGCGCATGCCCACAAACCAGTCCTGCAATCTCAGTTCATTTTAGAAGCTCACCTGCCTACCAGTGACTCATGTAAAAAGGAATAACCAGAACTAGGAGGAGGTAGTACAGATGCAACGCTTTCATGGTTAAGCCACAGCCCCTCAGATTGTTCCCACAGTCTCATGACCTGCCTTAGCTTTCATTTGAAAAGGAAGGAAAGCGTTTACTAGTTTCAGCAGAAGTATGTTGTAGCTTTTGGATTAGTTAATACCACCTTAACAAATCATGGTTTAAGAGACACTGAATACTGCCTGAACATGGTGATTGATGTTGGCCTACAACAACTCAGACAAAGAAGAAAGGTACCTTAGAGTTTGGTTTTGCAATGAAGGTCACTTAAGGGTTCACTGTTGTTTCATACGTCAGCGGCTGCAGCGCAGCACTGGAAGATAGAGAACTGTTTTCTAGTCCTACTGCAGATAGCCTGCGTGATCTCAGGTCAGCCAGATAACCTCCTCATATCTCACATCCAAACCACAAATCACTGTTTTGAGTCATTTCTGAGAGAATAAATAAACCACATTTCACACGTTGCTCAATCTAATCTTTTTTACCTCACAGCAGCCAATGTTAAAATCCAGCTCTCCTTTACACTAACTAAAAACACTCCTGGAGGCGCCGAACCACCTGGAAAACCCTTTCATGCACAAACTTTCTCAATTCACAGAGGACAACAAGCATTTAATGCTGACTTTAAACAGCCAGGGTCCTTCTCCAGCAACTTTAACAGGAACAGCCAAACTCTCAGGCGTCATTCACTGCAACTGTTTGCAGGCCCCAAACCAAAACCAGTCAGCAAGTTTTCATTCACATCCACAGTAAATCACAAACCTGATCAATTAGGAAACACATAGGGCAATTATTTAAAACTCCCACCCTTACTGATAAGGAAACTGGACTTACTTTCTGATGAAATGAAGGCTGTGATCTCCCCAGCAGCAGCAGTGAGAGCTACAGGCAGGCTGCTGCCAGGGCCTGGCGTGGCCACGAGGGCGGTAGCACCAGGTGCCCTAGTGACTTGTCATTAGAAACTGCAGCTGTGTGGGGAGCACAGGTTTAATAGGAAGCAAGTGGTCCTGCATACACAGAAGAGACGAGACACTAGACATTCATGCCTAACTTTATTTTATTCCCAGCTAAACTACTTTCTGTTAGCAGATGCTCCTCCGGGTCCATTTATTAGCGTGCCTCAGAGTGGTGGCTACAGCTGCCCACTACAATATTGTCTGTGTGCTCACCAGCACTGGGTATAGTCCAAAGCTGCAACACAGCAAACACTCATCCTGTTTAACCTCACATGTAATCCCATTGAGATCTGCATATGAGTAAAGTCAAGCAACCACGAGAGCCCAAGATCAAAGTTAAGCCCAGCCTGAACTGCCCAGCCCATGCTGAGGCAGCAGAGGCCTACTTCCAGCAGTTGCCTGCCTGCAGTCGGGGCTTTTTCTTTTTCCTTGTAGTCTGGTTTACACTTTAACCCAGAATCTGCCCATAAAATCCAGCATGGCAATTTTGCAAAGTTTAATTGTAGCAAAAATCATAAAGGCTGCATCAGTTGGTGCAATAACAGATGTTTTCTAAGGTGCCTTGAAAGCCCAGAAGGAAATAAGGGGACAACTTCTGGGAGCGAAGACACCTCAGGAACATGAAGAATGATCACCAAGGTCATTTTTTCATAAAAAGAGGATCTGCATAGCAGAAAGAGAAATAAAAAAAAAGTTTTAGTGTGATGTTCTGGAACTACTCAGAACATATTGTTTTCTAGCTGAAAAAAAGTAATTGCCCAATATCTTAATTTTTGCATATATAAGAGAAGCTTTGTACAGAATTCAAAATAACTTTCTTGTTGTAGAAACAGGCTAGAAACACATAGGTCAACATCTCTTGTTAAGCCTTCCAAGTAAAACCACATGCAGATTTTAGTTTGTGTGCATTTCCTCGAGCCATTCCAAGGGAAAAAAAATTATGGGGTAAAGGGAAATTTAAAAACACAAGTCCAGCTATATAACTCCCAGAAATTATCAACTCAAATGAACTGACCGTGTCACAGAGTAACCCTCAAGAGGTGCTTAGTCACACTGCTAAAGGAGATGAAATGGAAAATACAGTAGGGCTGAAGACACCCAAATAAAAACGGAGCTATATTCTGACAGACGGTGGGTCACAAAGCAGATGAAGGCACACTATACTTCACAAAGACAAACACAGTTCTTGAATTGCTTACAGACTGATTCAGGCAAACATCCACATAAGTCAATATACCAAAATCCACCCAAACTCAAATCTTGACCTCGTCTGTTTTCCCTCTTTATTGCTGAAGTGTTCAGAAGGGGCCCACACAAGTGTTAAAAAGAGGGATATTTGACAGCAGGTTTTGAATGCACAAGATCCTTCAGAAATATGATAGTATTTGAGAAATGATTTCACCAGGGAAACCAGAACATTCTGTCCTGAAAAGCTGGGACATGTCATTTTGAAAATGTTATTTTGAATGAATTTAAATTAATTAAAAAAAAAAAAAAAAAAAAAAGAATGAAAGAAAAAAAAGGAAAGAAAAAGGCTTATTTAAAGAGGTAAAAAAAAAAAAATCCTGAAAAGACAATTAAATTTTTTGTAACAGTTTAAGCAGACATTTCATTCACGAGAACTGAGGTTAAGGGATGAGATCTGGGTCTCCTGCTTGCAGGCAGGAGCACTGTTGGCATGGCAGCTGCTTTTGGGGTGCTGGCAGAGGCCTCCTCCCTCTCCCAGACAGGCAGCACTGGCTGTGCCAATGCCACACGCTGCAGCTGTAATGAAAACCAGGCCAAACATGCAGAATTTGAAAAGACAGATGAATATTTTTCATGCCAGCTTTATCTTAGGTCATGCCACTGATGTCAGTACTAAGTGCTTCAAGGACGAGGATGGTCACAGCCCCCAGTGGGCTCTGTCTCTGCAGTGCTGGCACAGAAGGAGCACACACCAAAGGATTTTCTGGCATACAAGTTCTCTCCTCAAACTGATGGTCTCCTTACAGAACATCAGGAGAGCTTAGCCATGCCGTAGGCAGTTGGGTGCCCTGTACAGGATCTGACTGCATTAAGATTAGATCAGGCTAGGGCTGAAGGAAGGGCAGGAGGGTGATGGAGGACAGCAGTGCTGTCTGAAATGAGGGATCTTGTGCTATAGGTGTAGGACAAGCTGGAGCAAGAACTGTCAGGAAGTAGGACCGAGACAAGTCCTCTGTGGTCATGGTTCAAAGCATCACTCAATAGCCCAAAACAGCCAGTGGGGTTTTCGTATGTAGTTGATGGGCAGCAGGCCAGGCTCATAGGCCAATCCTTGTGTTTAAGGAGACCAGGTGTGGTCAGGCAGTTATATCTGCCTGCCCCACTGCAGTCTAACAGGGCCTGACACTTAGTCACAGACACCAACACGCCTACACACCTTCACAGGAGCTGCCTGTGCTGCCGAGCCCATGCCGAGGCTTGAGGAAAAACCAAGTGAGCAAACAGCAAGCACAGGTGTCCCCGGACACCTGGTCTGAAGGAATCCACAGGCAAGGGATAGAGGGCTGCCTTGTCCCGAGCCCAGGAAGAGTGATAGAGGCACTGCCCACGTGCCCTGTGTGGAGAGGACAAGACAGGGGGTGCCTAAATGCTGTATGGGTGCTGAGGATTGAATCTCTGTGCTTGAAATTGCGTGTTCCCAGCACACCCCACAGGGAATATATAAAAAATCACTAACAGGAAAAAGGGGAGTTTAACAGGCTGGAATAATAACTGATAAGGAAGAGAGAAGCTGTTGCAAGGAATACAGCGTGATAAAAGAGGAAAGGGAAGCATTTACGGCAGAGAGAGGCCTGGAAAGCTCAGGATAAAAGCAAGCAAACCAGCCTTATAGAACTGTAAACAGCCCTGAAAGTGACAGTTTGGGCACAAATTCACAGAGGGAATTCTGTAGGGCAGATCTTAGCAAAGCGCACCTACTTCTTAGGGCTACGTGGTCTTAAGGCATTCCCCAAAGTTTCCTTATCCAGTCAATCCAGAGAGAGAGCTGCAATTAAATTCCTGACAGCCAGCCCATGAAACAGGGCAAGGGGGCATGTGGAGGGCACTAAACTAGCAAGCAGGAAATGCCAAAGAAATGTCCCTGAAATAATCTTTCCCAGGCTGAGAGCTGTAAACCATGCAGCTGTGAGACCCAAATCATCACAAACATGGAACAGCTTTCTGCACTGAAAATCCTACCGTCTGTATGAGACTGATTTATTTTTTTTTTAATGTTGCTTTCATAAAATGGGCTAACGGCTCTCATAGTCCTTTAGGTTGTGGAAAACCAACATTACTGGCCCTCTGTGGCGTGATAGGATTCAGCTCTTCTCCTCGGAGGGTACTTCAATGGTTCAGTTGCAAGTAACCTCCTCCCTTGAAATCCTTCCCTTGCAGGGCAGCAGACCGTGCTTGTACCACCTTCCTCTCCTGCTCCAGGCATGCCCTCTCTAAAGGGCAACCCAGTTGCAGAAGATTTGAGCAGCAAGTCTACTCCTTCCCTGTGCCTTGAGTAGCAAGTACACTTCTAAGTAATGTGACTTTAAGCCTCTTAGAGCAAGAAGCAGCACTGGCTTCTGGGTTAATGCCCTATTCCCTCAACTGTCAGAGAGCAGGTACCTTTCAATTCTGGAGTTTTTTGGCTCACACATGAGTGTAGTTGCTTGACTTCCTATCCGCAATATAGCTTGCTCCTTGTTCAGGATGTAAAATGAAAGGCAAGATTCATGAAAGACTCTGCAGAGACATCAGTGGAACAACAGAGTGGAAGACAAGTACTGCTGGACATAAAACAGCACCAGAAAACCAGCTGAGGTAGCCAACACTGAAGGTGTAGTGAATAGAAAACACAGGGGAAGCAGAAAGGACAGACGCTATACACAGCTTCTAAGAAAGAATCAACAGAATTTCACAATGTTGTTTACTTGATTCGTTTTAAGTATGTTCTGCTCCATTTCCATGCAAGATCAGTCTTTGCCAAACCTCTGCTTCCCATGGGGCTGTCTGCTGGTTGGGTCAGTTTATTGTTCACAGAGATATTTGGGTTACCCAAAGCCAGTGGTGAGATCTGGAAACGGTCCCTTTTGTATTTAACGAAGAAATACAAAAGCTGCTGTTGATTAGCTCACATTTCTGACTGCACATTTTTATATCCAGCTTGATATGCTGGATGTTCTCAGCGTGATTCATCTGGAAAAATAGCAATTTAATGTAGAAGGGCATGTTGGAGCAGGCAGAAACATTTCAGGGAAACATAGATTTAGTCAGAGGATTTAAATATCAACATACAGAAAATTATCTGTCTTTGTCTGGATGAAGAATACTTTTACAGGCTAGGACTCTTAAAAGTAGTCAAAGGGAAGTAGGCATCCAAATCCCACCAGATTTTTTCAAAGCTCTTTTAAAAATCCCATCCTGGAATGTGAGTATCAGGCTAGACTAATGGATCAGATCCAAACATGCATAAGTGAGGGTAGCCTCAATGTGGAATCACGAAAAACAGGGAAAGAAAATACCTCATGAAGTCATCTCGTTTATCCCCCTGCCCCGGGCAGGATTATCTATACCTATATCATTCGTGACAGATGTTTGTCTAACGTGTTTTTAAAGACCTCCAAAGACGGAAACTCCAATATTTTATTATCCTGTTAGAAAGCTTTTCCCTATTGTTTAACCTGCATCTTTCTTCCTGTAGCATAAGATCACAACTTTCTATCACATAAACCATGGGCTTTTAGGAAAGACTATTTCTGTCCTTTACACAGTTTGATTCTACCTTCTACATACTTGGGGATTATCTCTGTGCTATCCAAAGGCTTCTCTTGTAAAAGCTGAGCTATTGAAACTTGATTAGCTCTTACCTCCTTGGTCATGTTTGAGACCTCCATAATTATACTCAAGGCTTCTCCTTTGAATCTTTCCAACTGGTCCACGTCCTCTCAAACTGCAACACCAGAGAAGTTCAGCCAAGTTTTTTTCCAATGCTGAGAATAGCAGAAAGATGGCATATATATCAGGTATATCTCGATATATATCAAGCAGGCTACATTGTTCTTTGTGCAATTTGGTATTCAGTATTGCACTCCATCTTTTTTCTCCTCAGCAGCATGACTTTTTTTTGACTCATTCAAGCCACAGAAGAAAACCTTTCCCAACTTAGAGTTCCCCCCCCCTCCTTCTTACATGCTGCTTATCCTGGCCGTCCACCTCATTAAGCAATTTTTCTTTTATAGGATCTCTTACTTCAAATCCTAGGTAGCAAATTCCAATTGACTTATTATTTAAAATAGATCTAGCTCCTATGGAGCTTGCTCAACTGCCAACGTGGTGCACTGTGAACAGAACACTTAGCAATTATAGAAATGATCCCCTCTGTTTCCTTCCAGCCTGTACAATTTAAAAAAAAAATGCACACAAAAAAACACTAGAACATAACAATAACCCTAAATAGACTATACAACATCAGCCAGTCTCAGTTGTTCATTATAATCATAACCGGCTTGTAAGGTTTCAGAGAAGGTCATGTCAGCTATTTAGGAAATTAGCATGATGTTAAACGTATGTAGTTATTATTCTTAATTGGCAAGTTTGATTATCAGCTGTAAACACAACCTGATTTTAAGCTAAAGAAACCTTGCGATGAAATTCCCCTGCTAGATAGTCTGCAAAGAGAGATGTTTTCAGCATATGCTATGTTTAAGCATATGAACTGCTGTTCACGTTATCATTAATCATGCATTGCAGTGGATGGTACAATGTATGCAAATCCTATATTTACAGTTCTCTGTTAATTGCATGGTGCAGACAGAGCCACCCTTCTCAGGGCTGGGAGCCTGGGATGTGTGGGCTGCAGCTTAGCATCAAGAGCCTGGCCAAATCAAAACTGGCTAATTTGTTGTGACTGTAATTGGTGCTGTTACATATTTAATAGCCTCAGTTACCAGAACATAACGTCTCGGTTTCTGTGTATATTTCCCAGTATAGACAGTCATATATGCATTTTAATTTCTAAATATACTGCATTCCCAAGACCTACTCTAAAATAATATAATTGTTATAAAATCATGCTTTCAGAAACTTGAAAGTACGACAAGCTTGTCTGAGGAGACTGGAGAGGGTATCCCTTTGTCCATTCACGATAAAAACAGTCACTGTGTATGCCTGCAGAACCTCTGTCCCTTTCATGGTGGACATTTCTGGAGCTATTTAATACAGACTAATTTTATTTATTTATTTTTTTTGGCTACAGTTTTTACACTACACTAATTACAAATCATATCTGAAATATCTTATTGATTTCCTCATGGATATTTCCAGCATGCGTCCACCACAGATGGACATTTTTAAGGCAGCCAAACACCAAGTTCACCAGGAAACCTAGAGGAGCTGGGCCATAGGTATCACTGCAGCTTTGGGTACACGGTGCTACTGTCCAGCTCCCGCTGATGCCAACTGCCCACTGTCACCATTGTGACTGCTGTCCCAGGGCAGGAGCTGTGCTGAGTACACAAAGCACCGAGCAAAGGACCAGGAGGCTCCAAATCCGCACTGCAGGTCCTTTTATTGTGCGTTTGGAGCTTGCAAACAAAAATGACCATGAATAGAGCTAACTGGGATGGAGGTGGACTAGCACGGACTTCCTGAACTACACTGAAGAAAGCTCAGCTCCACCTGGCACTACACACTGGTACACACATGACCCATGGGATGGCAGCGTGGCTGGTGGTGGTCAGGGCAGCTGCACTGGGGCTCAGGGGAATTGGGCACAAAGGTTTTGAACACAGACACCTCGGCTCTTTCCAAGCTCCAGGTCCCACACTAGCCACCATATGCCCCTGGGAGGATGGTGCCACTCGGTACCCTGGAAAAGATTCAGTAACTACATAGATGAGTAAGAATTGATACTGCAGAATGTTGTGTCATTCATTGGAAATCATTCTAGCAAATGATCTCACCATCCTAGTTGCCATTCACCTTGCTAGACTTCAGCAACAGAGCAGAGGCTCGTGAGTGTTTTTTTGTTTGTTTCTCAAGTGTGCATGTTCCCTCCCTATGAGAATATCCTCCAAGTATCTGAATCTCCGGCTGCAGAAGCTGTTGTTAACTTGCAGAGACCAAGGTTTGTTATCAGGCTTAAAGCAAAAAGTACCCTCGAGTCTGTTCTAAGACACCAAGCACATTTGTTTGCCTACTATGTTTTTCAATAAAGTCCAACTGGCCTCACAATGAACTGGAATTTCAGTTCAGCTGTCCATCCAATACTCAAAAGCGAAGCAGGCTTTTACTGAGCACTCACAGACCCTCCCAGGCCCCTGCCCAGCAAGATGTGTGCAGCGCTGCTGGAGACCTTAGCAATGCTCTCCAGGCAGGATTAGATAAGATGTGAGATTTTGCCTGCATGAGTCAGCCACCTCACCCTGTTTCTTTGTTAGTGACTTTAAGACCTTGTCTCTACTTGAAAGATATACCTGTAAAACAACAGTGCACATGGGATGGAGCTTAGACCAGAGCCCAAAATGAAGTTATAACAGGAAAACCTTTTTCTTTTTTTTCCCCAATGTAACCATGCTTACAAGGACAGTTACAACATCCCAAGAACTGTGTCCTATGACTAGCATAACTCAGCAAACATTTCAGTGTAGATCAGGTCAACTGTGCACCCAAGCTGTAAAAACACTGGAGAAATCTACACAGTCATTCATTTTATTTACATTAACAGAGACTTCAACCCTATAGGAGAGATTCTTATCTACCTTGCAAGGTCAGTGCTGATTTGTGTTACAGACCAATTGAAAAACTAAACCCTACTCCCCTCTACTCTGCCCTAACTGTATACAATTAGGACTGAACACTGAACATTTTCCAAGTCACACTTCCAAGTTAGAGTTACCAACCCCCTGAGACCCATAAAATTTTTAAAAGTTCAAAATACTTTTTTTTTTTCAATAGAACTGTCATTAGGTGATTTTCAATAGTGCAGCTATTATAATGTCTGAAGAAATGGAAATTCCTGTACTTGATTTGTACCCGGTTACGTACTTCAAAATTAGAGAAGTCCTTTTGTGTGAGTGTTCAGGCCACTCATAGCAAAACAAATAAGAACAGACACTCCTATGAGTCCTTAGAGATATTTGGGGTCCATAGGTGCATATTACCTTATTTGATACTTATTACAATGGCATCTTACAAATGACAAACTGAGTAACACGAGCTGGGGACACACAGGAAGCCTGCAGCTAATCAGAGAGCTAAACAACACCCTTGGAGTCAAGATGTTAAGGCTACTGGGCACTATTATTTTCTAATGCAACCAGCATTTTCCAGCTGTCTTGTATTTGCAGGTATGTTGCATCAGTGTAGGTGAAACAGCCGAGCATGTGCACTCCCCGTTGTGTGGCACAATACTCCTTGTGGATCTCTTTTTGATTCAGAACTGAAGAGCTCTAAGTCTTCACTATGTTGCCTTTTTTTTTTTTTTTTTTGTATATATTTCTCTTTCCTCTCAGACAGATTTCAGGAAGTTGCTGCTGTCTTATTACAGCTTATTCCAAGCAGACTCATTATATCATAGTAAATGTTTGCACATCTGATCTTGACACTTTTCAGGATTTTTCGATTTACCACCAGGAGGTGCAAATGATCTTCCCAGCTGCACCACTTTGGTGTTCATTGCAATTACCAGCTATATTCAAGGTAGAAAGAGCTTTGTCTATTCTTTCACAGGATTTTTCTTCCTTATTTCCTCCCTACTTGCGGGCCATGAAGGCTTTCAGAGCACTTACCAAATGTGATTTCCTAGCCTGTTTTGGATTGAGCTTTCTCTGGGAGTCAGCTCTGCGTTGCTGTTGTTGCTGGCAGAAATATTTGGTAGTACTTACACATTGGAAAAGTGCATACACCACACCATGGCAGTTAAAACAGATCATTTCTATGGGTGATTTGTTATCTCCCTTTAAACAGTGTGACTGAGCTGTACAATCAGTCCTGGCAAGAGCTGACTGCAAGCCACACAGTGAAAGCCAAGGACCCACCAAATGCCTGGGATCCACTTCTCTAGTGAGTCTGCAGCCAGAGCTGGTCATAGCCCCAAATTATCGGCAGGCAAAAAGGGAAAGAAAGCCCTGTCCTTCTCACTCCGTGCAGACGTGAAACAATAAGGATGGGTGGGGTTTCTGTCCCAACTGCACGTATATTCAAACCCATATTTAAATTTAGCCCTTGTGAGAACTGGCATCTGAACCGAACCCAAAGCTAAGAGAAGGCATTTCTTCCATGCAGGAGCAGCCAAGTATGTAAGATATAATCACAGGGTAAGGACAGGCTCTCAAGATGAGGTGGTCTCACTGGACTTCCAGTGGAGATTGCAGAATTTTTAGTTGATTTAGCTTGTTTCCACCCTTCTAACTATGGAATGTTACAGCAGCAGCTCAGATCTGAATCACAGAAACTCCCTAACACTGACTTGTTTCCAAATAATTTTCTCTTTACCCTTTACACATGGGTGGGGATCCAGTATTACTGCAAGACCAAGTGCGCAGGGCACTCAACAGCACTAAAATAGCCAGTTCCAGCACTGTTGAGAGATACAGTATGTGCAGTGCTAATGTGTCCCATCCCACCTGAGCAACCTGACCTCCAACCTCCTCCACCTATTTTCCCCACAGAAGTGGGCAGGGTCACCTGGATATTCTCTCTGCCTTAGGAGTTAAGTAGCAGAGCGTTAGAAGTAGGTCACACTCAATTGTCTCCCTGTGCAGCAGAGAGCCCCATACCTTGTTCTCTCTGGCAGAGTTGCTGTGCCCAAGTTCCGTAAAAAAGGGGCACCAGCAGGAGAGCCAAGATCTCAGGGTGTCACATAGCACATGCTGCAGCCTCCAGGGTCACGTCCTGGCTTCCTCATGAGACCACTGCTCTGTTAGCAAGAGAAGAGAGAGAGGAAAAAAAGATGAGAGAAGTCAGAAGCTTATAGGTAAGTCTATAGAGAACATGGTCAGGATTAGTTTGCATCAAAAGCAGTACTTTGCAGTACTGTTTTAATATTTTATTTTTTATACCATGAAAGTGTTATGCATGTTTCCTCTACCATTTAGCAATTGGCCAAGTGGAGCAATATTTGAAATTTCCCTTTCTTTTTCTGCCTTGATAATACCAAAACGAAAAATTTGGAAAAGGTTCTCAGTCCCAATGTACAGAAAACTTTGTTTGGGTTAAAATAACATTATTAAAGGGATATTTCCACAGCAATTCAGTAGTCCACTAATGGCTGTGTACCTACGAGCCTGGTCCCTACAAACAGCAACATGTATAGCCCTGTAGTTAGCTATCTGTTCTCCAGTTTTGAACTTGGCATATGCTCCATGTCAAGACTTCAGGGCATAATCAACAAGAAGGTATGGATTCCGATAAAATTCAGAAAACACTAAGGAGAAAATGAGTGTATCTAAGCAAGGCTATCTCTAATACTTTCAACTAACTCTACGCTAAACAGCTCCTGATGGCTTTCATCTCAACTACCATGCATGCTCCTCCCTTTCTTCTAAGGGTGATCTGCTGACATGCTGAAGGGCTTCTTTCCCAGACAGCATGAAATACCCAAGTGGCCAAGGAAGGGAGGAGTAGGCTCATACTGCTGCATTTTAGAGACGGCTACAGCAGGCCCTAAATGTGGGGAAAGAGACCTGAGATACTGATTGAGGAGAAGAGGGAGGTGAAGTCAAAATGAGGTGGAAAACGAAGGATCACAGTTTGGCATTCAGAAGGAGAAAGAAGAAAGGAAAACAAAGATAGAATAGGAGAGAAGAAAATTAAAAAGTCACTCAGTCTCTCTGGACTGCAGCAGACAGCATCACTGTAGGGGGGACAAGTGAGGAGAAAAAGGGGATCGAGGGGCTCCAAGGGTGCGTGCCATGCACAGCCCACAGGCATGGCAGCAGAGGGAACACTGAGGGTTTATTTGCTTTGTGTATGCCAATTGCCAATGCCAAGGACAAACGAGAAAATTGCACATTGACAAAAAGCTTAATTCCCTCCTCATTAGCAAGCAGAAGCACTGACACCAAAGCATGCCGCTCATTAGCTCCAGTTATTTTAACAGTAAATCTTGAGTTATCAGAAGAAAACTCTGACAGCATCACTGAGCATAAAGGAATCTAAATTCACTTATTTGCACCCTCCAGCAAACTGTAAGTACAAAATTGCAGGGTACATTTTTTTCTAAATGTGACCTCTAATTGAAAAAAAAAAAAAGATTATTTTCTAGTGCTGAGATTATTGTCTAGTGCTCAGCTGGGAAGGAATTAAATAGGATCTGAAAAATAGTTAATTAGAAGGGCATGCTGCGGTTGGCAGTTCTGGTTCCTTTTCATCCGTTTTACAGCCATACTGTGAATCAGGAACATCAAGAACTGCTGAGAAATTATTTGCGGAACATCTTTCACTATCCACTGAGCCATATTCCGAGATCTCTCAAGTCAAAAGGATTTTTCTCATTGACTCCAATGGTAAATCACATAAACACGTTGGAGTATTTAATTAATATACATGAGGTGCACAACACAGGAACAACACGAGCATCACTAAGTGGTAACCAGATCACTTAAATTGATATCCCTTTGCTCCTTTCTTGGTTGAAGAGGCTTGTGAAAGCTCCCTAGTCAAAAGTCACTGAAGCAATACAACAATAGAGGAGGGAGACCAAAACACGCACCCCGGCTGACCCACAGCTAGACCAGCCATAGTAATGGAAGTGCTACAGCTAAAATAGAGGTGATTAATTTCTACCTGGCCAGATGTCTGTCCAAGAATGCATCACTTATGAGTAGTCATCCTTTTGCATTAGTGTAATGCAAAACAGTGAGCTAAATGCTTCTGATAATGTTTCCAGATCTATGTTTGGATTACAGGAATATCAGGAGTAATTATAGAGAATTATCTCTAGCAAGAATTCTGGTGGTAAGTTAGGATAAATACAGCACAAACGTACAATTCTTATATATTGGAAGAATGAAACAATATCAAGCTTCAGCTTTTTAATTCTGGGATAGACTTACTGAATTGCCCAGCTACATGTCATACCCAAAGACTTTCTAAGCATCACAAAAAGAAACATGCACTCCTAACATGAGCCAAGGCTAAGCCTCACCTGAGCCCAGAAGAAATGAACCTGAAGGTGCCTGTTGGGTCCTTGTCACCTATACTCTAACCCTAAGATGGACCTGTGCTGGCAGCTGAGCTGAGCAAGCACACCTACCCCAAAGGCCGTATGTAGCCTTGGCAGCATTTAAAATGCTGGTTTACCTGCAAGGGAAGCTCTTCTCCAGAACCAGAAACCAAACAAAACCTTGGGAACATGACACCCGTGTATTCTGGGACAAGATAGCAGCAAGGTATAATTTGAACCAGTTGTAACTTTTCAGATGAAGTTAGAAAACATTTTATTTTTTAAAAAAATATTGCCCTGGAAATAAATAAATGTTTAAAGAAGTTGGTGACCATAACGATGGCTGGATTTCGAAAAACAGAACACAACACAACAGAGAGCATTTGGCTCTTTTCACAACAAACAGCATGTTTCTAATCATCAGCAACAAATGCAAGCTAAGTATTTCAAACCACAACACCAAAGAGAATAAAACTGTACATGCTAATGTACAGCAGACTGTGTTGCTATATGCCCATCTCATCTGTTGTCATGCCAACTTTCTTACTTGTTACCAGCTTCTTTTGTTTGTTTGCACTTTTTATTTGAAATACCTTATTTTTAAAATCACCCAGCAACTCGTATTTAGCTATCCATTCAGATTTCCTAAGAAACTTTGTTCCCTTTAGAGAGCTTAGTGAAATAACCAGTTATTTTAGAGTGTTTAACACCAACAAGCATCACTGAAGCATCACTGGGGAAATTCAATTTGAAAACTTTGTACCCAGCTGGCTTTCTTAAAGAGGCAGTTTAGTATTTGGTGGCATTCCCACTCCCCTACTCTTTTTGTAATACAAAGCTAGAGAGGAGCATGATGAATACCAGTTGCTGGCTGTACCGTGCCTGCCTCTTTTTCTCCTTAAGGAAAGAAGTAGACTGAAGAGCACGAAATATGAAGTTGCTGCTGTCTGCCAGGCTGACAGCCTGTCTGCCTACAAACCTAGTAATTCATGCAGTGCGTGCATGATGCAATATTAGCGACTTTTGCTTTTAGTATGCAGTTAGCATGCAGTTTGCTTCAGTATGCAGTTATAGTCACGTGCAGAATGAATGCGTGGGAGATTCCGATCGATGGCTGCCACAGACTCATCTTGCTGGGTCTCATTAGCGAAGGCCGTAAAAACAGCAACAAGTGAAAACGAGTCAGAATGAAAATGTATTAGAGCCTGCCATATTTTCAGTGCACAATTCAATGATTTCCCACTTACGCCAGGGAGGAGACTCTGCAGATGAGGCCTCTGGAGGCCACTCAGAAATTATTCCTGGCTCTTCCCCAAACTCCCTGTGTGATCTTGTCTAAGCTAGTTTATTCTTCCATACCTCAACCCTCTGTGTAGCTGTAAAACGCACCCTAAGTCTCTCTTGGCAAAACAAAAGTACAGCGCTTAGGTAGGATTAATCAACTGCACAAATTCAAAATACAGAGTGATTAGCTAGGGTTAGACCTGTTATTTTTCGTAACAGGTCTTGGAGGTTGCAATGGATCACCAGCTGAGCATGAATCAACCATGTAATCTGTTCTGAAAAAAACCAAACACCTCACTGGGACACAAACTGGAGCAGAGCATACAGATCATGCAGCAATCCTTCATCTGCCAGTACACCCCAGCTGAAGATCTGTCGTCCCGTTTTGGATGCATTTTAGGAAAGATGAACCACTAGAAAGACTTTTAAGCAAGACGAGAGAGGGAGACCAGAGGCCCAGAACAGCTGACCTATAAGAGCCTTAATTAATTGCTGTCATCTAGCCAAAAAGAAAAAGCAAGCTGAAGAAAGGAGGACTAAAATAACAGCGCTCCAGGTTGTTGCAAGACAGAGCAAATAATCTCCTTTCTGATATCTTTGGTGGTTAGGAAAAGACATAAAGAGCTTCGACTGCAGTAAGAGAAATTTATGTTAAACATGATGGGAAAAAATTCTGTGACAGGAAGGGTGGTAAAGCACCAGAATAAATTGCCCTGGGAAGCTGTGGAGTGTCCATCTTTGGAGGCCTTTAAGAACGACTTATACAAACATCTTTTAGGAATAACATAGGGATAGTTAATCTTGCCTTGGGGCAGCATGATAAACTCTGATCTTTCAAAATCCATTCAGCCTGTTGTTCTGTGATAATATCTGTGCAGCTGTCCGGTGTTTGTACAGTACCTAGCCCTCTTCTTTCTTCCTGAAAGACAAACAGTAATTACTAATTAGCTTTATAATCATTATACTTCAAACCATAGTTTTATGCAACTTACACAAACTATAGCTTCACTTTAAACAAAAAAATATGTTCTCCCATTTCCCTACTGAGCTACACTACATTAAGAATAATTGTTTATTTTTCAATGCCATATCTGCAAAATCAGTTCACATGGCTTTACTTGGTAGTAGGAAAAAAGCTCACTACTGCATCGCACACAGTCTTTTTCATTTTCACATGCTCTACTGTGCTAGAAAAAGAAAAAATAAAAAGTAAATATAAAACTTCCTCAAATATCTATTCCACTTCTTAAAAACTAAAAATAGCAAGATTCACAACTTCATCTTTGAATATCTTTTTGCCTTACCTCAGTTAATATGAAAATGACAAGACTGTAACTCTGAATTAATGTAACTAATTAATTAATCTGGGTGTTGTTTCATGTGATATTTATCATTAAAAAATGAAAAGAAAACCACTCCCTTCTTAATATGTATATTTCAACTACTATTTAGACTCTTATATGCAGGTGAAGCTGTCATCATAATTGATCACTTCACCAGTCACTGCCAAATGTTATCATCTCTGTTCAAGTCTGTTAATGCCGTATTTGCTCTCTTTCCAGCCTTACTTCATGTGCATGTAGAGGCAAACCCCCTAACTGGAACAAAAATGATGCAATAAAACAGAAGAGTACTCATGTCGCTAACGGGAAAATTCAACGGCCATGTTATTTTCCTCTCAGAGATATTGCTGGTTGTTTCTATTTAGTTCAGTGCTTTGCTATTAAATTGACACCCAAACCCCACTAGGCAATGATAAATTTCACCAATGTTTCATTTGTTGTAGTCTCAGATATACCCTTATGCCTGGCAGCAAAGGATGTGGTTCAATTCAGTTCTCATTTTTTAGGATTCTGTACTGCATCTGGATGTCTACCCAGCAAAGTAAAAAGAACCAGAGCCCATCTCTGCTTCAGCGTAAATCTGACTTTGGGGAATCGAATCCCATCAGATTTCAAAATAGACACACCACACTGACTTTTGAAGTAATGTAATTTGACAGTGATCCACCATCAGCTTATAAAGGGGCCTGGATGAAGAACAATATGCTAATAGGGTGCCAGTTATACACTGTTTTCCCAGATATTATGCTGGTCTACATGTATTTTGCTATACTCCTACATTATGTAGGAAATGTCACAAGTGGTGGTGGTTTTTTTGTGACTAGTGAGATATTAGATATCTTAAGGCTTTGCTCTTAAATGCATGATCATTTCATCTTTCATTAAGGAAGAGGAACATTTTTCCTACCCTAAAGGATGCAAAGGAATCCCTAAAACAGCCTCTGATGTCATATTATGTGACGTAGCATCTTGAAAATTTGTAAAGAAAAGACTTGTCCATTGAGCCAATAAGGATCTATTGACAGGTAGTATTAAGACTAAAGTACTTAAAGCTTTTTATATGCCAAAATTCAGAAGGTAAATCACAAATAGCAATCTGAGTTAATACTAAGGAAAGAACAGGGAAAGGACAGTTTAGATAGTACTTAGGTAGGTTAAATATGTTCAACTCATGCTAACACATACAAAAATCTGAGCAAGATTGCTAAGATCCCAGAGCCCCTGGCAACTGCCTATCTCTGGAAATCTCTGGAGGACCGACAACATATCAGAAAGCTGCAGAAGGGAGAAAACGGTGATTATTCTTACAAAGGAACAAAACCAGAGCAGCTGGGAATCTGCAGGCCTGACGACATACTTATCAAACAACACTGGCACATATAATTAAATAATCTATTTGTGAGCACTGAAAAGAAAATAGGTCCAGTAGTGGCAGTCAGTGTGAACCCCTGTTAAGAGCTAATAGTATCAAACTACTGTAATTTCCCCCTATAATATGGTATCAGGCTTTGTGGGTGTGCAGAGGAGAATATATCCCATAATTTTACCCTTGTAAAGCTTTTGATATTTTCTTACAATCACACTGACCAAGTACTAGATTAAAATGTAAGAGGTCAGGTATAAAACTGGTAAGAAAAGAGATTACTTACCAATGTTCATTGCAAATAGAAGCTAGGATACTGCCAGGGATGAGTATTTTACTATGGCTATAAGATCAGGAGTAAGCAGGCAGTAGTCAGGAGAGCGAGAAAATTAGGTTACTAATTGGTGAATGACATGAAGATAAAGGGGACAAGCAATACATTGGTGGACAGACTTGATTCCACCCAAATAAGATAACTGGTCTGTGAAGAAGAGGATGCTGCTCCGTAAGGACAAGCATAAGTTGCTACAAGTACACGGGAATAATCAGCCCAGCAAACACCAGCCAGGGAGCTATGGGTTGGATGGCAGGTTTGCATAAAGGGATGCAGTAAGGTCAGCCACAGTCAGCAGGTCATCCTCTGAAAAAGATGAATGTCAGACTGGGACAGATAGTCTGCCTGTAGTCCATTGGGCACATGTTGGAAGTTTCATTTTCAGCCTACACAGATGGAGCACAATGCCAAATTTTGGTGTGCTGCTTTGCAAGAAAGAAGAGGAGTTATTGCAACTCGATGAAAATCCAGGCATGACATAGACCGCTTAGCCTGTAGATAAGAGTACAGAAGGCGGGCAGAATAGTAAATAAAAAGATATTGCAGAAAGGAAGGGCAGTCTAGTGTCAAGATATGTGATAAATAACATTAATGCAGATTAAATTTCATGATATAATATTTGAGAATTAAGAAAATAAGGAAAAAAGTCATGGTTGGGATGGTAGAAGTCAAGAATGCCTGGCCTGGAGAGAGTTAATCATTGTAGAAGAATAAGAATGAGCAGGAAGACATCTGTGAGGACTCATAAATATGAGTTGTCTGGCCTTGCATCGGGGTAGAAAGTATGCAATCTGTTGAGATCTTATTTAGCCCTGCTTCTGTGGCATTTAAGATGTTTAAACAATAAAAAGAGAAGAGCAAGAACTCTACACTTCTGTATCTCTCGAGCTAGGGATGATACGATTCACTTTTCTACACTCAGAGTTAGTAATGTTATATAGTGTACGTTCAGGCACTAGCAAGAAACAAAAGGGAAGAAACAAATACCATTAGGACATTTTTTTTGTGTGAGAAAGTGACACTGCTTCTGCTACAGTGGTAAGGCAGCACAAAAAGCCTACAGGATAGAAAACCTGCACATCAGTCTCCCGAATTCCTGGCTACTAGCCTAACAACTTGACTGCCCTTCGAACATGCCCTCCTTTGATTCTTTTCCAGAACTATCTTCCACAGAGCCAGGTCTGGCTGGCCGTGACTCCATCCCTGTGTTTTGGTAGGTGGCTGTAAGCAGGAGTGGGGCTTCCTAGGGGGGGACCCAACACCACTTCTGTGAGAGATAAACTAAACCTGTTATCGCTTGGAAAGCAAGGGGGAGGTATTGGCAATCTCCTGCAGTCACCTTTTAGGACAAACACAGCTGGAAAAGGTGTTTGAAGGCTTCTTTCCTTCCAGATACGAATTATTCACCGTGGGGCTTTACTGAATTCCTGAGGCTTTCACACCTCAGAACAGTGCCCGGGACAGGAAGCAGGCCTCCACCCAAGTCCCAGGCAGCAGAAGCAATGGTTTTTCATTTGTTCAGAGAACTAGTGCGCATGCAGTGAAGAGAAAAAAAAAAAAAAAAAAGGAAAATCAAGGAGGGAAGGCAGTCTTCAAAGCCACAGTGAGAGAGCAAGACAGACGAAAATGGTGACCCGAGAGAGGTAAAGCAGCAAGGTAGCAAGAAGTGGAAAGTTGATAGGAAGACAAACAATGTGTTTTTACTAAAGCTGTTAATTCACTCTTCACATCTCCCACTCAAGTCATCAATCACAACACAAACTAAATAGAGCTGAGAGCACAGCTGCCTGCCTGCCACTGTAAATGAACCTTCTGTGTATGGAGCACTGCTCCGGCAAGCTGGCGTCACAAGAGGAAAAAACCTCAGCTACAAAAATAAACAAATCAGGTACCACAACCCTCCTCCCTACATTTTTTTTCCAAAGAATATGTGCTACTAAGTTTTAACCCTTCATTGCTTGTTAACTAAGTTCACTAAGTTTCCTTTACTTAAAACGTGCAACTGGTGGCATCCTGAAGTACTGAAACAGTTACTGGGTTTTACTGACCAGCACAAAGCTTTGCTCAGCACCAAATTCTTCCTCCATATCAAACAGGGCTGGTGGTAGAGGCGAAGGAAGAACAGAGGTGCAGAAAGAGGCAAGCTCTAACTCCCACCATCAGACCTGCCTAACAAATATCCGTGGACCTAAGATGCTTGCAGACTCAGAAAACCCATGGTTTTGTCTCTGCTTCACTCTTCTTGTGCCATGCTGCAGTTGTGGCTTCCTGCCTTTTACTATAAGCCTTGCTTCAGTGATAAAGTGACCAGCAAATCTTCCGTGTTATGTGGGGCACTGGGAGGCATGGACAAATGTTGGATGGAGCCTTTGAGATTGGACATGCACTTTGGCACTGCCTGTAATCATGGTATTTTGGAGCTGGTGTTGAATTAATCCCCTCCAGCCTTGCGTTTCTACTGTTTAAACTCATGAGAAATCACCTTCTCATTTCTAAGTCAGAGAACATTTTCCTTTGTTCTGACGATATTTTTATTTAAAAAATAAATAAATAAATAAATAAATAATAAAGGAAAAAGGTGACCTGTTCTTTATCAAAATTCACAATGATAAACTTATTACTAGCTTATTACTAACTTAAGACTAAAAGGTCTTCCCATTTTTGGTTCATAACCTATAATAATCACTGACGTGCATTTTTCTGAATTATTCACACTCTATCTGTGAGCCAAATGACAGCACAGTTAAGAAGCTACAATATAACTGAAGGAAAGATGGGAGTGAAAGCTAAGAGGACCCCAGAAGACACTACCACAATGGGATCGAAGATGTGGTGGGCACAGCTGTCAGTCTCTCTCTGTGACCAGGTCTGGAATTGCATTGTCGGTCACTGCTGGCATAAGCCAGTGATCAATGACTGCTCTGGCCAGCCAAGGAAGGGAAAGCCTGAGTTTTAGAGTCACCGAGTCGCAGGACTCCCCTGGGATGGTCCATTTTACTAATGGGGACTTGCAGCAAGTCCCCATCTACCACTTCTATGGACATTTCTGGAGAATACATTGCTACTATCTAGTAATTGTAAAGTCATCTATCTGCTAAGCAGAGAAGATATGTAGGCTTCTCTAACTAATCCCTTAAAAGAAAAACGAGTCCACAAATTCCTAGAGGAAAAAAAAAATCTAAATTCTTTTAGTATATTTTGATTAATTGCTATATATCAGAACACTGGAGAAATGTTCTCTCTTTAAATCAGCTGCTTTGAGCAAGTATTTTGATTGCAGAAACATTGCTTATAGAAGGATCCTGGAACAGAAAACTTGACAACAGCAGGTACTAAACAGAAAGCCAACTTAGACGTTATGGAAAGTTGCAGAAAGAGTCAACAAGAGTCAACACTTGCTGTTGCTTTGCTCTGCATATTTGACAGAACATCTGTGTATTGCAGAATCTTTGTTCATTTTTTAGGCACATAGCAAATTAAGGGAATTGTGTGTGTCTACAACAGCTAAAATTCCTGTTCACAAGTCAGGAGTGTTCAGGGTATATGGAAGAGGAATAAATACCTAGATGCATGAGAAGTCTTGCAAAGAGCAAACTGTTCTGTAAGGAACACTCACCAGCTTCTATGACACATATATTTTACATTTTTTCCAAGTCTGTTTTCTGCTGTGTCAGACTAGATTATATATATGTTATATGATGTTCAGTATTTCACAGATTTTGATGATAAGGTACCAGGATCTACGACAAATCTGTGTTTTATGCCCGTGCGAGAACACATAGACTAAGAGATGCTGCCACTTAGAGCACACTGGCTTGGCACTTCGGTTTCTGAATGAGATGTGCTGGTGCACTGACTTCAGCACGTCATGTGAGAGGAAACAGGAAAAACAGACTGCCTCCCCCAACATTTTGGGACTGTTGTTGGGCCTCTTGTGATTCAGGAAAGCTTGGTTTTGTTCCTGGCTTAATGCCTGAGCAGCACTGCGCTCCAACACTGGCTGTTTTATCTACTTGTATGCAGGGAGGCGTCCCTCCCTGCATGTATATATACAAAGAAGGCCTCCAGCTGAACTGTAGGCTGCAAGAGCTACTAGAAGTAAAGGCAGCATGAATTAATGTACCTTTGACCACATAAGAAAAGAGCTCGAGGAGGTGCTCTCTCTATAAGCTTTGTGAGCAGATAGCAACCTATATTTGTCACGTAAGAGGCTACTAAAGACAAGCAAGCATAGACTTTGAAGCAGAAATTACTGTTCAGAACATGATGCATTCCATTTACTTTATGCCTTAAAATCATATTCAAGCTATATATTTTTGAATAAGAAAGGGTGGATCTTATCTAGTTTTCATTTTGTAAACTGTGCATGTTCTGTATCATTTATTTTTAGTTTTAAATGATGTAACTTCAATGTAGATTTTTGGGAACGTTTATACAACAGCATGCATTAAGTTTGAAAAAAAAAAGCTGGATCAAAATTAATTGCAAAACTCTCGTGAGAACAGACTAAATCAATGCATAAATACCTGTTCTAAACTTAAACAACATTTCAGGGAAAAGATAAGGAAATCACAACGTATGATTTAAACCAGAAACAAAATCACAGAGGAAGAATAAAATAAGGCTTTTGTTGGCTACGAATACGGCTCAGACTGTCCTAGCAATACTATTTTACGACACAAGTGAAGTTAATCATATATTCCCAAATGTGAATGCCATCATTAGCAGTATGGTGGATACCACTGCAGATCTATTTAGTGCCATGCCAATTCTCAATAAACGTGTAGGTTAGCAAAACAATACAGATAACCTTCCCAGACAGTGTTGTGCTTCTTCTTTAACCCAGGAAATGCTACAGAACAGGTAAACTGCAGCATTTCTCAATTTATACGAGACCACACAGTCACTTATTTTAGAGGATGCTGCACAAGCTATGATCTTAGAGACTCACCTAAGAGCTTTCCAAGTTCCAACACTATTGAAAGAAAAACGGTAGACAGAGAAGACTGGTGAGAACAAAATAGCTAAATTTCTGGGAGGCAGATATTGTTAGAAGGATAAAATACTGAGTCCACTGAAGTCAGTGTTAATAAAAGAGATGGTACAGCATCTGAGCACATCTGTAATTAGGAGGTTACTTCTCCTACCTCTGAGAATCCTGGAATGGGTTGTTAACAAAGAGCGTATTGGATCCAAATTAACTTTAAAACTCCACTAACTTTCCTGAGGCTAACCTCAGGCCTTTCTGTTCCTGTTATGTCACACAGCTTGCTTTGGCTAATCTCAGATCTGTGGGATTAATCAGAAATAGGCATTTCCTGCCATGTTTTTGTTTGTTTTGCTTTTCCTGCAGGTGATTAGAGTATCTTTGTAACTGCTTGCATTATGGATTAAAACCCACCTGTGGGTGGGCTGAAGTAATCACTTTCTGCTGAATGTTTATTAAAGCAGTAATTGCTTTCATTTCCCCATATACACAGTGCACATGCTATCTACTGTATAAAATTTGGTTAAAATAAGAAAGAAATAAAACCATAAACCTTTATAGGCACAGAAAGCCTCACTTAGTCTTAAGCTCAATTCTACATGGCAGCTGTACATGGAAAACTTGCTATTGAAGTGGCTTATATCACTGAATAAGTGTAAGTCCTTTCAATATCTTTTCCCAGTACTTTACTTCAGTGTCATTTGGGAAGCCGAGGGAGCTGCATTTGCACCAATGTTGGATTCATCTGATTAAATATTGTCCTTAGGCAAGAACCTGTATTAAGCCGCAAACTTGCCATGTTTGGGAAAAATACCCTTTGGGGAAAAAAAAAAACCTTCAGGAGTGAAAGTCTCGAAAGTCTCCCTTCTGTATGTTGATGCAAAACTTTCTGATTGATGAAACCTGTCCAGAGCTCCGTAGCGCCTGCACTTCATCTCCCTCTGTCCAAGTGATCCTGCATCTCAAATAGCCACTTTTACTGCAGCCTGCTGCCCTCCGTGTCAGAGATGTTATCTGGCTTTCAGAGGAATGCCAAATTCTTTGAGTGCGTGTAGATCTATACTCCCACAAAATCCTATGCTGATCAGAGCAAGTACATCACGTTGTGCAGTTTGTGCCACGAGAAGTTAGATGCATTACAACAGCCAAGTACTAAACAGCCTGCTCCATTCCCCTGGTCTGATTACGCCCCTCAATGCTGAATGTTTTTATGCGCTGAGCTCCCTCATTCAATCAGTGGTAATATAACTGCCAATGCTCCTGGCTGGTTTTAACAATGTAACAGGTTTGTAGTCACACCATTAACTAAACTGTACTAGATTTACCTTGAAATAGATTTTAAATCACTGGAGCACTCACGAGTCAACATGAGAGGTAACGTAGAAATATTCTCCCCAGAAAAGAGAGGGAGAATGAAAGAGACAGTTACTGAAAGCCAAGGATTTCTAATCTATCTTTAAACTAAAAAGTGCCATTAGTCTCATTAGTCTCAAATAGAAATATGCACATTCTTGACTTACACAACAATATCCCCTCCAGAGAATTGCTCACACAGTGTGTGCGTGTCTGTATACGAGTAAGCGTAGTGGCTATACAACAGTAGCTACAAATTAAGGAAGTGATGATAAGCGATGACTACAGTAGTATTTAAGCTAAATGGCATATTTGGAAACCACTCAAACCAGGCATATTCATTAAATCCAACTTCATTGTCCATTAGAAATACTTAAGTCTCAATCGAGTGATTTTAAGTGGTTAAAAAAAAAATGATAGTTGTCAATGTCTGAAATAACTGGGTTTTTGTACAGTCCTCAATGGTATGGTTACAGTCAGTAAATACCTGCAAGTTAGATTACAAAACATCTGGTCCCAACTCAGGGAGAGCTGTCAAAAGGAAGTAAGTGCAGTAGACACTTGTTTCAGTAGACAAACAATCAAGTTATTGCCTGCCTTTGTTTCAGATGTTATTGCTTTTTCTGATCAGCTTCTTGCCCTTATATCCAGGTATCACTAAGGAGTTGTCTTATGCTTTTTACCATTGACTGGTTTTTCTCTAGAGAAAGACTTAGCCACCAACCACTAGAGAGGACTGGGGATTATGCTCTGGATCCTACTTACCGTTTCACACAATTTGGGGAAGAACCCCCCAAAAAATCCCTGCTTGTGATGCAGCCAGCTCCCCAGCCCATCTGGAGTTGCCATTCACAACACCCGTGGTTAACGCTGCCTTTCCCAAGTGTCTTGAAAATTACTCGAAATTAAATTAAACTGTAAAGCTCAGATACAACATTTTGATTTGATTTGCCAAATTAGTCTTTCTAATGAGGCAATTAAATTTCTTGCTCATGCTAATTCTTGAAGAGCCAAGAACCACTGTTTCCCAAAATAGGCTTAGGAAAAATTGGAATTCATCTTGCTTTTTTGGAAATGAACATGGCTGGCATGGCATTGGCATCATCATTCTAAAAATGCAGTCTGTACATAAGCAGCTAACCAAGACATTTTCTCCCACATGAAATACCAATGTTTGGTTTGGAATCAATTTCACAACATGCTTGTGAATGCAGACCATACATCGATGCCAATGCATAGCATGAATTCATCTCTGTGTGCTATTAGGAAAGCAGAGTATAATTTTACACAAAAGGTGTCTACATCTGGTACTGTTCATATGCATTTTCTCCCTTTCCCATTCAAAATAAGAATAGCAACACAAAGATTTGGGAAGCTTTCAAGAATTGCTTTGAATTACACAAGAAGGAAAGTTTCAGCAAATCTGGAGATTTGCCATGGACATTTGCACACTGATTCCATCAAATTTATATTGGTTTCATAGCAATTTACCAACATGTTACATGCACCAATTGAAAGCCTGCTCTGTTTTTAGGAGCAGACCCATGGTCCCTGAACAAACCTGATGAGGACAAAACCTCCCAGGGACAACCTAGAGATGCCCTCTGAGAGGTGTCAAGGGCCCTCTGCTTCCCCAGATTCCTTACACAACAGGAACTGTTTTTGGCCATACACAGTAGAGAAGTGGCGGACCTTTTGCTAAAATCATCCTTTTCTTTCCCAGTGGAGGGCAACACTTCCCTAGTGATTTCGTCAGTACAACTGTAAGGAGCACAAAACTAACTCGAGGGAACTCCTTGAAGAGAGACACCATTCTAAGAAAGAAATGTTACTATCAGTTTCCTGGTAGTTTGCAATATAAATCGTCCTCTGTCTGGGGGAGTGTAAGGGGACGTAATTATGAAAAAGCCAAAAATAAACAGTCACTCTGCCTAGTATACATTTGTGTGCACACATACCTGCAAAATATTAACTGTGTTTTAACCAAACTATTCATTCAGACTTTCCCTTGCATTTACAAAAAGGTGACTCTTCCTTGCCTCTAAGCAACAAGTGTTGCTTCTGACTCTACTTCCTTCAAACTACCAGTTTTTTTCTGAAGCCCAGTTATGTGAAAGCAGCATTCCAGAAGTGGACTCAGCAATCACCAAAAAAAAATAAAATAAATTAAAAAAAACTCTCTTGATCCCGTATTAAAACAAATGAAATGCATGTCAGTATTTTCCCCAGAATGCTATATTCTTCTGTTTGGTACTAACATTCTCATTTCTACAACTACTTTTTGTTCACGATGCCAAGCAGCTTAAATAATTTGGCTAAATTTTCAGCTAATATTTCCTGATGTCATAAATGTTTACCTCAAATGCAAATGCTCCTTACTCATTCCTTGGCACACTGATAGACTTCCCTGAGCACTTTTTCACTTAGGGAAATTTTATGGATTGTCCCACCGTGACATACTCAAAAATAAAATAAAATAAATCAGGTTCTAGTACTTCTTAATGGAAATAAACTTTATTTTTGAGTATGTGTTTTACACTAACAAAAAAAATACCACAAAAAACAAAATGTGAGGTACCCGCTATTACAGCCCTATTTTCCTCAGTTGAGCTATTCCCAATTTACGGGGTACCATGAGACGAATACCAAAATTAGCCCCAACAATCCTGAAGAGCCTTTGAACTTTCTGTTTTCAAAATCGGCTTGAATAGATACTTCCTTAAAAATGTCTGGAAGCGCTACAGCACTTCGTGCTGGCTTGGCGCAAAGCCAAGCAGCAACCTTGCCTTCTATTTAGGTTGTATGCCTAAGAGCAATGTTATTTTTCACAACCAACAATTTCACAGGCGCCCATCACTGGAGAGCTGGAGCAAAGTGGCTCTCTAGAAAGAGGACTCACCCAGCCTGCGCGGGGTTTGTGGCCGTCGATTCGTCGGAGGCAAGGAGCTGAGTTTTGTGCGAGTCCAAGCGTAGCAGAAGCCTTCCATTTATTTAGTTTGCTGTTAGCAGGAAAAATAATAAAAAAAAAAAAGGTGAGGAGGGAGTAAAAGCCAGGCAATGTTACTACTACCAGTACAACAATAGAAAAAAGAAATCGATAGCATTACAGCATATGCAATCTATATTTGTTCTATTGAATGGCAATATACATAATAAATATAAATAATATGTTTATTTATATAAATTTATATGAATAGAAATAATAAATAGAAATAACAAACTAGTGACTGCACAGCTTTTCAGAAAGCTGAATTTGACGTCCCCAGTCACCCTGTTCATAAAGTGGCCTGTTGTCACCATTTTTAGTTGTATGCATGGACAGAGTTGAGCTAAAATATAATGGTGTAACCTCACTGACTTCAAGAACCTATGCTTACATGTACTAAGAATGTGACCCAATGTTTATTTGTTTTTCAGACCACAAAAGCAGTACTCCGTGATCTACCAATGTATTTCAGTAAAACTAACCAGTGGAGGCTCCTTTTGCTCTAACACACATATTTTCATGTTTCCCATAGATCCGATGCTTTTTCAGGCTTTCACTAAACCAAAAACACATCTGAATTTCCAAACATCTCCTGACTTCGTTGAGTTTGTTCCCATTACTTCATTTTTTCTGTTGCACATACATCATCTAATGTTAAACAATGAAGACAACCAAAGCAAAGTCTTGCTCTCAGGTTATTAAATGACCATTTATCTTTTCCTCTCATTTTGAAGTTCTTCACATAGCTACGGAGTTGGCTTAAATCTGGACATTACACAGTTCGAAATACAGATGTGAAAGCTGGAACAGAAAACATGGCCGAAATGGTAACCAAGATGGTGTAGCAAATGAAAAGACATGTTTGCATAATATCATGGCAGCCTCTCTGAAAGGCAAACCATGTAACTTGCCAGAGCAAACAGATGGTTACACAGCATGTGAAAATATATTTCTTTTGCACAAATTCAGCTGAAGGAACATAAAATAATGAGCTCAGAGTTAAAGAACAGATAATGAATGAAAGGTAAACAATGAACAGGAAAATGGGATTAGTCATCTTTAATTTATTTCACTTGCTCCAATATTTTTGTTACCTAAATTGATGACAAAAAATACTCTTAACTGTAGGCGAGAGACACTTGAATCCACTGTGTGTGCCTGCCTCTGTTGTGGTAAGCTTTTAGCTGCACCTCCCAACACATGCTTTTAAGCACTTGAGCAATTCTTACAGTGCTATCTCAGTTTTTCTGCAGTAAAACCATGGGTTTGAAGAAAGAGCACATGCAAAGACAGTGTGTTGTAATTTTAATGTCAAAATATGTTTTAATAATATTTTATATGGTCAAAAACAAAGTTTTATGGCCACCTATGATATTTGATACCCCATTCTGCATTTCTCTCCATTTGTTTATGTAACACGGCTGCAAGTTGCTGAACAGGAATAGCTGCATTTCAGTGATGGATGGAGTAAGCCTATAAGCACAGATTGGGGAATTTGGGGTGAGAGAGAAAGGGAGAGGGCATATGTGAAGGACAGAAAGAGCAAGAGGGCTTAAAGACCTTAAGTGAGGATGAATTCTTGTCTCCACTGAAGATTACAGGAGTTTAATCAATTATTTCAGGAGGACTGGTAAGGTAATTTTGGCTAAAGTGGACTTGGATCTTGTGTAATGAATCTCACATGAATGAATTCATATACACATATTACTTCACATACTGTTAATGAGCAGTATTTTCGTGAAATTTCCTTTGTACTTGGACGTCTTTATCAAATCGCACAGATTATTGAATTATACGGCCTATTCCCATAAAAAAGCAGGTAAATCATGATCTTAATCTCTTGCACAATTCACTAGTTATAGCACGTAAAAGGTGGTAGACAACTGAAGGAAATAATGAGCTTTTGTGATAAAAGCAAAATAACTTACTCCTTCCTTCATTAAAAGTTTAGATGACCATTCCAGAAACAAATTGTTGTGATTGAATAGTTAGCTCTTCAAATGATTTCCAAAATATCAATGAAATTACAATAAAATGGTTAATTCTTTTATATGTATGTCTGTATGGTTCAAGAATGAAAGATACACTAACACAGAGGGTCTGAGAATACGGAGCAAGACTCAGGTTAGTTAGTTATAAAGACTATGAAGCTCCTTTTAACTAAAAAACACCAAAATTCTCTATATTGTTTACAGGGAATAACTGTATACATGTAATGGTCATAGAAGGTCTGGGCATAATGCTAAGTTTAATCATGCAGAGTCACTGGTCACACTGTGAATGTCTTAACACCTTCCCCTTCAACTGCACAACACATATGGACAGTAAACTTCTTTAAATGGCTTCCTTATAATACTCAATTCACAAACCTATCCAAAGACAGTCATTCAGAAGCTATAAACTTGATCTCTGGGATAAAGAAGATATATTATTCTAGCTTTTCATGTAAAGGAAGAAGAAATAAAATATTGAGGTTTTTCCTGAAGAGAAATTTACCAGACAGAATACTTGTACATGTTCAAATCTTTTCTTTGGACTACTTTCCATTGAGCTCTTGCAGCACCTCCTGAAGTCTGCCTGAATCCCATTTCTGTACTCTGTGCCAAATGTCTCCACAGCCTACACTTTACATTATGATAGGATTTCTGTGATGCAAACTGCATGTCGAGTGACTAAAATGTGACATGAAAGATGTGCTTCTTCCAGTGAACCCAGCCCCTGCAGCAGGAGTGAAATGAGGCACTGTGAAGGTATCATAACTGAGACTAACACAGATTAATGAGAAGCAGATCTAAAAAGAAAGAATTGGCTGAGTCTGACAAACTAGAGTTTATAGAGCTAGCCTAACAGAAAGTAAGTGCTGTAATCTATTTCCAGTAGCAAATCCAAAATTTCACCTAAATAATTTTTAACACCTCCCCTCCAGCCCCATTTCATTTTCCACGAGAAAGGCAATAGCCCCCAGCTCACTCCAAACGGCAAAGTTGTTCCCACTTGGAAATTCAGCTCGAGGGTTTCTCCAAGCACAGAAAGTGTCTGACATAAAGCTGTCAGCATCTGTTTGAGTTGATGAGCTGAGCTGTCACAGTGTTTAGACAGAAAGCTGAAAAGGAACAAGGCAGGATGTGGTAGTGGTTATTCACTAGGTGGCACTTTGCTCTATGAGGTTCCAGTCTGGCAAGAAGCCCCAGATCAGTCAGACCCCAGACAATAGATATATTGTCCAAAGGTTCAAAAATGAAAAAGTGTTATTTTTCTGATGCTCTTCACTTGCAGAACATAAACATATGGTTGAGTTCAGCTGGACAAAAATAGAGAAGCAAGTAGGCCATCTGCATAGAGCAGCCTGCACGACTGACCCAGTCGCTGCCAATGTGCTGCTGTCAAAGAAAAAGAGGCCCTGTGCCTCCCTTCACCCTAAGGTACAGGCTGGCGCTGGAATCCAGCAAACATCGTAGTGAGGCCTTGTGCTGAGTGTTTTGACCAATTCGGGTCTCGTCAACTTCCCTCTACTTAACCAAAATTATCTTCAGTGTTTAATTTGGATGAAGAACTCTTCGCTGCATGCTTCATGCACACCTCTTCTGTCAGCTGCTATTTCTGCAAGAGCAGACACTTTCCAGGAATGGAGAAATAGATTTCTGAATGCATTTAAAAGATGGAGAAAGAGAAAATCCAACTGAGTTACTGTTCATCTGACACTGTTGTTAGAAACAACAAAGAATACACGGTAGGAAACCATGGCCTCCTGAAAACAGTTTATCAGGAATTAGACAACACAATAGTTACCTTGCTTTAAAGGAAATTTCTCCAAAGGGTTAATTGTGGACCCAGAAAAAGACTAACAAAACAAAACAAACATGTGGAAGGCATCAAGCTTAAATTTTCAACATGAGCAACACTAATAGACCTTTTCTGTAGCCAGGCACAACCCCTGTAATTCTACAAATTAGACTGAGCCCCTGGGAACTATGTGCCTGCAGCTGCTACACAGATGTGCAGATAGAAAATGAAGCAGAATCTTCCAAATAAGTCTGAATGGTTCTGAAGCTAATAAAATTACCACTTGATCCAGTGTTAACTGATTACTTATAAAAAAGCCATACATTTCATCTTACAGCAAAATACATTCAGAGCTGAAAAGTATCCTCCCATGGATGGGTGGAAAAATTATTTCTCTCACTTTGGAGTGATTCCCATCTTGTAAATATTAATTTACTGTCAAACCTCTCTTTGGGCAGTAAGAGAAGTTGTTCTTGGTGCCTGTTTGGAAGTAAGAGTTCTCCCTCAAGATGCTGGTTAGTATTTGTGAAAAACAACGAATACACATATTCCCCTGAAAATATTTATCCAAAATTCAAACACAAACCTAGCTTCTTCTTGTGAAAGATGAAAAAATAGCCCCAGAAAACTTATATTGCTGGCTGACTGTCAAGATCATCTAAGAACCAAATGGCACACACTGACTTCCTGCTTTCCTTTCCTGATTCTTATCTGTTTTTCTTAGTTACTGGCCTCCCCATTAATGCATGAAGAAGCTTGGATTCTGCAACACATGCAGAAGCAGAGCTTTGAAAAGAGCTCAGAAAAGCTAGCTGTCCAAACTCAACTGCACTGCAACAAGCACTGAGGGTCAACCCCCACTTCAGGGATGGTTAAATGACTAAATGAACTTCCAAAAATCTGGCCTTGAGCACTTGTTTTTTGGCACTTTTGATAACCACAGCTCTAAGATGTAAAGAATTTGAGTGTGGCAAGTTTGCTTGGCATGGAGCCCACATGGATCCAAGAAAACGCTCTAACAAAATGACTTCACAGTGTTATATGAACTTGACCGATTGAAAACCACACATAAGTCACAAATGTTCAGGCACAGATGTGACCTTCAACAATCTTTAAAAAAAAAAAAAATTAAAAAAAAAATTAACAGGCATAGTAACAGCACACCCAACACTTCAGAACATCACTTCTTCATGTGGGCATCCCCCTTCATAGGTGGGTTCAAAACAGCCAAAGTGGACAGAATTCCCCTGCACTCAGGAAGAAAGAATCAAAAATGAACAAAGTGAGGATGAATACAGAGAGTGACATGAGAAAGGACAAGAAACAGAGGAGGGGGAAAAAAAAAAAGGCTGAGAATGGTGGAAAACAGATGACAGTTGAGCATGGATGTCACTGATGTGACGAGTTCACAGGTAGGTGGCGGGGGGGAACGACAGAGATTTTTTACTCATTGGAAACCACAGGAAAATGGGCAGATCAAAAAGGTACCAGCGATAGCTGACAGAGAAATGACTTCACTAAGCATTTCCCCCACCTCTCACCTTACTGCAGAACTGAAACTCATTTTAATCAAAACGGCTTTTTATATGCTCTTCTTGGCACCTGATCAAAGTGTTGCCTCCTTAGTCAATATATTTCTTAAAGTCCCCAAATGTGTCTGAAACATGTCCTTTTGCTATAACTCTAACGGCCTACAATCACTTCAAGCTGTGGTCTCTTCAACTAGGGTAAACAATGTTGTGCCAAAGTTTGGCTGATGAAAACCTCCAGAAACATACCAGGAGCTTAAAAGGGAGACATTGTAATTTTGTAGAGAGCACTCCTCCCTGTGAATTACTGCTCTGCTTGTGTCCCACCATGCCATTAGGAGACACAAGTCTGATATCAGCGGTAGCTAACCTAGAGCTTGTTTATGACATCCTGTGTTTGCTAAGGCATCACCACACCAACATAACTACTCCCTTTCTACTCTTTAACTACTATAAATCTCTCAAAGATTTGCATAATGTACCACAAAGGTTTCAGAGACCATGGCAATCTTTCAGAGAAGTGAGCAGCTCATAGTGTCCTTGCCCAGCTCCCAGGACAGACATTGCTAACATCTTTTCTTAGGTTGAATTCTTCCTACATAGCTTCCTTGGAGTGCAGGGTATTTGCATTCACTTCCAGTCCAAAGTTGCTTATGTGGACTAGTGGGTCAGCTGCCATTTTCCACCCTCAAGGACAAGTGACTGAGAAGGCATATCCAGAAAATGAAAAAAAAAAAAAAAAAAAAATCATTTTTAAGACTGTTTCTGGATAAATACGTGATGGTATTTTTAAGGCTGCTTTACCGAGGACTTCACATTACAGACTGACACATACCTCATGGGACACGCACAGATGAAGCTCAAAGCAGCAATATCACAGGGAGACAATCCCATTCCTAGCCCCAGCCTTGCAGACCACTCCCTGCATGTGGCTGATGTTGTGCACCCTCCACCAGAGATGCAGGTCAGGATGGCCCTCCTGCCACATCCGTCAACACACACGGAAGGAAGAGACAGTCTGTGTCTGGGTGTCAGGCACGTTTGCTCTGTTTCCACCCTGCAGGGACCGTGCTCACTGGGGGAGTTCTGCATACACACGATACCAGAATGAGCAGAGTGGCTGCTACTTCTCTACATGCTACATTAAAGAAGCGAAGGGAGGCAGCTACAGCTTTACTTGCCTTTTGGCACTGCCTGTTTTTTACATGAGAATAACTGGAAGGCTGGATGAACTAGGGAATTGGTAATAAGAGATAAAATACTTTTTAGACAGCCCATGTGCTTCTGATCAGACTGCCCTTGATAGCAGTCCAGGGCTGTCACTGTTGCAGAACAAGACTGCCTGCTTTGCTTTTGTTTATTATTGGGAACAAGGAGGCAGCTAATGGCCCCAGCCAGAAGTCAGGACCGTACTGTGCTGTCGAGAATGGTTCAGTAAAACTCTAAGTAATAATGTCTGTTCTCGAATGCTTGCATGTGAGACAGGCAGTGGAAGAAAGGAAATGATATCTTTGGTTTGCTATAGCAACTGATGCACTGGGATGTTTATGCAGGGTCACATAGGAAACCTGCAGCAAAGCCAGAATTTGAACCTACATCTTCTGCATGTAATTACAGCACTGGCCCAACAGGTCCTTCCTTCCTCTCAAACATTTGCTGTCTGACTTCTTGCTAAAGGCTTGAACCCAAGAAAATCAGCATGGAAAACAAGCTTTACACAGTTGCATGGAGAAAACAACTCCATCAACAGTCAGCAGACAAAAATTTCAACCAGGCCCACAGATCAGGACAGAGCAGTTGTTCCACTGGCAATTGCAGTCAAACACCACCTAGCTCTATTTATAAGGCTCCTCATTACATATTCTAGGTGGCAACTTTCTGAGCCAAGTTTGGAAGCCATCCATGGGACAAAATGGCAAAGCTTGTTTTCCTGCTGTGGAGGTGTGAACAGTGCCAGGAGATGCAAATCCAGACCTGCCATACCAGCAGAAAGAGCTGGACATATCTTAGCATATTGTTCAGCACCTCTGCTGGTTCATTGCTCACTGCTGATACCTCTGTTTTTGTCACGGAGCCCTAAATAAGGGCTTAGGAGTAATCAGAATGTGTTTCTTCTTTCCCAAATGCCATGACAATTGCATTCCTTTGGGGGAAGGTTTGCAGATGCAGCACTGTCAGAGCTCATGTCTTCAGGCTGATGTTGAGCCTGTACAGAGCAGATTGCACTTCACAGAACAAGCACAGTAACAGAAAAGACAAAGAGCAGAAGGGGAAAAGCAAGAAAAATGATAGCATCAGATACCGTGAAACCAATAGCCTTAATTCACTTCTCAGAAGTTATGGAAACAGAACACATCAATAAGAGTCCCTCTTACTTCATTTGTTCACAGATTTCAGTGAGGAGTAGTGTGCTGGCTGATTGATAGCACAAATCCTAGTACTAACCATGAAATAGCATAGCAAATTCTACTTCAGAAATTTAAGTGCATCGCACACTTTTTTCCCCTACTTAGTTATTGCTGTGTATCTCTAAAATTCAAGACTTTCAATTTACAAAAAAAAAATCTATTTCAGAAAAAAATGACCTACTTCTGCATTGAGCCCAAACCATTTTTTCTTTTTCTCTTTCCTTTTCTTTGAAACTTCCCAGAAATCTGGTGAAGTACATGCATATTGTGAAGGAGCATTTATTTTCTGAAACAAAATCATTACTGTACATGCAGCTTTTTTGCCTGCAGGCCTAGAAAAATGGATGCTTTAATAAAATGGGATTTCAGAGCTGCTCAGTGACTTTTAGAGGTTTCCAAACCCCTTGTTCCTTTTCTGCTTCATCTCAAACCCTTGGCCTAGCCCAGGCCTTGGACTTTCACGCTCTTGTCTTTCAGACAACCCTGGAGATGCAGCTTCTACAGCTTGGAGAAGGGCACCCTTCAGAGTGACCTGGTACTGGAGAAGCCAGACATACAAAGGGAACCAAACCAGAGTCCATTAGAAACCTGCCTGACAGGCAGAGTTTCACTGGAGTTGTGTAGCTGCTTTGACGTTAACTTGCCAAAGTCTTTTATTGTGGAAGAGCTGCTTTAAATGTACGTATGGGTTCTAGGAGAAAACTAGGACTAGAAACAGAAGGATATACTTTAAGAGACTTTGAAAGAAACAATTTGTTCTAAGGAAATTAGCCTACTTCAAACAAACAAATAAACAAACTTAATTTCTTCCAAAGCCTATCTTACTACAGAAAGTCACCAAACACACAGCAGTCCACACTCTTGTTTTCTCAATAGAGATTGTAAATAAGACAAATGATAAAAGGTGCTGTTGATCTGTTTTGGTGGCCTGCCCACTACCACAAATTTCAAAAGCTTTTACGTAAGGCCAAATCCCGAAAAAGATATGTGAGAAAGTCAGTGGATTCACTGGTTTTCTGAACAGTCTCCTGGAATTTTGTAAGGTGACTCAAGAAATCAAATGGTTAAAAGATGGCAGAAAGGTTTACTGGAAGAAAAAGCTGTGTTATACGACAAACTATGTAGACCTACCAGCTAGAAATTCATATAAAACAGGGGAATAATATAGTCAACCAAAATCAAAACTTATAAACATAATGGTACTTGAGTTGGTGGACCCACCAGGTGTTATCAGGAAGGGAAAGCAGAGGGTGTTTGAGCACAGACAGATATATTCCTGTACTACTTGCAAAGTTTCACCTAAAATACTGAATCATTTAGGAGCTTTCAGATACCCTTTTAAAATGTCTTTTCTTCAGCTATTTTTGACTTACCATACTCATTAACTGAAGCTGGAAAAGCAGGCATATTAAAACAGACCCCTTAGGCTATAGTAAGGAATGTTCTCTTCACTTCCACCACTGGCTTAACTCCACCCACCACAAAAACTATAGTGGGAGAACTGGAGTAAAGAAAGCATCGATGATCTTGTGCATGTGAAAAGCACCTTAATCAAGGTATGTAGAGATCTGCTGCCTAAGGTTGGAGAGCCCAGTAGTGAAATGTTACTATTCAGAGAGTGATTTACCATTTACTCATGCAATAAGGCACCAATACTCAACGTGAGAAGGCAAAGCAAAACCTGTTGTTAAATTTCAGGGGTTAAAATGGGAGAAAAACTAAACAAGATTTTTACATTACTACAAAACACTGATTTTATAACTGTCCTCATAATTATAATGAGTTAGCTGATTGGCATAAAATCGGTATTAAGTCCAGTAAAGTTTGTAACTGTTCAAAACATTTGCCATAGTAATAATCAGAGTTTTATAGAACAGGCTGTATTACTACTCAGTAATTGTCCTCTTTATTGCAAATATAAAAGAAAAGTACCAGAACTGCTATTAGAGCTGAGAAAAAGCCTGTTAAAACATGAACTTCTGGAACTACATGTTTCAAAGTCAAAAATACCAGCTGGGTGGCTATAAATATAGGACACAATCTAATTAAGTCTAATCCTTAGATCTAGTAAAAGTAGGCCCTAAAAAATCTGGAACCTCACCTGAATAATAAAGGAGATTAGGATTTGATCCCATGTCCCTGATGTTAATTTGTCAACCTATATTGCCTGGCAGTAAACAATTAAGGGCCAATCCTGAGAGGCTGCTAGAAGCTGAGGGAACTTAATGCCAGGCAAAGATAGAGAAAGAATATTGCCTCCTGTTTACACTGGGCATGAGCTTTATATAATTATCCTACCAGTTAGGATTAACTGGGCAATTATTCTAGCAAACAATAAGACATTGATGACAGTAAAACAAAAGCATCTCAGACCAGCTCCTTTGTTAGCACTGCTGCCAGCCAGAGCCCCACTGAATCGTGTCGGTCCTGGCTGCTGGCCCAGTGCTATCAGTCCACAAACAAGGGCTGCACAGTTATAGGGGCTGCAGCAAAGGAAACAGTTTTCCTAACCTGTCAGCATTTAAGAACTCAAACATTTTTCCTTACCACATAAGGAGCTGAAAATTTGGAGGGAAAAATGTCCACAGACTAATCATATCCAGCAGATGGGCTTGAGAGAACAGTTTTGCTTTCCACACTTTTGAAGTATTTTCCTTCAGATTTTGGACCTCCTTCCCGTGATTGAAAGCTGCATTTCAGCACTGAATTTGGGAAGGATAAAAAAAAAAAAAAAAAAAAAAAAAGAGAGAGGAGAGAGAGAGAGATAAAACATCAGGATGGGAATATCAAAGGGCTTTTTTTATTATTATTATTTTAAACCCCCAAAAACTCTAAACAGGAGATTCAGCTAGCTCAATCTTTCTTGGCAGCGATTCCAGTTCAGCAAAGAGACTCATTTAGTCAGAAGACTTCTGCCCAGCAGTAGTCAGTGGTACATAAAAGATAAAAGAATTCCCATAACTCTATTTCTAGTACAGAGGGCTCTGTTCAGGCCTGGAGTGGCAGGGACCATCCTCTGGTGGTATTTCCATGCTCCACACCATAACAGGCCTAAACAAATTCCAAGACTCCAGAAGCTTAGACCTAATTGGTAATCTGGCCAATTATATCTAGCCATAATGTTTTCTCTCCTGTACAAAGCGAAAATTCTCTTCCCACTTCTGGGACACATCAGAAGATGATTGTGTCTGTGGAACACTTCAGCTCATGCTAAATCTTAAAAGAGCTACAATCTTAAATACTACAAAACCTGAATGTTTAGATGGATATTCAATACCTATGGCAAAACTGACCTTTAAAATCACTAGCATTCAAGTATTTCAACCATTCTGTCACTATAGCAATATTTAGCACCACCATCTTGAAGGAGACCACAGCTGAGAATATCTCTTAGTTATTCAAATTCCAGATTTTCCAAGATTTACCTTACCACTTTGCAAGAGCTGGTCCTCTGCACTTGTGACAGATTTATTTATTTATTTCATCCTGGATGCTCGCTACCTTACCAAGGCTTAGGTAAAAGCTCCAGACAAAATGCACCTCAACCATATTGAAAAAGGGACAAAGTCTGAGCCTAAGTAGTTCTTGGTCATGAACAAAGTCTAAAACTCTTAACTTCTTCTATGACTACTAGTAGCTTTTACTACTCATGTTTCATTATGGAGACCAATAGTCACAAAATCAGCTACAAATATGCACTAAATAAATAAAAGTTCCCTTCAGGTTAATCTATACATATAGACATTTTTCCAGAACTTGAAGGCTGTGGTATTTCTTTTCCCCTTTTGTCTTTTTTTTTGTTCAAAGTTTGGTGGGGATTTATTAAGGTGAAAAAGAACCATGAGGAAAAATTATTTGCAAGCCAGGAAGCCATGCTGGTTAGCAAAATACAGCAGGAAAAAAAAAAAAAAGAGAGAGAGAGACGATCTCAATATTTTCATACTTTAAGCAGGAAAGAAGCAGGGGATAGATACTTTTTCATCAATGTGATGCTACATTTACATCCTTGTTCCCTCTGAAGACTTACACATGCTTTTTAGTTTTGACTGATAATAAATAATAGATTTCCTGCCATTAACTACAATGTTCCCCTCTCCCCTCCCAGGTTAACGGGTTCTGTCCAACAGATCTGGTCCTTCACAAACAATAGCTCCCTCACTGCTGAGGCCCTGCAGAGGCCTGCTGAAAGCACACAAAAATATTTCTTCTGCTCTCTTCCTGAACTTCTTAAACTCTAGGTGACCCAGAGTAAAATCCATTTTAATGGGGCCTCGGTTAAATTAGTCAACTGAGCCCTTGTTGAACTAGCCAACACTATTCAGAAATAAAAAATAATTAAAAAAAATACATTCTAGTTTCTTTTTGGAGTCTTGGTTTTTACTTTACTTTCCTTAGAGGGAAAGAAATACTTATGTTCCCGGTCTTAATTCTCACTTCACTGTAGAATTAGCCGGCATTATTTAAACAGTACAGCCACAGTTCATTAAGTTGTGGTGCATTTAGTTTATGGAAGTTCTCCTTCAATGCCATAGCATATTAGGTCCTGTTAGCCTACTAAACTGTCTGACACAATTGTGCTTTTCACTGAATAATTTCTTCTGCTGATGACACAAGTCCAGTGAGCTGTGAGTAGAACTGAGAGATTATGGAGGTCTCTTGTCATGCTCCTTGGACATGCATAATAAAACAGTGCCTTGGGACAACATTTTTCATTCAAAACGCACTTCAGACTGCTCAAGAGCCTGTTTCACAACATTAAAGAGTATCAGCAGAAGACGGAGAAAAACTTGTAATGCACATGATAAACATCAGAAGTTCATTTTCACTCAGAAATGGCTTAAAATCGAGCAACATCTTCCAGATTACAGGAACTTGCACACGTAGTGATGAGACACTGTCTATACTTGAAATGATTTACTTAAATATTTTTTTATACTGTGATAGCATACTGTAAATGGGTACTTGCACATATGTACCTTATGCTGATTTGACAATTAATACCAGGAAACTTCTAAGGATCTATATGATTTACAAATGCCTTTGTAGTTTATTCTCTCTACAATGATACAAGTAAAAGGGTAAACGTGTCCAAGATAGCAGGGCTGAGAAGTATTGTCTTAATATGTAGCTCCTATCAAGGTTTTCTGGCATTTTATTGATCTCCTGTTAGGGCTACTGCCTCACATTTCCATTGACAGCGGATTGTTTGCAGAACCTGAAAAGATGAAATAAACCCTGCCACATTCACTAGTCTTTTAGAATTCCACATCCACAAGTTCCTTATAAAGTTATATGTTCTCTGGATTTACGTGTATATAATACTCTTCTTTATGATCGAAAAGACCTAAATACACATTCCTTCAGGTCTCCCTTGCCTTCTTGCATTTCTACACAAGCAGCTAGTCTCTACCAATCCACAGATATGCAAAATGCACTTCTTTCATGCTGGCATTGATTTATTTCATTCAACATTCAGAAGCATTCTTAGGAACGAATCTGAGGAAACATTTTCTAAAGTATTAAGCAGCTCCTGGGTTCAAAAATCTTACCACACCATTTAGATGGTGAGTCTATAAGTCCTGAGGCAAGTTTTCAGTATTGAGACAACAGAGGAGAGACACACTCCTTTTAATACTACTAGAATTTGGTCATTTCAACAGCCATGTACATTTTGAAACGTAGCCCTTGGAATTTTGACTCTACCCCCCAGGCACTCTTTAAACAAAGGGTGCCCACATTTGCTGTATGGGTCTTTACACAGAGGTTAAAAACAACATCTTACAGTAAAAACCACAGCAACAAGAAAAACACCAGTTTAAATGATGAGCCACAGCTGGAGATCAAAGGGTCAACATTTTGACCAGAAGGGAATCCCTTTTTGCCTCCTTGCATTATTTATCAAACTAATTATTCAACTGCAACAAAGAGCACTGTTTCTCCACTTTTGCATCCATTTGCCTCTAAAATTAGAGAAATTAGCAATAATCGGTGTGAATTAGAAAGAAATTCACAGCTATTACAATACTAACTGCTTCTATTTTCTCTTTGCCTCTCCCCATCGCATAACCCTTAACAAATTTTGCTTTCTCCATTACCAATAGACTTGCTCTATTTAGGTTAAAAAGTCACAGTCCTTAAAATAAGATGCTTATCTTCTTTCAGCTGCTGAAGTCTAAAAGTGATCACAGTCCTCAGTCTTTGTGAACTTTACAACTTGTTGGATTTTTCTTGAAATGTGTCTATTCTTAAAAGCCAAACCCATGGAAAAATAACTGAAACCAAATGCCATGTGATCAGGGCCAACCATAACACATGAGAGCCCTAAAATAACAGGAGAGATACTGTGGTAATGCCTGACCTTCTGAACTGTGCATATGGGTTGAAGCAAAACAGCCCATATTCACGTCTTAAATGGTGCATACTAATAGTTTATTTGTAATGCAGAGGAACACAGTTTATAGAGCCATGATTTTAAAGCTTCAAGGACTTGCTTTAGATGCCAGAAATGACTTCACTTTTGGAATAAGCTTAAACAAGGTCACAGTTGAACTTTATTAGCTTATATGGTCAAAAACAGTTCAGCAGGCAGTTTCAATAACTGCGGACATTCCCTCTTTTTCTATCATGTTTCCACCTCAAAAAAGGCAGGTGCTCTACCACATCTTCTGCTCTAAATACAGGGTTATTCAGGGGGCCTGAATCTAGCATTTCTAAAACTTCGAATATAAGTTTACAGGCATACAACTGCTACAACAATTTTCTTACGAGGATGTTACCAGCCTGTTCAGACATGCAACCAGCCCTTAACTCCAGCGATACATCTATCAATTACACTTGGATCAGTCCCACAGAACCTGTGTGTGTGTGATCCCAGTCATCTAAAATGCAGATTGTGTTGCTGCTGAGAAAGATAACTGAGCCCTTTGTATGTATCTGAAGTGTTCAGACCGTAGTGCCATCAGGGTACTTTCTGAAAAGGAACAGTAACCTTGGCTAAGATAAAGAACCAATGATACTTCAGTGAACACTAACTTCAAACAACAAAACTATGACAGTGTCAGAATAATGGCCGCTCCTATCCAGTTTACACATATAATCAGTCAAGATGTTGAGTAAATTGTGTTATTATGAGTTAAATATCCCTACAAACTATGAGTGGGAAATCTACCCTCTATCCAGCTTCAATGTGCAAGACGGCCAGAAACTCAAAACCAAACCACAGACACGTCACTGACACACAAAGAAAGCATATACAGGCTTGCTCAGGAACAAACAAATGTTTCCTGGGTAATGTTCTGAAACAGAAGATGTGCAACTTTGACAGCAGGAAAAAGAAAAAGTGAGGAGAAAAACGACAAATGCATCAATGACTACATCTAGACAGTTGCTGAAACCTTGGCAGTGTAAATAAAAGGGAAAAAACTTTGAAAAAGTTGCAGGGTCTGGTGCTAGCTAAATGAGGCTTCCAGCTGAAAGCAAGGAAACTTTTTCTAATTATTCTTATATCCTGTTTTCAGGGAAAATGTTTATCCTACTTTCTCTTTAGATGAACAGGATCAGTATAGAGGCTCCTCAGTCCACAGCCATGCTTTCCCTGCTGGAAAAACTTGTAGCATTCATGGCCTTCCAGACAGCCATCCAGTCAGAAACGTAAACTGGTGCTACCCACAGCCCTTACGTTACACACATACAACGAAATCCTGATCCCACTCTAGTTGAAAGTCCTGCTTCTGCTCACAGGAACACAGACAAGACTTTCTTTTTATGCATATTTTTTCTTCATTAACAAACTTTCAAACAAATAAAGAGAAGAGTGCTAAAGAACCCTATAAGATAGTTTTAACTACCCTTCCTTCTAGGTCTTGAGTACACAAATATCTGCACAACCATGCCTACAGATCTCTTGCAACAGAAGCTACCAAAAATCCTGGCAGAGGTGGGCGAGTCAATATGTAAAAGATAGTCAAACTATGCAAATTGCCATGCTCTAATTCATAGGCAGCTGAATGAAAATGAGAAGCTCAGTTATCTGAACTGGTGAGATGTGGCAGCCAGACCACAGAGGGAAAAAAGAGCAGTAAAATGTTTCCTAATGCACGAAGAACTAAAGAATAGAAATAGAATCATTCATCATACGCAAACAGATAGGGTAGCATGGCCAAAGGATGAACTGTTACAACAGTTGATTTTGGCACAGGATCATGCTTAGCTGTACTACTTCCTTCAGGTGAAGTCCTGCTGGACTGAAGTATTGCTGGACAGAAACCAACCTTTCGTCTGGCCAAAGACAAGCACCGAGACCTTACAAACTGAACTGCTAGAGACGGGGTAAAAAGTATAAACGACCACTTCCTATAGTCATCAAAGAACAAGATCACCTTAGAGTTAAGCCTTCATTAAAACGAACTTTTTAAACCTTATTTAAAATCCATGGAACTCAGTAAATTGGATGCTTCTAATCATTAACAGGGATACTTAGGCCCTTTTTTAGGGTTTTGGTATCTTCAGACAAGAACAATCATTTCTTTCTTCTCTGTTGGTTACAGCCTATAAGAGAAGATGAATACCCAGAGCTAATCGGGGCTCTGACAAGAAGGCCTAGGGCTTACGGAGGCTGACTCTGGACAAGGACAGATAGTACCAACATATTTTTCCACCGTTATCTTGTACTGTATCATCTGCTGACAGCATTCATAACACCTTCAGGGTAACACCACAAATAGACACATGACTTTGCAGGGAGGGAAGAAAAAAAAAAAAAAAAAAAAAAAAAAAGGAACAGTTAAAGGCTGCAATGTCTTTCTTCTAAAGTCAGTAATTATGATGAAAAGTCCAAATATTTAATATGATCAAGACAGAAATCCTTCAGCTCTGACATCTGCCCAGTCCTATGACATGGAGGATGATCCTGATCTTCAGAAAAACATCCCTTCATCTGCCTCCTCTCCCATTGCGCCAAACCACTGAGCTATTCTCAAACACTTGTACAAACAGGAAGAGGAAACTGAGCGGATACTAACACCCTAATCCTCAGAAATTAGGTAGCTCCCTTGTGTTGTATCATTTGCTCCTATTTGAATCCTAATGAGGTACAAAACATAACAACGTACAGAAACCCTACTTAATTCATAACAATTTTAATTCTTAACATTAGGCCTTAATTTATAGCTTCATTCAAAGTAGCACAAGCAGAGGTCTTACTGCAGAACTTTGAAATGTTATCTACGCAAGATTTGAAAAGTTTTGATTTCTGATTTCAGTGAAGTATCTCAGACCTTTTATATACTGTGCCCTCTTTTAAAAATAATCTTAGTTTCCTGTCTGATACATCTGTCTTTCTTCAGTCACAGAAAGCAGGATAGTTTTCAAACTTTTTTCTCAATTCATCTGATACTTTCACGAGTGCTAGAGGGCAACAACCAATACTGACACTTCATAATAATTTTGACTATATAAGTGTCCCATGAACAACAAAATCAACAACAAAAAACTGAAAATATTTTCCAAAGCTTCCATTAACCTGGGGTTTCTTGTCTCGAGCTTCACAACTGTGGAGCTCTTCTGGGAAGCTACAGTGTATAGCTACACTAGCAGAAAATGCTGCGGAGTGTTGGCTAACCCTAAAATGCTGAGTGGAGTAACAGTCTCCTGTTCTCCATTACCTCCATGTGCCAGAGGTTCAACACCTAACTCCACTGTCTGATGTTCATTGTGAGAGCCAGTGAGTATCCTTCCAAGTGATGCCATTGTGAGATGAGGATTTACATCTTTAAAAACAGGATGAACATATAAAGCCTGTGTTTACATCGTTGAGGTTTGACAAGCTGGAGCCGGAATATCTGTAATCTGATAGCAAATGTAAAAATTTAGACATGGAATTTGATATTTTATCTTCATCACATAGATCTAATACACACAATAACAAGTTCGTATATTTCACATGTATACCCTATATGTGAGATACTCTTTGGCAGATCCAGCCAGCTCCCCTGCCAGATATTGAACTACCCTCAGCTGTTTTTAATTTTTGGAACCTCTTAAAAATGAAAAGACTCGCTGTTTTGTAAATACTTTAGCCAGTCACAGATATTCAGCAGTATAAAGAACGGCAATGTGAAACACTTGTTTTCCGTAAGTTCACTCTTTTTGCGATAATCAAGCATCTTACAATCAAATAACACCTCTTTGTCTGCTTTTTAGTATAACACTAAAATACTCAGACTGAGATTTATGCAAGCAATGAAAGGAAACTCATGCAATGTTGAACTGCTTCCTTAATCTGAAGAAATTTGGAAAAGGTTTTGTTGAAAGCACATAAACTGACACAAAACCTTGCATGTAACGTCTCTGAGAAGCGAACTACCTTTCTGAATAAATGAAAATGAAATCCACGACTGTATTAGTTATGCAGGTAGTTAAGACCACAACAAACTAGTTTGTATCTCATGTTCAACTGTACATTATTGCTGTCCCCCTCCCTTATATTGGTCTAGAAGTTAAGTCTTTGTATCCCCTCACCTTCCTGTAACCTACTTGTGATACCACGACTAACTCAGAGGAGAAGAAGTTAGAGATAAAGAAAATGATTGGGGGTTAAGAAGTCAACTACACAAGAGAATGCCTGCAAGGCATGCAATGTGCTGCGTCCTGACGATGAAATATTTGTTCTTCAAAGCAATTGAGGATAAGCTTCCAACAACGGAAGAGAATCTAGAGATTCATTAGGACCTAGAATTCAACAAGATGAAAGAAAAGTCCCACTCATTTCTATCAACACTTCCATCTAAACAGAATATATTGAAAATTGCTTTAGAGGTGAACTCCTTGCCATTTGCCTACTGCACTGATTAAATCATACTTTCTTTGAATTATTTGCTTGCAATCTTTTTATTATTTAAATCAAGCTGAAAGATTCCATAGAAAAAACTAAAGCTCATGGGAACAGTAATATTGATTTTCATGTGGCTTAAAAACTGGACAAATGTTGCAAACCTCTCATGGATATGAGGATTGTTCGGTTTGATAGAACTGCTTTCAGATTCAAAAAGTAACCATTCCTTCTTAAAAAGCAAAATTAGTTATGTCATATTGTGCAATCATTTTCTTACCACATAGCAGGCAATATAGAAATTACGCTCTAGTTACTAAAATCCATAAAAAGATTCTAAAATGTGTAGGAGCATTTCTGTGCAAACAAATACAGCTCTGACAAATTCAAGAATCCAGTAAGTAATGCCTTAGGTTCTTTTTGAAGACACAGTTTATTAAGAATCAAACCATATGTGGAAGCTTAGAGAGTACCAAAACTTCTAACGAGTGAAGCATATATTGCAAGTAAAACAACTTTGCGTTATATAAATAAAACAGTAATTTTTTAACTTTTTGGATATAAGAAGTGCATGGGCTCATTGGTAGGGGAGTTTGATTACTACACGATTTTTTCACAGTACACCTTACACTTCCTGCATTTCCCAGGAAAAGAAAACATGAATGCAAAGATACTCTATCAAAATACACCCATGTAAGATCTCTGACACCCAAGTGCATTCAAATTCTGAATTCCACTCTCAGTAATGAATGGAAAAACTCCAGTTCCACTAGGAAAGGCCTATCTCAGCTGGTATTTTTGCAACTGACTTTTCCCACTTTCCCTAAAATGGCTTTGACAAATCCCTTGATCTCTGTCTCTGGCTGACACTTAAAGTCTTTTAAACTCAGAGTAATAATGTTTAGTGTTTTTGCTGATAGTGCAAGTCTGGCATTAAATTCTAAACATTAAACCAATACCTGGAATATTTATCACTACAGACCACGTTTACTTAAAATTCAGAAATTGTGATGAAGCATATCACACAAGACTTGAAGCCTCCTTTCTTTTCAAAGGAAACACAAGTTTTCCTCGACTGGATTATCATCAATAAGTATAACAAAACCTGCCATAACTTTGTTCCTCAATCAATGAAGAGATTCATCTAATTATTTGCCTTATGGGCCTACCAAATACAGTTCAAACAAGCTACGCTCATCAGCCTCAAATACATCAGAACTGCTTCTTGGGGCTCTTAAAATGATGAGCAAGCAAATCAGTTCACAGAACAGAACCCCTGACATTCTGCCAGGAACCATGTGTGGAGAAGTACTTGAAAAAGATGTAATACTGAGAGACCTATCCTGCCAAGGTGATATGGTGGTGTTGCAGTGGTCATTTGAATGATGGATAATGCATTTTCATTTCAGTCTCTTAGTTGCAAGATTACACATGAACCATATTCAAGAAAAAAGAAATGTACTCTTTCAAATTTAAGTTAAAATCTTCATACAACCACGTATACAACCAATTTTTAACAACCATAATCAAAAGCAGGGGTTTAAAAATCAATATATTGCAACAGGTTCACTACAATTTGCAAGAGTTGATAATGATGAGAAACTTTCAGGTCCCTTGAAACTGGACGTTAGGTCATGTTCTCTTTACATAATAATTATTATTATTAAATATAAGCAAATTCCTATCCACTTTTATGATCAATAAATAGCACATGCTGGATAGACACTGCATCTATATTTGAATCTCTCTGTATCTCTCAGAGAGAAAAAAAAAATCTTGAAAAAAGCAGCAGTATCACAGGATTTTTTTAGATTTTTTTCCCTCAAGGACTTGAAAAAAAAAATCCCAACCACACTACTACCATTCCTGTTATATTTGAGACTGGCTATGTTAGTAGGGCAGAAAAGACTTAACGGGAACTTCTTTTTGTCACAACTCCTTGAAATCAGACCCCCCAGTCTTTACACATACATATTACGCAGTGGTCTGCTGCAATGGAAATAGATAGGTCTTGTACTACCTACTGGCTATCCTTTTTGCTGGGTCAGATGTTGCTGGCCTACTAAAATGGGGGAACCAGTATCCTTTAGCACACAGGACAAGGACTTTTAATTGCTGTGGCTTGACCCAGTATTTTCAGATTTTTTGGTACACAAACTTTGCTTTTTGTGATGTTGTGAGGAAGTTATCTATGAGAGTTCCTTTTTCACAACTGATTATGATTCCATCATCAGTCATGGCTAGATATCAAATTACTTTTGGCATATATCTTGTATTACAATCTGGCCACAGAGTACTAAATCAGTGTTTCACAGAAATTTCTCATCATTTCACTAAATGCAGCATGGTTGTAATTTTAAGGGTTTCATTTCACCTCAAATGTAGTGTTCACACAGCTGCGGGAAAGCACTAGGAAATGGGTAGCGAGGCAAACTTGTGAATTACATTCCCAGTGATCATAAAGACATTATATACTGGATATTTTATTGCTCCTGTCAAATAAAATTTGTTAAAATGTAGGTTAATCAGGCTTGATAGAACCTCTTAGCTTTTTTTCCACACATCACAATTTTCAATATCGTTACTAAATGGTATACTGAGTATCTAGGCATATCGTCAGCTAGCTACCTCATCTTTGTAACGACTGTTCTCACCTGATATTTGGGAGGAACTGGAAGCCAAGCAAACAGAACTTTAATTTGGATTGACCAGCATGGTTGTGCACCCAAGAAGTGCAAAAAGCATGAGTCAATCATGCAAGTAAGTTAACGGAACATTAGCTTACAAATCACAGCACTAAGATTCCTCTGTTTTCATAGTACTTGGAGGTGTTCTTTAATGAAAGTGAAATTATCATTCAAACTAGGATTACAATTAAAAAATATCCAAAATAAGTCTCAAAATAATGTTGTGATAGTAACAATAATGGTAGATCCAGTTTATATCAAGACACAGCAAATGCTGCAGAAATTGTGAACACAAATAGCATATGGCAAACCCAACCTAACAGAGACCTGCACTCTAGATATCGTCATCACAGACAGTCAGTATATACAATGGAAAAAAGCAAGAAATTCTAGTGTGCAAATTGTCTTTCTAAAAGATATGTAACTGCACCCTGAGCATGCCAAATTATGCTCATTGATATAAAGGAACATAGTGGGAATAGTTTATAAGGTAGCTGTCTAAAGTTAGGTGAGATGAAACCCATGGCACTTGATTTTTGTTTTTCCTTTACCTCAAATTATTTGAGACAAATTTGAGGAAAGATTTTGATTTAAACAGATCAGCAGCTTCTCAAAATCCACCTTCTTTTGGGCACATCAAAAGTTGTTCACTTAAGAAAAAAAAGAAACACTTAAAACCAGTCTTGAAAGTATACAGTGACCAATTCTTCACATTGCAAATCATGTTGCATTTGAAATCCATGACACAGGCTCTCATCCCTCCACTCCCTTCTCCAGCAACTGGAAGAACTTGTCTTTCCAAAAAGCTGGATTCTGCACTATGCCTCAGGCTGCAGTGAGTCAAGCTTTCATATGGGATTGGCTGAATGGTTGTTTCTTTTTTGCCTTGTGGTTTTTGTTTTTTCTTCCCCTAAAAAACTACCAAGGGGACTTGGGGTGGACTTAGAGTGTAGAAAAGTTAACCTGTTTTTTAACTGCTAAGAGAGGAAGATGTTTACAAAGCAACAACTGCTCTGTACATGTATGAGAGCAGTATTGGATTTACAATTGGTTGTTGTTTCCTCTATTGCCAAAACTTTTTTTTTTTTTTTTGGCAAGAACTTTTTGGTGTGCAATGTTAGTTCCAAACATTGTTTGTGTTTGGTTTATGCTCTACAGTAATCTTTTCTTATATTTTTTAGCTTTTTTAGCTGCCTGGCAGGGCATGCCTTTCAAACTCATAATCAAGAACAACAACGTGGCAGCAGAGATAGAAACAAAATTAAAACAAAGTGGTGGAAAACATAGTGATCTTGGTTCCAGATAATATTTAATTGCATGTGCGTGAGACACTGCCTCTCATAGCAGTGGATCATCAGTGCAGTAAAGGCAATACTGTCTATGCTAGCCATTACAAAAAAAGCCAGACAATGGCAGTCCTCCCTTATCACTCAGCTATTCAGTGTAACTGAGCCTGCTACGCCCTGTTTCATGTGTGTTTTTACATGGCAATCAAAAGTGCTTATTTATGAAAGCTACTAGCTCTCAGACATGCTCTAACATTGGCCAAGAGAACTTACTTAGCTTGTCCTAGATCTAACAAAGAGTCGGAGGCAGTTAGATATATAACTCAGGAGGTTTAAATCAAGTTCTTTGATTTCATCTCAAGACAGCATTCTTTACCCACTATACTGTCTCAGCGTTAATTACAGAGTATTCTTTGGAACTCCACAAGCTATACTGAGGTAGACAAGAATTATTTTTTGAGATCATGATTCAAAAGCTTATGATTATTCATTTTGCTTCCCTTTTGAGTTAAGAAACTGAAGTGACACTAAAACTTAGCCAAATGTTTTTCATAGATATAAAAATACACATATTATATATAATAAGACTCCGAAGAAGTGCATTTGAAATCCGTATGCAAATAAAAATATAATTTCATACATGTTTCTACTCTTAAAACAAGTCCCAAGATAAAACAGAACAAATGCTTCATAGCATTAGAAGAAAGAGGAAAACAAACCCCTGGATACGCTTTGTAGATCATATCATCAACTTGTGAGGCATGTCTTTTATTTACCAGTGATTTTGTCTAGAAAGTCTAGACTGCAAATCCTTTATATAGGACTTGGATATAACTTACCATTGAATATACACAAAATTAAAAGGAAAAAGTAGCACACTACTGCAATACCTGTATTACAAATAAAGTCAAAATGCTAAGTAAATCTATTTCTCTTCCCAGCTAGTCTCTTGGTTGATCACAATGGGAAATAAAATTTGCAGTGCACAACCATGAGTCGCCATCCGTGCATATCTACTCTGCCAAACAACTGTATGCAGCAAAACCTTAACTGTAACGTAGATGCTAAAGAACAGAATTGTAAGAATAATTAGGCTTTTAGCATCAGTTAAGGAACTACACTTTCCCTCTCCCCAAGGTATCATTCAAACTGTATCCAAACCCAAACTGAAACTGTCCTTACCAAGGTAAAAAGCCTAAAATATTGTTTGCTCAAAATCAAACTTGCGACATAAAACAGTTTGTGTCGGTTACTATAAACAGAATATAAGATAATTAAAAGATTTTTCACAAAACTTCTGAAAAAAAAAATCAAAGCACATCATTTTCCAATAGTCAACACTTACCACGGGTATCAGTGATTTCTGTTCCTTTCTTTCCCATATATTCAGGTGAGTGACCTAGTGGAGCAAATGAGAATAGATTACCTGGAGACATTTAATTCCTTCTGTTGGAAGTATTTTGGTTTGCATATATAAGTGGAAGTTCGTGGATCAAAGACTTGAATCTCCTATATCTTATCTTCTAGGCCAGTGGCTCTAGAATCATTACTACTTGTAAGTTATCTTATAAAAACTAAAAATGAAAAATACAGATTTTGACAGCAAGGCCTGAGGGAGATCAAATACTGTAAATTTATTAGTAAGGAAAGTAAATTAACAATAAATCATCTTTCATATATAGAACTAGACATGAAATAGATCAATATTTTAACTGACTAGATCAAATAACCATTATATGAGATTATGCTTTAAAAGTATCAGAGGTTTATGGGTGAGTTTAAAGGTATAAGTCCACTTTTCAAGAGTTTTAAAAGGCATAATGTTGAAGTTTAGTCACCTTACTCCCATCTAAACGGTTCAATCCTGAAACCTTATACCTCTGAAGCAGCCTTAGAAGAACCCTAACAATTCTATGATCAACACACCCAGGCCACCTGAAATAACAAAACAAAAAAAAAGTAGGAAGGTATTTTTTTAAATGATTTGTTTGTTTTGGAATCTCTTGAAACACTACCAGCACATCCACTGCATTCAGGAGATCACATAAAACCTTACCAATTTTCAAAGCCATTCAACTTAACCAATAAGGAAACAAGAGATCGTGGTCAGTGTTTAAGCATGGCTTTGATTAGTAGTTCAATAACAACTTCAGCCTAAAGAAAAACAAGGAAAAGAGAGGAAGAGTGGGGAGGGAAATCAGAGGCACCTGGATCCTAGACTTTCTCCAGACTCTGGTTCCTGTATCTTTTGCATTACTAGGAAATTAAACCAGTATGAGAATTCTTCCCTTGCTAAATTTGTCAGGGTTATATTGCTCACTTCCACTACACCAAGCATGTTAGTACTGTTAAACAGACTTACCCTACCATTTTCAGGCCTGAGGAGAGCAAGAAATATTGCTAAGATTTGAAGTACACCCAAGAAAACCAGGAAGTTTTGTACAGTATATGTCACCTGTGATAGCCTGGAACATTATAGACAAGTGCTAGCCAAATACTTTCATGTTCAACCCTAGATCAATGCAGCAGCTTCGGCACCTCAGTTTAATACATATCCCACTGTTTAGATTCTACTGATGACCTTATCTAAACTGTTGTCATTCACACTTGGCTTGGAATAATTTTGATATAACCCTGACAAACCATATGTAGGGTGTTACAGAAACAATGCTGGACAAGCAGGGTAATTCCTGTGTTGCAGTTAGACACTAAGTATATGTCTATGCCATGTGAAACAAATAACGCAACATAGGCACCATATTCTGCCCATTCACAGCTGTAGCTGCAGCTGCTATCCATCTTCCGTCTTTGTTTCCTGCATCCCTAGCAGTTACATCTAGTATGGAAACTGTTCTTGTGAACTTCATGTCCTTTTACACATTTGTCATGGCCTAACTCAACCTGCTGTGAGCTGTGCTTAACTGGAACAGACATCCTAACACTCAGAGAAATCCTTTCTGAACAATGGAAATAAAAGACCACAACACAGGAGTTTCCTGGGACCCAAAATCTGTAACTTGAACACAATTTTCTTAGTGAAGGCTGAAACACGGATTTCTGTTGCTATCTTTGAAGGGCTCTTGGAACTCAGGAAGCACAGCCATCCTGCTTCCTTTCTGGGGACTGATCAATATGCTACATAGTTTTCAGTAACTTATTTAAAGATGGATGCACGTGGCAACATAAAGAGGAAACTGAAGAGGTTTCTTCATACCCTGACCAGCTTCTTAACTAAGACATGAATTTCAGATCTGCACAACCATACAAGGTGGCACTGCATAATAGAAGTTCTGTTTTCTTTTCTTTTTTTTTTTTTTTAGCATGTTAATGTGCCATACTAATATTAGTACTGAATGCAGAGGTCAAGCAAAGCAGGAACAGCTATGAAAATAAAACCAACCCTGCTCAGCCAAAATCTCCTCTCAGCCAATTCTCCTGCCAACTTGCATATATAACCCACAGGTTAAGTCCAAATCTCACAGTCAAGTCCAAAACTAAGTACCTTCTCTACACCAGCCCACTCAAAACTCTGCAACTTAGTTCCACAAACTTACAGGAAAGGATGCCACACTAAGGTCTCCTTCCTGTTTTCTTTTAAGGGAGTGCTGAGGGTTGGGAGCCTTTGCTAAGGTACAACAATATACCAAGAACATTGTGCTTCAGCAGCAGTACAGACAGAAAAGTGCAAAGGTGAGTCAGACTGAAGCGATGGAGAAAACATTCTAGCAGCTTTTAGCATTATGACATTGCTGCTTTACTTATTTACAACTTGTTGCCTTAATCCCAAAACACATAACCCTGCATTGTTTAAGTAACACATGAAAGGCAAAGATGCATCTTCCACTGAACCTGTGCGCAAAAGCACCTATTAAAATATTCTTGTCTGTGTTAACCACTTACCATGATTAGTGCTAGCAATATTGAAACCACTGCACTTGTGACTTCAGTAAAAGAAATCTAAGTCTGAATTCTTTTTAACAATATCATTAAGATAATCAAACCCACCAGCAAAGATAACCACCACATAGTTCAGTAGATTTTGACATCAAGAGCTACAAGTATCTCCATTTTTGAATCACCCATCCTGCCAGTTTTCCATAAATGCAAATTCACCTTTGAATTATTTAGAATCCCTGCTTGATTCAGTAAGTTAGACCAAGCAAACAATTAAGTCCAGATACTAAGAAAAACTCCTCTTTTGCAAAATTTTATGTACTTAACTACAGTTAGAAAAGACTGTCTAATAGGTCATTGTAAAATGAATTACTTGCGTAAAAACATGGGCATAACTTTATATACGAAATGGAGGCTATGCTAACTGAACAGGCCTTAAGCCCCTTGCCTCAAATCCAGGAAAGCATGACAGCTTTAGCCCTGCTTTATCAATGATCTCTCTAGCACATTACAAGCTAATCAAGTGTTTATAAGCTTTACTAGATCAGGGTGCTCAGATTTCCTTTTCATTACTGAGTTGAAACTTGGTTCATCGTGTTTCCCAGAGGACAGCAGGCTGGAACACTTACCTTTTGACCACAACAATAACGGATGGAATCTTCCATAATTACTCACAAAAAATCTCACAGTGAAAACGACATCTGGACTACTGACAGCAAGTCAAGGAATTATTTTTACAATTTAACATTACACTGGCAAAGGTATTATTCAAATCTGATGCATTATTTGGTTCAGATGAAACTTTGGCTCCACACCAGAATTGGTAACAAAACAAAACTTCCATCAGTGAAGCTGTATTGTTACATTAATAGGACTATTTCCTAAGAATGCAGTGCTGCCTACAATAATAGTGACCTCTTACCAACCATGTTTTCTTCTCTGATTTCTTTTGATCCACTTACTGCTTGTAGACTTCCATCTCTGAAATATCAGCGTGGATCTACTGACAATTATTGGAAAGTCGTGTTGTTTTATGGAGAAACTACACAGTAAAATTTTGAACAGCACAGGCTCATAGGAGATGCAATCCTTCACAGTAAGCTTGAACGTGGCAGTCTATTTATGACTGACAGAAAGAGAGGAGCAAAGGTTCTGCATACTAGAAGGATGCCGCAGCCAGGATTTGGAAATGGTCTGTGAATTCTTAGAACCAGAAGTCCCACAAAAACAAGGGGATGAAAATAAGCTGAGCTTCAGTCGTGTATTATTTTAGTAGCATAGGCATCAAGATGCAAGATCTTGGATTATTTCTAAGGAGTAATTCTAGATTCCACAACTTGATCTACTGTGAAATTTCATGAGCAGAGAAATCCAGGACAGAACTTGAGAGTACTGAATGCTGTTTAACCTTACAAAGCGTTAACATTTTATCTTTCTAACATCTGAGAAAGAATAGTGTAAATTAACTATCTGCCACAACAATATGAACTTATAGCTTTCCGTAGCATATAATCTTAAATTAGGCTATGATGCCAGGAAATTTTTATTTTGTGGTTGATATCCTGTTGGAAAAATTCCAAACATCTCTTCTCTTCTGTGCTCAGCAAAAACAGTGTGTTGATTGAATCAGAGCCAATATGTACACTCATGAGCTATCTTGCCTTAACCGTATTTGTAAACTAGTTAGGACAGAACTATATGTATGATGCTATAGATAAGATACAGCAAGGGCCTCATTTCAGACTTCCTATTTAAGTCCACTTAAAGCTGTCTCTCCAAACAAAACGTTTTGATTCTGAAGACAAGATAAACCTTTCCACAGAAAATTTGGTGGAGGAAAAACAATACCATCTATGGTTGGACGAGAAAAGGAAAAATAGCTTTAAACATTTATTACTATGTTCTAAAATCTCTAAATCAGAATTCCAGAGAGTACTCGGCCTAATTATTCTGGCTGGGGCATCTGAAAAAAATCTACTAGACTTCAACATTTACTGATATATCCCTATTCCTGAACCAGATATGCACTTAAGATTTACTTAGCCCTTCTGCCTGGGTACAGACATGAAATCATAAAGGATCACTCTATTTATTTCAGCGTAGGAACGTCTGTTAAGTTGCCATTTGTCACTATTCAAGCCAAGAGAAATCTTGTCAACTATGTGTTACAAAAGAATTGAGCCATGGATTCTTTCATACTCTGTTAATATAAATGCTGTCAATACCTATCTTTATGTGATAGGTCATTTTACCTCAAAATAAACACTGTAATGCTTATTTGTTAGAGCATTTACATTGTATAAATTCAAAGTCATAAATATGCACCTTACTGGTGGCCACCTGCTATTGCAGAAAAACTATCCCAGAAAATATTAACATAATAGCATAGGGCTCCTCTTCAATGACAGCAGAGTCCTAAAAAATCAATGTAGGTTAAGCCAAAATTCATCATTCACATTATGGTAAAATGCTGTGCCTTCATCTAAATTCTGATGAGCGTCTGGTAGCTTACACAATTGTCTAACTTCTTACTCACATAAGGTATCTCCACATGGGAACATCAGCAGGAGAGATTGACAACTAATATGCTAATCCACTGGTTTCAAAGCCAATTCATCATGGACTCCTTACAACAGAAGGTGGACGCAGAGTTCTACGTTTTGATGATAATGTGCAGACTTCTTCTGTGAAGCCCATATACTCCTATTAAACAGAAACAGAGTTTGACACTCCACACAGTGGACTCCAAATTTCTCCTGTTTATAGTCAAATTAATAACAAATAAATACACAGAGTAGTGTATGAACAGTAAAACATATTTTGTTTTGTTTTGTTTTTTAAAAAAAGAAAAAAAGTAACTTGCAGTGAAACAAACGCTTTACATACTTCAGAACATCAAAATAACCTAAAAACAACATTATGAGAACACTGTATTAAGTCATGGCAGTGACCTTGTTAGTTGTTATTGCTTTTCATGAGAACTGCATTAGGCATCTCTAATTCACTTATATATTAGAATAAGTAGGTTAAGTTAGTAAGTACACTGTTGAGCACAGTGTACTTGTTGAGTACACTGTTGAGCACAGTGAGTACACTGTTGAGTGTAAGTATCTTACAAGACAGTAGAAGTGAAATGCATCAAATCAGCCTGCGCACTCCCAGTATGCGATAAACTGGTGTATATATTCATGTGTATGCATGTGTAAATACACAAAATAGTATTAAAAATATGGAGGTTCACATGGAAGCTGTTACACAGGTCTATTGAGCGTAGTCTGAGTTTTACTAGCAGTGAGTCAGAGTTAGATCCCATTTCTGTACTACTGTCACTAAGAACTAGGGCTGCTGGCAGGAAAACCTCCATCTCCTTCATGGTAAATAACAGCTTGTTCTACGCAAGGAGAATTGCACTCTAAGCCACATCTCTGCTTGAAGCTTGCCTGCACCTTGATAAGCCATCTCTCAGAATTGCATCACTTAGTTATGCTACACGCTAACAGATTATTCTTCTTGGTCATACAGATGACTTAAGGCAGAGTCCAAGTTCAGAGACCCAGTAAGAAACACTTTTTAGAAGTACAGAGGCTCTCATTGCCTATTTAGATATGCTGTTATCAACACGGGTATGTCATGAACCACGTGCTTTTAAGTACATGCAACCTTTTCCAGGACAGTGACAGTTACTGAATGCTTAACCACTCAAGTAAAACTAGACAAGACCAAAAAAAAAAAAAAAAAAAAAAAAAAAAAAAAAAAAGCACTCCTGTTTTATAAAAAAGATAAGGATAAAATGCTAATACTTAAGTACAAGAAGTTTGGTGGTGTTTTGTTGTTCTTTTTTTTTTTTTTTTTTTTTTTTTTCTCAATGACAAGGAATGATAAGGGTAAAAACAACTTAATGGCTGAAACTGTAGTAGGTTCATCAGTCCCCATACTTCATTCTCTCCTTGTTGAGTAGTAGTTTTCAGACCTTTAAGTCTAAGTACAATGCCATGTATCTATACCACATAAATAAATATCTCTACTAATGACCACATTTAAAAGCGTATTTCTTCTGTTTCATATAAGGTTGCTCACAGGAGGCAGAAGACATCCTCTATATTACACACCATCAACAGTGACTTCAATGATATAGGATATCCTATCCCTATCCTTATCCCTATCATATATGGGCTGAAAGGTTTGCAAACCCCAAACAATGTTTTTCCTTTCTAAATTGATCTTTTACTTCCCTGCTAAATTTTACTAACCAGTTCTCCAAAGTGGATGCTATAAGTAAAAAACACGTAAGTTTTTGGTGCTTTTGGTGTTTCTTTCAGGTAGTCTGAAAAAATGCAATTAGTGCACAGATGTTCTGAGCTTACGCATGAAAGCAACGAAGGGATTAAAAGACTTGATGCATCAATAGAACATGTTGACTCTGGACAGCTGTTGACATAAACTCCTGTCACCTCTGACACAAAGCTAAATACATCAGAAAGATGGGGTTAAAAAACGATAAAGCATTCCAACCCTTGTGACATATAGAAAAACCTATAGCATCAACACAAACCATAGAACCATAGAATATCCTGAGTTGGAAGGGACCCATAAGGATCATCGAGTCCAACTCCTGGCACCACACAGGTCTACCCAAAATTTCAGACCATGTGACGAAGTGCAAAGTCCAAACGGTTCTTAAACTCCAACAGGCTTGGTGCCATGACTATGTTCCTGGGGAGCCTGTTCCAGTCTGCGACCACCCTCTTGGTGAAGAACCTCTTCCTGATGTCTAGCCTAAGCCTCCCCTGCCTCAGCTTGACACCTTTCCCACAGGTCCTGTCACTGGTGACTAAAGAGAATAGATTGGCACCTGCCCCTCCACTCCCCCTTGCGAGGAAGTTGTAGGCCGCAATGAGGTCTCCCCTCAGCCTCCTCTTCTCCAGGCTGAACCGGCCCAGTGCCCTCAGCCGCTCCTCATACGTCTTCCCCACTAGGCCCTTCACCACCTTTGTAGCCCTCCTCTGGACACTCTCCAGCAGTTTTACATCCTTTGTGTACTGTGGTGCCCAGAACTGCACACAGTACTTGAGGTGAGGTTGTACCAGCACAGACACTACAGTAATTCCTGCATTTTTGTCCTTCCCAATTGTTTCAGGTGTGGTAATTACAGATATGGGTAGTAACGTGAAGAACATTTAAACAAACTGCATTTATTCAGCCTACATAAGAGAAGGCTCAGTGGGGAGTTAAACACAGTCTTTGACCATCTAACAGTTAGCCATGGAGAAGACAGGTAGCCTCTTCATTACGATTCTTGCTGACAGAGACAATGGGCATGAGTTGCTCCAGAAGAAATTGCACCTGTATATAAGAAGAAAAATCACCATCATGAGAACATCTTCCTCACTAAAAATGTTCAAGATTCAGATTGACAGGACCCTTGATAATGCATTTGAAAGGTCTGGATTTCTTTGCAACCTAGACTCTTCCAGAAGAGCCTCCGCTTGTCAGTTCCTCTATCAGCTGTGTCAGGAAGGTCAAGAAGTTATCAATGCACTCCAGAAACTCCCTTGACTGCTGTACTCTGCTTTCTTACCCTTCCAGCAGATTTCAGGGTCATTCAAGTCTTCCTGTGAGACAAGGGCCTGCAAGTATAAGGCTTCTTCCAATTGTCTTTGAGAAGTGTCACACTTAACTTCTTCCTGATCGAGTGGTCTGCAGGAGATGCCCATTGCAGCATCGCTCAGCTTGGTCGCCCTTTAATACAAACTCTCATAAGGTCTCATCTGGCTAATCATCAGTCCTCAGGTAAAACTTCATGCATTGCTGCTGTGCTGTTCTCCCAGACTTTCATTCCTAAAGGGCCTGTATCCATCCACTGCAGTGTTCCAGCGATGTAAGCTATCCAGCTACATCTCTGTAATCCCAATGCCATCATAGCCCTGCAGCTGCACACAGGCCTCGAGTTTCTCCCCCATTAAGCCAAGAATTGTTTTAAAGTCTGTTATAACCACCATCTTTAAAATAATCCAATAATACTGGAACACAATCATATGCACAAAAGAACTCTTTCAACAACAAAAAAATGAAGAAAGCAACCAACAATACTGTAGATTTTATTTGTATTGAGGTACAATCCCATTATAATTAGCTAAAAACGACTTCTTAAAAAAAAAATATATATAAGAGCCACTAAATAATAAGGTTATTGGTCAGTTACCTATAAATACAAAACAGGTTCTCAAAAAAAAACCAAACACGTTTGTGCATGTAACTTGACATTTATGCCCCAGTTTACTCAAGCTCGTAAGAATGATTTTGCTTTCCATACTACAACTGCTTTCTATGCAAGGAGCCAACACGAAGGTTGTTCTTGGGCTTACAAATTACTATAGATGAAGACTTATGGGATTGACAAGATACAGGTCTCTTACTATTCTTCATGGTAAGAACATTGTCTTCCTTTGGAGGAGGCACATACACTGGTTTCCAAGGAATGGGGTTGCAATATGCTGGAGCTGGATATGAATTTCCATCAGGGCGCCCTAAAACATTTAGAAAAAACACATAACTAAAAAGGAATATTTATGCTACAAGCTTTATAATGCCAGCAGTTATAAAAATTATTTGACTAACAAAGACACAACTGCATCTTAAAAGGTACATCATGTAATTCAAATGATTCAGAGATAAATCTACTACCTTTCTTTTACTGGCATATTTCTCATCTGTGTTAAAAAAAAAAACAGGTCGAATTCTTATGCAACATTCAGAATGCTCAGTCTTCTGTAAACTTAAAAAACGTGAATGTAAAAAAACTGGCTACCTTGTATTATTTCAAAGCAGTTATAAATATGACTTCCTGTCACCATGTATATAAAATTCACTTATTTTTCCATGTTTGCTGAACTACGACTTTTCATTTTACTGAGGAGAAAAATATGTTGGTTTTCCATAATTACATTAATAACCTGCAATTATTAACCTGGGGGCCCACAAAGCAGTATCAGAAAGCCTAAAATGTGACTGACAGAACATATTGCTCTATCAGTCACGCTTGTCTGTAGTGAAATTCCAGTGCACTATCACGATGTTGGGTAAAACAAAGTCTATAATGTATTCTATTGTGTGAACACAACTGAGTATGGATTTTACTTTTTTTTTTTTAAATCAATTTAACAAATGATTGCAGCTGTCAGGAACTAATGAGGTTCCAAAACAAAACATGAAAGCAAAGTGTATCACAACCTATAAACAGATGTAAGCACAAGAGCAACTGGCTGTTCATCTGCTACGTCCATTTCCTTAAGCATTCAAAGTCTGAATATTTTCTGTTATAAATTCAAGTAACAATGATTTTAATTCTGAGCAAAAAGAAAGATGAAAGCATAGATTTTTCTTGTGTTTGTTTGTTTTTAAAGGAAATTTAATTAAGCACTCAAATGTAATGTGCAATATTATTTCTTACAGCACTTCAGCTTTTGTACCATGTGGGATTGTGAAGAAGAGACAAAAATCAAGTGAGGCTCTCAAAACTCCATACCAACTATCAGCAGTAGTCTCTTTAACACTTCCCTTTAAAAGTAAAACAACAATAGAACAAGACCACAGACCCAAGAAGGTGTGATACAATTGCAATGCTAAACGCAAAGTGTAGCTAAGAACAGAGGATGATTCTGTGTCTTTTTCAGACAGGACTTCTGCCAGGCTTCTGTTAATTTTTGTATCTCAAAAATCTCCTCTTTTCAAACACAGATTGTGGTGCAATAAGAAGGCACACAGCTCCTCTAACACAAACATTGACTTTACAAGGATGCTAACATAGCTGATGCGCTTTGCAGGAACCAGTAATTGGCTTTGGTGATTCTTATGCCTGATAAGGAACATAATGAGATCAAAATCAATTATAATTTGGTATGCAACATTATTGTCTTCTCAAGTAACATTCTTTTCCTCCAATAAATGGCTATTAAAAATGTACTAATGACTGACTGTAAAAGCTTCTCTAACTTATACCATATGGGATATTCATTCCTACATGTCAAAACTATGTATTAGATGAAATTCTTAAACAGGCTTCATTTTACATTGAAAGATTAGAGAGAAGGAACCACAAACCTAAGCCACTACATATGTGTAGCAGGAATACAAACCTGTAGATTTCCTATGTGGAAAGCCATAACCATTTAAAACAGGGCGTGGTTTATTTCTAGCATTATGTAGCCATTCCTGAAAGATCTTCTCTGATCTCTCTCTCTTCTCCTGCAGCTCTGCTTCCCTTTCTTTTTCTTTTTCCTGTAAGTACAAGAAATTAAAACAAAAAAACAAACAAAAAAAACCTAATATGTCTACTGACAAAGCCCTGTACAATATACAAAAACGGCAAACAAAATCTTTGCAGATTCCCAGGCTGCTGAATATATTTCAATTATGTTTTCATATATGAACACATTTTCCCAAAAATAGAAAAGTCACTTTTTTTTCTTTAAGTCTGAAAAAACACACAATCACATCCTCACCACCACCACCCCCTCTATATTAATTTGGGGGCAAGGGAGTGGGAAGCTTGCAAAACTCTTTTGGAAGACCAATACATGATACAGAGGAATTTTGGATGATTTCTGAAAATGCAGCTTTCTTATAATTTGTTGTAGGACCTCGAAGACGCTTACAACAAGTAAAAGGTCTTATGAAGCTCCTATAAAAATAAATAGCTGATTAATTATTAAATATGAAGTAACACTAAAATAAGGGCTCCTAGCATCAGATTGGTACAGACAGATAGAAGAGAAATTTTTTAGTTTGAAATACATGCAAGTATAATGACCAAGATAATAGCGGTACTGGGATAAAAATGCCCAGAATGCTGTTTATTTTCTGCCTCGGCTGAGTAATGAAGATATACTCTGTGGTTGGCATTTCTATTTCCCATATCACACATCATGACTGCAGTGGATTTGCTTGGCTTTGCAACCAAGACTACTAACAAACGTGTTTAATATGCATCATGCTTTGTTGGCCATACCACAACTACTTCACTGCACTAAAAAATATAACTTTTGAAACTATTCTTAACATACAACTCCAATTGATAAACTCCAATCAATTTAATCAACCAATATATTTAACATGTCAGGTAAACCTATCCAAATAAATAAATAATTAATACCTTCTCTCTCTTCTTCTTTTCTGACTCTTCAGCTCTCTTCTTCTTTAACCATTCTTTATACTTTACTTCAGCCTTTTCTTGTAGCTGCATTTTTTCTAGCTCCCTTGTGGCTTTTTCTGCCATTTCCTTGCTCTGCTTTCGCTCCCTTTCCCTTCTTTCCTACATGAAACAGATAAAAGAAACAGAATAAATTTTTTCAATATATTTCAATGGGCAATTATTTTCATGAATAGTTTATTATTAATTACAAATAAAAATATCATAAACCTTGAAAAAAATCTTATTGCAGTCTCTGAAGACAGAACCTATTCATCACTAGCTGCAGATAAAATAGTTTTAAACATATAAACTTGTCATAAAACATGATAAAAATTGACTTTCTGGACTCCCTATGCTGTTATGTTTTATTTCTTCAAACATCTTTTCAAAAACTTCAAACACTTCTCAGTATTTCTGGGAAAGAAATATATGTTGCAATTCTTGTCAAACATGTTTTCGTTTTAGATGAAGAAATCCACTTTTCAGTGAACCGAGAGCAAACTCCAGTACCAAGTGGAAGTCAAACTGCCCCCTTCTAAGAATAACAGATTATTAATGTGCAGATTTTCAGCACACTTAAGCATTAATGGATATGGAAAATAAGAAGTCCAAATGAGAATCCAGTTCATATATTATATTTTCTACATTTGTGATACTTTTTCATTTATTTGCGTATGAAATTCACCTGTTTGTCTACAGGATCCTCCTTTTTACCTGCTGAAATAGAAAATGAGAAAATACGTTGGGTTGGTGAAAAATAACAGTGTGAAGTGAAATTGCTATCCTTATAATTTTTAAAATACAAAACACAGAAGTGTCATTACTTCTCTGTCTTTTCCAAGTGTGTGAATCTAATGGCATGCGATGTTTTGGGAACCATTCTCTAGGCTAACAAGCACATACTGAAGGGCTCTTCTTAATCTGGAGAGAAAGGCATTTTCAACTGAAGACTAACCATACCTCTCACTTCCCTTTCTGGCAACCTTTTTGAAATGCCTGGGATTCTGCTGGTTCAGTACTACTACTGCTGCTTAGCTTACCTAGCTCTGAAGAACCTGTGATACACACATAGGGGCAAAAATCTTTACTAGACAAGCTGTACACATGACTTGGAGGAGAGGCAGAAGACTCAATATGAAATATATTCCATTTTATAGAAAAGAACTGCCAAATAAAGATATTTTTCTCTAAGAAATCTTTTTCATGTAAGCTCCTTGCTAGTAAGAAGGAGAATCTGAACTATTTTGACATACTTCAACAATTTTTGACTATATAAAGGACATATGCAGCATAGTTGGAAATTACAACTTCTCGTAATTACTACAGTTGGCAGTATGGAAGTCTAATGCCTGGAAGTACAACTGCAGAGTAAAACAAACTGGATGTCTTCTTCAACGAAAAGAGCAAAAACATTTACCAAAATAAAAAAACAAAAAAAGGGAAAGGAAAACATGTGTATATACTTCCCTTCCTGTCTCACTTGTAAACACAAAAAGATCACAGAATCACAGAACTGTAGGGGTTGGAAGGGACCTCGAAAGATCATTGGGTCCAACCCCCCTGCCAAAGCAGGCTCCTTAGAGCAGGCTGCCCAGGTAGGTGTCCAGACAGGCCTTAAATATCTCCAGAGAAGGAGACTCCACAACCTCCCTGAGCAGCCTGTCTTTCACACATTGGTGCGGAACTTCCCATGCTCTATCTTGTGACCATTACTCCTCATCCTGTCCCTGAAAACCACTGAAAAGAGGTTGGCCAAATCCCTCTGTCTCCCACACCTCAGATATTTATACACATTGATGAGATCCCCTCTCAGTCTTCTCTCCAGGCTGAACAGCCCCAGGTCTCTCAGCCTTTCCTCACAGAGAAGATGTTCCCGGCCCCGTAACATCTTTGTGGCCCTCCGCTGGACTCTTCCCAGGAGTTCCCTGTCTTTTTTGTACCGGGGAGCCCAGAACTGGACACAGTACTCCAGGTGAGGCCTGCCCAGGGCAGAGTAGAGGGGGAGGATCACATCCCTTGACCTGCTGGCCACGCTCCTTTTAATGCACACCAGGATCCCCATTGGCCTTCTTGGCCACCAGGGCACGCTGCTGGCTCATAGCCAACCTGTTGTCCACCAGGACCCCCAGGCCCTTAAAGATAGAAAGCTAGATCTCCCCTCTTCCCCTGCTTTTCTTCCAGAAAACTCTGTTTTCTTCTGGAAAATGCAGTTATGCATAGAGAAACAATAGGCATAAAACTGGAGCTGGGGACCAGCACAATTCTCTTGGTCTGGTCTAAAGTGGGTATTTACTGGGTCAGTCCTTGTCCTGAGCAACAAAACTTGTCAGTACTCCACTAAAGCAGCATTATACAAAAGAAAAGTTCAGCTTATATTGCCCTGCAGAACACTAACTCATTTCTGCCACTTACTGGATGAGGTGCAAACCCAAGGCCAATAACAATACATTTTCTCTTGAAAATGTTTGCTATTTTTATTGTAAGAATATACTGGACAATAATATTTTCATATTTGAAGCTTCATCCACACTACATAAACTTGTCTTGATAAAGAAGTCCTTTCAAGCATAACCTTAGCTTACTCTCACCATTCATTTCCTTGTAAAGTGCCATGATGTTAAACTGCACTCTTCTTATCTAAATGAGCCAGATTACAGAATTACTTGCATTAGCATGCCCCTATCTGCGTTGGGCACTACTAGAAGCAATAGTACAATGTTAACAGCAGCAGCTAAAGTATGCATCAACTGTTTTTTTTTTTTCCTTTTACAAGATATGCCTTACTGACTATATTTGCCGTAACCTCTGGGGTACATTTCTTCACTACAATGGTACATACAAGAGCCCTGTATGGGGTACTCTTGTTGTATGTTCTCATCTGACAAGGAACTGTTATTTGTGCATGCACTGCACTCAATTTCAAAACACGACTGGCTACAAAACTACATTTTCTCCTTGTATATTCTTTTTTTCCATTTCACTTCTAATAAATTCTGGTGAACATCAGCTGAATCTGTTCTGCAACACAAGGAAAACAGTCAGATCTGAATACACGCCAATTTCAATGCATATTCTGCAACATAAAACTCCACAGAACTACTAAATAATCAAAGTCTTAATAACATGACTTCACAGCAGGGTTTGTAGAAAAGGCCTGTACACGTGATAAAATTACTGATTACAACTAAGACCAATAAAAGAAGAACTTTGTTTGGGGGAAAAAAAAAGAAAAAAGAAAAAATTTTTAAAAAGCTGAGATTTTGAAACATTTCCGTACTAGTAAAGAATAGAAATGATTTTTCCTAATATGAAGAAAACTCTTTTTTGTTTAAATAGGTAAAAAAGAAAAATCACCTGGTTTTGGTAAGTTATGTAGATCCTAAGTAACATCTACATGAAAAACAAATAACCAAGATTTTCCTCCTTCTATAATGCATCTTATTCTCTTTTATTGAGAGCTGCTCCTCTGTCCCTTCATTACCAAATATTCCCCACTTGCATCTCTCAACAACTCCTATTTTGAGACAATGACAGTCTGAGACACACAGCAAGCATTATGTAGATAAGAGACACATGCTAAGACAGTGAGTTAAAGTCATTTGCAAAAAAAAAAAAAAAAAAAAAAAGGCTTACAAGGATTTCAAGTCTTTTGTTGTTTGCTAGCTTTTATTTATCAGCACTCTACATGAAATTTGAGCGCTTACTGTAACATTAGATTACAAAAGTAAGGATCTTTCAAAGCAGCAGCTTTTAGCTAAGGGTTATACAACAAGCAAAAAATAAATATAGGAGAAAATTTAAAAATGGGGCCCTTCCATACATAAGGGCTTTATACACTATCGACAATATCTAAGCAGAAAATAGGCTAAAAATCTTTCTGAAGGTTGTAATTAAAGGGGGGGGGGAGCTTCTTAGATAACAAATCTTTAATCACAATACTTCAAATGAGTCCAGCAGTTTAGCAACAATCTAGGCTGTCCCAAAGTTAAATAAAGCCCTATGTAAACAATGATGTGCCATGCATACTTGCATATTACCATGAAAGCCACAGCTATTGCTAAGTTTTTCTTCTGATGAGACACCCTGAAGATTGGGAGACTCCCTATAGGATTGCAGACGTTGCAGCTGCCTAGACGTTATTCTGCAGGCAAACCAGAAGTGCTTCCTTTTTCTCTCCAAGACAGAACAGCTTCTCCTTCATACAGTCAGTGTACACCACATTCTCAGCTGCTTTAATAACCTGCTTCATGTCAAGCTCCTGTCACCCCAGCCTTGCCAGCTTCCCTCCAGCCTCATTACTTTCCCTTATGCAGGCTATCAAAAATGCCAGGAATGTGCATATTAATGTCTATGTTCTTCAATCCTCCCTTCACTCCCCTTCCACAGTTGGGGGGGTGTGAGGGGGATTTAATTTGTTTACGCTTGGTATTGTCAGATCGGATTTTAAAAATTCTCTTTGATCCTTTGTTCCATACAGACATGATCTGTTCAGCAAACCACTAGGAAATTTACATGCACTTTAAAATATGATTACACATATTACATAAATTAAGGTATCGATTGTAAAACATCCAATTACTCACTGCAAGAAAGGCTTGTTCTCCCACCACCCCACCCAGGCACATTATTAAGGAGAAAGGATACAAATCTGGCCTGCAGGTTCACTGCTCTGGGCTGAGATCCTATCGAGCCTATGAACATAATAAAGACTGGGCTAGGTCACTACCTGGAAATGCGCCACCCAAAACAAACCCAGCCGTCACACAGAGCAGGACGGGTGACTCAGTGGGCAGCATGTGTCTCACCACGTCAGTACCAAACCAATGTCTCAGCGGCACAACTATCAAGCTCCTAAGAAAAATCACATCTGTGTATATGCTGAGAATTGTCAGAGGAACTGAAAATTTGAAGAAGCATCACACTTTATTTAGTATATCTGCCTTCTATCAGGAAGAATTTCCCAGGCAGAAAATAGCCGAATTAGCACTGCAACAGAGACAACATATCCAGCTGGAAGACAATCAATAAAACATACAGTCCTGTACTTTTGTATTAACAATTAAATGAGAGGCTGAAGAGAGGGACAAGTGCAGAGCTGCTACGTGTTCTGCATTTTCTATGCAGTGTCACGACAGAAGAGTTGGAACTAGATGATCTTTCTAGGTGCCTTCTAACCCAAACCGTTCTGTGATTCTACGAACAGAAATATTTCCAGAAATTAGTGTTTTGTTTTGTACGTCTAAGATACTTCTCACAGCAATCGTTTCCTGTTTCCCACTCTGCAGAATGTAACAGCATTTTTCTGTTTGGACATTTTTATTTTCTATTTCACAGCTGTTTGCTCTGACATCTTAGCTTCCATATTCTACCATAATTTTATGCTGACAGTGAAATATAGGAACCAACATCAGAACATACACCCAAATTTCCTCATTTATCCTCACAGCAATCCAGAACATCAGGCGCATTTAACAATCTCGGAAACATTGTCATTCAGCCAACTGTTGTTATCTTTGTCATCTAGCACAGCTGAATTTTCCACAACTCAGTCACCAACCCCGGCTCATAAAAATGCCTCTATAACCTCTCCATAATCTGGTGGCCTTCTGTGATGAGGTTACAGCGTGGTGGTGATAGGGAAGAACAACTGACGTAATCTACCTGGACACATGCAAAGCATTTGACACTGTCCCAAACGATATCCTTGTCTCTGAATTGGAGAGGCATGGATTTGACGGAAGGGCCACTCCGTGGGTAAGAGATTGCCTGGATGGTTGCACTCAAAGAGCTCCACGAGTTCTACAGCTCAGTGTCCAGGTAGACACCAGTGATGAGTGGTGTTCCACAGGGTTGGTGTTGGGCCTGCCTCTTACTTAACAACTTTGTTGGCAACATGGACAGCAGGACTGAGCACACCCTCAGCAAGACTGCCGAAGACACCACACTGTGTGCCACGGCAACACGCTGAAGGGAAGGGTTGCCATTCAGAGGGGCAGAACCTCATGTGAACCTCATGAAGTTCAACAAGACCAAGTGTAAGGTCCTGCAGCTGGACTGGGGCTATCCCAAGCACAAATACAGGCTGGGCAGACAATGGACTGAGAGCAGCTCTGACAAAAAGGACTCGGGAGTGTTGGTTGATGAGAAGCTCAACACGACTCGGCAACATGCACCTGCACCCCAGAAAGCCAACCGTAGCCTGGGCTCCATCAAAAGAAGCACGATGAGCAGGTTGAGGGAGGTGGTTCTCCTCCAGGAGTACTGCGTTCAGCTCTGGAGACCCCAGTACAAGGACGTGGACCTATTATAGCAAGTCCAGAGGAAGACCATGAGGATGATCAAAGGGATGGAGCACATCTCCTATGAAGACAGACACAGGAAGTTGGGCTTTTTCAGCCTGGAGAAGAAACAGCACTGAGGAAACCAAACAGAAGTCTTCCAGTACCCAAATGGGGGGAGACACAGCCAGGACAGCTCACCCAAGCTGACCACAGGGTCATAACATATGATGTTATGTTCAGCAACAAAAGCTGAGGGAAACGAAGAGGAGGGGGAGAACATTTGGAGTTAGAGCATTTGTCTTCCAAAATACCTATTAGGCATGATGAAGCCATGCATTTCATGGCTAACTGTTTGCCTGACTGTGGGAATTAGTGAATCAACTCCTTATTTTGTTTTGCTTTATATGCGTCTTTTGCTTTACCTGTTAAATTGTCTTTACCTCAGTTCACAAGTTTTCTCAGTTTCACCCTCTTGGCAGGATGGTGACTCTTCCACATCCTGCCATTAGGAGGGTGGGTGAGTGGGTGGAGGGAAGAATTAAGTGAGAGAACAGCTGCGTGGTGCTTAGCCACTTACCAGAGCTAACCAACAACAATGTATCATGTATTTATATGTACACTATGTATATACATTAATCAAATTCTCTAGATATTTCTAGGTTTAGATTCTATTGGTATTCCAAGAGTGAAGTCATGTAGTTAGTAAAGGTGGATATAACAGGACATGAAAATATTAAATAGAATGTAGAGGGTGAAGAGCACTGCATCGATGTTAATTTTTTAAATGTTTAATCAAAAAAATGTTGTCATCATCCCTTACTTTTAATCCTGATATTTTAATCAGCATTAATTCATTAGAGGTTCATCTATGAGAATGTTATAAAGAATTAAATGGTTATATCATTTCATAAACATTTCACAGTTTATGCATCCATAATGTATTTCTCAAAGCCTCTGGTACTTTGAGTTGATAGCAATTAATCAGTAAATCAGAAATCAAATGTAGCTAATTATGTAGCTAATTTAAGTGTTCAATCCCACAGTTGTTGAGAAGAACCATCAAACCACATCTGTGGATCACAAGTTATGTAAAACAGAAAAAAGAAATTAAAAGAAAAAAAAATTTCTACTGTCAACAACAAGCTTTCTATTCTGTGGCAAAACAATAGAGAGTAGCTCGTGTATAAAACTGGGGTTCTTCTGACAGTCTTGTAAAAACAGCACCCTTGACAAGTGGGCAAGTCTTAAACCCAGATTATCAAAAAACAAAGAGGTAGGGGCTGTGTCACTGTTTACACGAAGATAACATAAAATCACATTGTGTGAGACATCTATAATTAAAACCATCCTCAGGTCTTTCCAGAAATACCAGGAAGAGGACACGGAGTAAGGAAGAAAGGGAGTCTGGAAGACAAAGGGTTTTTAAACTCAAGAGTTCTGTGTACTGCTCCTCATTCATGGGAGATGAGGTTGGGGGAAAAAGGCTACGTACGTCTTGAATTCAGAAACTCCAGGGCAGATGAGGGAAAAGACAAAACAAAACAACAACAAAAAAGAACAAAACACTAAACTGGCATCAGACAGCAGCTTACGTATTTTCCAAAATAGAAGAGAAGCTTTTCACTAGCATCTCCAAACTTCCACTGAGTAGAATACAGGGAGTAATGAGGCAGTAGAACCAGTGTCTGGTCACACTGTGAAGGAACTTGGAATTGAACCATTTTGGACAAATTCTGAATAGTGGTGATCTTCAAAGGAAACACTACAAAAGAAAGCATGAATGAGTGATCAGCTCTGAACACCTACGACCTCACTCATGACATTACTGTTGCTCATTTTATACTCAGCCAGTTTTGTAATCACATGTTCATCCATCAAAATATAGATGAGAAAGCAAAACCCTTGGAAGGATCACAGATGGAAATCCCAAATATTTTGAAGACATTAAAGCAGTACTTTTTATCTTCCTCCTTCAACTGTTATTTACCCAAGTCTGCAAATCATTTGAGCATCACCTACAGTCACAAAACTATAGCTCTTATTTGTCAAGCAAGAACGCATTTGACAAGATAGAAGTTACAAAGATGCTGGTATGGAGAGGAGATTTTCAAAACGTATCACACATGGAGGTCTCCCAGTCCCAACCCAGTCCCAATGATTCAGAGATACAGGCTTGCATTTTTAACCTTACTCAGTGGTAAACAATGATTGAAGTTAACTGATCTGTTCATCATCTACTGGGAGTCAGTCAGCATATAACCATGAACTGACAGACTTCAAGGGTCTCCATTTTTATTTTTTTAATTATAAGTTCTAGCAATTCTTTACCTCTTTCTTAACAACAACAACAACAACAACAAAAAACACTTTAGCTTCATTCCACTAGGAAAGGGTCCTTTCTTGGCCCTCAAGAAAACTTTTATCTTTCTGTTTGTCACTAGTACGGGAAACAGAGAGCTGAGTATTAGCTCAGAATGCTTCCACAAGCTGCTTGGATTTAGTGCTTACACATCGTATCAGCATGTTAAATGACATAGTATCAAGAAATATACTCAGCTTTTGCAAAAACATTTAGCTACAAAAAGCAACGTAGACAACACAGACAAGGAAAAGCTACACATAAATGGATTTTCAAAATTAGTCCAGTACTGAGTCTGCTGTTTCTAAGATTTTCAAAGGTTTAATTTTATATATTTTAAAAGTACTACTTCAGACCTCATTACTTCCACTTTTAAAATTCTTCAATTTGAACAGAAGAATCGCACATTTTCAAAGAATTTGGAAGAATGTGATCAACCAGTGAAATCAGGTAATTTTTCCCTCAAGGACTGAGAGATAATAAAGAACTATGAGAAGGACATTTACAGGCTTTCAAGATTGTACTGATAAAGTTGAAAATGACAGAGGAAAAACAGCTTTTCTATTAATGTAAAAAGTGGGCGAGTGAAATTCTCTACAGTTCTAGACTTATACACCTCTAGGAGTATACACAAAAGCAGTGACTGACTTTAAAATAGGACCATAAGCAAGTTGTTGGTACAGTCATCACAGATTTGAACTGCTTTAGTAGCTAATACAATTACATAAATATATACCTACCACATCGCAGCTTAAAATGAGCTGAAGTTTTAAATTACTTCACAAAAATACATCTTTGTACTCAAAGCCTAATAAAATTTATGTATGGCACAAGGAATTACAAGCTTTGTAAGCGTGGCTGCACTGTTTCAATCCAAAATAAACTATGCATATATAGGTCAATTTTACCTCTTAACAACTTTATTCCACATAATGTTAACAGATTTACCCATCTGTGGTTATCAAAATGTAGAACAAAAATAGCAATAAAAAATACAACAAAAAGTACCAGAACGAACACACATGGAGAAAATAAGCTTTCACAAGCGCTAATTCTAACCCGAAGAAATGAGACAGTAGGCAGTCTTCAATACCTATTCAAGATTTAGATCAGTGATGAGATGGGGGAAATCAAGGATGTAGATTTCTTTCTTTTTAAGCTACACAGTTCAACTGTGAGTTGCCTACACAGAGCTCCTTACAAACTAGAGCCTAAATACAGCAATTAGCAATCAAGCAATCATTTTAACATGCCAAAAACATTAAGACAGACTCTAACGGCTTTGCTGATCTAAGTTCAGTTCCAAATACCACTCAAATCCCTGTCAAAATAAGGCTTCTTTAATAATGAAAACATGACATTGAACAACTTCACTTGCTCAACATTTATAACCACGCATACCTCATTTTTATCCATAAATGTAACAGTAACGGAGAAAGAAGTTTCAGTAATACGTACAAAATCCTGTTGGTTTCATTCAAATTTTCTTCTGGATTCAAAAATATGTCTGTAGATACTTTTAGAGTTAAAATTTTTTGACCAGTATTCCTCTGACTTGTTAAAAGATAGAGCTCTATTACAGCTAAAACAGAACAAGTCAGACAGACAATTTACTGTCTGCCCACAAATGACTCAACCTTAGGAGACAGAGAATGTAAGACTATTTTTGTCCACCAGAGATCTAGTATCTTAATGAAAATTGAAAAGGCATTAGTAGAACCAGGATAACACCCGACAGCTTATTTTATTAAGCCTTTACTTCCTGGTAAACTGCAAAATTTTGTTATATTTGCATACGTATTTCACAGCTTAAGATGTTCTTTGATAGTTCATATTTCAAAATATCAGTTCTAGTTCACTTTCAACCTTTAAAATCACAACAGCTATTTACATAGAAGTTTATTAAATGCTGATGACACCTTTATTTTCAAAAATAATTTATGCAAAATGACTGGAAGCGTATGAAAACTTCACATCACATGTTTTTAAATAGATATTAAACAAACAAAACAAAACAAAAAACAGTGACTACCAGCAAATGAAATTGATCCTCAAGTGTTGCTTCCTAACCTGACATGACCTGAAAAGTCTGTCAGATCACAACTTACTTCGCCACAGAACAAAGTGCAAGAAATCTGACTTGACAGACAGAAAAAGAGCAGAATGCTTCTATGCAAATACAGCGATTCTAATTCTGGCATAAACATCCCTCACATTCACAGTACAAAGATTTTTTAAAGTATCCTGCAGCTGCCCCAAGATTTTGTGCTCAACATGAAGGAAAAAGTTTAGTGTACGCTCAAACATCCCTTACTTCCTTCCTCAGTATAGTATTCAGCTATGGGGAAGGATGATAGATTTGCAGAGATCATAAAGGTAACATCCCTGAAAGGACTGCCTCCTGTAGAGTAAAGCATTTTCTGCAATCTACACAGAAGGGTAAGAGTCAGGGAGGTACGAAAAGGATGAGTGCTTAATGCTTATCTCAGTGAAGAATACTGTGAATTTTGCCCTCAAGAAGGAGCAGCTTTTCGTGCCTGTAGAAGGAAATAAAGAGAGCTTTCCCAAATAAAACACGCACACACATTCCTCAAGAAAATCATAGCAAGTATTCATGAATCCAACCTTAAACTTCACATGAAATCTTCATGCAATTTTAAATGCATTCTTAGCCACTGAATTGACATGATTATCCTTCAGTCTGTGTTCAGATCCACAGGTAATCTTGCAGAAACCTGAAGTGGTGAGGACTATGTAACGCACATGTTAATATTCTAGAGACAGCTAAGCCTTTAAGTTCAGTTTGTTCTTGATTTGAGTGCAGTTTACAGAAAAACTACCCAATGAATCATCTGATTTAAATGAAAATCAGATTACTTTTGGTAAGTGCTTGGGACATGGCCTAAGGATGACCTTATTCTTCCAAAACATAACATGTACAAGTCCAGACACAAATATGTTTGTTTGTTTTTTTCCACTGTCCCCTGGGCTGATGTACCATCAAAAAGATCTCCTACTCTCATGGACAACAGAAAAGAAGTTGTTCATCAGTAAACCCGAAGTTTCAAGGAGGACCCAAATAGGTAGAGATTTACAGAAGTTGACTGAGATAGACAGACTCAGAGAGAATTTTGACTGTTTTGAACTCTGAAGTGAAAAATTTTAAATGGGCAACCCAAGCTTGTTTAAGCCAATGAATAGTTACAGACAGCTGTAATTTGTGTTTTAGAAGAGGAAAATTGCATTGTTCTTGCTGAATAATACGTCCTTTACTTTTTGCTGTGTACTTCAACAAGGACGGATCCTTTCTACATCATATTGAACCATCTGAAGCAGGATTGTTCTGGTGCAGATTTATGCTAGTCAGCAATGAGGCTAAAAGAAAATAGGTTTGATCCAAACACAGGTTATTTTAGTGGTTCTAGATTGAACCTGAAGGTCGAGAGAAAAATGTATTAGGCCTGGATATCTAGCCCACGTAGTGCTATTGTGTTATTTTTGATCAATTTTCATCTGATTTTATTGAGAAACAGAAGTACCAAACAGTAAGTAACAGGTATTGCTACAGACCAGAAGACAGTGAACAAGTATGTCCATGAATTACCAGGGGCTGAACAAGACCAAATCTCTCAAGCTTTTCCATTGTTGCCACTCAGAGCATACCCTGTTTGTGGCACACAGAGCTGTATATTGCCCTGTAGAGATCGGGATTCTGTCTGCTTCTGACACTGGACATGGACATCCTCTCTGGAGAACTGAAAAAGATTTCTTGATCCCACTCAGAAATGACTTTTTGCATGAAGGAACTCCCAATTGCTAGCTGTGGTCTACTGAGAATTTCCTGAATCTGGCCTCACACCTCAATTATCCCTCTAAACTCTACCATACTATTTGCCTGTCCACAACGGTACTTAACTAAACCCCTTTTCTGGCTCTACTTGGTGTACAAAACATTGCAGTTAAGTTGTACGCTTCACCCAATGTGCTTGGACATTGAACCTAGGAAGTCAGAAAGACTAGGGTATACCCTAGACCAGAATCCCAGCTATCATTAGCAGAAGTCTACTGCACAAGATGTAAGCCAATTGTCAGTTATCTGACTACTCAGAAAACAGATCTCTTTATACCTCATGGGAAAAAAAAAAAAATCAGTCTTGGGAGAATGTTTAACTGTGTTGGTGTGGTTTTGCAATTTTCAATTAAACAGTCATTCTTTCAGCAAATTAAAAACATGGCTGTCCAAACAGCCTAAGTAAATTTTACATAGGTTTACTTAAGCATGGCATATGCTGGGAACTCTTGCAAGCAAAGAGTATTTTACCTCTTCTCTTTTTTTTTGCATCCACTCCTTGTGCTTCTCTTCAGCTAGCCTTTTCCTTCTTTCACATTCTTCTTTTTGCTTCATCTTCTCAAGCTGTATGTTCATTTGCTAATTAAAGAAAAAGCAGACAACTTTAATACGTCACGGCCACCTATACAAACGCGCTCAGTATTGTCAATGGTGCTGCAATTAAAACAATACAAGCATTAGATTTAGAAAATTTTCCTTCATTAAGATTTTGGAAAAGATGGATGACAGCCAACACTGAAACATTGAAACAACCAATGAAAATGTATAAGATTTTAGAAGATGCACCGGAAATATATTTTTTAGCTGGGCTTTGGAAATAATTCAACATAGTAAATCACCCCTCCTTCTAAATGTCCTTTCAGTTAATGGGATATGTAGTACTACAAAGAGAGACAACTACTGAATTGGATTCTAAAGGGGAGAACATTAAACGTGTGGTGATCACTAACAGATCAGAAAATACTCCTCAAGATTAACAGATTATTTTGGTGTTATGCTGACCTCTAAAACAATGTTCTATAACCTTCCAGTGGTAGGTGTTTAATAACAGCACAAGGTAACCCACATAAAAAATATACGTTACTTTCACTTTACAGATAAAGGGAATCATAGAAAGGTTAGGACACTGCTCAAGGTCAAATGACAAATCAGTAACTAAAGTGAGAAATGATCTAACTTTGATGTAATTATTCTAACCACTACCCAATATTACCAGCTTGATTGTAAACAACAGTATCGCTTAATCAACTGCAACTACCCATATATTAATCAAGAAAAGATATAGTGCCTTCACTTAATTCTGCCTCATCCCCAGTATTCAGGAACTGTTTGTATGCAAGGGGGCAAAAAATGGAAGGAAGGAAGAAAAACAGAGAGGCACAGCCTGGAAAATGACTCTAAACAGTTGTGTAATTACACACTAAGCAGGTAATAACACTGTGCCTCATATCTAACCAAGCAGTTTGGCATGCTTACGCCCAGCACACACCCTGTCGTGTTTTACTGCCTACATGCATTTGTATGTACCCATGATGAAAATGAAGGTACCAATTACAGAAATGTTTTATTCTTTTAAACTTGAACCATTACCTGACAGTAGAATAAGAAAAACATTATAGAGCACTACCAGTGATGTGCAATGTTTAGCAAAAGAGAATATGCAGAGCATGAATCACATAAGCATTGCCAAACATTATGGAGAGATAATGACCCTAAAATAATGGACAAAACTACTTGTTTTTTCACAATCAAAAGTAAAAGAACTCCTCTATTGGTTGATTGCTATTTTCTATTAGACTTGATATCAAGCTAATCAGATGTATTCACCTCTGCAGCTCTCGCCTGTAAGCGGGCACGTAGTTCCTTTTCTTTCTCAATGAACCATTCTTCCCACGGTGAAAGACTGTCTTTCAAAGGAGACTGTTCTTTTCCTTCTGTTATTTCTGAGTCTTCAGCAGCTTTCCTGTGTTAAAAATGAGAAATGTAAAAGAATATTATCTGTAGTATGTTTAATTGGAAAGTTAACCAGTGCTGCTGCCCCCCAAAATGACATTTCTTTGTATCGTGACAACAAAATTATTTTTCTATTTGTTCAGTAATCTCCAGAACGGGTAAACAGCATTTATTTTGTATTTCTGACCATCCTACTTACATTCTACTTATTAAATTATAGCTCGCTATTGATTTTTTTTAGTTCCTGTTCCAAACTGTGAAACAGATTCAAACATTACCGTTTATAAACTAAATTAAAACTAACACCAGAAACATCAAAGTGTCACCTTCCTTCTCACATACGGAGACCAGAGGAAATCAGAGGTTTTACATTAACATCCTATCCTTGGCCACTGAGATGCTCAAAGTATCAAGGGGCCTTTAGCACAAGCCAAGGATAATCAAGATTATTTTTTCTTCTTTCAAGTCCTGTGGAAGTGGATTAATGATATCAAGCAACCTCTGTACTGAGAATCCATTCATTCCAACAGTTACAATTTTCCTTCTCAAAACACATTCATAGGGAAGATACACAAGAACTATGGCTTGCACACAATACTTGATATTATACAAGGTTAGACTTTTAGTAGGACACCTTGCATAACTCACTCGTAACTTCTTTACTCATGAATAATGCAGCCATCCTTGCCTTGGGCCAGAAATATCTTTTATAATATTGTGTCTGTGTACTCCCTCCTAACAAAGAAATTATTATATTGGGCTCTATGTCAACAAAAACTGATAACATGCCAGTAGATTTCTTTATAAACTTTCCTCTAACCTATAGATTTTTTTTTCATAACAACAAAACAATGAAATTAGACTTCACATTAGTATTTTATAGGAACGCATGTACTCTGGAAACACCTGCCTACACACTTTACTGCAGTGAGTAATTCTGCTTGGTTAATTCAAGCTATGAAAGAGCCATCCAAACAAGCGTATTATGTTAATGCTCCTGAAATGAACCTTTTAAGCATAACATATTTTTATAAACATGGAAATAATGCATATTCACAAGGTGCGGCAACAATCTATTGCAAAATATTTTGTCCCAGTAATCCTTAGAATATATTTCTATAATAGCAAGCACTTGGGGGCAATGCGAAGGAGTTTTGTCCTACCATTCTCCGCTGCTGTTACCTACATGCATGTGCCTACATAACCGTTCACTGGTCATGTTGTGGAATTCCAGGGAAACTGCTTCTTGTTGAAACTAACCCGAAAAAGGGTCACGTTCCCTGCCCAGAATCAGCCCGCAAACCCTCTTTATACTGTTTTGCCACAGAGACATGGTAGCACAATGGAAACGACAGGCCACACGCACACAACAAGAGGAGAAAAGCAGCGCAGGCCAAGCACCCCCAAGCATGGCGTTGTCCAACATCTGCTGCACCCTAGGTCTTGGATGTGAAAGCAGGAAGACAAAAATTTAACAGAGGCAGTTTTGAAACAGGCAGATATAAGGGATATAACTTAGGAATGCATAATAATGCATTTTGTTGGAAAATAACTCTCTGAGAGTTTATTAAAGATAAGGATAAAGGTATTATGCATTCAAATTCAGCAGACCGATGCAACTCTGTCCAGACTTGACGTTTTGGGCAGGGATACTTCCTTAACACATTCCTTTGCTCGGCACAATTTGCATTAGGGTACTTTGTACCAAAATAACACTGACATACTAGGCTAACCTGGGAAAAAGCACTGACAGAAGGAATCCACTCAGAAAAACACTATTCACTAAGTGTTTGCTTACATCAATAGCTAAAAAGTCCAGGCTGCTAACTTTTCAAAAAAAAAATATACATGTATATTCAGAGTAACGAACAAGACCCATGTTAAATGCAAGTAAGAAATAACAGAAAATTGAGTTTTCCAGAGGACAACACACGCCGAATATGCAGAACTGGCAGGAGAAATGTGTTCCCTCTCCTGCAGTTCTCTGCCCAAAGCTCCCGGGTTGCACCAGAGCAAGGACTGGACCCCCAACCTTCCCCATGCACATCCTGGCCACTCTGTGGCACGCTGGTTGTGTTTTGAGCCACATAAAACTTAAATTTCATGGGACCCCTTTCCGAAATGCTAGCATAGTCACAGCTATAACCTTCATCGGAGTAATTAGTACAAGACTTCTGAAAGTACCACAGTCTCAAGTGTGCATATGTATTTAAATAAGTATCTTATATCAAATCAGGTGTGTTTGGTGTTAAAGCTGAAGTCTGACTAACAAAACACTGTGCTTATTATTTACCACACATTCACTGACGTCCCACCATCAGACACAATGCCGATCTATGCTGAAAGCACAAAAACGCCTAACATCCTTTCACCAGGCCTTGTTTTCAGCCTCTACAAATATTAGATTTCCCACGTTAAACCTCTGCCTCTGGCGAATTAAGAAGACAACAACAGCAAGAAGACTCTGAGAAAGTGCGTTCGGGGAGGGGGGTAAAGTCAGTGTAAGAGGTGTTTTTTATTATTATACCTTTGAGATCTTGGCAGTTACACACGGAAGCTGCTGCGTGAGCGTTTGGTAGACACTTATTACAATAGAGCAGCAGCATTATTCAGGTGCAGGGTATGTATGAGGGAAATTCATATTGTGCCCACAGAATTTAATGAGGCTGTTCCAGCTCAAGCCCTGACAGCGGTCCTCTTCAGTTGCATTTCACGGCTGCCAGCGAACACTGCAGCAACAGGCCCCCAAATCGAGAGCTGTTTCAAGCAGCGCCCCGAGAGGTACCTCAAAGGGAGCTCACATCCCTGAAGGACCCGGGCACGGCCAGCTCCCCCCGCTTCTTTTAAGGGCAGGACGTGCCTCTGTGCCTGGTCGTGGTCCTGCGGAGCACAGCGGGGCGCCTGCAGGAGGTGAAATAAAGCCCGGGGAACCCCAGCCCGCACCACGCAGCCTCCTCCCCGCCGCGCCGTTACCTACGGCCCGCCCGGCCGCGGGGGGACGGGGACGGGGACGAGAATGGGGACGCCCCTGCCCCTTCCTCCTCCTCCTCCTCCTCGCCGCCGCTGCTCATGCCGCCGGCGAGCGCCTGAGGGAGGGGGCGGCGGTTACCGGCCATTAACGGCCACTAACGGCCACTAACGGCCAGCACCTTCCCCCCGCCCAGCTCCCGGCGGCCCCCGCGGCGCCGCCATGGCGACCGCGACGCGGCGCGGCGGGCCCGGCCCCGCCCCGCCTCCTCCCCAGCCTGTCGCGACATGCCGGCGATATCGCCCCCCCAAGCCCAGAGTGAGGGGTCTGCCCTTCCCCGTGGCAGCTCTGGGGGAGATGCTGTGATGGCTCCTGAAACCGCCCTCGGCCGGGCTCAGAAACACACACACACAAAAAAAAAAAAAAAAAAAAAAAAAAAAGCCGGGCTCAGAAACACAAACCCGGCCCGAGTCAGAAACACAAAACCAGCCCAAATCCCAACTCACAGCGCTGACTGCCTCACCGTGCAGCAGCTGATGCTCGTGGTGTTAGCACAACCCCACAGGAGGCTGCCGAGCTCGTCATCCACAGACTGGAGCGGTACGAGCTGCAGTCTGTAACAGACAGCAAATTACAGCAATTAAAATAACCTAAACTGATCAGTGCAGCACTGGAAGCAGCAGGATAGCACTAGAAACTACACTTTTTTAATCAATGATTTGGGAAGCAGCACGAGCAAAGCTTCGCATCACGGGGGGGCATGAAAATGTCAGGAATTTCAACAAGCTGCAGCCCCACATAATTGTAGATATCCTCTGAAGGCCTGGAAACCTCCCGTGACCTTAAAGCCCACTTCATAGTGAACACAGGCAACAGTCTTAAATGAGGGGGGGGAAAAATAACCAGAATTCACGCCTCCAGATTGCTTATGCAGAGGGCAGCAAAAGCCTGATCACCTTCTGAGGAATTAAAGCATCGTTACTGGTATAACGTAACATCGTTGATGCCCCTTTTCTTTTTGTTCTGTCCAGTCACTCTGCCCAAATTAATACTGGCAAGATCCCAGACAATGAGATTCTGTAAAACAATAAGGACTGAAACAGGAATCCTGCAGGTCCATATACAGCTTCTATGGCCACAGAAGGACTGGCAAATAGAAAAGTGGCACATTGCAAGGACATACTTCATGGCAAAACTTTAAACTCTGTCAACTTTTCCTAGGAAAGACTGCCTCTGAAAAGCATCTGCTATGGCAGGAATCAAGCACTGATACTACTGAAGCTCACGAGCAAAACCAAGCTGACCTAACCAGGCACAAAATTTGCCACAAACAACTGGATGTGGTGAATGAATATGTGTGTGTAATATATATATGTGCGTGGGTGGGCGTGTGTGTAGGCGTAACAACCCCTACAGTTGATACCGTTGTGAAAAAACAGCCAACGTTCCCACCATAGAAGTGACAAAGCCTACATTCAGCCTTTCAGCGCTAAGTGAACTCACACCATCACAGACTACAGAGGAAGCACTTTAAGCTTTCTAGCAACAGGAGTTAAATTTGGAGTAAAACCACAGGTGTATATTCACAGACCTATACTTTATGTCAGTTCAAAGTCAATCAACATGTCTGAACTTCTAAATGATTCTGACAGATTGCTGACACGTAATCCCTAATTGTCATCCACTGTACTTGAAAAAAAGATTTTACATAGAAAATGGTGCTGAGAAAGCAATTTTACAATTAACTGAAATGTAGAAATGAATTCAATCCTAGGCATAAATCAACTACCCTCAGTTATTAACAACCCTGTTTTGACAACTCTATGCAATAAGTGAATTTGCCAATTCTTCCTTATAAAATCTTCAAATTTTAGAAATTCAACTGATTCTGATCAGCTCAGCCTCAGAGAACATAATGGCCATCAGGAGGAAACCTCTCAGTTAAGCTTAATACCAGTCAGTTTTAATGAAAAGAATCAAATTACGTTGCTCTCAGATGTATTGTCTAGTTCCATACCTGCATTTAAGAACACAGAAAAAGCATAAAATAATCCTACTGAAAATAAAAAGACTAGACTGAGGCACAAACATGCCTTAAGCTTCTTGGCATCAACAAAGCACACATTTTGAGATCATTTTGTCTATGTTTTACTCAAACAGAAAAAAAAAATACAAAACTTAAGCCATATGCATGTACATGAATTTGAGTCTTCAGATTTTTCTGGTGTGGGCAAAAGTAAGTGGTACAGCAGGTGCATCTGCGAGGAAGAAAGCTACTTGGATCCATGCTCACCATCAGAGTTGACTGATCAGTGTCTATGCTAGTGTATGAGCTATTTTTGCGCCTTCTTTTGTAATTCTGCTTCATTAGATGCTAGGCATCCTGAGGGGTCTTATATAGCTTCAGTTTTCCTTCACTTTCTGGTGGGTTCCCATCCTTGCAATAAGCCATACCCACTATTGGTCCCAGTCCAGATTTTCTGTAGGTTGCACAAACAGAGCCAGCTATTTTCAAGGACCACAGCCTTGAGAAGACGTATTTCTCTTTTTAGGGGAACGTGCAACAATTCTATGAAACAAACTTCGTAAAATCTCATCTTTTCAAATCAATAGTATGATTCGTGCTCAACTCAATGGGCTGGATTTCACCTTATATTCAACCAAAATGCACCCGTTTTTTGTGTTAGTTGGAGATCACAGCCTGCTGCTGAACAACCTTCACTTGCTTGGCTACTTCATACAAAGTCTTTACCTCAGTCCTTATACTCTTTTAAAGCATCAGTTATTAACAGATTTATTCACTTGCTTTTGGGCTACAGTTTTCAAAAGACACTTGTAGGTTATGCTTTTGTTACTGGAAACCATTGATATACCTCACAAATTGTTGCTGTCAAATTTGAACGAATCTCCTTATAATAAAGGCCACAACATTAACAAATTAACAAATTCCCATTAACAAATACTTGTTAGGTAAGACCTAAATGATGGTATTTTACACTAGTGTAGTGCCACGGATGCAACAACAGGGAATGTGTCCATTCATCCTCCAAGTTCCTACACTATACAGCAGTAAACAAAACACAGTAATTTGTGATGCTTTATCCTGCTCCACCTTTCATTCATTTCCTTATTTTGGGAATCACACTCAACTGAACTCTAGCTCCAGAGTAAATTGCTCAGATTCTACTGTACAGTATATGAAAGGCAATATTAAAAATCTCTACCTAAAAATAAACTTATTATGCTAGCAGTAAAAGATCAAAAGCATCTATGTAATTAAAAGTTATTAAATTGAGAGTACATATGAAACAAACTGTGCATTGTGCTTTTAATTAAAAATATTACCCTATAAATTAAAACCAAAGGATTAAAAATTGTAATCGAAGTCAAAAGTATCCTTGTGCAACTTGGAATTTTCTGAGTAAACGTGTGATTAAACTCAGGAAGTTCCACTGGAGAGAAATGAAACAAGTCAAAAGGGATTCACACCAAACAGTTGCTGAGTAGGTGCATCATTTCTGTAAGAGTAATGAGGCTCCCTTCCAGATTAAGAGATCTCACCAGAATGCTTCCATAGAGCAGGTTAACAGCTGTCCGTAAACTTAATGGGGGCAGGTGTCGAACATCTTAGCAACAACTTTTGGCACTTTCTATTTTTCTCCTCTGCCCCATTTACAGAAAGCTGCTTCCTCACTACAGCAGAAATCCCTGTCTTGCTCAAGATTTCATTTGTTTAAAGTGAACAGCAAATTTCTTGTGTCTGCTAAGTTTGGTACTGAATTCCTGTGGACACCCAAGAAGGATGTAACTTAGGAGGTTTCACTTGCCTGGATATCAAAATGGACATTAGGAAGCTTTGCCTAGCAAGGGAGGAGAGCGCTCTGGACATCAACTCGTACAGAGCTAAGCAATTCCCCCCCATGTGTTACCAACACGGCGCAGCTTCGAGGCAAGCTGTCCCCACATACCTGACACCACTTCTGGAGCCAGGAAGAGAGGGAGCGAATTCTCAGCAGATCTTTTCTGTTGCAGCTGTGAACATCTGAACATTAGGCACAGCTACAGAGATCAGCTTGCCCAGCAAGGATGTGACAAGGGATTTATCTGGTACCTGGTAGCTGTGCTTCTCTGCGTTCTTACGTGGTCATGTTGGGCACGCAGCAATGCTGAGCCAGGCAAGTTTTGCAGCACTACTTCTCAACAGGTTGATTTTACTAGCTACTGCCTGCGTTCCTTCACCTCTATCAATAAAACCTGAACGTGTTGGAAGACACTGGACTGACTGCATTAGAAGTTAACTGGAAAAAAAAAAAAAAAAAAAAAAAAAAACACATTTTGAATATTAGAGTTCTAAATGAACTACATTTGGCCACTTTCATAGCATTTCAGTGACGACTCATTTGTTAAACAGCGGGCGACATATATCCATGCTCAAGAATATTGTTGGAATATGCACTTGGCACCTTGATAGTTGGATTTCCTTCCTGCTAATTATAAAACTCCATCTGAAATTGGTTTTCCTTTTTGAGGAGTACTCTTCTTAGAAGTATTGTTGTTACCTGTGACTAGTTGGCCAACAGAGGGAGCATGGAACAAACCGTGACTCTTACAAAACTACAGCTTAAGAAAAGTACCGATTAGCAGGGAAATGCTATCAAAAACATAAAATCATCCTCTGTATGACTTTCCAATATGTATCACATTTGAAGTTAAATACGGTACATAATGTCTTTTTTTTAAAGCGTTTGCTGTGTAAGAGCGCAAGCGCTTCTCTGAATGTTTTAATCATTTGCAGGCCCTGAGGCAGCATTAGTCAGAGATCACAGATCCACATGTAAACTGGCAGCTTACTTATTTTGCTGGCTATTCCTTCCCAAAGCTCTAACCACATTAATTATGCTCATTGTTGTCTACAATTTCATGCAAGTGCACCATTTTTAGCCTAAACTTCTGAAAAACAGAGATAAATAACAATCAATATTCATGTACCCTTTATTTGTTTTCAGTGTAACATTCCATGCTAATTGCAGATGGCTCTAATATTCATGAGTGTAAATATAAGAATTAACAACTCTGGGTGGTGGGTTTTCTCCTTTGTTTTTACATGTGAATATTTTGGCTTACAAAATTAACAGCATTACAGTAAATAATCCTCCCGTATTTTATACAAACTACATGTTTTCGATATACAAGGATTCTGTTTTTATTACAGTGACAATATACAACCATGTCTATTTACAATGCAAAAAGTATATAAACCATGTTTTAAACATTCTGCTACTGGCAGCCACTATTGTTTAGGAGGTAGCTTTAATTAACAAAATGAACTGAAGCCACATTTCCCATCATGTGTTCTATCAAATAATTTACAATACAAAGATAAAAATTCATTGTATGAACAGTATATACAGGTTAATTCTCAAAACAGCAATCTAGCTTTAAATCTTAAGAAGAATGTCTCCAGAGTAACTGGGATGGCAGTGAATTTGCTCTTGATTTATCATAGTTGAGGAACATAATTACCTAATCGAGCATTCATAACTCTGATATAATATAAATTGATCAGATTTCAAACTAAATCAACGAATCACTGATTGTACTTAAATCATTTGGGCCTCAAGACTTAAATGGTTTTAAAATAAAACACTGACTTACATGAAAATCAGTGACTCTGCACAGTGTACATCACACTCAGTAAAATAACTGGCAACAATATGTTTTGTTTTTTTTTTTTTAATTGTAAAATTCTTTCGTTTTCTCTCCATTTGCTAAAATCTCAGTCTATTCATAGATATTATTGGGGTGCACCAACATTCAACAGGCTGCGCAGTATTAGCCAGTCTTTTTCTGCAAGCACACGAGCTGTATACATTCACAGCACTGCTAATACACCACCCGATGCATCGATATTCCTCCTAACAGCGTGACCCTACTGCATAATACTGAAGAAAGTTGCTGTGTTTCACCTGAAGTAATGCATCGTCGCTGAAAAATGCATTCAGCCCTATTGTGCCTGACAGCTGTTAATATTGATGTTTCATAGTCTGCAGATATTGTGGATTACAACTGCTTTTGCTATAGCAATCTTTTCTTTGTCTAAAAAAGATCGAACATTGGCTTGAAATACAAAAGAAACACGGTATTACTATATTGCTCTCACAGTTATTATGGGAGAATTAATCCCTTTTTTTGGCCCTGCAGTAAAATTCATCCTGAGATTCAATGCTGAATACACTATACAAAGCTAGCAAGAGAGTTGTTTGCTTAATTATAGAAAAGTCACATTTAAAAATAATTTCTTTAATATTAACAGCTGTCCTTTATATTGTGCTTTGGCAGGAAAAAAATCATCAGAACTTACCTCACCACCAGCAGAAGTAAATACAACTGGAGCACAACATGGAAACAGACCACTAGGCATGTAAAAACCGTATAAAAGGAACCACTATTGCTTGGAAAGAGTAAAAATATTGGGTAACAAATTTGGTTTACCAATTATTTACAGTCAGGGCAATTTATTTATTCGTTTCATTATTTTTAAACGTATGGCTCAAGAAATTACTGCCCACTTCCCTTCTTTACAAACGACGCTAAACAACGATTACAAAAGTGCTTCCTGCTTGAGAAGGTCAAAACAGGTAACGGCCTACGAAGCGTTATACCTCTTCGTCAGAAGAGCTGACGGCAAAGCCTTTCAGTCTTTAATTCTGGGTATGTTGTAGGCATAGCGAACCAAAGGGAATCCTCGGCTTTGGTAGAAGCATGCGCGGCCGCACGCCTGCACTTGGTCTGAGCTGTCCGACACGAAGGAATCGTCCTCGTCCGCGTAGTCGGAGTGGGCAGACTGGGTGCCACAGTCCGACCAGTAGCCATCCGGCCTTTGGCAAGGCACCACTGCCAGCGTGGGGCAGCTGTGTGATTTGATTAAGTGTTTACATGGCACGGGCTTGGACAAGAGGAGCGATTCGCAGCACTCGCACACGGCAATGTTCCCCTGCAGATGGGTGTACATGCCACAGTCATAGTAAAAGTCCTGCGCCACGCAGCCCCCTTGGGTGTTGACAGAAATTGCTACCGCTCCGTTCTTCCTGGTCAAGTGGCGTCTGAGCAACTTCCAGTCTTCCTTGAACTTTGGATTGAAGAATACGTACAGAACTGGGTTCAGGCAAGCGGGTAACGGGAAGAATATCAGAGTAACAGACTTCATTATTTCAGGGCTGATAGAAATTGCAGTGATCAACGGTGCAAACGAGAAAAATGCAACAGGGCAGAAAAAGATGCAGTTCGTGAAGATTAGCCAAGCGACATGCTTAATCATGCTGGACTGTGAGTTTTCGGAGAGGTCCTCTTTTTCCAAGTTGCAGTAAAGTTTAGTGTAGATAATAGCCATTAGCAAAAACGCTAACGAATTCAGGAGCACTAAAGTTACCGTGAAGCCTAGTGAAGGCGTCTCTCCAGTGGGGAAGGGCAAGCAAAGGGGTGATGCCGAATACTCCACTTTATGGAAAAGTGGTAAGCATCCTGCTACCATAGCACACAGGAAAGCGAGGACTGCCGCAATCTGAAACTGTTTTTGCCGATTGCTTTTCCCCTTTTTAATGATCTCCTTCGCAGAGAAGCTCCGTTCAACGGCTGCCAGCATCAGGAAAAAAATGGCACTTTCTGATGAAAATACTGCGAGAAACCCAGCAACTCTGCAACCACTGCCAGTCTCCCACCATATGCCAAATTCAGCAAATCTTCCCCAAGAGACAGCATCCAAGAAAGTTAAAATACCGGTATAGACTCCCATGAATAAGTTAGAGACAGAAATCAGGCCTATAAACAGTTTGGAAGATGGCAATGGAGTACAAGATGCAAATATTGTTAACATGACAAGCAGGTTGAAGAACAAAGCAACCAAAAAAATAAACCAGACAGTCAGTCGAATCATCCAGCTTCCCAGTAAATATTCACAAGGCTTAAAAGCACCTAGAAGAAAAAAAAACAGAAGGACAACCAATTTAGGGAGAAAACTCGTGCCTTAATAAGCAAGATTTTCAAAGGTATTACAAGAGCCCTCCTCATTCATTAATTCATGAATAGAGTACCCAGCTGAACTGCTAAATAGGTCAGTTGAAAGTAAACTGCTCTGCTGAAGCTATTTACTAATTAATTATGCCTGAAATAATAATTACTGCAACGAATGGTCACTTGGGAATACTTTCTATAAACAAACTAGATAAACAAACCTAATTACCTCTCAGCTACTCAAAATAGCTTTTATTAGTGCCCCCTAAATACTTTTTAAAAAATATTTCATATTTCATAAAAAGGTTGATAACTAAATAAAACCAAAAGTTCAAAACCGACTTGTAAAAAAAAAATTCCTTTTCCTTTATAAGTAACATTTCTCTCAAAAAATGATTCACAAACATGCCTTCCGGAGTAGCTTTTGGTCACAAGGAAACATCTGTAAAACAGCCAACAAATTCAATTTATCAGCTTTAATAGGGACAGGAATTCACCACAGACCCTCTCTCCCACCCCCAGCACTGGAAGGCATTGAGAGTTTGCAGAGTCATAGGAAAAATTGGATTTTCTTCTTCTTTTGCCACTGAGGTGAAGAACTAAGTGATAAAAAACAGATAAATGAAATGTCTAATGATATAAAGCAAGATAAGGGGAAAAAAAGGTCACTGTTTCTGCTTACCCTTCTAATCCTTCTAATTGCTATTTATTCCATGGGGAAATCCCACTGATTTTATGTAACAATTAGAAGAGTTTAACCTCTCCTTCATCTCCATTAAGCGCTGCTAATTGTCCCAAACACAATACCGAGGGATCTCTTGTGCAGTCTGGCCCCCTGCGAGCTGAAGGCGAAGCAGAGGAACGCCAAACCACACTGCCGGAGCAGCTTCTGAGCCACGGCCACGCAGCCCTCAGCCCCACATGCCTCGTCCCCTCCTTCTAGGCAGGCGAAAGGTAAGCACAACCCATTCCTAACGCTGACTGCATGGAGAGATTAAACGTCAGGAGGAGAAACTCCCAAGGCCTAAAGCAACTTCCAGAAATAACTCAACTGACAAGTCCGGAAAGAATCTTTTTGTTTGTTTAAACGAGCAAGCTTCATTTCTGAGCAAGAAATAATGCTGTTAATTGGATTATCAGACCAGCAAAAACAGTAGTACAATCCCTTTTTTTGCAGGTATACTCCAATGAGCATCTCTTACTCAGGAAATTATTTCTGAAGTACATTCACCATGGACGTTCACCCTGGTCTAGTGGGAGGTGTCCCTGCATGTCGCAAGGGGTTGCAGATGATGGTCTTTCTTTTCTTCCCATCCAGACCATTCTATTGAGCAACATCTGCTAACCTCAATATACTTAAAAACAACTTCCTACTTAGGAAATTTAAAAATGCAAATTCTGTGTTTTGAAAATCAAACTGGTTTCTTTTCTATCTAGTAGCTGTATCATGGGTCATCTTTACACAACCAAAAATCTCCACCACACCTTTCTGTCATTCTCCCAACTCCCATTCTCGCTAACTATCATAGTACGAAGTTAGCCTCCTCTCCCACTAATATTCCCAACCCAGCAGGGACATTCATGCTATGAGTTTTGCTGCTTTCAGCGCTATGCTACTTAAGTGCCACTGTTCAGCAATCCATTCCTGCCATTAGGCAAGGTGGAAAGTGCTCTATGGGATGAGCAATGATTCAGAACTTCAGGTGGTGGGTGGAGTGTCCTACTTATTTTCCCTGCTGTGCTGTCGTCTGGTCATAAGTTGTTAGTATGGGAGGGACTGGTGAAAAACAAGTTAAATTGTGAACTTGTAAAACAAGCTCTTCATTCCCTTTAGAGTTACAGCATCTCTGGCATGGGCAAAAAGAGAGCTAAAGGCTTTAAAGATTTAACCCATATAACATAGCATCTGAACTCTCATTCTGTGAGCAGATCAAAAGCAAATAAGCAGCATTGGTTCAATTCACTCTCAGATCATACAGTTACATTAGTACCACCACAAAGTGACCTAGAAATCCTTGCAGTATTCTGTAGACTACAGACAGAGCTATCCCAAAAGATGAAGAGCAAACAGATGAAGTTTCATAACAGACATAAAATACCAGTAAAGGCAGAAAAAATGAAAACAGGCTTGAAAAACCCATGTTCATCCAGAACCAGCTTTCCTCAAAGCATACTCTCCCCCTTATCTACGTGTTCCTGTTTATGCAAACAGAAGGATACAAGATGTATAAAAGCTTCTCTCTTCTTGAGAGCCCATGGCAAAGGTGAGGAAGTAAGAGGCAGCATAGCCTGTGCTTTAGGGGCTGAGTGGAACCGTGTGTGGAAATGTGCAGAAGAAGGAAGATAAGCAGAAGGGGAGCAATGAAACTGCCTAGAATGAAAATATTCATCCGCGAGATCAAAGGCTTTCAACACTCCTGGACTGTTCAAGCCCAAATTGGAATAGTTCTGGTATGCCAATAAGAGTACTCATAGCACAGATATCTGTAGCAGTTTAAGATGCTACTCCAGCTACCTGTAACAGCCCTCTGCTGTCAATTAATGCTGCTAAGGCAGGACTGAGAGAACAGATCCCATGAGCATTCCTCATCCTCTCTCCTGCAAAAACATCAGGCTTAGCTTAAACCACAAATGACAGCAGTTTGATAAAAGCGCAGGCTAACTTCTCACTGGAGCAGATGAGCATTCATACAGTCCGCTCCACAAATACTTCCTTGGCAAGAGTAATGCAGAATTAGGGGGCAGTGCATCAAACACAGAAAGGTCCAAATATAAGTATCACAATCTAGCATGCTCTGTGTACGGAAACCAACTTGTTTTTTTTTGTAACATATTTCTTCCATACAAGCTGAGCCTATTCTTTGTGACTGCTTGTCCAAAACAATGGCATCAAATGAAGTTTCAGCCAAGCACTGCAGTTTAACCTTCTCTGTACAGAGGAAGAGAGGAATACAACACAATTCTGTTGACAGCTATTTGCATAACACCTTGCCTGAAGTTTGCCATGAGGCTAAAGCACTTTAAGAGATTTACCTGTTGCTGGTGTACAGTGAATAATAGTCTGTCCCAGTTCTGCATTTTCATCATTTCTCAGAACATCTGCATCAGCTGTACTCAAATAAAATGAAAACCAGGTTAGTTGCAGAAGGAAAAATAAAGAGGGAAATGCAACAAAGCTGCCTAGGATGGAAGTACAGCTTTGAAAGATCAAAGACCTAACACTTCACCAGCTTTCTAGCCTATAACAAGCGGAGCTGTTCCAGTTTGCCACAAGTGGTCCAATGCTCAGCGCAGAAACTGCTGCAACAGTGTAAGTTACTACTGCCCAGGGTAGCTACTCACAGTGTTTTGCAACACAACAGCAACATTTTTAAGCAACAGGGAAAAGATCTACAAGGCCTTGAACTAGATAGAGTAAGGACAAGCTCTCTGTACAGGAAGGCTGAAATACTGAGATCAATAAAACATCTTCTGCTCTGGCAGAAAATAATGGAAACAATCTGGCAGTGGGAAATAGTTTTAAACAACAGGCAGTTCTCACACATTTAGAAAGAACTTGGCATTGCCCACCCCACCTGGCCAGGAACTGCTAATCACTTTCACAGACGGTTTCAGTACCCCTATGAAGATGACATTTTCATTATTTTCTTACTCAAAGACAATAGACGTTTTATTTGGTCTAGTCTGGCCCAAAAAAACTATTGCTGTCCTAACACACATTCCTCACTAGGATAAGTACCCTTACCCTTCTCACGATCCACCAAGGTACCTTGATCTTGGTGACTGGAATCTTCAGCATCTGAGTTTAAGTAGGAGTCACAACCCCAAAACGCACAGCACTGGTAAGCGTACGGCACCGAGAGCGACCTGAAATACAGGCAGAACAATGAAGACTGTTACCTGCTGTAACTTTAACCAAGGTTACCACCTTTTAAAAAACATTAAGCGGCACACTTCAGTGCTAAAACAGAAGTATTTTGTCTGGTCACTAAGAAAAAAAATAAATTTTAAATTGCATCAGTTGTAACCACTTCTGATTAACTTTTTCACTGAGATAAAGGACAGGTGATGCATCCAAGTGTCGTCTACAGCAAGGAGTACCAAAATATTTTGTGACGTTTATCTCTTCGCTTTATTTTTCCTCCTTATACAAAGCAAATTCTGATCAATATTTTTGGTGTTACTGTACAAATTAAATCAAAAATTCATCAAGCAAGTTAATTAAAGCATAACTGTTTTGTAAGAAAGTTAAGTTTCCAAATGACCACAGCATTAAAAACGTATATTTCCTTTTCAGTTCATTTTGTTGACCAGAAAAAAAATATGTTTTGCTATTGTCTTTCTGTGTGTTTTCCAGAAATGGTACACGCTATTAATCTGGGTGGAAAAGAAATATAGGTGCACACAGAGTTTTTAAAAGTGCATATAAACAACTCAGTTATAGCAGAACAAAAGCTATTTTCTTCTGACTCAAGGCTACAATATCAACTATCTGCGGTGTTGTTCCTGAATTATGTTCTTGTAAGTATTTAGAAGGAACACTGGTCTGGAGGATCCCACAGTGCATTAGTTCTCAAGCACAGATCAAAAACAGCAACAATATAAAAATGTGTTGTTTCCACGGGATTGCCAAAGCTTGTCTTTAAGTCTGACACAGAACCCTCTATTAGCCTTACACAAATTAACAGTATCTTCATGCCCATTTTTCCACTGGACAGTATGGAAAACAATTTTAAACTACTTCTTCAGGATCAAAATATCAATGTGTACAAAGATCTTGCAAATGCAAACCAGTTCATCACTGTCTGATCCACCGCATATTGAAATCAGTAACAGGTTCCAATTTAAATGATTACTGTTACTCTTATATAATTTGCCTCCATGAATAAACAGCATATGTATGAAGTGTGGTGATTATGGAATCAGGCACCTGTGAGTCTGTTCCCGTTTTCCACGCACTGAAAGACAGATGTGCTCAGTTCAATAACAAATGGAATCCATCCAAACCACTAATCTAAAGTCAGCTGATTATATCTGCCTGAAAAGCGGTGGAGGAAAAATGTAACAGGTTCCAAGAAAATTGTCTACAAATGTTTTTTTCCATCAGAATAGTCAGGATACACCTTAATATACACCAATGTCAAGGCACTGCAGGACTCAGTGAAGGGCATGATCGTTTGTCATCAGTACTATCTAATAAACTGGCTTCATTTATTGTCACATTGCTTGTTACAGGCAAAGGAAAAGTGAGGCGCTCTGTAGTGTTGTTTACCAACGTACCGGAGCTTCGCAAAGTTCTTCGCTGCCAAAGCTTCTTTCAACTCAGAATTGCCTGCAAGTTTAAGCTGGTTCAGTCCACTTAATCCTTCAGTTGAAACTGAAGTGAGTTCATTGAAACTTAGGTCTCTGAAATATGAATATTAAGATAGCGTTACAACAAAGCAATTTTGAAGATCCTATAAGCGTACTTTGTAGGAGTAGGAAGTCTTTAAAGTCCCGCACCAAGGCTGTGGTCTGGGAAATGACTGTTGCTGCAGCAGGCACTTTTAAGAAGCATGCCTCATTTTACTGTGTCCTGCATGCATCCAGTTCACGAGAGGTTTCGTGATCCACATAGATGAAACAAATGATGGAGATGTACCAGTTTTAAGCTGAAAGCATTTACTATCTCAGCAATTTAATGGTAGAAAAATAAGAATAGCCTACTTACAGGTTAACAATAGCTCCAAGGGTGATGAAAGCTTCCTTGTGGATCTTATGGATCCGATTTCTACTGAGGTCACTGCAATGAATGCCAAGTAACATTATTTTAGCAGTTTCATCAAAACATTGCAAAAGTCATTATTCTGAGAAAAAAGCTAAGGTGACACACCCATTATATCTTTGTCAGAAAAACTGAATGACCCTCCCACCTCCCTTCTCTCCCCAGCTGGACAAGTGCAGTAGCAGCCTGATCTGTTGGCCAGTCCAACGTATTTGGCTTCATACCATTACCAAGGTAGCAGCTGTATCCCATTAATGCTCCTGTTCCCTTCCTTCCTTGGCCCTGGCAACTCAGCAAGGCAGAGGCAGGCTCTGGCATCACCCATTCCCAGGGTGAAGGTGCCAGCTAGATCACTTTGGTGACAACCGCACTTGCAGCAGGGCAAGTCAGAAGGGGTGGAGGAAGAGAACAGAAGAATAAGGAGAAGGGCATCTGCTTGGTTGGATTTCTAATTCCAGATTCAGCTCCTGCTGGACCACTATGACTTATAATTAAGACATTCCATTTAAATGACCTGTCAAATTCTTTTTTGTTTGTTTGTTTGTTTGTTTGTTTTTTGTTGTTGTTTGTTTTTTTTACTTATAATTGGAGTGTTTCTATATGATCTTCATACAGCTGATGTGAAGGTGTGAAGGTAGGGGTTAATTTTGTTTAGTGGTTTACTTCTCTTGAGGGAAGCAGATAGAATGCTCCAATACAAAGCATATAATGCTGAACAGTAGATTAGCCAAGAAAAATCTCTTTAGATACGCATACAAAAGCAAAACAAAGAATAAAGAACGGGACTGAAACTGGCTGCTGCTCGTATTTCTTGCACATTGTTTGCTTCACCTTAGGATCCAGCATACCTGGCCACCGGACGTAAACCAGATTCGTAACACCAAGCCCTGCTATCATTTTAGGAAGGAATCAAAAACATTATATTGTTTTACTCTGTATGCAGCTGTGTACACTTACAGGATACGAAGGGAGGACAGTCCTTGAAAGGTATCATCTGTGATTTCATGGATTTGATTATGCTGTAAGGAACTGCAAAGAAACACAGCTTTGTTGGCAAACCGGGCTGACTTCAAACCATGGAATAGCTTGGTGGCTGCTACTAAGTAGAATTAGCCTTACCAATGGCAAGATTTAGTTTCCCCTTGAAGGCAAACCATGTAGGTATCCGCTCTGCATTTCACGTTAGCTATGTTAGTACAATTATGAAGCTCTTTTATTAACACCTTTGCCCAATCCCAATTCACATCTCTTAGTGTTTAGAAGAGAACATCAAGGACGGGCTGTATTACTTCTAATTTACTTTATGAATTTTATTTTATTCATTACTTTATGAATTTTCAGGAGTCATAGAGATTTAATGCAATCCTACCTAATTCTGCAAGGAATCTTTAGGAGATTCAGGTGTGCTTTCTTTTTCTCAAAATACAGATTTTTGAAAGGAAAATGCAGATAAATGCTTCAAGAGCTAATGGCCAAATTAAATTATACTCCAATACATTTGCTCCCCACGTCCCTTCCAAACTCCCTTAAGCTCCCCTGTGTATACAGTAACAGCATGTTCTAACAAACACCACATCAGTGGTGCCTTTGTTGGAGACTAACAGGCTTCCTTCACACACAACAAGCTCTGAAGATGCTTTGCTCGATGTTCTACAGAAAAAGCGTGTACAATGAGCCCGAAGATGTCAGTGTAACAGCAAAGATCTGTGAGAAGTCTATTATCTCCCATCTCATTAAAAGTCAAGAAGATTAGGAACAGAGAGGTTTAAGAAGTAGGAACATAAGCACATGGAAAAATTACATAGGACCTAGAAATAAAACTTAGGAAGTTTTAAAGCAATGGAAAAACACAGATGGGTTTTGAGAACGGATGTGTCTTACAGGGACTACAAAAAAAAAAAAACAAACAAGTATTTTATCCAAGCACAGGCTGATAGTTGAACGCAACTGAAGAAGAGTGGAAGAAATAAGAGGCATGAAAGAAAACACTTAAGTGCTCGTTCCATTTATGCATATAGTAATACTTTATGAAATGTAGGATTCGTGCATCCTTTTTTTTTTTTTTTTCTTTTTTTTTTTGGTGATAAATGAACAATTAAACCTTAGCTGATTGAGGAAAACACAACTGGTTGAATTGTCTGTCCATCATGACAGGGTCATATTACTTCACTCTGGCCTTAATCTTCAAATTGTACTTACGCTCAAATATGAAGCAAAAACAACTCTGGAGAGCAGGACTCGATGTACTAGCTAAAGAAGTAATAAAATAACCAACATGTATTTCTACTTACATTTCTTCCAAGGAGTGGCAGCCCTTAAAACTTGGGAGGTCCTTTATATTGTTATAAGACAAGTCCCTTCAAAACAGAAAATGGGAGGAGGATGCTTAGTTTAACTCTGTTCTACCTGAAACATCTCATTGCTTGCAACCAAGTGGATTGGCAGGGAAAAAAACTTTTTAAAGAGGGAATTAAAAGCATCATCTGTGGAGACAGCTGCCCTGACTAGTCCTGTTGTGCATTTCAGCTATACGTGTTACATAAATACATCAACAAGTAACAGAAATAAGGCTATTTTAAACTCTGTAAAACATTGATTTATTGCCTTACACTTCATTCTTGTAACCTTGTTAAAAGCTACTTTTCTATCTCCCCCATCAACTCTCTGAATTAGGTGAACAAAATTATCATTGACTTTCCTGAAATATTCAACAAGTAATGTAAAGTGAGCAAGCATAATAAAAACAATCAACTGAAAACTCTATGTGGCAAACATTAACAACTGAAATTAGTGTTCTGCAATTGAAATGTAAGGGAGAAATAGGCTGTACCTCTGTAGTGGCTTCAACAGCTCATGTGATCCCTCCCAAACAACAGTTCTGATCCTATAGGCACTGCTTTTAGCTCTATGTCTGGATACACGCATACCCAAAAATCATACTGTACAAATTTCCTGAATTCTGAGAACTGTAATCTAAAAAGGTTTATTGATAAGCTGGCTTTTTAGGATGAACTGGATGGAGGGTATGTGATGCAGGAATTTGTTGCAAATTCTGATTTAGGGTACTGGTACCTCCCAGAATTTTCTGTGAAACTATGCAGCAAAAAAGGGAGACTAGAAACTTGCAAACAACCCTTTAAGTTCTGTTCAAAAGATAAGCGGGAATTTCAAAATAAGTCATGCATCATCATCCTCCTTCATCCCAATTTTTCTCCTGTAAAAAAAGGTATTTTACTCCTCCATTTCTCACAAAGTGCTGTTGTTCCATTTTTTCGTGTGCATCCTTTGTAAACATGGCTCTGGCCCCCTAATGATTTCACTTTCCAGTTTGTTCTTTTGCATTTATTTTCAGCACACCTTGCTTCTTCTGTTTTGCCTTTGCATTACTAGCTGAGCAAAACCTTTTCTTTAATTTAGCTCTACATCAAAACATTTTGATCAAGATGAGAATAGGAGCACAATGTGTACACTTACAGAGTTCGTAGCATCTTTTGCTCTTGGCACAAATTAACAGGAATACTGTTTATCTTGGTCCCTGTTAGAGTTCTAGGAAAAAAAAAATATATATATATATATATATATGTATAAAAATATTTGTATTGTTGATGATATAACAAAACTAGCATACATAGGAATGGAAGATGGTGTCTTAGCTGTCAGGTGCTAGATTCACCAACAAAGACATTTAGTGAGAGGAAGAGAACATATGTCCAAGATGCTCTCCAGACCCACTAAACTGCATTTCAATCATTTCACATGGGACAAACCCAAGAAATCATTGGAAATTATTTCTGCAGAATATACTTACAGGCTCTCCAGATTAATGGTTCCTGTCAAATTAGGAAACCACTGCACCATACTGGCACCCCGAATGACCCTAAAAAAAATCCCCACAAAAATTAGCTGTAAATTATTATGCAAATGAACTGTGACATGCAGTCTTGCTATCAGGTATATATTTTCACTAAGCAGACATTCTAACATCCTTATTATTTCTGCTTTATTGAAATTTTACACATGAAGATATTCTTCTAAGTGCTTCTTACACTAACAATGTGTTTAATAAATTACTTCTGTTAGCAATTAACTGGAACTAATCACATTGGAAAACATCATATCAAAACACATAGGAAAAGGGCCTAAACTCTCTGGTAGTTTGTAGCTCAAAGCTGGAACTCCATTTTGCTTACTCCTCACCCCCAGAACTGGTATTGTTTGAGAGCATGCACGCACTAACCTGCAAAATATTCTCACAATGTACACCCCTGTTCAAAAAACACCCAGGACATACTGGAGTTTGTTTAGGTAAGAACCTGAGCATTCGGCCTGAGGTTATGTCTTACGCAAGGTGATGAAGATTAAAAAAAAAAAAAACACAACAATGTTGTAAAGCATATTTAGCAGAGCTTCTTATGAAACTGGATGTTCCCAACCAAAACAATGCTTGTTAAAGCTAACTGCTGAAAAAAATTACACATTAAGAGGTAGAGGCAGTTGGGAAATGCAGTTATTTTGAGCTCTTAGCCACAACATTTCATATCAAATTATTGTACTATTTAGTTGAGGTGATACTTACAGGGAATGCAAATCTGACAGATTCTGAAATGCCGAGTTTCCCACAAAAGACAAAGGATTATCATACAAATGTCTGGGAAATGAAAAACATGTTTCAATCACTGTTCTTACAGTCACAGTCTGCTACAGACTAAAAATAGAAGCATGAAAATTACTTACATCGTTCTTAGAAGGGGGTTTCCTGCAAATGCACCATCAGGAATTATGGAAATGTAGTTACTGTGAAATGCCCTAAAGATATTAGCAAAGAAAACCCACATTTAGAAATATACCGCCAGTAGATTCAACCAACAGTCATCTTCTTTGTGTGGATACACTACACCTATTCAACTCCTAATCCTGCCAAAAGTTGGGTTGTAGTTAAATTGGAGTATGTAGGAGCAAGTTTGAAGGCGTAATTTTTGTCTACTCCATTTCAGCTATACTGAAAATATTTAAGTAGGAAGAAAATATTCTGTGTAAAACATGGCCTTATGCTTTCTCTCTTCTCTTCCCTTTTTAAGGAGGGAGCAAGGAAAATATGCACAATCAGTGAATATATAATTCTGCTATGGGAGGCCAAAACCAGCTCATGATTAAGATCTATGCTAATGGTACTCCTGAATAAATTCCTTGGTTATATAACTCCAAAATCATTTTCAATAGGTTCCCTCTGTAGCTGTTGATTATATTTTCCTTTAATTACAGCATCGCTTAGCATAACTTGATCTGATCTAGCCTGCTGCATAATCAGATGAGCATTCTTAAATCTGGGAATTTCTTTTCTCTTTTTATTTACAGAAAGGATAAAGAAAACAGTTTAAAAGGGATAATAGTTAATACTCACAACTCTTTTAGACTTGGGAGCGCTTTTATGGCTTCAGGGAACTCTACCATGTTGTTATAATTTAAATCCCTAGAAGAAACAAAGCCGAAAAGTTAGAAAATACTTATCATGGTTATGAACCAAAATCTTTTTTATTTTAGACAATTCAGTGAAAGTAAGAACTTTCAGAACATCTTTAACTAGACTACAGAATAACTTGATTTTAAACTTAGATTCAGTATTCTGATGTTTTACGTACTTTATAACCAGCTAATAACTTATGACATTTTTTTACAGCAAAGCTCAGTATTTTTCAGTACCTCATGGATTTCTCTTCAAATGAATTTACAGGACAATGAACTAAAATTTCAAAGAAACAATAACAAAAAAAAAATGTAGGCATACGATTACTCTTTATTAGCTTACTCTGACAACTTTTCTCTCTGATTTTATAAAATAAATAGCAAATAAGCCATTAGGCAATAGCAGACCTTGTAGCAAAACCAATTCTAAATATTAAAGAGAAGCATAGGTAAAGCCCATCACATCACGCTGACTCAGTGCATGTCAATGATACAGGCATGGACAGTTGACCTGTCACCATTCTAGCATTCTAGTTATGTCAGGACCTGCTATACACTTCTGCAGAAAGGATTGCTTATGAGAAACAAAACCATTTTTAGAGTCTCACATCAGCTGCATGCATTTACATAGTACCTGGTTATTATTACTTAATTTAATAACTGAAGGCTCCAGGAGAATAACAAGGTACTTGGAGTAAGCAACGTTCCTGGACTCCTCCAAACTCCTGATGTTAACAAAGGTTGTCAGTGGCTTTAGCATGTCCTTGCCCTCCTTCATTAATTTTAATTATTTAGCATTCTCTTAAGCATAACTAAAGGCACCGCTGAAGGAAACACTGCTTACTAGACATTCATTGAGCGAGCTGAAGGGAAACAGGGAGTGCAACTCAAGCAGCTGAAGGCCATTCCTCTCCTAGGAGGTTGAAAAGAGCCCAGACCCTGTCTTGACAGGCCACTATAGAAAAGTGGTGCTCGGGTACGTATAAATTGTCAGCAAGGACAACAGACCCGAGGCAAGGGGAAAGTGGTGCGGGTGCACCTGCGTCTCCTATTTCTGTCACAAGGAATGCAACGCTCAATGTTTCAGATAAAGCAGTCTATCAGTTTAACATTTGCCAGTATTTGAAGTGAACTCATGTCAGTCTCGAGAGGCTGGGAACCCAGGAGCTGAGGATCAGTATAGGAGCTGCTAGGACACTTGAGATAGAGAGTTTCTTTGGCAGGCAGTGGTGCCCATCCGGTAAGAGAGGAGGAGTGATGGAGAAACAGCCCACTGGGGCCCTCTGAGAAACCTCCTATTGACACACAACAGTTTTGACAGCGTATTTTAAATATGCTTAATCCTACGGTAAATCTGAGAAACAAATATTTGTCCCTTATCACATACAGGGCCACTCAAACACTTCTGATATATCCAGCTGACTCAGTGGAGTGCTATGCAAAGATACACCAGCTAGATCAGGACCAAGAACGTTAGAGCCACATCATCCTGCACGACATTTCACCCAGGCTAATATTTACCCGCTTCTCAACATAGTTAATTAGTTTTGGTGGAGCACTGCACTGATATTAGCCTTCACTTCCGAAATCTGAGCTGGACGTTAAGTGTTAGAGGTATGTGTTGTGCTGCACACATGCCTTGTTTGCAAAGTCTTCACCATAAAGTAAGCTCAATTAAGCTGTGAATGAGACAAATGACACTGAACAAAGAATTACTTTAAGAAGCATACTTACAAGGTTTCAAGGTTGTCTAATCCATCAAAACAGTGTTTTCCTATAGTTTTTATTTTATTATTATGAAGATGTCTAAAAAAGAACAAAACAAGAATGGGGATGAGTGAATAATTTCACATAAATTAACAAATTAGTAGATTATTCTATGAAATCAAGACAGTTAAAATGGTTTAGAAAAAACATTTCATGGGAAGGGTAATGCAGCAAAACGTCTTACACTTCAAGATAGAAATATCTCATCCTCATATGGGAACAGAATAGATTGCCTGCAGTCAAAACAACCTATTTTAAACCTTTACTCACTATCCAGAAGTGCAATTAAACATGATTTAAACATATAAATCAAAATATGATATCAGGATATACGGGAACTTCACTACCCATAGCACTTTTGACTTTCTGTGTAGGAGAAAGTCTTTAGCAAACCTTCAGCAGACTGTCGAGTATCCATGATAACAACTTGCACTGGTGGTATAGGCTGCGACTAGACAATTGAGCTAAAACACAGCCAAATACCATTTTCAGGCCATCCTAGATAAATCGAAGCTCTAACCGGGGACAATCCAAGTGACCCGTGAAGCAAAGTAAGAAATACTCACAGAACAACAAGACTTGACAGGTTTGTAAATGCATAGTCAGGAATGTGCGTTATTTTGTTAAGGGCCAGCGTCAACGCCTGCAGAGAGGGGAGGTTGCTGAGCGGATGAATGGGGACTTCTGTCAGACTGTTGTCATCCAGCCAGAGGTGACGCAACTGCACCAGGCCCTCAAAACTGTCCTTTGGTACGGCTGTGATGTGGTTCGCATCTAAACGCCTAGATTGAAACAGAAAGAGTTTGCACGGTAAAGCCACAAACTGCAAAGCAGCAAAAAGGCAGATTCAAGCCCTATTATTCCTGAACATTTTTTAAACACGTTGTACTGAAATATTTTAATACTGCTAAGTTTGAAAGTTTACTGAAGTGACGCGTGAACACTCTTCCAAGTCACGTGAAGAACCCATAAAAGAAAGCTTCATAAAAATGTCTTCTCGGACGTTTTTAATAAAACATTTTAACAAATTCATATGCTTACAATGAGCTTACCCAAGTCAATTGGTAACTACAGAAGTCTCCTCCCCACAAACCCTCCAGCTCCTGTAGGTACCTCACTGGAACAAGATGTTGAAAGGTGCTTGATATCGTACCACAGATTGCAGAGAGTTACTCCTTTGAACAATTATCCCTGTACCTCCCTTGTCATAGCGCTGTACCCTGTCATACGTATTGTCTCGGGGGACTGCTACACACCTTCAGTGACTAAAGGAAAGCAATTATCAAATGCAGTTCTTGAACAAAGTCAGTTATGAACCATGTTGGCAAATGAAACTTTACACCATCAGCCAAAACAGAGAAATATCTTTCAGTTTGAGAGCTGATCCCTTCTGTCACGCTCCACAAAAAATGCAAACCAGAACACTAGCACGGGTAAGTGTTGGACATTATTGCCTTCACATTTTTTCCCTAAATTAACTCTGATTGCAAATATTAGTGGAAGCAACAGATGTAGAAAATGGCTTTGCTGCCTTTCAAAAAGAGCTGCAGCAGATGTATGACAATTAGCCCCGTTACAACTACTCGCTCACGTATGCTCTTGTGTTTCATAGCTTCTTCAGGTTTCAAAGCATCAAAAAAACAACAACAAAAAGAACTCCACACCTGGAAGAACTCCACACTCCTCCACCTTGGAGGGCAAAGGCAGGTCCTCAGCCTGGGCTCCAGCTGTGAACCCTCACGATAGAGGTGCAGGTGCTACTCACAGCCCCACCACAAATCCTCATCCACGCAGTACTCTGCGCTCCCTGTCCGATGCCTGGCTTTGGCAGTGACAACAGAAACTCTTATGCAAAAATACATGTGCTTTTCCCTCGTGCAACATGCTCTGAATCAACTTGCTTTTTCACCTTCCTATTTCAGCAGCGCGGTGACTTGGATAGCATCACTGGCAGCCACAGCGGGCAGAAGGTACAGACAGGGCCTGGTTTGGGTTTGCCCGGGCCTGGTTTGGGTTTGCCCATGCTTTGCTACATAACCAGCTGTGTCAGGGACAAAAATGGAAAAATATCCAGAATAAAAGCTTACATTTGGGTGTACACGGACAGAAGCCCCACAAATGGGCAGCTGCGAGGGATGACTCAGGAAGAAGCAGAAAACATTAATAAAGCACTATTCTTACTAAGTGGAGGAGATGAAAGGCAAGCAATGATAACCCACAAGATGGAAAAAGAAAACAAAACAAAAAAAAAAAAAGATAACAAAAATAATTATATATAAAAAAAGAAAACAAAACAGAAAGAAAACTAACAAATTGAGTCTGCATAGGGCTAAGAGTGACTGGCATTCTGTCTTCTACAGGTCAACACAGAGCTGAAACCTGGTGACTTCACTGCAAACGTGGAAGAAAACACCTTGCATAACTACCTTGAGACGACTGGCGTACCAGTTGTGTTATGTATGCTGCTGTCTGGGGAGACAAAACTCGTATGCACTCCATTAACGCTGATGCTTATTATGATACAAACCAGCACAGCACGGGTTGGGAGTTATATTAAGCACGCACTGCGTTTCTGAAGCCATGATCAGACATGCTCTTGAAAATCTAGCCGGATCAGTTTAAGAAGTCATTGCCTGCAGCCATTCATCCTGGCCCTCTCGGCAGGCGCAGGATGGCCCAGGTGACTGCTCCACGTTTGTTCCTGTGCACGGTCACCACGGCTCCAGTAATCACGAGGGGGCTTCTGGGCTCTCTCCTCTTTCACCGTGTACCAGAGCAGATGAAGAGCAGCCAGCCCAGCTCACTGTACTCTACTGGGAAGGCAGAAAGGGCCAAGAGAAGGGGAGGTGTTTCTGCACATTGCTCCACCTGCAGTCAGCTGGAAACATCTCATTTCAGCCTAGCTTACAGCACTGCGCATACCTGTGAGGATACATTTTATTGCATCTAAATCCACCTTGAACAATTAAGATGTTAAAGTTTTGGGTTTACCAAAGTGGTCAGCATTAGCCTAATTATTTTCTCTCCGAAATGTAAAATACATGGTGACTTCAAAGAAAGAAGAAAAGCCTGATCATACAGTCTTAAGAAATCTCTACATAATATCCATAAGGCATTAATGCCCTTCCTCTACTTCTGTGAAAGAGGGTCTTGCTGTTGTGCTGTACATGGTTTGAATATTCCCAGTTATTTGGAGAAACATGTCAGCACCTCAAGTTCCATATAATAACAAGTCAAGAAATGCAAAAAAATTAAGCAACAAATACACTGATATAAGCAGGAATTTACAAAACTGCAGCCAAAGGGCCCTTTCCTAAGACGAGGGAGGTGCCATTAACTCTAAAGCTATATATCAAAGAGCTAACTCCTATGGTTCATATATTGGCATCCCCTTATCAGTTGCCCCATGGTCTGACAGGTGTGTACACAATTCTGTTTGAATGCTTTTAGCGTGCTTCAAGACTGGAACATTTCAGAGAAATTAAATGTCTGGTGATAATTAAAAAAAAAAAGGGGGGGGGAGCAGGTAGAGAAAAAAAGCCTGGGGCTCTGCTGCAGAAAAAAAAAAAATAGAAATTACCTGTCTTTCTTCTCCCTCCTGAATTCACACACCTCCCTGAAGATCAAAAGAGTTATTTTCCAGTGGAATAAATATATCCGAGTCTTCTCTTCAACTGATTTTTCTATTATTATTTTTGTAAGAGAAGCAACACACCCCGAGAGGCAGGCGGCGCTTAGTCCCTGTCACTACCTGTCTCCGCCTATGCTTGTACTTCCACTGTGCTCCTTACTAAATTCCACTTATCCAAGAAGATTTGGGCAAAAACACACAAAACAACCACACAAGCAGACAACAACAACAAAACCCAGAGAAATCCCAGGCCTGGGTCTGTCCCTCCGGCCGCCCACCAGAGGCGGGTGGCAGAAGGATGGACACACAGGGCGAGGGAGGTCACCGAGGTGCTCCCCTGGTCAGGACCTTGGCCGTGCTCTTAGCCCCATCCAGACCCCATGTAACTCCACATCGGGGTCGTATGCTGATGGCTCTCCACAGCCCTTCATTCTCTAATTTTCATCTTCTGCCCCCAGCAGTAAAACCGAGGGGGGAGAGGCAAAACAGGCACCGTTCCCATGGAGCAGGAGAGCGGGTGGAAGACAGAAAGGGCATTTTTCTTGCTCTCTGTGGCTTCTTGGCATAGTCTAACCAAGAGCAATGTCTGAACTGAGCTGGAAGTAATTACTGATGCCAAATCATAAAGCCCTAGTTAAGCAGGCAGACGGGGCAGCATGCTGTGATGGGTTGTGTCCCCCCATACGTAGCAGCTGCCCGCTCTGCGAGTCTGAAGAGCACTGTGCCGGCCCCAGCTCCTCCCAAAAGCCATCGGACATCTCAACAAAATAGCTGAAAATGGAAGTTTTGCATAGTGCTTTTGTTGAGCTGCATTTACAGCTTTAAAGGGAAAACCTGGGATTCATAAAGGTAACAGGACCAAGTATAACATCAAAAGAACAAATTGGTATTACTAGGGGTACACAAAACATAATTTATTGGAGCTCGATTTCTGTTATTAGTTCTCAGACCTCGAGATTTATTTTTAATTCAGCCATTTTTGTCGCATTCACAGTTTGTGTTCCTTCATTCCTCTTGGTGTACACCTGATATGCCACAGTTATTCTAACTTTCCCCCCGGTAAAATTCAAGCTTATCTATGTTAATTCCACTGCGGAAATCACAGCTGTGATGCTTCTGTATTACGTGGCATGCACACAACGGTGTACTTCATGAACCAACTGAAAAGCAAAACCAGAATATTTGACAGCTTCCATAAAATCGTGCAATTCAGCACCACACCTCTTCTTTCCGATGGGATGAGAGTATTCACTGACACTAATAGCTAACAAAGTACAAGAACTCTTCTTTGCTGTTTAGACTGACCTTTAACAAAGTCTGTCCTTTTCCATTGTTTTTAAGGATGTTCTATGGTCTTGAAATCAGCTTGCAGCATATACTTGAATTCCTTCATCTTTCAAAAGCTGCTCCAGTTCCAGCTGCCCTATAAGCACTGACTTGTGAGAGGCCTTCAAATTTTAGTCTCTACGTTCAGAGTTGACCTTCTGAGCCGTCATCTTCATTTTTATTCCCTGTCGGGTTTGTGTCCTCACACAAATTCCAACAAGTGCACAAGAAGAAAGAGCAGGAGCACGACAAAAGCCTATACATTCAGCGTGCCTATACATCTCACGGGAGTTTTTAACATATTGTTAGAACAGGTAAAGAACAAAGCAAATGAAATATCTACAAACAATTAACTTCACATTAAGGAAACCGTAAAACTAATAAGAACTCCTACCTTAATTCAAATGAACACGAGTTCCAAAGTCTAACTAACACCTAAGCGAGTGTGTGTACGTGAATTATACGAGCACACGTAACATTACCATTCTGAGTCCAGTATCTATATCTTAAATTTTCTTAAAAACTCTGTGCTGAAAGCCTCAGGCCAGGCCTGCCAGGAGCATGCTGGTGTGTGGCATGCCAATGGCATGCCATCCAGCTTTCTGAATATGTTACAGTGGAAGAGAGATGCCTCCTATATGCAGTCTTAGCAATACTTTTTAGAAATTTACTTGCGCTGCATCTCGTGACCCCTCATGCCTTTTATCGATATTTGCCTGGGAAGAGGAGACTGTCAGATTTATTTCTGGTGTCTGTCACAGCCTCGCCGTTTGCCACACTAGCGCTCACCTGCAACCACACGCAGCAGTCTGGGTTTCAGTGACGGAGAAATTGTAACAGCCTCGTACTAATAGCAAGAGTTGAACATTCACGTTAATAAAAGGAAAATCACTCCTGACTCTTGTGTAAAACCACTTCTGCTCAATGGCAATCATTAAAGAACTTTGCTCTTTAAAGTGCTCCTTCAAAAACCACAAAGAAATCACTCAAATAACACTGGAGTTGATTTTTAGGTTTTGAAGTTGAGTACTGATAAGCCTAATACATCGGAAACTCCGCTACAATGTAAGGCAGTAAACCTGCCGTGTTAACAGAGGTACTTTAACATACTTAGTTCGTTTGCTCACTGTATCAAACAGCTGCTCTCTGCACCTTGCGTATTGTGAACATCAGTACAAGGATTTGCTCTATTTGAAGACAAATTTACAGCAGCTCTCAGAAACAAATGCTACATGCCAAAGGTATTTCAATCACCAGTATTGATTTGCCAGCACGTATAGTTCTCCCACTGAAATGCTTCACATGGTACCGATCAGAGATTGCACCGAGTTTGCTGCCAATTGCCCATAGAAGATTCAGCTGATCTTTACCTATATGCTGTGTAAAGGAGAAGAAAAACAACTGATAAGCAGAAGAGCGATAACTTCCACCACTCCAGGTAAGTTTCTGATGTGTTCTGTTTCTAAATCATTCATTGATTGTTACTTAACCATTAGCAGTGCCTTAAAAAAGCCTGGACAGTGAAAAAATACGATACAAAATGCCCAGAGGTTCCTGAGGTTCACAAAAAATACCCATGCCTTACATACAAGAAAATCAGAGGAGCTCCCAAAAGGTGTACAGAGCACAGAAAAATGTTTTGTTTTTGTCCTACAGCAAGTATGCAAAGTTTCCAAAGCAGTATATTTTAACTTCTGCATATTAAAAGATCTTTCAGCACAACCAAACGTGCTGAGGAGAGCTCTTGAAGTTCCCTCACTCAAAAAAAAAAAAAAAAAAAAAAGCAAGGGAGAAAAGCGCATTCAGCACGTTTGTTTTTAATCTGCAAAAACAATGCAAAGTGTGTGCAGGTTTCTCCCTTTCCCATTCTGGTGTTGGGAGTTTAACTCTTCAGCTGACAACAGACACACCTGAAGGCTGGTTCCTTTTATCACTTTAGTAACAACAAAGAAGGAAAATGAAAAACCGCCAGAGAAAACCCATTCAAAGTCGATTCATTCAAAAAAAAAATATCTGCAACTGTTGAAGGAGCATGCATCATCTGAGACAGGATGCTAGCTAACTTCATCTAGTTATTGCTGTTAATCAACATCTTCTACAGTCTCCTACTGAAGATTATCCTTACAGATATCCCTTGTCCTTCAAAATTTGGTAATCCAGTAACACAAAATTCTTTCCAGAAATAAGCTGAACCTTGCATTTTATTTTTAATATAAAGCAGGATTTGTGTGGTCCTCTCCAAATTCACGGATATTCCCTTGTGACACCTGTCAACGTGCTTTGGTTTGTATGTGTTACATTACTAAAAATCGTTGTCACCATTGCGAACTACCACTTGAAGCTGTGTGTTTTAATTACGGTACTGGCAGAATGTTTCTAGAAGTGATTTGTGGGTTTTGCTGTTGTTTGTTGTCTATACAGGAAGATAAGGGATCCTTCCATGAGAGCCAGACAGCCACAGACGGACTGGATGCTAGAGATGCGAGGTTACAGCAGCCATGTGCTACAGCACATTTAAAACGTGGTCAAAATACGCCTCCGTCCTCTGTTCCCACCCTCTTACTGTACACCTTCGCCCTGCGAAGCAAGGTGCCACTCTCATTTCCTTCCGTCCCGCAGCAGGACCCCAGCCTTCAGCTCTCAGCTCCTCCCCGGCAGGGCCACGCCACTCGGAGCTGGCTGGGTACCACGGATGCTCACGGCTGGCCCGGCGCACGCGGACGCGGACCTGCAGCTCGGGTGAACGCCCACACATGGAGCAAGGCAGGAGCTACCGCAGCCGAGTGCGGCACTGGCACCGTCCCAGCACCACCGTTTGGGAATCTGGAACAGCAGCGAGGCTGCGGTGCTTTGAACCGGTCCTGGAGAGCGCTCCAACATTCCCCGCGCGCGGGCGTGTGCGCACATGTGCAGGGCCAACAGCTCCGCGCTTCCCCGGCTGCGATTACAAGACGTGGTCTCTGACGGGTTGGTGGCCATTGACGAGCTTTCAGAAATGACTCACGGGTTTGATGGCAAGTACCTGACAACAGCAGCAGCAATCCGTTTACTGAGTTCAGATGGGATACAGTTCCTTTTTCCAAATTTCCTTTTTCATTGCTTTTTTTTTTTTTTTAAATGCAATAATTTCAGTATTCATCACACTCAGGTTTGCACAAGAAAATCCTGTGTTATGACAAAAAAATCAGTTTATCTGTGTTTCTGGGGGTGAATTAGAGGAATCATGGAAATTGCTGTAGCTTAAGGAACCATTTCTGGGTTAAATCCCAGGATAAGCAGTATTACCAAAAAAAAGTTATGGCAGTCCAACACACACCTTACACTAAAGCACTGAAACAAGTGACCCTCTGAAGTTATTTCCCAGTCCTTTCAGTATCTGCACACACCATCACGGCGGCACACCACCTTGCTGCCCCTCTCCGTGTGACCCTCGGACTGCTGATAAATCTCTCCAACACCATTCCCAGACTTAAACAGTGCAGGATGCCACGTCGTTACCTTGTAGTAACAAAAATACACCGTCAGTGCTTGGCAGTATTGCTTCCGCGTGTAGCTCCTTACTCGTCAGCTTTCTCTGCTCCCCAAAGCTGCAGGCACAAGCAGCTGGCGGCTCCCATCCCAGCAGCGCAGTCCCACGGTCCCAGTTTCTGCCCACAGGTATCGCTGCATCGCGCAATGTAAGAGCTTATCTTGCCAGATAAGCTATTCCGAGGTGCTAAGAAGTGAGTTTCCACTCACCAGAACTCTTCCTTTCGGTAAAATTTCACTTTCATAAATAATAACTCTTTTCTAACTCTCTTTAGGAGGCCAGAGCTGGGAAAATATCCAATATAAACAGAAAATAAAGAGCTGTCATTTAGTACTCTGAACCACACTGGCTACTCTCCAGCTATAGTATAAACACTAGGAATCATGAAGCTCCTGTAACCATCTCATTTATTTCAACCCAGGTATGTTTACTGGGCTCATTAACGCACACAATGTGGCAACTGCCTTCCTACGCAGCCGGGACTTGGAGCACACTGAGACTGAAACGAGACGGGGTTCTCTGGGAGCTGCAAACCAAGCTCAGATTATCAATACACTCTGAAGTTTCATGAACAGGCAAATTGTGTCTTCACCAAGAAAAAATCCCCCTAAAGCCACCTTTAGAGCAAACTGGGCAACTGCCAAAAGACAGTCAGTTAAGCAATGTTTAAACTTGCAGTTTTCAGATGGAGATTATATATAAAAGAGGTAGAAGCACATATTCTGCAACAAGTTATTTGTTTTAGAAGGTCAGAGCAGCTCAGGAGCTTTAAATCCATTTTTGACACATTCTTTCCAAAAGTTTTTGCTCGTTTGTTTGCTTTTGGGTTTATTTATTTTTATTTTTTTTTTACTAAATAAAGCAGCATGCTGGCATTCAGGTTTCCATGCTCACCCAAAATTTGGAGGACCAGTCCAATATTCTTTTGCCAGAAGGTGCTGTCTACATTAGCAGGGGATCTGCCTAACTATTTTGCAATTTTTACAAGTGATAGAAGAAATTGAAAGTTTTCCTCAAACACGACAATGACAGAAATGCATTCTGGTGAAGTATACTGAGCACACAGGAAAAGTGCTTCACATTTCCCACTATGCTTTTCTCAAAAGAGGAGAAAACTCTTTGACTTTCTGACACTGATAGTCAGTGACTTCCAGACTGGATTGTTCCACTGTATTTCTCACAGTAATTCTTGAAAACACAATCTGATTTTCCTCAGAAAAAAGAAACAAACAAACATCTAGCTACTTATTAATCCTATTTCCTCCTTTTGGACCTTCCTAAAATTGATAGTTTATCATTTGTCAACGAACACTGAAGCTCCCAGAACAGCAAACATCACCACACTTGGAATTGTGGCTTCATGTTTCACTACCAATGACACTGTATCACATGATTATATCATCTCTATTATTTGGTATTGCATAATCAGTGATTTAAAAAAAAAAAAAATCTGCTTTTTTGAACAACTTGTTTCTAATCATATCCAAGTATAATAATTTCAGAAGAGAGAGAGATATGATGGCTTTATTATTTTCCTCTTAACTTTGACCTTTTTCTCTTGCCCATAAAATTACCAAACCAACAACTGGAGATTAAATATTTTGAACTTCAAATACAGAACAAACGTTACTGCAAATAAGCAGAGACAAAAGCATATTCATCGAAAATTAAATGGATTATTTTTAGAAAACAAGTATTTACTGAAGCAGCAGTTTCTTCTTTGGCACCTCAGAAGCGCTGGAAGCAAGGAGGGAGGCATTTTGCTTCTTTAGAAATCTTACTACAGGGTTATTCATACCATGTCATCTGGAGGGGTTACATTACGATGCACAACCTCTGCACCAAGCAGACTGCAACCCTAAGATGAGCAGCAGCAGCCCCCATGGCATGCATTACGCATTGTCCTGCTCCTGCTCCGCCATGGGATAACCTGCAGCCAGTCTCACAGTGCCCTGTGCAGCTTCTTGGGGTTTCTCGAGATGGAAAAGGCGGGAATACAGGAGCAACCATGAGAACGTGGTGGCCACGATCCAAGCTCAGGGAATGCAGAAAGCACCTTTGCAAGAGTTGCACAACTACTCCGTAATCTGATGCAACACAAAGAAACAGGATCTTCGCCAGAAACCTGAGTTTTGGCACAGAGGGAACAGATAATCTGCCCTCTCTCTGTAGGTAAGCAGAAAGGAGGAAAAATTTTGAAACCCTTCCCCCCTCCGCCTCCTCATCAGTGATAAGTATCTACCACCTAGAGAGCTGTAGCTAGCTATTAAGGTCTGATTAAAATGCTTTATAAAACATAATAAGCCATGAGATAGCATAAGCACATACGAAATACCTTATGAGCAACTAGCAATAATGGCTGAGGCGTTTGTAACTGTCTATGTGATTTCAACACCTTCCAGTAAAACCAATACTATGCATGTCTCAAGCAATGCTCCTTCCCAGAAACCCCTTTTCCTCCTCCAGATACAAAAGACTCGGGCATGATTCATTTTTGCACAACGTTTTAAAATTGCTTAAACACCTTAGGACATGCATAAGAATGATAAATACTTAACTGCACCACCTCTACATTTATACAGCAATCATGTACCCGGGTTTGGGTTTTGAAAGAGTTTGGGTCCGGATCACCCCAAGGACAATGAATACAATACCTTGTGAACTTGGAAATCTTTGCCTTGGCTGAAACAGCAATATCAGAAAGTCCGGGTACGTTATTACATAAACGATTATACCTCAGGAGTTTACAGAATGAAGCAAATTTGTACAACGTGACCAAAAGTGGAACTTGAAGAACAATGCAAGAAGAAAAGCAAAGTAAGAAAACTTACAAGGACTGTAAACCACTTAATCCTCTGATGGCCTCATTAGGTACGGTCTTCAGCTGATTGTTCTGTAGGGTTCTGTAAAAATTTCCAGTGCGTCAGTGTAGTAGACTTTGACAATCATCTTTATACAAACAGCAGAGCCCATGGCTCATGGTGCACATAAAAGCACGTGCGATTATCAAGACAACATACCAAAAGACAACGATGAAACAAGAAAATGGTCTACTTGAGCTGCATTTGCAACTCGTTAATGGTACTAAATTGCAGAGAAGAAGCTTCTAACATAATACACTGAAATTCCCAAGAACTCACTGAAGAGGCCAAACAGTTTAATGCTAGTACAAATTTGCTAAAATGAATGACATTTCATTATTTTCTTGCGAAATCATCCTATACATGCTACAAAATACACAAACCTCTAATTTTTCTTAAAGCCGCATCAATACACAATGCGTTAGCGATCTAATTTACAAAGTTTATTCACAACAAAGCACCTCTGGGCACAACATTAAAAAGATACAAAACAAAACTAGAGCCAAGCGGACTTAAAGTTATGCTGTAGTTTTAGAATTTCTTTTATGGACACCATAGCATGGCATGATGGGTACTTTCATATGAAGAGAATTTAAATAATTAAGATTCTCACACATTATGTAATATTATTAGGTTTTGGTGCATATTAGGGTAACTGTAATTGGACATGTAAGGTTGCCTGTTAATTAATATCTAAACACCAATTTTTTCAGGAACTGCGAGAATTTCAGGCTTCTCCAGAGTTGAGTATCCCAACGGAGATACCTCCAAGGGCCTTCATATTGTGCGTTCAATTCACAAAACATCTTTGCAGATCAGCAGTTCCCTAATCTGCATCCTGCTTATGCTGTCTGTTTACGCTACTTTCTTTAGAACCTCAAAGTCCTTTGTCATTAGGTTATTTGAATACCTGTTTAATTAACTATCTGTTACCCTACCAGCAATTGGAAATATTTACATCTGCATAAATGCTACACTTTCTGGGTAGAGGTTTCTAAAACCCCAAAGAGCATAAAGCTCTTTTTATCCTTAGCTATGGAAAAGCAGTTGAACTTTTTTTTACAACAGTAAGTCATTTTCACCTAAAGCAGCATGAAACTCTCAGAATGACTCCTATCTCCGGTAGGGTATGGTGCAAAGTTCAACCGGTATCATAAATCTCTGTAAGCACTAGCACTACCTGATGCAATAAGATGTGGGGGTGGAGAACAACAAAAAAGCCTTATATGCCCTTTTTAGGATTTTTCCTTCTTAGGATTCCTCTGCTACAAGCTATACATCTGGAAAAAAAAATTCAGTGTTCTAACTGGATGTAGTAATTTCTGTTTAGGCTTTATATAAAATGTAGGAGCTCTGTAATTTTTTTTTTGTGGGGATGGGGATGGGACACAATACAGGAAAAGAAATCTCAAGGCAGCCCATCAGTAAATAGGCTGACTATGCAATAAGAAAGCATACAGCTAGCTATGAAGCTCTAAAAACCGATTACTTACAGAACTTTGAGTTCTTTCAACCCAGACAAGGCCTTCGGATGGATAAAAGAAAGGTCATTGCCAGCCAGTCGCCTGGAAAAAAATTGTAATAATAATTTTAGTCATAAAATACAGTTCTTCTACAATCATCTACCAAGACAAATCACCAACACAAGAAATCTTGCACACAACGAGGTATTTTGCATCCACTTATGCTATATTTATGATCTTTCAAGTTTGTATCAGTTGCTTCAGTCATTATACGCTTCTCACAACCGGGATACTCTCAGACTCATGGATAAACAGGCTAGAAAAAAAAAAAAAAAAAAAAAAAAAAAAAGCACTACAGAACAATAAAAAATCTCTTTATGGTACTAGGTTTGAGAAAAGTTCATTTCCCACTATCAGTGCAATTCCTCAGGCTTTCAGCATTGCTTCAGTGAAACACATGCTCTGATATACATGTGGTTTTAATCTATGCAGCAGTTTCTGAAGAAATTGCAGTGAAGTAAAAATAGCTAGATGCTAAGGAGAGGGAGGGAAAAGTTTGTACTGGAGTCTCAAATGTGAACGGTACTCCCAGGCAGGCCGTACATCTACAGCGTTGACAGCTGACAGAAAGCCTGCCAACATCACCAAGACAATTGTCTTGGTCATCTTTCACTTTGTTGTCAGCTCTTTGGATATTTCTTTCAGAAAGAAAACTGCTTTGGGAAGCGAGGAAGAAGGAAGGGAACAGCATCCTCGGCAGTAATCCCACTGCCTCCAACCAAGGCTGCTTTCAGCCTTGGACTGCGGGATGCTAACACAACCCAACTGGGAAAATAACCAGGAGACAGGCAGCAATCCATACAGGAGGCACCGCAGAAGACAAAGCAGGAACATCAGCCCCAACAGCTGCTTTCCAGCAGCTCCTCCCATCCCCCTTTCCGTTTTTTGACGACCTTTTTGCCCGCATCCCGACCAGCAGACCCCGTGTGGTCCAAGCTTTGCTGAGCAGCGGATAGCTGTGACACGAGGTGTATGTTTTAGGGGTAAGGACAATGCAGAACACCTGGTGATCAGTAGCTGCCAAAAGGTGCCATCACTTCAGGCCAAGTCTTTGCTTTTGGACTCGGTTTCATATCCAAGCTAAGCAAAATCCGTGTTGGAAGAGGCTGTGTAATGAAATCATCTGGTGGGATACCACGTACAACGCAGCGTTCAGAACTGAGAAGCAGGATGGGTGCTTCAAAGGGCATCACGACACGCCACTGCTACCGGGAACTGAGGTGTGACCGCCACACTAGGAGAAAATATCATTTCTAACAGGAAAATAAGGAAATCAAGTAGCATCATCTGAAGTATCAGCTTAACAAAACAACGCGATTACATTTTATCTTGCTCTCTAACTACATAGCAGCGATCACCCAGAGCATTTGATCCCGATCGCAGTCTGCTCATAGCAGAATTAATGGCTTAATCAAATGCTGCCTAATAGAGAGCATTACAGCTATGTTTATCAAACCCATTTGTCAAAGGCAGACAATTTCATTTGTGAGTAAAGGGAGAAGAGGATTGCTCACTGTGAACAGGATGGTAGCTGAAGATCCTACTCTCTTTTAGAGAACTTGCTTTTAGTTTCCAGCATTCCTATGCACACCCCAGTCGCCATAGCTTTAGCTCCAACATCATCACAAGCATGCTTAAAGCTCATCACCTGCTGTTTACAAATCATCATAATAATTAAAAAAATAGAGAGCTGACTGCTGGGAAAAGCTCGTGTGGCTTGTATATAACTGGGCAGCCCTGAACCAGAAGAAAAGGAGAAACAACACACACTTATTCTTGAAATGCCCCATCTGCAAAGAACCTCGGGACTTGGGAGTTGTGATATGATTTTCCAAATACTTTGAATTTTTAATAGGAATGAAAAATTCCACATGGCAACTAAATATCTGCCTCCCCAAATTCATGTTGTTGCCAGTAGGTACCCCAAATCAATTTTTTTACACCTCAAAGGAGGGGTGGGGAGAAAAATGTTCCAGGATTCATGGCTTTTGTTTTAACATTTTCCTGAGAAGGTCACTGTAAACTAAAAGAAATAGATTAAACATGCTGGGTCTCTACACCAGTAATTTTGGCAGCGATCTGCAGAACACATGTTTGTTTTAAAAAGCATTCGAAACATCAAAATAGAAATCCTGAAATCAAGAGAAATTTAACTGAGGCTTCAGCACTGACTTATTTTGGCACTAAAACAACAGTGGATGCTGATTACCTAACACGCTCTTCAAAACGCAGCAGTCCTAATGAATGTTTGTCAAGCAGCTCTGGTTCCAGCTCTGCTGAGGTTTCCAGTTAAATGGGTTGGTGTGTGACATATCAGGCATCTGCTGTAATTTCTTCCTCCCAGAGAGGCTCAGGATTATGATTTGTTTTAGAAAGCTAAACTAAAGCCAGTTGAACAACCTTCCCCCAGCCTCACCAAGTGTCACTCACCGAGTGTCCCTAACACAATTTACAGAGCACTGGAAACAAAATACAACCGAGCCAAAGCAAGGCTTGCGTGACTTCAAATAGCAAGACTCAGCCTACCTCAAGGCAACTCCTGTTTATTCAGCCTTTTGCAACCAACCAGCAGAAAAAAAAAACTGCAATCCAATACATTTCCGTTTCTCCTCCATCTGGCAGCCTTCCAGGAAACAGGATACAACTAGCCAAGTGTGCAAAGGCTTTACTAATCAGTTTGCCAAATATACATTTATCATTCGTGTCCTAGCCTTGGGGAGCGGAGCTGCTCGTTAGGAGGTTGGAGCTGCAGCTCTCCACGAGGCAAGGACGAATGTGTTGGACGCCGCCCTCAGCACGCAGCAGCTGGGTGGGTGGAGGGATTTCTCTTTGCATGATCAGCTTCATTTTAAGGGGAGAAAAGAGCAAATAATGGCACGTAACGTAGCGCGTATACAGCACGTGCATTGAAATGTCACTGAAATAGCACGGTTGGGTTTTCCACGTACCTCCTTACAGCATGTCTGAAAAATAGACACATTCAGAGCTTAAAGTATAATTTTTTTATATATTCAGACACACATCGAAATAAAGCACCTCTGTTTCTCTCTCACAAAAACATGGGGTAAGCAGGCTGAGGAAGATCCCAGCATTACCAAGGCTCAGAAGCCCAGCAAGACAGAAGCAAGCGGAACCTCTTCCCAGCAGCCTGCCCGGTCTGCTCGGGCCCAGTCCTGGACACTTCCTCACCACGGTGGGACACCTCCGAGCTGCTCCGAGGTGACACCTGAAGGCAGCCCTACACCTACACTGTCAGGAACTGAGAACCCATCCTTTTCTTCCTTTTGAATGCAAGCAGACTGAGAGAGTGAGGCTGGAAGTCGGCCGGCCTGACTACAGACTAAGTCACATCAACGTTAGAGAGAGCTTTCTCCAAAAGGCCTAGGACTATAAAATAGGTCTGCCTACAGAGACAGACAGTAAAAATGTAATTTAATAGACTACTGTTGGGATAAAATTCTTGCCATTTTAGACACAACCAAAAGGACAAAACTGATTTCAGTGTATTCGCATAACAGAGTAAGTAGGACATATGGAGGGCAAAATCCCTCTGCTATCCTGTCATTACTGGTAGGAGACCAATACACTCTAATCATTATTTTAAGTGGCACAGTAAATGATCTCCAGATGTAGAGGACACCTTGTTGTTACTACAGAAATCGGGATACAATCTGGCTGGGGAACAGTCTTCCACGGTATCTCGTTCCCAGAGTACACAGCAAGCATCACTTCTTGCAATCAAACTGTTCTGAAGGCAGCAAAGACTTTTTTTTTCCTCTGTTTTGGGAAATTAAGAGTTCTGCAATGAACTCTGGCAACCCTGCTGCATGGTAACTGAGCCAAGTCAATCACTCATGTCACTCCAGAATCAGGGAGGATGTCCCACGGATGCATCTTTGGCCACGACAATTAAAACCACCACTCTCATCATGACAGGATGCAACACACACATCTTGGAAACCTCTCTGTTTGTCTTTCATCCCAGATGGTGCTGAACCTGAGTTACTTGAGCAAAGAATACGTCTCCTCCTGTCCTTCTGAAAACCTCCCTATCTCATACACACACAGGGAGAGAGAGAGGTTTTGCCTTTTTTTTTTTTAATTTAGTTCAGGTTGTTGTTTGTTTTTTTTCCACCTTTGTGTGCTCCTAACTACCTGGCAGTCTTTGTCTGCCATAATAATACATAGGCTACTTTTTCCATGCATCAACTGTAATCTGGCTTTCTCAACTGAAAATTCCTATGTTGACAAGCTTTACATGTCATAAGAAATCACAAACTTTTATTATTTTTCTTAGCTGCTTTCTAGTGAGACCCAAGACTCCTGTTCAAGGTCCAGTCAACCTTTCTGACCGTCTGCCACTGGTTCTCTGCCCGCTCCCCGTCTCCTTTTAATTCTCCAACTTTTAGCTACATCCTTTCATCCTACAGGAAAACATTTGGTTGCTTCCCCACTCACACTTTGGCAATTTCTTTACATTTTTGCTGTCTTCCACCGGACTATTCTGTCATCCTTATATAAGTGCCTGTACCCCTGCCATCAGTTTTTTCAGGGTTCTTTGTGCTTCACTCACAAATTTGAATTTTGCTTCAAGTTCTCCCGCTTCAGGAGTAACGACTGAAAATATCTTACAGATACACCTAATGGAGAATACGGATTAAATTCTCAGACCTAGGAAAAGAGTTTCATGTTCCACTTATTCCTGCAAAGTAGCCACTTTGGAATGGAATTCAGTTTTTTCTTAAGTGCAAAGAATCGATAAAATGTATGATTATCTGCTTTTTTAAAGCCACACAGAAAAGGCAGAGGATGATGATTTTACACTCACCTTCTAACTTCAACAAGCGAAAAGCGCTGGAGATCCATAGTTACATCCTGCAATTTATTCCTAAAGGCTTGAGTTTTACAAAAGAGGTACAGACATTTGTAGGAAAATATCAAAGGCTCCCTGCTTCTCCCGTGCAGCAATCCCCTGAGAGGGCACACGCCTGTGCAGACAGCTCCTGCCTGTCCTCAGCAGCTGCAGAAGGGGGCATGCCTTTAAGTGGAAGCAGTATTGCTGGACTAAACTTCACTCTGCCTATCTGTGAGAAGCAAACGGCCCCTTTGGGACTTCTGTCAGCTGCAGCCTGCTGCACTGCTGTGAAGCAAATCAATAACCTACAGATTACTCCAATTCTTCCGTGCCAGTTTAGCATAACTTAATGGATACTTTATTCTGCTTCTGGTAATGGAAAATGCATTCATCCTCATCTCCTTTTCTTGCACTGGTTTCTTTATTCTACAGCCTCAGCCGTTACTTATAGAACTCTGATTACATATGCCAAGACTCATCAGGAACCAAAAAAGGAGGTCTACAACTACAACCAGCACTGAAACTGCATCCGCTCCATCAGGCTGAGTAGGCACTTCCCATCCTGAGACTTGTTCACGTCTCCAGTTGTCTAGAAACTATAGTGAACTCCAAGGTAAGAGTTTGTTTTCCAAATGTATTCCTGACCTGAAATTTAAAACAACAAAGTAAACTAAACCGATCAAAAGAAAGTCTACAGCCTCTCCATAATTTCTAACACTGATATTCAGCAAGAGTCACTAGCACCTACTGCAAGACAAAACGTGGTTGTGTGATGCTCCTTTTCAAGGACTATCACAGAATATTTATAGTGATATTCTTTTCTTGTTAATGGGAAAATTATTGATATTGAAAAAAGCGAGCACTTTCCTCGATGCAAAATGAGGTGTCATTAATTTGTGAGATACTGCCTACAAATTGAATGATGCCTAGTATTTGGGCAAGGCCTCCTTGAAGTGGTGACCATCAGGGGCCGTGCACTTAAGGAAACACATATAACCTATAACAATTATTATACAATATGAGCAGTTGAAGCAAGTTGCCACAATACTCCCAATTGGCATTCACCAGAAAAAAAAAAAGACAGAAAAAACAAACAAACAGAAATTTGCAGAAATTTTCTAAAAATCAGTAAAAACATGCTGCATTGAAAATTGGTAACAACTATTCTGCAGTCATAATGACAAGTTGTTACAGTAAACAACTTTAATTTCTCCCACCTTGAAAGCAGAAAGCAGAATTTATTTTATAAAATATATCTTCTCCCTAATTATCTTTGCATGTCTTGCATTGTGTCATGATAACTAACCTTCCTTTGCTGTACTATAGGCCAGCTAAACCTTTCCCTGGACAGCTACCCCAAAGCACTAGGGTGGGTCTGTACATGCTATCTATGTTCTGCCGCTCTGGATTTCTATGTTTCTTTGAGCCCAAACTGGCACTGTTACAGACGCCATCAAGGTTACAGAAGGAGCTACCTGAGACAAACATCCCACATTCCTCACCACGATAGCCAAACTTAAATAAGCCAGCGCTGGAGAGGAGAGAGATGACTTTTTGGGGAGATTTTCTTATTTCTTCTTGTTGGTTCCAAAAGCCATGTCTGAGCACTAACTTCTTTTTGCTGTGGATGCTGAGAGATCAGGAGCACCTGGCTGTGCTACGGGAATGGCTTCCACAGCGGTGGGCCAGCTGCTGAGCAGGGTCTCTGATGTTCTCAGAGGACTTGTGGTTGACAGCTCCAATTCAGAGGACTCGGACTCTCCAAGCTGGATGTGTGGATTTGAAACCAACATCATCACAGGCCATGCGACATACACAGGCCCTCTGCTGCCTGCGTGGATCGGCACACGGCCTGCTACACTGAGCTGACAGAAGCTCTTCCAGCACCAACACACTCCTTCATAGCTATAAATACACGTCTCTTACCAAGTCTGTAAAGCAGAAACACAGATATCAAGGCAACCAAGACATGTTTTCACCAGCTAGGATGCAGCTCTTGAAACAACTACAGCTTTGCACTTCTGGCAGGTACTGCTATTCGGATGCTCGGGTTTCCAAGATCATGAAATTCTTTGACAATTAGACATGAGAAGGTGAAAACAAGAGGTCAGTTGAGACAATAAATCCTCAAAGCTGCATTATTCTGTCCATACAGCCTGTATCTCGCCCTGACATTTATTGATTTTCCAGGCATGGGATCATTTGAACGACCACGCATCTAGCAAGTGACACTGCGAAGTGTGGAAGTGGATTCAATCAACATATATTTGGCAACTAAATCTGTTACCGTTTTTCTAACCACTTCAGATGCATACTGGGTAAACACAATACCTAGGTTTTGTAGACACCCCTGCAACTGGGGAGGCCTGGCCTGAGAGGTTCTGAGGCTGCTACTCGGCCTCCAGAAGTTTCTTACCTGGTTTTTACTTTCAGGCAGCCCCAGCCTGGCAGCTGAGGCAGCATAATCAATTCTGGCTTGGGAGATGGGTCTCGAAGCCTGACGCCGTAAGGTTCAGCCCTCAGACAGAAAACAATAGGCGACTGTGAAGCACAGTGAGAACTTTCTAAGCCACCAAAGCATGGCTCTTGTATCAGCAGGTCTGAAACTCATCCCGAATCAAACTGATTTAGGACTCACACAGATAAGAAAACATTAATTAAACGCAGGTTGGCCAACATGTTTTTAAACATCATTTAGCATCTAGCGCAGACCAAGTAGGTGATGTTTAAAAATATCTTAGCTGACTGTGGTTAATTCTACTTGGGAGTCTTCGCCTAGAGGTTTGTCTTGACGAGAATGCGAAGGTGCAAGTTGCGACACGCTGCGCGCTGTCTGAGGCTCCAGCACACACAAGGCTGCAAACGTTCCTAATGTATGCTAGCTGGTCAAGTTGAAGCTTAGGCTTTTAACTTGCTAACACACGTGAAACCTACACCTCACATTTTCTTCATTAGAACCTCACCTCTCGGAATTCAAGCTGGAGGGAGTGAGCTGAGAAATGGCCTCCTCCAGCTGTTCATATATTCAGGGCTGGCAGACGGACCAAGGGCACGCGTCGGCTTCCAGCCCACCGTCAGCTGGCTCTTTCTGAAACACCCACCCAGGACGGCTCAACGGGCTGCCCTGACAATAAAGCAGCTGGCAAGAGCTCTCTGTGTGCTCCATCATCTCTGTTTCACAAGAGGATGCTCAACCACAGCCTCCGTTAGCACACGCCAGCTAACCCAAGTCAGCAGGACGACTCTTCTCATGGAGACTCATCCTTTTTCTACTCAAAATGAGCCCTTTGTCCCCAGCTTCCCATTACCAGCCCCGGGGCTAGCTGTGTTGATGGAAGGGAGAGGAATGACACCACCTTATCAACATCCCTACACTACACTGTGAGCACTGAAGGACGAAAACCTCCTTCCACCAAATGCTTCCGCAGCCAGGTGAGGAAAGCTGCTGCGTGCCGAGCTACCAGCTCAGCCTCGGTGGCCTTGGCACAACTCCACGACGTGCCTTATTCATACAACCCGAGTAATAAAACAGACCGACGCTCCCCCTCCCTCCTGAAGGATAACACGGCTTGGTACCGAAGCAGAAATTAGAAGGAAGGGACCGTCTCAATTACACGCTGGAGCAGATACTACAAAAGCAGGCAGCTGGGCCATTTCAGCCAGGTGGTCATCTTCAGCTGCAGTCAAGAGGAAAAAGAACTCGAGACATTTCCCTTGCAGATACTTCCTGATTACAACCTCATGGCCCAAACACCTCATTTCCCACTGCCTGTACGCATTTTAATTAATCCTTACGTTCTCCAAATGTATTTTGCCAATTAGAAGCCACGATCAGAGACTCTGGCTTGGGGGGAGGGGTGTGTGAGATGTTTCAGTAAGACCTTTTAATGCTGTAATCAGCACAGATATAATTAAATAGTCAAGCCATTCTCAGTCCTACTATTTCTTTTCCTGAAGAACTACAGTTGCACGCCCTCTCGCTTGCTGTTTATTCACTTCTGAAAAAGCAGACATGCATTGTCTTTCAGAAAAGAGAAACATTTTCTAGATCAAATTTTTCTTTGTGTCACTTTCATTCCCTATTCCCTAACCACTTTCACCAGCTATTAAACAGAAATCTCAATCGAATTTGCCCACGACCAATAAAAACTATTCAAGGACAGTGTCACAGAGGAGAGGCTGTTTCACATCACATACAAACAAAAACCAGAAACAAAACAGCCCTTGGCATCAGCACACATCCGCAAGGTAACCAGGCACTGCTGTCTCTTGGTGCCTTCAGGAGTGGTGATTTTCCTCACAACAACACTGGGCACGATACGCTCTTCGAAACTTGCAGTCGGAGAGCAGTGAGCATCCCCCCCGACCTCTGTGGAACCTCTGTGGAAGTGCAAAGCCCTGCCCAAGGCTGGCTGGCTGGCTTGGGGTGAGCGATGCTCCTGTTCTGCCAGCCACACGCTTGTGCCACCAGCAGCCTGAAGATGAGCAGCACACTTTGCTCTGCCTCCCCACCACCTCACGCTGAGCAGAAGGCAGCGAGTCAAAACCTTATTCAACAGCGCAGGGCAGATAAGAAGACAATGCTTTAAAAGGTTAAGAGCAGAAATCAAACTGTGGTAAAAAGGTCATGAAGCCAAGGAGACATTTGCGTTGTTTGAGTGGTGCATGTTTCTGAAATCAAACTGGAAAACTTGCCAAGAATAAAAATCATTTCAATTTGCCTTCCCTGATGAGAGAGTGCCTTTTAATTAATCCAGCAGATCTTCCACCGATGCAGTGAATAGAACTTGTGTAGTCAAAACCCTTCAGACTCCCCTTCAGATAACTTTAAATATTAGAATGAACTAAAACAGTTCAGAAAAGCATCAAAACATGGCACAGCCTTGCTCTTCTAGTTAAGAATTCACACTGGAAAATGGGTCCTGCTTTCTAAAAACACTGCATTATCTAGCTATATTTTCCCCTTCTAGCTTTCTATAAATACTTTAAGGTGTGGTTAGAAAACTGTGGCCAAATTCTTCAAGGATTTTTAGTTTCCATATCAAGTTCAGGGCTGTAGCATATTTATGTTAACATTTTCTGGAGAATACACTTCTTTAACTGCTGTGGCAAAACCCTTGGTGGTCTGCTCCTCGCTGACTCTGACCATTGCTGTTTCAATCATTTGCAAATTACTTCCAGATGGGTATCAGTTACACAGAAATGGAGAATTTTTATAACATTTATAAATAGTGCAAGAATCCTACAGACACATGGTAAGCAAGCACACTGTGCAGCAACATGCACGAGCTTGTGAGCAGGGGCACGCGGAGCACATAACCCACCGGGCGGATTTGGCTTGCAGACAGCTGGAATGCTTTGCTTTGTACCTCCTAGGAAGACTCAGGTACAACAGTACCTTTGCGGCACAAAACCTCAGATTATACCTGCAAATATATTTCACCATGCAGTCGGCTCCCTAAACAAGGCCGTTTAGTGTCACATTAGATATCCTCTTCCAGCCAGCCTCCAGTGGCCATTCCAGGAGGCCACCGGTCTCCCACCTGCATCTAGGTCAGAAAACCCAACACACCGTGAAACAGCACTGGATGAAGATGTTCAGGCAGCCAAATCAGCCACCTTCTACCAATGTGGAACACACTTTTTAATGGAGCAGCCAGCTTTTACAAACCTGGTATGCTACTTCTTTCACTTTTATTTGCTAGCATTCCTTTTAGGATTTGGAAAACGATCCTCTGAAATCTCTCGAGACTACCAAATTGCATTAAGGGGATGACAAGCTCCATATTAAAGAACTCCTAATGCATTTTTTAATCCCATCCTCTCCACATGTGTACTGTGTAAGACTCAGTTGCCTACATAATACATTTAATTGCCTCCCATTTACATTCAATTAAATTCCGTGATACTATTTTGCAATATTAACTAACTCTTTCAAGGGGCTAATCTCCTGGAGGATTTGACAAACAGCAGGGTTAAAGTCACGCTTTAGAGAGCCATGCTCTCCCATGGTATAAAGAAAAAGGTGTGTGGGGCTCATCTCCTGGATGAAGACAGTTACTGGTATCCATGGCGCTGTGGTACTTACTGCATTCCCATTAGTTTGTGGGATTCTCATTTGCTTTAGGCATGTAATTCTTGGGAAAAGGTCTAGATGGAAAAGTTGCTTCCAGCACAGATTTCAACACCACTTTGCTTTAACTCCGTCTCTCTTTATTTGGCATGGAGACTCACACCCAGGTTTGTGTGCTGAAAAAGCAAATTTGCTAGCGCCTGGCAGTCAGAACTTGGATCTGTTCAACTGTAAACAAAATCCAGGAAGAAAGTTTGAAAATCATCTTTGAGTGGAGAGGGAAAATCGTGGTTGTACACTGGGAAGTACAACCGTTTGTTCTAGTAACAACCAGGAAAAGTCAAGACTAGACGCTTTCTGTACCCTGTTCCCATAGAGAAAAGGGAATCAGCAGAATGAAGCCAAAACGTGCCACATCTGGTACTAGTTACTCCTGACAGGGAGGTAAACTGCCCTGTGTCTACCTTATAGTGCCTGTTATAGTCTCTCTAGGAAGAGCACGAAATGAAGCGAGGGAACCTGGAGCTGACTTGTGCACAGATGACCATAACCAGATCTTCATGCAACAAGAAGAAACCTTCCCACTGCCAGTGGAGAGGTCCAGAGGCTCCGCAAGCAGGCTTCCAGCTGTAAGCAGGCTGCTGCTGCGAAACATTAACAACTCACAAGTCTCACTTCATGGTTTTCAAGTAAGAAAATTTGAAGAGAAGAGTATGTAGATATAGCCTATTTATCTTCTGCTCTCTTGGTCAACTTCCTATTTTCCTACACATGACAGACTGTCAATTAGAGAGTTTTTAAAAAAAACAAACAAACAAGCAAACAAAAAAACTTCTCTTTCTAGAGATTCTCCTACCTCTCTACAGCATAATTGTGCTGGCTGGTCTTTCCAAGAGGAGAAGAAACTAAGGGTAAAACAACAGATTGATTCACCTACTCTGATACACAATTTCCTTCCCACATCTTCATGTGGAACATCAGCTTCAAACAGCTACCTTTTGTAAGAGGTAACTCAAGCATAACATAAAACCTTTTTTTTTGTTTTGTACTAAGGATCTATGATTGCTTCAAGTACGTCTGAACCTTTGGCAAGTCTAATTTTTACTGTAAAGTTGTTGTTGTTTTCAGAAGTTGATTTAACCTTGAAGTCAGCACGCCAGGAATGATTTAAAGCTTTTGGGTGTTCACATCTAATTCTTAATGCCGGTCTATTTTTTTGCAAAATGAAATGCTGGAATTTAAGGGGACAATGAGGTGCATGTAGCAAACGACTCTTGGGCAATAAGCACAATAGATGGTGGCTGAAGGCTCTGCCTTTTCTCTTTACCTCCTGACACGCCCCTGGGTTTATGGAAGTTACACAATATGCACACCCACCAGTTAGGTTTTATTGCTTAATTACTTATAGTGAAAAAATAAAGGCTCCCACAGTCATCTGAAGTTGGGGGTGGAGTTCAGAAAACAGAATTGTTTCTTTCTACTTTTGGTGTGAAATACAGCTAAAGAATTTGGAAAACAAATGGCCTACAAATATAGACTAACAAAAGATACAGCCACACAGTAGCACGTATTATAAAGCACATAGGGAGTGCTGGCCAATACAAATTCTGAGCCAAGCAAGTTTCCCCCGGGCCTCTCTTTTTTTTTTTCCTTTCATTTTTTAAAATTGGTTACTCATGCCATACCACAGCCTTTCTTAAATTGTGTCAATTGTGCATATGCACCATCGGAAATTCTGGTAAATCTGTTTTCTGCCAGGTTTTCTAGACTATATTGTAAAAGTAAGCAATACTTAAAGTAATGTGCAAGGAAACAGAACCTGTTGAGCATGAAATGAGGAATCTCACACACAGTTCATCTGACATTCATCTACACTTCACAAATGCAATGACCGGAACCAGAGTCTCTTAAAGCACAGTGGAATCAGACGTGTGTGTATCAGGAATGGTAGCTGCTACATTATCAGGACGTAGAAGAGACCAAAATTCTAAGTAGAGGCAGAACACCTGATTAGACCCATCAGTGTAGCTGCGGCACAAGGGACAGACACAGAGAAGCTTTCAGATACATAAGCCTTTCTTCAAGAGCAATTGAGCCATCTCTATCAGCTTCTCAGTACCTTTGTTCCAAGGAGGTGCAGTTATAGCAGATAACTAGAGTTAAAAGGTTCCAGGTTTTATCTGTAGTTTTGCTGTAGGGTTAATTTATCAGGTTGCCCTCTACAAATGGTTTCCCTTTTTTGCTTCAGTTTCCTTTTCTTTAACAGTTGGAACAATGCTTCCCTACTTCGTAAGGACCCATCTCTTTTTGGAAACTGAACTCTTCTTTCCCCAAGGTGCTTTTATTGAAAAAAATCTCTTAACACAGAATTCGTATTTTCAGGCTATATGAAGTCACAAATAGGGACAGCCTTACTTTGTATTTTAAATGTTCTTTGCTATGAGAAATGCTACTTTGACACTGCGAAAATGCAAAAGAAAAGAAAGTGCTTTTTGCTTCTCTTCTGCTTACTACTGGAAGTTGTGGGGGTTGTGTTTAATAACAAGTTGAATATGAGCCAGCAGTGTGCCCTGGCAGCCAGGAGCACCAACTATATCCTGGGGTACATCAAGCACAGCATCGCTTGTCGGTTGAGGGAGGTGATTGTCCCGCTCTGCTCTGGGCTGGTGCGGCCTCACCTCGAGCACTGTGTGCAGTTCTGGGCATCACAGTACAAGAAGGACGTGAAACTGTTGGAGAGTGTCCAGAGGAGGGCTGCAAAGATGGTGAAGGGCCTAGTGGGGAAGACGTATGAGGAGCAGCTGAGGGCACTGGGCCTGTTCAGCCTAGAAAAGAGTAGGCTGAGTGGGGACCTCATCAGTGTCTACAGCTTCCTTGCGAGGGGGAGTGGAGAGGCAGGCATCGACCTATTCTCCTTAATCACCAGTGATAGGACCCGCAGCAATGGTGTCAGGCTGAGGCAGGGGAGGTTTAGGCTGGACATCAGGAAGAGGTTCTTCACCAAGAGGGTGGTTGCACACTGGAACAGGCTCCCCAGGGATGGAGTCACTGCACCAAGCCTGTCTGAATTTAAGAAGCATTTGGACTGTGCACTTTGTCACATGGTCTGAAATTTTGGGTAGACCTGTGTGGTACCAGGAGTTGGACTCCATGATCCTCATGGGTCCTTCCAACTCAGGATATTCTGTGGTTCTATGATCCTAAGTTCTCAGCATTCTCAGGAAAAGGTTGAACCACTGCCCTCTTTTAAAGATAAGGAAACTAAGGCACACAGAAGTTACTTGTCATATAATAGTACTTATGAAAGTAGTAATTCAAAGTCAAAGCCTCCTCCCTGTTTATTGACTCTGAAAACAGACAGCTCTCAAACCCAATCTCATTTAGCACTGGGCTGTTCAGGATTTTGCCTTTGCAAAGGCATCCCAGTGAAGACTTGGGTTCAGCAAAATACCGGGCACACGAATCAAGCACAAGCTAGGGACTAGTGTTCAGAAGTGCAAGTACCACCTAAGTTAAACTTAAAGCTAAAAAGCAAGTGGGACAGGAGGTAAGTGGGAGCTGGAGAGAGAGCTTCTGCCAGAGAAACTAAGAACAGTAAGTCCTGTACCATGTAACTTCAGGTTCTGAAACAGGTCAGGCTGGGCTTGTGAACACTCTCTGCAGCCTACAAGGGCAAAGAGAGCGAGCTGCTCAGTAACTGAAACAACATATTTTATGGAAGTTATGCAACAGCTACACTGCAGCTCCATCGGAAACAATGGTAATTACACACCTCTCGTGTTATCTTTGGATAACGCTGTAATTAAGATGTGTCATCACTCTAGTCATGATTAAAATAATTACTGTAAAAAGTCCCTTGTAGGTAGCATTTACTGTTCCGGTTTCCAAACATGTAGAGGACTTTTTTTTTTTTTTTTTTTTAACGTATAATTGCTTTCTCTGTTCACAGCTCAACTCAGTATTATTTCCCCACCCACCCTCCACTTTACACAGCCATCTGATGTTGTAGCAAAACTAACTTGTGTGAAACACTTACAGCTCTTCCAAGTAGGGGAAGTTCTTGAATGCATCCTCTGGTAGCCTTGTAATGTTGTTCATGCTCACATCTCTGTGGAAGAAGATAACACAGATCTGTCAATAAACAGTAAGGGATTTTTCCACTCTAGAAAAAGGAGGAGAAAAAAGTAAGCCTGATGAGACTGTAGGAGACCAGAAAAAAAATAGAATATTTATTATCAAACAGTAATATCTGTTTCTAGAAATTTGCACGCTAAACTTTCAAAGCACAGTAATTTGAGACTCTGGTCGCAGCAAAGGCCTATGTAATGCAATGTTGATAAAAATGTTTTCTGATAACTACAAGCAAAACAATGACTGTAAACTGCACAGTACACGTGTACAGAACAGTCTCTATGGTACTGTTATTCCCAGCACTAGTTTTTACCAACTTGCACGTGTATACAATTTGAACACACAATTAAGGCTGCTCAAAAACCACAGCATATGAAAAAATTACAGGAAAAAAAAAAAAAAAAAAGCTTGTGCTTGTGACCACCCACCATGCAAATTTTCACCCCACAATGTCTTTAAAAAAAAAAAAAAAAAAAAAAAGACACACCATCAACAAAAAAACATATATTGGGACTTAATAAAAAGCTTCTGGCAAACAGCTTCTGGAGCAACTGACAAGAAGAGCAGAAACATGTCCCAGCTCTACCACAGTCATTTTTTCTACAAAACCTATAGACGTCCTCGAGGTAATAGTTTTAAGCAGATTTCATTTTCAGTCCATGAGCAGAGACAGGCCGGCAGCAAGTGCTTACATGATAGGTATGCAGACCTGTTCAGCTTTTTTCTTTCCACATAAGCAGTAAGTGGCAAACTTGGTGCCATCACCTCAGTTCACACATCTACGTAACCACCAGGGATAATCTCGTCCTAAAGCAAGCCATTACTCAATAGAAGTAACAGTAGCACAAAAACAATCCAGTTTGATAATTAAACTAATAACCGCCTAACAATTCATGACATAACCCACGTTCTTACTTTCTACTTTATTACTTTTTTTTTTTTAATGTAGTTTAAAGACAGATCCAGTGATGCTCATTAGCACAGCCTTCCCAGCCTCCTGTTTTTTGTCCTCCAAACGAACACTACTGTCGTCCTCTAGCATCTGTGTGTCACCTCCCCAAGTATTTTGCGTAAAACACAACCAAGGAAAACCAAACCACCCCTTCCTTCTCACCCCTACTCAGCAAGTACCCTGAAGCTCTCACATGAAGAGCCACAGGCCTAAGGACTGCATGCGAGCCAGCAGACTGATTGCCACCTCAAAGGCTCAGCCTCAGGATTAAGTGCCAGCACTAAAATACTGCAAGGTATGGATGATCCTAGCCTGGCCATAGCCTCCACCGCGTTTCAAACATCTGCTTCTTCTGGTGAGGCAGAGGAAGGTCAGTTTGGACTCTCCCTGCTGCGCACTAAGTGCACAGATCCATGAAGAACCATTTTGTATCAGCCAAAACAACCCCCTCATGAAACTGGACAGGTTCATCATTAGGATATACTCTTCATCATTAGGATATACTCTTCCATGGCTCCAGCCCCGGAGAGGACTTGGTGCTGGACGGGGCAGAATTGGCTTGAGAGGAGAGCAAGGAGCATGCAAAGGGCTCGGTGTTGCTTGTAAGGAAATGGTATCTCAGGGTATCTGTGCCTCCTTTCATGCTGTGACGAACTAAAAGCCATGTCAGCACCATATAACTGACCATCAAAGTCATTGCAGTAGCTAATTAAACCGCTTTTCAAGAAGAATGCCCACATTATTCCTCCAATTGCCAGACCATAATGTCTAACCTAGCTCATTAAAAAAGTTTCCGTGTTTATACTGACAACAGAAAGTACCATATAAAGAAAAAAAAAGCACAGTTACTGGAAAAAAAATTATTTTTTCTCTACAGCAGTTGACAAAGTCAACTGATGCCAATGAATTTATGTTGAAATCGGTAAGTAAGTGGCATCACTATGGTTTGCTGCCCCCACTCTCCCTCTGGAGCAGCACTGAGCCTTAGCTGCCGCTGGCACTAACATTACCCTGCTACCTGAAATGTGGATGCAGTGTTTCCTTCAACTACCTGTTCGTTACATACACTAAATCTCCATTTACACATACCCCAATGTAAGCCAAGAGACTTACTCCTCAGAAGCCAGTAAACTGATGTAAACCAAGCACAACGGAGATCAAAATAAGGTTCAGCACACTGAAAGCAAATGCAGTTGTGAGAGATGACCAAAATAAAATTCACTGCAGCACAATAGAGGTGCCTTCGCCCCACTCGAGGAGGAGCTGAATCAGAGATGATTTATTTCTGAGTTCTGCCGTCTGCCTGTTGTAAAAGGTGCTTTGTATCTCACCAGCAGCTTGGGTACCACAAGATGCCGCAGTTGCTGTGGGGGGACATTTTTCTTCTTGTGCAGAAAAGCAAATAAAAGTATCAGATGCATGAACCGTCAGCTGTCTGCTCCACAGGAGACTGCGGCATTCATTCTCTCTGCCCCCCTGCCCCGACACACACGTACATTTTTCAAATTGTCACCAACACACGCGTTTCTCACAACCAGGCTAGTCTTTTCCCTTCCAGACGACCACACAGGCCTTTCCACTGTCCATTTGGAAGCATTTATGAGTAGGGCAAGAGCCTGAGAAGAGAGCAAAGACCCTAAGTGAATCGTAAGAAATAGTAAGGAGTGCATGGAAACCACAACTCTTTTTTCCTGTAAAGCCTCTCAGAAGCCCGTCCAGGTGGTATAAAATCCTCATTGTCATATACCGTATGAAATGGTGGCAGTGAAAACAGGGCAGCAGGACACATCCCCAGAAAGCACTTCCCAAACGAATACATATCACCTCGTCAAGGATTTTGCGTGCAACCACATTTGCTGCTCTTCAGGACAGCCGTACGGTATCCCGCCCATCTGACAGCAACAGCCTTGAAGTTTCTAGAGCCAGAAATGCCTGATCCTCAGAAACTTCACATGCAATTGTCCACGCAGCCAGTGGAAATCATGTACACATCTCGCATGGCTGACATCCAAATTCGACGTAATTTCAGCTTTCTCTGGGATCTGAAATTAGCAAAGAATGTTTTGCCTGTAGCTCTGAGCGTTAGCATCTCTAATTTTAATACGGGGAGTAGACTCTTTGGATGTAAGCACTAATCAGAGCACCTTAAAAGTGAAGATTTGAGAAGCATCAACGCTATCCATGAGCTGTACTGAAACAGACACCCTCTATTTTCTGTACCTGGGGAGAGTGTGTCCTAATGCTTTGCCACAAAGCTGGAAGAGCAGCAAGCAGGGGAAGGCACAGTCCCTTCTGGGACCCACATCCGCATGTGACAGCAAGGCAACACTTTACGAACGTTGGCACCATTAGGAAAAAAACCTTGCCCTACATTTTCCTGGTACGCTGAAGTTCAGGCTAAATATCTGAAAGGCTTAAATGGCTTGTTCTCAGTGAGCCCAGCGCCCCGTCCCGCAGGCACGGCGCAGGGCAGAGCTGCGCCTTTCAGCAGTTAGCCATTAACTCGGCTTATCTGTGCCGGGGAGCCGCAGCGCGCCGCGGCTCCCTCACCGCCTCCAAGCGAGACAGGCTGGGGCGTGAGCAGGCACGGAGCTGGCACCGAAACCGCGGGGATGAGCAGCCCAAGGTGGCAACCGCCTCAGCAAGAGGAAGCCGCACCAAGGGGATAAGGTGAATCACGGCCCTATCGCCGCCGTGAGTTTCACCACTTGAGGCGGAGAAGCCGTGGAGGCGGCGCAGTGCTCGCTCCGACAGCGGTGCTGCTGCCCAGGCCGGACACCCACAGGGCCACTGAGACTCACACACCCAGACTGAGGAGCCACAGCAGCAGCCGCCCACCCCAGTAACACACAGGTTTTGTCCTTCTTCCAGGAACGCACCAAGGAAGAAAGCAAACAAACGAACGAGTCAAACAGGCAGCTCGCAGAAACTGCTGGAAATGTTATCTCGCTCTCCCGGGTACGACAGTCTAACTTTTCCTGGCCAAAGGTGAAAGAAAGCCAAGCAGCAGCACCCCAGCCCCTATTTGCCGTCCTCAGCCTGCAGCCCACTCCAGCAGCCCCCCGTGGCTGGTTCTGGTCGCTGCTTGATGGATTGCTGGGCCAACTCCCCCAGGCTCTGAGACGAGCAGAAACACCACACCTGAGCATGGCAAACAGCTGGAAGCACTCGATCCCACCCAGTCCCCCAACAGCTCCCGTTCCTCTCAGGACCCAGCGCTCCCGGCTTGCTGCGGCCTGCCAGCCCCACAGCCGCCCGCCCTCACGCACCCTGTGCCTCTCCGGAGTCCCTGAAACCCCCCCCATCTGGCCACCTCTGCTGTCCCAAACTCTGCACCACTTCTCATATCTTGAACGGCACCTGAGTAATTCTCTCGCATTACAGATAAAAACACCACATTTATCTATCTTAGAGCGTGCCTTAAGTCACGGCTTCCATCGGTGAGATCACACGAAGAGGAATTAGATAAAAACGCACACCCAGCATTTTCACAGTCTCAGGCAGGGCACAGAGAGCCTCCTCTCATTTTCAATTACTGCCTGTACCGTGAAGCCCGACCCTTGTGAGATGACTTATCCTAAATGTACTCCTTGCTGATGGCTACAGGGGGATTCTGGCTAGGCAGGACGGCTGAGTGAAGGTGACTGAACAGAGGAGGGGGAACAACAAATCATTCCTGCGTGGTGACAGAAGCTGTAACAGAGGGAACACAACACAGGAAGCACAGGCTTCCAGCAGGGTGCTACAGAAAGGACACAAAAAAGTGATCCAAAAATTGGCCCAAGACAGAAGCAGAGAATGAAAGCTGGAGAGCCACACTAATTAATGGGCAGAGAAAAAGAAAACAATGCCAGTCTGTCTGAACTGAGGGCCATCTACCTGCAACAACTTTTTTTTTTTTCTTTTCTTTCTTTCTGGCTAAATGTACCATTCTTCACTGCATCTTTCCAGCTGAAAGGTGCTGCTATGTTGGATAGAGCACCCTTCCTTCCCCCCAGCCCTGCTGTGCAGGTTTGTCTCCTCAAACTCCCAGGAGATGCTGGTGCTGGTTCCTGCCCTGCACCGTAGGCTGGGCTGTCACCCCTTGAGCCTGCACACGCTGCGTCCCACCACGCTTGTGCGCTGCATCTGAGCACATGCTGATGGCCTGAAACACTCTGCTTGGTTAGGGAAAAAAAGAAAAACAAGACCTTAATTCTGAAAAGACGTTGAAAAGCTAGCTACAGAAAAATCTTGGTCAAAGCCAATCAAGACGGGTTGCTTAAAAAATAAAGTTAAAATACTCCTGTGTTCCCCCTCCACTTCATTAACAGCCAACTTTTTGTCCCTCTGCCTCACCTCTGTCTTTTGTGAAGCTAAGAAGGGACGGGAGAGAGGGAAGCAGAGAGAGAGGAGTGTTTGTTGAAGGAAAGAAGATCATGTTTCAACAAGGCACCTTTAAAATCCTATAAAATACTCCCTCTGAGCAAGCTTAACCTGTTTGCTGATAGATAATAGCATGTAATACTGTAGGCTCCATTCAGTCTTTTCCAAGGTCTGGGCCCTCTGCCACTGAACAATTTAATTATAACACTTACAAAATGATTTAGGCAGAGTTATCTATATTTGAATAAAGCCCTCCCACCTACTTGTACAAAAACAATTAGGTAAAAGGTCTTCGTCTTATGTAAAATTCCCCAGGTAGTAACCCTGACCCAGTTCAGCAGTACTAGGCAAAGCTGGAGTTGTTAATATTTCTGAAAAGCCCATTAAATAACCCAGATTATTGAAAATACAAGTCAACATGATGCTGGGAGGCACTCGACAACAAGGAGCTGTCCATTATGACTGGGACCATTAATACCTGCATAATGGTCCAGTTATGTTAACTTAGGTGAAGATCACCAACACAAAGCAATGATTTTTTTCTGTCCTCTCTCCTTCCCCCCCCCTTTTTTTTTTTTTGGTAATCAGACACAGAATTGTTCATATACTGGTCTACTAAGAAAAATACACAGCTGTACTGCAGTGGTCATTGCTTGGACTAGAGTCCAGGCTAAACCCACATTAGCTAGCAGAACTGCTAAAAATGGCACTGCCTTTCTGAGGATGTAAGTCAATGCAAGTCCAAAGGATACTTCAGGTTTTGTTACTGCTAGTCATTTATGTCCTACACAGAATGGCAATTAAATAATAGCAACATGCAAAAATAATACAACGAAAAATCCACTCCTGCCTACTAAAGGTTTCCCAGAAGCTCTGTACACACTTCATACTGGGTTCCTTCCTCTCTGCTGCTGTGGCAGCATCAGTGCTTGTTCAACCCACAGTGAACGGGCTCAGAAAGCTGCATGGAGAGGCAGAGGAGCTGGAACAGAGAGGGAGATTGGCAGAAACTCGACCTTTGGCTGTTCGAAGCTGCACTGCAGTGCTACGGTCCTGAAGAAGCACATGCAGCGTTGAATGCCTTGTAGGAACATGCTCACAGGATAAAAAAACAGTATCATTTTCAACCACATCACATCCCAGCAGACAGTCTCAGGGGAGACCGAGAGCTCAACTCCATCCCCATTTCAGAACTGTTTTCCCCCTTAAGCCAGCTCCTCCAGGATGAAAATAAAAACTCTCAAGGGACAGAGCAAATGAGCTCGCATTAACACTGTCCCACATCTTAGTCGTATGTGGTGTGTAATAAAAGTGCAGAAAACCTCAAGAATCAAGGATATTCTGATTAAATTTATTCAATTAAAAAGAAAAAAGTAGGGGGTTTTGTTTGTTTTATTGTATCTTCCTGATAACAAGAAGCAAACAATTATCTCCCAGAAGCATCACTTCACAACTACTACTTTGAACAGTAATTGCCTGGACTGTGAATCTAATTAATGCAGCTGCAACTCAATATATTACATGCAGACATGCCAAGCCCATCAGCTAAAAATTACAAACATGAGGAAAACAAGTATCAGGCAAAGGAAAGATGCTGCTTGCAGAGGAGCCTATGCTTGAAAAGTGAGCTTGCAACAGTGCCTGAATTTCAAAAATGGTAAAGTAATAGGCTGACTAATTAATTTCTTACCTTTTACATACTATGTACTTTCAACTACTGCAAGGTTTGGCTACCTCAGCCTATGCTATTAGTTAATATTTATAAAGTAATAGCACACTGATGCCCCAATACATTTGACTGGCATTGCATTTACAACTTAAGTTCTCCGTGTTCTGACACGGTCTGCACAATAATCAGCAGGAGGGGCCCATCCCAAGGGCACCCTTGGGTGCTCCAGTGTTAGCTGTCCCATATCCTCAAGTCCTCACTGCCATGCCCCAGCATTTCTCTCCTTGCAGATTTCATTTACTGCTCCTTTTAACACTGACAAGTTTATTAACGATAAAATGAAGCAGAAGATTTGAAAGCATTTTTGCATTATTACAAATGTTTCTGCTTGTGATTCCGCCCCTCCTCATTAATCTTAAATACGGTCCCACTGCCTCTGAAACGATCAGAGGCCTTCAGCACTTAAAAAGTGCAGAAACCTTTCTTGATGCACGGCCCATTTTGCATTCACAATAAGCACATCAGTCATGCCAGTTATGCGTATGTTTCCTTTTCCACTTCTTTTAAGAAATGTTCTTGTAAGAAAGGAAATATCCAAATCCTCAAAGCCTTAGTCAACTTCTGCTGCGATTGGCTCAACAAGCCACAGGTATTAACGCACTGCTGCCCTCCCACCCAGCAAATGCCCTGGCCGTCTCCCAAGCAGCCACGCTATCTCCCTAATGAGCACAACGCCTTATCACCACTGTTTGTACTGCAACAAGAAGCTAAGAGCCCTGGCTCAACGTGTCAGCGTGACTGGCACTGGACAAATACTCAGCTGGAGAAACTCCTCGCCTGGAAGGGTTTGCTGCCTAAGTGGACAAGACAAACAGCACAGGACGGAAGCCAGGAGCACTGGGGCGAAGCAACCTGCCAAAGCCAGGAGGAGCCTGGATGCCCCTCCAGCTCCCACGATGTGCTTCTCATCCACTGCGCCCAGCTACCGCCTTTTCAAAACACCTGCAGAAGTAAACATATCCAAATCATAAAACAAAAAAGAGAGCGGACACAAAGACTGAATTCCTTTTCTTCTCTTTCTTTTTGAAGCAAGGAACCAGGACGGGAGGCTGCTCTGACGGTTTCTCGTTTGCTCAATGTGTAGGTTCCGTCCATTTGGTAGAGATGGAAATTAACGACACGTTCAGACATTTGGGCATGGTTTCCATCCACTTCTCTGTGGATCTAACTGGAACATTTGTGTGACAGTTGTGGACGAAGCACTTAACATGCTTTTTCAGGGAGCAATCACCCTTCAAAACAGCCACAAATCCTGGCTACCAGAGGCGCCTTAGACATTCAGAAGCTTTAAAAAACTGGGTACACAGAGCTCCTTTCAGTGAAAATACCAAAAATGCATACACATTCTGTTGATGCCAGTGAGCCTTGAGCGTTTTGCTGAAGCAGGACCTACAACATTTTCACTGACAGCCACAGAAAGGCTAAAAAATGCCAGACAGGTCTGTTCCTGCAACAGAAGCAACGTCCCCCTCTTCCCCCACCATATTTGTAAGTTATTTCTCCTTCCTTCTCCTTCCCATGTCACATCAACCTGTTTTTTTCCTCCAACATGATGTCTTAGCTTTCTTTCAGACACAGTAACTAGCTCTAATGTACCCTATTCATGTGCCAATCAAGCCATCATCAAGATCCTGGAGAGAACAATGCTTGTATGCAAAGACCTATTTTGGACTGGTATTTGAGTCACTGCGGGCCGGCCATTAAGCAATCACACGTACGGTTAATGGTCTCTGTTGACACATGGTGGGGAATTAACCACGAAAAAATTCCACTGCATTATTAGGAAAGGGATGGTGGCCTGGAATAGAAATACAGCACGAGTTCCTGCGCCCCTCTGTTCACTTCAGACGAGCCACACGTCTGGTGCAGATTACGGGCTGGTGGGTACGAGGATTTCGCTCACAGAGGTGGCGGTTATTTACAGCAGGGAGTAAAATGCTGTGTTCCTTGGGTGTCTGTAGCCCTGTATGCTCTGACCTGGGGACTGAGCAGGGAGGCCTCAGCTGTGCAGGGCGAGCGGCCCGCGGCGCTCCTTGTACACCCACTGGGATCTGTCACCAAGTGGGAACAACTGGGCCGTGGTGACCGCAGAGAAGTCTGTGGATGGATGGAAGAGAGCAGGACCTGGGGTTGTGCCTGTGAGGACCAGCATCTTCCCAAGCACCTTCACCAGGCAGGCTCCCTGCATCCTGCCACCACCCAGGCTGCTCGAGAGGGGGGTCAAATCTAAGCCATGCAATTGTTCGACGCCCGCTGTGCATCTTCTGTGCTTCATCCACTTGGTTTCCTTCTGGCTAGGGTCCTGCCAGCAGGCACCACAGCTCAGTCTAAGCACAGAACTAAGACAAGTTGTAAACCTTACGATGGAATTTGGGGGTACAAACATTCAAAATGCTATTCTCGTGCTACCGACACTTTCATGTTTTACTAAGGTGTCTTCTAGATATGAGGAACTAAAAGGAACATTTTAGTGCCTTCATCTCAGCTAACAATAATGCCATCAAACTGGCTGGATCAGCAACTCTCCACACATCAGGGGCTGGCACCTGGGATCCCCTTAGCTCAGACACATGTCCAAACCATTCATGACAACCAGCGTTTGCTGGCAAGACTTGAGATTATTTGTAAAAGCCCGTAAAGCCAATTGGAAGGCATTGTTAATCCATAGGTCTCCACACACAAACACGACGCCAGTCTTGTCACAAGGGGAAAGAGAACAGCAACAGGTCACAGGCATGAGGCTTCAGTACACACTCAACCAAAAGAAAACACAACACATAGCAGCTACATCTCCAGTGAAATGAACACCAACTCCCCTAAAGGAGTTTGACAGAAAGATATTTGTCATGTTTTAAATAAATTAGGTTTAATGCTATGTTTGCAACCACCTTCAAACAGGACGGTACAGGCAGTAGGGACAACTGTCCTTGCCACCTCTCAGTCGCATCATACCATCAGCCAGCAAGGTGACCACGCAACCACTCCAGAACTTGAAATTTCCATTAATGAGTTACATAAGCCCTGGGTTAGAGACCTACCGGAGTTTTAACTTAAAGCACATATTGCTAACCCAGACACTTCATATGTGAAAAAGTCAATGTTTTGCACATTATTGTTCAGCAAATTCGTATTTTTTCTTTACCAAAAGCTTCTATTAACAACTATTGCTGAAATATTAAGAACATCTCCAAATTATGCATCTAACTGCCTTAGTAGTCTTTTTTTTTTTTTCCCTTCCCACCTATTTCACAGCCATAAACACATCCAACGCATGTTCCATTCCATCTTACAGATCCAAGGGCAATTCCATAAAATTTAAACCGCCCAACAGGAGCGTACGGAGCCACGTTCACCCTTTGGACTCCAAGTACACCACGTCTCGCTCCACCTAGCAACAGTGCACGCACTTACTACAACAAACACTTCCAGCTGAACGCTCCTCCGAGAGCACAGCAGCCTCCTGAGCTACAGGCAGGCATCCATGGAGGTTCAGCGCCTTGCCCCCACCCAGACTCGCTCTGTGGGGCTGGGCAGGTTGCTTCCCCTCTGCAAGCCCCTGCTACCCTACTCAAAGGAGAAAAATCTTTTCCGCATCTCAGAAGCAAGGGGGGCATAAAGCTACTGATGTTTTTGAGCTGTCCAGGCAGAGCCCGGCACTTAAATCTGTTTACGCCAACAGAAAAGCAGTACTGTTGTTATACGTTTATATTCCTATAAAAGTCTTCTGTCGCATTTTTGCTTGGTATTTTTGTTCTGTTGAGAAAAAAAAAAAAAAAAAAAGAGAACACGAAAGCTACAAATCCAATTTCATAAAAAAAGCCAGCTTGAGTAACTCCGAGTATTTTGAATTTTATTCATTTTCTTCTAGTTTATTTTGGTCTGCTAGTCTGTCCCACCCAATGTTTAGAAAGCAACCTGAGCCTCAAAAGTCTGGGTAAGCCCTACATTTTTAGAAGACTAAAGCAAAAAAGCAAAACAAAATTAGTGTATGAACACGGTCACTGATAGGATTAAGCAAGAACACAAAATATAAGCATTCCAATCAGGCCAAACCTGTACACAACGGTGCCAACATTTACCATTTTTTTTCACTTGCATGTAACACATAACTAGGATGTAACTAAAAATTATTTCTGGCAAAAAAAGCCTTTTCTGCACTCCAGCACTATAATTATCTATATACTGTGGGAAAACGAAAAGCACACAGTACCGCTTTCTAGTGTCAAAATAGATTTCATGGCAGCACCTGGAATTGCCTTTATAGCACTAAATGTGCTTTTATATAGCAATTTGCAAGGCATCTTAAACTAGCTGATGAAGCATGAGCTAGCCAGTTTTGATAAGATGTAAAACTTAGGTTTGGGTAATTCTTAGTCATCAGTTACCACACTTAAACTGAAAATTAACTTGTCTGTTGAGGGGAAAAGGCTTCCTATCCCTTTCGAGCTATACTGGTTTCAGCCACATTCCTCTTTTGTATTTGAGATGTATTGCCTAGTCCTTAACACACATGAAAATGCAGGCTGAATATCCACTCTTACCTCCCAATGAACCTTAGATACTAATCAAAATGAAAGCTGCACAAAGCGCCTGCCAGGACACTCTTAGGAACAAGTTACAGGTTCAGCTTCTACTTTGTCATTACTTTAGTAACCAAGGGTCGTCAAACAAGTATTTCAATTCAGCTTTATTTTTTCCTGTATAATGAAAGTGTCAAGAATTATCTCGTTCCTATCAGACTAAACACAGAACTCACATTTCAAGAAATAAAACCTCAGGTATGCTTTGCCTTCTGAAAAGCATAACTCCTTGGTGGTGAAAGCTGCATAGCTTTTAAACTTTTTTTTTTTTCTTCCCCCAGACTCCACTTGAATACGACATGCACCAAAGTCCAGGCCCTACAGTGACAGCAGTACTTGCGTCCGTGTACTTTGTATGCATAATGGTGGGTTCCCTCCCATAAAGCCTGCAATAAAAAAACTAGCTAGCGTTACAAACACTTGGAAAAAACGGCAAGTCATTAGTGCTTTCCAAATTTGGCCACAAACTGTTCTTCCTTTCCAAATGACGGGCAGACTAGTTCTACTTCTCCTGTGAGTAAGGCCTGGACTCCAAGAGCACAGCCTGGGGGCGGTCAGCACCAGCTCTTGCCCCCATCAGGCGGCCCCCACCTGGGGACCTCCGTTTGCTGGCACCTCAGGCTAAGAAAGAAGCTGCCTCACAGGACACAGTGCTGCTTCCTCGCCCCCTCGGAAGGGCTAGCCAGGCCTCTGGGCTGGTCATCCTTGTTTCTGCCAGAGCATCTGTGCGTTCAGCCATCGCTGCCAAGGCTGCGCAAATGACTTCAGGGCACTGCTCACATACACGTCTCGTGTGTTTTCAGGAACTTGGCACAATTCGGGCTGTACACTGGCGCCGGCCAACAGATGACAAATGGCCGGCAAGCTGCATCCTCAGACAGGCTGGAGGCCTGAGAGGAGGTTGCCTGCGCCCTGCCAAGGGGACACGGCTAATTGCCATCGGCCTGTGCTGGCCATCACAGCAACAGGTAACCAGCCAGCCGGTGACAAGGGCTGTAACAGAAAGTGACCATCCAGGCTGAAGACAAAACCACCGAAAGCACAAAACCTCTGCTTTATGCACCCCAGGATGAACCACCAGTCACCTCACACAACTGCCACCTCCCACAGCCAGAGGACAACAGGCAGACTTCTCTCACCACCAGCAGAAAGCCACAGAAGATCACCATGGGCTTTTCTTTTTTTTAATTTATTTTTTTATTTTTGGATACTGTCATTCTAAGCCATAAGGCAGATTTGTGTGGCTATGCAAAGAGGCCACAAGCAACCTACCATAATCACCAACAGGTCTGCTGAGCAGCTAAGGTGCTGAGACGGTGTTCAGCACAATAAACTAAGATAAACTCTGAAGGCAACAAGAGTCCTTTATCAAAATTTGCCCCCAACTGGAAAAGACTTTTCCAGAAGCAACATAGTTAGTGAACCTCATTTGTTCTCAACTGAGCCTTTTCACACATGTAAACTATGACCATAGGTTTGAACAGAGAGATCTGGGGGAAAGGAATAAGCTTTTATAAAAACAAGGGTTGCAGGAAAAGATATGACAATATTTTGGATCAAATGATAGAGATGAGGGAGCAGGGGTGGCAAGTTTCTGGCATGCAGACACTTTCTGAGGTCCCTAATTGCATTCACAAAGTTATTTCGCAGCCCTAGGACTTCCTGCTAACCTGCAAATGTCCTTCTGCAGCTTCTGAGCTAGCAGCCGTAAGAGGGTTAATGCACACTGCACAGCAATTAAAAGAGGAAAAAAAAAAAGGAAAGGAAAAAAACTACAGTTAAAATTAAAAAAAGAAAAAATAAAAGCACAAAAAATGCCACTCTCTCACACACAGAGAGAAAAAGCTGAGTGTACTGTTAGCAGAGGGAACCCATCCATTTACACAATCCCACTCCAAGCCAGCATATTCACAGTAGTTTTCAATAAACATCTACACAAGTCACTGGAGGGGAAAAAAATCTGTTTTCTTTCATACAATTCCACAAAACTAACTGTCATCACAACCATCCTTGTGGCAGAAAAGTCCATATTTGCCTGCAGTTAAATCCGTCTGCAGCTGCCCTGTGGAAAAGACAGCCAATAATTGGCTTCTTTCACCTCTGTTAACCACGAACAAAAGTGTCATTCAGCTCCCAAATGGACAGAAGGCACCAATGGATGGGCAGCTAGCTGAGCCAATGGGCTGGAATAACAATAACCCTGTAGCATTTTCTTTTTCCTTTTGTTTAGTCTTTCAAAGCCCTTAATTAAGACCCTCACAAAGCACCCCTACAGGCTCCTTTCAATGAGGCATTACACGCCTGTTTTCTTGTATTTAAGGAAGAAAAGTAACAGGGATTTCTGAAACACATTAAGCAGTATACACAATTTCCACGTATTCACAACCGAAATACTGTTACATTTCAGCTTTTAAATATTATCGGCAATAAAAAGAAGTTCAAGTTTACTGCGTCCCCTCTTGGCGCTGCGTTCCTCGCTATTTTAAGGGGGAAAAAAAATAAAATACAGCCGGTCATAAACGTGACATAGCTGCAGCAGCTCGCCCACATCCACCGCAAGGCAGCAGCTCCCAGAAGGCAGGCAACCGGCGGGGATGGGGCTGAGGTATCCCTGGGCCCAGGGAGATGAGGAAGCTGCTGCGATATGGATGCAGACTTGGGACCGCAACGCCAAGCGCTGGCACTGCCCAAAAACCAGCGCTTGTCCACACTCGGGTAGGCCCTGCTGGTTTTGGTGGCCTTGCAGGCGACTCAGTGCGGGCTTGTATATGATATTGTATATGATCTAGATGAAGGTCATCTGGATTCCATTAGGTACAACCGAACCGATGGAGTATCAGCGTTTCTGTGTGGAGCAGCACGTCACAGCTGCTTTGCAGCAGTGGAGGCAGTCTCTGCTAAGCAGCCCCTTTAACTCTTTACAGCCACAGAAACTTAGTATATGTTAGACCAAACAGCAGCTCCTTTCCTAAAGGACTTCTCCCCCAAACAGCAAACATAAAAGCTGTAAGAAAACCCCTATAAAATATCCTCCTCATGGGCGTAGGCTGCACAGGACATCCAGCCCTTTTCCACCCAAACCAGCCCGTTTCCACCCAAAACCAGTCAGAGTGACAAGTCAACATAGGAGCTTGCTTGGCAGGTCACTGAGTGGCAAGGCGATGAGGGGAAGGGACAGCAGGCGCAGAAGGTAGACCCAACAGCTAACAAAGCTCATCCCACAAGCTGCTCAGGCCTTAAATGACATCTAAATCAGCCTTAGACGGCTGATTTAAGGCCCAACAAATAATACACAACTATCACCTGTTCCCCACAGCGTTCTTGCTCCCTTCTACTGCAAGAAAAAATGGCATAGCTCTTCCAAAAAATAAGAGAGAAAAAGAAAAAAATATATATATGCATGATTTGGTTTAAGGCCTAACTTCAAGCATACATCTTTAGGAAGCCTGCCCACAAACCTTTATCACAACTTGTTATAGCACTGGCCTTGACGGTATTTCAACATCGGTCAAGCAGGAGTTTGCTCTCACGTTGTTGTGTTACTGGCAAATCCAGTCATTATTTACCAGAGCAGTTCAAGAGCAGCAGCAACCAGAAAGAACAGCAATTTCAATTCCAGCAAGGCACATCAAGTGTCATCCCGAGTGCATCCAATGCATCCGCTACAACAAATATCTCAACGAGAGCCTCTGATATAACACATTTCAAAACCAACCCCCTACGTGTTATACAGCATAGTGAGGCACACAGATTCTCACTGGAGGTAACACATGCCACTGCAATATAGTGTAAAAAAGCCAACCAAGACTTGGTTGGCAGAGGACTGTCCCTTTCCTCACACTGGCAAAGCTGCCCTTGTACCAGGACAGGATCCCTCTGTCCCCGCTCGGTGCCCCGCCACCCCAAGCAGAACGAGCTGTATCAGCACGGGCAGGGTTTGCTGCTACAGCTGCCCACACATCGGGGGAAACTGCCAGCAAGACTTGGTTGGTCAGGAATCGCAGCCCAAACTGATTAGCTGTGCTAACCCAATTCAGTAGTAGAGCTCTGCACTTCTGGATTCTCCCCTAATATCAGTAAGATAGTAACGCTTACTACTGCTGACCCAAGAACCTAAAGAAGTAAGAACTGTTAGTGTATTTTCTATTTCTTTAAAAGAAAATCATAAAAGCAAATGAAATCTTTCTCAGAAACTCTCAGACAAAAACTGATAGCCACTGCCTGCCATCGTCACAAACAAACGAGGTCAAAGAAGCACGTATTGCTAGTTATTTTCTTTAAAAGGTCAATCTCTCTCTTCAGATTAACACTGCTCTTAGTACTTATATGACTACACTTATATTTAAAACTGAGTAGATTTTTATCACTAAACTGTCAAGAGAAAAACAGCATACTTAATGCAAATATAACATCACAAGTATTTACATGAGAAACAAAGACCTACCACATGAACTATCTAGCCCACACTCTTTGCAACAGAGATTAAGGCTTGTCAAGTTTAATCATGTACATAGGATCAATTTTTATTTTTATTTTTTTAATAATATAAACACATCTAATGCACGTGTGATGGAAAAGCAAGAGACCCACAAAAGGCAACCAAGTCATCCGTCTGTATTTCCAGCCTGCCTGTAGCCAGAAGTTGCATGTGCATCTTCCTGGCGGCAAGCATTCGGCAGATGAATCCAAACGAGAAAATTGGACTTGCAAACCTTTGTCTCCTCAGCTCTCTCTGCACAAAGAACACGGCCGTGTTCCTGCTCCATGATAACTATCACATGGGCAGGGAAACACACCCCAGTTCTTACCTCAAGGCCACTGATCAACATAAATTATGTTTTGATGGAAAAACAATGTTATTGTTAAGACAGAACTCTAAAGGATGATGCGAGGTGGACAAAGCACATATCCCAATCTCCATTAATAAAGACATCTGGTTTTCCTTGCTCTCACTTACATGTATTTCAATCCAGTCTGGCTTCTTCTCCCTTTAAAGACTGGGTTTTACTGAATCAGTAAGCTGGGACCAGCAAAACTTGTCGTGCAGCTCAAAACCTGCCCCAGGTAGGGACACCTAAGGGCTAGCAACGCACCGTCTCCCTCATTACCAAGTTCATCCCTTACTACCATCAACACATCAGCTTTTCCAATCTACAGCCAGCAAAACTGTGAAAAGACACTACTAAAAAATTAACCCCCCCAGAAGTTAAGAGGGTGAAAGGGTTTTATTGGGACTGGTGAACACGATTGTCTTTTAATTTGTTAAGTGTTGTAAAAGCTGGAAAGCAGATCTGAACTAGCACTCTACACTTATGGTGTCAGATCCTACAATAAACACCGACACGTCTCAGAGTCACTACCAAATCTGAAAGGTATTTCTGCTGCTTTTTACTCTATTTACCACAAAACAGTTTCGTATGGACTACAACAGTGACCATGGCAGAGAAGGCAGCATCCACATCCCTTGGACAGATCAGGCAGTATCTTGTATAGTGTACAGACTAATACAAGCTGCAGAGGACAAAGCTCTTCGAACCAATTCTGTACCACCCACTCCAAGAAACAATCAAGAAGTCATGCCTCCTCCAACTACCACTGACTTAAGATAAAAAGATTTTAACAAAGAACTTCTCTGCTTTACTTTTGCCCATCTTTACCACTTGTATTTTTTTTTCCCTCCATACTACGTATCAGGAAGGGCAGTATACAGAGCAATCAGAAAGATATAAACCTGAGAATTTCCACCAGATTAAATATGTATTTCTTTGCTATCACAGGAGCAATCAGTCTGGCAACACTGCATCACATCCAGCTCATAAGGAGTCATTCTCTTTTGACATTTAAATAGCATATGACTAAACAGCAGTTGCTAGTAAAAAGAAATGGCTGAATTAATAGACGTTAGTTGCTAATTTATATTTCCTTTCCTTTTTACCTGAATCACCCCACCACAGTATAAAAGGGAGGTACAAACTAGTGTTTTTCTGGTGAACACGTACTGCCTTCAGAGAAGAGAGAAACGTTTAAAACTCACTAATTCTCTCCACCTAGTAGTCGTGCTTCGGTGAAATGAAGCTTAACACCCAATGTAAAAGGTATAAATTATGTTTCCAAGACAGCTTCAGGCACTGCCGTGTTTGGAATTGCTTACCGAGCAACTACAGCTCTCCAAACAAACTCCTGTGCAGAAGGGTAAAGGGCAGTGAAGGTAATTATTGGAAGGAAATCTCTCCCTAGGCCAGAAAAGAATAATTAAGCTCATGCATGTTAAATCACACAGGGGAAGTTAACTCTGAAGTAATCAAGTGTAAGCGATAGCAAGACCTATCTACAATTTTCTTGAAAGGAAATTAAGGCAGTGGTAATCTAAAGTGTGATTGTTTAGGCAACACAAGCACAGTATCCCCAAAGTTAATTCGTGTTCTTTGTATAAATGTATACACTTCCCCTGCACACACACATATATACGTCCCTCCACCCCCCGGAGAAAACATGCAGTAACCCAGCAATTAAACGAGTGTGCTGAAACCTAAAGCAGTTAAACTGCATTCTGCAAGCCCGGATCCAACATAGTTTACTTATTGCTCATTAATCTCTCCCCAGATAGCATCTTCTCAACAGTTAAAAATACTTAAAATGTGACCGAGATTTTCAACGTTTAAGATGCTGGTTGTGCTTCAACCACCACTGTGTTTTGGAAACTGCCTTCTTCAAATGACTGCAACATATGGGAACAAGTGTGACGAGCTCCTAGCCTAGCAGTTCCTCAAAAGCCTTGGGCTATTGTGCAAAAACTTAATGAAAGTCATTTGAACAACCCAAAAAGATTGTGAAGGAAAGCTGCAACAGAATCTCCTCCTTCTATGCGAGTTGCGTTATCTGGGGCAAAGAGCCTTTCCAAGGCATTAGCAATGCCTTATTGCTGGAAAGACAGCATCGGAGTAGGCTTTGCTTGCATTTTTAATTACACAAACACTTGGTTATTATTCACTGAAGCTTCTTGGATGATCTGCATATGTTCTCTGAAAATAAACTATGCCCTACCTGCTTTTAAAAATATAAAGCACATACAGAGTATGCGTTCATACATAGTTCAGGGAAATCTAAAAGAGACTATTTAGTACTGAAAGGTTAAGAAGAAAATCCCATATAAGCCCGTGCTTGCGAGTCCGAGCTTCAAAAGAGAAGCAAAGTGTTCACAGTAGACAAACCTTAAGGCTTTCCCAACATTTTTGGAGATATGCGTTGTTAAGAGATCTATCGGCCTCAAAAGAATTGTCTGCTAATGCTGTTGTGCTGCAAGAACTGTTCTGCTTCCTTTACAAAACTTAACAACTTCATAATTGCTTGCCTCCTAACTCCTTCAGCAAATCCCTTAGATTAACTTTCCAAACTGTATCTCTACATGCCAATACATTTCTGTGGAGGTACAGAGCTGACCCAAACAGCGTCTGCACAGCAATCCCCACCACCACACATACACCTTGCTCTGTACTGCCAACATACAGGAAGGACTCCAACCCTGGAGCAACATGCTGCTGCTCCAGGGTTTCTTTAAATCAGAGGTGCAGGGACTGTTGTAATATTGAAAATGGTCACATACAAAATACTCTGCGTCTTTGCTGGTGATTTGTGCTGTGATTCACCTGTTATCTTAAAATCAGAAGCTACTTTTCAACCTGGCATAGTAGTTCAAGAAGGGCACCCACAATTAAAAGTGTACTTAATTAAAATGAGATGAGCAATTGTAGGCACTACAGATTTGTTGTCCTTTTTCTCCATAAGAGCACAATGAATTCTGATTTATCATCTTTGGAATGGTTTTGTTTCTGTTTTTGTTTGTTTTTATGTGTATGGGCATCATAAATACCATGGAGAATCCTTGGTTTCGCCAGTACCTCAAAAGTGTGAGAAGCCAGCAGAGACTGACTGTGCAAAAGCTATGGGGGGAAGTCATGTTCAACTAGCACCTGCTGAAAAGAAGTAGGCTGGAGAGCAGGGATAACCGAGCAACGCCATCAGTCCTCAATGCTGCAACACACAAACAGGACAGTGAAAAAAGGAATTTTAAAAAGCCATCTAGTTTAGTAAAGTACATGTTGAGTACTTAGCCACTCAACAGGTCCAGCTCCATGCAGGCAAAAGCATATTTTTTTTTGTCATGACTAATATTTACTGCTCTAAGGTGGTAGAAAAAAGCTCAGACTTCTTTGAGCTGTTCTCTCAACAAGTGGGGGGGACTCCACCCCCAGCAGAGAAAGGTGGCTTTAGAGGACATAGCAAAATTTATATATCCACACATGTTTGCCAATTAACATGGTGTTCTGTAAAACTACCCCAAACCAGAAAAGCAATGGGAGCGTATGGCAGTCCGTGTGCTTTGGGTACCACTGTCAGACAGGATGGGTATGATGCTCAAGTCTCAGGCGTTCAAGTACACATCTTGTGGTCATCAGAGAGCAAAAGCAAGGGAGCTAAACATTTTCTTTTGGTAGCATGAGGCACATATGACGACCTATTTTGCACTACCACAAGTGAAGCTCATGGAGGAAGATGATTTCATACTGCCCTGCTAAGGCAGAATTTCTTGACTTTGTGATTACTAAGCTACATGCATATTGCATGCCTCATGGTTGGAAGCATTTGTTTCTGTTGCGTTTATTACACTAACTGACCTTACATGGACAAAAAGCTATCTGGCACATTTGCTAAGACAACACATCGCAGGGGCTCAAACTGTACAGAGCTCCCTGCCAGCCCCACATCATACAGCCCAAAGGGCCTTGGTGCTGCCAGACAGACCTGAGTGAGAAGCAAGCCCTGAGTGTCGTCCCCTGCCAGGGGCTTGGGTGGCAGGGAGCTGAAACAGAAGCTGTCGAACCCAAGAGACGATGGCCAAGGACAAGCTGGTGTGCACAGCAGCGTGGCCTATGGAAACCAACTGGCCCTCTTCTAGCAAGACAGGAAACCCATTACTGAACTCAACTTGATGAAAAAAGGGCTTTGGGAAGGATATTTTTGATGTTCAATATTTTTATTTCCCTATTTTCTCTTCATGACGGCACTGAATGAACTGAGACCCAGTGGGGACCCGCTTTACCTGAAGGAACTGTGGAATGTGCTTGGTTAGACAAGTTCAACAAATAGCCAGGGTATTTGGATATACATGTCAACCCCACGTGGGATGGAATCTCTCCCAACGATGGTATCAGGACACAAAAATTTGTCTTATGTGAAGGAAGAGACAACACTACATGCAGTCCTACTGTCAAGCAGGATTTTTGATGTGTTATTTAAATGACAGCCTTCTCTTTTGAAGAGATTTTCTTTTCTTCCTGAGTAATTGTACCAGTAAAAATTAGCCCTGCAGTACAACTGCAGAGGTTTCTGCTGAAGCAGTGAGCAACTGTTATTTATTATCCTCACAAGAGATCAAAAACCTGCATAAAAATACTGAATATCAGGATACTGCATATTTTCTGACCTGGAAACCAGAGAGCTGTTTTTGTGGGAAACGTGGTAAAAAAACAGGAACAAAAAACACGTAAACAAATTAGTTGAAGATTTTGAAAGTGAGATTTCAAGGAAGAGCACGTCAATTCTAAATAAATAATTGACCTAGATATTCAAGAGATGTAATGTCTCCACTAAACACTCACAGTGCTAGCACATTTGCCCTTGGAAGAGACCCAGATTTTCTACACCTAACAAGACTCACACTAGTTCTGTAAAATATTAACAGTTTGGTCAATATTAGCACATGCATTTTCTTTTTTTTTTTTTTTCCCTTCCCAAATCCAAGTGTTAAAACCACCAGCAGGAACAACTACCAGAAGGCAGGAGCCTGTCCAGGTCCAAACCAGCAGCAGCTACATTGTCAGAGCAAGGCCCCATAATATGTGAAGTTGTTCGGGATCGTGTCCTTTCCTTCCCCTCCCCACCACAACCTCCATGGTCCAACATCTGGGCCTACACACACGGATCTTTCAAACAACGCAAGGCTTCCTTCGGTAGGCTCAAGGGCTCGTAGTTTGTGCAGCTCTGAGACCTGCAGGCACAATTCCTGGTCCAAGGGAGGTCTCCTCTAGTTCAAAACCAACACGTTCCTCTCACCTCCAACCGTGCCTCCTGAAAAAGAAGATGGCTCTCTCAAAGCGTGTGCATGCTGGAGCTGAGCCAAGCTGGATCCACCGGCCCTTCCAAGCCGAGAAGCACAGGCAGGTCTGCATGCAGAGAGATCAGCTGCTTCTGAGACCTGGCCTCTGCTTTCAGAGACACGGTCACGTTACTGATGTTGGCTGCCGAGATGGTTCGTTGTCCACCTGGGATTCCCTTCCCTCAGCCACACGAGGCACGAGGGCCTTGGCAGGAGCATTTTGCGAGCTCCCACAAAGCTCAGGGCCAGCTTACCAGGCCAAAGCCTCCAGCCCTGTGCCCTCACAGCCCCACTGCTGCTTGCAGAGACGGGAACGAAACATCCCATATGTTTCCTTTGTCAGCAACATGCCTATTGAAAGCACAGCCACGCGGGTCTCCCCGCTGAGACGCCGGGTCAGGCTATTCATGGGCAGCTATGCGGATGTCAGAAGGTAATGGGAGAACTCCCAAACAACAACACATTTTCACAGGACAAGGTTATAAAATGCACAACTGTGCTTGCAGCATCATTAAGCTAAATTAAACAGGTTTAGGCCTCCCCTGCATACCTCAGAAATTGCACATCCATTTATGATTCATTGCTAATTGCGCACCACTCGAAAGCCCAAACACACTTTCTCAAAGATTTCAGGGTGAAGAAAAGCCCTCGTGAGACCCAGCGTTCCCCCAGCACTGGCTGGGGGAGAGGAAAGAAGGAAGTACAGCACTTAAATACTCATACTTAAATAATAAAGCATTCATCTGAGAGCTGCAGAGACAGCTGTTTACTCTCCAGAGGCCCGATTTCTCAGGGCACTCCTCACAACACTCTCAACAAGTTGACCTCCCTTGGGATTTCTCTCAATTTCTTCCTCAAGATGAAGAAATAGCACTTGATCTTGTGGTGAAAGTCTTTAGTCCTTCCCCAAACACAGCACCGTCTGTATCGCTCCTGTTCACCTCCCTCCCGACCACAGGGATGGTCTGAGGCTCCTCCTGCACTGTTAATGTAAGGCTCACAGGAATTGATTTCTGGATTTTAAAGTTCCTTCATTTTCATTACAGTTTTCTTACTCCTGAACATAATTATCTTCAATATTTCCTCACCTTCAGGTGACAAAAAGAAGTCGGACTCAAAAACTCCTTAATACTCATCTTCCCCATGTCAAAACCTTGAGGCAGAGCTGTCAAAATCACAGATCGTTGTCTCAGGGACTTACAGGCACCAAAGTTATAAAGCAAAGCTTTTAATTAAATGTGGAGCTATCGACAACAGAGTTGAACAACAACAAGATCTATCATACCGTGCATCACATTTCAGCAACAGACCTTACAAGTTTCAGGAGTTACCTTGCGTTATAGTACCAAAGATCTAGCTAGGCTTACAAGTGGCATCACTTGAGAAACGAGAGAAATGTTTTGCAATGGTGCAAAATACACTGCCCATATGTTCCACATGCTCATCACTTCTCAGGTGTCCTCAGCCAATTGTACTCATTACACGGGAAGGCAAAACACAAACAAGGAAAGCCTGGAAGGAAGTCATTTTATTTCTGCCATGCAGCGAAGACCATTTTTCCTCTGACAAGATACCAAATGAAACCACCAAGACATGCTTTTTAACAGGTTGACAAAAAATTATAGCTGAAATTCTCTTACCTAAGAGAATTTTACTAATTTCTAGGCACGCCGTATGAGTGAACGGCCCACCTAAGAAAAATATAACTCCCCTGTAACTCGAGGAGTATGCAAAGTAAATACAGAAAGCACCTGGAAAACAAGGCTGGCAACAGCTCATTGGGTGATGTTCTTCATTTCCAAAGCCAAACATCTTTCACAGCTGTCAGACCCCGCTCCACCAGGACACACACACAGATATCACCTGCTCAAGAGCAGCTATCTGTTTTTTTCTCCCCCAAAACATGTTATCACATTGATTGACATGCATAAAGCCATCAGTTATCTGTTGTGCATTGTAATTCAATTTTTTTTTTTTATTTTTTTTTTTAAAAGACACCCAAACTCAAGTGCTCTGTTGTTCTCTGCAGGATGTATATCAGTAACAATGTCAGTTTATTGACTATGCAGAATGTGCTGTCGAATTCAGGATAAAGCTGAAACCCAGTTCAGTTCCCCCCCCCATCTCTCAGCCAGTATAGTACATTTCTGCCAGTTCTGGCCTTGCTGCAGTCCTGGAACAGTTAAATTATTCAGCAGTAAAATTGAAATGCAGTCAACTATTTCAGTTATGTATTTTAAAATACATGACATAAGATTTGAAAATATTGGAAACTTTCTACTTCAGTGAAATGCGCTGACAGCTGCAGTAACTCAGCACTTTTAAAAATAAAGTCCACTCTTCTGCCAGGTAGATCACATGCCGTTTCTGCATCATTTAATTACACTTCCCAAGCACCAACACATACAACGCTAGGTGCTCTCCGTTTGGACTTGACAGCATTATTTAGCTCCCAAACTCAAATGAATCTGGACCTGATTCTGATAAAGGCTTTCACACAATTTCCTAGCAAGGACGGTATTTATATAGTGATGTTGAGGTCCTCCTCTCCTCCATCCAAGCCACCATCCCATACCCCCTGAGCTATTTGCTTCTGTGTGAGCAGAGGAAGTGTTCACAGCTGCGCCCGTGTTCCCAGAAGGGCTCTGTAGGGCACCTGCGCAGTGGGAAATAATTAAGAACCAATATCACATGAGCAGAAATCTCTTTTCTGACCACAGTTTGAGAATATCTTATCAGAAAACTGCAGCAGTACTTGAAAGGCAGGTATGAAAAACTACGGAAGAGAATTTCCCTGTAGCAAAACCCTGGGTCACCACTGCAGCAGTCTTCCAGGTAGGGAGGGTGGTCGGGGACCACTAACATTTGGAAATGCCCTCGAAACCTCTGCTAACACAGGTTTCCTAACATTGAAATCCTCAGCCTCTGTTTCCAGGTTTCTTTTGATCATTTTCATCACGTCAGGATGGCTTTTTCTCCTGTCTTATCCTCTTGTGTGTGTCTTCTCCAACCTTTGTCTCCTGTTTCTAGGATCATGCAGATTCTTCGCCCAGGCTGCATTCGACTTTGTACTTCCTCCTTGAAGAGCCCCAAGGCCAGGCCCCCAAGCAAAAGGGCACAGCCTAAACCCCACTGGGACCCCAGTGGGATAGCTGCTGGCCACAGAGCCCCACACACAGCACCGAAGCCAACGAGCCCCGTCCATTTCACTCCCTTGCTTGTTTGCAAAACACTAAGCAGGCAAACACGGGTTGTTTGCAGATTCCCCAGCCCATAAACACATCAGCTCGTACCCATTCCCAACAGGAGGGAGATCTTTAGGAACAAGCACAGGGGTGGCAGAGAAGAGGGAAGGGAAAAGCACGACCGACGCTCAGAGACCCTCCCCGAGCCCAGCAGCTCCCACCCTCTCTAAAACGAGATATGGGTGCTCAGCCCTTCCGAAATCTAGGCCAGTAATTTTCTCTGGGTAAATAAGCGCTTGTGTTCTGCAAAAATTGCTGCCTTAGATGTAGAATACAAAACAAATAAAGATCCTTGCGGAGGAGGTTTCTTTGGGTTTTGTTTTGTTTTTGAGTCCTTATATTACAGCTTCCATATTTTCCATCTCAAGCAGATAGTTACTAGTAAATTCCTCTCAAGAACTAGCTAATTATTTACTAGCATAAACCTGCTTACACTAAAGTCCAACCTTTTTTTTTTTTTTTTTCCACACTGCAGACTTATCTTAGTATTTGCTCCCCCAAGTCACATTTATGAGCCTCTGCCAGTAAGCACCAAACAAGAAGTGACATATTGCTGATATAAATGAGCTCAACATATCAAACACACGCCAAATACCTGACAAATTATGTGTTACGGTGGGGCACTGGCGTTTTTTTTTCAGGGAGGAAGAAAAGGAAAAGAGGGGTAGCGGCCAAACATCAAGTTTGCTGCCAACAGAGAACATGAAAAGGGCAAAAATATGCAACGGGCTTTGAAACAACCACCTCACTTCTCTGTGCACCGCTTCTCCCGCCTGCAGCAGCCCAACGTCACGCAGATGGAGCCGGTCCCCTCGTGCCAGCTGCATGTCACCACGCCACGGTGGCAGCACCGGGACCAGAGAGGTGCCATAGCTGAAAGGTGCACGCAGCCACCTCTAGCACCTCCAAAATGAGGGACAGGCAAAGCCCCTGCCAGCTTTAGGGCTGGGATCTGTCCCTTTGCACCAGCCAGGGGTTACTAACCAGGGGTTAGTAAAGCAGGGTAACAAGGTTTCTGCTGGTTAACAGAAACAAACACATTAAAATGGCCTGATTGTACTTTTCCTGAAGAGTTATGGAAATCATGTTTCTCAAAAGACAGAATGAGTGTTTTGTTCCTTGCCATCCTAACACCAGGATACAGCAAATGCAGAGACCTAGACAGTGCAACTGTGAAAGCTAATTCGATAAGGCTTCTCTATCTCAGGAGGGCAGCAATTATACTACATTTTCCAGACTCAAGGCTGTGTCTGGACATCCTTCCTCTTCTCCATAACCACTCTGCGAGACAGCATCCGCAGGACCCCAGCCAGGTCTTGACCGTGCTTATCTGACAACAGGGGGATGCTCAATGTCCACACGTTGGTGCCTGGTGTATTAGGAGGCCACGCCTCACATCCACCCGCTGTGCTGCACTGCTGCTCTACAAAAAATACAAGTGCCAGAAGGAAAGACACCAAAACACTCCAGCTTTGCTGATTCCAAACAGAACCATATAATTTTGCCATTCATACATAAACACAGCAGGAAATTAACGCAAACGTGAGACAGCGGGGGTATTTCTGCATAGTCTGTAAACTGAAAAGGCGATCAGCTCTCTGCAGTTGCTGAACCAGCCTATGTTACAAAATGACTAAAACAGGATCCTTCTGAACTTGGACACCTTGATCGTACGCAGCTCTTGCACAACACAGCACGCAGAAAGGCTGCCAGCAGTAGGCTAGATGGGTTAGGAAAAACAAAAGACGAGAGGACTGTTTCGTCCTGCAGAGGTCTATCCTTCATGGGAGAAGTGGATAAAGGAGATTTGAGGGTTTTGAGAGGCAATGGACTTGGAAGGAGGTGACACTAGAACACGGCCAGCAAAACTGGAGAGTTTTTAAAACAAAAGCAAGCAGCGATTGTGGGCTTGCTTCACAAAGGGAGGGTGGCAGAGAGCATAAACAAGTGTGCCGCTTCCAGCATTTGTGCCCAGCATCGTGTAGAAGCGTTGAGACTTCAGGGCAACCAGGGGCTTGAAAGCACTCCCTTCACAACTCGAGGGAAGAAAAACGAAAGCCATGGACCCTGTCACTGGGAAAACTTAAGGGAGTGGCAATGGGGGGAGGGAAATCCTGGACAAGTTCATCAGAGGCACTAGAAATAAAGTTATCTGCAATGTTTTCATATTTATAGTGCCCCAAATATAATAGCAGGCCCTGCGAAGCGACTGCACCACTGACGGCTGTCAGGCAAGCCTCTGAAACAGCCAGGCCCATTTAAGACGTCCCTGAAGCCATTATCTGGGATTATCTGCTTTTTGTCTCCTGCCGAGCACTCCCGTAAGCCTCAGCCTCCCAAAACTGGGATTTCAGTTCGAGGACAGAACTTCTGCTTCCTTGGGAAGCAGAAGCACCCTCAGCACGCCCTGCCGTAACTTCCTGCCATGACCGCGGAGGTTTTCAGGCACACGGGACACGAAGCCTCACAGCAGAGATGGGGAACGTACAGCACTGATCAGCGAAGCCAACGAAACACTTGGACGTTCTTGCGTATCGACTTGTCAGACAGTTATTTTGCAACAAAATAAAATCACAGCCTTCGTAAACAGAGAGCCAGGCAGCTGGTAATTAAGCGTTACATAAACACCCACCTAAATTACACAGAGCCAATGGCCACCTCCAGCACAAGCACCAGGCAATTACCCCGGCGGTGTCCTCCCCGTTCCTCCCCTCCCACCACCACCAGCCCCCTGCCACCCCCCAGGGGGACCTCCCAGCACCACCACCAGGCGAGGTGCTGGCTAGGGGCACACCTTGGCCTTCCTTTCCTCAGGCCTCCCTGCTCAGCACACGTCCCCCCAGAGGTCTGCTGGACCTTCCACCAGCCACCGAAGGGCAGGAACATGCAGGAAACGCAGAGCGAGGCCGGGAGTCCCAAGGGACACGCTCCCGAGGCCCCGCTGGAGTCGCCGCCTGGCTTAACGCGAGTGGAGGTTATGTTAAGCTATTAAAATGAATGCAGGGAAATTAAAACACGAGTAGTGAAACAGAAATACCAGCTCCCTTCCACGCTTCTCTGCTGCCTTGGAAGCCCTTGGCTGCCAGCTCGGGTTAATTGTCAGCAACAGCTCCCAGTCGCTCTCCTGGCCAAAGCCAAAAAACGTAGGCACGACTTGGCCCTCGGTATCACAGCCCATTCCCTGCTGCCCTCCTTCAGCCATCTCCACGCCACGGACTCTCTGCTGCCATGGCTATAATCGAAAAAAGCCCCACAGCAACGTGAAGGGGATTTCCTGGCGTAGCTGTGCTGCCAGGCACGGAGCACGGGGCAGCTTTCTTCTCTTCGTGTCGCTGAGACACTTGGCCGTGACACCAACGTGTCAGCTAGGGGGTGCGATCCATTTATTTATTTATTTGCTCCACACAAGCTAATTCAGCTTCTCTGACAAAGCTGCACAGCCCGAGCAGGTTCAGAGGTGAGTTTTCTAGGGCCTACAAAGCTGTTTTGTGCCTACCCTACATTTCCAGCAGCCGTGCCGCAACAGAGGCGTATTCAGGCGCAGAAGTGCCACGAAGGCACCCAGTTTTTCATGTTGCAAGTGAGGAAACAAGAACCAAGACGCAAATGGGGATCCTCCAAGGCCACAGCAGTAGATGGCCACAGAGCTGCTTGTTTCCAAACTGGGCCACCCACGGCGGACACAAACACCCCTCCACGTGTACGTGTGCGTGTGTGTCCCCTCTCGCTTTGGCCCTAAGCTGGAGCAGGAGCCTTCTGGGCACCTACCTGCTGGGAAAGTAGGAAGCTACACCTGAAACTCTTTGGCAACCTTATCTGCCGTGGGTGTTGGCTGTGCCATTACCCAGCAAATGCCATCTTGCAGGCACGCAGGGACAGCCCGATCCCCTTTCCACAGGGCAGCCAGACGGCGCAGGAGCCATAAACCCAGCACCCAAACGCGGTGTATGGCAAATACTCCCCAAATAGCTCCTGCCATGGGGCAGCAGCCTGGGGGGGACCACAGGAGGCTCGTGGTAAGGCCTCCCAGCCCCGGGCACCCCCGGGGGGCGGCTCGCAGGAGGGCTCCCGGAGCGTGGCCGGGCAGGGGGGGCAAACCCGGACCCGCTCAGCCTCCGGAGCCCCCGGGGGCTTCAGGCACCGCTGAACAAAGGCAGCGAGGCTCCGGCCCGAGGGCAGCCGCGCTCACACGGCGACCACCGGGGGTCCCCATGTCCCCCTCCCCGTCCCCCTCCACCTGCCCAGGGCTCAAGGCGGAGCCCCCCGCCCCCCGTCCCCCGTCCCCACTCACAGGGCGTGCGTGAAGGCGCTGAGTCCCGGGGGCACGGCGGCCAGCCCCCTGCCGGAGCAGTCCACTCCTCGGTCCCCGTCGCAGCTGCAGGCGGCCGGGCAGGGCGGGGGGGAGGCCCCACCGCCGGGCCCTCCGGCCGAGCTCCCCGGGCCCCATGCGACGAGGCCGAGCAGAGCGAGGAGGCACCGCATCGCCGGCCCCCCCCCGCCCGCCCGCCCCGGCACGGCACGGCACGGCTCGGCACGCCGCAAAAACGCGAGAATAACGAAAACAATAGCTAAAAAAAAAAAAAAAAATTAAAAATTAAAAAAAAAAATTAAAAGCACGGAAACGACCAGAAATATTTTTTTTTTTTAAAAAAAAAAAAAAAAAAAAAAAAAGCTCTCTCCTCCGGCCGCCAGCCCGCTGCTGGCCGGCGCGGCGCGGCCCTGGGGCTGTCTCAGCGGCGCACCCGCCCCATGCAGCGCCGTGCCCTGCCCTGCCCTGCCCTGCCCTGCCCGGCCCGGCCCGGCTCAGCCCCGCAGGTAGGGCGCGGGGGCGGCCATCGCCGGGTGCCGCGGGGCGGTCCCCAGGGAGCGCGGCCGCCGAGCGGCGCGGGGCTGCGGCGGGGCTGCGGGGCGCGCCCGCCCCTCCCGGCCCTGGGTGGCTGCGAGCCGCGGCGGCGGCGGCTGCTGCTGCTGTGCGCCCTGCGCCGAGGTGCGTATGCTAATGAGGCGGCCGCCCCGCCGCTCCCATTGGCCGGCGGGTCGTGAATATGCAAAGCGCAGGCGAAGTGTGGCCAATAGGCGGCGAGGGGCGGGGCGGAAGGGGGCGGGAGCTGGCTCCGCGCCGCGCCCCCGCGGCCTGGAGGCGACCGCGCAGCGCCGCGGAGCGACCCCGGCCCGGCCCGGCCCGGCCCGGGTATAGTGCCTGGGGCTGCGGGGGGGCTGAGCCATAAGGAAGGTGGCGAACCCCAGCCTTGACACGGCTCGGAAACGCGGGGACGATTTTGGGGGAGAACGGTTACACTGCAGGAAGAAATAAATAAATAAATAAATAAATAAATAAATAATCAAATAAATAATAATCAAATAAATAAATAATCAAATAAATAAATGAGATTTGCTTTGATCAAGCCAAAGACTTGCCCAGAAAACGACTGTAACGTTAAGCACCTTCGCCTATCTCACAAGAGACGCAAGGCCGCCGAGGTTCACGGCTTAAAAACAGCACACGGAGAGCAAAATGGAAGAGATACGCGACTCCCACGTCAAATAAAAGGAGAGAAATCTTAATTAAAAAAAAAATAAAAATGTTGCTAATTAAATTTTACCTCTACGCGTAAATGATACGTCAGCTTCTGAAGGCACCGGGCCTGTGGCACCCCCTGCAGCAAGGGCTGCCCACATGGTGTGTGGGCGCTTCGCAGCCTGGCTCTGGTTCGTGTTGGGGTGTCCCCAGAGCTGCCCTCGGGCCTTTTGCAGCCAGGGCCCCCTCTACCAAAACGAGCCATCGGTGAAAAGACCACGGGTGGAAAACTTCTGCTCACCAAGCATGCGTTTAGTCGCCTCCCATCACCACTGGTTTGGGTTTTTTGGCTCATTTTATGCCTTCATCGGGTGTCCCACTGCTCAGACACAGGCCAGAGACAGCGCTGTACCTGCTGGCAGCTGGTACCTGACCATCATTCGCCTGGCCCTGTCCTGGCCCTCCAACCCTGTCCCTTCAGCAGCAATTCCTCATTTGCCCTCATCTGGGCACAGCTTTGAAGTCCTCAGGCCCTACGGGCTTTCCCAGGGGGCTGCAAAACAAGTACATGCGACCTGGTGAAGGCAGAGCCGTCCTTATTAAGGGCCGATGGGTTCCACGATATTTAAGGCAAGATGTTACACTAGGAATTAAACCAAACCAGAACAGCGTTTGGATGGTGAAATCTGGCTTTGCAGAGGGCCAGCTTAAGGACTGTGTAGCATTAAATCCTGCTTTAGCCCTATCTTGAAGAATTATAATGTGGCCTAAGTAACGAGAAAGAGTAAACCTTACTTCAGCGACAAAGCCTTCGCACCAAAGTTAGTCTCAGAACATGCATGTGGATCCTAAGCTGTTTAGCAAAACATTATTACAGCTCCCACGTTAAAGGAATAAAATCCTTTTGTTTAAGCTCTGTATTAAACAAACCTCCCTTGATAAACTTCCTATCATCATCACAGGATAACCCTAATGCTCTGGGAAGAAAAAATAAAAATAAAAATCACATATTGAAACTTGTAAGGGAGCAATTGCATGCTCTGCTCTTTTCATTACCAAAACATTTGGCTGCACTAGCAAGGAAAATTATTTCTTTCCAAGCCATAGGTATCAGAACATGCCCGGTGAAGTCGCAGGGAATACGCACTCCATAGAGTTTAAGTTGGATTTTCTATTGGTATAAATTAACCTGATAACATGGCCAGATGCACTTTATTTATCCAAGTCAGCTTCTGTACATGCCAAATACCTTATTTTGGCAAGTATTTTATTTTGGCGTGTTCTCAGAAATGACGAGGTAACTGCCATAAACCTGATTTCTTCCTGTACCTGGAGCCTTGAAGATCCACACAAGCATTATTTCTGTTTTGTTACAGCAAGTAATTCCTCCTCGTTACCTAACACGGCAGGGGCCGTGCTGCTCTCCCCTCCCTCAAACGCTGCAGTGAAACAACAGACCTGAGCTGATTCATATTTTGAAGCAGTACAAAGAATTTATTCACCTGGAGGTGTTTTAGTTTCTCTAGGACTAACTTTAAGTTGCTATCCTGAAAAGCTCTTGAGAAGGTGCCCAACCCAACAGGCTTCGGATTTCCCATAACCAGGGGTAAGGGCTGAATGAGAGCCTTATTTCAAGTAGTTTGTATTTTCATACAGAGGAAGGGAAAGTAAATGTTCAGTAATTAAATTTTATGATCAAATTGAGTTATCAGCTATTAAAATATCTTCAAAAATTTGGGCATAAGCATATGCTCGTTATTTTGGGACTATTTTCTTCTCTCTGCTAATTTTCTATCCTTCTCTTTTTTTTTTTTTTTTCCCCCACTAACAATTTACTTCCTATAATTTCCTTCTGGCTTGCAATGCAGGGAAATTCAAGCTGTGCTCTGTAGCACAAGCTTAATGCAAAAACAACTGCACCTGCAAAACAAACCAGAAAGCTGAAAACGTCACGGAGCTATTGTTCCTCAAGAGAGTACCCTGGCTTTTCGGTCACAGCAGACAGGCTCTGACATTTCTCCTGCCAACCCTAGCCCCGCAGAGCTTTATCCAAGGCCTCCCTTCAGCATTTGTAGGGCAAGATCCAGGCAACTAAGTACCTTAGGGGCCACGAGCATTTCTCCACCTCAGAGATCAGCTTTGTTTGCCAACATTTTTGGAAACGTTTTTTATGATGTCACCTCTGTTGTTAAATAGTGAGGAGGTCATATAAAAACTGAATAAACATCTTTAAGTTTTAAAATCACCACCAGGCCTAAAAGTCAGAGGATACTTGCACTGGAGAGGGTCTGGTGCAGATTTGGGATCTGACACTCATTAATGCTGATGCTTTCCAAGGGGTCTGGACACATTGCAAATAGAGTTTTGGTGGAGGAGAGCAAATGGACCGGTCACTGATGAATTGCTGCTCAGAATATATATCCACTGGCTATCATTGCAAGAATGACCCAAAAGCATGGCTTTTATACCAAAAATGCCAGATGGGACACAGAAATTAATGTGCAAATTTTGGGGGACACTCAGCACAAAGTGATGTTATTTGTCAGTGCTTCATGGATCACAGCCTTCAGAGACAAGTATCACTTCCCAGAAGTAATTGTCACTTTATCCTGATCTTCCTTTTATCTTTTTAAATCACTTAACTAGCAGCATTCTCCTTGTCTAATGAGAGTTACTTTGGACTTTTCTTTTGAATATACCTTCACATTTACCTAAAGCTGTTCCTGCACAGAGTTACCAAGCTGTAGTGTCACACACTTAATGCTGCTCAGACACATTGTGCACATCTCACACTTTCCCAAAGCATCAGGAACACCACATTAACTATGGAGCATGCCTGGGACCACAAAAACAAACAAACAAAAGGCTACCACAGGTGACATGGGTATTTGCATCTCAAGCTGTCTGTGCTGATAGCCAGACTCACTTTTGTATCCTTTGGAGATATTAATAAATAAATAAAAGCTCAAAATTAAATTACAGAAGAAACTGAGGAAAAGAAAAAAACATTTTTGTAATTGTCTGCTGTGTTTTTACTTCGTTTCTCTTCAGCCACTAAACCCATGATTTCTTAGCAATAGATTGAGGCTCTCTGGAGCCATGCTATTTGTACCGTGTTTGCATTGCGAAGTACAATAGGATCCCGATTCAAACCCGGGACGCCAAGGCGCTACCGAAATGCAAGTAATACAATAAATCACTAACCTTTGCCTTTTACTTACTGCCGCTTGGAGTAGGTGAGAGCTGTGAGGACTGCTCTGCTGCTAGCCAGCCTGTCTCCAACACAGATTAGATTTTATTCAGACAATACTACTGCGCTGCTCGGGCAGGGAAGCCGAGCCATGATTAGATAAGAACCACGTGCAGGTGATTTTACTTACCTTTGAAGTACACAGGACAAAACCCAACACTGCTCAGGAAGACAACATTTTATTTATTTATTTGTTATTTTATTTTTATTATTCTTTTTCCCTTCCATTCCACAGATGTATTTTCTAGATAGCAAAGGAGAAATCAGAAAGAAACTTGGAAGAACTTATGATCTGTTTTAGATCATCAGACGTATGACGGACAAAAGTCCAGTAACTTCACACAAATTGGCTAACTTGGATAATCATATTTGCCTTCTGTGCTGTCAAATCACATTAACAAGCCAGGAAAATAAAGTACTAATAAAATAATGGAAGAAGGGGAGGGAACTTAAATTGTAAGAGGGAGGAAATTACTGTTTAAACATCACCATTTCTCACCAAGACACATTTCGAAGCAGTATTTTCTAAAACTGAAGATGATCCCCCAACAATATCAGAATGTATTGATTTTACTCTGGATTTTGTATTAACAGAAATGCTTCTACATATGAAACATTTCTCAATACATCAAGTGGCAGAGCCAAACAAATACCAAGATCCTAAGAGGTATCTGAGGTCAGCTCATTTTGAAATTAGTAGAGGATGTTTCCCCAGGTCTTGCAACGTTCAACAATATGCCTTTCTTCTTCAAAGAGCGGGAAGAAATGCTTAGCACATGTCTAATCTGAAGGCTTTTTTTGGCAAGCATATACTAGAATACAACTCAGTTTTGTAGGCTTTTCTCCTTCATTTTTAAAGGGGGAAAGCAAAAGAGTTTTTCAAGAAGAGGCAAACTATGGACTATGGACAATTATCACGCCCAAAGCAGGTTATAGTATTTTTGCTTGGTCATTAACACAGCATTGCTAATAACCAACAGCCCTATAGTCAGAAGACGGTACAGAAATGCCTTTTAAAAATATATTTATATAGAGAGATGGCTGGGGAAAACCATTTTTTGCTAACCCTATTAAAACAACCTTGTCTCCTGATACCTACGTTCATCAGGCCACACAATTGGTTCGAAGCAACTCTCACACACCTTGCATAGGAACATAGCTCTTAAATTAGCTTCCAATCAGGATTGATCTTTGATTGATTGATCAAAAACCCATCTGACTCCAACTCTTGGGCTTCCATGTCACTTCACCTCATTTGTCTATCCGCTGTGGTCACACCCTCCCTTGCACCAACGCAGTTCCCTCGACCTTACGCTGCGCTTTTTGAGTTCACTGAAGGCAACAGCAAAACTCAGAGCACCAAGACACAGTTCACCGGCCTCTGCTAGCTTACTGAACTCACCTGGTGCAGTATGTGGGCAGAAAATTGCAAGTGCCAGGACAAGAAGCAAACTGAGGATGAAAAGGTGTTAGGAGCGCAGCAGGCAGGGTTCATCGGGTTATGTTAATATGTAGCCAGTCTCAGCCGCATACAAGTTTTGCCTTTTCCAATTAGCATTGTTTTAAACTTGGATGAAAATACACAGCAGCACCAAACCCAGCACGAACCTCCATGAGAAATTATCGGGAGGGGCAAATAACTTCAGTGGCACAGTTGCTCTGTCTATGAAGTGTAGATGTTTGGTTCTGCTCAGTGGGTGCATTTTTAAGAAGGAATACGTACTTCGACAAAGTACTTTTCCAGCTTGTTTGGATGCTGACTGCTAGTTCATGGTTGACATCAGAAGTCAGGCAAAAATAGGTGTTTTAACATTTTTTTTCCCCAGTTGTCTGGAAGTCAAAGTAGTTATGCCTGTAATTACAATAAAAAACACGAGGTTTTTTATTGTATAAAAGCTCCTGTTTTTTAAGATACGAAACATCATTACCTTTATTCAGTCTTTGATTCACTTTTAGTCTTAAAATGCAATTCAGAGCTTTTCTCTATGAGTCTGGACTATATTTAAAAGAACACAGCCAGATCATGGAAATTACTTGTTTTTTAAAAATCAAACTGAAAATTCATACTCCCAATTCAAGTGATACCAGTCTTCTGTATCAAATAATAATAAAAAAATATAAAAACATTGTTGCATATATTTTCAATTCCCACTCCAGCCTACCTATATGAAAAAAAAAAACACCTTTTTGCATTCAGAACTGAAGCATTTCTCCTGCCTTTATCTCAGTTCATAACTTCAGGCACATTTTTCTTAAAAGACCTTACAAGGTCTTTAAGCTAGGAATTACAGATATTTAACATCTCATTACTGGAGATGCTTGCTTCAAACAATTAAAAGATAATATCTGACTCAGAATAATACACATCATGTAAGTTCATGCAGCTGAAACTAAGGAGGTCTCTAAAACGCAGGAGGTCCACGATATTACATGCCCTTTATAGCATTCTAATTTTCTCCTCGTCTCTCCAACACATCACAAAACATAGGGCAGAAAAGGCAAGATTCATGAGCAACCAAGAAAACAAACTAAAACCCAGGATTTAAAGTTTTCTTTGCACGCCCACACACATGCACTGTTTATGTTATGCCCCAGAGATTATAAACACCCAACTACAGCTGCCTGAAAACAGCACCAAAAATGGAAAGTCAGAAAAAAACACACAAACACAATGCACGTGAAATTCACCTTTTATTTTTCTGTTGATAAAACCCCGAGATCCCTCACAGCAGCAATAGATGCAGAAGATACCTGCAGAACTGTTATCTCTTCTTAATCTGTTTGCACACCCAAGTGTGTCAAGTGTGTAGGGACTGCATATTAACACAGTACAGGCACTGCTCAGTAGTAAAAGAAATCAAGTTTCTCAGCATATTTTAATCCACCCTTTCCTCAACATAATAGGGTTTTCGTAGTAATAAAAGATGACCGTTAATGAGTTATTTGCTTATTGGATATTTTTTTGCTGTTACAATTTAAAAAAACTTGGTATTAAATTCTACATGTACAATTTATATGCCCGGGTACACTTCCCCACATTTTGTAGTGGATGACAAACTGTAGCCAAATGCTTCCACTCAGAGTGACAACCCTACTGCATTCAGCAGCTCTAGCTACACCAAAGTATTTCCTTAGAGTAACAAAAAACACTGCTTCGTTCAGTAACACCAAGGGATACACGTTTTAAAATGCACATTTCTATCTTGTATCCATACCTTTCTTTAATATATATATTTATATATAGCTCTAAAGCAAATATCTACTATTTTACAATTAAATTAAAACACATCCACGATTGATCTAACTAGTGATTTTGGTCTCAATACTTTAAACATTAGTTGTTCCATAAAAATATACAATTCAATAACATGGTCCTATCAGTGACATGAGGCCTTTAGATAGAGACCCATGACAGATAATCAACCACGCATTTCAGTGCTCAATGTCATCTAACTGATAAATACTTATACTGCATTTTCAAACTATCAGTATCTTTAAAATCTCAATTTCTCTTTGCAGGCTTACCATGCTTGCATACATGCAGAAAGCAATCACATTTCTCACTGGCCTGTAGCAATCACATTTTTTTCTTTTCCCATAGATGAGCTGAAGAAGTACAAACTTCATGCTGTCATTTTTAGATCTTTAACCTTTTACTTTCTTTCACATACTGAATTATTTCACAATCGATCGTACTGTTCCATGTGGAAAAGCTAGGGAGTAGCCACATGGTCAGAACTGCACTTTTAAGTCTCTAAGAACTTTATTACTAAGAGTCAATTAGGATGCACTCATAGCTGCCATACAAGTTAACAGACACCCAGTAGACAATCAAGTTAATTATAGATATATACCAAAAAGTGAAGCTTTTAAAATAAACTAAGCTACACAAGTACAGCGTCAAACCTGGTAGGTTCACAGAAGTGTACTTTTGTCCAGAAAAAGGTTGTTTAAAATGGCACACAAAAAATGAGCCACCATCAACCACACTTGGAAAAAGACATGGTTTATACCTGGAGATTTCCTTATTGCCACCACAGCACCATTCCATATCAAGTTTTACAGCGATGTTGACGCTGCTCCTTCTGCAGTACAAAGGTGAACCCTCCAAATCAGAAGTAGTCAGCAATTAACCCCAGACAAGTTCACATTAGGGTTACACAACATGTAAGCCTCGGAACGTTTTACCCTTACAAATGTAACAATCAGTAATTTAGATACTAACGACTCCAAGTTCTGTACAGTCACTCTGTATATAAGATTTTACAACAGGACATACTAAGAACACAAAAGAGGTATGACAAATTCAGCTTTTTTTTTTTTTTAAACAGCAGAAAGTCAGGGAAACATCTGGAATTCTTTTTCACTGCATTAACATATCTTCTGTTTTTGAATATAAAAATACATATAGAGACTTAATCCAGAACTGCAAACAATTACATCTTTTCCCCCTAACTGCTTTAAAATTAGTACAAAATAAGTTACAGGAAAGACTGATTGCTGCAAATTTGTTAATGTCAGCTATTACAAAGTCATTATATGAGAACACCAACTGTAGATTATTTACAGGCGAGGTAATAAAATTTCCAGAATAACGAATTACGATTTAGCAGAAGTGTAAAAATAATGTACTCAACAAAGCATTAGAAAATCTGGTATTGTTATCAGTTACATAGTAGATCATGATTACATTTTGTAGTTGATATACAACATGGTCTTAAGAAAAGTGCCAAAATACTGCTACATAAGAATCTTTTTTCCAAAATAATTCAGCAAAAACCCTTCAGATTTAATGTTAAATAATGCCAAAATAAAATAGGGGAAAAAAAAGTGATGTCAATTGTAGAAATAGGTCTTATTAAATGCCTTTCAAAAATCTGTAAATTCACTTTCATGCGTAAAGTTCTGACACGAAAAAGATTTATAAAAATCAATATACGTGCTTTTCCAGGGTCTCCTAGGCTATTTTAAAAGTACACTTTCTTCTTAAAATGTGAAAAATGCATGGAATATGAAAACATTCTAAAAACAGCTGAACTGCCAAGGGCTGTCATCAGTGGCACCAAGTCCTGCTGGAAGCCAGTCACTACTGACGTACCCCAGGGGGTCACTACTGGGGTCCATACTGCTTAACATCTTGGTTAAAACATGAGTGATGGGACTGAGTATGCTCCCAGCAAGCCATCCTGGGGAACCTTGTCAGGCTGGAGAAATGAGCAATCAAGAATCTCCATGCTGAGCAAAGGAAAGTGCGAAGTCGTACACCTGGGGAAGAACAATCCCATGCACCAGTACAGGCTGGGGGCTGACCAGCTCGCAGAGAAAGACACCTAACTGGTCACAAGCCACCAATGTGCCCTTGCAGCAAAGACAGGCACCAGCCTCCTGGTCTGCGTGAGGAAGAGCACTGCCAGCAAGGTGAGGGAGGTGATCCTTCCCCTCTGCTTAGCCCCCTGAGACACAGCTGGAGCGATGGGTCCAGTTTTGGGCACCCCAGTGGAAGACAGACATGGGCATACAGTGAAGGGCCACAAAAATGATTAAGTGACTGGAGCATCTGACAGACAAGGAGAGAGACTGAGACAATTGGGATTGTCTAACTCAGAGAAGAGAAGGCTCGGGGGTGTTCTTACCAACATCTGTAAATGCCTGATGTGGAGGAGTTTAAAAGAAACAAACAAAAAACCAGGAGCCAGACTCTTCTCAGTAGTATTACAGTGATAGGACAAGAGGCAACAGCCCCTAATTGCAATATAAGAAACTCCATTTACACATAAAAATGGACATTTTTAGCGTGAGAGAGATCAGAACACTGGAACAGGTTGCCCAAAGATCTTGTAGAGTCTCCATCCTTGGAGATGCTCAGCATTCAATTTGTCACAGCCCTAAGCAACCTGCTCTAGCTGGGGGGTTGGACGAGATGATCTCCAGGAGCCCTTTCCAACCTCAATCATTCTACGATTCTAAAAAAAATGACAGTATCTTTTGCAGCCCAGGAATTGCATCGACTGAGTCACAAAGCAAACTATACAATGTAAATGGAATATATTTTCTCTTTAAGTTATTGCATACAAACGTTAGTTTTGCTGCCTGCGTTTTGCCGATCTCATTTTTTCAAATCTTGACTCCATTTCTTCCAGGACCTTTGGCGTGTATCGTACAACTAATTTAACCTTTCCTTGGGCTGCCTTCAGCAGTTCTACTGCTTTTTCATGGTGTTCACCTTCGACACTCTGCAAAGCATAAAGCATTAAGTATTATATTAGTGAGGACAAACAGAGAAAAAAGACTTTTTTTTTTTTTTTTTACAACTTCTATATAATCAAATATTAAAATGTTCTAGTTCGAAGACTTCATAAGAACAATGTCACCAAAGCTCATTTTTTTTTTCTCCAGCATATCATTAAGAAGTGATAATAAATATACTGATCAGTATTAGTAAGAGTAGTGCAAAACTTCTGGTTAGGCTTATGCTGAGCCTTTATATACAGTCACTCATTTAGATACAGTAAGTGAAAGAAGGAGAGTATTAGGCAATTATGAAATTATATTTAAGAATCAACAACTTCAGGAGGACACTTGTAATTGGTTTCTTCTTTTGTCATGCATTTTAAATTTAGTAGTGTACCTCAATTTACCTAATAGGCTACTTCAAATTATCTTGCATTTAGTTAAGGACAAGAGACCCCCCCAAAAACAAAACAAAACAAAACAAAACTGCAAGGTAGCTGCCTGTTGGATGCTATCATATATTAGGCAAAATGGCATCTACTGAGCAGGTGCAATGGAGCAGCTAGCACACTGCATGTTGCTTGTCTTAGCACTCCGTATACGTCTAGTCGTAAATGCAAGGTACTGGGATTAATTTCCTCTGGACTGATCAAGAGCAACATAGCCCAAATAAACAAGGCCAGATTTAAAAAAAAAAAACAAAAAACACAAATCAAAGCAAAAACAACAAAAACCCTTCCTGAAACAACTCTCACAATTTATTCAGGTTATACTAGATTCATCCTATTATAAAATTTAAGAAACAATTCTAAACAACTGCATCCAAATACACAATCCTGGATAGCATACATTCTCTCAGCACAACTTATTTCTTCCAAACTTATCAAACACAACGAAGGGACTACCCCAAGCCTACCTCCCACTGGTGCTATTAGAAGCTAGAAGGCAGGTGATGTACCTGTTGATTGGAGGGTTTCCCCGTTACTATAAAGTTACTTACAGAAAGAAAGACAACAGTTAAAAAAACCCAAGTTATTTCTCTTCTGTCAGACTCAGACAACACATACAGTCGAATGCTTTCATGTTTGTTATTCAAGTGAATGTGTAGGTTGTTCCAATTAAAACTGGTAACAAAAAGCTGGCAAAGTTTTATGCTTAATTATATCCAAACACCTAAAATTCTGAAGTGCACTTAAAATCTCCCAACGGGAAAGGAAAAAAAAACAACCACCCCACAACTTGTTTTAAGGCACATTCATTGCAGTCTTGGCTGCGGCAACTTACTTTTCAAGTATTAAATTAGCAATTACAATTACAATGATGTCTGTCATGTATTAAGATGACAGGAATCCATCTGCAAACATCAGGAGATTCTCCCTCTGAGTCGGATTTTGCATTCTCGCAGTATTTCATGCATTTACTGTATTCTTACCATGTCTCTATATGCTTATACACGTGTATGGACACAGATTCAGGCATTGCTGGATGTGACAAGTGCCTGATGATCAGGATCAGGTTGGGATGGAGTGATTGGTTTTTCTGTAGGAGGGTGTGTGGGCGGGGAAGGCCTCATCTGAGGACAGTTGATACTTAGGGGGAATGGACTTGTCCCTTGATAATTTAAAATACTAGGAAATCTAGGACAGGGGCAGTTGCAGCACTTTGGCCATGATTTCACTTGTGTTTCCTGAAAAGAACAGTTGGACTCCCAGGTAGCAGTCAGGAGACAAGCACATCAGATCCTTGTTAGCAGGAATTTCCCACAGTACACAGCCAATAAATCTCCATTCCTTCTGTGAGTCCAAAAACCACCTAGGCTATACAGAAATTTATTTCAAGACTGAGAGTCAAACTAAATTGAGTTGGCAGATGTAGTTATGAGAACACTGATGTCAAGCTACCGCATGATAAAAGCTTCTGTAAATAAAACTAGAAGTTTGAGAGATTTAGACGCACTTTACAGGCAGCCATCTTAAATCAAAACCTGTCCGCAGCCTCCTCTTTCCAGTCAACCTGTGTTTTTCTTTTTGTGTTGTAACTCATCAGAAGAGGATACTTATTAAAAATAAAAAGCTACAGAGCACTTCAGGCATATGCTCCTTCAAACGATAGAAAGCCTCTTTCTGAAGCTCAGCTTAAGCGAAGACAATAAATCACACAACCAAAGCTAACACCACCTTGTTCTTCCATCTTAATACAGCGTTCATTATGCACTAGTGTAGTTATTGGCATAATGATGTCAAGGAACCTCTCCTCGGTCTACAGCAATGTAACCTAATTTACTACTTACCTCAGAAGCTACAGAAAACTCTACTAGTCAAAATCTGCATCATCAAATTTGGATCGAACAGGAATCCACAATGGCAATTCAATGATATTTCAGAAAACCACACCTCGACTAGATTTCTACCACCTCTAAAATCTGAAATGTAGACATACATAGTACAGTTCCCAGTCGAGAATGATAACAAAAGTATAATCCAAGGCCTCTCACTGCACACACAAGTTCAGAAACCTAAGCAACATATTCTTGCAAGGACAAAAAGAACCAATCAGGCCAAGATCAGAAGAGGACGTTGAGCTCGTGTCATGTATATTCTTTGTATGCCCCCAAGTGGAAACAGGTAGTTACTGCTACGTAAAGCGAAAACCAGTTCCTACCACTCCGTTTACAGAAAGCAGCTGGTCTCCACGTTTCAGGCCTCCATGTCTATCAGCTATACCACCAGGGATAATTCGGGAGATATAGATCGGAGAATTTTGTTCTTTGCCTCCCATGATGTTGAATCCAAGACCTTCTTCAGTTTTTGGTAGTTCAACCACTCTGGGATGGGAATGACCTTCACTAGCAGCAAATGCAGCTACGGTGGCCTGTAAGAAGTAAAATTTTCCTATTTATAAGAAATTAAATATAGACCCCTTAGCTAGACACAGTGAGCAGGTTGAAAAATTATTTTTATCCTGAAGTACAAGACAAATGAGATTAATTTCCTAGATACCAACACTAGGGTGAAAAATTTAGAACCCTAAGAATAAAATCCAATGTAAAAAATTAAAAATAACAAGTCTTTTATTATACTTTTTAATGACCCAGTATGCTTATCCATTTTATCAGACACCTCGATAATACCCTTCTGAATTTTAAATACCCATCTTCTGCTTCTACAGCAACAAGCTACTGAATTTTACTTAATCTACAGTTTGGCTTTTACCTTTGCTGTTGCATTAGCTCTGACTTCTGGGCTACTGCTGATATCCACGGTCTCATATACATGTTCATACACCTTTAGGGAAAAAAAAAAACAGCCTAAGTATGGTGAAAAGTTATTTTTATGCTTAAACAATGTAACAAAATCCCAGTGACAACTTAAAACTGTAGATGAAAAAACCTACACCTCTAATAAGTTGCTCTCCAATTCACTGCAAGGTGCCACACGAGAATCTCCAATACTATAAGAAAATAACTCTCTCAGCATCTTTATTTCTTGGTTAAACCATGAATCTTCTAGGTCTCAACCCAAATACTCCCTCCTTCTGTGGCATGCAGACTTCATCATAGATTTAGAAATGCTTATTGCTAGTGTAACACACCTGACTGGGGATATGGGTGATTACCTTCTCATGTTTGATTCAAGTTGGAACTCTTCCATAACGATGCATGAAAAATTAATTTGAAGACAGCTCTTCAAAGCCCTCCCCAACATCCAGCCCCTGCCCCCCCCAAATCCTTATGTTCTTTCAACTGATGCAACTGACCGAGTATCTTCAGAAAAGAAAGGGCACTGAAAACACAGAGGAAATAAGAACACTAATGCCAGGGAGGTGCTCGCACCTAGAGCTAACCACATCTTCGCATTGACCTGCCAGTCACCTGGATTTGCTAAGCAATAAACACACGGTCCTTGACAACTTCCGTGCCTACAAAGAGATCTTTTAAATCACTGCAGGTGTTAACACCAGTGGTAGTACCAATGCCAACAGCAATAGCAGGGTGCATTCAATCACTTCAAATCTCTGAAAGTATCTGGAATGAAGAAGAGGTGGTGCAAGGCCACGATGCTGTTTTGGCTTAAAAGAAACAGAGGCCATTTGTACTTCACCCATTCTGCCAACAGAATAACAGACTGCTAGCTCTTGGTTAGGTCAGACCCTCAAAATAACCTCTAGTAAGTAACTTGTTTCTGAGCCATTACTTAATACACCTATACGATCCCAAATTATTTGCTCTTGAACTTTTAAAAACGAGCCTTGTTCGAAAAAGATCCGTAAGTCAAATTCAATTTTAGAAAGAAAAACAAAAGGTTATTGAACTGAACATAAAAAGAAAAGTACCATTCCTAATGCAAGGTAACCGTTGGTGTGCAGTTAACTTACCTCCCTTACAGCATTACAGAATTCACTCTGAAGGACCCTCTGCAAAGCCTGTAGTTTCTGCGGCGGCACTTCTCCGCTTCTCTGTAATTTTTCCAGCAACTCAATTGCTCTGCAGATGTCTAGAGAAAAATAAAGCACTGGTGAAGAGGAATGCCTGAAGAGGTTCTAGTGGTGGCTTTTCTTTTGTTTGTTTTTAAATTAAGTTAACAGAGCAGTTTGTGCGTGCTTGTGTACATCTTAAGACTATGTTGTAGTTCCATTTCTTCCATGCCTCTATTTATCTAAAAAACGTTACCACAAAGCACCTTATTTGCAGACAATTTAGGTCAAGCACAGCAATACAAGCCTGTAAAGAATCTGGAGATAATGCTACTGTATTCATATTTTAAAGAATTTGATTTTTCCTTGAAGCTGAGACCAGGCTGAAATATTTATTTGATAATATTTATTACCAATGTTTCACGTGCATAACATCATAACCTAGCTAAGGCGTGGATGTCACTTTGATATGAGCATCTCGAGTACTGCCAGGCATGCTGATGTTCCTCTTACATTCTAAACCTAGTTCAACAAGCGTATGCCCAATGCTTTCCCCACAACAGGGCTGAGTAAATCTGGCCTATTCAGGCACCACTAGCCTGCGATTACATTAATGGGATTCCAGACAGCAGTTGCAATCATAAAAGCTTGGCTAGAACTTTTACCAGTTTGAAATGCTGTCTTATTTCCTCTATCTCTGATGTGTCTAATTTATCAAAGCGTTTAGAAAAACAACCTAAACTCCTCAATAATCTCAGCTAGCATTCTGTAGCCCAGAATCCTGAACCCCAAACCTTTTTCCCAGATCCTAGATGTTTGTCCCTAAAGATCACCCTGTTGATACTCTCACAAATGCACATGCTGTTTGGTGAAACCAAACTCCCCTCTGAAGGATTTGATTTCAGACCGGTACCAATTAAGATGGGCATCGAACATGACATCAAAGGCTACGTGATATGCTGCAGGCAGCTCTTCAAGAGGAGAAAGGATTAATATTCCTCACTTGCATTTCCAGAGTGTTACATTAGCGACGATTCTGAATCACGTAAGTCCTTGAATAGAAGTAGAACAATCTCTCAGGAAAGCAGACAGAAAGGATTGCCTTCATTACAACAAAGGCACAAAGAAGCAGTGATTAATCTACTATACAAATAAAGCATTGATCATTTTAGAAAAGGCTGAAATCTGGGACACGGCTACGTCCCGAATGCATTACTTTCTTTTTTCAGTAATTAACCTTCAGGCAAGCATTTTTCATGTGAACGCACGTCCACTCGATGGCATCGTACCAGCACGGACGACATTCAACAGCCACAAACTTGTCCGCAAGAGCACAGGAGTGTAAGGAGCGAGGAGTCACAACAGGATGGAAAGACATTGATCCTTACATTCTGAAATTAAGGTGAAATGCACTGACAAAAGACAACCCACAGCTAACACTGTCCAGTTCTGTACGGGATCAGTCAGAGGTCTTACAGGCCGCCACAATGATTATCAGGTGGTACAGTCAATTAAACAAAGTCCAACTTAACTTCATGGACTGGTCATCCCTTAGCACAGTTAAAGCTGTGTTTGTGCCACGGACTGGAAAAAAAAATCATTCACAGAAGAGCACCCAAGTACCACAGCCACAGCCACATGATTTCACACGAGAGTTGAAGTTCCCACACGCCAAGACAACTATGCATTTTTTGGCTCTTTCAAGCTTTAAGAGGATCAGGTGCCTACCAGAAATAAATGTAAAAACCTACATTCTAGCTATTACTACCCCCAAGTCTGCAGAGAAGTAGCGTCAGAGGCACTGCATAGTTGCTCTTTGTACAAAAATTGCAAATGAAGAAAACGCTCCTAAAACTTTTAATTTCCCAATATACACTTGGATTTGTTTTTAACTAAAAATATATATAATGAAATTGAAGATACTCTAGGTGCGACTGTTTATTAATCTCTTTATCTTAATGATGCATATTGACCAAAATTCTCAGTAATCTGTATGTTCAGCATCAGCAGCACAACTTCTCTTCGTTTCACGAAGTCTCACACTGAAGAGCTTGAAGTGGAACGAGCAACAAATGGAAGGAAGAAGCTGTTCACCTCCCTTGGCAACAGCAGCAGTTTCAATCCCGCAACACTCCATGTATTCATGACAGAAGTCTGGTAATTATGTAAATTACAATCCAACTATCAAATACGTGCAGATGTTTGCAGACAAACGCCTGCTTCGTGCGTATGAAGATCGCCGTTCCGTGCAGCAGTTCTCACGCCTGTGCTCCCTGAATCGTGTTACACTGTAAGCGTGTGAAGCTGTTACCTCACCGTTTGGTTAGGGTACTACAATCAATTCAAAAAATGACAGCAGTGTACTGATCCGATGAGTAGCTGCAGTCATCAGCAGTCCAGAACTCCACTTGCTAATTTCTCCTCTTTTATAACATCGATCTTGCATCAGGAAATTGGATATAGTTCCTACCTGTGCCTCCTAAGGGCTCAGACATTTAACTATGTAGCCTTTCATACCTTAAGGTAAAATCAGCTAGCTTGGGAATCAGCTGGGTCATTGAAACAGCAGACTATGAGCACAGATTCAGCTTATCAAAAAGTTACAGGTTGCACACAAGGTTTTATTTTAGACGAAATTAAAGCAAAAATGCACTTTAACTACAAAAAAATAAAAAAAAGCTGTCTGAAAGCTGTCTTCCTCATAGTCCTGACACTGCATTTTAGCCAACTGTTCAGAATTAGACAAATGAACGCTAGAGAATTCTGCTTCCGTGAAGGATTTCACAAAGGAACAATGCAGAAGTAACTCCAGATGTGGTAAAACGCAAACAAACAAACAACCCCCATAAAACTCACTGCAAAACAGAACTCATAAATAATTTAAAATTTTATTTTCTTTTAACCTTTTCAGCCTCTTTAGATCAATTGCCCATTCTTCAGGCATTATTTCTCCAATCACAGGCTACCAGATGGGACTCCTGAAAGGAAGATACATTTAAACTAAAATAACATTGGGAAAGACAAAAACAAGTCTGCAGTGAGATGCCACCACTCCATGCATGTGTGAATCAAACAAAGAGGGAAAATGCTGTGTGCTCATAGACACTCCTGATTAACCACTTGAGCTGCTTCTGTTCAAACAGCGCGGGCGCCTAAGGAGTGTGCAGATTCGCCACACATCACCGCCAAAACGTAAGAAAAATTTCCAAGTGATAAACGCTGTTGGATCCCTGCACTCCACTAAATTTGGGTGGTGTTCTTTGCAATGCAGCTTGGAAGAAAGAACAGATGGGGAGGATTTTCAATTGCCCTCATGGTAAGCATATGGTTACCATTTTAAATCAGACACATTCTCTACACCATTCTCTCTTCTCTTATGCTATACGCCAACAACATCAGTGATGTTCACTTTCAGGCCGACGATGATTCATCGCAAGGTTATCTGCAGTCAACCCTACACAATTAACAGAGGTTGTTTACTTCTGTAAATAGAGCGCTGGCTTTCGTAGGTCCATTACACTGCGTTCCCTTTTTCTTCTTTTTCCCTTAAAAAGACCGATGTGCCAGGAGGATGCATGAATAGCCCCTTTGTCCCACCGATCCCCCAGCAGCTCCGCAGATCTGTTTGTGTCCACGGGCAGCGCAATGAGCTGGAGGAGGATGCTGCCTGAGCTTTAACCCAGCAGACCCACCGGGAGCAGCTAATCCGCTGCCAGAGCAGCTGCCCTCATTAACCGGCTCTGGAGCCGCGGAGTCCTCGCACAAGCCGCTGTTTGCAGCCCTGCCCCCCCCACACCCGCCCTCCTCGCCTAAACGCGCGGTGCCCCCCAGCCTGACAGCAACGAGCCGGCACCTCGCGAAGCGGGCACGCCTACGGGACACCCGCGGAAGCGAATTGAACCCCGAGAGAAGCCCTCGCGGGCCGCAGGGCCGAGGCAGAGCCGAGGGAGCGCCCCCAGCCCCCGGCCGGGCCGCCCCAGGGCCCCGCGGCCGCCTCACCTCGCTCCAGCCGCACCGGCTCGCCCAGCGCCGCCATCTTGTCCTCGCCGCGGCCCCGCAGGAAGTGACGCGCCTGCCGGAAGCGCGGCCGTTGCTAAGGGAGGTGGCGGGGTCGGGGCCTTGGGGGGCGCCCCCAGCTGCCAGGCTCGGCCCACGGGCGCGGAGCCCCAGCGCCATTAGGGCTGGATGAGCCCTTCGAGCTCGTCTGGTCACACCAGTGTCACCCACCAAACACGTCCCCAAGCACCATGTCCCTAAACACCACGTCTCCAAGCACCACGTCCCTAAACACCACGTCCCCAAGCACCACGTCCCTAAACACCACGTCCCCAAACACCACGTCCCTAAGCACCATCTCTCCAAGCACCACGTCCCCAAGCACCATGTCCCTAAACACCACATCCCTAAACACTACGTCCCCAAGCACCACGTCCAGCCCTTCCTTGAACACCCCCAGGGACGGGGACTCCACCACCTCCATGGGTCTGCCCTTGCCCGCTGCATGGCTGCGGTTTGCTGCCCTAAAAGCAGAGCTCCCTCAGGCCTCGCAGTGTTAGCGAATATGGCAGTGGTGTGCGCCCTGTAACTCATGTTAATGGCAGGTGCCCTTGGTGTGGAGGCTGCCGCGTGCACGTTTCCATGAAAGGGTGGCGCGAGTGGAATTCTGCAGGTGAACAGGACTAACTCCTCGCAGGCTTGTTTCCTGCAAGAAGCGTTTTAGCAGCTGGGACTGTGGAATGTTTCTGGAATAAAACCCAGATGTTTCTATCACAGGGGTGCAGAAACCACCACGCAGTTACAAGTGATTGAAACTTTAAATAGCTAGCTCTGACTTCAGACAGATAAACCCATGGAGAAAATACGAGTGCTAAACAATATTTCAAAAACAGCATTTTTCCAAAAGATGTCTGGTAAGAATACATGTTTGGATGCATATTTAATTTGGCATTATTTTGACTTTAGTAAAGACTGAAGATTCAGAAATTAGGGCAGTTGCTTTAACTTTCCTCTAGACCTAGCAAGTGACAAGGGATTCAGACTTCTGTGGTCTAAAATAAGACGTGAATACGGAAATATGAACAGCAAATTTTATGTAGTGCTTCTGCTGTCTACTTCATAACACCGTTAAGCTTAAACCATATTGCTCTAGGACTTTGCACTGATTTATACATGTAGGAAAAACAAGCAAAAGAATAGAAGTTTTAGTTTTTATTTTGTAATCTATGAAGAGTGCCAATGATGTACTACTTACTTACTTTTGTTTGCTCTTTCTCTGATTATCTTTTACTTGAGAAAGCTAGGTGTTTTCTCCACCAAAATTCCTGTGTTTAGTAGGAAAATGAGTTGGGTTATAATCTTACACAAGAATGGAAAAGAAGCAGTTGAGGTGGTGTCTTAGTCTTTTTTGTGTTTGCTTTTTCATAGCACCTACGGAACTCAACCAAGTGAAAAATATCTGAGAGAGAAAATTTGTATTAAAAAAAAAAAAAAAGGCAAGCTAAAAGTTAGCATGTGCACCTTTTCTGTGTTTTTCAGTAGTGCCAAAGAATGACAGGCTTGATATCTTGATGTTCTGGTGGAAGAAGAAATGGAATGCCAGTGGAGGACCACAAAGAGGGGAGGAAAATAAAGCTTCAGATTATTAGATTATACAGGAAAATAAAAGGATGCATACCCACTTGCTTGCTTTTTCCTTTCTGAGGCAGCATTTTAGCACAGTGCTCTATTTTGGCAGTGAGGCCTAAATTACAAAGCTAGGCATTAGTATGACAGAGGTATTTTAGTGCATGCTTGTCTTTGAAAAGAGCAAGATGCATTTGAATTAAAGAAATACCCACTACGTAAGTCAGAATTCCTTCCACTCCTGGCCATCTCCCCTCCCCTTTTCCCCCTCCCCACCCCCCCCAAAAAAAAAAAAAAAAAAGTGGGGAAAGGGAGTGAATTGCTGAGTCTTTAGCAAGCTATTTTTTTCTCAAAAGAAATTAAAAGCATAGGTGGGTGCTGGCAGATTCTGCATTAACAAGATGAACTATTCATGCCACCGTAGGAAATCCTTATTCTGGTAAGCTTCTGGAAGAAAAAAAGGTCCCAGAAGTGATTCTCAAACAGCAAGGGTCTGCGCCTCCTGAATAACTAGGAAAATGCGTTTGCACAGTAGTGGCTGAGGAGTATGGAAGACCTAAGCATTAAACTTCAATTGATGTATTTTGCTAACTATAATGAAATTATTAGTCTAGACCCCACTGTCTATGTCACTCAAGCTTGTGAAATCTTGTAGCAGAGTTACTTTACTTCTGTTGTCATTGATGAATTAGCCTAGGTGTTAGCATATGTCAGTAGGCCTCCTGGGAGCAAGCACATCCTGCAGGCCTTTTATGTATGCAGTAACACTACTGTTGAAGGACTATCAATAATCAAGCAATATAGCCTAAGTCCTCATTGGAAAACAGTTGCATTAGCAGTCCAAAAGAAAATGGAAATCAGTCTCCAGTGTAAGCTAACTTGGAATAAATGCACATCTTATTTTAGGTGAGAGGTTTTAGTGTGTAAGAAGTTAATCCATAACTGAGTAAGATAAGCCTTCTTTATAAATTAATTAGTAAGGTCATAATATTTTTATAACAGTATCTAACAGACAGTCCTATTCTATTCAAGGCATTAGACACAGGTGGATAGGGAAGGCAAATATGATGGAATATGCTCTGTGACTAGCTAGGGGAAATGCAGGAATATGAGTGGTTCAAGAAACTGTGTTCACTTTATTTCAGGATTCAGCTCAGCTGCAAAGGTTCAGGCTGAAGAGTCTCAAAAGAAAGAAACACTATTTACAACTGTGCAAGAGGTCATTCCCATGAATATCTCTTACATGAACTTTTTTTATTCAAGGGCAGCTTCACTTGGTTTAGCTTCATTTACCTTTAGCTTATACGTGCTAAATCAAAAAAGCCTTCAGAAAAATAAGAAAACGCACATGGATTAGAGATAGCTTTGTCTTATTACAATTCTACCAGTGAGTAAATTATGCCTTAGTTATATTGGAAAGTTACTTTCCATGTGTATAGACCTATGCATGTGTATAGGTATACTTGTGTTAACAGGACCAGTCCGTAGTGGTCTTGTAGCTAGGCAGCATTCTCCTTCTCATCCTGCTGATATAAACTGAGTCACAAGGAGGGACTCTGAGATTGTTTAGATGCCACAGAAAGCATTAGAGAACAGTTTTTTAAAATCTTGTAATCCCAATAACTTCAGAAATCCAACAGGTCTAACTTGTGCATTGCTTTAATGCACAGATGATACAAATAACATACCTATAGCATTTATGCACGTATTTCAAATGCACATGGTCAAGGATGATCTCAAAGTACTAGCATTATTAAGCAAATGTTATATCCAAACTGAAAGTGTATTTTCATAAATAGCTACCTACATAATCGCTATAGAAAGTACATATGTGTCCAGTTGCCTTTAAGAGGGAAATGGCAATCATGTAACACAGTACACCAATACAGAGAGAAAAAAAAATAGCTAGAAATGGGTATCAGGACACAGCATGCGCTTAGGAAAATTGCCGAAGTATCTGACGTCCACAAAAAAAAAATATGTCTGCCTTGGAAACCTGACAGGCACAATTAACCACAACTTTTATTTATGATTCGGGGCAGTGAAGAGAGTGCAAATTCAATTTTTAGGTTATTAAGACATTCCGTTGCCTCAGGACTACCATGTTGGTAGAATTTTATTGCTTTAATACCACTGAATTTAATTACTTTAAGTCCTTGACAGTTGCATTAGTATTTGCAATTTCAGCAGTACTTTGATTCATTGGCCTAGTCCAGAGTGAGTTTCATGGTCTGCCACACACTGTGATTGATTGCTGCTGTCCCTGTCAAAATTCAGTGGTTCATACATATTGAAGAACCTGGTACCTTTTCGGTCATGCACATGCTTACCATTTTTTCAGTCTCCACATGACAGAACAGATTTTTGCTTTGTTACCTATTACAAAGTATGCATTTTGATTATTCCCTCACCCACTGGTTGATTAACATGTAGACAGAGCCCAGCATTTTGGCAAGTGCCACCTAATCTCCACGCCAATTACTTTTTTCCACATAAAACTTGACTGCATGAGTTGTCTCAGAATTTTGCTAGTCACTCCTGGAAAATGTGGGAGCATATATGAGACATATAAGAAAGCCCTGTCTGTTATTCTGCTTTTTGGAAAATTTGTCTTTTTCATTCCCTCCTGGCCTCGTCTGTAGATGAAAATGTTATTTACATTTTCAAATGTTGACTGAGGAAGCAGAGTCAAACTGAAAAGTCAATAATGTGTCTAGATGATAATTAACATTAATACTCCAAAACAAATACTATTTTTTTCCCTCTCCAGAGGAAGGTACTTGATCTTGCAGATGTTCCTTCTTAGTAAAACATAAAGTATCTGTGAAAGGCCTCATACAGATAGGACAAACTCACCCTGTTGTATGATGCATTAAGCGTACATTGTACTGCACCGCTTCACAGGAACCCCTTCACCATTACTTCTTAAGGACAGCAGACTTCTGTCTACTAAATTCATCTGTGACAGAAAAACAAAACCTTGTCTTTTTTGTGTTTTCTTTAGCGTTCTATGCAAATCAAAAACTCCTTTCAAGCACTAACATGACAGAATTTACCACTTCCCATATGCAAGTGGTGATTGGGCAGTAATTAAGCTGGCACACCTACACGCACGTTTTCTGCGGTATGCAACTGAAATCGTCCAGGGAATGAAATTGTGCTGATCAGCAAATTTCAGCTGAAACACAAACTGTTTAACTTCAGCTTAGATGGGACAGGGAGGTTTTTAAGAAAACTGCTATCAGGTTGCGTTCTGTGCAGTCATAGAGTTAAGACTGTGCTAGCAACATATGCCTGCCTTTCAAGAGCTTTGCTTAGTGTCCTTTTAAAGTACCGTACAAGAAAAAGTGATGGGCAAACAGATGGCAACATTAGAAACGTCTCATTTCACTTTATAAAAAGTTACTCGAACCCTTAAAGATTTGAGCGTACTTTAAAAAAGAACGAGCGTTGAACTAAAACTACCCAAAATAGACTTGGCAGAACAACCTTTTGAAACAAGAAAATAAACACGCTGAGGCTCCCTCTGCTTTCATCACTGGCAGCAACGTGTGCCCTCAGCCTGTGGGAAGGGTGGTCAAAAGAAGAATCTCTGCCTCTGCAGTATGCTCTTCTTCTCACTTCAGCTTGGCAAGGCTTTCTGAGTAGGAAAGGGGTGAAAGCTGCAAATTCACTGTGTGTCCTGCACAAATACAGGCGTGAGTTAACAGTGAATTCCAGGGATCAGCTTTTATTGAATTTAGACTGTGCTGTAAGGGAGTAGGCCATAGTTTCCCCCTAAAATGTAATAAAAACGTCTACAAAGCCTTTAATAAAGAGACTAAAGAGACTTAAGGAAGACTTTCCAGATCCCAATTACCACAATAAATATATAAGCATACCTGCAAAATAATCATGGCAAAATATTTTTATGACATATTAGACAAACACTGGTAATATGTAATGCTTAAAATGTTCTATAAAACAGAGTAGACATCTATGTCGTTGAAGCTTAATGTATTTTTTCTACAGTATGTATAAAAGATTTTCTTCTTTACAGAAGAAAACAACTGAGGAGGAACCTCAGCTCACTAGAGTTATGTGAAATCTTACATTGTACGTCTTCATCAGGAAATACAAAGTTTGCTATTCCACATCTTTTGAGAATAGCTATCCTGAGCAGATTAACTGTTATGATCAGCAAAGGGTCACAGTACAGAATAAGCATCTGTGCAGTTCAGGACCTTGTAAGCATCCAAACTGGAATTTAATTTCACCTTTTGGCTCTTTTCCCTGCATTGTGGTTATTTCTCTGCTGTCTCAGGCTACATCTGAGGCCTTTGGTGACTCTGGTGCTCTTTGACTAGTTCTTCTGCCACTCACCATTTCTCTGGGTACCTTTAGATGAACCATCTCCGAACAAACTTCTCTGGGATGGGAAAAGTCTCTAGAAAATACTGGTTTGACTCCTAAGATCAGAAAGTGTGCTGTTACATCCTGTGTACTAGACACGGAGTACAGCTCTGTGTAACTCATTAAATGTGTCCCATTGACCTAAGTGGGAGTTGGACTAAACCCCAGCAGATCGTTCAAGTTCCTTAAGGTGGTTCTCGCTCTCCTTTTGTGCAAATGAGTCAATTTGAATACAATTAAGATATCTATTTGGGACTGAAGAACAGATGGATTTGGCTGTGTGCTACGTAATAAATTTCTGGCTTTGTAAAGAGATTTTTTTTGCGAAATGCTTTTGACCAAAAAAATATTTATAAGTACCATTTCTCAAAGGTCTGATTGTAGTAAAATGGATACAAACTGCTAACATAACATTGAAGTGAAATTACTGTCAAACTATTTATGCTTGCAAAAACGCGTCCACCATTTCGGATCTCCAGCAGATTCCCTAGCTCCACATAATGAAGTCCTTTTGTACAGAAAATAATGCAAGTCTCAAAGATGTTGACTGTGTTTTTAGTAATACCACTGAAACGTAATGAGCTCCACTAAATGTTCTAACACACATCACTGCACTTTTAAAGCTCAGAGATAAGCATTTAATGTGTAAATGTATAACTTCCCTTTAAAACATTCAGATGTTAAAACATTATCTTTCTGTAGACTTGCATAGGGCCAGAGGACTTGTTGATGAAGCTCTACATAGTCTTCCTTTCTCCAAGGGTCTGGATCATTGGTATCTATCACTGCAGGAGCGACATAAACAGGGTTTATGTTCCTGTACCAATAGGACTGGACCACTCCAACCAGGTATCAGATAGGTATGCTGCCTCTTTGCATGGACAGTGTGCTATATACCATTAGTATATTATCTGCATATCAATAAAGAATTTCAGAATTACTTTCTGTATTTTCAAGAACATATATTGATTATGTCCTAAAATTGAGTCTTTAGCCAGTCTTTCCTCTCCCCATCAAAAGTGCCAACCCGATAGTACTACAGGTAGATTAATTTTGTTTTGGTAACGTATCTATTTTATCATCTTTATGAAGCCAGTGAATTTGACTAATGTTAACTAGACTACATTAGTAGTAGCTAACTGTTGTAAGCCTGAACAGAAGTAATATGATCACCTCCCATATTCTTTTATCATGTTATTCTGTTTTCTAATCTTGCAAATATTCTCAAGAGGAATTACTCACATGCATAAAATAACCTCATATTCTTTAATGCTTTCATGCTTGGGCCCCAGCTTACAATATAATTTATATTAAAATTGTTTCTGGGTGTAAAAGCCTGCTAATTATTCCAGATTCTGTGTTTAGTAATGCATTTTGAATGGAGAAATATGTCTTATTTGTCCAATTTTATCTTTTCCTGTTTCCTCCTGATCTGCTTTGAAGTTATACATATGGGGAGAGCATTATGCACATGGGGAAATATTTCGTAATTTGGTGATAAAAGTGCTCTTCATGCTCAAGGAATAAAGGATTACAACTGATTTGACATTTTATTTTTTATGGTTTTGGTTAAACAGCGGAAGAAGCGATTCAATTCGTAATATGATTTGTGAAGCTGTATTTTAGTAGTAAGTACAGAATGAAATTTGAAACTTTTTTTTTTTTTGCATGTGTACATTGTAGTAACAGGGGAGTTTAGTTTTCTTAAAGTGTACTTCCTTGTGTTTTACATTTCAGCTGAAGGACTGAAATTAAATTTGTGTAGGAAACCAATAAAAGGGGTTTATGAATACATTCAACTGCTACTTCTTTTCAGCCTAAGACAAAGTGAATTTCCATGACAGCTTGTAAATTCATGGAATTTAGAACTTCAGTTAAAACCAAAAACACATGAATAACGAAGGAACCTAGAGTACAGCTGCAGGAGACTTAGGCACTTCTGAAACATTTTAATGTTTTTCTGCACCTTTGAACTGAAATACTTTATCCGGAGTAGCATGTTAGTGTTTACAGACTGGGATTGTGGTCCCTAAGTCCTATTTGTTCTGTGGTTTCAGTGATGCTTGCACCACAGATTTTAGCCTTGCAATTCAGTGAAAATATTTCTGTATGAAATTGGCCTTCTGAGGAGTGCCCACATAAAAAGTATCAGCAATAACAAGCTGAAAGTCAGATTCTAATACCGGAAACTGAGAGATGAGTTCCTCTAATAGCAAGAAAACTACATTCCTTCAATCTTTGTAAAAACAAACCACAACAACAAACAAAGAAAAAAAACCACCTAACTCCGGTGTCTCTTGCTCTGTCAAACATTAAAATCAATGATTTGTAACAGATGGAAACAAAGACTGCTTGGATGATTAGGGGAAGGAAAAGCCTAACTTAACAAGGAGCAGGGAAAAGAGCACTACTTTCTTTGAGTGTATACCGGGGGGTCAAGGGAGGGAAATCTTACTGTGACAACAAATACATGCAAATTAGCCAGTACTAAAGTTAAGAACTAGGAACAAGTTTTCTGTCCTTACTGAAATCTGATTCTGAATAAGCTTTGAAGTTGAAACAGGAGAGGGGAAAAACCAACCAACCAAGAAACAAAACAAAACAAAAACAACAAAAAACAAAACAAAACAAACAAATAAAAAACACACAGAAACAGGCCTTTACAAGGACGATCAGCTCACATATGAGAAGGGTTAAGACATGGTTCCTGAAATAGCAAGAGATTGCATTTCCTGATCCACGTGCAAGACCACTACGCCTTTGGAGACAGCTGCATCATGCATCATTTTTGTCTCTCTTTAGCCACTTCGTGTAGCACAGCGTGACAGGTGGGCTCTCAAAAGCAGCAAACCCATTGCTGCTGTCACTACCAAGTGGTAATGCTTCCCTTGCTCTCTGCAGAGCAGAAAGCATCAGTAATGGTAATCACATGCTTTCTTTCCTTCTTCATCATAACCTCAGTTCTGGCAAATCAAATTTGATTTACCACACTATCCATTTTTCTCTAGGATGAATTATTTTGTGCCTGTATTTCCGCAGCTGCTAGAAGTGACCTGGGAGAAAAACCTTTCCCACGGTAAGGCAGGAGTGCTTGCAGCTCAGTGCAAGCACTTCCCGTAGCCCTGTTGTACTTCTGAAAGAAAGCGTGTTGCAGGCTCTCTTTGGCATCTTCCTCTCCTGACAAAAAGCCTCAGAGCTAATACTTCCAAGGCTCATAAACATCAGCCTCACTTTCACTCATAGTTTCCCTTTCTCCTTGCAGGACAAGAGATAAAATAGTTAGTTGTTCACCTCAGAAAAATCTAAGTCTATCTTCTGCCTTGGAGATTTTGGCTTTCCATTGGATACACTTTCTTTTTAAGTTACATAAGTCTCCAACAGATAGGACCTCAAGACTTGGTACCTGCATTTTAATTCTACTTTTTGTGACTTCAGAGCTTCTTGTCTGTTCTGCCTTGTCAACATTCAGTTCCAGTATTTTCAAACAAATTTCCAGCACTTTCTGTGGGAAGCTGCTCTAGAAGCTTTCCAACACCAAGCCTTACCTTCATCCACAAGCAGTTGAGCTTTACTACATGAGCCATGGCAGAGCAGGAGTGGGTGCGCCCAGCAAGGCAAAGACCTCTACAAGGGAACAGACACAAGGCCATTTAGTCTTATCCTTTTCATCAAATAGGAAAGAATTTACATGTACTTGTACATTTACCTAATCCTAGCTACAACACTCTACAGGTGTTGCAATGCAACTGTCTCTGTCAAATTATATAACTACTTAGTTTGAAAATAATTATCTATACAGTCTCATCAATACGATATAAATACCCTTACAAAAATAGTCTTTCATGTCTCTTCTTTTTAAAATGACCTTGAAATACAAGAGTCCATTGAAATTAATACTATTTTTTATTCTTCAGAAAGACCTATGTGAACTGACATTTCAAACTTGTCATGTTGTCTGGTTTTGGCTTACACGGTTAGAAAGTGAACTTTATGAAAACATCTAGAAATTCCTTGTATACCAAGTAAATATACTAAAAAAGTAAGGAAGCAAATTATAGTGAAGTGTTTTTTTTTTTTAAGAACACAAAGGAAAATAAACATGATGAAAATGAAAAAAACACCAAGCACATGAGCAGACCTGGAATCTTGAATAGATATGGGATCCAAAGACAATCCCCTCTCTATAATTGTTTTGGCAAACACACAGGATGAATTTACATAGAGAAACCCTGATGAGATCCAGGCTTTATCCCCTTTACTCAGGTGTTGTGACGACAAATATGGGGGACTGGTGTCGCAATAAAATAAAATAGGGAAAATAAAAAGCTCTCTCTTAACTATGCAGGGAGGGCTATGAGTAACTTTCATCTCATTCCTGTGCTCCTATAATTTATGGTAGTTCAAAAGGAGTACAGCCAGCTCCTGTCCTCTGGAGTGCAAACACACCGCCTCTCCTCCGCGCCCTGCCATTTCTGTTTAGTGAGAAATAAATAGGGATTTTGCAATGAGCCACACAAGAAAACTAGGAAAGAATATCAAACTTGAAGGAGGGCCAGCTAAGGTTGTCCAACTGCTGCTTCTTTCCTCCGCAGCTGAGAGAACTGCATCATTACAGCTAACGCATGCTATTAAAGAACAGCATCAACTTTAGAACACAAGTTTTTTTCACTTTTTTTTTTTTTTGTCTCTTTTTTGTTTTTTAATGTGAAAACATCCAACTGGAGACAGCATCTCTCTAAACTCACTCAGTTTGCCTTGTTTTGTGATACAACCTGTTCACTGAGATTGACCTGGTTAATGACGAATGAACCAGCAGCAATCATAAACATCATATTTATCCATTGAATTTTCCTTTGTTTTCCAGGTGGGAATCTCACAAAGGCAAAATTCTGCTTTCTACTTATGCTATGCTTGTCTTAGAAAACGCTCAGGGACTTGAGTGGAGAGGATGCAAAAAGTCCTATTTTTCTGCAGGTTACTTGCTGTGCCCAGAGACCTCTCTCTAAAGCTTATCTCCTGAGAAGAAGGGAACTCCTCAGAAAGTTTAATTAAGAATATTTCAATTATATTCATTAGCAGCATGCTTAAGTATCTCCTGCTACAGAGATTCTAGATTTAAAAAAAAAAAAAAAAAAAAAAAAAGAAATGTGAGTTAGCTGGAATAAAAAGAGGGAAAATATTATTAAGCATAACCATAATGGTGAGATTTATTGTTTTGTCTCATTCTGAGAATTGACTCTTTTTATAGTCAAGACATACTTCAAACATTAAATCTCACCATACATTAACACATACAGAATGCTCTAACACGTAGTGAAACATCCCATTTTCTGAAGGTGTAATAATCCTCAAAATCATCATCCTAAACAGATGGCTGTAAAATACTCCATGATGTCTTTCAGGTGAAAGAGTATTCTTATGCATTAACAACATGTTTTTTATGGGGTGGGTGATGCATGAAGCAGAGCAAGATGAGTCCATCAGTGGCTGGACGCACCAACCCTCTGCTTTGCACGAAGGCAGGACAGATCCCAAAACACTCAGTGATGGACTTCACTTGTTTCTTTGATTTCATTCTTAAGACAATCAAGGGCAATTCCCTCCTGCTGAGAGAGCTGTGAGGAACACTTTCCTGGAGCACAAAGCCTGAGCAGCTCCTCCTCAGTGATAGCACATGCTGGAGCCTAGCTGCGCCAGCTGCTTGTGGCTCAGCTTCTCCCCTTTGTGCAAGCATCTTGAAAACAACGAGGAATGATGCTTTCTGTCCTCTAGCAAGCTCACCTCCTGGTCTTTTTCTTGTAGTTTTTTCTCCTGACCTCACCATTAAGTCTGCTCAATTAGAAGTTTCCCCTTCAAATCGGAATTGTTTTTTGCTGCGATGCTGGAAATGCCATGCCAGAGGCACATGCACCTGTACATGAATTGCTGTGGAGGAGAACCACAAGAAGCCCTAGCCCAAGCTATCAACCTCAAGTCCAGCAGCATTGTGCAGATTTCTATAGCCGTGCTTTTATTACAGGTTACGTAAGATGTTTCAAATGCCAAAAGAGAGATTACAGGTTTTTTTGGTGGTTAAGTGTGAAGGATTTTCTAGAAGGGGAAAAACCAGACAAACCAGAACCCATATCTGTCACTCCAGTGAGATCCTGGTGCATTTAGAAGCAAATGCACAGAAGCAGGCTTCATAAAATAAATAAATAAAGGAACTTAATTAAGAACAACAAAAAAGAAACACAAAGCTTGGCAGTTGATTTTGTTTGCAGCTAAGTGAAACCAAGACATCTAAATTTTTTAATGGCAAGCCAGAATGAAACAGAGAGACACCAGGATACCCAGGAGTTGTGTGGCTAGGGAAGTCCCCAGGAGACTCTTGCTCAAGTCTCTGCACAGGTGGTGCAAAGCAGGGAAGGAATCTATGGTGTCTGAGGGCAGCATCCTACTCAGCCTCAGAGTTTATTCTAAGGCTCTTCTACTGTCTTTTCTGTAGTTTTCCATGTCCCTTAAAATGCTTGCTTCTGTTTCAGTGCAGAGTGAAACCAACTGTGAGAATTGCAGATTTCTATCTTCATTTTTCAACAAAAATAACTGGAATAGAGTAATTTGCAGTCTCTGGCTCAATGAATATTGATGCATCTATGTAAAATTAAACAGCTCCATTCAAAGAAAAAAGTAACTATAGCATTATTACATAAATCATATGAATATCTATCGCCCCCAACCAGTTCTAGTTCCAAATTAGGATCCTAAATGACCTAGTTCCAGGTGAATAACGTAACCAGGATGTTGCCTGGTCTGGAATGGCTCAATCATTTCCCCTCTTTCTCATACCTCATTTTGACTAGAAATTCTCACTTGAGCCCAGCAGCCTAGCGGTAAACGCATTTCTGAGGCGTCTACTCAACATTTGTTCAATAAAGCATTATTTTTTTCCTCATTTACATGCAAAAGTTAATCTACCATTTCTGTTGAGACCCAAGAATCATGCCGAACAAAATGTTCTCCAAACTATTTCTCTTTAAAAGGAAAAATAAAGTCAGTAAGCTAAAGCAAACAAGCTCAGTGTGAAGGTGCAAAACCAGAAGAGCTAGGCAGAAGTAGAGAAATAAATCAACAATTCTACTCTGTGTTCCTAGCAACTGCTAACATTTCTTTAAAGACCATGCTTTCCTAAATCTCTGACAGCCAGGTGCCTGGAATTGAACTACTCACGTGACACAGGATGGGACCCCACATGTACGATCCCAGGGAGCACTAAAACCATCTCTAACTTACTTCCAGGAGCTTTCTGTGTATTTTTCTAAATAAGACTGACAGTTCACGCATCTGACCCTCTCATAAGTCAGTTTCTCACAATATGCTTTTTTCTCTGTCATAATATGCTTCCCTCCCCCCACTCTCCACCCTCTCCAAGTCTCTCCTACCTGGCTTTGGTGCTAACCACAGCCTTATTTTTGATCCTAGTATCTGTAACACTAGGCTATTCCAAAACCACAGGTAAGAAAGATTAGCTAAAACTCTGACTATTTGTGTCCCCAGGAATAGGAAGTCTGAAAGCATCAAATAAACTCTCAAGTAATTCTGACTGCTATCATTTTGGTTTTATGCAACAGCTTTATAGGAAATTCTCTAAGCACAAATTAATTGCTACCTGCCTTCCACTTTTAGTGTTTTCTGATAAGGACATCTGAGGAAATCCTCTGTCCATGCCTGAATACAGTACTATTTTTGAAGGGAATATGGAAAAAAAATATATGTATCTGAAGGTATACAAGAGACTGCATTTAAACACCTGAGCTGAAATTCAGCAATGTAGTATCTGTTGCTAGTCTTAAAAGAAAACAAACAAAAGTTCAATGTTGATGGGAATTGGACTGATAATTAACATTTACTTAATAAAAGACATATCCTTATTTAAGACAGTACAGGAAAAATAAATTGGGTTTGTTGGAATAGCCAGCTACGTTTCTATCTCTGTTTTAAGAAAAACTTTCACAGTCTTGTCTCGTTACTCTTGTTTTCTAGGTGAGTAACCAGACCGCTGAGGTGCATTTACCCATTGCCAGTGTGAGCAGCTCATCTTTCTTGCCTCTGACCAGGGCCAGAGTGTCCCTGCGGATACCAGCACGCGTGCCCGTGTGTTTCGGCTGAAGGCTCCCCTGCCACAGCATGTCCCTGCCTCCGCATGGTTACCTAACACGGCATCCCCAGAAACTTGGTCATCATTGCTTGTCTTGCCCTGCGTGGCTTAGCATCGAGTGACTAAGCACCGCTCTCTGCCACCCACTGGCATATTTTTTGTGTTATATACCACATTGCAAAACCTCCACTAGCTTCATCTCTTTTGGCGAGGTGAGGAACGAGCCCACCCCACATCATTACCCAGCACATGCTCAATCTTATCGGGGAACAGCCTGAGGAAACGCTCAGCGTACCAAGAACATGGGGGGACCATGGTTAGGAGAAGCTGCCATGTGAGCAGCAAGGCATGGGGCAAGCAGCAGAACCTCCTGGAGCTTCTCCAGGGCCTGGTGGCCAAGCTGCTGGTGCTCCATGGGGCAAGGGGAGGCAGGCAATGCTCCCTCAACACCGTGCTGCCCCTCAGGGCCCAGGCACAGCTTTAGCAGTGGTTCAGGCCGAGCAGGCATCCATCTTGTGCTGGCAGGCAGGCAGGGCGCTCTGATTGATAGCTCTCTGGGGCTCGTCTGTACTAACTCTGAGGTTAAAATAAGCAGATCGAGTTGCCTAAAAGGAGATAGTGTAAACACTCATTGGAGGTTTCTAGGGCAGTTAAGTGTTTCTAGTTGGAAAGTCGTCTCTGTTTTTCCTGTTACGTCCCACCATCAGTCAGAGGCTTTACCCGTGTTTTGTGCCAGGCACAGACTTACGGTTTGTCCTTCATGGAGAATGTCGGTGCAGCAGCACCGTAAGTGCCACATCACCAGGCAGCTGACGAAGCAGCAAACCACCTCAAGAGCAGGAGGATCACCCCCAGGGACCAGCCCGCAGGCAGCCACCCACCTTTGGCATGGGCCTGGCCAGCACCATTGCAGTCACTGCACCAGCAGGACACAGCGCATCGGGGAACACACCACATGGGTGGGCTCCGTCCTCTGCGTGCAGGCTTATGGTAAACACTACGACCCCAAAATGTCTGCTTGGGGTCAGCTGGCCTGGGGCAACGCTGAGGGGGCTGCGTAGGTGGCAGTGGTACAGGGCTTACCCCATCAAACTTCTTTGTAGATGTGGGCCTACTGCCAACAAACCAGACAACAGGGAAAAGCATCTATTTCTCATGTGATGAAAGTCTCTGTATTAAGTGAATTATTTGCTATTAAAATATCTGAACAGCTCCCATTCTCAAAGTGCTCTGGCCATCTCTGGTCAGAGGTTGAACTCAGATTCCTCATAGACAGACTAAAGAGAACTACTAGAATAACAACAGCAGCAGCTAAACCACAGGGCAGCAGATTTTGTGTACTAAAAAAATCCCAAATGTAATCATATTCTGAGGAGGCAACTTCAGATTTTGCTCATGGGTGTAAGAAGTTTTTACATCATCTTTTGAGAAGATCACCATAGTTGAAACTAGTTGTCCTGTGCCATTGGAAAAAATGGCACTTGATATGTCAAGCAGAAAAGTTTTTTTTTTTTTTTTTCTTTTCAGAAACAAAGATACAGCAGTTTACCAATTGTATACAAATTTGGAAGCGTTTTTATAACAGCAGACACTCTTTATAAAGATTTGACCAGCCAGAAGAACAAAATCCAGAGCTGAGTTCAATATACCAGTCTGATTAAAGGTAACAAGAACAAGCGATATAAGCTGAGTACAAATGAAGTTAGACTAAAAATGAAGAAAAAAAGGTTTCTAACCCCAAAATAAAGTTGTGACAAAGATTCTTAACAGGAATGGGGATGAAGAATGGGAGCAGAAGATCCTTTTTATTTTAAGAAGACCAGCATGGATGGTCTACACATTAAGATTGTTTCTCACCACTGGTGACTGCTACACAAAGCAGGTGCTGCTTCTAGTCTTCTAGTTTTACAGCCGTTGTCTCCATTTAACAAAGAATAAGAAGTGATTTTTTTAATTGTTATTATTATTATTATTTTAAATCTTAGCCATGAGGTCAGTGTTGCTGCTATCAGCTTACTCTCTTAGCATGGACAAGATGTTCTTCTTATGTATGCACTTCTGGTCTCAAATAGCTATGGCAGAAATGGGGAAAAAAGACAAAACATGGCAACAAGCATGATCACACGTAGAAAAACAAACAAACAATGTGATAGGCTAAGACTCTACCTTCTGGAGATGGGATAGCTGAGGAGGTAAGCCAGAGGTCCCAGATGATGGAAGCAGGAACCAGAGCAGGGTCAAGTGTTTGTCACGCGTCTTCCACTGCAAGCACTGGAGGAATGCAAAGGATCCAGAAACAAAAAACACACTAACATATGGTCCTCCACAGAAAGCCCCTGGCACTGCTTGCCCAAGGACACTACCAGTATCAGCATCTGTGGGCCAACAGGAGGTTCAGCCAGCACCAGCTCAAGTAGTTCCCTAATCTGATAAAGCCATCGTCAGGGAAGCTGTTAGGGAAAGTACAATATTTACATGCTGTTCTTATTTCTCCATAGCCTGCTCATGCCGCTGCTTTGAAAAGGCTATTGGGCTGCAGGGACCTTCAGCCTGGCTGCTCTGATTTTTTCCTTCCAATTTTGTTTATAAGACTGTGGGGGATGATTCAAAAGCAGCTTCTGAAAGGAAGAAAGATGGCTGGAGAAAGCATGGCTAGATTTGTTTTCCTTGGAGAGCAGCCATATGTAAATAATATAATTAGTTCTGGAAATGAGGAGCGTGACTTAGCTGTGCTCCCAACCACCTTCTCCTCAGTTCAGTCTTTGACACCTTTCCAGGGAAATAGCCTGAAGTCATGGGAAATTTTCTGATTCTCCACCTTCTGCAGAGAATCACTGACAGCAGTCTGTTTTGTCTAACTGCACTTCAGGTCCTCTTGCAACAGTCTAATCTGCAATGAACTTTTTTTTTTTTTTTTTCCTTTTTGGCACAGAATGAGAACAGATCTGTTAACATTCAGAAGTGGTCTTAAGGCTTTTATGTTTTCAGCCTGGATTAGAACACCTCAGAGAAACACCACGTAAGAACTAAGCTCTTGCCAATAATTGCACGCTCTAGGCTAGATGTAGACCACTGCAATACAGTAAGTGTGATGGCAGACAATACAAGACAGAGAGGATCTGGATGTTTTCTCCTCCTCATACCTCCCCACGAATTCATAATTAAAAAAGACTGCATCATACTGCAAAGAGAAACACTGTATCATCTGCCTTAGTTTGTTACCCCAAACTTATTAAAAGTTCATAAAAATCTAGCACAAGGAATGTATCACAGGATATACAGTATTTCCAGTTTGATCATTTTTTACTCAACATAAAGGGAAAGCTGTTAGCCAATATAGAAAATTAATGCTATAAATAATTCCAGTGATGTCTTAGTAAGAACAGGAACATTTTAATTGCCTTCTGGCAGTTTTGGATTACACTTCACGCTGCACCACATCTGTGCTCCACAGATGTCTAAGTGCAGAGCTTTCTTCCAGTGGCTAACAGTCGTGGAACAGTTGGTGGGTGTGTGTGCACATGCGCGTGTAAAATCCAGGGCACGTTTATAACAGCCTGGTGCTACAGAGGTGTAATATTCGTCACGTTAAATAACGATCTATATTTTTGGGAACGTAACATGGCAGTAGTCACAGCATCATTTCAACAACCCATTTGTAAAGACCAAAACCTACTTCTGTCACCTATTCTCACACTGTGTCTGCTGCTACATTGACATCTCTGAATAATCCACTACAAGCAGCATCCATCTTACTGGATGAGTGGAGGGACGGCAATGGGTGTACTCTTCTTCATTCCACCCTTCTCTAGCAAATCTCTGTGGTGCAGCGGTTATAACCCAGTAGGGATTTGGCTCAAAGGTTAGCCCTATTCTTGCATTGTTTCACATGATTTTGAAGAGTCTCTGTTTTTGAAAAGGCAGTTGAGCAAATAAGATGTATAAAGCTATTGAGAAGCTGGAAGGCAAGTAGGACTGGCAAGATTAGTGCTGAGGATTTAAGTCATTGTTTGAATAGTTTTTGATGTTGTATTCAGCTGTATAACTCTCTACCCTTGTTTTGAAATAAATTAAAACATTTGTAGAATTATCCATCTTACCAACACTTCTCTATCGACATGGCTCTCTGCTATAGCCATTATGATTTTCCCCTGGGAGGAGCTAGCTTGATAGCTTGCTAGTTTGAGTTAAATGACTTAAATGATAAGTGGCATTTTGTTCTCATTACACTAAGAAAAGTCAATCAATATAAAGCACATCAATGCATTAATGTAAAAGCAGAAACCAAAGAAAACTGATATTAAATGGAAATTTAGAATCCATTATATTGAACACTACAACTCAATTTCCTGAACTAGAGTTGACAAACCACCAGTAAATGTCCAGTAGGGAATAGTTCTGCCCTGATTATACTGACTAGATGATTGAATAGGTCTTTTCCTTCTCTAATACCTATGAACATACGAAAATCAATGGCAGCCCACTTAGTGAAAGTACCTTCCCTCCTCTGCTTCAGACGCATGGTTCAAGCTCCTTTTGCGAAACGACACCAAAAGATCTGGTGCACCTCACTTGTTGGGGTACACCCCCTACAGGAGCTCTGGCCACTTCCTTTCTCACAGTGGGGCTTGGTCAAAGCAGGAGAGGGAATGCCACTGGCCATGGGGACCAGGCAAACTTGTCCCACAGGAGGCCTTCTCCTCCATTTGGGTGCCTCGACAACATGGCTGAGGACTATGCCAGAGAGACTTGCTATGTGAACAGATCCAGCTTGGTTTTCTGCCTGTCACACTGTCCTGCAGGCTGCAAAAAGCTTGCACCTGAGAAGTAGATGTGGACACCTCTGTATTTCCAAGATTTGTTTGCAATTCTCATCTCTGAGCTGTCATTTCATTTAATTTCCAGTAGATGCTACTCTACTCTAGATGCTAGCCATAGCCAGTAATCACTCCTTCCCTGAATGCCAGACCTTTACAGCAATGCTTCTCTGAGCATTTTCAGAATACAGGAAAACAGTCTTTCACCATCAAAATTTGATCAATGGTATGAAAATGATTAATTAGCAAGAGAAAAGGAAGGAGCAGGGGTAGGAGTCAGATCCTGTGATATTCCTGCTTAATGAAGCCCATGCTGAAAGGCTAATAATACAGGACTGAATTCAATAATTTAAACACATTTTGGTAAACAAATGCAAGAATACGTGAAATGACATTATGCATCAGCAGTGCTGGTAAAAAGCAAGGATGCGTATGTGAGAAGCAATGAGACCTTGTTCGATAGTGAAATAAGGGAAAATGGAATAAAACATCCTTTGAGAGGAGTCTTTATGAATATAGTATACACACAAATTTGGCCACAAATGGTTTCGTGTTCCTGTTTACAATACTTAACATTAGTTGCACAGCTTCTTTTTGACTGATTTTGACATATTTCTCTGCTTTTCTCAAGAAGAGCATGTGGCAGAATCCTTTCCATCACAGAAAGGGATATAGGTGCCTTTGTGAAGTCTTTTGAGGTGAAAGATATAGTTTAGCTTAAATAAATAAATAAATAAAAATAAAGATTGTTTCTAAGCTTTTTTTAAGCCATGTGTTCACTAGTGCCCTGTGCCTAGGGCACCAAGGCCTGCCATCCATTACGAAGCACAGAAAATCTCCTAATCCAAGCTGGGCCAAGGTAAATTCCTTACCAGAATTTGCGTTCATGTTACTTGTCACTGTGCATTTCGCATGCTTGTGCTGGAAGCACTCGGATGATAAAGCCTGGCAGCAGGTGTCCCACATACAGCCAGTCCAGGGCACTGCTCCCTGTGACAAGAGTGAGGGCATTGAATTTCTATGAGATCCTTGCACCAATATCAAACCCCCGGTGGGACAGAGACCACCAGCACCCACACACAGACGTCCCCATTCAAAGCTCTCGCCCTCCACAAGGCATGAATGCTGAGAGATGCTGGGGGGGTCCCTGCTGCCCAGGGGCTTGTCCCAAAAGCCAGTATCCTCAGGCACGATGGCCATGCTCCGAGCAGCACGTCCCCTCCCGAGCCCCAGCTGGGAGCCAATGCTCCTGCCGCACGTCAGCTGAGAGGCTTTCAGGAAGAGGGACAGACGCATGCCGACTGATAAAGCAACAGAAATTCCGTGAAATTAGCAAAAAGGAAAAAAGAGAATGAGGATGTGTAGCTTCAGACTATAATTAGCCAAGTCTACTGTGAATATTAATGAATAACGCTGAGCAGCAGAGTTTTGCCAACACTGAGTATTTCTATAGCGACTCGTCTACAGAAGTCTTTGCCACTTTTTTTTTTTTTCTCCCACTGATACTTTCAGTAAATTTTAAAATAAGTGGCAGCATTAAGTTAATCTTTTATTTAGCTAATAGGAACAGGTTGCATTAGAGCTTTCCTGGAATAAATGTAAGTGTACTTTAAACTGAACACATAATGGCAAATCCACATTCAGCTGGGAACTGCACTAAATACAGCTTTGTCAAATCTTGAGCTTTTATTGCAAGTGTCACATTATCTGACCTTTTTCTTAAACCTCTAGTTACCAGAACCGTGTTATTATGTGAAAATCTCAGCTTTTACTGGGGGAATAAAGGTTTCCAGCTCCGATGGTGACAGAGAAAATGGCAATTCCAGAGGCTCCTGCAGAAAATGAGAGGTACCTAAGCATTAACTGCTAGAGAAAAGATAGAGGAGCTTCAGCTCTGTGCTTTAGGCACCCATAACTATGGACATTACAGGTGGTGTGGCTGTGTGGGAAGACACACTGCCACGTGCTGAGGGGGCAAATGATCCAGTTGCCCCTTTTTCCTGAGCAGCCAGCCCATGGGGCCCCTGCCCCAAGCTGGAGGAGGGTGTTCACATGCATCGCCACGAACCAGGGCTTCAGCCCCGCTCAGTAATGCAGGTGAAGTCTCCGGAAGGCATTCAATTCTACTGAGCTGGGATTAATTTAACCGCAGCGGTGTTATTTGTGCACCCAATAACCTTTTAACCCCAACATCTCAGGCAAGGCTGTCACCTTGCTATGATAAGTTGGCTTCCTTCCTCGCCCTCATCAGCTCTGTTCATCTCCACCACGCTGAGCTGTGGGCCTCCCCCGCCTGATTCCCCAGACGCTTTGTTTCTCGTTTGAACTTTAGCTGCTTGAAGGATAATGTCACAAGCAATCACTGCAGTGGCAAGCCTGGCAAACAGGATGCTGTTGCTTTGCATAAAAGATCATCTTTATTGAACGCGTTGCGTGGGAACCTTAATTCAGCATCAGGAGAGATGACTACAAGAGCCTCCTAGACTGCAAAGCGAGTACACATCAGGCACCACTTGCAGTCGAGAGCTACAACACACATCCCTCCACGGTGCAGAGGTTTCTCCATGGAGTACAGCCTCCACAGCACCATGCCCGCCACTGCGCACCGGGCCTCCTGCTCTCCCCGGCTTTGCAGCCAGCACCGCCAGACTGCCTGCCCCCAGCTGGGACTTGAGACATCCCTGAAGTGGGAGCAGATCCTGCAAGCCTGAGAAGGTTAAGGTTGCTTCAGCCTTCCTGGCTGGGCTACCCACATTGCTTTCACCTCCTCCCAACCACAGCACTGAGTGCCTCTGTCACCCAAAAGCAAGCACTTCCCTTGTAAATGCTACAATTCCTCGTTGCAGCGCTGGGAAGGCAGATGCGAGAACTCTCATTTGTTTTAAACGAGAGATGACATGCCAAATGAAGAGAACATGGCCAGCCCTGCCAGTACCTTACAGCAAGACTTGAGCAAGTCTCTTGAACACTCCTTGCCAAGCTCGGCTGACCATAAAACACCCGCATACCCCGCAGCGGTGTTCTACAGACAACTGTAATTGAGGAGCACGGAGGACGAGCTGCTCCAACAGGGAAGAGCATTATTACTTATTGATGCTCTCTTCCACATCTTGTGTTTTCCACAGACCATCATTCAGCTGGGAAAGACCCAGGATGCTGCAGTTGTGAGCTCTTCCCCTCCGCACAGACGGTAACCTAGGTGATATGCAAACATCTGCTCCACCAGGGAAGGGCTTTCCTCCTGCCTCGCTCGTCCCTGCCCAGGCACAAACTGTGGCAGTAATTAGGAAGGGCCAGAAACACTACTCAAAAGCTGAAAGCAAAATATGAGAGACTGCAGCAGTTCCCACACAACCGCATAGCTAAATAAGAAAAGATTAGTAGAGAAAAGTAATCTCTTAAAAGGCCAACTAGTCCATTAGGAAAAGCAAACACGCACTTATTATTTTCTCCATTTTCCTGAAAATGTTGTTAGTGCTGAAGCGATGCTCTGCCACGTTCTGCAGTGTTTGTGCAAGACGTTAACTCTCAGGTGATAAATGAGAAACTGAGACAGACTTTTCCAGAAAAATAGAAGAGGTCAGCCCTATGCCTCAGGTACACTATAATTAAGCCATCCATTATAGCACGCACCATCTAAAACCCACAGGGATGTTTGTTTGCTTTACAGGTGGATGTGGCATAAATAACGTCCCTTGTACAATGCCTCCACCATTGGTTTTAATTGATTGCTGCATCGATTGTGTGCACACATATGGTGGGGGGGGGGTCTCCAAAAGGATTTTCATAACTGGTCATAGCACTCAGAAAAGCAACGTGTGCTCATGGTTTATGAGAATTTTCCCTGTGTTGCTCTCTGTTATCCCAACGCCTCTTGCCCCCAAGCAGCCGGTGGCTGAACCAGCTGCCTTCTGATGCTGAAAGCTGGGGGAAACGGGTGGTGATATGCACCTGGGCACAGCCTGGGGAGGGCTTACACAGCAGCTCCACAGCCAGGCTGGAGGAAACCACCAGACAGGTAGCCAGCACGTCGGGAATCCCAGATTTGGGCTTTTGAGTAACAGATTGCTGAGCGCCCAAAGAACCAGAAATGTCAATTCTTTTATAGCGGCTGCATTTTTTTCTTCTTCTTCTTTTTTAGCTCCAGTTTCTATAGATATCTCAGACTTTGAGGAGCGGTGCAAAGCGAGCGCCGTTGCACAACCGCGCGTTAGGGACGGCATTCAGCGTGGGGGCGTGGGTGGGGACGGCAGCTCGCACGCACGGCCCGGGAGCCCCAAAGGATGTCGTAACAGCTACGCAGGGAAAACATCTGCTCCTCGCTGCGGTGCCTCCATTTCAGGCACCGGCAGCACGCAAGCACGAACAAGCCCCGAGTGGAGGCCGCTCACATCTAAATCCCCACATCGGGCTCACGGCCACGATGTCTGACTGCTCCAGGGCCTCCTGCGTGGCCTCCCCCTGACCCGATTCAGACCACTTCCCCTAGGAAGTAGGCCCCAATATCTGTAGGAAGGGAAGGCACAAAGCACCGGGCCCTGACCAAGGGGTCCCATCCAAGCACCAGAGCACAAGACCGCATTTGCAGGATGTGCCAAGCCCCACGCAGAGGAGGACCAAGGGGCCTCACTGTGAGATGCTGCAGCATTTGCTTGCCAGGCCAGAAACAACGTCTGGAGCCCATATTTCCTTCACTTCAAGCTTCAAGTGCGCTTGAGGAGTCTACAGTCTTTGACAGAGTTTTATTTTTTGCAGGGGGTGGGGTGGGGTGTATTTTGAACAGCCTTTAAATACCCTGTGGGTAGGAGTACTTCCAGTTTTGGCATGATGCGTGCATTCTGATAAATGAAATCAACCTACAAAGTGGACCTTTGCATTGACGACCAATACAGCGTGTGTCTGTGCTGGTGACTCACGCAGCCTGTCATATTTTTTGTTTTGTTATTTAATGTATAGTTATATTTACACCACAAAAATATTTATATCGTGGATATTTTAACATCAACGAACAAATACTTGGTAATACGCATTTACGGAAAGGATATTTTTGCGCTTTGTGATGCTGAAATCTTTATAAATTAATTTTTTAAAACTTCAAAACATTTTGAGGCATATGTTGCTCACCTCAGAAGAGAGAAAACTATAGGGCAGAAGCACTGCTGAGATTTTTGCATGCTTTTCTCTGAGCATGCTAGAGATATCAATGCAATTAGTTAATAACACAACCCTGGGCACACCATCCTTATCCAAACAGCATCATGAGCTGACCAAGTCCTGCCACAGCCGGGTACAGGAGCACCTGCCCTGTTGCTGATAGGGAAGGTGTGAGGCATCTCAGCACAGGCAGCAGCAGTCAGTACCAGGGGAGAGAAATTTATCCAAACCAAACCAGCCAAGTCCTGTGACACTGCCTGACCCGAGAGGGGTCCCTGGGCCACGTCCTCCTCCCATACGCTCCTTTTGCCTGGAGCAAGCCTACGAGGTGTGACGCCACAGACAGCACTGGGCCACGAGGTCCGGCCAGTGAGGAGCAGGAGGTTTTCTGTCTGCAGTTCACTGTTGCGCTTTAAACAGCAGGCCCTGCGATTCACGGGGTGCCTCCCGCAGCTGATCCGGGCTGTGACAGGAAGGCTGCCCCCTCATAACACAGCTGCTTGGCAGAGCCTCTGCCCTGGCAGACAGCACCGTGCCATCAGTGGCCTGCTCCCTGCAGGGACACCAAGCCACCAGCGCTGTGATGCTTCGCGTCCTGCTCTACCAGCACGCCACGGGGGCTTTCAGAGCACTGCAGGCCCCTGAGGCAGACCTGGATGGGAGTCACAGCACTGAGCGGGGCCGCCCGGGGCCTGCGCTGCCTGGTGCCAGGTTAAAAGCCCTGGCTGGATCAGGCGCCTTCGCTTCAAAGCCGAGCGGGGACTGCCGGCCAGCCCCACAGCTGCAGCACATCTGCCTGGGCACGGGGCTGGGCCACCAGCAGCCTGCTGCAGACAGCAACCGGCAGCACCCACAGCAAAACAAAAGAGACAAAATTAATGGGAAAGCAGAGCCGGGGAGTTTGAGCGTGCCCGAGGCCAGGCACCAAGTCTGTGGCAAAACCAAGGCACCACTGATTTCTCATCCCCACGCGATTCACAAGGCGAGCGGCATTTCCAGTGCGTTTATGTAAATCCAAAACAGACTGCCGGCCTGGCTTTAATTTTCCAGAAAGCCGACCTCGCACAGCTTGAGAGTGCAGAGGCCAACCCAGAAGGCATAAGCGATGCACGTGGCTGCTCCCCAGCCCCATGGAGAGCTGAAGCGCCCTGCCAGTGCCAGAGCCCCAGGATGGCAGCAGCCTCCCGGGCCAGGCAAGGTCCTAAGCCTGTACTGGAGGTATGAGCACCGCTGAGTGGCTTGGGCCCTGGTGCCAGCACCGCCAGCCACCACGGATCTTTCTCACTGTGCTCTGAAAACACAGAAACACGTTTTTAAGAAGCCCACACCAAAGGAGACCATTGCTCCACCCTGGCCTCCGGCAGCAGCCAGAGCTCTTCCAGCCTCCACCAGTCGCATCTCAGGGACTTCCCAGTCAGAAACCAGCACTGTGCCCAAGGGCTCCTGCTAAGGTCATTCCCTGTTCCTTCTTCATGCCTCCCACTTTCATAGACTAGCACAGGTTGGAAGGGACACACAAGGATCATCAAGTCCAATTTGGCAGGCACAGTCCTCTTCAGAGGCAGGATTATTCTCTGTGATCAACATAAATTGTTTTATTTAAAGGAGAAGAAAATTAAGACTCACGGAAATATTCAGAGATATCCAGGCATGCAGCTTTGTTCAGAAATGCTCAAACATCAGTGCGTAGGTGGTCATGTCGGGAGTCTTGCACCAAACTGTAAATTATACAGTAGCATAATTTAACGTGCTGCAGATATTGCCATGCGTAATACCTGACACATACTTTATATGGGATGTTGCACCAATTCTTAGAAACTGCAGCTATCTGCTGTGTTACAAAGCACGTAACTGAGAGTACTGTAGTCCTCAAGGGGAATTTATGACGTGGCTGTTGCTGAGGTAATGCACTGCAGACCCCTAAAGTCATCTCGAGCTACAGGAACGCTTTATTTTAGTATCTCCTCGCACAAACTTCCTGCCTTGAAAGTTCAAGCAAGGCTTTAGGTTGTCAGCCCATGCACTGTATTATTTTCAGTGACAGGCAGAGCTAATTAGCTTGTATAGTGATTGTGTGCACTACTCTACCCTCATTATTTCTAGCCTTGCCATGCAGGCAACAATTACGACGCCGTAAGGACACGCAGAGCTATGCCTGGAATCCGTTGAACTCGGCAGAGGTGCATGCCGGAGCCACACTGCACCGCCAAGAAGGGTTTACAGAGGTCTCGCGTGCTCGTCTGCCTTTCCTCTGCCCCAGCAGCTCCTTCCCAGCCAGCCCAGGGAGAGCAGCCCCTGTAGATCCCACAGGAGTCAGCACCCAGCTGCTGTCAGGACCTCGGTGCACCCAGCCATGTCATGGCTGGCAGCTCAGCAGGGAGCTAAAGGCCACAAATGTTCAGGAGAGCACGTGATGTAGTGTTTTCTCCCAGTAGCCTCTTCTGGGTGTTTGCCCTAGTTCCCCATGGAAAACAAAGCAGGGTGTAGTTTCACACCGCCAGGTATCGCTTTCCACATTTCATTAGACAGCTAGGTGACAGCAAGGCTTCTGAAAACATGAGCCTAGCACGTTCCTCTGGAGGTGCTTGGAGAAGCCTATGGGTTGTCAGAATCCTAACATTGGGTCCCCTAGACCTTATCATGTCTGGCAGTCAGTTAGTACAAACTTGTTTTACACACACTTCATTTCTATCCAAGCCCTATGCAGCCAGGAGAGGAGAGCCTCCTGTACCATCTCCTACAGCAGAGTCCCCTCTGTCTCCAAAGCCGTGCCCTCTGCTGCTGGGGCAGCTCCCTGATCGGCACAGCAGCTGCCAGCACAGCTGGGTGAGTATGCCTGGGCTTACGGCCCTGAGATGCAAAGCAAGCATTGCACACCAGCACAGCAAGGAGTGAATGTGTAAAAGAAAATCCGCAAGGTGATATGGCTGTTGGGAACAGTCACACTGAGGCTGCTTACGACTCTCTTCTGCACCTCTAAGGATTATAAGAATGGTCAAGGTCATCTAACCCACATCAGCTTTAAGACTGATATTGGTTTGAAGTGAGAGAAGTGTCCCAGAGATGGGGAGGTGGAAGGTGATGTGATGTTAGAAGAAGCCACCAGTGCCCTAGGGTGTTGCTGCACCCGAGCACTAGCAGGGACCTTCTGCCAGCAGCCACATCTGCATCTACACCAGGATGTCTACATCCAGGTAGCTGGATCCAGCCTCCTGGAGCAGCTGCTCCTACAGGAGCAAAAGGATATTAGTTTGGGAGGTGATGAAGTATTTTTTTTCTTGCTTCATTTTAAGAAATAATAATAATAAAAAAGCTGCAGTTTCAGCAGGAACAGGAGTTGTTTGTGTGCTGTTGGTTCCAGTAAAAGATGCCCATGCTTCTTGTAGCCTAGCAGGAGTAAGCACACACTTTTTGTTGCTTGCTCCCACTCCAGCAGAGAATTGGCCGACACAGGTGCAGCTGTGCAGCCTGTTAGGGAAAGAGGAGGCAGTGGCAGCAGCACTTAGGAGGTTGCTGTCCTGCATCACATCATCTGTGCTTTACTTTTGCTAAGGCCCACGAGAATCTCTCTTTATGTTTCTCAACGCTCTCTCATATGTCCCTGCATTCAATTTCTCAGCTGTACCAGTTTGGACATGATTACGTGTATTCAAGTGAGAACAGAAAGCAGAACTGGAAGCGGCATAGCCTCACTGGGCTATTTCCTAAATTCAAATGACAAAGTTGGCAGCACTAACTATTTCTGTAACACAAACATGACTGTATAGACTTTACATTGTCTTTAAATAACAGATTCCCAAGACTGGAGTCCAAATATAGTGAAGCTTCCATTAAGGAACGCGCTGGGGTTAGAGCAAAAATGAGTTTCCCAGCAGAGTGGTCTTTAGTTAAAGGTCAGAAAAAATTATAATTGGAAACCCTATTAGGGTAATTTAAGATACTCGGTGTAGATGCCAGTTGAAGGAATATTTAGTGCAGTAAGTACCTAAGCACTTATCCAGAGTCTGAGTCCTTTAAAAGGTTGTTATAACCAATGTAACGCAGTAGGAGAAGATAGCCTAGCTTACGTATGTGAACTCCAGCTTTAACTTTTAAATTCCAGTACTTTATAGTCTTAAGCTAGACCAGACCTTTTTTTTTTTTTTTAATTAAAGTTTTAAATAAACGTGGGAGGGGGTTGGTACAAGGCAGGGAGTGGTCCAGCAGGGAAGCACCTGCTGCATGGTGCCATGAGGTGCTGCTTCCAAAGCTGTCCTGGCAGCAGCGCCTACTGCCTTCCCCCTCACACTCCTCACCCAAGGGGCTGCTCCTGCCGCATGGATCCAACCCTGCTTGAGCTTCTGTATGAAAGGCATTTATTGCAAGCCAGCACCACTAAGCCCGGTAGACTGTGTGGAAGGCGAGCACTGCCTGCAGCTCCCAGCAGCAGAGGAGCCCTCGCTGTCCTCCTGGTCAGGGAACAGGGATCTGCAGCAGCAGAGGGGCTGGTTCCTACCTGTGGGCATACTGCCCTCCCAGAAATCTACTGAAAAACATCCCTTCATCCCTTCCACTGCAACAGGCACCTGACTAGAGCATATGGCATACAACCGTGCAACCCACATCCCTGGAGATTGCCTGTGCAGAGGGTTTTGTGACCAGACATCAGTACCTGCTCTCTCTGCACCCTGGATACCAAATCCTCAGCAAGCTGAAGTCACAGAGAGCCAACACTATAGCAGCAGCCCTGCCAACAGGGAACCAGCAGCACCAACAGCTAGCTTGCTTATATAGGTATTTGTGGTTTTTGTACAGACCCCTGAAAGAACAGATCAGGTCACAGGCAAGCTTCAGCAACTCACCCTAAGGACAACAAAGGAAAAACCAGCAGCTGTGTGTAGTTGCTTTCAACAGAGCATTGGTGTAACAAGCAGCAGCTTACCTCTGGGTGCTTTCTGCCTCTATGTAACAGGATGAGATTTAAAAGACTTGATTTCCAGAAGCATCTCAATTTCCACAGCTGAATCCCAATCTTTCTTTTGTTGCCTGGAAAAGTTGGACCTGCTCGTGAGATCTCCAGGCATTTCTCTCCCAGAGATGTAAAAACAAAACAAATAAAAAACCCCACCAACCAAATGAAAAAGCCCTTTCAATTCAACTCCAGTGGTTTATAACAATACCACAGTCTTTAGGTACCCTAAATGGTAGCAAGCCTTTTGTAAAAAACAAACACAAAAAGCAGTTGAGAAAATCTTTTCCTTTCCCACTGCAGAACTTTCCCAACTTTAAAATTGCTTCCCAAGGTGTAGCCTTGCAGCTGTTTATATTTACTCCAAACAAGCACATTCATTCCCTTTTCATTTTAATTGCCCTGCCAGAAGGTATCTTCTGAATGAGATCTTAATTAGGAGAAGTAGCCTGTGGAAGCAGAGTATTGGATCCACCTGGGACAAATTGAGATAAATGTCCTCACCTTCTCATTGCACTTTAATGGTGCCTTGATATTCTGTTCAAAAATCTTCTTTTACTGTTTGCCATTGCTCTCTGGCTGAGCAATTTAAAAGCCTAGCTTTTGCTCCAAGTGATGACAGCTATGGAAACACCTCTTCCTTTCCCCTCCCAGATTGTGCATGGGTACAAAGCTAAGATTCAGTAGAGCCTATGCATGGACTGTCAGCTCCTGCGTCTTCCCCTATACCTCAAAGAAGGATTTTAGGGTGCCTCTTTTCTTCCCTGGGTACCTGTGCCAAAAGCTTAACAGCAAAATAAGCCAAAACAGCCTCCCCCACCTCTCTCTGTCGCCGTCTTGGGAAGAGGGCCGGGGGCTGGCGGGTGTTTGGCAGGGAGCCCGCGGCAGAGGCAGCGAGCTGCTGGGGGGGCAGCTGCTGCAGCAAGGAGCCAACACGCCGTGCTGGGAGCACGGCCCCCTTGCTCTCTCCAGCAGCACCCTGCGTGCCTCTCACTGCTGCTGGGGGCTTTCTTCGAGACAGCAATAGCCCAAGCGACGTGCACGCGTGTGCGTTTAATATAAACGAGAATCTGCAGATGCACCATTTACTAGGTTCTCGCGGAGGCATTGCTGGCACCGCTCTCTTGGGAAATTCACGGCAACAGCATTTCTGAAGGGAGTTTGGGTTTGTGCTTTTTTTTTTTTTTTTTTTTTTTTTTTTTCCACTTAAGTTCTATGAAAGTCTTCTATTCATCATGAAGATTTATTGATTGTTCTAGGAGTTTGGGATAATTAAATATTCAGAGGCTTGACAGCTATTGTAGAGCATATTCTTTTAGCAATGCTAACAATACATTAAATCCAAGGAATTCCACTCTTATTACGCTGTGGAGGACATAACTAAGTTCAGCGTATTGGATATAAATATCCATGACGCCACTTAAATATCAAGTACATGCCTAGACTACAGCTATGGAAGTTGTGTCTCACTTATTCGTTAGCTATTAATGTTAATGACCCCCCAACTCCCTTCCATTGCACTCATTATTTCATATCTGAATAAAATCATTTACATTTGTCATTCATGGGTTTTTAGTCTCATGAGGACTTACGGGCTAGTACTACATTGTTCTGTGAGTATCCCGAAGTTTTGTGGAAAGCAAATTCTTGCCACCCCTCCCCTCCCGCTGCTAACTGTCCCGCTATGAAACAGGTGGCTATCTGCCCTCCAAGTGAGATTTTATTGCTAAAATAAAGTAAAAATTGTTTTAAAACAAAGAACACACATCTTTATAGTAAAACTCAAGTTTGTTTTACAATTAGAGAAAAGAGTCACATGGTCCCCCAAAAAACCCCAAGTTTTATATATATTTTGAAAATATATTTAAAAACATAAAAAACTCTATAGTTAAACATATATTATGTTAATCAGTACACTTAAATATAGCTTAATTATATTTACAATATGACGCAGTTGCTTTTAAATTTTAATGCCAATTTCAGTTTTTCCCAAAAAACATAAAATTATATAAATATACAATAAATATTTATGTTACACAAGGTGAATAGTAGAGAACAAGGCCACAGACATGAACTTACATTTGCAAGAGTCTTTACTTTAACACAGCACTAGGCCTGCTGACATGCATGATATACCTTTGTCACAAACAGACCACAGCAAGATTTTAATTAAGTGACATGAACGAAAACCAACCCCCCACCCAGCCATCACCCCCCAACTCTGTTTAACTAAAACTCCCGAGCCTGTGATCATGTACGTAGCGGGTCGGGCAGTTGAGAGTCATGGGACTGCCTTTAATTGCCAGTTTCACGTTATGGATGTTGAAAGCATCAATCAGCATATAAGTTGTGTGTTATGGGAACACACTCTAGAAGTAGTTAGACGTCATTCTGTATGTTCTCAGCTCCATCCTTTAGTTCTCCCAACCTGCACGGGCTGCACTTTACCCCTTTGGGTGTATTTTAAAGGAATTATTCCTGCAAGGCTCCTCACACTACAGTCAGCGAATGGGCAACGGGGAACAGGAGTAGAAACCTCATCAGGTGGCTTTGCTGCAAAAGACAGAGTAGAGTAGAAGCCACTTGTTTTTCATGCTTTAATATACTAGCATTTGTATTCCCTGGTCAAAAAATAAAAAATAAAAAAATGGTTTTCTCCATTTTGTATTTGAATGGAGGCCATCTTTTTGAGTTAGTTTAAATACCAAGCTATTCTATGAGTAGAGCTATTTATTTTACTCATCTAGAAAGTTAATGGCACAACTTGAACCTACCATCCAACTGTTTGAATTCTGTAACACCAGCGACGCTCTCACCTATTCCAGGTGAGGATGACTGAGTTAAAGATATACCATCATTAACTTTGTGAAATTAGGAACTTTGTTTCTGGCATGATTTAGATGTTAGCACTTATTTTAGCAATTCAATTTATTTGAACTGGGAATTACTTTATTCACGTATCTGATTGAGATTACCATTATGTCCTAGCCACAGTTTCTTTTTTCCAGTCTACATGATCTGTTTGGTATTCACTCATTAGCATCATCCTTTCCCCTTCCTAAACAACAAAACCTAGTTTTCAGTGGAGCTACCATTACACCATCTCTCTGCAGTAGTTTAGAAACACTGCTGAGAATAGCGCCTTAGTAACATTTGGGTCATTAAAGGCAAAGAGTAATACACAGACAGGTACTGGCTACAGCAAAATGAAATTCTCCTTTGCTCCAATGTCCAGGCTGCATAAAAAATACTTTGGCTATAGTTTTGAGGCATTTCAATACAATATTCTTCTGCCTGATTTTTATGTGGGAGCCTACATACCTACAATTAATTTGCAATAGTTCAACCTTGAAGTTCTAATGGGTCACCTAACCTTGTCTTCTCATTTATGGTCCAGTGGACTCGCAGCCACTACAGAAAGTTCAGAAAGTTTCCATTTTACAGTTGGGATGGCTCTACTTTGACAATCCGCTAAATTGCAAAGGGAGGTCCTCTTACTTTAAGTAGAAGAAATCACTAGTTTTGTTAACCTACAGAATTGGTTTCTACTAGGAGGGACATAAACATATTAAATGCATTCTTCATAGGTAATACTTGTGGGGGATGATATTCCAAATAAACTTTGCCTAGTCCAAGTTTTAATTAATTTCAACAGAAAGGCGTAACCATTGCAGCTTCTGCAATAGTTACATCTTGCAGCATGTTCGTCTTTGTTCACCTACAGTGATTACAATTATCACATCTGTCTTCAGTAAGCTCACTAACGAGCTGTTTCTGCCTCTCCACCCACTGTAGCCAGCTCAAGTGCTATGCCCAAACTCTCAAGCTTATAACCTTACTTTTTAGTAATACTTCTGTCAGGGTAGTTAGAGCAGCAGCACAGGGATAAGTAAGTTTATCTGTACCAAAGCAGATGTTCAGCCTGCTACTCTAGCACTTACTTCAAGTTTACTTTTAATGCCAATTTGTTTCATGGAATAAGGCTGACAGGAGGGTTAGAGCTGCATTCACATAAATGTTAACTGCTTTCAACCAGAGGCAGGGAATCTTTGGACAATTTTTGCTTCATTCCCCTGCTGTTGCAGAGGGGTCTCTCCAGCACAGATACCACAACCGTTTGTACGCTGTGCTCTCCCCCAGCACGTCGAGGCTTGTGGCTGCAGGACACACGCTGGAGCAGAAGGCTGCACTACGTGCATCAGTGCGCAATGCAAAGCTGTTTCTCTCAGGCAGCACGCACAGGACCAAATTCAGTGCTGACTACAATCTGGAGAGCAGCAGTCAAGCCAAAACACTGTTGTTTATCCCTGAACTAAGCTATCTAGTCCCATGACATCCCTCTGCTTCGCTGTAATCATTCCAGACCCTTTTGTATTGACATTCTTGCTGTGCTTCACCAAGACATTTGATCCAAGCCCAGGATCCTGTTACATTACAATCATTGCTCTCAACATTCTAAAGAATAGTTTCTGCATGACAAGCTCCAGTTGTATGGTAAGTGAAACATTTCAAAGATCACCATCCCATTCCTTTGAGAGGGGCATGGGGGGGAACCAAACACAATCAAACATGGTATAAGAAAATGCACGTCTCAAAAGACAGTGACTGGAAAAAAAAAAAAAAAAAAACACCAAAGCATGTTGTCAGACAGTTAAATAAGTGCTGTCTTTAAGCCTGAAGTTCAACAATGTGAAGTGGAACATCACCATTCTTTTTCAGTTGCCTTTTTTTATTTTATTTTTTTTTGTCAGTAGTTGGATTGCTATCGCAAACACCTCACAACATACAAAAAACAAATTGGTCTTTAATCCAGGATAAGGTAATGATTTTTTATCTTTTTTTTTCCTCTATCTGATGGGAGCTCAAAAGTAAGAGAAACAGTAGAACTATGACAACAGCACCTTGACATTGTTTTAATTCCAACGCTATCAGAAGTTAAAAGCAGTAAACAGATATAATACTAACAAGAATAAAGATACTTACTGTCTAAAATGTAAACGGAATGTTTTGGTTCATTTTTTTTCTGAAAGAGGACAGTATCATCAATTCACAATTGAAGCAGCATGCAATTTTATTTTTTATTTTTATTTTTTTTAAACTTTTTATACTTTCAATTCTTGGCAACGGCGACAAACCACAATGTTATCGAGGAATGTAATGCAGACTTTTTAGTTTGCTTTTTTTTTTGTTGTTTTTTTTTAAGTTGTGCGCAAATGACTTTTGTTCCCTTTCAGGTCATGGATATGTTCAATAAATAGGTTGTGGAACCACTGTACTGTATAAACTTCAGTTATACATGCAGTCCATAAAATTATTTTTTTTTACTGAATAATTTACCCTGTTATGTATATATACAAATAGATAATTTTGTCTCAATATAATCTATACAACACAAATCCACTATCTTCCCCTTTTAATGGTTAATGTACATACACACGAAGTGTCTATTCTTATAAACCGCCAGCCAACTCTCTTCTTGTTATCCATGGTGAGAGCTCTCACGTAAGACTGGGTAGTTCGGCACTGGGAGTTCCAGTGCCTCTTGTCTATGCCCCTGCAGCCCTCCTTTGTGTACCCCTTGGGGTTGCATTTGGTCTCATAGAAGTATTGCTTCAGTTGGCCTTTGGGTACTGGGACTTTTTCAAGGACTGTGACAGTCGCACCAGACATGTCCACTGCAGTCTTTTTCTCTGCCGCCGTCACCCACTCGCTCGTACTGTCACACACGCTCAGTTCCCCACGGCGAGCTGGGTCGGAGTGACGCCGGACTCTCATGGACATGTTTGCAGCATCCAAGTAGTTTTTGTACTCCTCGAGCAGGAAGAGCAGCGGGGGTTCCAAAGGCACTTGACTGCTCAGCATGACCCGGGATGTGTACAAGTCTGCATCCTTGTTTTCCTCGCTGGGCTGGATGTCCTGATCTTCATCTAGCAGCTCCTCTATCACATGTTCAAAAGTGTCCGCCAGCGATGTCAGTCCTCTTGAACCTGCATTGGGCCCGTTTAGGCTCTCAAGAGTCCCGTGGGTCCGAAGACCTGGGTAAGCCAAGCTGCCTTGTCCTCTTACACTAGCTTCTTTCATCGGGGCAGCTTTCATGCAACTGAAGTATGAGATAACCATAGTAAGGAAAAGGATGGTCATCACTCTTCTCACTTGGTGGAACTGTTAAGGACAAGAACAAAAAAAAAATAAAGTATTTAACTTACAAAGGACCAAGTAAGAAAGATTCAACTGGGTTGTCATGAGACATTATGCATTTTCTGCAGAGATCTGCTGCATATGCAGCTGCAACTCATTATCAGTGATAAAGCATAGTCTTGTACCAAGGTGTTTCTTTGATTTAGATTTTCAGATAAATCACATGCCAAAACTTGGGCAACATTTGTTACGGTGAGTCAGATCTTATGTGCCAATGTCCTTCTGTGGTAAGCATTAGATTAGATACTATATGGACCTTTTATTTGTTGACTGATTGCACCTATTTCAAATAATAACAGAAGCAGAACTGCTATTTAGCAATGCAACATTTGAGCAGTAAAAGGCAGCTTCATGAGTGTCAAAGGTATGACTTCCATTTAAAGAACAAATGCAAATATTTGATTTTAAAGATCTCTCCATGCCAAAAATAGTTAAATTCACAAGAAACTGAACACGACCAGGATAAATTGCATTTGTATTTTATATGCAATCTTCAAAACACAGGAAAATCTGTACACCTCTGGGGTCTCAGCAGGTCAATTCCTCATCTAAAAGTAGAAGGTATGTATGCACAAATATAGAACAAGAAAAAGGTGCAGGACAGCATGCTTGCAGCCGTACTAAATTTGAGCTGGAAAGATTGCTCACATCATGTGAATGCCATGGAAAGGGCTTACTGGATTACAGAGCTGATAAGGAGCTATACTGAAACAACAGCACCAGAACCACAGTACCTTATTTTCCCAGAGCCACTCACCACCTATTCTCAAGCAGGCAAAGTTTCTATTTAAACCCATGGCTACATACAAAAAAACAAAAACAAAAACACACAACACAACCAACCAGGAGCATAACCAGGCAGCAGCCCTGCTTGCCCTATTTAACACAGCAGCTCTTCTTTATTTCCCCCATTCTGCTCCCAGTTCTGGAGCATGTTATGGGCTGTGCCTTGATGCTTATAGGTACACTTGACTTGAGCACAGAGGGACAGCACCATGAGTGAGTGCTGGTAAGAAAACTTTTCACCAGCCTGAGCAAACTCCTTCGTACCAACACTCCAAACAGTTTGGGCTTGTATGACTGCTCCTTCGCCAATGCTTCGCTGAGTGTCTAGCGATCATACATTCCTCAGGGTAGAGATTGTTTCCCCCTGAAGTATGGAGTACATCCTTAAGGTACTATTAAAACAGGAACATCCCAAACCCTGCTGTGATAGACAGCTATGCTTTCTGTCTGATCCCAAGTGCTACTACAGCATCTATCATGCCCAGTTGTTATTTCTCCTCCTTCCGATCCCGGCTCTCATCTGTCCTGCTTGCTAGAAAGCAATGGCATTGTTCACATTTTTGAAGCAGCAGCTAATGCTTGTTTCAAAGCTTTTGAAGTTCATTCGGAAGTACCTCATACTTGGCAGCACTCATTGGAGTAAAAGCTATTTCTGTTTGCCAACAGGGTGCTATGTAAAAAGCCTTACTTCATCTCCTGCAAATATGCTGTGGGAAACTAGTACTCTTAGGACTCCAACGTGGAAAGGCAATCTATCATAAACCATACAAAAAAATGAAATATGTACTAGAGAGGCAGTGGCCAAAATGTACATCTCTAAGTCTACTTAATGAAGTGTTGGGGAGCGCGTGAAGTGTTTGGTTTTGTGTCTGTGCCCCTCCCCTCCCCACCACTGAACACGACTGCAGCTAAGAGTCATCTCCACCCCAGTCCAACTCCACTTTCTTCCCTCCATCTCTTCCTGTTTAAGTGTTATTGTGGCATAGATTTATTAAGATTAAACAAACCTGACATCTGTGACTCACAGGAACACAGTGTTTGCTCTAACTGTGCAGAACATTAATATTTAGCAGATTTTTCATCCTAGGATTTTAAAAAACATTTTAGAGAGCAATATCAGATTTCTTCCTTGAAGGGAAGAAACACACTAGACGTGATTTACACACAAGGAAGAAGGCTATCAGTCTTCCTTTATCAAACACAGAGAGACAAGACAGAGGGAGAAGGGGTGGTTCCCCTAGCATACCAGGACAGAGCCAGTGGAACATCATATGCTCCCTCTTCAGGAATTCTTTCATATCTTTCATATAAAAGAAAAAAAAAAAGACAAAAACCAAACCCCATATCACGTGTTGTGACCACCAAAGCAAAGAACACAAAACAGATCTTCTGGCTCCTAATCCAATTCCCATTATTTTTGTTAGAGTAGTGCCCAAAGGTCCCAGCCAATATCTGGACTCCAGAGGCAGGATCCCGTCTGAGCACGTAGTGCCCTAGAGAGCCCTCCAACACAGAAGAGGTAGGGCACAACACACAGGGTACTAAGGCAAGCACAGAACTAAGGGAAGTCTGCGCACATCGGTTAAGTTCATTCTTGGAAGGCCGAGTATTTGCTATATTTACTATAATTTAGTAGGTGAGCAAAAGATGCAATGATTTCTGGCACAAGCCACATCCCTCACTATTACCTTTGGGCTGTTAGTGTAGCAATAAACTTGATGGGATCCAAAGTGACTAGAATAGAGGCTGTGAAATTTCATTTGCATGGACAGCTTTCTTACAAGGAAGAAAGAGGGAAAGCAGAGAGATGTAGAGCTTACCATGGCCTCGACATACCCTCAGCAACCTCCAACAACTGCTGGTTGGTTACCAGATCTAACACTACTCTACATCCGACATTCAACTAATCCTTCCTTATTCAGTGTTTCCTTCTACTTCTGAGGGAAAACGCTGTCAAGCTCGATCAATTTGTGTCCCATTCAATGATATCTGACTGTCACTATTTGGGGTAGTAAGAAAACATACAGCTAGGCTTTGAAAACCCACAACTTTAAGACAGCCACTACTCACAAGTGAACGTGGCCCCCTAATAGCCACCCCTTTCCCTCCCATTTCTATCAGTAAAATATTACGTCAAATTAAGTTTTGGCAGTACAGACACATGGAGTATTGCTATCAAGTGAACATAGAAAAACTTCTACTTGCTCATAAGAGAGTCCTTGACTATTCTGAACAGTGTAAGCAGGCTGTGAAAAAAAATTATTCTAACATGGTCCTATACAGTCAGTTTTGGGCAGCAACAAAATGATACCGAGCTAACAGGATGAAGTCATCTGTGAACACCTAGGAAGCCTCTTTGTTTTAGAGGTCATAACTTTTAGTAGTAGTTGCTCTAAGTCTACTAGCGCACTAGCAGAGTAAGACATCCTCCCTTTGTGGTTGGAAACAGTCTTTCAGCTGCTTTTGAACTGCCTCACGAGTGCATGGTTCACCTCCCACTTAGCAAGGCAGGACTAGTACCACCATGCGGCTCCAAAAAAGGCACTGGAAACAAACTGGATGGCAGTTGCCCGTCCTTTTCTTTCTGCTTCCCAGCTGTCAAACCTTTATTATACAGTAAAGATTACAGATGCCGGCTGTCCTGTTACACCGAGCACCTCGTACACCCTGCACACCAACAGATTGCCTTCACCCTTCCGGTTTCGAGGCAGTCACCAAGTCACCCCATGTGGAAGTGGAAGAGAGGCTGGAACACGGGACAAAGCTGCATTTGCCTATTTCCCCAGTCTGAGTAAGGTACTGCCCCTTGCCATCCCGGGCACATCTGCTACTGCAAGGCCCTGTCTGGAGATGCCTCAGCCCTGCTGGGTACTCCCATGGCAGATGCTGCCCAGGTAGATTAAACTTCTTCCCCCAGAGGCTCATCAGCACTCTGAAACGGCGTATTTTTACCTGAAGCAACCCAACTGGCAACAACCACACCAATACCATCAAATGCCAGCCAAGCCAGAACAGCTGTGGCCACTTTTTGGCCACACTCAGGTAGGAAAAAAAACACAACCCAATCACTGATGATGCGGCCTCACTTTGTAGTCCTATCATGCATCCATCCTCTCCCCTCCCAGCTGTAGGAGGTTCAGATCCCTACACCCCACAACCCAGGAATGATGAGTGAAGGCTGCAGCTCTTTTTCGCTCCTCCCACCCAGCTACATCAGTGTATCAGACTCCTCTAGGAGAGGACATCTTACTTCTATTGTTGTTGAATACAACTATTACCTTGCAAAAAGTAGGTATATGCTATTTAAAATAACATGTATGCCAGCCCTCTTGAGACCAAGCTTTAAAAGGCTTCCTCAGGTCACACAAGATGTCTCTGTCAGAAGCGACATTTGAGACAAGTTTCCTGAATGCCATCCTTTCTCATGGCTGCAAGAGCATTCTTCCTTCTCTAATGCAGCACAGTGAAGCCAAAGCAATGAAAACAGGTCACCCACCATGGACCAGATCTCAGGAAGACATGACCTAGTTTGTACTTCAATGAAGTCCATACAATTACAGCTAGAATAAGGGCACTTAATTGTGGCAGTCGTCTCCACTAATGGGAAGGAGGCTCATTAAATGAAGGTCATGTCAATTATCTACAGCTAGTTTACATATGCAGTCAATTACCTATCTGTACTATTTACTTCTCTATTTGCATTCAATGAGAATTCACTAGTTAATTTTTATTTCATTAGTTTTACTTATTTTAAGCAGAAATCTAACTGCTTAACAGGTTGTATTTCCAGCAGAGAGACCTGAGGAACAGCTGTGAACATGAACTTGCTTTTCTGCATCCTGATATGTGCTATGAAAGTTGAAATAACTTTCAGTAGTGAATAGATTCAGAATGCTTTAATCTCCAGAAAGGAATGTGCAGTGGAAGATAAAATTAGCAGCAAGACGACATTCATTTTCTGCCTTGCCATTTTCTAAGACCTTTATACAAAAGTTCAATTTACTAAATACTACTGAATGGCACAGGCATGAGTTCCTCTCTACGCATCATTACTGGAGTGTGTGAACAGATACCAAAATGGGATGCATGTCAGCACATGATTTGCAAAGACTAAGTGTACTCAGAACAAACAGCATTAACCTTTAACACATGCATAACTGGATGTCTGACGCACTATGGTTATCCTTACGGCTATTTATGCAAACTATATAATTATTTTTTATTACAGAAAATATAGCCCCCCCCATCTCCCATCTATACATACACAGGCACACCCACACCCAATTTGTATTCTTGTAAGTTGGTGCTTCATGTCAGGAAGAAAAAAAAACATTTCATTTTTATTCCCTCATGTTGGTTTACCCTGAGGGAATAAAATCTACTTAGCCATAATGCCAGAGATGGCAAAGACTAAGTCAACACCATTTTGAAGACTAAGACAAATTACAAGCAAATTTAAAGTAGTTTGTATACTACAACTTTTAACATAAGAAATTGTCTTTGATCTCATGCTACTGAACACTGCCCACAGTACAGCCTCCGAGAACACAACATCTCCAGCAGTGCCTCCATTGGCTCTAGAGAGCATCTGTTTAAAGTACTACAAGGAGTTTATGGGGTCCCTGAGGTTTATTGGACTCTTCCCTCAAGATATTAAAAAAAAAAAAAATCACAACTTCTTCCCATCAAACAGAGGTGGGAAAGAACCCAAAGAAAATCAATGCCAAAACATTAACGCCCCAACATTACACCCTGATCTTTCACTGCCTTATGCATCAGAGTTTCCTACAGATTTTCTTCATACCTTTCTGGATGCCCAAACAGCCATGCAAAGGACTCGCATGCTTCAGAGCTCTAAGAAAGAATTCAGACGCTCTATTGCGTAGACTAGACAGTCTCATCATTACAAGCATGCTTATACTTCAATTGGCCAAGTACGGCACTACAAGGAGTTCCCAGCAGGATTTCTGTCGGACAGATCTAAGACCCATTCTGCCCATACCAGGAAACAAGCAGGATGGGTTTTGGCAGCGTGCACAAGTAGAGAAAGAGCAGGCCAAGCTCACAGATGGTATCAGGGGTTTTGGAGAGACAACACCCATAGAAGAGAACAGATGTGCACTATTTTTATATTTTTACAATGGGAATCGATTGTTGAGCGAGGGACACACATGCTGCTTTTCCAGCTGTTTGTGCAGCATCCCATGCAAGGGGCACTCAAACCACACAGGAGTTTTATGGAGGACTACTGTAAACAAACTCAACTACTGTAAACTCAACTCCAAAAGGGCACACGTGCATGCCACTGTGCTTATCAAAACATTCACTTAACCGCAACTTTTTTTCTTTTTGCCAAACCTTCATGTTGAAATCAAGGTATATGGGGAAGTCCCCTTCAGATAGAAGATGCTACCAGCAGGCCTACTTCTGTTATTCATCAGGAGCAGATTGGGTAAGATATGCGATACTTGTATTGCCATGCCAGAAATACTGGACAGCAGAGATACGACTTCCAAGTTTAAGACCTCAGAATTAGTGAATTCCGGCTTCTGAATGGATTTCAGGCTTCGAAAGCTGCATCAAGCTGGTTTGGAGTATGTGTCACAACAGATTCATGCCACTACTGCGTTCATTCAGAAGGACAATTATGAATTCAGTGAAAGCAGAGTTCACCTATAGAACTGGTTATCTAAGGAGAAACACACCAAGCAACAAAACAAAAAGCCAACCACAAAGCCGCTCCATGGAATAATTACTCCATGCCAACATAGTGTCTGGTTCCTCCATGACAGCCGGTAATTACAGTTCTCCGAAATCATTCGCTTCAATAGCCACTAGAGCTTTATTTAATTCAACCTGCGTGTGGAAGAACATTAGGGCAGAGTCTCAGACCTTAGAGCAGCATCTGTGGTTTGTCTTCCATTTCACCACTGCTCTTTGGTATGAAACACTGTGCTGAATCGTCACAGGACCAAGCTATTCTGCCAAGCACACACATGAAGCTCCCGCTGAAGTCAAGGATAATTGGCATTCGAGAGCGGGAACAGAACAGAGCATGTTGCATGCAAACTAGCGTGAGTTGGATCCTTTGTACTGTGACATGTGTCCAGCAGCCCGCGAACAACCCAGAAGCTGCTGTACCAGTTAAACTTGGATCTTACGAGTGCCCGGGAACTATTGAACAGCATGTATAACATCCCACGCACCCATCAGCTCTGCTGCGAGAGGCAAGTTTCCTAGGACCTATAGAACATTAAGCACTCACCAGGAACGTAAGCCAAGCTTAGACAAGGAAAACAAATGGTTAAAAAGCGTAAGCATCGGATGGAGCAGTTACCCATGGTTTGGGCAGGCAGTGCTTTCTCTGAGCAAGGGAGAAGAGCAAGGGCTGTGCCCATTTGCTGCAAGATACTTACCTTCGCTGAGACCCTGACTGTGTGTGGCATTGCTGTTAGAGAATACCTTGCTTTTAGCCATAGTCAGTCCTTGAAATGAAGCAGATCAGTATGTTGTGATATGCATGAACCAGAAACTGGAAATGCCTGTTGTCAGAGTCCTGACAGGTATTAACAATATGCCTGCATTTGCCAGGAGTGTTATCAGTCATCTTTTGGCTGCCCGCCCTCCTGTGCAGACTTCTCAACACATGCTGAGTCCCGTTGTTAACACAGCACCTGCACAGAAATACCCTGCGTACATGGACAGGGCATGAGAGCTTCTGCTGAGGTACCAGAGGAGCACCTTCTGGAGTCCAAAGTTACACAGGGACAACCAGACCAGGAACAGATTTTATTTTAAGTTCACAAAGCCACCTCAAGCTACATAAATGGAATAATGAAGAGTTTTAACTTACTGAGGACATCAATGCCATTGGATGGGTTAAGCAGTCTAACCCATCTCACTACGCAGCCAGCCCTGCACGTGTCCTGCTATGACAACTGCTTTATCTTTGGAGATAACATTGTTGCTACAAAGTTATGTAAATATATTAGCATAACTACTGAAAACACTTTGGAAAGACATGATGTCTTCACCACTGACATTTTACTAGGACAAAGCAGCATACCACAGATTTCCAAGCATTACAGTTGTTAGCCCTTCCCCCTCCACCACGTGGTTTCATGTTGAAAAAACCTCTGCAATCACTACACCTGGTTTTCGGTCCCTAACACAATTTTAAAAACCTGGGGGCCTGCTTCAACTGGATTCAGAGGGATCCAAGTTCCACAGACAGCACTGTTTCCACAGTCATGTGTTGTAACTGGCACACAAGTAGCTGAGACCACCCAGAGGAGCTTTCCTCCTCCAGCCTTCCTTGGGCAAGCCTCACCGGCTCAGCAGCAGTTGCCCAGCCAGTTAGGACCCACAGACCTTCAGTAGTCACCCTGCTAAAGGTACAAACATGTAGTGGAACGTAAGGAAAAAGAAAAGTCCTTCCCCCCCCACCCCGCAAGACTGCCTTTTTTTTTTTTTTTTTTTTTTTTTAAATCAACCTTATGCCTTCTCCCAGCTGTATAATCGTCTAATCTCTTGCCAGGAGGAATATTACACGGATTTCTGTCAACATGACGCACTGACATGGGTTGTCCCATCCCATCCCCCCAATTAAAAATGAAATGTACCTGGCTGATGACTTCTCATATAGTCATTAGATGCAAAGATAGTTTCCTGTCATGCTGCCATCTATTTCCATGAGAACTGTTAGGGCTCATTGAAGTAGTACATTCCAGTGGACCTGACTGTGGTGTCCAGAGTCACTGCCTAGCATCAATCCATAGTGCTCTCCACAGATTTGTACCAGCTGTGGTACAAAGGTGGCGCAGCATTTATGTGGTCATAAAAATCAGATGGGGCCAACACTATAGCTAATAGCTCTATCAGAACAACTTGTGACTGGTTTAAGTAACACAGCTTGCTCACACTCAGGATTCCTCTGGGACACATGCATATTTGGTAATAATTACACTTTCAAGAGGAAGAAAAAAAGTTTCCTAGGTGTGCAGACTAGCTCCTCCCTTCCCCCACCGACATAAGCACACAAATAGCCCAGACATGCCTATAAACAAAAGTATGCAAAATCCAGGCCAACACAATCCAACCTCCCTCCACACCGCTTTTGGGTGTTTTGTTTCATGCACATACACCCCTAACAGAACAAAGTGGCTTTACTGCCAGTGTACAGTCCTCGCTGTAAGAGCCCTTAAGCTCCAAAGGGTAGGTTCATAGATGGGATTTCAGTAATTAGACATTCCTCTATAAAAACTTCAGTACCTGTCCCTTCACATAAGCAGATGCTACTGCCCTGCAGGGAAGGAGAGCCTCTCCTCAAATAGCTAGGAGTTGGGGGAGGAAAGAGAGAAACATGAAATGACTCTGCAGGAAACAGCTAGTTGTTCTCCCTCTCCTAAACTTCTGCACAACTCAATAGATGACCTCAAAATTGCTATCCTAGCCAAAATCAATGCTGCCTTATCAGAGATGATCAACAATTCTGGAGAGGTTGAAAAACCTCACAGATATTGCAAGAGAAGAGAGACCTGGTACTTACAGTGCTGAGCCTCCACTTCTACTTTTCTTACGGAACAGACCATCAAAGCTTCCAGAGTGCTTTGCAAGCACTGCATCTCACCATGCTTTGGTGAAGAGGAACCATCCCAGAAATGGTCTTTTCCTACTAAGCATAAAGAGGCCTGAACAAGTTCCCCTGGGTTGCATGGCAAGTCACTGCTGAACTGGAGAAGATGGGAGCCCCCGCTCCCTTGCTCCAGCCACTACCACAAGCTACCTTAACCACATGCATCATTCAAATATTTTGCCACTCTATGGCAACTTACATGTCTAACCCAGAAAGAGGCTGGGCAGCTGATTAAAACCTTAGGGGTATTACTTGAAATACATATGCTAGCTCAATTCCATCTGTGTTGTTAATTAGTTCCTGACTGTAGGTTAAATGTAGGGCATGTTGTCACGAGCCTAAGGTGGGGTGGCAGGACCTCCTGCTATCGCCATATGGCTTTTTGTTTCTTCCTTCATTCTTCAGCTTTTAGCCTCATGCTTCTAATTTGTGGGCTCAACCATTATATAACAAACAAGAAGAGGAGGCAAATAGTGCTAATGCAGAAACATTCTTCACCATTAAAACCTCTAGGAGGCTTCAACTGAAAAGCAGCACAACTTCCTCTCTCATCCAGGGGCTGCTTCTAGCCAGAACAAATTTGCTATGAAATTCAGGAAATACCTATTCCCATGAAAAACTACTGCTGCACAAGTAGGTATTTACCAGCTCTATAAACGCAAAACAGGCCGCTTGCCAGGAACCAAAGGTCAGCCTTAACTTGCATAAAATGGAGATGAGCAAAGCTGTGCCTGCTCATAATAAAGATGCTTGGCCTGCACAGGGAATGAAGCAGGTCCCATCCCAATCAAAACAATCAAAGGGAGAAAAAAGAAAACCCAATTTCAGTATACCAGCAGTGTTATGCCCACAAATGCTTTTTTTTTTTGTTAGAAATATAAATGGCTCCAGACAGTCCTAGTCAAAACCACACGTCACGTTTGGCAGTGTGCCTGAACATGACAAGGTATGCAGAACATCGGCAACTCCCCCTCAGTGGTTTTATAGTGACTACGACTTGAATGCTAACAGGTCTGGTGGTGCCTCGCAACTGAGAATTTGCTCCAGAGTGTTTGATTTAGAGGAGACATGGAAGGTATTTATTGCATTTCCTAGCTGTCACTGCATAGCTGTCCTTTCATTAGCCAAAGGCAGGTGAAATGATTTGTTTTTTCTAAGCACAAGATTTTTAAATTTTCAGTTACAGGAGTCAGAACAAGAAAAAAAAATATCCAATACCTGTGTTGAACAATATTGATTAAGAACAGATATGACTTGATGTTTGAGGATTATGGAATTCACAATGTCCCACCTCCACTCAGACCTGGAGGCAGTCAACCTCTGCAGGCATTGACCTCTAAGTAATTCCTTGTTAAATCTTAGTTTTTGCCACCCGATCCTTTTTTTTTTTTTAATGCAGGTATGTGGAATTGTCTGACTTATCCTTTTAAAATATCCTCGCTCATCATTAGCATTACTGCTACTTTCACAATTAAAATTGCAGAAAAAGTTTGCACTAGGGGCAGCAGAAATTACTCATTAATACAAAATAAAGAGAACAGGACTTGAAATGAGTCTTCCAATCTTTGTTCTTGACTTTGAATTCAGATGTCAATCATTAACCTTTAAGGGGAAAGCTCATTTTTGAGCTTGAGGCCAAGTATTACACAACATTTGTATTTCTGTGATTAGCTGCAAAGAAGCACCTGCCTGTCCTTTCTGTGCACCATTTCACTGGCAGCAACCTGCATACACCATACCAGTACCCTGCTGTTGTAGTGAGATGTTAAACATCCTTCTTTGCCTCCCGTTAAATGAAATGGACCTTTCTTCACCAATGCAGAACATTAGATGCCAAAAAATGATGACATTGACATAAACCATTACGTTTATATCTGGGAAAGCAAGAATTGAGTACTTGGGATGTATTTATTTCTAGTTTTGGGTCAAGCCATTGTAAAGATAAAGGGCAGTCACGATGTTCAGCAGCAAACTTACTCCACCACAGTTTCCTGGCACGGGTTCTGGTTAAGGCACCCTTGCCAGCTTGAACTTGTTACTGGCTTTGATTCCCCTTGGACTCATGCTGGTTTGCAGTAGAAATTTCTATCAAACAACATTTTTCTCTTGGCATTTACAGCTCAAACTGGATCATCAACTCAAAAGGAATGTATATACCAAGTGAAGATCCCAGTCTTAATGCAGACAGCCAGCAGGCACAATTATGTAGAAATACCACAGAACAAGTCCCGTCGCTCATCCCGACAGTGTCCATACACCTCTGCAGCGCGGTGACAGCTGTGACGACAGGGAGGTTGGTTTACTTGCTAATCCAGCCCTTGAATAAAGTTTAGATTTTGCTTCTTTTCATTTCAGTATATCAAGTACTGAACACTTCCAGAGAGCCATGCCCAGCATAAAGAAAGGTAAACTAAACCATATGGATACTAAACTTTGCACCAAGCTTAGAAAGTAAATGGCATAACAGACTAAGGAATCCAGAGATCATAACCTCTAATTCCTTGATCTAGACAAAACTGCATTTCTCCAGGAGCTGTTATGTTTAAAGAAAGCTGTGTTTTGATCACACTAGATAAGGTATAACATGTGCTAGGGATACTACAGGATTCAAAAAAATATATATATAAAAGGACTTGAGTCCTGTTCTTATTGTTACAGAATTAAGCTTTAACTGCAGCAACATGCTTCAGGTCTTTTGCATGCCGAGTTATTAAAGAGCATACAACAGCACTTTGCTGAATTTCTCCTACTTTGATCTTTTGCCAGTACCTTCCTGCTATGGTACATGTATATCAGGGACTACAAACCAAACTGTAGCCCAGTGCCTGTAGTGGAGAGGCAGAGGCTGGATGCCGAGCCACGGGTAGTTTTTCCAGTGTTTGGTATGAAGGCTCTCTCCTCATACAGCCTCGTATAAACAGCCTGCAGTTGCCTCCTGACTTGAATGGCAAATGGTCATGTGCTGCAGCTCCTCCATTTCCCATAGTATAACTCATTTCCCTCAGAAAACAGACATTAAGCCCTTATCCTGATATACCTGACACTGGCAGATTTAAAGTATTTTAAAACATTACCAAAACTATCACCTGCGAAGACAGTCAGTACATACTATCAACCAAGGGCTTGCATTTTTAGGAATCTACGAGCTCGAAGTCCTCAGCTCCCACTGAGGTTTGGTTGTGGTGGGTGTCTTACTTCATGGGGCGTTCTGGCAGCCCTAAGCCAGCAGTTGTTATGAAGAGCCCCCAAAATATATTGTGTCCGCAAGAGTTGAGCCGAAATAACAGCAGATGAGATTATGAGTTTGGTGAATGAAAAAGGCACACTGATTCTCCTTGTAAGCAGTTCCTGGCAAATTAAATAAGGAACAATGCTGCTTATTCTGCTCTCCCAAATGCAGAGCCTCCTATTGCCAAAAACTGGTGTACAAAACATACAAATATAAAGTTGTGAGCTCAAAACAAAACAAGACTATAACCTAAGCAGAGTAGATATAAAAAAACATATTCCACATTGTTAGGTTTGGAGTAGCAACAAATATCCACATATCTAGTTTCACCTCAATATTTAATTTTGAAACTGGGAAAATGCCGGGTCTGCCAAAACAAAGCTAATTGCTGCAGAGTCAATGTATGAAGAAAATCAGAAGTTTTTCTTTCCCAGCAAACATCTACTGCAGGCTGCCCACTCCTAGACCTCGATGAGGGAGCAGGGGAAACGAGAACTGCCACGAGCCAGCACAGACCCTTAAGGAACCAGTTCTACATCGCACCTTTTCAGTGAGCGCTTTGGACACTACCAAGTCTCACTGGCACCCACAGCAATTTGATTTGCACAAACATCTTCAGGTGTATTGCGAAGTTCAGTCAGCAAATGATTTACACAAAGTGATCCTCCTTGTTTACCTATCTAAGCCACCTAAGGAAGACTGCGTATAAAGACTCGTTACCTGCATCGCCCAACAGGATTCGCAGGCACCACCCTTGTCCCAGGGCTCAGCACAGCGCTCATGCACACGCTCAAGTGGCTTTTGGCAAGGAGGACCAACTGGGATTTGCAGCCCCACTCATCTTCACCGTCCAGGCACAGCCGGAGAGCCGGCCATAGCGGCGTGTTTGTGCCATGCAGCTCTAGGTGGCGGTAGCTGCTCAGATTTCGAGATACCAGGAGATGCTTATCTCAAATTTAGCAACCAGTATTCCTCCCAGCCTCCAAGAACTGCCTTTCCTAATTTGAAGTGTGACCCCCTCCCCCATTTCTTCATAATTTATAGTAGTCTGAAGCTGAGTCACAAGGATTTCTGCATTTTCCTAACCAAGTACACAAGAAAAGAAATGAACTGCCAAAGTATTGAGGTAATTTATAGCGTAAAGCATCGAGAGCTTCTAGCCGATCAAAGGACTCGGAGAAACAAACATAAGAACAATCATGCCTTCTGTTCTGTACAAATGCCACGGCCAGAAATAACTGTCCTAATTAACTGGTTTCAAACTGACTTCTCTGAAAAATACAATATTCTTATCGAGAGGAGTATACAACTGCTACAGCCTTATGGCAGCTGTCACCGGGGCATGAGAATTCACTAGATGAAGTTTCCTTCTGCTTTCTCTAGTTGTCCACGGTACTTGTCTTCAAACAGCTGTATCCAGTTGTGGGACCTAAATTACGCTGTAATGGGCTGTTCTGCTATCACCAGTATCAGTGTTACTAAAGGATTACCATCATCTCAAATCAGTACCATCTCACCCAGTCCTCCGCTCACAATTTTTAAGTGGTAGGAATTGGCTGAGATGGGGTTGGTTTTTTTCTTTTGTTGCCAAGACCTGCCCATCACATAAAATCTACAGCATCTTCAATACCACAGACTGTCCCAATGAGATGTTCATAGCTATAGTTGTGTTCAGCAGCTGAGTTCCACCTGTCTATTGTCAACTGATAATTAGGTCCTGAATACTGAAGAGGAGAAAACATGACTCCAACCCTACAGATCATCTACGCTCTCTCTGTGACTATTTGACCTGCTTAGCTTGGAAAGCTCATGAAAAGCGTTCCTTATTTGATGGCTCGGAGCCTGTAATTGTAAGCAACATCAACAACTTAAGATTATGTCAGAGCATGTAGCCCATAATATAATGGCTACCCTACTAATACACTCTTGAATCTCTAGAGTTAAAGCATTTAATTTTTCTGCTATTGTATATTATAGTGCCTCCAAATCAAGTACCACAAGTATTTATTTTAATAACATGAGAGTTTAAGGCACTGTAACAAGAGTTGCCAGCATTTGTTGATCTAGCAAGATCTGTTATTTTTGCATTACAAGAGCACTGAGGAGTCCTTGCAGGGACCAGGACCGCACGCGCACAGAAGACAGGTGAGACGATCCCTGCCCCAAAGGGCATGCAGTCAGCACTAATGCTGACTGATGTGCACCAGCACAGGAAACAATGGGCTTTGTGAGCTGGCAGCAGGCACAGCCTACCAGCCCCATCCCTGCCTGTCCTTCAGGCAGCTCGCTCAGGCCACATTGGTGCCACCTGCCAGCAGAGTACAGCAGGGAACAAAGGCGCGGTCACACAGAGCGCCTTCCCACCTGGAGCTGAAGGCAGCAGGTTATTGAGTTACCACGTCACTTCAGCGATACACAAAAATAGCTGAGCGTCAGTGCTTTTCAAAGCTTCCTTTTCAAGGGTGTTCACAGCTAAGTATTACCAAGAATGCCAGCGTATGAACTGACCTAAGTGATTGAGAGCTTCCTAATTCAGCAGCAATTTAGCTATTTAGGAGGAACCAAGTGCTCACAACAGATGCTTGCGAACAGGTCAAGACAAGTTGGTAATTAACCTATTCAAAGCACATATCCTCTTCTAGTGGAGCCTCCACCAATTCACACAATGCCTAACGTGCGATTTCTAGTGCAAGCACAAGACACATTCAGAGAACAACATCTCAGCCTTTCACACGAGCCAGGAAGGCAGATACAGGAAATACTTTTGTTTTTTGGTAGGACCACACTTGCTCTGCAGCTCACTCAGCAGAGCTAATTGTTTCTTTCATTGATGCCGGCTCATGCAGGGAAATGACGAGATGGTCTCCTACTCATGAGCTTCTCGTGACCTGCTTTCATACCTGCACCCTGGCAGAGAACTACTGCAGAGCTGAAGGTGCAGCTTGCCATGTTTTCCTGGGGGTAGCAATGGGGCAACAGGTACCTCAGCAGGCTTTTAACTGCAGCTGCTCTCAGTTAGCATTGTCATTGCACGCAGACCTTTAAAGCAAAAGCAGTGATCCTCCTCTTCCACTGTATTCTTTCACATTTTAATTAATCTTTGAGATCCTTTACATCTGTGCACTGTTTCATAGTACTCCAGCATACTGTAGTACTACAGCGTGCTTTTAAAAGAACACTGCTTGAAACTAAACTTTTTCAGCTTAGCCTCCAAGACAAAAGTCCCTTCCCGTTCTCCTTTGCTATCTCCCTTGTTACATCTGGATTTTTCAAATAAAGTGATCCCTTGATCCTTCTGACCCGATTCACCCTGATTTCACAGCCATACAGCTACAGGATCCTACTCCGCAGCTCTGGAAAGCAGAGCACACTGGCAATTTGAACAGAAGGCATGCTACTTACAAATGGGTTTTCCCAGCTGAGGTTCAATGAGGCTGAACATTAAGTGGTAGTACTACAGCAGAAAATTGTTGTGAGTTACGGAGCCCTGCGGAAAGGCTCCCCTCGTACCTCTTCTCAGCAAGCAAACAGATGAAACCGCTCCCAGCCCCAAGCTGTTTTGTACTCCCAACACAGCCGATGCCTTGCCCCGAGACTGAGGCGATGGGTCAGTGGGCACAGCCCTACATGCACACAGCCTACAGCGATGGGTTTCTGGACCCGTACCCCTGGGGTCCCCACCGGGGCAGCACAGGCAGGGTCACGCTTGGCCCCCAGCGGGGCCAAGGCTGCTCGGGGCGCTGCCGCAGCCCGCAGGGTGCCCCGGCAGGTCCCACCCGGTACTGATCGAGCCGGGAATTACCGATGGCACAGCCACCGGCCCGATAAAGCGCACTGCCGGGATGCGTCCCCCGCGCCCATTAGGTGCGCGTTACCAGAAACATCAATAAGTAACGACATCGATCCCGCGGCGGCGGCAGCAGCCGCGGGGCGCACGGTCACCACCGGCTGCTACGGGGAAGGCGCCCGCGCCGCGGCACCGCCGCCACCGCCCGGCCCCCGCCGCCCTCCCGGAGCCCGCGCCCGGCCGCCCCGCGGGGGCCCGACCCCATCGCGGGGGGTTCCCCGCGCCCGGCCCCGCTGCGCGCCCACCGCCAGGGGGCGCCGCGCGCCGCCCAGCGCCCGCCCAACGACCGCGCCCGCGCAGCGCCCGCGCCCCCGGCCCTGCCCCGCGCCGCCGCCGCCGCCGTCGGGGCGCTGCCCGCCGCGCTCGGCCCCGCCGGGACGGGACGGGACGGGGCCGGGCTGGGCGCCGCACGGCGGCGGGGGGCCGGCAGGTGCCGAACAAAGGGGCGCGGGGCTCCGCCGCCCGCCTCCCCCCGGCCCGGCCCGGCCCCGCGAGCCCCCGTCGGGGCGCCCCGTACCTCGTCGTCCACACTCAGCGCGGCGGCTCCCCCGCGGGCACTCACATCCTCGGCCCGCCGCCCGGCCCCGCCGGCCGCCTCCCGCCGCCCCGGCAGCACGGGCGGCACCGGCGGCGGCTCGCGAGTCTCATCGGAGCTCCCCGAGGGGCGGCAGGACGGACCCCGCGTCCCGGAGCCCCCACACCCGACGCCGCCGAGCGGGAGCTTCCCGGCTCCGTTCGGTTCGAGCCCTACGAGCGGCTTCGCCCCCCGGCCGGGCGCCTCCGGGCAGCGGCCGCAGGCCCCGCGCTGCCCCGCTTAAAGGCTCCGCGCCGCCGCCCCCGCCCCGCCCCGCCCGCCCGGCCCGGCCCCCGCTCCCCCCGGCGCCCCCCGAGCAGGGCCGGGCAGGGCGCGGAGGGGCCGGGCCGGCAGCGGGGAGCGGGGCGGGAGGGGGGGGGGGACCCGCACCGGCGGGTGTTGGTTTACGGCGCCGGGCGCGGAGCGTGTAAATGTCGCTCCCGTGCTGACCCCTGCGCGGCTGGCCCATTAGCAATGCAATCAAGATAATGGCAGGCATGGCTTATTAATGAGCGCCGCAGGTAACGCTACACCGGCGGCCGGCCGCAGGCGGGCAGCGGGCGCACGGCTCCGGGCGGCTCTGCCCGAGCCCGGCGACAGCGACAGCGACAACGACGGCGACAGCGCCGGGGCCGGGGCCGGGCATCGCCCGCCGGGACAGGCGGGGGCGGCCGCGGTGCCCGCTCCCCGTGCGCAGCCCCCGGCCCCCAGGGCCCCTCCTGGCTGCGCCTCGGGGCCGGTGAATTATTGATAGTGGAAACTGCACGGCGCGGGCAGTAATGGCAGCCCCTGATTGAGTGGCTCCATCCGATCTCGGTAAAGACAGAGCCGTGGCACGCTCCCCGCCGGGGCTGCCGGGGCCAGGCGGTGCCGGGCTCTTCTGCAGGGCGAGCAGCGCCCGCGGGCCCTCTCGGTGCAAGCCGTGCCCAAGGCCCGACCGCCTCGCACCCGTTTCTTTCTCCTGGGGGAAATGTGTGCAACTCATTGCTGCCTTCAGACGGTCTGATTGCCCGTGTGCTTTTGCTATGAAACACCTGCATTTATGAGAGCAGTGAAGTCGTAAAACATCCCAGGCGTTTGAAATCTGAGTACACCTAAGGCCTCCCATATAAAACAGCTTTTAATATATATTAAGGGAAACAATCCTGGTGGTTAATATCCTTTGCAGCTTTAAGAACTCCTTTAAAAATCATGCTCGGGTACCACGACACCATCCTCCTTGCACTTGGGGGTTTGGTTTGTTGTGTTTGGACAGCAAGTGTCCCCGAGCTGGGAAGACAGTTCCACCTCTGTGTCACCACATGTTCCAGACCAAAGCCGGTCCGTTCCCAGGAAAAGAGGTGACTTCTCAAAGTCCCTTCTGGCAGCCTGGTCCGGGGAAATCCCACCCAGCTCTCGCTGTCTGATAGGTAGGTGCTAAGAAAGGGGGCTCTTCAGGCCCAGTCCTGCCCGGCTGTCTCTGTAGCGTTCAAATCCTGACATTAGGAACGTACCAGCCGTCTCTTTTCCCATCGTTATATATCTGTACAACCCCGTATCTCCCACTGGTGCTGCAAGGCGGATCTCTCAGCATGGTTTCAAACCCGAAGATTGTAGCTGGAACTTGCCAAGTTGCTGCATGCATTTTGTTTTATAGCCTTGGACTTCCTTCCGTGACACCATTCAGCTTTCCAGGTACAATTGTATTACCATGGTACCTGATTTCACGTTTTAAGCTGCACGTTTTAAGCTGCTTTTTTGCCTTGTTGAGAAGACCAAGCTGGAAGAGTTTTAATATTCTGTGTTCATAAGACGACGCCTGCAAATATTTGAATGATCTACCAGTCGAGTTGAACAGCAGCAGGGGCTACTTTAATTAGCTGCAATGTAATACACCGCACACATGTTATTCCTGGAGGAGGGACTCGTCTCCTCGCACACTAGACATGCAGATGAGCAGCAGCGAGTGTCATCCTTTAGAGACACCGAAGCATCTGCTGACTGGCTCTCAGGAGCGAGGAAGACAGCCCGTGTTCAGAAAGAGTCTGCTTGCAATCAGAGCAAGTTTTTTAATTCTGGAAAGGAAGCGTGTTACAGACTGTGGTGGTACACGCTTGCAGCTCCGCTCTGCTGAGAACGTGAAAACCATCAGTTCCAGGCAACTGTACACTGAAATTCCCATTTTGATCCGCTGCGAACATGCTGCCTTTCGCCCTGGTACCGAGATCTTCCTGGGGAAGAGGTGTGGTCAGAGAGCTGCTCTATCTTGCCGGTATAATCAGCCCGTGGGGGATTATTACCAGCCAGTGCTTGATTACTGGGAAAATGAAAAAGTAGTGTAAATAATGATCTGCCTGGATTTTGATGCACGTACAATCTGGGCTTCATATTTTTCAATCAGACGTTGACTTCAAGGAGAATTTTGTATGAATGAGCCCCACAAGGTTGGGCCCACATGGCACTAGTTTGTGAAGCAACCAATAATCCTCTCGGGGAGACACTTCCCTGGTCAGAGTGCAACTTCTTGTTCCACAGGATGCCCGTGGGGCTTAGAGGGGTCCACAAGCCCTCGCCTTCCCAATCCATGTGCAAGGATCAGAGGTCCCGAGGCGTCCCACGATGACTGCTCCCATTGCACCTCTCTCTGCAGGACGCCTGCTGTCCAGCCACAGGTGCAAAGCCCCAGCTGGGCTCTGTGGGCAACAGAGCCTGGTGGTGCTCGGCAGGAGGGCGATAGCATGGGCTGCACGGTGGGGAGCAGCTGCATGTCTCTGGTTATTTCAGGCAGGCGAATTTGGTGCATCGAGCCTCTTGGTGTCCCCACCACAGCGTGCCCACCTTAACACTGAGCCTCTTCTCCCTGCACCTAACTGGTTAAAATTATTTTCTGCGTGCACCACTTACACTTCACCCTATTCCACACAGCGACAGGAAAGAGTAAGAAATAGTACGACTAAGAGTTGTCAATCAATATAATGTTGATTTATCCCTGCAGCAGTATCAGACTGCTTGTAGGGGGGTAGGACTGTTGCTTTTTACTGAATTCAATTTAAACTATAGCATAGGCACTAACAATGCCGTAGATACTACAAAGAGCAAAGCAGAAGCACGCACATCTGGTTTCTGTCTCAGTGGAGGTTATGCATTACAGTGATTGATGCACAGGGTCCAAATTTACTGATAAACTAATTGTATGATAAAGTAGTTTGTGGGGCTCTTAAATTCCCCCATTGCAATTGTAAGAGAAGCAATAAAAAAGTCAATATTAGAAAAGAATAAACTTCTTAAAAGGTCCACAGTTGGTCAATACACAAAAGGCACTTCAGCCTCCCCCCACAGCTGTATCTTTACACTCCCCGTTTCATTAACACAATATCTCAACCTGTTTTTCAAAGAGTAAAAGGTCAAGAAGCTGCAACTTGGACTCCCTCTCACTTGGTTGTCAGGAAATATAAACTAGTCCTGATTACACAAATGAGAATGATGTTGATGTGCTCGGGTTTTGACACTAGAGTATTTTTTCTATTAATAATTTTAATTGCCTGAGGTCAGTTCTTATATCACTACAAGTATTTTATGTTTAATTATGTTTATTCATGTTTCCTAGTTACCTATCTTTGCTATTTTTTCACATTAAGGGACTGGAAAGTTCATTGAAATAAACTTTTCCAACTCAAGCAATGCTAAGAATTGCAATGAGCTATAAACACGATTGGAGGTTGCAGGCGTATCGCGTTCATAAGACAGTGACTGAGCTGTGACGCCACTCTCTGATGATTCAGCGATCACAGCCCATGCCCCGGAGCCATTCATGCACCCTGCTGACACCACTGGGACCAGAAAACCCTCAGCACCCTTGGGGACCCAACCCCTCTCTGGGGATCCCATGTGTCACCCCACGTCCAGCCCTGTGGCTGTGGCCTGCCAGGTGGCCAGGCTGCCGTGCCCTCAACAGCTCTGGGTGCTCACTGTCAGCACCGATCGAAATTTCACCTTCGGTGAGCAACGTCCACGGAGAGGTGCTTCGGCCTCATTTTGGCAGGGAAAGCATTACAAGAAAGAGTGAAGGTGGGAATGCAAAATCTAAGATCTTTCATTAGATGCGGTTCTCAGGCTGTGTGTGTACAGGACAAAGCAGCGAAATCCACCCTTTCAATCTCTGGGACTGAAACCACAACATTTTTTCTGGAGAAAATATCACCTAATAGCTCGGCGCCGTCACCCTGCAGCTACAGCAAAAGCAAATTAAAAAAACTCCAACCAACAATTAGAGTAATTGGTCTCTTCTCATGTCTGCTAAAGGTATGCCAGTTTTCCATCATGCGGGGGATCTGTACCCTGGATCCTGTCCCATGCCTCCTAGTCAGGGATTTCAGGGCAATTTACACGCACGGAACTGCCGCAGCAACAAAGCTCTGTGGTAGGTGCAGATCAGCTCCTTGCCGACGAGGAAGTGCACGCGCCCGCCGTGCGGAGAGGCATGAAGCTGCTCATGACCGTACTTGCTGTGGAGCTCGCCCCTGCTGCACCCGTGCCTCGCCCCCCCGTGCAGGTGCCTCTGCTGGCATCAGTCGGCGCTGAGACTGAGAGCGAGTCACACGTGGTGGTTGGTGCACACGTGTGCCCCATCAGTGTGCCTCCTGGCCAGGCACAGCCACCCCAACAGTGGGACAGGAGTGGCATGAGGCAGGCTCCACGCTGGTGTGGGAAGGGGAAAGAGAACCTCCTCTGCCCCTGGAGGCCAGAAGCATGTGGTTCCTGGGGCTGGGGGAAACCAGAGCTGCGGGCAGTGAGACGAGATGGCCGGGGACGCTCCTGTGACAGAGCCGGCCACTGGAGCCCTGCGCTGGAAGGGGATCGGCAAGCGGGTGGTGTGCGTGTGGGTGAAAGGTGCTGGGATTGAGTCAGCTCTCCTTTCCTCGACGTACTCACTGTGCTTCAATTAGATGCAATGCAGCGGATTATTTTTAATATTTAAAGGGATCAGATTCCAGAGGTTTAATAAACTTAGCCAGGCACCTTGTCTGACCTGACTCCATCTACGTGCCTCACCAAACCCTACTCAGTCCATAACTCCGGAGAGCTTATTTTGGATACATCCTAAAAGTAAGCCAGCCCCAAAACCTCAGTGAAACCTCTGTGGCCACACTGCAAATGCCCCTTTGTGGTTACTTGGCTTTAGGCAGCAAATCTCTCCTCTGACATCAGGCCCCAGCTCGCCAGGTGTGGGCCGCACAGCTCTACTGCCCTGAGGATGATGCCCTTTAAAACAGGTTATCAAATTATTTCACCTAAGAAGCATCTCGAGAGGTAAAAATATTCTCCATGCTAACAAACAGAGCAGTAAAGAGAGAAGTAGCTGAGGAGCAGTAGACATTTTTACTAATCGTGAAGTGAAATTGTCAGCGCGGCAGCAGAACCCAGACCACATCACGTCCTCCTCCTCCCCCAGTCACCGCGACTTGTGGTTCACAACACAAACGCCGGATTAGTTGCATTAAAGCCAAAATTTCCCTTAACTAACGCATTTCATTTGTTTGCTGTCTTTTCTGTTTATTGAACACTTGGGATTGTTAATCTTCTGCTAATTTAATAACTGGAACCATGTGGCGTAGAAGCGTTGCCGCATTCCGCCTGGGAGATTAATGGCAGGGACGGTCGGCTGTGAAGGCCCGGCCGCGGGCGCTGGGCTGTTGGTGACGGGTGCCCAGAGGTGGGATAGGAGCACGGGACAGATGTGCAGCCTCTCCGGGTCTGAAAGTGCAGAAGTGCTAAAGCAGAAAACCAACGCAAATTTTTAAGCAGCGTTTAAATAACCTTCCCTGAGCCCACTGCCTCTTCTCAAACGGGAGGACGTGGCCTCCACAAGACCATGTCACCACCCCATGTGCAGGAGCAAAACCCAGCCCCTGCTCCGGCAGGACACCTGAGCCTGAGGTCCCATGCATTTTGGGTACAAGCTCATAAACATTATTAGCATTTATTTCCTGGACACTCTTAATTTTTTGTGGAGTTTATACAGTTGAAAAGCAAATGCTTGCAAAGGAGCGGTGCCTTTAAACACCACCTTGTTTTCCATTAGTTATCCTGTTTAATCAGCTCTAACTCGTTACAATCCAATGATGTCCTGCTACGGCCTTATTGTGCCTTTGGTTATTTGAATATAAACACCACTGAAGTCAGCAGGAATGCAAAGTGTGTAAATCAGTACGGAGCCCAGTGCTAGGTTTTAAGCAAGGATTCTGCAGTGAGGAATTTAAACCATTATTCTATATTTGTTACGTTTCTGTTTGATGCTTTACCCTGCTCCGTGCTCGGAGCAGAATCCGTTTCCCTTCCAGGCACGTATAGCGTGTTCCCCTTTGGTTTCCTAATTTGGGTTAGATCCCATCATATGAAAAATATACTCTGATATTGTACCTAGAGCACATTGATGAGGCCTAAAGAGCTCTTCTGTGATGGGAATTAAGATCAAAAAGGATACGGAATTTAAATATTCAACATTTTTTCTTGGATATGAAACACAGAAAAATTGTTTTGATGCAAAAGTCATTGCGACAGAATATGTTACTTAAACTCTGGGACCATATTAGGGTAAAATGGCTTTTTAGAAAGGAATTGCACTGACAGAAACTCCTTCATATGGAAATTATGACATTTTGTCTATTGCCTCTTACTAGAAATGTTTAAAAGATCTGTTAAAAATATTCTTTTAAGGAGCTGTATTGAGATAAAAGAAAATGAATAAGAACTGGTATAATCTAGGGGCTTGTTTCTGATTAGTTTCTTAACGTAGGCCCCGTTAACTGCCGGAAACCTGCAGTGGTTATCGGAGTTTGCGATGCACAATGACAACATGCTCATTTCACAGCTGGGTTTGCTGCCCTCTTGTCCAGACAGCCCCTGCCACATGGCTAGCTCGCCCCGGGAGATGCTGTGACCCAACACCAGCCTGCCAGGGATACATACAACCCTCTAACTTTCCTTTCCTACCCCATCCCTACCAAGAGACAGGGGTTGCCTCTTTACGGAAGGAGTCAAAGTCCCCCTGGCCCTTGTTCCCTGTCTGGGCTGTCACCCACGGCCACTGACAGCTCTGTAGCCAGACAGGAGAGGGAGAGGCTGCTGCGGGGCAGGAGGGCATTAACGCCCCCTGCAATTAGCGCCAGGAGCCAAAGACAACTGTGGGCTTCTTGGGAAGGGCTGGCCTGTAGGGCAGCCAGGGGGTCACACAGGTGGGCTCTGCTGCCATCCCAGCTTGAAAACCACATTGGAAATGCAAATTGAGGGAAATAAAGAGGCAAACAGATCCAGACGAGGCTCAGCACTGCGTCTGCATCATCCCCAGTACGTTCTGGGGGAACAGGCGCTGAAGCCTGCCCGACTCTCAGTTTCTGAGAGGGAACTGGCATCGCACACACATGCCTCGCGTTTACAGCCCTGGCAGAGGCGAGCTGGAAGCCGTGCTGCTAATCAGAGCCCCGGGCAGCTGTCACACAGAAGCAGCAGCTGGTGAAATGGCCTCTGGTGGTGGAGGAGGCGGCAGTACATCGCCTCGGTCCTGCCCTGCTGCTCTGGGGCATGCTGGCGTGCCAGGGGATGGGGCAAACCCAGCAGAAAACAAATGTGGAAAGTCCATCTTCTCCGTCTCTCCTCTGCCCTGAAGCGCGTGCCTCGTGAGAGCCTGAATTTCCGCCCCACTTTGTCTGGAAAATCCCTCTGGATAAACGATTATGACATTCTCACCATTTAAAATTAACTTTCTCGCTTTGCCTTAAAAAAAAGGCTCAGCCTTCTTGTCAGATATTTTGGTCGCTTTGGGCTCCCTAAAAATTGTGAGCTAGCAGAATTTTCCTTAGTGAATGCTGCAGGAGATCTTTGATGGGATGATAAAAATAACTATTTGGTGCCAAAGGCGATAGACTGGGGAACAAAAGCCTCTCTGAAGTCAGAGAAGCTGGGATCTTTGAAAGAGTTCAAAAAAAAAAAAAAAAAAAAAAGAAAAAAAAAAGCTAAGAACAGCAGTGGGTATCCTGGACTATGACTGTGGTTGGGCAGCTGACGAGTGAGTCTAGGTGAAGGATTTGGGAGCAGGCAAACAACAGGTGGTGGGCGGGAAGAGCAGGAGAATCAGATCTGCCTGGGGAATAGGTGGTGGATAGAGTGACGGATGGCTGAGGTAGCGGCAAGCACCAGGGGAAAGAGAAGAATCGGGTGCATCCACGATGAAATTCTTACCTCTCACACCACCCCGACCTTTGTGAGAGACTGAAGCACAGCAAGAAAAGCCAAGGAAAAAAAACTAGCCTTGAAGCATTAGTTCCCTTGGGAAAGGATGAGTGCGAAACATGTGGCAGATATTAGTCATGTCACTTAGAAAGGTGTTCAAATACCACGATGAAGGATGAGTGTGGTATAAGGACTTAGAATAACTTAGTTGGTAAACCAAATTTGGGACACAGAAAGAGACTGATATGGGAAATACTCTAAGATTCACTCCTTGTGTGGATGTTTTTCTATAGCCAATAGATACATTATTCATTTTTTCCCTTCTGATGCAATAAAATTTCAACAATAGCATAAGCGGTATCACACTTCAGGCTACAGCAAGGGGCATGCACAGAAGCAAAGGATGTTTGAGATACATTGTCATCCACTGGAAAATTCCAAAACAAGAATTTAGCCTCGCTTTAAAACTGTTAGGTCTTTTTTTTTTTCCTTGGCAAATTCTATTTTATCAGATATCTGTTTACAAAACTCAGCCAAATATCCTCTCAAATGGTTTTATAAACTTTCAACAGATGTGAATGAACATTTATTTGACAGAGCCAACTAACTACCTCGGCAGCTCCATTCTCTTGACCCCGTTCATGACTTTCACTGCATCCCATTCTCAGTAGAGTTGGTCAGTTTTCAAAAGGTATTTGCTGTCATTTTTTTTTTCCTTTTAGTTACCACCTGTTTGCCTGAAATCCATTGTCCTCATTATAAATTTAGTTTTGCATCTGAATATTATATCAAATGTCACTGTAAGGTTTTTGATGATAGTTTTATGGGGAAATATTGAAAGCCTCTTTGAACACAGCATCAAACAATATAGAACTGAGTTTGCATTGAAGGTTTTGGAAAAGAGATGATTTTGAAGCATCAGATGCTGTTGCAGATCTGTCTCATCAACATGTGGCTTTTTGTGGTTCCTTGGGGAAAAACTGAATGGGAGTTAAGTGATAAGTACAGAATGACCACTGGGCAACCATGTAACCTTCTTCCATTGCTGTTGTTTTAAAAAGTCAACTGCACAAAAGAATAAATACACCCAAAAGCAGGATCATGCCTGAAGTCAATATTTTGAAGTTTCCATAACTGCACACGTTTAGTGTCTCTAACAGAGAGATAACAACCTGCAAGAGTGAGTAGGTCAAGCTATACTGTTGTGTCCTACCCTATGCACTAACAGACCCCATCCATACAGTCTTCATCACCCTCTTTCCATTCACATTCATCTCTTTGAAAAAAAAAATAAAAAAATTCTACTTAAAAAGAATCTTGAAATATTTTTCCATCCATGGTATTTTTCATCTTTTTAGTGCTCAGATAAGAGTTTTGTAACACATCTGGATTGCTGATGAACAAACTGAGGCAAAAGAACTACAAAGATCTGTCACACAACACACAAGCTGTAGAGGAGCCAGATTTATGCTTCAAGTTAACAATGAAGCAGACAAGGAACCAGCCTGGCTGGCTTTCCCTCTAGCCTGTCTTTGAAGAGGATGCATGGAAATGCATATGAAACTCACATGAAGCAATCCCTCTGGACATCACCCATGTTCTTCTGTTCTGCTGAACAGACGAGAGAAGGGTTAAATCCTGAAGCATTCTCACTGCCAGGGTCCCTTCCTCCTCAACGTTCCTCTTTTTTTTTTTTTTTTTCCTTTTAAAGTGCTTCAGCTTGTGTGTTACAATTTGTTATAATAATGGAATCTAGTCAGAAGCTTGTGGCCCCATAAACTTTAGACATAATTTTAACTATGTCAACTTTAAAAAGTCAGTATCTGCCTCATCAAAGGGCAATCATGTCCAATGTGGGTGTCTGTGCCAATTGTGTTTTGAACTGCAGCAATAATCCAACCTAACCATGCGAATAGCTTTTCTACACCCACATTTCTTAATTATCATCATGAGACTGAGGTAGCTGAGACCAGATCTATAATGTTTTCTGGATGTCAAAATGCCCACACACCTTCTGCAATCCTTGTGCTACCCAGCCCCCTTTCATATTGCTTTTAGCTGGTCCATCTAATTATCTATTACCGTAACTGTTTAATGCATTTTTCATAAGCCCCACAAAGGATTGTCAGGAGGAAGGGGCTCTGTTTAAGAAAAAGGAAACAACTTGTCTGCCTAGACCGCCTTCACTGCACAACCCTATAAACATTTCAGGGGATGATAAGCCCCTCCTCACCCCTTTCAGAAAGGAACCATTATTTCTTACAACCAGGTGAGACCTATGCATCTAGAAGTCTCTGTATACACTGCATCCAGAAACAACACAATGTCTTCAGAGGTTTGTGGTCTACTTCCCATTTTGAAATAAATAAATTTGTTATTTTCACATGCGCGACAGTCAATAATGATCTGAAATGGCCAAGTAGTGGAAATGTTATGACTTAATGAACGCGTCGCGTAATCATTCTTGCCAAATGTCAAAATAAATTGGAGGCCAGCGTGTACGGTTTACGCTTGTTAAATTCGGGTTGTGCGTGCTATTTTGGGAAGAAAAACAAAGAGAGACCAGACCACTAAGAGGCGGGCGGAAGAGAAAGTATATATTTGGGCGCTTCTGGCAAGACCTCAGCCGATGACAGCCTCACCGTGCACACCGCCTGTGGGAGGCCCCGGGGAGCCACTTACCTGTGGAGGAGCAAGGGGAGTGCAGAGGCTGAGACCCCCAGCAAAGCCCCCGCCGAGAGGCTGGGCTGGAGGTGGGCTGTGGCTATTAGCCACTCTGAAAGGTGCATTTTGTAAGGAGACCATGAGAGTTTACGGGTATCCCATCACATCCAGCACCGGCACACACACACACATGGAGAAATGCAGGACTTGCCTGCCTCATGCGGAGAGTTTTCTGTTTGTCCGAGCAACAAGTACCTTGGAGGCTCCAGGTCTGGAAAGCGCCCTACAGCCAAGGGCCCAGCCCTTTGAACACTCAAGTGTGTCCCAGCTATCTGCCCTCTGAGGCTGCCTCAGGAAACCACCAATTAGGATTACGCGATAAGCAAAATTACTCCCATACTTATGTGATAGGAAAATAGGTCTCCAAAGCTACACGTTCAAAAGGAGATCAAAGCAATATTGTTCTTTTGTGGTTAGGTTTTGACTTACGTCTCGCCCCGTTGTGTACGTGTTCTAGCAGTAGTACCCAGAGGCCCCAGCCGTGTGTTTCTTACTCCACCACTACTTCCAAGGGAGGGAGTGCCGCCAGGGTGCCGGTATTTCTTACTGCCCTCATGAAAGGCACGGATACACATATGTGGCTTTCGTTTATTTTGTTTCATGACACAGGGAAGGGGGAGAAATCCTTTTCATACACCTACATCTATCACATAGCAACTAAGAATAGAAGCAATATTGAGACAGATGGAAATGTTAACAGTGACAGCTCACAAGCACGAATCACACATTTGTGAAATAATGAAATGGGTGGGCAGTTGTTATATGAACTCTATGTCAGTCGTTATGTTTTCCTGGCTATAATTTTGCAAGAGTATGTCTCAGAGATATTTTCAGGGAATGGGAGAAGTCAGTGCCCCGCGTTGCACTGCACCTTGCCTGTGCGTGGGTGCCGGGATCACCAAAGCTGCTGGGTGGTTTGCACACTGAGCAGCTCGTCACGAGCCTCAGGACGTCCCATCACATCTCCCTGCCAGGGCACTTCAGCATTCCCAACAATGAGGTGGGAGAGAGGCAGAAAAGAAGCGCAAAAATATTTGGAAACCCACATGTAAGGGAAACACGGGCCGCTCAGATTTGTTTAAAACCCTTACTGCCAGGCATAGAAGTATTTCATGTTTATGTATCATCTGCCCATAATCTGTGGTCCCTATTGCTAGTTGGACTCACCAACCATGAATGGCAAGAAGCATGGCGAAGCCAGACCTACTTTCCTCAGATCCTTCTTTCTAGCTCTTTATGCCCCAACAGCCATTGTCCCCATTTTAAGGGCCACTTGGACGAGCCTGTTTTTGTTAGCCCCAGTTTCCAAGCCTCCATCCAAGGTTTTTTTTCCACAAATGAAAGAAATGCTTCATTCTCCATCTAATGTTAGCCCAAAGGGAAGGAAGCTGTGAAAGCGCCTCTCCATACGTCTTTCAGCTTGTGCTACCTGCCTGTTTGCCAAGTCTGAAGGAACCTGCTGATTTTCAGAGAGGTACTGTTCCTTACACAAGATGCTGTTTACAGCACTTGAAATTACTATTTTTTGCTAGACGAATGAACTAGATCTCCTGAAACCTTATGGATGCTCTTTTTGTTTGTGTACCTGATTAAAAAAATTCTAGCAGCTACATCTTAGAGTGCTCAGTGGTGATTTACTACAGTGATTCATGGTAAGACTTACAGCACTGAGCAAAATCTCTCCCTAGGGATTCATCCACCTTTCCAGAATTTCTCGTGGCTGGGCAATCGTATGCCACCGTATTTAGGAAGCAGAGCATGGTTACTAAATGGCAGCCAGCCTGCATTTTCTTTGGTCATTTCTGAGAGCTCGACAATATTGGTGTGCTGAAGAAACAAAATAGAGGACTCGCTGTGCAAAGTCAAATCCAGCCACCTCAGATCGATGAAACGCTACACAATCCTGCAGGCCTGTCAGAGAAGGCCTCTAGAAATAAGCAGTGGGAACTGTCAGATCATTTGAAATTAGAAAATTGTTGAAGTACTCTGAAAATCAAGTGGTTATGCAAATGGAGAGGTACAGAGAATGAAGAACTTTGGGAAAGATCAGGCCTATGTCAAATGCCACGTAGAAAAACATCTCACGCTGGACACAGACACCTGAGAGTCACCAAACCACTGAAAACAACACTTGTGGCATCAGGTAAAATAAACAGAGAACCATTGAAAAGGAGAAAGACAGGCTGCCACGTCAAAGCTTTGCAGGACGGAGAGGTACTCAGAGGAGATCGGACATTTTACAATATCATAACCATAAGAGACAAACGGCGGTGACGAACCATCACCAAATGGGTGACAGCTCCTGGAGAAATACTAGGTACTAAAATCGATAAAGCTACTTGCAGATTAAGGTATGAGTCACTGCGAGCAAATGTGACCAAATACGGCCCCGTGTCATTTGTTAGCGGCTGGCCGTCCCATTCGTCTCCGCAGAGAGCGATCGGAGCTGGGCACAAACAAGGCGGCGGAGGCAGGAGGGGCAATATCAGAACCCAGAGGTTTTCAGAGCTGGTGACAAAGTAATGGGTGTAAAATTAAAGTGGATGAAGACATACAAGATTATCCCCGGAGTGGGAAATTCACATAAACAGAAGCTCCTTGGCAACCTCCTCTGTACCAGAGCCGTGTATTTTGGGGACTGGACGGCCTTGGGTAAGGCTCACGGCCACCAGACCCCAGTACGTGCGTTCAGGCACTAGTGGCACCACCTGGCTCCTTCCCAAGCGAAAACAGGTCAGAGGACGTTTGGGTACGAATGTAGTAACACGGGGACCGCAAAGGAGGTGCGTTTGAGTGCGCTGCAGCCTGCCGACGACAGACACTCCCGAGGCCGGCCTCTTCTCGACGAGTTCCTCCTCGCCTCGGAGCTGCCGAGAAACGCCTCCCATCGCGCCTAGCCCGGGCATCCCGGCAAACGCAAGTTTTCAAAGTGGAAACGGAAAAATACACCGCTCCTGCGCCCGCCCCTGCCCGGCCCAGGGCCCTTTTCCTCCGCGGGCAGCGAGCCCCCCGCCCCGCGCAGCCCCCCGGGGCCGTCCCGCAGCATCTCCATTTTGGCTGGGCTCGGGGGGTGGGGGGGGGGCATCCCCGGCCCACGCAGGACGGTGCCCACGGGGGGGGGTGGGAGGCGGTCGCCGTGACAACGGCGCCGCGGGGGGGCGCGGGGGGAAGCCCCCGGGTGCGCAGCGGGGATGCCGCCCCCTCCCCGCCTGCCGGGGGGTTCCCTCCTCGGCGCCGCTACGTGCGAGCCGGAGCGGGAGCCCGGCGGGAGGCGGGGGCGGCGGGGCCGCGGGATCCTCCCTCCCTCCCTGCCTTCTTTCCTCCCTCCTTCCTTCCATCCATCCCTCCTTCCTTCCATCCAGCGCTGCCTCCTCCCCGGCGGGGCCCGGCGCCGCAGCGGGGCTGTGCCGCAGGGAGCGCCCCCGCCGTGCCCGGGAGGGGGGCGCGGCCCGGCCCGGCCGCCCCTCGGGGCCAGGAGGGGGGCACGGGGCCGGGGTCTCCCCGCCGAGGCAGTGCGGCTCGGCTCGGAGCCCCCCCCCCCCCTTTCCTCCGCGGGAGGAACCCCCCAAAAAAAACACCCCCGGGTTTGGTGGGGGTGGCTGGGGGGGGCGGGGGGGGTGAATCAATGCACGGGCTCCGCGCACAGCCGGAGACCCCCGGAGCTGGTCTACCTGCGAGCACTGCCGCTACCGCCGCTGCTCCGCCAAACTGCTGACTTTCCAGAGCTTATTTTTAGCCCGGAGACTAAATATTATTAGCTACATTTCTACGTAGGAAGGGGGGGGGGGGGGAGACTAGAGAGAGGGAGACGAGCAGAAAGCTTATCCGAGCGATCTCCAGGTGGGGGGGCTGCGTTTGGGTTTCAGGCTTGTCAAACACCTTCCCCCCCACCCCCCCTTTTAATTATAGCAAAGTAGCTGCGGATATTGGATCATCAGCAATACATGCACGGCGCTCCCGTTCCGTCGTAGCTCGCACACACAGAGGGGCCATCAGCGATCCCTCAAGCTGGGGACCGGCTCATCTCCATGTAGGTAAAGATCAGCTGCGTCTCTTTATCTATGCGAGATCAGCTGTGCACAGTGCCAGCTAGAGCTCAGCTGCATCTCTTTAGCTATGCAAAAGCAACTTCCATCCCCGGCTAGGGAAAAATCCGTCGCATCTGCTTATCTAGGTAAAGATCGGTTGCATCTCTGCCCAAAGCATGCACACGCACATCGAGATACGAGATTCCCAGATTAAATCAGGCACAACTTAACTCCAGTCGTAGTGAAATCTCATCAAGCTGCTCCTACCTCCGCTAGCCTCCACACACCGCCCAGCCACAAAGGTACCAAAACTCGGCAAAGAGCAGGAACCCATCCCCACGGCACCGAGACGGGGGCAGCAGGCAGAGGGGTGCCGCCGGGGGATCACCCTCCCGCTTACCTTAGTCACAGCTAACACCACAAGCAGTGGCTAGATCGTGGCGATAAACACTCGCATTTCCCAAACTTGACACCGTCAAACCAACCCCCGGAGCTTGCAAGACTCTTTTTTTTTTTTTCTTTCTTTCTTTTTTTTTTTTTTTTTCTCTTCCTCCTTTTCCTATTCCAGCCCGCACCGCTAGGAATTCAACTTCGCCCAGCTCCAGCGGGGCGAGAGGGCGGCGGGCGGGGAGGGGAGGGGATGGGATGGGATGGGAAGGACGGGAAGGAGGGGTGAGGAGCGGGGGGGTCGCTACCGGCTGCCCGCGGCTCCCCGAGCCCGCCGGGGCGCGGGGCCTCCCCCGCCGCCTCTGTCCAGGGTGCTGCCCCGCCGCCGCCGGCCCCGCGCCGCTGCGCGCCCCCTGCGCGCCCCGGCCGCTCCTCGCCGCCGTGCCCGTCACGTGAAGCGCACGGCGCTGCGCGGCCTCTGCGCGCCCCCTGCGCGCCCCGGCCCCCGCCCGGCACGGCACAGCCCGGCCCGGCCCGGCCCGGCTCGGGGCTACGGCCCGGCCCCCGGCCCGCCCGGGGACAGCCGTCGGCAGCGGGTGGCGGCTCCGCGCCGCTCCCCGGCGGCTCCAAGTTTCTCCGAGGCGGGGATCCCGGCGCAGCCCCGCAGCGGAGCGTTCCGGGGAAAGTTGCGCTGCCCGCACCGCCGTGCTGCCGGCCGCCGCGGGTCCCGTCCTCCGGCACGCCAAGTGCCAGACAGCCCAGCCCGTGGTACCAGATCCTGTCGTTAAGCAACATCGCAAGCCTTTTATTTTTTTTATTTTTTTTTTTTTTCCCCCGTCTTCCCAGTTACAAAAATAGGCTTTTTATTGGTACTCACCATTGTTTCTTTGCTGTCCTGGAGACAGAAGTGTCTTAAAATCCAGTCTCCCCAACAGATGCTGGAAGGTAATGTGTCTTGTTTGAAGTCATCATGTGAGAACTTCTGCTTTGCTCAGTGGATCGCCCACCACTTGGTGTGACTTATGAATCTAATAACCCTTTGCAATATCCGCAAGCTTCAACTCTCCGCCACCTTGGTGCCTACAGAAGACAGAAAGCGGCTGGCAGGGAGTTTTAAGAACCTATAGACGTACGCAAACGCCTTAGCTCAGAGTCACGTTTCCCTCCGAGTTCTTACGTGATCCCAATGAACGAGAGGGGTTACCGGCTGCCGCCGCGGAACGTGACCGCCGCCCCCCGCACGCCGGAGCGGGACGCCAAGTTCCCGGGGAGAGCCCGGCCCGGCCCGGCCCCGCTCCCCGCCCGCACCCGGGGCCGGGCGGCACGGAGCCGGCAGGTGAGTACCCATCGGGCGGCCCCGGGGCTCGCTCGCCCTCGCGGGAAGAGCTCCAGGGACTTGTTGCACGCCGCCAGAGGAGGCGGCTCGCTGCCCCGACCGGCTCCCTCGGAGCCCCCGGCCGGCCCCCGCCGCACCGAGCCCCCTCCTCGCCACCCCCCGACCCCGGGAGGGCTGCGGGTCCCGCTGTCGCCGCGCTCTCGCCCCCCCCCGTTTTGTCCCCGGGTCCCCCCTCTCCACGGCCAGCCGAGGCTGGGGGCGACACCGGCCCGCCCGCCCTCGACTTCGGAGGCGGCCTGCGGCCCCGGCAAAGTTTGTGGGGGCTGCCGGCGGTACCGGGGGGAAGGCGGAGGCAGGAGCCCCTCGCCCGGTGCCGCTCCCTCCCTGGCGGCTGCTCCCCGGGCGCTGCGGGGCGTTCCCCCGGCGGAGCCTGTGCTGTGCCCCCCCAGCCCGAGCCCCGGGTACCTCCGCCCGGGAGCCAAAGCCAGCAGCCTCCTCCATGACAACCACTTATGTTGATCCATGCAATAACCAGCAGATGCTGCCCTAAGACTGGTACAGCTGGTACTTTCCTGCCTCGGCCGTCCTGGGGGCAAGGTGCGAGAAGGCACGTCGAGGGGGCTCCGGCCAACCTGCCCAGAAGAGGACCGCTGACCCCCTTCGTCAGCATCACAAGCTGCCCGCGTGGTGTGCAACAGGCAGAGCTGCTCCCAAAGGCTGCTGCTGATGTAAGGCTGCACCCAGTAGCTTACCCCCTCGCTTGTCACCCAAGACCCATCCTTAAGTATTGATCTTCAGCCAGGGAACTGAACTTTCCACCATTGGAAGCACTGATGGTGTTAGTACCAGTGGTGAACACCACTTTCTAAATACCACTTAAAACACCCCACAAGTGTTTCAACAAAGAGGGACTGCATCAGACCACAGACCATGCCTTCTCCCAGCCTTCTAAGCCAACAGCTGCCACCTCTCCCTCTTGGGAGGAGAACAACTACGGTGAGGTCTGCTTTGGACAGAAAGTCACACAAGTACACATCTGAGCCCTAAAAGTTTCTGACTGCAAGGAATTCTCAGCAGTTTGGGTAGAGACAGCTCAATAAAGAAGTAGTACAATTAAAAGAAACAAACAATTCTGCATGCGTACTTCAAAACTCAAGAAATGTAGTCTTTGATCCAGAAAGTCGGTCTAGCTGTATCATTTGTAACAAAGTAGTCTATCTGTTCCTCCCCTACTTCTCACCTCATTAACTTCCAGATATTTTCACTTTCTGACAAAGTTCTCAGTCATTAAGGATGTCCAGAAGGAAACTTTGCTGGATCACAGTAGTATAATGATTTATTAATATTCAACTTACTAAAAACTTCCATAGAAGGTTTTCTAAGAAGGACCCACAGCAAGAACAGGACACACAGTCAGTTCAGGCTGGTATAGTAGCCTAGTCCAGAGCAAATGGATGAGCTTTACCAAGGCTACTAAGGTAGGGCTATGCTGACAGAACAACAAGCAAAAATACCCATTTAGAGAGCTATCTCAAAATGCTTCTGGGGAACTATTCTGCTTAAGATTATCCAACCCCACCCCACCCACTTCACTGGAATAGGCAACAGCTGATAACCCATCCCACGGTCATCAGGCCCAATTAAGCATGTGTTTGCTGAAGGGAGATTTTGCTCTACATTGCCTCAATCATGGCAGTCTGAAGTAATTCATGAAAAAAACAAGCACAGTAATCAAGACAGTAGAGATATGGAGTATGGACCAAAATGTCATGGGTGGGGTGATGTGGGATGCCAAAAAGCAAAGCTTCTTGGCAGAAGAGGAGGAGGAGGTAGACAGAGCAGTCACAGTCCCCACACAGACCCTCACTAGTGACAGAACAGCCCACGTTGCTCTGAGGGACCAGAGCCAAAGACAGGACATGAGTGAATGCATAACAGTGGTGGAGAAGGATCCCTGGCAGGCAGCTCAGAGAGACTCCTGCAAGAAAGGAATGAGGAAAGGGGCTGAGACAGAATTAAATCCAGCTGCCTATCGAGTTTCCAGCCATTTCCTCTCCCTATGTCCCGTTCCTGACTGGTTGTTACCTCCAAGAGAATAGATCCTGAGGCCACGGGACACCCAGCCACAAAAACATACTTGATGGGAGTACATGTGGAGGATTATTTTTTTTTTCCTTCATATTATCACAGGGATAAACAATTAATCTAAGTTACTCGTTTGGCAAGTCATAACTCTTGAGTAAAAGTCAGCACTAGTGCGAAGAGTTTAGTCCATCATTTAAGACTAATAATCAGGTGATCTGCTTACAGGGTGTTGAAACAGGATAGCTGTTAGCCCTTGCCAGAATTGTACGACACAGCATTTGCTCTATTCAGGTAGTTCATACATATAAGGCAATGTACATCTCTTGTTCCAAGTGTGTTTATCTTGGATTTACATTGTTACCAGATGAAGTATACAGCTGTTGGACCTGACTTCAGTGGGACTACTCATATGTAAATAGTGACAAAAGTGTTTAGCAGATGAGGCCTAATTAAGCAGGAATCAGTCATACATTTTCCCCTCTCTCAGACAAAAGAATGTGAAGAATACTGCAGGAGCATTGCTAGAAAGTCATGGTGCCTTGAACCAACCTGCCAAACACACCGAAATCCTAAGTGAGCTGCAAATGTGCCTTCCCTGGCTGTGAGCATCAGGCAAAAGCAGCAAGCTATTTGTTGGCTTTGTCACATACTTGAAAGACTACCACACCATGCAGATGACTACCCTGCTAGGCACGCGCTGGAAGACACCTTGCATCCATTCTGCACATGCTGCTCCCTGCTCGCTTATACATCACCCAAAAACCACCTGGAACACTGGGGCTGGCGATCTGGGCAGAACCAGGCGATAACAGCATCTGTCAGCTTTATGGAGACGCTTCTGAAAGGAGAGCTACGTTGCATCATCACTGGTGTGAAGCGTGGCTGCCAGCTCCTCTACATGCCAGCAAACTGAAGGCACGTTTGAAAGAAAGGTCCCCCGGGGTCATGGCGTGCACATTTGGCTGGTAACCTCCTGCTGCTTCAACAGGCAGGTTTGGCACCCACCCTGCTGCTGCCCCGAGGGTAAATGCCATCCTGCCAGAACGCTTTTAGGGTAGCCTCCCATAAAGTGTTGATCTGTGCCTGATCTCCTCCTTCTGCAGATTATCCTGGTCTGATATCTCCAGCTTTTCCACGATCTTCGTGCTGCAAGCATTAGCAGCCGCTACCTCCTCCCTCCCTGGAATAGTTTCCCTTTCTTCCTGAGCCTACTCGTCTTCAAACCGCTCCCAATTGCGTATTTTCCGTGCTGGTAACATGCAGATGAACATCGTAGTCATGATCCCACTCAGATACTAAACAAGCCTCCCACCAATGCTTAGTCCTCCTTTAAAGCACCAGAACATTTCAGCTTGCTTTCCGTCTCCTCAAAATACCAGGAAATACTATGGAGTAGGCAGGCTGCGGTGGGTGCGTTTGCTGTGTTTTCACCTCAAGGAGCACGCTGCACCAGCGGGCTCCTCCAAACATGCCTTGGTGGGGGCGATGGCCTCTCCTGCTCATCACCCCGTGCCAGCGCCTTAGGGAGGCATTTCACACCTTCATTTCTTTGAAAAAAATCACAAATTTTGCCGAGCTCACCTTCACGCTCAGTAAAACCAGGAGAGAGGGGAAGAGCTCCCGCTGGCTAGAGCTCAGCACCGCCAGGGAAGCCGGGACTGATGTGAGATGGGGGTAACATCAGGTTCCTGTCCCCACGGGTGGTTGGGGCCAAGACCTGGAGGCAGGCACCTCGGGCACTGCACCCACGCTGCGGGGACAGCAGCGAAGGCTGCAGCAGGAGGAGGCACGGCTGAGGGGACAGCGGGGACACCAGCCTTGTGCCAGCCACCGGTCTGCTCGTGCTGGGGAAATCCTTCAGTTTACACTTTCATCTGGCTCTGGGCCCCCACCCCCCACTGCTCCTGTTGCACGACAGGACCGCAGACAGGTCTGAGGAACCTGCCTGAGAGCTTTACGTGAGATACTTATTCATCATCAGCCACTGCAGAAAGTTTTGCTCAAACCCCTTCTGTTATCAATGGAAGAGGCGTGATTTGGGAGAACTTCTCAGATTAAATGTCCTTGCTTTGTTTTCTTCAGACTACCTCTGATGCAAATGTAGTTCGGACTATATCTCATCTGCTTGTGTGGCACTCACTTAGGTGAGCTGCAAAAGACAGGAGATGAGATAAATGTAATGGAAACTATTGGCCCATGTAAGTTCTCCTGGATGACCTGAGCAAAATGAGCCACCGGGTATCTCTTACTAGAATAAAACCAGAGATAGGGAGAGAAATCAGAACCTGGAGAAAAAAGAAACATGACAGCCGTAATCTGTTACTATTGCAACCTGATTACTGGGTGCTTTGACATGGTGGGGGACCCTTTCCTGCAGCAATAAAGAATACGTCTTGCTTCTTGTAACCACAGGGGAAGCATCTGTGGACAAGTTAGCATTTAAACCGACTCCTTCTTCAGTTTCCTTTAAAAAGAGCAAACATATACGATAAATGTGGGGAAAATAATTTTTTAAAAAAAGCTACACCAGCACCTTGTCACATTCTGAAATGCTGTTCAGTGCAGCCCTGAGTCAGGAGAGAATTCCAGCACTTCCAGTACAGAAATGCCCTTACCGAACCAAGGGGGATTAGTCTTAATTGTACTCATGAGTAAAAAGTAAACACATACTTTAGTTCCTTTCTAAGTTAATGTTTAAAAGGAAACTATCTCCAAACCATATTAATCTACTTCTTTACAGCCAAATACCCCATCGACTTCAATGGGAGTTCTCAGCCACAGCTGTGTATTTGAACCGCCTTGAGCATGATGGAAACGTGTTATTGTTAAGAGCAAAATATCTGCTGAAGAAATTATACATGGAGTTAGCAGACAGCACCAGGAATTAGGTGCGTATCGTGCAAGAATGATTGAGGAATGCTGGAGAGTTCTGAGTAAGGGCGACCCTTGACTTTGTCTCTGCATTTATATGATGAACTCTTTCAAATATAGCTCTGTTCCCTTTAACTCCTCTGCATAGAAAGGGGAGAAGTGAGATGATGACAGGACGAGGGGAACAAGGAAACAGTAATGTAGGAGAAAAGCACTCTAAAGGACAGTAGAAATACAGAGAAGCTGTTATGAGGCTACCACTGAACTAAGGGTAATTAGTAAGATAATAACCTCCATCCAGGCTCTTGCACTGAGTTAACTGAAAAACCATCCCCACACTGACTCTGTCTGCAACTGACCTGTATATCTTTATCCTGCCATTTTCTGACTAAAATGACAAACAAATTCTCCCATGAGATGGTATTCACAACAGTCAGGAAATAGTGTTAATGCTGACCTAAATAAATAAAGCTTCTCCTACATAAGAATTCCTGCAAGGATCCTTTAACACAAGGTACATTTACTGTAAAATGCACACAAAACCCCATGGGGCAAATCACCTGCTAGACACCATGGTCTCTCTGTCTGCCTTTGGCAGGCAGGGCTGGGAACTAGCAATACGCTGCTGAAGAAGCAGGGGTACTTGGGTGAGACTCCCGAGACCAAATCAGAAGCTCACAGATCCTGCTGGCAGACCTTACAGTCAGAGCATGGGTGAATTTTCACAGGAAAAAAAAAAAAAATTATATTATTTTGCAGAGCTGTGTGCCTGGGTTTGATCTAAAGGGTGTTGGCACACACACAGCTTCGAGGACATGCACATGCGTTGTCTTTCGAGGATTTGCACGATGCTTTCTGCCTCGCGTGGCGCTGTTCACGCCTGCCTAACTTCTTCCTAGGATCGTTCATTACTGTAGAGGACAGCAAGTACATGCTAAACACAGTACATATCTTATATGCACTATTTATTGAGGTGAATTTTGTCTGTTGTTCTTTATCAACGTGAAGCAGTAGAGCTGAGGTCTGAACTCTCTTTCCAAAAGCAAGCTGCCCAAAGGCAGAGGCAAGCCTAAGGGAAGATTTTGTGCAGGCTTACTTAAAATTTTATTGTAAAGGCATCAAAGCCGGCGGTGTTACAGGTTGCTGGTAAAAATGCTATTGCTACTCCTACCTTCTATTTGCATCGCACATTTGAAGTTGGTTTTGTTCCCTTTGCAGCCCACGTCCTGCTGCAGCACCCTGCCTTTTGCTCTACCTGCTCACCTGTCAGGAAGGTGGGCTGCCAGCAAAGCCTGCGCTGGGTGGCAGTTAGCACCTCGTCTGTTCCAGCAGGTATGACACAACTGGCTTTTGCTTTTCTGACACTAAGAGCTAGACTGGCAAAAAAAAAAAAAAGTGCCATTATTCCACTGAGCGTCCCCTGTGAGGGTGCCTGCTTGCCTTAAAGATGCTCTTCTGCATGGGCTGTGAGTCAATGCCTTCCACACCACACAGCAAGCCTTTGGGTGTGCGGGTGTCACTGTGAATCAATCCACTTCAGCCACGTAAGTCCTTTCTGCCTTTCATCACCTCTACTGGAGTTGAATTAAATACAATCTACACCTTTTCCCTCCCACTTTCATTTATGATGCACTCTCCTATTCTAATTGCTCCTCATAGGAGCAGCAGTAACTTTTGTTTGTGACCCAGGGAACTCTACTGAATAGGTATATCCAGAAGTGTTTCTAACACTGAACAGCACACAAACTGCATGATTACTTTTAGTGTCTCTCATTGAACAGAAAGTATTTTAATAACCTGAAAGACTCTTCAGTGAACAGTGCTGGATCTGCGCAATTTATAGCATATTTAAATATTTTTACATTGGTACCTAAGATTGAATTCCAATATTTTTCTTTTGTATCTCTGAGCATTTTAATACACTTCTGGGAACACTTACCTTTTATGATGAAAACAATATTTTCTAACATAAAGTGGTGATTTCAGCTTAAGTGCAACCATATGTATCTTAGGGCAAGGGCTTTTGGTTCTAAATAACTGCTTAATGTTAGGGATCTTTCATAATGGAAATGTCACAAACTACCATATACTAGCTTTCTTGAAGAAACAAAGATAAAATGCAGAACAACACAGCTCCTATAGTTAAGAATAAATACTTTGAAGCACAACTGTAAATTGTGATTTTTCAGTGAAAATTGCATAACTACAGAGATATGGGAAAAAGGGAAAACCACAAATCTGCTGGATGTAATGAGGGTGTTTCTCTTGGTATGGGCTAGATCACATCCTACTGTAGTTTACCGATCTGATTACTGGTGGGCAATCACACTGCTAAGCCTATTTCCACAAAACTATGCAAATAACTTATCCCTGTGTCTGTACAGCATACACTCCTCATCAGTTTAGAATATCACATCCAATTATTGGATTTCATGCAAAGATCTCAGGTCTTTCATAAATGCAAACTGATCATTACAGTTTTGAAGGACATTTTTGTGTCCATTTTACAAAAAGAAAAACTGAGGCAGAGAACATTTAAACTGCCAGTAAATGGCTCCGATATTGCAGCTCACTCCCTGAGCAGTTTGCCCACAATAATAATGCCGGTCAAGGTTTGGCAGTCCCGACACTTTTTTCTAAGAAGTATATAATGACTCTTCCTCTGTACCCACTGGGTATATCACTTGACACTGGGAAGAGATCCATGGAAAAGTATTTGTATCATAACATCAAGGATATGTAGTCGTTCCTACTGCCTATCTGCAAAACACTGGCAAGGAGCAATTATTAATCTAGGGCTATAACAGTGCTCGTTGTTCAACTCGTACGTAAATCAGAAGGAGAAGCAGAGCTTTGGCAGAGAGCAGTGACCAGATATTCCAGCTTGCTTTAAGTCCTCTTGGACTTGCACCACCCACCCTAGGGGTTTACCCACAGGTTACAGCGCACTTCTTGTGCTCATGGCTGGGGTGCTCATGCTCCTTGCCCCGTGCCTGCTCTCTGCCCACAGCCCATGCCCTTCGAGGCATCGTCTGCAGTGCCCAAGCCCAGCCGTGCTGTGGACGCATCCTTCATCCCCCACGGTGCCTCACCTGCACGCCCTGCCAGCCTTCCCTCGGCCATCAGGCTTTTAATCCGTCAGCACTTGGGACAAAGAGCGGGCCTGGAGAGCTGATGATATATGTCGATGTTTTCCCATCTCTTATTGGTGACTCATTTTTTCGTGGAGCCTGTTTTCCAGTGTGAGAAGGTAACCCAGATAGTACCAGGGAAGGGAGGTGTGAAGATTCAGATAAGTACAATAAAGATCACTTCAAATTATTTCTCAGGAAAACTCCAGATGACTATCATTATTAGTAATTTCAGTCTCTGAGGTCTGCTCAGTTGCGTGAGACTGAACTGAAACTTGGCCTAAGGTTTCCCTGCCTTTCAGTGGGTCTGATTGCTGTCTGAAAGATACAGTTGCCGTGAAGATGCTGTCTCTCATAATCTCACATTTATCTTATTCTCAAGTTTCTCACAAATCTTTCGACATGCCATGTTTAAGAGTAATCCCTAGTAAATCTAAAGTACGTGGCTGAACTCTGGAGGAAAAATCTGGGAGCAAAATCTAGAATGAAAACTGTAGGCTGAAAAACAAATGATTAATCGCGAGTAAGTAGGTAAGAAGAAAGTCATAGAATACCAGTACTTTTCAATTATTTAAACTTAATCAGCAGCATATAAATCACCTGATCCTAATGTGACACCTTCCTTCACCACCCAGCCTCTTTCAAAAATATATTTTGGGTATTGGCCTAACGTATCTTCTCAAAGAGTAGAGAAACACAACAACAAGGGTAAGACGAAATGATTCAAACAACCGCTGCATGGTTAATTAACAACATAAAGCCACCGAAAAAGCCTTGAATGTGATTTGAGAAGTGCAGGCTGAGTTCTGAGCTGCTCTGGATTGACACAGCTGTGTGGCTTCATGGGGCTGAGCCAAGTGGCACCGGGCTGGGATCTGTCTGCCCTGCCTTGCTCTTCTCACAGGCACAGCGGAGAAGCAAAGGCAACTAAAACTGTTCAAGCCACTCCAGCCATTACTTGTCTGCACTGATAACTAAATGATGCTAATTGAATAATACTAGTTGCACCTCATCCTTCATTATGGCAAAGGGTTTCTACCATTGAGAGCCACTAGTAGAGCTTATTTCCTGCCACATACGTTTACCAGTACAAACAGCCCCAAAGTGCCGACAGATAACCAGCTCTGAAGTCCAGCAGCACCGAGGTCCATTCCTACGTACAGCCACATGCAGCAGATAAATGCAGGGGGGGGAGGCTCTGTGGCTGGCCCTCCGTGCACCCTGCGGGGGGCACGGCTTGCTGTTCCTCAGCAGCTGCCTGCGTGCCCCCAGGAGCAAGTGGCACATGTGGCCCTCGTCCTGTGGGGGCTGGCTGGCCCCAGCAGCATGGGGTCAGGCCAGGGGACAGCGGCAAGTGCTGTGACACTCGCTGCAGCACCTCCTGGGGAGAGGCAGGGGCCACCAGCACACTGGAGGTTGGGCACCTCGGGTACATCTGGACCGCAGGTGAGAGCAGGCGTCTCCAGGTGCTGCCTGTGGCACAGAACGGAATTCTTGGGAAGAGATTGAAATCAGAGCCTCTCGCTTGGATCCCAGCCCTCCCAACCCATATCTCCTCCCACAGCGGTTGAGGCTGGTATTGAGACGAGACTTTCCAGGCTTACCTCACGGAGAGGCGGCCGTGCTCCAGCGAGCGCTGCCACACGCTCACAGGAGGGCAGCAGGCAGGGCACGGCTCCTGTCACCACCCCGCGTCCCCACCAGTGCCAGGGATGCTGGGCCGTGCTGTTGCAGGGGTAGAGGAAAGGACGGGTTAGCACCTGAGGGGATGGCAGGGCAGCTCTGGCTTGGAGGTCTGTGGCAACACAAACCAGGAGGATTACGTCCCAGTGTGAAAAGCCAGACATCATGCTGGCCTGCTGCTTCCAACCCCCCAGTACACACAAAATGTACTGGAATAACACATTTATATGCACCCATAAGCATTTATATGCATGCTAAAACTGGTTACAAAACACATGAGAAGTATGATGATATTGGGAATAAAAACTACAGATTACAGAATGGCTGAGGGCAACAGCGCGTGTTCTTGCTCAGCTCCCCATTTCCTATAAGTTAAAGAGGGATACCTGAAACCCACGTACTGGAGAAGTGCTAGCAGGGGTGATACAGTGAGAACGTGGCTGGGAAGATCATTTGGTATGAGATAGGCTGGAAAAAGTCAGGAGAACTTCACATCCCTGACACGCTCTCTTATGGATCTGATCCCTTCACATGTGTGGCTCTCACTGGGTTACAGGAGTAAGCAAGACCATGAGAGAAGGGCCTGAGACAAACACCTTGACAGTATTTTAGTTCACTCCTAGCAGAAGCAAAGCAACATCCAAAAAAAAAAAATAAAAAATGAAGTTGATAGCAACAATTTTAAGACATGATCATTATTTCCCACAAGTCATTTATGGCTAGATTTGTAAAGGTCTTCTCACGTTGCCATTGCAGTGTGCATTGTCCATGACAGTGGTTAAGTACAAAGCAGTTACAGTGCTTCTTTCTGTAAACCTAGAGCAGTGCAGGATGTAAGAGCCACCACACCTGTGTGAACCTGACAGCCCCTCACCTTCCCCTCCTACACACACACAGCCCGTGGGAGGACGCGGGTGCCAGTGAGAGGCAGGGACAAGCAACACAAGCCTGGACAGCTCATGAAAACTCTACTCCAAAACCAACCCATGCCCAACAAGTTCCCCAACAAGCCACCTCTGAGAAGACACAAGGAAATCCACGAGCTCCTTACCTCACAGAGGTGCTGGGTGGCTGCAACCATGAACAGGGCGCCTGGGTCCGATCTGCAGGGCAGAGGCACGGGAGCAAGCGCTCGCGCAGGTGAGCTGACTGACTGATTTGCACGGGTATAACGCAGCGGTTGTGCAACACCACTGGTGATTTACGTGTGCTATCTGCAGCCAGGGCTGATGCCCGGGTTGCCTGTGGCGTGCTTGCACGCACATGCATGCACGCCCTGGAGGGAGTGTGAAGTGGGGCCCTTGGATCTCAGTCAAGGCAGTGATTCAGCGGCAGAGCAGCACGCGGCATCGGGAGCCACTCGCCAGCTGCTTGTTGGGTGGGCTGGGGCCAGGTGACTTTTCTGAGCAGAGACAGACACAGGGGACTCGGGAGCCAGAGGAGAACAAAAGTGCGAGACCAACTTCAGTGTCCAATCCCTTGACGCACGACTTGACGACAGTTTGTAAAGCTATGTGGGAGAACAAAGTGGAAAGCATCTATTTTTCTGTCGTGGAGGGATGCTGAGCTCAAAACAAGACTTATTCCAAGAAACACAGAGTTCTGGCTCCTTTTTAGTCTTAATCCACCTCCTGCTACACACTCCTCTGCTCAAAACAGCACATACCTTCATAACATCACTTGCATGCGGGGCAGCCTTGTTTTGGTACAGGACCAGGTTCAGGGAGGAAATTGGTTTCTGATGCTCTGAATGGCTGTGTAAATGAATGATGAATGAAGACACAGGCGAGCAGAGAGGTACAGGGAAGAAATTGATAAATAGAAGGGAGCACTGCGGAAAAAAACCAACGGGCTCTAAATTGCTTACACAAAATCCAGTAGTAATTTGCATGCTTAGTATTAGGTATTAATGGCATCTCTCCTCCTGCTGCACCGAAACGTGTTTTATATGCACAAATAAAGGAAACTGCCAACCACCCGAGTGTTTGTGTTAGTTTTGGAGAACCCCCACGTTTAATTTCCAAGCTTAAAAGGAAATAAGAAACCTGGAGCTGAGGAGATCATTGCTGTTTCCTTCCAGAGCAATTCCGCATGTTTGACATCTTATCTATTGTTTGTGTCAGGCAAACGGTGCCTGGACAACACACAGAGTGGGCTGCAGCAGTAGCGCGGCTCGCAAACGCCTATGAGCCTTGGTGATTCATCGCTCAGAGGAGCTCTCGCTTTAATCACGGAGGACTGGCAGATGAGGAAGGCCACGAGGATTTATGACTTCAGGGCAGAGTGACAGCTGTCCCAGGTATCCCAGCCCAAAGCTACAAATCAATGCCTTTATTAGAGGGTGACAGCGTTAGCGGTGAAGGGTCGATCAACCCACGGCCCACCAAACAACACTGCCACGTGAGGAAGCAAACCTGCCTCACGCACAGGAAAATCAATCCGACATGAAAGCTGCCCAATGACCGAGGGCTGCATCCATAAGCTCAACTCTAGCTGAGGTAATCTCTCCTCCTGAGCGTTGGGATGCCCATTTTATCACAGGTATTTAGAAGCACAGCTCCTGTGGTCTGCACGCTTTAGCCAGGGAGCGTCCCCTGCCCGGCCAGCATCCCAGGGTGCCTGCTGCATCTCACCACTTCCCGGACCTCGCCATGTTCCCCTTCCTCCCATTTTGCTGTTTGAGAACAGCTCAGCACCCACAGCATCTTGTATGTGACAGACTGGCAGCTGCATCCCATCTGAAAGCAGCCGTCCCTGCAAGTCAGGCCAAAATGGACTTTTCTTGAGGGCTTGTAGCCAGAGAACATAACTGGAAATTAAAAGACCTGAGCGCTGTAATCCCTTATGTGCACAGGTGAGGAGTTTCCTTATCTGTGTGCCTCAGTTTCTAAACATTTGAAGTGGAAAAGCTGCCTCTCCAGGTTGTTTATTCACAAAAATTGATTTGAGGCCTTCAGCTGGGCACAAAGTGCTAGTGTTGGCAGCAGCTGCGGCCTGGCTATGCCTAGAAATAATGGGAAAAAACTCAGGAGGGACACCCCAGCCAGCCTTCCCAGCCCACAAGCATGCATTAACTGTGGTGTGTCAGCCCAGGCCTGCTACGAGGACCTGGCCACAGGGTGGCTGAGGTGGCCATTGCAGGGTCCTGTCAGCACAGTTTAAGGCCAGGTGATTTGTCCATTTGATTTCAGCTTTCAGTCGCTGTAAAAACAGCACAGGTAATCAAATGGAGAAAAACAAAGAGCTTGAAACCACGCTTTCTGACTGCATGCCCTGCAGTTCTTTGCAAAGTCAAGCGCAAGGTTGCGTTTACAAGCCGATGCCTGTTTTGTCATCGCAAAACACGCTGACAGCACATCTAATTTAGAGATCTTGTCCACAGAGCTGAACGTCAGTACGGGACAAGTGCCACCTCATGCTGCAAAGGCACAGCCAAGACACTTCTGCCTGTGCAGGAGAAGACGTGAAGCCAGGCGGCAGCAGCCCACCCAGCCTCCACCACCACCTCTGCTGAGGAGCACCCTCGCCAGGAAGCCTGCTGCAGCATGTAGCTGCCCTCACGGTAAAAGCACTTTGCCTCATGTCCTGCCCGCCCCTCCCTCGACACAATTTCATGCCCTTTCCTTATGACAGGACTGGTGGTAACGGGCAGGAGGTGAACCAAAGCCTGTCCGGGGTGAGTGACCGGGAGCCTCAGGGCCATGGGAAGTTTGTCACCTTGGGGGAGCAAAGAGGACAAAACAAGAAAACTGAGGGAATGGTCAATGACTCAAGATTCTGTTGTGTCCTTATCATGTACACTTTTATCATTTTATTAGGGAATCTTATGGGTTTTTGTTGAGCTCCACTCTTGTAGAGGCAGCATCAGTAAACAGAAAAACCATTAAAATTTTCAAATGGAAACGTGCTCGTAGGTACAAGTCCCAGACATCAGCACTGCTGGAGCTTAGGGATTTGGTGCAACGTTTTCCTACTTTGACTTTCACTTCTCCAAGAGGTCACTTCCACCCATCACATACACAAAGCAGAGTCTTACTTCTGAGGACGTCACCAGAGAGATGCAATTTTTCACTCACTGATGGAAGAGATGAGCCCTGTCTTCCCAAACATTGCTGTGGCTCTAGTCAGTAATCAGAGGGAAAAAAAATCCTAAAAATATTTTGCCACTTATAAAACATAAAACAGTTTCCAAAAAATGCTTAGAAATTACAAAATAGTAAAAATAACAAGCCAATGGTACCTTTGAAGTCCCAACAGCAACGTGAAGTCCGTTGTCTTGGTTTTCTTCAGAAAGAGAATTCCTGTGGTGCCGCCTCTGTATTCACAAGGTGACTGGTTACGCAGCTAGTTCCTGAACTCTATATGCTTCCAGCTGAAAGATCAGATGAAATGGACAAATGAGAAAGTATCACTACAGTTGGGACTTCTGATCACAGAAGACTCCGTAACGTCAGTAGTTCCCAGAATAAGATGCCTGAGCATTGCAAAGAAAGACAGGAACATTCGACGTTGCCACGGCATTGCCGGCTGACTCAGTGGGACAGACGGGAGTTTGCAGGCACAAGAGGAAGCCAGCGGCTCTGGGCATGGGGACACCCCAGACCCCTGCCAGCATACTGCTTCAGTGCTGGAGAAACTCTGAATTTTCACCTGTTTCCCCACCAGGAGGGCTGTGAATAAGCATCCTCAGAAAACAGCCTGTTCCAAGACCTGACACAACTATTTCTAACATTTTAGCAACCTGGGATTCCAACTTTTTGGTTTTGATCACTATTTCAGTAACATGTCTCGGATGTTTTGCTTTGCCTCTTAGCTTCAGACCCAGTGCTGCATAGCCAGACGCTTGCAATATCCAACATCACAGACACCGGGAGAGCGCTGCATATACAATGGAAAAAATGCAGTGGTGACAAATACACATCTATATATACACACACGTATTGACATTCAGGTGGGCATGCGCAGCTGAGGTTTTCAAGGCTGGCAGGTTATTTACTCTTCTCCTGGCCTCAGAACATTTCCCCGAGAACTCTACAGGCGGCATTTCAGCAGAGCCCAGCAACCCACGGCCCTGCGACAAGGCTCAGGTGGGGAATTCACTGACCACAAGGCACCTCCAACTGCCTGCAGCTCACCTAGCTTTCCAGCTGGCACAAAGCAAACATCACCTTTGCATCCACAGGCCATTACACTTGACTTTCGCACCCACTGCAAGTGTCCTCCTAAATAAACACGCGAGTAATTAGGAAGGATGGAGCTGGGTGGATTCGGCGGAAAAGCAGCACCTGCACACCTCCACTGAGCTGCGTGGTCACTACTACCTGGTACGGAGGTGGTCTGGGAGGCTTCATGATGGACTGCATGTCACCTGCAAGAGCTCGCTCCATCCTCGCCGTCACAGAAAGTGGTCCTTAAACCTCCAGCAGTTGAAACCCTGTTATCCGCCAGGGAGAGGAGCGCAGCCATCCCGCCATCCTCTTGACCAGTGCTGGAGCCCCAACACTGAGCATAAGGTGCAACCATTTTAATTGTGTACAGTTCTGGCTAGGAAATAGAGCCGGGCCTGGCATGCTGTGTGGCACTCCCAGCTGTGCTGGAAGCACATCTGAGCTCAGGGGCTCCCAGCTGCCTGGCACGCGGCTCTCCTGACCAGGCAGAGGGAGCTGCTCTTGCCTGCCGTGGGATTTCTCGGTTTTCTGACCTGCGAGCACAACTTGGTCATAAAACAGCTTGGGAAGAGGGCAGTGTCCTTTAGGCTTCCATTTGTAGGCGTGCAAATACATCTGTAACTTGATTAATCATTTCTCCCCCTTCTATTGTTGCCCATCACATAGAGCAAAAAGTGGGAATGTTTTGGTCTTCCTTCATTAGCTGCATTAATTTTTAATTTAGAGCCACAGTTACACCAAGGAAATGGATGGATTTGATTCAAACTTCACTCAAACATCCTCTGGCCAGATGTACCGGCTGTGACTGCAAAAACCCATCTTCCAAAAGCATTCCCCACTCAGAGTTTGTGAATCTTTGCTGACAGGAGCCCCCTCCCCACCTTCAGCCCCTGATGGGGTAACCTTGCTGGCTGCTCACCCTGCTCACGCTGGCGAGGCACAGACCAAGCTGTGCCAAGCAAACCCCCATACCTCAGTCACCATGGCAGTGCGTGGCTGCCTTGCCCGCGCTGCAAATTCTCCACAGGTCACACCTGTGGCCAATAAGGCCTGAGGGAGAGAGCAGCAGGAAAACAGGTCATTAACTGAGCAAACACACTGATGCCATGAGGAAGCATTTGGCAGAGAGAGACAGCCGTGCTGCATTGCCTTCCTGTGCCTCCATGGGCACGGGCACCACTGGCTGTTTTCCTCCCCGCCACCGTCCTTGCCCAGCCGCTGCTGCACGTCCCAGCAAGGCAGGGCATGGGGCAGACCCGCGTGGGCTCCTCTCCCCACGGCAGCCACCAGCTGGGCTCCGCGGGAGCGGGGCCGCACGCCCGCGCCAGGGCTCGCTGGGGACCAGCCCCGTGACTCGGGCGAAATGAAACACTTGGCCGTCTGGCATATCGCTCCGTTCCCCACCAACGGCACAAATAGTCACTGCGCGATGCACAAACACCGGGATCTATTATTGGCACCTCTTCTTGGCTTGCCGTCGTGACGTGCAACCCGCACGCAAGTGTTAGTGCCCTTATAAGGCTCCCAGCACAAACTTAAATTTGTTATCCTCTGGCCGATGATACAAACTGCAATCTCAGTAGCATACGGCATGGGGAGGTGGGAGATTTTCTTGGCTCTGTGGTGAGAGAGAGAAATTAAAAAAGGAGCCTACAATGCTGAGTCACTGTGACAAATAACTTACTATGGCATACATTCAGGGTTTAGCAAAGAGGCAGCTGAGAGTGAGTCAGTGACTGACTAGTGCCTCCTAGATTTTCCTCCTTGGGAAAGATTCAATTTAATGTAACGAAGCGCCGGCAAAAGTAGTTCTCAGTGTTACCATTACCAAGTCAATATCACTAATTACACACGTGGTTAAAACTGTCAAATTACATTACGTATTGCGGAATACATGCATGCTGTTTGGTGTATAACATCACTCATTAAGAAGCAATAAGTCCCATTAAAAATACAGGTTTTTGCATGTGGGGAAATTTGGACAAACTTCAAATGTTTGGCCGTGTTATTTCAAGCATCTCCCCTCTTTTGGTTGCTCGACTTCTCAGCCTTATCAATGTCTTATTTTGCATTCTGGTTTAGCAGTCTGTAGCACAATTTACACCAAACTAGAGAATTTTGCAACCAAAAAAAGACTGAGTACAAAACGGTTTTGAGGTGGAAGTTGCACAGATGTCACAATCCACCAAAACACTTGTCCCTGTAAAGTCAGATTTGCATGTGCTGAATCATGGCCAAAGCTATTCTTGTTTTGTTGTTGCTGCTGTGTTTTTCTCTCCTCCCTCTGGCCAGGCAGACGAGGTCTCACCCAGAGAAGCAGCTTGCTCAGGACCCCACACCCATCAGATCTACATGACATTGCCCTTGTCCCCTTCTGCAGCTCCAGCTTCTCTACCTGTGACAGCAATGTAAGACTGGAGCAGCCCCCCAATGGCTAAAAATCTGCAGACAGCACCTTCCTACTGGTACAACCCCCCTCCCTTCCTGGCGCAGCTCCTGATTAAATTTCCAAATGTTTGCACGGCTTCCTTCTGCCCTGTGACGGGCACCTTCAGGAGGCTGCTTGCTGCTTCTCTTAACATGAGCACCAGGGAAAAGGTTCCAAGGCAGGTCTGTCAAGAGCCAGGGAAGCCAGGACCAGGCTGGGCCACCCTGCAGTCCTCACAGTGTGCTGCTGCTCCGGCCAATCCCTTCTACCTGTGCCTCATTTTCTCCTGACAGAGAGGGTTTTGCATCAGCCCTGAAATTCCTAAGATACTATGCTAACCAGTACATGATGGGGAAGATTATAACTGTTTGCAAGCAGACCGCAACCAGGTGGAAGGAATTTCCTATCTTCTTCTTCCACCTGAGCCATGGGGCTCAGCCTGGGAAGGGGAATGTTTTGCCTCAAGTAAGTCCAGCTGGGATGCTGCAGTCAGGCCATCCTTTCTGAGCACAAATAAAGGCATAGAATAATCCACTGTTCACTTGAAATGTTAATTAGTGAGTGAATTATACTCATGCTGTTCCTGTCTGATGACTGGCTGCTGAAGAAGTGTAATTAGATATTCATCTCTGTTGTCCAACTTGTATGATCTACAGTGGTCCAGTTGCTCATTAATGTATGCATAAAGCTGGTCAAATATTTTTGCACGACACTTTTGTATGTTTCTTAAAAGAATGCCTTTTTCCTCCTAAAACAAAGCTTTTCTTGAGAAATGGTGACATCATCCACAATTTCACTATCTTTTTTTAGCCAAGTGCATCTCCATCAAACCCTGCGGGACAAAGGGACTCCTTACTTCCACATGGCCCCACTAAAGCAAATTACCAGCCCCCCCCGGAAAACCTCCACTGCTCTCCCAAGCAGGGCTGTGGGGCAGCCCAGGGCTTCCCCCAGGGAATAGGGCGGGCAGTGGGGCTGGTGTTTGATGCACTGTGCCAGCATCGGATCCTCCGTGGCTGCTGACAGGCTCGAAGCCAGGCTATGAAGTGATCCTGCAGTGGACAAGAACGTAGAGTTGTGACCAAAAGTCCTCTTTTAAGGAGGAGCTGTCTTTTCTCTCTGAAGATCACACACAGACCCTTCTTTTAAGAACAAATTCATATAATTTTGAAGAAAAAGGTACTTTTTTTTTTTTTTTCCAGGCAGTTGTGAAGAGCAACTCTCAGATATGACCTTTCCAAAATGCCTGCCAGCGATCAACTATAAAACAAGAGATCTCAGTAATATTTTTCTAATGCAGAGTGAAGAGCAGCCAACTTCCCATAGAAAAGGAGGAGGATTTTCTCAAACTAATTTTATTTCCTTATCTTTAGTCATCCACTGAAAAGAAAACACTAAATATATTCCCCAGTCTACTCCTTCCAGTGATAGCTCGAAGGAGTAAAGAACCATATGCTCCTTCAGCTGATCTATACTGTCTCCATGACAATGCACATTTACAAAGTTTGCTCCCCACAACTCCGTAACGTGTGCTCTGGCTGCTTGCGGTGCAGGATGCGGGGCAGCTGCCCAGCACAGCTGGTGGCCATCACCGCAGCGGCTGGGCACAGTTCACCCACCTGCTGCCACCTGAGGGACTGTGCTACCTCAGATGCTCTGGGAGAGGCCATCCTGCTCCCCACAACGTGCCCAGACTCCTGGCGGGTAACCATCAGTGAGCTGGAGGCACGGCCACGCAGCTTGGCCTACACACCGGCTGAGGCAGCGAGTCCCTCCCACCTCTGTCCAGGCATTAAGACGTGAAACGCCTCGAAAGGAGAAATGGTTTTAGCTCAGTTTAGCCACTCAGAGAATCTTAGGGAATTTACACAGAAAAAAACGTGTCTTCCTTAAAGCGTGCTTTTGCAGTGCGGCTCCAGTGGGTGAGGGCCACACGGCTTCCTTGGCAGAGATTGCTTGGCTGGAGCCAGGTGCTGGGAACAGCCTTAGGGGTCCCGGGACCCCATCAGGGCAGGATGTGGCAGGAGCCCTATGGTACTGACAACCTCACCCCCTAAGGATTTATTTTTATTGATGTTTACTGGTGTAGCTGCAGTTCGTGCCACGAGGCAGCGTGCTGTGTGATGTGCACACCACACAAATGGTAAGGGAGCAGCGTGGCAGGGTATGCAGGCTGGGACACCTAGGAAATCGAGGGATCCCTTCCAAAACAGCATTGCAAGAGGTCATATTCTGTAAGTCTTCCTTCCCAGGTACGGCAGGGCACCAACAGCCTCCCAGCACTAGCTTTATGCTCCAGGTGCATCACACCATGATAACCGGGCAGCCAACACAGCAGCCATCCTGGGCTCCTACCCCGTGAGAAAGCATAGAAAACATCTCATCTGTGACCACCAAATGCCACCAACACCAAGGGAAGGCACCGGTCAACAAAAAAGTAGCTGTGACCACCCCGTCTGCCACCCAGACCAGCCAGGACAACATTGGGGAAAGACCCTGCACCCTTGCAAAGAGGAAAGGCTGTTGGCAGTTTCACACTTGGCCTTTCCTACCTGCTGCTTGTTTCTTGAGAAGAGTTAAGAAAGGGTCAGAAATGCTGGCAGGTGGGCAGCAACACGAGAATGGGGCTGATATTGCAGCTGTGGGACTTAACAAGCATGCCACCCATGATCAGGATGACTGATCCCAGAGGTGCAGGTGAGCAGCCCTGCTGGCTGGGGCAACTCCTGCTGCCTAGAACTGGAGGCATGACAGGCCTCTCCTCTACACTCCTTTAATGCCTTTACATCCCTGTATTTTCCCCATCTCGCTTGCAAAAGTTACATACCAAAAAACATAGGGAAGTTGGGATTTACCTCCAGCCAGCTAAGCCAGCATGCCCAGCTTATCGGCTAGCTTAATGGACAAGAAACTTTCTATTACGATGTAATAGAAGTAAAACATTCAGGAACAGGCTGCGTCTGGGCCACAGGCTGTCAATTGGCAGCCTCCACTTCACCAAGTGCAGAAAGACGTTATATTGTTATTTTCAGAGCCCGTGTGTTTCACTATTCCCCGATCGGTACAATAGCTGTCAGCACTCCTGTTTTGAATTTCACACATTTGCTTAATCAGAAACCAACAAAAATACACAACCGGCTGCAGTGGCGCATGAGACAAATTCTTGCTTTATCAAGGAGTTGCCCAAGATACGTGTTGCAGATTAGGTTAACCCCACGTAATCATTTCTAAAATGGAACTATAGTACATGTTTAAAATCAGCAATAAAAACCTCAGCTGGCTAAGAAGTTTATATTTAAAAATTAAGAAAAATAACATTTACTTTAAAGGAATCCTGACATAAATTTTGTGTTGTCAGAATGAAACATTTTTTCCCCACTTCACTACCCCATAGACTGACCTAGGCAGCCAAATCTCTAAGAATTTATCAGATGTCCTGATTTCACCCAGACTGGCATTTTTCCACCAGAATCCTGTCCCACTGAAGGTCTCCCCAGCTGCAACGCCTACTGCTCACGTACCCCCGAGTGGACCCCAGAAGCTGGCAAGCACCAGCTTCTGCCACAGCTTTCTGCTGCTCAGCTCCTCCCAGTCTTTGCCCTCACAGCAGCCAGGCCCGGGATGCTGCTTGCAAGCTGTCTCAACATCCCTCTGACGTCTGTAAATATATGCCAAGTTCTAATTATGCTTGACAGTCTTCTGCAAATTCTGACTCTTTCTCCCCCCTCTTTGAAAATGCCAGATTTCTCCTGAAGTCTATTTAGAGGGAGTAAAATGAAGGCTTTTCTAATTAGAGATGAGTCTCCAGTTATCCCTTCACCTCCTGTACCAGGAGCAAAGATGAGTTCTGCCAACGAGGAGTCACATCTAGACTAGTCTACCAGCATTATGCAATGGAAGGAGGTGTGCAAGATCAGGTTTCTGCTGGGAGCGGAGACAGCTCAGAGTCACAGCTTCCTCTTCAAGCCTCCGAAACTCACGGATTCATAAAGACTTGGTTTCCCAGTGCAAAACAACCCTCTTTCAGGGAGAAAGAGCCAGCTCTGCCTAGGCTCTGCTAATCTCCCTGTTTAGCAGGAAAGCACACGGGGCCTGTCGTGCCAGAAGCCTGGGAGGCAGTGCCCGGAGTTATTTGGTGCCTCTGGGAGCTCCCCAGTGACTGACAACAAGAAGGATTCAATGTGTACACCCAAGCATCAAGCAAACACCGTCTATTAAGAAGTTTAAGGGGAGGAAATGCTTTCCAGACACACAAGCCTTTTCTAAGGGAATTGCTACTCTGTAGGATGTCAGACACATAATGCTGATGCCATAAATGTCACTATACAGCAGTTCTCATTCAGAAAATATATGATCGATGTCAAGAAAACCCAATGAAATATATATATTCTTTTAATTCCCCTTAACCCTGCCCCTTTCTCCAGGGCTTTGAGGAACACACTTCAGGAAAAGCTTTGAAGAGTCCTGCAAGAAAAAAAAAATAAAAATCAATCTCCTCCAGCTTTTGGGGGTGGGAAAAGCTAAAACTCACTTCATCGTATTAGGGGTCGAGGAAGGAGCACAGCCCTGGAAGACAGCACCCACGTGTGACTGGCACCTTCATCCACATGTGGCTGGGGATGCAGTGACAGACAGGTCCCAGGGGCTTATCGGGCATTTTGCCAGGAAATATTTCAGCCTAGAGCCCGGTGGAAAAAGGCATCAGCGTGAGCAGGAGAGTTGCTAGCTTCCTGCCCAGCAGATCATGCAAAATTGTGTCTCAATTAAAATATGTGTTTTTCCCTCTCCTGTTTGGGGCATATACACAGTGAAAAGCAGAGGGAGCCAGGGAGGCTTTATAAGACCTTGGTCAAACCAATGCAAGCAAACGGATATGTGTGAACAGCCACAAGTCCTAAGCCCGCAAGGGCAGCAGCATCTCGTGGTTCCCATACCACTGAGCTCTGTCTGGGACCAGGCTGCGTCCCCTCACTTCCCCTGGCTTCAGGGACCCTGGCTAGGGGAAGGTGCTCCCCCAAATCTACAAAACAAAACCCTATTTTCCTTTTCTCTTTTTCCTATTTACCCTGCTCCTCTTGCATTCACCTAAGCCAGAAACTCTGCTATGTTGATTAATTTCAGCCCTGCAGGAATTTCTCCAGAGGTTGAGGCTGAGTGGCCGCAACACCAAGACGCTGGCTTGCTGGGGCTGCTCTGCATCAGACCCCCACAGCCATGTGGTGAGGGACAGCAACAATCCTGAAACCCTCAGAGCCTGGAGACACAAGCTAAACAAAGAAAATATTAGTGTCTTCATTAAGCATGGAGATTAAGATCCTGATTTATTTTATTCAATTGCCGCTGGCTCCCTTCAGTCAATAGGGAGAGATAGACAGCTCCAGGGGTGATTCAAACCAAGTTGGATTAAATGCCCTGGAGATATACCTATGCTGCTCCCTAGGCTATACAGGGGGCTTAAAGCTATGGTCCTCCTGTTTTAGATGGGTTTGTCAAGCGGAGGTTTATCCAGGTGAGCTAACATCTCAAGACTGCATCAAGGCTGGGTTTAAGGTGAAAACCTGCGGCTGGAGAAAGAGTTGTGTCTCTGTCCTTGGAAACCCAGGCCAAGACCCCAACAGAAGAGCCAGTCCCCCCATTTTTACTGTGTTATTTGTGCACTTTATGGTCACCTAGGAGGTTTTTTTCCATGCCTCCTGCTAAGTGACTCCCTGGAGTGGGCTGTTTGTCCCCCCAGCATAAAATAAAGAGTCACACCAGCAGCAGAGGGTGTGGGGGCAGACGCTTTTTGGGCATCAGTACTGGCAGTTTTTAGAGCCTCCAAATGAGTAGGCGACTGTGCTGAGGCTCTTTCTCCCACCACAAATCACGAAGCCAAATATCTCAGCTGCACTGCATGTCTGCAGGAGCTCCTCCTCCGGTGCTGGGTAGTGTGGGAAGGGCTCTGCTGGCACGCAGCTCACCCGCACGCTTGCATGCCTGTGGACAAAATTAAGGCAAGACCCTGTGCATGTTCAACACGCACGCGTGTGCTAAGACCTGCTGCTACTTGTAGCCTGGCTTCACAAGAGCAACCCAGAGCACCCCAGACATTGGGACTATGTGCCCCCAGCCATGTCCTCTGGAGATGTGTGAGTAGTCCTGTGCAGGGAGTAGGAGGATGTGAGCATCAGGACACCAGAGTGCAGAAGTTTCCTATTGCTTCTTCTGAGAGGGAAACAAATTAGCTCAAGGTAGTAGAAACAGATGTACTTACATATCCTACACCCTTTAAAAGAAAGGCCCTTCTAGTGAAACAGATGGGTTTAAGTGCCATTTAAAGCAATTCCTGCTTTACCCAAGAAAGCCTCACACACGCTTCACATGTGGATTACCCAAGCAGTGTAAACAAGAAAGGCTCTGGCCACACGTTTCTAACATCACACAAAGCCTAACATCACATGAAAGCAAAGCCAATGGAGGCGAGGAAAACAACCCCTACATCCTTAAACTTCACACAGTGTCACTGGCTTCGAGCTGCCTGTGATTAGGAATGGAGCTGCGCTGCTGCTTCTTCCTTTTTCTGCTCACATCTTCTGATACCCCAGCGAGACCTCTTTAGGAACACATGACAGCATGGCTCCAGTGGTTCTTCTGGATTCTGAAGACCACTGCAAAAGGTGAGGGTAATTTCACAAATAAACAATTGCACAAAGAGAAGTTGTCATTATAGATGTCATGTCTTTAAACTCTTCAATGGACACAGCTAAGCCACAGGTTTAGCAGCACTACCTTGCTACCTTGGCCACTTGGCACCTTTCCTTATGTTCATTTTCTTCAGAGGCCAGAAGAATTAAAGCAACACGGTAAGCTTCCCGGGTTTCCTTTTTTTTTTTGGTCTTCCTTTCTTTTGCAATCATGTACGGCAGACTAGGGTCGTAGCCAATACATACTATAGGCCCATTCATGGGGAATTATGTGGAAGACAAGTAACATCTAATTTCTCGTTGTGTTCAATAAAAAGGTGCTAGACACAGGAAAAACATGGGGTTATTTGTTCACTTCCAGTCAAGGCACTACTTAACAGCTAAAACTTTGCTAAAACAAAGCAGTAGAAGAGAGAACAGTCAGACTTTGTCAGACTGGTCAATGTGGACAGATGAAACATTAACCTGAACAAAGTCTAGAGAGAAAGACATCCTCTTGTCTCTCCTCCGTGCCGGCTAGCGCAGCCACTGAGCTCTTACTGCTGCTGCCATTTCAGAAGTGACAGCTTTCAGGAAAGCCAGGACTGGTTTGCAATGCTGAGCTGAGGGAAACACACACAAGCTACAGCTGAACACAGAAACAGAGCAGACTAAGATATTTTTAAAAGAACAAAAAAGAGCCCTAAGGAAATAGAAGAGCAGAGTCAAGACAAAATGCTCCCAGCAATGAAAAGAAGGCTGCAGCTTTGGCTCACTGCTTAAGTCAGCGTTTAAGAAAGAAAGCCTAACACAAACAGAGATGAGGAGACATGGAATGCTCAACATACCTGCTGGTGGCAATGCTAAAAGCATTGAAGGGTCACCTCTTGTAGAAAAGAGCATTCCTGGGGGACTGCTGCTCTGTCTGCTTATATGTATGAATGTCCCCACCACCAGCACTCGTTTACTTTTGTCAACAGAGTACACTTGAGCCTTTTCCTGCAAGCACTTACACCTGTTTCCTGTAAGGGTGGTGACAGTGCTTGCAGGCTTCTCATGCTGTCAAGTAGGCTAGAGATCAGCTGGCCCCTCATGAACAATACCTGGTAATAGTCCTCATGTGCTGGGTACCCCACCTGTTCTGCTCCAGACATCGCTCCTACTAGCCAGTGCCCTTATAACACTGGAGGAAGGAAAGGGGTAGCACACCAAAACCATCTCCTTGTTCTCATTTCCATCTCTCAAAAGTCAGCCGCCCCATCCAGCCTGCAGCCCCATGGTTGTTAACAGCACTGAAGTCACACAACCCCTTCCATGAAAAGAACAAAACAAAGCAGTGTTGTCAGCTGAGAAAGAAGAAAATTGTTTGTAACTATAAGGTCAAATAATGCCTGCTCATTGCTAAATGTTACAGAGATGCAGGGGTAGGTGAGCATGAAACTTGGGGATAAGCATGGACAAGTTGATAAAACTAATGAAGCCAATGTTTCTTACACACTTGGGACAAAAGCTGCTAAAATATAGCTACAGTAATGGTAGGACATCTGGGGCATTTTCATAGTAGAACAAATTTGCTCAAATGTTCAGTCTTCATTTCTTCATCCAGATCTCCAGTGGTGTTTTGGGCAGCGTGTTTCTAGAGCCAGTCCTGGAAAATTGAGTGAGACCTTTCTGCAGCAGGAGAATGGATAAATATGGGACAGGCTGTTGGGAACTGAAAGGATGCAGCGTACTCTTCTGGAAGGGTCTGTACAGGTTTTCGGTGACAACAATAATCAGAAGATTTTGCAAATGAGAATTTCTAGAGAAGGGTGGTTTTATTTTTATGATTTTTTTTTTTTTTTAATTAATGCCTTTTAATATAGCAGCTTTCCATATAAAGATGTAGAGCCATTTTGCTGTACAGATTAATACGGCTTGTTCTAAGATACTCTGTTTTGATCATAGATTAATTTGTACAGGTGTAACTCTTCTCATCTCTGTGTAAATACTCTTGACTCACCTGCACGGTGAAACCTGAACTGGGACTGGATCTTCAGTATGGTTTCCTGGCTTTGGGATAGGCTGTAACCAGCATTGTCTGCTTCTAACAGAACAGGGATGTGCAGCAGAGTCTTTTTGATGTGCGTGTGTGCAATTCAGAAATGCATGCACAAGTGTAAATACTCTACCACTGATTTAAACAACCTGGGAAAACATTACTGAGAAGGTATAAGACAGTAGCAGAGCACAGGGAGAAGTGAAATGTATTTGGTGAGTGCAAGCCTAAAATAAATTAAATACTTCAATTGAATAACAAACTGGAATTTCACCAACTCAGTGTTTTATTCAAAAGGAAGAAAATGAGGGATAGTTGAAGCTGGCATCAGAGTAATGTACAAAATTCCAAAGGAAAGGACTTTGACAATGGAAAGGGGAATCGGTGAACCACCTGAAGCTCAGAGAAAAATCAGTTTCATGTATGTGGGAGTCACCTGAGAACAACTGCAGTTATAAATGCAGTTAAATGCTTATAATGACACCATCAGAAGGATTTGGCAAAAGCTAGAGAATGACTGAAACTAAGGCACGAGGAAAGAAGAATGGCTGTTAAATACCAAGCCACAATCAGATATCGTTTATCATGATGTTGGTTTTCAGACCAGAAATGATAACAAATACTTCAACTGAGTATTCATGAATATTAGAAAAAAAATGTTTAGGAAATAAAAAGTTATGTGAGGACAAAAGAAGATTTCATTACAAGGTAGATCTGCATTTCTCCCAAGGTACTCGGCAGAGCACCCACTGATTTCTGTGGTGAAGGTGCTCAGGCTATTTGTGTCAATCTGAAGCTCCAGATAAGAAGCAGGACCCACAATTTGTGTTACTGAGGGATGAACGAGGGTCTCTTCCTAGGGTTTATTTAGCTCATTTGTTCTAGGGAATCAGAGAGAATAAATGGGTTCTCCTCCCTGTTGAATTAGGAAAAAGAAAAAAAAAAGTGAGTTTTGGGCCACATCAACTGTACTGTTTTGATTGCTTACTTGAGACATAGTGGGGAAGCTCGATGTCATCTGATTTCTGGAGGCATTCCTCGTAAGCTGTAGAGGGATGGAACTTGCAGCTTTTAACTAGGGTGACAAACAGAATCGAATCCATAACAAGAGGAGGAAATCCTTGCAGGGTTTTTTCTTCCAGATGTTCATTCAAACATTTGAGTTAAATGGTGTTAGCATAAAAAAAAAAAAAAAAAAAAAAAAAAAAAAAAGAGCTTAAAACAGTCTAACCAAAATCACTCTTAATCGGGTTTTGTTTCCATGGCACCTTTGATGTCATAAGCCTAATAGCTCCCCAGTGATCCATAGAGTCTTCCAGGAAAAAAAAAAATGGCTAGACAACCTGAATGCCAAATGTTGAACACACACTTAAAAATATCCTTTCGGAAGAGTTTTCAGGCCTCCCTTCTCTTTTAAGAATCAAGGGAAACCAAAAATCCAACCAGGAATTTCCCCCCGCACACCCACCCACCCTGCATATCACCAGAAATCTGTGCACAACAGTTTCGATGTATGGAGTCCCACTAATATATTATTAAACTGCAGAGGAAATGCATAAAAAGACTTATAAAAATAGCAGTAAAACACTTTTTAAAAAATCCATTCTACAGATGCAAAATCTCAAGAAACATCTTTCTGTCAAAACTGAAACAGATTGTGGTGTTCAGCAGCACATTTCTTTGCTAGGGAAGCATTCTTAGTACAGTATTTTTGCTCTTCATCTCGTGTTTTTTTCCAAGGATTTTCTAATTAATCATGGTGCTGATAGATGATAGCAGTCCTGCTATGGCTGCTATTAACACATACGAGTCTCGCCAGAGGTGAAATAGGTGTAATTTGCTTTTATTTAAAAGCTTTTGCTCAATAATATTTTTATGGCCTGATCTGGCATTTGTGGCCAAGCAACATTCTCAGTCCCTTCTGCCTTCGGGATTTTTATCCAATTCTGTATGAAAAAAAAGGGGCAAATATTTGCTTTGCTGCTCTTCTGGATATCCAGCTACTGTCACTGGCTGAGGAGAGATGTATTGCTCTGAGTGCTCTGCCTGGCGCTTTTAGTATGTATAGGAGAGGGGCTGAAGCTTCAGAGGACATGACTTGTGGAAAGCCACTGCTGGAGAAATTAAATATAATAAATTTTACTTTAAAAAAAAAAAAGCAAAATCCCAATCCTGATTAGAAGCTTTGTTTCTTTGAAGGTAGAATGTAATGATTTTGCTGTGGTTATAGTAAGATACACAGCAAGAGTCTACTAATTTGGACAGAAAGAACAGCTTAAAAATTCAACTTCTTTTTAAATAAAAGTTTATGAAACCCTGCTTAATAGATGCCAAACACATATGTCAAACAACACACCTATAAAACAAGACATGAACAAAACAAAATAGTTCTTCAAAATAAAAGCCAGTGATCAAATAACTTTACCCTTTACTGTTGCAAGAAAATAAAAATGAATCAACGCTGTACCCTTCACATGTCCAGGCTTGAACTCTGCAATGTAGGTGGAGTGAATCTCTGGATGGTGTCAAATGAGCCAACGTACTAGGTAACCATAATAATAACCCTTTTAGCAAAATAAATAAGTTTGTCATATTGAAATAGTTATCATACTTTTAAAGGATACTATTTAATACAGTTTCAAGCATAACTTCAGAAGTGTATGTTACCTTTCTACATAAAAGGATTTGAACCAAAATCACTCTACTGGTGAATTACTCCAGACTTTTGATGATCTAACACAGAGTTTATTATGCCTCAGTTCACCTGTGTACATCTCAAAATTTAGTCCCAACACACTTTCTCTGATATGAAATGTAACGGCTGGTCTATTTTGGTTTAGAATGGGAAGTTAATAAATAAAAACACAGATTCCAAATTAAAGCCAAATGAAAGCAGAACAAAACCAACCAAACAAATCCAAAACATAACAACAACAAACTACTTATATTTCCAGGTGCAGTAAATACAGATTTGTTTTCTTGTTTGGGTTACTGACTTGTTTGTCTCTCTAATCGTGTTTCATTATGGAAAAGATAAAGTAAGTTACTATACCATATTAAAAATCAGAAAAAAAAATGTATTTTTATATTTTTTTTCTAGCTGTCTTGTGTGGTTTCTATTTTGTTATTTTGTGTAATGGGACAGATTTGTTTAGATACGTATTTATATACTTAAATACTATTAATCAGAGTTATGTTTCGTAACAAACATCAGAAAGTTTATCTCTAAGAACTTTTCCAGGTAAAGTTTTCCAGTGAAGCATCCAACCATTCATGTGCAGACCAACGTACAAGTTTTAATATGTTTCTATTTATCCTTCTGAAAAACAAACATCTCCAGACAGAAGAGACTGACAGGCACGTGAAAGAACACTTTAATCTCCTTCCCTGGTCACGGCAGATATATGAAGTGTGGTATAAACTGGAGGGAAACCTTGGAACGGTGCTTTCCAGAATATGTATGAGAACTGCTATATATGAGAACATTCCTTCTAAATGACTTTATAAGAGAAGGACGGTGATAAATAATATTTATCTCTGTAGCTGTTATTGGGAACAATTGATAGTTGAGCTCGGTGGAAGCTGGTTGCTGATACGGAAACAAGCTGTGTTAGGTATGGCACTTACAGGTCAAAACCAAGCAAAACACACCTGACCAGTCAGTTAATATAAAGTGCATATAACTTGTGAAGTTATACGTATCTGTCTTCTGTCTAGAAAACAAGTCACTGATTAAAGACAGGGGCAGGAACTATAGGGATCCAGATCCATGACTGGAGCAAGTGGGAACCACAAATAAATCAGAATGTTGAAGAGCATGTTGTTATCATCACTGTGCACACCCACATACGCACACACTGACTTATACTAACATTTTTTTGTAATTGGAAATCAAATAGAATCTTAAAGGAAAAAAATATCTCTTACTGAAAGCTGTTAACTTTACCATCCTGAAAATATTCTCTTCCTTTTTTCCTTCTTAGTCACTATTTCTCCTTCCTCAGACTTGTCTCGGCCACTCTCTCACTCCCGCTTTCTTTTCTTCTCGTGACTAGCAGGCTTCAGGAATGAACTTCAGAGGAGCCTGAAAGAAAAAAAAATCTCTTCCAGATTGGCTATTTTTCCATTAACTCCTACAAATACATACTGCAGGCAGTTCAGCAAACTGATCGTAAGATATACACACTTTAATCTCTGTGTTACCCTTTCAACTGCAGTTCCAGGTAGTAATAATGAGAAGCTGTCAACGTGGTAGTGAACTTCAGTCTACACCACTTTCTTGAAGACCCATACCCAGTACAGATTCTTCTGGCACAAGTTCACTTTTGCCAAAAGGAGACATCCTTAACTAGCTCACCGGTGTTTTCCATTCTTCTGTCACTTGGTGGTTTTGTTGTTGGTGGTGGTGGTTGGTTGTTTCCTTAAGAGCGTATTAATTTCCCTCTTGATTCAAATCAGATTCTTGATTCAAACAGAGTGGAGTCATCTGTCCTCTGTTTTTGAAGCCAATGGAAAGGCTCCAGCATCCTTCCTCTCTCTGCATCACCCATGTAACAACTCTTTTCTCTCCCATAGTGTGTTTCTTTTGAGAAGCCCAGCTCAGCCAGCAACAATAGGTTACCTTCAAAATACTTCTTTCTGCTTTTATCTGCTCCCCTCCCCTTTCTCCCCTCCATCCAATCAGCAGACTCCACCATTAAAGATAAGCAATTTTTTCAAACTCACTTAGCATTTCTGTCCAAGTCAGTTAAAGAATCTAGATTTCCTATTCCCATTTTTTTTTTAAATGTTGCCTTTAAACTATGGTTTCACCACCTTTTCACTTTTATATATTTTGGGGACTCAATTTCTCATGTTTAATGCTATTCTGTCCTGAAGTTCAATGTAAGATCGAATATTCAAAGGTACCAAGTAATTCCCAATTAATCCAGATTTACCTCATAGTACTAGAGAAAAATCCATACTCAAAGCCCCAGTGAGTGGTTTTACGAGACTGTGATGTCTGTGCCACCGATTTTATTGTTATTTGCATGTACTATAGCGTCTCTGATAAAAAGCACATGTCTCTGGTTTACAAAATGGCCTCTAACCTCGGAGTTAGCTTTTTATTCCACAGACCCATAAAACGCACATAAGGAGAAAATAAGGGCCAGGGCTGACATAAAAGTGAAATGAACTTGAGCACTTTAGACATGGCAGTTCCTGAATGTTTCACTTTTCATAGAACCATAGAATATCCTGAGTTGGGAGAGACCCGCAAGGACGCTTTTTTTTGATCTCTCTTTTGAGGGAGATTGGTGGCAGAGTGAGAGGCAGGACCCTCCAGCTCTTAGAAGGGAACTCAGAAAGTTTGCACTTTTTATTTTGAAATTAAACACAAAGTATCTAGAAAACCAACAGAGCGTAGAATACTCAGCTCAATACACAACTCATAGAATCATTCAGGTTGGTAAAGACCTCTAGGATCATCCAGTCATACAGCATATGCACTATATATAGGGCTGATCCCACAGCAACTCACTTTTAAAAGGACTTGTCTAATGATCAGAGCAAGGAATGATGAGCTGGGATCCCTAGGTTGCAATCTTGGTTCTGCTTGGAATTCCTCAAAAAAAATGAAATGAAACAAAACAAAACAAAAAACTTTGGAGAGACTTCCAGCAGGGTACACCATGACTCCAGGAGCGTGGCGTGATTTATAGATGTTAGCACTCTGGCCAAGACCACTTCTGTTGTTTCAAAAGCCCTGTTTTATTTGCTTTATGAGCAAGAGGAATCTCTGCTTGTGCTCCTTGGCTTAAACACCCTGCTTGGAGTGAAGTTACTGGCCAGCTGCTCTCCCGAGAGAGTGTGGCTGCAGGCTGCTGTGGGCTTGAGGGCCCCGTCTGCATTTGTGGCTCGTGGTGCAGGTGCGGATGGCGTGGGGGATGGGTATGACATCCCACAGGGTGCCCCCTCCGGCTGCTGAGCTGGTGCCCTGCTGTGGGGCAGGATCTCTGCACGGGCCCTTGAAGCTGGCTGGGGATAAGGAACCCAACCAGAATGGAAGTGTGGGCTGCTTTGCTGCTGCTCGCTTGGCTCCCAACACTTGACAAAACCTAGGAGTCTGGTATACGCTCTTCAGCTGACTCACAATTTCATCAGATCAGTCCCAATGGTGTAAGAGCCACGGTAATATTTGAATGCTCTGTAATTTCATTAGCGTGGTTCTTTTGATGGATGTTTCATTTGAAATATTTTTGCTGTGTTCTGATGGTATTATGGTAAATTGTGCAGCTCTGGACTGGCTGTTTTGTGAAGACCATTCAGCTAGCTGGTAAAAGAAAGAAAAATCACAAGGCAACAGACTGCAGTTGCTGCTTTTAAAGTTTTTCTCAATGCAGGATTTCATCCATAACTTCTACCCATTTTAATGGCCTTACGTAACCAAACCGCTTTTCACGTGTTCGGGCTAGTACTTAAAGCACTGCAATGTATTTGTGGCACGGTTTGTCCACACAACAAACATTCCCTAAAATATGCTTAGGGGTCTGAATGACAAGAAGAAACAATTTCTCCTGTGATGGCTTTTGTGGTTGCTGCCTCCAGTTGTCCTTCAAGCACCTCTCTGCAGAGCTGTCTCAGCTGCTCACAGAGTAGCTGCTGAACAGCCAGCTTGCAATTAATTCAGTGTACCAAGGAAACCTACACTCACTGCTGGTGTCCCTCAAGGTAAGCTGAAGGCTGGCGGTAGCTGCTGCATGGACAGATGAGACACCACCCTGGCAAAGGTGGGAAGAAGGGCAGCGTGGACCTCTGCGTGACAAATCACTGCTTCTCACAGCCTAAGTCATGCCAGCTTATCAGTCACAGCCCTTTGGGTCTTAGTTGTCATTTAAACAAACATATTTCTACACACCCCAGCCATATGCAGAGGTCTTCAGATAGCTGTAAATACAAATTATGGCTGGTGTAAGGCCCCCTTGCTTTGCTAAAGAGGTGAAATGAGGTTTACTCTGAATAAGCACTGCTGAAAGCTTTTCAAAGGCACAGTCTTTGGGATATTTGAGAATAGATATCACTTAAAAGTAGCCTCCCCCCTCCCCCTTCCTTTTTTAAATCACATTGTTTTCTGCTGTGAGCAGGGAAGTGGTATGCAAAACATGAGTAGGTCAGTGAATAATGGTAGATTTGGAGGTATTGCTGCTTTGGATTGCTGCCTAAGTAGTCTAAATCATGTATACACATGCTGGCATCACTGGATGTGAGATTATAGAAATGGAGAATTACATATGCCTTTTTAGTAATTAAAATTTCTATTGTATTTGGTGTCTTTATTAGGAGTCCCTGAGCCCTCTTAATTCCCCATGTTAGAATCCCTGTTGCCTATTTTTAATATTCTTGCAATGTAAATACATTTTTCACAACGCTTTAAGGACCTTGTGTGAATAATACCCAAATAAACACAAAACAGTGAATCATATAATTTCTGGATACTTCACACGCAAGTTGTATGAATTCAGGTCATGGAGCACAGTGAATTTATGAGGATGTTATACAGGCTTCTAAGACCAATTAAACAAAAATATGAAGGAGATTTCTTTAGCTATTTTGCAAAAGAACCTTGAGTTTGCATATTTCATTTGCATTTTGTTCACCAGCAGCTCCCAGCTAGTTTCACTCAGAGGCGCGTCCTCACGAGCTAGTCCCTGCCATTTGCATGTTAGCGCTGCCATATTGCTGTGGCTGGGAAAAACAGCTGGAAGAGGCGTTCGTTTTAAAAGGGGAAAATGTGGCATTGCCAGAGGGGGAGGAGATGGCAGCAGGCTGACCCCGACACCTGCACCACTACGAAGCAGTACCTGCAAGCATTGACTCTCACCTGTTGAAGGCTGGAGGAGGTCAGAAGTGAAATGACTAAATGAAGGGGTGGGCAATGCAAACACCAGTGTACTTGATAAATGTTTCTTACTTACCCTCTTACTCCGAGGCGCCTTGCTAACCTGTCTGTGCACCAGGTGGTCCATGCAAGCTGAAAGCAAGGCTGCGGTGCAGTACCACTCCCCATTCTCTTGCAACTGAACGATGACCTAAAAAAAATTCCTGATGTTTGTGGCTCAGAGGTAATGACACTACATTTAATATAATTTCTGGATTTCAAACTGTTATAACAACAAAACCTCATAATGTTACTAAAAACTGGATATCTGAATAGGTAAGAAAGGTGGAGGAGCAAAGGAACTTTTTATAGACTATTACACATCCAGCTATACTTAACACCAATTCCACATTAGATGTCATTGCTAATTAAAGCAAGTGTAAGAGTTTTACTCATTTTTTGTGCCTAACTTTCATTCTCTTAACATTTTGTCTGGAGGGTGTCTGAGATTTCTATCAGACACACTAAATTCTGTTTTTCATCTGGGACCCCTCATACATTACTTCCTATTTGCTAAAACAGACCAGTAGTTGCCATAATAAACCAATCTGGCACTATCTCTGGGAACAGGTCAGTCCCAATTATTAATCATGGAGCTGTTTATATTTTACAGTCCAAATCTAAGAAGTGTCAGGTGAGGCAAGGTGGGACCTGAAACCCTTTGCCCTGTGCTTTCAGATACTCTGCCTGGTCTTTGCCTGTAGTTTACCATACAGCAGGACCCACTCCATACTTTTTAGCAACTTCAATATATTACAGACATTTTTTTTAACAATGAACAGCACATATCTGCAAACAAAGATAAAACAACTGCATACATTGGCCCCAGTCTCTAGGTTCAGCGATAACTCCTGAACTAGGGAAGAGTCTTCCTGAGTTCACAGATTCCAGAAAACGTGCTGGATATCTGCCCAACAAGGAGTACAAAACTTCAGCTACACAAAGAGCAGGTCAGAAAAGTGGATTAAAACAAAGAGATCTCTACTTGTTGAAGAAAATATCCTGTGATCTTTTCTTATTTTCATCAAAACCAAGTGCAGGACCACATTTTAAATAGTATGGAAATGTTCTTTCCCATGAAGCAAAACTTATTATCCCCCAAACAGTTGTATTTCTTTTGGCATTGGCTCACTTCGCCAAGGAGCTAGAAGTGATACCAACTGATGTGCATGTATGTGTTGAGCACATTTTTCTGAATGTCTACCCACAAAACATCCTCCAAGGGGCTTTACTGTGGACGTTTCAACACTGTAAGCTTCTGTAACATTTTCAATGACAGCATCTGATTATGGACCACAGAGCCACCTACCACACCTTCCTGAGAAATGCTGGGTGACATTGCTGGTTGAAACTTCTATCAGAGAAAACTTCAGAACTGTGTTCCCAAAATGCTCACAGACAGCTCTCACTTTTGCCCAGATTTTTCATCCAGATTCAAAAGAAACCATTCTCAGAGTCAGAGACTTTTAAAAAGCTCAAAATCAAAATAGTAGGTCCTATGTGGAGAGAAATGTTTTGTCCCGTATGAAACATACTAAGATCCTTCAGTTCCTTTTTTTTTTTTTTTTTTTGGTAAGGAGCCAGAGATTCCAGAACCACCCTCCTCTGCAGGTTAACAGATTGTGTAAGTGACCTGAAAGTAACACTGTTTTTTCTTTAGCACCATCAAAAAAAGTACACACAAAAACACCTGCATATATTCCTTTGTTTGCATACCATACAAATGCTTTGGCATCAGGTGTGGGCTCTGAAGACCAAAACATTTTCCTTAATGTGATTTCTGTTGGGATTTTCTGTACCTTCCTGCTCTCCCACCTGTATTCATTTACATGATGGCGAGAGGTCCCTGCTGAACCAGCAGTCCTCCTGGGCAACCCATGCCCTGATTGAATTTAGGAGATACATGGTTATGTTCCTCCAGCGCTTGGGTGTAAGCGGAAGGAAGAGCTCCTCATCCCGGAGATATTCATACAACGAAGGCTGCCAAGACTTGGTCACTCCCTGCTCATTAAAGCTGCGGTTCAGCGTGGTGATAGCAGCACAGCGGAGAACCCCCAGCCCAGACAGAGCTTGGTGCCCACTTGGTTGCTGCCTGCCTGCAGGATGCGGCCGGGAGCAGTGTCCCTTCTCAGCACACAGCGCCAGCACCAGCCCAGGTGAAGGCACAGCCGCCCTTCGGGGAGGGCAGCCACACTGTGCCAGGTCATTAGATGATCAGGCCATGAAGATGAATGGTAAGAAAACTGTTTCATACACAGATTGCATCGCCACCTACTTACTGAGGTTCAGCAGTGGCTTCCCTTGTTTGTAACCAAACAGGAAAGGTCGGAGCTCAAAGGAGCATTTCCCAAAGGGTGGTGGAGGAGGACATCCTCCTGCCACTGCAGTTGCAAAGCAACCGCGTATTTGTTTCCTTCAATCTCCTTTTCTCTCTTTACCTTCTGTATTTGTTTCCTCGTGAATGCTGTGGAAGTGAGGCTGTGCATTAAGCAGATACACTGCTCTTGGTTGCCATACACATCAGACTTCCACTTCTCCAGACTCTAGGCAAAACAAGTTCCATTATTTTCAGATGTTTATCCCTTACCTATCACCCCGACATCTGACCAGACAAGCTAGCGCGCAGATCTGACCAAAGCACAGACCTCTCCCTTCCCCCAGCATGGGGGCACGAGCACATATACCTGCATTCCAGCTAATTTAACAACATAAAAGCGAAACATTTTACATGTAGGATCCGGAGCCATCATTTTCTAATGTCAAAGGTCACATGAAATACCTCTTATGTTGTCTCAGCCTATTTCCTGGCATAGAGTTGTAATCTCCGAGAACACATAAATGTTTCAGTATTAGTACTAAGAAGCCACATGAGGGAGCATTTGGAGAATTGAAATGCTTTCCCTGTATCAGTGTAAATAAGTGAGGGAATCAAACTCAATCCCTCTGGGATATATAGAATTCAGACAAATCTAGATGTTATTATTCATTTCTCGACACATACAGGGATTCAGAGTTTGTGATTCCCACTGAAGACAGAATTTCTAATAGAAAGCCCATTAGCGGGCTTAACCAGACCATTTCTTACTCTTGCCCAGGTACACTTTGACTAGCATACCTGAAAGGAAGGGTAGGTGAGTGTGTTTACATTTCAGCTCAATGAGGTACCCTCAATGAGAAAACATGAGGTACCCTGTACAGGTCATTTTGGGCTGACCGTGGCAGTGGGGCCAACTTTCCCAGCCTCGGGTGGCAACGCTGGTATCAGGGACTGGTAAGGTCCCAATTCCTGCACTCTTCTGACTACCCAAGTAGCTCAGCCAACACATTTCTAAGTGACTTTTACATCCTGTGCTTTTATATCTTATGCTCAACTAAAGAAAATAAACCATAAACCCATAGGTACATAAAATGAAAGCACTCTCAATATTTTTGTAAGCTGACTCACAATTGTGTTTTTTTTTTTTTTTTTTTTTTTTAAATGTTTGAGGTTGGCAATACTGAAGCTAACCAAAACAAGAGATAAAAACGTCAGCATGAACCGCAATGGGAAATGGGTGTACATTTCTGCTCTGTACTGTTGCCTCAGCAAAAAATCAGCTGCAGCTTGGGCTATATTCATTGACGGAGTCATCTCAGTTGACTGAGAACAACATCAGATGACCATATCAAAAACATCTTTGCTGGTAGTGCTAAAAAGACATTGAGTGAATAAAAAATTGAGCACTCTACCTCCAAAAGTCAACAGCCTTAGTAACTGTTGTCAATGAGAGAAACTCATATTAAAGGTCACTTTGAAATCAGTAGAAAAGCACTTCACCAAGACTCCGTCTTTTTCCTAATAACTGAGCCTCATTATTTACACTTAAAATTGAATAAAGAACAGGTAATAAAAGAACTGCAAGAAAATCAAGTTGCAGCTATGATATTTGAGTACACATTGCTCTGTATATTTGGCTAAGAAATTTGCAACTGGTTGTAATGGGCCAAAGTTCCAGCAGCCCCTTTTTTTATCTTTCTTTTTTTTTTTTTTTTTTTCATTGCCTGTGTAGACTACTTCATGAACTCCAGCCATAGCAAAAAGGTGGAAGGGAAAGAAAGAAGAAAGAAAGAAAGAAAGAAAAGAAAGATAAATCCAGACTTTTAAAATGACTACATTTGCTTGGACTCCATCGAGGAGGTCCGTGGAGGATGCTACTTGCTGCAGTACTGGTGGCTGGAGATTTTGTGTCACACCAGACTCATTGCACTCAGTTGCTGCCTCCGAGCCCCCAGGCTGTCTGCAGGGCAGCCCTGCAAACTGTAACATGGAACTTATCAGTGTTTGAAATAATCCCTGTTTTCCTAAGGATTAAATTTAACCCAGATCGCTGCTGTGAGCCGGTTTACAGCTCTGAGCCCCGCTCTGTGGTGTCACCGCAGCCCTGGGGGGAGCAAAATGAGGCACAAGAGTGCATGTCTGAGGGCAGGACCTCCACACATCTCCTCTGCTGCTGAAGCCAGCAAACTGGATGGGCATGGCCCACTGGCAAACTAGGGGTTGGCATGCATCTGCAGTTTTTACGGTTTTCACTGCTTGCTGGTTTTCTTTGCATGAAATCATCTGACCATTCTTATTAAACCGAAGAAAGTCTGAAAGACTGGCGTTTGCCGTTATCCTCATCTCTAGAGAACAATTCTTTGCAGCTCCCGTAAATAGGACTTAGAAGGTAAATGGTATTATAGTGTTAATTTCAAAGTGAATTATTCAAAAAGTGCTCCATATGTCAGCAAGCATCATTTTGTGGAACTATATTAATGTCTTCCTTAAATACAGTTCTCCCTTTCTAAAAGCTGTTTTATAGATCCAGGAAATATGTCTGGTATGAAGAAGTGCTTATTGTAAAGGATGTTTTAGCAGTTGTGTTCAATTAATGAGGAAGGCAGGATGTAGCCCTATATAAGAAACAGCATAATAGCAAGAATTCCTTGGGGCATGGGAATCTTCACACTTACAGGTACTGCACAGCTATCTGTTCATTCAAGGTATCAGGTCAGATTTGTTTCATATTCTGTATTTCACATCAAAAAAGGTAATATCGCCTTTTGACAGGACTGTCTGTAAATACTTGAGAAGCTAAAAATAAAAACAAACTGTTGCTTTTCAGCAGAGATGCCTGAAAGTAAATCACTCAGGAAGGACCCCAAAGCTTCCACCGTCAGCTGAAACAAATAGAAAACTCACAATGCTGACAGCAACTGCAATTGAGTAAGTAAGGGGCCAGACCGCAAAATTCTATTTTATTCCACTGAATCAACCATCAGCTCCCTTCAGACATTCCTCAAATTCAAAGGATGGCAAGAAGATATATGAGCAGTGGAAGACCTCCCTAGATTTCTCCATATTGACATGTTATTGGACACTGCCAAGCAAATAGACAAACGGCAGACTTGATTTAAGAGGGAACGTACGTGCTTTGGAGCTGTAAAGCAGTGTGGAAGTGCTTACTAACCCGAGCAGCAGGCCCAGTTTTCTGGATTTCTCTTGTTCAGTGCACGGGAACGAGACTCCCGTTCTTCTATATTCTGCATCCGTTTCATGAACTCTGTGGGGCCGAGGATTAAAAACAAACACATGCAAATATTAAGAGGATTTAAAACGTCTGTGGCTGTGCCCCTACCATCTTTTGTAAATAATGGCTGCATCTATTTTCATTTGTATTACCAAATTGTTTAGAAGCTCAGCCGGGCTCGGGTCCTACAGCAAGGGCCAGTGCAGATAAAGACAAGGAGGTGATAGCAGGCAAGTATTATTCTCATCCCTATTGTACAAGGGATAATTTAAGCATGGGGAGATTACACACAATTGCTCAAGACCCTCAGGAAGTCTGTGACTGTGCTGGGAACCGAGCACCAGTTGCAACTGGTACCAGTCGAAATACCAGTGAAAGTGACAGGACACAAAGCTGTACCTGCTGCCTCTTCATCTGAGAGGCATCATGACTACACCATCAGCAGCTCCCCCCGGAAAAAACCTGTCTAGCTCAACTCATGGTCACGCTCTCTGAGTCCCTTCAGTGTGCTGCGTGATGTCTGCATAAGAGAAGTGCTGCTCACTGGTGCCTGGCAGGTTGGGGCCAGCAGCCCACCACCTTGGGCCTGCTTGGGAGACTGGATCTGAGGTCCAGAGCTTGGTCTTGGCTCTCTATCTCTTATTCTGCAGATTAAAAATCTAGCCAGACTGTTTATATTTCATGTACTAGTACTAGTACAGTACTAGATCTAGTACTGTGTGAATTATTGCACTGTGTACAGGATGACTGCTATTGTTCTGGTCTGTTTCTGGTACTCAGTTTCCTCTCCTGGCATGGCACGCTGATACACACAGTTCATAACTAAAGCATGGCATAGAGAATAGTTGTGGTGACACGTTTCAAACCAGTTAGAAGCCCTGTAATACTCAGCTGTCTTGAGAACTGCACACACCTGCAAGTCCCCTGCAACCACAGACTCCTGCAAACCGCGCTAGCTGTTGGGGAGGGAAAACAGAAGAACGCGCTCTGTTCTGTTCAGTGATGTTGGGACTTGTTGAAATGTGTGTGAGTTTTGCATCTAAACCCACTGCAGAGTTAACTTTTCACACTGACAGCTAATGTAAGTATAATTGCAATATTTAGTTATCAGTGATGTCCTCTGAGTTTAATTTCATATGACTATTTAAAGAATGAATCCCATTCAAAAATTATACTGAAGGCAATAAAATTTAAATTGTACAAAAAAATCCACTGGCATAGTAAACCACCTTAAAAAACCTACGTGCCTGGCAGGCAGCCAGAAAGAAACACAAGTTTAGGATATTTTCTTATGGACAATTAAAGGATGAGAGCTCAAAATCCAGAACTCATCTCATTGCTCGTGCAGCCTGTAGCAAGTTAAACTGACTCAGACAAGGACAGGTATAGCACATTCACCGCTGGGTTACAGTAGCATTTCTGTCTCCTGACAATGTTTTAACTACCATATCGTCAAAGCGTAGCTCAAAATTATTGCTCCTATTATTATTACACAGCAGCCCACAACCTTTCATCAGGTTCAGACACCACTGTGGGAAGTGCAGTACAGGAAACATAAAAGGCAACCACAACTCTTTCATTCTGGACCTACAATGGGAGAAGCACCAGGAGGAGGAGAGCTCAGCAGTGGTCTGTTCCCCAGCCGTCAGAGGGAAAACCAGAGGGAAGCTGCCTTGAGCCCCCACTTGGTGCTGACAGGCTCTGCGGAGCTCAGCCGCTGCTCACGCACGGCACTGAGCTCAGGCAAACAGATTTGGCTGGGATTTACAAGTTGGCCAGGTTTCAGCAGATTTTCGTGAAGATGGCTAAAAGCACATCACCAACATCAGGCTGACAGACCTGCTTACTTCACCCAAATAATGCTTAGCCAATTTTTGAATTCCTGTTTTCAACCACTCTAAATGAAACAAGTTTTTTTATTATTATTTTTTCCCAGGCAAAAACAAAATGGCAAAACAATCTATTTCCCACTAGCTTTGTTCCCCAGGTTACACCATGTTTCTTTCACATGCATTCACAAACCAGCTTGACACAGTCTTCAGCATGGAAAATGTCATCCCTGGTAAATACACCCAGAAAAAGCTAAAGGCCAGATAAAAACAGTCTTTGCTGGGCCATGCCATGACACTTCCATGGCATTTCTCCAAGTGGAGCCAGAAATATTTATATTTTTAAGCAGTGTAAGAGGGATGACTAGCAGTTGAAACTTACCTGAGACAAGTCTTGGGGTGAGATTTGAACAAGAAAGGATTGTAACAAGTTCTGGCTCTGAAAAGTAAGGTGTGGGGTGAATGATATTTGACATAATCATACCTTTCTTTTCTTTTTTGTAATCCACATATGCTTCTTCTTATGAGTTAACTTCACTGGAATGAACAAAGTTTAAAGCACCACTCAGAGTCTTTTGTGGTACAGACATTTGTAAGTGGCTACTGTGCCTGTGCTGCCCCCCTCATCTGCTGATGTAAGTTGAAAATAGGTGACTGCTTTGTACGTAAACTGTTTACACGGTCAATCAAGACACATTGAATTGCTATCTACAGTAATTTCAGCTAATTTGTAGAAAGAGAATCACAAAGTTAAGTGCTGGTGGGTTATCATATAACTGACTTACAGTTTCAGAAGTCCTATCCACCAGCTGTAAATGCTGCGTTTGGGAGCAGCAGCAGTCAGTGGCCTTTGATGACACATTCAGCTTCAGTATACACATCTCAGCAAAGCACAACAGCAAGGTGCTCGCTGATAAAAACAAACTTCATTGAAAACCCAGAACAAGTGAATTTCCCTGCAGTTGAACTGCAGAGGCTCATTTTTCCTCCAGCTGCCCAGGCTGCACTTGAGAAGACATTTGCCTTCGCCACAGGCTTGCGCCTGCAGCCAGCAGCAGGGTGCTTGCTGCTCGGCCACCCAAGCAGCACCCATGCCATAAGCAGCAGCAAAAGATGCTGATCGGTGACACCGAGAGAAAATGGCCAGGTGTGACCTGCTCCAATCCATTAAGAAGAGAGCTCCTGCTCCTGCCAGAGGTGGCCTCGAGCTGTGGCACAGCCCGGCTGGGGCAGGCACCAGCAGGGTGCCAGCAGAGGTGGGCACGTGAGCTCTACAGCTCGTCCCCCAGGGTGATGGTCCCACAGCCCATGGCCACCTGCAGGAGGCTCTGGTGCTGCAAAATCTGCCAGTGCAGGGAGTGACACGGCCGCAGGCTTTCAGACCCGCATCTATTCCACTTGAGAGTGGGCATTTACTCACTCTGAGCAACCGAACTGCATAGGCTGGCTTTGAAATTCTATAGAGAGACTATCCAACCTTCTCTCTTTCACGGAAGGATTAGGGAGTCTGTAAGGAGAGATTTACCCAATCCTTTTCCTCAGCTTCCCTGGAGTCTGCTCTACATCTGCCGAGCGCAGTCCTGGAGGGTGTTTGCTCCCATACATGCTTTTACTCTCCCAGCCCTCCACCTCTGCCCCGTGGCTAGGACTGGCTGGCACAGGAGCCGCACTGGGCTTTCTCGACACTCCTCCAGAGAGCACCAGGCTGGTGAGCTACAGCTGCAGCATGGCCCCTGGTTGGCCCCGGCAGGGCCTGCCCCGCTAATCTCGCTTGCCATTAAGAGCATCAGCTCTTAGGAAACTTTTTCTGTAAGTAAAATACGTGTCTTTTCAGCATTACTCACAGCCTCGCCACCAAAATGGTAATACATAAGTTTAGCATCAGCCCCACCACCATCACTAAATGAACACTGTACTGGCCTCGTTAATCTGTGTCAGAGGCTACATCAATTACTCCCACGACAAACTCTTTTGAATTGCAGGAGAAAATGGATAAAAGAAAAACACTGAGAAGGAAAATATGTGCTGCAGACTTCAGTTTCCACGATCTCCCTCTTCCTCCCTAGTGAAATAAATGAGTTGCTGTGTGGTCTGTTTGGCAGATGGGTCAGCAGAGGCACTTTCTGCTGTGGACATTCTGCATGAAACGGGACATGAGTTTACATTTACTGCACGTGGGTGTGAATCTACATTTTAAGTGGATTCACAAACCATCACACTTAAGAGTACCAACACTAGCAGCAATGAACTTCTGTCACAACAGACTTAATACTCATGTCAAATCCATCATTGCTGTTATATTTTCAGCTGTCAATAACCAGCAGATTGAGAGTTCTGTAGATCCTGATAGCTTCTCAAGTGTCATCTGTGTATGAAACCAAGACCGGGTCTTCAGTGATTTTCCAAAGTATCGCAGATTGCTTACTCACAGACTGACGTGTTTGTCTGGAATTTGCCTACTAGCTGCTTAAAGGAGGTAACAAAGTGACCAAAGAGCACAGTGGCAGCTGATCGAAGAAATGCCAGCTGATGACATTGCTCACTTTATTACAAATATATAAACCTCTATGCACTGACTAGGAATAAATATTAAAAAGTATACCCTTCTTTTTCACAGCCAGTACACATGTAAATGGAGTTGTGCAGATAGAGCCTATTTTGTTTGTCTGTACTTCGTTGATCTGTCAATATGTGTGCTATGGAAAAAGGTGTGTTTCCCTGTTTCTCTCATGTCAATGCCATTTTTTTCCTCATTTTTTTTTTCTTAGCTTCTAATTCATGAAAATTTGGTAAGAATTTTGTCACAATGTTTTTGTTGTTGTTTTCTCTATTTTTTTGTTGTTGTTGGTTGGTTGGCAGCTATCTCTTCTTCTCTTCCGATTTAAGATCTATTTCACAAATTATCCCAGTACTTCACCAATTGGATTTCCAAACGCTTTATAAAGTATCCAGAGCTGTTCAGCTCTAGATGAATACATTTCTGTGCGAAAGTCCATCATTTTCCTCCTTCATCCCTAAATCACTTCTACCTTGGCAGTCTCCTTTCACTTTTGGTGACAAGGAATAAAAATGGCACTTTCAAAAAAAGGGAATGACTAATTTGTAAAATAGAACCATATTTTTATACCTTTTCCCACATGATGTATGTACTTACTATTTTTCTCATCCCTTTTGGTTGCTTTTCAATACTGAACAGAATTTCACTGAACTGAGACTTGCATTGACATGTGGCTTGATACTACACTGACACTAGCCTTCCTGCAGAGCAGTTGCAACTCCTTAATTAAGAGGTCAGTTCCCATGCTCAGTGACATACATATACCAACAACAGCTTCCAGGCACCATTCCCTAACCTGTTCATTTCCCTTGTTGAGGCTCTGCACATCCACTTCACCTTCTCTAGTCTTACTGCTAGGTAGCTGTGGGTCTGACAGGAGCGTAGAGTTTCCCTGGGTGCTTCAGAGCAAGCTGTTTGCCTCTCTTTTTCCACAGTCCCATAAGACAATGCTCCATGAAGGGCAAGCTGATGGCAGCCACCTGGGAAAAGGCACCTGAGTTAACAGAGAGAAAATCTAAGTGTTAAACACTAAATCCTGGCACTTACAGGTGACTACAAGCCTTGAACAGAGGTTAGTGCAATAAATCTGGGCACAACTCAGCTGTGGGAGAGGTTTGAGTCATGCCAACAACAGAAAACAAAGCTTATTGGGCACTTACAGTGGAATTTGTTGCTTCTGTGTGAAGCCTGGCTTGTCTACATGAACCAAAGGCCCTTGCATGATGTGGAAATAAAGCCTTTCCATGGAAATAAAGCCTTGCATGGAAATAGAGCCCTCCTCATTAGTGTAGCTAGCTGGAAGACCCAAGGGTAGTGGGGAATGCTTGAATTTTAGTCCATGACCTGAAGACACATGGACCTTCCCCTCTGCTGGAAGATATGCCTGTGCTGGCTGAATGGCTTACTCAGCAAGGCTCTACACAGCCAGGAGCCCCCAAAATCTCCCTGTTGATCTCTTAAAGTGTCATTCCACAGCTAACACTTTGCAATGCTTAGATTTAGAGCTGCTTCTATTTTCCATCTGCTAACCAGTTTAAACATAATAGCACTTTATCTCCCATTTCATGCTTTGTCCTTACCAATCATTTGTGAATTAAACTAAATAAAATAAAAAAATCAAGAGATTAGAGAGGTACAGCTTTCCTTCAGCAAGAGGCTCATTTTCCTCTTTCAGTTCATTCCACCGCCAAGGATTTTAGACTTCTACTTATAATGATTGTTTTTACAGGTTTTCCTAGAAGTAATGATCACTAACTTGTAATTCACAGGGGTCATCCTTCCTTTTAGTGGATACTGGAAAGCACAGCTTTATTTTGTTTTCATTCTAAATATATCTACCACGGCCACTGTATCTAATGTGTATTAGCTGCTCTCATGGAAATGTGTTAAAACTTTGTACACCTTTAGAGTAAAAAAAAACAGTCCCACACCTTTTCTGTTGCCTAACTTGTTGGTGTCTTGTTATCCCTCAGCTGAACTATTTGTTGCAGAATGTATTAATGCTACACTCCAGTCTAGGACAGCATCATCTTTATTGCCTGAGGGAAATCGGTACCTCCCAACAGCTTGTCAGAAGACATGTGCATCCATGAGCTCCTCAGCAGCAGTCCTTAATTACGTCCCACCTTTATTTTCTAGTTACCAACTTGTCATATTGTAACCTTTATTTTTACCGTCCAATATGCTTAAAGAGTTTTTGTTTATTTGCATGCTTTGGGACCTCCTAGTTTCCATGTTTGCTCTGATCAGTCACAATTTAGACTTTTTTTTTTTTTAATGCACAAATACCTGTGAGAGTCAATCAGTAGGTAAATGTTTGTGTTGTTCACTCTGTGTTACTCTTCCACCTTTTCTGGATATTTTACATCTTTACCATTCTTTGTGTCTTTGTTTCTGACATCTTTAGCTCATAGCTAGGCTTGAATTCCTGGCTAATGGCCAAATTAGAAAATTTGACCTGTTTTTACCTGCCCCAACGCTCTGTTTCTTCTCACACTGATTCTTTCCTTCATGTTTTCTAAAGATATTCAACATGCAACAACAACCCAATAGTCCAAACCCTTCCCACATCTGCTGTTTCAGAGATTCAAGTTTCACACCCAGAGATAAAAATCTTCAAAGGGAGATTAACCACAAATAACAAACACTAAGGAACCAGCTGGTCCTAGTCTTTGATCCCTCCCTCCTTTGCCATAATGAAATCTTTAAAGTGATGCTAAACTTACATGGGGAATTAAAATGAGAAAAAAGTTTGTTGTGTATGGGTTGGTTGAATGTATTGCTGAACAAAGAGTATATCTATATGCGGTACATTCTATTAAAATCAGAATAACTGAGGTTTTCCCATTCATCTTCAAAAAACATGAGCAAATACCAAGCTCACCCAGGGTTCCCTCAAGGTAAAGAAAAACTTCCTCTGCTTCTGAACATGAAGAGCTAACTGAGATTAATATTATATCTGAAGAACTAGGGGGTTCTCCAAATATGTTCCAGGCATAACAAATATCCAATTCTATTCAATGTACATCATAAACAAGAATAATTAATGCCTCAAGTTTCAGATAGACAGAAATGTTGTTGGCTTTCTAAATGTTTTTACCATGCAACATTACAGAAAGTGTTTGTATTAGACCCGGTAGGAGAGGCCCCAGAATTTAAGACATATCGCTAGAGTGGAAGACAATCCAAAATTTGAAAGTTTGTTTTGTCATCAGGCCAACCCCAAACCAGTGGAATTGTTTTAATGCTTTGACATCTTCCCCTAACATGACATGAACCATAGGAACTTCTGCAGAGTTAATTACATAGGAAGAAGAGTAAATGATTATGCTAATTAAGAGAGACAGGGACACTGAATTGTGTTGCCAAGCTGTGTACCTCATAGTGCCGTGCACAGCACCTAGAGCACCTACAGCTACCAATAGATGGCAGAATATTAAAAAAAAGAAAAAAAAAAGAACTCACCTTTTAGCAGAAATTCAAACACAAGCATCTTTGCCTCATCTCTTGCACATCTGTATGGAATTAGCTGCAAAGAGGAAAATATTTGTGAAGGTGATGGATTACTTGCTAGGATTTCCCATATTTTTTAATAATTTCAGCAATTTCCCTAGAGCGTGTGAAAGCCCACAGTGCAAATTATTTGATCCTTGTCACTGTTTATATAATAAGCTATAAATGCTTCTGACCTATTGGAGGATTTACTTCACTCTGGGCTCTGAGGACCCTGTTCTCTTACTGTGTGCTCCCAAACAACACTCTTTTGTACTTAAAGAGGTGAACAAAGCCTGGAAACTGCGAGGTGTTAACTAAAGGGAACTACTCTAAAATGGGACAATCAGATGACCAGCTGATTTCTTGAAGAAATAGATTCCAAATGTTCCTGAAGAAGGTAAACTTACAGAATTCTACTTTTGGCTTTATACCTAAAATAATACATTGAAAACACAAATAAACAGGAAGTTACATTCATGACAGTCTACTCTGAACTTTGAAATGCTGACTTTACCTTTGAGCAGTACAATTTAAGAGGGGATACCTCTTAATACATCAATATTACATCAATACAGTGGATCTCCAGACTTTTACCTTCTTTGGTCAGCCAAGAGATAAAGGATTTTATTTTTTTAAAGGAAAAATCTATGGTTAATCAAATTGGATCCATAAACATTTGTGATATATTTGTTTCCCAAAAAGTAATTACTGTCAGAACAGTCTTCATTTTGTTAGTGGTTGGGTAGGTATTAGATTTCAGAAGAGAAAGAGAGCTAAATGTGCTAGTGAGACAGGTCTGTTTTCCAGGTAAAAATGCAAATGTCACATTTCTAGCAGTAAAATGCATTGATTTTTTTTTTTTTTTTTTTGTGCATCTTCCAACCACCTCTTCCTAGCCCAGTCAAATGGACAAAATTTGAAATATAAAGACATTAGACTAGGGACTTGAACATTCAAAACATTAGCAAGATTAGCATCACCTGGAAGAGCAAATGAAAATATTTACATCACAAATATAGGCTTCACCCCCACCCCCCACCCCCAAGAAAATTGGACTATTCTGAAACTTCCAGTACGTTCTATTTCTGGGCAGAAATCAAATGCATGTCTGCATCAACCAAGGGAGATCTCACTACACATCCATAAGCTAACACTGGAATGAGAATTGGTCTGAACAAAGTACTTAATACCCTATGCACTTAGTGTCCAGGATATGAATGAGACTTAATGCTCACTTGGAGCTAATTTGGGCAACTTTACACTAAGCTGTAGTGGGCCAAATAGACCTTCCCTGAGAGAGCCTGGACTGGAGCATTTCAAACATCTGCAATCTGCATATGCAGTTATGGCTGTGGAAAACTTACCACTGAAACAGCTCAGAAAACAGTGTCTTCATCGTGGGCCCCTTGTCACGTAGCAGGTCACGAAATAGCTCTACATAGTATCTCTGCAGTACATGGTTAAAACCCTTGTGGATTAGCTATGAAAGGAAAAACAGGATGCACAGCTGAGAGGAAGAAAAAGAAAAACAGTGACATTACAGAAATTAAAATACTATTTCATCTCATTCTCAAAATGGTAAAAGAACCTTTTGGTTTGCTAGCTGCTTCCATTCTAAGGACAGGCTATTTCTACTTCCTACCTAACTGCTTAGCAGCTGACCTGGGAGACACGACAGCTGCTAAGTGAACAATGTTTTCAATCCTGCTCCTCAAGTCGTTTTTTAAAATTATTTAACATAAAGAGAGTTTGTTTGCCAGGACTATTTTTCTAAACTCTTGCTGCTCTATTACTCATATGAAAAAGAAAATAAATAGGATAATCTATAACATCACCATGTCTATGATGAAATTATGCCAGAAGATTTTCCCTGCCTGGCTTCGTGTTCATTCAAAGACCCAAAGCCAAGTAAATGTCAAGCAGTTAGGACTAAATAACCCCTTAGGAGCAGAGGGGATGAAAGATACGCAGACAGCATCCAAAAGCCTCCAGTGAGCACGGAAAGAAGGAAGTTAAGAAGCAGAGCACTTTTCAGCTCCAAATATCTTCTTGTAAGCCCAGGCACAGAGACGCTTAGCGATTCTGAACCAGAGCAGAGCCACCACACACACCCCCCCCCACACACACCACGCTACCCCTTTTCCTTCCCTTTCCCATCAAAGGGCTGAGAATCCCAACAGGATTTCTGCTGGACTGACACGCTGTGCCTTCTCTGTAACGCTCGAGCAATTGGGACACAGAGAAACCTCTCCCGCAGGGGGATGTGGCGGAGTGAGCTGAGTCCAGGGCTGAAGCCAGGCTGCCCAGCCCTGCTCACCTCACTCAGAAAGGTCTACACAGAGCAGGGTGTCCTCTCCCTGCAGGGCCCGGGCTCTGCATGGCCGAAGCAAAGAGCACAGCCTAACAGCTTGGGTGCGGGGATACAGCTACAAGGCTTGGACATGCCAAGACAAGAAGTCGCGGTGGCTTGCTGACAGCCCCTATGCCCAGGTCCTCTTTTTGCTCAGAGCAGGCTCTGTCTGCTATAGGTAATCCGAAACCTTCCACAAACAGTGCAGGGCAGGGGATAAATACCTGGGGAACAGCTGGAGGCGGCCAGCATCAGCACAGACAGAGCTCACTGAGATGCAGGTGTAGTACATGCGATACTAGTCCAGTGCCAACATTCTTATTTCTTCGAATTTCTCTTAAAGCCAGCAGATTAAGGTTATATTAATTCATGAATTAATACATAAAAATTTTAAACTAGGATCCTATAGTTTTTCCACCACTGTATTTTCCCAAGCCATTCAGAGTTATTTGGCTACATTTAATTTCTTTGGATATGCTCAATTGCTTAATCCAATTTACCAGATTGGGGCATCAGGCATTTATTCTTCATTATTGTCTGGTTAGGATGGTCTGGAGGATGCTCTTGAGTGGGGGAAAATAGCAGCTGCAATCTGCTGCTTTAGTAATAGTCGTATTCCCAGGCAGATACTGAGGCAAAGTGCAGACGCAAGATGCAGTTCTGACGGGAATGAAAGATGAAGGGTGCCACGATTCAGCCACTAATGGCTCTCCACACACTCACAATATTAAATTTCAAGATCCAAATACCATCTTTTTGAGATGTTGTTTTAACTGACAAATCTTTAAACATAACTAAATTGGATAGAAAAAAAAACAAACAAACAAACAAAAAACACACAATGTAGGTTTTTAGCAGCATTAATAGGCTGTTTGATTTTAGTGCATTATCATTTTAGAGAATAAGGTTAAAGCTGCCACAAATGACAACAAGAGGCTGGAAACAGCTAATTGGTGTGCTGGGTAAAACAACATTGTACCTTGAGGAAGGACATTAATATACCACTTGTAACTTTTTTTCAAGTTTCCGAAGTTCTCCCCCCCAGCTCCTTATGTTCTCATCTAATTTCCAAGTCATACTCCTCAGGCCTTAGCATCCTTTTGCAAATGTCAATGTCAGGTCTTCTGTCTGCAGAAAAGAAATGCACTGGAACTCTTTTTACCTGCACACATATTAGTTTTCTATTTCTACTTGGGAGTTTGAAGGGAATGCAATTCATTTGGTTGGTATCACTGAAGTGTGGACTTCACCTATTGTAGAAATAGTTAATTTACAGGACCTACAGAAACAAATACCCAGCTATATATACAGTTTATAATACCATTTTTTTCACTATAGTTTATATAAATCCCCAAGGCAATACTGGGCTTGAAGGCAAGACCACTTAAGATTTAAAATAGCATTTTTATAGCATTCATTACAGTCACCATCATTAAGTGGGTTTGGCATATGCAGCCTCTTGTCTATACAAAAAATAAAATAAAATAAAAAAATCCAAGATTCTTATCCTGTAACTGAAATTACTGTGCCAAGAGAAGTTTCTATCTCACATGTAGCTGGTATGTATGATAAGACACTCGATATGGCAAGTAGCTAGTTACTGCAGGAAAGCAACAGCAATGTGTACCCTCTCTAATCACAATGCTAAGCATCCAGGTCTGCTCAAAATATACTTTTTCCTATGTTAATCAAAAGCAGCGAGTGGTAGCAAACATTTTGTTTCTTTACAGGGCACAGGCAGTTCTCACTCAGCTTCTGTGTCTATTTCTGCAAGCTTACACAAAACTGTCCTAGCTTAATAATAAAAATAAACACTTTAGGGATAACATTTCTGCAGATAAATTAATTTCCCTATAAAACAAAGAAAGCACGCCCAAATGTTATCTCACTTTATAACTGACCAACAAGAACACGTTCTCTGCGATGCCTCCTCCTGTTTTAGCTACTTGAAATCTGTATGGTGATTTTCTACATTGCAGTGTGTGTGGGGGTCTCTTTATTTATTTTTGTAATCCTTCATTTTCAGCTGCCTTACTTCCGAGTATTTAAATCTGAACTGAAAAAAAATGTAAAATGGTCTAGAATTGAACACACTGGATATTTGTCCTTGAATATAGTCAGTCTGGATTGGACAAATAAATAGGTCCAGGTGCTTTTTTTTCTCTGCTTTAGTTTTGGGTGGTTTTGTTGTTGTTTGTTTACTTTAGAGTTGTTTCCCTTATTTCTACAATTTGCTCTTGAGTTTGGCAGAGTGATTCAAAGAGCAAAGCTGAGACCGGGGGTCTCTTTCTCACTAGGCTGTGCAGGTGTGATGGTCATCCAAAGGGAAGGGTTTCCTACACAGAAACTGGTTGGGATTCTCGTCCATGGACAGGGCAGGGGCTTGAAAGGTAAGACAAAGACATTTCATGTTTCATGTTCAGCTGGGTCATTATGTTTCCTGAAGACAGATTATTTTATCTGCCACTTCTGGGAACGATGAACAACAACATATATACAGGAACAAGAGGAAAACACAGACAAAGACAACAGCAACATTTTCCAGGAAGAAAAGAAACAAATCCAAACCACAACCACAACCCAAGCTGGAATGTGTAAGTCACTTTTGTTTTGTTCAGTTAAATTGATAACATCCATGCCAAAATGATTTTTGTTTAGCTCTCCTAAATTCCTTGAGGAATCAAGAAAATTAGTAATGCTGTTTTTGAACTGACAATTTAATCTGCCAGCAGGCTAAAACCATATAAACTGGAAAGTCATTAAACAATATATTTTTGATACTGTATAAATCTCATTTTCACACAATTGCAAACAACCTCCTATACAAAGTTGTTTATCAGGTATCATTTATTTTTTATATTATGTTACCTGCTTGTAGGCTCACTTTAGCCACTCTGAGCCTTTACTATTTGGGCAGTAGACAAATATATATAAATGACACTACCTGGAGCTACATGTGGCAGAGGCCATCAGTCACAGTGTACACATGGATGTGAAATTACAGCCTCACTGAGAGCACAGAGGCTTCGTCATTGATTACAATAGAAGTGGAATTTCACTCACGTAAATTAAGCCACAAAAAATTAGTCGACTTGTTTCCTTGAGGTCAAATAGAAAGAGTCTTTCAAAGTACAGCATGGAACATTTCATTTTCTTTGCTTGAATGGAGTTCAGTAAGCCATGGATCTGACTAAGCATTTAGTCGTATATATTCCCATTCCTTGTACAAACCCTGAGATTGCCCACGTATGACAGCCAGATTTTCCAGTTAGAAGTTGAGGATTATCTTATATCACCTAGGAAAATGAAAACATTTTCTGCATTCACCCTTATTCCGCATGTATAAACAAATGTATACAAAACATAGCTTATGAAAGGAACAACTTATTTTTGACGATGAATATATTTATTATGTATTTGATGGTTGCTAATGAATATATTCATGTTGCCCCTTTGGGATAGCTTTGAAATTCCGACCATTTGTTAATTGCATGCAATGTAACTGTGTCACACTTTGTACACTGCACAACGGTCAAATAAACTACAGTCTAATACTAATGAGACTAATAAATCATTTTCTAACATCAGAATGTCATTCATATTTTTTTTTGCTAAGGTGTCTGTTCTTCATCCCTGTAGCTTTATTTCAGTATCTCTCAGCTTAAGAAAATTAGATTAAGGCAGGCCTTAGAATAACGCCTTCTGTTCTGCTGGGCTGCAGCACCTAGAAGATGTGCTGTGGGAAGTCCACACATTCCACATTGATTACACAAAACTAATAAAATACATGAGACAAAACAAAAACAACAAACAGCCTTAAACCAAATCAAAACAAAACCCCCAAACCTATAACCGATTATTTTCTTTAATCTTTTTATCATGGCATAGTAATATGAAGAGGTGAGATTTCTTTTTGATATTTTGTTTTGTGCTGGCATTAGTTCAGAACAAAGGTGGTGTTTTGTTTGTTTGTTTGTTTTTGTTTTCCCCCTGATCACCTTTACAAAGCAAACCCAAAGCAAATGAACAAGTGAAAAATATAAAAAAAAAAAAAAAAAAAAAGCTGCTTAGATCTTCTAGTCAACTACCTTTGCAGGGAGATGTCCTTTAAACCAGCAGATCTCACTGGGTGACTCCCAACATGCAGCAACCAGTGCTCAGCACTTGGTTCCCACACTGCTGGGCGTAAACTCAGCCCCTGTTCTCAGTGGTACAAAGGCACGCACAAGCTCAGTAGCTCAGGTTCGGATGTCTTCCCGTGATGTTATCAGACAATTAGGTCTGTGGCAGAGGGATCTTTGCATGTCACTCTGAGTCACAAAATACAGAGAGTGTACATGTAGGAGTTAGTAACCATGCAGCTGGTTGAATGCATTTTGCATCCAGCACTATGAAATGAATAAGCTTGACAGACGGGATACGGCCAAGGTCCCGTTTCTAGAGATCATGAAAGTTCAGTCTGGGATTCACCTATGACTGTCATGGGGGAAAAAAGTGTTACACTATGAATATTTCATTATGAAAGTGAGAAAACGCTTTCCCCTCCAGCAGATTTTGTTAGTTAGCACTTTTCATCTCTAGCCTTCACAGCAAAATCCCAGGTTGAATTTCATGCTCCCTGAAATATGTTGAAGGAATTCCCCTCTGCTCACCACAAAGGCACTTTCTGTGGTATAGCATGGAAGGAAGGATGGGAAAAGAAAAATCAAAGATAATTAGAATAGGAGAAAAATGAATAAAATATCACTAAGAAAAGTCCTGCTGTGGTGCATCAGGGAAATCAAGGAGAAAATCAGTACCTCAAAGACCTCTCTTTCAGCCTAGATTTTTCCTTATGCCGCATAACTAATCTATGGATTAATGGATGCATAACTAAATGACTTTTAGTATAAAATGTAAATTTTAAAATAATATTTAGTTATCCCAACAATCATACCTGAATATTTCAAAACCCTGTCACACATTTTCTCTCCATCCTCTACCTTCACAAAGAGAAGACAATAGGCATTCATGAGATTGTAAAGTTATACACTTACCTATTTTAACACACAAATATCTGGTCTTTATAAGCATTTATAGTGCATATATGTCCCAGAACATTTTAGAATTCTTCACCACACTGTGTAAAAGCAATTTCTTGAATGGACCAGGCTTAAATTTACCGTACAGTTTATTCTTCGAGACAATCTTGGCACCTTTGCTTTAACCACTAAATTGTACATCAATTTGCTCATTTTGTGTCTGAACTATGAATTGTTCATATTTTTTTCCCAAATATAATTTTTTTTCAAAAATCTATGCCAATCATTTTTGAAGTGTAATTTGACTTACATTTAGAACTCAGCTTAGAAAATCTTCGTGAAAGCTTGAAACAAAGTTACTTTATCAGATGTGTAGGACATAATACTGAAAGGATCTTCAAATTAATAGAAATTAAAGGATTTTTAACTAGAAGAAACAAACACTAAATTAAATCTTACAGTGCATAGATAAAAGCCATCTATTATTATCATAATTTCTCTCTTTAACTCACAGCATCAAAGAAGAGGGAAAGGTACAGGATGCTCAGGCCCCAGGACAGGGGAGGACAGGAGGACAGGATGCTCAACCCTCCAACAGCAGGAGAAGCTGTCTGTGCTCTGCTCTGTCTCTGCTCAAAACCTCAATTCTGTGACACTGACAAAGGGACTCAGGTGGAAATGAGAGCATAAAGAGTGCATTTACAAAATAAAAGTGAGGACAACTATTACCATTAAAAAAAAAAAAAAAAGTAAAAAAAAAATCCAGAAAGAAGCTGTAGCCTCCTTTGGAAATGTCCCTATTTAGCTTTCCATATGCATCGTGCATGGAAGAAATGGGAACTCAGAGCTCTTCCTCTTCTAATTTGCAGGTGATTATAAGGCTACAGGGAGCTATCAATTGTTGGAACATCCCTAGTATAATTACATTAACCTCATCTGGTGAAATCTGAGTGTAAATTACTTCTTCACTTAATAAGAAGGTTTAATTGAAGTTGTTCTTAGTCACTGTGTGACAGATTATTAGGGAAGGTTTGATATTATATATATTTTTAATGGTACTTGAGTTTTGAAAGAATCATTTGAAAAGGAATTTTACATCTCAGTGATTTTTAAGAATGGACTTCAAAGAAAGCAGGAAAAATAAGTATTCTTGTCCTCATCACCTGCTATAAATGGCTGCGATCTTTAGCTATGGTAAATGAGAGCAGGCACACAGCTTTATGAATTAAGGTATCAGCCAGCCAATTAGCTGTAGAAATAACATCCTTCCCCTCAGGATGGATTCATCTCTTCCCAGTTATAGCAGCTCAAATGTCAAATATGTAGTAAATGTTGTGAATGAGAAAGAATCCACACCTCTTTGCTGTACTTTAAACAGTTTTTTTTTTTTTTTTGAATAATTATGTTACTTGATCACCCAATGCAATTTCCTGCTTCCTCCAACAATAGCAGAGCTAGTGACTAAGTATTTTCCAAAACTGTTAGGAACTATAAAGATTGACTATTAAAATTTTCCCTGTCTTTGAATTTTTGTATACCTTTTTATAACACCTTATTGCTGGATACATGCAGTGGTTTTTGTTTCCTTTAATAAACTCTGTGGTGATGAAAGACAAGAGAGAGAACTGTAAAAGAAGTTTCTGTATAGTTCAACAGTTTTATCCTGTCAGAAAATCTATCAAATTTTTGATTTATCTCTGGGCTGAACGATATAGTTCATAACTTCTGTGCAGGTCAATTTTATCAAAAAGATTTTTATTTTTTGATAGACAATATTTAAATGTTCTTCTGTATATAAACATTCCTGTCTTTTTTGTTAAGTGTTGCCAAGACAGAAGACTTGAAAAGAGAAGTAATATCTCTTATTAAACTGACTGATAAATAGATAAGCTGTTGGTGATAAAAGATTTTCCTCATCTCAGGGAATGTTTATGTGTCAATTTTTTTGACACAATTGGTCTTGTAAAACATGTGACCATGCACTGCAAACCTTGTCTCCCTTACATCTTTGAAACATTGAAGTTAAAACATTACCACTTTTAAAAAAAATAAAATAATTACAAAAGTCTATTAACAATTTCAAAATGTTTCCTTACTGTAAAAATAAACTTTTGCTGAATGCAGAAAAGCTATTTTGTTGAAAACATTGATATGTTATCATACTGAAAAAGATCAGTTAATTTCAAAGCCTCTAAAGTGAAAACAGCTTTTCACAAAAATATCAAAGGGATGATAAGCTATAACTGGAATCTGATGCTAGACACATTTAGGCTAGAAATAAGATGCAAATGTTTAACAGTAAGAGTAATTAACCATTGGAGTAAGTGACATTAAGATGAAGACAGGATGTTTCCTAAGAGGTATCTTTTAGTTTAGCCATATTTATGGAACTGGAAGCAGGAATTAATTCAGGGAAGTGCATCCATTAGATGCCATGGATGAGTCAGCAACATCTCAGAGACAGCAGCATCAATCTTCCCATGAAACTATCATGTAGCACTTTGGCTATTACAAGCATATCATTGACCACAGACATTAATATCTACCTTGTTCTGTATTGTAAAATGTCCTGAAACTAAGCCGATAATGACCTAAGAAATTCAGCTGAAGCCTAATCATAACACTTTTGCAATCATTTTTCCTAGCTAAGACCACTTACAAAAAAAACAGTTCCCGTCAGGATTGTTAGCATCAGATGATGGTTATATTAACAAGTTTCTCTCATTTAAGGGTAGGTGGCTGCTGCTTCTCCCAGAGTGAGGCATGCAAACAAACACACAGCAAACAAACAAACAAGGAAAAAATAAAAATAAACATTATGAAAAAAAAAAAACACACAAAGAAGAAAAAATACCCAAAGAAAGAAAAAACACACAAAGAAAGGAAAAAAAATGTTTCTGAAGACCATATTTTACCCTTATTTACTATTCTCATACCAGAGTGAGGATAGAGGTATGTTTCGAGTACAGTAACAAGTAAAGGAGTTTTCCAAGAACACTTGTAGTGTGCTGGTCATGGGATGTGCCATTACTTCCCTCCTGTGCTCTCCCTGTAATATCATTTCTAGCAGGTTTTCATGGCCAACCTGAAATACTGTGAATCTTTATTGGCCCACAGTGGCAGCTAACAGATTTTTAAAAGTAGCAAATACATACGGTATCACAGATGCAACTGATACGAGTTGAACTCAACAAGCTGCCACCTTCAGAAACATGCACCAATTTCTACCTATTCATCCTCATTGTCTCTGTTGGGGGTTTTCTATGACATATTGCATTGTTGTGCCTGTTAGAAAAAAAAAAAAATCACAGACATTTTCAAATTAGGGATCTTCAACAAATGACAAAATGAATTAGTCTGCCAGTCTCAGTCTGCAACCCAGATTCCTTTAATTGTAGTTTACGCTTTAGTTGAAGGTAAGACTTTCCTATTTTAATCACAGATACCTTGGTTTGTGGCTGAGATTAAAGACGCTATTTTGTAAACTGTGACTAAGATGCTTTGATAAGCTCTATTTTAAACTACCAGCTAGCAAAATCTTGCAAAACTAGCCATATTAATAACAATTTAAAAATATTTTTCAACATATACTTCTATACACCTGTGCAGAAACACATGACAAAATAATTACTAGTCAAAACAAACATTATAAAACACAACATGTCCATGCATCCTTGTTCAAGGCCAGTGGTTCACCTCTGAAGTTAGAGGTTAACTTGTTGATGAAAATATAATGCAGGTTGGTATTCTCAACTCTGAATCTGAGAGTTCAATTGAGTTAGAACTTGCCCATTCATTTGCCAAGAATGGAAATCATGCTGTGTATAAGTCATTGCTTTTACTGGTCATAAGCATCTAAGTCTACAAAGCAAGACTCCATTTTTGGACTTAAATGAGAAATTGTGCAACCATCACTCTGGCAGGATTTTTTTCACCCTACGTAAGAGGCACATAGATACAAAAAGTAAAAAAAAAATAAAAAAAAAATGAGGTAGTAGTTTCTAATTCCTTCTGTTTACTGCACAGGAATTATTTTCATAGAGGAAGTGTACACTCAATATATGCGGGTACATCATCAATGTTAATTTGGGAATAAAATGACTTTCAGACTTCAGTAACAATATTGATGCTTTCTTTCTTTCTTGTAATCAGACAACGGAGTTCTGACTGCAGCAATATATATAACTAAATAAGATTATGGTTGTAGTTTCTGATATGATTGATGAGTGTCTGAGTTCCCTTTAGCATGATCCTTATAACTTTTGTTCACATTATTTCATTACCTGTAATGGAGGATAATCGGAAACAGGAACAAATGGTGGATTTTAATTCTTTTTTAAAAAAGACTTTATCATGACAGTCTCTTTATTTTAACATCATCTTTTGACATGAGATCATTGTGCTGAACATTACTGAAAAGTGCCTTGTGAAGGAGCAATTATCCAGAGTAAATGGATTTCTAAGCAGATTCAAAGAGAAAGATAACAACAAGCAGCGAAATGTACATTAGTGAAATAAAGCTAAATCAAATAAGGATTAGAAGAAGCTGAATGATCCTCAAATAATGCAGTATTCTAACTGCTTAATTAAAAAATGGTTTTCATGCCCAAGAGATTGTGTTGCATTATAGCTCAGCCGTAGGACATGCAAGAGAAGACAATGGGGCCCGTCTACACCGGATTCCTCTAGGTGCTACTGTAACACAGATAATCACGGAGAGGACCATTTTAACAGCAAAAGAAATTCAGTGATGTTCTATGTGCTAACATTGTGTGGACCTGGTCTAGAGAGACATGGGGGCCCTCAAGGGCACAGTCTGGCTTCATGTCCCCTCAGGACATAGCAGGGCTGGCCTCTGGTCAGCTCTTGGCACATGGCGCTGGGGTCAGCACCTCGGTGCCCTCCAGCAGGGAGTGATGTGTAAGTTTTTCTCCCGTTGAAATGAAACTCCTGGTATTTTCAACTTCAGTGTATTGCACAAGTTCCCACAGCCTTGAAACTTGATTGGATGAATTACAGTGTTTAACAAGTATTTATTAAGATGTCATATAGCTGAAGGAAGGACTGGAAAGTTTCTCTCAGGCAGCTTAGGACCAACCTTTTCACTGCAAAAGCTATTGCACTTGTTTCCCTAGCAATGTGTCTTATTCCCAATGGAGAAAACCTTACTTTTAACACTAGCCCTTATCAGTACACATAACAACAAAATATTTATTTCTTTAAAAAGGGAAAGGAAGTGCTTTGTGTAACAGGAGCTTCTAAATCCTTCTTACGAATTTTCAGACTAGCCCAAGGTGCATAATCCATCTATAATGATCACAGGCTCAACTCTAAATCCTGCTTCCCTGTATCATCTGAGAAGCCCCACTGTCTGAATTAAGGCCTACTTTGGCACCATGCACGCCAGCTTAGCTTGATGATGGAATTATGCTTTTGCAGGTTAGTGGCTGAAAAGGGCAGAGGATAAAATACTGGTAGTGTAGCAAATCAGAAGAGTCTTGTCCCTTTTTGTACCTCTCTCACTTTCTACCTACCTGCCGTTCACTGGTACAGAAAGGTAGATCTGTACCCTCTCTGTGCTGTTTCAAAAGGGAAGGTTGGGTGGCAGGCCTGGGAAAGATGGACATAGAAAATGGGTCTTATATCATGTAGCATAGTACTACTTTACAGAGTAAATCAAGCAGAGTGTGGGGGCAACTGGCTACTCTAAGTTTGATCATTTCTTTGAGTGAGACTTTACACACACGGAAATGTCCAATATGTGAGGGGGCTAGTCTTGTCGGCCTTGCAGCTGGAGCGCCTGTGCCTCCTGAAACAAAATGTCCAACCAAAGAGCAGGCAGTTGTGAACATAAGCTCCACAGGCCAAGTAACAAATGAAGCTATAGCTTCTGTGACCACCTTTTGTCCCACCAGCTACTGTAAAGGATTACCAGTTCCCCAGACAGTTCTGTCATGAGCTTTTTAAGGAGATTTTTTTTGGAAGATTGCTGGATTTTACTGAAGTCGCAAGACCGCAATGTCCATATGACCTTGGCCCACGTTTCTCCAAGAAGAAAGCGTCAAGAAGCCCTTTTTAGCTACAGACCTCTCTGCAAATTTAAAACATAATTTGTTATTGGAATCAATGGGGACCAAGGTTCCACCCTGATGAAGAAAGTTGTATCCTAAAGGAGAAGGTAGAAAGGCCCAAGCCAAAAAAACTCCAGAGACGTATGCAGCTGACTTAAACAGAGCTAGATTTTTTACACTTGCCATTAATTTACACAAAACAGCTGTTCTACAGTCATAAGCAGGAAGTGTTAGTAGGTACTTTTAAAATTAGGCTTTGAAATACACTGCAAAACTTCAGACACTAACACTCAAAACACTAATTATTCAATCACTATGAAATCATGTTCAATTCCAATGTAGAACATTTTGTTTGACATGCCAGCTCAAGGCTTCTGTGTACTTGGCTACGTTGTTCCTTGTGAAATTACATACATCAGAGGTTTGAATAACACACTCCAGATTAGCTAGAAATTGGAAAGCATTGTTTGAAAATGAATTTATGACTACAAAAGGCTGAGCTGCGTTGGCAGGCATCCTTGAATTTGACAACGGATGTGCAGAGGGTAGAAGCAAAATACCGTTTTTTTTTTTTTTTTTTTTTTTTTCCTTGGAGGAAATTCTCTAAGGGAGATTCCAGACAGCATTACAAAAAGAACAATAGTGACAAAGAAGTATTTACAACTTATTATCAGTGTGAAACCCAAAAGAGAATTAGTCCTCTCTCACTGTTTATGTTACAGTGGCTTATAGACTTCCTTATCAGTGGACATCCATAGCGTGCATGTGGAACATACAGACAACATTTTGCATGTCTATGGGGAGTAAAGGAGGAAGTAAATTTGCCCAGGACCTTCTCAACAACACTCCATGTCTTGCATGATCAGCTCAACTTATTCACCTGGAAGTACCACACTTAAAATAACGTGATGCTTTGCTGACTTCTAAAAGTCCAACTGCGTATCTAAGCATGAATAGTAAAATCAGTTTCTAAAACATTTTCATTTGTCTAATCAAAATGAATTTTGCATATTGAAGTGACATTTCTATAGATGTTGTGTGCTAAGGGGGAGTGGGTGAGAGGTGAGGAGGAAGGATGATAGGAGAACACGGGTAGATTTCTGTTCACTATTTTCCAAGGTTATTACAATCCTCTTGCTATAAACCTTTCTTCATCTCTTTACCCTCCCATGCAAACGGTGTAAGCAACCATTCCCCTGAGAGAGGAGGATGACTCATTTGCTTCTGTAACATTTTTAAGGGATAACTTTGAAACCTACAGAGCCTTTAATGCCCAAAATTCCAAGTGCACTGATCTCCTGAAAGATACTTTCCTCCCTTATTGATCTCAGCTTTTAGTGGAAACATACCATGAATATGAGAGTTCAAACTATTTTAAATTTAGAAAATTGTTTAGTCTACAAAGAGAACCTTTTAAAGTTTTAGCTACTTAAATTCTATACCTAACCCCCACTCCTTTTTTTTTTTTTTTCCTTCTTCTTTATCCAGTTCCGGGGGACCTTGTTAGCTTACTTTGTATATTTCTTGACATCTCTCTACATAACTACTCATGTTAAATGTCATCTCCTAATCAAATGGCACTCACACGCAGGAGCAGTAAATCATCTTTACACCTTATTCTACTACTCACATAGCAGTTGAATAAATTTTGTAAAGAATTATTAAACAGATTAATTGAATATACCACTTTTAATAAAGTATATGAAAAGGTTTCAATAAACTCAAGCAGAATACTTACCTGAAGTCCAGAGTATGGAAGAAATATTTTAACGTGAATACTAAAGATTTTGCTAGATATTTGCCATTTAAAAATATTTAAATGTATATGCCACTACAAGGAGAAGTAATCTATTCTTCTTAGTAAGCTTTGGTAAGCAAGCAAAAATTGTTGCTTAGTATAATTAATTGCCCTGTGCTTAACCCCTACACAACGAGCAAATTTTATACTCATGCCAGTGATCATTAAAATTATAAAGAAGAGATCTTGACTTGGACATCTAAACCCTACTTGAGAATTGCTATGGTTGCAAAACTTAAAAAGACAATTCTCACAAGTCTCATTTTATATCATATGAATGTCAGTCTTCACCCACTAAGCTTTTGTCCTTTTGACTTGTTAGCGACCCACAGCTCTGCTCTGCTTCTACCTTTCCCCAGAAATATGCTCTCCTGAGCAACACCAGCTGAGGAAGAGGTGGGTGGAGGCCCTGCCCTCTTTTCTTGCAAATCCTGTTGCTCAGAGAAATCACTGGATGGTAAAGCATATGTCTAAGAGATTTCAATCTACAAATCCCACCATCTAGGCACCATTAGCATAAATCCTCTTCATGAAACCAGCAGAGAGGCATCCTCCAGCCCTTTCTCTAAATCTTTCTCTTAAACAAAAATGAAGATTACCTGGGAAACTGACTGTGCAGGAGCATGGAGCAACAACTTACTTGGTCTCATAATTCCACCCATGTTGGATAGAGGATTTCAAGGTCTTCTTTTCCTCCCAGGGTTTGTCAGTCAAGGGTTGCCTACTATGAAATAGAGATGGGTTGTTGGGACCCTCAAATAGATCGTGGGCTCCCTTGTCCAGGGAGCCAGTGGACACAGTGCTGGACTCCACATTTAATTTTCTCAAAGCTCAGATTTTCAAGGACACCAAAACAGATCTGGTGTTGGCATTTTTCATGACGCAAATCATCAACAGCAGTATTTCTTTTCAAGTATCCAGTTGCTGTCATTCCTTTTGGAAGTAATGAATAATAGGCACTAGCCATCAACATGAATTCACCTGATATTATAGCAATTCTCAAGCGGGGCTCCAGAAGGGTTTCTTGCAAATATAGCAGCATGAAGACATTAGAAGAAGTCATCCATTGTTTTAAAGCAATGTGACATGCTATTTGGTCTGTTTATTACATCACCTTGTGCTATTTCTATGCATGCCTCTAAGTGAAGAAAAAAAAAAAAAAAAAGAAAGAAAAAAGAAAAAGACTAAGAAAAGGAAGTGTTATTTTTAACACTAATTTCTCTGTGCTTTAGAATTTATGTTGGAGACCTTCCTCACATAATGAAATATTGATTCACTGTATCAAGATCACTTATGCAGTCAGATTGAAAACATGGGGCAAAATACTTTTCCTTGAATAAACACCACTGCAGCAGTTTGGACCGTAGGTCTTATATCACCAAGATTCTGTGTATGTCATAGAATGGCTTGGGATAGGAAAGACACTTCAGGATCAATTAATTCCAACCCCCCTGCCATGGGCAGGGACACCTCCCACTAGACCAGGGTGCTCAACGCCCCATCTAACACAGCCTTAAACAACTCCAGGTATGGGGCATCCACAACTTCTTGGGGCAACCTGTTCCAGCACCTCACCAACTTCATAATAAAGAATTTCCTCCTTATATACGTGTATAAGCTAAATCTACCCTTTTGTAGTTTAAAGCCAATCCCCACTGTCCTATCACTACATCCCCTGAAAAAGAGTCCCTCCCCAGCTTTTCTCTTGGCCCCCTTGATGTACTGGAAGGCTGCTATGAGGTCTCCCTGGAGTCTTTTATTCTCCAGGCTGAATAGCCCCAGCTCTCTCAGCTTTGTCTGCTCATTATACTGAAATCATACATAAAATTTCCAAGGGCAAACTGTGCCTGACCAATCTACTGGCCTTCTATAATGGAGTATCTGCATCCGAAAAAGGAAGACTGATGGTCCCTTCCAACCCAAACCGTTCTATGATTCTCTGACAAATTTACATGATTTGTCCTTTGTATATCATTTGCATGATATTATACTCTGGTACCTTTTTACAACAATCCTGGTTTTATTATCTTTTTGGTTGAAGTGTTATTTAAGTCTTTCTAAAATACAACTGCCTCAAAGAAATTTACATTTACAAGGTATATCATAACCAAAGAATAAGGCTTTATGATACTAAGATACTTTATACCACCTAAGAGGGTTATTTTGTCAAAAGCACAGCATGTACAGTTAATCAAGAGAACACAGTTCACCTTTTGGGTGTTGTTTTAAAATCCTCAACCATGTTACTGGATTTGGTATATATTTGGGCTATATTCAACAGCATAATGCACAGTAACAAATACTTTTGGACTTCAGTACCGTGAAAAAAAAAAAAAAAGAGTTGAGGCAACAGCTGATGTGAAGAAAGTTCTATTTAGCTAATCATTTAGAAGCAGGAAATGATGTACATTTTAAGACTGGGCTAGAAGATTAAAAAACAGGGCAAGAAATAGAACAAAATCTGAAACCTATAAGCACAGACATTTTTATAGTTCACAAAATTATAGTTGTTTGGAGAGTGAAGAAGCATAAGAGATAAGACAGAATGATTAAATGTAGGCAAATAACAATTCTATTTAAAATTCTTTTATTTTTTTATTTTATTTTATTTATTTTTTTAAAGAAAAAGATGACATTTCAAAAGCATTGATGGGTCTAAATGGCAAAATGTTTTATTTCACATGAATTGACCGAAGGATCCAAATAGGAGTTGGTAGGAAAACTGCTCTGTAATTACCTGCTCTGTAATGAAGCAGCTTGTGTATTTGCTTTAAAAAGGCCAAAAATCTCTTGCATTTTAGTACGTTAGCCCCACGATCAGATCTACATCTGAGGGTTTTCCTCTTGTTTTTCCTTCATATTTTAATATCACTGTAAGTTACATTTCAATCTTTAATCTCTTTTAAACTTATTTTTGACTTGGAAAATGGCCGTTCAAAATCAGAAGAGCTGGAAAGAATTTAGCATTCTTTCACAGACAGGTCCAATCTTCTAGTAATGTGGAATTTTAGAATTCATGAGAAAACATGAAAAGTTAATATTTCCCATAGGATATATTCCAAAGATATTAAGGTAATTAAAAGTATTTCATACTCACATTAAAACAACAACAAAAAAAAGTTGTATATTTGTTTACTACATAAATATACAACTTTTAAAAACATGCTTGTCAATGAAATGAGTAAATATTGAGAAAGTTCATATAAACTTTTTAACTGTTCTTTTGCATTATTTTTAAAAATAATAGTATGACATAATTATGAAAAATATTTTTTGTTGTTGTTTTTTTCTCTCGACTGCAAGGAAGACTGTGAGTCAGAAGATCTGGCTCTAGCCCCAGATATGTCCTATGATTAATTGTCCTGGATACATTCTGTGTGTATCAGGGTTCTTTTTCTCTAAAATGGGGATATTTATCAAACTCAGAAGAGGTTAGGTTTTGGACAGCAATTCAGATTGTTACTGTATAGTAGCTGAGACAATACCTGTACAGGTTCACCGAGCATCGTTTCCCATGCATAGGGATAAATCTAAATAAAAGTATTTTAAACAGTGAGAGATGACTTGTTAAAACAGCTGTCTCATTCAGATTTATTTTTTAGTCAGTTTAGTATACATTAGGAGAGCAAAAACTAAGTTTTCAGTTCCCTGCAAACAGATGTTAATTTCATTTCCTGAACACGTTCTGCAAACACATCTATTTTACATTCAGGTCACCATTCAGTTCTGAGCATACCTACTTTTTTTTTTTTTTAAATATACGTATAAATAGCTTTTCATCTGGCTCAAGCCATCACTGCCTGACAATCACCCCTGTACCCTTACACACTTACCCCAGAGTGAGCTGCCCCCTCCCAAAGGTGGCTGCAAACTAAACCCCAGACAGGAGGGGATTTGGCTGAACAGTAGCATCTGTTTTTCTGGGTTACCTTTCACACAGCCTTCTGGTCCAGTGCAATGGGAAGCCATTTTGCTTCTTGTATCAAAGTGTTTTGGAAGGTAGCACGGAGCAGCAGTAATGAAATACTCAATACAACCACAGAACAGGTACCTACAACATATGCCATTCTTGAAGCGTATTTAACCACTAGAATTTATAAAGCAAAGGAAACGTAAATGCTAAGTGAAACCTCACCTGGAGGGTGATGCACCCTGGAGCAGGTTGCATGTAAGGAGAAGGCCCCCCATGGAGGAGCAAAAGGGCAATCACATCATCTTCAGAGATTTTTCTAGAGGGAAAAAAAATATAAATAAATAAAAGCAGGTGCTGCATCTGCATAGCATCCTGTTAGGAGTATTGCACACAGTGGGGACTTGCTGCACCTCTACACCAACATTGCAGCCGTAGGATTAGTAACATAATGTGCAGGAGCATAGATGTTTTATTGCATCTTAAACTCTGTGGCATAAACTGATTACTTCTACAGTAGTGTGTTTTCTGCTCATGTCCAATGTTAGCTGACTGGCAGTAAAGAATGTAACATCTGATATTAGTTATTATTTGAAGACAAGATTTTTTGTGGGTGTTGCATTAAGTTTCAGTTGGAAATTAGAGCTTTTTCTAACTATGAGGGAGTTTGATTTAATGTACGGGATGTGTATAAAGGTCATAAGAGAAGAATGAGGCAACTGTACATTATGTATTATTTATGGATATGAAGAGGAATAAATATTCATAATTCAAGGAAAACAGATAACATGGGGCTAAGTTATTGAGTGTTGTCTACTAAAAAGAAAAAAAAAAAAGAAAAGATTCCTTTTAAATGAAAAGAGATTATTCCTTCCCGTATGTGTAAAGACAAGTTAGAAAAGTGTGATTTGTTTGACTGTGACTCATCCCTTCAACATTTGACGGATATGAATCAGATGACCTTCCCCTGGGAGCATATGCTGAAAACAAACTGAAGTTTCTGATTGTTTAGAAATCTTCAAAGATAGTTCTTGTAGTCAACAGGATCATCTTCATTTAGTGCTCTTTTTTGTTGTTGCTTTTTCCTTTCCTTATCAACCACAGTCAAAAAGTATTTTTCCCCGATAATGACTTCTCTCTCCAGTCTGGAGCGAGCAAAGTACTTAACAGATGATGCACTGGACCAGAGGATGAGAAACCAAGGGAGGAGGACTCCTGCTGAGCGTGTTGATGGTTGACTTGACACTACTGTACCAGAAGAGGAACATCCAGGGGCACCACGTCTGTGCAAGAACACTTGAGCAAACCAGTAAATTGCCCCGTGTAAAGGTCTGATCTTCAATTCATGGACAAGTCACTCACCAAGAAGGTCTCCCTGGAAACCCTTTTTCATTTTTCTGACATGTTCTCCATCCACCTAATGGATGATGACCAAGTTGATTGGTAATCACTCCAGTTCCTCCAAGGTATTTAATTGATCTTGTTATGAGGTCAAAAAGTCATAGCAAGGAAATTGCCAACAATGAAAAAATATTCTTTTTATTCCCATAGTTGCTGTTTTGTCTTTTACACTTTCTGAAAGTCAGCTTACCCTAGTTAATAAATCTGACCACAAGTCAGCCACAGAAAATTTGGGACTAAGCTTAGGATCTTCCACAGCAGTAAAGAATGCAGATGTAGGCTTGAAGAAGTCCACAAGAACTATTTCCATTTAGTAGATAGCCATTCCCAAGCACTTCCATATGGTTGCTCATCTCTTTCTGTCTCTAGATATATGTCTTGCAGAGGAGGAACTAAATCCCAACTGTTCTAAGAACTGCAAAAGACTTTCCAGCCCCATCAGTGACATTTTATATCCTCTTAGTCATAAGACAGTGTTCTGCCTTAGTTATCTCAATTTAAAAATGAAGATCTTCTCCAGAAACTGCAGGAGAACCTAAGCAGACTTTTTGCAACTATAAATGGATTTATAACAGTGAAGTACTGACATTATTTTCAGTGTGGCTGTGGAAAAGTAAAAAGCAGTAACACAAACAGAACTAAGAGAGACATGGAGAGCTAATGAAACATGAGTTGTCAACAGTAGCCAGCTAGGGGAATGGAAAAACCTTGCTTGTACTCACCACTGCCAAAGCATACCACAGGAGACCATGGACTCCACACAGCATTTGGGCACGTTACAGTTCCTGTGAAGGTTTGCTTAGCCTATGCTCTTTGACATACATGTTGCACAATCTGATTTTGGCCACAGTTTGGCAAAATTGCAGGTGTCAGAAAACAGTCTCTAGTTGCCTGAAAGGTGAATACAATGCAGGGAGAGGAATTAGGAGATATGCAGCACTAGCAATAATAGAATGCAAAGAAAAGGGGACTATCTTGGCTAATTCCACAGGGAAAAAATGCCTGACAGTGAGATGGCTTGGGCTGTAGCCTGGCTTTCGCATCCCTTCAGAGTTACCTTCCTTATTTGAGATATTTTAAATTGAATGGAACAAAATACCAGAAATGATGCTCTGGGAAACTACCTTCTTCTAACATGAAGATGTATAGATGGCAGAGTTCTTTGCTAAGATTGATCAAAACAAAATAAGGATGTCATATTTATCTTTAATAATGAAGGATAAAAATGGTGGTTAATTAATTGTTCTCATAAAACTACTAGAGCTTTTCAGAAACGAGAGAAAATACCCTCAAGTTATTCATTTTTGACAATTCATTCTGGTACAAATCCCAGAGCACCACTTTGTTAGCCCTCTTTTCCCTCCTTTTTGGTGGATTCTAGCAGTGCCTCAGCACGTTGCTGGAAGCTGATGAGGTCTCACAGGAAGCTGAGAAACAGTACCAGAGAAGACGGGGAAATACACATAAATAATTTATAGACCAAATAACATGAATAGACTCCTTAGATTAAGATTCAGGAAGTTCAAAAGCAACAATTAGAAGTAAAGATAATATATTAAATGGTTGTCTTCCCTTGCTTTTCAGAACTCTGTACCCATTTCTGTGTCATTTTTTTTGCTACTTCCCAGAGCGTGGCACAGAGCAAAACTTAAAAGTTGCTTTGTTTTTATAAAAATAATTAAGAACCTCCCAAGAGGAAACCTTCATTTTATAGGCAGGAGGATCTTTCTTGTTAAAGGGAGAATGGATGTTTATATTTTAAGTAGACACCTGTCTTAATGCAAAACTAATCCAAACGATTAAACATTTTTCTGCACTTGGTTATCATTACCACATCTTCCAAATAAAATGTTAAAGCAAAAATGTGAAGCCTCACTACAGAGGCAAATTATGGCAGAGTCCATACTCATACTCAAATTATGTGATTACAGGGCTGAGGAGGCAGCCAGGAGTATTACAGAGAACATGGTAGTCTGCCTTCCCTTCCCACCTCCCAGCGCTTCTAACCAACAGAAAGTGATAAAGGAATGACTGATTTCCCTTCTCTTCTGCAGGATCCTGCTCCACAAACAGAAATGCTTGCTGCTTTCAGATGTTGTTTCTGATATCCCTCTGTTCTCTTTTTCCAGACTCTCAGTAATTCCTGTCTGCACGTGGTGATTTCCTGAGTCAACCTTCTAGTACCTACCTTTGTCAAGGATCTGTCTCCAAGCTAGATGGTACATTCCTAGAGAAGCCTTTCTGCTTTAGCCACACAGTCAACGGAGGTCAAGGGACAAACTTTCCTTGCCAGAAGAATCACTATAAACAGCAAAGTGTTGGGTGACTTAGAACTGCCCCAGAGTGTCCACAATGTCCTTCCAAAAAACGTGTCTGGCATTTTCTGTGAAATATATGGATATTTTCCAATAGTGATTTGGGAACAACAGTCCAGATCCTCTGAGATGTACTGGAAAAAGCAAACATGAAAATATAGTGGAAGAAACAAATACAGCAGCAGAAATTGAGCAAAATAAGGATTTCCTCTTCATGCCTCTTCTTTTGCCTCCAGAGGAAAAGAGCCTTTTTCCTTGCCTGAAAAACTCAGTTAGTCGGGGACCCAAATTTGGGACAATAAATACAAATTTCATCCACGCTCAGTTTCGAGATAGAGTAATATATACATCTTTGACTTCACAGGAGGGTGCTATGACTATGGCTTGTTAGATCTTTGGGAAGAGGTTTCTTTCTTTTTGCTTTGACCAGAAATTCCAGCCTGAGAAATTTCACCAAAGATGTGTTTTTGAACAAAACCATCACTTACATGACTAAATTTTATTTTCTTTCTTCCTCCTTGCTGCCCAAGAGTGGCTCTGTACTTACTATTAGGTGAGGGCAAGTTCTCATTGAAAGTAGCTCTCTGCTCTGAATTGAAGATTACTGTGAGAATAAGGTAACAAATACAAATAAAATATAGTTAATGGAAAGCAGCTGGACTTCAGTTTTGATACACTTTATGAGAGGTTAGGAAGCAAATGCTGAAGCAAGAGTCAGATAGAAACCCAGTAAGGAAGACAGAAATGATACTAGATTAAGACTGTATCATGTCTGTTTGGAGAGAAGTTAGATGTGAAGTGTATAAAAGTGGTTAATGTTTTATAAAGTAAACCTACAACATTTGAAGACATGAAACAATTGCAAGCAGACTCCAGAGGTCAAGAAGTTGGTTTACAGATCTCAAGCCATGTCTAGACTGACTGAAAAATGTGAACTCTTAACTGGAGTTGGTTGAGTAAATATCCTAGCAAAGACAAGGCTGACCGTAGTTTTCCTGCTGAATCACTAGACTGAAGTGAAATTTCCTTTGCAGTGAGTTTTTGACTTGACCTGGCAAATCACACAAAAATTACAACGTGCTTCACTGTCAGTACATAGTCTAGCTGAAATTAAAACAAAACAAAAAAAAAAAAAAACAAAAAAAAACAGCCTTTCTCAAGGAGAAGGCAATGCTTTGCATGGAAGACAAGGAAGTAGCCCCTGCAGTAATGTGTACAAGTACATGTATTAAGCTTCTTCTTATTTAAACCCTGGAGAATGACCCAGATATTCCTAATCAGCTTCAAGTTCCCATACAAGTAAATCAGTTTTGCATGAAGCTGGATTTGGAAAAACATACGCTTTATTTTGAGTTCTGTTATCAGTTCAGTGTGAGACCATGCCATTTACAGCTTGATTTTTCATTACAGATTAAGGTGCCATCACTTCCAGTTAAAACATTTATTCAGACTTAAAGCAGCAAAAATGCTATCTATTGCGAAACAGACTGCATTTGTTAAGTATAGAGAGAAGTAGAAGATGCTCCTACTACCACTTGTAGCCATCTGGCAGAGCCATGAAGATACCAAACATTAATTTGGGAATCTGAAACTAGGAGTAGCATCAAGTAGTGATAAAACGATTAGCTACAAAACACTGATACCAGTATGCTGAGCAATATAAAACTCAGAACTATGGCCTTGTGACAAAACACATTATCAACAAAAAAGCAACTGCAGCTATCAGGGCCACAAAAACATGTTCAGTGTGAACAGTGTCAGTCTTGAATGTTCAGAAATATCTAGTCAGCAAAAGAAATGAAAGAAGTCACCTAAAAGTTTAAGAGTTTATCAAACAAGAATCCAAAGTTCCTTCTAATTCACTTCTAATTTTCTGTACAATTTAGTAAGGTTTTTCAACTCACTGAAAGCCTGGTTGCCTGAAGTTTTTTAATGTTTTTTTTTTTTTTTTTTTTTTTTTTTTTTTTTAAATAATTAATTTATTATTATTATTATTACTAATTTAAAGTATAACTGATAGTCTTTTGAAATTCCTTGAACTGGCACCTCATTTGGAACTTGCAACAACAGAATTCTGATAAGTGCCACAAAGCTGACTCTTGTCATTCCAATTGGAGTATCTGAACACCGTAGATTCATGCTTTCCCAAGCTGGGGCTGGAAAACAAAACAAAAATAAAATAAAATAAAAAAAAAAATCAAATAAGGTTAATGGTCCCTCCCCCTCCTTCCCAAACATAAAGGCAGACTCCTAAATTCTCATGTCTGGATTATGACCTAATATCTATCATTTCTTTTTGTATAAGATCTCTGAAATTGGAGTTTTACTACTTGTTCACACAGCTAGATCTCTTATTCAAAATGTTACCATCTTGAATATGGCAACATCCTACTCCTGCACCTTCACAAGTGCAGCTGTGCCCCACTCATCTCTGCCCTGAACGCTATACCAAGATAATTTTCCTGACCAGACTGCCTACCTCACTTCACCTTTGCATGAGTCATGCTAGCTGCTCCTCTTACCTCCACCCGTTGCATCAAACCTAAACTACTCACTTTCAGCTCTGAAGACCCCTCTATTCACCTATCAGCTTTCACTTACTTAAGATGTATCTGCTGCCATTTACCATGAGGTCTATTCTTTTTCACTATGCATACAAAAACAGAAGGTAGACAGCTGACATGCATAACCTCTGCCAGCTACACTGCCCAATACAGTCTCATTTCTTTGTATATGTATCATACCATCTGAATTTGCAAGTATCTGGGGGGCTTTCTCTGTTGTGTGCATACGCATGCACACACAAATGTTTTGGGTCCACATCCATGTTTAAAGATCCTAGGAGCTTCTATCATAGAAAATACATGTAATAACAATAAATAATTTAAGGGAGGCTGCTGTTAAGTAACTGGAGACTTCCAGAATACAAACTGATGCAGTAATGTGATAATAGGTAACGCTCTATCATTTACTGTAGACTCGCACAGAAAGCGATTCTGATGCTAACGCACTAATGTAGATTGAGTATAAGTAGTTTTATGCAGTAATGCTTGTACATCTTCTAAAATCCCTGTAGAGAGGCATTCTGTAAAGCACAAAATTTGGTGCTTATTAGGAACAAACACCAGATGACAATCACTAGTTCTGTGCCTTTATGTCTAGAAACACCCAACCAGTTTAGGATGCCAGATCAGAATATACTGAGAAGGCCTCCCAGAGACACGCATGCATTTGAAATGTAGCCAAACTGTGCATAGCTGTAGTTTCTGTTCATCACATACTAATTTGCCAAAATGAATAAACATAGTATTTTAAAAATTATAATGGCTGCTGCAAACCTTTCGAGAGTTTTGATGTCAAAAGATTTTAACTATGTAACACATAAGCTCTAATGCTTGCAATACACCTGTTGTGGCTGATTAGTTTTTCCTCACAAATCTTTTTCTTAAACAGTATTTGTAAAAGTAAAATAAATAAATAATTAAAAATATAAAGTTACATTGGTAGAGAAGTGATTTTTTTTTATGTTCTAGTGATTGTAACAAAACTAACAGGCGCCAAAACTTTATCTATCTAAATTGCAGCAAAATCCTTCAGTCTTAAATGCACTTTTCCTACTAGGGAAGTAGGAAACTCATAAATTTTACTCTTGTTTCAAAGGTTCGTTTTAAAATAAGATCAATTAGAATCACACAAAGCTACAAAAAGCAGAGGCTGAAGCTACAAAGTTCTTAAGATTCAGAGTAGTCAAGCTCATCTTCAGCTTCTCGGCTTCCATTTAGGGTTTCACACGTTCACCATTATATCTCAGATATTTGAACTCAGGGATTATGGTTTGAGCTGAGATTCTGCAGGGTATTGAGCTGAAAACGATTTCCATTTGAAATATATTTACATGGGATTGTAATTTCTTTTAGGATGGGATTTTTGTAGAGCTGTCTTCCTCTGCCTTGCCAAATGGGAACTCGAACAATGCTATGATGCTGATATTGAGATGATGCTTTATTCGAATCCAGTTAGGGAAAATGCAACTTGAAAGGAGAGAGCTGTACTTGAATGTCAAGCCAAGTAATCTGCTTGAGGCAGTGAGCAGTTAAATGAAGCACCTGTTAAAAGTGTGTGTTTGCTAATCTTTGGTTGGTCTTCATGGATACGCCATTACCTCCTCCACATACTCAGGTAAAATGCCATGCTGTGCATTGGAGCTAAGGTAAGAAAACTATAGCCTTTACTCATTTCATGGAGCAGAAGTGTCAACTACGCATACTTGCCTGTATGAAACCAATTCCTCCTACTCATTAGTGTGAGAGCAGATTTTAGGAATCTTTGTGGATATAAATTGGGAGTGCTAGGAGGCTGCACCTGCTGTGCAATGTGACAGAAACCTAGAGTATGTGGGCTTGGGGAAATCCTGGCTGCTTGAGAAGACTGTAAGGAGAGGATGCAGGCATCACAAGCACGATCAGCATCTGAGTGGGGAAACCCTACAAATGAGTTATGGAACACTCCAGTGCCTGCCTGTTATGCAGCAGACAAAACACAATCCCGACCAGTAGCTTCCAGCTCCATCAGGCACGTTAGGCAGAAAGCCAGCATAAGACCACAGCTCCTGATAAACAAGAGACAATCACATTTCCGACAAAGGCAGCCAACGTGTAACCACACTCTCCTACAGCTGAGGAACCAAAATTAATCCCATGCCTGGAAATAAGCTACAGAAGTTTCTCACTAAGAACGTCAAACTCAGAAATGCTGGAACAACAGACACGTAACCGTACATATCATAACTGATCCTCAGTATCTTGACTGAAATTCACAACTCACGCCTATAATGGTCATTAACTACAAATGGGTCTTTAAATGAATATTCTATGCAGAAACAGAGCATTAAGTGACTTATCAGAAATGGAAATAAGGATCAGAATTGTAGCAATCATTATAATTCCTCATGTGTTTTATTATTCATTCCTCTCCTTCCCTATGTGCAGACATATGCAGATACTCAGCCCTTACATTTATATGCAATTATGCTCTAATTGCCATCTAGCCTATAGAATTGCATTTTTAAATGAGAAGAGGAAGCTATTTTAATCAAACCAAGTCTTTTCATCTGAATTTCCAGAGATTGTTTTTGCACTGTTGAAGGGATACAGTCATAACTGTTTTTCTCTTGTCGTACACAGTTTCCTCCATAGTTCTGCTTAGCCAGAGACCTTTTTCTCTACACACACAAGACTTGCAGAGGCTCTCCATAGTTTCTGGGAATAAGTTTCTGTTAGTGTCATCGCAGTCCCTCATTTTCCCTATCATGGGTTTAGGGATCACTCAGAGGATGAAATACTTTGCAAGAAATTTATTCAGTGCCTCACCTCACTGGGTGCCCATGAAATCATGGTGCAGACCATCCAAACAGCCTATTGCAGTACTTTTGAGATCATAAGCCTACCTTGAAACATTTCTGGATGCACAACTTGCCATAGAAGACCACCTAACAATTGAGCAGTACAAGGAATCTTTGTCTCTTATTGCTTCTTTCATGTTAAATTAACTAACTTATTAAATTATTAGTTTACCAGATTGGGTTTCTCTCACTTTCATTATTTACAAAGGTTCAACCTGCAGGGAAAAAAAAAAAAAAAAAAAAGACAAAACACAAAATCTGCTTGAGGAATCCAGGGCCTGAACCTGAATGAGGATATTAGTAGCACCTAATCTGAGGCCCACCTCATTATAGAGTCCCTTCAGACTCATCAAAAAGTACTCTAAGAGAGCACCAGAAACATGCTAGCAGAAAATGGATCATGTTTCATTATTCTTTTGATATCCTGTAATTATGGAGCCATGACAAATGGTACAATCACAGCAGAACTGCAGGTTATTACAGGCAGGACTTTCCTTGGTAGCACAGGAAAGTGTAACATACAGCTGCCTTAATACAGTGGTATGTTGTCATGCTATCAGTCCTGCAAGTATAACAGCAGGTGTAGTATAAACACATCCCTCCTGTCTGACAGATTTATTGTTTCAGAATACAGTGTGAAGAAAAAGGATCACAGCAGCATTTGGAGCACACATATCACTGAAATGAACTGTGCTTGTGAGCAACAAAAAAGCATTTGCTGTTTTGAAACAGTACACCAAGAAGTAGCCATGCCTGCCATTGTATAGATAATCAGAGCCTCTTCCCAATAATGGAGATCTTGGCTCAATTTCCCCATACTGGATGAGGGTGACATCTGAAAGCTGGTAAGCAAAGCTATCACACAACCAAACATGCAGGTTCTATGCACCACCAAGGTCAACACAGATAGCCTGGAAACACTTCTGTCTTGGTGTCTGCTCCAATTACAGACACATTTGAGCTCAGAAATGGGAGGAAGGGAGGAGGACGGGGATTTTCGGAGCGTGAAGCAGATGGACAGGTTACAGGTCACTTGAAAGTATTTCATGAACTCAGTGTCTCATATAGACAAGAGCCTAGCATTGAGAAATACTGGTCTACTGTTTGCTTTTTATTTCAAAGAATTGCTTTAGCATCGCAGACTCCTACACTGTGATATTCTGCTATTACTTATCAGTGCTGAAAGCCAAATCTTTGACATAGGGATCAGGTGTCATGATTTTTTTTTTTTTTTTTAAGATATTTTTAAAGAACGGCACTCCTAAATAACAAAATAACTTACAAAAGAGTAATTTAGTGTCAACGACAAAATCTCCTCTCTGTGCAGGTGGTGGTGCAAGGGCTCTGCCAGTCCACAGTGGCAGAACCCCATCCAAAAGTCAAAGCTGCACCAAAGTCCATGCTTCCCTACAAGCACACCCCCTAATCAGGACTATCCCGGTGCTGCTCTTGGTTTTCCTTTAAGAGAATAAGGATAACCGGGACAGAGACACTTGCACTTCATGTACTGGAAAATTGAGAATAAAGGTTCTCCATTAGGTTGTAGAGAAGACCATCTTTCTTGAGGTGAGTCAATTGTGCAGTGGCATCAAGATGCTGGTGTGCTGGAACTGCAAAACTGGTCTTCACAGGCTAGAATAAGGCTAGGGAAGGGCAACCACCAAGTGCTTATCTGAGGTTTAGAGCATAATACTTCCATTATGTTAACACAAGTTTTATTTCTCCCACCACTTTCTAGAGATTCAGCCTTGACTCCAGTATCTTATTAAATATTGCTAGGAGGTTAACATGCCATGTTGTGCATTGAAACAGAAATAGATTTGTTATTGAATGCTAATCCGAAAAGAAATGAGATAGTGCCTCTTTAGCCACCTCGAGAGTATCAGATGCTAAGGTGTTGTAACTAGCAACCAATACCTGTCATTTGATGAGAGTGAAACTAAATCCACTAACCTGAATCTGATCAATTATTTTTCAATATGAATTAACAAAAAGCAAGAGACATCAGCCACTGCTCTCAGCATAATGGCTTTGTAAAATAAATATTTGCAGATTAAGGCAAAAGCTTGGGTGATTTCAGAGAGATAGATACATATCCCATAGATACGTGTACACTCTAGCAAGACTGTACAACCTGCCCTCACCTTCAAGGAGCATGCTTTCATAATCCATACCAGAACATTAGAAAACTGAGGAAGATGATGTAGCATTAGGAACAAGGCTTTATGTTTTCAACATGTAATATTTTGGATGCTGTCAGATTGACTTGGAGATTTTAGACAAGTCACATAATGCTTCAGCTTTTCACTGTGCATCAGTTTCCTCATCTTTAAAAGTAATAAAGCACTCTATTAAAGCAGGAAAGTTTCTCACTCTTTGGGAGAAAAGCTCTGAGGTGCAATAACCTCTGAGATGCAAAAAATCGTTTTCAACAGAAGTGGGGAAGAACCCCCTGTAAAATCTGCAGATAGGCTGTCCCTCCCCTGCCTTCCTCTCCAAAAAGGCAAAAATAAAAACAAGAGGGAGGCTTCCCATGCAGAACAAAAACCACTAACACTATCTCAGATGTCCTATAGCTGACTCCATAAGTTTAGCTGTTAGGACTTTGCTGGAAATGTTAGAATATCCTGTGTTGGAAGGGACCCATGAGCACCATTGAGTCCAACTCCTGGCCTTGCACAGGAACACCCAAAAATGAAACCATGTGTCTGACAGTGCTGTCCAAACACTTCTGGAAATGCGTTAGGCTCAGCGCCGTGTCCACTGCCCTGGGGAGCCCGTCCCAGTGCCCGACCACCTCTGGGTGCAGAACCTTTCCCTAACCCCCAGCCTGACCCTCCCCTGTCCCAGCTCCATGCCGTTCCCTTGGGTCCTGTCGCTGTCCCCAGAGAGCAGAGCTCAGCACCTGCCCCTTCGCTCCCCTGTGAGGGAGCTGCAGGCTGCCATGAGGCCTCCTCTCAGCCTACTCTGCTCTGGGCTGAAAATCATTTGCCCCTCTCCCATCTTCATAGCTTTCTGAACCAGAAAAGAACTGCCATATAAACGAGAATTCCTGCTCATTGATGAAGTGCTAGCAAATTCATTTGCAATCACCATAAAAAGAGCAGATAGATTATAGCCCAGGTTGAAGTGCAGAGTGTGCAGACCTCTGCCAACTCAGCAGTCACAGCTTTTTTCTTTACTCTCTTCCTCCTTCTCTGAGTAACAGGAAAATTAGACAGCACTAAGTAATCCTGGCAGGAGATGATGGGGCAAGTCTGATGGACACTGAATTACTGAACTACGTTAGATAAAGACCACAAAGATTTTGCATATGGCATGGCACTGCCATCACTTAGGCATAATAGTATGTCATTAAAAATATCAAGAGAGTTGTAGAAAGAACAGATTTCTACCTTAAAACATAACTATACACTGAAAAGACCCCAAAATCGTTAAAGTGTATTCGAATAGTTAGGGACAGACATTCAGGTATAAATAGTGACCTATTGCGTCTTTCATGCAATATTAAAAATCTGAACTTGTGACAGTTTGAATAATTAAATATAACTGGCATGATCCAGAGAAGGAATGACCACACGCAATCTTGAGGCAATGAGAAAAGCAGGACCTCAAGTGGAGATCAGGCCTTATGAAAAGTCAAATTAAAAAATTAAAAAAAAAAAAAAAAAAAAAAAAAGGAAAAAGAAATAGCATTATTTTTTTTCTGCAATAGCACATTGCCAGTCCAGTAATTTCAATTGCAAAATAAATAAATAAATAAATAACAAGTCCTCAGTTGTGTCTACTTATTACAGAGTGACATCTTTTTACACAGAGAAAGCAACTAAGTAAATGGCTTATCAAAAGATGGCACTTATTGATAGAAATGCTAACTGGAATGGTTTGCATTGATTAAATTTTAGAAGGAATGCATATAGTAATTGAGAGCCACAAAGGATTTATTTTACTAATCATTATGCTTTTGTTTTTCTCTGATAGATTAAGTTGATTACTTGTGCATGGCTTCAATTGGTATATGAGTTGCACATTAAACCGTGATTATTATTTGAGGGTTAATTGAAACTTATGCTTACTAGTCTCTCTCAGAAAATAAACAAACAAATAAATAAATAAATAAAATTTCCAAGAAAGTTCCTTTAAAATGCCTTTTTTTTTTTTCCCCTAGTGATTTTTAATTTCCTAAGGCCACTCTGCCAGTGAACAAAAAGCTTCAAATGCTGCAATTGTCCTTCATTTTGCCCTTTAATGGTAATAGGTAAAATGCTCCAGCATTTGGGAAACTCGGCCTCCAAATGAGGGAGCTGAGACATCTTCCTTCAAGTGGGAATGAGTCTTTTTTTAGCCACTGAATCTAACTTAACAGTAAACACATAATATACTGGATTAGCCTTTCAGCAAGTTATTTAATTATTAATTGGGATACTAGAAATGAGATTCTCCTGCATCATGCTTCTACGCATACTGCTTGAGACAAAGATCAGGGTTTTAAACATCTCCGTGAGATGCATGATAAATTTCAGGATAACAAGGCCTATCTGACCTCTCTTACACAGGTTAGAAAGACTGAAATTATATTTCATGTCTAAAACTAAAGCTGAGTATACCTTTCCTAGCATTAAAAAGACATTGTAGGAGAAAAGAGCCAGTTTCCTTTCACTCAGACATTTCTCTCTCTCTCTCTCTCTCTTTTTTTTTTTTTAATATATAATCCTTATTATCAATGTAGAAACACACTAATTTTTAGTTTTATTCTCATGCTGTAAAATTCATGCTGTACATAAATTCATTATGTAAAATATTTGCCTAATAAGAACATTAGATATTATTTTTTCTTAGGCTTTTTTTTTTATTAAAACAAAAACAAAAAAACAAAAACAGAAGCCTAGTTACAGAATATTAAGTTGAATTATGATGTGCACCAAACTGTGAAGATGCCCAGTATAGCTTACTTAAATCTAAATCAGGTATCTGTCCACTACACTAGGCACTGTTTACAGATAACAGATTGTTTAAAACAGAATTTATACATTTGCTATTCTGAAATGTATCCTAAGCTTTAATACAAGTAAATTACAAGAAATAATAATTGTTTAACACAACAAATTACAGCAGTAAAAGGAACAATATATGCATTGTGAAGAAAGTTTTTTCCTCCTAGGGGGATTCCTAATATATTTTGTAACAGCAGGTATCTTTGTTGCACACTTCAATTTCTATCAAGTATCTCCTTTCCCTTAGTATATCCCCTATTCCTACCTTGGCCTTACAAAAGGCAAGAGAAACCCTACCTGTATTTGGCCAACAAATGCTACAGTGCTTCTTTCCTATAGTGCTGTTTCTGGTGTTGGTAGGCACCAACATGACATTCTTGCATGGGCCATCACATAACTAACTAACCACAAGAAAATGCCAGTAAGTGAACAGCAACTATTCAGCTTTTGTCAAACAGGTGATAGATCTCTAATTACAACTAAAAGGATCAGAATAACAACTTTATTTTTTCCCCCTCTAAATAAACTCTAGAAATGCATAGGTGATACATTAAAAGTTCAGTTTCTTACTGAATTTTCATAGCTTTTCTATGGCATGTTTCACCTCCAAAAATAACAGCATTCATATCTTGGTTTACTTACATTAACATGGAATCCACATAAGGGAAACAAACTTCTTATTTTTTAAGAGGCTTGTAGAACCTAACATACATTGTGATTCAGGTAGAATATATCAGCCTAAGTTACATGTTTCCTTCCTCTCAAACCAAAATGAAACACCTCAACAAGATAACCCAAAATAAGGAGGTCATTAAGGAAGCTTGTGATTTTTGCCCCAAAATCACATAGTCTAGAAGAACATCCAGGAGGAGAAATCCCATCAGATGTGTTCACAGCTGCTGCTCTGTCCACTGAGAAAAGAGATTCAATCTTCCAATTATTTAAAAATTCAGTATTTTGAAACTTGTTCCTCATAAGAAGGAAACAGAAGCATCCTTTAACATTACAGCGGCTTTTGCATAACCATTGCAGTTTGTAGTGTATAGCTGTTATGCACTAAATTCAACAAAGTTACACAGTAAAAAGTGTATGAGCTGCATCCTTCCAACGGGAAGAAAGGGTATTATTGCATAGGACTTTGGACAACTACATAAATTGCCCATCTCCCATCTGTAAACAACAGCTACTGTAAAATCCCCTTTTCAGCTTGAATTAGTTCAACTCCCCTCAAAGTTAAAAATAATCAAGGCTGACCCAGTAACACTGTTAAAGGTTGTTTATCCGTAAGAATGTTAGGATACAGATACAATAACGTATTTATTTTGTTGACACCCTTTCAAGAATTTATTGATGATTATCAAACATTCTGATTAAAATAGGTGATAAATGCTATTAGACCAGAAGCAGTGTACTTACACCCTATCAGTCATTTATATGCATACCAAAACACTGCAAGATTTCCACAAACCTGAAGTAACTGGCCTAGTTGGGTATGGATCAGCACTTCATTCAGCCACAGTTTCCATCTATACATATTTGCCCCCTAAACATTACTCAATATACGGTATTGTTCTATAGGTTATGCATCTTGCTTAGCCTTGCCATGTCCTTCTCTTGTGCATTACAAAGCATGTTTCTGATTTTAAAAACAAATAGAAGTTTGAATTTCTAGACTTCCTTGAGGTTCGTTTTATTCTCCCTAAATGAACTAAATGCATTCCTGCTTTTAATAACTTCCATGATAACATTCTTGGCAGAATGCTCATTCAAAAATTTTACGTGAGCATTGTATCTTGGAACAAATTACACATTGCTAAAGCCTAAATACATATCATTCAGTTTATTATACAAGTATACTGTAACAACACCTACACAATTTCAGAAAAAGCAGACCATAAAAGCTCAGATCAGTTATTCTATCACAGAACCACTGCATACCAAGGAGCTATTCAGAGTAAAGAACGAAATCACAGTTAATGCAAATTCCTAAGTTTCACTTCTGCATTCTTTTCTAAAGCCAAATGTATGAAATTCATGCCTACCTGTCCAAGATGACATATTTTCTTGCCTCTAAAAGTAACCTAAAATGTAAATATTATTTCATATGATTTTTAGTGATATATCTTATCAGAAAATTCATGTCACTGTATGCCCTATTAATCACAGAACATATTTCAGCTAGTGTAAACAGTTCTATTGACTGAAATGCTATTAGTAAAGCTGAAGATTTCAAAAGGTTCCTGTCTTTACACACATGCCTATGGTAAATGCTGTGGGCGATGCATATTTCTTTACATGTGGATGCTGATTAATTTTTGAATTATTATTATTATCATTTAAATCCAAGGCATCTGAGATGTCTGCATTCTATTCCGTTGTTTCCTCCATTTTATTTTTTTAAAGCTACACCCATATTTATAAATATTAAAAATACTTTTAACGAAATGACAGTAGAAGTGTACTTTTTAGCAAATTAATACTATAAACTTTTCCTTCCAAAAATAATTTTAGAAATGAGTGTTTGAAATGTTGACAAATTAGAATTTTACCTTTATCAAAATGAAGGAAGAGACCATTAATCTGTACCCCCTCCTTTTGTTGTACTTTTTTGAATAGGTCCATATATTATTTAATGGGCTTTGCAGAGATACATTTACATGAGTTATAGATCACATTACAACTGATGAATGCCCAACACACAGGTATGTTATGAAAGGTCATCAGTAACAAGGGAAAATGCATAATGGATGGTTGCTGAATACATATGCAAGTTTACTACGCTCATACAGAGTAACTAGTTGGGCAACACTGAGCCATGAACCTTTGAATGAGAGACCTACAAACATTACTTAACTTTGTGGAGTTACTTGGAGGTCACATTTGGCACATGCGGAGTTATGCACAGTCTGTGCCTGCGCTCTGCTCAGGATGATCCAGTGAAAATAAAACCCAGGTACCTTGAAGATACCTCCTTGTAAGACCACTAAGGAAATACTTAAAGTTTTCTGTAATTCTTTTAATATTTTTCTACCTCCTAAAGCTTTCAGGATCTCTTCAAACGCCAAGAACAAAATAAAAATTTCACACATAAATGAGAAAGGTCAAAGCCCCTGACTTCTGCTCTCTCACTGGAATTTGGTTCTGTAGCAACTTTGTCATACTCTAAAGCTCAAAAACAACAGATGCCTAGTAGCTTGTTTATGACATCAGTGTAATGTTTTCTTTAGCTCTAAAACTTTATTAAGAACATAAAACAATTGTCTATGTCTCCCACTGCTTCTTACCTCTACTACCAATCACACGAGCATCTTCCAATCTGATTTACTATTTCAAGAAACTGTTGATATGTAAAATAATAATCCTTGGGAGTTACAGTCGCTTATTTTGGTTGGGAATGATTTCCACATGCTAAGAAGCATAAAAATATACCAGTAAAAACATGCTCCATCATTCACTAGAAGATCACGCCTGTGCACAATATCTAAAGACTGAAATTAAATTTTGAAAAAGCCCTATACTTTGGAGAATTTGGAACTAGATTAAGCATCGTATAAGCTTCTTTTTATTGTTTCAGTCAGTGTGCTTGTGCAGCCCTGCAAAAGCTGAGCTTTGAGAGTACAAGTCAGGTCAAGCGGGGCTGAGCATGTGGGGAGAATGTGAGGCTATAAGACAAAACCAGTCTGACTACTGGTGCTCATCTTACCTGTGAAATTCAGTGGCCCTGGAGTGTGCAATGCAAGTTGCTCTTTTTCCATCCTTTGTAGGCTTCAATCCCATTAGGACTGTGAAAGTCTACTTCATTATCCAGACATCTATTTCATTATGAATATCTGTCTAGACGTAAGAGAGATCAGAAAACAGCTTTGCTCATGGTTCAACACATGCTGCGACAACAGCAAGCAAAAAGCCACAGTGGCCTTAACTAACCTTTGTTAACTTGTATTTACAGAGAAAATCAACTGAGCTGCAGAGCAGCCGAGGATTCCTAATTGCTTGCATGAAGAAATCTCCTCTCAGAGACCGAAACGAAGTTTTGACAGTATGTCTTTGATTTATTAGCAGGAACAGGAATGTAAGATGTGTTCCCCCAGTAACAATTAGTTTGTTTTCAAACAAACAATGAGTTTAATTAAAGAAGAAAGTAGATTCTGCTGCCATAACATGCCAGAGAGTTTCCTGTGAATTTCTAAAGGAAAAAAAAAAAAAAAAAAAAAAAAAGGAAGCAGCATTGAATTAATAGCTTAGCTTATGTATGAAAGTATTAAAACCATCTTGGAGTGGTATCTGTCAACAGCAGCAGCATTGTTCCTTTTGGTGTAGCTGTGGGCTGCAGGAACAGTTGTGCAGTTTATCACCACAACTCTTCCCAGCAGCCCCATCCAACTGCCTGCATTATTTCTTTGTTTTACCACCCATCCTTTTTGTAAATTATGCATTGAAAAAAATAGTGACAGTCTGGTAGTCTTTTTAATGTCTTGCTTCATTACCACATGGATATAATTGTATCAAGTAATGATATATAAATATATGTTTTTTTCCTCTATGAATTTCAGTAGCAGATTGTCATCATTCCAAGCCTACTCTTAAGGTTACACCTAAACATTTGCAGTAGTGCTTAGCTATGGATAGCCACTAACTTCTTGCACATAATTTTAAACATTTTTTTTACTATGATCATCTTTTCTACCAATTTCATAAACTTTTAAATGTGAATTTATTGGGTGTTATAGTGCGTGCTTATTTGTTATTTAATGTGTCTTTATGTGAATTATTTGATGTAAAGGCTACCTTAAAAATAGTCTGAGTAACTAAGAAATCATCTAGTGCAGAAAAAGGTTCTTAAATGACAATGATGATAGCAAAGAGATAACTTAGGAATAAGTAAGTCTGTAGGAGCAGAGTCTTACATGATTTAATTCTATTTGTTACAGTGAGTGAAAGTGTTCCTTTTTTGTTCCTGGATTCCCGTTAGTAAAAAAAACAAACAAACAAAAAAAAAAAAAAAACCCACACATTAAGAGACTTTTTTTTTTCCTAGGCATTTTCTAAGACAGTTTGGTAAGAACTAACTTATTGAAACAAAAATTGAAGCCCCCAACAAGGAATTTAAATTAAAAACTCACTTCAATTTTACTCATTCAAACCTATACCCATTTTTTTTTTTTTGACAAGGATGCATTATGTACATATTTTTCTTGCTGAGTGTACAGTTTATAGGTAAGCATACTTAATGTTCATTAGAAGCAGCCTAACTATTAAAAAATAAATATTGTAACACCAAAAAGCTTCCCTTAGTTTCCTTTTCTTTTTTTTTGGACTTCTCAATTATCGAAATTTTACAGGTGCAAATATCACTTCACAAGCCTCAGCACCTTACAGATGAAAAATCCATCTGTTCCACCCATGACATGCCATCATCCACCCAAGATCATCTCTTTTTTTTTCCCCGATGCCTCCCAGTGTTCACAAACACACAGCAATACCTGAACCTCCACCCAAGATCATCTCTTTTTTTTTCCCTGATGCCTCCCAGTGTTCACAAACACACAGCAATACCTGAACCTCTCATTGTTTTCCAGCTTCCTTTTTTTTTTTTTTTTTTTTTCCTGCTATTGTTTTGCACTGTGTAAAGCTCTCTCTGGCAGATACTGGAAATACAATGTGTTCAGTTCAAAAAACATAGGACTACTCTTAAGTCCATAGATGGATCTAGAGTCCCTGAGAGAATCCTATTGATCCTCTCACTGCATCATTAAACAGCTCTCTCTATTTCAATTGCTTGACAATTCACATTAACAGCATTAACTAAATTTTATACTAAGAGAACACTTGAAGGTCAACTCTCAGAAGGTAAGAACTTGCATTCCTATGGCTGCCTACACACCATAAATTCATCTCTATAAATTCATTGCTCATTCCCTGTGACATGGACTCCTTCCTTTCCTCCACTTAGCACAGTTCCTAGCACGCTGTCTTGAGCAGACAGCATTCACTGAATGGATGACTGCTACCATTCTTGCTTCTGTATAACTCTTGTACTTCCACATAATCTTGTGTCTCGTTGACTTATCACCCAAAGCCTCAATGAGTACAAAATTATTCATTTCCTTATGGGATTTTGTATGGTGCTTTCACTACAGTATCTGAGTTCTGTGAAAACATCAATGAACTGGTCCTCTCAACACCCTTTTGAAGTAAGGATATTTTTTACCATCATTTTACACAAGGGGAATGGGATATTTAAGATAAAAGCCAAAACATTCAGAAGTTTCAGCTAATTTTGTTTGCTGATTTTGAAAACCTAGGACCTGAATTTTCCAATAGCTAAGATTATTTAAAGCCTTTTCACGTGTTCAGAGTGAAGAGCCTGGTTACATCAGTTATTGCTATGAACACAAAATGTTGGACATGTTCAACACTAAGATCAAACATCAGTTTTCTCAAATGGAGAACTCAGAAAATGAAGCGACTTGCAAAAGTTTGTTTTGAATGAGCTGCCTATTGCGTTACAGTAACCCTGTGGCTTGAAGTCCATATTTCTCTTTTGCCAAAATCACAAAAGTCTTCTTTATATTCCTTTGCATCATTCACAATATCACTTCCACCATACATAAGAAATGAATTTCCTGCAGCACTCCATTGTCTTCCACGAGTGACTGATGACTAAATCAAGTCCAAAAGAGCTAGAAGTTGAAAAAAAATATATGTATGATTTGTTTCAACTGAAAACTGCATTAGATGCTTGTGTGCAATGTTTAAGAGATATGGTGGCACAAATTAACACGTTAACATTCTGTTTATCACTGAAAAGTCTTAGAGCAGGCACTGAAGAAAACTTACAGATATGTCAGCATCAAAGAGAAGCTGCCAGACAAAATTACAGTTTAATTGCAAATATACTGATCTTTTCCCCCCAAAATGCTTCCATTATAACTAAATTTGAAAAGCTATTCCACTGCAAGAGATTTTCCCAATGCCTAAATTTCAAACTTAGCAATTCCATTCTGATCTGGCAAATTCTTATGCATGCAAGATTGAACAAAGGAGCTTTATCCACTTAGACATGTACATGCTGTTATCTACCTGAGTACATGCATCAAAATCATTATACACACCAACAATGTTGCTATTGCGTTTCTGTATATTGTATGAGAACTGTATGCATCTCATACATTCTCAGATGCAGAGGGAAGAAATTACAGGGAAGCTCTGAAAATCAGGCTACATTTTCAGACAGTGCAATTCCTAAAGAACTTTTATTTAAAAATACTTAAAGAGAAGTTCATTGATCTTTCTGCAAGCTAACTTTCTATGTCTCATTTCACTTGTCATTTTGGTGTTTTGTCAGTAATGCCTTCACAGGTCTCACTGAAAGAAACTGGGCTATGATGTTAAGAGGAAACCAAAGAGGAAGTAAAATGTTATACCACGCTCATGCAGCTCCTGGACAGGCACGTACAATGCACAAAAAAAGCAAAACACATCTGCCAGGATCAAGTAAAAAGGAATTTTTTTGGCATAGTTTTCTATGGCAAACCATAATAATCAGCAATGGCTAATAGACATGTTTACTAAGGCATGACAATAGAATGACGCTCCTAAAGGAAAAAGCTGTCACCTGAAAACACAGACTAAAAAAAAAATTGATCTCTGTGAAATACACGCGGGTTTTTCTATTATCTGCAGTAGGAGCTGTATTTCCACTTGAATTCACGTTATATGCACAGTAACAAATGAGAATAAAGACACTGAAGTTTCTGTATTTGCTGATTTTTCTCCTCCAGTGCAGCTTCCAGCTTGTCCTCAACACATAAATCTCTTCTGCCCTATGGCAGTGATGATAACCCAAAGCGGGTTATACCAACCACTCCTCAGCTTTCCCTGTCAGCTTCCTGGAGGCAAGCTGCCTGAATTCTCCTTGTTGAAAGTTTCCCTGAAATCCTGTTTTCAAATCTGCTAAGCTATTATATCTTCCCTTATAAATACCTTACCCAGAGGGTAAGCCTTCTGGATAAGGTACCAAGAGAAAGTCTTATGGCTGGGAAATTATTAAATATTTTAAAATATTTGTTTAGTAACCTTGATATAAAGAACCTAAAACTGATGTTTTCAATCTAAAGTAACTTTTTTTGTTGTTGTTGTTTTTAACATGAGGTATAGCAAGCAGTTCACAAGCTACTTCCCTCCGACTACAAGACAATGGAGCATCAGATTCACTGTCCTGAACAGCTGGATTCCTCAAGAAACGTCACAATGGATTTTTCTATTCACAACTCATTCAGGCATATACTGCTCTAAGATGCCTAGCAGATAAAAACACAAAGGGGAGAGCCTGGAAAGTTTAGTTCTAAACCTTGGCCTGTCACCAAAAGGATGATTTGCCTCACACGTTACCTCACTTGTCTCGGCATGATTTTTCCTATCTGTAAGTGGAAAGATATTGGTATTCATCCCTACAAAATACTGAGTTCTGCATTAGTCCAGGATATGAATTTAATAATATGCAGAAATGAAAGGAATTTAAAACAACTTTTCATTCATTGGCTAAACTAAGAAGTTAAAGAACATTTATTTTTTTTCAAGCTAAGACAAGTATTTTTTTCTGCTTCTTCTTCCCCATCCCCCCCAAAACAAAACAAAACAAAAACAGAACAACAAACAAAAAAACATTGAACTGGGAAATTTGGTCTTTACCTTTTTTTTTTTTTTTTTTTGAGATATAACAAGGAATACTTCACATTCAGTCTCTCACTTCTCTATCAAAGTGTACAGTTTTATGTTTAGCTCAGATTTGCAATTTTTACTTTGTCTTTTAGCTATAACTGCTATGAATCTTAAATCCAAGCCCAAGCTTAGTCATCTCAAACAGACACAATGTTTATTTTCCAATAAATTGCCACAAAACAACCAAAACCAATCGAGCAAGAAAAACTGTACCGCCATCACAGTAGCAAGCTTCATTATCAAAAAGACTCATAGTGGCTGCCATGCCCCCACCCTGTTTCACTAGGAAATGTAAAATGAAGAGCTGAACTTGACTACAGAAGAAAAGCAAATCTGATTAGGCAGCAAAGAGGAGAGCTAATTTACATTCTTCACAGGTGCATCGTGACTGTGCAAAAGGAACCTGTAAGAACCATCTCTAAGCAACGTAACATGCATGCATTCAGGGAGTTTACACAGAAGAGTAATCCTGTGCAAGAGAAATCAAATTAATAATTTAATTCTTGCTTAGTTTCTATTTTTATACAATTCTTCTTTACAAAGCTATTCAACAGGGTTTTAAAGTAGCCCAATTCCTACCACCAAAACACAAGAGAGTAACTAAGGAATCTGACGACCAGTGCTGTTCAACCAAAGATTTCAACCACAGATTTAAAGGATAACTTTGAAAATGAGTATTTATTTCACCTAGGTTTATTTACCTAATCAAGCTTATTTTCTGCTTTGTATACAGTCCTAAAATGACCATATCCAGAGTACAAAGTAACTATGCTAAGTTACAGGATTTTAGAACATACTGACACATGTAATTTTGTTTTTTAAACATAAACCCACCCAGTGGAAAGGTATCATGGACACACTGCAAGACAGGTTAATACATGAGAAAGAAGAACTAAACGGACTATTCCGTATTTTAAGCTAAATTTACTGCATACAGCAAAGTTGGAGACAGTTAAAAAGCTTTTAACAATATCATGTTATTCTGACAAACTCAGCTTGTCAAGCTTCTATTGATCCTGACAAAGCATTTTGCTCATTTTAAGATTTAGTAGGGAGTACTGTATTGATTTGAAATGATGACATCTTGCTTCCAGTGTTGATTCCTTAAGCTTCTGCAATTCCTAATGAAGAATTGAACAAACATGGTGGTGCGGAGCTGTTATTAGCAGAAGGATGAAGGGGGTGAAGAGAAAAATAAAGATTCTGGAAATAACTAACAGAAGAAAATAGATCATGAATTTAAACATAGCCAAGGTGACTGAAAAGTCTTTAAACAGATTTTCAAGCAAATGTAAGACCCTGTAGAAGTGATCCTTTTCAAGAAGAGAGAAAAAGTATAAAGTATATGAAGCTGTGGGAAATATTCCAATAAAACAAACCTCTCTGTGTTTCAGAATAATTTGAAGAGACAACACTTTTCCCATTTAGGAGCAAAACAGTTTCCTTGTACAATGGAGTTGTTTTATCAATAAAATATTTTACCATTTTATCGTACGCAATACATAAACTTCCATAGTACCCCCCATCTCCAGATGTAAAAGCTGTGAGGAGGCAAAAAAAATCTTTACATTTCCCAGTGGAATTTTCAGCGTTTCAAGATACTTGCTACATAATTCATTCTTGAATCTTAAACTCTTCATCTTCAATGTCTCACTGAGTCTCAGATTAAATATCCTAAACCAATTATAAAATCAATCTCACTGTATCTTTCACAATGTCCAACATACACTTTTACTTCTCAGTTTTCTGTAATACGTCAACAAGAGCCAAAGTGTCACAAAATATTAAGGATAAGAATGATTTAAGGTCAACAGGAGGAAGAACTCAGAACCAGACCCCTCTCTCCCCTCCCTCCCCACCCCCCCCCCCCAAAAAAAAAAAAAAAAAGCCAGAGTATGCAATATGGTTGTGTGAAAATGACTATTTCCGAACTTTGTTGCATTATTTGGCATGTGGATATGTGGATTCTTCACTGCAGTCTGCATTTCCATCACCCCAAACCCTTCTCTCTTTCCACCCCCCATAGTGAAATCCTGATTTATATTAAGTCATTGCAGTGCTGAGGTTAGATATTAGGTCAATTGGTGGCCAATATATTCCTAGACCTCTGTCTTTGCTAGGGTAGACTCTCACAAAAGGCTTCAACTTTTCAAGAGATTATTGAAAAGTGAGGTAAAAGATTGAAAACCTCATTATCTCTTTTCTTCATTGGTGTGCAATCTTAATTTATGCAGAGTCTGTAGAGTAAATATAAACTTGGAAGAAGAGATATATTTAGGGACAAACTTGAAGGTCCTTAAGGAACAAGACTTGCCTACCACGCGAACGTATTGCCAAAGGACTTGAAATTTGGTTCCCATTCTGGATGTTTCTTCCTCCCTCTCTAGGCCTCTGTTGACTACATAGGGAAAACCTAGCCTCTTTCCATTGAATAACACCTATGATAGGAAAAAGAACTCAGAACAGTCTCATTAAATTTACAAGTCCAGTGAACCCAATTTCTTCTTTCTGGTAGTGCCTTTAGCAGACACTAATGGAAATATCAGAACCAAACATACTAAGGACACCATCCTTGCCCTTCTACCTTCCCATCTGCTAAAACAGTCTCTGTGTTCAATAGGTCCTGGTAACCATTTGTTTCATTGGATTCCCCAACTGCTTTGAACTCAAAACTTCTGGTAACCACCAGTTTTAAATTACAGAACGTGCTATCATAAAATATGTTATGTAGTTGTCGTGGTTCTGCCCGAGTGGGCAGCCGAGCTCCACCACAGCCGCTCTCTCACTCCCCCTCCTCAAAGAGGAATGGGGAGAAAATATATGAAAAGGGCTCAAGGGTTGAGATAAGGACGAGAAAATCATGCAATAATTATTGTAATGGGCAAAACAGACTCAGCATAAGAAGATAGTAAGATTTATTGCTCATTACTAACAAGCTAGAGAAGTGAGAAACAAAGGAAAGAAACCAAAAGCACTTTCCCCCCCCCATCCACCCTCTTCCACCTCCTCCCCCCGAGCGGCGCAGGGGAATGGGGAATGGGGGTTATGGTCAGTCTACAGCACTTCTTCTCTGCCGCTCCTTCTCGGTCACTCTTGTCCCCTGTGCTGTGGGGTCCCACCCACGGGATGCTGTCCTTGATGAACTGATCCAGCCTGGGCTTCCCACAGGCAGCAGCTCTTCCAGAACTGCTCCAGATATGGGTCCGTACCACGGGGTCCATTCCTCAGGAGCAAACTGCTCCAACCTGGCTCCCCCACGGGCAGCAGCTCCTGCCAGGTCACCTGCTCCTGCGTGGGCTCCTCTCCACGGGCTACAGGGCCGGCCCGGAATCTGCTCCGGCAGGGGTCTTCCACAGGCGGCAGCCTCCGTCGGTGCAGGGCCACCTGCTCCACCGTGGTCTCCTCCACGGGCTGCAGCGTGGAACCCTGCTCCACCGTGGTACTCCATGGGCTGCAGGGGAACATCCTGCTTCACCGTGGTCCTCACCACAGGCCGCAGGGGACTTCTGCTCCGGCGCCTGGAGCACCTCTCCCCCTCCTTCTACACTGACCTTGGCACCTGCAAGGCTGTTTCTCACTCCCTTGACTCTCCCAGCTGCTGTGTGTCGCAGCGTTTTTTTCCCTGTCTTAAATATGCTCTCACAGAGGCGCAAAACAACATCGCTTATTGGCTCAGCTCTGGAAAACAATGGGGCCCTTCCCAAACATGGGGCAGCTTCTAGATCTTTCTCACAGAAACCACCCCTATGGCCCCCTGCTACCAAAACCTTGCCACATAAACCCACTACAGTAGTTAAGAACTTTCACGTGTCTTAAACATGCACTTTAATTCTTGTACCACAAAAAAGAGTGAATAATTGTTACCTAGTACATTTTTCCATGACTCAATTTCATACGTCTTTATCATAACTCCTCAAACAGCTATCTTTCTGGCTGAAGTATCCCAAAGTATTTAATTATTCCTTGCATTTAGGTTGTTCAGTTCTTTAATCACTTATCCTTTTCATACCTTTTGTAGTTCTACTATGTTTATTTGAAACTTGTGGGACAACAGTTCATAACATACAGGCATGCCAAGGATTTATACAATGACTTGTTTGCAATTCCTTTTCTTGCTATTTTCACCAGAGAGCTGATGTTTTCATGGTATTTTTACCCTATTTCCAAAGTCCCTTCCCTGAGTCATAGTATCTATTACAAGAACCCATTGCCATGTATGTACAGTTTGGGTTGTTTTCCTTCTTGTGCATTGTTTTGCATTCATTGACATTCAATTTCATCTGTTATTTTATTGCCCAGACTCTCAGTAACTGAGATGCTCCTGAAAGTCTTTATACCTAGGCTTTGTTTTAACTTCCTGAATAATTCAGTATCAATAATTTTGTCAGTTTACTGTACTCTTGTTTAAATTATTCGTGAATTTATTAAACCGTACAGAACTAGCGCAATTATATCAGTAATCTTCTATTCTGGAAACTGACCATTTATTCCTGCCCTTTGTTTTCTGACATTTAAACACTTAACAATCCCCTAGAAGAACTCCTTTGTCCAGAGACATCTTTGTTACTTTAACAGTTTTCCAGGAGGTAGCTGCTAACAGCCTTTTGGAAGTGGACTACACCAAACAATTCTATCTTCATTATAAGCTCGGAGTTTGTCAAGTAATCTAATGGATCTATGAGACATGACTTTCCTCTACAGAAAGATATTAGCATTTTATCTGCCCATAGGTCTAGCTATTCCCCATTTTGACTGTAATATAGTTATGACAAATTGCTTTTTACATTCATTAAACTTTTGTGTAGATCCCTTAAACTAAAAAAAAAAAAGTTACATTTGTCTCTTTCCAAGTCATTGATAGTAAAGACAACTGAAGTGATAGATCTCAGGTCACACATTCAGCTGCTCCACATTTGACCCTCAGTGTTTTCAGCTAACAAGATAGATCTACTAGTACTATTTTAAATACTTGCTTATAACATACCTTCTATTGGCTCTTCAGTTTGAGACGATTCATCTTATTCCCATGTACTGTAGGATCATTCAGGTTGGAAAGGAGCTTGGAAGGTCATCTTCTCCAGCCACCCGTTCGTAACAGGGTCAACACTGATTTCAGACTAAGTTGGTCAGGGATTTGTCTGTCAGTTTTTAAAACCTCTAAGGACAGAGATTCCACAGCCAACAGGACAACCTATACCAGCACTTAGCTATCCTTACCCTTAGAAACACCTTTAATTTAATTTATGAGCGCTGTTTCTTGTCCTTCTACCACGCACCTCAGTGGAGAGCCTTGCCCTGCCTTCTCATTAACTTCCTCTGACACGCTGCAAGGCTGCCATCGGGCCTTCTCCTTGTCAAACTAAAAGCACGCTCTATTGCTTCGGCCTGTACTGTTGCACTCCAGCCCTGCAACACTGACCCCAAAGGTTCCTGTTGGTCTGAAAGGCAGCCCTACCCTCAAGCCTATCTGCTGCACCTCCCACAACCCCATAGCCTCTGCAAGCTTAACAGGTGTCTTGAACCTCTTCCACCTCAAATGACAATGCACCATATCAAAAAAAAATCTCTGACAAACAAGTCTCATGGAACCTATCTCATGAGCTCATTTAACAACTCCACCGGGGCCTTTTCTTATTTGTCTGCTCTTTTTACTGAAAAACTGGGGAAGAGATAAGAAAAGTACTAAACACCAATCTTCATCAAGTTATTCTAAAACTTCTGATTTTTAATTTTTTTGTTTTTCCTCATGTAAACATAGCTTCCGTACTCTTACTTCCAGAAGTGAAATGTACACATTTTCATTTTTAATTACCTCCATCATTTGGTCTTTTAAGTATTTCTGCTTTGTCTCTCCTGCCCCTCCAAAGCTGCATTGACAGCTGCCTGAGATGAACAGCTCCACCATTTACCTGCACCTTTCACAGTTTATTTTTAACAGATGTACTTCAGCTCTGGTGTTCCCTTCCTTAGTTAAATAGCATAGTGACTATTCTGAGATTTTTTCTCTTACTAAGGATGCTCCATGTGAGCATATTACAGAGTGATAGATAAACTTTGAGGTATCACCCATGTGCTACTGAGGCCTTGGGCAAATCTTATTTTTGGCATTTTAAAGTGTAACCTGCACCACGTCCCTCTTAACCACAGGTAGGTAAGAGAGTGTCAAGTCTAATGCCCATTGCGTTCTCTGCTGTTTACAGACTGTTTTCTCTTACGACAGTGTCACAATGAAGGTTGGATTAAAACAATAGGAAGTTAGTTACGGAATTTCCATGTAAATATATTCCACGTTCCTCATATGCTTAAGTCATTCACTAGGAGTTTTCAATTCTTTCAGCACCCAGCTCTGGATAATGACTCTACACAGAAACAGCTATAATACCAGTTAGTATATATATATATATTTTTTAAACGTATCTTTAAGCAAATGAGCCAACTGCCTCAACAAAACCCACAGTAGGGTAGCCTGAAAATGCATTTGCTATATAGCTGTGAAAATAATGTTTTCATCATCTTATTTATTAGAATGCCCTGTAAAATTTAACTACAGGTATTCAGATTTAAACAATGTCAGCAATGATGGTATTCCAAAATTTCAACCACAAAGTAAAAATTGCTTTAGTCAGTCTTTCATCCTCTGTCATCCACATCTGGAAAAGGCACAAAGTGGAAACAGTTTGGTTATAATCATTCCCATTTGGACAGAAGGGAGAACGGAGAAGATTCCTAGTATTCTGACAAGAGATACGAAGGTCACTATTTCCATATTTATTGCGACTGCTTCACCATCAGAAAACAATGAATAGATGTCACAGATTTCAGAACACTAATTTGTGTTCTATTTTAAGGGTCTGAGATTTTTACCACAGATATCTAGTGAGGTAAAATGAATCAATTGAGTAAGGCGGACAGATGCAGCCTGCAATTTCACATTTGATAGTGTCCTGCGCAACACAGATTTGATTGATGGACCATACAGGGGATAAGGAAAAGGCTGGATGGTCACACTCAAAGAGCTGCAGGCAATCAAAGGGCCAGTGTCCAGACAGTGACCAGTGTCAAGTGCTGTTCCTCAGGGGTTGGTATTGGGACTGGTGCTATTTAATAACGTTTTTGTCAGCAACATGGACAGCGGGATTGAGTGCACCCTCCACAAGTTTGCTGATGTAATCAAGCTGTGTGGTGCAGTCGACACACTGGAGGGAAAGGATGGCATCCACAGGGACTGTGAGAGGTTGGCCCACACAAACCTCATGAAGCTCAACAAGTCCAAGGGCAAAGTCCAGAATCTGGGCTGGGGGAATCCCAAACAAAAGCTAGGTGGAGAATGAATTGAGAGACGCCCTGAAGTGAATAATGAATAACCTGGGGATGGTGGTTGTTGAGAAGCTCAACATGAGTTAGCAATGTGTACTTGCAGTTTAGGAAGCCAACCAAGTCCTGGGCTGAATCAAAAGCAGCATGTCCAGGAGAGTGATGGAAGCAGTTGTCCCTCCTTTGCTCTGCTGAGAGCCCACCTGGAGCAGTGCATTGAGCTCTGGGGGGCCCCAGCATAAGGTCCATGTCCTTCTATTTAAAGAGAGTCCGGAGGCCAGAAGGATGATCATAGGGCTGAAGCACCTCTCCTATGGAGTTGGGATTGTTCAGTAGGGAGAAGGCTCCAGGAAGGCCTTATACAGCAGCCTTTCAGTACCTAAATGGGGCCTACAGAAAAGCTGGGAAGGGACTCTTTGTGAAGGTGATAAAACAAGGAGAAATTGCTTAAACAAGAGGGTTGATTTAGTTTAGGTATTAAGTAAAAATTCTTCACTTCTGGGAAGTTGTGGAGGCCCTGCCCCTGGAGAGATTTAAGACCAGGCTTGATAGGGGCTTGCACATGTAGCGGGAGGTGTCCTTGCCCAGGGCAGGGGGGTTGGAGTTACATTATCTTTACGGTCCCTTCCAACCCAAAGCATTCTATTGTCTGTGGTTTTAAAACTTGATTTGCCCTACTGTAGCTTCTAATACTGAATTATATGTATATTTAATTCACTCCCTTGTAGTACTTCAATGTACTATAGTCATGCTACATAAAACCTTAATACCTAATACATATGGCACAATTAAACTTAATGCAATGGGGAAATCAGGAATAATTTTCCCAAGAGCACTACACAGCAGAGAAATAAAATGGGCCATTTACCATTACACATCCTCTCTCTATTAAGAAGGCTCTTACAAATTCCTGCAGAGAAGAACACATTTTACAGTTCCAGCAGATAAATTTTCTAGGAACATTTACTTTGTTTAAGTTGTTAAAATTATCTCTCATGCCTATTTACAAACATTTTAAAAAAGCTAATCCAAGTGAAATATAGCTACCTTCAAGTCCAAATGATTTTCAAGATGGACCACTCCGCTAACTTAAATCTTGATTTTTATATTATGCTGTCAGGCTTCCCAGTACCTGTTCTACCTATTATCTTCTGCAGTCAGAGTACTGAAACTTGCAGGTGCAAGAGACTTCCTTCAGCAGCAGATAATCAGTCTTTAAATGTAGGACTAACTCACTAAATATTTGTCCCAGTGAGTACATCTCTTCACCCAGCTTCAGGCTCAGAGACTTCCACCACTACTGCAAAAGTGACTTTTCCTAATAACCCAAGCATGTTTTTGTGCTTAGCCAAATTGACAGGACAGCAGATTTTGTTTTGGTGTAAGTAAGAAGGAAATAGCTTTCTTCAAATAATCTTTAAAAATCTATAGGTGTCTGGATATAAGGTTATCTAACTCTTGGTTTACTATAAAGGGTAACAAACCTTGTAAATTTCTGCAAAATCAATGGACACGATTACCTTTCAAAATGCCTGGGCACTTGGCACAAATACACTGAAGCATTGTGAAGATTAGAGGTAATTACTAGAAAAAAAAGACTGAATTCACACTAAGTTTACTACCTGTGTAGAATGTTACAGAAACTGTTTTGCAAAATGTGTATGGAGATGTAATGAGTCCATTATAAATGGCTCAGCAGTCTATAGCCCCACTAACCACATTGTTCTCATTCTTCTGTGCATTTCTTTCACCTGTACCCAACTCCATCCAGTAACAAGTATTTATAGCTTCCCAAGCTTGTTTAGCAAGCATCTTGCTATGCTTCAGATACCTCCTCTAAATTCACTTTCCTGAAACAACAACAAATAACTGAGCCACAATACAAACTTCACACTACAGCCTTTGTATTTTTTCCTAAGAATTCTGTGATGGGACTAGATCTTAGACTTCCTTTTCACATTTGCAACCAATTGATTTCCATAAACATCTCAGCCCTGTGGCCATGCGAAGTCTTCACCTCTTGGGAAAAGTTTTCCAAAATAACCTCATTGCAAAGCCAGCAATAGCAAGATGTCCTAAAATCCTGGACAGTGCCCTCAAAATGAGTTACTAGGGCTCCCAGCTTGTACTAGCAGAGACTAAACTAACAAGCAGTGGCAAGATGTAAAACATTGTGCTTCCTGTTTATTGCGATCATATTCAGGACAGAAAAAAAAAACCACAAAACTGTAGTATCACATATTCCCAGTGTAGACCACAGAAGGAAACTTTTTCTGTTAAGAAAGCCTCAGCAATATACTTCTGGGTGCACAATAATCTTCTCAGGCATTTTGAGTGTTTCATGACTGCTTTAGTTTGATGGAAAGACCAATGACTATTTTAATACTGAATATTTTACAAGCACACAATTTTGGTACTCATTTTGGAGTTATGCAAAAGTATTTATGAAACCAACATGAAGGCTACCATATTAGAGTCAATACTATTCACCACCAATTACACATACATGTACAGAGGATGGGACGGTAATGACATATCTTTTCAAAGTACACTTGAGGTGTGGCTTGTAACCTCAAATATTTAAGAGAAAACCTTCTACAAGTAACTAGTGGTGTAACATTTTTGTTCTTGCCCTTCCTCCAAATAAATTGCAATGATGTGGAATATAGTATATCTACAGATTTTCTAAGTTTTATCTTTCATTCGTTCATCACATGAACTTTTAGAAATGCTAGAACAAGGCATTTGTAGAAAGTGGTCCTTTATACACAATGGTTTACAATGATTTCCTACACTGATCTCATGAAGGATCCATTAAGACAGAACCATGAATTTTTGATTTTACATTAGTATATTTCAAGATATTTTTACTTAGTCTATGTATTGGTATTAAATAAGAAAACAAGATCATCCAAGATCAGAGGTAGTATTGCTGTGTATATATGTCCAAACATACTGAAGTTGTTGTTTATCTCACAGCAAGTAAGGTGATTCACTCGTTACCTGTGGTATATTAGGTATCTAAGATGTCAGGAGCACATTTTCCAGTGAATTTATGTTAAACTAAACTACTGTCATTTATTTTTTTGACCACTAAACAAGATTAAATTTACTTACGTAATTCGAATTTTGATTCAGCCTGGGTCATGCTACATGTATGTTGCATAATATTCCTTTACCTCCCATTTGGCATGATTTAACAATGGATGCTACAGAATGAAATTAAATGTATGCTTCAGATAAATGTCACCTGAAGAACTATTACTCTATTTAGTTTGTAAAGGCAAGCTAACAGGTAACAAGCGATGCAGATAGGCAAGGAAATAAAGTGAATTATGTGCTAGCTTCTCTGCTCCCCAAATACTCTTCGCTTCCTACTTAAGAAAAGATTGGCAGTCTTACAGAAAACTTATTAAGCACACAGAAGTCCTGTACCAGCGATTTATGTGGAATGTACTCTTAGGCACCTTCTGCTCACGAAGTCTAGATGTGTTCATAGTATGTAACAACATAATTGTATGACTAATAATGGAGAAGTGTAATCAACAGCCACCTGAATAATAAAAATCCTGCTTCAGTCTTCTAATTGCTGGAAACCATTTTGTTAGTTATAAAATATAAATTCATACCCAGCTATTTTAGTCAACATATCTATTTGATGTGTTGACTACATACTCCTGATCAGGAATGGGAGTCAACTCACGTCTGTGTGCTAATTTTCTCAACACCTTATATATTTATTATTATTTTTTCTTTTTAAAGTCCCTGGAAGCATTGCAAGCTGATCAAATCAATTCCACTCAGGGGTATGCAAAAAACAAACAAACAAACAAAAAAAACCACACACAACACAACCAACAAGGAAGATCTCATCAGTTATGTTCTGAGTGAGCATCAAGATGTTGCATGCACAAGCTTGTCTAAAAACCTTTCAAAGTGCCTATTTTGAGCCTTACATATCATAAAAGCAAAGTGCATTACAACTATATTTATAAGCAAAGCCCAACATGCCTCTTGCAGATGTGAAGCAGTGTGAATAAGAGCCCCCCATGCACATTTTGTATTAGATACCACTTAGGAAAAAAACTCAAATCAAAAACATATTGGTCTCCACAATTCCAGCTGTACCTGGTACCAGAACCATAAGTTAAAATTAATCCCGAAATCTTGTTGTTCATCATGGTATAGAAGTATTAAAATGGACTTCCTCACCACCCCCTTCATTCTACTGAAATTTATTACATCATCTGGCTGGGATGTGGTCAAGTCCTAAACTCTTTTACTGCTTATCTTATGTTTAGGATACTGTTCATAACAGCCTTTTAAACAGCCAGCATTTCCTCAGTTCTCATTATGCAATCAGTATGAACCTGTGCTTACCACAATGACTAGATCTGTGCTCACCACAATGACTTTATCGTACCTATATTTGCATTCTAAAGGGATGTATAAGAGGATTTAATTTCTCACCTCAATTTTTAACTAGCAATGCTGTTTCAAGCAATTATTCTTTCTTTGAACTTCCCTGATGAAGAAAGCCTCTGCAATGTTGTCTGTTCTTCCCACAAGTGGTCCTGAACGCTTATACATGCAGTTACCGTTTCCTTCTTCTTAAGTCTTCTGAAAATGCTCCAACAATAACAATGTCAACACATAAAAGCTAGGAAGAGATCTAACTGAGAAGGTTGTATTAGTTTGCCTAAATATCAAAGACCACAGAGAGCAAAAATACGTGTATAAAACCATAAACTTGTGGTAATACTGAAATATTTTTAGGAACGAATTTGATAAAAGCTATTACATCACATAACCCAGTTCTGTGCTATCAAAGGAAAACTTGTGATTAAACAACAGCAACAACCACCACCTGCAAAGCTCTTTTAGGTCCATTACTATTGCTGAAAGCCAGAACCTCCTTCCACAGCATACTTCATGCTGCTTAACGTATTGGATTGCAAGATGCTTGCTGAATTCAGACAGATGTTTAACTCCACTGTAACTGGTTACTGGACTTCTTCCTCTAGTTCCAATCAGCTTGGGGAGTTTATGTATACACCTACACTTATATAGACCAAATAGACCAGAAAGATACTGTTAAGGGTGGGCAGGCTGTCAGGGTTACAACGTAACTATAAATCTACTTGTCTGTGAATAGCCATCATTTATCAAGACATACAGTATGCACTAATGCAATATTTGACAAAGTTAATTCTGACTCATAAAGTAGTACATTTTTCAATTCATGTAACGCTTTTAGTTATAACTCAAAATTTATTCAGAGTTATTAACATAATTATCCTATTTACAAACAAACTCAAAACTGAAATACAAAACAGGAACATTTACAACCAAGTAAAAGGTTAGAAACGCAGGCTAAACTTTAAGACATCATACATCATTAAAACCCTTTTTGTAAAGATTTTTCTGTCTCCTGGCACTACACTGGTATTACCTATCCACAACAAAAATGTTACCTAATATTAAAATAGCATTCTAATGCTCAGCATGAATACACTTCAATATTAATGTCTTTCACATGCTTCCAAATGAAAACCCATGGTAACATTATGAAATCACAATAAAAATTTAGCAGGTCCAAAGAATTTTTCTACTTTTGTATGACACAATTATTACAAAATTAAGACTGAGTATAGGTGAGCAATGTAGAGTCGTTTCAAAAAGTTACAGTACCTCTGATTGCCTTTAAGACTTGCACTGTATGAAGTATTATTATTAGTCATACACACAGGGAAAAACTCTAAAACTGTGGTAGAAGATATCCCAGGCACTTCTCCATTCACAACTTGAAATAAAATTTCATATTTATTTGTTAATATACTGAGAATACTTGTAAATTTTCAAACAGGAGACAAATGAGTTTATTCTGTTTTAGAATTGATGAAAATCTTATTTCCAGTAACTGGATTTTTTTTTTTTTTTTAAAGTTCTGTATTACTGAGACATCTTTAACACAAAATAATTCACAAGAGGGAAAACAAAGTCACTCTGTTCTCACTTGCTTTACATTAATCCTGCTTGAATTACCGATGAACCTAAATTCTATTTTTTTTCTTGCAAACATGAAGTAGAAGATTTTTTGATGTCCTTGATTTAGCACCAAGTGCTACATTTCCTTCAGAAAGGCTTCTAGCAAGGTTTCTTGACACATCCCGTTCTTCCTTCCAACTCCTCCTTCCAATTCCTAGTGAAGAAAGTGTTATTACAAATAGGTCAAATTGTGCTTATGTTCATTGGACGAATGTCTCATATCTCGATCTCTTTTTCAGAGCATGCCTAAGAACTTTTGCACACGCTTCTTTCCCTTATTGAAAGCCTATTTTTGATACAAGTGTAATCACTCAGCTCAGTAATGCAGTGTGCTAATTACCTATGAAGTCCAACAATAGGACTCTCAGCTGACACATGAGATGTTATAAAATGGCACAGTCTATCTAAAAATGCAGAGATATTAAAGTTTTATTAATCCTGATTACGTACAGAGCTGTACCAAAAAATGAACATTACATCATTGAAGAAACTTTTTTTAAATTCAATTTGAACGTCACTCTTCCTGTTAGGGATTTGATGTTTCACTCTTCTCCTATAATGTATACTTTTGAAAATAAGATCTATTTTATGATCAGTTAAACTTCAAAAATTAAAGATCTCTTCCCTATTTCAGAATTTGGTATGTCACTATGTATTTTTTTTTTTTTAATAGTACCAGTGTAGAGTGGTTTTGCTAGGCTTATAACCCAATCTTTAGCAGAAGAAATTGATACTGATGTAACTGTGAATGCACTTTGCCAAATAAGTAACTATTAGTTAGGCAAAGCTTCGCATCAGATTTACACTTTTTATAGACATTAATACATCCACCTAATTTTTCCATGAATCAACAGTAGTATGTATTCATCTATACTTTTTCCTCTCACATGATTGGTCTACTGCAGGTGCCAAGCAACTTAGCATCAAGAACTCTGAAGGCGCAAACTTCAAGTTTTGAAGAGCTTTGTGCCCCTTAGCTGAAAAGTCCGTCTTTTTAAAAAAAATTATCTTGTTATAGTACATTTCTATACCTCAAGCACAAATCATGTATTTATAGTCACACAATTGTTATAAAGTTCCACAGAATACCATCTGATAGTGCCAAACAAGTTCAGAAGTAATTCTGAAATATTGCTTTATTTTCTTCAAATTCTGCGTTGACCCAAAGTAGTGTTAAAGTATACTGAGTAAATCTCTGAGAAACAAAGAAACAAAAGTGGCAAATAAAATTGGTACCCGATAAATATCTCAACAGGCAAACATTTTTGCTCCAAGTCCTCAATTCCTGGAACAAGGTGTTCCTCACCAAGCTTGTAATAATATTGAGTTTTGATTAGGTGCTATCCAGATAACTGATTAGACAATATTCAGAATTTTATTTTAAGTGAACGGATATACTATTGAAACCAATGGCTTAGCGTGCTGATCCTAATCAAAGCAAAAATGCTGTTAAATTGCACAAACCATAAGCATTAACTCCAATTTTGGACCTCCTGTACAAACATAATTGCCAACACAGGGTTACATATTCAAATTTTGACACTTACCTGCTATTTTGGGTACTCTCAAAACTCGATTGCTTAACACAATCTCCTGTCGAACACGTTTTGCAGAAACTTCTTCTTTCAGGCTACCTAAGTCAGTGTTTGACACAGAACTGGAAAAATAGCCAGAAAAAGTTTGACATCAGTCAAGTGATCAGCAATACCACAAATGTATGCGTTGCAATCTGCAAAATACATCTAATTATATTAGCTGGTATTAGTTATTCACAACAGAAAGAAATAAACTCGTTTCTCTATGATGTATGTGTGTGTATATGTATATAGTATCTAGATACTATTCTCCATCCCACCCCTTCCTTTTTGGGGGACTACAGAAAGCAGTTTGATGGTCATTGCACACTAACTTATGTAGGTATGAAATCCTTGAAACGACCAAGTTGGGTTCATTGAAAGAAGTGTATATATATATATATATTTTTTTTTTTTTTTTTAAAAAATCACTAGTATTTTTCTATAGGCTCCAACAGAGTTGGACTGGGTTGCTTCATAGTGGACGATGCTTTTCAGCTAAGCTGCAATAAGTTGTTATAGCTTCAAAGTCACTGAGAAAAACATCTTTGTATTTTATACCCTTTCACGTGATGCACTGATGATCTGCACTGAAAAATATGAACCCGTCAGTCATCTCAGCCTTACACACCTCTCTTGCTTACTTCCCTGGTGTCGCTTTGTAAGACAGCCTCATAAACAAGCTAATTCTATTTACATCCAAGTAACTATGCTTTTCCCATTCCCCTAATATATTGTATTATCTCACTTTTCAGTCCTCTAACTTCTAGTTTTTCTACTTTTCCGAATAGCTTTCTGTCTAACCAGAAATAGATAGCAAGCAAAGACATGCCTGTCTTGTACAAGTCCTAAAATACTGTCTTCGATGCTTTTTTTGGAGAACATACACTTATAAGAATATAATGCTAATTGGTAAAAGCAGACTCTGTATGACGACAGACTGTCTCCTCTCTAACAGTAGGACCATATCCAATCATATTAACTGCATACAAAGTGTCTGATATTTCTATTTTTATTCTAACATTAGTAGGAGACGAATGCCTGGAGTGAACTACTTTAAAACAAGGAAAGCACCAAAGACCCAAAGAGTAAGAAAAGAAAAGAATAGGAAGTGAAAGAAGGCATCCTCTGTAAAAAGGTACAAGCATCTTTTTTTCCTTCCCAAGTACTGAACTTTCATTCCCTCTTACTTCCTCATAAACAGCAATACAAAGTCACCAAGAATTGAAGTTTCTTCCATGGCCCGTGACATACACGTACCTACGCAAATTGATTCTAATAGTTTTGAAACATTCTTGAAACAAGACCTATTAAGGGGCAGCTCCATTCACTAAGCAGCAACATGTGAGTTGTACTATGATTCATTTAATAAAAAAAAAATGTTGTATGTATTTTTGATTTTGAAACCAAAAGGACCTCTTTCATCAGTACTGACCTGATATCTTATCCTCGAATACACTAAAAGTCCAAACTAATGAAAAACACCACAACAGTGAACAACCAAAAAGTAGTACAACTCCATTTAATGTCTATTCAGTTCTAGCTTTTCTGCTGCTCCTTACAAATGCCTTTCAGGTCTTCAGGATCTAAATAGAGATATGACAAAATGGGAGTTTTTCCAAGAGCACATCACAAAAGAGAAGTCATAATAACTGGGACTGCAAATGAGTTATCAGAAAAATAAAGGCACCAGCTACAAAAATGTTGTCAAACGTTTTCTGTACATTCTGTTTCAGTAGTCTAATGCCTTCCATCAAAAGCCTAACATTTTCAAGTTTTATCTTCAGTTGATAATGAAACTTTTTTCATAATTGTATGACATCTTCCCATTCTGAATAGACAGTAAATATGGAAGACAATGTTCGTTTGTACTTGTTCAATAACAGAGCCCCTGAACCAAAATAAAGCTTACGACATTCTACCAAGAAGAAAAGAAGCATGTGAATTGTTGAACATATGAATCAAAACATCTCGTATGTTGTTTCAGATGACTTGTGTAACAAGTTTTCAGATTTGAAACAAAACTGAAGTAAGAATGTGAGAAATGAATACAAACCAATTTACATAGAATTAGCACAGTTAATTTAACCTTACCTTAATACCTTTCGTTTTCTCTCAGCAGCAGAAGTCATTGCCATATATGAGGGCTTCTCAAGTACTGAGGTAGTAGTATTTTTGCTTTTCAATGAAGGGAGACCAAGTCTGAAATCAAACAAATATATTTAGTAAGATCTGTTATGGACTGAAGTCAGATAAAATAGCTTTTCTTTTTTTTTTTTTAAAAAAAAAAAAAAGAAAAAACAAACCTTTACCTGTCACCAGTAACACTGATTTCAAATAATGGCAGAATTGAATCTGATACCTGTTATAATTCAAGGTTTGATTTTGAAAATATTAGTAGGTGTTAAAAGTTCAATTAACATCAATGACAAAAACCACCTCTTTGAGAATAAACGGAATTAAAGTGTTTGGAAAATAGAAATGGGACAAGACTGGGTAACAGTCCTTTTGTACATCGATGGAAAATACCTTTGCAGAATGCTACTGCTGCATGGCTGTGACTGTTCTACAGATGAGTCAACAGAAGCTTCATTTGTTTCACCTGTCCTTTCATATAGAATTACTGTTGAGTCCATGTCACCTTCATCACACTCTGGGATAACATCACATGTCAAGTCCATAACACTGGCCTTTTTCAGCTGCATATTTGCATTGCATTCGTTTGCTGCCGGAGGGCCTGAAAGGTGTAAGTCTTGCTTTACCACAGTCTGCATGCTGCAGCTTTGTACTGGTTTTCTGCAAGATTCTGGTGTATAGATGATGGGGCGAACCTCCTTGCTTAGAGAATCCTCCAGATGAAGGAGGCTGTAGCGCTTGGATGCAGCAGGACTTGGAGTTGTAACCGGAGAGTCCATTAGCTTCCGCCTGGTTCTCTTCTGTTGTGGTACCTCAAGTTCCACCAGTTGTGTATTTTTCTTCATTTCTTGTGATGGTGTACCAGAAGTTGTACCTGTGCAACAGTCAACAGTCATTAGCACATTTACTTACATTTACTACCTTAATGCTGCTTTTTCCCTCCTGTTCGCTTCTGAAATACATTTATTAGCTATGATATTGAAAATGCTGTTTATTAAAGGTTGGATCTTACAGGTCTTTTCCAACCAGAATGATTCTGTGATTCTATTCATTTACACATTAATTTCATCATATAACTTATATTATTTCTTTTGCAGCATTGTCCAGATGGCACCATTTGTTCTGTGGCATTCAGAATATTATAAATATGCATAGATTGATATAGTTAATCCCAGAGATATTATAAGTCATCACAACTAAGATATGAGATATTACAACAGGGAATGGAAGAGTAAGAGTATTGAAAATGATCACATTATCATGACAACTCTTAAATTAAGATGGTACCATCACAGTAATCTACAGCTGTCTCGTCATCATGTCCTTTTTTCCCTAGCAAGTACCACACAGGAGAAGGATAGAGACTGTTACAGATGACAAAAATAAAAATCTTTTGACATTGTAAATGAGACAGTGTCTTACAAAATGGGAAGGCAGCGGCTGCCTCGATCATGTTCATCTTGATACATCAACTATGGAAAACAAAACCATACGCTTAAAAAAACTGAAACATTCTAATAAACTATACAATACAGCAGCAATTGGCCATTGCCAAAACTCATCCTGATTTATGTTTTATCTTGATGTGTCATTTTTATTTTCACGTAGATGGCAATAAAAAATGATCTCTAAAGTAAAAGAGAAAAGGTCCTTTACTTTCAGGCTTTCAGATTTCAAGAGAATAGTCTTAAAATCACAGACCACTGTTCAAATGTCTAGGCCAGTGGTGACTTAAGTCAACCACCAGTAGTTTAATGCAAAAAATTAAGGGATGGAGGGAGATGGAGTTATCACAAACAAATCAAGGGTTGAAGTTTGTCAAAATCCAAAGTACTTCTATATTCAACTTGCTCTGCAAACAAAGAGAATAAGAAGAGGCTAGTATCCTTAAACATTCCGATGGACTGGCCTCCTTTCAGCCTATAGTCACAGTATCACAGTTCCCCTTTTCATTCCAGTCACAGAACATTGTTCTTACATGGACAGAACCTGCACATTCCCTAAATAACTAGCAACCACCAGAAATACTACAAACTTACGCTGATAACTGTTTTCCCTCCGAAACTCAGCAGGGTTCATTGGAAACAAGCAAGAAACTCATTTATGAGCTATTTTCTATGTCTACACCCTTGTTACACTATCAACAATGCTAAGCTTCATTATTTTGCTCACTCTTTAATTTTGGTTTTCTGAGAGTGTGCAATATTCTTCTCCTATGTAAAAGACGAACTCATATTTCTTTAAAAAAAAAGTTGTCATCACAAGCAACAATTGAGACCACAGCTTTCTTGTATAACACTTTATATTCTTAAATAAAAGAAAAAGCTTTATCTAATGATTCCAATCTAGTCATTGAAGTAACTATCCATTAAACATTTTAAGACACTTTAAAATATTAATTTATTCCGTTTTCCTTCTGCTTATATGCATTTGAAAGCGTGTGTTTCGGGAAAAATAACGGTTAGAATTCTATTTGTCTGTTGTTGCATTATGACAGGGAGCTTCCAGTTTCAGAAAGTTTGCTTACTGTAAGACACTGAGGTTTTGCTAATGTCCTGAAGTTACTAAGAAGGAAGTCTGATGGAGAAACATTTTGGTGAGAGTGCCAAGTTTTAGAAGCTTCTCCAGGACCAAATACTGGAAGCATTTTTAAATTAACTGTAAATGCAAGCATTTAAACCATGAATGAGATAGGTAAAGAACATAAAAGTATTGCCAACATTAATAATTTGTTGAATTTCATCATAATGAACTGCATTTCATACTGTAATACACATAGCATTTATAAAAAGACATTTGCAACAGTTCTATGTAGGGCAAACATCAGCTGCTAGTAAAAATCCAGACCTATTTTAAAAATCTTATTTCTGGAACAAAACTCATAAGAACAAGTTCAAAAAAAAAAAAAAAAAACACCCCGCTAGCTTTTCCTTCCAGTTAAGTAGTGGAAAGCATATAAAATATTCAAGAAACGTCCCTTCTCAAAGCTTTCCGTGAAAGCATTAAGTTGTTCCTAACGCAGTAAACAAGTAAACGAAGACATCACCAGCAACATCATATTTAACTTAGTTCCACTTAACCCCATAAGTGTGTCATTAGTGTTTAAAAAAACAAACAAACAAAAAACACTTCCTCCTTCCCTAACTCACTGTTTTACAGCACATGGATTCAAGCAATTGCGATCTGAAGTAAATATGAATACAGCAAGACAAACAACTTTAAAACCCACAAAATAAGAAAATGGCAGTGTTTCAATTTCTGCCTTAATAAAGAAAATCAAAATAAAATGGCATCTGACAACAATAGATGTTACAAACACAACAATCCTATAGATTTTAGACTGCTTCAAGCAGTCATTTCAACAGACATTTCAACTTTAAAAAACATCACTTTCAGCTTTTTTTGAGATTCTACTTCATAATACCTTCAAAGTTCATTCAATATTATTAAAAAGTGATATTCCAAGGCATATGTTAGGATTTATAGACATAAAAACTTGCATTCAAAGAAAATGTAGTACTGCAAATGAACAAAAATAACCTGTCTTAAAACACTTTTGACCTCCAAAGAAAATCTCCAAACCTACTTCATAATAAAAAGGGTGATTATGTTCATGGTTTGTATTTGCTTCAAATTTTATGGCCAGTTCAATATTTTCCATCAGATGAACCTCATGATTCAGTGATACTAAGATCACTTCTTATCCAAAAGCAAATCACTACGTATGTTGCACAAAAATCTGCAGTTAACCTCATGAATTAGCGTAAAAGATCAATTTAGAAGTTGCATTTCTTTAGCTAGTACTTTGTTAAAACTTCTCTTTAGAAAATGATAATTCCCAATAGATTGTAGAGAACAGATCACATACATGTATATTTAATGATCTTTAATTTCAGGATCATTCTGATAATAGATAATTGACAGTGATTTTCTTAGCTATCGTTTTTTCTTCCCAGATCCACTCAATTCAAGAACTGAAGTCATCCTCTACTGAGCAACAACCACCCAAGCAGCATGAGGTTTGTTTTATTACCTGTTCCAAAAGAGTACTCAGATTTATCAGGAGAGAAACTGCAGTATCAGGTATTTACAGCAATGAGAATTACCATGAAAAGCAGTATTTGCACGAGCCACGAAGAGAAGAGCTCGTGACAAGACAACTTGTAACGGCTAAGACTTCTCTTACACACGTAGTAACATCAGTTCTAGAAGACGATTATTTCTAGAAACAGCACTAAATGGTCCATACTCATTTCAATCAACATTTTTTGGGTGACCAGTGACTGATCCCATTACTAATAGTACATTTTTATTGTAACATCTGACTCATGGAATTCCACATTACAAATGAGGTCTAGTGAATCCTTTTCATTCATTTCATATTCACTGTGAAGGTGAATGTGAACCTTCACACTCCTGCAAAGGTGAGTTTAACAACAGTTCTGCAAAAAGCAAACTATCAACTGGAAACGCTAAAATCCAGTCTGCATTCCAGTGGGTCCCAGTAGTCAGTACTATTTTATACAGCATGAGAAAAACACTCAGTCATACAGCACAGTATGAAAAAGCAGCTCAGCATATGACAAATCTTTCCTATATATAAACAGCACACTTTTCCTATTATTAATCAAGTTATCTGCTACATAGAACTACACCCCAATTTTTCCTGCCATTCAAAATAAATTGACTTTACTTTCGGATATTTGTCACTACAGAAAGTAATGGATGCCCTCCCCCTCCTCTTTCTTCCTGTAAATCAATTCCATTCTCTCATTGCTAATGCACAGTAAGGCTTCCGGAAATGGGATGCCTGAAACAATGCCAAGAACTCTCCCATTCACAGAAATACTCGCAAATAGCAGTCATAGCTTTCCACCCATCAGTCCATGCTCTCTGAATCCTGTATGGCTCTCCATTGAGGAACAGCCCCAAAACGGGCCTAAATCTGGTTTTAAGTTAACTTATGTTGTTTTTGTAACTTGTGCTTCATTTGATGGTTGAGTTGTTCACGAGGTTGCACTTTTTAGGTGCACAGCACAACATTTCCAACACATAATTAAGGTTATAAAGATAGTATGGGTAAACACTTCAGTAGGAATATACATTCGGAAAATTGTTCAGAAATAACTATTAGAGTACAAAGTATTGTTTAGGTCTTACTGGAACTCTGCATTAAGGCTTCATAATTAAGCTAAGCAAGAGTAGAGGTTCTGAAATGGACAAGTTTCTAGTCATGGTGTAAGAATGTTTTTTTTTTTTCCCCTTACGAAAAATTACTACCAAGGATGCATAATTACAAAGCAATGTATAACAAGTAAATTCAGTGCGGTAAATATTTTTCAGTATTAAATTATTTAAAATCAACAATCTGAAATTTAAGATGATTCAAATGTTCCACATGAGATCAAATTTGAAGGTATTTCATCTAGTTTTATTTCCTAAAATCCTAGGGCGAAAGAAGAAAAACACAACCAGGTAAGAATCAGATATTTATAATTCAGGTGTTTTCTTACATTTTGAATGAATGGTCAGACAGTCTCAATCTTTTTCTCTCCCGCTACTACTTTATAGTATTTAATACATCAGAGAGCTTTTCCATGTAAGAAAATCTTTTAGAAAAACATTTCATGCATCACTCAAGTTCAGCTCAAATTCTACAGTAATTTCAAACTCTTGACAGATAACAGGATCTTATAAGATAATCTCAAAAACACTTTGAAGTGTTACTAGATAATTTTAATGTTTAAGTAACCAAATTTTGAATTTATTTTCATGACTCATTTCTGTGAGATTTTCAACAAGATCTGGAATAAAAATCCCTACTGCGACCTTTACTCCCATTATTCTCTTTAGAGTCTTTTTAAGTCACTTGCTTGAGTTCCTTCTTCAGGATCAAGTAACAGAACATAGTTAATGAGGTAACACATGAAAAGTTAAGGCCCTGCTTTCATAGCTTTTCTTCACCTATCAAAGTGATTCAACTCCTTCGGACTTCTGGAGGCAGTGCCTACAAGTAGAAGAATTTTTTATTTGACCTAAAGCGTTCTGATTTTTAGGTGAAAACACCCAACAACAATTAAGTTGCATTTGAACAATGTTGTGATATAATCTAAAAATTGCCAGCAAAATGTTACTGTATCACTAGAAACAGGAGTTCCTCCTTTAGTGCCTCACTTTTCATGACATGCACCATTTAATAATTTCCTTCAAGCACTGATGTTTGTGCATATTTGTATTTTGCAAATCTATTTGAATGGATCTTACATACATCCTTAGATACTTCAGCAAAAGTTGTATCATGGACTTTAAAGTTTACACTGAAGAATTGATATTGTCCCCATCTTGTTCTACAGAATGTACTTATTTCCATGAGTAGCATCTCATTCATACAGAAAAAAAATAAAAAAAATCAATATTGGCAAATAGCCAATGTCTTAACATAAGTTCAAGAGCAATTCACCACTGTTACCAGCTGACCTAGTACACTGCACTTCCTCTTAAACTCTCTAGACTCACTACTCATAAGAATGAGTCATTTCATTGATACCTAGTAACTTTTCCACCCTTCTCCCCCAAATTATATGGAAAATAAACTTTTGTCACAAGGTAACACAATTACACAGAACAGAAGACAAAAAAAAAAAATCACCGCTCTCAACTTAAGTGAGAATTAAGAATAAAATCACAAGAAATAACAGGAAAGTTTTGCTCTTTCCTGCTGACGAGCTTAAGTCCAACGCAATCACTATATGCAAAATACAGGTTTTTATATAACATACAAATTACCACTGTGTAGCACTATTTTGTTTGGTCTTGGTGCAAAATATTACTTCCCAACATCTTGAACAAATTCTAAATAATAAAATATCAATGTGCTGAAGGTGTGAGGAGATCTGTATAAATCTTCCTTTTTATTTGTTCACTAAGATCTTAGGTCAGCTCTTGCTAACATTTGCCAAGCATACTTCTGAGATGACTTTAGGGAGAAGGAATTGGATTCCTGAATAATTTATTTCATCTTTAAAGGAAAAAAGAAATTACTACATCCTTCCTACTTCTGATTGGGATGTTGCCCTTCTATTACTTCACATTTTCCCCATGCTACTGTATTTTTTTCTGCTTAATGGTGTTTTTTTCCCCCCTAATAGTTTTGTTACATTCTGCACAAGAGAAATACTATCGCATAGAATATCAACTATGAGTTTAAAATATTTTAAAAGGGAATTCAAACAAAATTGAAGAGCTATTTCATTACATATATTTTGTGCTCTACTGAAAAAAATTTAACACATTTTCTTTCCCAAAGGTAAATGGATCACTTTTATCCACCCCCACCTCCCAACATGTAGGAATTATTGTGCCAACATCAGTAATATTGTAGGAAAGAACACATCAAGGTTAAAATGATGATGTAAAAATATTGTTTAAGTGTTTCTTTTTTTCCTAGCAGAGCTATTACTGTTTTTATTTAACTGCTATATCACCTTTGCAATTAAGTAATTGAATGCCCAATTAATCCTTTTTAGAACTTCATTTTTTGAAATTCTTCCAGTATGCAAAGTCAATTGTCAATTCAATCCCAAATCAGCTTCAAATATCATATTCTTGATAAACTAGTACTTAGTTGCAATGTGTCTTATTCTTTACTATTACTTATGCCTAGATATTTTTGTAGAACAATGGATACCTGCTGATCAGAAAGTCTTACACTAATAAGTAGCATTCAAGTTAAAATCTGTTAAAACTTGTTTCAAGTTAGCTCAGCACCTTAAGCTGCCAATGAGACAAATTAAAATTAAGAAATACTGCACTAAGTTGATTCTAGGTAAACTCATACTTTTGAGGAAAGCTCACTCCCTTCAAAGGTATTACTTCAAACTGAGAAACTGTGATAGGTGCTCAACTTTTTGAATCACTTTGACAGAATTATAATGCTATTGACACCATGACTGCTTTTCCATCTGGGTCACGTGAAAGATTCACCAATTATTAACACTTACATGATCTAGGAACATTGTTGTAAGCAGCAGGTTACAACAAGAGAATAAAGAAGTTTTCTGTTAGAGTCTAGGTATTGAAAAATACCTTTGAAACACTTTGAAACAGTGAACTTGTTCCCCACTTCCAGTGAAGAATGGTGTATTTTATATAAAGCGTGCCTTAATTTCAATTTTACATTTATCTTGAATATTTGCAAAAATTTGCACCCACCATACCTAAGAATGGCATGCAGCTTTTTCAGGAATACTTTAAAGTATTTCCAGAAGAGAACAAATTATATACTTACAGCACGGGGTGTTTGGTTTGTTCAGAAGTTGTGGGAATGCAAAAATGGTTGACACTTCTAGCTCCTGGTTTTGACTGTGTTCCTCTTCTCCAGTCTGGTCAGCCCAAACTACTGATTTTTGCCTTTGAATCAGTTGCTCCACCTCACCATATTCTGTCTCAATTAAAGCATTTGACAACCCAGCTTCTTTCAAAATCAGATACTGCTTGCGAAGAACTGGAAGCAAACTATTTAGTACTCTGTAAAACAACAAGAGGCAAGACAAACATGAATAAATCCAACTCATCTGATCTTTATGAGTACTGCTGCCAGTATTAGTAATACAGATGTTTTTACTGTGCTCCCCTGCCCTCAGGCTCTGCTGTGTAGTTTACATTTGGGGCATACTGTAATACTAAGAGGAGATAGTCTTGACTAGGTAGACCAATTTTTCTCCTCAGCAAAAAAAGTTTACAAATTCCAATCCATGTACAGGAATTTATCAGTAGACTCCATTACAAGACTAAACCATAGGTTCATACTATAGCCAAGGAGATGTCTATGTAAAAAAAAAAAAAAAACAAAAAAACAATTTAACTACAAACAAAATGGGGTTTTCAGAGTTTTGTTTTCAATTTTTCATGTTTGTGTATTTGTTTTTGTAATGTTTATGGCAACAGCCTTTTGTCCCAACTATGACTAAAAGATGGTTGTTTCATTTTGTAATGATTGTTATAACACTAATACATATATTTACTTAACTTATGTGATTGTTTCCCCTTCCGTATCTTGCACCCTGGAAGGTAGGCTCAAACAGTCTGAAGAGACTGATGGAAACAGAGCTGATGTTTACTTGCCAGGTTTTTTTTTTTTTTTCAGTCTTACTACCTATGCACCAGTTTAATAGTAAATGTTTCAATATAAGTAAAAGTAATTAATGTCTATAATGCAGAAAATTAAAACGAATAAAAAATGAATACTGTTCAACACAGAAGTGGAAAATATTAGACACAATTAGCCTATTAACAATTTGTAAAAACTACACAGAAAAAGAAACAAAATAGAAATACTAAGTGAAGGAGAATAGTTGTAGCTTCTGTTAAACTAGAGTGGATTGAGCCCAAGATTTTTCAAGTCATTGTTTTCTGTATCTTTCTATACAAGGAAAAAAAAAACACTACAATGCTAGCTGAAAGAAAAAAGTTTCAGAAAAATTCTGCTTCTAACTAAAACTAAATTCTCGAGATGTGCATTCAGAGGTTACAGATGTCAAACTGCAGGTTTTACCAGACCTGCTGTGAAACCATACTTACTTTTCTGTCTGCTTATAATGCTGATCTTGAAGGGACACTAGTGATAACATATGCTCAATTTGTGCTTTCAGGTCCTTAGCTTCTAGGTTTAAATGGCAACACTGAAGATCTTTAGATAGTTCCTTAGGAAGATAGCAAGAAACAAACAATAAACAACTAGATATCGTCTTTCAAGTGAAAAACTCAAATTTTACCTTCAAATAATCATATTAAAGTTCCTATACTGAAAAGGAAAGATAGAATGGATCTACATTATTATTTATTCTTATGGTATTAAGTACAAACTGTTTGATTTTTATTTACATACATCAGTATTGCTTTGAAGATTTCCTTTGACAAATCAATGGGTGTACTGTAATTACCTTAAAAAACCATATATGCTTGTTGGATTCTTATTGTGTGCATTAACGAAGACAGGCTTGCCTCTTTCCCTGTGTACTTGCTGCATATCCATATTTCAGTGATGTTGTCTGGGGCAAGTCTTTACTATATTCAGTCACCTTTCTGACACCAGTATCTTGTTTGAAATACCTTACAAGTTCACTTATTTTAACGTACCAACATATTTTAGCATTTCCAAGTTAATTACAGGCATTAATGTGTATGTCTATACATGTATGCTCCATTATATGACTCAAAGTGTTCATTGCACACCACCATTTGAGCCAATGTACTTCACAGTTGAAACCAAAATGTAGGGACGAACAACCCACTGCCTTTCTTCACCTTTTCTCTTCCACATACTTCTATCTCTTCACTTCTACCGGCTTTGGTGCTCTTGTGAGGCTGCACCAAACTGACTCTCTCTACTTAGTAAAACCTGGCAGAGAACTTAACACAGCTTCTCACTTCTTTCTCCCTTACTGTCTAGCACCCTAAAAAAAGTCAAAAACCAACTCTTTTTACCCAGGCTAAAAGTTAGCTTGTCATATGCTTGGACAGCCTCAGGAGCTTAGAATAGAACTGCAGGGCCAGAAGCAGAATCAACTTTGTAGGGCTGAGTGTTTCAGACAGCTGCTATCATGGCTGTTTACCTTTAACATGCATTTTAGGGCTGTTTACCTTTAACATGCATTTTTGTAAGTACTTGTACACTTTGCTCATACAAACATTCCTTGTTCAAAGTACTTTTAGCGCAGAAGAACCAAACCAGTTACCACTAGAACTTGAAACCACCACATAAGAATACGTTAAAGCTAAAGTCATAAATGTGATTGAGAGAGAAGAAAAAGATCAAAAAAATTCTTAGCACAAGTCACACGTTCACTACAACACATGAGATCTGCTCTTAAAATGAAGGCATTTTACCTTCGGAATACTCCCATCTTGACCCAGGAGACGCATTTCGTTTTCAACTCGATGTAGCCAATTGCAATTTTCCTCAAAGCGTTCCATCTCCTCCTCTTTCTTCTTCTGCATGTGTGCACAGTAGGTTTTAAGTCTTGCAAGCCTATGATCCCGCTTACAAGTGGCCTAAAAACAAATAAAAACTGTGTTTATGGCACCACCTTTCAAATGATCCTGTGTAACTTCTCTATACATAAAACCAATTATGTACATACATACTTCATGGTACATAAACATGTTACATATTTGACCTGCTTAATGCAAGTTAAGTAGTACATTCTCCTTATGGGCTTTAATTATGTTTAAAGGTTTCCACACTTTTTCTCCCTGAAAACCTGACAATATAGAGAGTACATTTATTATTCTTTTCAAGAGTAATACATAGTTTTTAATCATTATCTTTTCTAGGCCATGTTTATCTCAAACCCGAGAGACTGGAAAACTGCACATGCACATAAACAGAATTCTAGATACAAGATAACCAAATAAGTTTTAGTAACTCAAGCATCAATATGATGAAGGAATTTTATCTGCTTTGTTTTCCTAATGCAATATGATCTAAAAGAAGCCCACTGAAAGATAAAGGGTTTTCCATTTGCCAAATATTTTATCTTTGAGCATCAGAATTATTCTGATGCTTCTCTGAAACCTGTCAACAGAAAGGTACAGAAACAGAAAAGCAGCCTGGATATGAATTAAATCCTAAATACAACAGAGGAGAATCACTCCAATTTGTGAGGGCAGTTTTAACTTCTGGTATACTTTCTAAATTAGGTCACTTTACCTGAAGTAGTTGTAGAGAATAACCACCTCAGCTAGCATTCAGAGTTCAACCTCAATTAAAAAAAAGCAGTTCAGTAAACTTCAGTTAAAAAAAATGCATTTAAAGTACATTTGCTACTCCAAATCAAAGTGAATATACAGAAGCCAATTAATTTTTTTTAAACACCTATACCAGCTATGTATCTGCAACCATATAGTTCCAAAATTAAGTCTGTAAGTGGTAACTTCATTGACTAGAATAGTTCTACTTCTTTACAATAGCAGGTCAAACTGGTTCCATGGTAGGTGTCAAAAAAAATATGAACATAACTTCATGTTGCACAAAACATCAGTTGCTCTGATGTCCTTCTGAACATACAGTTGAAAACAGCAAAAATATATGGGGAGATGCAGAATGCATTTCCTAAACTATTTTTTTTTTTTTTTTTTTTTGAAATGCTTACTTCAACAGCTGGTGTGCCGAAGACAGAACCAGCATGGTAAAGATACCTGAACTATGTGTGAACATCAAGATCAAGACTAGACTCCAGGCAGAATTTCATTTAGAAGATAAGACAGTCTAAAAAAAAAAGATGATGGAGGATCCAAAGAAGGTGAAGTCACTTAGTAAGGGGTCAGCTCCTTTAGTGAAGCTGCCCAGAAGAAGAGTTAGAGTGCCAGACTAAAGTTGCCAATGACCACTGGACAGTTCCCTCTGTCCAGCAAGGCCAGCGGAAAGCTTTCAAGACGACTGAAAGAAAAATCCAAATGCATTGTTTTGCATACTTGTCTTCAGCTTTTACATGGTGCAGGAGAGGTATTATGAATGAAGGTGGTATTTATGATATCCCACCACTTGATAAACCCTTCCAATAAGTTCCCATCAATAAAAGACATTATATTACTGAGCTGAAAGAGAAAAAAATGGTTAAGCATATTAGCTGTATCTGAGCCAGAGCACAGCCTCTAAAACACATTCTCCTGGCCCAGACACTTGGCTCTTACTCAGATTCACAATTGCCTAAGTCACATGAGAGAAGAAAATTCTCTCCAGACTGAAGAACTGGGATATATTCAACAAGTAGTTTTAGGTTCAGCATGCACAACTGCAGCGAGTAGAAAAATTGAAATCAGGACAGACTGACTACTTTCCAGGAATACTCTTGTTCATGACAGTTAAAATCACAATAGAGTGTCAGAAGCGATTTTAAATCTTTTTTTTTTTTTTTAAAGCCTCTCACTGTAGCAGTTTTTGCCATGACTTTATAAAGAAAGACTAGAAAGAAAACAGATTGCAAGACCCATGCAGAAAGCATCAAGATAAACTAGGTCAAAACTGAGCAAAGACCTGCTTAAACTCAGTGAAATAGTTAAAACACAGGGGCACAAGTTTATATGTTTACGTGCTGAGAGACATTGTTTGCATATTCTGCTACTGGTACAAAGGCTTTCTGGACAACACTACCATATACCTAGCAGGGAAGAGAATGACAACAAACATCAAAAGGTGCAACAGAGGAATTAGGCAGCAGTATGTAAGCAGTGTTTTGAGTACTCAGTGCCCAAGTTCCAAAAAAGCTGAAACTAGGTGCATGTATGTGGGAAATAGAATGGTCGTCCATTATTGGTGCAAAACTGAACTTTACAAGGCAGTTTTAACCAACTTTTTGTATCAAAAGAATATTTGGAAAAAAGGAGATGAAGGCAACTCATATATTGTTTTTTTCTTCTAAAATTGCCATTTAAGATAAAGTATTCAACTGATGTGTTTCAAGTGTAAGAAAGAGCTTGCTTTGTGTTGACTTGCCTATCATCACTATTATATCTAGTTACTGAACACGAACCATTAAGTGTAAACTTCAAAATGCTTTAGAAGTAAAACTCGTCCTTTAAAAATTAGTATTTGAGAAATACCCCTGTAGCCTCAGTGTATTTTAGCAAGAGAGCCCAGGGGCATTTAGGAAAACAGCACATGTGTAAAAATGCATGGAAGAACAGAAGCATTATAGGGCACAAGGGAAACATGAGCAGTCACTCTGATAATCAAATGACTGGATTCCAAATTAAAATCCAATTTGTTCCAACAAAAGTAGTCTCAAAAGGACATCAAGTTTTACCATTACAGCAGCTTACTCTTGTTAATAATTCATGTACTGTACAGTGACACTTGACTCTTAGTACATTGCATCTATAAGCTAACTGATGGAAAAACCAACAACATTTGAGTGTAGCACACTAGCATTCAGCACTAGTTTTATCAGCTCATAAGAAACATTTGTATTTAAATGTGAAGGCATAACCCTCCTAACAAATACGTAACTGTGCTGCACTGTAAGCAGCACTTAATGCAGCACAGACCAAACATTTTATGCCACAGAAACTCTGAAAGTAGAGTTCTAGAACACATTAGTCACTTGAAATATCTTCATTAATGACAAGCAAAAAATGTGACATATTTTCACTTTGACATTTATCTAAGGACCAAATTTCATGTGAATCACCATGGAAAAAAATAGTCATATGGCAAACCATCACTTTCAGCCAAATGCAGACTGTTACTATGATTAAGCAAAATCAGCCCCACCCTCAAATTCATACCTACATAAAACATACATTCTACATGAAAAAATAAGGGACTGTATATACCTTCCTCTTTGAGAAGTACAGCATTGAATGCTCATGTATAACAGCAATAGTTAGTACTTAGTTCCAAATTCTTTTCAAGGCAATGAAACATGATTTTGATTCACATGCCCTCAAGCAGACAGCCAAAAGTGGTGACTACTGAAAACATTAACAATAAGGACCTGCCTCGTTTAGCATGAGCTTTGTTTTTCCTTATGGAAAGGATCAGTCACAACAAAACTTATTTCTTAACTTGAACACTGGTTTTGGACACAGGCATGATGAGTCTCCCAAGTCAGGTACTAAGTAGCCTTATATAGATTTGTCATAGCTAAGTTGAAAAAGTTTTCACAACTAACAGTGAAAAGCACATCAACCTTTTTTGTGTGATATGGAAAGGAAAAAGGTATACGTGACACTAATATACTTTCTTTATTGATGTTCAAAATCTTTTCCAAGTGATTGCCCATGTGCCCCATTTCAATAGTATAGAGAAGCACTAAGTTACATAAATACTTCAGCAAAATCCATATATTAGTATAGCAAAACCAAAGATGCAAACAACTCACCTTTTCAACTCTTTCTTCAGAGCACATTAGTTGGATTTGTTCATGATATTGTTTCTCGTAATGTGTTTTCAGTGCGTTTACTTTCAGTTGCATTTCCAGCTTTAGGTGTTCTTTTCTGATTTCTTCACGGTTTGCAAACACATTTTTAAGGATTTCTTGGTATCTGTTAAAAGCAAAATATCACTATGAAGAATATCCAATTAGCTGCTTAGACTCTTTTGCAGACCATCCTCTACGTTGGATGTTAAGTTGCAAGTCCTAGCTAATAAAATAAAGAAAATAAAGACAAATCAAAGTTTGTTATACCACTAAAGAGTTTGTGCTTCACTAAATGTTTCATATACTCCAACTAGAAACACCCTGTGACATGTATAAGGGGGTCACTAAAAATAAACCTTTTATTTATGAAGACAACACTGAGCTTCAAAACAAAGACTTCTCCAACCTCTTCACACAAGTATTAGCTCTACCTCCAAAAGATACAAAAAAAGCTGCGTTCTCTACTTTGTGTAGTGATTTATTAGACTACTGTTGCCATAGACACCTACGATCCCCTTCAAAAAAAAAAAAAAACAAAAAAACAAAAACCTACTCTCCCTCAAAAAAAAAAAAACACAACAACACACAGGATCTTCATTTGCTCAGTTTTTCCTCGAGCTCCACTGTACAATTTTAGTCACAAAAGGATAACAAAATTCAGAACATGCATCATATTTTAACATTCACTAGGCTAATAGCGGGAAAAGTGATAGATGGTAGTTAGATATTCCAAAGAGACTGATGTTTAAGGCTGATGTTTAAATGGTCTCAAAATCTGCTTATTTCTTATTTATTTTAAGATCTTTAAATCTTCTTATTTCAATTTAAGTGAGAGTAACAAGCATAAGGAGAAAGCCTAGAACCATTACCATATTGTAATGTTAGTTTCAGCAGTGGTACTTTTTTGCTTTACTCCTGAATACTGACAGTACAGTCCAGAGTAGTCCAAAAAGATATCATATGCCTCAGAAATGACACTGTAAGAATTCTTACATAAGAAGGCACCACTTGACATGCATATGTTCTCAAGATGTGCAAAATTTGAGATTGTTATGTAGCGTTTAGTATGAAATACCATAAAACAGCACAGACTCGAGTAGAAAGCAAGTTGAAGATACATTCTTGCCATATACTTCTTGCCAATGTGTTTCAGAAGTAGCAATTTATGTCATAATAAAATGTCTGAATAACACCAGGTGTTTTATTCTGTTATTTTATTGCTTGCATTCAAAAAAAATAAATCATTCTTCTCTGTAGTTTCAGGAAACTAACAGTTTTGCCCCAAAGTGTCTATTGTATTGGCATAAAAGATCTGTACTAACACACGCATGTTAAAATTCACTGCATGAATGTTTATTTCTTTAAGGACTAAAATACTCTTGGTGCAGAGAATTACAGAGTTCTTACCCTACACTTTCACCATCGATACAAGCATTCATGCTGTGAGTAAATACTTGCACAAGTGGCTGGAGAATTTTTTTCCCCCTCTATAGTATCCATAGAAACATGGTTGCTCCCATCTGCTTGGGAAACACAGTAATTGAGAAGTGATGTTAAATCCTCTACTTCCATCACAGTAAAATCCTAGGCATAATTTAAGAGAGGCTGCAGAATAGGCTCACAATCCATACTCTGTCATTGTTACGAACTATTACCAGTCAATAAACTCTTTGTGTCCCAGATGGAGTATCAGGTACAGAAGCCTTTGCAAAGCTCCTGCCTTGACCTGGATTCACTTTCTCAATAATCCTAATTTTCATGGAATTATCTTTCCCCTTCTTCACTTCAAAATCACAGAATGATCCTGTAAGAACATCCAGGATAAGAGTACATCTCTGGACTACCTAGTTTTGGAGAGCTCACAGGCCTGTAGGTGGCAGCTCCAAAACCAGTGTGCATTGCCTACCTCAACAGGCTCAAGACTTGAAGGTCTGGCAGACAACAAATCTCCAAGCTCTACCCAGGTGGAGTGGGAAAGACATCTGGGTTTGGAGAAGCAACTAATTAGTTCATCTTGTCCAGATCACACTGGAAGCAGAAGTCATAGAAAGACATACTGAAACACTAAGCTGCAGTAAGTCTTTCTACTCTGTGCCAAACAGAAGGGAGAAAGTAGCAGAATACTGTCAGAACCTGTAAATCAATGTGGGGTAATCAACTGATCATTCACACTCTGAGTAGGACCAACGTGAAAAGATCCTTGTGAGGAAAAGAGTGTACAAATCCACTTTATTGCCAATTTCTTGCATGTGTCTCTGTGATTTTTGTAATGTTTTGAAATATCCACTTATTAACATATCTTGGCATGGAACATATCCAGAACATTCAAGAAACGTTGTCGAGACCTTGCCCTCAACTATTTCTCATCTCACATAGGATGAAATAAAGCTCAAATAGCCAGAAATTAAATTAACCTTAAAGACTCATACTACACAGAAATATGCAGAAAAACTGTCAGAAGCATCAACCTGACTTTGAAACTTTGAAAGGAACTCTTTGAGAATGTAGTTTTCATAACCTGAATGAGAGGTTTGACACCTTGGAGTGCGTGTAGTACTAACCTCAGTTAGAAAGCCTTTTGCCCAGAAGAGAACTGCTAGGAAACCAAGTCTGACACATGGAAGAAAATTGACTTCTGTCCCTTCTTACACTGCCCCAAATTGATATGATGTCATTACTTGACGAAATAATTATAATTTTGTTAGGCTTAACAATAAAATCCTCATCATGCAGTTCTACTGCTTACTATGCTCTAACAAATTTTTTCAAGTACTCTGAATTTAAGGATATGCAAATCTCCCACAGATACAGACAAGAATCACCGTTAATATTTTTGCTACCAAAACTTTCCCGAACACTAAATTATCTCTAGTAGGACACAACCATATGTGCATACGTACACAATTCAGTTTTTACTAGCTCTCTTTTAGAAAGATAGTACTTTCAGATGAGGGTCTTTCCAAAAATGCAAGAAAAACAGCAGAAATTAGATCGGAGCTCAAGATAACTTAAAATCGTTCCATGGTAATACTGCTAAGTATTGACTCAAAATAGGCTAAGACTTAAGACAAACATTTATTCTACAAATAGTTCTATAAGTCATGCCAACTCCAGTTTTAAAGTGATCTTAATGCGATCAGTTTACCTTTTTATTTCCTCTTGCTGATGGTTTGAAAGTACTGCAGCATTGGAATTTTCAAGAACACTTGCTTTCCTTTCTTCATATGCTCTCAGTTTCTCTTTCAACATTATGATCTTAAACAAAAAGGTACCTCTTAGTTAGAATTTTTCTGATTTTAAGACCATCTTTCTACACATTTATCTTGAAACACTTTATAAATAGCATTAAGTTTTATTCTTTTTGAAAAATAGAACATCCCTTACCTCAAAAGCCTAAACGGGAACATTAGGACAATACTTACCTTATAGGTTTAAAACCATGACTTTTTTTTTTTTTTAAATTCTAACTCATAATAATTAGTATTTCAACCTTTTAACAATAATTTTTGACATACCTCTTTCTTCTGTTCATTGCAAATTTTAACGTATTGGCTTATGTGGCTGTCAAAACTAACAATGTTGCTCTTCAACTGTTAAAGAAAGGAAAGAATTAGAATTTATGAAGGTGCCTTCATGCTTCCCTGTAAAACAAATACATTACGTTTAAACGCTACATAATTATATTTGTAGTATACTATGAGAAAAGGGATGAAAACATTCCTGACTTGCTCAGGAGAACTATGAGCCTCTTAGCTTTTGTAGTAATTGGCTGCATACCCGTGGCAGCAATTTCCCTCAGAACAGCAGTAATAATTACATTTACAGATGCAAGCACATTTTGCATTTATTTAGACTAGTTTTATCATTTCATACATGCCTTGTGAATTTCATTATACAAGTTACCTTTATGTTATTAGGCAACAAACCGGAGAAGAGATGAAATAGATGGAAACTGCAGTCAAGACTATATTATGTAAAGCAAATTCAGGTGTTACCATACAAGGGATTATGAAAAAAGACAAAACATATAGACCAGAAGTGTTGTCTGTGGTACTACAGACCAGAAGACATGATGCTGCAGCAGCTTTTCATTTATCAATACTATCTCATTGAGCTTCTTAGCTCCAGCTGAATTCTAGTTGTGGCAAAACTGGACTTGCTCTTGTACAACTGCTAGCACATCTTGCATGTGCTTTACAGTTCTTCAAGAACATAATAGTACTATACTGAAATTGGCTGTCAACTTTACCATATGACTATTATTTTTAGGTTTGAGGCTCACAAGACAAGATCTCGCAAACTAGCAGCTGCCTCAGTAATGAACACCCAGATAATGAGGAGTAGACTGCAGCAACAACCTAACACAACAAAATTTTGAGACAAAAATTAAGTCAATTAAAATTACTTTTTGAAAGAAATAACTCTCCCTCCCTCAAGAATACATAATACTTTGACATAGGATCAATAAATATCAATATACTCACGGAAGATTTAATATCCTTTGCTCGGTTTGCATACTTAAGAGTATTATAAGTATCATCATAGAACATAGAAGATGGACTAACAGCAGCTATCATTATCGTTCGGCAATTTCCTCCAAGGGAATCTTTCAATAAACGTGTGAGCTTGCTGTTTCGATAAGGAATATGCTGTTTTTTGCTCTAGAAAGAAATGATTTTTTATGGATTAAACAATTGTATTTTACATATCCATCTGTTCGAATGTTTGTTTACAATGTCATCAACACCATTAAATACAACAAACAGCCTTGGAACTTTCCTTTTACATAAGTCATCTTCTTCGAAATTACCTTTCAAGTGGATTGTTTGAGTGTAATCTCCTGTTGAAACTGTTTAATACCTTTATAACACAAGTATTAGCCAGGTTACTTTCTAGTATCTGGATCCATAACAGTTTCTGTGATGTAAGAAACCAACAGAAAAGGTAGGCTACGCTAGAAGGCTATGCAAAACTATTTTCAGTTCACGTAATTTCATTTCACAATGATTGAGGTTGGAATGATCTTTCAAGACCCTGCTGCTCAAAGCAGGATCAGCTAGAGCAAGCTACCAAGGTCTATGCCCAGTTAGGTTTTGATTATCTACAAGGATAGAGAATCTACAACATCTCCAGGCAACCCAAAGTTTGCCTTATAAGGCTTTTTTTTTTTTTTTTTTGAAGTCACATTTACAGAATAACCATCTCACAGTGAAGGTTGGTAAGGAGCAGCCACCTACATCAACTAAGTCAACATGCCATCGGTACAGGCCCTAAATTCTTCCTCCCACTCCAACAGGGTAGCGAGGAGAACCTTCAGCTTTTCCTGGCAGCAATAAGGGAAATAAAAGCTTTGATCATTTTCCCTGGCATATTTGAGAGTAGAAATTGCTAGCTGACCAAGGGGTGTAAGCTGTAAACACTGAACTTGAGTTTAGTAAAAGTTCATGATGTTTTGTCATCCTCCCACACAATTATTCCCACTCTTTCCCTTGAGCTGGTGATCCAGATCAAGAGAGTCTAATTCACTACCATGAACAAAGCAGGTAGAAGAACACAAAAATCAAATCTACAGTGAGTACCGCCTCCACCCCTTCAAAACAAACGCCAACAAACAGAACCCAAAATGAAAACGTCATTTCCTAATTTAATTGTGTGGCTTCATGACTGCTAACGCCAGCAAGGAAGTGTTAAGAACTATCTGAAGGCAGGAAGACCTGAGAGGACTACCCCTTTGACTGGACTGTACTGTTGAGGAAGTTTAAGTTGATTTAACAACTCACTATCACCTAAAGGGACATCCTACTCTGGTCTTCATACCTCTGCTAGTAGCTCTCACATTTAACTAATCCAGCAGACAACAGAACAAGTTCTCTTGAAACCCTCTATTAACTTAGATCTTGGTGTACAGTATGACCCATAACTTTGGAAACCATTCCACAATAGCAAAGAAAGCTTTCCTGTACATACATCAAAATTTCGATAAAGGATTGCATTTTGAGGAAGAAATGAAGGCAGTTTATCTGGAAGATTCCTGTCCAGTTGGCTAGACAGCAGATTTGTTCCCTAGCCCCAGCAGTAACACACACCCTCCAATTCTTTTTTTTCCTTGGCTTGAATGACCAAAATGGAAAGCAACTGCAACCAGTAAAATAACTTCCGTGAGCATCCCCCTTAACCATTTTCATTTTAATTCTGCTAAGATAACCTTATTGCTACCTTTAAATATTTTGAATGCCTATAATTTTTTGTACTAAATATTTATTTGTACTGAACAGGTAACATTCTGCATATTTTTTATTTGCATGTTGCTTTTCTTCTGCTTAAAATAATGACTTGTACTTCCCAGATCCTGCCCAAAAGGATATTACAATAAGGACACTTCAAAAAGTTTTGTTGAAAACAGGAAATTTAGGGAGACAAAAGGAAATATAAAGATTCAGCGTGGACTCACGCTGCAAGGCAGTTTATAACCAGAAGCAACTAAGAGGGAAAATGAAGATGAAAAGAACATAGCATGTTCTACAGAATAAGTAAAGAGAATTCAAGGCTCTCCCTAATACAAGGAAAAACTAGGCAAGGTACAAAAAAGTACAGAAGTATACAAGGATGAGAATACTGGAAAGAAAGGCATACTTTAACTGACAGGTAAGAACATTAGCAGCAGTATTAAAATATACTGTAGTGAACCAATCCTAAAACAAATAGGAGAAACTGCTTACAGTAATCCAAGTATACAGAATGACAGAAGTGAGTACTGGAGCAACAGGAAAGCAAGCATGTCTATGAAGCCTCTTCCTGGCACATGTATGCGTCTCGGTAGAAACATGTGACAGCTATGTATCAACATTTCAGTTTTTTCATTTCTCATGCTGCTGACAGTACTATGCACATTAAGTCAAAGTGTTCAATTATAAATAGAGGTGAGGAAAAAGAAGGAAGTTTTCCCAAAAATACATTTGCCAAAGTCTCAGGTGTTCCTTCCATCCCCCCCCCCCCCAAAAAAAAAGGATACTTCTGATTATTTTATGTTAAAAGTTGGAAATTGGAAGTTAAAGAGGTTGACACCCATACACAAAACATACCTCCCTTCTGCCAAGTTTACAAAGTCAATTCTCAAATGAATTAGCAGTATGTTGAAGAATTGCTTAGGAAGCTACTCATTAATTCATATTATCATGTGATTGTGTTTTACATAACAGAAAGAATTAAGAGGTAAGAGAATTTAAACAAGAAACCAAAGAGATCTTATGTTTTAATTGCCAGTAAGAGAGCAAAAAACACTGCATGAAACAAACTTTTAGTTATCACAACATACTGCTAAATTTCACCAACACAGCAGATTGCCCTAAAACTAGAAGCATAAGCCTCTGGAAAATCTGTCTTTTCCAGGATTTACTTATGCAAGCTTCTCTACACATACTAGATTTTGGAAAATGTGGGTAAGGAAAGCAGGTATGTTCAACTATCTTAAGGAAACTGTTTTTGAGAATGCTTTCCCATCAGGGCTTTCTTCATTCAGCTATCCAGAAGATAAAGTTGAAAATCCACAAGGAAATCTTGAAGGGAAATGATCAAGTGAGAAATATCAACCAAATAATCCCTAATATTCAAGGACAGCTTCCCTGGATTTCAGGCTTTAGAAGGTTTCTATTTTCATAATTGAGCAATGCATAATCTTGAGTTATCTTAAGATGTTAAATATTCTTTAAACAAATTGATAAACTGAAGAATTTTGCTAGACCAGATTATAAAATACTGAAGTACCTATTCACAGCACTACAGCCTCAGAATCCACAGAATCCAAATTTATGTAAAGCCTTAGTATTGCTGTTCTGAGTGTAAGCAACCAAGACATTTTCCCATATTCTTATCCATGAAAAATCTCCCTGTAGTTTACTACACGTAAGTAAGCTTCTGACTTATCAATTATCCATTAATTAAAAGTATGCTTGTTCCAACCATCACTATCAGCAGAAGGGAAATGCATAAGGATACTTAGAACATATTGCTTCTCTTTCAAGTGGAAGTTACTGTTGGCATTGGAACTACTGGAACAAGTTAAGTTGCATCAGATGATTCAGCAACTAGGTATTTTAAGACACTTCTGTGTCTTAAAATATGTAACCTCCCCACCCCCCAACTACACAGATTCTTACAAGTAGAAAGACTAATATATACCTTACATGTACATTTCCTGATATATTTCATGAGGATATCCTACTAAGAAACTCTGAAGATACAGTAGGAGTCAAAGAAGATACCACAAAGAGTCACGTTTTTAAACATAGTAAGCATTAAGGGTTTTCAAAACACTGGGAGGTGAAGACTGCACAGGATATTGGTACATACCTTTGGATCAGCCAAGGCGTTAATGACATTTCCAAGAGCTAGAAGGGAGCGGTTAATATTTGCTCCTTCTCTAAAGCGAGCCCCCTTGGCTTTTGTAGCACTGGCACGTTCAGATCCTGCCAGGTCAATGAGGGACATTTTGGCAATGCGAACGTTTTGACTAATACTAGCTGTTTTGTCTTGCTGCCTTAGATAAATCTACAAGGGAAAAAAAAAAAATCAAATTAAGAAGTAACCACTAACCAGTCTTATTACTCTAAGCAGTAAGTTAGTTTTACAATCCAACAGCTGTCTTCAGAAACAGCCTCTGAAATACTTTTAAGAACATAAGTTAAACCTTTCTGTACTCAGCGACTGGCAGTTTGGCCTAACAGAACATAGCAAAACTATTTCTAAGACTAACCTTGCATTCATCTGCTTCAGGTACTAGTAAGAAAAAGAAGCTGAGTGTGGTTGCACTGGGTTTGGCTGGGACATAGTTAATTTTCTTCACAGCAGACCACACATTGTTTTCTTTCAAATCTGGGAAAGCTGATCAACTGTAACCGTGTTGCTAACACACCAATGGTTAACACCAATGTTTTGTTCAGCAAAAGCAAGGCCTTCTCTATCTGCACAGCCCTGCTAGTTGGTTTGGGGTGTTCAAGAACCTGGAAAGGAACATAGCCAGAACAGCCAACCTGAAGCAACCGGCAAGATATTCCATGCCATACAATGTCACTCTCAGTGATGAAATAGTGTGTTTCTCCAAAATAGTCAGTGCTTTAGGAGTACTTAAATTCCTGTCTGAATTTAAGAAGAGATTGGACTGTGAACTTAGGCACATGGTCTGAACTTTTGGGTAGACCTGTGCGGTGTCGAGAGTTGGACTTGATGATCCTTAAGGGTCCCTTCCAACTCAGGATATTCTATGATTCTATGATTCTATGATTCTACTTGGACAGCAGTCTGTTGGTGGAACCTGACTGCTTTTACTTTGCTTTTTTGCATTTGTTACCTAAATGACTTTATCTCAAACCACAAGGTGGCCTGCCCTTTCTTTTTTGCCTTTGCCCTTCTGATTCTCTCCTATATTCCACTGTGGGGGAATAAGCAAATGACTGGCTGTGGCCTTACAACAGTGGCAGATTGGTGAGCTTCAAATTAATTAGGTAACTAAAACAGCTTTATTCTTCGTCACTTTGTATACCACACTAATATGCTTTCAACTCTGAAAGGTGTTCATTTTTTAAAGGCACCCCATTCCTTGTTAAGTGAGCTGTACTCAAAGGCTGCACCAGCTTATTTTTTACTTTGAAGACTCACATTAGTAGATATTTATATAACTCATACATTTAGGATACAATTACCTAACAAAAGAAATCATGACTTCGAGCAATAACTTAATCACTTGACAGAAAGGAACATTTAAGAGAAAACAATTAAATACCTTTGTTGACAGCTAGACTATCTCAAAAGGCAGAATAAACAAAACAAGCATTATCTCATTACAATAATTAATTGGATGAGAAATACAGCAATGAACACCAAAGAAAGTTTCTGCTAGCTACACTAATCTGTTGGTGCCAGCCTTGAACAAAATCAGTCTGAATGTTTTTGTGAATGAACTGTGCATCAGGATGAATGCTAAGTACATGGCGATACCAATTTTTTATGATGAAACCCCTTTTACCTCATGACAGAGTTTGAACCTGCGAAGACCTGTGTTTCTTTTTGCTTTTTCAAGTCAGATGCTTTAACAGTATTTTGTAAACATTTGAAGAATTATTTGTTTTCTGGTGTACCACACCAGTTTATAGTGTATTTATTATACACAAGAAATGGAAGCTACTTCAGAACTTCTGAGTGGTATTACAAAAAAATAAAAAAAAAAAAATCAATGAACACACCACTTTTGTTCAATGTATTACGAACAAGCCACTTGCTAAATATTTTTTATGTATACATACACTGAAATATTTGCTGTTCATACAATATCTAGATATAATCAAAACAAAGATTGTTGTGTTTTGACTTATTACCTACCAACTAGTAAACGATCAATTCATCTGCAAGCATATATATTTTCTTCATATTTGCTCTCTAAGCCAGAATTAGTTTGTAATAATGAAATTAAAAAAAGTCTGCTTAAGCATACCAATGCATTTTTTTTGGTCATACATTCAAACAAAGTTGTGGCAAAATACAAATACACTAATTCTGTCAATATAGCTTGTTTTATTTGGTGAATAAGCAGATTTTGCTAACAAGTAAATACATCTACACTGAGATCTATTTGCCAGAGTAAACAGAATGTAGGCTGGAGAAGATGAATTCTCCAACAATCCCTATTCACCTAATTGCTTGCCTTCTTGTTAAAATACAACTAAGCCGCAACATCTACTTTATTTAATTGCCTGCTATTTTTAGAAACAAACTGAGAAGAATCCAAAGCCTGCCAGATACAACTATCAACTGTGTGCTGCCAAGTGAAGGTGAGAGAGGCAAGACACTTCAGCCCAAAGCAAAGAGACAAATCAGCAGTTCATGCTCTGATCTTTCTGTGGCACTGCACTTTGTGCCTTATTAAAGATGGCACACGCAGGTGTGCCATGCAGCTATTGACCTAAATTTGGTGAGAAGTCATTGCCTTAAATTTATGACCACAGGCAAGACCTCAGAAAATTAACGGAAAAGACAATTTCAAAGAGAAGCCTAACATATATAGGAAAACAGAAGCTTTTAGAGTGGTAATGACTTTTGCTGCATTAATTCCGAACTATGTAGAACATTTACTGGCTCTTACTAAGATTTTTTTCATTAGTATTGACACAAAAGCTCTGGAATACTTATTTTACAGCTATTTGCATTACCATTTCTACATCAAAATATAAACTTTTGACTATAGTTACTACACATTGCCTCAGTCTCCAGGTATGGTTAGGGCCTGCCTAACAGTTAGTTTCTATTTGAGCTGTAATGCAACTACCAGATCTCAAATTTGCTTATAATATTCAGCAACACAGAAGAGCAACATATAAATGATAGATGACAGTGTATTTTGCAGTAGGCAAGAGGATCAAAGGATCAAGAGCTTTTAGCTAACAGGACCCATTTCTAAAGCTTTATTCTACAATGGTTTGTATTTAAGACAAGTCAAAATGACAAGGTGATGGTTTGCAAACAGCAGTATTTAGAGATATCTTCAATTCTAGCACTTTTGTAGAACACCTGCAAAACCCTCATCTACAGAATTCAACGAAATATACATTTGATTTTGATCACCCAAGAATATGTCACTCAAATATTTTGTGTATAAAAAACACTTCACTTGTTCTAAAATTTGATGCAGACTGAAACATTTAGTAAACTTGTAGTATGAAAAATCACCATTAACCAAAATAAGTAGGATTGCTAAGTACTGCTTGAGACACTCAGTTTATAGTCAGATGTATAGTGATATTCTGTAAGATATTCACTGTATAAAAAATTCTGAGCAAAAAAAGGATAGATGGCTTTTTGATGTATAAAAATTATAATAGGAAAGTACATTCAAGGCTCAAAACAACAGTTTTAGAGAAAAGGTATTTTTTCAAGGTCTGCAGTTTGAATTATTGCAATTGGAGAGCTTTTCATTGAATTTACTTCTTCAAATGTAATCACTCTGGAACATTTACATGGGATAAGAATTCAACAAGAACAGTTAACTCTGTGTGTCAAAATTAAGGTTTGATACAGTTTCAAAAAAGCCTCTGCTTTATTCAAGTTTTGACAGTAAGTAAAGCTTATAGTAATACTTGAGTATATCTGCTATATCATCTCACCTGAAATACAGCATGGGACCGAGAAGAGGACGCATTTACATCTGTGGGATGCTGTGTTCTATTTTTATTTCCATAATCCAACATTTGAAGGATTTCCTCTGCTGATTTAGGCTTTAAAGGTAGAGCATAGTGAAAAAGAGAAAAGTATGTTTATCTGAACTATACAAGATTTTGTATTGATTTTAAGATATATCAACATGCATCTTAAAAAAGAACACTAAGAACGACAACCAAAACCAACAGAGATACTTGAAGGTATAGTTACTCGGAAATTCCTGTTTTAGAATTGAAGCTCTTCAAATACTCAGCTAAGAACAGTAAGTCACGAAAAGCAAGTACCTAATGGCTGTAAAAATTTAAATGACTTTTTTTTTCCATAAAACACAACAATTTAAACAAACTAGCAAGTGTTCTCTACACTTAGCAAAAAAAGTCTTAAGAAGGCTACAATCTTTCTTGTACTTGCAAACAGCAACATAGTTTTCTTTTTCCAGCTTTTTACACAAAAGCTTTCTAAGAAAGAGCCAAACTAATGTGACTGTTTGCTTTTCAATCATTTTTCTACACACACGAAATCTAGAAAGCTACAGCACATATAATGGGCACTAAACACCTGCAAGAGGAAAAGCCTACAAGAGCTAGTTAACAGATTGATCAACTAAGTTGTGTCACTAACTGCCAAAAAAAAAAAAAAAAAAAAAGGAAATGCTGTGCTTGCCTGGAAAAAAGTATTTATGGAAATGAATTATGTATATTATTTAAGAAGAAAAATCCTGAGAGGTAGGCACAAGGTTTTCTGAGGTATTGAGTACTCAGACAGCACTGAAGATAGTATTTCTTAAAGGACATCACCAAGGCGTATTAATTAAACAAGCTGAAGATAAATATCAAATCAAGAGTGCCTGTTTGATAAAGCCATGATTTTGAAAAATGTTTTATCATTTTCTATCCAAGAAATTGATCCAAGTGGCTTTTTAACAACATGATTTTGAATAATTCATTTATTAGGCTTGCAGGCAAAGTTACTAGTGATTATTGCCACAGAAAAAATAAAACACAAGAAAGTTGCTAAATTTCATACAGCTTTCAATCCACAATAACAACTTCATTATTTCACCTCACATATTATGGGGCTTCCAGAATTTCAATACCTATTTACATACCTGATGTAACGTTAGCCCTTGAACTACCACCCCTTTCTGGGTATCTTCACGAACAGCTAGAGGTCCTGAGTTCACCAGGAGATCGCGGATTTGTTCATTGTAGACCTTTAGAAAGGAATTTAAAGTATTTTAAAAACTCCTGCTCTAATTGCCAGGATTAAGTTGGAACAGAAATCATATTTTTAATACGTCTTCAAGATCAAGTAACATTAATTCTTTAGAATTACCGTTAAACACCTTTCCTGCATTGAGCTTGGAATATTCTGTTTATTCAATTCCCATGAATTTTTTCAGCCACTGAAGTGGGACTCCTCCTTAGTAAATAATCTTTAGTTTTTATTTGCAAAAGAACAAAAGAAGTTTGTTCTTACAAAAAACACTTTTGCACCAAGTGTGAATATAAAGTGTTGATTATCACCTACTACACTTCATAATATATACACTTCAGTGAGACTTAATCCAAAAATAGTTCTGTTAAAGCACTTAATTGCTTTAATTCTTAGTCTGTGGAAGCACTTGAAATAGCACATTTTTTCCCACCTTCCCTCCCCCTCCCCCCCATTACTAACTATTCCTCCACTATGACTTTGTAGGAGCTAAAATATAGGAATAATTTTGCTACTGCTGCTTTATAGCAGTGCCAAGACAGGTGCTTGTAAAAACAGAACCGTGATGCAAAAAAAGATGGAGACAGGAAAAAAAAAATTTGACAGCAAAGAACAACAGGAATATTTGTAGAAAGCTAAGTAGTGGCATAGCAGGTCTAATTGAAAAACTTTATTCATACGGGATACAGTAAAACTGACCTGAAATCTTTACAGAAATTAACATTATTGAAAAAGTATTAGATATTATTTACTTGCACAGTTACAGCGTCTATAAGATTTTATCTTTAAGTCCTGAAATATAGCCCTGACAAGATTTTCTTTGTACACGTTAACAGAAGCTCAAAGCAACTCAACTTATCAGCGAGACAGGAATCATTAGGGTTTAATTAGTGTGCTAGAAGAGATTAGCCTTTTTGGCAAGGCTTCTGTAAGACAGTAACAGGTACCTATAAATGATATCTAATGTGCAGACCGCAGTTCAGTTCCAGGCCTATCAGGGACAGATTTTGTGAAGTTCCAGAATGGTTTATAAGAAGGGTGAAGGCAGTAGGGGAATAAGAAAAAAAGTCTTATTTACAAAAATACACCCTATTAAATGCAACATACCAAATCCAGGAACTGGCTTACCTCTAAATAAGACACAGCAACATTGCATATTTTATCTTCTTTTATTTGGTCCATGCAATTATAAAGTGCCATCATGGTTAAATACATAACTCCAGGATCTTCAGGAGAACCTAGCATCGTGTGAGTCTTCCCAGCTCCTGTTGCACCATACGCAAGCACTGAATTTTAAGAGAAAAACACAGACTTTGTACCAATAAGTCAAGCCAATCAGGAACATGAACTCCAAGTGAAAATTCACGTATCTATGACATTGTACAGCTGTTTTCATAAACCCAATCTCTCACTTGGGCTTTGCCTTTTACAGCTGTCATACTGGTGGTAGGAGAATGGTTGGACCAGATGATCTTGGATGTCCTTTCCAACCTTAATGATTCTATAGTCATCAGAAAACTATTCCAATGTCGTTTGTTTTTTCATTTTCAGTTCAAAGTTCTATCACAGGCAACTTAAATGACGAATAAATTCTTTACTGTCTTGACACTAAGCCATGAACTTACTGCAGGTACCTATTGTGTTTCCCTTGCAATATTTTATTTACCAATTAAGAAGACAAACTCTTGATGAGAGAAGTTCATAAAAGAGATGAACATACTCAGTAAAACAATTAAACAATTTATGGTTGAATAACTCTTTCCTGGAGAGTCCTCTTGTAAGCACATGTACTTCAGATCTAGTTCTGAAGTCTGTTATAACCCTAACAAGAAGACTCTTTCAAAAGAGAGTGTAGGTATCTTAAATTCCATAAGCAGGGTCAACCTCTCTCATCTACTAATTAAAACAAAATACTTTATTTAAATGTCAGTCTTTTTAAGGCCTCTGCAGCAGATAGATACAACGGTAAATAGATACAATGGTAGAATCTTTAAGGAAGACAGTGCATTTTTTGAATTGAAAGCAATAAATAGCAAAGTTACCTGTACAGTTATAGCCATTTAGGAAGCCATCAAGGACGCTTTTAGTTGTATGCTCAAAGACTTCCACCTGGGACGAGCTTTCCGCAAAAACAGCGTCGAACACGAATTTCAGGTCTTTCTTCACCCTCTTGTTAATATCCCTGTGGACCAGCTTCTTCCTGTGAAAGAAGCCCACTTCTTCCTCCTTGGGATCGAAGACCAGGATGTGCTGGTCGACGACGTGCACAACCTTGCTGAAGTTGCCCTCTTTTTCCTTCTGCGACTCGGGGCGGACGCGGACCACCACCTTGACGTGGCTGCAGACATCGTCCTCCCTCGCAGCAGACATCCCGGTTGGCCGGCCCTTCCTTTCCCTTCCAGGCCTCCTCAGCGGGACCTTTCCTGCAACCGACAAACCGGTTAAAGGGGAAACGCGCACACGGGGCCGAGGCGAGACCGCCCGGAGCCAGCCGCGGCCCGGCAGCGCGGCCTCCCCCCACCCCGCCCGCCCCGTCCCCCGCCGGCCGCCCCTCGCCTCCCCTCACCTCCGCCCCGCGCCAACGGCCGCCCTGCCCGGCCGACCGAATTCAAACCCGAGCGGCCCGCGCCCCCCCGCCTGCTGATTGGCCGCCGCCGCCGTGACGCCAGCGGGGCGACGGCGACAACGGTAAGCGCGTGGCGGGGGCGCGCGCTGCGCGCGGGGCCGGGCCCGGCTCCTCCCCACGGGCGCGCGCGCGCGCGGGAGGGGAGGGGAGGGGGGGGTCCTGGCTGCAGGGGGGCAGCCGAGAGGGGGACGCCCTGGGGGGGCTCTGTCAGCCCCAAGCGGTGTGAGGGGAGCCCTGCTGGGCTCCTCCCCGTCCACGCAGTTTTTTAGAGAGGCTAAAGTAAAGCCCCAAGGCTCCGGTTCGTCCCTTCAGGGTCACATTGTGTCCCGTGCCCGCGGTTACAGTGTTAATGGTGCAAGCACGGGGCTGCAACTTTGTGTTTTTTTTCTCTTTTTTTTTTTTTTTATCTCCCCTCAGAAGGTCTCACGTCAAAGTTTGGTGTTCCGCCCAGCAAGTGAGGGTGTGAAGTATGTTACCTCAGGAGATATGTTGTAAATAAAGCCTGATTGTTACCCGTACTCAACTTTCAAACGGTTTTTAACGTGTCCCGGTTCATACCTTTATTATTTACCGCGTGCAGTAACTAAAACACGTCTGGGAGCGCTGCTCTTTGGTTCCTCTGCGCCTCTTCTAACCACAAACGCATTGGACTCGGCAGCCGGAGTGCTCCTGTGGAGCCGGTGCCTCGCTGGGAGCAGTGACAGCAAAGCCAGCTTTGGTTGCGCTGGGATGTGCTCAGTCACTTAACGTGGGCATCTCTGGGGTGTTTGGACACCGCTAGAGTCCTGGCAGTGTCAGGGGAGAGGAGTGGTTCCTTGTAGCATTGCCTCTTTTTTTAAATATTTGTTTGGAAGTAATTCCCACCGTCTACTGTTTTTCTAGGTTGATCAACTCCAAAATGTTATCCCGGCGGCTGCGCCAAGTTCACAAATGTTTGTTTCTGCACGGTGTAAAAACGAATCCGGTACAGGTAGCTACTTTGCCCAGAAGGATCCATTCTTCAGCAGAACGTTTTTCAGACTGTGAGCTAAAGGACCAAGCCGTACAGAAACATGAAACTGAAGAGTTGTCTCAAAGCACAGAAAGCAAACATTTTGGAAGATTACACACACCAGTGATGCTGGAGGAGGTTGTTAATTGTTTATCCCCCCAGTCAGGCCAGGTGAGTTAAATAATTGATTGGCATCCGTGATTCAGTAGTTATCCAGCAGAAAGGTCTGTGCAGTGCAGTGATAACTTGTTTAGAGAAATAAAGAGGTGCTCTTTAAGACTCTGCTCCACCTTTTGAAGTATCTAAATTGTTTTGCGATTTGAATGATGTTTTTCTGTTTAAATTAATAGAAATCTGTTATCTGCGTGCCTGAATTTATCCAATAGGGCCAAATAAGCAATCTTTCTAGGTTGTTTTTGTGCTTTTTGAGGGTTGTGTTAACTAGTAACAGTAGCAAGGAGTTCTTATATCATCAACTTGTTGCTCTTTTCTTTTTGTATAAGAGATACCATAAGTGTGTAGGTATTAAAAAAAAAATCACAATAGAATTATTTAGGTTGGGAAAGAGACCTTCAAGATCAATGAATACAACAATCAAACTGACTTATCGAGTCCCATCACTAAACTTTAGAACTATGATGAAATTTTCACACAAGGAATGTATAAATTGTGATGTTACATGTAAAGGTTCTTTCAGTTGTGTAAGTTTGTACTTAAATAAGAATTAAGGCTAATGGAGGGACTATTTATTCAACTTTAGTTGTTGATACAAAAGCCTTTTTTTTTTTTTTCAAGTGGAACTTAAAATAGAAACTATTCCTGTTTATAAACTCTAGAGAGCACTGGTCTCTGAAGGCTTTTTGAGTGTTTAAATATTTATGAACGTAAAATACCTTATTATTGAGGTGGGATTTTTTCACGTGTACATATGTTTCTTTGCAGAGATTCCTGTGCTAGTGGTTAACCACTAATGCCAGACATAAGAACACCAGTGTGTTATCTTGAACAGATATATTTATAATATGACTAACCTTTTAAGCATAAATGAAAATGAAAACATAACTTCAATTTTTTTTTTTTTTTTTTTTTTTTTTTTTTTAAGATAGTAAATGATGTATTTGCGGCTCTTTCTGAAGAGTAGAATTTTGCAGATAAGTAGTGTGCAAAAGGGCACAGTGTGTCAACTGAGTTTTGCTAAAGCAAGCATCGTTGGAGCAATTCTAAGCCAAGATGGAGACTGATTTTCATTGCATGAATGGTGGTACAGTTTATGTTGACATGGGTGTAGAACTGGGACTGTTGCATCAATTTCAGTTTTATAGTTGAAGTCATGACTAGGAATGCTGTGAATGTGTTTTTGCTGTTTTGAACAGGGAACATAATGTTCATATGCTGGATTTTGGTTTTCTACCTTCTCTCCTATGTACACAAAGGTTTCCTTTACTCAGTTTTAACATAGTTATATTCTCTGTTATGAGAAGTTGATTTGGGCCTTTAGTTCTTGTAATGTCCTAAGGCAAGGAGTTGCCAATCCAGTTAGAAAGATAACATTTTCCCTATGCTTTCAATCAGTGAATTGGTTTTTCATTTTAGTTACAGGGGTTGCTAAGAAGGTAAATGTTACTTTAAGAGTGAGTCACAAGTGAGATCAAGATAGTACCCTCCTACTGAATATTCCTGTCGACTGACATCTTTGTGGAATTTGTTTGTCAGAGATTTAAACAATAGTAGTTCCACTTAGCATTGCGTCTCCTTTTACTGCTTTAGATCTTGTTTCTACAAAGTCCCTTTGGTAGTCCTTTCTTGGAAACACATTGTACAAATTAGTTTTTACTGATCTACCTCACTTTTCAATGAAAAGTCTGTTGCAGTAAATCCACACACCAGTAATTTCCCTCTTAAGCTTACTAAACTCTGTTTTAGCCTTCTCAGTCTGTTGGTATTCTTCACACATACTTGACCACAGGTCTTGCAGTTTTTGGGGCAGATCGAGTATTCCCTGTTCTCTTGAGCTTTAAAGGCAGCAAAGAGCTGAACGTACCTTTTCTAAATGAACGTCTTTGGACATCTGCAAGTATGTTATTGTCATTTTCACCTTACTTTTTCCTATTAGTCACTGGCTACTGTCTTTCACATCATAAAGCTGTAGTGATAAGACAATTTCAACGGTAGTGAGTTTTAGTATGAAACTTCAAAATTTTCATTTCCTTAAAAGTGTCTTCTAAGAAGGGTTCTTACAAACTGCAAAACTCTAGGAAACTATTTTGGTAGTCCAGCACAAACAGCTCACTATGTATAATATTTAAACTTCAGCTAGAACAAAACTAAACATGGTACCCTACTTGGATTTAATGGCAAAACTTGTAATCTGCTGACATCTATTATGTTACATTAAATATAATTTATAGAATTGTCTAGAATGGAGGTATGGTAAGCTCTAGGAGTATCATTGAAGTTACGACAATTCTGGAAGTTTTTCCTTTTTATGTCTGTAAATGGTGATCAAACTGGTGGTGAGAAAGAATGAATGAGACTGTTCCCTTTTCTGCAGTCTTTCAGTGACTCACCAGAAACAGTTAATATCAGATGATCTTTTTAGCATATTTTACTTTTTTTACCTTTAAACAAAACGTATTATTATTCCTCAAACGGATCTTGGCTTTCACCTTCTTAAGTTAGCTGCCATGTGTTGCCAGAGGTACCCTCTTTGATTTTTACTTTTTTACTACCCAGCTTGCATGGAAGGGCTATCTTTGTTGTTGTTGTTGAAATAATGTATTAGGGACATCTAGCTTCTAGAAAGGGACAGATATTTCTTAAACATCCAGCTTTGCCATGAGCTTTCCTTTCAGTCTTTCAGGTCTGTATATCATTGTTCCTGTGACAGCTACTATTTTCATACACAGAAATGTCAAAATATTTTTTCAGCTGAGAACGAGTGTGAGCATGGCCTTCTAAAGTAAAGAAGGAAATATCAAATACTGCTGACAGTCTTATATTGATCTTTTATCGCTGAAGTGTTGTTTGCAATTGGTTTGAAGACAGTAGTCTCACTTCCTGAAGTTCTGTTGCCACTGTTGGATGTTGCCAGAGCGTTATTTCCTTCCTATTGCATGGAGCTAGTTAGCCAAATAATGGGTGACGGTCAATCAGATGAAGGTGAGATGGACTGCTGGTGTGCAAAAGCAGAATCTATTGTTCTGAAGTTGTCCTCTTGGTTTCTTTATATCCATGTCCATATGACTTTTTTTTTTTTTTTTCCTTACACTGAATTTAAGCTCTTAAGGACAAAAAAGAACCTTTCTCTGTACAGCACCCTGCAGCGTGGACTTCTACTTTGTTCAAAGGGTTTCCAAGTGTCGTGGTGTATAAATAGTTCCGTGGCTACGTTGGTGGCCAGCGAACTTACGTAGTACTTCCAAAGCCATCTGCAAATGATTTGGCTGGAACAATGCATTTACAGTAAAGGCTCCCAAAATTCAAGTGTTCCACAGTGCCTCCAAGATAAATAGGAATTTGAAAAGAGACCTGGAAAAATAAAATCTGAGTTCTCAAGTTGTATGAGGCAGTTTGTAGGGTGCAGCCAAAATACCAAGCTTGGCGTAAAATATTCATTACATCATGAGATAAATGCTTAAATGCTTGTTTAGGAGAAGTACAACATTCCACGTACTAAGTAACTGTTTCTATCATTTAAACCCATTTTTCCCTTGAATTGTGAAATGAACGTAGGCCTACTGACAAAAAGCAGTAGACCTACTATATCTTCTTCATGGGAAGCATGCTTAAAGTATCTTGCCACATGCAAATTGTGTGGTTAATTTTTCTGTGGCAACAGCACAATGATGTATATAGTGATTATATAGACAAGTTTCTGTAAAACAGGAAAAAAGGCACTGAAATTTGCAAAAGACAACAAATGTAATGAGATATTCTGAAAATATTCTTAAAATTACAGGCTGTGCTTTTTCTGTGGTCCTTTAGTGTTACTGTGGGTATTGAGATTAATTTCAGCAGACCATGGAGTTCTATGTACCATCTACTATTTCAGTCACTTTTATCTTGCCTGATTTCCTGGTTGTGTTTATTGTGAATTTACGAAAAAGACTAGCCAGGTTTTGGATCAAAGCTGTGTAAGGAAATGTGTAATAAAAAGTTGGTAGACCATGTATGTTTGTGAAACATTTTCTGTAATGTGTAATAGGAAACTTGATAAATGAATCTCTGTATCGGGTCCAGAGTACTGTTGAAAATATTTGACTAAAATCATACTTGAAGAAGTAAAAAAAATACTTGAAAATATTCTTTTCACTGAAAATATTCTTTTCACCCAAAATAAAACCACAGCAACACTTTTGAAGGTAGTGTATGAAAATGGAAAATAGTTTCCAAGACTTTCAGCAAAGATAAGCACAAGGTAGTCTCTCCAAATACCTGTTATTGCATAATAATAATGCCTGTCCTTATAGAGCAAGTGTTTACAGAAGGATTTGAAATAACCGACCTCATTTGCGTAAATTTAACTGATGCAAGTGTGTTTCACGTTGCTGTGAAGAGCAGTTTAAAGAAGGCAGTAAGACAATGGAAGGACTATTAAAAATGTAGTGGCAGCAGATGTCATACAAGTTTTGCAGTATCTGGATCTGGGTGAGTTCCATCCCGAGAGGAAAAATGGGGACAGGGAAGAAAACAAGTTGGGAGTTGGTATTTATGAGTAGCTTGTTAGTTGAGGGGGTGGAGAAAATCCAGTCATACCCTTAATTATCTGGAGTTCCTTGCTTTGCTGTCTTCTATAGTGGGTCCTGAAAAAATACAGGGATTGTAACTTGCCTGACGACGGGCAAATTAAAACACATGATTTGTTCGGGAGGGCTGCACACCTGTTCTGTTTTGAAGCTGGTACTGCTGTGTGCTTAGACCCTTGATATCAGGAAGTGAAAAGTGCTCCTGCACTGGATCTAAAAAATGGCAAGGTATGAACAAAGCACAGTCAAGAAAGTCTCCTCAGAGTTTAGTTTCTATAGGACTTGAAGATTTTGCACTGCAGAGAGAAACTAATTCAAAAACTTGAGGGAGGTAGGGTGGGAAGAGTAGGTTGATGGCTACAGCTGCACAGGGAAGTCTTTTGGTTATAATTCTTGGATGTCCGCCCAACCACCTCTTCTTCCCACCTGCAGCATGGCTCTCAGCAGGCAAATCTAAATGGTATCATCAGCAACAACAAAAAGACAGTTCTCACCAACTTTGTTGTGCATCTTTCTCTATTGCAGTAGGGGAAGGGAAGCCTGCAGCTGCTATCTCCAAAGAGACCAGCAAGGGAACTTGGTCTGCCTACTGAGATCAACTCCACAGATGCGCCAGATTTCATTTTATTGTAATACTGAGTTAGCTTGCTGTTATCACTCTATCGCATAACGAATGATAGTGTTTCAGGAGACTATTTAAGAGTCTGTGTTATAATAAAGCAAGATTCAGTGCTTTGGGGTGACTCAGCTTGTAATGACGCTGTGTATGCTCTCCTTTTCTGTTGTGACAGCATTAGTCTTTGCACCTCTTGGGGAAAACTAATAAAATTCACCAGAAAGTAATCTAAGCCCTTTAAATTTTAACTTGAGTGAGCCTGTGATCCCAGAAAGGGTGATAATTAATATATGTAGCTACTCATTTCCTCCCCATCTAGTACTGTGTGCCTTATTTAGTCAGCCTTTTGGCTAAGCTTTCTTATTAAACATTTGAATTCTGGTTTGCAAACAGGAATACAGACTTTCTACCACAAAATATTACTAGGGGTTTAAGATCATAATTGTAGTATGGGAAAGACTTGCATTTTTTTTCCTCTTGTATTTCTATTTAAGATAATTCTGTTTTGATTAGGTTTGTGCAGGCTTGTTCTGCATAAAGAAATAATTCAAAGGTTAAACTACCAAATTTGATGTGTAAAATTAATGGGTATCTTAAATCATCTGAATATGCGTGGTCTGTTTCTTACTATTTTTTTCTTCTTCCCAGAGTTTGAGCACATCTCTGTTTATTCAAGTGGTGTTTGCTGGTACTCAGCACCTTGGAAGAATATTTTTAAAAGTATTTTTAAAAGTATATACTTAAAAACACTGAAATCAACTAATATTGCTCCAGGGTCCCTCTTCATAACAAGTTGTGTTATCTAATATTATCTATGGTAAAATTGCCGTAGGCACCTGGCAGCCAAGATGTATCCAAAACATCTACATGACTTTTTTGGATTCACTGACCATAAATATTAAAGAACAGATTAGATTTGCAGTTGAGCTGTTGTAAAATTTTCATTGCATCTTAAATACGTCCTTTGTTATAATTGAGGAAAGAAGTTTTTTTCCAAGATAGCTGAGGAAATCAACTCTGCCTTGCTAAGTCGAGTGATTAGCTCAAGTCATTCAGAGATTGAAATTTTAATTTCATATGGAAATGTTAATAATGGTGTGCTTGAGTCATAATGTCATTAAATCTCATTCCAGACAGCATTACTCTTAGGAAAACGAGTAAAGTAAATAATGCATACTGAAGTGAGGCCTAGTTGAGCTCTCGAAAAACAGGTGACAAAGGCAGGTGGTGGTGGTTTGTGTTTGCTTGGTTCATCCCAAATTTAAGGGGGAAGGGCTCTTTTTTTTTTTTTTTTTTTTGTTTTGTTTTGTTTTGTTTTTCTCCCAACACTGGGGAAAAAAAAATCCTGCCAGTAATATTTTTGGTCTATTCTCCCGTGTGCCTGGTGACAGGAGAGGGGGAATGGGCTAAAGTTGCGCCAGGGGTGTTTTAGGTTGGATGTTATGAAGAACTTCTTTACCAAGAGGGTTGTTAAGCATTGGAATGGGCTGCCTAGCGAAGTGGTGGAGTCACCATCCCTGGAGGTCTTTAAAAGACGTTTAGATGTTGAACTTAGGGATATGGTTTAGTGGGGACTGTTAGTGTTAGGTCAGAGGTTGGATTCGGTGATCTTAGAGGTCTCTTCCAACCTAGTGGATTCTGTGGTTCTGTAATAGAATCACAGAATGACTTGGGTTGGAAGGGACCTTCAAGACTGTCTAGTTCCAACCCAAGCCAAGGATATCTTCCACTAGATCTGATTGCTTGCTGGATGTTTGACTTAGTTATGTGAAACATAGCATTTGGCTGTTAAGTTTCCCCCTGTGCAAGGAATGCCTCTTGGTGTGCAACAGAGGGTCTGCGGCACAGCTCCCTTTGCTTCTCAGCCTCTGAGGATCAGCATGGTTTACCACTTAACAGGCGCTTCTTGGGCTTCTACAAAGGACCCGCGGCTGCTGACTGTGAAAGCCATAATGTATTGTAAGATAAATTGTTGATATTTGCGTGTGGAATACTCCGGTATGTTCTGTGGAATTGAGATCAGAAGTAAAGGTATAGTCTTTAAAATTAGTAAAGAAGGTTAAACAATAACCAAGAGGAGGTGAACTGCCTCTTCTCATTTTAATACATAACGTTCATAAGTGAAGAAGGGATTGTCTTGCCCATGAAATTGCTGTTTCCTATTTAGCGATCAGAAGATTGGACCCTTACGAAGAAAATGTATTTGAAATTATTTTTGAGGATATTGAATGATTGATTGAGTGCTTCAAAATGCTGTATTTTTAATACTCTTTTTTCCTTTCCATGTGGAATGATGTAGCTGGAATGTTGTTGATAGAAAGTGCAAGTTACTGAAGTGCTACAGACCTAGCCTGTGATCTTGCAGATGTCTCAACTGTATACTAGGACAGCTTAGTAGTATCCTCTGTTAATGTACCAAATGGAGGAATTTAAACAATGACTCATAATGGCAGCATTGAGTTGAGCTGTTGAATAGACCAGTACTGGAAAATCATTTTATATTGCAGTTAGTGAGATGTATTATGTGAGAACGTTGTTTTCCTGCAACATGCCAATTATTTATTTGGATTTCTTTTTGTAGTGTAAATTGCTAGTTCTGCAGTATAAAGCACTTGTTATCATTTCATATATTCTCTCATAGGTACCATCATATAATGTGGTTTTGGAAAAAAGAAAATTGCAGTCCAGTTGTATCAGTTCTTACATTTTTGAAGTTCCTTGTAACATTGTACATAGATGAAAGACTTGTGCTAGGTAGAACCGATAGTTGTTTCTTGCTACTAACTAAAATTCATGTTTGCTGTGTACTTCATTCGCTTCTTTCTCCTCTCCCCAGTAGATACCTGAAAAAATGGTGTGTATGGTATAGTATATTGCCATTTGCAAGATTACAGAATGGTCATCTTTTTTTGGTCATCTTTATTTTCCAACAGGTGATGCCATGAGGCATAAAACCTTTTCTACCCTTTATATTATTTTCACTGTCAAGTTCAGCTCTTCTGTACTTGAGCAAGATTTGGCTGGAGTGCAAATTGTGCCTGTGCTGATCTGTGGGTTAGTGTATAGAAGGTAGCTGCACATACATTTCATATCAGTGTCATCAACATCACTTTCATGTTAGTGCATGCAAAGGTTTGGAGAACTTGGTTTATCTTGCATATGTTTTTAAAAATTTGAACTGCAGCTGCAGGGAAAATTTGAATGACTGCTTTACTCTAGAGGGTGACCTTGACCACTTTTTGTCTCATATATTTTTATTTTTCAGAAGCTGTTTTTTCTCACTTTTTGTTGAATAACTTTATATAAAGACACGACAACTTTTTTTTTTCTTTTTTCTTTTTTTCTTTTTTTTCTTATTGAAGATGAGATGATGTTAGAACTCAAGTACTAAGTCATGTTTCATTCTTACCCCATAGGAGTAACAGAATGCAAATGCAAAGTGCAGCTTTTTCAGGACTGGGGCTCAGGTCTTCAGATTATTTGTGTCTTTATGTTTTGTGTGGTTCTCTAGCTTTGTAATAATGTTTTCCCTCATGTATGGCGATGCAGGTTTTGAAACAAAAATTAAGAATCAAAATATATGCTGTCTAGGTTAAAAACAAATGGCTGATTTACCTTATGGAACAGAATATCTTTGTGAAATGTTTTATATTCTCATAAGATGAAGGAAAGATTATTAGTATGCTAAAGATTAAATAAAACTTCCCAGTAAATTGTACTGGTATAAAAAGATCCTGATAAAAATGCAGGAGTGTTTGACCTCTCATTTTCTTAGTTCTAGGGTAATTTTTCTTATTTGCATGTGGATAACAGGGAAATGTATGTTTTAATAATTTTTTTTTTCAGCTGTGATTTTAAGCATGTGTATTCTCTTAATTTATTTAGGGAAATACTAAAACCCTTCTAGCATTTCTCTAAAAGTAAATTTCTCTACTAACAAATCTTTATGATCCCATGAGTAACCAACTTTTATAGCATGTCTCACTGTGCCAATGTTTTTTTAACAATCCATTTTATTTAAAATAATGTTAAAAGCCCTGCCTTTTGGCAGTCATATAAAACAAGTATGCCTCTTTAATTTTTGTATATTTAACAGGAATTGAGGACATAAGTTCTTAGATTCGTTGTGCAAAATGAGATAATCTTTGCTATGTGTATATTAGTGGTAGGTGAAGTAAACAAATTTAGGGTAAATTAGGAGGATGGAAGAGCCTTATCCATCTTAAGCTAAAACTTGAATCAACTGAAGAGTAGTTTTTTCAGTAGAACTGAAAAAAAACCCCAAAGGTTATGGATATTTGCTTTGGGATTAATCATGGGTAGACAGCTAGACTTCTGTACTTCACATTTCAAGTTTCATCTGAAGTTCTTGCTTTGAGATGCTGTATATCTTTCTGCTTATATGAGGTATGTATATAACAGATGTCACTCTTGCTAGCAGTAGGTGTACCCACTGACAGGAGAAGAGAGGAAACATTCATAGAAGTCTTCTGTTTTCTCATGGGTAATTGCTACCTGCTAGTATTTTGGTGACTGAACTGCTAACATTATTGAGAAAAAAAGGATCTCAAATTGATAAATCTGCTTTATTGATACTTTTTATTTTATTATTATTTTTTTTTTAACCAAAAATAGCTCTAAGTTTCTGGTAGTTCTAGAAATATGATCTGATTAAACATTTTTTAAATTTTGAGATGCCGTTCTCTGAAATCATTAAAGTTATGAAATACGTGGAGACGGTGTATATTTTGTTTGAGTATAGAACGTTTATTTTCAAAAAAAAAAAAGTCGCAGATGAGTAACTGTTCAGCAGGACTGAATGCAGACCTCTTTGCTGGCCTTGAATTTATAAGCAGACAGTTTTCTAGGGAAGGTATACAGATGACAAAGTGAACTCTTCTAAGTGGGAAATTGTATCTTGTTGAAAAGCTCTTATTAGTAGAATGTAAACCACTTAGTTCTGAAGTACTAAACTCCTACTTGGTCAGAACTCCCACTTAATTAGTTGTTTTTTGTTCTCTCTGAATCTTATAGTTCTTTTGAGAGCTTTCTAATAAACACATTTTTAATAACACGAGTGGGGTTCCTTCATGTTGCATAGATCATTTAGGGGCTATGTCCAAGATGTGATTCATTGTAATGTTTTAAGGCAGTATAGAAGTTTTGCAGGCTCATCTAGATTATTTCATTGTGGTGACATGATCAGGTTGTATTTCCTGTCTTGAGGAATTTTGCAAACGCTGTCAGATAATTAAGTTCTGCTGTACTTCCTTAATTACTTCTTGGTGAGAGATATTAAAAAGTTTACCTTGTTTTTCATAAATAATTTTCTTTATGAATTTATTCGTTGATTTTGAGCTTGGCTTTAGTATAGGTTATTGTTACTGATTGCAGGCAGATTTGATCTAGTACAATAAAAGCATCAACAGTGCACTAGGTTGATAAACTAGGTTGAGTTTTCTTGGCCTATAGCAAAACACAGTGATTAGTAACGTGACTTTCTGCAGTATTTTGGAATTTCTGTAGTTGGTATACTGAGATATTAAGTATATCTTTTCAAACAAATGTTTTAAAACAAACAAACAAACCAACCTTTTTTTAAAAAAAAAAAAATAAAAGAAATCAGGGCTGGTCTAGCCATTGGTTTCCAGTTGAATAGGTATGACTTGTACAGATGCGGACTTAAAGGAAACAAAAAAGTTAAATTACACATTGGCCTGTATTTTATTTCTGATCTTAACTCTTTCAAGAGACGCAAACTTGACCAGAGTAATACAGCCATACTGTAATGACTGTAATATAAGTATTACAAAAGACATATTAAATTAAGTATATAAAAAATGTGTCTTAGCACAGAAGATATAATTTATGTCCTCTGACTTACCTATGTCAGAGTACCACTATATTAGGGAAAAAAATAAAATAAAAATTGTAGTCTGGAAAAAAAAAAGTCGTGAGTTGACAGGAGCAATAATTGCACAGAAAAACTGCTGATCATTTGAGATGGATCAATTATACGTAAACCATTCTCTAAATGATGAAGCATACATGTTTGATACTGGTGAAGGAGTTTCAAGAAATTGAGTCTGGTTGACTTGGGATAGATATATTGAAAAGCAGATTCTTCCATGATGATATGACAATTTTCCAAATGACTGACTTTGCAAAAGTTGTCAGAGGATCTGCTGAACAAATGGTTCCTTTGAGAGTGGTGAAGTGGTGATAATTCTGCATTGTACTTTGTCAAGAATTAGTATATACAGTCCTTTGCACTATTTCATGATTCTCTTTTTTTTTTTTTTTTTTTTTTTTTTTTTTCAGAGAATTACAGGCACATTTTATGTCTTAATTTAATTCTAAATGTGAGCAAAGTTCGAATCTGGTAATGAAACTGTCTTTCTTTCTTTTTTTTTTTTTTTTTTTTTTTTTTTTTCCCATCTGTGGGGTTTAAATAATGCAATAGAGGATAACTAACTTCTTTAATTTCTGTCAGTTGTAAATGTGGCATCGAGAGGTTTTCCAGGTTGCATCAGTTGTTTCTATATTTTGTGTGATCCCCTTAGAAAATACTTGAAGACAACAGATACTGAGGGTTGCTGTCTCTAAATTCATATATAACAATATTACAGGTTAAAATAATTTCTTTAGTACAATAGAGGGTCTACCTGCATTACCATTTTAGTTCTTTAATAAAGTTCTGTTTTTGAGAGAGTGTAGTGATTTTTCCCGTCTGAAGTAGTTTGGTTCACGTGGCTGTATATAAACCGTGTTTCTTTCAGATGAAGCCAGAAGATGTATTCCAGGAGGGCGCCTCATTCTCCAACTGTTAACAAATGTTCAGCCTAAAGAACCGAAGTAGATTTGATCTGAAGTAAATTGCATTGGCATGTGTGTAGCATCTCAGATAAAAGAGTTGTTTTGCCATTTGAGAATCTTCTAGTGGCCTGCTAAAGTAGGCATGGCCAGAGGATGCTGAATGAATAAGCTATTTATGTTGTTCTGTTCTTGCACAAGGCCACACGTCTTTATTTGCTGTTCGCTATTCAAAAGCTGCTTTGAATGCGGAGTTTTGTTTTGCTTTGTGAATTACGTCCCTGCAATATTTGAGTTCCTCATAGATAGTCATTGCATATATCTTCAATGATATATTTATTCAAATTCATTACTGAGGATTTATTTTTATAGCTTCCTTTAAAGTAAGAGTATTATTACTTCTTATGTAAGAACTTAGTTACCGAAGCATCAATATCAAAATTATGCAAGGATCTTCAGGTGCCCAAGCAAAAGTGCCCTTTTGCTGCTTTTTCGAAGAGGTTAACATCTCAATTTCAGTATTTGGTTTATTGCTTTGGAGTCACATCCACATACAGTTGTTAAGCCACAGCATGTCTGGAAAGCAGATTTAGTGTGTGTTGGACAGACAGAAAAATGAGAGCCAGTAACGTGCCCTGTCTGCTTGGTGCAGTGACCTCTTGAGCGTTGTACAGGTACTGTGTGGTAGGTTCCAATGCTCATCTGTCAGCTGAATGCATGCCTTAAATACTGGTATTAGTATTGCAGCTTCCAGTGTCACTTAGCTTTTGAAGATAAACCTCAAATCAAGTGAGTCGATTGCTACAGGGTTTGCTAGAAGAGCCAGGCTGTCTAGGTCACGGTTGCACAAAGGGGTAAGCCACCCAAAATGGCTTGCTGCCACTCAAGTCTTGCTTCATTGTTCCACATGCATCCCCATCTCCCTGTGTGTTCCTGTCCCGCTTTTGACAGTGACATGGCATAAAACACAGCGTTTCTTTGGAGTTATTTTTCTGTGCTGTGCTGTTAAGTTAAATTGGCTTATGGATGTAAACACCAATTCTGGGAGAAATGCACCAACAGCACACAGACTTGCTTATGAGAAATTACTGTAGAACTCCTTCCCGCTGACCCTGGTACTTAACATCCTGTGAAACCGTACCCTTAGTACAGATCTTTGGTAGGTTGTCATTCTGACTTAACTTGGAGAAGGAGATGAAGAGTGCCTGTTCCCCATGGAGTTAGAGCCTTTTCCAGTAGGTAAAAATACATGTTCAGTCTTAGGACTTCTAGATCCTAGTGTAGTGTCTGGGGAAAACGTACTTTAAGACTCTCTTCTACTGAATTGCAAGAATCATGCTTGTTCTAACCTGCTGGAACCATACTTTTTCCAGACTGTGTTCCAGTCCTAAAAATCTAACCTTTGGCTGGTGCTGCCTCTCTTACAGCTTGGCAGACCTCAAACAGCCATGCAGTGCTTGCTGCTGGCTGTATGGTCTCACTTCCTCTCTTGCTCTGCTGATTGTGCAGCCACGGAGTGCGCTGACACCAAAACTTATTTTACTTGTAAGTGGTTTTCAGGTGAATAAGTGAGCTGATACAGCATATGACAACAGGGCCGATGCAAAGACAGTGTCATGAACGTGCAGCTACAGCTGGAGATGATAGTGAACAGCATGTTGTTCATCAGCAGTAGGTTTGTCAGTTTGTTTATAGAAATGTACTCTAGGGCTTCTCAGCAAGTTGCATGCATTGGTTCAGGATGCTTCTCATCTGCTCTTCAGCATGTATAAACAGATTACTCCCTTTGTATTAATGCTATTCGAGTATGATATGAGAGAGCAATGGAGCTGGTCTTTTCTGAGGCTCTGGGCTTAGCAGGTTGGACATCGTAGCCAAGATTTCAGAAAGAACTGTCAGGAAGTCTTGTTTTTAAATCTAGCTTAATTTTTTGGATGTTCACAAGAATAGCCATAGAGTAGACTTTCTCCTAGGATGATCTTCCCTTAGTTTACTCTTTTTTATTATTTTTTTTTTAGAACTGGAAAATACCAGTACTACTTAGTGCAATGGCAGAACTCCTGTAGGAGTTTCAAAATCTGAACAATCCCGTGTTTTTCCTACCCAGGGAATTGGCTGAGGACTTCTTGTCACCCCCTCTCCCATCCCCCATTGGCTGAAGACATTACTTCTGACATCGGAAAAAATTCAGCCTCCGACTGTTCAGGACTTTCATGTGGCAGAAAACAGGATCTTTCAATGAAAAATGATAGATATTTTATGAATAATAAATAGTGCTACTAGAGGAGCTTATAAAAAAGCAAATTTAAAATCTGCTGCTTCAGCTTCAACCTGTGCAAAGCATTTATTGTAGTTTGCTTTTTGAGCCGTTCATTCAAAATGGAATTAAAACACTAGTCCTGAAATTCTCTCATTGGTAAACTTATTGAACAGTTGTGTCAGTATATCCTCTGGTCATCTAAATTTAAAACAAGACTTTCTCTAAGAAGGTCAATGAAACTACTTTGCTTTTGATCTTGCATCCTTGTGGGTGCCTGGATAGTTCTTGTGTAAGAAAAGTTTTACTGGATGAGTCAGTGCACTGAGTCATAGGCAGCATGAAGCCTGTAGTGCTCTAGACTAACTAATTGGTAACAGTCTCAAATTTAATTAAAGCACTGTTGTCAGCTCTGTGTTACTGATTGACATCCCGGTAAAGTATTTTGTTTTTGGCAACTTATATTAATTGTTCTCTGCTGTTAGAATTTGTGTGTTTTAAGATCTTGTTTCTGTTGAATAGACCTGCCATTGCTGTTAGCATCCATGCTCTTTATGGTTTTTATACTACTGACTTTAAGTTTTTTTTTCTCGTTAGGTCACGTATTCGGTAATTATGCTCTTTATCATGCCTGTGAATTTACAGATGTTTAGAGTCCTTTGAGGTTTTTTGTTTTCATCATTAAGAACTGTCGAATTAGCACAGATGAATATTTTTTTCTCACTTCTCCTCTTCTCAAGCTTTTGTAAGCATGATGCAAAAATTTTTTAAAAGGTACAATTTTTGTGTTGACTAGCAGATTTTATATTCAATTTTGATAGTTTTTATTCCTAATGTTGATCTTCTGTTGTACCCTGCTTTGTAATAAAAATTGGCTTCTCTATCCCAGTGCCTGCCATCACCCCCAGATGATCACTGGAGCCTTTCTCCATCCTTCAGTTGTTTTGCCTCTTTGATAAGCATCATGGAAAGAGCTTTGTTGGGGGGACAGGAGTGGTGTCCTGAAGCTGTTTTTCATTAAGTGAAAAAAAGTTCAGGGTCTCGGGAGAAAAGCAGATTTTATTTATTTATTTTTTTTATTTCATATTATTTTTCACCATTTGCGCTGTTAAAATATGAAATGTTGCTGTTTTTCTGTACAGCTCCTGCTTTCTCCAGCTGAGAACTGTGGAGGGAAAACTTTAATGACTTGTGCCGATCAGTGCAACTGAGCTTGTTGTTCTTAAACCCGTTTTTAGAAAAAGCTAGGATGGTGAAGAAGTTTTATTTCCAGAGACAGAGGAGGAGGTAGAAGATGTTTTGATTTCATATTAGTTCTTTTTGTCTGGACCAGTTTTTCCTATCTCTTAGTTTTGAAGGTCTTGTTAAACCACAAGACTGTCAGTAGTACAGTACTGGTTCACCTCCAAAGTAGACCTGCAATGTTCAACAGTAGACCTGCAGTGTAGAACCATCAAAAGGAGGTGCGAATGCAAGTCTTAGAGAAAGGCACAGTAACAAATAATTTTTCCCACCCTGCACCTTTTAGCTTTTGACAGCAGTTTAAGGAGTTCCATGTGGGAAGAGAAGAGTTGAGGGTTGCACTCGTATAGTATCACTGGCAAAGTCTTTTTTCCATGTTAGATCTTTTTTTATTTTTTTATTTTTTAAAAAGTTAAATTTTACCCCTCTCCCTTCAGCGTTATACCCATAGTTCCAATATTTGCATGAAAAGCACTTTCTTTTATTTGTTCTAACTTGATGCCTGATAATATCACCAGGTTCCCTGAGCTCTTGTATTTTGAGATAAGTGAATCACACCATCTGCTACAGCTGTATAAAAGCAATGTTAATAGTCCGCCACAGAAAATAGCTGCAGCCTTTGAATGTTGTATTGGTCCAGAGAGATGTGTCCTAAGGGACTCCTTTTGCTCATTTCCTATCTTCTTGTCCTCGCGTAAGCCCAGTTTCTTATGAAGCGACAGCAACTGAAGGTGTTCTGTGCTCTTCTGAAATGATCATACAGTTAGCTCTGAAATTTGTTCTTTGACTGTTATTTTCTTCTTTTTCTGTGTTGTAAATTCCCCTTGCATCAACTTTCTCCTTGGAGTGCAAGACTCGGAGTGCAGGTCAATCTCAGCCGTCTTCATTTTTTTTTTTTTTTTTTTTTTTTTTTTAAAGGATTACTTCCTTCCTTCATTTCTTGGCTTTTATCCAGTTCTGCTCCCTCTCTAGCAGCTCTTCCTGTTCCCCAAGTCGTACTCTTAATCTATGCCTAAGTATCTACTGATTTGGTTTTGCTTGAGTGTTAAAAAAATGTATTTTTTTAATAAGTACATTCTTAATAGGTTTGTAAATGTATTTTTTTAAATGAAGTTATTTGTTGTATTTCATCATTTTATGAATATGCTTAGATATTTTGAATATGGTCACCAAATTATTTATCCTAGAAACTCAGAATATAATTAATTTTTTAGGGAAAGTACAGCATATTTTAAAACATCTTTTCAATTTCAGAGAAGCACCTTCAAGTTACTGAAGAGAATAAACCTCAGCTCGGAGGTACCTTATTTCTAGATAAATGTCATCAGATACGTCTTCCATTTCAGCTAAACTTTTCTTGCGCCATGCAGAAGACTTGAGAAAAGTTTTCTGTTGTGGAGTCTTGTTACTTGGATTTAACTTGGGAATTATCATACTCTTTGTATATTAACAGTGGTTGTAGCATCTTCAGTGACAAAGACGTATGGTGTGATATCTGTTAAATGTTAATGGCTTGTTCTTGGACAAGTGTGTTGCTCTTCATACAGTCTTGGCTATAGAGTTAGGGGTGGTGATAGTTTCCAATTTATTCTCTTCCTGTTTCCCACAGGCTGTTTGTATATACAAATGTACTAATGTTTTTGGTTTTTAGTTACTCAGACTTTGGGCTAGAATATTGCTAGTCAAAATCTCTCTACTCTAAACTGATGAAGTGGAGGTGAAGACACGAGATTTATGACCTGTTAATGGGATTCCTGCTTCTCAGTACAGAAGTCCAGAACATTGTGCCAGTAGTGGGGATTTGATTTGCTTTTGGTAAAGAAAATATTCAGGAATATTTTCATATGCTGTTTAATATAAAGTCATGCCTTTTTTAATGTAGGATGCGATGCTTCCTTCGTAACTTGGAAGTGAAATATTTGTGGATTTTCTTGTGTATGCATTGGCATGTTGCATGTAACAGCTGAAGGTTTTGTCTTGCTATGGTAGATTAAGGTTAAGGTTATTCTTTACAACTGTTGTAAAAAAGTTCCTCCAGAAAACTTAATTCTTCCAGGCAGGCAAAAATAAAAAAAATCATTAAATGGCATCAGAAATACCAGTCTTGAAGTATTTGTTAATCTCTTGACTGCTGGTACAGTATCTTTGGAGAATTAGGATATTAGAATAAGGATATGATTTCAGCAAATGTTATGCAAAAGTTCTCTCTTGTTCTTCTGACTATATTGAGTGGGCAAGGGTAAGTTCTCAGAACCTGGTAGAGCTGGCATTTAGAAAATCCAGAAGATTAAATTTAGCATCTACTGAGCCATGAAACAAACAATTAAGGTACCAATTTTAGAATAATTTTGGAGGCTATAGTAGCTAAAATAATATAACAAACAGTTCACTAAGTACACTTGGAAACATGCTTTCAGCCCAGTGGTCTTTAAGGTTTTGTAAAGAGCTTTCCTAGCTCAGTCAGATGGTTTGCAATAGGTTCCATTGATTGGAATAGTATATTAAAATATGTGCTAACAGCAAGATAGTGGAATGCAAGGCATGAGTTAGAAAAATCAACCATCCAGTTATTCAAAGCAAGTATTAAGAATTCCATAGAAGAGTGATTATTATTATCACAATAAATATATATCCGTGTCATTTTAGAAGTTTGAGTTTGTAGTTACTAGCTACCATGCCATACTACACCTTAAGATGTTTATAGGATATTTTTAATGACCAAAAAAAAAAAAAGGATAACAGAATATAAATAATTGTAAATGATGGCAATGACAATTGTTTTTTTGGTCAGACTCCTACAGAACTTGAGGCACCCAGGTCTGAACATCAAAACCAGAGATGTCTATCACCAGACACGTGTGAGAACATGCTGTCTTTTTAACTTGCTTTTGGAAGCAACCATTATATCTTACCTGTATAAACTACTCAAGTTTGGTGTCTGTTGAAATTAGAGCAGATCTTAATGTTGGAAGAGTAGAAAGACTAAAATTAATGTTTCTTTTCAAACAAATTTACTTTGTAAATGCCTTTCAGTTTCTTAATTTTATTGGTGACATTGAGTAAATTCTTTGGCTGACAACCTTTGGTGTAAAATATTTACCCATTGCATTCTATGCCTTCCTGAATTTTCTGTTACCAGTTGTTTCAGAGGTTTTCTGATCTTTTTTTATCTTTTTTGAAAGGATATTATATGCAGTGATATTTTAGGAGTTTGACAGACTTTGTTTGTTTAGAGATGCTCCTTTCTGACTGCATATTGCTATTTATATACTTAGCTTAAAAGTCTGTTCATCTTGACCAGAAGACTTGAAGAAGGTATTTGTGCTTATCTACCAGCTAAGGGAGTGTACCAGTCTGTCCCACCCAAGGAAGATGTTTAAAGTTGCAGTGCCTGTACATCCTATTTCTCCATCAAAGCAAGGCACATTTTCTATATTACTTAAGTATAGAGATCTGAGGTCTTTGTTGTTACCTAATAGCTTTAAAATTAATTTCCCTGATTTCTTAAACAGATTTTGTATCAAATTGTTTGGATTTTCTAGGTGGTCTCTGCTGCTTCTTATCCTGCATTGTGGCACAGAACTCAGTACTTTCTCAGGAGAAGTATAATATCTGTTGAATGGAGTAGGGCGAAACTGTCTTCTCTTCATTCTGTTGTCACTGAGACGCTTTCAAACAGGTAGTTAAGAATAAAATTTCTGATGGGTGATGCTGTCAAAAATCAGTTGCAGTTTGGGGTGATCCGGGATGTGGATTCTTTCTGGTGGTGTGACATGACTTCTTCCGAAGAATTATTACCAGTAATAATCCTTGATAGTCATGTGTACAATGTCAAGACATCCATGTGACATTGACAAGCTACTTCCCTTCCATGCTGTGTTCTGTACAGCATTCTGATAGTCTTTATCCAGTTTTCTTACCTTATATTCTGTACATTGTCATATTTTAAACCTGAGGAAATAGGTCCTGCAATCCACTACTTTTTAACTAAAATATTATTTAATGCTTTCTGGTGTAAATGTCAATAGTGTCATCATAACAAAATTTTCATTTTTTTTTTCAAACTTTTCTGTTGCTATATTTGCTTTTCAGATTTTTAGGAAGCGAATTGGTATTGGAAAATGGAAAATATATATATATTTTAATTATGTTACTCATTAGTGGAATATAAAATCTTGCACAGCAATGAAGTTTTTGCCAAATGCATGCTTGTATCAAAACACTGATTAATGCAGTCATCAGAAATTCCAGAAATGTAAGAGTTTGTGTCAAAATGGACACAATGAAGTATATTTTTCAAACACTTGTGCACATAATACTACTCCTCACTGTTTAAGAACTGGGTTATTCTCCATCTTCCTTAAATAAACTATGTTCAAAGAAGTGTGTAGAAGTATTATATTGCTAGGAAAAGTGGGCATATAAATTATTTATATGGCCAGTGTTTCCTGTAAACTGACGGTCATGACTGTGCAGTAGTGACAAAAGCATCTTTATTTTTTGTGTTGCTTTTTAGAAAAGCTCACGCACAGAGTTTGACTTAGTCAATGGACCTGTAGCTGTTATCATTTGACTTTACCTGTGGATAAATGCATTTACTTGATCTTGTGATCTGCTATAGCCCCCTTCTATTTCCTGATAGCACTTTGCTTTTTTTTTTTTTTTTTTTTTTTTTTTTTGATAACTTTCGGTACAACTTCTGAGATGTTTCTAAACTTGTGTTGTACAATTGACCTCCCCAATATCCCTGATGCAACTAGCAAGATCACAGTGCTACTGAATAAGGCATACAAGGTAGCGTGAATGATTCGTCATAACATTGGACAGAAAGGAAATAACTGGGCTGAGGTTTGCATTAAGGTGTTGAACTCTTCCATATAATGATTTTTAGGGTGATGACATAGCTATGGTATTTAGAGGAGATACTACAATTCTTCAATGATTCCATTCTTTGGAAAAAATGGAAGACAGATTGGCCAGCTATGCAGCTTAGCGTGCTCTCATTTGCATTTTGGGGTTTGTATTGTGATAGAATAATGAGGTGTATCAGCCTAGGTTAAGATGGCATCTGGCTAAATATAGCACATTTTCAAAAGAGAAGAATTCTCCCTGTTTAAAATAAGCTTAATAGCTTGAAGATTTACATAAGATTTCATATAGAGGGTATCTGGAAAAAATAAATTGTAACATATTCTTTTTATTTTTACTTCTGTTTCTGTTTGAGTGATTCAATGTTTGGTGCAAATTGGACCATGCTAAGTGCATTGATCAGTCATGTTAAGAAAATTGCAACGCCAATAAACACTGGAGAAAATAACTGGAGTTTTGAAAATCATCCAGTTGTTTCAGCAGCATGTTGTGTCTTCACCTAGTGTTGCTATATTCACAGCCTGAATGCTGAGTATTTGATTATTGCTGGAAAAGCCTCTCACGTGACAGTCAGGATTTCTAGACATTTCTGCTTCTGTCCAGTTTAGACTACGTAATCCTGACCTGGGTGTTACATGATACAGGAACTGACTCGATCTTTCCTTGGTACTGTGTTCAGAGTATACACACTTGGTGCCTTTCTGCATAAGGAACAAAACAAGTGAGGTCTAGCAGGATATTCTGTATAAAAGAATGAGTTCTTCCCTTTGGCAAGATCCAAAAAGAGGCTTTGGCTCAAATCCTGCTTGTGGAAGAGAGGATTCAAAATAATTGCTTTACTATTTTTCTTGTGCAGCAAACCTCTTGATAGGAGTGTGTGGTAAAACTAACAGCTGTCAAACTTAGAGAACCATCTAGTTGTGCACATGGATTCTGAGAAAGCTGAGCACTCCTGGCATGTTGATAACGTTAGTGCTGGGTCAATACTGAGTCTAGTCCTGTTTACCATTTTCATTAACAGTCTGGACAATGAAGTAGAGCGTACTCTCAGTAAATTTGCTAATGACATGAAACTGGGGTGGGGAGGTGACAGAGTCACCAGAGGGCTGGAGATGTGGGCTGAAAAACATCTCATGAAGTTCAACAAGAAGTGCAGAGTCTTACATGTGGGGTGGGACAGCACCAGGCACTAGTATATGCTGGCCAAAAAGTAGCTCTGCAGCAAAGGACCAAGGTGAACATGAGTCAGCACTGTGCTTTTGCTGCCAAGAGGCTAAAGGTATTCCTGGCTGCATGAGACAAGGCATCACCAGCACATCAAGGAAGATGTTTGTCCTCTACTCAGCATTGGTGAAGGTGTGCATGGAATACTGTGCCCAGTTCTGGCCCCCCCAGTACAAAAGAGACCTGGACATATGGCAGAGAGTCCGGCAGAGGGACTACAAAGATGATCAAGGGCCTGGAGCTCCTCTCCTATGACGTGCTGAGGGAGCTGGGACTGGTCAGCCTGAAGAAAAGGAGGCTCAAGGGGATCTCGTCACTATGTATACCTGAAGGGAGGATGCCAAGAAGACAGAGCCAGACTCCTTTCAGTGGTGCCCAGTGCCAAGGCAAGAGGGTCGGGCCAGATAGTCTCCAGAGGTCTGACCCTAACCAGTCTGTGATTCTGTCATTAAACCCATGAGTAGTCTTTTGGAGGTCAATGAACTAGAGATAAACATGTTTAATTGCTTTGCTCTGAGGGAGATGACTACTAATCTGTGTAATTACATGAAATCTGTATGGTCTTTGCTACTTTTTCCTGTCACGCTCATTTGTTTGATCTTGTCTTAACTTCATAATAAGATGTGATTTTTTTTTTTTTTTTTTTTTTTGGCAAAAAACTGTATGTGTGTAAAGTCTGTAAAACAAAGAAGTTTTGATAATGGTTATTCCTTTGGCCTCTAACACATGATCATGGCATGCAAGCATTGTTACAGCCAAATGGAGTAAAACAATTTGTTTGCAGGCAACCAGAGATAAGGGGGAGCAATAAAGTCTGCTGTATTTGCTGTATTTACACTCTGTTAGTGATGAAATTCATTTTATCTCCTGTGTGTATTTTAGGTCTTTCTTAAAAAATAGATAATAGCATGTGAAGTAGCACTACTTTTTTTTTTTTTTTTTATTGTGTTTTGAACTAATACTGCATTAGAACTAATTAAATTATACGGAGTCGCTATATGCATTATGATTCAGTCAAAAAGAACCAACAGAGGTGAGACAAATCAGCTCCTGCTCTTGTAACATTCTAGCACAGGTAGTACTTAGCTCATTCATTTCTGTCAGGATGTGAAGTCTGGTATGTTGCTTCTCTTCTTTCCAGCTTTTGGCAAGAACTTGTGATAGTATCTATACTGTCATGTTGAAAAGCAAGCAATTAGTTTAACAACTTTTAATGTAAAATACAGTTTATACTTAATGTTCTTGTTTATTCTTTTTGTAATTAACATCTGAAAGTCTATTCTAAAGAAAAAAAAAAATAGAAAAACTAAAACAAATTTGCCTAGCTTAGTTATGACATTTTATGCTGAGATTTCCAGCATTGTGTGTTATGTTAAAATAACTCAATAATACAATTGAGAGTGCTTTTTGCATTAAAAAAAGGAATTGATGGTTATTCAGAACACAAATTATGGATACATGTTCTTTTTCAGTGACTGATGTCAATGCTGCAAACACTCGAATCATGTTTTATTTCTGTAGTGACATGATGCTTATTAAGACTCTTACTAGTATTGAACCAGCTGCAGAGTTGCAACAAAATGTTGGAAGTTCCTGGTGTTCGATTATATGCTCTGAAGAGCAGAGTAGGTGCCTTCTGTAATCAATGGATTGTATGAATAGTCAATGGATTGTATGAAATTGGTATATTTATACAAGGTTTTTAAACTCATTATTTTTGCCAGTGGAGAATGACAGAAGTTTTCTCAGCATCTGTATTGTGTTTTGATTGCTGTATTAATGTAGTAAAGAGTATTAAAGTAAATGGTAAGTCATACTATTCTCACTAGGAATTTGAACTCATATTTGTGGTAGGAAATTAATCTGGTTTTAATTGCCCATGAGTTTGAAGTATGTTCCTTTTTGTAAAGCTGATATCACATAAATATAAATCAGTAACTGCCTGTTCTTTAATTATGTATTAGAGTATTGTACCTGCATACTAGATGAGAATGGGAGCATCTCAAGTTACATTGTATTGGAGGTCATTAAATCTTCTCTGCTCTATGAAGTTTAGTAGCACTGCATTTCTAATTACTTGAAAAATGTACTATGTTTGTGCTGCTTGTTGTAGCTGTGTTCAGCTACAGAAAGACAACTCTAGCTTTGTAAGCAACTCCATAGGGATTTTGAAAGTATGGAATGCAATTGCCATAAAATATACATAAAATTACAAGTGTTTTTAAGAGCCCATCATTGCAAAAAATTGAGATGTCTTAATACAAAATCAAACATTATAATAACTTAAGAATATTTTTGTAGTTCATAAATACACATCTGAGTTCTATTCTGGTTCCAAAAAAAATATTGTATTGCTATCATGAAAAGATCACTAATGCAACCAGCATTCAATCACAAATCAGCTGGCATTTTCTGTTCTTCCATTGTCACTTCCAACTTCCCTTTTCTCTCTTCAGGCAGATTATTTCTGCTAAAAGTGCTGTAAAATTTGTTGCAATTCTACAAGATGTTTTCAGAAAATATCCTTTACCGTGGTTAGGTTGCCAGCTGTAAGTCTTACACAAAAACTCACTGCTGTTTAGTGGTGACAGCTAAATGATGAACTTTATTAGCACTCTTGCTACCATGCTGCAAGTATGGCTGCGATATAAAGCAGTAATTTGAGGCACCACAGTTTCCTCTTTCTGAAAGCAGCGTAAGTAATGCTGATAGTTGAAGTGATGGAATATGACTTCTGATGATATTTTAATTCTCTACTCAGCTATCTATTTGTGGATACTGGTAGATCTTCAAATGACCAAAACATGGCGTGGTTGACCAACATGGCACAAAAATGATGTGCAAAAACAGTTTACCATAATGGCATAACAAAACTTCTACTAAGTCACAATATTAGCAGACATAATTAGCATAGTGCAAAGATGCAGAGCATCACCTACTGTCTGGAGTTACCAGCACTCCTGTGCCTCTTAGGGCATGCCAGTCTGCAACACCTTGTTATTGCTAGCGCCTATCCCTGGACAATGCAACCTCTGCAGTGGTATGTGCATCTTGGTAGAACATCTCTTGTCATACCATTTCGTCCACCTCCTTGCATGATCTCAAGTGGGCAGCATGAACTCATTTTTCAACAAGTCTGTAAGGGGAGCAAATGCTGCTTGCTCCCCTTATGCAAAACCTGCTGTAGGTTAACGTGAGCTGGCATGGTGAGGCTCAAACACTGCATCTAATGATCCCTTCAAATCATCAACACAGCTACAAGGAGAGAGGCATCTACCATTAGAGGCCACCTTGGGCACCTCTGTGTGCTGTATCCCAGTCTGGCGTAGTACAGAACAGTACGTATCCTGTGCAGGCAAGAAGTCTACAGGTGTGACCTTTTCAAGGAAATACTGATCCTAAAGCTGGAACCCATGCTCACTAACAACAAAAAGAAAGCTGGTAATGTGTCATGCTTTATTGCACGTGCCCCAAATCCACGGTTCTAGAGCACTGCTCTGCTAAAAATGAAGGACACAGGTGTTGTTGTTAAGGTGCCCGTGGAGTAAGAAGTATGATGAATAGTTTGAGTTTGCTGGGCAAACTGTGTAATTTTTTAACAAGAGAAGAAAAATAGCCACGGAGTATATAATGTTTCATTTGCAAGTCAGCTGAGCTTCACTATCCTGAGGACCAGAATTAATCGTGACTCATATTGATTTCCTTTTCCCCAATTCCATCATGTGTGTGCATTTTAAAAATTAAAAACACCCTAAGGAGTTTGAAGTTTACGCACATGAAATCATTGGAAATGGGAAAATGAAAGCATCAAGGTGGCAGGACAAACAATATAGTCTTTCCAGAATGCATACTCTGACTAAGACTCATGATAGGTTTGTTCAGAGTGTTTCAATGTGCTTTGCATGTTTGCAGTTTAGATGCTTTCCTAATACCACAGTACAGTGGATTTCTCTGGACTATGGGACACAGGTGTTTTGTTTTTAAGCTTTTCTTATCAAATGGACTTTTAGTGATATACTTTGTAGAAAACAGCGCTTCATGGAGTTGGGGGCTAACCATCCTTAGGAGATTGCAAATGCTATGTTACCTAGGGTTTCTGCTTATGTAACATAAAGCTTTTAGTACCGAGTTTCAGACACCTGATTTTAATATCGTCAGATAGAAGCTACAACAGATGAAATTAAGCAATAGTTCGTAGAGGGAGAGCAGAGAACTTTCTGAGTTAGTTATTGACAAAATAGTTAATGAGCTTATTGCATGAATAATGTTAAAAATGAATGGGAGATTATGCTCAGATCACTGCCTTTTGAATTCCTCTTACAGAAAATAATATGCATTTGAAATGGATTTGAAAAGGTATAATTTCTTTTGAAATACCCATTACTTAATCAGTAGGGAATAGTACATGAAATAATACTGAATGAAATGCTGTTGAAAATAAAAAACGCTTTCTTTGTTAGTGTAGTTGAATTGGTAGCTGTGTACAATTCATGATCTCATATTTACACTTCCGCCTAAGATGAGTGAATAAATACTTCATTTTTCAATATACTTTTTTTTTTTTTTTTTTTTTTTTTTCCTGAGAATAGCGTGGTGTGTTTTTTTTTGACATTTACCACTGTAGTACCATCAAGTTGAGTATGTGTTTACGTTAAGCTACTTTGATATAATGGTATAATTTAATAGACGGACTGTTACCAATGCTTATTATTTTTTAGTGTTACAAAGCTACATACCTATTATCTATTTATAGGAGATATCTGTGAGATTTCTACATGCTGCATGTTTTTAAGCATGTTACTCCAAACGGAGTTGTAAATTGAGTCCTGCCATGAACTTCAGTTGACAGGAAAGAGACCCCATCTGTCTTTCAGACGAAAAGTGATCCATCTTCCATTAGTCTCTTTTAAATAGATTGTTTGTTACCATAATAAGATGTTCCAAAGTCAACACCGACATTTCAGATTGTTTCGTGTAACTGAGCTGGTGTAAGTGACTTTACCTATGTGTGATGGGTAGATGTGCAAGAGCACTGCTATTGATAGTTCTTTTTTCCTGTTTGTACATGTCAATCTTAATAAGTTTTTAAAGAAACATGTTTTGTTTTAATTCATATTTTCATAGTGAATTAAGGGAAGTAGGTCAAAGTTCATTTGAGCAATATTTTCTTATTTCTTTCACGTGTTGATCTTCAGAACTTTTTCAGACATAATTGTAACAATAAATTAAAATGCCAAAAGCTACTTGCGATAATCTCTATATGAAGAGATTTGGAATTCCTTCTTCATTCTCAATTACAATCTTATACCTCAATAGTGCCTTTTAAATTATTCAAAATTAAAGTTTAGCTTCCTGGTGTTAATTACAATTTTTTAGACTGTTGTTCAGAATGTGTATTAGGAAAAGACAGTCCTAAATTTCATTTTGCTTTTCCATTATATTTGCTCGTAAACACAATCTATCAAAACTACTCAAACAGATGTTGACATCCAGCTTCAAACTTGATGAGTTGCAGAGCAAAGATTTTCTGCATATACCTCAAATAACATTTTTTAAGTTTCACGTTCAAAGTTTTGTTGTACTTCACAGAAAATAAGTTCTTTGAGAGATATCACAGCCCACATGGGAAAGAAGATGACATGATGATTGTCTGCTTTAGTATAAAAAAAAAACAACACAGATATTTAGTGGTTTAAAGGTAGGTGCTGTAAAAATGTTGAATACGTGATAAATGTTTAGGAGAGGTGTTTCCTTCTGTAATGTTAAAAAAAAAAAAAATCAATACAAAAGAGAATGTGAAAACATGGCTGGCTTGCCTTTTGAGTTACTGCAGTCAGCGTATCAAAACAAATTTTTAAACGTGGTTGTTTACTGACATAAGTTCATTCAATATTAATGGTTTGTGGAAATCTTTATGATAGACCTGTGTTGTATGTGTTTAGGTGGTGACATGGAGAAAGAGAGTAGGAGAATTGTACTGATTACGTTCTCCTGTTGATGAACAGTTTCAGCAGCCATTAAGATTCAGAACAGACACTGCTGTGAGAGAGAAAATAAAACTTTTTTATCCTTCTTCTAAAATGCCTTGCTGCATGGAACAGATTTTTTCCCCTTTCAATGGGTTTCTTACAAAAACATCTGAATTTGAGCATAATGTGTCAGAGTAATTATATTTTTTGTTGATTAAAAATCACATTCTGTAACAAATATGTGGTTCTGACAGTGTGGGAATACTTTGAATTGTGTTGGCCCCAGAAACAGCTCAACTATTACCTATGAAACTAACTCCTTGCCATGCTAAGGCACTCCATGATACTGCTTTGGCTGCATGAATTAATTCTCGCTATACAATGTAGAATATATATATGTACACAGTAAAGAGTGGGCATGTTCATGGGAGAAAACTGTTAACTTCAATTTTTGGAGATGATTGTAAATTAATTTGGATAGAATGGATTAATTGTTCTTTATTGACTGGGAGGGCTAGTTTTATCGCTACTGTGATAATTTTACATAAAATTATTTAACTCTATCTTTTCAGTAGTTCATTGCTGTATGTACATGTTTCTAGGAAATGGTGTTAGCTGGATGGGAAAGTCATAATATATTTCCGTTCCTGGAATTACCGTGCAGTATTTTTCTGCATGTTGTAACATGAGAGGTTGATTTCAGTTAGGATAGGTTTTATATATTTTCTGAATACATTTTTGTTTCTTGATCCAGTTGGACAGTTGCCTTGAAATTAAGGCACTTGAACATACCCATAAATTACTGGTTTTTGAAGGTGCATGGTAATTGCGTGTTGCATAGCAGAAATCATACAGAAATGAACTAGAATTAAACAAAAACCTCAACAATTTACAAGTGATGATTTTTTTTATTGTATCTCAAAGAATGTGTCAATAGCTTTCTAAAAAGGTCTGAGTGAAGTGTTTGCTCCTTAATTTCAGTAAGTACATGTATTACAGATTTGAAAGGAAGAGAGCCTTTTCTCCCATGTTCTGAAATACTGACCAGCTGCATTTTGCATTTGAAAATGTATGCCCATTCACTGAAGTTTTAATTGGTCTTTAATTAACAATCAGAAAATGATTTAGAATTGGATTAGCTGTATGTGTTTGTTCTCATCAGCTAATACTTGGAAGAAGGCTTGGAAGAAGGAAGCTACAAAGCAGAATAGTTTTAAGATGAATGTGTTTAAGTTGTTTCATTAAACAGTGTAATTTTTTAAATGGTACTTAATCCTGTTATTAGAGAGGTACATTTATGTGTGAGCTTGCTCCAGCTGCCCTGTTGCAATCAGGACAGATACTTTCACAGTCAGAGGTTCCCATTCATTCTCTGTGCCAGCCTTACGACTTCTTCTAATTCTGTGTAAGTAGAGACTGGATATAGAGTGAGCTGTCATTTTGGGAAAGCTGCTTTCTAAAAGCAACATTTGCCACAGGATCCTGGCAGAAGCCCACTGAGGATTTTGCATTCTCTCAGTCCAGCCTGCTGCAATAGAACTTGTATCTCTATGATGGGTCTCCATCCTTTTCCCCAGAATGATTAAGTTCTGCTGTAGTTTCACAGAATCCTTCCTTTTAGAGGCTTGGAAGGGAATACAGTAAAGTTTAGATATATATTTTTCTTCCTTTTAGCATAATTTTGTAGATTTGTATTTCTGAATCATTTTCTTTCTGTGTTTATTGCAACTGCAGGTTCAACAAGTTTGCTATTAACAAACATCAGAACTGAGAAACAATTCTCAATTTTGAGCTGGATTTGTTGAGGTGTATTTTGAACTTAGTGGAAGGGAAGGAAAAGCTTAAGGAACTGAGAAAAGCATCTTCCTTGTCCCACTGTGTTCTTTACAACTGGTGCCCAAACAGTTGTCTGTATGCTTTATATCAAGAAGCATTTACTCCCGAGATTACTTTTAATATATTAATCATATTTTCACAGTGATTAGTTTTAAAAAATGTAATGAAAGAATAAAATAGATCAGCTATTCCTTGAAAAAAACAAAAAACAAAAAACTGCTAAAACAAGACATACCTGTAGATTTCTTTCTCATTGCTCCTCACTTCTTTCTCCTTACATGTATATGAAATAGTTCTTGTATTCTGACAGTGTATTGAAATTGTAAGCTGTGGAAAACTCAAGATGTTTGAACAAGAGGTCAGATATATTTGTACTTTAATGTACTTAGGTTTGATATTTGAAAAATAAAGCAGAGTGGAAAACAAGTTGTGTTGTGGCAATGAACGATTTCTATTGTGAATAACAGGGAAATTCAGAAAACTACAGGTTTAGAGAACATGACTCATCATAGAAATACTGGGAGAATGAAGAGGCAAAAATGTCTTGCAATGTGGTGGTTATTTTGTTTATGATATTATTTTTCCTCACCCCCCCCCCCCCCCACCCCCCCTTCTTTTTTTCATAAAGTGATCGAGTAGATGCAAATAAAAGAAGAGCAGGTACTTACTTAGATACCTACTAACAGTGCCTGCCAATGCAATAATAAATTGAATATTTATTGTTAGGCATAACAAGCATCTCGGTTCAAAATACAGGCATACTAGGAGCTTGACCTTTTTTTCTTATTTAAAAGAAAACACTAGCATTCATTTCAAATATAGAAACTGTATTATTGTGACAAATGCTGGCTTGTCATCCCTCTGGGGAAGATGGGTGGAAGCCGAGAGAGGTGTTGTGACCCAGTCATGACTGGTTTGGAATATACTAGTGAACGGTGGCCTTCGTATCGGACAAATGTCACTGCTCGTCAGATAACCATTTGTTCTTGTGAACTTACTTTTGTTATAATAGCCAGTATAACAATATGTCAAGAAAAATTATTGAGATTTTGACATTTGATGTCTCAATTGCATGGAAGACTTCATTCATTTTATTTTTCTTCCTTCACCCTGTTGATACCAGGCATTTTCTTTTTGTCTGACAAGTCAGGTAGCATAGTTTGGATGCTAGAGAGTTATTCTTCTCTTTTTCTTTGCATAGTTTGTTTCAAATAAATCAGTACTCTGGTATTTTTTGTAGTATCTGTTTGTTTCAAGACTGTAAGAAGTGGAGAGAGCGTCCTTTACTTTCAGAACACACATGTTGTATAAGCATTAAAAAGATGCTCATTTGATAACTGTTATTCTTTCTTCTGGATGTAGAGTGAGGGACTGTTATGGCTAGGGGTATGGTCCCAGCTGTGGCAGTAGGAATTGTGGATCTATTTCGCTTCTGTACCTCACACAGGTTACTTCGGTGATTTTTGTTTATTATTTTTGAAGCTCGGTTGTGGGTGCTAAGTCCTACAGCAGACTTGTATCCTTGTTAAACTACTATATTCATATATAACATTGATACGAACCCGTAAAGTATGTATTGCTTCCAAGTTATTTCTTCTTCTGGTCATGTTATAAACTTCTGTTCATCTTGTTTGTTTTCTGTTCTGAAAACAAGTAGTCTTGGCTTACTTTTTTATATATCAGGAAGTATATTCTTCTGTTAGCTTAAAGAGTTGACTTACATGGGATTCTTTTGCCTTCTTTTGGATTACCAGTGAGTAGCATTCTGTGGTATGTGCAATGCAAGTGGCAAAGATGGCATATGGTTCTGTATAGCGATCACGCACAGTAATAACATGTAATAGCAGCATGCCTTCCCATGCATGGCCTACCGTTCTTATTGACATGATAGCTTTCTTCACTATCTTCCAAGTGATATGTTGAAGCTGTGTTTGAGTTTTAAGAGCATTTAATTTGTGAGGAGGGTACTACAACACGTGCTCTGAATTGTTCTAGGGAGACCTCATAGCAGCCTTCCGGTACCTCAGGGAGGCCTACAGGAAGCTGCGGAGGGACTCAGGGAGCGCAGCGACAGCACAAGGGGAATGGCTTTACGATAAGAAGGTAGGTTTAGTTGAGGTATAAGGAAGAAATTCTTTCCTGTGAGGGCGGTGAGGCTCTGGAACAGGTTGCCCAGAGAAGCTGTGGATGCCTGTAGTGGGTTTACGTGGCAAGGTTTTGGTAGCAGGGGGCCATAAGGGTGGTTTCTGTGAGAAAGATCTAGAAGCTGCCCCATGTTTGGGAAGGGCCCCATTGTTTTCCAGAGCCGAGCCAATAAGCGATGTTGTTTTGCGCCTCTGTGAGAGCATATTTAAGACAGGGAAAAAAACGCTGCGCCACACAGCAGCCGGGAGAGTCAAGGGAGTGAGAAACAGCCTTGCAGGTGCCAAGGTCAGTGCAGAAGGAGGGGGAGAGGTGCTCCAGGCGCCGGAGCAGAAGTCCCCTGCGGCCTGTGGTGAGGCCCATGGTGAAGCAGGATGTCCCCCTGCAGCCCATGGAGTACCACGGTGGAGCAGGGTTCCACGCTGCAGCCCGTGGAGAGGAGACCACACAGGAGCAGGTGACCGGCAGGAGCTGCTGCCTGTGGGGGAGCCAGGTTGGAGCAGTTTTCTCCTGAGGAATGGACCCCGTGGTACGGACCCATATCTGGAGCAGTTCTGGAAGAGCTGCTGCCTGTGGGAAGCCCACGCTGGATCAGTCCATCAAGGACTGCATCCCGTGGGTGGGACCCCACAGCACAGGGGACGAGAGTGACCAAGAAGGAGCGGCAGAGAAGAAGCGCTGTAGACTGACCCTAACCCCCATTCCCCCATTCCCCTGCGCCGCTCCGGGGGAGGAGGTGGAAGAGGGTGGATGGGGGGGGAAGGTGCTTCTATCTTCTTATGCTGAGTCTGTTTTACCCGTTACAATAATTATTGCGTGATTTTTTCGTCCTTATCTCAACCCTTGAGCCCTTTTCACATATTTTCTCCCCATTCCTCTTTGAGGACGGGGAGTGAGAGAGCGGCTGTGGTGGAGCTCGGCTGCCCACTCGAGCGGAACCACGACAATGCCCCATCCCTGGAAGTGTTCAAGGCCAGGTTGGATGGGGCTTTGAGCAACCTGGTCTGATGAGAGGTGTCCCTGCCCATGGAGGTTGGAACCAAGTGGTCTTTAAGGTCCCTCCCAACCCAAAGCGTTCTAAGTTTGAAATGTTCTGCTAAGTACCTTATCCAGCTCTATCTGAATGGCTGCCACTTAAGGAAAAATTACTTCAGATAACAGTGAAAAGTGCCAACAATATGATATAAGAATACCAGAGAGAAGTAAATGTACAATTGTCCCTTCTGTGAGTATGTTGGTCTTCAGAGAAAGTGCAGAACAGCGCTGGAGGAAAAAACCTGCATTTTCCCAGGAAGGTGGATTTGAGATTGGAATTTTATTATCGGTGATCTTGGCGTTAAGATGTTCAAGTAATAACACTTGCTGATGGCAGAGAGGACGGTCCTTGTCATTAGGTGGCAGAGATGTTTTTTAGATTAAAATAAGTGGATAAACAGGGCTGGAGGGTTAAAGAAAAAATTATGCAGTGCAAGATCATTCTTTTGGGAATAACGGGCTTTCAGTTTTTAGAAGAAACTCATCTGTTGGAAACAGTAATGGAGAAGGCCCTATGTGTACCAGTTAATTGTAGCTTTTTCCTGTGGTATCTACACGTCAAGTGACAAGGTGAGAGTTTGGCCTGAAAGGCAAATGACTGGTGTGCCATGTCGGTGAAAAAGAGAGATTAACAATGAAGAGCTCATACCTGGGATAGAAGACTTATTGACATAGTACTTCCTGTACGATATTTCAACTCATCTTGGATATTTTGTACCATTTGTCCAAATCCCTTTGAGATCATTTCAGTGTTGGAAGAAAAAGAAAAACAAAACAAAACATTTTTTGAAAGATCAGCATCAACATGAACTGCCTGAAAGAATTAAAGTTAGTAGCAGTAAATACAAATTATACATCTAAAGGAGCAGATGACTTTTAGAACATTACAAAGCTCTTTCCCTTAAAAAAAAACATAAAACAGACTAAAAGTTACAAGCTTTCTCACTAGTTCCAGTATTTTACATATTCTTAAGGGAACTCTCATGTAGTTTCAATTTATGAATGTCATGTTTGAGTTTAGATTTCCTAATATTTTTCCAGTCTCATTTTGTTGCACAGTAAAAGAAAAGTAGTTGGAAAGGCTATCAGATGTAATGGAGTACATTTTATTAGAATCGGCACATAATCAGAAGCACAATTGCAGATTACATCAGTCATAGGAAAATGAAGTGCTTAAAAGATATTTATTAGGAGATAGCTTGTCAGTGAAAAGTTTTTGTATGGAGAATAAGGAAGATGAACTTCTTGTATTTATGTAGCTATCCAAGAGCGAGCTAGCTAGTTGTAAAATGAGGGCTATAAAGTTTTTGTTTGTTGTTATGTGTGTGTCATGAAGGAGCCGAATGGTTTCTAAAATGTACAGTCACAAACTGATTATAAAATTCCCAAGGGGAACTCTGATGGGGCTATCATAACTTAACAATGGAATGGTGAGTCACTGCTGGAGGAATTCATGTAATAATCTTTTCTGGTATTTATAGGACCATGAGGATAAAATGTCATTTAATTTTATTTGATTAAAAACTACTAGGTGAGAAAGGAGAAGAAAAAAATGAAGCATTTTTCTTCTGTCTCAGGCATGAAAGATGACTGGAATATATTTAAAAAAATAATTATCAAGCAATATACTATAGTGATTAAAATCTGATCAATGCTTCAAAATATTTGTGTTACTAGTAAAATTAATTTATTTGATTATTTAATGTGATTTATTTGTAGTTTTAGTTTCTAGATGCAAAATGTTGCTTTTGAGTGGAACAACTAGACTGAGGCATCTTCGTGAATTCTAGCTTGCCAGTGTAGACATATATATGTCACCGTTCAAAGATTATCCATAGAAGGTTTTTATTTACCTTGAAAAGTTATGCCAAGCTGTACTTAATTTAGCCTTACCTAGGTTTGCTGGGATGCCAAAAATTCTTGAGCCTATTCTATTAATGCTGGTGATGCAGAGTTTTATCTAACATTGTGTATTCAGTCCTGCACTCACTTCACTTGATTCAGAGCTGTTTCCTTTTTTATGTCCTGATCTCAGTTTAAAGATTGTTACTGTTTTCAGCTGTTGCCTCTAAAAGGTTTGTGTTTTGTCTCCCTTTGCTTCCCCCGTCTCTTTTTTTCTTCCTTTTTCTTTGGTTTTGGTTTTGTTTCCATTATTTATTTATTTATTTATTTATTTTCAAGAAAGGGCAGTATAATTTGAGCATGTGTTCATTCGCAGTGAATGCTTGCACGAATTCTTAACTAAAGCTTTCAGATGCTGTCACAATATTGAGAGCTTGTCACTGTGTCATTGTACAACAGTCCATATCCTCTCTTTTCTTCTCCTTTGCACTGCCAATATTCATTTTCTGTTTCTGTATAAGACCTTCTGTATGGTTCATTAATATTCAGCATGTGTAAGGGGTTTACTGAGCTTAAAGTTAATCAAATTAAAATTAGGGAAAGCAGAGGCAGATATTGCTGAGGAAAGGTGAGATTGTTAAGCAAAATAATAAAGATAAGTATTCTTAATTGACACAAGATCCACACAATCTTCAAAAATTCCTTTGGGAGAATAATTAAGTTATCTCAATATATAGTTGCCAAAAAAGTCCCTAACTCCAACTTGTCATGCTTTCTGCTATTCAGACTTGATAAAATAATGGACCTTGACACATTCCAGTGAAAGAAAAGACACAAAGGATCAAACTGATATAATACTTTCTAGGGTTCACCTAAGAACAGTTTGATATTTGGAAAAAGAACAGATGTGCAAACAACAAGCAAACTGGTAAGCCCATCAGTGAAAAGACTATGAAAGAGTATGTTTTCAAACTTCACCTTACTTGTGACTTTGAGTGGAATAAAATTGTTGTTTCAATTTTTTTATTTTTATTTTATTTTTTTTAAAGAAGACATAAACATCTACTTGCTTTTATCACTTCCTATGCCTTCCTTGACAGCACTATAATTCCCTTTTAGGAAGGCAATGCTGAGGTTTTCACAGACTCGTGTGGTGAACTTCTAGCTTATGATTTCAAATAAGAGTATTTCTTTTTCTTCTTCTTCTTTTTCTTCTTTTCTTCTTTTTTTTTTCTTAACAAAAAGCAAACAAGAAACAACAATAACAACAACAACAACAAAAAAACACACTCAATTGAGATGATGTTATTCATGTTGTTTAAACTTATATTTTCCAAGAGGAATTATGATGCAAATTAGGTTGTTTTTGAGTTTTCACCTTGCAGGATTTTCTTTGATATTTCTTTGAATTCATGTTATTTGTTTGCAATTCCCTAAGCTAAATGCAGAGTTAACAACGATACTTCTATATTAATAATTTCCATTTAAAAGGGGTAATAATATTTTGTTAATTAGCTCAATATCCTACTCAATATCCAGTACTGGACTTTACCAAGATCTTACAAGTAACAGTACAGTGCAAAAAACAAAACAAAACAAACAAAAAAAAAACATTTCTCTTCCCCTGTAAGAGAAAGAAGAGTTCCCTGAAGCTGATCAATAATGATAAATGATGTTTTTGATAGCTTGGAGTTAATGTATGCAAATATTTTCAAAATCTAGCTGAACTCTTGTATGTAGTTATGTATTTAAAAAACAAACAAACAAACAACAAAAAAAAAAAACTGCATTTTTCTGTCTGTTTCAGTTTTGTGAATGCTTAAATATATTGTGGAGACAGTAGGGGCATTACGTTGTTGGCACTGGGTGTTTTGCTCAAAAGGCATGCTACTCTTGCTCTTGCTTCACCGCTTGGTGATAGAATGGCTCGGGTTGGAAGGGACCCTAAACATCATCCAGTCCCACTCCCCCATAGGCAGGGACGCCACCCACTGGATCAGGTTGGTCAGGGCCTCATCTAATCTGGTCTTGAACACCAGGGACAGGGCATCCACAACCTCTCCGGGCAGCCAGATGTAGTCATAGCACATATTTGCACAAGAAAAATTTGTCACATACCACTGGGATTTTTTTTTTTTTGCATGCAAAGACTTTGTAAACTGTGCAAAGGCAGCAGTAATCCTTAGTCACAGCTGATCAGAGAGAGAATTGGGGTCAGACTATTCCTGCACTGGGTGCCAGAGTAACAACTTCAAGAAGTTGTTTTTGACAACTTCTTTGATTGCCTCTGGAAAGGAGTGGACTTTGTTAACATTTCTGCATACCATGGTGCTTGCCTTTGGAAGAATAGTTTCGGTGTAATGCAAAGTCAGTGTTGATTTCCACAGCCTGCACCTGAAATTACTGGGGGTTGCATGTACATATTATGTTGAAGGGTTTTTTGACTTTTTGTCTGTGTGTTTTTAGTGCTTTAATAGATATATTTTTTAACCTGTTACTCTTATTTCTAATGGAGCAACATTTAAAGACAGATATTGAAATTCTTATGGCAATAAATTTAGGGATTAAATGATGTGTTTGAGTAACAGAACTGTCTTATACATACTGCTCACAGAAAAAAAAAAATTATATTCTGTGTCAATTCTTTGGTTTTTCGTATGAATGATGCAATTTAATATTGGTCATTAGTTTCACACACACACACAAATATATATGTATAGATATATATATATATACAATTTCATGAATAGTCAATTTTATTGTTATGGGATTTCCATAAAAAGATCAAGGGATTTCCTTAAACGAAGCTTTTCTGTATGTTTTCTAAAAACTGTTTCTGGAAAAGCGTTTGTGCTTTTCCTCATTCTGGTCTTCATTGCCTTTGAATTTCCCTTTGTATCCAAAGGGACTTTGTGGTTGAATCTTGTTATGAAAGGATGCAAAATTTCCCTTAAAGGCTTTGGAGTGTGTAATTTTTGTAAATAAGTTTAGTTAACATGAATTCTATGTAATTTAATATGATTTTGTTTGACAAGTAGTTTTAAAAACTGTTTCATATTCAAAAATAATTTGAGGTGAAAAAAATCCATAATTCATATTGGAGGATATGGAGAATCTATTCTAGTTTAGTTTAGTTCCATGGAGTCGGATTTCTGCCCCTTTCAGCAGAGGTCAGTTAAATCAACTGAGAGGAGACAGTTATGGGAATTCAGAGATGGAAAAGCCAGGGAAGATGTTTTTATTCTCATTTTTACTTGGGTTAAAATACACTGTTACAAAACGATAAAAATCTTTTTCTTTTCTGAACTCCAGTATGTTTTCCCTAGACTATAGAATTATAGATACTTTCCTAGTAATTTAGAAAGGAAATAAATACATCTGAAGTGGAAGTGCAGTCATACAACCTCTGAATTGCTAAGTGAAGAGCCAGCAATTTCTGTCAACAAAATCGTTCTTGACTTCTAAGTAGTTAAGTAGCAGTGTTGTCAGCCTAAAGGAGTAAAGCATATGGGGCAGCTGCTAAAAAGAGTACTGCTGTTTTACAGATCAAAAAAACTTAAAACACCATTGAATTCTAGTTTGCTTTCTTGTATTTCTCACTTCAGCAGGGTCCGATAGCCCAGCCCACCTTGCTACAGGATGGCTGCAAAAGCGTCCTGGTCAGCCTAGTGGTCAAATGTACTCTGACTTCAGGAACCTCTCTGGAGTGAGTCTACTGAAACTGTAGGGCAGTCTCCCTTCCTTGCAAATGATTTTGTCCAGATGTCCTCTTCCGTGAGTGTGGCTGAGAGTCAGCCAGTTCTTTGAAGTCATCTTATCTCTGTGTGAGATTTGATGACAGCATCATCCTTCTCAAATATGAGACCAAGTCTCTTGTTGCTGGTTTTCATCAAATTTTGATGGTGGGAATACGAAATTTGTATTTCTCTCTGGGAACTTGGGGCTCTGTGTACCTGTGCATCATTTTGTTTGAGCGCAGTCAAAGTTAAAAAAAAAAAAAAAAAAAAAAAAAAAGACTGTGGTATATGATAGCTATTCCTCAGAAGCACAGTAATGGACATTGTTTATCAAAAGGTGTAACTTAAGCCCTCAGAGTATTTCACATCTGACAACTGAAATGTGGTAAGCATTCCTGTCCTACTCTGTGTTTAGTTAACGCATGTCATGATGGTAGTCAAGTTAAAGCAGGTTGGGGCTTCAGTGTATTTTGGTAACCTAAATACATAGCCCTGTCGTTGCACAGTGAACCTGAAATCAGTGATACTGCCTTCAAAACTTACATTTTCTGCACTGGTCAGGTCAGTCCCAGTCAGTATATATGTGTGCCTGTGCTGCCATCACACTTTAATCTGTGGTATAAAACTATGGCAGTGTAATTTTTTTTATCGATACACAAATCTGTAAGTCCTCTTTTCAGATAGACTTACAAAGCAGATGGTGCTGATTGCTTCCTATAGCCCCATGTCTTACCTAGCTTTATATGCTTCAGTACAAGCAAGTTCAATGAAGCATTGAAATAAATAGCTGGACAGAAGGACTGGAAATAAGTGCAAAGAATATGAAGTTGTAGTTGGTTGTACCAAATTATTGTTCTTCTGTTATAGTTGGAGAGGGGGGTCCCAACCAACCAGAAAGGTTATTTTGAAATGATTTCATATTTTGAGCAGAATTGCAGGTATTTCCAAAAAGACATTTTGGGACTATTGAAAGGTATATTTTCCTCGAGCATATGAGAAAGATGAACAAAAGAAGCTTTAAATCATCAGTTTATTATGGTTCTATTCTAAGGTAATGGTGTTGTCTTTTGTGTTCCACAGTGTTTCCTTGATATGACATTTGGAGCCGGAGGTCATACAACAGCTCTTCTTGAGAAAGCCAGCGACATTACCGTGTATGCACTAGACAGGGACCCCACAGCTTATAAAATAGCTCAGCAGCTTTCAGAATCTTACCCGTAAGTTGTCTTTCCTGCCTTAAATATGGTTGAGATAACCTTGACACTTACCGTGTTGTCATATTATGTATACAATATAATATTCTTACAGTTTTAATAGGTAGTTTGTAACCCCTTATTGTAGCATAACATTATGTCTGTGTGGTCCAGTTGGATTTATTTATAATGTTTATATACAAGTCTTTGTGAGTTTTTTGGAGTTAAATGCATATTTTGTACTCTGTTAATTTTAAGTGTGGTTCTAGTAGCTCATTTTAAATATAAAATTTATATTTTAAAAGGAATTCATATGCTCTGCTTCCTTTGAGATTATTCTGATGGCAAAATTGTGCAAAAACATATTTCATGATTTTGCTAATAAATATACAACAGAGGAGGGAATAATATACTTTACAATTAATTACTGTTGTAATTTCTATATAGATCACTATGAATATTATTTTTTTTAAATGACATTTCATTTTTAGGCCTGCTGAATATTGTGTCAATTGTACTACTGACTTCAAAGCTACTAACCAATTTACTACGCTACCGTTTCTGTATAAAGACCTTAGTTCACACTTCAATTTTCTTGTTAAATAGTGCTTAATTTGCTAAAGGAACATTGACTAAATTCCAATTTTTAGTTCTAGTTATACAAAGGTCTTGTTTCGTTATTTTGTTCAAGAAACAACCCAGTCAGAGCATGCACTTATGCACAAGTATGCTACATGTAGAGATGAATATACTTTTCAGGAAGTTCTGTTGTTTAAATTTCACCAAGAAATAGAAATATGTATATACTACATAATATAGAATAATTAATACTTTGGTTTAGGGAGAGTACTAATGGGACTATTTATATCAAAAGAGATTTTTCATAAGGAGAGGGAAATCTTTCCAACAAGGTGAAAAGCGAAAGACATGGATAAAGAAACACATGGTTAGTCATGTTTCCTGGCATGAAAAGGAGTTCAAAGGCAGCAATACTATGTAAGCAATGTAGAAGGGATTTTTTACTTTCTCTTAAGAATGGTTTAACTGTGCATTCCTTTCTTCATGTGCCATTGTCAGATGCCCAGTGGGAGAAGTTGAAGCATGTGACAAGAAAGCATAGATAGTAAGACCACATATATATTTCTCCAAATTCACAATTCTTTGTGGGCTGAAGTGACATATAGCTTTTACTTATATATTTGTGGGATTACTCTTCCAACTGTAATTTCTCCATTACAGGAGGATGCTGTTTTTGACAGATTTGTGTGGAGATTATAGGCAAGGAAAAGTCCTTTTTTTTTTTTTAAAAAAAAAAAAAAAATAAGCCAGCAAATAGATTCTACTGGATGCTATTGAAATTGTAACATCTTCTCTAATAAGCCTCCTTTTTCATTTTGTCACAGAAAAATAAAAGTAAGAATCCAGATTAAAGCTAATACTGTATGTAAAAATTTTCAGAAACATCCACACAACATAATACAATATTGAACAGTCCCCTGTCTCTAAATATATGTATTTTTAAAGTGTCCTATGCGAACCTGATGTGAAGGAAGTGTATTTTCCAGATAGATGAAGAGATTTTTCACATGTTGGATGTTTTTCTGCCAATGTCTGGCATCATTAATTCTCTACCTGCAAAATGAACTTTACTTGTTATGTTATTACATTTGATATAACTTACTATGGTATAAACAAAGTAGTACTTTAATTTCCTGCTTTTATTCGTACACTCATGTTAAACATACTCAGTCATATAAATGTTATCTACTTTTAGAGATGCAAGTTATCCTTAAAAGGCAGTGGATTCTTAAATGAGTGTTAAATTGAATTTGATAGAAAAAAAAAATAATGACTGAAAGATGAATCCATGCTACTTGAATGTGTCTTGTAAGATACAGAGCTGTATTCTTGTTTTCCATCATCTTACATCTTTCCCATTGGAAAGAACAGGTGGGTTGATTTTCAAAAGGTGAATATATCTTTCTTACGATAGCTAATGTTGAAAGTTAAATTAGCCATCTTAAGATAAAGAATGTTCCTATCTGAAATATGTTCTAATTATTAATTTGCTTTCCCTGAGATGTCAGTTACATAAAAAATTAAAAGAGGGCAGGAGCGGGAATGAGTATACTAGTGACAAATAAGAGTTTTAAGTTAGGGTCTGCTAACAAATCAATTGTAATTGTATTACAAGATTCAGAGCTTTTTTTTTTTTTTTATTGTGTATTTTCTGCACTATTTTAGAAATTGATAAAATTCTGATAAGAGGATTAATTCAAGTCTGTGTTGGCACCAAGGGTCAGGGAATTCATCCAAATGAAATCTTTATCTGGTCAGGTTTACTGTCAGTTGAGTTCTCTCATTTGGTTTACCAGGCAGACACAAAAATAGTTTTGCTATCATGAAGATGGTAATGGCTGCATGCAGCTGCAAGCTGAGAGAAAAGTAGGGCTGTCCCTTTTGTAAGAAGTACAGCCAAAGATATAACTGACTGAAGACCTGCAGCACAGAAGTATGAGCTTCTCCATTGTTTGTCTTATCTACGGTTGTTTTTAGTTTCTGTTTTGGGAGAGGTTATTTGACTTAGTCAAGTGCTTTACTTCCTTTGGAGCTGACAGCACAAGAGGGAAAAAAAAAAAAAAAAGGCTGTTATGCAACTGTAACCAGTAAAATCAGATCTCCAGTATGTCTGAAATTGTGAGTGCAGTGGGCAATTTGAGTTGTGCATCAGTTGAATTTTCTGCTGTCATTTTGTTACTACTTCAAATACAGTATCATATTTGTTTGATCTTTTGAGGATGTTAATAAATTCCAACATATCAACTGCATGATCTATCTTTGGTCTTGTAGCATTTACTATAGTCCATCCTACTTAAAGAAAAATAAAAACCTTTAATTATAAATATACAGAAATAATTGCTCTTGCTTACTCTGGTTAGGCAATATCGTGAATCTTAGTAAAATTATATAGTTTCAACTGTTACTCTCTTTGGGGCTTAATTTTTTAAAAATATCCTATGTCTTATGTCACTGAGTTACAAGATTATTAAAGCTCAAGTTGCAAGAAATATGCCCAGAGAAATGGCTGGAAAACATAATGATAGCTAAATTAGGAGATTTTTCTATGTTTGTAACTAATAAATGAAGTCCCCCTTGTACTTTGCTGAAAGCCAGTTGGAGTAATAAGTCACTGAATGAGAACACTGGAAAAATATATTTGATGTTTGTATTTTAAATGTCTCTTTGCTTCTTGGTAGTGATTTTGTCAGAACTAAAATCCAAAGAGGATAGTGTTCCCACTGCAATTCTGGCATTCATTTAGCTTCTCTGTTTATTATTTTTATTTTTTAAAGCATGTAGTGCTGCTTTAATAAGGAGAAAATAGGTCAGGGCCTGTTAGATATTCAGTGTGTGGGTGGGAATCCTTTGACGTGCTTTCTGGGGAAGCCTCTAACTTGGGAATTGCTGCTGAGAATCCAGGAGAACAAGATAAAATTCAGTCGGTAGCAATATATATTACAAGTAAACCCTTTCACACCCACTGAAAGGGAGAGGTTAGAGAGGTGGCTGAAATCTAGCAATTAACCAATATCATTGCAAGCTTTTAGGTATGAGAAACCTACGCAAAGCCTACACAGAAGAGACGATATGCTCTTTGTAATTCTCTGCACGGAATAAGCAATCGTGTCCCATAAGTAGGGATAAATCGTAAAATAAAATAAAAAAAAATCTTATATAATTAAACTGTAATATATTTTACTGTAGTTCTAAAGTAATTTTGAATTGGTGCTTGTGGATTTTGCTTTCAGGGTTACACTAAGTTTACAGATAAAGTGGGATAGCATCATCAACTGTATCTTTGTTCTGGGAAAAATAGAATTGATTTCATTAAGTTCTAGGGAAAATAAAACTTTCTTTAGTTGCAATAAACTTATTTAAGTGCTTGTGAATTGTAACTGAGTCTATAATACATTGTTTTTACAGTTATGTATTATTTTTATAGGTTACTATTTAACTTTGACTGTGGTACATCAGGGGAATACAATTAAGCGTGCAATCAAGGCATATTCACTATAACTATGCCTTAACTGTATATAAGCAAGAAAATGCTATCTATAGCTGTAATTTTTTCTAAAGATTTCTCTATGTATGTCAACATGTGGCTGCCTCTCAAACGCAGGCAATGGAGATAAATGAGTTGTCTGAAGTAGGAGATGGAGAAATGTCGTTGAGAGAGCTAAAAAGACCTTTAGATCCCATTGCATTCGAATAGTGCATTTTTGTCATTTAGCTTGTTCCCTAAGAGGTTGGTTTGGATAACACATACATTTCCTTGCAAAAGCACAAGGAATAAAAATTCCTTTTCTTGTTGCTGAAGCTCAAGCTGCCCAGGTTTCAGAACGACCTTTGCTTTCATACCAATGTTCTGATCCTTCAATACATTGAGTTCTTGGTTTAAGTTTGGGCCCAATTCAAAGTTACCCTGACATATAAAATCACTTGCAGCAGTCTCTTTTTAACAGTTCCTTCCCCTCCCCTCCTCCCCTTTTTATTCTTTGCAGTCTTTTAAAACTTGGCTTTTTAGGCCTTTCTTGTCAGGTTGAGTGTCAATCTTTTCTCATGTAGCATAATTACAGATACTTTACTACCAATATCACATCACTGCAGGTAAATCTTTTTTTGTGTGCACTTCTTAATTTTTCTTGCCTTGCAGACATGATGGTGCTTCAAATCATTTTATGGTCTGCAAGATCTTTACCAGGTTCAGACTGCAGTCTGATCTTTCGGATAGTTCATAAAGTCTTTGTTATGTAAGGGTAAGTACTGCTGTCGCAGATAAACTCCTTCTCAGTGGTCCCAGCAGAAAAGTAATGCTATGCATCTCAAACCCTGTATCCAGAACTGGCCAATGGCACTGGGTTGTACTGTGGCAAAAATAAAACCAAACTGGCAGAAGAAGCCAGCTGAGCCAGAATAGTGGAATCCCACTTCTTAAGAGAAGTGCCAGTTTTCCTGTAAATATTCCCTAAAATCAAGCAAAGGAGGAAAACAGGTTGGCTGATGTTAAGGGAAATTTCTTGTAGTGAAGGGAATTCTTTCTTTTTCTCCCATTGAAGCAACTTGTTAGTTAACGTATCTGAGTCTGTTCCTTGTAAGCTAAACAATGACAGTATCTCTTATTTTTTGGGTACACAATACAAAGTAGTAAATAATACAAAAAAGAAAAGTGGGGAACTCTTTTCCTGGCAGCTTTGGTATACAGGTATTTGGTGTGTGTGTGTGTGTGTGTGTGTGTGTGTGTGTGTATATATATATATATATATATATAATATAGGTATTTGATGTGTATATATATATGTATATATATACATATACACAGGTGTATATATATGTATACCAAATATGTATAATATATATGTATCTATATATACAGGTATTTGGTGTATATATAGATACATATATATATAAAATTGGGTACATTTTGGATTTTTTTTACAACCATTTCCCTAAGAAACACATAGTACAATGTTCAATGTTTATTTTAAATGTTCATCACAATGTGTGTTTCTCTTTTGTATGCTCAGCATCAAGTTCTTATGTAATTGAAGGTGTTAACTAGCTATACTAGACAGTACTGGATTGTTTTCTTAATTTACTTACCATTCCTGTGGTAATACTCTGAATTGTTATTGCAGTCATACTCACAGTGAACAGTAATACTTCTCAGCCAAGGAATTGTGAAATACAAGTTTATTGTTTTCATTAGGGATCTTAGATCAGGGAGCTGAGATGGAGTGACTAACATGCTGCGCAATGATAAGACTGGTTCGTTAATATTTTGTTGGTTATTTCCTGGCTAAATCAAGAGATAATGGAACAAATGCTGATGCTTCTTCACCAAAACCATATTCTTAATTAGTCTCTTAGCAGAATAATTTGTTTGCTGTGAATATAAATAGTTTATAAAACTTCTAAAAATTTGTATCTGAAATTTTATATTAAAAACAATATGCATGCATGAAAAAAAAAATACACTGAGTAACTTAAGGTGCTGGCATGCTCATACCACTGCCCTCAGTTACCATCAACTCTTCTTCAATGTTAATTGAGACAACAGCAAGAAAATAGGAAATCCAAATTATCGGGTAAAAACATATAGCAGAAAACATGAGCATTACAATACAAAAGTATGGTAGAGTATATTTACTTCTGGGAAAAACAAAAAACAGGAAACGGAAACGAGAAAGGAAACGGAAACGGAGGAACGGAAAGCCCAAGGGAAAGCAAGTTCATGAGTTTTCTGACGTAAGGAAAAATTGTTTCTAGATTAAGTGAAGTGAGGAAACTTTAGATAGTTTTCCTTCTGAAACATGTCCTTGTCCAGCAGGTTGTAGTAAGCATACTTTTGCTGTGGTGATGTTTTACTGCGGCTCTTTGGCCAGATTTAGCTTCCAGTGTGTTTTTCCTTTTCCTCAAAAGAGATAACGTTAATAGCTCATACACTGAAACTTACAGAGCAGTCATGTGCATGGAAGTGTGAGTTGCCACTGCATCATTTGGGGAATACCAGAATGGGGTGCTAAACTAATTTTTTTTTTTTATTTTTTTTGCTGTGTGCCAGTATTGTCCATGTAGGTCAGTAACAGAACTGGCAGTAGGAGGAGTTGTTAACTGTTTTCTGCATGGGAAGCCAGACAGCTCTTCCTTTAACTGTCAGCAAGAGCAGGACGTATTGACTGAAACAGGTAATGTGTGTGTTTGGAAGGCTGGAGCAGAGCTTTTTATGCTCAAGTTATAGGATGTTAAGGATAGATTAGGATAGATAGATAAGGATAGATTCCCATCTATACATAACAGAAATCTTTTAGCACTGTATCACACCGGATTTTTAATGCTGAATGACAGAAAATGCTCTCTATCTGCTGGAATTAAACACTATAAATTTTACCAAAAACACTTCAGAGCTCTATTTTTTTTTTTTCTGCCTCAGTTACAACCAAATACTGTCCTGACCTGACTCTTACTTAATTTGCAAGATCTGTCTCACATTGAGGTGGGATGGCTACGGGCCATTTCCAACATTAGTAGCTGAGTTTAAATTTCACATACTGGTTATATAAGCGAAGTCCTTATTTGCACTGTTGAAATCTTAAAAGGAATAAAGTGTCTTTTAAGAATGTGACTATGTCCAAGTGCTACCTTTATTTTTATGTAAAATGGCACTATTTTGAGGCCTGTAGTTATGTTGCTGTTTCCTCTGAAGCACAGATTTAGCAATAAAAACATTTGGAGAATCGTACAATCATAGAACAGCTTGGGTCCCTACCTGAAAGATCACCTAGTCCAAACCCCCTGCCATGAGCAGGGATGCCACCCACTAGACCAGGTTGCCCAGAGCCCCATCCAAGCTGGCCTTGAACATCTCCAGGACTGGGGCATCCACAGCTTCTCTGGTCAATGTGTTCCAGGGCCTCACCTCTGAGTGAAGAATTTCCTCCTTAACATCTAATTTAAAATCTCTTCTCTTTTAGTTTATAACCATTTATAACCATTACCCCTTGTCCAACCTGTCGGAGCAAAAAGTCACTCTCCATCTTTTTGTAAGCACCCTCTAAGTACTGAAAGGCTGCAATGAGGTCTCCTCAGGGACTTCTCCAGGCTGAACATCCCCAGCTCTTTCAGCATTTCTTCATAGGAGAGGTTGAGAATGACTCGAAAATGTTCATTCTATTTACTACATTCTATTAATCCATTTCATGCCCTATATGCTTATTTCTTTTAGCCTGGCAAAATTATCTGATGTTTGTATTAATTATTAATAAGATTTTCAATGTAATTTAATAAACTTGGGTTTTTGTCTTTGATCTTTAACATCTGATGTGCCAGTGCTAGACTTTGTGATTTCCAGTCAAATAAGTCAGGACACTCCTTTTATATCTTCTTAGTTTAGGACAAGTTGATGCCACTTTAATCTGAGTAATCTTGAGAGAAGCAGAATCGTATTAATTTAGTAGGAAAATGTTAGAAGAGATGTTGGCCAATTTGAAACTTTGAAAGAAAGTTTCTAAGCTTCAGGTTTAAAATGATGAACTCCTTTATTCTCATGTGTGTTTTTTTGTTGTTGTTGTTTTGTTTTGTTTGTTTGTTTTGTTTTCCCCTGATAGTATTTTTGAATCATTTTACATTTCAACATTAAGCAGAAATTAAAGTTTTGTGACTAGTTGATAATTATCAATTTGGATGGCAGTTTTGGTTCAGTCAATTTTTTGCACAATGTCAAAATCATTCCCATTGTAAGGGGTTTTAGGAGGTCATCTAGTTCTGCCTCCTGCTTCAGGCAGAGTCAATAGAAAGAATTTTTAGATTGCAGATTGTAATCTGATATGAGTGGGTGGTCTTGAATATTTCTGAAGCACAATAGGATTCTGAAATACAATTACTTTCTGATTTTATTGTTCTATGATGTTATAATAGTAAACGAAAAATTTGTATGCCAACAAAGTAGTGGGCAGTAGTGAGTATTCAAAGGTAGGTCATGATGTCACATCCCATAAAATACTGTTTTATGTTGTTTCACAGAATTTAAAATAATTTTTGTGTTCACAGAATTTAAATTAAAATTGAGAAATGCATCATCTTGTCATCTCCCTCAAAGTTCTTGATGGTGGATCCTCATCCAAAATGTATTGGAAACGATTCTGTTTTGGTGATTCATTCCTGCTTCCCTTTATCGGTTTTCATACTCTGTGCTCTAGGTATTGCTAGGTCGGGGCAGTCAATATGATCACTTGCAGATGAATCTGAATCATGTTAGACATTTTTAGACAGCACAAGTATAGGCCAAGCAGCCTATGCTTCTGGCCAGAGGAACAACAGTTTCTGGACCACAGATAGTGATCAAGAAACCAAGAGACATTCTGCTGAATGTAAATTTTCTTCCATCACAGTTTTTCATCAGTGTTTCTAGGAATACTATTAAATGCTAAGTGTTCTTATAGAGGGAAAGGGTCTTTATTTCTTAGGTTAAGAGGGATAAGAAGCTTTTGAAAAAACAAAACAAAACTAAGCACATGTATATATGTATTGGTTAAGGATACAGAGCTGGATATAAGTAAATTGTATTTCTTTGCAGTACAAAATATGCATATATTTATTTTTTATGGACATATCTATCTGCTAGCTCAACTTCATATAAAGTACAATGCCAGTTGTTACTTTAACCAGCAACAGTTTCAGACGTACATTATATTGTTCTTCTTAATTCATTTATATCAGTGTGATATGAAAGTGTTCAGAACATCTTTAAAGTTTAATGTTACAGCTCTTATGCATAGAGTGTTTCTGAGGACAGTTCTGTGCAGCTGTATTTGGGTTGTAATTTTTTTCTGAAAGGAACAAATGTATATGTATTTTAACTAAATCATTATGATGCTGAAATAATTTTTGAGTTTACATGATCTATGAAGTAGACATGGACTTTTCCTTTCAGCCAGTTTTCCGTCTTCTTGGTTTTGATGAGAAAGTTTCTGATAGATGTTTAGATGACTTAGGGTACCTTTCTATTATTTTTTGTAATGAGTGCATTACTAACATACATGTAAAACATTTTCTGTTTGCTGAACTTAAATTCTCATTTCAACATTTTGAACTGTGTGTCAAAGCAAATACATTTAGAAATACCTTTTATAAACATTTAAAGCATTTTAGCTGAACAGTTCTGTATCAGGCATGTTTTCTTTAGAGTAACAAGCCAGTTTGGTGTTTATTAAAATAGTTTCTCACAAAGGAAACTGATAGTATGAGTATTCCATTAATTTTTAATTAACTAACTATTTTGTTCTTTATAACAGCAAACTCCAGATTCTCTCTATTTTTTAATGAGTGATAGGAAGGGAAGAAAACATAGATACTGATCTGAAGTTTTGTGCACCTGGTAATTAGTTGTCTACAGATCTTTTTATCCTATTGAGACGATGGTATCTTCAGATTTATCAGCAGCAGTATTTTAGCTTGTTAATTGTCAAGAGCTGTATAATTATCTTGGTTTTCTTGATATTTACAATAGGAAGCCTTGAGGCACTTCTACAAAACTAGAGGACACAAACTGTATTGACATACTTCTTTTTGTATCGGATGGCAAAACAACAAGATATATTTTATTGGTAGATAGATTATAATTTTTGAGAGCAGAAGATTCCAGCACTTTCTTATAAAGCTGGAGATGATATGCATGTATGGACAAAAAGATTCTTGTTAGTAATCAGTCTTGTCTTTCTCTTGATACTTAAGCTAAGCATGTCATTTATTAAGTAATGACAGCAACAACAACAGAACTGATAGTCTGGAATTCATGATTTTTTCTTCTAATTTAATAAAGAAAAAGGAAAATGGGTAACTAAGTGAAAATATCTGCTGACACATTTCTGTGTCAGTATTGAGGTCTACAGTTAACCAAGTATGAAATACATGTGGAGAAATTATTTGTACTTGGGATTATTTTTCTGTTTGAGTCATTGTACTTTAAATACTATTATTCTTACCTTAGATTAGGATCATGCATATAAGTGACATAGACCATTAAAACAAATTACTTTTGAGATTGACTACGTACTTCTACTCTTTTCTTGTCATAATAATAAACATAATTTGCATTTTAATTTGATTTTGGCCTTTGTGACTCAGCTGTTCCAAGTGTTGAACAGAATATTCAAAGGCCTGAAAGTAAAATCAGACGTTTAATTGTTGGCTTTGTTTTTGGTTGCCTGAAAAATACAGCAACTTTGCTTGATCAAGCAGTAAAGAATTAGATAGGGAGATTTCAGAATTTCTGTTAAAAATCTTGGTGAAGAAAACGTAAGACGCAGGTTACCTGTGGCCTTGTGACCACCAAATGGTGCAGATGTTTGAGACCAACACTGACTGTTAAATGGCTTTAATTCTTGATGCACACAGATTTTTAAGAACTATTATAAATGTCATGTCTTGACAGCAGAAGCTATCTATAATATCAGTATTGTTTACAGTATTTCATTGATTTTTCTCAGAAAGTTCTGAATCTTAATTTTTTAAAATTTGAGTCAGAAAACAGAACCAAATTCTTTCTGATAATGACAATCCTGTTAGTCATTAATCTTCAAGGTAGACAGTGCCTACCTCCTATTACCTACGCTTGGCTTGAAGCAGGCTGGTGAAGGAAAGAGGAGAAGAAGCATTCCATTTCCCAAAACGATTATGTATCTATCTATATTTTTTTTAATCTATGAGAAAGCTTTATTTTATTTTATTTTATTTTATTTTATTTTATTTTATTTTATTTTATTTTATTTTATTTTATTTTATTTTATTTTATTTTATTTTATTTTATTTTATTTTATTTTATTTTATTTTATTTTAATAATTCCAGTGGTTACATGGAGATCTGAAAACCTGTACCTATGCTCCTCATAAGAAACTAGAAACCTATTTCCTGTGAAATGGAGGGAGCAGTCATTAAAAATCTTTTCTGTTTTTTTTTTTTTTTTTTTTTTTTTTTCTGTCCTTTTACCAGGGAAAGCCTAATCCATTTCTCCATTGTCTATTCCCACCCTTTCCTAAGATTTGCTGCATGTTACCATATTTTCTGCTTGTTTGAGGTGGTAACTCATCAACCTTCAACTTATTCATGACTACAGGCTGTTCCTGATGAACAATAATATGCCATTAAAGTGAAGAGAAAAATTTAACTTATTTGACTGAGCATCAGAATGAGTTTTGACTCTTTGTGAATTATTGCAGTACACCTTAAGGTAGGGGAAGTAATGTTTGACCTTCCCAGTATGGAACAGAAGAGCATGCTTACATGCAGTTCAGCAGTCTGACACAAGAAGTGGATGTTAATGCTTGAGGAGCTCTGTATTAAAATGTGACCCTCTGGTCATTTGAATAATATTTAATCCAAAAACTAATTATGTACAAAATTGTGCTGTTGTGCTAGTACATTGGGGGGGGGGAGAGAGTAAGTGTCACAACAGAATTGAATGTGAAGTCTATTTTTCCAGCTAGCAAGTACAAAAAAAATGTGTGCTGTCACTTCGTCAAACTTTGCACTAGAAGAAAGCTTGTTTCAGTTAGAGAGAATAGGGGGAGTCATGGATAATGGCTCTGAGGATATAAAGAGCAACTTCTTATGACTACATTTAGATACCCCCTCAGCTTTTTCTTTTGTGTGCTAACAAACCTGATTCCCTTAGGTTCATCTCACATGGGTCATTACCTACCCATCTCAGTGGCTGTTGCTGGGCTCTGTCCCGTTTCATTCTTGTGCATTTAGGAGTCTAGTGCTCTACACTATATTCCAGATGTGGCTTCCACAAGTGTTGAGTAAAGAGAGGGAGATAATCACTTCGTCAGCCTGCCTTCACAATGCAGCCCAGTATGAAGTTAGTCTTTAATGTTGCCAGGATTCATTGCTTACCCATGTTTACATTATCGACCCGGGCCCTCGGTCCTCTTCTGAAGAGTTGCCACCTGAGCAGTCATTCCTCAAATCTGGAATGAGTGGTACCAGTGTATGGTGTCGTCCCATCCCAGGTCCAAGACTTCATATTTATCTTTGACCGGACTTCTGTCAGGCCATTGCTTTGGCATAGCTTTCCCTCTGATAGGAAGCTCCAGTGCAACCAGAGAAAAAGTTGCCAGACTTGGAGGTGCAAGTCACATGTTGATCTATTGTACCAGTAGCCTGATGCAATTTCTGATAGTTAAAACTGAAACATTTAAATTGCCTTTGATAAATCTGAGTTGTAGTTTATGTTTTTGTCTTTAAAAGCTATTGCTGAGGAGAAGCGGTGTGACCTGCATAACATATGAGTTACTAAAATGATCTATAAAGTGTAATTAAAGTCAACTGTGTCTTGACAACTTTGCTTTAACTCAACAGTAAGCATTATACTTGTTTTTGTTGGCATTAGACTCTGAAATTATTCTAGTTTTTAACAAATGTTGGCTGCATTGTGGTCTTAAATGATAGCAAATTCTCAAATGACTATGACAGATTTCAAGTGATTTTGAATGTCCTTATTTAAAAACAAAACAAAATCCCTGTCCTTTAAATATTAAACAACATTATTATAAGTTTTTTTTTTTTTTTTTTTTTTTTTTTTTTTTTTTTTCAAACAGCAAATTCTGAGATTTTTTAATTATTTTTTTCAGGATTCAGAGAAAAAAAATAGTGGTTCAAGGTTCAGTGCTATATTGGGAAGTGAAGTCCCTGTCTAAAGTAGCATGTGGTTTTGGATAGTTTGCTGTGTGAGTAAGAGAGGACTGGATATTCAAGTTTTACTTTATTTTAGAATTACGTGATTTAAAGAAAAAAGTCAAGTGGACCTTGGTTGCTTTAGGTCATACCCTTAGTAGATGATATTCAGGATGGAGGGGAAGGAAGTTATTAGACTAGTGCTTCTTTATCAGTTTTACATTTAACAAAATCTTTTATAAGATATTTTGTTTGTTCTTCCCTGTTGCAATGCTCATTTCAGTCACAATATGTTACAGATTTAACACATCTCTAAAGTGCTTCAGCCAAACTCTTTGAATATTTTAAGCTTGAACAACAATTTCAGTAGAGCTTTATATGAAAAAATGTGCACCCTTTAACTAGAACCAGAATGTTCTCAGTGTTTTGGCTTTCTGACGTCTTTCTATCCCATAATCAACTTTAAGAGGTACTGCAGGTGGCTTGAAGGTAGAGTGAGTTAACAATTAATAAGGATTTACACAGCTTTTTGCGTCACTTTTTATTTCCAAATCATTTGCTAACAAGTCACCTAAGGGCTTAAAATCGACCAGGACAATAAACAGCAGGAGCCTGTAGTGTAATTGATGTTGATGAACAAAAATAAATTATAGAAGTCAAAATAAGTATTATTTTATTGGTTGCACTTCATACTATACAAATTTGTTTTATTGTAAGGAATACAAAGAGCCAATTCGAATAATGATTTTTCTGTTGCAATTTTATGTAGAACCTAAACTTACCTCTTTATATAATGCAGTGATTACTCAATTTATCAAGTGTTGCTGTATGGCTTTTTCTCAAGACCATACACTAAAGTGGTTATCAGTCTTAATATATCATTTTTTCATTTTTTTTATCTGTTACAAGTCTCTTTGAAGGAAGTCATCAGAGCAGGAAGGCACTGTATCTTCAAATATTGTAAAAACTAGATGAGCAACAAAGCAACACAATTTCTGTGGCCATGTTGAAGGTTTCTGTCTGAAGAGTATAATTTCTTGTGTTCTTGTTATGTTCCTTTTAAACCTCGGGATCCTTAACAATAAGATTATTTTGTTAACCTTTTAAATAATGAAAGCTGAATCCTTCTAAACAGGCAAAATGTTGATAATTATGAAATGGTGGGATATATTTTCATTATTTTCATCACCCCACCACTCCTCCTCTCCCCCATCCCCCAAGAATGCCCCTACATAGGCAGTTCCTGTTTTCCTGAACAAAACTTTGACAAATATTCCTCTTACTACAAAATTTTCCCACAGATTTCCTATAGTGTTGCTTATATAATTTGATTATAAATATTGATTTTTGCAGTTGGGGCTGAGTTTTCTCCCATGCTTTTACAGGCTCCTATACTGCTTAAGTGTTTTCTGCTTGAAGTTTAATTGCAGTGCAGGTGTCTTGTAAGCCGTTCACCAGCTTCTTACAAGGGTGAAGTTTTCATGTATGTGAGCCTTAATCCACAGTGCTGCAAGGCAGCTGAATTTCTTTTGCTTTGGGAGATGTATGTAAGGGTATGAATGGTATGGGTATGTATAAGGGTAAGGGTATGTAAGGGTATGAATGTCTTAACATTCTAGAACTAAACTTTGGATAGCCTACAGGTCAAAATGACAACTATCATTATTCCTAAAGTAGGGTCAAATTGATGTGATTTTGTCACGCTGGAAATGCATATCCTCATGCTGATTGATCTTAAAGTTCTTTGAACGCTATACTTGTTGCAAGTCTCGATGATCGAAATGCTAAACCAGTGGGTATTTTGTTCTTTTTTTTTTTTTTTTTTCTCAGTTAGGAGAAGGAGTTAAAAGTAAAGAGTTAAAAGTATAAAGAGAAAGAGTAAAGTATAAAAAGTATAAAGAGAAAGAGTTAAAAGTATAGCAGTTAAATGACCTCTGATTGCAATCATTGTTTTTCAAACATTGCTCTTGTGGCTCTAATACAGAATGCATACATTGTTAATGTGATGCATGCTATACTAAACAAATGGGAACTGTCTAATAGAGTTTGCATGCAATGACTAGTACTCAATGTGTATGCAGTATATATTATGATTTCACATAATCTTCCAAATATATCATGATCATACATTGTGTAATTTTCTAGTAAAAAATACATTTCAAATTTTATCTTTTCAGTATATTGAATGATTTGTTTTTGTGTCAAGTGAATGCATAGCAAAGTAATTTCTTGTTCTTCATTCTGGTGTCATGCTAAAATGTGGAATACAGTTAGGAGTTAAAGGAGTTCCCATTTCTTAGCTGGATTGGCTCACCTGTGAGCTTTGTTTGCAAGGTTTCTTCTGTTCTTTACTTATGCTATGGCTTATCACTGTAAAATGAATGCACTTTGCTCAGGTAACTTCCATTGATGAATCATCTTTATCCATCATGGATAAACTGGTGTAATAGACTATTTTGTCCCATTTTACATTTTATTGAAGATTGGGAAAGGTGCATTAAACATAGGCTTATTGTTGTGTATTTATGTGGATTCATTGGTCCTGAAATTTTCACCAAAGTCTGTCACTCTTCAGCATGAGCAAAATTATGTTTTTTTTTTTTTTTTTTTTTTTTATTATTATTATTTTTTTATTTTTTTATGCTGTTGTGCAGAAGAACAATGTTGTCAATCATGGATTTTGCTCAAGAGTTTTAGGAGTCTTGTAGGTTCAACAAATTGAGAGAATCTTTCCCTATTTTCCTGTTGCTTGCAAAGAAGCCATTCTTTTCACTAACCCAGCACTTACATTAGTAGACTCAAATCATAATTTCAGACCTTGAGGGCCTACACTTGTATGGGAGGTCTGTTGATGGAAAAATAACTGCAAGACACTTAAGTTTGCCCCTTAGAAATGGAACAGCAAGACTTCACCTCCCTCAGAAAATTAGTTGCATTACTTGATTGGATTTTAAAGTAAACACATTATTTTGTCATATTAACATCAGGGTCATAACGGAGTTTTCCAACAGCACAAGTAGTTACCAAAGAAAAGCACAATGCAGAAAACTGAATTTTATGTTAAATTTATTAATCAAGATCTTCCTTTATTGCCTTTATCTGAGTTTATCTTTTGAGTTTAGTCACTTAATTTCTTCATCTGAATCTGATGTTAGCCTTCCTCAGTTTTTGTAAACTTCATCTCTTAATTTGTTGTTGAAGTTCTCCATCCTTGCTGTTTGAGCCGTGAAAACAGTTCCAGGAGAGAGTGCTAAGTCTTCTTTTCTTTACCAAGTTCTGGTCCATCTTCTTGTTTGCACTCTAAGGAATTGCTCATGATTCTTGTTATACTGGCATTCAGAATTGTAAAGCAGAAAATTCTCCATTTTTTCTAGTGTTTCCTGCTTTGAAAAACACTTTGCATGTAATAATAATTCTGTTTTCATTTCAGAATTTTTTTTTTCTTTTTTTTTTTCTCTTTTTAAGGCCTTGTGCAGACACAGTGGTAAAATGTCATAAATTCTATACTTGGAAAAATAATTATCTTACAACCATTTAATTAAGATTGTGTAATGCTATTTTTGCTCTGAGGATCACATAAAGACCTCTCAAAATAATAATGACGTTGAAACATGAAATAGGTTGCCTGGATGGATGTGGATTTCAAGTCACTGTTAATTTTAGAGGCAATCTTTTATAACTTTTCATATTATCTTTTAATGTCCTGTGTCTCTTTAAATATTTTCCCAGTGAGGAAGCAAGAGATGAGTCAATTACCCTTTATACTTCGTACTGTCGTGCCTGTATCGTACTTCTAATTGCTCAGACATCTTTCTCCTCTTAGTATAGCATTAAAAGATGTTATATAAAGATGTAAAGAAATTTATTGGGTTATAACACTGGAAGGGGGGGAGTCTAAGGAAAGTGCTGGAATTGAGTATATCAACTTCCATGGTCATCTGTCCTCAAATATTACAGAGATGTGGGCTGCACTTAATATTTATATGTATGAACAGATTTTGGGAAGAGAGTATACAAATAATGTTTTTTCTGTTTTATCCTAAAGGTAGGGCCTCTAAAATAACATACATACAAAAACAAAACAAAAAATAAATTCTGTTTAGCTTTGAAGATTAGAATACCTTTATAAGTAAATGTTTACATTGATAACGTGTTGAAGTATTGAAAACTTGGTCAATATTTTTAAAGGATTTTTTTACCAGAAAAAGGAAAAACAAAACAAAACAACAACAACAACAACAAAAACAACTTTGTGGGAATTCTTGATGCAAGATGTGCTTTGTAAAATGTAAGAATCTTTGACTTAAATCTAACATGGTAAGATACTGAAATGTTGCTATCTTATTAATAAAATTAATGTTTTTTGTTTTTTTTTTTTTTTCCTATCTAGTGAAAGTTCTTTAAGATATAAAATGAAAATTATATATATAATGAGTGGTGTTTCTATTCTGTTTTTGTTAGTAAAATGTTCACAAAAAATGTGAAAGAAATTGTGAGAGGACTATTTCCCATCCACAGAATCTGTAGTTGCTAAGTATAGTTAAAAGATACTATAAGTCTGGGACAATACACTATTGCGAACAAAGTACATTTATGATAGAAAGTTATAGCATGTATCATGTGGAAAAGTTGCAAAAGCCAGGAAGTTGTCCGCAAAATTTTGTAACCTTCTGCAGACACTACTGGGCAGATGTTCTTGTTTCATATATCAGAAATAAACCTCGTTTTTATACAATTGTATGTACTGAACAGAATATGGACTACTTGCATAAGATCTTTACTTGAACTCAGACTGAAGTGGGGCAGCTTGGAAGAGGACTGTCCCTTTTTTCAGCATGTTGATGTTATTTCAACTTTTATACTCCTTAATTCTGTTTATGGTCTAATTTGTGGAGTCACTTCGAGTTTTAAGATACACTTTTATTTTCAGTTGTAAGTATTTGTCTTATGTGAATGAATCAAGGAGTGAGTGTCCCAAGTTGTTACACATTTTCTTTGGCTCTTGTTGGAAAGTACTTGGGGGGAGTTGAAAGCATTGATTGAAACTGCCAATCTCTTACTCTTGAGCCTCATGTTGCTTGCAGGAAGTTCTCGCTGGGCTGCGCCAGGTGATGGCAAGAGGGCATCACATGATGGCATCACACTGTGGCATGAAAGATGCCAAAAATTGGGCAGTGGAAAGACATGCGTCATGCAGGGCTGCCACTCACGTCTTCCCTTTCCTGCCCATGTGCTTCTCTCGAGTTCTTTTTCCTCTGCTCCCTCTAATGGTAATTGTGTAGTGGCTTTTAACCAGGTGAAGTATTTGCCATGTCATTCATAGTGACAGGATATTTTGCCACTTCTGCCATATAAGAAAGGAATTTAAACATGTATTTCCCCTGTGAGAAGACAAAAAGTAGAAATCTCAATGCAGCACAAGATTAAAGAAATGGGGACATAGCCAAAGCAGCAAATGTGCATTGCTTCATCATTGCCCCTGGCAAGCTAAATCTTAGATGACTGTGTCACCAGTCCGGCTGTTTATTCTTCACAAAAACTTGTGGCTGAAACACACTTGTTCCCCCCGGAGATGAATTTTGTTTTGCCAGCCTAGACAGGTGCACCAGCTGATTTTATAAAAACAAACAAAGAAAAAAACATTAGGTCCCTGGTTTTGGAAAATGCTGTTTTAAAATGTAATGGTTATTCTGCGGTGTCAGAAAATAAAACAAGGTTAGAAAGTCCTGTGTGCTGCAATTTAGATAAGTAAGGCAAGTAAAATGATGAACTTTATTGGAAAGATTAACAGCTGCCCTATCTTTACAAAAGAAATTTAGTGTTTGTAGTCCATTACACTTTGAAAGGATAGTTGTTGCTTTTTGTTCATTTTCTCTTTATCATTTGCTTCTACTTACTGGAGGGGAAAAATTTACTGGAAAATTAAGACTATTTTGCAGCTGAAAAAAAAAAAAGTGTTTGTGATATATAAATAGGACACCATTTACTATTTAAAAGGTACTTGGAGACAATTTTTGCTCTCAGTAGCTTTCTTCCACTCAGGATCAAGTACTGAAAATGGATTAGACAACTGAGCAGTGAAAATGTTCAAGAATATGTAGTAAGCTATTTTTGCCACCCCTTGGGGGCTCATGATAATCAATATGTAAGGATTCCCTTTGGCAGGTTTTTGCAGGTTAGTTTTTTCAGATTGGCACTAAACAGTCCTAATGTGTTTTGTTTTCACATGGAACAGGAGTTAAATGCTAACATGGTTACCAATTTTTATTTACTGTCATCTAAATTAATGTTCAAATGATTGCATATGCTGAGTTTAAAACTCTGTTTCTTAAACCTTATAATAAAAGATTGGTTGCCAAAATTTTCTGAGGGAAAATAGAAGTAGCAAAGTAGCACAGAAGTGTAGAGTACATAGAGTACCTACTAGCATAGAAAGAGAAGTAGCATAGAGTAGCTTTTCGTCTTAAAAGATAAGAAGACCTGCTGCTCATGTGAAAACAGTTACTTGTGACTAGACGAACAGTTGATGGGGTTCTGCCAGACAGGGGCAGGGGAGGCACCACGTCAGTGGTTCTTGATGACCAGCCTCCTTGTTCACTTGGATGGGACCATAGACTGACCACCAACACCCATGAGGAATAATGGCAGGAAAAATCCTTTCCCTTTCTAGTTCAGAATATGCTTGGGAAAGATAACACAACCCTGTCCCTCCAGTTTAATTCTATAAGCCACAACTGAACCATGTACACAAGAGGGAAACTGCAGGTTCCCTCTAGGTGAGGCCAAAGGCCTCCTAGCAGAACTCAGCTAGAATTCATTTTGTATCCAGGTTTTAACTGCTGGACAGCTTTTACCTCCTTCCAAGTAGTCGTCAAAACTGTAATCACACATCTAGTTCCAGCCCCAGAACTATGAACTGCTGGATGTGCTCCATCAGATGATCCTTAAGTTTTTTGGTAAAACAGCATATTTCTTCAAACTAGTTTTGGATACGATAGATGTCTTTTGGGGAAGTCCCTCAAAGCATTTCAGCGGAAATGAAAAATGTTGTCATTTATGGTTATATTTTGGCAAGGTTGTATGATCAGACTTTAGTTTAGAAAGGAAAAGATGAGTCAAGTTTAAGCCTTTAGGTTGGGCTAGCTTTATCTATATGGGACCCCAGGTAGAAGTTTGGGGAACCTGCTCTCAGGTCAGTCTTTCCATCTCTAGCCTTGTGTTTTGCCTTAAGCACATTGTCCATTCTGGTCTGTGAATGCAACCATAGTTTGCAAACTCCAACTTCTGCTCATTCAGTTAAGCTCTGCGTGTGCTCCGTGGTCTTGTCTCTCATCTAGGTGGCTGCATCATTCAATCTGTAAACCATTAGTTGTACTAGTGTGGCCCATGATTTGCATCCTTTACAAAATTAAATGTAGAGAGGGTATTTTATTAAGTATTTGCTCTGTAGAAGGAGTTGAAAGGCAAGGAAAAGCCAGTTGCTACTTAGAGTGGTTATTAGAGAAGGAATACAAAGATCTATTGTAGTGCGGGATTTTACAACTTGAGTTTTACTAGACTGTCTTTTGGGTAAAGGTACTGTAAATGTTTAAAAAATGTCACTTTACTTGAAATTGCATGCTCTGGTTTTGGCCATACATTTGAAGAACGCAAGAGAAATAATATCTGCCTTGTTTTGCTCTCTCATATCGAAGTAAGAGGATATTATGAGGCAGAAAATACTATTTTTATGCCATCTATCACCTTTGTTAACATTTTATTAGACATAAATCATGTAGTTTTGGGTTGCATAGTGACAATATGGTTCACCATGTATTCTATTTTTATAACTTTATTTAAAACTGACATGTAACTTGCTGTACCTGAAACCCCAAGTGAGCCAGTTATTGGAGTGTAACAAAGTTTTGACGTCAGAACTGCTATTTATTCCACTGGCAACCATTAGCGATGCATTACCCTTTGGCACTCGTGTTTTCAGAAACATGGTTAAATTTTTATGACTGGTTCTGGCCAATTAGGATTCTTTCTCAATATAGAAATAAGGGAAGAGATCTTTTTTATATCTTACTAAATGTAGCTTTCCAAAAACAACAGCATAAAAATATGAATTACTGCATTCAGAGTTCACAAAACATACTATTGAGCCGCACTTCAGATTGACTGCTTGCTGTACGTGTGTATTTCAGAGTCAGGGGTTAAGCTAGGCTGCCCTGTCAAATGTGTGAGCCTTTATTAGAATTTAATGCAATTACAGCTGAGTCATGCTTGCAGGTCCTTCTGGCAGCTTCAGCAGGATGTGAAAAGGGGCTGAAAACTTAAGGTAGAGAAAATTAGGGAGATAAAAGGGGAATGGAAGAAAACTGGGGGAAAGGGGGCACAAAAAAAAAAAAAAGAAAAGAAAAAAGAAAAAAAAAAAGAGGGTGGAAATTTCAGTCGAGGCTTCTGTTGCTGGCTTTTTTCCCAAAAAATCAAGGTTTGGCAACAATAGACTTCAGGGTGCTTGCATGGACTACATACAGTGTCATGGCACAACTAGGTAAGAGGGTGTTATAGGATCTCATCATATTCCTCGTTGGTTGTAAGTATCACTGTCCATGTTCAGAAGTAGGAAGTGGCATTGTGTCCAAACTTCCTCTACAGCAGACAAGTTGTCTTGCTGTGTCATTTTTGCTGATCTCCTGGGTCTTGGTAATGTGCACTGGCTGTTTGGGCACTGAAGTCACCTGTCCGCAAGAGTTGAGAAACACTTGTTTATATGTGCTGCTTTACTAGCACACGACATTTGTGAACTTCGAAGAGAATGCTCTAGAATATAAGATAATATAGAAGAGAATATAAGAAATTGCTGTTGCACTTTATTAATGATTTTGTATTCTTTAGGTCAGTAGTAGAAATATTGTGTGCTTCTGTTGTAAGTTCCCTGTAAAAATACTTACCTGAAGCTTTTTATTTTTAAAAGACCAATTTTAATATGTTGGATAAGTGCTTGTGGTTGCAAATTCAAATTCCATAACCTCAGCAGGTACATCCCAGTTTTCCAAGTGAGTTGAGGTTGCTTTATCTTAAAGTATCAGGCGTCTGCATTTTCAACTTGTAATGTGGATAGTACTGTGGATGAACAGCCATCTCAGGAGCAGCCAAGGGGGAAAAAGAGGATTTTGCAAGTTCTGCTTGCAGCAGATGTACTGGCCAGGTGTGGAGCTGCTGCCAGGCCTGCCTGCTGTCTGCTGTGTCTTGGGTGAGTGTCCTGGGTGCTGCGCAACTGGAGAGCAGGCAGCGTGTCAGAGGCTCTGCTGTCTTGTATCAATCTCCGCTTTAGTGACCTTATTAAGTTAATGGAGACAAACCTTCTTTCAGTGTAGTGACTGAGAAAATCATTGAAACGTACAGGCTAGAAGAAAGTAGTTGTGAGGACTGATAAAGAAGTGGTTTCTTTGCCCAAGGGACTGGACAAAAAGACTGCCTAAGAGGTGGAGGGATTTGGAGGCCATCAATGCAAAAAGGAGAAGAGCTACACCAGAGGCTGGAAGAGAAGGCAAGCTGCATGAGATGTTTCCAGTTACCTTGTGGAAGGCAAGCTTGCAATTATAGAGGGAGAAAGGGTTTTGTTGCCCAGGCAGCTGTATAAAGCAGACATTAAGTCTGCCAGAAAATGAGCAGCCTTCTTGGCTATTCCTGTGTGCGTGTTGTTTGCATCTGTCTGAATGTTTCCTATGAACTGTGCACACTCTGACATGAGGTAAGAGAATCCACACTTTGAAGCTTGAAAGAGAGCCATCAAAGAACACGGTTGTTTTCCTTTACGATCCTTTCATTTTTTTTTCTTCTAAGCATTTTTGTGGTGGACAAGGTCACTTGTTCATGCTTGTGTGCTTCATGAAGGTGGTTAAGTCTTACTATCTTCATTGGGATATATGCATTTTGAAGCCATTTGATAGCTAGTTGTTTCTATACAGATGGCTATAAATGTGAGCACTTAGCTTTAAAAGAAAGATTTGCAGCCTTAGTCTACCTAAAAAAAAAAAAAAAAAAAAAAGTCCATGAGGTTAAGCAGACATACTAATTGCAATCCCATCTTCACTATGTAGCAAGTTGACTTCAGTTGACTTCTTTTACAAGATGGAAAACTACTTTAATTTTCAAATTTAAGAATTACACTGTAATGTTAATCCATCTTTAAATTTACAACAAACCGCTCTTTTCTGAGTGCTAGTCATTTACAAATATTTTAATTTAAATATTTGAAACAGTCACTTTTGAATAATGATTGTAGAATTTCTCTTTCTACTTTCACATGTGAGATTCAGGAACAAGATTGTCCGTTTGAGAACTTCCAGGTAATAAGGAAATTAATGTTTTGAAAAGCACTAATGTAACTTTGATTAACTTTTGAAAATGAATTCGTATTTAGGCTGTTACAACCCACTAAAGTTAGATGCCTGCAAGGTGGATATCCATGATATGCAGGTTTTTATTAATTATGGGATAAAGTTCTTCATTTAAAAAAAAAAAAATCCACAAAGAAATTGTCCTATCTATAATATATATATTTGTGTTCCTTGCTCAGACGCTGTTATAATACAGGTGATAGCTGCAAAGTTTCACTACAGTTGTAATTCATTTTTTCCCTGTATTCTATTTGCAAAAAACATCAGGTACATTAGGATTTTAGATCAGTCTGCTTGAGAATATTCACCTAGATTAACCTTTGTAACTGAATGTCTGTAATTCAGTCACAGTATAGTCTTCAGATTGTCACAGAAATCAACAAAGTAGGTAACAGAAGAATATTCAGGGTTCACAAATTAATTTCAGTTTTTTATTTTCTTAACATTCTCAGTTTCATCATGAATTTGATTGACTACACAAGCAAGATCCATAAATGATTATTTATTTAAAGTCTGATTGGTGAGGCACTGTTGTGGTAGGTTTTCATGAAGAACTGAGTCATACCCACAATTCAGTATTTCAGCCCTCTAACTTCAATTGCAGTTTGAGAAAACTGTAATTTAAGGGTAATTAGCTTCATCTGTTGATTTTCATTTGTGCAGAATTGTGAAACTGCACTGATTTCATAGTAGTTAAACGGAATGTGTGTGTACTGAACATGACAGTGTTTAATTTAGTCTCTATCTGTAATGATGTACTGGAAAAGAAGTATGGCTCATAACTCTTTGGTTTATACCTCTTGGTAAATGAAAAATGAAGTCAAAAAATGGGTCCTAAAAGAGACTTCCTTCCCTTAGAAAATTTGAAAGTGATTTTTTTTCTGTTGTAAACATCCATTCCTTGTTCAGGGAACACGGAAATTGCAATTTGTAGAGAATACCTATAGGCTTGGTATCAACTGGGGAAGAAAATGACATAAAGCAGTAAAATAACGAATATAAGGACAATTGAAAAAATACAGCAATCAAAGGATGAAAAGGAAGTCTAGAAGACAAAAACTGTGTGCAAGGTTTGGTGAGAAAAATGCAAAGTCATAAGTATACTGAAACTCAAGTGTGTTGAATAATTCACGATTGAAGGGGGTAGGACATTTTTAGGAGGAGTAATATGAGTCAGAGGTGAAATTAATGGAAAAGATATAAATGTGGAACGTGACAGGCAAAATGGCAAAGAACAGAAGTTAAATATTGATTGACCATTCAACATCACTAGCTAAAATTTGTGGGGAAGTAGGGGATAGCCAAGAAGATGCTTTAGAGAGCCCACAGGATACGTCTGCAGGATATCTAGTTCTGGGTGGAAATATTGAGTGAAAGATAAGTTTGTTTGTTTTTTAGAGAGGGGAAAAAATTAAAAAATTGTTTCCATGATAGTGCAATTCTGTCTTGCTTCATTTTTTGCTCTACAGCAAAATATATGTGCCATCTCTTACAGTTGCCATGGAAAGTACTGTAGCTTTACACCTCTTTGTCCGCTTCAGCATGAAATCGATCACTGAAAACACTTCTCAGCATACGCAATCCACTTCAGCCTTGGCTCTTCTGCACAGGCCAGAGTCTCCTGCAAATGAGCCACCCTTTTTATTGGGGAAGGGATCTGAGGGAGGGGTGTTTGTTTGTTTTTGTTAACATCTGTGTCCAGCTTTGGGATGAAGTTTTTAGTTTCTTATTTGAAATGGGAAATAGTTGCCTATGTCTGATAACATTAAAAATTTTCATACGACTATTTTCATTTACAAGAACTTGTGTAACTCTTCCAGTTGTATTTGACCAGACAAGATTTTCTGAAAAAAGTCCCATGGTACTTTGTGTGCACACAGGAAAAGAAACAAGGATGTTTCAAGTCCTGTGGGTAATAACTTGGAGTAACTTGTGATAACTACTTCTCAGGAAGTAGTTTTGTGACAAGTAATGAAATAACGCTCTCAAAAAAAAAAGAAATGTGGGTTCTGCAAGTTACAGCTCTTTAAAAATGAAAACCAAGATTAAATAATTATTTAATATTCCTTGTGATTTCCTGAGGTGGTTTTATATGTATGTTTTTTATAAACCTCAGTTTATTAGAGCAACCAAGAATACTTTGGCATTCATGAGATTGAAGAAAAGGGAGTCAAAGAAGACTTTATAGACTTGAGCAGAAATTTTTCTATGTATCCAAAATCCAGTTTATTAATGCAAAGTACCACTTTACTAATAAATAGACTGAAAAGAATGGGCAGTGTGATCTCTGCCTTTTACAAATCATACTTGTTGACTACAAGGATAGGAGATACGGGCACTAAGAGGTCTCTTCAGCTTATATTAGTCCAGAGAAATCTGGGATAAATCAAAAGAAAGACCCCCCCCCATGATGTACTCTGAGCAGAAGTGTCAGGAAATACGACAGAAAAGAGAATGGAATGATATAGGCAAACATTTGATCAGTCATTTTTTCTAAGACATGAAAACAGATGTTACCAATTTTAAATTTAAATGCAGGTTTCCTAAGCAAACAGAGAAATGAAATAACCTGAACCCTGAGTGATGTCCAAAACGAAAGTTGGAGCACATAAATGATAGATGTTAAAAACATGGGTTTCAAACAATGTTTAGAAACTATCTAGTTGATTTTCTTGATATAAAGCAAAATCAAATATACTGATGGAATTCCTAAAATTATGTTTTCCTTTCCCTTTCTTAGAAATCTTCTTAAAGTAACAGGAATTGCATAAATAGTCAGTAATGGTGACTTTGCTTGTTTTACACATGAAGAATTTATCCTAATATCTAGTTCAGAGTTGCTTTGCTGCTAGTTTTAGTGAAGTATTGCTTGAATTGGTCTCACTCTGGTGTGCAGAATGACTGAACACTGCCATCTTTTTAACAACTTCTTACAGATAAGTATCCTCATCCCCTCCAGCTTTCTTTTTATAGAAAGAAAAAAACAAAGTACGACGTTCAGTGTTTCCATATGAGTCATGTTTTCTAACCACCTTTGTGTTGGTCTCTGGATCTTTGTCAGTTTGTGTAATACTTTTTTTTTTTTTTTTTTAAACCGCTGTGAAGCTTAGCCCAGTACTTCAGGTGAGACCTAATTAGTTCTGCATAGTGTGGAATAATTGACTCTTAGTTTTGCTTATCTGACTTTTGTTCATTATACTGCAAAATATTTGCCTTTTTCCTAACAGCAGCATGTTCTGATGTAGGGTATCCTGTGGCACAGAGCCACCTGGCACTTAAAAAACAAAAACAAAATAGAATTCCTGTTTCATAAGTACAAGAGATTCAGTTGTATCAGGCCCAGGATTGGTACCTCTAAAAATCCTGTTGGGTTTCTGTCTAGTTTGGCAACAGACTGTTTTGATGTTTCTTAAACCATTTGTGCAGCTTACAGAAATTATCTCCATAATTTCCTAGTTTGCTATATAGTTCAGTAGAACAGTCAAGGTCTAACACTAACTATGCTCTATATTCAATACTTAAAATTTTGTCAGAAAGTAAAAAGCAAAAAATCTCTTAGTTAAAATACAGGCTTCATGAGACTTTTTCTAGCAAAGTTCCTATGTACATATTTTCATTATTTTTTTGATCCTTATATATTGGTATACTTCAAGGAAGCATTAAGGATGCACTCTCAAAATCTCCTTTTCTTGAGGTGTTTCATAAAGTGAGCCACGTACTATTGGAAACTCGAGTCTTAGATTATCACCATCATTTTGATGGCGAAATCTTTATTCATATGATTTCCCAGATCCACATTTCAGAGATGGGTAAGCCATGTCTGTGTTAGCTGTGTTGTGATACAACAGCACTGGAGGTGCTTTCAAGCTGGCATCCAGACCTTGTTCATTTCACAATCTTTGCTGTCAAATACTTTTATGATTAGGACTGTATGCTCCTTAGTGCTCAGAGCATATCAAGCACTCATCTTCATGTTTACAGTCTTTGGACAAGAATTCAAATCATGTGCTCTGAAACCATTCTGTGATGCAAACCAAAGTCCAGTAAGTGAAGGTGATCAGATGAATGTGTAAAATGATCATTTCTTTCCTGTCTAAACCACTTGTATGTAACTGCCACATGCATATGCCCCTGATAAGGGGGCTTGGAGTAACAGCTTCCTAGCTATGAGAGAAATTTGGTTCAGATCCCTGACTTCATCAGCAGAAACCTTCCCATTTAATTCAGAAGATTCACAAAACAAAACAAAAGAAGTCAGCTAATATAGCATATAAAAGATACATATATATTGAAAATGGGCCAGATTCTTACTGTGCGGAGCATCATTCTACTGTTCTTCATCACTTAACTTTAGACAAGATCTTAGTATTCCTATGAGTGATCCACAAACAGGTGGTATCAGGCAAACCAGCAATAAAGATAAATGGTAAAGTCTCTTATTTTGGGAAGACGCCAAGGCATTTTTGACATGATTTAAGCCATCGTCTGGCTTAATTTGCTTTCCTGGCTCCTCCTGTATATGAAGAATGATTATTTTTTTTATTTTTTTTGTAAAAAAAAACGTGCATGTGTTTTACCTACCCATCTGATAGAATCACAGAATCATAGAACAGGTTGGGTTGGAAGAGTCCTTCAAGATCATCTAGCTCCAACCCCCAGGGATGCCACCCACTAGATCAGGTTGCCCAGGGCCTTGTCCAATGTGGTTTTGAACACCTCCAGGGATGGGGCATCCACAGCTTCTCTGGGCAACCTGTCTCTGGGCAGTGCCTCACCGCTTTCTGAGTGAAGAATTTCCTCCTAGCTGCATTTCACAAGACAGCATCTTTCATAGTGATATGTTATTAATCCACCTTTCAGATAACTCATTGGTTTTATGGACAAAAGCAGCCTGGCATCAGCACTGCTTTTTGTACAAAGTCTGTCCACATACATGAATGCTGAGCAGTCGGCCTTGTAGAGGAAATTCTTTGGGCAACATTTTTTATAATCTTTTGTAAGACAGAACAATAGCTTCTAGATTGCTTGGGGGGTACTTCTATAAATTAAATGAAACTATAAGCCTCATAACAAATCTAATATCCATAATGTAAATATAACACAAGTCATTGTTATTGCAGAACATATGTGGTGGGGATGGAATTTACGATGCCAAGTTTATGACTTTCGTAGAGTAAAATCACAGGTATGCTTGTCCTAATGTTCAAGAAATCTGCTTGATGATTCACTTAAAATTTATTTAGTTTCCTTTGATGTTTCATTACTGGAAATACTGTGTCTTTTAAGTTTCTTTTGTGGAAGTTTTTCAAATGGAGCTATACTTAATGTTATGGTATGTAACCTCAGGGGAGAATAAGTAATAGATTATACTGCAGAAACAAAATAGTAAGGTATTCAGCATTTCCTAAGGGATATTTGGAATAGTACCAGAGCACACTGTAGGAACACCAGTGGAGCCATCTAGTGTCTTTTAAAGAACATAATGGATTACCCATGGTTTTGCCAAGGCACAGGTAAATTTATTCAAAAAAAAAAAAAAAAAAAAGGTGTGTGTGTGTATTTTTTCCCTTGAAGTGCAAGTATTTGTAGTTATATTGGAGTCAGTAGCTCAGCTTGTGAACAGGAACAGAAATATATTTGTATAATATCAAAAATGAAAGTTTTATTTTTTTTTTTTTTCCCCAGTGGGAATTGTGCTACCTGGTAACAAATTTTTCGCTAAAAGAGTATTGTAGCACATGGAGAGCAATGAAACTCCATTTACTGAAACTTCCAAAGATAAACCATGTAAGCAAAATTCAGTTCTTTTGAGAATACGCAAAAATACAGGTTGTAAGACCTTGTACAGTTTGATTCTTAATATTTTCATGTCCTCAGGTAATGATGAGCAATATCCTGACAAGAATTCCACATCAAAAACCAAAAACTCTTCTATTACTTAGTACACAGATATGGAAAAAGAACCTGCTTGAAAGATACATGTAAATGATTCAAGACTAGCTTTTCAGCTGTGTAAGTGACAACACATTGCTAACAGTTAGTATTCCAGAGGATGTGTCAAACTACACTTACTTTATAATTGGAATAAAGATGCTAAACATTGCTTTATCTTAATTCTGAGTTTATCTTTAAATATCTGAGAAAAATATTCACAAAACAGGATCAGTGATCTATAGTATTCTCGAAGACTTAAATAATTTAAGTTCCTTTACCAAGTTTATGCACAATATGCATTAAATCTTTTCACCTGCCTGAAGGGCCACCATGTAGCTGGAGTCCTTTAGAGTTTCTGGGACACAAGTTAAAAGGCAGGAAATTCCCATTAGTTATTAGGGAAAAAAATGCCATAAGGTTGGCAGTACTGGAGCAAGTTGCCCAGAGAGGTTGTGGAATCTCTGTATTTGGTGGTGTTCAAGGCTCAAGTGGACATGTCCTTAAGCAATCCTATCTGATTAGACTGCTTTGAGCAGGGGTTTGGACTAGATGGCATCTGGAGGTCTCTTCTGACATATCGCTCTCAGATTCTGTGGTTCTCAGGTAAAACAATGACACCCTCGAAAAAAGTTCTCCATAACAGTCTGAACATCTGCGTATGAAATGAATTCTTATGTAATTCCAGTTTTGAATAGCTTCAGTTTAAATAAATACCAAAGTAGGCTGTACTTGTTTTATGAAGCCTGCCAAGATCATTCTGTGTGTTTTCTGGCAGTCTCAAAGGGCGTTCTGTTTCACATGGAAATTACCAGTAATCTTTTTACCTTTAAGATCTTAGCCTCTAGTAAAGCTAGTAGTGCAAAAGAAAATTAGTCAAATTGGAGAACAGGCGACTACATGAAATACACGGAGATGTATTTAAAAACATAGAGAAGTACGGCGTACAAAAAATGAAGCCATCAACCTGAAGCTGCAAGTGTTCTTTTATAGATCAGCCAATCCTCCTTAATTCTAGTTGGAAAGAAATCTAGTTAAACTACTTCTGGAGTGAGGTGGTTTTGTTTTGGTGCTCCTTTTTGTTTGCTTTTGGGTATTATTTTTGTTGTTGGTGGTTTTGAGTGTTGCAGAATTTTCTTTTTATATCATGTTAAGTTAATGCCTTTAAACTATTTTATTGCTCTCTATGGAGAAATAGATACTGAGGTTTTCCTTCAATAATGAACAGAAGTGGGTGACCTTGGGGTTTTAATCATCCTTTTTAGCAACAAAGGGCTCTGGGAGTTGCTTTCTTTTCTGAATTTAAAAACACTAAAAATCATTTTATCTGGAATCAGTGTCTTTTTGAGTTTGTTATCAGAAAATAGGAGTTTCCAGTCAATATCTACTTTATGCTTTGTTCAAAAATCCCTGGTCATCACTTTGATTGGGAAAAATAAATAGAAAGAAGCCTTTTCACCGTCAGTGTTGTATTTATGCATTTCTCTAAATATAAAATGAGAAGTTCATGCCTAAGGGGTGCTTTATTGTTATGTTGGAGTGTGTTTGTACACATGTAAAATATGTGATGTGTATGTATTCTGATAATCTTAAACACTTTTGGGATGAACTTTACAATGGAGTATTACAATAACTGTTCAAATATAAACATGCTGTAAGAGACTCTTAGATCAATGAATCCAATTGCTTGGTATTACAGGCCATTGCATAATTTAATCTCCTTCACTGTGCTCTATCTTAAAATGTAATTAGGAGTTCTATATGCAGTGCTCCAGCTATTCCAGAGTCTAATTTTTCATGATATGAAACTTTCTTTAAATTTCCGGTTATAGTAGTTACCTAATTTCATTTTAGTTAAATAAAATTAACTAATAGTTGATTAATATCTATTAGTTTTTTTCTCTCCCTGGCACTTAAAATACTCAATGGAGAATATTAACGTCTATTCTTGGCCTTCTAGACTTGTTTTGCATACAAAAAAGGTTTTTTTTTTTTTTTTTTTAGTTTCATCTTATAATCATAGCTCTCATTCATTCTACTTGTCCTATTAGAGCTTCTCTGTGCCAGTTCCACTTTGAGTTGCTCTCTTTTTGGTAAGGCTCCCGTAATGGCATTCAATACTCCAGATGAAGTCTTAAGCTAATACTTTTCTATTTCTAGTGAAGGTACTTTTGACTTGTATGTTCTTGTTTCCCTTTTTATGGTTATGTTCACACTGCTGTTTACTGTTCGTTTTATGGTCAAATAAAACTTCACATTCCTTGTCCTCGTGGTCATGCCCAGATGACAAGCTTCAGCTCATACAAGCTTTCTCTTCTGTCAATTCAGTACATGGTTTCGCATGCTACTCTGTTCAACTCATCCATTTCTCTTTGGTTGTTTCCCTGTGAACTTGGTCATCCTTTACTGGGATACTTATAATGAATTTAATTAAGTTGATATAGTATTTCTAGGTTAATGGAAACTTGACTAAAATTACTTCCTTGGTTTTTCATTTTTAAGGATCATATTTCATGATAGTATAAATGGGTTTATGCAACAGCTTCTGGTCACCACATTTGTATAACTCCACATTGGGTTCTTTTTTGGGGTACTTTTAAAATTTAAGCTATAAATTTTGGCTGCTTAAAAAATCTTTGTTGATTGTGTAATTGTTTAGTTACCTTGTTACACTTGGTGTATGGTGATACACTGCTTTCATATACCTCTGTATGTCTTCTGTTTCACAAATGATGCATTTTTTTTTTTTTTAATTAAAACTCAACTGCACATATTTTCCCATTAAGGAGAAACTGAGCGGTAATTTAAAATTGCATGTGTACTTTCAGGACTAAATATCATTCAGTTTGAATATTCTCGTATTTCTCCAAATACTCACAACTTTGGACTTTGTGTAGTCATCTGAAGCTGTGAGTAACTAGACTGTGCATGTAGTTCCTGTACATATAAAGTGGTTGAAACTGTGAAATTTCACCAAAGACCTGAGGTATTCTTATTTCCTATATTCAGTTAAAAGATAATTTACAGAATTTCTGGTTCTTCATCGTGTAAGAGGGAAGTCCATTTGAATACAGCATCTTCTGTGAAGGGAAAATGTCAATACATGGAACAGCAATTGCCAGACAAGATTGTCACTAGCGAAATGCACTAGTTGAATTTGCCAGATCTTTTACAAGATATTTCCTACATGACATAACAGAATTAGAATTTACCACAGAATTGTTGTTAAGATTCTACACGGATGCTAGCCAAGTGTTATCGTCAGAGCAATAAGATCTTAAGTTCCTAAACAAACTAGTTATATTTTTATGATCACATTCTGCAATTGAAATTCTTAAACTGGGGGAAAAGGTTGAGGTTCTGGGAAAATGAACTGCTGCCAAGCTGTATTTTAAGACAGCATTTTAATCATATGATTGTATTTTTATTCTTAAGCACAATTGTAGTTCCCCTGTCTCAAAAAGGTTAAGACCTGGTACATGCAAAAATATGAAAGAGCAAGGCTTTGTGACTTCTGTGATTCCCAGTTGAATGATGCCCCTGCTTCACTTCTGTACTTATTTGCATTCTTCTTGGGTTATGCTCCTCATACTTCTCCTTCCCACGATTAGGCATATATAGTGAGGAGATGTGACACTCACTGTCCAAGTGCTTGGATGATGCGCAAACAGTTTAATTCTTAAGGAGGGAGTCAATTAGGAATGCAGACATGCTTTTTATATGAGATAGCTTAGATAAGACTGACAGGTGGGAAGAAAAAGTTACTTGTTTCATTTGTAATAAATTCTTGATGCCAGATGTATTCACCGTTAGTGTTCTAGGGTTTAAACAAAGAAATAGTTTGTCAAAAGAAAAAAATTCTGTAAGGTTTTATCAGGTCACTCCAATACTGTCAGCTGCTGAACAATTAAGAAAAAAAAAAAAAAAGCTTCTGTGGCTTAGATTGTTTTTCCATTTATTATGTCATAGTATTACTATGGAGTCTCAAGGTCTAGACTTATATTTTGTTAACAAGGCAAAGGCTATGCAAATATATTCCAAGTATCAGTAGCAGCAGGTCTGTCAAAGCAACAATTATGCACAATCTTGAGCAAGCTCTCTCCATGAATGCCAGAATTTATGATGTGGAAAAAAAAATGTGTAAATTTGCTTTGTTAGCTAAAGAAAATTTAACGATAGTTACATTTATGATTTGGTTCTGCAGGGAGGATAAAGATACTTTTTACATGCTGTATGTCTCTGTTTTTATAACAGTCTCACAAAATGTAAATCGAATTGCAATAGGAGTTGTTTTAAAACAATTGAATGCATGGGTGTAGGTAGGAGTAGCCTTTTTGACAGTTAATTGCATGTTGCTTTTTAAATCATCACTGTACATCCTGTTAACTTAAAGTTCATGTTTTATATGCAAATAAAAGTCAAAAAATAAAACCTTTTGTTCAATGAATACTCTTGGAAGCTGGATAGACATAGTTTAATCTTATAAACTTACTCCACAATTGTTCTGCACTTTCTCTATAATCTTTTGTTTATGAACAGTTTACTATGTATTTCTGAAATTATGAGCATGTTATTAAGAGAAAGCACTGAACACTAAAGATTTAATTTTCTTTGCTAGAAAAAATAACTTGATCTCATATTCTGTGTAAAAATGCCTTGTTCATTAATATCCGTTTTACGCAGAGAACAGTTAGTTACTGAAAAGTAAGGTATATTTAGACAGCACAAACCAAAATATTGCATGGAGGCAAAGCAGCTAGTAAGGAAAGTACACTTCTGAAGAACTTGTTTAACATAGAGAAGTTCTTGTTGTATAAAACCATAACATTTAATATATGGTATTTTGGTCATTATCCTTAGTTGATCCCAACTGATCAGTAAGTAACTGATCAGTAAACCTCACTGAATGATAAAATTGTTTCTGTCCCGTGTCCCTAGTCTCAAACCTTGAATATAGGTTCAGATTTCACTGAAATAGGGCATTAGCACTGGGAATGCTGGTTGATACGATCTGCTCATTCCATACATTTTGGAAAAAAAAAAAAAGTATCTACAGTTATTCTTGCTACAGTTTTAAATATTCTTATATTAATGAGCTAAAAAATGTTTCTACACAGCTCTAATGTTTCTAAGGTTGATTTGTACCTATCACCCTATCCAGAATACAGGATATTCTGGAATATATGCAGAAATTCTTTTCATGTTCTGCAGGATTTTGGCAACTGAATTAAATGTAACTTTTCTTCATTCTAAGGCCAGTAGCAAAATTCGTTTTGGTTCAATTAAGCAGTATTGTGTCTGTAATGAAAGCATGAATTTTTGTGTGGGTTTGTGGGGCTGGCCAGGAGAGTTTTATAAAAATATCTTTCTAAGGTTCTAGTGAATGGGGAAATAATGTATAAGATTTATTAATTCAAATGTTACATTACTACCTTCTTTTTTTTGTTGTTGTTTAAGTGAAAAATGCTCGTAGAAATAGAACTGAGTAACGAGATGAATATTCACCCTTTAAAAGTGATTGTGTAAACTGCTAGTAGAAATGCTGCAAGACCATCAAATCTTCTTGCAGTAATTATTAAAGTAATTATAGTTATCAGGAGATCTGAAATAAGAGTCAGCTTGACTGTTTTATGTAATAAATACCTATTGGATCTGATGGGCTGGTGTGGTTTTGTTGGCTATTAAAATTATTATGGTAAGTCTTTTCTTATTTCAGAATTATGCTTTATACTGTCCACTTGTGCTGGAATGGAAGTAGAACCATGGTGGCTGAGCATTTTTGAAAGTTCATCTGGTGTTTTGGCCACCTGATTCACTGTTTTGCCCAGCCAGTGGTTTCTAACTTCAAGTCCATGTTCTGTCTCTTTATTTGTGCTGCACTGTGTTCCATGGAGGTTATGTGAGGTAAACAGGAGAGGGAATGAAGACTAGTACAAAATGCACCAGAAGTGTAAAGGAAGCTGGTTAGGTTTAAAGTCTATGTTAATAAAGCTGAGGATCACAATGAGTGTTTGGTAGATCTGAGATGATGATAGCGGTATTCAACTGGTTTTACATTATGTCCAGTGAACCTTGTAAAATAGGCTGTCTGATTGATGTGAAGGGTAACCTGAAGTATATCTCAAAATCCACAGGTAGTGCAATGTAAAGTTAGAGAAAGATTTATGATTCTTCTGATGGCTGATAGTTTATTCTTTGAACTGTCAGGTCCCATGAATGAAAGGCAAATTGTTCTAATGGTTTGGTTTCCTTGGCACATCTGAAAGATGACAGCATATTGCATATTTTACTTATATTATGTAATAAAGGTGGCGTGCATAACAAAAAATTACATATCTTATAACAAAGATTTTACCTCTGGCTAGCTGCAAATTGCATAAAATAGTATAATTTTCTCCTGTTACTCAGCAAAACTTTGTGTTACTTAAGAAACATAAAAATATTTTTCTCAAATTTTGGCGAGGCGTATAGTTTTGAAAATTGCTTCAATAATCACCAGTCCTATTCTATTAGTTTTCCATTTGCCCTGAAAGAAATTACTTCCTTAATCTTTAATTTAGCCAGAGATTAACATAGTTCATTAGTAACTTACTTTTTCATATTTTATTTTGACTGGCTTAAATATAATCATCTTTCATTAAAAAAAAAAAAAAAAAAGAAAGTCTACTATGGTAAGATTTCTCACGTATTGTATGGAAATCATTTTTGACATGTTTTTGTTTAAATACGTTTATGTTTTCCTTTTAAAGCAGCATTTATAATTCCTTCAATAGTGGGCACTATTTTTGACTAAAAATGTGTTGCTGGACACAATAGTGGATACTATTACTTTTATTACTATTTACTTTAGATAGAAGCAAAAATGAAGCTTAAAATAATGAGCAATCTGTTTTCAGGCATCCTGAAATTTCTTATGGGTATATCTGAGAGGACATTAGACACAATTTTTGGTGTCTGGATTAAATGAGACGTGAGTAGCCATGATAACATCATTTTATGGAATCTGTTGGTTGGGTATGAAGGAGAGAAGATTTGTTGAAAGCTATAGGAGAGCATTTAAAGCAGCAAATAACTAGTTTCATAATGGATTGAATAGGAGGCTGTATGAGAGGTGGAAGAAGGGCAACAGACATGAAGAAAGAGAAAAGCAAGTGTAATCATCTTTGGTATACTAGTTTTGACAGTGTGAGATATTGAGTGTTCTGCAGGTTAACATAAAAGGGGTTTTTGTTTGCTTTTGTCTGTGTGATGTCTTCAATGTATATGGAAAGAAGCATTTAACTTCTATAATGTACGCATATCTTTTATTGTTTTCCCAAATCTTAAGTCAGAGCAAATGGTACATAAATGTTCACCAAGTGTTGAAAACTTATAGGTAACATTTCTGTGATCACCACATGCACAACAAAATTGTGATTATCTCCCTGAAATTTGAAAATATGAACTTCCTTGGTTCTATGCAAGTTGTTTTTCACACATGCTTCTTCCCATCTTCAGGTCTTTGTTAGATCAGTGGTGGTGATTTGGTTTTGTAATTTTGTAATACAAAACCTAACCTAGACTGAACTGTTAGTTCTCAAATAGATATACAATAAAGCTGGAAATGTAACGACAAGGTTCCTTTATAAGTTGCTATATGTAATTTTTTTATTACTATTTTTTTTTGTTTGCAAACACGAACAACTTCCATTTGCTAAAGGTAATACACATATAAAGTTTTTTTAGAGAATATAGAGATACATATACAGAGAGGGGGGTTGCACTGAAGCAGAGTAACACTCATAACAATTCCTAGGTGGGATGGTGAAAGTTCCAGGTATTTACAAATGTTGTGCTTCATCTTTTGCTTTTGTGTCTGGTTCAGAGCAGCAGTGAGGAGAAGTCACTCAAAGTTGTCTGACAGCTGCTGAGTGACCTAGGTGAAGTGAGTCAGTGCTATCAAACCAGGTCTGTACCAATGTCCTCATGACAGCTGGTGCTAATTGGTACCCCTGCTGACAGTCTCAGTGGAATTAGTAAATTAAAGTACCAGACTGGTCTTCTCAACTGATGTGCATTGACAAGAGTTAGCTGAAAAGTCTATTTATTTATTTATTTTCAGTTCTCTCAAAGAAACCATTTACTCTGGTTGAGTAGACGGTAGCTTTTGCTGCTGGCAAGGGTTCAACACTTCCTGACATTGTGTGTATTCATATGTAGAATTTGTAAGGGTAGCAATGGTGAAAGATCAAGAGCAAGTATTGTTATATGCACATAAAAAACTGCTGAAGCACCATGAAAGCGTAATCACGGTTTTCTGTGAAATTACTTGTGATTGATGTCACAGCAACCTCTGTGACAACTCAGAGAAACTAGATATGAGAAAAGATTTTCTCTGTTTATTTTGTAAAAGTTATATTCATGCTTTACTTTTTCTTCTGTGTATATCCCTCTCAGTTGAGTGAAATAAGAAATATTTTTATGAAGAATTGTAAAATTCCAGAGATTAACTGAAAGCAAAAGAGCCTGGAATACATTAGTCTTTGAACTCTTCTCTCTTTCTGATTTGGTTCTTTCATAAAAATGAGAACTGTGAATCCAGTACCGTCTGTCAAAATTACAATGCTATGTGTCATAGTATAAATAATAATAAAATACTGTGTTATGATCTGAACAAAGGGTCTTGAACCTGAGGTTGTGTCTTATTTTTAAACTATTGCACACAGTACAAGAAACCTGAAAGCTCTTGAGGTTGTTATGCAACAAAATCCATTAGGGCCCCTAAGAACTTACGTAGCAGATGAAATAACTTTTTATTTTTTTTTTAAATTGACTTAGGTTGTCCATGTGTCCCCAGTGTTCCTTTACATTCTTGGAGAATGAGCATGCTGAATATTTTGAGAAGACTGCTTGATGGCAACAGTTGAAAATTTACCAAAATTTACAATTATGCTTAAAAAAATAAAAAAATGATGAGTATTGTCTGCTTTTTACATCCTCAAACCACAATCTAATTGTCTTTGCTTTCTAAATATATTCAAGTCACTCAGTGTTAAACCTTTTACATCTTATTTCTCCATTCGTACGTTGGGGTAACAAGCTCTTCATAGTGGTTTTATGTTTCTAAAACACTTGGAATATGTAAAGTGGTGTTCAAGTACCAAGTTTAAATATTTTTCTCTTAAGCAAGAGACAATTGGTTTTAGTCAGACTATAACCTTCTAAGATCACCTACAATGCTTAAAATGTTCTCTTTGTGATCTTTGTTGTCTTGACAGTTTTTTTTAGTATCCCCAAGACTACCTGCAATCTCCCCCACTCCATTCACATGCCTGGTGACAGGACAAGGGGGAATGGGCTAAAGTTGCACCAGGGGAGGTTAGGTTGGGTATTAGGAAGAACTTCTTTACTGAAAGGGTTGTTAGGTGAATAGGCTGCCCAGGGCAGTGGTGGAGTCACCATCCCCAGAGGTCTTTAAAAGGCGTTTAGATGTAGAGCTTAGTGATATAGTTCAGTGGAGGACTTATTAGTGTTAGGTTAGAGGTTGGACTCGGTGATCTTGGAGGTCTCTTCCAACCTAGATGATTGTGTGATTCAGTCTTGGTCTGTAATGTTTGGATATGCATACTTTTCTCCGGCTTCTTAAGCATGAACTTTGCTGTTTCATCTGATACTTAGGGATGTTCCTTACTTTACCTTTCCTGCTATTTCCAGTAAGCATTGTTTTTGCAGTATATTAAGACAAAGGGGATAATGGACAGATTTGCACTCTAGGTAAGTGTGATCATGGAACATAAATCCACTAATGCACAAGCTAAACATCGGACCACTGGAGAAAAAAGAAGAAAAAAAAAGTGTAAAGAATTTCCATATTCCTTGGGAGAGCCAAAGGTCCATGACTGTAGGAAACACTTCTTAGAGTAGGGTATGCAGTTTTATTTGTTTGAATATTTATTTGAGGCTATTTTGGAAATAAAACTTACAGGCTATGTAAACAAAAATGTGAAGGTAGAAGGAGTTGACAAATTCAAATATTTTTGGAAAAAATTGTGCATAACAATTATGATTTGAACAGAGGCATGGTAGACAAGGGAAGAACTTTATGATGTTCACATAAATGCTTCTCATTGCTTGATGAAATACTGTTCTTTAAATAAATGTCATTTTCATCATCTAATAGATTAGTCCTTATCATTACTATCATCATTGTTACCATCCTATGGATAAAAAGAGTTGGTATCTGTATTTGTTTTCATAAGGTAATAAATGATTGCTCATACCTGTGTACTTGGTTTGAGTAATTAAATGTTTTGGGATACCCAAGGTGTTTAAAGTTGTTTCTTTGGATTCGCAAGGTAAAAGGAATTCAGAGAACTGACCTGTTGTTTTAATATAGTCATTATAATCTCATGAAAGGCATCTGCTTTTAGTAAAGATTTAAATTAACCAAGAGACCTCTATCCACTATTGATACAAAATGAAGTGTATAACAAACAGGAGGGTATATTTTCATGCAGCTGAAGGCTGACATCAAAATGTCAATCTTTTTTTTTTTTTCCTGTCTTTCTTTGTGAACACTAAAACATTTTCCAGATGAAGCATCTATCTCCCAAATTGTAAATTTCAACTTAAATCAAATATGCCCGTTTAATTACCTTTTCCTAATCACAAAGGATTGGCAGTCCACATATGCATGATTTCTTTAAAGAAATATAATCAAATTTCTAGCATTTCTATATGAATATAGTTCAAAATAATTTTTCAGAATGTTTAGTAGCACAATACAGCACTGTTTCATAGCTGCCAATATGGACTACTGTCAGAGGAACTAGACAATGGCAATTTATATTTTTTTCCAGATCTCATTCATTTTCATCTCTCACATACAGAATTGTGAAGTTCATTCCTTCATTCAAGTTATAAAGTTAGAAACACTGCCATGTTGGACAAAGTGCAGATTTTCAAGAAAATTCCTTGTATTTTATTGAAGGGAAATGTAGTCTCAAAGCTGTAACTATTTAGCCAAAATTAAACTATTTTAAGTAGATAGTAGTGCTTTTTAGGAACTGTCAGTTCAGCTGAATAGTTGAATTTAATTATGTACTGGGCAGTAGTCAATTCAGACGTTTGCATGTGTGATCATGATATCCCTCATGAAATTCATTCATTCAAGGTATTTCCCAGCTGATGTTCTATGTTAAGTTAATTCCTTCTACTCTAATGAGGATACCACTATATACCTAAACGTTCTTCCATATGGTTGTGTGCTCATAGCTTCTTCATTTGAGTTAAATGTTTTCTTTTTTTTTCCTTCATAGCGTATTCTTACTTATTCCAATTGGATGTGTGCAGAAGTGCTTCTGATTCTCTGTTCATGCACTCTCTTAAAACGGTAGTCTCTGGAGTCAACTAGGTTGTCATAACGCCAGTTGTGTTGATCTTAAACTGACCTGAAAGAAGGATTAGACTGAAGCTGATTTTTTGAAAAAGTGTGTTGGTTGTTTTTGTTTGTTTGTTTGTTTTCCAAAATAACAGTAACGTTGACATCCCAAAAGAGATGCAGGCAGCTGTTCTTTTGTAGCAAAGAATTGAGCTCTCCATCCGTTCTGCCGCCCATGGAACTCTGACAATGATATGAGTTAACTTAGCTGGCCTTATAATAATTGCAACACTAGTCCATGGGGCTGAGGAACAATAGGTCCTCAAACTATTACCAAAACTCTGATGTGGAGTCAGTGGCTTCTTTTTAGGGGCAGAAATATATTCAGTCAGTGCGTTGGTTGGTTTGTTTTTTTCGCCTTTTTTTTTTTTCCTGGTACTGATTAAAAGTGCAGCAGCATCCTGGTTAACATTCTTAAATCTTTGTGAAATTGTTTTTTTTTGACAGTGTATGAGTAAAGCAGTGGTTTAATTGTAGGTCACCTTATAATAGACCAGAATCAAAAGCACATGCTTAGACACACTTGCAAGAAAGAGACGGGCACCTCAGAGATATTTTTTCTTTTGACTTTCTCCAGTACAGAAATATTAAGCAAGAAACACCTTAAAGGTTATGAAAGAAGAATGCAAAGCACAAAAACATATATAAAGCTCTGCTCTAACCAGTGTTCAGGTGCCTATGCTGAAATGTTTTATCTGCTTATGATCCAGTGCACCTAATTTTGCCCAACTATTTTTGAATCAACATGTTCCCTAAAAACAAGTGTTTGTCCCACATCAAGAACCAAGGATTTTTTCCTAGCAAATAAGCATTAACCACAAGGCTGGGCAGTCATATTCAGTCTTGTCAGTGTTTCATGTAGGTCCAAGAAATGTACCTTCTTTTCTGCACTTAACTAAGGGTCATGCCCAGAGCAGGAGATTCCCTGGTGGTCAGAGCATTCCCATCAAATGTTGAAGATGTCACTTTGATTTCCCCCATGTTGAGAAATGAAACTGAAATCAGGTCTATGATTTTCTTGTGAGCATTTAGACTACTTTGAGATTAAGCAGGAAGGAAGACAAACTTAAGTAGCTACTGATAAGTGGGTTGGATGGTTCTGCATGCTGGCATGTGAAATGTACCTAAACTATTACTTTGGGAATAGTCCCCTTAAGAGACAAGTGAGCATTACTATCTAATTCCTGCTGTACAAGAGGAGAGCATTGCACTGTTAAAATTGAGGCTTTTTATTTGTGATTTTCTTACAGGAAACAGATTCGAGCTCTTCTAGGACAGTTTAGCCAGTCAGAGGCTTTGTTAATCTCATCTGGAGTTGAGCCAGGGACTCTAGATGGAGTTCTCTTGGATGCTGGCTGTTCTTCTATGCAATTTGATACACCTGAAAGAGGTTTTTCCCTGCAGAAGGATGGACCTCTGGACATGAGGATGGATGGTGACAGGTACGTGTGCATGTCATTTCCTTTTAAGCTAGAGAATGGCCATTATAAAACCACGTCTAATTTTGCACAAATATACTATATATCTTATGCCACAAAGGTTTTTTTTTCAGCCTTAAACTTAAAATCCTGGTTATGTTCTTTTTCTTCTTTAGATAAGACGAATGTTACAGTGATGATTAAATTAATTAAGCCAAAAATGTTTTCTTAACTCTATCACTAAAATTTTACATTTTTGGTGTGTATGGTATACAGTTACAGGGACAGTTTTTACTGTAAGACATAGATTTCTGATAACATTGTGGAGAGCAAAAAAAGCTGCCAAATATGTTGACAGGACACCGAGTTACCTAGAGCCTTGAGGTATATTTCCTAGTTCTCTTTCCATATTGAATTTCACAAGGAAGATTGGAGGCTTTAAAAAAAAAAAAAAAAAAAAAGAATATTAATTAGAATTTCTTTTTCCTGTAATTGGGAAGTGAGTGAAAAAGGCAGATTGTTAAATATAGTTTTTCTCTCTTCAATGTCTGGCTGGGTTGCCCCAAGACCTGTATGGTCTGCATGGTTCCTATGAAACCTTCCATGACTTTTTTAAGTTGAGGCCTGTTGTCTTCCTTCTATTTCTGCAGTTCTTCTGACTATGTAATCTGCAGGCTGACAATTCTTTACTGCAATCACTTTCTTTTTTTGCTGCACTTTCTGTTTGTGGAATGTCTGCTTGACTGTGTTTGGTTGCTCTGTCAGGGAAGAAGCAACTTCCCTCCTTTCTGCAATGGCCATCTGACCCAGTTACTTCTCTGTAAAAGAAATATAAAGTAACTTTAAAAAAAATCAAAACAAAACAAAAAAGCAACCAGAAATACCATTCATGACACCTGCCAATTAAAATCCGTTAAGTATTGCAAGCTTGCCTTAGTAGTCTTGGAAGTTTCCTTTCACATTGTGTATGAGGCACATGAGGCTTACTTAATTGTCAAGTTATCAATTGCTAAATAAACAATCTCTATTTAAATGATCAGAATTGGTGTTGAGTTCATTGAAAAGCACGAAATTCAATGGCATAATGTTATTTTCTACTTATGCAGCAGTTTTCATCTTTTAACAGCCTAATATATGCCTAATATAGCATTGTGGTTTTCATGTGAAAAGACAAAGATCTGTGTTTTATAGATGATGGCAGTAATTGTATAATGCATTACTAAGAGAATGAACATTTCTTTGCCTTGTGTTTTGATGAACCTGTAGTCTGAAGAAATGTCATTTGGACTTTTGTTGTTCACATAGAGCCTATGTGAAGACTGTGGAAGCTTCTGTTTCTAAGCAATTGTCTTAACACATTAAAATTTCAGTCTTAACACAGCAAATTTCATGATGCTGCCTTTTTCCAGTTTTGTATAAAAAACTCACGTGATCGTACTGGGATTGAGCCCTCTGATCTCCAAAGTCTGAACTCGCGGCTTGTATTTGCATCATGAGGATACATATGTATAACTGTATATAAGAACAAAGGCTACCTGTGGCATAACAAAAGCCTTCCACTACAGTTGTTGCTATGGTACTCCTTGCCTCTGATTTCTAAGTTTTGTTACCTTTTATAAGATACTGCAGGAGAGTAATGAATGCCTGAAAAATATTCTGCACGTTAGTGCCTTTTTAGAAGAGAATTTATTAAGTAGGTTATATGTTTTCTCCACATTAGTAAACACTTCTGTGATCTGTGACAACACAGATCTGAAACACTTCTGTGAACTGTTTCAATAGCATAATGACACAATTTAAAAATAAATTAATATGTACGACTTATACCATTTCAATTCTAACAGTTCCTTTCATTTGCAATATTATCTCATTTGAATTCTCTCAAAACAATGTTTGGGTATAAGTTCTTACACCTTTTAGTGAAAAGTAAAGTTAAACTATTTTCATAAGCAGTTGTTTTCATAGCAGGAGATGTGAAAGAAAATATCTTTGAAATCAGTTCCAAATAAAAAACGACATGTAATGCAAGGTGACTAAATAAACCCATAAGGGGCAAGTTTATATTCTAAAGATGTCTAAATAGGAACAGTCACGCAGCATTTCCATTTTAATGTGATACTGACATGTATTTATTCCTGTCAACTCATTAGGCATAGTTTATGATTGTACTTAGAAGTTTCAGCTGTTTTAATTGATGTTAAGGAACAAACTATTTAAAGTTGCTAGAAATAGGATTTAAAAGGTACAAACGAGATCTGTTTTCATAGGGTTGCTGTCTCTTACTTGAAAACCTCAAAGGCACTTGTATGCAGTGTGTGTGTTTGACTTTATGTCTCAATGCTATGAAGCTTCACCTCTTGTCAATGAAAACTGACGTCAGTGAACTAATTGGCTCTTCTTGTGCGTAGGTACCCTGACATGCCCACTGCTGCTGATGTTGTGAATGCTTTAGATCAACAGGCACTTGCGTCCATCCTGAGAACATACGGGGAGGAGAGGCACGCCAAGAAAATCGCTTCAGCCATCGTTCAGGCACGCAGCATATATCCCATCACCAGAACTCAGCAGCTTGCAAGCATTGTTGCAGGTACCCTCATTAATTCTTCACAGTGGCTGAGAGAGAAAAAATATTAATCCCCAAAGTCCCAGAGGGATCTATTTGTACTTGAAATCATGCAGGATCTAATCCTGCCTATTCTGCTCTGATGTCAGCTCTCCTTTTTTTCCCCCCGTAAGATCCCACTTCTTATACTGTATTTCACCGATTAGCTTAATAATAGATTTTACATGAAGTGATTTATCATTTTGTCAACAAAGTTGAAACACAGAATGACAGCAGCCTAGGGAATTCTTTGTCCCAGCTATTGATAAGCATTCAAATAGATACGTCATATGCATCTCTTTGTTTTAAATTTCTACATTTTAATATTTTGAGGGGAAGTACTATGGCAGTTTCCAGTTATGAATGAAATTAGATTCAATCTCTCTGCTTAAAGAATGAGGAAGCAAAAAGTAAAGCAATACGTAGCTTGCTTCACCTTGTGAATGCCAACTAGATCAGCCTGAAGCGCCTATTGAAACACTTCATCTTACTTGCTCTTCACTGTAAACAACTTGAACAAAATCTAGTTAGACAGGAGCTGTGCTCACATTGAGAACCTTCACATTTGTGTTCTCGAGTGAAAATTTTCCAGCAAAAAAATAAGATACTTTCACTGTCCCTTAACAATATAACATATAAGGCTGTTTTTAATCTATTTATTTATTTATCTATTTATTTATTTATTTTTAACCAAGAAATGAAAATGACTGGGTCTCGTCACAAAATGCCCTATATTGTTGACTCCTTTAACTATAGACCTTTAAAATGGCTATCCGAATTTAACATTTAGTAAAGATTAGTGTTACAAGTTCTATCTGCATAAAAGCCTTTAAAACTATATTGTTTTCATAAAACTGTGTATTCTTCCTGGGGAGAGGAAATGGAGAGGGAGGTGCCGATCTCTTCTCCCTGGTGATCGATGACAGGAAGCACAAGAACAACACAAAGCTGCTCCAGGGGAGCTTCAAACTGAACATTAGGAAAAATGTCTTCACCGTGAGGGTGGTCAAACACTGGAAAAGGCTTCCTAGTCAAGTGGTTAATATGCTGTGCCTGTTGGCATTCAAGAGGAATTTGGATAATGCCCTTAACAATATGCCTTAACTTTTGATTAGCACTGAACTGGTCAAGTAGTTGGACTAGATGATCTTTGTAGGGTGCTTCCAACTAAACTATTCTATTAAATTCTACTTAAACTGTAACTTTAATTTAAAAAATATAATTATTGATAACTAGTAGAACAGTGATTAATAATTGTGATAATTAGTGATAGATAATTGCCTACCTTAAGAGCTTAAGAAGTTTAATAGGGACTTACTTTTAATGGCTTTAGGATCACAAAGAAATTAAAAGGCTTTGAGTTGTATAAACCAGGATACTTGAGCAAAATGTCCACTTTAAACCAGGCCCAAAGTCTAGCTGATACGATTACAGGACCTGAAGACACTGCTTGCTATTGTAAGCCCCTGTTGTAAATGTGTAGTAGGCGTAATGAATGTGGGGAATAAATAATATTAAAGAATATATGAGTCTTTAATAAAACCTGAGAATTTGCATTTCTAAAATGATCATTATCATAAACTTTATGAAGTAATAATTTAGTTTTGTCAGATGTATCTCCTGCTCTTTGAAACAACTATTGATTAAAAATATACCATTATTGAGATTAAAGCAGCCATGTTGCTATGCTAAAGTTGTAATGTGTTCTACGCTGTAAACAAGCAGTATGGTAACCTCAAAAATAATTCTGCCAACTAGCTTGGATTCAAGAAAAATAAAATTATTAGTGTAAAAAAGAGATTGATCAAAGATCCCTTCACGTTTAATGGGCTGCATGTGAGTCATCACCTAACGGTCACTTTCTGTGAAAACAACAGGGGATTTTTGTTCTCACTTTAAACTCTGATGTATTTGAAGAGCAGCTTGATATGTGAATCAGGAATGCATCAGATAAGACACATGCCAAAGAAAATGAATCCAACATATATCTGCTAAGACAGTAAATATGTATTTTGTGTGCTTTTTTGAAGTATGTAAGTAGTTAAAACAATTTTAGGACTATTATACTTATCCCCGTTTGGGTAGAACTTCTTACAGTTTTAATCTGATTTCTCTGTAAACGAGCTCAAGGGTGGATCCTTGCTAGTTCTTGAACAGATAATATGTTAAGAAAATTTCTGGTAAATATAATAAATTTTGTTCAATTTATCATCAGTATATTTTCTACTACAAATTTATATCCATGAAGTTATTGAGGTAAGTCATAGCTACAGGGCCAGAGATCACAGCTACAGAATTCTCTTGGTAGGACAGAACAAAAAAGCCCTGACTAATTCAGGATTTAAGCAGAGTAAACTCCATGACTTATTACTTAAATGTCAAGTCCTTAAAAATATATGTATACATGTATATATATTCATTAGAAAAATAAAATCTTGCATTTTAGACTTTACAGACTCTATAAGAACATAATTTTTTTCTCCAGAACAGGATCATTTCTTTTGCCTGTGGCTAGATAGCTAGAAAACATGTAAACAATCTAGCCAATGAGACTGGGTATCTGTATCTTTTTCTTTGCTGATGTGAGTATCTGAAAATTCACATATTATCCATATTTCTCTAAAATCTTATGGTTTAATATGGCTTAAGATTTTCCAGAACTCCAAACTTCTGTGGTAAGTTCCGGCTGATAACCAGAATCCCAATGAATCCAAGTTAGATTTGGACTAGCCTGGAATGGAAAAGGGAAATGCTATCCAGGAAACAAACAATAAAGGGAGTTAGAAGGTGTATTGCTGCTGTTAATTGATTGGGAGATAAGAATGACAAAACTAAGCAAAACAAAAGGCTCTACAACAGTTAGAGATCATTCAGACACTTCTAAAGTTCGCATTGGAGAAAGTTAAAGTTTTAAGGTACAGCTTGAAAAAATTATAAATAGATTAGTATGTCAAGATTGCCTACAACACCTTAGGGCTAACTCAGGTATCCAAGTGATTTCTTAGTTAAACAAAAGTCTTTTGTTCCAATTCAATGAAATAATTCCTTCTAACTCTTGGCATAAAGCCTGAAAGTCATCTCAATTTACCGTGCCATTGAATAAAGTCCTACAAAATAAAATTAAAAAAAAAAAAAAGTTTGGCTTATTTTTTTCTAAATGTTTTCCAAAATGCTTTTGAGGCATTTAAATAAGGAGATCTCTGAGTAAGCTGTGGATCCTGCAATTTACACAGGGGGAAAGGAGATTTTTTTTTTTTTTTTTAAATTCACTGATGCGAATATTGTCTCTTCCTGTAGCTCAGTCAAACTCTACTCACTGTTTACAATTTTCACACAGATATCTGTAATGATGAACACTGTGTAAATACTAAAGATCAGTGTTTCTCTACTGAAGATCTGTGAATAGATGTGTAGAATTCAATTAAGAAGTACTTCCTGATGGCTATTGCTGAAGCTCATTGAGTTCTGTTGTGAAATGATAGTATTAACTGGATGTGCAGGAAAACTGGTTAGACATAGTGAAATTCTTTAGACTGTAATTTTGTTTTTTTCTGTACTGCTTCTCAATTTTTCCTTCTAGTGGGTAATATACCTTGTCATCTATTCATTTGTTTTCACAGTTTAATTTTTCTCAATGGCATTGAAATATGTTATCTGTTAACAGGTCGTTTTGAGATTATGTAGTCATTTGGACTTGAAAGGAATTGATGGTGAGATACTAAAGAATCGTGAAAAGTTTAAAAAACTTTAATGGGTAAAGTCAGTCTTGTTCAGATTGTTCCACACTGATATACTTTAATTATCAGTTTGGAATTTGTAATATTGCCTGAAATTCAGATGGGTGTGAATTAACACTGTACTGAGGGAGCCTAGACAAAAGGACATTAGTTGCGTCACAGAAACTTATTAAATGCAATGCTAATTCAACAGACGGATTCCTGCAAACAGGTGCACGATCTGAATTAATTTTTAAACTCTCCCACTCTTGTACACTCTGGAGACTTTAATAGTTCATATTGACAGGCACAGCACGTTGCTAATTTCATTCACAAGCTTAAGAATTTCAATACATTTTAACTTGTGAATCTATTAGATTTTTAAAAGTGTAAGTAGCATAAGGGCATCCCAAAACTAAAAATGATAATTTCTCTCTCTGGGATTTCAAACCAGTCATCTAGCCGGAAGCATGGTGTTTTTATGAATGAAATTCATTTTATAAGCTTCCCATAAAGATTTATATATATATGTTTTTGTACATTGCACAGCCTGTTACCAGGAAGGATTTTCTTTTACTGTTGCAACAATTGGAGGGGGCTGGATTTTGTGCCTCATCAGTAAGCACAAGTAGGTTTCTATTTAACTATACCAGAGGGCTAAGAGTGGGGTAGAAATATTTTTCACCCCTATCACATAGGTTATATCTACTGACTTTAAAAAGATGAAGGCCCGTATAACAGAAATCCCCATCACAAATTACATTTAGTACTTAATAGCAGTCTCTAAAGACAGACCAATAGGCCATTGAACTTGAAGACATTTTGGTTTTAGTTAGTCTTTTTGGTTGCATAAAACTGCAGTGTCTGAATTTCTATACCAGTTTCCTGGTGTATCCTTTACCAGTGGTAAGGTATCCTTTACCAGTATTCGGCACCATTATATATGTCCTGTGCTGTTTTCTCACGTTCACCTGAGGCGTGTAAAGTTTTATTATACTTGCAGAATATATTATGGTTTTTATTTAATTTTCTTCAGAGTTTCTCATAAATGTGTGCTACAAGGACTCACTTTTCCAGTTTACTTTACAGATATTTCAAAGCACGGTTAATTGCCATAGAAGAGTATTGGAGAAAGACTTTACGCTAAACATCCACGGCAAGACACCTGAAAGAACTTTCTTAAGACTTGCCACTGTCCTAGTCATGCTGGTAGCCTGAGTATCTAATTTATTTAGTTTATTTACTCAGTATTTCAATTGCAAAATATCAGTGTGATCAGAACTGCTAAAAATCAGACCAGTATTAGCATTTAGGTTTTACAAAACCATTTTGGAAATAGAACAGATATCTATATCAACTCTATTCAGATTAGTAAAAGATATTCTGATGACATACAACATAAAACTCAGTATTTTACTAAAGTTCCAGTGAGATTGGCCGTGGAAATTTAAATAACAATTCTCATTCTAGGCTTCCAATCAATAAATAAGCACAGTCAGTTTTGTACCCAGATTTCACGCTGTACTCTTGTGGGTTGGCTTTATTTGTATCTGTGATACTTTTGGAAGCTGGAATACTCTTAGAATATCAGAAATATCTTATCCACAGAAAAACAGCGTTATTTTTTAGAAAGTACTTAGGCTGCTTAAATGCTTAGGCTGCAAAAATATGAATTTTTAATAAGTTAAAAACTCTGTGGATCTGCTTTGAGAGGTGAACGCCAGCTCCCGATAGTAACAGTCCAAAATTGAAAGTGTAAAACTGATGTTCTTGACATCACAACTTTAAATTTTTCAGCAGGTGGCAAGAGAATGGAGGTTCTGCATAAAGCTGGTAGAACGATACCAGTTGAAGTGGAGGGAGAAAAAAACAAATCAACAACCATACTGCTTTCTAATTCACTAGCTTGTTAGTAGGAAATATTTTGTATGGAAACATTGCTTTTCTATTCCAGTTACAGGTATTTTCAGTAGAGTGAACATGGTGGCAGTAGGCTTGGTTTTGGAAGGGGGAAGGAGGGAGAGGTATGTTTTCATTATTTGAAAACGTATGCTTGGAAGAGACTCGTGTGGTATTGTTTTCACAAACTGTCATTTTTAGTCAAGAATCATTGGCTTTTGTAGTTGAATCCAACCAATACCCAAGTATCTGATGTGTCCACTTGAAGTTCTCCTGAAGAAAAATTCGATTCTAAATGAAACCTAAGACAGGGCTTAAGGAGAATATGAAGCTATGTAGATTTAGTCACTTAGTGAATGCTATGGAAATACGCATGTCCTGTGGTATTCTTTTGATACTTTACATACTAATTTTAAACACTGCTGTTCTGAGCAAATTACTTGTATTTGTAGGTGTTGGTTAAGTGTATAAAGAAAATTGTTTATTTTGCTCAGCATGCCATTATGTTATGCATAAAGAGACGATTTTCTTCACATATAAATAGCAGTCAGTGGTGGTTTGAAGCATTTCATTTTCAAATCAGAGCCTGTTTTTAGATATACGAAAAATATGGAAATGGATATTGTGCTAGGTAGCACAAGCTGGTTTCTTAGGGCATCAGTAAGTATCCCTTTATGATTTATATAAGTTACAAAACATGGTGGTCTCAAAGACAGAAATGACAGTAGGTAGCTAACATAACTTTTCCTAGAGTCCAGACCTGATAAAGGAGCTAAGTGCCCAGAGATGAAATCTATTTTAGTTGTAAAGCACAGTTTAAGCCACACATCCCTGTGCAGTAATGTGCATTGGGAGAAGTGCATCCTGCTGCCACTTCTGTCTTGAAGGATTCAGACAGCAGTAAGAAGGAAACAGCTATGGTGAGGTTTTTCAATTAATTCAGGCATTTTTGTCATTAGAGTCAGAGGAGAAGGAATATGGCTGGGAAAATAGAGTATGCAGAAATGCACCTTGGATGCATCGCATACATGATAATAACTTAGTTGATAATTATTCAATTTTATATATTATTAGTGGCTTCTCCCTTTGCTTAACAGTGATGATCACTTGTGTTTGTGATGTTGAACATGTATTTTCTGACATAAGTAGAATCTCACCTTTAAAATTCTGAATAATTCCACCAATACAATATTTTGTCCCAGTATATTGGCAAAAATATAGAAGAACTTTGGTATTTCTATTATTTTATTTTTTTCAATCACTTTTTAAAATGTGAATTTAATCAACTTATTTCAGAGGTATCATGCTCCTTTCTTTTACTTCACTACGCAGAATATTGACTTGAATATTAACTTGAGTTTGAACTGCATTCCTTTCAAACCCATTGCCTTATTATGTTGTAGTTTAGCACTGGCATGGTATTAAGGCATTTTAATACACACATGCCAGTTGAATTGCCTTATCTCTAATGGGTTCTCTTTTTTTGAAAAATAATTGTTTCCATTTATGTGCCACTATAAAATGTCTGCATTCACTTACGTAATAGATTACAAGTTTACTCGGGTTTCACAGATCTTGTAAGGCTTTTGCACTTTAGACTCTTTGATCCATCAAATCTCTAGTTCTTTTCTCTGTACTCCGATAATGAAGATTCAAGCACAAAATACATAAAATAATGCTATGTTGAAGTTTCCATGAAAATTTCTTTCTCTAAAGAGACTTGCATAACTTGGAGGGACTTTGGGGAAAGAGGAGGAGGGAATTTTGTGCCACCAGTCAAAATTATTTAAGGTGGTGATTTTTCTTCAAAAAACTCATACCTTGACACATTGTGCTATATAAACATGTGAGAAATCAACAATATCGGTTGCATTTTCTATTTTTCTCAAGGTTCTTTTGTGATCATTTGAAGGAACACAGGTATAATGGTCAAGAATTATTATCTCCAAACTAAGACATCTCTTTTAAGCTTTCAGTAATTAATTGAAAGATAATTGCCACTAGATAAACATTGTATTTTGTACGTAACTGAATGTAAAACATACATTTTATTTTTGCAAGTGCATAATAATGTAGAAGGCAAAAGTTAAAATTTTGTGTCCACCTTTTTTTTTTCTTGCCTTAAAAGCATAAAACAAATCACCTCAAACAATTAATTGGCATTGATTATACTGAGCTGTAAGGTATAGGATTTATCTAGCCCATCTTCATTTTTCCCTGCTTTGGTTTCAGCTATCATTTTGCATTTTAACTTTGTGAAGCATTTCAGGAAGCAGTTCCTATAGGAAAAAACAACACTCCAATGCAAGCCAGCTCAGTTTAATAGGGTTTTAAAAGTGATTCAAAGCAGGAAATATATCTTTTAAAGAAGGAAGCTCACTACTCAGGGTTCTTTTGTAAGTATGCTTTCCTTTCAATTCATCATGCACGAGTGGATTAATGTCAGATTAGCAGTGTAGAAATAACGAAATGCTAACCTTTTCAAATGTATTACAGGTGCTTTTCCAGCATCAGCATTGTATGCACGAAAAGACTTGCTTCAGAGACCTACACATGTTGCCACCAAAACTTTCCAAGGCCTGCGAATATTTGTAAATGATGAGCTTCATGAGCTCTTTATAGGGCTGAAGACAGCTGAGAAGTTTCTAAAACCTGGAGGTCGCCTAGTAGCCCTCTCATTTCATTCTCTAGAAGATCGTATCATCAAACGTTTTCTTCATGGAATAGACATGACGGAAAAGTACAATCTTGGCTCACGGCAGAAGATAAGACAAGCTCTGAAAAATTCCTCCAAAGAAGATGACTCACAAGAATTTCCCCATGGAAAACCCAACTCAAAATGGACTTTTATACAGAAAAAAGTTCTCACCCCTCAGGCCAAAGATAATCAAACAAACCCAAGAGGGAGGTCAGCCAAGCTAAGAGCTGCTATTAAACTCTAAAACAATTTATCATTATATAATTGTATAATTTCCTAAAATTTCATTTTCCAGAAGGCTACCTGGACAGATAATATCAAAATAAAAAATAAAATGGAAAAGGCTGTTAGAAAACATTTTTCTTATCATTGTGCTTCATTTTAATTGGGATGTAATATCAAATGGTAAAATAAGTTAGATGAGTGGGTGTCACTAATTATAACAAAAAGACATATTTTTTAAAGGAGCGTAAAAACTAAAGTTTTTTTTTTTTTTTTTTTTAACTATGGTTTTGATGTAGTTAAAACATTCCCTTTAGATTAAATTCAGAACTCTGACATAACAGACTAAATTCTGATTGTTGATTGAGAAAGACAAGAAAGACGTGTTTTTATGGGTGTTGGTTTCACAAAACTAAGTCAGATTACTGGTTTAGTCTAGAGTAAGTTTTTAAACTAGCCTAAGAATTCATGATATTTAAATTTCTGTGTCTGTTGATTTGTTGCATGAATGTTTGTAGCTAGGAGCTATGTCTTCAATAAACTGATACCATTATGTAATGTCTAATCCAGGAATTTATGAATGAGCTCTTACCTTTGTTAATAAGTAAATATTTACATCTGAGTGATAGCCTGGTAATTTAGTGTTTATGGATTTTAAATAATGAATTGTTCTTGGGAAAAAAAGCTACGTAAAAGGTCGCTGTATTGCATTTAGACATTATAAGCAGTGAGTAAGCACCGTGAAGATTTGTACTAGATAATTTGGATTTCTTCCTGCAACCTGTGCTTCTGTGCATCCATGCAGTAGAACTTCTGTGTGTTGATGGAATTACTATGAACCCAACAAACAGGATACTGTGAGACTTCTGTGGTATTCTCCTTTCCTGATGAAATTTCACTAAGAGGTGCTACTTAGTTACCTATAAAATAAGTGGCCTACTAACACCAGTTTCCTATTTGTATGCCATCCTAGCCGGTAAAATTTGTAATTTAGTTTTGTAATATATTTGCTATATAAGTTAATATGAATTGAATTTAGCTTTAGGTCTTAAAAGACCATTGTTTTGCTTTTTTTGTATGTTAATGATGATCAGATAATGCCATAAGTTTCATATTCTTTGACCTCTGACTTACCTCTTAAGGAAACAAAAAAAGTCCTTATTTGGATAATCGGATCTGTAGCAGGACTTCATTTGTGGTGAACCAGAAGCTTGGCTGATAGAATTAGAAAACATAACTTATGACTTTGAGCTAAATGATTACTTCAGTAGCTTTTGAAACAACACTGATTGGATCATTCCAGACTTGATTTTCATCAAGCATCATCCTCTTCGTGTCGATTATTTCACTGGAGTGTTTGGGATTATATTGACACAAACAATTGAAATTTAAATTCACCATCTATAATATACAGTATATTGATACCTGACTGTTATTTAATTCATTGGTAAAGCTAAATCATGATAACATAGATCACTAATCTGAAATACCACTTGAATGATGGGCACTTCCAAAATTTCAATATTCTCTCCGCTTTCATTATATGTGTTATTAAATATTAAATACAGCATTCCACTTCAAATAATATTATTTACTGACACCGTAGAGACAACAACCCTTGCCTTAAATAGATATTTTTTCATTCACGCATTAAATATAAATATCAACAGTTATTTTTAGTTAAGATTCCATATTGAAATGTACTCCAATAGGAGGTTGGAAAAATCGTGCTTCTACCATACGCTTAAAAGAGTTATAATGCAGGGCTATGTGCTGTTAAGGAACACATGTGAGGACAAGAACATCCATTTGTAGAAGTAAATATCTGCAGAAACTATGTGAAGATATTACAATTCCTTATGCTTAAAACTATATTAAAAAAACACGCTTCCCACATCTAATTTCAAAGACACAGATTCTTATGATAAACTACTGTATACCAGTTGTTGTAAATGCACTTCTTCATTTTGTGATTCAAGAGTAGGAGACCTGACCTTACCTTTGATGATGAAGGTTGCAAATCCTTTTAGGTTGGAGTTGCACAGCCAAGGAAGTGCATCAATCAGTGAGCTCTTCTCTGTACAGGATCTGTTTCATTCTTCTCAGGGTCTTCTCACTTTCAGCCTTGAGATATGGAGAGTCCTTGAATTTAATTTCTGCTTCACAGAAAACAGATTTTTTTTTTTTTCACAGAAAAAAAAAAAACTTCTGTTTATTTTTAGACAAAGTATTCTTGTATCTTTAGGCATTTCATTTCTGTTTAGTAGGTGAAGTTCTGTTATGTGAAGGGTATTAGGCCTTCGTTTTTTTTCCAACGTACGTTGAACTTTCCTAATGTGGTATGTTGCACATGTTAGGAGAACTAAACTTTTTTTTTTTTTTTTTTTTTTTACCATAACCAAAAACATTTTTTGTATGAAGGAGATGGTATCTGGTAGAAAATTACAGTCTTAATGAAAACTAAATCATGCCATCAAGATACAAATTATATATCATTTCTGAGAATTGCCATTAAACCTGAGCAATATTAATTTTAAATCAATCAAATGCAAGATCATATATCTGAAACCAATCAAACAAAATACTGTAGCCTATGTTTACAGAAAATGTGGCAATACCATAATATTGTACATGATGGGAAGATCAGAAGTGACCAATATGTTCAATATTTGTAGAGAATATGAAGCAGTAGTTGTGGAAAGATGGTGGTGTTGCCAAGCAATGTGTATGTGCGGAGCTTATTGCTAGAATATCTCTTTTCTTATTAGGACTCAGAAGTGTGTGGGAAAAAAATAAAAGATCAAAAACCAACTATGGGACTATTCCTGTGCATTCTAAATGTACTTTATATTAAAGTTATTTTAAAAATCTGATTTAATGGGTTACTCAAGAGAATGTACAAAGTTGACATGCAGTCTAAAGTACCTACCGAAAGAAGAGATTTATGTAGAATAATGTCTTGAAAACCAGACACAGTTATGCTGTGAGGTTTTTATAGTACAAATACTATAAAAAGTACTTTTTAAAAGCATCAAGTTTAAGAAATTAGCTGCATTTAAAACCTGTGTAGCTGTATGAGAGCCCTCTGACAATTATTATTTCAGTATTGTTTCCTAAGAATTATTTTAAGTTTCGTTGTTTAAGAATATGAAGGGCTAATCATACTGTCTTCAAGTAATGTAAGGAATTAATTTTCTTTTTACATCTACTGTAGTTGAGTAATTTCTCAGTAGTCTTTTATAGTTGCATCTACTGAGATTGGCAATTGACTGGGAAAGATGTGTGTTGGAAATGTCAGTTTTTGTATACATTTTGTGGTATTTGACAGATTTTTGAAGGAGAAGGGTCTTAATATGTAGCGTGAATGGAGAAAATAGTTATTTCAATATACCCACTATTATCAAATGGCTATCCTTTAGTAGCAAGTGTTGTATAAGGCTTTGCATTCTGCTTTCTAGAGTAGCATTTCTACTATTATTAATGATTCCTACAATAATTGCTATGATATTGCTCTTTATATTGGAGAAGACATGGTATTAATTACAGAGTTTATGCTCTAAAGAGTATAACAGTGCCACGAGGGTGGAAACATGAGGACGTATGCCCTGAGGAAAGGAGACATGCAGGGGTAGGATGGTTGCAGCAAGCCGTCTGAGATACAGCTTGTTGGTGGTTTTATTTGATTAATTTACATTTAAAAATAACTTAGATATTAGCTATCATTGTGTAGAGTACATAAGTACTTGTGAAAAATTAGAAGACCTTGAATAAACAGCAAAGTAATGAACTCAAGCCAATTTGTTGCTGTCCATTCTACCCAACGTCTTTATCTCTAGCAAAAGTAATAAAGAGTTCATATCTGCTTTTCTTGTGCAGCCAAAATCTCTCCAGGGAAAGCTTTTTAGTAAAATTAGGGCCTTTTGCACCAGGATCATGAATGCTGTTGGGTGGACTGGGGGATTCTGTCTTTATATATCCATGCATTTATTTATTTTTATTTCATATAGCAGTTTTTTATGTCAGTGGCTAGCTTGGAATAATATGCTTTTATATTTATAAGTCTTTCAGAATTACAACCAAATGTGGAGGCCTTTTTACACCTGACATGTAGTAGAATTACGCAGGATTTTGTGGATTAATTAAAACTGCCATGCTCTAGTGAACGTGACAAATAATTTAAATGAATGTAGAACAAGTTCTGCCCTTCACCTTCTCACAGAACCCATGAAAGATAGAAGAAACAAATGTGTTTAATCAAACTGTAATAAATAAGCTGCAAAGGTCAACGCCTTATAAAAATCCACTTTATGGTGAGGCTGAATAAATTAACATCATTTTTTAAATAAAATTTCATATATATATATGCATATATATATATAATTTTACCTGATGTAGGATAAGCACCAATAGTGAGATAGCTCATTCTCTCTACATGGTTGCAGAGCATGGTTTTTAGCGCATAATCAAAAGTAATAGAGGGAAGGCATACATGCTTCTAATCTAGCTATGTATGTTTTCTCTTCTCCTCTGCAGTTAGAATTGTATGGTTTTGTGAATCCTAGGATAAATGAGAGAGAAGGGCTTTTCTTTTTTTTAGAACACTGTAATACTTGTCCATCCAACTTTATTAAACATCATATTTAATACTTTTAGACATACTTTGTTGATGATATACCATGTTTTCCAATACTTAGGAAGAGGGGCAAATATTTGTTCATGGGGATGTCTAAGCTAAAAAAAATAAAAAATAAAAAAATAAAGTGTTTGGCTGCCTGAATTTCTTACTATACAGATATAGCTATAAGAAAAACTGTTTTCATTGTACCTTAATGTTTCAGAAAATTATATTTTGGCTGATGCTTTTAAAGACTAATTTGTTTGGTTGTAATATTCAGTCAAAAACAAGCTAGAGATTTTTTAAAATGTATTTTTACCATGTTTGCAAATATAAACTTGACACTTTGTTTATAGCTATCTTTGAAGAGTAAAACTGGAGATACAGCTCCCTCTGTCTGTCCTGGGAATACCTATGCTTTGTTTTCCTCGGAGTGCACCTGCAAATGATTATAGTAACAGCATGTTTATTGTCAACATGGAGATGCAAGACAAAAAGATGTGGATAACTCTTTCTTACAGGTAAGTAGTTGTTTTAAATTACACTAACTGCAATTTTAAAATAATAAAGCTGTCAAACAGTGAGTTATTTGCTTATCTGAAAATACTTCAATCAAGATACCTAATTTAAAAGGTAGAAAAAAAAAAACTTATTCTCAAACATGCAAATTATTATTAGAATGGAACACATGAACAAAACTTCTAGATGTTTTTTAGTGCCCATACAATTTCTACAGAGGTAGCAGTGGCAAATGTACCTCATGTTTTTGTTGACATTCATGAAAGAAATTTCTGTGTTGGTGGAAAAATCTACATAGACAGTAAAACATTAGGGGTTACAAGAGATAGTGAAATGAAAATAAATGATGTTATATAAATCATATCTTAGAATTCATACATGCTATAACACCTCAGTGAAAACTTAGGTTTTATTGTACCTCGTCATTTGTTTGCACATCAAGTTAATTTGAATATGTGGATGTGATTCTGGCAAAGAGAATGTATACTGCTTCAGGTTTTTAGGGTGTTTGCTGTTCATATTTTCACTGAACATATAGTAGAGCTCAGAATAAGTCACTGCCAGGTTTATGATCTCAGCATCATCATATTTTAACTGTAATTATATTAAGAACGTTAACAAGGTTATATATCACAAGTCAGTAATTATAAAATAAATATATATAAAAAAAAATCTTGAAGCACAGTGCTGTAACTCATATACCAAAATGTGTGAAATACTTAATAACAACTTACTCACAAGCAATTTAGGCTAGAAAAGTTATTTTTTAATTTCAAACGTTATTTTATGCCTGTTTCTTCACACCCTTCCTTAATTTTATTTAGTTTTCTTCTTTTAATCAAAAGTAATTTCATTCTTAAGAATATCTCTCATAGACTTTACAAAGAACCAAAATAAGGATTATTGACAGTCCTGGCTGATAACTATTTGAAAATGAGTATATCATAAAAACTTGTTTTTTAATACAGTGCAAAATACATATTTTCAAGAATAATGACACATACATGCTTGTTAATACATGCACAATCTAGAGCCTAATCTTGCAACCTTTACTTACAGGAATATCTTTTTAAAAGCATATATTGTTTCTAAATGTCTTGTTTCTTGAAGTTGTCATAGGAATGAGAGCTGAAATCTTGGGCTAGGCAATGAGAGATGTCAGTGCAGGGATGCGTCCAACAGACTAGTGGGTGAGCTCCTTTGGAAGCTGAAAATTTTTAATACTTCACAAAACGGGGTCCACTGAGTGTGGGACAGTCTGGGCTAGCTGTCAGGATTAACACAATAATAACTGAATATGATAATGATGAATTAACAAAGTTTTTGATGCAGAGGCAGTTCCACTGGTGTATCTTACATTGTATTTCACAAGGGCTTAATAGAGGTGACAGTGGGTTTCAGATTTAGAAAAAAATAAAATAAAAAAATCCTTGAAATTGAAGCTGGTATATAAGGTTTTGCTATGCATCTTGGAAAGAGCAGGAGGGTGACAGAAATATTGTTTGAGAGGAAAGGGGGTTCAGTCTCTATTGCTGCTGCCCCTCTTAAAGGTATTAAAAAGCTTGCCCTCATTTCAAACATGCAGGGTCAAGACCTTAACTGTGCCCGTAGTGTAGTTACCAGTCACTAACTGCAGTACAGACTATTAACCCGCCTATTAAAAGCTAGCAGGTGATGCAAAATTATAAATCAGTAGATTAATTAAATGTGCTTGGCAAATACCATGCTCTATAGCTGTACTGCACTTAATAGCATTTTAAAACTAAAGTAATTAAGATGATTAGGGATGTGTCACACTAGCCTTCACGCCAGGACCCTTCCAATTTTTCTTGTGTAGGTAAACACATTGGTATTGGGCTGCGCCCTCCACAACTGGGTGGAAGCACTTCTGTAGCTGATATGGTGTGGTGACTGATGCCTAGATTAAAATCTGAACCTTCCCTTAAAAATGGTACAATATGTTGCTTTTTAGAGCAATGACATATTAGCTCATTCTTTATTAATAGAGCTCTAGTTATTTTGGAAAACAACTGGTTGTGGGGGTATTTTCTGTTTGCTGCTTGAATTTGGTAATTTATGTGTGTGTATTTTTTCCCCAACATAGACCCAGGACAAGCTACCTTATTTTTCTTTTAAAATTCAGTGAAACTTTCCTGGAACCAGCAACAGATAACATTTTTCTGTGACCAAAAAATAATTAATGAAGTTAATTACAGTGACTGTTAGATCCAATTATATCCCAATGGAAGCAAAGTCCTCCATAAATACCACATTCCCCAATAGCCCAGTAATTCAGCAACATATTGAAAAATACTCTTTTGTAATTCAGCAACTTCCTTAGTTATAGTTGGCAAATATTTTATGCAGCCTATCCAAGTCTTAGTTTAGTTTTCAGGTTTCTGCTTCATTTGAGTAGGTTTTGTAAAAAAATAAATAAAATTATCATTCCTTTTTTTTTTTTTTTTTGAAAAAAAGGATTGATTCCTTTGTTCAAATATATTCTTATACTAAGAGAACATTGCTTTTTTGTGTTTGTTTTCTAGTTTTTAACTTTGTTGAGGTAATACAGATCTAATCACTTCTGCCATCATTTCATTATTTCTCCTTTGAAGTCATTGTTTGTATTAGGAGTACAACATTAAGGTTGGCTACTGAGCAGAGCAATTGGCTGTCGTGCTCCCTCTTACGCAGTGTATCGCATTAACTGCTCTGATTTCCAATCACATCCTGTAGCCTGCAGAATAACAGGTGCTTTTCAGCACACATTCTCCGTTTGTTCCTCTTCATTTAATAACAAGGATATAAAGTGCCTATGTTCAGGTTAGGTTTTCTTTTCTATAGGTGAAATCCAGTAATTTTATTACTAATTTTAATTTTATTAAAACTAGTAATCTTATTTATTTTTGCATATAAAAATGTTCAAATCACTGCATCAGATTCACTGTTGACAGCACTTATTACTTGTCATCGGTAGCATTCCAAGTTTTCCCATGGGCATGAGAGTCTCAGCTTTCCTGAAACATTAAAGTTGATTTCCAGCTTTCATGTCTGCAGAGAAAACCATTTGAATTGGAACTCCATCTCTTTTCTGTAAGAATCGATGATAACTTAATGTAGTCCATTTTTTTTAAGGATTGCCTTATCATTTTTGGAGCCATACTTCCAATTTTTTAACAATTTGGTTTGATGACCGTAGAGATTAAAAAAAATAATAATAATAATTATTTGGGAATTCCTGTTTTACCTGGGTATTTAGCTATTTTCAGCTCTGCTCTTTCACTTTCTCCCCTCTGTTTGCCACTGTCGAAGGTCTGCGTGTAGTGAAGTGTGGAAGGGTGTACAAGAATAGTTCTGTACTTGTCACCTTGCTTGCATGCCATCATTCTTTCATGGTACTGACACGTACATTACTGGAGGATGCTGTTAATTATCAGTTTACAAGGAATTGCTATGGAATCATGTAGTTAAGCAAATACACAGAAATCATCTATTATTCTCCTAAATATTTTTGAGTGCATGTTACCTTCATAGATTATTGCCCCTCAACCATTTGAGATCCTCATGGCTTTTCATTTGCTCACATAATTATCCGGCTTTTTTGTTGTGCACTGCCAGCTGTCTAGCTACAATTCTAGCTTCTGTCTAGTAAGGACAATAGGCAGGTATCACATGTCTGTGTTTTTCAATTAATGCACAGACTTTGAGAACATGAGATTATATTTAGGGCTTCTCCTAAATGTTCTCCAAATTGAAATCTGAGCCAAACTTTTAGTAATAGTTGTTGTGTATCTTTAGTATTTACAAATCCCAGCCACGACAAAAGAAAGCTCTATGGCACTGGTTTGGAGGGGAAGAAAAGGAGTCTTATGCGTGATTTATCAGCTAGTCAGGTAGTCTTCAATTACACAAATTCTTACACTCTTGAAAGAGTAAAAATCTTTTAAATTTTATCTTTACAAATAGCTCCTTAAAAGCATTCCTTTTGCTTCACATGACAGATAGTTGAATGAAATTCTTTGAAGAAAATGTTTATAAGTACAACTTTGTAAACACAGTCTTTCCAATGAGGAATTTCCTTATTCTTGATAGCCAGAGCTAGTTCATTTCCAACAGAACTTCCTGAGATATACAAGGTACTTCCCTGAACATGAGCGCAAATAGTTCAGGGAGCCAGAGCTTTGAGGTTCGTAGGCTATTAGTTGCTCTTTCATGACCGTAGTGTCATTTCCAGCATTTTTTTAAACCAATCTACCTCAACTTTTTCAAAATGAAAAATTGAAATTAATGAACTTTGTGTTTGGAAAGTGTAACCTTTTGTTCATTTATGAAAGCTGCCAAATTTCTGTTAAAACAGAAGGTCTTGCTATCACACAATTTAAGGCCCCATCTTCACAGCTACCTCAGTTTAGTGGACTCCAATCAAAAAGCACAGAAGATGAAGATGAGAGACTAAAGGAAAAGGGTTTTTTTTGAATGTTAAAATAAGGAAAACTATAAACTATAGCTTCATCTTAAAGCCCTATGTGGAGTACTTCAGATTATCTTGATCGTTGTTCTTTCTGTCATGGTGAGTTGAAAGACACACACACTTATTTTGTGTTGAAGAATGAGATATCCAGTTTGTTTCAGTTTCAAAGAAAAAGTTATAATTTTAGTCATTTCCCTTTTGTGAGAGAGCAGCCACCCAGTTTTTCTTTTTCAGGCCACATTAAACTCTCTGGTCATACTGACTAGCTAATAGTCTGTGGATAAAGAAGAGCAGAATGAACCTTATATGAGTATTTTGAAGCAATATAATAGGCATTCTCTATTTCCTTAAATTATGTGCATAAAATAAACTTTTTCTTTTTTTTTCCTTGCACCAAATACAAGATTAAGTATATTTTACCTTAACTGATTTTGAATAAAAATTCCAAGACCCTCTAAAGCAATCCTGAGTGACAAAGCAATAGGATGTTTGAATGTGACTGACTGTAGACTGAAGTCTATAAGGATTGTTCAGCGATATTGAGAGACTGAGGAATACCTCTATCAGTACACATCATAATTGGTGATTGTGTAATTTAAAGTTGCCTTAGCTATGATAAAGATTGAGGGTTATTAGTAGAGAGTCACTATTTTTTCACAAATTTTATTGTTCTCAAGGAGACGAATACTGCATATGACTCTTCTTGGGCAGGTTACATTGGGGGATTACATCTTCTAATTTCAAAGAGAGTTCTTCAGGATTATCACTTTTGGTGATTAAATTATAGTTAGAATGTAAATTGCCCGAGTCGTGTTTTCATTTTTACCCCAGATTATGCTACACTGGTAGGAAGTTAGCAAATATATGGGGTCTGACCCAATGTTAAGTCCAACAGGCCGAAAAGCTCTCAGGATTTAAAGCGTCACTGTGAGAAAACTGAAGAGGCATTAGAATGTGTGACTAGTACCTGGTGTGCTACTGGATGCTGCCTTTAATAATAATTATTAGCTCTATTAGTATTCACCACCACTTCTGCTGTTTTACCAAAGCCCAGTGGGGAAAGAGGGAGAAGGGAATTGTGGTTGCCTCCCCAGTTCATGCTCTACCAGACATTTATAGCAAGAAGTGGTAACAGCATAAAAACTTAATTTTCCTTTGTCTCAGCAAAATGCTTAGACAAGGTGTATGCAGGCATGAAGAGTTGTTAGATGCCTAAATGCTGCATGAGAAGCACAGGATTTGCATCAAAAGAGAATTGGGACCTTGTTGTACCTTCATTTTGAATAGTTATTTTAAACGCAGACTATAATCACTTAATATGAATTGTTTTTAATAACTAGTTTCGTTAAACCTGTGCAGATGACATGTTAGTCCTGGAAATGAAAGCAGGGTAGTTAAACCAGGACTGTTAATCCTTGTTGAGCAAAATTAATTAGCCTGACAGTGTGTTAAAATGCCTGTGTTGCATTTAGAACAAAGTAACTATGTCTATCATGCTGTCCTTTTCTTGAACGTACTAACTTAACTCTGTAGCAGCTTGGCTTTTTATCTATGATATTCTACCTAATGCTATGTCAGGTGACATAAGAGCATGTTAAAGCGTCATTAAATACTATCTCATCTTCTGTCTTTAACTGTTTTCTCTGCAATGTCTGTGATTCTTTCTATAACTTTTTTTATATTATCCTTCTCTCTAGAATTATTTAAAATAGCTAGTGATGAGCAACAGGGGAGCACACAAGCAATATTAAATTAAATCAGAAAAAAAAAAAAGTTGACAAGTACAGTTTTGGCAAATAGTGTAGTGTTTTGCTTTGTTTTTTCATCCAAGGAGGTTAAAGATTGTTAGAATCCTGAACTCTTTCATGGGAAATGGCTACATAACCAATCTCCAGCAGCATGCCAACAACTATTTGTCATTTCTTCTGAGTTTAATCTACAGGAGGATTCATCATCTGTGGCAGATGTCTGTAAATACACAAATCTATTGATCCAGGGCTCATTTTCTGCAGAAATGTAGCTGGCAAGGATGTTTACTTCTGTGTGCAGAATGTAAAACATGTTGCCTTATCTATCTAAAGAGGGGGAAAAAAAAGCAAGTTAAGAGATTTTTTTGTGTGTTATTGCATAGCAGAGGTTAATAGGCTGGGAATGTATGATTTCTTTATTACCCTTGCTTCTTTCCTATCATCTACTCTCATCAATAAATAAATAAGTTAATTAAAAAGCTGTTTCTAAGGGACAAAGTACAGATCCCTAAGATGTATCAAGATTTCTGGAAAGGATTTAGCCTCTGGCTTAAAAAAATACATAGGGTTATGGATGGTTGAAAGCCCTCATCTTCATTTTACCATTAGGATAAGCTGCACAAGTTGCAACAGTAAATGAATGGTATGGCTTCTCACCTGAAGCTGTTCAGCTAGTGGGCCATGACAAGGCCCACTATGCACAAAAGCTAAGATGTAAATCCTGGTTACAGAAATGCCCAACATTTTATGTATGCATTTAATTATAATCCTAATATTTTGGAAATGTTCCAAATAATCAGGATGTGTATAAAAATATTCAGAATCTAATTAAATTCACATAGGAAATTCTTTCTGATGTTCAACCAGGAGCTTCTGAAGTGTGTGTGTGTGCCCACATGCAGAAATGAGCATATTACTTAATATTTTCATAAATTATTTAAAATATTTTACTTAGTGTTTCTGTGACCTCTCTTTTCTGCGTTGCAGACTCCCTGCAACCACAGTGCTCACCCAAACGTTCTCGCCTTCTCCACTCACCTGTCACCACGGGTGTCCTATGCTGACACAGCTGCTGGGGGAGCCACTCTTCTGAGCTCCCCCAGCAGTTCAAGTTGCTGTGCAAACAGGTGTATTTGTTCTCAAGCGCTCCTTTCATGAGGCCGATGCAGATTGCCTTCTGTGTTTGGAGAGTGAGCGGTCAGAGAGTCAGAATAAAGCACAAGGTGAGTTGTGCGTTTTGTTCAGAAATGGCTGGCACTTGCAGATCACCAGCACCAGTAGAAGCAGAAGGCATGAAACTATCCTGCAAGGCAAGGCTGGGTGAGCAGGTGAGATGGGGCACCAGCCTCCTTCTGTGTCCTCGCCCGATTCTGTGATTTTCCTGCAAAACAGGAGTCAAACTCTGGTGGATATTTTGTTCGTTGTTTCTTATTTGAGTTATCAGTAAGGAAACAAATAGAAAACTTTGTCACAGCCAACATAAGGTTTTGAAAGGGACTTGTGAGAAAGTCCTACTTTTTCTCTCTCTCTCTGCTCAAATTATAAATGAAGGTAAATGTTTTCCTGACATCTCTAGGTGCACTTTTATTATATTCAGTGCTGTTTACAGCCAGAGGGGCAGATTAGTAGGTGCTCATGTTCAAGTGAAGCCCAGCACTGTGGGTGGGTTTAATGAAATAAAATTTGTTGTCTGTGTGTAGCTGGCTACAACGATTCTTACTAAACACAAAAATGCATTTTGTGAACAATAAATTAGAAAAGGGAATGTTTATTTCTTAGCAAGCTTCACTCACCAAAGAATTAAAAATACTTGAAAGCTTAAGCTTATTTAAAATCTTTTCAGATCATTTTTGTTGGATATTCAGATGATTGTTCAGGATGTTCAGGCCTATGTAATAAATGAAAATTAGCTGAAATGAACAGCCATGGAGAGAAGTTGCCTTTTTTGCCTTTTTTTTTTTTTTTTTTTTTTTTTTCCCCCACAGGAATCAACATGTTCTCATTAACAGGAGAGTTTAATTTTGCATGCTTAGTTTCCTTAAAGAACAAATAAATAAATAAAAGGAATAAAATAAAAAAAAAAGCAGTAGCAACCACAGAAGACATGGAGTCCTATTATTTTACTTTTTGATATGAACATGAGCCCTACAGATACATGATTCAGTTTAATAATTTCCTTCCTTTTAACCTGAGTAGCTGTTTTGGGAAAGATTCCTTTCCTTCAAGATTAGTTCATGAGTGGGCTTAATATCTTCTTGCAAAAATATTCTATTGCTTTCTTTTATAATCTTGGCAGAGAACAAAACATGTTTCATTAATTATATCTTATTTTCTTTATTTAAGCTTTCCCAAGGCTTAAAAATAACAGTGTTATCACCTGTTTCAACAGTCTGTTTTCTGTAAAGCTCAAGGTATCCTTATTTAATTGAATTATGTCTGTATTTAAAAATAGTTATGGTTTCCCTGCCTATATAAACTTGCCTGCGTCTTCCCATTAATAACAATCCATCTGCCATAGATATTACCAGTACATTATAATGAGTCTTATCCTCTTATCAAAAAAGTGTGGTTCTTGGTAAAAGAAAAAAACCTATAGAAAAGCAAGCCGTTCCTAAAAGTGGTACAGTTTATTCCACAGAGCTGGAGTTGGCAGAAAAAATATGTACTTCATCTGTGCTACACAGTTAACTGGTTACTTGACATTTCAAAGACCTGAAGTGGGAATATAGTGTTGCAGAGTACCGTGCAATTGCTGTGAAGTTGCATATTGATCAACTTCAAAGGCAGTTAGGTGCTAACCAGACAGCAGTGGCCAGAGGATAAGATGCCAGCCAGGCAGGGCTCTGGGCTTGGTTCCTAGCTCAGTTCCTGTCTCCTTGCTGGCCAGCAGCAAGTCAATTAAACTGGGATGTTCTAGTATGGGTGCTAAAAGTTAAATGCTGAAATCCATTTTTCATCGCCTGCTTGGCTTTGGAGAAATGTTGAAGACAAAAACTTCAACTAAATTGAAATACCAAATACAGTACCTTAAATTTCCTCACCTTCCAGTGTTAGTTTGGGGCAAAAGAGGTGGTTTATGTTGCACTCTTTAATCTTTTAAATTAAATTGTAGTCCTAGTTTTTAGCCACTTATGACCAGGGAAAAGCAATTATAAATATCTTTAGATTTACATATTTATAAACACTTATAAATATGTCACATCATTTGAGTGTCAAACATATAGAGAACTGACTGAAACCAAAGCATTTGTTAATATACTTACAATATAGTTTCTGTGGCAAAATTGTCATTGCACCAGCATAGTCTCAAAATAGGATCATATTTCTAGCTTGGTCTTTATTAGCATGCTACTTCGTCTATAAAATAAAACATTCACCACATTTCTAATAAAATTCTGGTTTATGTGAGTGTTAAATACCTTCTGTTGAGTGAAGTATCAATTAAGCAATGAATTGCAAAGTCATGTAATTTGTTTGAAATGGTGCTAATTGCCACTGTAAGGTCTTTATTGATGCTGAAATCTTTAGTAGTAGACTGAAAGGATAAACACCTCGTTACAAAGATCAGCCTTCATATGGTAGTGTCTTTCAGTTGCTGCTTACCAGGAGCTCAAGTATTTCTTCTCAGCTTCCGTCTTTCCCCTATCTAAGTCCTGTCCCTCTCTACTCTTCAGGCTACTGAAATAATGTAGAGTTTATTGGAAATTACCTTACTCCTAGTGAGAATGTTATACCTTGTCAGAATGATGTCTATTGGAAAACATAAAGCATTTTCACTCAAAATGCTGAAGGAAATACAACAGATTGTGTATTTGAAAACAAGCAAATCTTTCTGAGATATTAAGTAGAAGCAAAGAAAAATCTGCTTTTCCTTACTTCAAATGAAAATATAGAAAACAGTGAAGACACTTTTGGCCAACTTTTCATCTCTGTTGTATTTATTTATTCTTAATTTGGACCAGCTCTGCTGGAGGTTAGAGCAAACTTCCATTTTACAGAAGTATTAATGACAATACAAAAATCACTACAGTGGTAAGTGACACCTGAAGGCTATGAATTTACTTGTGTTGAAGATCTTATACTGTAGTATTCTGGATGAATTCTGTACCCAAATACCTCAGCAGAAAATTTATATAGCTGCATTGTTTTAACAACATTAATTATGTAGATGCAGATATATATGTAGGTATACATCTGTTTTGTGTGTACACACATACACACGGAAATCATGCTCCATTAATCGTTGTAACCATTTACACAGTATTTAGGAAAATAAGGCCTGTAACTTAAGCAGGAAGAAGGCATGCTAGTGAATGGTAATATGTTGTCTTTGCATTAAGATGCTTGCATAAATACAGCACAGTCTTATCCCTGCCATTTATCACACACTTCACAAATATGTTTTCTTGTTCTGTATCTCACCAAAATGCAGTTTTCACATCCTACTGCCATAGGTCCCTAGCAACATATGACATCTTCAGCTGAAATAAGAAGTGGTACAAAAGTGAAGTTTATTGGTCTAAGTGCTACCTCTGTAGGTTCAGATACGAGGCTGTAAACTATAAAATGTGAACAACAATAATGAATCGCACTTGCTAATCCATGTATTATGATACTGTCTTGCATCTGTCCATATCTGAAAACTAAGTTGTTTGGCTAATGAGTGACCAATGCAAAGAACTGTGATATTTAATTATGCATATTTGAAACACGGAAAGAGCAGGAAGGAGAGGAACGTGGGATGATCTGAAGGGGGTCAATAAATAAATAAATAATAATGGCAAATTTAATGAAAAACTTCATGCTAAACCCCAGTAATTTTCCAAAGTAGATGTGGAAGTGTTTTTGTCAGGATGTTTCAAATTAGACTTGTTGAAGGAATAACACCAATCATGTAAGAAATTATTCTATACTGGTAGGGGAATGAATTGAAGTCTATTTCTCATTTTAGGCTGCTTGATTGTTCAGGAGCTACTTAATTAAGCTCTCATACTTGTGCCTGATATGCAGGAAGCTGAAAGGAGATGGAAAATGTTGGTAGTCACCTGCTTTTTCCCTGCTCTGCTCTGTTTTTTTCCCTGGCATTTATGGTTACCAATTTTCTTCCTCAGAATGCCAATGAGTATTTCCCATCTGTGTCACTGTTGAATTAAAAAGAACAGCTATTATGCTGGCACTTCTATTGCTGTGTTATGTGACCACTGTTTGAAGGAACCCTGTATGAACAGGGATGTAGTGAAGCAGATGAAATTCTGCAGCAAAATAACAGTTGAGATGGCAGACAAAGTTACTAAGTTCTGTTTTCTTTGTGAGTGACACTTAAAATACATTTCTTTTATTTCCATGAGGATCTTTTAGTTAATATAGTTCTGTTTTTTTGGTGTATCTGTAGTACATCAAAAGTAACAAGGAGGCCATGGTAGTTTTTGAATTCTCTTCTATACCTGCAAATCATATTTACATGTGAGCAATGAGATGCTGTAGGAAGTTTCCCAAGAAAAGTTCCATGTTCTCCTCTCAGAAAACCTCGCTTCTTTTGGACCCGCAGAGAGCTGTTTGTCTGCAATGCTGCTGCTGAAGAGCACATTGAGTCACACATCAAAAATGCAGGCTTTGTCCTCTCTTGGCTGACTAGGCTCATATCAATTATTCTTTCCTCCTGTATTACTTAATGATACACCAACTCTTTTCACAAAGTGTGCGTGACTCAAGGCTTCAACATACTGCTGCCCCTGAACTATTCTTTTTCTGAATCACAGCTTGGAGGTTTGGGAGGGATTTATTAGGGGACATGTTTGGGAAGATCAAATTCTAACGTTCTTGTAATATTAGGTTCAATTCTTAAAATGGCAGTTTTGTTTAAACATCTCTGTAATTAATACACTGAAAATTTCATCAAAGGTCTAGGGATTCAGCTTAAAAAACATGCCAAAGTTCAAAGCTTCTGTTGAACCACTTGGAACCACAAAATAAGTTTGAGAATTATATAGGCTCTTTCCCTAATTTGTATGAGTCCAGAAGCTCTAACTAGTAAACCTTCCATTCATGACTTTTCATCATTTCTAATTAGACCCAAAATGCTGAAGCCAAATGAAGGAAGAATTTGATTTCTGAATGTGTTTGTTTGTTCGTTTTTATAGAAGATTTTTTTTTTTTTTTAAAAAAAGAAAGAAATAAAAGAAATCAAACACCCTGAAAACCCCTGCATGCTCTTGTTTTCATTTTTAGGTGTGTGACTAGCAGACTCTTTTCAGGTGTTTTGTTAGTTTTTGTTTTTAGTCTATCAGCCAATAGATTTAGAAGGTGATTTAATGTGAATCATCGAGACATTAAATAAGAGAAATAAAATTTGTATCAGCCCACGTTGCTCATATGGTACAAACTATTTTCTTGTAGGCTCTTGTCCTAGAAAGATAGTTTTAATAGCTTGGCATAGCTTGACATAAGGAAAAAGAAAGACAAAGGAAAACATCAGTGATTTAAAAATAAAGTAAAAGAAGTGCTTTGGGGTTACTGTCACTTTAGATGTTGAACCCTTTAACAAGGAGGTTTATAAAGTAGGATACTGGTCAGGATTTTTGTTTTTTATTTATTATTTTCTCTGGTGTTACTGTTGCTCTTAGGAGATTCAACACTTCAGGGTTTAAATACAGCATTAATGTGTCAAATTTAGTAACACAAGAACAAGACCACATGAATTTTATGTTTTGTGGATTTTCTTTCATTTTCTCCAAATAATAGCACACTTGCAATATGGATTTTTAAGGGTCATTAAAATCATAAGAGCTTCTTGCATCTTGTCAAGGATCTGATAGACCTCCTACATACTGTATTTTAAAGTAGACCTTAAAATTTTCCTTGTTTTGCTATCTGGCTACCAGAGCATCCCTGCAGCAACTCAGCTTTGATGTTTGAAGGACAAACACATGAACAGACTGTATTTTGGAAGCAAGAATACATCTGTTTTGTGTCCCAGTGATGAGGTATGACAACACCTACGTGCAGTTTTGTAACCTACCTTTACTTGTCTGCACAGACAAGATGGCCCAGAGTCCTTCCTAAACACTGGGGACAGCTTGAAAGTTGCAGTTGTCTGTGGGAGCAGCAAGGCCTTAAGGAGGCAGAGTATCCTGGATGACCTCCAAAACTAGTCAGCTGTTGTGCAGTGCAGATAAATCTATATAAATTGACCCAGGGAGTATTGTTGCGTGTGGAATCTCTACAGATAATCCTCTCTTAGCAGTACAAGAGGGAGCTGGGGTTTAGCTGTCTTTAATGCGGCTGTGTTTCAGGGAAACTCCCTGTGTGTCTGTCGAAATCATTTCTCAGGTCAACTCAGCTGAAGTTGGCATCAACCAGTATAATAATCTAATATCACCTGCCTGAGGAGTATATCTGGAGTTGCTACAGATCTTGTGTAATCTGCTGGAGGCAGGTGCATAAGGCCAGAAGCTAGAGAGGTGAAGAAAATGGATGCACCTAGCTGCAAATGTATGCTATGTGTGTTGAATAAATAAGACTGAAGAGTCCAATACACATTGCCTATAATTCTACGGATGACAGAGGAAAAGAAGTCTGATTGTTGCTATTGAGAACAAATCAAATGGTCAAAAAGGAGAATAGGAGAAGAAAAGGCCAGCAGTAACCTTCAGTGTTTGCATTTACTTTTGTGTGAATAATTCCTTCCTGTGTTGCTTTGGCTGTTAGTCCATGGGATAACCTATCCCTGTTGGGATGCCAAAATATCCGGGCAGCAGTAGCTTTCAATCTGTATGTACCCACAAGGCTGAGAACACTTAGATGATTTGTGTTGCTCATGTTCATTGAAGTACATTAGTAGTGTACAGTGGTATTTTCAAGTCCTGGATCCTGTCAGATTTGGGGACTTTGAATTGCCTTAAATAACTGGGACACAAGAATTCCTAAAACCCCAGAGATTAACCAGCCACAGAATAAAAATCAGTTCAGATACACATCTAAGCCTCATTTAATTTTAATCTAAGCTCCTGTGGAATTTTTAGTTATTTTTGGAATGGGAGACTTATGTTTAAAAAAATAAATAAATTAGGAGTTGGACAAAAATTCATTTTGAAACTTTCCAGTTCTATTGAAATCTGAAATGCATTTTGAGGGGTAAAAATAAACAAACAAACAAAAACAAAAACATGAATTACCTCTGTTTCTTTAGTTCAATTATATTTCATTTATATTTCTAGTGGTTTTAGGAACATCGTTTTTTTCTTTAAAAATTTTTCCTCTGTGCTCTACATGAGTTAAGGAAAAGAGGGCAAATATCTCACTGTGGTTTCTGACAGATTCTGTCAATCATAGTAATATGCAGGAATATGCCAAGAGAAGTTCTTTCACAGGAAGGCTTATTCACATGGAGGGATGACTACGTGTACAGCAAGATGCATAGACACATAATATTACCCTAAAAGAGAATATTCCACTTTTAATTCACCCCTTCAGTCAGAACTAGAGGTATGCAGTCACTCAAAAGGCTGTTCTGGTGCATAAGAAAATTCAACCAACCATTCAGGAATTCTCCTGCCCTAGGCAAGACTGAATCCAGGTAATTTCTTCACAAACAAATGCCTCGTATGCCCAGGGAGGCTGGAGCAATGATAACTGGCTTTTAAAAAACTAAGCTTGCCTGTTTCTGGGTGCACTAAGAGTGCTGTCAGCATGGATTCAGGGCTGCTCGGTGTTATGGTCTTGCTGACTGTACTAGAACCTTGTAAGGAAGCCTCTGAAGATAAAAAGAATATTCAGAGGCTTCTGTGATGCTTTCAAAGAAGGCATCAGCTAATTGGTTTACACTAAGAATTCAGCACCACATACACTTGTGTTATCCTGCATCAACAGGTTGCTCTGAATTTATCTTTTCCACCATCTCTGCTTAGGACCAGCTCCTACAGCAGAGTAGGGTCCTACCTAATCTGAAATCTCTTGGTTTCTTATTTACTTATTTATTTTTGCTCATTACATCACCCCAGTACTTTGACTTTTGTTACGTGGTGTTCTGTCGATAACGGGAATGTGCTGACCTCTGAGTGGTTTATACCTGTAGTCTGTTGCTGTCCTCCCGAGTGCCTGCCTTTGTCTGGTCTCAACAGTGAAGAGAACTGGACAAACATTGCAGCCTGGGTCCTTCTCCGAACTCTTTGCTATTCTCTTCTTCAGACACATACGGAAGACCTTATTTCTGAATTCCATACTTCGTTGTGTCTTCTTTAGGTCAGATGTTTTTTCTAACATATTCAGGAGTTTTCAACTCACCGTTTGTTTCCCGTTCAAACTATAACTGGTTTCATATTCTGACACACCGTTCTGCTGCACATATCCGTATTGGTATGTCTGATTGTTTTGCAAAATGTTCTTAGCATTTGTAATTGTCTATACATTCTTAGAAATGTTTGCATCATCTATTGGTACTGGGCTATCAGACTATATTTTCTTAACGATTTGATGTTGTTGTTGCTTTCCTCTGTTCTTTTGCATCCTGGCACTTACTCTGATTTATGACATCATCAAATGCATTTTCTTTGTAGGAATACTGTTTTTAACAAAATTTTTGCAAATCAGAAAATCTATTTCTAATACCTGTGAAAAAATATTAAAAGGACAACAATTTTAATAATTAATTCGCATAATTCACGTCATGATTTCAGCTTTAATACTTGCTCTTGTATCTTCAAAAATTCAGGAGTAAAGCATTGGATTGTTGCTCTGGAGAACTGAACCTCCTCAAAGCAGATTTTCAGTGCAGTCTGGGGGAAATTGTTTAATCTCTCTCCATCTTATTTTATAGCCTGTGGAACTGAGACTGTAGTTCTACCTCTCTGTAAAATCTGTAATGGCTTGTAGAAGAAGGAAGAAATTATCCACAGTTTCTGAGTGCAAAATCTAGGAATTACTCAGGGAATATTAGACAGTAGGTTGGAAGCAAAATGAAGGAACTACCTTTTTAAATGTAACGATCTCTGTGCCAATAAACACCCTAAAGAAAGTAGAGACCTTTTACTCCACACAGCCATGCTGGCTTTGGCAGACAGGCAAGTCTTAATTATTTGTAATGGAAGATGCATGTGAAATGGAAAGGCCTAAGTGCTAGTAAATATGGAATTTCATACTCTCATCTCAATATTTGTTTCATTATTTTTATGTTAGCCCAAATAGGGAGAATATCTCAAAAGAGATAAATATATTCTGCCATTGGTTGGATGTGAGTGGGTATCTTATGGCTGGTTACTGTATTAAGCACTCTTCCTTCATGCAAACCTTGAAAACAAAAATACAAAGCTGTTAACAAGAATACATGTAAGCAGTAGGAAAACATACTAAGTGTAAACATGCTTGCATTTAAGTTATTTACAGGAATTTGTTCCAGGCGTGCAAAATGTGTCTTATCATAGTTAATCTGTAGAAATCTACACACTTTACCACAGGGCTTCCTTTCCTGTTTGCTTTTGGTTATTAATCTTAGAACAAGCTGTGCTTAGGTGTTTGGTCTCCTTGCAAAAATTTACCTTATCCAAAGTGGCATTTCATTTATAGTGGCATTGGCAAGTAAACACATAGCATTCTGAAAGAATTCATTAAATAGGGACGTGTTAGTTTACAGGTTTAATCCATATGATATTTATTGGCAGTCATACAGGCAATGACAGGCAGCCAACACACTATTCAGTGGACTTTTCCACCCATCTGTTTATCCATCTGTTACTTGAAAAATAGATTGCTTTTTTTTCCAAAAAAAGCATTGTTTTAGCAGGCCATGGAGATAAAGATATGTTGAAGTATAGAACTCATTGTAACAGGAGTATCTGAAACATCCAGCAGTATCTTGATATGAAATAATATTGGTAACTGGTGTGCCTCTGGCCCCCAACACTTATGCACATGCCACAGTATATTACCAACATAAACTCAAAATAGACAAGTTCAACTTCTATTTTTTTGTGTGAGCAGAGGCAGAAGATGGCTTTTGGACCATGTTCTTGAGTTATGTGTTACTGAGCACACATTACCTTGTTAAGATCAGAATGCTCTGGAAAAAAGGGAATAATCTGATTTTTAATCAGAAAGGCAATATTAACTTTTGCACTTTGTTGACATAGTAAGAACACCTCAAAAAGAGAATTAAGTTATTTAATTTCAGTCAGGTGCTTGAAAAACTTCATTAATGTTATGTAAGTTGTTTTTATGCTATGGATTTCTGAAGCCTACAGTTTTAAATATTGTTATCTTTTTATTTAAAAGTGTGTTTTTCCTTAGGAACAAAAAATTATGAAAAATATTAAAATTGATAACTTCATACAGCTACGGCTATACTAAGAGACACATTCCAGAGATATCAGTTGAATCACAAAATTGAGGAAAACTAATTATGCAATTTTTGATTGTCATCTGCCCTTTAATCTGTTGTTTTAAATTTTTGTGTAAAAGAAATGCCAAAATGACAGGAGAAATTTCAGATATTTGTTGTGTTGTTGCTGATGAAAAAGACTTGCATTGGCAGAGATTTATGATTTCCCCAGTTCTGGTGAATGTTACAAAATGTGCATTGCAGCATATTCTTTATGGTTCATCGGCTGGCTGTTTCGCAGCATTCACCCTGAAAATGCCTTAGTGGCAGATTTGCTACGATTTATTTTGGCAATGTGGTATTCTACAAGATAACAGAGTCAATGACAATGTCTGGCAAAATTTTCTATTGGGAGATCTGCTTTCATTTTGGTAACATTTTTAGCCTATGAAATGTATAAACTGAGAAATGTATTGATAAATAATTTCCAAACTATTAAGTGACAGAGCGTTGTGCCTAGAAATACAAAGCCAAAGAAACTCCTGTGGACATTTCCACTGATTCAAAGAAGTGTTACAAATGGATCGCCCTAAGACTGTTGGAACACATCAGCTGGTCTCTTCGCCAGTGGTACTGTGCTGTCACTCTGCAGAGGGAGCAAAAGGAACCTGTTCCTTCAGTTTGAGGATGTTGACCCAGCATACTGTTGGCTCTCTGGGCTGCAAGCGCCCATTGCCAGCTCATGTTGAGCTTCTTGTCAACTAACACCCCCAGGTCTTTTTCATCTGTGCTGCTCTCAGTCCATTCTCTGCCCAGCCCGTATTAGTGTTTGGGTTTGCCCCAGCCCAGATGTAGGATCTTTGTCTTGTTGAACCTCATGAGGTATGCACAGGCCCACTTCTTGGGCCTGTCCGGGTCCCTCTGTGACCATGCCACTCAGCTTGGTGTCATCGTCAGACTTGCTGGTAAAGAACAATAAGACAACATAAAGAGAAATCACAAAACAACATGAAAAAACAATTATTTTTCTTCTGAACTTTCAACATATCTTTCTGTTTAGAGCTGAAAGGTTTCAGCAGCTGAAAAATGAAGATGACAGCAAAGTAAGGATATTGTTGTATTATTTGCCCATCAGGCAAGCAACATGCAAGCATGACTTTTTTCGTCAATTTAATTTAGTTGAAAGCATTAATAATAATTTACCAAATTGGATCAATTTTTAATGTTTCCTAAGGGAGTTTATTCACAGATTTCACAATTATATATAGTCTTGTTAGGAGACTACTGTACTGTAGGATTTTCCCCCAACTCTCCTGAGATAGCAGTAGGATTGCTTATAACTCATTGCACAATGTGACATTCTGTAAAGAGAGAACTTAAAAAACAGTTTTTATTGTGAAAAAACATGCATCCTATTTTTCATGGAAGAGCCAATGGTATAAAAGAAAATCAGGAAGCAAGTGTAAAGCAAAAGAACTAGCTTTTTTGTACTTGTATTTGTCTGGGGTAGCTATGCTACTGAAACACAGCACAAAACATTTACCAATGTTTTTTAATTTACCGAGGGACTATTGCAAATATAGTGTTCATTTACCTTGAAAGTAATCAGTAGATTCAGAATTTAAGGTGTTGTACCACCAGTCTTTACAAACATGCTCCGAGTGTATTCAAAACGATGTACAACATGATACGAACATAATGAAGTATAGAAATCTGGGAAGCTTTTGGGAAAATCTTCAAGGAAGATTTCCTGGCATAAGTTTAAGTTTGTAAACAAGTTTAAGTAATGTAAGGAAATAATCTGTGTGTTTCAGTGCTGAGAAAGAAAACTCTGAGGAATAACAATATGCATGCGTATAGAACATAAGTGAAGTCACATGGAAATTTACAGGAATTTTCTATGCGAGTTAACCAAGCTGACATGCTTGGTTTGCAACACATGCAAGGTGAATTAACCCACCTGAAATAGGCTATTTCTGTCTCATTTGGGTAATTAGGCCTAAAAGTTTCAAAAATTTCATGCTTATTTTGAGTCAAGAATGTTTAAAGAATAATTTGCATGGTCATGCTCTGTAAATTGATATCCTAGATTCTTAGGCAATGACAGTAAGCCCTCAGGATTTTCACCTTTCTGAGGATTTCTGAGGCCTCTGAAATTACCCAAAGAGAGGTGTAAGCAGGGAGAAATAATGCTCTACATGGCACTTAAGTATTCTGTGAAATATGGCAGAAAATATTTCAAATGCTTCAGAGCAGAGGGAACACCAGATGTGTTTGCACTTTTTAAAGACTCCTTCAGAAATATGGAAGGAATTCACTATCACCTTTCTTTGACTGCAATTAGAGTTTGTCCTTAAATATGTATGTGTGCGTACTTCACACAGGAATAGCATTCATCAGCAGGCTATTCCAAGGCTTCATAAACTCCAGTAAGAATCCTGTAGTGTGGTCTATTTTGGCTTACCACAGATTACTGCATGTCTTGCAGTTGACTTTAGAGTCTGTTATGTAATTGTGTGTCCTTGAAATTGTGTGTTTGCTGCACTAATTTTTAGTAGTAACTCAAAAAGTGGAGACAAACTTCAGTGTTGATTCTTCTATGAATGTAGCAACTCAATGATGATTAGCACAGAGGGAGGCTGTGCTTGACAATAAGGTGACTGCTGTAAGGTGGTAGAGGAAGCTAGAAGTAGTTTAAAGAAAAAGAAAATACGGATGAAAGCTAAAATAAATATAAAGGTAAAAGAAAGATAAAAGCTTTCAAATACTTTGTCTGGAAGCTGGATTCTTACACCTGTCATGTGGCAGTTACCCAATTAATTTACTCAACTACTAACCCTGAGCAAAAGTACTTTAATTTTTTTTTCCTTTTGTTTCTGCATATCCATAGTACAGGTCAAAGCCTAGATTACAGTCTAGAAGAGATAAGAAGTCAGCAGTTAGTTGAAAAATAGCATAGATATATGAAGGAAATCTTGTTACAAGCCTTCCGACCTGTATAGTAGATACCAGTATAATTTCTCATGAGTTTGCTTCTTCCCCAGGTACAGTGGAAATCAGAGAAAAAATAAGATGCTTATTTATGAAGTAAGGTGTTACTCAACACATGAAATGATGGGTTGGGTCTCTATCACTTCTTTACATTACTCCTGCTCCTGTACTCAAACTTCTTCTTAGAATACATTTATATTTGAATTTGAGACAATACTTTTCCCTCAGTTTCATTGACAAACTCTTATTTTTAACACATGGTCTGTCAAACACCACTTAGCATGTTATTTTGTTTTACACCTAATGCTTTCTCAGGACTTTGGTTAGCTCTTTGTACCCATTGACTTGGATGGTAAGTATATATTGCAATTACTTTAAACAGTACTTTTTAAAATGCAGTAGTCTTTAAAATATCTATAATTCCTCATCGTGCATGGGGTTACAGGGGTTGCATAGGATTGCGTAGCAGCTGGGGCATTGCTTCTTATGGGGATTTGCTGCCCTCATGCTATCCAAGACTGACATCCATATAGGACCATACCACATTAGAACCATGATGGTCCATGGGTTGAAATCTGGGTAAACTGAGAGGTAAGTTGTACAGTCAATAAGATACATAATTTAACCCTGGAATAATACTCCTAACTTTCATTGGAAAGTATGAAATAAAATATAATGAGATTCAAAAGCAAATGTCAGAAAAGTTCAAGCATGGAGGCTTTTAAAAGTCCAGGAAACAATCTTTCAGCTTGTCTTGTGGTTACTTTTCATCAGCCAGCACCTGGATCTCGCTTAGCCCTAAACCTCTATGATATTAATAGTTGGCCTTTGCCCTTTAGTTGTTCATTTATTCCACCTGCTGTCTAAGAAAAATGCATACAAACCTTTATCTTACATATTAGTCTTAAGGGAATTTCAGAAGGGTGGTAGTAAAATTCAAGGAATCCAGAAGAACTGTGTTAGGAAACAATTATATTGTCACTGAGAGGTGAGTTGTTTTTCAGCTGCCAAATGAATTACTGTTTGGGATTTAAACATGGCTGTTTCTACTTCTCTTCAGCGGTGGTAGCTTTGAGTAAATGGGCTGAGGAGAGATACAAAACTAGCTCCTCCCTGCACAGATCTGCCTTATTTTAGAACGTTTTCAAAGCTACTTGTCTGCTCATAGTGACATACTGGGAGAAATCTTTGCATATAGATTACCACTGAGTGAAATCTTGTGAGACAGATCTCATCTGCAAGGTTACATGGATGCTAATTAATCATACAAATAGGTTCAGTCACTGCTTGTATCTCTGGTTTCTCACACATTCCAGGAGGGTGGAACAGCAGTGAATGTAGGTCTACAGCCTTCCCTGGGAGTAGGCGCTTTTTTGTTTCTTTTCTCTCTCTCTCTCTCTCTCTCTCTCTCTCTTTTTTTTTTTTTTTTTTTTTTTTTTCCCCTCCCACCCCTCCCACCCCCCGAAAATAAATTACCTTGACTTTTTCTACTGCCACAAAGTTTGACAATCTCATATCTAATTTTCTTAGTTCTAAAACATTGGTAAATGCTGTTTCCTTTCTGGTACAGTTTTATCCTTCAAATTATTATGGTATTTGGAATTATTTATTTACTGGACTCTGGTCATGCTATCAATAGTTGAATTAGGAGGGATGAAGAAAAAATAATTCTATTCAGTTTTGTCAGTTGGCTTGTTGGGTGGTTATTAGATGGAGAGGAATGAAAGGTGCTATGGAACAGAGATTTTGACTGTATTGTGGCAGAACTGCATCCACTTAAAGTCATGATGATTCATTGTTTGTAAAAGATCTATTTTTAGCTGGCCTGAATTATATGGAGATTAAAGAGAATCATTAGCATAAAATTCCCCTTGATGCTTCTGCAGTTGGTATAATACAAAAGACTTTGATAAGATTTCTTCAGCCTAGATAACTTCGGTGAATCCCTAAGAATGTACAAAAAAGCTGATTGGTAACCATACAGAAGCTTTTGTGGGTCAGTGATCTATTCCTCTGAGCACAATGCAACTTTTCATACAGAATTCATTCCAAAATAATGCTTTTTAGAAATAGAAGTGACAGAAGAAACAGAGAGATGAAGAGGGAGAGAGGTACATTTATAGCTGTAGAGTGAACACAGATATCTTTAGGAAAAACATTCATGTTGGATTTTGCTGTTTGCTCTGGTCTCCTAATGCAGAGTGAATGCATCTTTCACCTCATTGCATCCATCCAGACCGTTGTGAGGAAGTGGTGAGGAAGATAACCAGCTACCCTCAGTCACAGATGAGTAGTTGTGTGAACTTCTCTCATCATGTATCAGCATGCCATAGCAACATAACTCCAAAGGCATTCATTACAGTATCTCAGTTGTTGCAACAAGTATGAAATGAATGTGATGAATGTGGCAGAATATGTAATTGTTACAAAGCACTTTTAAACAGTACAACACATCGCAATGCACTGCATTAATGTAATGAACATGTATTTGCCATCCTAGGAAAAATGTCATAGGAGGGGAAGTCCAAGAAGTGCTAACATTTTGGTTTTGCTCTGTTGAAGAAAAACTTAACTGTGAACTTCAGAAATCATGTATGAAACCATAAACAACCTCCATACTTAGCTGGGCAACTGCAGACCTGTATTATTTAAGTTCCATGAATATGGTGGAAAATAATGCCTTAGTATACGTCATTGTGAATTTGACCTACTGGTTTACCATTTAACTTTTAAGTAAAAGATGAATCATAGTGACAATAGCTACTCTACAAAAATCATCTCTGAAATGTCCTCATTCTTTTGTTCTGCATAGACTCACTTCTCCCTCAGGTTCTTAAATATAATAAATTTGCTGGTAGAGGACAAGAATAACAATAAAAGTGAAACCAAATACAAATCAGGAAGAATATGAGGGCATAAGCAATTGTTTTGTAAGAGAAGATTTTATGTGAGTTTTCATTACAAAGAGATGAGATTCACTGGAAATTTATGTATGTGGAGAGAATACTTAGACAAAGAATAAATCCATTGCAGTAATTGTCACTATTAGTGGACAGACTGTTAGTACGTCTTTTCACATTATGCAAAAACAGCAAACAAAAATAAGGGCCACAGCTTTAAGAAGAGTTGTTTGTAATATCTGTTAGACTGAGCAAAATGTCACAACATGTAGTCTTCTGGAAAAAGCAAATAGGTCATTAAACCTCAGATGAATAAAGCATGTTTCCAAACTGCTATGGAGCTTTGTCTTTTCGGAATCATTGCAGCAGTGCATGGGCTGTGGCTATGTATGATATGTGAAGACAATCGGGCAATAGATTTTAGTGGGACCAAAATTTGCCCCACGGTGTCGGAATGAAGGGCTGCTTTGAAGATAGTCTCATGCAAAAAAAGAGACCCACCAGCTGCAAAACAGGTGGTAACTCACCAGGGGCAGGCACATATGAAATCACAGCCCTTTACTTGGATTTCAGTGAAAGGAAAAATGAAAGGATAAAAGGTAGAAGACCTGATTCAGAGGAGCAGCCTCCTGACTTTTTATTAGGGCTTTCATAAACGAGATTGTGTTTAGGCTGTACACTGGGATAATGAAGATTCCAAATGTTGAACGTAAAACATGTGGGCCTCACAACCAGGTGCACGTCTGCTTCATCTGTTAAAAAAACTCATTGGTGCGAGGATATGTGTTTTCATGATGTGTTTATATCTTTTATGTGACTGTTTCTTTAGTGAAAGGAGCTTACACTGTTACTACACACAGGGAGCTGGTAATGTTGCCATTCAGTCCTCAGTGATTCCATCACAAAACCCAACTCTCCTGTCATTTTAGAGAACTTGGAACAGAAGAATGAGCTGGAACAACCTGCCCTGCTGTATTATCTCAGAGAATAACACAAGACTGCCAACAGCAAAATTGAAGTTATTTCAGATCTTTCCGAAGTTCTAGACTCAAGAGAAAAGTCAACTTTAAAAGAAGGTAATATTTTTCCTGTGTATTTGTTTGTTGCCATCTTAATGAAAGGAGAGAGCACTGCATGTAGCATTTTTGAAAGAGAAGGGAGAAGAACAAGAGCTTTTATCTGGCCCTGAAATACTTAGTGTATAGCTAGCATTGCACTAAATAGGGTTTTATGGTTTATAGGCAGTGCCAAGATGTAATTCCTGTCCAACAGTAACAGGGAATATTTCCCAGCACTGAATCTTGATTGCCTGTGCTGTTTCCTGTTAGAATAGCCCTCCATCTTCTGTTTGGCCTGGTCAGATAGAGTTTTCCCCTATAGTTTCTTGGATACAAAGAAGCTGGTATGGGCCAGGGATCACTCCAGCTGACAGCTGGGAACAATCCATTTTCTGGAAAAAGATAATATAATTGTATAAATGCAGAAAGACCAGTGGCCATGGGGAAAGAAAACAAGCTCTATTAGTGTTTAGTTTAGCTAGTTGTGGAAGACTCTTGTATAAAAGTCCCCTTTAAGTCTCCTTTAAGTGAATTAATGCTCTCAGCAGTTCCTGGGATTGGACGGTTTTGTCCAGTAGGAAATTCAAGTGTTAAATTTTGGATAGAATTGCTACCATTTAGAAAGTGCAATTGAAAATTTTTTTAGACCGTAGCATTGAAAAGATCTTAAGATGAACATCCTGAAATATAGTTGCATTAAATATGGAGGGAGGACAAGTAACAGAAAGGAAGAAATGAGAAAAGTTATCCTCTTAGCTTGCAGAGAAAAACAAAGCTTTCCATGATGCTGAGGTTTCAACACATGGCATTAGCTTGAGTATTGTGGGAGTTGCTGTGATTACAGCCCATTGGTTCTTTAGGGGTGGACTTTTATGGTCAAAAAATGTGCGATTAAAAAGGGACTTGTGAGGTTGTGTCTGTATGGTGCAAGAAAGCAAATACCATTCATACTCGATAGACTAAAATGTAGATGGTTTCACCAGGGCACCTTTGAGATGGGCTGCCTGTGGCAGAAGATTAAAATGTGAGTTCAGTTCTTTATTTAAGTTGTTGGTTAAGTAAGTATGAGATGGTGTATGTGACTAGCTTCCCAGAATCTCCCAGGACAGCTAAAGTGAGCTGTAAATACATAGTGTACATTAGCGATCTCCCAAGAGACAAGCTGTCACTGTTGAGCAAAAGAAGATTTTCACTGTATTGAGATAGATCTTGCTACAAACTTATGGTAGACATTTTCTTGCAAGTGAGGGGGGGATGCTTCTGAAGTTGTTGTTAGGACAGACATTTTAGAATGTCATAAATAACACTGTTAATATTGCAGTCATCATATTTCATTCATTCACAAGACTTTAATCTGCTTTTGCAGAATTTGCAGGATTGCTGCTCTCTAGAGTTCTGTACTTTTAACATGATATATTAACTGCTTTTTTGCAGCATCGTGTGAACTCCCCTCCTAGTTTGAATTAGTTAAAAGTTATTCTGAAATCCTCAGATTTCTTTTGTTATTATTTGAAACACTTTCTATAGCTATGTTTTTAAAAAGTAAATAACATCTGGCTGGTGTGTTTAAAAAATGAGGCTGTAGCAGATAATGTAAAAATGACCTTGGACCTAAATGTAAAAGAGGTGTGGGGGGGAGACAGGAAGCTGGCTGAACACTATGCTAATAAGAACACAGCTCATATGCTGCGTAAAGAGGGAGAAAGAAAAAAAAAAAAAAAAAAAAAAAAAAGACTTCTCATTGAAGCACTTTAAGGCTAGGTTATTAGAATGTTTTTTGTCTGAATGACGCAACACTGAGCTCATGAGAGTCAGATCAAATCTAGAGGAAGAGAAGAGGCAAGAGTCCAGCTGGGAGTCCTGCTATTCACTGATTCACAATAAAAATGTCAATAAAATATGAATCTTCTGAAGTCTAGGCAAGGTAAAACAACTTAAATTGAGAAGATGAATAAAATAAATATTTCTAGCTATTAAAGCTTGTTGCTGATAATGAAAAAACTTTAGTAATAGAATTTATTGTAAATTTATTTTTAATTGTTTCATCATATTTTTGAACTGGGAAGCTACTTATTTCTTTTATCTCATCGTCACTGTGATTCATTTTGTTCTTTCTTAATTTTTTATTAAAAAAATCAACAAACAGTCTCCAGCTTGGAATGAAGTTGCAAAGAACCGATCAATGCCAACTGAAATCCAAGGTCAAGTTGTTGTTGACTTCAGTAGATACCAAATCTGAAAATGGTAAGGGGACACTGATGTTTGTATCTGCTTTGCTTAAAAGTCATTCTTTCCCAGTACTTCAGCTGTAAATTGCTAAAACAATGCTCAACTGGTATTTTAGAACATGTATTTATCACTTCAGATCTGTCCTATTTGCACATGGCTGAGATGAATATTTTTTCTCGGTGTGATTTTAAAACTTGGAGAGAATAATTGTGGCAAATTCAAACCATTGGAACTACACTGGGTATATTTACTTTTCAGCTGATTCACTGGGGCTATGCAGAAACATGCAATTTTGCCAGAAAAGTTTACTCCTAAATTATAGAAGGATCTCTTTATAATCCTCTCTACAGATAGAATTGCCCTTCTCTTTTCACAACAGAAGACCTGGTCAAAAGAAAGCTTGCAAAAAAAAGATGTTTTAACTTCACCATTGCGAGATCCAGTGGCACACTTGTCCAAGGCACTGAATTACATAGATTCATAGGTGGGGGTGTGTAAAAAGCCCTAGAACTAGTACATTGTGTTTGCAGAAGGGAAAAACTGTACAGGACATTAAGCCTGATACTTATATTTAAAGATAGAAGAAATTTATGTTGCTTCCTGGTATTCGTGTTGAAAAAAAAGCATCAGTAAATCTTTTTTGATGCACTATTGTAACAAGTTTCTGACCCCTTTGTGTTCCCCAGCACAGCACTACCCCAGTGTTACAGTTTGAGCGGTGTCCTGTACTCTGGTACTTAAGTTTCAAGATTAACAGAGCCAGCTGAAAGAAAGTGAAAACTCGTTCCTGAGTAGGAACATACTGTACATTAAAGGTAAGATGTGAAGAATGAAAACTTTTCTTTCAATTATTTTTCCACCTTCACAGGGGACATAGAGCAATCTATGTGGTCCTCTCAGGGGCTACCATAACGACCTCATGGGTCCAGTCAGAGAGGCTACAGTTCTCTTTTTTTTTCTCCCCAAGTGTGTCTAGGAGCATTCTCATTGCTTTTATGGTAGCTTGCTATGGCATAGACACATTACCAGTGTACATTACTTTTCAAAGGTCAGTCTTCAAGCCAAGATAGTTACAAAGGCCAATTAGGAAATCCCTTCCTCATGAAGCAAACCACAGCACTCTTACCCAGAGAGCAACACTGTTAATGAGTTGATTCGGTATTTTCATGCCAAGGGGGAGAGGCAAGCAACCTGCACTTGCACCACAGAAGCGTGTGCAACAATGACAGGCCTTACCAAGGTTAGCCAGTGTCTTAAATCTATAGCAGCTCCACAAACAGTGTGGCAGACTTTCCAGAACTGCATCATTTTACAGGATTTGACTATCTTTGGCAACCTCACACATTCTGCAAGTTTCACATTGCGTTTTTAATGACTTCAGGTTGTCACATTTTTTATTGATTGTACAATCAGGTCTAAGCAGTGGTTTTCACAGGACAACATGCAGTGGTGCCAAGCAGAGGTTTAGGGGTAGCAGTCACAGTAGTTGGTTCTCCATTTTGTTTTCCATCAACCTGATTTTGTTGGTTGATTATTTTTTTTCAACCTAAGAAATGATTAATGTAATGATAACTGACATAAGTAAAGCTCATTTACATAAAGATATGGCATAAAGACTTGGATACAAGCCAAGTATGTGATGTAATGTTTGTGTATAGTGTAGCTAGTGGATAAAAGCAATAAGTATGGTAATTTTATTAAGGTAGTTGTCAGAAAGAAATCTCTATCTCTTATGTTAATGAAAAAATTCTATAATGATGTGAATTAAGGTCAGATTATAATTATTAATTAAGATAGCTGGCACTGCAGATATGTCTAGCACAACGCTAGATGCTGAACAGAAGTTTCTTTCATAGCAGTCTTATTTTACTAGCTAATGTTGCTTATGAGTATCATGGAATTGTGCAATTAATTATGCTTAATGAAGAATAGCTTTAGCCTACCTAATTGATTCCTTGATAATTTGCCTAGAAGATGACTGAAGATTTATTTCTTTGTGCACTTCTAGGTGTCAGCTTTTAGAAATGGATAGTCTTGTTGTCATCCATTTACAGGAAAACTGTGGTCTTTCATGTTAATCTGTAATGTTTCTTCCACAAATACTATGACAATATCATGAGATGTCTCTATACCATTGTCCATTTAAATTTGATAGGAATATACTTTGATCTAGTTTATTAATGTTTTCAGTCATTTGATACAGGTCTACCCTTTTTCTAAAAATTAGTATTTCTAATGCACTAATTGTTTTCAAAACATTTGTTTTGAAGGACATTCTTGAGTGGCAATCTCCAAGTTACATCAAAATGGTGTTGTTTGTGTGTTATTTTAGAAAAGTTGTGTAAGTAAAGGAAATTTATAGACCATATTGCTGCTTGTAAAAGATTTGTGGTATGTAACCCCGTCAAATTTTAAATCCTCTGAATCCTATTTTATGACAGTAATAAATAAATAGTGTGATGAGTACCAGAACGCTGCTTCCTGGCTGCACAGAAGTGGTGGCCTGTTGTAAGGCTCTCAAGTCGTGTCCCAGAAGTTCATTCTTTTCCCCTGTCCTGAGGAGCTTTTCTGTACAGTCTGCATGTCTGTCTGCTTTATTTTGAGGCATCTGGATGGGTATTGTGCATCATTTCTCTGCACATCAGATGCTATGAAACATTTGGAAATGTCAACATCATTCTTTGCTCACTATTGGCTATAAAATAGCCGAGTGTGTATGTTATTTTGCTTAAAGCAACAAAAATGTGTCAGGACACTCCACATTCTGAAGCAAAATATTGACTGGCTCATTTTGCATCTGGTTACTTCAAACATTCATCAAATGAACAGTGCTTATTTGATGTTTTCTATACTTTGGTAGTTAGCCCAATTTTTCTTGCCCTAGGAATTAGTTCTTCAGCTACTGCACTTACCTTTCCATCGGGGAGTAAGGAATGCCTATTTTCACCTTCATTGCAGTATATTATTCACATACTTGTAGCCCTTTCTTCAGTGAATTCTTGTTATGTAAACCAGCAAAGGCAGTTAATGGCCCCTGTCTTTTATCTGTGTATACAGCAAGTCGTGCTGTGCTGTGGTTCCAATTTCTAATTTGGTTATACAGCTTGAAGTCTACTAGGGTACCATCAAGTAACTAATACATTCATTTCAAACTGTGTAATTAATTGCACTTTAATTCTATTTGATTATTGGACAGCACTGTGTATCTGAAAGCCATTAAACTCTTTATATGACAAGGTATACAAGTTTCTTTCTGAATGTATTCTGAGGACAAATCTATTAAGTTTTTTCTGCCTACTCACATTCTGGCTTTGCAAATTTCTATTTTTTCAAGCCAGAAACAAACCTACAGTTTCTATATAATAAACTTCTGCAGACTTCAGTGCTGCATTTTTAATGGACTCAAAAGTCCGTGCATGCATTTTTAGCCATCTTATTTTTGTTGTTCATGGTTAAGCCAAAAATGTAGTCTTTATCAGGTTTGCATTCCACTTTGGTACTTTCTTTCTCACAACAAATCTCATCCTACTCAAATTTAGTTCTGTGTACACCTGTTACTACTAGTCCTTTAAAACAACTGCCACCAGGAATACAGATCAAGCTGAAATCCCATCTACTGTATTTTATACTCACATTTAATAATGATAGCATATGTCTGAGGTCCAGGATCTCAGAAGAATAATCTGAAAAGGCAGTGATGATAGACCACCAAAACAGGAGGATAGTTTAAAAAGAAAGAAAAAAGGTAAAGCTTGGGATTTTTGTCCCCAATTGCTTTTTTTTTTTTTTTTTTTTTTTTTTTTTCCCATCCCTTGTTTTCAAAGGAACAAAGGAGATGGGGGTTTTAGGTATAAAAAGAAGGCAAGAAAAGTAAAATAGCTATTTCCTCCCAGGAGGGAGAGAAGTGTCGTCAACAAACCACCAACAGTCTATGCATTTGCCACCTGTCTGATGGTGAAGGGGGGACTTGAAGAAGACAAGGGGGTGGTAGTTTATTTTCTGCAGGGAGGGTTTTCCTAGCTAAATGAAGGAGGAAGTACACAGATGCCTGAGGGAAAGCAGATAAGCAGTTAGGAGAATCTGGTATCACTTGGAAAATAGAGGTGAGCTGACTTGAGAACAGTGGAGAAGAGCTGATTCCCTGAGCAAAGAGCTGATGACAAAGTTTATTGATTCCTGTGGCTTTGCAACAAATCTTGAAGGCTGTATCGTGAAACGCTGCTCTTCCTTCACTTGTCTGGCTGAAACTACAGACGTAACTGTCTGCATCCTCTTCATGTCTGAGATTCATTTTTAGAAGATATTTTGCAAATGTCAGAAATAGATTTATTTTTATGTTCAGACATGTAACTGTTGCTTAGAAGTACAATTAATAGCTACCCACACTCATACATGGACATGGGTAGGCTGAGAAGAGACTCAGTTGCTTGCTTCCCTGTCTCCTGTCCAAGTGACTTTCATTCTGGTTGTTCACCACAGTTACTCAGTTCTTGTTCTTCTCTACACTCCATAAGTTGAGGCTTAATTTTTTTTTTTTTTTTTTTAATCACTACCTCATTTTTCTCTGTCCTATCACCTGGGTTTCACTAGAATTTGAAATAACCCATCTATGTGTAGGTATTCTCTCTCTCACTCACTCTCTTTTTTTTTTTTTTAAATTTTCCTTCACTGATACTAGCATATCTGTTAAGTGAGAATATAGGTGTATTTATTTATAGAAGTGGAGTACTAGCAGTAAGGACTTATATATTCCTCAAAATTGATGTTTTCATTCTAAAAAATATTCTTTAAAAATAAGCAAATGCTCAGACAGGAGGAACCAAACATGTAACTTGCTTACCTTTAAAAGCAAGTATGGGCATGTTTTTCATTTGTCATCCTGGGTTCTCTCTCTCTCTTTTTTTTTTTTTTTTTTTCTTGTGCTGCATTAAATGACTGAAGGCTATCTCTGGCACTAGATTCTTAATTAAGGACTTATCTGTGCCTAGAGGTAAGACTTTGGAGTACTACAGTGCACATGGCATTGAGGAATACTTGAGATTAAGACTCTATTTAAGCAGATATTTTTATCAGATTTCATGTTTAGCCTTTTTTTCCCATGTGCCAAATGAAAAATTACAGATGAATTTCATCAGCAGCTAAACTTCAGAGACTGAAGCATGCTCAATGTAGAAAGAGCACTGGAGTTTCTTAAAGTAAGCATTTTGAGTATCTAAGCAAGCATGTGCAGGAGGTAAATGAGGAAAGTAGAAGACAGATTCCAGTCCCTCAAAGCAAATGTCAACTTCAAAGGATACTAACTCTTCAAAATAGATGAAAATTTTCACTCTAGTTTTATAGTGTGTGCATATCATTTTCCTTTCTTCGTGATCTCATTCCTGGAAATTTTAGTCAGTTTTGCTTTCTGTTTGTATGTTGACTGTCTGAAGAAGCACATATTGAAGAACTTAAGTCCAGGCTGAAGTTAAATTGTATTTTCAAGAAAAACCATTATATTGAAAAAGCTTGGTACCAGGTGCAGTTTAAGCTGCATTCTGCTGGTGTGCTTAAGGATCCATATCATCATACATACCTGCCTGCTTCTTTAAACTTGCAGATGTTTAGATGAGAGAGGAGATAGATGCATGACTGCAAATTTAAGTCAGTCTTTATAGTGTTGGCAGGAATAGTCATAAAAATCATTCAGTTTTCACATCTGGTTCAGTAATGCTGAAATTACAAAAGTTACTGAAAATATATTTCTCAGTTTCACAGTTCAGTGTCTGCTCAGGATTAAATTTTACACTTTTTCTCTGCCCCAAAATTTGCTGGATGGTTTGTTACCCTGATGGCCCTTAAATATGCTCTAAAGTATGCTCTAAGTATGCTCTAAAGATGAAGTGCTGAGATCATAAATAAATAAATATATAAATAAATAAGTGATTTTTATCTGTGTTGACATTAGGTTTTTACTCTATATACAGCTGCATGCAGTCACAGCATCAGTTCTAGAGATTAAACATTCTGACAATAGCTATAAGAAAGATGGTCAGATTAATTTCTTATCAAACTGAGTTGATTCAGAGTAAGGAATAGAAACTATCTGATGTATTTTACAGATCAAAGCTAATTCTCCATTGACACACATGCATTTGAGTAGGCGCATCTGTGTGACAGCTAAATTATAGGAGTGCTTTACACACACATTATCTTGTCACAACATAAGAACATCCTACTGTGCTAAAATACCTCTTCAGGAAGAAACATGTAATTTTCCTATAGTGTTGGGGAGGATACTAAGCAGCTTCTTTCTTTTTACATCTCCTTTATTTTCACCTTCTACAGGCATGAGAGAAGAGCAAAAGTTTTAAATAAAATTGAAAACTATTCATTTTATTTTATCTGTCACTTCACCCTCTCTTCTCCTTCTGTCTATTTAATGAAATGTGTCAGTTGCTCTGCTTATGGCTGGAAGGAAAACAGTGATTTGGCTTTAGAATTTAGTTGCTTATTTAAAGGGACTGATTATAAGGATTTTTTCCATTTATGTTTTAGGGAAGGTGGATACATCAATATTTATTAAAACATATCTGTAACACTTTTGTAAGAAATAGCAACAAAGCACAGTAGTTTTCATTGATTCATTTGTGCTACTAGAATGAGACTTGGCTTTGTTTGTTTTGGAAAGGTTGGTGAATGTGGCAGCAGGCCCTAGCAGCTCATGCTGGCCAGCTCGAGATTAGGGGTAGGTCAACCCAGGCTTCTGAAAACTTAATCTTTATTAAATTAACATGCCATAAATTGAGCTCATCTTATCCCAACTTCCTACATTATAAGCCTCTTTAACGTATGGGACCTCAAACTGCAGCAGGGTAATGTTGGTAACTGAGCTAACACTGGCTCTGTTTGTGTCAGGGTTTTTTTTAATTTTCAGCCCATTGCAAAGAAAAAGAACAATTGTAGAAGTAAAACAAGAAGGCCAACGGCATCCTGGCTTGTATCAGAAACAGTGTGGCCAGCAGGGCTAGGGAGGTGATCGTCCCCCTGTACTCGGCTCTGATGAGGCCGCACCTCGAGTACTGTGTTCAGTTTTGGGCCCCTCGCTACAAGAAGGACATCGAGGTGCTTGAGCGGGTGCAGAGAAGGGAAACAAAGCTGGTGAGGGGCCTGGAGAACAAGTCCTACGAGGAGCGGCTGAGGGAGCTGGGTTTGTTCAGCCTGGAGAAAAGGAGGCTCAGGGGCAACCTTATCGCTCTCTACAGGTACCTTAAAGGAGGCTGTAGCGAGGTGGGGGTTGGTCTGTTCTCCCACGTGCCTGGTGACAGGACGAGGGGGAATGGGCTAAAGTTGCGCCAGGGGAGTTTTAGGTTAGATGTTAGGAAGAACTTCTTCACTGAAAGGGTTGTTAGGCATTGGAACAGGCTGCCCAGGGAAGTGGTGGAGTCACCATCCCTGGAGGTCTTCAAAAGACGTTTAGATGTAGAGCTTAGGGATATGGTTTAGTGGGGATTGTTAGCGTTAGGTCAGAGGTTGGACTCGATGATCTTGAGGTCTCTTCCAACATAGAAATTCTGTGTGATTCTGTGATTATCCCGTGCTTCCGGTTCTGGAAGCCAAAAAAAAAAAAAAAAAAAAAAAAAAGTGAATACACTAAAAATGCGCTAAACTACAATAAATAAACAAAAGAGGAAGCGGCCTGCCAGCTGCTTGTGCAGAGGCCATGTATGGAGCAGGCTGTTGGGCCTGCAGCTCAGACAAATGCTGCCCGGTACTGAGGAGGCAGAAGATGGCCGGCCGGGCACCATCTTGGCGCCCTCCTCACCTGCAGGCAGGTGTCCTGGGGCTGGCGGCACACAAGGACGTTCAGTGCCGCTGCCTAGGTTGAAGCTTTGGTCTTGAGGAAGTGTTATGGTACGTTGGGGGAAACATTTTTAGAGTAATTCAAGATACTTTTTAATTTTTATTTTGTCCTTTGGAATGGCTTGTTGCTGTATGGAGCACCGATCGTGCGCCATGACAGGCATCCTAATGGTAAGTGAATTTCTCTACATATCTAACAGTTTGGAGTCCTCCTTCCTGTTTGTTGGCTGTTGATTTCCACAGTTTATATATCTGTCTCATCAGTGGTACTGATCTAGAAGCTTTTCTTCAGGCTTGTTTTAGTTTGTTGCATTGTTGAACTTTCCAGAAGAGTTCTGTTGTGCTCAAAATGTCAGCGGCACTGCCCGGTGTTTGTGCTCAGCTTGTAGCATTTACGCACCCAGACAGGCCCCACATGAATAAAAGTTACTAAATGAGAAACTGGGGTTTCAGGAGTAGTTGCATTTCCCTGGTATTCCTTGTTTTGGTGTGGTCTGTAAGACGTCACCTTCTTTTAGATGTAGGCCTTCATCTGCCAGCCAGGGCCCTGTGCACAGGGGGACCTTCTGCTTACTAAAAAGTCACTAAAGGTTACTTTGGTTGAAATGTGTCTGTGGCTTCCACTTGTGTAAAGTAGTTTTACATGCAGCTTGATTTTTAACACTGACTAAAATGACACCACAGGAAAACACATGAGATGTCAAATTTCCTCATGTTCTGGAAGCTGGGAGATGGTTTCTGTCTTCATGTATCATGCTTTGGCTTATTATGTGAATAATGAATATGAGAAAAGTATCTTTTATTTCTCAATTTACCAAAGCTGATATTTTACAGAATTTCACAGCAATTTTAGATTAGAGGACTAGACAGATCTATGCCATCCTCTCCTTCTCAACATCGCTAACATTTCCTGCTCCTATTCACCTGTCATTAAGCTCACACATCTTGAATCTCTCACATGAAGGTTGGTTGCTATGGAAAAAAATGTGATCTCATAAATGAATCTATTCTGTGTAAGAAAAATTCAAGTATAAATCTGATACTATTCCAATATTGTGGAGAAAAAGCATGAGGGAAAGGAAAGTGCACAACACTGCACTTTTACTAAGTACTTTTAATTAATAATTTGTTAAATAGAGCTAGGGCAGTACAGTCTCAAGAAGTGGAGCATTTTTTTTTTCTTTTTTCTTTTTTCTTTTTTTCCTTTTTCCTTCTGTTATAGTCTTGTGTATATGTAATAGAAAAAAAGTTTGGCATGCTTTTTCACAACAGAATTTCTTTCAGTTTGGGTATGAGTTAATCATTGGCACGCAAAGCCAGGCCTGTCTGGGTGTACTATAAGGGTATGTATTTTCTCTTTGATAAAGCTGGACACACCAACATTATTGAAAAACACTGTTACGGGGCATACTTATACATGAACATGGTGAGAGAATGTGACACATTTTGAATTATCTACAGACTGATGTTTTCACCATTTTCTCATAAGAAGATAATTATGTATCACATTTATGATAGATTGAGAAAAAGTCATCTGCTTTATCATATTCAGTTATTGTTGTAATTGATTGACAATTGATTCACATGAAGTCTGATTTTTGGCAAATTGTAGTTATTCCTCAGGACTTCTAAAAAGATTAAAGATTTCCCTTTTTTTTTTTTTTTTTTTCTTCCCTAGTTGGACTATCACTTGTTTGGCAGAATACATTTAATGACGCTGTTCTCCAAATCCCCATCCATATTTATGCCCTTCATAAGTATGTTTATCACTTACCACATGGCATGTGCTGAGTGGTACCTGGAGTGCCTGGAATCCTGCTGTGAAATGGCAACTTTGTGTTCCTTTTTTTTTTTTTTTCCCCCCTTGCTTTCCTTCTCAATCCATTTTCTTTTAGTATTGGTGGTTACGACCACAGCATCATGGTGTCTTTCACAGGACACTGGTGGACAAGATGGAGGTTCATGGAGCCCTATTCTTGGCATGTAATGAAAGTTCTGCTTTTCTGTGAAAATTTAGAGAGGTAGGAGAGGTGAATGTTGAGACTGAGGGAAAAAGAATGTGTTTGTGGTAGAGTATTGTAAGTGGCTTTGTTCCAGTACTAGTGTAAAACCTTAAATGAATACAAAATAAACCCATGCTGCTATTATCTTGGCCATGATTTGACTATTGGATCAAGATTAAAGAATGTTCACACATCGCTGAGCTGTTAAGTTCAGCACTGCTATTTAAGTAACTCTTCAGTTTACTCCCACGTAAGCTTATAGTCAAAGGTCTCTGCAAAGCGTTTGATGGTAGAATTGGGAAATCATGAATGTTCTCATCTGTTTGTATCTTTGTAAGAGGAATACCAAGAAATAAACAAATATTGTGACTGTGAAATCCTTAATTTTAAGCATTTTGTCTCTTTTGAGTACAAAGCAATTCTAATGTGCGCAGTACAGTTTTTGTATTTTGTCTATTGTTACAAATATATTCCATTGTGGTTTATTTTGGCTGGAAGCTTTGAGAAGTAAGAACCATGCATCAATAATTTAAGGCACCATCACAGTTGAAGCTTCAGTTAGTTATCTTTTTTTCTACCATGGCATCCCACAAGTCAAGAAAAGCAATGACATCAGTAAGAAGGAGAGTAGTTTTTGAAATGTCTCCAAAAATAAGTGCTCAATTGTTACCATACAGCTTGACTTTCTTTACTATGACAAAATCTATTTTTGTCACTTCGGTATTTTCATGATTAGTTGCTATTATCATGTGACATAAGTGTTTCTTGATAGAATTTTGGGTTAGGAAAGCACTGAATCTTGATTTTCACGAGTTCTGTTAAGGATATTCTTCACATGATCAAAATCAGTGCTGCCTTCTTTAATAGAGTAGCGAGTGCTACCCAAAAAAATCCTGAGCTCATACCAAGTTTGACACATTGAGTGACCTTGCAAAGGAGATGACATTCCCTTTCCTCATCTTGATTTTCCATCTGTAAAATGAGGATAATAATTCTGACCTACAGAAGTAAAGCACATTAAAGCCATATATGCATTAGTGATTGAAGTTTGATTCTCACTTTTGTGCTGTGTAATGCAATATGGATAGTGAATGTTGTTGACGTATTTTCTTTAAGACAGTCAGGTCACTATTAATACAGGGAGAAGAAGGCTTTGAACAGAAAACAGTTCCTTCTTTGAAGTGAACAGGCATAGGCTAAGTGCTGAGAAAGGGGCGTATTGTTCTATTTTACACATGAGTTACTCAAGCTCTGCATCTAGGGTTACACAAGAGAATAATACAGAGCCAAGGGCCTAACTAAAAGTTCAATGGTTTATCAAGAAAATAATCTAACATATCTGGCTTCTGTTTGTACTCATTTGGGTGCATCCTGCATATCTAGTGATAAGAACTATTTAAATAAATAGAAAAAAGAATCTCTTGGCAAAGACCCCAGTAGGCAATACATTTCCTTATTTTTGAGGACAGGTACACATTATTGGCCAAGCAACGTCTCTCCTGGAAGGTTTCTGAAAACCTAAATCTTTAAATGACAAGGGAGCTAGAGTCATCTCCAGACATAAACACTGCCTCAGCATATTGCATGAAGATGTTATGGTGATTAACAGATGGGAGACAATGCTTGCTCTGCTGGGTTTGTGACAGAACTGTTTGTGAAGCAACAGTAATTAGATACATGATTCTGATCAAGGCCCACACATAGCAAAGGATTTAAATGCAGGTACCTTCTGAGAATGTAAATAGGCTTGCTGAAATGCAATGCGCTGCACTGAAAAAATAATTACGCTACTTCTCATGAAAATTTATGTCAAAAGTATTTCCAGATCTCAAGGGCAACAAAAAGAAATGGATTACTTCAAAGTGACCAAAGGATTAGTAGAGATGCAGTGCGCTGTTTACACAGAGCAAAAGTTAAGCAGGTAGTTATAATCCAAGCCCCCCTGTGCACATCCAATTCCCAGTGTTTCAAAATTGCTGCTGACTCCCACAAACTGAAAGAGTTTGAATCTTCCTAGAAACTTCATAGTGCATCATAGCTAGTCATAGAAAATAACTTTTGTAACAATTTTGTCCAATATTTAGTCTGTGTGTATTAGCGATCATTCGGTTTGAACTGAGAATATTCTTTAAGGCTTATATTTTAATATTGGCAACATGCCTTCACATGTTTGCACAAACAGATAAATAAAGCTGTTCAGGTGCTATCTAGACATTACTGGGTTTTAGAGTTTGCATTAATCAATTTAGAAAAATTATTGCTGCTTCAACAATAGATACAGTAATTGAATACATTCAATCCATTCCAGTACTGCCTAACATGACTTTTCTTTAGCCACCTTCCATTTATCTTCTTCAAGTAGCTATTACACTAAGCTTTCATAAAACAAAATTACTTTTTTTTTTTTTTTTTTTTTGGCATGGTAAATGTTTCTGTTAGAGTGTCATTGTTAAAATCAGTGCCTAAGTGCCTATTTATCCATTTTGGTTGCCGCTGCAAATTTTAGTTCATCTGAATGCGTTTGTGTATTTCTTTTATGGTAATTCAGAGTAAATAGGTAAATTTTATATGTTAGGTATTCATCCTATAGGTACATAATTTTTATTTTCTCTATGAGCTCTTTGACCACTTTTGGTACACGCATACAGAAAATGAAGCAAAACACTTTCTAGTAAATTAGAATGCTGTGTGTTTGGTTAAGCATGGATTTCTCTACTAAGAGATACATGTATTTTTAAGTACAAAATTAATGTTAAATATTCATTAAAAACCTTTGGTTTCTGCCAAAATGTCCTCCATGCCTTTAAGTACATATATAATATAAATATTTACTACATTTTTAATTATAAAATATAATTAAAACAACAACCCAAGCCTTGTGGAAATTGTTGATAAATATGTTGAGGACTCCAGAGACCTGATCCGCTATAGGTAATTATGCACCTGAATAATATTAAATCTGAAAAGATGACAGCTGATTTTAAATGAGCATGTTAGGATAAAGCTAAAAATACAAATGTGATGCAAACGTGAAGAGATGATACGTCATGGTGAGAAAGTGCCTTGTTTCAAGTATGGTCTCCAGCTTACGAACCTGCTTGTGAACATGTCTAGGAGTGAAATCTCTGATTAGAACAACCAAAAACCCAGGAAACTTTCTAGAATGTGTCCAGCAAAGTCAGCTTTCCAAAGGAAAAATTAGTAGACTTGCTGCCAAGTCTACCAACAGCATCTCTGAAAGCGATAGCGATGAACAGTCAGTCAGTGCATGTGCCACCCCCTATGTGAGACGTGCATCATATGTTTTTTGTATGCATTTGTGGTTAATACAAGAAATTTCTGTTAATCCTTTGAGCTATTTATATCCTTTTTTTTGCTGACTTGTTACAGTGTGTTAGACACCTTTATTGGTGTATATAGTGCTTTCTGTAACAGGATTTTATGGCAACTGGGGCCTTGTGTTAAACTGTGACGCTATGAGCCACCAACACCAATGAGTGTTTATACACAATACTTTGTTACTGGAAAACATCCAAAAGGACAATAATGGAAATACCCAACTTGATTAATTTTGGTTCTAGAAATAGCAGAACAGAGAAAAGGCAAAGAAATAGAGAAGGTAGTAGTTCAAGTTTATATATAAAGAGTAGAGTCAAAATACGAGAAATGCTTTTAGCTGAAGTCAGTGGAAACACAGTGACTGACTTAGGGACATGCAAAAGCCTTGTGGCATACCTGGGAAATGATCAAAGTTCTCCAGAATCTTTGCTCAGTAACTGCACTTTGAGGCAATGCTCCTTCTCCAGCCTATGCTTTCTAAAGTTTCTTAGTGAGAGGTGCAAGGGGAAAGAATAGCAGAGAAAGTGTGCTGAGATTTTTAACCTCTAATCATTTTAATCTTTTTTTTTTTTTTTTTTTTTTTTGCCTCTTTAAAAGATTTTTTTTTTTTAAGATAAAGAAATTAAGTTGTTTCTAAGTTGGCCAATTGTCTATGTGTGAGGAGAGGAATGTATTTTATTTTTTTAGGGGTACGGAGGACTTTCCACTTCTCTAGAAAGTATTTATGTTCATACTGTGCTCGTTATTAGCCTAAGCCATGAAGTGCTGTTCATCTGTGTCAGGTGAGCATCAGACAATTTAAATGATGGGAAATATTTAAAAGATAAATTTTAGATTCGCTTTTTGCAAATAGTCTTTGGTCAAATTGACTTTGTGAAGCAGCCCTGTCTTAGTGAAGGCAACTGAACCAAATTCATGCAGCAAAACCTTTTCAAAACATCTTTATTCTTTGCTAAATTCACATTTTATTCTTAGTCCAAGAAGGGCAGCTGCACACAGATGGCAGCCCTACCATCCCTAATTTCACCTTGCAGGTCATGAGTGAACATGAGTGAACACAGAGACAGATCCTGTCCCATACTAAGAACCAATCTCTCCAGAGCAATATGACTGCACTGCGAAGCCAGTGCTGCTGGGTGTACTGTATAGGCCTAGGAAGCTTACTTTTTTGTACATCATTCGCTCACATACCAGAAGTAACGTTAGTTTCTTTTTTTTTTTTTTTTATTTTATTATTATTAAAAAACAAACAAACAAAAAAAAAACACTTTACTTTTGGTTATTAAAATTATAAAATAAAAATATTATTATGTATTTTTACAGTTTTTTTTGTATTTATTGATTGTAGTGAAGCTAATAATAATAATAATAATAATAGCTAAAAACAGCTATTTAGCTGTTTCAGATATGGACTATGTTATGTTTATGATGGTATCCATATTACAAATGCAAATATCCATTGAAACAGATGCTAGAATCTTTAAAAGTATGTTTCAGTAGTCCAATTCACCGAGGTTAATGTTTGTCAAATACTCCCCAGGGACTTATTTGCTTTCTGCCTGACATGGCAATCTGCCTCTCTCTGTGTTCTGGCATTTAAAAACCAGCACAAATGTTGGCACTAGCCTCATTTTCTGTGGCTTCCTAAGTTCCTAACTCACTAGCTTGCAGTCGTGCCTATGTGCAAGAGTTTATGGGAAAACTAGGTGAAAATACTGTCGTATAGGAAGAGCAGTGAGTCAAGAGTGAGGACAGGAGTGAGTCTGGAAAAAGCTGGTAGGTCACATTCAGTTCTTTCTTTGCCCTTCCATACCAAATATTTGAGTCTGAAGTACCCTGTAAGATCTGAGAGTTAGCTGAAGGAGATGAGAATAATTGAGATGAAATGAAAAAAAAAAAATTATTTGACCTATCTACTTTTGTGAAGTTTTGTCCTGGTTATTAATTGGCAGCAGTTTTTACTTTATAGAAAGTAAGCTCTCCCAACCAGACAAAGCAAAAAGCCTCAAGCTTCTCCCAAGTGGAGAGTAGAATGGCAGAGCCAGAAATGAACTCATTTTGTTCGTTTTCACACCACTTTTACTTCAGCACTGGAACATAACAAGGATATGTAGAGATGTATGCTGCCACAGGGAAAAAACTTAACATTAGGCAGATTCATGTTGCAATCTATTTGAGGGTCACAGAAAATGTGAGCTGTTTCATGTTTCCCTGATAGTTAATTAGGTTTGTTGTGGGAGCAAGACCACTGTGTCAGAGAAATATAAGTTGGAAAATATCTGCATTTCCTTAACTAGTAAAATAACTGTGCTTGTTCTGTTCCTTTTCTTTAGATGTATGGTAGACTCCTCCTGTCTGGCTTCTTGGTGTCCTGCCTTGAGTTTGCTGTCATTAATGTGCTTTGGTTCTATCCTCTGCCTAGATATGAGTCCCAGACAGACAGACTGATATTCCTACTTCTTTCAGAGGCTTTGGTTATTATTTTTTCTTGTATGGAGATGAAGAAAAAAAAATCTTTGTCAAAGAGCAGTAGAGGCTAACCTTATGGAAAATAAACAAGGTGTGGAAATTAATCCTACCTTGGAATATTTAAATTGCAATGAGAAAGCTTGTCGGCTTCATGTTCATGTTTGAGGATTTCATGTTCAACATGAAATCCTCAAACTGTAAATCATAACAGTATTTTTCATTTTTTCTCCATTAAAGACATATGAAAACATGAATATCTACCAGTGATATCCTGACTATGTTCATATGAGACTAGTCAGATATCCTGACTATGTTCATACTCTCTTCTAGATTAAACACTAGCCTAGAATAGCATTGAAATCATGGGAACAAGAATATACAGCTATCCTTTGAAGTGAGGGCAAGTGTAGACATTCATTTTGTTCTTTGACAAAACTTATTTGAGAACAATTAAACTATTAAAGCTAGGACAAGGATTAAAAAAAAAAAAAAAAAAAGTGTTCAATGAAAGCCTTTATTGGCATACAGACACGTTCGTGTTTGAATTACTTTCCAATGAAAATTTGCTGATTTTTTTTTTTGTTCTTTCCACAGATAAGGGTTATTCTTAATTCATTTTTGATGCAGTAAGAAAACAGAGATTTCAGGAAAATACTTAATTTTTAATTTAGTGCTTTTCCATTTGTTGTTGTTAAATCTTTTAAGAATGGGTTTCAAGAGCAGGGTGTATTCTATTCAAGTTTTTAAACAAAGGGCAAGAAATTACCATTGAAACAAATCTTTCCAGTTTTCAATTGTCAAGGCTGGTATCAAGATAGATTTACATTGTTTTTATTTCATGTTTATTTGTTTAATGCTGTTGGAACTTTGATATTTCAATCACTTCACTAAAGATAGAAAATTTAATTCTCATGATAAACCTACATAAATAAAGTGTTATAGTTTTATTTAAACACTAGCATTGGTAGTGGTGGCTAGACTCCAAATGTGGAATTAGTGAATGTACATGTAAATGTATTCAGTTTGGGAAATGGTAAGAGAAGTTCATTTTTCAAAAAGTGGTGATTTCCTACCCAATAGTGGGAAATTTTGTTTAGGATATCACAAGTGGAAAACCCATAACCAGAAATACTTTTTCATTTTATGTCTCTCTCTTCAGGTGACAGAAGAGACCCAGAAGGAAGAGTGCAACTTCTTCAGCTTTGCCAAAGACATCTGGGATTAGAGTACTGATGTTACATGTGGTATGGAGTGTCTCTAGGGCAGGGAAGGTAAGGGCTTCATATGCTGATTTATTTATTAACCCTGTATCTTAAATGCAATTGACAATTCTTTGGCAATTTTGACTTTAGTAAACATAAGGTTATGTCAAACAATCAAGTGTCAACAACTCTACACTGCTTATCGTCTTGTATTACTGTTGGTCAAGCTTCAAGCACTCTTTTAGATACGGAAAACATTTTAGAGTAAACATGGTTTTTGTAGAGATAGCAATAGTTAAGACTATTAAAACATGTAAAAGAATGCTTTAAATGTTCTTACATAGCTCTTTTGGCTATAAGAAGGGTTTTGAATCATGTATTTGAATCGTGTCTTTGCATTGTACCCATGACGCAACTTCTTCATCCTGAGTCAGCAGTTTACCTAAATTCAACAAGCATTTTTCCTTTTGCAAGAAAGTAAACTCACATTTAAAGCCAGATGTGATGAAGGAGTCCTGAGACTGTCTATGTAGTTAGATTTGAATTGGGAACTCTGAGAAGACATAAAGGGCTGTCATGGTAGTTGTGTTAAACAGCTGTGTCTCACAGCAAATCAGGAATATTATGACGGCTTTAGACGCTGGGTTGAACTGATTCTTTGCTGCTGTGTAGTTATAGGAAAAGGTCTGGTTAGCTAACACAAAGGCATTCATTTAAAAATCAGGATTTTTTTTTCAAGATCATGTCTTGTAATGAAGATCTCACACAGAAACTGCAAAATTTGTACTCCACAGTAGACTACTGTATGTAATATTGTTCCTTACTTTAGAAGACTTTCTCTTTTGCCAGCTCATGCTGTGGTTTGCTTGTGTCATTAAATGCTAATTAATAATGAAGCCATGCCTTGCAAGTGTTTTCCATGTTTGGACTGGGTTTCAAGCCGCAGGACTGTAAAAAAATGGAGGTGAAACTTTCTAGTCTTGCTATACTGAAAATATTTGTGTCAGACATTGTTAAGTGATTTAACTGAATTTAATATGCAGAAGTGAGCTCTATTTTCAACTGCTCTACTATTCATAAAATATTCCTTAACAATCAAGAACACTGATCACCTGTTTTGTTGCTTTCCCATGATAAAGTAGGTTTCTCATCAGAAATAGTGTTACAGATTGGCGCAAATCAAATATACTTGATGTCTTACATTCTTCTTGCTGCGTGCAAACTGAACACAGATGTGAACTGTAGGAAGGTGGCCAGTTTTTCTGTCAATTTGGCAGGCACTTTATGGAAAGCCTTACAGTAGCTGGCAGTTTTGGGGACTTTGAAAAGGTCAGCTATGCTTTTATTACATAAATGTGTATAGCATTAACCTTAATAAGATTTTTCTTTTTCCTCCTCAACTACTGTTTTAATTTGGAGTGAAGAGAAAGTGGAGACTTCTTTGCTAGTTTATTGCTCCCTCTCCCTCTTTTTTTTTTTTTTTTTTTTTTTTAATGTGTGCATCACTTTTATTAAGTTACAAATGATGTTTTACATTGCTATAAAAAAAGCAAATCTGATTTTCTGCAGTTTACTGAGAAGACATCAACAGAAATGAAATGTAAATTAGCACAAAACATTGAGAAGTATGCTGAGGGGTTTAATTTCATTTGTATCACAATAAAACAAAGTAACGTGTATAGATTTGCAATGTAGCAAAATGTTCTGCACAAATTTGATGCACACAAAGTCATCTGCATGGAGTTACATATCTTCATGTCTTTAATAATTTTTTCAATTCCATAATGGTAATAGTACAAATTTGGAGGTGGTACACTTTTCTTCAGGGAAGTTATCGGGGATAAAATGGATTGTGGTTGAATATGCCAAGAGCTGTGTGCAGAAAGGATTGGTCTTTAAAATCAATAAACAGCACTTAGTTTAAACCACTAATGATCTACATACATGCTTCAGGAAAGTTTGTTATGTTATAGCAAGTTGTTGGAACAACTTGTGGCTAAGCCTGTGTGTACAGTAGACCACAGTCTTGTTATTTTTCTCTGTTTTTCAAAGTAAAGCATACATCAATATAAAAAGTTATTTTAATATAGTGATATTTTTCCTTCTTTATAAATTATCGTGTTGAAAACTCTAGTAGTGGTTGACATGGTTGTGAGAAAGGAGTAGTTACAGGCAAGTATCTAAAATATACTGATGTAAAGGATGCATGTTTGCAGTTTTGTTCTGAACACATATGCAACTGGTTAGATTGCATGGGGAACTATTGCCAGTGAAACATAAGCAATGCTTGAGATCTCAGATAAAATTTTAAAGTTTTTAACCTCAAGCCATCCATGAAATACTTTCTTTCACCAAAATAATAATAATAAAAAACAACCCACAGAAACCAAACAAAACCACAAACAAATAAAACCACAAACAAACAACAACAAAAAAAACCTTCCCCTACTTAATTCTGTGCTTGAATCAGTTTCTTGACATTTCATGGCTATAATATCTGGCTGTAATCATCGTCAGCTCCAGGGCCCCTCAACTGTGTGTGTGTATATTTTTGTGTGGATGTGCACAGATAAAATAACAAGGCTTACTATTTGAAAGAGGTAAGCAGTAAGAAGTGAGAGGGATTATTTGTCAAGATATGGAGCCTGTAAGTAATGAGATGAAAATGGAAAGAAAAAGAAAAAGAAAAAAAAAAAAGGAAAGAGAGAAGACTGAGTTCCAGAAAAAAAAAATCTCTGACGTTTTAAATGATGGAGTTGAAGAACATTGGAACTGATGAATGCCACATAGTTCAGGACATTTAGAACTGAACAGGCCTAAGTATTAGTAAAAAGTCTTCAGGAAATAGTCCAGTCATGGAGGACACATTCTGGTAATATAATTAACTTCTCATGTGTTTCCAGCATCTTTGTTTCACAGTTTCCTGGAGCTTCTCTGTTTTGGGTTTTGCAATTGTAGGTCTTTTTTGGCTGTAGGCACAGCAACTGATGCCTTCTGTCTTAAGACCAAGCTCATTTTTCTTCTTCACCTTGCTCTTTTGGTATTTTTTTTTTCCATTTTGATGGTAAGAGGCTCCAGAGTATTCTAAGCCTTCAAAGAACTCTGTCAATACTATTGCATTTAGTACGAGGTAGAGCTTGATGGGGAGTCTGAGATTTCTTCTAGGAACATTAGCATTTGTATATTATTATTATATGTAAAGCTAGGGTGAATTTCACAGCCATTATTCATAACAGTGGAGATCTACCATTCCATTAACAGTCCCACTGAAACTATAGAGTTACTCATAGAAGAGCAGCAGATATAAACCATAAATCTTTTTCCTATCAAAAATATAGCTAAAACGTGGCATTTTGTATTGTTGAACAAAATCTGGAACAATTGTGGTTTTGTTGAAAAATTCTCTAATTAAGACTGATTTAAATTTAAACTCTCATTTATACTTGGTTATTAAAATATATCTGATGACCTTTCTCATTTCTAAACCAAATGGATTTAAAGCCAATTATCTTGTGAGACTCCACAGTTGCAGTTGCACATAACAGAACAATATGAGCTCCCTCGTGTGGTCGAAAGCCACTTCTCATTCACAAAACTGAATGAGAGTACCTTTAAAAAAGTGGCTAAAATATTTTGCAAGGTTCTTATGTAATTCTTGGACTCTATTAAGGAATAACTTCCTGATGTCCCCCAGTATTAGGGGAAGGAGAGGTTTAGAAGCATGGCAGAAAGAGGGACAGGACTGACAACAATTCTCACTATAATGCGGAAGCTTGTCTAATTGCATCATATTTAAAATCGTGTAGAATGATGCCAGATATGTAAGTGGAGAGTCTTTAGTCTAACAGAACAGGCTTCTTGGCCATTAACAACAAGATAAGAAGCATGTTTTCATTAAGATGGAAAGAGTATTTAAACAACTTCTGGGCTGACAGACACTGCAAAATAAGCTACTCATTGTAGGCACTTAATAAAGACTGAAAATTCTTAGAAAACTGTGGAGAAAAACAGTCTTCCCACACAAAAATAATAGTCAGGAAGTGACAATTTCATCAGCAGTATTATTTTACAGGTTTGCAGCCCAGAGTCTGCTTATGGTTTTTGCTTGTTTACCAAGATTACTTTTGCTCTTATTAATGAATCAGACAAAAAGCAAGTATAGTGACATTGAAATTGGGGTTTATTTAGTCTGCACTTGATATTCTTCCTTGAGGAAGTTAATTTTGTGTGGTTCTTATCCTATGTTTACAAAACACTACAAAACTAGAAACTCTAGACTTTTGAATTAAAATAGCATAGGAAGGCATGAACTCTTCTGTCAAATAGATACTTTGCTTTCTAGTTTGTGGTTTCTATTTTTAAATGGCTTAGTTGTTTATTTATTGAAAAATGTTTGTCAGCTGGGGGAGCAATTGTGAGACATGGTTCTGTTTTGTCTGGTGCAATGATTATAGATGTAATAGTTATAATGACATCTTAAATAGTTTAATTTGGATAGTCCTTTTACCAATTTTAGATCACAACGGGAAATACCATTCATCAGTTTTTGCATGATATTATCAAGTTATTGTAAAGAGATCACAATTCTATAGTTCTTGTGCTAGCTTTTAGTTGACTAATTTGGGAATTAGTCAACGGAAAATTAAGTCTGAACGTAAATCTCGAGTATCCACTCTTTTCCAACTCCTGAGATACAACTTTCCTGAAAGAAGTTGTATGTAGAGAATGTGACAATACACCTGCTCAGTGTTGAATAAGAGAGAAATGACTGGAATTGTTCATTAATCTTTTGTCAAATGGCATTTCTTTGGCAGAAAACAACAATTGCACAAGGACTAAGGATCTTAGAAAGAACTGAGGAATAATCTGAGTGGGGGAAGGGATTTGGAAGACTTCATCTAGAAAATCGAATTTATGCACTACTATAATTCAGTTGAAAGCATGATGGTATAATAACTTTGCTCTAGAACAGATTCTCTTGCAAGTGAACATGCATTTGATTATATTTAGGAACAATTCAAGCCATACTTTCAAAAGTTATTTGCTGTATTTTTGTTTTTGTGGGAAGACTTCTAACAGCACTGACCGCATGGAGATTAAACTAGCAGTAGCAAACATTTCTATTAAAAGAAGAACAAAACTTGGGAGTGTCTATTCATAGACACAAACCTGTTATCATCATCTGAGAATTAACCTGAAACAGGGAAAAGATGGGGACAAATTAAAAGCTCTGCTTTCTGGAGTGCAAATAACTTGTCGAGCTGCAGAAGAATGGTGAACATTTTCACCATTTATCAGATTGTTCTATTCTTTGAAATGCTTAAACCTTTTGTCAATCACTTTTGAGCCCACTTATTTAGTTTTCAAACATTCTTGAGCCTACCTGTAGGAGAAGAGCTTTAAGAAAAGGTGATTTCCTTTAAATCATAGTTTACTTTAAGAAGCATTGTCCAATCCGTATGAGATTATAAACTTTAGAGGAAAATAGGATGATAAAAGTTTAGCTGGAGAGGTCCATTGATGAACATATTGATTTTTATGACTTCTTCATTAGAAAGTGATAACATTGTGATTTTCCTAGAAAAACAGTTTTGATATTATACAATTACTTTACTAATTTACACTTATTTTTCTTGCCTTTTTCCCCATTTGTTATTTTGCTTTCTTTCTTACACTATTCACTTCATTTGGTTGTTTTTGTCCTTTTTTTCCTTGCTCTTTCTTCCTTAACTACCACACCATATGAAGCCAGAGAAAACCTCACTAGCTCATAGCGTTGCTTAGCAATGTCATGCATCTCTTGTTGTCTGTTGTGAAGCCATGGTATCCTGGTCTTTCAACAAAGATTGCTATATCACTGCTTTGCTATAGGTGCAATTTTTTCCCTGAGATTTCTGATAAGAGATGATGTGTCTAGACAGCATACATAAGAGATTACCTTCTAACCATTGTAATATAATTAGACCAAGCCATACTAAAGCTCCCCAAGATTTCATGTTTAAAAGGTCAACAGCTTTTATTCCATATTTCAAAGATAAGCACCTTACATTGTGCTTAATATGTAGAGCTGTGCCTGAAAGAAAAGGAACTTCAAAAGATTTCTCCTTCCATTATATCATTCAAAATAGACATTTGATACTGTAATACGTCCATTTTAACTTCTGTGATTCATGGAGATAGAGATAAAAATAGGTCAGCTATGCCCCTACTGGTACAGGATTATTCCCTGAAATATATTTTTAAAGTCCGAAGTAGATTTAACTATCTCAAGTGAGGATTTATATTTATTAAACTGGAGGGCTGCTCATTGGTGGTCTAATACATTATCATTTATTATTTGTGTTATGGCAGCAATTGGAGAGCTCAACTGAAATTAGGATCCCACTGTGCAAGGTTTTCTATGAACATATAGCAGGAAGTAATTTTACCCCTCAAGGGTTTACAGTTTAAATAGATGAAACAAAGAAAGAGGAAGTGGCTATATCACTATCCCTGTTTTAGTAATGCACAACTGGAGCAAGGAGAGATGAGCCACTTTGGGACACGCTGATGTGATATGTGTAGCAGACCTGGTAAGCAAGTCCAAAACTGCTGTGTTCTAGCCTTGTGCCTAGCCTAGAAACCTATCTTTGAATTGACTGAAGTCAGCTGACCTGGGAGGATTTGTCTAATAGATTTTTTTTTTTCTCTAATCTGTTGCCTCTTTTGGGATTTATAAATTTCACCAGATTACTCTGAATTATGCAATTCCCAATAGTAAATAGCCCTACTCATTGACTAGAACAGTCAAACATCTGAAGCCAGATGTTTGACATCAGATAACATACTTTTTGTAAATCGCCCCGTATTGTTCACCAAACTGTATTTGTTTTTTCCTTTTATTTTTTCCCTCTCTCTACCAGTGGCTCATCTCTGAGTTCACTATATCTTTCTTTATCTTTCTAATTCCAAATTCCCAGAATTGAATGCAGTGTTACTGACAGTTCTGCCAAAGTTCTACAAAACAACTGACTTGGCTTTAGTTTTTCCAAGTAATCATTTTCTCACGTATTCTGTAACCGAAAATATTTCTCTTTGCAAATATTTCTCTGTCTTGTAAAGACCAGTAAGGCCAATCTAAGCTAAAATAATGCAGCATGATTCCAAACAGCTTAGTGTTATAAAACTAGCATGTCAAGTTTGCAGACTTTTAAAAACAAACGTATTTCCTCTGATTTTTTTGGCCAACATAGTTGAAAGCATCTATTCAGTACTACTGATGAGTCTTGTTTTGCTGATGTATTTTGTTTGTTAGGCTTTTCTAGCAAGATGTTGATTCTTTCTGGGACATGGTGATCTGTATCATCTCTTGTCTGACGCTGGATTTTAAGACACAGAAAAGTTCCTCATTAAACACATCTGAGAATGTAATTTCAATAATAAATAGGCAGTGTTATGCATGTTCTTTCTGTGGTAGTTGATGGAGAAGTAAGGGCTTACCAACATCATGTTTGTTATTCTGTCTGGAAAAGCTGGATAAGAATTGAATTGGGAATGTATATTCTGAGAACCCAGTTTGTGTGCTGAATTTCCTCAGACCTGATCTAGGAAAAAGCTGAGCTGAGTGAGTTCAGATTTGGCTCTTTTATTGTCATTTTATGGCTTTTCCATGTTGTGCTTGATCCCCGCAGTTGACCACTGTGTGAAGTTGCTGAACATGCTTTTCATCAAGGAGTGATGACCTGCATTTACAGACCTGATATGAGTGGCAATAAGGAACAGTTACTGTTACTGCCACCTGGATAAGGGTAATGGTGACAGAACTAACTGTTTCTGAGGTTAATTCTCACTATGATGTAGTCCTCTCAGCTTGAGAGACATTTCATAAAACAGACATTTCATTGGCAATTGTTGATTTTACTTGGAGAAATGCCATCAGAAATATTTTTTCCAAATGCCAAATGAAATATTTTTTAAAATAATATCAAAAAATAAACTTTTTTTGCATTATAGTGCAGAGGATTTAATGTATACTACCCAGCTGTTTTTATCTTCAAATCATCTACACTCCCTCTGCCCTTTCTTTCAAAGCATTCTGTAAACTCGTTTTTCATGATCCCTAAGCTTTCAGAATAGAACCAAGGACTTACCATTATTAGATTTGATATACAAATCAAAATTGTCATGTTTTGCTTTTGTTGTATATGCCAAATCTCAATAAACAGAATTAATGTCTAGTAAATACAGTTTTCTGAACGTAAAAAAAAAAAAAAAAAAAAAGGAAAAGGGGTGGGGGGGGGGGGGATCATAATTAATCATAATTATTTGGAAAAATAATCAAAAGATTTCCTTAGGATACTCCTAATAGCAATCTTTAACATCAAAATTTTGGAATACAGGCTTTCAATTTCTAACTAGCTTTAGCAGTAACAAAAGAAACTAACAAGACAGGGAACAGAACATCTCTTTTGACGTATTCCTGACTCTATTACATGCGCTTACTACGCACTATCCTTTTTTCCTCATTGATTGCTGAAAATACTTCCAGCATCCTCTCCCACAGTGTATTCTTTTGGAGGTGGCAATGCTGTGAAATAGAATCTATTCATTTTTTATTTTTTTTAAATAAATCTCTTCTCAATTTGGAATAAGATACCTACCCCCTCTCACCCAACCAACAATGTATTTTCTGATTTAACAGTAGACAACAGGAGAGAAAATGGCAGCAGATTTCAATATGTTAGTAGCAGAAAGAATGTTAACAGCTCACTATTTGGGGGAAAAATAGAAGCCAGTGTCTTCAGGCTTAGACATCTGTTTCATACAATTTGCCAAGAAATGCCATAGCTGTGAGCTCTAGTAACATTAATTAACATAATATAGCTAGTATTGGAGAGAAGTGATTGTTTTAAAAGATTATAGAAAATAAATATTGTATGCGTATCTCGTGTTATCATTATTATCCTTCACAACTGCCACTTGTTATCATGTTTGATTTGCTCATCACTGATGATGCTATCATGATGCTATCCTGTGCATCCTCTTCATCTATAGCATACTACTGAAAGGTAATTAATGCTGTGAGGCACACTTACCAGCCACTAACGCAAACTTTTGTTCTACAGCATACTTGTTTGTTTTCTGTCAGCTTTAGCCCAGACCATGATGCCCTCCAGCCAGCAATGAATCAGTAACTAATGCAATGCAACCGTTGTACCAACTTTGCAAGTTAAGCAAGGAAGTGATTGGTTTTGACTGTATTTTAGTTCCTTATTCGCTTTACTCTGCCTGTGATAGAAGATTTGCCATTTAGGATGGTCCTGGAACAGTTGCTGTGTGTAGAGCTCAGCCACTGAACAGGAAGAAGGTGCAGATTCAAAAATTAATGTACAAGATTTAGTATGGACTGGCTCTTATTCTTAGAGTGCCTGATTTTCCTGCTCTTCTCGTTCCTGGAGTAGTATCTCAGATGCAAAACAAGTAAGAATGCTATAGTTGAGGTATGCACAATAGAGTCTAGTTTATTGTAGCTTATTCTTGCCACATAGTATTCCATGTCTTCCTCTTCCACCCCTTGCATGTGGGTGTATAATCTGTCTAGATCAGACAGTCCGTATGTCTACCTTACATTGCTCCCCATAATCGTGTTTTACGGGTTAGTCAGATTTTAAGGGTTAGTTTAGAAATTTAATGTGGTGACTTACTTTGGTAATTTTTAGTTCTGTAAGCACGTTTGATAGTGCATAAAGATCATAATGATAAAATCAAATAGAATCTGCACAGAGGCCCTGAAAATTTGAAGAGCCTATTTTTATTGAAAACAATGGAAAATGTTTTATTCCTTTTAATCTTGTATTTTATAGTCTACATCTTAATCCTAATCTGAAAAAAAAAATGTAATCACAACAATTATTTTTAATAGCCAGCAAATTCTGCAACAACAACAAAACTCCACTTGATAATCTCACTGGATAGTGTTTTTTTTTTTTTTTTTTTCCTTTGCAGTAATACATCATTGCTTTGGTTATTATTTTTCAAATATAGCAAGGTTGTTGTATTGCTGTTTTATCTCATATAGAATATGGGAAACTTCATATACTGCAGCACTTGGGTTAAATTCAGATCGAAGGGAGATATATTTTTTTTCAGCAGGGTTTTAAAATGTGTATGATCTGTCATACATGTATCAGAGTTTTCACCATGTAAAAATGTTAAATTTGACAGCAATATTAGAAAAGCACTGTTTTTATAAGGACATATTTTTATTTATATAAAACCTAGACCACTAGTTTTAAGCTGATTGAACACTTTTATGGAGTCTGCCTTCCTGTGTAAACCTACTCAAGGTTACAGTTTTGTGCTACAGCTGAGCTAATGTAAAACTGTGCTATTATCAAAATGGTGAGTGGGCTTACCTGGCTGCTGCTTGGTCAGGTGGAAGAAAAACAAGAGAAGTGCATAGGGCGAACTGGCCTGGAGAAGAACATCATTCCTTAAACACATTGAGCTTTAGATAAGTTGAATTTTAACATGGAGCTTTTTTACTCTGATGTGGGGGTGCTGGTTTCATTCTGCTTGTTAATCGGAAACCTTCCTGTGTGGCACAGAAAAAACAATCCCTGGTCAGAATTATAGTTTTTATCTGATTTTGTGCTTCTGTTGGTAAGAATAGCAATTTTTCTTCATTAGTTTAAGGTCTAATATTGCTTACAACTTGTTACTAACAGAGCTAAAGAATTAGTACAAGGTATTGGCAGAGGTGGTGATACAGTTTCTTGTAGCCGCCAAAATGAGAGAGAAAGAATGGTCTTAAGACTAGCAGGTTTGGAAGTGATGCAGTGTTGGCCATCCTACAATTTTTCTGTGTTGAGCCAGACAAATATGCTATATTTTTCTCCATTTCTGTGTTACTGCAGATTTTGTAAAACATCACATCAATTTGATGAGGACCCTCATCAAACTAAAGAGAAAGTTGTCTAGGTTGTTTTTCTGAACGATTAGAAAGATAATCTAGGCATTTTATTTCCAAATATGTGCCTATAAAAGGAGTATTTGTGTTTCTATATCTTTTACCACAAATTGTGATGATACCTGAAATGCATTGGAAAAATAAACTATAGGGCATGTAAGCTATATTAATGGGTTTGAATGAAAGAAGAACGTCTCCTGTGAGTCCTGTTACCTGCCTTCCCCCCACCAAAAAAAAAAAAAAGAACCTGTAAAAAGCTGTAGTTCATTTTGTACGTAGTGGTTCTGGTGGAAATAGCAAAATAGCAGCCATGATGTCTTTTTGATGTCTTAGTGGTCATGCTATAAATCTTTAGATGGAATCTGCCATTGTCACTAATATAATTAAGTCGCATTTGGACATCTTATTACATGAAGACATGTAACTGAGTGGGATTCGTCGGGAGTCTTTACAGTTAGCTCACATAAAGAAGTTCTTTCTCTTTTGGCCCATCATCAGGCCTGACTATAGTGTCAGACATCTGATTAACAGAAAATCATAGGCTTGCTGAATCATTTGATATTTCTTGGAGAATAAAGGGGACTATAAAGTAGAATATGAATTATTCATATACAGAACTATCCAAAGTCATTTTCTGATGATGTGATTCCCCCCCCCCCCCTTCAGAACTGAACTTTTATTTTAAAAGCCAATGTGATAAAAGTGCATTTCTGTAGTGCAGCGACGTCTTCCTTTTCAAATGTTTATCTTATAAAGTAAAAGTGTCACAAATGTTGAAAATAGGCAGAAGAGAGACAAAAATAAATTGGAGTTTCTTTACCACGGAGAACTGTGGGGTGTGAAAATAAACTGACTTGTTATTTCAGGAGATTTAGTCATGACAGCAGAAAACTATACTTTCAGTGGAGGGTACAGCTAATTTTTAAGAGCATCACCCTGTCACAGAATGTAAACTGAGAACTTGGCGCGGTATTTCCTTCCGCAGAGTGCTGGGGAGGAGATGAAAAATAGAATCCTCCCCAGTCTGCTTCATTGCCACGACTACGTTTAATGGGCTATGCTGGGGTGCGAAGAAATACGGTCTGGAAAATTTTGCTCTAGTGGTTTAACATGTTGTAGTCCCGAGTGTGTTTTCTGCTGACTGTCTCATCTCTAGGTTACCGTCTCCATTTCAGTGTTAGCAGACAGAAAAGCTTAAGCAGATCAAGTCTGTTACTACCCTTACACTTCCTACTTCCCAGGCTCTCCCTGATTTTTGGGTTGATACAGCCTCGTTCCAACCCATTTTACTGTTATGATGTGAGGTGCTTATGCACAATAGAGGCTTAAGCCTCCTGAACCTGGCAACCAGCAGAAATTATCTCTGGAGAAAAATTATAATCTTGTTTTGTGATACCAAGTGTGATGGAATAGGTTTTTCTGATGAATTAGCTGAGCAGTCTGGGAATATCAGAGGGTGATGGAGTAAACCTGCTTCTTCACTTCTGTTTAAGAGGGCTGTAGGCAGAAAAAGGTGCCATCTTGACTTTTGGAATGGTACAACATCTGGCGAGGATTAGTGGTGAAAAACTGGTACCTGGATAAAAGCAGCAGAAGGAGCACATGTATGGGGAGTAGGTGATTTGGGACAACTACCCTTGAAGCTGTCAGGAAGATGATGTGTAAAAGCCCTGTGAGTGGGTCACACTTGTGAGCTGCTGCTTGTATGTGCTGAACTGGCTTGGTAGCTCGTGTTCTCTGAAACATGGGATCTGAGTCCTTCATTTCTGTTGTCCTCTATAAAATAGTTGTTTCTTACTGATGCTTTTTCTGCACTCAAGTGTTATACCACTTTGCTGTGTAGATTCTAATTGTAATCATTCCATTCTCATAATACTCTTACAAATTCCATTCTCATAATACCCTTGCAGTTAACTTAGTATAAACATACTTTTTGTAGTACAGACTATTCCCACGTGGAAAGGAGAAAAGGCACCGTGGGCGATGTAAGCGACCATTAAAGCAATACCGCAGTATCTGCACTGGGGCAGTACTGTGTTGTGCCTGTCTCATTCAGGGATGTAATGCCTTAACCTAACAGTTATAAGAAAAATGATGACTAACTCCTGGAATCCAATTTAAAAAAATCAGCAACAGTATAACACTTAAGTGAGTGATAATAGAGACTTGGAAGGGGCTTGAGTGAAAGGCATTGCGCTGGCAGTGCCTGCAGCGCTTCCTACTGAAGTACTGGTAGTACAAAAAGCATGTGAGAAGGCATCACAGCACCCTGTAAAAAGTAATTGGAAACAGGTGTGTAAGTACAAGAAAAATGTTTAGGTTGACTTGTGGTTCATTTGTTTCTAATAGTAACAAAAGATTTCTCTAGTAACTTTTCTGAAACTGGATTCTCATATAAAATTTAGGAGTTTTATATACACGTATGCGTTTCATCTTGCATTATTAGTCAGAAGCCTCTAAAAAGAGTTCGAAAATATAAAACAACTTTTGCCATGATCAGAGGAATTTTTAACCCTTTGGGGAAAACAGCACAATACAGAAAGACAAGTCTTGCTTTCAGAGGGAGAAAAGATAAACAAGAGAGCAGAAGGTACCCAAGTTTTTGTTGTTGTGTGTGGGTTTTTTGTTTTGTATGTTGTTGGTGTTTTCTGTTGTTGTTGTTGTTGTTTTTTTCAATTGGTTCTATTGATAAAAAGCTCAAAGGCTGCTTGGCAGTGACCTCAGTCCTTTTCATATGACCAGGGGAATGCAGGCGGGAAGCTAAAGCTTGCGTTTAGTCAGTGATCTGTGAATAACCCGCAGTCCCTTAATGACGTGAGAGGAGCCTCCAAAGGGAGACAGTGAGTCAGAGAGAAGGAGGCACAGAGATTGCTTGAACAGCCATTAGCACGTCATTGGTAATCCCAGCGCCACCTTTCACATCCCTGGCATTTGTCTCAATGCACTCTACTGAAGGTTGGTACTATGTTTTATTTAAGGCTTTCTCACTGCCTTCTGGAGATGTGTGTGTTACTGTAGCCTGACTGATTGGTTGTCTGTTATGTTTACTAACACTCTGAGATCCTGCAGGAGAGGGGAATCTGTGGAATTTCTTCCACAGCTGAATACCCCTGGAATGAATCTGTATTTTATCAGACACAAGGAACCGAACCAGTATCCAACTTATATGTAAAGGAAAGACAATCTTTTATAGAACATTTAGGTTGCCCCACTGCAGAACAAAAAGTTACCTTGATGTAGTATGACCTAGCATTTCTTCTGCCTTTTTGTAGTCATCTAGAAAGAGTCTTGTGATAATATGTATATATATAATGATGATGAATGCTAATCTTGTATGCCTTGTGTCTCTGTTGAGCACTTTTGTTCATCTAAATAGCTGCATAGAAGCTGGACAAAAGAAAGATCAAGACAAAAACGTTTTGGAGGAATAAAGACACATAATGCTGTTTCTCCTTTCAGAATAAATGTATTATTTGGGAGTAAAAAGTGACAACAGCAAGGAAAGTTGCCACAGTCTGAGCAGAGGTAAAGTGGCTCTTTCTAGAGGTGAAGTTTATGATGTGTTTTTTTTGCTGTTTGAGGTCAATCAGAGCTGTGGCTCAGACAATCTTCTCCTCTACCCAACCCTCCATCCCTCTTCTGTGCTTCTGATGATGTTCTTACTTGATTCAGCTTTCCATTTAGTCACTGCTTCAGTGGTTGACCCTGAGGTAGTACTCTTCTTAGTTACTTGGTTTCTTCTTTTGTCAAATGCCACGTTAGTAATCACAGAGATAATATGACTACCATGCACCTGAATCTTAAAATAATAAAGCTTTTTTCACTTCTCAGATTTTTACAGTTTCAAAAGTCTCTCTGCATTCTTTTTTTTATTTTATTTTTTATTTTTTTATTTATTTATTGCAGACAAACCCAACCAACCAACCAACCAAAAAACATACTAACACCCATTGTATTTCAGCCAAATGCGGTTGTAGTCTTTTTAAATTTGTATGTGACTCTTCTGCTGTAGTGTTGCTGAGGAGATTCTTCCTGCCCTTAGTGAAGTTTTCCTTGAACTACATTCCCTGTGATCTTTGGCAGGTGACAGTTCTCATCATACACTGGTCTTCTAGTGTTTGAGTGGCTGTGTTGTGTAAAAGGAGAGAACATCCGAGCTGGGAAACGTAAGGCACCATAGTAGCATTAGCAAATAAAATATTCAAATTTATGCGACAAAATCTGAAGTTTTAGTAGGAAGACGTTCCATTTTCCAGCCACTCTACTTTCTCCACAGAAGATAAATATAACTATAATACTTTCTCTAAGAGAAAAAACTGAGCATTTCCTCCCCAAAGGGCGCGAATACCAGAATTTCTGCTAATAAAAGCTGCAGAAGTTTGGAAAAAGTATGGAAGCCTTCATAAGAAATAACATTAAGCATGTCTGCTCTCTCCCTAAGGGACTATTCTGACAGTTGGATATCAACTTATGAGTTTCCTTTCTACTGTTTCAGTATTCAGAATATTAGCTGAGGAGACGATGATGTAGGAACAACTATAGCAGCTATATGCTACCAAAGGATTCCTCTGTGCTGAACAACAGCATAGCTTTAGTGATAACATTGGTTGTACAACACTAGAAAAAGTATCTTGCTTGTTATATTAAAGAGGCACCTCTTCCTGCAAGTATGATCACTTTTGCATGACACACATTCTTCCTCTTATAGTTGAAAGAGATTCTAAAAATCTTATTTTTTTCTTTTTATCATGAGTCAAAATTGCTAATTTAATGTGTATGAAGAACTTGGATTATCCAGCATGTGCTAAACATAGCTACTGAACATTTGCCACATGTCAGAACTTTGCAAATGTTGTTTGTGGAATTATTTATATTGACTACATTGGAAACATGGGTGATTAGCAATGATTACCACAGTAGTTAGTGAAGACTTACAGATGGAACTCCCACTATCCTTTATGGACAGAATTTCTTGATATGTATAAGCTTAATCTTGGCATTCAGTGAGACTTTTAAAGGATGGCAACCAAGAAAAGCAAAAGTGGGCATAATGTGGCGTTCAGAACAGCAGGTATAAATATGGCCTGATAAAGAAATGACAAAGTCTGTAAATTTATTGTCACTTGGTACGCGTGGGCTTCCATTAACTTCGAGTCACTTATTCTTGATTATGAGTGTGGCACCTGGGTTTTTTGCAAAGTCAAGTGGCGATCATGGTTCTCTCCCTGTGTTGGGAGAATTAATTAATGTTAACATTTGGCTCTTGAAAAACGTCAAGGATGATGTATGTTCTTAAAGTAGTTCTGGTACACTGAATTCTACAACATTTTGTAGTACCTCTGGGGAAAGTGCTGCTCTACAACACAGCGTTTCTGGTCATCTGCTGTGATTGTAGAATGTTCTGGGATGTACAAGAACTTTTTGGTGCCAAGAGAAGGTGCAAAATGTTACAACAGAAAATAGGCTGTTTTGCACTGTGGCAGAATTAAGTATCCCCCTTTAACAGAATGTCTTCCTTGGTTTTGTCTCCGGCTATAATTTCTGAAACCTGCCTTTTCTGCCTTTTGCCATTATAGCTATTGAAATGTGGGTTCACTTGTTTAAACAATTATTTTTCCTTTGCCTAAAACTGAGTGAACATACTTGCCTAAAAATGAACTAAGTGTCATTATTTACTATTTTATATTGCAATGCCTCCTTTGTGCAGATAAACTACGACTTTTAATTTTTAAGAGAGGTCTTGATCCTTTGATATAGTAAAGAAATACATTTCAAACAAATGTCCATGTTAACTAAATCCTGCTTCTAGCCTATTGAGGATAATGCAACTGAATATCAATTGCACTTAATTAATTAGTTTAACTTTACAGCAGTTTACAAATAATCCCCATGAGTTTTGTTGCTGCCTACTTGCTTGTCTGTACTTATTATTATGCTCACTGAAAAGCATAAACATAATTAAAATGCTTTCCTAGACTTTTTTTGCCTCCTACGTTGGAATGTGTACTTTGTTTTCATGCCACTTTGTAAGACAATCTGTATTAAGATTCAGGCTCAGATCTTTGGGGGAAATTGAAAAACAAAAACAACAAAAAAAAAAAGTACCCCGCAACATTGGTTTCATCAGGTTTGGTATCCTGTAGACATACACTTGGACCCCTACAAAAGGAAGTTAATTAGTAGAGCTCTAAGGAGAAGGAGGAAGAGGATTAAAATAAGGACCTGGATATTTTGGAAATGGATATTTTATTTCTTCTTTTACTGGAGATAGTATTATTATAGTATTACTATACGCGTTACTATCACATTACATTTTTGCTTGCTTTCTTGGTAATTTCCAATACCTAGAAGCTTAACACCTGAACATTCCAAACAAAAACTTTATTACAGGCTCTCTGGTTGGTAACCAGCTTTTGGTGAGTAATAGGAGAACACAGCTAATAAGCAGTGTTTTTGACAATGTATATATAAAATGAATATAAATGAATATAAAAAATGAAAAAAAACCTATATAAATGTATATAATGTTCAGTTGAACAGTGCTGCTGACTCTTCAGGAGTGGAAAAAGACTGGCTCCAGCCTCATTCTCAGAAAACATCTAGGTGTTTTCAAGTTACTAGGTATAGTGTGTCAAAAGTTTCTGTAAACTTCTCTTTGTAAGACAAAATAGATCTTTTAAGGAGTCATTCCTGCCTAGAATATGCTGCATGTCATGCCATAAACTGCCAAAAGGACTGCTGCAAGTGAATGACCCCAGGAGGAAGAAGTTCCTTGCTGCCTTCTGCCAAACACCAAAAAGTATTTTATGTCAATTTGCAAGCATACATAAATGTTATACTCTTGGAAAATTTCAGTCCAGAGCTTGAAGAAATTTTCTGGGTACTCCATAGGTAGTGCAGGGATCCAGAAGAGATGTTCCAGACTTGAGTGAGCGTGAAGTCTTGTGGCCTCTTTTTTTTTTTTTTTTTTTTTTTTTTAATTGGTTGGAAACACAAATGCTGAGGTATTAACAGGCCAACTCCTGTGCTTACCCCTGCCATCAGAGTGGTTCCAAAGAGTGTTTATCAATATGGTGATAGCACTTCATATATATAAATATACCCATATATATTTTATATATTTATATGTTCATCTGACAGTCAATCAGGCAAGTAACTACTGATGTTCCATAGGTCATGGAGCATTAAACTCTCTATAAACAGCGCAATTTTGTATCAAGTAAATCTGCATTACACAGCCATATTGTAGCCCACATGTATTTGCAAACTTTTCTGAGAGACTCTCATGTCTAACTTGCACTGAGAATTTGATGAACTTTTCATGTGTGTAGATATTACCCACATGAACTATGAACATCTTTTAAATTCATAAGGATTGGGAGTACTTGCTTCTTTAAGTTGAAGGAGTGGAGTAGCTTCTAAACCTTGATGCATTAGACCCTGATTCAGCTCACTAGAGAGAAGGAATTAACTGACCATGGATATAAACTGCTATGTATAACTTGACCAAATTAAAATAATAGAGCAAAAAGATATTTTGTTAACATGCACTTGAAAAAGTAAATACCAAAACAGGGGAATTTTTATTTTAGAATGATTGGAATAGTGTAACAGGATGAAATGAAGCCAAAAAAAAACAACAACAAAAAAACAACAACCAACCAACCAAAACACACACACACACACAAAAAACAACAAACAAACAAACAAAAAAACCCAGCTTGAATCCTGAAAAATTCTTTATAGTGAAATCAAGTACTATGCAATTGAAGAGCCTCACAACAAAAGCAGGAGAAAACTGAGTATTTGCATCATGACAAAATCATTCTGTGATAGGTTTGGAAAATACCTGCACTGTACTAGGAATGGATAGATGGCATAGTAACACTAGGAATTCCTAACCATAGTTTCATTTAGGTTCTGGTACAGAACATGTCAAATGAAAGTAATCAGAAGAGTGTCTTTCCACACCAGACTATAATTGCTCTTAGAAATACAATAAAACATCATTGTGTTCATTTCTTTCTAAGATCTACTGGTAATTCAAAATTAAGGATTTAATTATTGGGATAACAAAAATATTTTTGCCTACATAAATACAGCTGACTTTTATAGTTTGTGGTATATTTTTCCATAACTAGATGTATTATTAAGACACATGTCTATATGTAAATGTATCACATAATAAGGTGTAAAAAAATAACATCACTGACTCTAAAATGCATTGTAACTCTTGCAAAAAATGTTATCTTTGCAGAAGGATTTTATCGTGCTCATAAATATATATAGCTGTGAGTATGTCGAAAGCAGCTAGCACAGGATTGCTTGGCTGAGTGGGAGGTGATGCAGGACTGTGCTATTAGTGAGCAGGAGGTGGGAGGTGACTGGGGCTGATGGGCAGGTGGGATACAGTATTTATATACATATGTTTACAGGTATTTTTAGATGAGATATAAATATGCAAATGTTAACTCAATGAGATAACTTGACTCAAGGGTTGATAGAATGATGTAATAACTCAGTGAGGCAGCATAGTGGAGTGGACTGGGGATGGCAACTGTGAGACAAGAACACATGGTATTTAAACCCGATTTATAACCTGTAGTATTTCCAATATTTCCCCTACACCATGTGTTCTATTCTAGTTTTGGCTGGACATATTTATTCAGATGGACAGTGTATGGAGTATATTTCATATATACTTGTAACTTAATGTGGTACAGTCAAGAAAAAATGATGACATCTGTAGTGACTAGTGGTTGTAGGGAGGTGGGCAGTAGCAGTGGAGGAGGAAAAAAATGTATAAGGATTAAATGTTGTTTGGTGTTTTGTTTGTTTGTTTTGCCTTATCGTAGTTTTTTCTTTTTTTTTCTTGGTCAAGTTGATGCTCTTCTCATTACTTTCTATTATTGGGTATACTCTAGTCTTTAGGGAGTCTGTATTCTGTTATTGAAACTAGACCTCTGAATCCTTTCGTCATAAGATATTCTTTCTTTTTAGGACATTCACAGATTTTTCCCTAAGCCGGACCATCCAAATGCTGTCAATCTCTCCAAATTATTTGGTTGTTTCTTAGTTGGGGTGCAGCTTCAGTAGGCCAGATGATGTTTCCTATTACACACAATGATCAGTAATTTGAACAGTTACTTTCCCTTCCCTGTCTGGCCTCCCTATTACGTATTCCCTTCTTCTCAGCTTCTGTCCATGATACAACTGCTATTGGATCCTCCCACAGACTCTGTTTAGGCTGGATGTGCCTAACTGGCTCTTTAGCATCCACCTAATATCCCTGACGCTGCTTTCTTGCCGGTCCCTATTTCAGCTGCTTAGGAACCAGTGAAAAGTAGCTGACAAACTGACCAGTCTCACCAACTTTCCCTTTTCTTCAATGTCAGTGTGTTAGCCAACAATCGGGATGAATGTATGGGGCATATCTGTGTCTTTTTTGTACACGCGCAATGGTAATTGCGACTGTCCCTGGAATTTTTGGGAGGGCTTAACCTGCTCCGTGTTTAACTGGAAAAAGAGATGTCCATGGTAGGACTCAGACATGAAGTAGATATGAGGGAGGGAGATGCACCAAAACTCAACTCAGTCAAAGGGCACAGAGCTATTACTGGTATGAAGATGAACTGTGTACATTTGTGACAAAGGCTGTGTGATGGCCTCTGTCTGTGTGTAATTCTAAATGTCTACCAAACTGAGACATGGTGATCCTGAAGACATGGTAAATGAAATGGAAGAATGTTCAGACATTTAATCTCAGTTATGCTGCTGAGCTAGGGTAAAAGTCCAGTTGATATGCATCTAATGCTATCATATATGCGATATTTAGTAACTGTTGATTTATCATAGGAACTCCTTAGTACTGGTTTTGGATTTTTATCTCTAAAAATCTTGGGAGGAGAAAAATGCTGTTACTCTCCTGTACAGATAGATTCAGGTAGTACTCTGGCTAGAGTGAATTTGTTGCTGAAGCTATATGGCAGCCCACAAGTCTAGCTGAGGTATCCCAAGTACTATCCATCATGTCCAGACAAACATTTGGCTTGACAAATTTTTCATTGACCTGTTTACTCTGTTTCTCTACCAGTAATCAGGACAGCATAGCTGGGTTCACTGCTGACTGCTAGATCAGAAAATAGAGTCTCTAGAAGTTCTGGCAGTTCATCTTCAGTACTTGGCAAACCCGTAAGGCTTTTTCTCAAGAGTGTAACTTTCAAATGAGCTCTAGAAATGTGCCTAACTCTTTTTGAAGTGCAAAGGCTAAAAAAACTATTATACGTGCACTCTGCTTCTTCCTGACACTGGTGTGATCCTGACACAGTGGGCTTTGCTTACTAAAGAATTCTGAAGTAAAGGAAACTAGTTGTCCGCCATCAGGCTATCCCCTAAGCATGAAGCCAGAACCATCATTATTATTGGTGCTCATCCCACGGTGAAGCAGGTTTAGTAGGCCCTGTAAAATTGCATCCCTCAGTCCTAAACCCAGAACTGTAGAAAAACAAAGGAAGAGAAATGCGCGCCCAATACAGGTCACTGCAGATTTTGACCCAGAGTCAACAATATTCAGAAATGAGAATGAATATAGCCATTTATAGATTTGTTTTATGCCTTTTGCTATATATATGTTGTAAAAAGGCTTCAGATTCTGTTCAAAATTCCTTTCCATTTTCTCCTGGCCAATTCCTATTAAAATCTAGTTCCTTTGGTTTGAGATAATGATTGATGTTGTGTTGTGTCTCATATGTCATCTTAGATGGATATTCTTTTAAAAATAAATGTGGCAATTAAATCTCCAGGTTGCTTCAGTTTGCGTACAGCTTGTTTTTAAGTAGCTGATAAAGAATATGCAAAGTTTTCAATGAAGCTGCTAGTCCATCTTCAGGGTCTTTAATATGATGTACGTCTGTCTTCCTTTGTTTGCATTGTCTTTGCCGCAGAGAGGTAGTTTATTTCCACCAATAGAATGGGATTGTTTTCCTGTGATCCACGACAATCAGGATTTTCAGATAATTCACTGGTATTTCTGCTTTGGAAAGAAATGTTTTCTTTCAGCTTGTCTCTGACACCCTATTATTTCTAAGGGTCTAGGTGCAGGAGCTGAGATTTCATGTTTCCTTGGCATGATATGATCTATTAACTGATAATCATTTGTATGGCATATTTCTATTCAGCAATACTAATTTGTGAGAAGAAAGAGTAGGAGCTGGAACCAGCCTGAGCTGAAGTGGCAGCTGCAGAGCAGCCCTCAGTAGTGGTAGGTGTTTTAGGCATGTTTACTGAGAGACTGGTGACCAGCCCTATGCTAGGGAAGTAGTCAATGGAAACTGTCTGCCTTTGACTTTTCTCAGGGTGTGTGGCAAATAGTTCAAGCCCAAGGGTTAATGAAGGCATTCTTAACTTTGCTTTAATTTGTTCTTACGTCACCTGTTCCCTGTGCTGCACAGTTAGAGGCTTAGCAATACCTTCTCCCCGCTGTGTTCAATGTGCTGGATGTGTCCTACTTGAGTTACACACCCAAGTGCTTGCACACCAAACCCCACAAGACTATTAACAGCTGCACTTCAGCCTTCCTTCCCTAATCACCTCTCCTCTGAGCCCGTCTCCCCTTGTACTTTTGTGCCGGGATCTATGGGAGGACTGTGGGTGCAAATCTGGACAACCAGCTGTTATCAGCTGCTGTATGCTGCCAGTGTTGGAAAGAGTTCTGAAAAGCGCTAGGCTGTAGCCCAGAAATAGGGCCTGCTTCAGCAAATGGTTGGGCACAAGTGAAATAAATGTCCCCTTGCAAGTCAGTTTGTGAGGGAACAGGTGGCACACGGTTTTTACAATGCACTGTTCAAAAGACGACAATGAGTCCATTGTAAATGAAAAACCAGGTATGATGCAACTAGCTTGAGATAGCTAGGGAAAGGCAGGGGTACCCAGTGGGCAGCCAAAGATGGGATGATTTATCCTTGTGTATAAGCACTGAGCAATGATGACGGCTGCAGCGTGGGCAAAATATAGGTTACTTGCCACATGTCTGACCTCGGTCAGCATCCTGTGTCCCTGCTGTGCTGCTCTCCAGCAAGCCTTCTGTCCCTGGCCTGTGAGTGGGAGCATATCCTCAGCTTCTCCGAGAAGCCATCCAGTTGTATTTGCTGAAGGAGATCAAGGAGCCTCCTCATGAGTACTAGGGAATGTCAGTGACAGTCCAACTGGCAGGGCACAATAGATCTAAACACAACGGTTCTCCTGCCATTAATAGATCGCGTCTCCTCCTTCTCAGCCATATAGAAAACACGAGTACAAACGTGAAAGGACAGAAATAAGCCCTGGTCTTTTTGATATTTTTAGATGTTATCAGCTGACAGGGCAGATTGTGCAGGACTGAAAAATGACGAACATAACTACGTGACTCTCTTCCTGCCTCCCCCCTACAAAAAAAGGAAAGTGGGGGCTGGGAGGAGAGAAAGAGAGAGAGAGAGAGAGAGAAGAAAGGAGGCTCTGCTGGCAGCCTCAGGATAGTTGGTTTAAAAAGCAGGTGTGGGGGAAAATATGAGAAACAATCTTGTGGGATTCAGTGAGGAAACACTTCAAAAATATAATTTGATTAGGACACAGCCTGTATGATTCAACGAGGGGGAGGAGGTATTGCCTGGAATATGCATCTGACAAACTTTCACATCAAGAATTACTAAATTACTGTCATGCAGCCATGAGGCAGGGGCCAAAACAGCTTGTGGAATAGACAACTTTTTTTTTTTTCTTTTTTTTTTTTTCTTTTACAAACTCACATACAGCAACTTTTTTGAGTTGTTGTCAACTATGAAGGAGTCAGCATCATGAATTGCTTTTGCTTCTGGTTCCATTGATATATTCTGCCTTTTTATTTCTATTATGTTATCATGTGCTGCATGTCCTTCCTAAGTTCTCTGTTGGACTGGAGAGCAGGTAAGGAAAATGAATCCTTTGCTACATTGAGGTAGAGAATGTCATATTTAATATGAAGGTGATTCAGGCTTTCTGCCTGATCAGGGAGGCATTGACATCAGTATGGACCACCACTTGTTTGCTGACAACTATTATATTATTTTATTTATCTGTAATGTGACAGTACCTACAAATGCATTGCAATGAACTTGTAGTAATGGTCAATGGCTGACCCAAAGAAATTTCAGAGGTAGCATCAGAGAAGACAAAGAGTAAAAGGAAAATAGATTTTTTTACAGATGGGCAACTGACATAGAGATTTAAGCATTTAATGACTGCAGCCCCTAGCATTTAGGTGTAAATGGTATGCAGAATATTAAATTTTGTATAGTAGTAGTACAAGAAGGAGATCCCAGTGTGGGACCTGCTCCAGCTTGTAAAGGAAATACGGAAGACATTGTAGGCTCTGAACTCCTCCTTCTTCAGCAGTGTTTCTCTCAGCACTTGAAAGAGGAATGCATGGATTGTAAATTTGTTCCAAAAGTAAAACACTGACCACCTTTATCTCAGAGAACTGAATCCTTTTCACAGCTTTTCCTCCTTTTAAACTGGTGATCATCTCCTATAAACAAGTCCGTTGTATGGTGCACTCATTCAGGTGGAAAGATGCCTGGACATCCTGCTTCTGGAAAACAGGCAGTCAGAACTTGGTTATCATCTGTTTTGGACAATAGAGCTCCTCTGCATCATGCCAATGGCCTATAATTGTAGATCTGTTTAGCTTTGAGAAGAAATGAGAGAGAGTAAGTATTCAAACAGGAGACTGCTTAGTGCAGTGTTAAGGACATTCACCTGGAGAAAGAAGGTTTCAGGACAAATACAAAGACAGTCCTAGGAACAATGAATAGAAAACCTCTGTAGGCAAGATGTACTTAGTGCTGTGGTATCTCAAGTTATTAGTTTTCCTTACTTGTATTTTGGATACATTTTACAAGAGGAAAAGTGAACCACTCCAAGCTAGCAGGCCCTGGCTCTTCACAGGCCTGACATACACCAATGTGTTGTTTCTGAACACAGGTCAGATTTTGGCACGTACAGCTCCTCTAACCGGGCAGTTCAGGATTTATTTTATACTTACATGTAATTGCACAGAAATGGTTTCACTCTGTGCAATGTCTTCTATTTCCAGACTTCTTTCTGGTAAAATACTGAGTAATTGCACAGTAGTAACTTTAGTTTGGGAGGAGAAGGCAGGTGTAGGAACACATCTGGGTAGGTGAAGTCAATACTTCCATTTCAAAGTTTCCTGTCACCAAAGGAAACTTCTTGAAGGGAAAATAAATAGTGTATTCTTGACAAGCATGTTGTTGCTACAGTATTCTGTGATTCAGAAATAATCATCTTTCTTAGCACTGATTTATCCTATTTTTTTTATTTTTTTTTAAAAAGAAGCATTATCATTTTAATATCTATTGGCAAGATGATTTTTTTTCTTTCTTTTCTTTGCTTTTTGTTTTTACCTGAAGGTATTTGGGAAACCTGGAGCTTGATACAGAGCTGGTTGATGCTGAGGGAAAGACGTGCATTTGCATCAGATCAGTTTTAAGATACTGAATAGAACTATGTATGAAAGTGGAAATTTCTTTTGCAGGTGTGCACAGCTTGTTTGGCATTAGCATAATGGCTCTCTTTTGAGGTCTATTCCATATACCAAATTGTTGGTTATTAGAAATTAAATAAAGAGTTATTCAGTTAAAATGGTTTAACATTTTTTTTCCATGAAACTACTATCCCTGAGATAAATGGGCATCTTTCTATTTTTATTTTCAGGCCCCAATTCAGTAATACATGTTTACAGTTCATTCCTTCACTGAAAGTTCAGTGTAACACATTGAAACGCATGGGATACTTTCTAGAGTGTACAGGTAGATTTGAATTGAGCTAGAAAAAGTCAACTGCAATACTAGAAATATTCTGTTCTACACTACATTTTGTCACTTAAAATCAACTGGATATATAACTGCTGGATCTGCTCCTTTGTTCTAGTGAGTGTTCATCTGATTTCCAATGAAAACCATGAGAAGATAGCCATTAATTAGACTCAAACCTACACAATTTCACAGAAAAAGTTTCCCTAGTGTTATGCAAAACTGTCCACTTTTAACAGCACTCTTTTCACCACAGTTTGCTAGGTCAGCACTCTTTCCTTTATGAATGGTATAGTAACTAAGAAATTACAGATACTCTTTAGAATTTGTGATGTCTCAGGGCTCGACATTTAAATCAATTTTGCCTTGGGAAAAAAGCTTGGTATGAAATGTGTATACATCAGTTCAATGTGAGCCCAAAGTTTTGACTCTATACAACTGTGGCATAGTTGCCCTACTACTTCAAGGTTCATTTTAAAACAAACAAACTAACAAAAACAAACAAAAAAAAAACATAACCCTTTGAATTTAAGTAGGGTTTGAATGGTGCATATAACTCAATCTGGACTTCTGAAAAGGGGATTTCATCTACTAAGAGACGTTCCTTAATAAACTTAGTGAAAATAAGGGGTACTTCCTAGTAATAATACTTATTAAAAAACTAGAAAGGTCAGAATAACAAGTTTGCAGGTATATTGATATTTTGACACATTAAATGTGAGGAACAATGCATATCTTCTGATTTTCTTCCTAGTCAAAATAATATCCAAAAAACAAACTGATCTTTTTGAGGATTTGATGAAATTTGCTCATCTGTATATTTTCCTTAATTTTTAAGTAATGAAAAAATAATGAGCATTCAAGAAAAAACTGTTGAATCTCCTGAAATTTCAGTTCCCTCAGCAAACAAAGCTCTACAAAAAATGATGTTTCTTTTTAACAGTTATCTAAAGATGTAGCAAAATGATTTCATTTAATATATCTTGGAAGTTGTTTGAAAAGGACTGTGTTATTTGTGGCACAAATAGGATCAATGGAAAGCAGATAACTTCTGAGGACTTCTAATAAAGTCATCCTGAATATTTCTTCTAATTGAATCACTAAAAAAAAATAAATCATTGGAGTCCTCAATCATTCCCTGCCTTTCTGAAAATAACAAAGAGATTGTAGTCTTTGTGCTATTTTGTTGAAGTATCAAAAGAAGCTCACAGGAAGGATAGTTTAAATATATAATTTGAAAAGTGTGTGATGTTCTATTGATTCTTCATCTGCAATGGGAACTACATTGGAAAGAAATCTTCCTGGGCAGATACAATTCCTATATTATGTTTCTGCCTTTTTATTTTCATTACACGAGATAAGAAATTCCACAAGACTGTTCTGGTATCCAGGTGGATATGTTTTGACTACAGCTTCACTGAATATTTATCTTAGTCTCTGGACAAATGTTTTTATTTCAAACATGAAAATACAAATGATGGGGTTTAAGCCTTTATTTCTGGGAGCCAAAGCCAATTTTGGGAAGCAAAAGTAGTAGCTAATTTGGACATAGAAACTTGTTCATGTGCAATAAAATTTCCCAAGTGTCATTCTTAGATGTGGATGCCTGAGTTTGAAAAGTTAAACCTTGGGGCTGTCATCCAGCTCCATTATGACCTCCCTTGTTCTCTTTGCCTTGTTCTCTTTTACTGTGTTTGGCTTAGGAAAGTAATTGGTTATTTCTAACCTAAATCAATTTTGTTTAAAAAAGGTTCCATTTTTTCAGTTGTGTAAGGAAATACTTTTCATATTTTAAATTTTAAATCTTTTTGGAAGTAAATGACAGTGACCAGCATTTTTAATAGAAGCCTTAAATGCAGTTGTAATTATTAAAGGCAAATGCAGGTTATCGTAACTATGGACAACTTGTTGCTTCTACTCCTTTAGCAGCAGTAAAGGAAAGAATAATTCTGAATAGTCCACTTGTAATACAAAAAAGCAGGAAAACTAGATTTTTTTTTTTTTTTTAGTTGAAGTGCTTATGAATTTTATCAGGGGAAGTAGAAACTGTGCTGGAGAATCATAATGGTATTTCGTACAAGCAATAATCAATTTCTCTAATTTTGTAATTCTTTTATTTAATTGAAATGGGAATCCTTGTATCTGTATGTAACTGTCTAGAAATTGTATAATCTAAATAAGCTGTCTAGAAGGTAATGAGAAAATGGCACTCCCAGAATGTGGCTCATACCACATCTTTAATACCTGTTTACAAGCTTCTGATAACTTTCTAAACTGAAAAACTTCTTATTTAATTTGTTCAACCATTCCTCCTTAGTTTCATTCCCTACCAGTTGCTAATACAGTCTCAGGTTATTACACGGTTGGCAGGAGAGAGGACTTGCAAAGGCGCTATACCAAACAGTATTTATGGGTCAGTGAACTTTCTCACTTTTACAGGCATACTACATTGGGGAAATGGTTTAGCTCATTTTCCTAACCACAGAATACAACTCAAGTGTTTGGAGAACAGTTTTTCAAAGTGAAATTGGCATGATTCACAGTTGCATCCAAGCCTCTTCTCTACTGCCATATCCACTTAAGCTTCAAAACAAGTTCTTAATGAGTTTAATCATATTTAAAATTTTAATCTTTTTCAACATTATTACAATTGCCTTTGGCAAAAATCAGTAGTACACTGAGCTCCACATGACTCAGACTCAAACCAAGTTTTGTATATTCAATTCTTTGTGAATCACCATTTCTTTAGACAAGCCTTTAATTTTTCAGTGTTTTGCACCTTTAATTACATTAGTGTGTGTGTGATTAAAGAGAATATCTAAGAAACATTAGTGACTGTTACAGAAGTATTTTCCATTTAGTCAGGGTGGAATTAAAACATATCCTCTCTTTCTTTCCCTCTACAGGCTCACAGAAAAGATGAGTGAGTTTCAGGGGCTCTTTCTTAGGGATATCTATTTATTCTTGCTATGTAGCATAGTCCAAAGTGATGATTGTGGCCTATTATGTCACAGACAATAGGTTTCTTTGATTTTTCAAAGGTCTTCCCTTGGCTCATTTCATACCTACAAGTAATGTGATACTTCTTGACTTTGAGATCATCACTAGCAGATTTGATGGTGTATTTTGTTCTTTGTTCTTTGCACATTGCTCACATACGCCTGTGAGAAATCTGAAAAAGATTCTGCAAATCTTAGTCATGGGGAACAATAGCATATTATACAAGAATGCCTCTTTGAAATGCAAGTTCTCTTTTCTGGAATACAGGCATACAAAGTAATCACCTTCCCTCAGTCACTGTGGTTCTAGAGTACTGTAAAGGTACACAGGAATTTACTATTTCATAGAAAACCTCATTTTCCCCATTCCTGAGTTTTCAAGCTTCTGACTGAACCAATCAGACTTTTCAGTTCTGTTGTGGATTCATTACCTGAGTTTTTCAAATATGAAAAATGAACATGTTATGTGTTGCATACAGGTGCCTTTGAGATGGTTTTGCATCATCATTTGGCAGTAGATCTTGAACTGGTACAAATTGTTTTGCTGTTTGTAACCTATAAATTATGAAGAAACCTTAAAAACAACAAGAACTGTGTAAACCTATGCTGAGTTTACATTGTTTTATCTTTCTGAGATCCTACATGTCCCAGAAACAAAAACAACAACAGCAAAAAGGCCTTTAGAAACATGAATTAACTCCTGTCATCTCACTCATCATCTCTGTAGAGTGATGGCACCTTAAGCATGAGCTAATAACAATTAATAAATTATTTAATTATTCAGAAGGCCAAGAGGTGTACAGTCCTACATTGCTTCTATTCCTTCTTGTATATCATTATTGCATTGTCTTCTAAGTGTTTAGAAGCTCCAGTGAATTCTTTGATGCAATCTACAAGGTGTATATACAGCAACTACAAAAATCTGTGGAAGTCACTCCTGAAGAGCACCAGTGAGTTCTTTTTAGATGCACATCCTTGCTTAACGTACACTCGCATCTTTAATGCTCATCTGAATCTACATGTAAGCTAATGCCTTGTGCCATATTTTCTATGTTACATTATGCAACATAATGTGTGTGCACATCTAGGTGTGTGCATGGTTATATTTGCATTTATAAACACCAAACTGTGCATATCCTATTCTGAGAGTCCTGGGGCAGAGGGAGAAGCCCTCTACCTGTATCATACAAATGAAATGAAATGGGCAACAGCTTTCCTTACCTGTCTTTGGTTCCCATATGCGGTGACCAATGGTGTATATATAGCTGGGCTTGCCAGGGATAAAGGAGTGGAAAAAAACAACACACAAACAGTAATATGGAAGTAAGGCTGGAACTCATACAATGCAAGCTGCGGCTTAGACAGCAATCATCACCAGATTTTATTTCAGTCAGATTCCCTCATTGGTAACTCTCAGTTTGATACCACTACTTTTCTAGTTTAGCTGTGTTACTGCACTAAGTCTGGTATGAATTAGTCTTTGTAAAACCTCAAATATTTTGTCGTCCTAGGTTGTATCATTACAACCTCAATCAAGCTTGAGCAGGCCAAGTTCCTGAACGAATGTCAAGTTCAAATAGTCATTGTTTAGTTTTAAAATATCTGTTGGAAAATGCTTGTATTCAAATGTAAGTATTTTTTATCTAGCTAAAACTATGTAATTGCTTATACCATTAGATAATACCATTAGTATTTGCTTAAATTACAACCTGGTCTAAGTTTTGGTAAACAAGCTTTCAGAAAGGGCTCAACCTTTCTTGTAATTTTTTGCCTGAGCTTTGTTATTTATTACAGTAGGCAAGTTTACAAGTCATAGCTCTCCAACTATTCAGTTTACATGAGTAAGTGCTATACAATGTGCCTACGTTTAATGACAGAGCCAAAATCCAGAGTTTCATTTTTAAAAATTGTGACCTTGTTGACTCTCTAAGGATGGGAGAGCTTTAAAATAGTTACTGACTTTTAAGACCTTTACTTTTTTTTTTTTTTCCTTTTTTCTTTTTTTTTTTTTTTTTTTTTTTTTTTTTTTTTTTTTCCAGAAAATTGCTTAGGACTAATTTAAGTTGACCTGTCTTCATAAAACAATGACTATGTATTTTCTAATTAAAATTTTCAACAGAACATACTTCTTATTTCCAGGAATACATACACATATTAAAAATAGAATCAAATTAAGAGATGCTCCCAGGATTTTGAGCAGAAGTATAGACTAAAAAAGCTGCTGGAGCCCCTTCTAACATAAATGATTCTAAGATTCTGTGCATCATTTTTATATAATTAACCTCATGTATAGACTCAAATCAAGCACGGGGTTTAATATCTAGATCCTGTGACAATGGACTTGAGTCCTCTTTTAGTTTATTCTTTTAGCAAATTATCAGCCAACTAAAGAGACCCTCCTTTTTCATTTCTTGAATTCTTCTCCCTCTTCCCTGTTTGTTTCTTTTACAAATATGTCTATTTCTTCTAGAAATATGTCCCCATATAGTAATTCAATAAAAGTTTACTTTCCACATTGAAAATACTACCCCTTTCTATGAAAGTGAACATTTAACAAAACTTCATGTCAAATATGTGCAGCCCCCCAGGCTAGAAGATTGAGAAGCAGAAGTGTTTGCTGTCTCTTTATAGCCAGACTGATTTATATGGATAATAATATTAGTGACCTGTAATTCCAGTTGTCAGTAGTTTCACTTCAGTGGAATACTTTTAGACTTTAACTGTATGGTAGGTTGTTATGATAATTGAAATAATTCAGAATGTAGGAGTAATGTGTGCTGGAAAGCTGAGTATCCTAGCTTGTTTGTTACTGAGCAATGGAAGATATTAGAAGTTGTAATTACAGAATGTCAGGTTATAATCTGCACATCTGAAAACTGTAATCTGCTTTCCTGAGGAAAGTCAGTATGCAGGCCTGTCACATAGGTTCAGAACATTTGGTTCAGAACAGCAACTGGTGATTGATTCACATAGTCATGTTTTTGGTTCTTTTTTCTCGTGTGTCCCAAGAGAAATGACTGACTCTAGCACTTTACCTGGAGTAAGCCTATTTCTGTCTCATTTTGTCACTAAAAAGTGTAATATTCATGATATGTCTGCTGACCAGCTGTACTGACAGTGTGATATTTACATTGCAGAACTTTATTGTTTCTAGGATTCCCAATTCAGTTTTGTCTAGATCACTGCTAAGTCACAAGATACTTTCAGACACTTCTCAGTCACTTCTTGCCAAAGCAGAGCTGTTTTGGGATGAGAGTCTCAGTATTCTGTTATAACCCCCTACAGCTACTGTGTCCATATAAATAAACATTTGTAAGAGATCCGTAGAGTAATATCAGAAGACAGTTACTGCTGTAATATGGAAATAATACTGTTGGAGTGTAATCAAGTTAAAATTATGTGCACATAAATAAACTGCATAATTATTTTATTAAAAGTGTAAATCATTTTATGATTTCTAGAATGACTTCTTTTAGCAGGTCATGAAACATTTAGCGTGAGAGACTAACAGACAGAACAGACTTTGTTACACAGAAACTTTTGCAACCTTTCGTAGAAGAGAATGTCATTACGTTTTCTAGAAAAATGGATCCTAAACCAGTTGAGTCAGGCTTATTTGACATCTCTCACAGTGCAGACTGTTGTTGGTATTTGAAGACAATCCAGCTCTGAGCTGTAATTATGATGACAGATCTATTCATGTTTGTTGGTGCTGAGGATAGACAGCTGTTTTCACATGCTGGCTTACAATTTGACAACTGCAGTCCCAACAAATGCTTTTGATGTTCATACATGACAGAAATAAAAAGATCAAACATCACACATATAATGGCCCATTCTCCTTATCTTTATCTTACTGTTAAATCCATAGAAACGAAAGTCTCAAAGGGACCTTCAAGGATTTACCAGATCAGCATTAAGGCAGATTCATAGCTACCCAGGGCACAGCAATCTGTGTTGTTTTGTCTCTGCTTATGGAGGGGATGGTTTTCTGGATGAGGTCTGGACTGAATTTTCCAAGAGGTAGATTCTTGCCCTGGTTTTGCTCCAGGATTTCCTTGGCCTAGGTTAAATCACTACCGCTAAATTTGTATACCTTCCAATTGAGATTTCTCATTCTCTCTAATTATTCATTTCCACAGTAGCCTCCAAGTGGAGGTCTGATTTCAGCTGATGATCTTTAGGCTTCATTCTGGCCTTTTTACTTCTCTGTTTACCTTGCTCTTCCAATTAATCAGCTATTTTTCAGTTGTTTTTCACCTTTCCTACCCTGCCATATGGATAGAGCTAGAGCTGTTGCAGAGCAATGCAATAAATGACTGGGTAAAGATATAAGCTCTACCTTCTTGGACATCTACAGAGCCAGTTTGTGAATTTGTTTCACTGAGTATAAATAACAGCTATATTATCCTTTCACTCTCACCCAGGTTATTCATTCATGCTCAGTTACTTCTCCGTGTATTTTATAGGACAGAGACATCATGAAATATCTACGTATGTTTGTATGGCTGGGAGTGAAACCTCCTAGTTTTTGTGAAAAATGTTTTCCTGTCATTTCATGAAATTGAAATAAGAAATCAATATATATAATTTTACTAGATACAACACTGAGGAGTATTGGTTTTGGCTGTGGCACTGCCACCAGGCTATTATTACCACACGTATTCAAATGACATTTAATTTCCTACTCTGCATTTCTGAACAGCAGGCTGCTTTTGCTACTGCAGAGTCACATCCACAGAAAAGGGACAGATGTTCCACATTTTTCTTTATGCAATTGAAGAACTTTTCAAGTTCAGTAGCTAAAATGCCACCAAAGAATCAGATAGAAGCATTGTACAATAGATGACATTGTCCTAAAGAGATGAAGAAAATGTACTATTTAAATCACCAGTAGCACTCACGAGGCATACTTGATATAATTAGTAATTGTATGCTCAACAGGCACACATGGTAAAAGATAGTCAGTTCCTTCCTACCACTCTAATAATGGGAGATTACATATAGATGGCTATTCAAAAGAGAGGATACAAGACTGTTGCCAACAACTGTAAGAGAGAAAGAGAGGATGAGAAAGTTTAATTAACAAGTACTACCCAGAGAGAGATTTTGAAGAAGGAATGACTCATAGGATAATAATGCAACTTTGCCAGTGGCCAGGATAGGGAGGAAGAATATAAAGGAACAGTTCTCTTTTAATGAAGTAGATTTAGTTGCTATATCTTTGGGAAGTTGAAAACATACCTTTGTTGCCTGCTTACTCATCTCCCTGCTGTATGTTCCTAGTTTGTTAAGTTAAAAAAAAAAAAAAAAAAAAAAAAAAAAAAAAAGTGGTGGTGGGGAGCTGTTTGCTCTACTGCTGTCTGGCAAGGACAAAGGGTCTGAAATATATTTTCTGCAATAGAAAGAACTCTTTGTACCAAAAATAGTGTCAGTAGAAAAATAGAGTCAGAATAAAATGTAACATTTTGCCCAAGATTGCCTTTCAATCCAAAGTTTTACATACTTTTCTAGAGTTACAACATACTTGGAAAGTAATACTTTTCAAAGATGCTTTTCTAGTACCACTAATATCCCTAGCATGGACTGGATCTTTTATGACTTGACCAGAAATCTGTTCTGACAGAGAAGGTGGAAATTCAGAATTAGTTTTCTTAATTAATCTTATCAATTCAGTGACAACAATTAAATTGAAAGCTCAGAAGATCATCTGTATTCTCTTCTCTTCTTAAAGCATGCACTTTGGCACTTTGGTGGGACTGTTTCTCAGAGTATCGTGAGAAACCCCATATTAGTTATGAGCAGATTTTTGTCCCAAACTGATTTTTGACTTATAAATTCATCATGAAATGGGAGCAGTTTCTTAGTAAAAAGTGCCAGCCCGTTTCCATTGTGGCATCTTCAGATACATGCCGATTCCGACCTTCCTTTGTCAAATGCAATTAGAGCTGGAGTAACCTGGCAACAAATGAAGTTGTTCGTTGAACTGCCTGAAGAAGAAACTGGGTTTTACCTAATGAGGCTGGATGTAGTGCTTCGTTTGGCAGGCTCTGATCACGTTAGGAACAATATTTGCTTAAGATTAACGAAATGGTTAGTAGCAAGTGTAAACAAATACTGCTATTCTCTGTTTCCACAACATACTTTCATGAGATACAATTTCCACCTTTTGTCTAATCTAATCTAGCAGTTGTCTAATCCAAGAATTTAGTAAATACTTATTGTGAGATGCTTCAGACACAGCTGATGGGTGCTGACTGATATGAAGAGTTCTACATAGTTATTTTTAAAACTATTATCAGAAGGGAGATTTCAACAAAGATACCCTTGAGAATGTAATCTATGGTTATTAAGAACAGGATAGCTTTCATCATAGACATGGATGAGATCTCTGAATTTTAATACTGCAGTGACTTGGTACTTCATTAGTATCTTCAACTTCTGTAGCGAATGAGTGCTCAATTTAGTCCCTGACTGAAAGTAGTTCATCTATGTGATAGATATGAATGGCCTTTGCTAACCTGTAGTGTATCTTCTGTTTTCCAGCATTCCTTTGTAATGCTTGATTTTTGGCCAGTGTAACTGAGAAGATCAAATAACTGTTACCAATTTTATGCAGATTGTTTTCATGTTCTGACATTTGCACTGTCCAACAACTCTATTGAGAAAATGTTTTACTAACAAAAAATCACCATGTTTATTGTGGTGTCTGCTTAGTAATGCATTGTGATACAAATCAAGCTTTCTTAATTGATCAGTACCTCCAATGTATTACAATATAGTTTCCATTATGTCATTCTGACATGTGACAGTTATGTCCTACTATGGACAGCAAGAGTTGGTAAATAGCCTGTTAATTTCAAGTAGGTCTCATGCCTCTTGAAAACAAATCAGTTTCAGCCCTTGTAAATATGCAAAGTGTGAAACAAACCATCCTGATAGCTATGATATATATGCTAAGGTATTTTCTAAGTAATTTTCTATGCCATGTTATATGTTGGAGTCAGTTATGACCAGAAGGAACAAGAAGGGAGAACCTACAGCAGAGAGGGAGAATGAGGTCTCTCATGCTGTGCAGTTTTGACGTTGAGTTTCCAAACATAATACAAGAGAAGCAACACCTTAGTATTTACTTACAGTCCTATAGCTGTGGATGGCACTGATAATGCTGTGTGAAGATTGGTATGCCAGGGCACGTGCAGACTTTTGTAGTAGAACATACTGAGTGGTAGAAAATACTGAGTTTTAAGATAGGGAAGGATATTTTCTGTTTGGAATATTAACTCTTCCTTCCATTTCTTTACTATCTACGTGAACTTAGAGCAACTTTCACTTTGACATATTAGAATACCTTAAAGATGTAGATCTTAAAAATACTTTAAAAAAAGAAGAAAGAAGTCTTATAGTAGACTCTGTAGTTTCAGTACTGAAACTGATCCGCTGTGATCTTTGTATGGAATACCTCACAAAAATTGCTATGTGATAATGAGGCCTCAGGGAAGCCTGTAGGAAGACCGCATTGTCTTCAGCTTTCTCAGATTCCAGGCTTCCCAGTGTGCAGGCTCTATAAGTTGACTTGTTGCTTCCAGAAGCTTTAGGAACATTTGTTACAAGTCCTTTTCTGATTAATATTAAAAAGAGGGCAAGAAAGAGATTCTTTATAACAAGTTTGAAAAAGATTTCAGAATTTCTGATAGAATTCTGTTTTATGACCAACTTTACTGTTCTAGCATAATTTATCTAAGCCATAAGCTTATGTTTAAAGGTATTCTGTTCTGGCAGAGAATAAAACCTTTATTTTTAATGGCAGCCATGCATACATAACAGACACCTGACTTTTCAAGGGGCTTTTTTAATTGTATCATTGATCCTCATTTTTATAAAGAGACTGAAAAAGACTGGCATTCTCTCATACTCTCATCCTTGTGTTACATGTTACTAGTTAGGATAGAGTACAAATAACTGAACTTAGTAAGCTTTTGGCTTCTCCATGTAACCTGTCTTTTTTAGGAATGCTTAAATATTATTTTCAGCCTTCTTATGCTGGAAACTCAGCATTCAAGTTGTATTAGAGTGAATTTTAATTTTAAAGTTGGAAAGCCAAACATGTTTTTTACATGAACAAATAAGCCTGCTGCTTAAGCATTAAAATATACAATCAAATCAAACCAAACCCTTGAAACAACTTCAGGCTATTGTGGGATATGAGTTCAGGCAGAATGAGTATCATCTAGTATTCCAATAGGATTTTAATAAGATAACATATTTCTCAGTAAGGATTAAAATGAGTAAAGTAACATCTGCTTTTTCCTTTACATTCAACTAACTGTGAAGCAACATTTGTTTTAAAATCATATTAGAAGGAATAAATATATACACATTTTAACATTTTTATGCTTCCTAAATAGATGTCCCACTGCTGCTCATAACTGGACTGGCTTATGGGTAGCAGTTGTGAAAGGCCGTGTATCATTATATAATAATTTGCTTTCTAGGCACAGTCTTTGAGGTGACCACATTAGAGGCAGAATGACAGCTCAGCCATATGCTATTTTTGTAATAATAATTAGCTAAAAAATGTTTATGGCCCAAGAATACTCCATTGCAAATAGGCTTTAATTTCAGTCGTCAAAGAGACTGATGCTTCTCAGAAGCTCAAATTAATTTGGAAGTTGTGTAAAAGCACATCAAGAAGGTACTGAACAAAAATAAGCCATCCTGGTGACTGGGGCACTTATGAAAACTAAGCCTGAATGACTAATGCAAAGGTACCAAATCTGACTCATTATCCACAAGGAAAGTCATCCTGTTGTCACATCTTCAGTACCCCTTTGCTGAAAAGTCTTACGTAAGATGTTAAAGAACACTTCAACATAAGGTAAGTAAGGAACAAGCACGCAAAAGCATGCAGAGAAATCACGCAGTGAATGGCTTCACAGGGTACATAGAATAGCTAATTAAACAGCAGTGAAGGACAACATGCAAAGCTTGCTGCATCTACACAGCTAGAAACATGACAGCAGAAGAAACAAAGACATAGATGATCTTTTGTTAGACTACTTTCTGTCTGAAATCGTGTAGCAATTTGGCTGCTACCAGTAATTAACATCTAATGCTTGGGTCTGTTGGCCACCACGTAGTGATAGGTTTCCATTTGTGGAACAGTCTGGTTGGAAAGCTGAAGAGAAAAACTATCAATAGATATCAACACTACGCTGAGGACAAATGGCCTGCTTTGTAGCATTCCTTAATGCAGAAGGCTTTATCCAACTGTCTGCAAATGACATCTTTTTGGATTGTAAATCAATTTCCTGATCTTTGTTTCCTCTTGTGCATCCAGAAGTGGATAAAATGGGGCTCATAACATTTAATATCTTCATTAATTACATGGGCAATGGAACAGAGTGCACTCTCAGCAAGTTTGAAGATGATACAAAACTGGGAGGAGTACTTGATAGACCAGGTGGATCTGTTGCTGATCAGAGGGACCTTGTCAGGCTGTGGGAAATGGACAAAGAGCAATCTCATGAAGTTCAACAAAGGGAAATGAAAAATCCTGTGCCTGAAGAGAAACACAACCATGCAGCTGTACAGCCTAGGGGCCAACCACCTGGAGAGCAGCTTTGCAGAAAAAGACTGAAGGTCCTGGCAGACAGCAGTCTGGCCATGAGCAAGCAATATCTCCTTGCAGCAAAGAAGCCCAGCAGCCTCCTGGGCTGCATTAGGAAGAGCATTGCCAGCAGGTCAGGGAAGAGGATTCTTCTTTATTCAGCGCTGGTGTGACACAGCTGGAGTGCTGAGTCCAGTTCTGGGCCTCCCTAAGGAAGACACGGATGAGCAAGTGCAGGGTGGACCATAATGATGGAGCATCTGTCAGGAGGAGAGGCTGAAGGAGCTGGGACACTGTTCACCCTGCAAATGATGAGGCTCCGGCGAGATGTTCCCAGTGCATATGAATACTTGATTGGTAGAACAAAGAAGACGGCGGAAGACTTTTCTGGTTGGTGCCAAGTGAGAGGACAAAAAGTCATGGGCTCAGACTGAATGAAATGCAGGAAATTCTGTTCAAACACATGAAAAAGATTTTTTACTCAAAGTAGTCAGACAATGTAACAGGTTACCTAGAGGGAGTGTTGTCTCCACCCCTGGGGATGCCAGACCCAACCAGACACAGCCCTCAGCAAACTGCTGTACCCTAACCTGCTCTGAGCAGGGACTTGGAGATTTCCAGAGGCCACCTCCACCCTTAGCCACTCTGTGATTCAGCTCACACGTTGCTTTCCTTATGATGAGTGGTAGTCAGAGCCCAGCCTTTGTTCTTAATTTTTGTCTTAAAACCAGAAGCACATTCTCTCTTTGCCTATACAGGAGACAATGTTTTTTCTCTTTTAATTTGAGGAAAAAGAAATGTATGCAAGTGACTTTTATTTATACATGAAGTCCTTTTTCTGCACGTTACTGTTTGGTTACTCTTTGCCTCCCTGAGGTGTAAACCTTCTGCCTCCCCTCACAACTACCTGACATTCTCCTGTGGGACTGTACCTTTCACTTGATTTTGCATTTAAATTCCAATAATGTAAGTAAATGAAGAACTTAGATATTTTTTAAGTTATTTAGAATCTAGTAACTGAATACATGTATTTGAGTGAATGTTAGAAAAAAGCATTGCGTGTAGGGCCTTGGAAGATATAAATGTCCTTTGTGAATTTAAAATGAGTCTTTCAGAAATACTAAAGGCATGTTTATTGTCTTCTCTGAGAGAACACTGAAGTCTGCCGTACACCTAGCATAAAGGCAAGTGGATGGATGATTCCAAAATTCTTGTATTGTAATTCTCTTGTCTTCTCTTGTATGACCATGAATCAAAGTCATTTAACAGGTCATTGTCTCAGTTTCCACATTTGTCAGGTAGGGAACAACAACCAATCTGGCAAAGCTGTTCAGAAAATTAAACCACTAAATATTTGTGTTGTGCTTCACAGAGCTGTGGAGAAGTGTAAAAGAGAAGCATTAAATTGTAGTCTTTTACATGCAGGAAACATGCAATAGCCTCTAAGTAAAGGTTACAGTACTCCTGACTGTTATGATTAAAAACATGTACACATTTTTAAACCTACCTTTCAGAAGTACCCATAATTTACCAAAGTACTCACTTTTCCAGATGAAATTTTCCAGGCCAGGTCTCCTTCTTAAAGATGATGTCTTGTTAACAGTGGTTAACAAAAATGAGGCATAGTCACTTTGAATATTGAAAAGTAGAAAATTGTTACTTTTCTCTTTCTCTTATCTTTCTCTCTCTCTTTTCTTTGAGAAGAAAGCTGTGTATAAAAAAAACAGACTATTGTGTTGTATTATTTTTGAAGTATGTGATCGTGTAATAATATTGTACTATTGTACTAGAATATGTGATCTCAAAGGGCAGAGTTAAGGTTGTATTTATAATCTTCATTATTATTACCTGACTTCATTATATTCCCTGACTTTTCCATATGTAAGCTTGTGTCCTCAGCATTTCCATTTATAGTATTTTTGTTGTAGAAGGCAACCAATTATTTATATTTATTAATGTTCCAGTAAACATAAATTTGTTCTCTCACTGCATTTTTTATCATAAAAAAATCAATAAATGTCATGACAAAGTGTTTTCATTATGATTTTTATCATGATATCTATTGCTTTATGCCATCTAGTGGACTTTATTTGTGCTCAGTATCAGCTTTAATAACTGCAGAACTTTCACCACTATAACAGATGCTATTCCAGTATGACTTTTTCATGTTTTCTTGATATGTGATTGGGTAATGGAAGATCTCATGATGATGCATAGGACAAGTTGCCTTGTTACACACTTTGAGATGGAACGAATTAAACAAACTTAAATAACAAATGTTCAAAATGTTATTACTAATTTGAATGGATGCCAGGGTTTTTTTTCAGTATTACATATGTGTTTGTTCTTAGTTTGGCTGAAATTTTGACTATGAATAATGAAGCACTGAAATAAGTAAGCTGACCAGAAAATAACTTGCAGCAAGATAACACTGGGTGAAGTGTTTAAGGATTGTAATATTATGTAAAGAGGCATAATTGCAGTTTGGGGATTTGACTGTCCTAAAGAAATGTTGTTGACGTGCAGGGTGAATTTATTTTTTTAAAAAGGATGTGTTTTGTTTGTTTGTTGTTTGTTTCTTTTAATGGGAATAAAAACTCTGCCTCTTCTTCGGACAAGGAGAGTTTTAAGATTTCAGAAATGTTTAATATAAAATGCTGGTATTAAATGTGCGGTCCTTTGCTTAATTTAATTTGCACCCCCCCACACCCCCCAAAAAAAAAAAAAAAGTGTTATTGGATAACAGCTTTTGAGGCATATGTTCTGAGCTCCACCTATTGTTAGCCAGTCACTAAAACTAATTTATCCAGCTTATCCATTCTCATATGCATCCATTCTGTAGTAGGTCTGTACAGCAGTAGGTTCCTGCTTCTGGAGGGAAGTGGAGTAGTTGTAGCAAATGGGCCGAGATAAAAATTTCTGATGGCTGATTAATTCCATCACAGAAATTTGGCAGGCATATGCTCTCCATGTACAATGTGGCTTTGTCAGTCTTCATAACAGCTCTTGTATTTTTTATCTTCTGCCGCTTCTTAACTTTTTGTTAAGGAACTTGGTATCTTAAAATCTCAGCTGTGGATATCAGGAAATGACATTCTTGTTTTGGTTTTCACTGAAGAAATTATATTTATAGCCTTTTGGTGCTAAATTAGGTGTGTTGAAACAAGTGTGACCCTGCATACGTAAAAAAAAAAAAAAAAAAAAAAAGGAAAACATGAGAAAAAAAGCACTCAATGTTCATTGTTCTTAAAAGTAAAGATTTTTAAATGTGTCAAGGATTTGGGGATTTGGATTGGCAGTACTGGCAATATCACACATAACTCTGGCAAGGTATATCTGAATGTGGGCATTTTGCATTCCAGCAAATGGAGCTTCCAAAAATGTTATTTTCTACCGATGGAGTTCCACTGGAATTGAAGCTGCCAAACCTATTTTTACTTGTGATTCTGATTTTAAGTCACAGCTCCAAAAGAAAAAAAATAATTAGTCCTTTATAAAATCCAGCAGTTGTGACTGGGAAATTCAGATGTTTTATAATTTTCTGTTAACACAGAAGCACCAATCCTGCTTTACGTGTCCATCTGACACCTGCTACAAGCTAGAAGATAATAGAACAAGGGGAAAAAAATAGCCAAATACGCCCTGACTCTAATGGCTTTACCGTAAAGATTTTAAGGTAGGAATAGTTGTTTCTTAAAGGACAGATGTTCCAGCAAAAACAATATACTCTTACACTGCTGTCAAGCTGTTGAAGCATAGAAACCAGGTTTAACTAAAAAGCAAGACTACAGAGGCCTCTTTTTGTTACCACTTCTGTGGTAACAGACTGAGTTTTAATTTTAGTCTGTAGATAGGGGCAACCTGAAACACAGCACCATTGTCAAAAAGGAGCACGTGCTTTGTTGCTGTACCTTTGCTTCTTTGTAATACTAGAGGCTTTGTGTCAGAGGCTAACGTTTCATTTTATTAAATATTTACCAACAATCTATTGACCATATGTCATGGAGTTTGCATGGTGACAGACTCAGTATTCGTCACCTTTTCAAGATGATTCTGTGAAATCTACAGTGTTATACAAGTTCACAAAGCCCTCTCAGTAACCCAGGTTTTTGTTCTCCGCGCTGTCTCTACTAAACTGGTGTCAGTATCACATTTGTGCTCTGTTGAAATGGTTTTCAGGAATGAGCTTTTCAGGACTTTTCTGCGGGGTACCATGGAAGATGTCAGGATTCCTTTCTCAAGTACTGTTTATCTGACAGTATTTGTCTTCAAGTATTTTCTAAGTGTGGAAACACTTTCCATATGGAAACATTGTTAGTCAAATGATATAATAATACTTAAAAGGCTCTTTCCCCTCCATTGTTGTTAGGATTATTCACAAATCTGGTTCGTTTTATATGTTGTTACAGAATAATCAGCTAAAATGATGGAAATTTATTACGTGTTAGGTTTTCATAGGATTTGAATAAAGTTCATATTTTGTGTATGGGGGGATAAACAGTCAATGCACTTGTTGAGCTTAATATCACATCGATTTAAATTGTCATTTCAAGACAATATATTCCTCTCATTTTGTCTAAATTGTTATTTTTCCTATTTTCTGATGCAGAATAATTTTATGTAAGGTGGGAAAATGGTGACAATATCAATTACAGTTAATTGGAAGGTACTAACAGCTTCTAATTTCTGTAATTTTGTGTGTCTGTATAAACAGGTGTTTACATTTTATAATTGTAGAAAACTGATTGGAGTTCAAGATAAAAATTTATGTTATTATAATGATTATGAATGCAAAATGTAACAAACAGCAAACTACAGACTATTGAGTGACATGCAAGCGAACATCTTTGATTATCAGAAGAAAAAAAAGGAGGACTTCAAGGAATAGGTCGCTGTCCATCATTTACCTGTTCAAAGTAAGGTTTACTTTTTGTTTATGTCTCTAATATCATGTGCCGCATTGTGCCACGTTAGGGACAGAGTTATGCCACCTCCAGCACCTAAGTTCATTGCCTGGAGAGATTCAAAGGGCCCTGCTAGGAAACACATTCCCTGGGTCCTTTCCCACCAGTAAAACTTTTTCTCTTTACATCCATCTCATGACCCAATGTCAATGAACAGACAGAAGTAATTGGAGGTCTGAGTAGTCTGTCCGACAATGGTAGCTCTCAGTGCCTACCAGGAAAGCACTTCACACTCACATACCAAATCCCATGAAGATTCTTTAAGGATAAAGAGTTCCTTACGTGTCAATCTGTGTTGCAGGTGGTAGTTGGATGAGAACAGGGTGACACAAGTTCTTTTCTTTCCAGTTCTTCAATACCTTGGTTGAGGCTGCTGAGTCAGCGTGGAGGACTCCATAGCCTAGGTCAAACCAGGGGGGCGGAAATCGTGCCGTGACTCACACACAGCCCAGACAGTCACAGCTCTTTTGTGGCAAGAAGTTAACTCCGTGGTTTTATTACACTGTGCGACACATGCTGGGTACAAAGACTTCTGTGGCACAGGGGGAGAATAATTAGGTCGCTTTTGTTGGCTAAGCAGTATTTGTTTTCATTTTCTTCTTCATTTTTTTGGGGGGAAGAGGGGGAGTAGTGTGAACAAGTTGTACAATACAGCCATAATCTACAATCCAGCTAGAGAAAAAAGCACAGTGGCAACAGGCTTTTTAAATTTTATTTTATTTTTTTATTAGTATTTGTATTTTATTGTAAGCTTTTGTAGAGCTTCTGGACAGTGACAAAATATCAAAACAAAAAGATTAGTCACTAGATGATTGGGACATGGTTAACAAAACAGGCAAAGGTATTACTGCTCTTGAGATCTGTGGCCATCTCAACAAAACTGGTTTTGCTGTGTTGCCTGCTGTGGGTACTTGAAAAAGCACGTAATAAAAGTTTATAACTGATAGTGTTCTGTGTCTATGGTACTTGTTGACAAACATTCTTGTCAGCTGTGCTTTTCCGTACCTTCTAGAAGGGAACATACCAGGGCCAGTCTGCAAGATCTTGTTCAGAATTACGTCCTGAATAAATGGTGTCTTATTTAGTCTTCTCAATTCAGAAACAAAAACCAACCAACCAACAACAAGAAAACATAACAGTGTGAAGGCTGTGTGCCTTTAATGCAATGCTGAATTACCTGAAAAAAAAAAAAAGTGAGATTTAAAGGTCTTGTGATGAGACAGTTGACCTAATTTTGACCTCCATATTATTAACAACTCCATGTGAGTCATTACATAACATTTTTCTAGAATCTTCTTCCCCCCATCCTACCCAAAGTGGTAGTAAAACTTGGCAGCCATGTGCTTAAATGTAATTGTTCAAAAGCGTGTTCTAATACAGTTTTCACAGCCAAAGTAGATAAGATTAGATAAAGAAAATTTTGGAGAATTATGGGTAGCGAGTTGATCTGTAGCAGCTGAATACCGCCCTCCCCAGAAGCTTGCTGTCCTTCTACTTATAAAGTAAACTTACAGTGAGCTTTTCATGCAGGTGTTAATAGTATGACAGTATGAATAGTTCAGGTATTCTCACCACAGAAAGGGCAAGCATCTCTCCTCACAATCTGAACAGTGGTGGCTTTTTTGGTTTTTCTTTTTCCTTTTTTTTTTTTTTTTTTGACTGAACTATGAGGAATGGATTTTCTTCAGGCAATAACTTGTTAGGCACGTGAACAAAAGCAGTCATGCAAGTTAAAGTTTGTCCTTTACAGTTTACTGTTTGTTAACTGATGATAAAATACATTGCAACTTAGTTGACCACTTCTGAATTGTGAGGAGCAAAGAGAACATTTAAAAGCAACTGTCTGTATCTAATTAAGAAAAGTGAATTTGTATCCTTAGTACATCTCAGATTTCTATGGTAGAAAAGTGCCCAAGCTGCAAAAATCTAAAGCAGTTGAATCACGTAAAATACCGAGTTTAGCTTGGGAGCTCTGGAATGCAGGCTTTGTTCCTCCCCCTCTATATTACAGACTAATAGCAGATGAGGATGGGGCTGAGATGGACAGAGATGTGCAGGAGAAGGTGTTCTTTGCTGCTTGGATCAGATATTGTTGCTAGACAGAAGTTAGTATGCATATGATTTAAAGCAAACAGACAAATACAAACAAACAAAAAACCCAACAACCTCCACAGGTTTTGACTGTCCAAATATGTAAAAGAAAACAAAATCACAGTACCTGTCAAGTGCTCATTTTTCACATTATATACTCTCCACGGTATTTCCCAAGGGCAAAATGAATGATACAGAAACAGGTAAAGAAGTCATAGCAAAAACAGGTTCACCAGTGGGGAAAAAAAATAAATCATTGTTTAAACTGATTCTATAACTGATTCTATTATTTATTCTATACATGTTTTTATTTTCCAAACAGCTTCTTTTCTGAATGAAGGCCATTTTTAACCAATAATAAAACAAAAAATTCAATGTCTACCAGTCAGTTCCCTGTAGTAGCTAAGTAGTGAGCTAAATACTGTTTTTTTTTTTTTTTTTTTTTTTTTTATCTTCTCAGAAAACACATTTAGGAATTCTGTTAGTTTTCTAAGAATTGTTTTCTCTATGGCTGAAGCCCTTTTTGTAGTACTTTGAACTGCACATGAATCTCCCAAACTTTTAGTTTCTTAGCTCCTTAATCTTTAGAGAAGGGAAATTAATATCACCATAAGTAATCCAAAGCACACTCAACTGCTTATTTCTTTCAGGCCTGTGAGTAGAAGTCTGAAGGAGCGGGCTAGGCAGAGCTCCTCTCCCAGCTGGCTGAGACCCAGATGTTTGGTGTTAGGAGATGCCCCTGGGCAAGCTGGACGGTATGAACACTGAGAGGAGGGGGCAGGTGGGGACTCAGCAGGGGGTTGCAGATCAGGCTGCAGCAGCTCTGAGGGGGGAGGAAGGTGTCGTTCAAGATAATAGTTAAAACAGGAGGTTTGTAAAGCCCCTGGGCTAAGGGAGAAGTTTATGGCCCCGGGCAAGACAATGAATTTACTGCTTTGTTACAGAAAGAGAGATGAAGTTACTCTAAGACAGCTGAAAGTGAGGTAATATTTATTTTAAGGGCTCTGAATATAAATAAACTTCTTCCAGAATTCAAAAAATACCTGAAGGTCTACCTGAAGCCAGGAAAGTGCCCCAGCTCAGTGCTTATCTGCTGGGAAACTGAGTATTAGAACAATTTATCTTCTCCCTTCGTTCACTTCTGATGCCCACAGCAATCAATGAAGGACAGAAAGGCCTTGTGCATGCCAGGTGCACAATTCAATAATCATCCTCCCACAATGGAGGTTCAACTCCTCCTTTGTTGCCAAGGTTCAGGGAATAGAGTGTACGATGAAGTACAATAGCTTTCTCCGTCAATTGTATATCTGTATCTCTTTCAGTCTGTAGGGGTGTAGTGTAACATTTCTGTAGCTGGGAGAGTGAGTAGCTGTTTCCAAACCTGTAAGAGCTATTCCAAATCGATTCCTAAGTGTTAGAGTGATTCAACCTTCACCTTCTCTGCCAGCATATGAAACATCAGCAGCCATGTATGCTTTGAGTTCTTGCCAAGTGCACTTATGATTCAGGAGAAAATAACAAGAAAAAATGGCTTCATGGCTGTTGCATATTAAAAAGACCTTGAGAATTATGTATGGGATGGATTAAGTTGTCTACAGCATACAAAAAAGATGTGAGTTAAGGAAGTTGCTAGAAATTGTAACTCTTTAAACCTGTTATGTACTTCAGCCCCAGATTGTCTAAAAAGCTGTTTTTGTAAAGAAGTACAATAGTTTCACGATGTAAGTAATTAATATTCTGAATCCTTTCAGATAAGCACAGATGATCAAGAGTATTTCTACCATTTGCTATGGGCCCCTCTTTTAAACTAGAAAAACTATTTTTTTTTTTTTTTTTCTAAAGAACGTATGGCAAAACCCCATAAATGTAAAAGGATAAAGTCAAATTAGAAAATAGGAACTTTCAGAAACATGGAAAATGTTGCATATCACCACTGATATGCCAGTTTATTCTAAATTTCCACCAATGACAAGCAACTTAAAATTGATTGTTATTATTTCTAACCTTTGCAGAAGTCTATAAAAATAGTTGTTATAACATGCAACAAGAAAGCTTTGCCACGTTTCCCTTGATAATTTAGAATGCAAATATGCAAATGACTTATCTTTGTCTCTTGTCAATTTTGATTTAAGCCATGAAATAAGAGGTCAAGTAGCATTTCTTTCCTTCCCCAAACATGCTTTGCATTACTGGCATTAAAATTTTGAGAGAGTATATGGATGTGTGAAAAAAACAAAACAAACAACAAAAAACAAACAACATTTTATTTAACTAGTTTAGGAGAGCTACTCTAAAGCTACTTGTGGCTGTTTTTTTTTTTTTTTTTTTTTTAAAAAAGATTTTATGATTGTGAAACTTTCAGTTCAAGCATCAGAGAAGCAGAAATGAGTATAGTCCAAACCTAGCCTAAGGTCCTTTCTCTTTCAGGTTGTTGAGAGAAGTGTAAATTTTTAGGTAATGTGTACTTTTCCTCTTACAGATATGGGAACTGTCATTATTCATTTAAAGAGAAGGGGAAAAAAACAACAACAACTATACAACAGAAAGCCATCTAGGGCAAAATTATTTTCCTGAAAAATGTCATGCAGTGATAATTGTAACCTCTTGAGAACTGGGCTTTATAAAAAGAATTGTTGACAGATCTTTTGCAATTGGGTACTTCAGTTCTTCATCTTGTTCTATTCCTAGACATGAAAAGTATCTGTTTCAAGAACTTAATTCACAAATTGATCTGCTTTCAAATGTTGAAGTCTAGCAAAATATGCTAACACAAAAGAACCTTTATTTGTAGAATCAGATAAAGAATGTTAATAATGGACTTGGTTGAAACTCTTATATTAAATGCAAATCAGAAACTATGAATTCCTTTTTCTATCCTTCCCCCCCTTTTTAGGAGGGTGCTTTCTTAGGAACAGGCAATTTCTGTCTATTTTTGGCACTCTGTACATATATTTCAAAAAATTCAAAAGAAAAACTTTTACTTAAAAAATCTCAGTATTTGAATGATACCTCTACATATGCTGAACAATACCTGTTGGAAAAAAATTTTCTCTTGATAGTGATAAAATAATTGTGTTTGTATGAATTATTTTATTTTCTATGAGTTGATAATAATTAAGTTTAATTTAATTTTACATGTGATCCTTTTTGTTACTGTGTTGCAACAGATTCTAGTTGCCTTCAAGTCCCATTGCTAATCTACAGCGCACACATGTTTTTCATGAAGCATCATTAATTTCTTGCACCTGGTAGAAATCACCAGTGGCAGACAGAAATTGGGAAGTTGCTATGTCTGCATGTAATGGTCATTTACTACAAAAGAAAAACAGCAAAAGGGAGATAAGTAAGTTTGGTTTTTATTTTTTATTGTGAAGTGTCTTTTTTTTTAGTTTGGTTAAAATTATGTTGCAGTAGAGGGCATGGTATAGTTTTTCTCTAAGTTATGTAGAATTTCTGGAAAGCTGATTTTCTAGGAAAGCTGCAATTTAACTTAGTAATGATTTATCTAGAAGAAAAAATCTTGAGGCTTCTTTAAAATATTTTAAAATTGAATTTCCAGTATAACAATAATTACATGTTGTCAGATGGTAAGAAATTGTGCCTTGTAACAGAAAGGCTTGGTTACTTGAGCTTCCCCTAAGGTTTGAGCAACTTTCTAAGTCTGAATTTTCATGTTGGTTATTGTAAGGAAGAATTCTAAAGTGTGTTTCTACACTTTGGTTTTGACGAGCAACCTGTTTGTAAACTGAAATAAAGTTCAAATAACTCAAACTAATGAAACAGACTATCCCATCATCCCTCCCCCTTGAGATTTATGTCTGACACTGTTGACTTGCACTCAGTCTGTGCAATGTAAATTATCTCCATGATTCTGTATGACAAAAATAGTCCCTGAGTGGGGAATATGTTCTATTGTTGGAGGACCATGTGCCAGTTAATCCTAAACTCACGTGAATGTGCAGAAGAAAAATCCAGAAGAAAAACCAGCTAGGCTACAGTTGGTGAGAGATGAGTTGAAGGCAGGTGGGCAAGGAGCTGCTTTTTTCTGTGGTATATGAAAGCCAGAAAGCAGCTGTTACCTCAGTGCTATGGGCTATGCAGAGAGCTTTCCTAGTTTTTCCTACAGTGTAGATGATATCAAGGAGCAAAGATGAGTCCAGCCTGTCTTTTGCAAAAAAAAGCAAGGCGTTATACACGTTACCTAGTATTGAAGTTATGCCACTGTCTAGGACTGAACTCAATAATGGTGCCAAAAAATTTAAGAACAAGATTAAGTATAACTCTGTAGTCACCAACTGAAATTGAGATATGGGTCAACAGACTGGATCATTGTGCATGTGTATAAAATATGTTTGTAACACCTATCATTTTTGAAGCTTTGGTATTCTTGGTATTTTACATTTTAAACTTTTTTAATGGTTATTTAAATAGAGAAAGTCTCATTTTTCTTATAGCATTGAAGGATAAGACTAGTTGTTGGATATTGGTTGATACCTTTTATTTTGTGGAAAGAAACCCAACCCCCCTTTTTTTTAATTAGAAGTTTTGATTTTTTGATATATCCCAAAGGAATATGAATAAAATAAAAAGTACAAGAATTCTTACGTGAGTGCTTCAGAAATAGATACCATTTTGTAAATAGAAGATGAAAAAAATAACAATTATTTTGGATTGTTTTGAATTTAAAACAAATGTTGAAATGCAGGTTTATGTTGAAACAATTTTAATCAGCTTAGTAGTATTAAATAATAAGTATACAAAAACTCCTAAACATAGCAATTATTACTGAAAACACTGTACACAAGCAGCTGCTTGCCAGCTTGATCATAAGAGCAGTTATGCCTTAAGGTACGAGAGGTAATTATAACAGCAAATACAATATGTTCTTAAAGGTCACCACAAAACTGAAAATACTTGTTCTGTAACCCCCCATTTCAGAAGAAATTTTATTGTTATATTTCCTATTCAGTCTCATTTTCATTGGCTGGCACTCAAATCTGTAGCTCCAGGCTAGTGTTTAGTTAAGTACAATCTGACTGAAAATGAGACTTTTAATTAGATGTGAAGATATTAGAACAAAAATAATATTTGTTTGTCCAAAGCACCCAGTTAGCAGTCTGTACTGGGCTAGGCTAGCAAGACTGTGTAAACGAAGAGCTTATCCTCTAACCAGGAGTTTCCAATACCCTATCATTCAAAAAATCTGAAAAACAGGAAGTTTACCATTGCGTGTTTGTATTTGTACATGTGAAATGTACTGGATTTGTGTCCTTTCACCACAAGTGGCACCTAACCAATAGGTAGGTGCTAGATTCCAGTATTAATCAACCTTTGAAATGGGATTGGGTATTGATGAGCTCTTGAGAAAAGCGTGAATTATGGCAGCGACAAAAATTTAGCAGCTAATGGAGAAAGGGATTTCATACAGACCATGCACAGGGTTCTCATCTTCCTCTAGCACTTGGAACTATTCATATAACAGAGCAAGGGTCAACTAGATGGATATGATCTGGAATCATTGCTCCTTTATAAACTCCTGGTAAATCAGTAAAGCTTTAAAAAAGTATGTACTTTTTTTTTTTCCCCCTATACTTTGATGTATATAAAGCCTTCTTCAATGTATATTAGTTTGGATGAAATAAGATAAATGATCTTCCATATTTTCCACATGCAATGAAAGACTAGGTATCTTCATTCTAGTAGCTCTTAAATAATGAAAACCACTGTAAGGTAAATGTATGTGAAGCCTTAAATTTTGTTAGGTATAAAACATATGAATACAAGTATACAACTACAACACAGTTGCAAGGACAAGTCGCTGTTGGAATTTCTTTTCCTTTTTTAAAGAGATAATTACTTGGCAGTAATTTCTCAAAAATTGCTAATTTTAATTCACAATTTAAGGTTTGCTATTTTAAATTTGTTTCAGAAAGTTCTGCGTCTTATAATATCAACTCTATGTGAGTATGGAAAACCTTTTGCAATGACTTTTCTTGCTCGCTCACTCTATTTTATCATAGTGGAGTGCTCTTCCATGTCCCAAACCTTAGCAGTTGAACAGTTCTTGTCACATTTTCATAGCAGTTCATACAATTCTTATGGTTGGTCAGCATAACAAATGGAGATGCAAACTGTAATGTTGAGTAGAGTTCCTGGAAAAAAATACAAGCAAGTGGCTAAAGCATTTAATTTATAAAGGAACAGAGCTAAGAACTCCTAGCCTGTTAGCAATGAGTAAGCAGCAAGCCTGCAGTTAAAGAACTAAGTCTAGGGAGTGCTTTCTTTTGTTTGTTTATCTTCTGTAAATCATTTAAGTCACTGCTTTTTTTTGAAGTTTAGCTTCTTGTGGTGTCCTTCATTAAATTTATGTAGTAATATCTGTAAGTTGAGAGTCTGTGTTCTTAGAATATTTTTCTAAAGGCAGAATGCTGCATGAAAGCAGGAAATTTAACTGTCCTAGTCACTGGAAGCTTGCATTGTTTTAAGTGTTTCCTTCTCTGATAAGATTTGCATGATAGTTTTAATGATGAATTTAATGAGAGGTCCATTCGCTGTAGTCTGCCAAAAGATGTATTTAAAAACAAAATAGTCAATGTTGTGAAAGAACTAAATATGCAATCTGACTGAACAGAAACAATTGGATAAGCATAGAGAGGCAATAGAGGAATTTCAGATAGCTTAATAGATGCCATCAATCAGAGAAGCAAGCACTACAACACATGTGGCATGGTGTTTGTGATCTGTCTAAACTAAAAGAGGGATTAAGAGATGGATCCAGCACAGTAGCATATTTGCGGCCTTAGGAAAGGCATAAGCTCCTTAGTTTTTCCAGGTGTCCTCTTAAGAGCTAAGTCTGAGATACTGTTGGCGTTAGCAAATTGATGTCATCCTAAGATAGCCTTGCTTGTTTCAAAATAAACAAATATAGACAAAATAGACAAAATAGGTGGATGAAATGATGTTCACCCCTGGAGATTCATAAATGTGTGCTGTCAAATTCAACTTTCCTATCTGCTTCATGCATATTTCTAATAGTGCTAGCATGTTTGTAGTTTCTACCTTGCTAGACAGTGTGAGAAAATTCTGAAAGTGGATCAAACCTTCAAGGCTTCGTTGTTTTAGGCACACAACTATCCAAGTGTTTTAGAAGAATTTTTCATATATGCCTTTAGAAAGGAAATAAATTAATTGAAATAAACTGGTGGCTATGGGGATAGAAGACAAAAGAAAAAATGTAAGTACATGAGCTACTTACATGTCGCTAGAAGCTGTTGAAAATACTTGTTTCATTTTACAATGAAAAGTGATGTTTCAGTATATTGCAAGTATGGAATAATTGCAGATGAGTGTTAAGCTGGAAGTTCTGAAATATTACCGAATGAAATCTGTGCCTTATTGGTTATGACAATCACATGGGTGTCAAAACGGCATTGTGCATTTTCTGCTGTGTAAATATCCAAATGGAATATACATGGTAAGGCCTAATTCTACCAACGTGCATGTTTCCTAAAAGAGGCCTGGGGATAAATTGCAGTTTGTGTTCTTGTTGGAGGAGATTACTATGTCTTCAGCTCAATAAACACATTTAATTCTGCTTTTCAAGTCATACAGTGATATTCTACTTTGCTAAGACTAAACTACCATGGAGCCTCTGGGAGCCTTCCCAGTTGTGTTTATGTGGGACAGGTCATATAAACATATGTCCTAATTACAAGTGGAAACATCTGTGGTTTGAAACTGGAAGTTTCACTTCATCAAGCTGCAGTTTAATTTGCTATTTCTCCTCCATTACCAATGTTCTATTTCATTTGTTGCATTAACTTGGTAGCTCTGAGTGTAATTGTATTTAAACAACGTTGTTGCTTTGGGTCATCAGTGTTAGCTCAGAAATTGCTGAAGTGGTTGTAATGATTCTGTCATCGGTATCTTGCTACGTGGGCAATTGGTGTAGCATTAAGGAATTTCTTCCATCTTGTGTTACATATGTTAATGATGAGATTCATGGATGGGTGGCACCATGAATAATCATTCAGGATGTTATCACAAGATATGTGATAACCACAGTATTCTTCCCAAAGAACTTCCTGAATTTAGGAATTTTTGATAATTTTCAATTTTAGGGCTTCATATTGAAGTTCAGTGGGATTTTAAGCTTCAGGTTTCAAAAGTTACCAACTTAAAAAGTTGAGAGTTTCTGGAGACCTTGCGTCTGGCTACAGACAGTTTACTTGAAACTGATTTGATATAACTATCAAATGTTATATAGCAAGAGCTTAAAATATTTTCTGACCTGAGTATATTCCAGTTGGAAAGGAGAACTTGACTCATTTAGTCATAGATTCCTACATAACGTTTTGCACTCTTATTTATATGTGCTGTTGCCATTCAGGTGAAATTCCACACTGATGTGTGGAAAGTGGCCTGGTTTACCTTTCTATAGAAAAGTTTGCTAAGAATAAAATCAGCTTGTGGTGATATAGGAATAGAATTATCTTAAAAAAAAAAAAGTACAGTACTGTGGCAGAATATGACCAGTTATGTTGCAGAGTTGATTTCTGCTTTATATGATAGCTTCAGAAATGTGCATTTGATATTAGGCCATTTGGGGCCCATCCACAGTTCTGCTATATTCACACTGTTCAGGTAAGGCTGGTTACTTCAAGGTCCAGTATGTGCCGCTTGTTCATGATCCTACTAATGTGAAAAGGTTCACTTCCTTCACAGACCATTCTGCAGTGGATTTTGTATGACAGGAATTCATAATAACTGGTGGGTTGAACAATTACAAATCTTTGAGTTACTTCAGTCAAGTGAGATATTGGGAGACAAGTTTTGTTTGCTTGTGTATATCAGTTCTGTCTTCTGTATATATTGGAGATAGTGTAACGATTGCAATAGCCATGGTCTTAGAGAAGTTCACTTTATGTCAGTGCAGTCTATTGGTAGTTGATGTCATGAAATACTAGCAATTATAGGAGTTTAACGATATTGTACCAAAATCGAGGGTAGGAAGGCTCTGCAGGAGGATCTGGATAGGCTGCACCGATGGGCTGAGGTCAACTGCATGAAGTTCAACAAGGCCAAGTGCCGGGTCCTCCACCTGGGGTGCAGTAACCCCGAGCAGAGCTACAGGCTGGGAGATGAGTGGTTGGAAAGCTGCCAGGCAGAGAAGGACCTGGGAGTGATGGTGGATAGTCGGCTGAATATGAGCCAGCAGTGTGCTCAGGTGGCCAAGAAGGCCAACAGCATCCTGGCTTGTATCAGAAACAGTGCAGCCAGCAGGGCTAGGGAGGTGATCGTCCCCCTGTACTCTGCTCTGGTGAGGCCGCACCTCAAGTACTGTGTTCAGTTTTGGGCCCCTCGCTACAAGAAGGACATGGAGGTGCTTGAGCGGGTGCAGAGAAGGGCGACGAAGCTGGTGAGGGGCCTGGAGAACAAGTCCTACGAGGAGCGGCTGAGGGAGCTGGGCTTGTTCAGCCTGGAGAAGAGGAGGCTCAGGGGCGACCTTATCGCTCTCTACAGGTACCTCAAGGGAGGCTGTAGCGAGGTGGGGGTTGGCCTGTTCTCCCACGTGCCTGGTGACAGGACGAGGGGGAATGGGTTTAAGTTGCGCCAGGGGAGTTTTAGGTTGGATCTTAGGAAGAACTTCTTTACCGAAAGGGTTGTTAGACATTGGAACAGGCTGCCCAGGGAAGTGGTGGAGTCACCATCCCTGGAAGTCTTTAAAAGACGTTTAGATGTAGAGCTTAGGGATATGGTTTAGTGGGGACTGTTAGCGTTAGGTCAGAGGTTGGACTCGATAATCTTGAGGTCTCTTCCAACCTAGAAATTCTGTGATTCTGTGAAAACTTAAAACCACACTGCTTTGTGCATGTGTATTCTTATATTGAGCAGCACAGCTTGCATTGCAAGACTAAAAGGACCAATTAAGTCTCCTATATTTCCAATGGTTTAAAAGAAAATGTGCGAAGTATTTTTTTCCAAAGTGAATCTGAATTAAAAGGAAAAGTGAGAAATGCTTAGCTTTAAAGGGCTAGTTTTTGCGGCATCAGATTGTTCACTCTGGGGCAGGAGATGTCCCTTTCTGGCCTTGAAAAGAGCTCTTCCTGTATGTCTGGTGGGAGAATGTTTCCAGGTTTTCGCCTCATCCCTTTGCATCAGCCTGGTAACAGACCTGAAGGCGCTTCCTCAGAGTCTGTGGGGCAGAACTTCAGTCTGAGTACCATCTGCAGGAGTTTGAGTACCATCATACAGGAGCTGTATGATAAGGAGCCATTTGGAGTTTATGCTAAGCCTCAGAGACACCATTCCCTCATTTGAAAGAAGAGACAGATCAATCTCTTGTCTTTAGAGATCCATAGCATTTCACAAGCAGTTGGAAGATGTTTTAAGGCATTTATAATCTGCAGATTGGCATCTAGCCTGGTGGGTAGGAATGGTCTACGTAAAGAACATAGTGGCTAATAGGAAATTGAAAATACACAGCTGTCCACAGAAATTTCTATCTGACTATCAGCAGTACTTTCTGGCAATGGAAGACTCACAAGGGGAGTGCACATGTGTATTTGGCAGTGGAAGAATTGCGGTTTCCACTTACCAACGGAGTGTAGCTGTGAAAGGGACCTTTGGGATGCTCTGTTGCTTGGTGTAACTGCTGATCTAAGGAGGTAGGAGGCTTCACATAACAATTACAAGACCTCCTGTCCCATCTATTTCTGGTGGCTAATAAGATTTCTGTAGTAATTTTAAGATTTTTGAAGATTTTACTGCTTGACAGAGGGCGGCCTAGTTCTATTTCTTATTTTGGATAATCATTGACCTTTCTGTTGTGTGGTAATATTTAGGTTTGGGAAATAAATAACTGCAAGTCTGGGCATGAGTTTCCACTAGTATTTTACTTTAACTGAATTAAACACTTGCTATCTCTTTTGCTATTGTCATACATTGGTTTACAAATTCAAATGTCTCTTCCATTGAAAAACCTAAATCAAGCTGGTTGAGGCTCATGAAAGCACGTAATATTAAGTTGGGCTTTCCAGGCAGTTTGTTCTATCAGAAAACAATAAATCTTTTGTCCTATGATGTTAAATGGCAATTTAATTCTGAATTGGTGCGTATAACAATAGTAAAGCTAGACATTTAACTGAAAACTCGTCCTAGTGCAATTCAACACCCACGGTTACACCCTAGATCTGTATATGATGAAGAGGATTCTTTACTACAAAAAGCTAAAACACCGAGGAGAGTACACTTAGATTTAACAGGCAGAACTCTCTAGGACACTGATATTGTTAGATGAGTGAACCAAAAATAGGACTGGAAGAGCTGACGCACACAAATGCTGAGGTCAGAATGAAAGCTGTTTTATCTGAAGATGGCATAAAGCTGAAGGAACTGAGACTTTACCTCCGGCAGTTTTTTTGAAGCTGTGGTTGCTGCCTTATGTTGCTGTAGCTGTTATTTTTTCATTTTCAGGTTGCTGTTTGTGGTGTTCTATGGAAAAAAGAGTTCAGCCTCTAGATGTGCATGTAATCCAGAAGAATTGTTCTGATGTACTTTCTTACATAACAGCTCTGTATTTAGTCTCCCCAAAGAATGAACTGTTCGGTCTAAGACCACAGATACATTTTGCTTGGATTTTTTAGATAAATGCATTGTCTTGGAGAGTGAGTTCTAAATTTTACCTCTTTTCATCATGGTAACTTTCTTAATAGTAGATGTTTCTGGAAAGCAGTAGCATTTCAGGTGATGAGGAGAACTTTGGGCAATATGATACAGTGACTTTGAGATCCTTTTAAACAAACCCTATGTTAACTGCAGTGCTGAAATGAGAATTTTCTTTGGAAGACTTTCTATCCTTAGAAAGTAACATTTTTAGGCTATGGTTTGGACTGCTGTGAATAGATAGTGGTGGAGTTGATAAGGCTGCAGTTCTTGCTTCTGTACACGTAGGAATAGTGAGATACAGAAATCATAATTTGCTCAGAAAGATAGCACTTCTATTTAGTGTTTCATAGTGATCATATAAACTATCTGCAGGTTGTCTAGTAGCCATTTTATTGGGCTGTTTTTGAGGTTATTTCAGAGAGGAAATCTCTTTTGGGGGGCAGAGGAGGGGGGAAATTATCGGTCTTTCCATTTCGGCAAGTGGGAAATTCAGGAATATGATGGAATGTTCTTGGTAAAGGTACAAACAGCCAACAACTAGAAAGAATAAGATAAGCAGGAAGCACCATTCTTTTAAGGTAAAGGAGAAGGAAAAATAAAATGAACAAATTCATGAAGCTGGACTTGACGCTTGCAAATGCTTAAAGTCAATAGCCTAGAGGAATTGAGAGGAAAGATTGGCAGCGAGCAACAGGTTATTTTTCTGGACATCATTTGTTCAGATCTCTTAGGCCTTATCAAATTTAAACAAAGAGAATGTATTCTCTCTTTAGCAGATTAAAAAAAAAAATAAACCTGAATTTGTTTTATCAATAGTATTGTGAATGAGCACCTGGGATGCTATTAAATTCACAGGTATACTCAGTTCTGTCTCTTTCATTCACCAAGTAATGAATTACTTTCATTTAAGATTAGAAGTCTTGCTGCAGAGGGAAAACCAGCTTTGATACCACCATGAAAAGGCACTTCTGTACCTAAAGATGAGCTGTCAATAGAGAGCAGTGACGTTACTGCAGTTGAGGAAACTTCATTCCATTAAAAACATCAGTAAGCCAAAGTAAGGCTTAATAATTAATGAATATGATTTAAGCCCATTTTAAACTGATGACAATTTGTAATGGCCCTGTAATATTTATAAGAAACTCTTACCTCCCGTAATTCTAATGAATGAATTTTCCTGACCCTTACTGAAAGTTACACCTGTAAAATAGGATTTCAGCTTACTACTAAAGGGTCTTTGGTTCAAAACCACAATTTCCTTACATTATTTTTGTCATGTCCTCAGGTGCTGTAGACTTCCCTGTTTTGTTTGACTTACTGTATTTCTTTTAAGTTACTGTTAGCTAACGCCTTAACACTTTAGAGGGTCTAAAAAATCCCATACACAAAATTTGTTCGGCTTAATGAATAATATTATAATAAATAATATAATGAAAAAGAATGAATGTTATATTCATGTGTTTCACTGTGAAAGTCTAGATTGTATCAAAAGAACGTGCAAGGTGACAAAACGATCCACAGGAGACTTTTGTTCTGTGGCAGATAGCAACATTTTCTTACTGTCCTTACTGTTACACAGTAAGGCCACAGTATTAGGGGCTTTAACAAAATCCAGGTGTAAATGAGTTTGATTTTAGTCATAAATGCTGTAACATCTCTGTGTGGTTTAGACTGTTTGGCAGAGATGGTTTATTACTTTCAGAGATAGTAGAGTCAGTGTGGCTATATGAAGAACACAGGGGTGCTCAGAGCTCCTGCCCTGTTCTGACATGGAGTTAACATTGGTCTGGGAAGTGCTCCTAGCTCTTGCAGTGTAGACCTAGCCACACCAGAAATTGTTTGTCTTACTTCAATAAATTAATTTCCATTAAAAAGCTCCCACTGGATAATAGAAAGATCATGTGAATGAAATTTCAAAATAGATTCAGTCCACCATGTTCAACATATTCTGTGAGTGCTGGGATACATTAAAAGTCTAGCATGAGCTGGAGGAGGCATGGGATGGGAATTTTTGAGGCATCCATTTACTGGGATGGTAATTAGCTCTTGACATTTGTCTTTGTTTCCAGTCTATGTGTATTCCTTGCGGAGCCATGATGGAGAAACAAAGTAGTGTTACTGATATGCAAGTACATGGTGCCTGTTCTTGTCACAGGGCATCCTGAGGCATGCCAGTCTTCCTGTTTTTTCCAACCCTGCCTCTCCTGTTAACAGATTGATTATGTGAGTGCCAGGTTTCCCAGCTAACAACTTAGGATCTTTACAGATTCGCTGAAGAAAAAGCAGTTTGTTGTTATTTCATTACTGAATAAGGGTCTGTGTGTGATGGATAGGGAGTGTTCTGAATATCTGATGCTCTAGACTATATAGATGCTTAAATCAGAGCTGTGTGCTAGCCAGTTCCAGCCATTAGGGACCTGTAGTGAATGCCTGCTTCTGAAGGCAGGTGTGCAGTTAAGAAAGTGGTTATGTTTTTGTCATCATTATACTCATTCAGG